>NC_044245.1:61522858-64354203 GCF_003957555.1 Calypte anna
CAGTACAGTGAATCACTGGAAACACTACTGCAGATCAAGAACTACCTGTTACTTAAATCACATGCTAAACCTTATCTCATTATTTAGGAGGACTGTAATACATTTACTCACAAATGCTTTTCAACAGCAGCTGCATCTGTACAGGTAACCTACTCACCTGCATGCTGCTCAGATCTGACATCTCTTCATTTACAGGGAAAAACATAGTAATGTGTTGGGCAGGAATGTACAAAAGAGCAGATAGTAACATTTCAGGATGTAGGAACAGATATAAACCAAATACAGCTGGTTTTGAAGTCAGTATTCTTTTTTTAACCAAAACGGTTATAACCCTGCATGCTTTTATTAACGCAGCAGTAGAAAGATTCAGGTGCATGACTGAGGTTTAGGGCTATGGGGTAACTTTAGATGGCCTAACTCTGGCACTCGGTGTGACAGCAGGAGAGTTTGCCACAATGGAGAGAAGGCTCCTGATGCACTGCTCTGCCTCGCTAGCAAACAGGTGCCACTCAGTGACCCCTGTGGGCTCCTTATGATACCCCGGGCACCCCTGTCCCTGAAGACTTCTCATAGGTAAGTTTAATTCTGCTCCTTATTGTGCCCTGACCCCTGCACTCCTCCATCCCTCATCACACCAGGATACCAGAGTGGGACTGAGGTTCTCCCTAAACCAAGCAGAGCAACCTGTGGAAATCTCCAGCAGTCAACAGCAAGCAAACCTGGTGGACCAGAGGATCCAGGCCACACACAGCTCAGTTTGGTTCATCCCACCTCAGCCTCATTCACCCCAGCAGCATCCAGCCAACAAAGGGTCCTGCCTGCAAAACACCCAGAGGAGGCACAGTGGCTACCAGCAGCACTCCTTCCATGGTCCCCAAGTGGCCAGCCTGTCCATAAGTGGTCTTCCAGGTCAGTCTAGCACAGCCAAAGCCATCATGTTAGCACATGAAAACCTGCCCAGCAAAGAGAGAATGGATGGATGGACTACAAGGCTTATTCCTTTTCCCAGAGCAACCCAATCAGCTCGTCAGAACTGTGACTTCTGCTACTGCTGCCAAGCAAAGCATGCAGGTGGAGAAGATAATGGTTATGCAAAAGGGTAGTTCCGTCCAGTGGGCTCTGAAGAGGAATCAGGCCTATGGAGGAGGTTCATGTACATTATCAGATGAGCTGGTGGTAATGATGGGGAGAGAAAGACATGTCTTCCTCCTGCTCTCACTCTTTGCTTCTTCTCTTATTCCTTCCCAGCATTCAAAGATGCAATGTTCTCTCTCAAGTTCTCAGACCAGCTCCCCAACTTTACTACCGTGGTATAACTGACTTTTTCATACACTGCAGAAAAGACACAAAATTCCACCTCAGTTGCTCTGAATTTTTATGGCTTTCACTTTGCTAGGCTTAGTTCCTCAGATTGTCATTAGTTAATTATACATCCATCAGCTGTCTTTACAGAGGCTTAAAATTCCTACTGTAATTACAAGTGAATAGCCAACACCTTAGGTTGAAAAGAAAACACCTAGGACGTAAGTGTGGTGCAAGGGAAGAGGTAGCCACTGAAGAATGAGTTTGGGACAACGAGGAAAAGACCACTACATACTTGCCTGTATTAATAAAAGTGACCTGGAAAGGGCAAGTCCCTGGAAAAAATGGATCCTCTTATAAATAAAATACATTTCTAAGCACTAAGATCTTTCCTTTCATGCTCACAAACACAAATGATCCACTTAGGATAGAATCCCAAATAAAGCAAGAAATGTACCTCTGAAAATGGAATACAGCAAGTAACTCCTCACAAAAACCTCCTCTGAACAGTAACAAAGGTTCCATAAGATGCTGTGGAATAAGGACAAACACATCTCAGGGACACTGTAACCCACAGAAATTAAATTGTGCACCAGTGTAAACTGGTGACCAAGAAGGGTTAAACTGGCCCCAGTGTGCGTAAACACTCATGAACTGTAAAATCCAAGTGTTTTTTATGTACTTCTATCAGCTACATACATGCAGAAGACAGACATGCATCATACTCCTTTTACATTGCTCAGAATTGCCAGGAAATTGCAAGTATTTCCTCAAATTGTATGCTGCTCAGCTTGTAAGGAAAAAGAACTGTTGGGAGGACTCATCCCTTCCTGGCTCTGACACTTAACAGCGTCAATGCTGTAGGGTAAGGCATGACCAAGCTGCCTGAATAAATGTGAGAGAGCTACATGGGGTCAGTCCTAAGAGGCCATAAACTGCACAGTCACCAGGACCATAGCTTGCTGAGCACTCAGCCCTGTCAACATCTGTGTTGCATCCATCTGCCTGTGGACAATTTGCCTTTGTCTCCAGGAGGTGACAAAGCTTTGTGCTTTCATGCGCCACTGAAATGTCTCAACACCATCCATAAGCAAGAAAACATTAGAACATGCTTAAAGCAGAAAGAGAATGGGTTCAGAGGGGAGAGGGAAATAAGTACAAGCAGAAACAATAACATGAAAGCAGTGGAGATTTTGAGCAAAATATGAAAAACACAACAAAAGCACTGGAAGAAGGAGTACAGAACTTGTCTGCCCTCAGGGCCCCCTGACACTGCAGTGTCTGATGTCTGGCATCTGAAAAAGACTTCCTAACAGCAAATACCTGCTGTTCCTGCCTGCCTCTATACAGGTACCCTTTGCAAATATTGGTATCAGCATCCTGAAGCAGAAACTATCAACTCTCTTAAGTGGGAGTGAGAGAGCAGCTGGGTGGGTTGCCTGGCAGCCAGCCATGGTCAAACCAACACAGCTTCAGGGACATGTTAAAAACTGCTGCAGCCTAGGGCTGAAACTTTCTCTGTGACGATGCACTGTAAGGTAACATCCTTCTTAAGCTAAGACAGAACTCACTTGAGTCTGCCTAAGTGTCCCAAAGCAGGATCACCAGGCTCAAAGGACAAAAATTACTCTCTATATGCAATACAGCAAACAAGCCGGGCAGTCCCCTAAGCTGCAACATAAGAAGGACCTTGTCTGTGTGCTTGCAATCAAGTCACTGCTTTTAGCTTAAAAATGTGTCTGAATGTGACTTTCACCATTTAGAAACACCACATAAAATCATGAAAGCCTTCTGCACTAAAGCTGGAGAAGAACGAATGGATTATAATCAGCACCATAAGTCATCCTTTCATTTTCCATATGCTGCATCCAATAGCAACAACAGAGGTCTCGAAGAAGCTACTTAAAAGCCTTGCATTTACAAACAATTCTGCTGAAGTTAGCAGAGCTGCATGCCTTTTTTCCCAATTCTGAGTTTAAAGGAAGTCAAGAAATGTACAAACACAAGTTGCTTCGGGAAACATTTATGGAATAAAAAGGGTCCTTTACATGTTTTTCCCTGGGGGCTGGCATGTGCCTGAGCCCATCTGTGGGGCATGGTGAGCCCTGATGGTGCCCTCTAGCCCAGGATCCCCTCAGGCTTGCCATAAACCAGCACTCAGGCATGGACTTGCATAGTGGGATCTTAAAGAGGTTGTCCTTCAGTTTAAGGTCTAACACATAACATAGCCCTTCCACGTTTTACAAAGAGCACTGTAGTATCAAAACAAAAGTACTCACAGCACCTGTGCTAAGCTCCTTTTTAGTGCACCAGGTATTTGTTGAACTTTCTTGAAGAAAGACTTGCAAGCACTGTAATTGTTTCTCCTACCCTAGAGATTTTTTTTTTTTAACTCTATTCATTACAAAATTCCATCAATGCCATACAAAGACCTATTTTGACATTGTTCTGCTCAGTATTCTGTTGTTTCCTGTAACTAAGGCTCTCACCACAGAAATAAAGCAGAAAAAGAAAATTACCTGAAAAATACAAAACCAATGCTAAAATCAGGCTTTTGGGGGAAATGGATAATTACATATTTTTTTTAAATAGAGTAATATTAAAATAACAGACTTAGATCACAGAAGATATAAGCTGAGCTATCAAAGTAGGACATATGATGACAGCTGCTAGAAAACCACATTTCTATGAAGTTCAGCAAACCCTCATCATTACCAGTTTCAGTTACAAGTCCACATGCATAACCAACCCTCTCAAGACAACATTACTCAAAATTCACTTCTAAGGCAGCTTTTTTTAAACCAAACAACTCTACACAAACCATTAGTCTGAATCAAGCATCCAAATGCTGTGGTGTAATAGACTGACCAATAAACCACAATGCATTAATTTATCCTTCTTTTGATATACTCTGCCTGCACAGAGCTACCTGTCTAGTCCATGCAGCATTACTTGCCAAACAGCAGTTTAGTAAGGCTGTAAAACATATGACTGAAGCTCCAATTCAGGAATGCCTTTATCTTCAAGAAGGACATTTAATCATATGTTTAAGTGCTCCTGTGTATCACAGTCTGAATATTTTGTTTTATTGCAAAAGGATCACTAACAAGTTAAACAAGTACTTAGATTTGTGAAACTGCTGCGTCGACAACAAGCACCCAGGTTTACAAATAGGAGGTCTGATTTTAAATATGTTTTCAGTCTATTCAGAATTGCTGCATTACATATGTGCTCCTATAGAGCAAGCACTTGATTGCAAGCATGTACAAGGAAAATCTGTTTCTAGATTTCCGTAATGTGCTACCAAATCAAAGTATTAGAGAGAATGAAAGTATTGCCCTATCTGTTCTCATTGAGCTGGGCTTGAGAAAAGTCAGATGTATAATATTTCATGACAAATTTCTGCACTGTAAAATTTTTATCTTAATAAAACTTGTTTAAAGAACAAGTAGCCTAAGTAAACATGCTGTCTGGTACATGAGAACACACCAGAGGCAATTTTTCTCACTTGTTTTCCTTGGAATGCCTGGAAAAAAAAAAGAGCCCTTGAGCTGCTGTTCAAGAAGCACTGGCTGTATTTTGATATCATGCTAGCCATCAAAAAATAAATATATCAAATAGTCTGAAAGGAATGTAGTGAGTGGGAAGTCTCTTGCACCAATTAAGAATATCAACCAGCTTCCTGCCAGGCATTTTTACCAGCACTTCAGGATGCCTCCAGCACACACTGAACAACTTCCCAAAGCTCACAAGCACCCCATAATTTCAAATCATTCTAATTAATCAGAATGTCATTAAAGCACATGTACATTAGTCTCCACAAGTCTCTAAGATTACAATTGTTGGGTAACAGCTCTACTGTACTGTAATACTGTGAGGTATGAATAACTTTCAGATTTTAAAACACCAGCTCTTTAAGGTAACTTCTAGCAAGCCTATGTCAATATGTCCTCAGGGAGATTTTTTTGCAAGAAGACCATGGATATTAACAGACTACAGCAAAACACTTTTTTTTTTTTTTTCCCCAAATAGATGCAACTCCTTGGACCTGTGGGAATCCTATAAGTTTCCTTGCAATACTGCTTTGGAATAAGGAACAAGAAAAAAGTGGACTTTTCCCTCTTCTGATCTTAAAATCTGGGGAATCCAAACTAAGGGAATCTAAAAGCTAATTGTAAAATTAATTATGCTACTACCACCTGACAGGCAGCTAGGAAAAGCACTTTTTAATCACTTAGAAACGAGCAAAAAAGAAATATCACAGCCTGGTAGCAAACTGAAATGCATAATCAGAACATGGTCTTCACACCTTCTCAGTACTGAGGGGACCAACACAAAGGCAACATTACTTGAACCCTCGAGGACAGAAATAAGCCCTCCTGTGTGGACTGAGGTCAGATCATGAAGCTACCACCTTCATGCAGTTTTTCTGGAGCTGTGCTTGAACTAGGACACACCAAAGTTCAGAATACAGATCATCTGTCAACACTGCCAGGCTGGAAAGCCACAGCTCCTGCACCAGACCTACTGGATACGAGTCCTAGGCAGGCCCATGGACAGGCATCAAGTCTGGGATGGCACAGAGGCATCAAACCTACTGTGACTGAGCAGGATGACAGTGCCAGCAACAGGCAGCAGCCTATGGAGATACATCTGGGCCAAGCAGCCAGAAGCAGTATTCCCTGAAAGTTTTATGTTCACCCTGACAGTCACAGGGCTAAACAAAGTCGACCAGCACAAAATGCAGTGAAACAGACGAACTGCAGCCAGACAACAGAACATGTATGTTTTGGCATCAAACATTTCCAAGTATTTCCAAAACACGTTGAAAAATCAAAATTATAGCAAGTGAGATTCCAAGGATTGGTTACCAGGCCTAAGATTAGACTCCCAAGCTTATCTAAATAACACCCACTACGCTTAATAATAACACTATGCAACACCTATGAAGCTACAAGGAATTTCCATCCAAACTAGTTTGGTCCACTTTACTTTTAACTTCCTGTTGACAAGAGGTAATATACATACCATTATTAAACAAAAACATGGTCTTCATGAAGTTAATGACAAAAGCAAAGGATAGGTCTTCCTTTCTGCCACATGAAGGCTTTTGGTAACTGTAGCATTTGCTAAGTAAAATGGAATTTTACTTCCATTCACTTGGGAGGTCGAATAGTTGATAACTTGGCTAACTGCCTCAGCTGAAGAAA
This sequence comes from Calypte anna, assembly GCF_003957555.1. Taxonomy (NCBI): domain Eukaryota; kingdom Metazoa; phylum Chordata; class Aves; order Apodiformes; family Trochilidae; genus Calypte; species Calypte anna. Next base: position 61,529,371 of record NC_044245.1, read on the forward strand.
CAGGAATAGGAAGTCAGACGTAACAATTTGCCTTTGACACATAAAAAAAAATGTTTATTTTCATTAATCACATAACAAAACCTTGGGATAGGTTAGCTCCTTCAGCTGGAATGTTTACAGTCTAAACAGGGCATTTTCAGAAGATATTTGTGACATTGACCTGTTCTAACATCAAGGATCTTTACAAGATATTGGTAAACACACATTATTAAAGTGAAAGCTATGGAACTTTATCTAAGAGGGAGACCAACTTTATTTGTTCATAGCATGTACTCTTCTTCTAAGAAACAACTGACACAGCTGTCGGGGTCCTCTGGCTCCTTTTTCAGAGCAGCCAAAGCTGTGTCTGGAGCAAGCAGTGTCCTGACTGCAAGGCAAGCAGGTCAAGGCAAGTGGAGACATAACCCAGTGCCAGGCCTTGAAAGTGACAACAAGAAACTTCTTAGAGCCAAGGGAAGCATGCAGAGTTTGCCAGAAACCAAACAACAACTCAGTGGACAAAAAAATTGATCCACTACTGAGTTTTGAAAAAATAACCATATAATACTAAGACTACTAATAATAATGAATACCATGTGTTGAAAAATATAACACATATTTAGCTATTTCTTTTTTGGTGTGATGATCTGAGGAACATTTTTCCCAGCATTTACAATAAAATTATATGCTTGACATGTCTGCGATGTCATTCTGTCAGTCCAAGAAAACTGTCAACTTGCAAGAATAAGGTCCTATAGTCTTGTCTACTACAAGCATCAGAAAGCACTTTCACACATTTGAATTACATAAACAAATGTTTATGTATCAAAGTACAAATTAATTTTCATTTTGTAAAAAATCTGTGTGACTGCTCAGTTAATAAAATTAACAAGTATAATGTTTTTATTTGCCCCTGTCTAACCTTACAGTCAAATATGCTGGCCATTATTATAGAGGAAACACACTGTTGAAGGTAACCAAGATAAAACAGGTAAAACACTGAATACTGCCCTTGATCTGAGTATGTCTCGATGACTTAGAAAGCTAAGGGGCACTACCCACTAGTAACTTTCAATTCTTAGCTACATTGACATTCACTGAATCAAAGACTTGGAGTTAAATCTGAAGCCAGACCTTGGGGAAGTCACTATCACTAGTATATGCACAGGGAACTCAGTTTCTCGGGGGCTGTATCCAATTACTTAGAAATCCAGAGTCTATTACAAGACGCATGATAAAGCAGAAGAGTGCATCAAATGCAGCTGCAGGTTTGTAGTCATCATTCCTTCACTCCAATTCCAAATATCAACTTTTGTTACAGAAGTCATCAGCCTCAGGAGCCTTAGTCTGTTAACAGCCAGCTTAACAAGTGAATCTTAGCCATGCACTGCCCTGCTCCCACTGCCTCCAATGGACCTGCTGACAAATTTAACTCCAAGCAGCTGAAGGAAGCTGCCCAACCTCCCAAACACGCAGAAAAATTAATATCTAGAACACAGCACTGAAGGAACTCAGATTTAATATGTTATAGGGGACAATCTTACAGAAACCTTTTAAGGATATCTTTCTGCTAGCTGTTTTTTCAGTTATGACCAATTCAACTAATGCCCATCTAATAGGCATTTTGTCCTCACTGTTAAGAAATTGTGAAAAGGAGCTACAGCAAGAATTCATGCATGTTTCCTTCATTTATTGGCCCATCCTACCAAAATGTGGAAAGCTAAATCAACAAGGGGTTTGAAACTGGCCAAGGCATGTACACTGTTTGGGTATTTGCAATAAAAACATTGACCAATTCAAAAAACACATGTCCTTGAAGTAGTATCAGCTGAATTATACATACATGGCTTTCACTCCACTCCAGGCAAAGGGTAAATAGCTGTTCCTAAAAATCCTCCCCAGAGACTGTGATGGAGATTCTCCATGACTGAACCATCAGTGCAGCTGTGAGGAGGTCAGAAGGGTGCAAGACTGCATCTTCTCCTTTATGCAGAACTTCATCAAGTAAGTTATTGCTGGCCCCATGGATGTTATCTTAGCCCTGTGGGAAGGGTTCCAGGATCAGTGGTTAGCTGAGGGTCCGCTGCTGTGAAAAATCTTCATGTGAGTGTAATGCTAAATAGGCCACACAATCAGCCAGTTTTCCCCACTGACTACATCTTTTCCCCTTCAAAAAAAGGTTGCGAAGACCAGACTGCTTCCCTCCATCATCTCCCCCGCTGTACCCACCAGAATGCTTCCAAAATTAAGCACAGGCAGAACGAATGAACTTTCCCATCTACTGCTCACAAATAACCAGTGTCAGCCTGAGCATCACAGCTACTTAATCCTGGAATTTTCTATGTATGTGAATGATTAGCCTATATCCTAGCTGTTAGGACTTATGTTTTAACTTCTATGTAGATAGGGGTTTAGACCATGCATTTTTGAATGATTTGTGGCTCTATATAAATGAGCAAGGAATTCACCCCTAAGCCACAGCAGCATAAATTACATTGAAGTGTCAGGAGAGGCAGCCTTGAAGGAGCCATTTCAGCCCTTGAACACAGAGATACCTACAACTCTTCTGTTGCAATTTTTCCTCTTTGCAAACATATGGAGTGCGTAAAGGTTTCCAGTGATATGCATGTACTCCTTGGCAGTCTGAAGATACAATATTTTTATAACCAAATATGAATATCAAAACTTCTGTCAGACATCCAGTGTCCACTCTTTGCATAATGACTCATATCTTACACTTTCCCTTCTCTCCTCATTATTACCGTAAAATGTAAAGCAGAAGAACCTGCAACAGACACAATTCATTCTCAATTAAAGGGGAGAAACAGGAGCATGTCAGTAAAATGGTTTGGTTTTTTCCCTTCTATTAAAAAGTAATTCTGTACTGTCTCCCAATCAGCATCTCTTATCTCTCCCTCAGACAAGAAGCATGTAGAACAACTCCGCATGACATTTGTGTCTACAACAAGCTCTGCCACACAGAAGAGCCTCCATTCAGCTTCTTCTGGGTGTTTTAAAACACAAGGGGGTTGGGGGGTGTTTAATGTGCACAAACACTGGACTCTTCTACAGTAACACGCTGGATATGTTTTTCACAAACAGCACAACTGCACTTCATCATCATGACTGTTAACAGCTTCAGATCAACACCAAAAATTACATCTTATCAAGCCCAAGCTCTGCAGCCATACAGAAGTCCCACTCTGACTCACCCAATTGCCCTTATTTACAGTCTTTGAAATCTGTCAGACAAGTACAGAATGTCTCATTATGATTTATATAAACATAATCTAAACAAACAGTCCCTTCACTACAGCACATCTAGGACTGCCTTTTTTCAGAGGTAACCATTCTGTAGCAGAAGGTAGATGCAAATGTCCCAGATCACTGTACCTGATGCTGGCTGGCTTTGGGACTCCAGAGATACTGACTCTCTTGGAAACACAAAACACAAGGATGCTTGTAAGTTCCAAAGTTGAGTAGTCCAAACTCCACTGAAGTCAAAACTGTACTTCACCAAGTATATTCAAAGAATCAAGTAAACTAATGACATTTATAATTGTGGATTATGGACTTTCCCTTGGAGGCTGAGCAGACTCCCCTAGAAATACTGTAAAAATACATCCAGGTCTTGAGCAACCTGCAATATTCTATCTTAATAATAGGAATCATAAATAGTGAACACATATAATTGCATTGCAAGTGTCAATACATACAAAGAGATTTAGGTAACTGAATCAAAAATATACTTTCTACAGCCATTTCTTTATTTGAAAATGTGTTTGTAATGCAGTTAAACCTAGTTGTGCTCACACCTAGCAGCTCCCAATCAGCACCTCTGCTCCACCCTGGAAGACTAGGAGTTGGAAAAGCCCTGCTCCAGTAGGAAGATAAGGTCCTGTGTAATCTGTGATATTATCTTTTTTTTATAAGTGTTTTAGTATCTGCTAGCAATTACCTACTTTATGAATGTAATGCCCACTCAGTTCCCACTAAGCTTGAACCATTTATCCAACACACAGATTACCAAACCCTATTTTTCTTACTGATCAGCAAAAATTTATCCAGCACAAACCTCCCCGTAAATATTTGACCAAGACTGGGTAAATTTGCAGTGTGCAACTGCCCTCAGACCTGTACTTCTCTCTATCAAATGAGAAGGCTCATAGTGTAGCACTGGGGCTCAGCTGTGCTTCAGCAGAAATACAAAATGCTGGAGGCTGAACTTAGTATCATTGCTGCCTTTCTCTTTGCATTTGTTCTTTTTTGTTTCATTCAGTGTTCCCCTTTACAAACAAAAAGAAGATTAATTCAGAGATGGAATGAATGTAAGGTTATTTCTGGCTGTTGGGAAACAGAGAGAATTGGTGAAGGGCATCGCAAGGGTCTGGGCTTTGGCATGCAGAAGCTGGAAAGAGAAGAGGGAACAGCACCCACCTCCTGGTGAATATGCACAGGAAGAGGAGAGATTCAGAACCATTTTCAGCCTCATGAAGCTGAAGGCAATGTTTGTTTTGGCATGTGCAAGGTGGTCCCACAGACTGAGTTCAGAGCAATGCTGGCAGCCTGCCACAGTATTTTGTTCACATGTGCTTGTGACACCCATAGGCCCAGTGCTGTAATTATGGTCTCAGATGTCACAGTACTACCAGTCCAGGAGATATTTGTGGATCTGATACGTACAATCTATAAACACTGTGTAGTTTCAGGCACATTCAAGAAACCCATCTCGCTAAAGAAGAGGGACAGAAGGTCTCTGGAAGTTTTTTTGAGCTACATATTGAAATAAAACCCTCCACTGGGTCTCACCACTAAAAGTGACTGAAATGTCTGGACAGGGTGGATTGCAGGCACAGGGCTCAGGCTCCTACCATAGACACTGTCAGAGGTATACTAATGAACTGGGAACTGGATTAAGTTTTAGCACTGCTTGTTTTCCTGTGAAGTGACTTGCTGCTTTTCACAGCTGCACTTTAAATTTAAGATGATAATAAGGACAAGGACATACTTTCTTCCTCCACTAGAAGGGAAAGGCCAGATACCCACTTCCACGCTGATAATTAATTTCCACAGAGCATTCTTTTCCACAAAGCTTTCTTATGAAGCATTTAGAGAATGTAGCGTAATCCAAGAACCTAGCTAGAGAGAAACAACTCCATGTTGTTTGCTATTTATATTATTAACTCTTGCTCTAAAGTACACAATCATACAAACAAAATCACCAAAATGTCACCATCTGTGGGAAAGAAGACCACGACTAGCAGCAAGGGGCATGCAGGATATAGCTCCACAGAGGAAACAGACATTATAACAGGTTGCCAAATGCTATTCCCACATGCAGCATAGGGATGTTTCTGTGTCCTTGCATAAGCAGGCAGCACTTTATGTTGAAAGGGTTCTACACTTCATGTAAAGCTCCCCATAGGACAGTAAGATACATGGGAGAAAAGGAGTCTGATTCTCATCATATTGGCTTGGCTCTGAAACTGCTCTTGTTTCTTCTGAAGGAATACCTCCCACTTTACCATACCTTAAGATACTCTGCAAACACACAATTCTCAATCCATAATATAAAGCATTCATTTTGGCAACATAACTGCAGCCATCCCCTTATCAATGTACTGTATTTTTGCCAACATAGCTTATGTTTCATTGAGAGAAGGGTTTCTGCCCCTGGCATGCTATGACAGCCACCCATACACCCACTCACATTCAGGCACAGACAAGACCTACACAGGACAAGAAATCAGGTCAATATATTTGTTTTGGAAAATATATAAGGACAGGATTTGAAACTTCTGTTTCCAGAAATATTGATATCCAAACCCAGTGCTTGCCCTTATCCAAGAGCACTTGCCCTTCAGGCTGAGGGTACTCAAAGATCTTATCTTGCTCTTCCTGCTCACAGTCAGTTGCAAAGTTGTATGGGGGTTTTTAGTCACAGCCTGAATCTCTGCTAAAATTTACTTCACTTCAGTGACTCCTCCTGGAGGATGAGAAGTCCCCTTGCAATTCTTCCTTAACCATAGTCATCCTAAATATTTTACTACTTTCAGTGCTCTCTGAATGAAGATATTTTATATTGCTGCATACAATTAGGAAGCAGGGTGCCTTTGTATTACAGAAAATTCAGAGCTTTATAATAAACTAGATTGAAACATCTTCATTACTGAAGCAGCTTTCTGCTGAGAAAGCCCTTGTTATAAGAAAGCAGGGCAAACGTAAGAGTAAATGCAATTTCCTTCTCATGCTGTAAATTTTTTTTAAATGCAAACTAGAAAACAAATGTATGTTTACAGACACACCACATAACCATACATATAAACCACATAACCCTAAACAGACTAGAAGTGTACATTAACAGTTATAATGCAGATTGGTTTATTTTTACTTCCTGATACCAGCTGTACAAGTCTCTGGCAGAGGAGATGCCTTTAAACCAGAAGGAAATCTCTGCATTTTAAACTCAGGCTCCTTCCAGCTTAATCAGATGTGTTTTCAGCATGAAGGGAGTTCTTGTATTTAAACTAAACCAGATATGTGACTGACAGTATGCCATCTTAGCAACTGCTCTCCACACAGATACGTTATAAGACTGCAGCATTTTCAAACAGTTCACACAGATATTTATTTCAAAGTTACACTGGCAACAGTAATTTCACCCATTTGGGAAGTACTTGATGCCTATTTAATTTTCTGTGCCTTTAATAGTCAGAACTCCAAGAATGCCTCAGGTCTGAGAGCCACACAGTTTGATTTTACCCAAACCACAAATAACATTTATTTCAGCCCCTTAATCATGCTAGTTCTTACCTTTTTTTTTTTTTTTTTTTTTTAAACTAAAGCTTTTCTACTTATTTTCATTCCAACCAAACGCTGGCTTTCTGTTGTTTCCAGAGTAGCCTTTGGTTTTTTAAAGAAAAAAAAATAAAGAGAAAGCTATATTCTGACATACCTTGAAAGGAGACGAGCGTTCCCTGCCAGACAGACAGCTGGGTGACTTTTCAGTAGCTGCACTCAGACTCCGGCGTTCTGAAGAGCCACGATGTCACAAACCCCTGAAGCTGGCAACCAGGAGCAGAGGCAGCTTGCTCTCGCACGCCCTTCCTCTTCTCCAGGTATCTGACAGCTGTACACTTTTTGAGGACTGCAGCAGGACTTGTCTCCCAGCCCCTTTGCCACTCTGCTAAACCATCCCCTCCCTGCTATTAAGAGCACGCTGCCATTATATCTTAACAGCACGTCACAGCTTGTATGCAGTAGCTGTGGGAAAGCTGCATTTATTTATACAGGAAGCTTGAGTACAGCACTTCCTACTTCCCATCCGAGCCTCAGTTCAACTGCAGGTGATTACTTCAACCCCGTCAGCTTCCAGCCAATGCATAACCCACGTTCTGATTATTTGGGTATCTGTGCTGCTTTTAATCTGAGCTCTGAGAAGATGAACGAGGCAAGGCATTAAATGTGACACTCATAAAAAGCCTCCCAGTTGCCACTTAACCTGCTTCAGGATAGCAGTTTGTATAGCAGCTGCCCCACTGATGTCTGAAACACTGCTGGCTTCTGCCTAACTCCACGTGTAAAAAAAAATGTCATCTGAAAGAAAAGAGGTTTCTTCACGCTGGAGGGCGAGGGAGCAAAAAATCTAAACTCACAAGTATCACTGTCATTTCAGACCTGACTGCTTCCTGATGATAGTGCTCAGCTCATTCTGCCCATATGAGATTTTGACCTTTCAAGATGGGCTTGAGGGCAGGAGGGGCTGGAAATCCTGCAGTTCTGCACTCCAGACCTAGGGCTGAGATTCACGCTAGCCAAGCAACAGGAGAAGGCATTGTGGCACCTGACATCAACCCCTGAAGAACTTTTCTTGCTGTAGGAAACGTACCACGCCCACAGATAAGAAGTACAGATTCATCAAAGTGCAGGGGGTGTGGAAAAACAGAGGGAGAAACAAGTACAGAGGCTAATCTATAATTTTCTTTTTATGATGAAATAAGTTTACTTTGTACTTCATGCAATTATTGCTGACATTTTGCCTTCAGGAATTCGCTGTGAAGACAGATGTATAGGCATTTCTCATGGAGTGTTCAGAAGCTCACATCTGAGTCTTTAGTTACATTCAGGCAATTATGCTGCATCAGATTAATTTAAGAGAAGGAAGAAAGCTCATGCAACTTCAAATGCTTGCACCTATGCTTTGCAGCTTTGCTTGAATTACCATGACATATTCTTTTGCCCTTGGAATAAGTACAAACTTTAGCAATCTATTTGACATTGGATATTACATACAACTTTGTATCTGGGGAGGGAGGGAATAGTCACCAGAAAAAAACATAGCTGATCCAACATGTGGAATCATGTTGATCCCTACAGTATTAATTCATAGGTATTACAGTAGGATTGGGCAACCTAGAGCCAGGTCACAGATACTGCCACTTGAGCAAGTAAAGCATTTCCCAGCAGCAACAGGCTTTTACCCTCAATAGTGACCAATCTGAGACAGTACTCAAGAAACACCTGGGGCTCAGAGCTATTTTTCAGGCTACAAAGCAATAGTGAAAATGTGGAATTCTGTGTCATACTTCACAACTAGAAATATAGTCACTTGCAGTGGTTACATTTTTATCCTCCATCTTTTGTTGTTGTATGAAATATCTTAAGTCTCTACCACAGTCTTTTTACCAACTCTTCTTCCCCCCTCTGTTCCACCTCCTACATATACTTCCCACTTCCTATATATTCTTCAGTTACCTTTGCTACTGTGCCTCCATTACACAACTACTTGTTAAGCCATATCTTAGCAAGAAAAAGCTTCCTGCTCTCAGCAGGAACCTCATTCATGTAGGTCTAGGGAAAATGGCAGGGGTGTAGGTCCAGAAGTAGAGAAGGGCAGCTGTCAATAGCAAAATAGCAGGAGTAGCTTCTGGTTTGGTACTTATTCCTTGCTGGCATAATAAAACAAAACCAAGCTTCACTGCAGTAGCAGCCACCAGTCAAGAGAAACAAATGCAAATAAAGGTTAATCATCTTCCCTTCAGAGAAATGGTGAGGCTGCGTTGTATCTCAGAGGAGAAGAGGCTGTTCTTTAGAATTTAAAAAACCTAGATTATTCCATTAAAATACAGATAAATTTTAGAAACTTAGCTGCAAAAATCACATAATATTTTTTTATGCAGTTTCCTACTCTTTATGCATAGAAGTTATAATGTGACTGCACAAATGTGCAAAACTGCTTACAGCAACATTCCAAAAAAATCACAAAATTGGCAAGAAACATCATGAATGCTTCTCAAGACACTTAATTTTCTGGAAAATATTAAGATGTGCTCATTCCAAGCACTCCACTTCTAGAATATCAAATCCTAAACAGTGACCCCAGATTTATGCACAGGACAAACCACTTACTGATGCTCTCTGTCCAGCTGGCTATTCCCCTGCTTGTGTCTTCACTTCTGCGTTTGCTCCTACTTCTGTACTGCTCCAGGATCTCTGCAGCAAAGAGGAAGAGAAGGTGACGTGGCACTGTGCAAGAGCTAAGTCTAAACAGACTGGAGATGATCAATACTGATGATTCTTTCCTTTGCCATCACCAAAAGGTGGAAGCTGAACTGTTACGAGCTCTTCTGTCAAAATGATTTCTCCTCCAGCTCTACCTCGAGCCCAGGTACTTCACAGTTTCAGAGAAGCACATCTTTTTGGCAAGCTAATTTTGTGAAGTGTTATGAGTCATGCTAAAATTGCTACCCAGCTCAAACCCCTGAATCTCTTAACACCGACTGATTGATTTCCTCATTTCTGAGCCAACAAATAAATAAAAAATATACAAGTTCAGAACATCATACAGTGCTGGCCAAGGCACAAGCTGAGCCCTTTTCATTTGCTTTCTTCTTTGATAACAGTGATGTGAAGCATAAAGCTGAGAGGGTCTGATTAATTTTTTTGGACACTCTTAGCTGATACTTTTATAACTCCGGGCTGGAGGAATTGCTGCACCTCTGAGTGGACAAATGCCAAAATGCGACGTCACCGTGAATTTTTAGTTGAGTTACTAGCAAGAATAAAGGTTAGCATAGTTAATTACTAACCTTGCTGTGTCATCCTTGCAGATTCTTTAAATACTTACAAAATTACTAAGCTACTCTGGCATTAACTAAAATTACTAATTAATTTTTTTACTAAGGTGGGTAAAAAAGTAATAGCACAACCACCAAAAATATCTTTCACATCCCACAAGCAGAACACTATTAAGAGCAAGTGAAAATAATGAGTTAGTGTATAACTAACAGAAATTTTCATTACAATTCTGCATAAAGCAGTTTTCACTACCCTTATTTAGTTTCCAACTAATAAAAAGCAAAAATCCTGAAAAAATGTTATCCATAGCTCCAAAATCAAACCAGGTTTCATAACAAGCTTTTTTAAACCAGAGCCTAAGTAAGAAAAATGTTTCTTTATCCACCTTACTTACTGTATGTTGAAACTGTCCATTTTCCTATGCATACAAAAGAAGTGTTTGTATAGGCAAGAGAGACAATTCCACAAGAAAAATAGATACTAATGTGTAATATAATCAACACTGAAAACAAAACAGGAATGTTTTTTGCAATAAGTGTACATTTATTATCTGAAGTCGCAAGTGTGACACCCCTGATGTCATGGGCTAAGAATAGTTTTTTCACACAGGAACTACTTTAACAGGGAATTACATCACCAAAAGTAATTTGTGGTACCTTCATAAACCTAATGGTTTTAAAAAGGCATCTCTAATATATGTCTGTATGTAATCATACAATGCTGGTAAATCAGATGTCAGTGCAAAAATACAGAGCTATGTAATATTTGCATGCAGACAAGCTTAACTCAGAATAGCTACAAGAAAATCAGAATTACATCTTTTCTGTTTAAATATCCCTAATGCTCCACAACTCTGACTTGGTATCCAAATCACTTAGTGACAAACCAGTCTTGAAATCCTAATTATTCTCTTTAGCTAAAACATAGTAAAGCTCTGTTTCTATGGTGTTTTATATTGGAGTGAAACACGTACAGTTAAATTATTTTGAAAGAATAGCAGGTAAAAATGTAAAGAGAGAGGTTTTTATTTTACAGTTAAAAAGCTAGTGGGATGGCACACTCTCTACTGAACATTTATAATCACTATGATTTCCAAACACATGGCTTTACCTCAGACACAAAGAAAAGTGCGAAGTGACTTAATACTCCTCCTCCTCTATGTACAAGGTGAAATGCAATATTGCTTAAATTTTGTTGGCACAGCAGACCATCTCCAAATAAAACATGAAGTATATGGCTTCCATAAAGCTCTGTACTTCTTCTCTATAGGTATCTTTTCCTGTGTTTATGCTTTGACATACTTCCTGAAACACTGAATGTAGTGAAACGAGGCAACCAGGTGCCACTAATTACCAGGCAGTGGGCATGAGCTTGTGTCAAGCCCACCTGTGCCTGATTAGGGTGGGCCCCCACTGTGCATGAGCAGGATTAGGGGGCCAATAAAAGGTGAGGCTTGAAGCACAGCTCAGTCCTGAGCAAGCCAGCAGAGAGATTAGCTTCTTCTTAGGCTTGAGTGGCGCAGCTGGTTATCATGCAGTTATACAGACAACCCCAAGCAATGCTGAGGTCGTGGATTTGAGACTCAGAGCCTCACCTTAATGGTGATGAGCTCTAGTGGCACAACGAAGGTAGTGCAGTGCTGAGAGAAGCTAATCTCTCTGCAGGTGTGCTCAGAAGTGAGCCAAGCCTGTGTCTCAGGCCTCACCTTTTCTTGGCCCCCTAATCCTGCTCATGTGCAGTGGGGGCCCACCCTAATCAGGCACAGGTGGGCTTAACACAAGCTCATGCCCACTGCCTGGTAATTAGTGGCACCTGGTTGCCTCATTTCACTACAACTGAAAACTAGTTGCTGGTGTTTGATCCGTACAGAGCAGTGTCAGATGGAAAAAAAAAAAGCACAATCTCACCAGAAAACAGTGAGAAGGCAGCCTGCTGCCCTAGTGGAGTAACTGGGTTTGGGGTGCTTAGAAACTCCCACTGAAAGATGAAAGCTGATTGCTTTGACAGTACATTACTGAAGTTCCAGTGCAAGTTGTCATTTCAGGGCTTGGAAGCATCAAGTGCATTTGCCACCAGGAGCAGGCACTTTGCCACCAGCAAGTGAACATACTTTTCTCATCTGCTAACTTCTGCCTGTTCATTAAGTGTGCCTATGAGAAGAAAACAAGCTGAGTGGATGAGTCTGCCATAAATAAAATGCTGATGAACCAACACCGAGCAGCAGATGCCCATCCCAGGGGCATCCAATGCAACACCCTCAGCCCAGGGCTGGTCCTCAGCCACCTCTTTGCACTCACAGGCAGGGAAGAGGCAGGTGACTGTCACTCTTTCCCTTGACCTTCTTCTGTAACGAGACATGTCAGTCATCCACTCGCAAAGCACTCGTGTCCCCCCCTGTGCATACAGTAAGTGCAGATGGAAACCATCCGGATGGCAAAAAGAGCTGGCACATGGGTGACACGACGGCACTTCTAGTGGCACGGCAGCAGAAGACACAAGACACCATCTGGGCTCAGATGCCATCCTGGGCAAGCAGGTCCAGTTCTCTAGATGGACAGTATGTGTAGCTTCCCCCAAACCAGTGTTGCTTCAAGAACTGCTTGAAACAAAAATTAAAAAACAAAACCAAAACCAGAAAAACACAGAAAAAAAATTAAAAAAAAAAAATAATAATAAAAAAAAAGCTTACACAGCTTGCCTAGCTTTCACATTCATGTATAAGACATACAAATATGGAGCTGCTCAGTTTTTCTGAGGATAAGGTGAGAAAGGCGAGAATTTCGAGCTGTGAAAAGTGGTTTATGAAGTAGCATCAAAAGGATCCTATTACATTTGTGCAAAAGAGAAAACACTGAAGTTGCTCTCTTCTCCTGCTCTCTCCTAAAATAACCAAACATTTTCACAAGAGCATTTGAAGACTGCATAGAAAAAAATTAAGGCTTGATTAAATTAATTTTCTATGAATTATGCTCACAGCTAGCTTCAGAGTATGGCACAGACTTCCAGTTATACACAGTTCTTTGTTTCCTTTTGACTGCTTGCCCAAAGTTACACAATCTGTTGATTTTCATCCAAGTGTTTTGATAATGTACCTAGAACTGCAGTGATTCCAGACATTGGCATCACCATCAGTTTAAAGGATGGGAGGGCAAAACCATCCTGGCAGCCAACACAGGAAGCTTCCTCTGTAACAGAGGAGGTCACCAACCTGTCTTTGTCATGAGAAAAAAATGTGCACATTGTTTTCACTTCTCCATTTCTACTACTTCTTCTGTCTTGTCTCAAGCTCTTAACTGCCCTTTTTTGGAAATATTGAGACAACTTTATTCCTTCCAACCCAAGCCAATCTCCTGGGTGATGCTCTATGTGATGCTCTATCTACAGACTTAAGAGATGGATAGAATGGGGTGAGGGGCACTTAATAATACATTTCATCACAGACCTTGTTGTTTTAATTATACCTTTCTGAGACAGGGATGGGCAGGTCAGAGATAAGAGCTTAGGCACCTACTTCTTTGTGTATTAAAGCCAGTGACAAGGTTTCCACAGACATCCAATAAGCAGGACCAAGGCGTAGAGAGAAAGCATACCTTTGATTCATGCTTTTTCTCTGGTATTTAGGTGTGACACAGACCTACCTTTTGATAATTCAGATAATTTAGGGTGAGAACTGGTTTTCAAGTTGAGAGGACTTACTCCAATAGCCTGGTTATGCATGGAAATGCTTATGGGAAAATCAAGAACTTCTCCCTGTCTCCCAGAATCCTTCCCCATACTTGACTTCTAGGGAAGTTTTTCCACACTGTCTCTGCCATCTTTATAGTTTCCTACCCTAGTTTACTTCTCATCCATTTATGGTAAGAACAAATGTCAAAAGGTTTGTCCAGATCCACTTTTCTCCCTATGAAATTCAATTGTCTTTTGGTGTAATCTCAACTAATAGAGTTTTTTAGGATTTCAGCTTCTCAGTGAGCCAAAGTAGGGCTGTTTAAGCCAGCTTTTTGGTTCTGGTCTCCTTTGCCATGGCAGCATCCAACAGGGACACCTCACTTCCCAGATAAGAAGCAGCAACTTCTTTAGAAAACACACAATTGTTCCCTGGCAGTTATCATATCACAGCTGTAGTTACACAATCAAGGATTGCTCCACATTCAGGTCCTTTCGTTAGGATAATGGTAAAACATTTTTCCCCTCTTCTGCTCAGAACAGAGAAGACTACAAGTAGAATAAACTCCTGGAAAGGACATCTTTAATGTAGCATGCAGCTGTTAAATTCAACAACCTCAAAATTAGCATAGTGGGAACTCAAAAATAAGCAGGTTGCTTGCTTGGTACAAATGACTTATGGATTGGTTTAGTTGCACTGAAAGAATGCTATTTTTATATCTGCTGCAATTAAGTGCCAGGTAAGCTTATTTAAAATATGTGCTTTTTACCTAGTGATTTTTTTTTAAGTTTCTTATAGAGCAACGCACATGCATTTGGACAGACAAAATCTATAGGAAAAGAAACATGAGTTTTACAATACTGACCAGGAGCAGAAGGGCAAGAGGCATACCAAAACCTTTGCTTTTACAAACACTGCTAAAATCAAAGTAAATAGTGTTTTCTGCTTCACTGCTGTCTGCAGTCATTGAAGAAATGACAAGTGAACTCATCTTTTTTAAAGCCTGACTTCATCTGTGAAAATCCACTGGGGATGCTTAACTCTCCTATACTTCTCAGGAAGAAATTGAAATAGATTTAGGTATGTCCTTCAACTTTTCATTTAATACATAAATAAATATTTCCTGGGGTATGACAAAACAAACTAGTCAGGGGCAAAATTTAGTAATAACTCTGTTCCCACAGAGAATCACTTTGCATTGTATGGTATCACAGCATCATAGAATGGTTTGGGTTGGAAGGCACCTTAAAGATCATCCAGTTCCAACTCCCCTGCCATGGGCAGGGACATCTCCCACCAGACCAGGTTGTTCAAAGCCCCATCCAACCTGGCCTGGAACACTTCCAGGAAGGTGGCAGCCACAACTTCCCTCGGCATCCTGTTCCAGCATCTCACCACCCTTATAGTGAAGAATTTCTTCCTAATATTTAATGTAAATCTACCCCCTTCCAGTTTAAAGCCATTACCCCTTCTGTCATTACATGCCCCTGTGAAAAGGCCCTCCCCAGCTTTCCTGTAGGCTTCAGATACTGGAAAGCCACTACAGGGTCTCTTCTCCAGGCTGAACAACCCCAGCTCTCTCAGCCTGCCTTCATACCAGAGGTGCTCCAGCCCTCTGATAATCCTCATGGCCCTCCTGTACCAACAGCTCTGCGTCCTTTTTGTGTTGAGGGGCTACAGAACTGGAAGTGGGATCTCACAAGAGCAGAGTAGAAGGGGAGAAGAGAGGTCAAGTCCCTTGACCTGCTGGCCACACTTCTTTTGATGCAGCCTGGGATACAGTTGGCTTTCTGGGATACAGCCCTTTTCTGGGCTGTTCTC
The DNA here is from genome assembly GCF_003957555.1 of Calypte anna. Classification (NCBI taxonomy): domain Eukaryota; kingdom Metazoa; phylum Chordata; class Aves; order Apodiformes; family Trochilidae; genus Calypte; species Calypte anna. Next base: position 61,544,915 of record NC_044245.1, read on the forward strand.
TATCCATTCTCTGCCCAGGCTGTAATTGTGCTTGGGATTGCCCTGACCCAGATGTAGGACCTTGCACTTGGCTTAGTTGAACTTGAGGCAGTATGGGCCCACTTCTCAAGCCTGTCAAGGTCCCTCTGGATGGCATCCCTTCCCTCCAGCGTGTTGACCACACCACACAGCTTGGGGTCAGAAGCAAATTTGCTGAGGCTGCACACAATTCCACTGTCCCTGTCTCCCACACAGATGTTAAACAGTACTGGTGCCAGTACCAACCTTTGAGGAATGCCACTAATCACTGGTCTACATTTGGACATTGAGCCACTGAACAAAGATTTTTAACAAAAGCTTTGAAATATGAACTCTGAATCTGTACAGATTCAGTGAGTTCTGCCTTTCTGTGGTCAGGGTATAGGAATTCAAGGTGAAAAAAACATGGTCAGTGAACTCTGACTACTAGTGAATAACTAAATTTCTCTTTACATTGTACTTATAATAATTTACATGATTACATTTTGCAAACCAAGGGAAAAAACAATTTCCCAGAATCACAGGGTGTGGAGATGCTGTGAAGCTCTAGGTAAGAGTAGAATCAACTGGTCCACTTCTGTGTAAAGAATCCTGACACCTCTTTCACTTCCCTTATGAGAAATTTGTTAAGGTCAGCCCCCATCCGTGGGATAGAGACAGTAAGGAAGTTCCAGGATCTTAAGTCTGCCAAGGAGGTATGAGAGAACATGAAATTAGGAGAAACAGGGGCCAAAGGCAGGGAAAGTTTTTGACTCCCTTGAATCCAAAATGAAAAGCATAAAAAGGCTGAGCCGTAACTCTCTCCCATCCCTTCCTGCTTTTGTTTCATGCATTGAGTACATTTGACATACTGAAAAAAAAGACAAATGTAAGCAAGGAGGAATCATACACACAGAGTCTAAAATTGCATGAAAAACATTAAAAAAAAAGAAAAAAAAAAAAGATACTTCCATTTAACAAACTTTGCTAATTGGGTATTTTTTCTTTCTAAGACAAGCTCTTAAAAATAACCTTTTATCCTTCTATGATTTCATGGCTTTTGGGACAACACAACCAAAAAGCTGACAAGCACTGTTTTCCAGTAGCTTCACAGAGCAAACTCAGTGGTAGACTCCAGACATGTAGCATCTCCAAAATCCCTGCTACTGATCATAAATGCCTCACCAGCCTCTGGGTATCCCAGGCAGCAAGTTACCACAGGCTTCAGCTGTGAAAGCTGCAGGAAGCACCTCTCTGGGATGGTGGAACTGGAACAAATACACTGCTTCCTACTGAGCAAATCCCACAGAAATTATCTGGTACAATTTGGTAAGAATCAAGAAGTTCCACCTGAGAACCATTTGAAATGTAGTGATCGTCACAACATGCCACAGAATCTTCATTTGTCTTTGGATTAAAAAAAATAACAGATCATGATGTGATATGTAGCACAGAAATTCTGTACTTGAAAACAACTTGGAAAGCAGAAGAAGATAGGTTATTTCCACTATGGGTTTATTCCTGATCATATTGGTTTAAGGATCTGTAGTTTCTGGCAGTGGTGTGTTTTTTTAAGGACAGTGATTTCTCTCCCTCCAAGCAAAAGGACAGGAAGCATGAATCTAAACTATTTAAGAACTAAAATAACAACATCCTCTGTCTTTTTGATAACATTTTTAGTTTTGTGACCTGAGTGGGTATTTTCATGGGTGTTGAAGATGGGAAATCTTTTTCTGGTGACTCACTATTTTGGTGCAATATTTTACATAAAGGCAACAGTGGATCTTTTGTGTAACTTCTTCTGTTGATAATAGGATTAGGAGGGAGAGAAGGGAACTGAAAAACATGTAGGAAGAAAAAAGAAAATTAGTGTTTTACAGGAAATGAGATGTCCTGATGCAGTTAATTTCCATTAAACAAAGCTGAAAAAGGCATGAATGGAGATAGTGATGGTGAAGAAAAAAGTCCAAGTATCAGCTTTAACTCTTTGATTGCCTATCCAGGAAACACAGAAGCATCCCTCAACTGGCACCAAGCATGCAATTAATCTTTTGTCATTTAGTGATAGCAAAAACAATTAGCACTGCATGTGCCATGACATTTTGAGTTTAAATTCTAACTGGGCCAAGAGGCCCATCCATCATTCTGTTCAGACCACCCAAAGTGTGTTACTGGCATTGTGTCAATGTTTAAGATTCTCTTACTTTACAGTATCCCCAAACTGATGACCAAGATCTCTGCTGTCTCTTTACCATCAGCTGCCAAACAATTTTATTTTTCTATTGGAAATTCTATGGGAATATTACAAAACTCTGATTGTTTTAAAATAGTGAGGGGTTTGAATATTGTACAAGTGTCTCCAAGCATGTTGCTTAAAAAGGCCAAGAAGAAAGGCATTGTAAACTAATCCAGGATGTATTATAAATTACAGTTTTTCTCAGGAGTGAAGATTTGTTAATTAGGTAGATTTTATGCTTCTAATTTGTCTGCAAACAAACAGGTGAGCAGCAAAATTAATGAAGTGTGGTTATAAAGGATTTGTGTGCCTTAACACTACTAAAACAATAGACCTCAGCTCCCTGATAGCACTTACAATGGGGCCTTGGATGAGGGGTAATGCAAGATATGACTTGCAACGACCCCCATACATGCTGATTTGTAAGCTTCATATATGATGTGACTTTTCTGACTGGATGCTACAAGAAAATGTACAAAAGTGGAGCAGTGCCTACCTTTTTACAGCAATGACTCAAAAAGTTGTCAAGTCTACCATCAGACTAACAGTGTAACCCATGAGCTCTGTTTCCCTAGGAAATTAGGTCAAGTAGAAGACTTAACTCAGCCCAAACCTTTAAAGATTAGACTGATGATTTCACAAAAACACAGTATAAGTCAGTAGACTCTATAGGGTACTCTTCAGACTTGTGACTATATACAATGCCTACATTTTGTGGTTATATTTCTCCTTCCCCAGTAAAAAGCAAAGGAGATAAGATTTCAGTTGATGATCTGGTTTTGTCCAAGGGGAACCAACTTCAGGACTTCTGCAATAGGCATTCCACCTCCTGCAGCACTGATTAAATAGTTGATTTTATTCTAGGCTTTGCTACAAATGGCACATGACCTTGGAAAAGTGCACTAATTTTATTACCTGTAACACTACAAAAAATGGAAAAACTTATTCTCTTGTGCTCCAGGTGTCTTGTGTACTTTGTTACATAGTGTAAATTCCCCTGCATTTCTAGGCTAGATGAATTCAAGTGCAAAGCAGAAAAGCATAAATGTCCAACACAGAAAACTGAAGTGAGTTAATGGAATGAAAAGACAGTCGCAACAAAAAACTTTCCAGTAAGCATCAGTGACCTGATGAACTGGATTATATTTGTTTGGAAGATAATACAACTGATCTTTTAAATAAACCAAGTGTCTACTTGTGGTTTATTTCAATCTTGCCTTAGCTAAAGAAGATTGGTAAAATAAATGCCATACACACTCTTAAGTGCTTCTGCCCTTGTACTCGGCCCTGGTGAGGCCACACCTCAAGTACTGTGTCCAGTTCTGGGCCCTTCAGTTCAGGAAGGAGATTGAGGTCCTGGAGCAGGTCCAAAGGAGGGCAACCAGGCTGGTGAAGGGACTGCAGCACAAGTCCTGTGAGGAAGGGCTGAGGGAGCTGGGGGTGTTCAGTCTGGAGAAGAGGAGGCTCAGGGGAGACCTCATCACTCTCTACAACTCCCTGAAAGGAGGGGGTAGGCAGGGGGTGGTTGGTCTCTTTTCCCAGGCAACTCTCAGCAAGACAAGAGGGCATGGTCTCAGGTTGTGCCAGGGGAGGTTTAGGTTGGATATTAGAAAGAATTTCTTTATGGAGAGGGTGATCTGGCATTGGAATGGGCTGCCCAGGGAAGTAGTGGGAAGTATCTCCATCCCTGGAGATATTTAAAAAGAGACTGGATGTGGCACTCAGTGCCATGGTCTGGGAACTGCAGCGGTAGTGGATCAAGGGTTGGACTTCATGATCTCTGAGATCCCTTCCAACCCAGCCAATTCTATGATTCTAATACTAGATGTTAATACAAAACCAGTACTAAATGCCTGCAGAGAAGCCATGGGATCATGAGGGGCCACAGATACCTCTCATTTCTGAATCTCTCCTGGAGTTCTTCCTTCTATCTTCACACCTTCTTCCCTTTGACTCTTCAAGATATGCCACACAATGACTTTGGCAGGCAGTTCCTAAAACCTCTTGACTGGTCATCCCTGCACTACCAGAGTGAAACCTGGCTAAATCTATTTTTAAAATCTACATCTTTTCACCTTTTTTTCAGAATAGTTATTTCAATTACTCAGCAAAGTCTGAAATATTTCACTGTGCTTATGGTAGTAGTTAATGAATTTTTGTATTGGTAGAAATATATACCACACTCCTGTGTGTTTGATCTCAGTTTTTACCTTACAGGATTTCTTTGTGAAATGTGTTTTCCTGTTAGTATATACACCTGAGTTCCTGTCTGACTGGAAATGCAATATGCATGACCATCCTATTTTTATGTGTGTCATTAATTAATAGGAATATCAGAAGGTATCTCTTTTAAGTAACACCTACTTGACAATTCCTAATTGCTAATGTTTCTACTATTAAAATGCAAGCAATGATGAGTGACTGTATTTTGTGAGACAATAAGGTAAATTAAGTAAGTAGCCTGGTATCATTACATTTTATCTTAATGGGGGTTTTTGTACCCTAGGGTCCAAAGTAGGGTCCCTCTGCCAATTGTTACCAAAACAGGCAGTAACCTGTGCTGTCAGAAACAGCTCATAGCCTGAGCTGCAATCAGAATCAACAAGGAAGAGTTATGAAACAAGAAAAGGCAGGAAAAGCATGACTGGAAAAAGATACAAGATGCCTTTGTACACAATTAAATGATTCAGAACAGTAAACACTTCTTCAGTCTCTTTTCGTACTCATCAGGAAAATAAATAACTGCAATTCTTGGCCAATATTAACTAGTCATCACCACTGGATAACCACACATAGAAGGCACAGAGGAAGTGAAGAAGCTGAAGGAAAAGATGCTTCCCTTATGAATAATAAGGCAAGAATTTATTTTTTTTTTTTATAGAAGGGGTCACATAAAAGATCATAACAACATGATCAAGGCTGACATTGTTGCCTGAAGACAAGGGAGAAGCAAGGAGTTGTGGAGGACCTGAAAAGTAGGAGAAGAAGCAGCAATTCTCCCAGCTGTGGCTGCAGGGCAGCGGAGGAACAGCCACAGCTGAACAGCCACAGCCAACACCACAAGGTGGTTGATGGTAACACTTAATGTCTGAGAAACACTAGCAACCAAAACCACACATTTGCTTTCACCATTTCCAGAACTGCTCATTTTGTCACTTAAAATAAAAATAACCTAATTTTTTTTAAAAAAAAAAAAAAAGCTTTTTTTAAGCAGATTTTATGAACTCGTCAGAATACTTTTCCAAGCCCAAGAGCCCCATGAAATACTTCAGCATCAGTTCATCTCCAGTGTTTTTCAGTCACCTTATTTCACCACAAAGCTGATGGCTCCTGCATGGAATAACATAAAACAATTTCTGGAGCAACATTTTTTCACCCCTTCTCACCTTTTCACAGTTCAGCCACCAGCCACTTCCCCACTTGTCCTCTACCCCTCAAAAATTCTCACTGTTTCAGATAGGGCTGTGAAGACTCTGTTTTAGTAATCACTAGGGTGCTCCAATTGCTTAACTGAGACACAGACATTGTCCACACCTGTGGAGGTGTTTCTGGTGGGGTTTGTATTTTGATGTGTATGTAGCCTTCCTCCACAATGTGAGCCACCTTAAAAAAATAAGACATTTTACTGATACTCACAACTGAGGGGAGCTTTCCACAACATATGTAACTGGAGCTGCAGTAACTATCCTGAAAAATTGTATGAAGAAACTATATGCTAGGAGGGATTCACTCTTATTTAGGTGCTACCAAAGAGCAGTGTTTAAATGCCATGAAATCAAGCTTTACTTCATGAGCCATTCTGGAAGAACAGCTCTATGTGGATCAGCTTCTGTAAATGCAGAAACCAGGCTCTAGAAAGCTTCCGTCTGTCCGTCTGTCCCTGGGGCTGGCATAGGCCAGGCAAGGGGATTACCAACCCCCTGACTCAGCCCCTTCCAGAGTCACACAGGGCTCCACCTTTCCTCAGAAACAAAGTCCCAAACCCTGCTATTACAATCAGCAGGGTATCAGCTACCCTCTCTACATCAAGACAGGTTTCTCCTTTTGGAAGTCCATTTGAGACATTTTATCACCACAAGCACTGCCTTTATCAAGCCTGCCTTCAGTCAAGCAGCAGATTCTCAACACTTCCTGGCAGAGGAACTGAAACCCAACGTGCACAGGATGCTACTCTGCTCCCCAGAAGCTCAGCACATCAGCATTGCCTCACCATGCTTTCTGATTCTGGGAAAGCTTTTTGCCTTTGAGAAGTGTTGTCCTCCATTTCCAACTCCTCTTTCCAAGCAAGAACAATTATCTGTTTCCTGGCCAGCCCCAACTGTAAGGACTATTCTGTTCTTTAGATATTTTTTTCCCTGTTTCTTCCCACCATCTGGCACCCACTACCAGAAGCCTGGATCAGTCCTTTTGTGCTACATGCAGCTTTCCAGCCTTTTCTAAGCTGTCCTAAATTTATAGTCATCCTCACAGGAAAACTGCCCCATGTCAGATAAAACTACAGGCAAACTAGCAACAGCAGACAGCAAGGTGTGGCCTGAAAGTCTAAAGGGTTACACATTGTACATTATAAACATTTTGAGTGTTAGGCAACCTTCAGTCAAGTACATACACTATGTACTGTGATCACACAACTGCATTATTTGTCCTAACATCACATGCAACATAAATCTGTAAGAGCCTTTGTCTCCTGTATACCATCTCTTTCATAAATCTGCTGAGCAACGTGCTAACTAAACATGCTAGCATGAAAACCAGCTCCAGCCAGTTATTAAGTGGATCTTCAAGAACAAAATAAATATTGAATACTTTAAAACACTGTTTATATTTAATATTTACCTTAACTTAAAAGGTGAATAGTCAATAAAATAGGAGACTACCTAGCTAGAACTACCACAGTAAAGAACCAGAAAACACTAAAGAGCAAGTTCAAATTAAAAGCTGCTGTGATAACTGGATAGTGTCTGGCATTAGGAGACTGAAAAAAAACACACTGCTGTGTAAAAGGGGTATAATGACTGAAAAAATAGGCAATTGGGACCAGCTATCACAGGGTTTAACACATTATCTCTTCAGACTCCCCTAAACAGGTTCATGAGGATTTTTGTTAACTGAAATCAGATAGACATTGCTGAAGGAGGGAATGTTTCCAACAGCTAACTTGTGGGATAATGCATTTGAGATCCAGAGCACCAAAGAGTGCACCAAACTATCTTTGTTTTTTATAAGACTGATTGTAGCTTGCTCACTAAGCCTCATTCAGCCCTCTTTCTGCATTTTTTTTGCTTCCTTTCTTTCTCTCTCGATATTACAATGTGCAGTATAATGTTGTTCAGCAACTACATTTGTGAATGCTAGAGAAAAGTATCCTTTTGAATTAATTTTGTGAACCAGCAGAACCAGCAGAAGAGCTGCCTACAAGGACCAATCTCCATCTCCTCAGAGTCTGTGGCTCTTGACAGTTTCATACCAGGCTTGATCTTTAAATACTCTTTCAATGCAACTGCATACCAGTCTTGATTTTAAAGTTCCCTTTCAGTAAAACTACTGCCTGTGCTTTCACTTAAACTACTGTGAAGAAATATGAACACAGGAAGCTATATTTTATATCAGTATTCTAGAGACACATGAAACAATATATGTCTGCCCTCATTATTTATATTGACAAAAGAAAGCTTCAACAAAGTTACAATAACATTATTCAGTTGAATTTAGTTTGCTGTATAGCTTGCATAGGTTTTCTTTACATCCCAAGAAACAAACAAAAAAATCTGTTTAGCTGCAGACACTTCTGTGTCACCAACAGGCTTAGGTATGCTTTCAACTTTGTCTATTCAGTGCTAATACCAATGGATTAGGCAGCTCAGATAGGCCTATAAGTGCAGCTCCCCAATAAATTACAGGCTCTCTATCCACAGCAGAACCTCAATAGTTCCATTTTCTGTGGAAACAAAAATGTATCTTCGGAACAAAACAAAGCAATCACTCATGGTAGTTTCGTTCACATCCTAAGAATGCAACCTTATTTAGAAGCAGATTTACCGTTCTGTAAGTCACTCTGGGAGCAGTGGGACAAACGGTGAGGGTAATATAGTGCTCCAAGAGCAACTGACCTCTCTGCAGACATGCTCAGGACTGAACTAAGCCTGTGAGTTTGAGCCTCACCTTTTATTGGTCCCCTGGTCCTGCTCATGCGCAGTGGGGGCCCACCCTAATTAGGCACAGGTGGGCTTGGCACAAGCTCATGCCCAGTACCTGGTAACTAGTGGCACCTGGTTGCCTCATTTCACTACAGAGCCTGGTTTCCTATGGAATTATACCTTACATTGAGCACCCATGGTGTAACACAGGCCTTGAGTCCTCCAGTGCACCAGAGTCCACACAGTACCTCTTCATCACACACAGCTTTCTCCTTCCAAGGGTCCTCCCACAGCTTTCCTCCACCACCTCCTCTTCACATCTTCCCCCTCTGTAGAGCTGCCACACTCACTCTTCCTCTCCCCCCCAGCTCCTGTCAGCCCAGAGCTGTCTGCACTGATGGGTGACCAGTGGCAGCTGAACACCACGAATTAAATCTGAGCTCAGCCTCCTCCAGTCAGGCAGAAACCACTATAAGTTGGGCAGTGAGATCCAGCATCATTGTAAGAGGGGTGGATGGACAAAGGAATAGATAGGGTGATTGCACATGCTGCATTTTCTTCAGAAACTAAAAAGCTAGTGCCTTCCAAAACCTTTCAGGTTGCAGCATGGAATTGCTTTTCAGGAAACACATCAGCATAACAGTTATCAGAAAAAGTGTCTTTCAAAAACGTCCTGGTATAGTTATTTTTCACTGCACAACTTCTGTTTCTAGAAGCTTTTTTGTACAGTTAACTCAAAACAAAGAAGAGAAAATAGTGTGTTTCTTCTGAGTTGTATGCATTTTACTGATTGCCTTTAAATCATCATCATAGAATCATCATAGAATCATCATAGAATCCTTGGGGTTAGAAGGGACCTTGAAAGATCATCTAGTCCAACCCCCCCTGCCAGAGCAGGGCCACCTAGAGCACTTCGCATAGGAACGTGTCCAGGCGGGTTTTGAATGTCTCCAGTGAAGGAGACTCCACGACCCCCCTGGGCAGCCTGTTCCAGGGCTCTGTCACCCTTACAGTAAAAAAATTTTTTCGAATATTCAACTTGAACTCCTATGCTCCAATTTACACCCATTACCCCTTGTCCTATCACTGGTCACCACTGAGAAAAGCCTAACTCCATCTCCCTGACACTCACCCCTTACATATTTGAAAACATTGATGAGGTCACCCCTCATTCTCCTTTTCTCCAAACTAAAGAGACCCAGCTCCCTCAGCCTTTCCTCATAAGGGAGATGTTCCACTCCCTTAATCATCTTAGTAGCTCTGCGCTGGACTCTTTCAAGCACTTCCCTGTCCTTCTTGAACTAGAACTGGACACAATACTCCAGGTGCGGCCTCACCAATGCAGAATAGAGGGGGAGGAGAACCTCTCTTGACCTACTAACCACACCCTTTCTAATGCACCCCAGGATGCCATTGGCCTTCTTGGCCACAAGGGCACATTGCTGGCTCATGGTCATCCTCTTGTCTACCAGGACCCCCAGGTCTCTTTCACCTACACTGCTCTCCAGCAGGTCAGCCCCCAACCTATACTGGGACATTGTGTTGTTCTTCCCCAAATGCAAAACTCTACACTTCCCCTTGTTGAATTTCATCATGTTTCTCTCTGCCCAACTCTCCAGCCTGTCTAAGTCTCTCTGAATGGCAGCACAGCCTTCTGGTGTGTCAGCCACTCCTCCCAGCTTAGTGTCATCAGCAAACTTGCTGAGGGTACATTGGTCCTGCTACCTCAGACTGAGGTCTGCAGCCCTACCTCCAACCAACTGAAAGGCCTGAGCATGACAGAACAAGATGCACTAAGCAATTCCTAAAAAAAGATGGGATTTTGCCAAGTTTTTTTGTTTCTTCTAGCTGTGAATCACATCAGCCAGAGCTTTAACATGGTTTTGGCTGCTGTGTTACGACAGACACCTCAATAGCCATCAAATACTTTTTGCATTTGTATTTTTAAGCTGTTTCATGCAGCTTAAAGCAAAATGTGCTCTGTGCAGGAAACACGCAATCTGAAAAAATTCTGGACTCTTGGCCAAACCAGCTTGGACAGCTGGGGGCAAGCCTACAGGATCCAGGCTGTCTTTGGAAATCTTTGGATAGGTTGTCCCTTGAAAATTAAGTGCAGGGACAGAAAAATGAGGACAGTTGTGGATATGCTGGGTTTAGAGAGCATTCCTTTATTCTTCACATTGGACTAGTTATTTTTTACCACCACCCAGGTATAATTTCCACTTCAAGCTGAACTACTCAGATGAAAACTTGGAGCCATCATCTTCATCTAATGGATAGAAACACATCTATATATCTATCATAGAAAAGTGTTTCGCTGCAATTACAGTGGCCAACACACACTCTACAAAATGGGATTAGTACTGATTACTGGTTTTTATATGTTTTAAGAGAGATCTGTGGATTTCATGAACTTAAGTCAAAGCCACAGAACCACAGACTTCTCCACCCCTTTTAGCATTTCCACCCCTATTAGCATACAAAGTAAGGAGAATTGGGTTTGGACTATTATCACCACTTAGCACTGGCAGAAGTCACTGCCTAAGATGAACCATCTGCACAACACTTTCTTGCCTTCTTTTTCTTTCACCTTCTCTCTACAATCCAGGAATACATTACCTTTCCCTCTAAAAAAACAAAAAAACCAAAAACCAAAAACCCCATGACTTTGAAGGACAATATTAATATAACTTGTTCTCAATGAAAAGACACATTAAGGAAAATAATACTGTACATGAGAGAGGCTACCCCACAGATTTTAAAATCCCAAATTTAATCAGAAAGGCAGATCTGAGAATGTGTTTTTATTTTTTGTTCATTGTTGATGATTAAGCTTGGAATATTTTTTTTTCAAAATGTCTAACTAGTACATTTGATTATTTTTAACAGAAATGTTGATGTTCCTTGTCTACAACCAGTCTTTGTTTCAGAATTTATAAAATGCAGAACAAACCTTTTCTTTCAGAGAATCCCATATCAATTCTCATGATAACTAGTGGTAGTAGTTTATAATTTATTTATTCTCAGACAAGTTAGCATTTTAGAATTATTTGACATGTCTAAACATAAGCCCTTATATTCTAATAATTTGAAACACATTAATGTTTCCTGACTCTATTTGGCACAACTCAACTATTTCCTGAAGTGCTGCAGTTCTCACCAATTATTTCAATCTTGCTCTATGACCTAGGGTTTGCAAAACCTAAAAATACCTAAATACATTATTTCAAGTAGGAAGTATATATATTAATTCACACTAGCAAGAACTCAGTAGTGTTCACAAATGAGTTCAAGCTATCCAAAATCACAATATCTTGTGTTCTATTTTGTAGTCAGACAAATCCTAGTCAAATAGAACTAACCAAGACACTGAAGACTGAAAAAATTTTAAACATATTATGTTCTTTTCACTGAGCATTCAGCCTGTTAAGCTTAGCACCAGCACAGGCTCTCCTTAAATCCTGGACTGCATTCATGGAATGAACTGATGATTATATCAAAGGAACCTTCTCCTTGCCAAAATATTTGATACCTGGCTGGCATTTTCACAAGCCAAGTGTGTTTTGCACTCTTTAAAAACTGTGCTGTAGCTTATGCTATTTTTGTTCTATGATAGCTAGAAGCAGCAGCTGAGACAGATCCAAGCCTGTCATTTTCTAATCTAAGTCACCACATGCATGGTGCTTCATCAGTGATGAAATGCAGAAATATAGCAGCTGGATGTGTCTTAGGCTGAATAGTGTCTCTGGCCATATAGTGCCAAGGAAACATTTCAATGAAGTCTAACGTCCATAGGTCTGATTTGTTTTGGGTACTGCAAACCGAACTGCACATACACACTCAACGCAGACCCTGCATTCATCCTCAAAGAAAAGTAAAATGATTTTGATTCTGGTAATTGTCAGGTATAACATCAGCAGTGTGCCCAGGTGGCCAAGAAGGCCAATGGCATCCTGGCCTGTATCAGGAACAGCGTCGCCAGCAGGTCCAGGGAAGGGATTCTGCCCAAACGACTTTCAACAAGACAAGAGGGCATGGTCTTAAGTTGTGCCAGGGGAGGTTTAGGTTGGATATTAGAAAGAATTTCTTACAGAGAGGGTGATCAGACATTGGAATGGGCTGCCCAGGGAAGTAGTGGATTCTCCATCCCTGGAGATATTTAAAAAGAGACTGGATGTGGCACTCAGTGCCATGGTCTGGTAACTGCAGCGGCGGTTCAAGGGTTGGACTTGATGATCTCTGAGGTCCCTTCCAACCCAGATGATTCTATGATTCTATGAGTCTATTGTCCAGGGAATGACTCGACATGGAATGACTTGCTCTTCAGCAAGACAGACAAAACTATATTATATTACTATATTAAATATTACTGCCCTAAGGAAGAGAAAAAATTAAGTAACTTTGCCCTCATCCATGGGCCAGCAATATGTAATTTGGGAACAGATGGAGAGCAGGAGTATAGGCAGGGTGGAGTTGCTAGGAAGGGGGTAATGGTTGTTGATGAAGTTATTGGACTAGAGGGGGTTTAAGGGTGAGGACCTGAATGGGATTCCCAAGTTTTCCTAGGGTGGAAGTACCATCAAGGAGTTACAGAGTTCTGAGTTGGGCAGAAGGTTTAGGAGCCATCAGAATGATTTGGGTCCTGTAGCTGTCTTTTTTTTCTCCTCCTTACCCCCAGCCTGGACTCACTGCAGCCAGGCCTATTGCTTTTCGACACTTCATCTTCTTTCCCCATCTTTCTCTCCATAGCAGTAAAAGCACCCTAATTTCTCTGCCATCACCCCTAAATACCTTTCTCCATATATTCCTTTTCTTCCACTAGCATGTAAGAACAATAACGTGAGATTGAAAGGAGTTGGAGAAGAGAAAATTGTAAAATGGACCAACAGTGTTCTTTCCCAGCTCTCTTTGGAGGCTATTTTGGTCAGTTAACACTTCACTCACCATCAGCTGTAATTTTCCATGACCAGTTTTTCTTCCTTGTAAATTCATAGCCCCCTTTTGGATACTGGATATTTTGAATCACCGAGCCTTAGGAATGTGAAAAAAAAAGCCAAATGGAAGTCTGTCTCTCCAATCCTGAAACAGTTCGAATTTATCTCCTACTCTTTGTGCCCACTACACCATTACATAAATTAACTTCCAAAAATTACACTTGGTGGCTGGATGTTTGGTACAGAACAACCACACCGAGAGCTAAAAATAAGTTGCATATACCTGTGACTGGAAACAGTATAGTACATCCAGGAAAACCAAGCAAATGGGAAGTATTTGACAGCCAAGGAAATTCTCTCAAGTAAAACCACACTGCTGCCAATATTATTTAACACAGAAAAATCTCCACTGGTTTCTAGGACATTGGTCCTACCAACCAATTATCTCTAAACCTATCCTTCAAGTCTCATTTGTTTCTGCAAGGATTGGCTTGCCATAGGGATAAAATGCCCTTCCTTTTTCTAAATAAGCAATCTACACATAGATCTTCACAAACTCTTATCAAAACAAGTGTGTACATTTGTGTGTACATAAAGGCTTTAAATTTGAAAGTACTGTTGCATATATTTTGCTGAATAATTTCAGACTTCCCTCTAACAATGTAAAATTATGCTGCCTAGACTGATGCAAATTGGAGACCATAATAACTAATTCAATTTGTAATGTCTCTCCCTTTCTCTAATATCAATTATCTTCTACAACACCATAGTGTCATTGAAAACACTAGAACAAATTATGCACAAGAACCACTTTACAAGAAAAAAAAAATCAAGAGGATGTATTAAAAAAATTTATCTGATTACAAAGACTGTGTAAGCTGAGACAATGACATCACTGTGGCCCTACAGCTTATAAAGTGGTCCTATTTTCAAGGTTTTGCCATCAACATAGAGCAGGTTTTGCAGCTTTCTGCCCCCATTCCCTGAAATGGTATCATTTAACACCAGAATAAACTCACTGGGTCCAAATTTCAGTCAGTGTAAGATTACAAATCCTTTCCAGGCTGCACTAGAAATTGTCAGTATCTAAATCATCCCTGATATCGACAAATACATATGATGTTTGATCATTTTTTGTAAAGCAAGTATAAAACAATTGAAAACCACTTCCAAACAAGCACAGATACATTTTGCAGTCAGCCCTGCATACAGTGATAATATATAGCACAATGCAACACAGGTTTGGCATTCATAAGACAAGGACTACTATAAATCAGCTATTATGTAAGGAAAGAAATTTAAAGGTGGACATACAAGCAGAAAGAAATATAAACCATATTTTAATTTTAATTTTAAAATAACCCTCTTGGAATGGGACCTTGAAAAAAAAAACAAGCAACTGATAATCAGAAAAAATTGTAAAAATGTAAACCAGTTATATGACCACATACAAAGGCCCCACTTCTCAAAAACTCAAATACTTCTACATCTTTCAAAGACACTGATTCTTTTTTTCTTTCTTGAAAAGGAAATCTTCACACTATTCTAATGAAAACAGAGCTAGTTTTTTATTATTCGATTCAGGATAACCAAATGCCTCATACACATTCTCAGTTATGAACATGACAGTGATTATTTTACAGTAGTCTAAGGAGCCCTCTAGTGTTCAGCAAGCATAATAAATTATTTCAAATAACCAAGGAACTTCCTTGCAATTCTCTACCTATTTGCTCTTCCAAAGACCTCTACCTGCTAGAACGAAAGCAAATTTTAGTCACGGAGTGAACCATCTGCATGAAGAAAAAAATCTAAATCCCATCATTAAAACTGTTTATCAGAAAAAAATTTCTATTTTACCGGGTTTGCTACGGGTTTGCTTTAGTACCAAAACCCTCGAATATAGCACCCCTCGGTGGCCACTCTCCCACTGTTGCTGAAGTTGGCTCCAAAACTCCATACGAACGGGACTGGCAAAAAAATGCTAAGATTGACCACTGAAAACTTCTGCTGGCCCTAACCCTGACATGGAACCCCAATCACATCCCTCAACCTTCTGGCCACCCTTCTTTTTATGAAGCCCGGGATATTGTTGCCTTTCTAGGTTGCAAGAGTACATGATTTAATTTCACATTATGATTTTTACCCATTCCTCCACTGAAATCTGCATGATAGAGATGTGTGCAATTTGTAAAATAACACAAAATATTCTTCCATTTTCTCTAGAGTCTACTGATTGAAGCATGCCATGTGTACCTATAGGGTGACATACATTCTGGACATGAATATCAGAGTTACACTTCATCAGAACAGTGTCTTTAGTTGGGTATAAATCATGAGCATCATCTATCCTAGTTGCATGTCCACACCAAAGACATACTTTCTGAAGTATGGCATTCCTGGTTATTCAGACACAATAAAATACTTCTAACCTCCCATATGAGATATTTTCACCATTAAAGGTCTCACTCTGGTGGGTACTTTGCCTTACTTACTGAACGTCTAGATCCTCCAGCGTTGTCTGTGTTGCCACAGACACTGTGCTTGGGGACAGTAAGAATTTTTCTGCTGGAAATTAACCACCTGTCAGATCAAGCTTACAGTCTGTCCATCACATAGCCATGCAAGAGCCAGTGTTGGCACAAAATGGAAGCCAGAACTCATAGGTAAGGAGAAAAGGCACAATCATCTCACTTGATGGCACACTTCCCCTCAAGATCTACCACCAAAAAGTTTTGAGAACAAAGTTTGATAGCAGAGACATCCCCTCTGACAAGACTGGCATTCATCCTCAAGATGTGCAAGACTGTAATTCCAGATTCCCTTCAGATCTGCTGTAGTCTGATGATATATTATGTACAATCAGAAACACTGCTGAAATAATGGGATTATGAAGCATAACATCTTCATAAAGGAAGGATATTGAGGTCCTGGAGCAGGTTCAAAGGAGGGCAACCAGGCTGGTGAAGGGACTCAAGCACAAGTCCTGTGAGGAAGGGCTGAGGGAGCTGGGGCTGTTCAGCCTGGAGAAGAGGAGGCTCAGGGGAGACCTCATCACTCTCTACAACTCCCTGAAAGGAGGGGGTAGCCAGGGGGGGGTTGGGCTCTTTTCCCAGGCAACTCTCAGCAAGACAAGAGGGCACGGTCTCAAGTTGTGCCAGGGGAGGTTTAGGTTGGACATTAGAAAGAATTTCTTTATGGAGAGGGTGATCAGGCATTGGAATGGGCTGCCCAGGGAAGTAGTGGATTCTCCATCCCTGGAGATATTTCAAAAGAGACTGGATGTGGCACTCAGTGCCATGGTCTGGTAACCACAGCGGTAGTGGATCAAGGGTTGGACTTGATGATCCCTGAGGTCCCTTCCAACCCAGCCAATTCTATGATTCTATGATTCTATAATGCTCAGCATTCATCTGAGCTCTATTCAGCAGGTCAGACATATGAAAAGCTGTTTGCTCACTCTTCCATTAGAAAGAATATAGAACAGGTGACACAATCTTAACTCCCACATATTCACAAGATTCTTACTTCAGGAATTTGAAAGGATATTTCTGTGTTGCGGTTAATGTAAGGACAAAAAGCATGAATAATTTTAAATACAGAATAAAAAATCACTGACCTCAGTTACAGAGCATTTGTACAAAAGCTTTAGAACTGATTATAACTTCCTAGCAGTAGTACAAGTTAGTTATCTAAATGTAAATGAAATTAATGTTTCCCATCAGTATCAATAAAATTATCACGTAATAATAAGAAAAAGGAAAATAGAGAAAATACTGTAGTGATTTTCGGTCTGAGAAATTAGTCAAATTGAGTTCATTAACCACAAGGTCAAAGTACATGCAATTTTATGAAGAACTACAATGCAAAAGAAGAAAATGTTTAGGTTATGATTTCTCTCATCCTGTAACATCTACTAGAAAATGAAAAAAACCAGCCTGAAATCAGACTGACACTAGAACAAGTTAATTATGATTCTCTGACACATGGGATTGGATTGTTTTATTATATTAACATTAATATAGATTAATTTTAAATAACCCTACTGCTACTACTTCAGAGGGACTATACATGTCAGAAGAATGTTTTGTTAAACAAGCTAGAATTTCCAAGGTTGGGAATGAACTGAGCATGCCATGAATTGACAGGAACATTTTCAGACACCTCCCATGACTCAAAATCATGCTTGACAGCTGCTATCAAGTCAATCATCACAAACACACAGTTTCATTTCCACCCTGACATAGCCCAAAACTATCAACTAGTCTATCCCCTAAGAAATAATATATTATATACCAAATTTATACAACACTCTTTCCTCTTCTCCTTAAAAACAAACAAACAAACAAAAAGGTAAAGGTAAGGAAAAATACAGATTCCTGTTGAGAGGTAACTCTGAAGAGGGCGACTCAAGTAAGCAAGCATATTTTCTTCATTTAAAATCTGAAACCTGAAAATATATCCTCCACACATACTTTAAAGAAAACTGTAATTCTGTAGTTAGAAAGGTTACATGCACTTCTGCCATTTATCTTTTAACAGTACATTTTAACATAAATCATTTGCAAGATCTAATTTTGAACTTCCTATTTCATAGAACAATCTTTGATTAATAACTTGTTTTTCTTTTCTGCTTCTCAAGAGAGATTTCAGAAATCAATGTATTTTCCTTCTGCAATCAGGAAGTTTTAGGGATCTCGTAAGATTCTGAACCAATCTCTTCAAATGTCCCCAAACCTTACAAGTCAAAAGAAGAGGATATTTAAATACTCGCCCAAGATTCTTTTAGCCCATTTCAGTTGAAATAAAAGTCAGACATTAAATGTTTCACAACTATTCCACACTGAGTCTTTTTACAAGAGCTGATGTGAACTCCCAGTTGAAACTGAAGATACTTAGAATTCTGTACAACCCAGACCAAAGCAGAGAGCTGCCACACAACAGCAGACAACAAGTAAACCATCAGAAAACTGGCAGCCAAAACCTTGGGCTCCAGAGGCAGGTGGAGTGCCCACCTCTAAGCAATGGATGCTCTCCTGGCCAGCACTGCTGTTTTGAGCACACATCCAGGGGCTGCCTGCAGCTGGTCACAAACTTCAGACAACTGCAGTTTTAATTCCTCGCACTTAGAGCATGGTGTCTCATGGCAATACATGACTTGACAAACAGTGTTTGGCACAGAAACCTCTGATCTGTAAATAGCATTGTTAAGCCCTTTTTTTTTCAGTTATTAATCAGTCTTGTATCTATACTAGTCCTTCCTACAAAAATACACTCAAACCTTTGTTTGTGCCTTCAAAGTTCTAGACTGATACTAGGATATTGTACAAGTAGCAGTCTTACACCAAATACTGTTAGTGAAGAAACAATTTACTGTTTTCTCAGAAGAGTTTCCACAGTTGTTTATGTTATCCGGTTGTCCAAACTGAGCGTGTACTCACAGTTTTATATTCCCAGGCTCTTATATCAGAGGGCCAAGGGGAGAGAGTGGCTCATGAGCTGGCAATTGACAGATCACTGTTCAGTGGCACACACCCAGGAGATGGACACAGAGAGGTAGGAGCTCAGTAAATCCACAGACACCAATATTCTGGCTGGGAAGGGCCCTCAGGGACCATAAATTCCTTCCTGCCATCCCAAGGCTATGACCACATGCATACTCAGCCACTCAAACATTAGTGGCATCTCCTGAGCTGAGAGAAGGTGAAGACCAGCAGAGCTCCCTTAATTCCTATGTGGCAGCTCAGGACAAAGTAACACGTATGTGTTTTCTGAGGACACGGAAAGAGGGTACAAACCCTCTCCCTATCATCTACCTGGCTCACTGGGGACATCCCAGATGATTGGAAGTCGGCATATATCACACCAATCCGCAAAAAGAGCTGGAAGGAGGGCCTGGGAAACTCCAGGCCTGTCAGCACAACCTCAGTGCCTGGCAGGGTCATGGAACAGATCATCCTGGGGGCAATCACACAGCACCTGCAGGATGGACAGGGGATCAGACCCAGCCAGCACGGGTTTAGAAAGGGCAGGTCCTGTCTGACCAACCTGATCTCTTTTTATGATTGGGTGACCCGCCTGGTGGATGAGGGGAAGGCTATGGATGTGGTCTACCTGGACTTCAACAAGGCCTTTGGCACTGTCTCCCACAGCATTCTCCTGGAAAAGCTGTCAGCCCACAGCTTGGACAGGGACACTCTGTGCTGGGTTAGGAACTGGCTGGAGGGCCGGGCCCAGAGAGTGGTGCTGAATGGGGCTGCATCCAGTTGGCGGCCGCTCACTAGTGGTGTCCCCCAGGGATCAGTGTTGGGCCCGGTTCTGTTTAATAGCTTTATTGATGATTTAGATGAGGGGATTGAGTCCATCATCAGCAAATTCGCAGACGACACTAAGCTGGGGGGGAGTGTGGATCAGCTGGAAGGCAGGAGGGCTCTGCAGAGGGACCTGGACAGACTGGAGAGTTGGGCTGATTCCAATGAGATGAGGTTCAACACAGCCAAGTGCCAGGTCCTGCACTTTGGCCACAACAACCCCATGGGGAGCTCCAGGCTGGGCACAGAGTGGTTGGAGAGCAGCCAGGCAGAAAGGGACCTGGGAGTCTGGATTGACAGGAAGCTGAACATGAGCCAGCAGTGTGCCCAGGTAGCCAAGAAGGCCAATGGCATCCTGGCCTGTATCAGGAACAGCGTGGCCAGCAGGTCCAGGGAAGGGATTCTGCCCCTGTACTCAGCCCTGGTGAGGCCACACCTCGAGTACTGTGTCCAGTTCTGGGGCCCTCAGTTTAGGAAAGAGATTGAGGTCCTGGAGCAGGTCCAGAGAAGAGCAAGGAGACTGTGAAGAGATCCAGCACAAGTCCTGTGAGGAAGGGCTGAGGGAGCTGGGGCTGTTCATCCTGGAGAAGAGGAGGCTCAGGGGAGACCTCATCACTCTCTGCAACTCCCTGAAAGGAGGGGGTAGCCAGGGGGTGGTTGGTCTCTTTTCCCAGGCAACTCTCAGCAAGACAAGAGGGCACGGTCTCAAGTTGTGCCAGGGGAAGTTTAGGTTGGATATTAGGAAGAATTTCTTTACGGAGAGGGTGATCAAGCATTGGAATGGGCTGCCCAGGGAAGTAGTGGATTCTCCATCCCTGGTGGTATTTAAAAAGAGACTGGATGTGGCACTCAGTGCCATGGTCTGGTAACTGCAGCGGTAGTGGATCAAGGGTTGGACTTGATGATCTCTGAGGTTCCTTCCAACCCAGCCAATTCTATGATTCTATGTTCAGAAAAAATATTCCAGATTAACTGTACAGACTTTCTGGAATATTCTTTTGAGCCAACTTAGGTGTACTAATTAAATCACATTCAAATATCTTATGGTTTCTTTTATTTGGAACAGACAATTTTAGTTAGCTGACTTCTGAACTAAATTAAACAAAAAACATTTTATAGTCACTTTAAACTCGACTTGTGGTTTAGCTAAATAGGTGTTAAAGGCTTATTCAAAATTAATCTTCCTGAAGGCTCTGGCTCATACATCCTGCTAAGATTTGGTTTTGTGATTGATGAGGCTACAATATCTTATTCCCTGTTCTGCTTCTCTCCTCAGGCTGCTGAGCAGTGTCAGAACACTGCGAATGCTTTACCATGCAGCCGGCGTGGTTACACATACTGCAAACATGTTCAGAGAAAGCCATTGAGTGGACTGTGAACTGGGGCACCATGAGGCACAGACAAATTGCTTAGTGTCTCAGCATTTTGCCCATTTTGGCAGAAGGTGAGGCAGGGAGCAAAAAGGGGCAATGTTAAAGTGTTCCCTAATATCTTCAGCTGCAGGATTTGGCAGGATTTGCGTCAGTAGAATGAGCGTCTCCGTGTAAATGAGCTCTCTGTCTGTAGGGATGTGGGAGTGTGGAAATATGCTCTTGGAAATATGCAAAAAATGAAGGTGTTACATTAAACAGATTTTATTATTATTTTTTAATTTTTTTTTTTTTTCTGTTTTCCTGGTGCTGAAGGTGCATGTTCCTAGAGAAGCTGCTGTGGAATAAGGCACCCTGTTGCTTCACACTGGCTCCTGTTTGCTGTATTATTGAATATTCTTGTTGAATGTGAAATAATTCATTATCCCAGACTGTTCAACACATTGCATATGGAAGACATTTTTGAGCCTCTGTGTTTGCACTGTAAATTCATACCCTCAATTAACACAGAGTACTTTCTGTGCTTAGATAAGCTATTAGAGTCCTTTTTTATTCGTGCAAGGACGTGTATCCTTTAATGTATTTCCACACTCTTCCAGCTGTACAGAAGTCTGCTCCTTATGCTGTGGACATATCTGATGGTAAGGGTTCTCATGTAGTGAGGCCATCCTGCAGACATTGTGTGCAAGAGAAAATTTTGAATGCAGTTAGTGGTGGGATGAGGCACTCTTCCTTCTCTGGAATTACAATTAAATTATGTACAGATAGATTTGGATGAACAAATGGAATCTTTCTCATTTGTGTAGTTCTGGCTACAAGCACTGACTACTTTTCAAATTTCGTGTACTGTAGTGCATACTTAAATTCCTTTAAAACCTCTAAGTAACTAGACATCACTTTCTTCTCCCATAATTTAGTACCAGAAATCTGGAATTTTCCTGGCAGCAACCTGCCAAAAAACCAAAAATGTGCCCCTTTAAACATTCTTGATGCTTCTCAGACTAACTGCTCCCTTTTGACTAACGAAACACATCACATTCTTTGGCATGGGCTCTGCTCCTGACCTCAAAAAAAGTCTTGAAAATTAGTTCAAACAGTTCAGAGCAGCTGGAAACAGGATTTTTTGGAAGTGCTACTGGACACTGGTTTCTGCTCCCCTGAAGGTACCTGGTTTTGCACTTTGGATTCTTCAGTCAAGGCAAGTAGGAGTATCTGTGTTCTGTCTTTTGCTCATATAAATTAGTTGTTTCATCCTTACAGCACAGTAAGACTTTATTTTTTTTTTTAAATGAATGCAGGTTTTTTTTTCCTCAACTTTCATTCTGTCTCTGACTTTGTGAAGCTGACAGCTGAACCATTTTGCCTTTCTGTGTTGAATTTTATTCTGGCAAATTCTGTATAATCTCTAAGCTAATATAAGCATTTTCATAGACATTTGAAAAAGTCTGAAAATTCAAGTGTTGCAGGACATTTTAAACTGCAAACACATAGATTATTTTAAAAATTATTTAACGGGTACTTATATATAGCTGATGAGGAGAGGGATGAAGGGACCAGTGTTGGATGTACCATTATTGTGCATTCATATGGCAATAGATTTCCAGCTGCTTCTAGTGTATATTAAGATGAGGATGGAAAGAAAAAAAAACAGATAAAGTAAAATTATTTATTTAGTAAATAGTAATGGATTGGGAAAAGAATTCTTATTTCTTCAAAAGTGGTTTGTCTTAGAGGGACTACTCTGTTACATTAGTCATTAAACTTTCGGAAAAAAAAGAATAACATGAAATGGTGTCCACAGAGTGGAAGGATGCAGAAAACCATAAACTCACTACAGGAAAGCTTCACACCTACCTGGGTGTTTACTCATCGCAATGGTACCTGGTTAAGTTTTATGGAGAACAAATGTGTGTATCTGCCTGTTTGCCTCACAAGGTAGAGCTCCTCCCTTACCTTCATCCTGGACCCTTGAAGGAATCCCACTCCTCCTCCTCCTCAATTTTGCACTGAAGTCACTGTAAGTGTGGGGATCTCCATGTCTTCCCCTACCCATCCACCACGTGTCATTGCTCTCTTTTATGCTGCTGTTATCACTCATTAGTGGGATGATAAGCTGGACATGGTTCATTTGGAAAGGAATAAATTTTTTTGTCATTGTAGGATTAAGGTTCTGATCAATTCCCAGACCTTGCAGGTCATCTGCCTACACCAGTGAGAAATCAGAACCATCTTTTTTGGGGAGGCAATATAAAATTAGGTCCATTTTAGCTTAGACTTAAGCCCCAAGTGTGTAGATGGAGATGATGTTGTCTAATACAACTGCAGCTCTCATAGAAAGAAGTGGCTTTCTATTGCATTTCTGTACAAATTCACATGCTTCCTGGGGAAAGAGAAGTCCAGTAAACTGATCTGATGAAAACTGTTCTTTCTTTCATGGAGGATGGCAGAAGACTAAGTTTTCTATCAGGTGAGCTTGCTGGACTATCTTATTTTGTGGCTGCTCAGTTATTAAATCTGGTGGAGAGGAGCCAAGGAAGGGTGGGATGAGAAGGAAGCAAACAGGAACTCTTCTTTCAGGGGAAGTCTGAAGTTGCACCAGATGGCAAGCTGCTGGAGACATTATATTACATAACATTTAAATATTTAAAGTAACAAACTACAGTATGAATAGAGTGTCAGTTCCATAGTACTTTTATTTCTTTTCTCAGTTCTAGTTACCTCCTTTTGGATCAAGTTTTCTTTGACATGAAGGGAAAATGTAATAAAAATCAGAAACCTTTGTCATTAACAAAACAAAATACTGTGTTTGAATATTTTCATTCTTTTGAATACTTCTGGGTTTTGAGCTCTGTTACAAAATGTTTCTTTTTTTCTGTGGGTCCATAAAGTCAATCTTAATTATGGGATTTTGCAGTATCCAGAAAGAAAAGCTCATTCTGTGGGCCTAAAAACAAATGCAAAGTAGTATAAATAATAGTTCTGTATTTTATTAATTAAAACATTAAATTTGACAGTGGCAGTGTGCATATTAAAAGTGTAATTTATTTTATTTACTATTAAAAATGTCACCAAAATCCTGGAACTCAGTTGTTTTGAAATTTGAATACATTCATTTTACATTGCAGATGACTCAAATTCCAGCCAATGTATTAATCTACAACAGCTGTAACAGGCGGGCATTGAAGAAAGTTATAGATGGTGCAGAGTGCCCTTCAGCACTGATTACACACTCATTACCTCCTCATCCCCTCTTTTGATTTCATAGAATCATAGAATCATAGAATGGGCTGGGTTGGAAGGGACCTCAGAGATCATCAAGTCCAACCCTTGATCCACTACCACCGCGGTTACCAGACCATGGCACTGAGTGCCACATCCAGTCTCTTTTTAAATACCACCAGGGATGGAGAATCCACTACTTCCCTGGGCAGCCCATTCCAATGCTTGATCACCCTCTCCGTAAAGAAATTCTTCCTAATATCCAACCTAAACTTCCCCTGGCACAACTTGAGACCGTGCCCTCTTGTCTTGCTGAGAGTTGCCTGGGAAAAGAGACCAACCACCCCCTGGCTACCCCCTCCTTTCAGGGAGTTGCAGAGAGTGATGAGGTCTCCCCTGAGCCTCCTCTTCTCCAGGCTGAACAGCCCCAGCTCCCTCAGCCTTTCCTCACAGGACTTGTGCTGGATCTCTTCACAGTCTCCTTGCTCTTCTCTGGACCTGCTCCAGGACCTCAATCTCTTTCCTAAACTGAGGGCCCCAGAACTGGACACAGTACTCGAGGTGTGGCCTCACCAGGGCTGAGTACAGGGGCAGAATCCCTTCCCTGGACCTGCTGGCCACACTGTTCCTGATACAGGCCAGGATGCCATTGGCCTTCTTGGCCACCTGGGCACACTGCTGGCTCATGTTCAGCTTCCTGTCAAGAACATTCCCAATCACAAGCCCAGACTGCAATCCATTTTTTTTCTGAGGCACTAAATGCAGTGAAGACAGAGGGCTGTGTTTAGCACTGTGCAGGAAGGTACCTGTGAAGAAGTGTGAAATTAAAACATTTCAAGGAAGTATTTTTTTTAAGGTACTCACAAAAATTACAATGGCTCTGCTGCTTAGCTCACATTTCAACTGAATTACTTAACAAGATGGAAAGCACAGATAATGCAACCTGTGCCAAGTGAGGTCACACAATGGGGGGGGGGGTTTAGTGGGTTTGTTTGTTTGGGGTTTTTTGTGGAAACAGATTTTAAAAATAGAAAGTACTCTGAAAAGACAAGCAAAACTTGTGAAAACTGAAGGCAAATGAATTCTTGAAAGGATAATTGCATAAGCAATTAGACACACAAATCAAGTGAAATCTAACAGCACTCAGATTTCTGAGAAAAAAATTGTTTATTATAGCAATACCAGCCCTGTATTATTGATCATTGTGATGCATTCAGGAGGCAAAAATCTTTGTTGCTAAGTCACCTCTTAAACACACCAGAAAAAAAAAAATTACATACCAAGACATTTTAAAGAAGAAATAGCCATGACATAACTGAATTCCTAGTCACATAAGAACCATGGAGTTTGGTTTTAGTCTTAACTTGTACAATTAATGCTAGGTTCTTAGAGATTAACACTTCTCTTTACACAGATCTTGATTTACTTTTCAGCATCAGTACTACCTCCCAGAAAAGCTCTGAGCATATTAGAGGCTTAAAATGAACAGATACTTACATGTCAGAAGTGACACACAGAAACCCTCTGCAACTGAATCACTCAACCTGCCTCCTCCCCAGCTGGCTTCAGCAGTGGGGTACATCAGGTCACAATTTACTGTGGGCAAAAAGGCTTTTCTCAGAGTAGCTTCATTCAGGACTCCTTGAAATAACAGAAGGACTTTAGGAAGCTTTAGAACATGACAGATCTTATAGCAAAAATTTAATAAAAATTCAACAAACTTTTAACATTTAGGACATGTTTATTTTTCAAGATCAAAATAGGAAGTTTTCTAGAACAAGCAGATCCTGTAATATTACATATTGCAATTTTCTATAAACCTTTAAAATCTCTTACAGCTATATCAGCTATATATCAGGATCGGGACCAGAGGCAGAGGAACGGACGGAATCCTCCTAGGACGCTGAAGCAAACAGGGAGAAGCAAAGAAGGAGAAGCAGGAAGGAAGGGGTTTGACCCTTGTGATCCCTCAAATTTATATTGAGTATGATGTGTATGGGATGGAATACTCTGGTCAATTTTGGTCATTTATCTTGCCAGCTCCTCCCCAAAGGAGGGCTGCAGGTGTGACCTCTTTACTCCTTTTCTCCTTCCAAAAGAGCTTCCTACCAGACAACAGGATCCATCAGTGAAAAGAGCATATTGTTTCTCATTCTCTGGTAGCTGGTCGTATGGTGGGGCTTCTTCAGCCCGTTTTACCCCTTCTTCTGGTGGCATTACAATGTGTGCCTTCTGGCCAGTCTGTTATCACTTCTACAATTCCTGGACGATTGAGTCTTTCTATTCTATCTCTCTGTGAGAGTAAGGCAATCCATTTACTCCATGCAGCATCAGTAGCGTGATGAAGGGAAGATTCTCTACCTGTGTACATAAAACCCAGTACAGGTAATTGTGGCACCAGGAGGAGCTGTACTTCAGTACCAATCACTTCTGAAGCAGCTCTAACTCCTTCGTATGTGGCCAATATCTCTTTTTCAGTGGCTTTGTGGTTGGCCTCAGAGCCTTTGTAGTTTCGACCCCAAAATCCTAGAGGAGGATGAAGTCTCTCCTGGAGCATACCACATGGCTGCCTTTGACTCCAGCTGAAGTTCTAGCATGTCTGGCACAGCAGCACTTAGTGGTAGTGTAACCTCATTCAGGGCACTGTCAGCCTCCACTCTCCATTAGGCTTTGGCTCTGGCCATATAGGACTGTTGAAGGGTGAGTGAGTCTTGCTGATCACTCTGTGGCTCTCTAGTTGCCGGATCAGCTTGTGAATGGGGATCACAGCATCTCTGTTGGTGCAGTATTGCCTCTGATGCACTAATGCAGTAGTAGTTGGCACCTGCTTGCTTTTAGTTTTCAGCAACACCACTACGAAGGATTTATCTGAAAGGACAAGCAAAGTATGCAGCCATTCTGTATTCTTAGTCTTTATAGCTACAATACCAAAGGACCACCGGTACCCTTTCGGGTCCTCAAAATCACCTCCCTTGAGGTAGTCTATGCCAAGGATGCACAGAGCATCATGAACAGTCACTACAGGGTGTTTATACCACTTTATTCCAGTGAGGCTCACACCAGCCTTCACAATACTCAGTTCTTTAGATCCCCCCCATAACTCCAGAAATAGTGACGGATTCTGTCCCTTTCTGATTCGATGTCATTAGGGTGCACTGTGCATCAGTGTCCACCAAGGCTTTATACTTTTGTGGCTCTAATGTGCCCACTTCACTCAAAGGGGAAGCTAGATGCAGAAATCTCTGAAGCCCCTGAGGCCTGACCATCAGAGAGGAAAATATGAGCCTCCTATATTTAAAGTTGCCCCTATTTCAAAATGTCATTACTTGAATTCCTTAAGACTTTTTTTAACTTTAAAAGTCCTTCTCATTTTGACTTTGCAATGCTATTTATGTGGGTACACATAAAATAGTTTCCCTAAAGCTTTTATTTCCATCACACCAGAATTCCCCTAAATAGGTCATCAGAACTGAATGCTTATAGCTTTTAGCCACAAAAAAAAGCAGCATCGTGGTTTCTTGCTTCTACTAAAAACACGTGTTACTTCAATATTTCCAAGTCTGCAAGTCCTTTTACAGAGGGGATTCAGTTAAATTGTACATTATCCACTTCACTAATAAATCCTGTATTACAAGCCTGGTGCAAGCTGACAAAAGTCACAAAATATGACAGAAGCTATTTGAACAAATTCGGTATCCAGTTACAGTCAGGTGAATCTAGAAGAAAGAGCCCTGTAACTATTTGTTACTGTGGTGTAAAGTCTGAAGTAATTGGGAGCAGAACTTGGCCACCAGGCATTTACTCACTTCACTAAACCTCAAGCCCTGGAATTAATAACTACATAATCTGTAAGAAGAAATTGCTAGAAACGCAGCATACAGAGGTGAAATAAGGATAAATATTCTGCTTCCGCAGTGAACTTTCTGGATTTTGTTAGCTTAAGCCAAGCCACAGATACTGCTTTAATATGCCATGAATATTTTCAGTGTGAAAATTCCAGTAATTTAAAAATAAGACATGATTCATACAGAATTCACATTGTAGGCCCTGGAATTTTAAAGTATCTTGGATATAACATACAGATATGTCAATTATTTTAAAACTTCAGCTAGGGTTTTTCTATATAATAGATGCGATTGTTTCAACTACAAATCGTGCATACTTGAAAAACTTGTTTCTGTGTCTACTTCATGTATTTCCAAATATACATTAAGGGCTCAAATCTGAAAAGTGAGCTTCTTCATAGTAGCAGTCTTCTCAAGGCTTAGAAGCTTTTGTAGTGTTGCACTTGCACACCACACGTGGCAGAGCATTCCTGGAGAAAAGGTTTGCGGAAAATACCATAAAACAACTGTCAAGATTACAGACTACATGCGTAAGTACCCTTAGTGTTCCCTAAAACAAAACAAAACAAAACACCAACCAAACAAACAAAAAAAAAACAAACAAACAAACAAACAAAAAAAAAACACCACCACCTTAATTAGGCTTCAAAATATAACTTGTATGTAAATTGAAAGCCCCACTGAATAACTTCACCCCGCCGTACCAGCCCTGAAGCAAACCGTGGAGCAAACCTGCATTCATAAGCTCCCAGAGTCCAGAGGAATCGCACGAAAATCCCAAAGCTGCGGGAAGTTCACCTCTTTTGCAGACGATAACGCAATTAATGCCCGTGCCGCGAGCCAGCTGTCACCGCCTGTCCCCCGGAGAAGCGGGTGCGGAGAAGCCCGCCCGGCTGGCCCGGGGCACGGAGCGAAGGGCTCTTCTACCGGTGCCGGTACCTGCCTGCCCGGGGGAAGGCGATGCGGCAGCGCCGGCAGCGCGGCGACCAAGGGGGCGGGCAGGGCAGCCTGGGCAGCCCCTCTCACCGCTCGGACAGTTTCGGCTGTTCTCTCCCTACCAGTACCCCTCGCCACCGCGGCTAGGCCTGCGAGGCGGTGGGGCTGGCGGCGGGAGTCTCCGTGATGCGCCGCAGGAGGGACAGCGGGGACGGGCGTCCCGAGGAGCTGCTGGAGTCCGCCCCCTACTCCTCCTTTCTTCGCCGCTCTTCTGCCCGCCGCGGGCCGAAGAGCTGCCAGATCGCAGCTCTTGAATTCCAGTGGTAGTGGGGCCGGTAACCCCTGCGCACACGAGCTGAGGAAAGGGCAGCCTGGGCAGGGCCGGGCGGTGCCACCGCCGCTCAGGCCTCTGAGAGCGGACGGCGCCGCCGCTGCCTCCGCCAAAGGGCAAATGAACTGAACGTCCCCCCAGCGCTGCGATACGGGGGCTCGGTGCCGGGTGGGTCTCAGAGAGACCTGACGGCTGAGTGGGGAAGGAATCTCACTCTGAAAAGCTTTGTCTTCTGGAAAATGTCAGGTTACATCATGACATGTCGGCAAATTATTACCAAGATTACCCTAAATTATTAGAAAACTACCAAATTTTCCTTTTTCTCGTTTTTGGATGCTTGGCATGTTGGTTTTTTTTAAACCCAGGCTGCCACTAACGACACGCTAGACACGTGGAAAGCCACCGGTTTCACTTCACAAACTTGCGCTTGTGCAAAGCAGCAATACCCCTGGAAATGTTTCTCATTTACAATGAGTTTAAAAATGTGTAGTTGTAAATTACCAACTGTACCAAAACCCATAGATCTGTCAGGTAGAAGTTCACTAGCTCAAACCTGAAAGCATAAACGAACTGACAGTGTGTTTCTTTCTCTCAAGTGTGAGTTACATAGCATTTACCCAGGTAACTGGCACATACCCGTGCTCTATTCATTACAAAACTCCCAAAAGTAGCAGGAGGCCAGTAACTGAGTGAGCATTCACCAGGGGTCAGATTCTGGCGTTGCGGTACCTTCACGAGGGAAACCATCCTGCTAACTCTTCTTGAAGAGCAATCAGCATGTGGCACCTGGAGATGAAAGCCCTTTCACCGCTCCTGTCCTCAGCGAGAGGTCGCAGGGATGTCGCCTGCAAGCGGGACCCATCAGCTCTCCAGAGCTCGCAAGCTGTACCTCTGGGTGTAAACAGCCATGCAAGCATCAACTGAATATACAGTTCTAGGTGTTATGAAACACACGCAAAGTAAACCAGTAATTTTCAAACCCCGCAGAGTAAAATTTAACTTTGTGGTAACTGGGAGGTTGATGGAAATCCTAACACGGAGTTCAGTCCCACAGAATAGTGTTGTCATTCACACACAGAAAATGTGACTTTACGTACTATCTTCATGCATTGTCTATCTCTGATGTTTCTTATTAATTTTATTAAATCTTTGCATGTATTTAGTGAAACATGGCCCATATAGAGATTTCTGAAATACTGTTTAGATCAATTCATGTGAATTACTCATTCTATGTTTGCAAGAACTGGTGTTTAAGGATCTTAAAGGGTAAGAAACAACTAATGAGTGTGGATAATGCAACAGTCTGCTAATCCTGAAACACGTAGATGGGGAATGAAAAGCAGAGCATAGGATATGAGAAGTGCTTAGGAAGCACTTTTCAAAGCAGGTATTCTTATAATCTAAAAATGTCAATATATTGCACAAATACGCAGCAAACATGGGGAGATACTCAGCATATGTAATTATTCACACCATACTGCTTAAATAGTTTTCAAGTGTTTCTAGTCTTGTAAACTGTTGATTATCTGAATAACAATCTCACATTTAGGTTCTTATTTTCTGTAGCAATTATATAACCCTTGGATTCTAAAGCCATGTAACGCTCCTGATGTTAATAGAGATGTACTTGGCATTTACACTGGACTTTTCCCAGCATTTCATAGACAAGCCACTTTGACATTTCTATGAAGTATATTATCACATGACTTACAAAGAAACTGAATCGTGTCTATCTATGCTTAGATGACTCATACAAGAACACAGAGCAACTGTACTTAATAAGTGCAGTTATCAAAAAGTAGCATCCCATAATTTGTTGCATTTACTCTATGGATAAAATTACAGAGTCCTTACTTTGATGCAATCTACAGAGGACCTTTTCTGTGATTTTGCCCACAGCAAAGATCAGCTAGTTTCTGGGTTGATGGCATGACGCTGCAATAACCAGTGGAAACAAAATTAACAGAATCTTGGTGGATGGTTTATACTCTGTGAGGTATACACTTCTATTTGCAAAAGCTCATATGCTTTATACTGGAAGCCAATCAACATTGCTTGCTAATACAAGCTGCTCTGAACTAGCTGAAAAGAGTTTTTTATATAAATTAAGAGAGGCTGGTAACCATGTTTAAAATTGCACTGCCTGGTGTATTCCAGCCCACAACACAAGCTTGCCCATGAATCTTTAAATGTCAGCTCCTTCTTTTTCCAACACCTTCAGAACAGTTTTCACCACTTAATTCTATTGAGTTACAATGTCTAAGAAACATGCCCTGTGGTGTATGAAATATCAGAGAAAGTTCAGAGAACTTCCAGGATTGCTATGTTTTATGGAACTGGTGCTGGCAGACGGAGCTAGCTGCCAAAACTAAGAATGTCCTTAGCATTGGGACTATGTCAGTAGGAGAGTAGCCTCCCTTTGATGCTATCAGCATCAAAGATATAGAACAGCAGGCTATAGTAAGCAGCTCTTGCATTAACTCTAAAATCCTCTTAGAATGGCTTATCCCTTTCCAGTTTAGTCTTCTAGAACCTACGTTTTCAAGTTGCATTTGGTACCATTCACTACACTGTGTAACAGCATACTGAAACAACTCCACAAACTTATAAATAAAAGAGATACTATGAAGGGCAGAAACAGTTTAAATAAATAAATAAATAAATAATAAAAAGTTGGTTATCATAGCTGCTGAAGTTCTACCAGAAGAAAGAACCTAACAAACTGCAAGTTATCTACACTAAGACTGACCAGTTCCCAAACACTGGATTCCGTCTATGTATAGGGGTCTACCTGCTACTAAAGCAATACATCTTCAATAAAAGGATCAATGAAGCCATTATCTTCTATTTCTCTTCAAGATGCACCTCTAATGTGATATGTGTAGGGCATTAACATAAATGGTTTAATTAGGTAAATCATCTCCATTGGGTAAACACATCCCTCATTATAAAATGACAGTCTAATTTATTATTGCAACCTAAAGTACAGCCTGTGGATGTCTTCTCTTACAATTCTGAACTAATCCAAACCTATTAATCTTATAGTAAGTAGTCAGTTGTCTTCAAACATCTGTCTTGTGCCATTTGTGCAGCCCATGGCTCAACCATATTTTTGTCTCTTTATTATGTATTAACTTTAGGCTTGTCTAATTATGTACAGTTGGTAAATAACTGACATTTTTCCTTTTTAAGACCACCACCATCTGTGAAACTAAAAACAGGAATCTGTGTCTCTGTTGCCTAAACTGGGAGTGATTAATATATACCCCCCAGATTTTCCTTTTGTACACACTACATGAATTGTGGTGTTTCCTAAGTATTTTCCTACTTCAGACTCAGTTTTGTAGTATTTATTTTATGCCTATTTCCTAGCTTTATTACCAATTCAACATGCATTACACACACCTAAGATTAATAATTCACATCGAAGTGACATCTTTCCCATTTCTCCTCTCATACCACCCCTTTACCTGGTCCCTCCCAAGTCACAGACTACACCTACTCACACCACCCATAAAGCAGCTGTCAGGACAACGTGGCTTCCAGACAGCTACTTGGAGTGACTGTGTTCTCCAGCCCATTTTATGAGCAGTCCCAACTCCTGCCAAAGGAACATTAAGGCCAGCCAGGCCTCCTCTCAGGTTTGAACATTATCATAGAATCATGGAACAGAATGGTTTGGGTTGGAAGGGACCTTAAAGATCATCAAGTTCCAACCCCCTGCATGGGCAGGGACACCTTCCCCTGAATCAGGCTGCTCAAGGCTCCATCCAACCTGGCATTGAACACATTCAGGAAAGAGACAATCACCACTTCCTTGGGCAACCTGTTCCAGTGTTTCACCACCCTCATATTGAGGAATTTCTTCCTAATGTCTAACGGAAATCTCCCCTCTTCAAGTTTTAAACCATTTCCTCTTGTCCTCTCACTACACACCTGTGTAAAGAGCCCTACCCCAGCATTCTTGTGGGCCTTTCAGATCTTGTGTATCCTTCAGATACTGGAAAGTCGCTATAAGGTCACCTCGGAGCCTCCTCTTCTCGAAGCTGAAGAACCCCAACTCCCTCAGCCTGCCCTCAAAGGGGGGGATGCTCCATTACACTCTGTCCGGCCACGGAGAGCACGACGGTGCCTTTACTCCTTCGGGGTGCTGGGGGGGGGGGGCACCTGTGACCCCCACATTTTAGAGAGATCAGGAGGAGACCTCACTCTTCAGCCCCGGCTCCTAACTCACCACCCGTTTTCTTCCGTCGGCCGCCACCCACCCCTCAGCACCGCAGCCGCCGCCCTACGCTTCTTCTCCGCCACCCGCGGCCGCTGCCTTACAGCGGGACGGCACAGCCCTTCCCGCCAGCAAGGGGGGGACGAAGGAGGCAGATCCGCAAGACGGCACTGGACGGAAACGGCGCCGTTCAACCTGGGCCCGCGGAGCGTCACGACCTGGAAAGGCGGCGGGGACGGCGGTGTTGGAGACGGCGGCGGGACGGGTCGGTCCGTCACCCTGCCCTGAGACGTTCCTCCTGATCCCCGCCCCGATCCCCCCGGGCGGTATGACGCCACCGCATGACGTCACGGCACATTACGCAGAGGACGCACCCGCCCCTCCCCTGCCTCCACCTCCCCGCGCCGGCCGGGCAGCGGGCGCTGATTGGCCGCCGCCTTCCCGCTTCCTTCTCCCCGCCTGAGAACCCGCCATTTTGAAAACCTTGTTGATTCCGGGGGAGAGGGAGGGACGGAAGGAGGGCGAGAGAGAGTGACCGACCGACCGACTGACTGTCCGACCGACCGCCGCGGGACGTGTGTGTGTGTGTCGCTGTGTGCCGGGGCGCAAGGCTCTGCCCCTTCCCTGTGCCCTCCCCCCCCCTCTCCGGTAATTGTCGTCTCCAGCTCCCGTTGCCGCTTCAGCCGCGCCCGAGGAAGGAGCCAGAAGCCGGGGCTCGAGCCGAGGTGGGTCCCGCCGCCATGGCCATCACGGTGCCCGAGGGCGAGCTTCTGCCTTTCCCCCCTTTCCCACCTTGCCCGGGATACCCACTGAGGCGGGGGGGGCGTGGGGGGTGATGGCGGGACATGAAACGGGGCCGCGGCGCTGCCGAGCTCCACGTCCCGCCGGGAGGACGCTGTATGCCCGGGACGCTTGACCCACCCACCGGCGATGCTGGGCTGCCTCCCTCCAGGCCTCTGCGGGCCGGCGGGCTGCGTTTTCCGCTTGAGATGTTTCCTGAGCTCTCTGTGCCACCCTACGGCCCGGCGGTGGAGCGGTTTCGCTGCCTTTTCGTTCGGGGAGGGGGATGGCGCTCGGCGCTGCCCTCGCCACCCTTCTCCTTGGCCGCCGGCTCCTCTGAACGCTGCCCGTCGCCATCGCTTTCCCCGGCCGCTGGCTCGCAAGTCGGGAAGGGGACAGATGGCGAGTCCGTGCCTGAAAAGTCCTGGAAGACGGGTGGGAGGTGCTTGTGCGCGAGTATCCTTCTCGGGGCGACTTGCGGGAATACCCCCTCCCAGCCGAAAATACCCCCGCCTTCAGCTTTCGTAAAGGTGGATACCGGTGCCCTTTTTCCGTAATCAAATGGTTCTTATCGACCTGGTCGTTCAAAAGCTAGAAAGTCTCTTAGTTTCCTATTCCCCTTCTGCTCTCATTGCAAGGGGAAGGACAGACAACGTGTGTCACTTGGCTTGCTTTTTCACTTGTGCAGACAAGTAAAATGCAGAGAGCAGTATTGTGAAAAAGTCTGATTACTTTTTCAAGTCAAATGAAATACTGGAAGGAATTCCCTGAAAGAGTTATTAATTATTTTTTTTCACAGTGTTCCAGCAAAGAGGAGGAAGCTTTCTTTGTCCTTTGACTATTTTTAATAGAACTTATGTCTTCCATCATTTGGAGTGTTGCTGTTCTCTGGCACCTGCTTATATGACATATAAGCAGTTGGGTTTATTATTTGTTGAGTCCAACCTCTTGTAGTTAATATTGACATCAGTATTGGGAGAAAAAAAAAAGTTAATTGTGATACCTTTCCTCCAAGGGTTTATACAGCTGCTGACAGTATTTTGCTTCAGGTCGGCAAACAATGAAAGAGTTTGAGACCTAGAACTTTTCTAAAAAGAACAGATGTCGCCCATCTTCCTTTAGTAGACAGGTATTCTGTGTCAGTAGGGAAATAGGTACTTGCTGAAGTGAGGTACTTTCATTTTAAAGTTAATACACTTTGAAACACTTTAATACACATTAAACACTTCAAATGCTAAGAAAAGACTCCTCTTAAATATGTTAAGGATTAAACTTTTCTTTTAATGTGCTAAGGCTGCAGGTTAAAAACCAGAAGTATTTTCAAGCCCTAAGATATCTTGGTTATTTGAATTCTGAAAGCAATGTTAATTTTTTCTCAGTTGCTTTTAAATTATTTTTCATTTTTCTGTTCCCATTTCCCATCTAAATATGTACCTGGTTTAACTTATTGGAAAGCTTGCATGTATAGTTGACCATTATGGGAAATACCTGTTCAGTTGGTATAGTATGTAGTATAGTACACTAAAATTGTGGTACCTTGAAACACTACAGTTCTTAACAGATAATAGCATTCAGCTGTTTTGAGTGGGTGTTTCCAAATGCTTCATAAAGCAAGCTTGTAAACTTGTGTGTGGAAAGAATTGATAATGTTTTAAACCGTTATTAACCAGACTACTTGCAGAATGGATAGCAACTCCACCTGAAAAAAAACTGTATTGTATGTATGCAGAATAGTTTTGTGTCTTAAAGAATGAAAGCAATCACAGTATGAACACTATGATAGTGCCATACAATCTTTTTTTAAATCCAGGTTCTGGTATTTTTCATGTATAACACTATACTGCTTATGGTTTCACTGCCTGCTTTTTACAGAACCATTCACCATGTCTTCCACGGTTTCATCAAAAGAAGATACAATGTCTTCTGAAAAAGCAGATGAGAAAGAACCTGAAACTGAAAACAAAGCAGAGGAAAGTGATGAAGATGAAGAAGAGGAAGAGGAGGAGGAGGAAGAAGAAAAGGGTACATGTTTTTCCACTTAGCAAGTTGTCCTTTAAAAAAAGGCACAGCTTACTTAATGCAGTCTCCTGTGATCATGGCAGATTGTACAATTGCTGTTTAGGAGATTCCATGGTACATCTGTCTCTTGAGTTTGCTTCCCTGTAGACTTTAACAGGCAACACTAGGAACAGTGATAATGTTCTTCAGGAATGATTGAAGGTATTGGCAGGTTCCTGGGTTCCTATGGTAGGGCTGTTTTGTTGTTATATAAACTACTAAATTCAAAGACGTATCATCCTTTACCAAATTATTATAAAAATGTATACGCAAAAAAAAAAATCCTTTTCTTGCAAGTAACACTCTGAAGTGATCCTTGTTTTCAAAAGAGAGAAGCATGAAAGTCCATGCAGTAGCTTTGGAAGCAAGACAAATGTCTTTTTAGTTCATGGTAGTTAAGCAGTTTTTCTGGGTACCAAAGTTAAATTAGATTGGAGGGGTGATATCCCATTTGACTCACTTTGTCAGGAGCAATCATGGTGATGTAGGACATGCACGCGAGGCAAGTTTTTTATTGTGGCTCTAATTGGAAGGGGGTAGTCAGGGGATACAAGATGTGGTGAAGGAACTATTATGTAAAAATACTAATTTCCATTGTGGAAGCATCCACAGAAATAGAGCTGCAGTATGGCACAGTTAAAACTAAGTTACTGCTGGATATGGATTCTTAAAAGAGCTGAAGTTTGTGTTCAGGAAAGGTAGTAGAAAGGAAAGAGATTATGCTTCTTGGGAGACATTAGAGTAATTAGAACTGGGTTTTTTGGAAACACCTGTTTCATTTAAACACAAATATGTTTTGCTCTGTTTTCAGAAGATATGTATTCAGTTTTAATGATGATCATATGCATTTTGAAGCTGCTTTCAGATGTTAAAGCTAGGAGAGCCCATCTGTTGATCACTAAAGATAGCTCATTATGTGATTGTAGGTCAAGTATTTTAATATGAAATTTTCCGGTGAAGCTTTGCTTTTTTCTCCTGACATGGTATCATTAAAGTAGCATGAAACAATTAGATTGTATTCATTACTAAGCAGAACTGAAATTACTGAGAATTGTATTCCTGCAGCATTTGTGATGCTTGTATTGTGCCCTGCAGAATTCCACATTGCGTAGCTCTCCGGTGTGTTGTAACCTCCCACTAGGCTTGTGCATTTTCCTCACCTGCCATTATATGTAGGCAGTTCAGCCCAGTGCTGGGAAGAGAAAGTGTCTTCAGGCATGCTAAACTTTCCTTTTGCCCATCTGGTGGTAGTATTCTTCCTGAGAGAGCTGAAGTGGAGCCATGTGTGTAGGGGCTTGTGTGTCCAGTAAGGAGGGTAGCAAACAGGAGGCTGTAGTGACAGTGGTGTTGGTCTCTTCTCTCTGGTGAGAGATGACAAGGGGAAATACTTTCACATTGAGTCAGGAGAAACTTCTGTATAGAAAGGGTTGTTAAGCACTGGAAAAGACTCCCAAGGGAGGTGGTTGAGTTTCCAGCCCTGAATGTGTTTAAAAATCGTCTGGATGTGGTGCTTGGGGACATGTTTTAGTGATGGATCATCGTGAATAGGGTAATAGGGTTAAGACAAGGATGGACTTGATGATCTTGAAGGTCTTTTCCAGCCTGAGCAGTTCTATAAACA
Source organism: Calypte anna (assembly GCF_003957555.1). Classification (NCBI taxonomy): domain Eukaryota; kingdom Metazoa; phylum Chordata; class Aves; order Apodiformes; family Trochilidae; genus Calypte; species Calypte anna. The sequence continues at coordinate 61,582,909 of NC_044245.1, forward strand.
GTGTTAGTTCTGTACCTCAGGCAGTGAAGGGAGAGAAGGGTGGGTTTCTGAAAATGCATGGTACTGCTGTCTCCATTGTGAGGTGAAGTTCCTTTTAGGAGATGCCCAGTCTTGTTTTCAAGGTTAAGTTGGGTGCAGGATTGTGGTTAAGAACTAGAGACTCCTCTAGTTATATTTATACAGCTCCATAAATCCCATTGACCTATTAGCCTAAGGTATGTCATTATCTATTTTGGTTTGCCATTTCAAAGTTTCACTGTTATATTGCCTGCCACTACAGCAAATCTGCTCATGTAATGAAAAATACTGTTTAAGGAAGCTGTCTTTTGCAGAGAAGAGTCTCATTGTTGAAGGAAAAAGGGAGAAAAAGAAGGTAGACCGATTGACCATGCAAGTGTCCTCATTACAGAAGGAACCTTTTACAATTACACCAGGTAAGCTTGTCCTCTTCTGTAAGAATTGTGAGTGTTGGGAGAATGGGAATGAAACCTTTTAAAAGACAAAATTATTAATTTGTTGTAGATGAGACCTAACTTAAGAGTCATGCTTCATTTTTTTAAGTAGTAAGGCTACTGTAATTAGCCTTTTTTTATTCTGTAGCATCAGTTTGAACCCATAAAAGTTACATAATGTTTCCACTTACCTGGAATAGGATCTTCAGAACCTAGCCACCACTAACAAAAGCAGGAGTAGTTGCCATGGTCGATATACCCTGGTCTAGGTAGTATCAAGTGAGGAAGATAACGAGACTGTCAGGATGCCCAAATTGTAGGAAAAGGCCTACTTAATGTTTCACTTATTCTAATGTCTGATGCTATTCTGAAATAACTTACTGCCTTCTTAAAAAAATATATTTGAAGTTATAGGGACATAGATAAATATGGATGCAATGAATAGCATAATTGATTTTAACTGTTTCAGGAAAAGGACAAAAACTCTGTGAAATTGAAAGGATACAATTCTTTCTGAGTAAAAAGAAGACAGATGAACTTAGGAACCTGCACAAACTCCTCTACAACAGGCCAGGCACTGTAAGAACTGAAAATCAATCTTGTATACCTGTTAGTTTTCATGTGTAGTAGAAATGTCTTTAGTATGTAATTTTTTATATTTGCACATGTGGATCAACTTTTTAAGTGCAATTATTACAGACTATCTAGAAAATTATTGTTGCAGGACCATGTAAGCCCATAATTTCTGTAAATCTTGTAAACTGGTTTCCCTATTAAAAATTATCTGTAAAGGTGTACTGAACATTAAGTCTGCTTAAATATAGATATTTTTATTTCCTTTTTTTTTTAATGGGGAGGGGTAGCTTATCTTATGAGGACACATTGGAAATAATTTATGGTTCGTGTGTTAAGAGCTGCTGAAATGCAGATTATAGTCAAAATACGCCATGTAGTTTTTTCAACATAGCTTTATCTTAGTACTTCTATTTCTTTTATCTTTTACACGTTTGGGGGGTTTAATATGTTGCTACTTACCTAGTAATTTTCTCCTTTAGTTTTCACAAAGCAGTGGAAAATAAAACTTATATATAGAGTCTTAATAGTGATTTTTGCCACATTTGTCTAAGACTATGATAATACAAAAAACTTACATGCTCACTTTTGTTGTTAAGGATGAAACTTTAAGAAAATATAATAGCAAATGCTTCTTGAGGCCCTTTACGTATCAGTGATTGTGCCTTATATTTCAGAGGAAATATGACCCATTTTCCTTGCTAATAGAGGTAAAATGGATGTAGAGAAATAATGAAAGATTACATTTTTCTGTTTCAAGAAACTTACTATATCTACAGAAATTTGTTTTTAATCTCTGTGTGTTTTGGATAAGAACAGCCAGCTTAGAAACCAGCAGCCTCAAATTATCAGGAAAAGAAAGATATATATTAATTCACATACTTTTGTGAATTATACTCGTTATTCAATATGGCAATGAACCAGAATAGTGAATTTCTGATTCTGTGCATACAGTTTTGCAAACTTTTGTATTGTTCTGCAGTAGAATTTAGATTTTTTTGTAGTAAAGGTAAAATAATAGAACAATGTAACTTTTTTATTTAACTGGCTGTACTATGGAACTGCATCCATTTATCCTTCATTAAAGCTGTAATACTTTTCTGCTATCTTTGGGTGGATGTAGTGGGGTACCATTACCTTATAATTCCATTTTTCCCACTTCAGATTGCTGATCTGAGGCATAACTGATTTAAGAGACTACTGTTTGATTATGCAACACATTACTAAGAAACTAACAACTCAATGATATTGTTGTTAATAATTGATTTTGTAATTAATAATAATTTAATCAAGTGACAGAAACACAGTTTTAATATTATGTGTGAATGATATAACTAAATTAGTACTTAGCACTCCTAAATCATACTAATTAGACCCAACTGTTGCTAAAATACAGCTCTCACCCTTCCCTCCCACACAACTTATTTAGTTGCAATTCCACCACCCCACTGCTTTTCCCTTTTACATTTATTCCTTTGGACATAGACCCATTGGAAAGTCCAGTTGGAGTGCTGCAGCACCCCAGTGGTTTGAATGCAAAGATATGAGGATTTTTCTATTTCCTTGCAAATACATTAATATGGTTTAATTCCAACCTATGTTTAATCAGAATTGTGGGCAACTCAGAATGCTGTTTAATATGATCAAGATCCCATGTTGTCTTGTTTGCACGTTCTGTATGTGCTTTGGATGGTAATTAACATTTTTAATAAAACACATACCATGTGCAAATTTTCTCTAGGTGCTGGACAAAGATAATTCTCTTTGGAAAAGGAGCTTAGCTTTGGTAAAATTGTAAACTAATGGAGAAACTCAAGGAACAAAATTTGTAGAATTACTGAAAGTGAGTTCAAATTACTCTTGATAGTGTTAAAAATATCTCAGCACAATGAAAAATTTGTGGATGTTTTTAGCTTTTTGCTTTTTGTTTTTGGTTTGTTTTGCTTTTGTTGGTTTTTTGGTAAAAGGAGCTGGAGTGAAACCAAATAGATTAATATGTTTGGGATCTTGATGGGAGTAATTTTCCCATTATAAGGGCAATGAAAGTTCAATCCTATTTAGACTGCAGGTGTATTGGGAGAAGTTGTAAATTGGGTGGTATGTGTGAAAATTGGTCATGCTGAAAAAATTTTCAAAAATACAGTCGTGGTTCTATGTAAGACTTTGGAAAAGCAAGGAAAGCAAATCTGCTTTAGCAGATTATATATAAAAATAAAAATCACTATAACAAATTACATGGTATAAAGCATGCAACAAACTTCTTTAGATCACATTTATGCAAACTTTTAAATAATTATGTATTATGTTCTAACCAAGCTTGAAATGGCAGGTGATTGTGCTTAGTAAGTTATTGAAATTACCAAGATCACAACTTAATTGTTGTACTTTGGCTGTCATGAAACATATAAAGGTATCATCCATGTAGGTTATAACTTAAAAGGTGTAAATTTTTGTTAGCAGAAAGATAAGTGCTAGAATTTATTTTTCTTGTCTGAAAAGTTAAGAAATGTAATTGCTTGCAATCTTATGGTACTTGTAGTGGAAAGTAATCTGAGTTCTGTTCTAGGTTGCTTCCCTGAAGAAGAATGTGGGTCAGTTCAGCGGGTTTCCATTTGAAAAAGGAAGTGATCAATACAAAAAGAAGGAAGAAATGTTAAAAAAGTAATGATCTCTATTGCTACGTAATATAGTTTGACTCATGTTATACATTCCTTTTTATTTTCAAAATTTTACTTTAGATTAAACTTAAACTTCAATCTGAGTGGCTATTTCTTAGAGCTCTGTGATCTGTTTCTGAGCTCATTTTAATCACGTGAACTGATATCTTAAGAAAACTAGAAACATATTCAAAAGACAGATTTTGAACGTTTTATTTGTAATTCCTGCAGTCCTGGCTGTAACTATTGTATGTTAGATAGCAGAGTTTTCTGTCAAGGGAGAAGAAAACATTCCTCAGGGTAAGCGAAATGTTGGGAATACATTGTGCTCTATTCCTGGTGCAAACTTGCATCCTTCTCTGCCTTAAAATCTTCCTCCTTCAGAACAAAGCTATTTCTGCTTACTGCATATTAAAGTCTTATTCCTAGAATTGCTGTAGCAACTAGTCTAAAATCTTTTTTTTTTTTTTTTTTTTCCGATGTCTTCCCATGTAAGTGGCTATCTATTAAAAGGAGAAGCTGCTGCAGCTTAGTTTTCTCTGGATTGAAAAGTTTTAAACATGTTCTTGCATGTTATGCAACTAGTCAAAACAAATGTATGAACTAATAATTTCTACAGAATTGTTTCTAAATTGTTGGGGGCTTTTTAGTTTTTGGTTTTAGTACCACTTTGCTGGGAAGAATTTGCAGACACAAGCAGCACCTTCTAGCAGTCAGGTGGGGCCTGATTATTTAGGATGTGATGTGATACTGATTAATTTTCTTCTTTTTTTTTTTTTTTTTTTCTGTCTCCAGATTTAGAAATGCTATGTTGAAAAGTATCTGTGAAGTTCTTGACTTGGAAAGATCAGGAGTTAATAGTGAGCTGGTAACCAGAATCTTAAACTTCTTAATGAATCCAAAATCTTCAGGCAAGGTGAGGTGCAGGTTGTTACTCTTGCTTTTATATGCTGTGTATTTATTTGCTTGTTACCAGTGGCAGTACAGTTACTGTTGTGACTCAGAGTAGATGCCTTCTTGAAAGAAAGGTCTTCTCCTGCAGATGTCCATAATGGAGTAAGGACTTAGAAATTATATGCTTCATGGAAGTGTCCTTGTTATACACTGTTAGTGCATGGAAACATATGTGGTTAGCACACAAAGCTAATTAGAGAGATCCACACCCAAATACTATAGGTAGTTTCTACTTTGTGTATGAAATGAGGGGAATAGACATAATGTGTGAGTAGAAAAAAAATGTCAAGCAAGGGAACAAAACTGAAAAGAATAGGAAAATAAGCTGGCATGTCTTACTTGAGTATGCTACAAGTTGGAAGGTGTGCATCATCACACTTTATCACCAAATAAAATTTGTCAGAAGGCTAGGAGAACTTCCTTTAATGCCTGTGTGCTAGTGCACTGGATTCAGCTGGTTGACTCCTTAAGTCCATTATTGATAATCTTGGACTTTCAGTTTTTAAATCTAAAAGAAATACTTAAATAACTAGACTGTTCCTCAGGGAATTAAATTTATTCCCAGCAAAACTGGTAAGGGATGTGAACAAGGAGTCTGCTGCCTTAGTGACAGTGGTACTGAGTGATGGTGAAATGCACTTTTGTGTACGTCATGACAGAATCCCTACCTTTAAGTTTTCTGACGAGTTGTAAGCTAATGAGTTACCAGAAGAAAAAGCTTGGTTTTTAGGTTTAGGAGGCATAGGTAGGTTAAAGACTTCTGGGTTGTTCTTTCTTGCTTCCCTTCCCTCCAGTCTTTGAAGATCTTTGGTTAAGGGAGTGGATGGGGTGCCTAACTGTGAACTGAAACTTCATTTTGCTCGGTGCCACCTCTATACTGAATTTCTGCTGACTGCAAAATGTTATGAATTAAGTGTAGTACATAAAATAGTCCTTGGTTTTGCTATGGAGAGACTTCTATATTTGTTTGCTGCTCCTTCATGTGGTTTGCTGGTATTTATATTTTCAAAATTCATTTTTGTATTCCTCCTTGGATTACACACATCCTTGTTTCTCAGCCATTACCAAAGTCAAAAAAAACACCAAGCAAAGGTGGCAAAAAAGAACGCAGCAGCACTGGAACAACAAGAAAAGCCAAACGCACCAAGTGCCCAGAGATCTTGTCAGATGAATCCAGTAGTGAAGAAGACGAAAAGAAGGAAAAGGATGACTCTTCAGAAGAGAAAGAAAGTGAAGATGAGGTAATGAGGTGTTTTGCTTGTTTTCTCAATATTGAGCTAAAAACATTTCTCTGCAATTGGTAATTCTTGGAACCCATTGTCATACGTTAAGTCTTTGCACATGCATGGGAGGTAAGTTATGTACTGAATGAATAGTTTGAAGGAAGAGGGAGCGCATCTGTCATTTATAAGAGAATTTTTATCATCTCTTAGTGGCAAAGGTTCTGTTTCGTAGATGTATGTGTGCACCTTAAAATAATTTGCTGAGTCATTTTGGGGCTGCCAGGATTTCCAACATAATTTATTGCCTTTTCATCTTGTGATAGCTTTACTGTAATTTGTAAGATTTCCCAGTATCTATCTGTTTTTCTTTGTAGGGTTTGATTAGATGCCTAGGACCTAACTTCAAACCTACTTACAGTCCCTGGTCAACTTGGTTTTGCATCTCGATTCCATATTTCTCCTGGATTTATGCCCTAATCTCTCTTGTAGAGTTTTGCGTTTTGGATCATAAAGTGAACAACATAGTAAGGTCTTACAAAGATTCTGCAAACTTCAAAGTGTTCTCATCTCACTATATCTCATTCTGTTTGAAGCTTCTTTTAGCCTCACATAGTAGGAGAGAAGTGAGATGAACCTTATATTTAAATGCAAAATACCTTTCCCTCTGCCTTTTGCAGCAAGCTGGACTTAGTTACAGAACAGACACAAAACATGGAGGCCAAGTACAAGTGCACAGCTGATTTTAGTACATATTGTATGCTGATTTGTCCATGTGCTTGAAGCCTGGAAAAAAGAAATTAAAAGGAGCTACAGGCTTAATCTTATCCTATATTTTTACTTAGGTGGGACTGCCTTTTTAGCCTTAATCAGAGCCCTGCAGCAAACAGCAATTGGTTGACTGCTGGTGTCCAAGGAAATTTGTTATGTAAACTATGGAACCTTTGGCTGTAATGCAAGACCATTATTTACTTGGCTTACATTCTGTCCATGGCAGTGGAAGTATGATGACAAGCTATTAAGTAAATAGTCTGAGCTGGAGCAAGCAGTAACAAAAATCTTTTGTTGAAAGGCCAATTTATGTAACTTTAACAGTTTTTTTGTTGCTGTCATTTTGATATGTGGTGGTTTTAATTTAAAAAGATCGTTCAAGACAATTTTCTATGCTTCCATGAAACAAACTTAATTGTTAGTTTGTCTTTTTCTTTCCCCACAAGTGGCAAAGAGAAAGAGACATCTCTTCAGCAAAACATTCCTCCTGCAATGAGGAGAGATATACTGCTTTCAGAGGCACATTCTCTTTTAGAAAATTTGTCAATAACTTATTTAAAAAACAGATCAGAACTTCCAAACTAATGAAGAAAAAGTCTTATCAAAAATTTAATAGTAAACCCCATTAATCTAACTGGTTGTACTTTGCCAGTTCTTTGCCTGTTTTTCAAGATGGTAGGAGTTAGACATGCCTGCCAGGCAGCAGCTGCATAGACTGAAGTCTTGTTACAAAAACACTACATCAAATTGGTTTGAATATAGGAAATGGTGTAATGGAAAGTCTCTGCATTTGTACAGCTTTAAGAATCCAACTCTTTAAAAAAAAAAAATTACCTTCTACCATACTACATATATGTGGAAGGATGGAGGCAGCATATCTGCTGGAATATCTAATTCCAGACTCCACTGGAATCTTAAGCATAGAGTGGCTGGAGTATGTTGTCCTCAGAGTTGCATGTCTCTCTTGATTGCAAGTCTTTCTTTCAACAATACAAAAACCCAAAAACAGTACAGTTACCTGGAAGCAAAAGATACCTGAAATATTTATGTATGATGGGGAGCATAATTTTATTTAAAACTGAAAGTGAGTGCTGGGTTTAACTTCTGGCTTTGTAGCTGGTGGTGAAGCTCTAGCAAAAACTCAAAAGCTAAAAGTTAAAGTACAAACATTTATTTAAAAATGGGGTGATCCTTGAGGGCATTTGCTGAATTTCAAGAGTAAAAGTTTATCCTTCATTTAACACAAGAGTGAGTGCAACTGTAACTGAGCAAGCAATGTATTTATTAAATACTTGTTTCATGAATTGCACCAGCTACTAATAGAAGAAGCAGTTAGTAGTTACATGAACAAAGCTTAATTGTTTAGATGTGATAATTTGCTCAGTTAACTATCATTTAAAATACAAACTAGAATTACAAAATTAGTAAATAATTTTAGTTAATATTTTTTGTTTCATGATGCTTTTTTCTGTGAGGTATGGTTAATACTGGCCAGTGTTCCATGTTTCTGTGAGGAACATTTTCAGCCTTGTCAGAAGTACTATCTACAGAATTTGTGGTTTAAGTATGCATTTAATTTGTGCCAAAAACGCAGTGCACGGATGTGGATACTTAGTGTATTTATGTTCCAAATTTCTTCTCTTGATGTTAACTTAATGCAATAATTTCATGGGTTTACTACTCACATTAGTTGGTCAAACTATGAGTTAACTATGAGTTATTGTAGTTCTTGGAGAACTATAGTATCTACAAGTAATTAAATACAACATACAATGTCCTCTTTGAAAGGAATGTCTTTAAAATTATTTCATAAGGTCATATGTCCATTCATAAATCATTATGAATGGAAAGTGGTAGTGGAAACATAACACTAGTATCATCTACAAGTCTGAGCTGTTTGAGTTTAAGAGGCCACATAGAAGGAGAGTGTAAAATTTAAGAATGTAGGTGTAGTCTTTGTGGACTTACTCACCCTATGGTATAGGGGCAGAAATTGCTAGTACAATATAGTAATAGAATTTGCTGGTTTAGTTTGTACTGACAAAAAGGATACATTCCTTTGTGGAAAAGAATTACAGATTGTTTGGGTAGAAACCATCATTGAATTCTTCTGTTTTTCTTCTTTATAGCCCCCTAGAAAGGCATCTAAAAGAGAAAAATCTAAAAAGATTACTTCCAAACCGAAGAAAGCTGTGAAAGGTGCAAATGTCAAGAAGGCAGATAGCAGCACTACTAAAAAAAATCAGAACAGTTCTAGAAAAGGTAAATGTTTTTTTCATACTTTCATCATACTTTTTTTTTTCTTAGCTTAACTGGTATGCCAGTTATAAGAAAGCAAAAAATTTTACCTCATTGTGAAAGAAAATATAGTTTGATTAATTTTTGGCTTCTTACTTGATCTTTCTTTCCTTGCAATAGTTATGAAAAAAAAAAGCCCACTTCTTGGTCTGCACATACTTTCTGCTTCATTTCTGTTCACCATATGTATACCTTGTATATAAATTGAAAATATTAGCCTTGTTCTCCATTTCTTCCAGGAGGAGGTTAGCAAAAATCTGTTGATGTCTCTGTAGTGACTCCACGCAAGTCTTGCACCTAGCCCAGTAGTATCTCACTGTGTATGTCTTTCTTCAGCAGCTTGATGTTGGTTTTTGTTATGTAGATATTGGTTCTACGCGTGTCCTGTTACTGTTGGTTTTCTCTTACCTGACAATATGTGGAAAAGGTACACATACAACTGAGTTTCTTAATACCTATGTAAAGGTTGCAGCAGTGCAGGTTTCTTTCTAAGCAGCATTGCAGAAAAGGAGCTGGTTAGGGGCAGATGGTTCTTGCAGACAATGAGTTGAAGGCAATTCAACAGTGTGCCTGTGTGATAAGGAGCACTGAGAGCACTCTGGGATGCTTCAGCAAGTGTGCAACCAGCAGATGGAGGGGAGTGATTATTATTCCCTGCTCATCACTTTTAAGTCTGCCTTGGGAATGATGTGTCCAGCCTTGGGCTTCCTGGTGCAGGACAGACATGGACACGCTGGAATGAGTTCAGTGGAAGGTCACCAAGATGGCCCTGGGGACTGGAGCACACACTTGAGGAGGGGAGGCTGAGAGAGCTGGGCTTGTTCAGCCTTCAGAGGAGGCAGATAAAGGGGGATCATACTGCAGCCTGCAACTCCCAAAGGGAAGAGGATGGGGAAGGCAGGGTCAGGCTCTGCTTGGAGGTGCACTCTGAGAGGATGGGAGGCACCGGCTGTCACCAGGGAAATTGCAATTAGATGTTCGTGGAAGGAAAACTTCACCACAAAGTGGTAACACAGAAATGGGGACTGGAGCAGCTGTAGAATCCCCATTGTTGAAGATGTTCAGAACTCAACCTGGCAGAGGCCCAAGCAAACATCTCCCTGTTGGCCCTGTTTCAAGTAGTGGCTTAAACCAGTTGATCTCCAGAGGTCCATTCCCACCTTAAATTCTCTGGCACTCTATGAGATAACAGCCATATCTCTGTCACAGTTGTATGAATTATTAATGCAGCATATATCTGTACTGCAAAGATGCTTGATTTAATGCCAGCATTGGCATTTGTATGCAATAACATGGGCATCAGTTCAAATTATTTACCTGCTTCGTCAGTGCATTAAAAAAAGGAATGGTTAAACCCTTAGATATAGAGTTATGCTAAACTTTATTCATAGCCTTATTTCTCAGGAAAGTAAACTGGCCTGTGCTTAACAGATTGGCTGCCTGTAGTACTAATGTACCTGACAATGTGTGCTTATGGTTTCTTTTGTCACCAACATTATATATACATAGGGAAAAAATTATATAGGTGTTTTCCATGTATATTACATAGTATAGTCATAATTTCTTCTCTGCTTCTTCTGCATTTCTGTTCTAAGTCTGCAGTACAAAAATCAAAATGTTAAATAGGCCTTTCAGTAAGCTCATCATCTAGATTGTTTGGCATCTCATTTGAATTTCTGCCTTCTTGGCAGTAGAGGAACTGTGTGGTTGTTGGAGTCGTTCAGTGCCATTTTCTGCTGCTGGAAAAGATTGTAGTTGTGCCCTGTGCTTCATCACTTCCTTTATGATTCTTTCAATTTGTTGTTATGGTGTTTCTGATAGCATCTTCAGTGATAAGGCATTGGGAAATTACTAGATCTCAGTGCACAGCACTGCTGGGGAAAGAACAAAATCCAATCTCCTTTGTAAAGCAAATAAGTGCTGTTTTAGGGCCAAAATACCTCACTTTTGAATTGTTGTAGTCAACCTTTTCTTAGTTTGATAGATTAATTTAATCTGACCCATACTTTCTAGAGTACATATTGATTAATAAATTAGTTCGTTAAAAGTGAGGCAGAATCATAGAGAAAGTACTTAAAGCATTAGCTCTGTGTTACATGGATTGTAAGATGTTGACTTTAAGGGAGAATATTTATATCAGATGTTTGGGGGAAGTTCTGATGCCATCTGTTTTGGAGGAAGTAGGCAAACAATTTGAAAATCTGCTGTTACAATCCAATTTTTTTTTTTCATATTTAGAAAGTGAGTCTGATGATAGTTCAGATGATGAACCTTTAATTAAAAAGCTGAAGAAACCACCCACAGATGAAGAACTTAAGGAAACTGTCAAAAAATTGTTGGCAAATGCAAACTTGGAGGAGGTCACAATGAAACAAATTTGCAAGGAGGTAAGTAAATAACATTTCGAAATCTCTTTTAGGCAGTGAACTGACTTTTGTCATCATTTCAGAAACGGAGGCTTGCACTCTGCAAGTGTTTCAAAAACAAAGTAGCTTTGCATTGATTTATTTACTTGTTAGCAGCTGTAACAAGAGCTTTAATCTTAAGCTATGCAACAGTGATGCCAAACATTGGAAGGGAACTCTGAAGAAAAATTAGCTACATGGAAAGTAGCATGGAAAGATGGTGTAGCAGCTTGCTATTGTCAATAAGGGAGGGCTGTGTCCTGCTCTCTTCTCTGTACATTTCTTGCTCTCATTCTTCATCTGTTGAGTCCATTTGACTCATCTGTCAGCAAAAACTGAAGTTCTTAGCTGAGCTAGTTGAATCAGTTCAGCAAGGAATCCATTGATTGTCAGGACAGGTGCCAGAAGGGGGGTATGTGGCCAGAAAACAAAGGTGGGGAAGTGACCCAAACAGAGAAAATGCTGTTATCTTAACATTTTCTGCAGTAACTTAATTGACATGTTTGTGTTCCTAGTTCTTCCAAGAAGTTGTCTTGAGAAAATTAAACCAGAGGTTGTTATTATGAGAACTGTGTATTTATATTCTGTACAAACTTCTTATGTTTATAGTCATTCTGTAAGTCTGAAATTTTGGTATACTGAAATGAAATACTTTGCATTGGCTGATCTGTTTTTTGTTTGGTCTTCTCCCACCCAGTTAACCAACAAACAGTTGTAGACTAGCATTCAAACATATTTACTCTTCTATCAGTCACTTGAAAAGATCACAGTTTTACCTATTATCAAAAAAACAAATAAGATTTGATACTTGTTTAGTTCCTTACATGAATGCAGGGGTATTTGGCTACTTAGAGGGCATGCAAAACAAAGATTGGAGAATTCTTATTTGCCTGACATGGCAACCCAGGCATACCTGTTTGTTGATGTGAAAAAGTACAGTATAGTACCAGTTTAGTCAGTGATCAAACATAAATACTTAAATACATCTATTTTTTTCTGTGGTCAAAATAAGGACAGGAAAACAAGCCTGTTGCTTTCCCTACTTAAAAGAGAATTATACTGTTGTAATACTAGAAGTACCTTACCAATTTTCATTTAACTATTTTCATTTAACCCTACTTTCATTTAACCTTCTATTCATATAATACAGTGAATGAAAGTAATTTGAGGTTTGTTTTTTAGGTGTATGAAAACTACCCTAGTTATGACTTATCTGACAGGAAAGACTTCATTAAAGAAACAGTCAAAGAGGTAATGACTTTTTAATTTAGAAAACATTCTGGGTTGGGTGTTGGGTTTTTTATTTCAGCCTACTATAAAGTGGCATGGTATCCTGTTACACTAGTTTTAATAGCCTGCTGTATATAATTTTGGAGGCTCAGTGCTGTGATAAACCTGAACTCTGGCTCTTTTTTAATTCCAAAATAACCACTTCATGCTATTTTCTTAGCATGCCACTACTACTCTTACACATTTCTTTGGTAAGCAGAACTAAAATTAAGGCTATCATATTTTTTTATGACCTTTACTCTCTGGAAGCTACACATGGGCATTAAATTACAGCCTTGGCTGCAAGGTGCACTATAATTCATGCTCTGACTGCATTAATTCACAGATAACAGTGTATAAGGTTGTGTCAGTTTTGCAGACCCGCAAGCTCTGTCAATGGGAGAGGGCAAAAGAGGGTGGAGAGCCATCATTTTTCTCTATGTGCTTCTGGTAACACAGTTACAATGTTCCCTTTGAGTTTTCTGCTCTGAAGATTAGGCCTGATCTAATGTACACACAACAAAGGGTTTATTGTCCAGTCTCTGGTTAGTAATTTGGGGGGGAGGAGGGGAGGGAAAATCACTTTTGCTTGCCTCAAAACTAAAAATGCAGCTAGAGAAGTGAGGCTTGCTTAGTGGGTTAATAAAGTAACTCTTCCCTTGTGGCTTCATTTGCAGATATTGATACATGGTTATAGTTACGGCTCTGTGCTGTGCATACATGTGTCTAATTAGCAAAGACATAAGAGAGACATTTGCTGTAGGGATGTTCTTGGTTTTCTGTGGTAGTAAAAGTAGACTGCATATTCTTGATAGTCAGATACAAAAGAAGAGACTGTATATAATAAGGAGAAAACTAATTGGGGTTTTTTTCCTTTTTTTTTTTTTTTTTTTCTTCCTTTTTTTTTCTTTTTCCCCTCCAGTTGATTTCATGATCTGTTTAAACTGTGGGAAATGAAGATTCCTGGTTCTGTGCTTCCATGGATTTTTGAAAATCTGATAGGCACCAGCAAAAGGAATGTGTCTTACCCTTGTGGTATTTAGTAAGAGCTGATTCTGCTGATCTAATGTTAAGAGTGTTGATGTAAATTGCTTTGTGTATCTCTGGTTTGGTTGTTGTTTTTTGTTTTTTTTTATAAAAAACAAATCAACAAAACTGCATTTGATGCAATTTTTAGTTGAATATACTTAAGTTTTGTGCATGGCAATAACTGATCCCTTTTTTATAGTTTTTGTACATTTTGAATTGCTTTGTATTACCAAATTCATTAGTACCACTGAAGCTTTTTAGTGTGGATTATTAGCTTGCAGGAGATTTTAAAACAAGTAAGATGAAAGCTGCTTATCTGTATGTATACATGCTGAGACTGGAATATTGCAGTATTGGTTATAAAGGTATTTTTTTAATACATACCCATTCTGAAAATAACAAGAATTAGTCACATGTTAATGGCTTTTATATTCTATTACATTCTACAGATGAAGAAATATTCTAAATCTAGATGACTGTCTTGCATGTGTAGGCAGAGGGACCTTTCAAAGCATGGTAACTAATTGGCATATAGATGTTATTTTTGTACTTTTAAGAGGCTTACTGTTGTGTAAATACAGTTGTTTCAGATTTCTTTTGTGCAGATCAGTTTTTTAATCCTGTTACTTTAGGATTTATGACATGAAATGCCAGTGTTCAGCAGTGAGGCTGTGAGGAAAAGTGATATGCAAAAATTTCATGAAACTACAAAGGGGCTAAGGTTTTACAGTGTTGGCCCCATCTTTCCTTGTACAGAAACTGTAGTTTTATACTGAAGCTTTTCAGCATTCAACTTTGTACAAAAGACTACAAATACATTTGTTTCAATAGCTAGTAAAAAAAAAAACCTTCAAATTATATAGGAAAACTTCAAAAGTTCACTTTGCAAAAAACCTTTTAGTTTAGTGTCTTGAATGGATGGCCTATCATCTTGGAAGTGGGTATCCAAGATGCACAGTTGGGAAGCTTGATAGCTTTGGAATTCCAGAGTGGGACTTGTGAATCAGGCAGCACTGACAGGTGTGGGTAAGGTCTCCTGTATGGAAAAGCTCTCCTGAACAAGAGCCCTGGTGCCTCAGCATGGACAATGGTACTTTAAAGCCTGCAGTCTTGAACTTTGGCCCACAGCTTTTCAGATCAAAGTGAACTCTTTGCATAAAGTGGTTATTAAGGTTTCTGTTCTCCACGTACCTTGTTGGTAATATGGGAAGTTCTACACTTAGAAATCATGCAACTAATCATTGTCAAAGTGTGGGCTGCCATTAATGCCATAAGCACAGAATCCCTCTGACTGTAGTATTGCTGGAAAGACAAAGTGTATTTTTTTGAATTTTATTATTGTACAGTTGAGAAATAAGGGTTCTTAAATGATCTAAATTCTGAAAACGTTCAGCCAGTTAGTCTTAATCTTCACACACTTTGAAATTTATTTGCGTGTAATCATTTATAATAAGGCTGAATGTAATGGGGGGGTTTTGTATTCAATAAATGTCTTTCACAAAATGTAAATCAATCTTGATTAATTTTTGTTCAAATGTATAGTAAAAACAAAAACTATACAGAAACAAGGTTGTTATCTTCATCTCATCTGGTAGAGACTATTCAAGCCTGATTCAGCAAGCTTCTCTTCTTTAAAGATCCAGTTGCTGAAATACCTGTCCTTGCACCAGTATAAGATTTTATATCTTCTGTGAGGTTGGTTTGGTTTTTCTCTGAACTGAACACATTTAAAATTGCAATTAAGAACATCAGAGGTTTTCAAGTCCTGCTTTGAAGTGAAAAGTTACTTGTGTCCAAGTTTTGTTAGGTTTTTCCTTGGGTTTTCTACAAATACTTGAACAGCCTTGTGATTTTTACATAAATATACCAGTTGATCTTAATTATATAGATCAGGAAGTGTTTTTAAGGTAAGTGACTCACAACTGTGACCATTTTTAGTAATTCAAATTCTAATTGAAACTTAGGATAATATATTTCTGTTTATTGTATAAACACATTACTTGCTGTTTGTCATTGTGCAGATGGAGTAGAAATTAACTTGGCATCGTTCATATATATTGTGTAAATCTCTTAACTACAACTCAGTGTAGTCAACAGAGAAAAAGTGTCTGAGCTGTTTCCCTGAAACCCATACCTGTCTCACTGCAGCTGATAAAAGATTCCAGTTCTTTCTACAACTGGGGGAAAGGCTGTAAGACAATACTAAAAGGTAAATAAAACATCCTGGTTATCCTGATGCTATTGGATTGAAACCAGCTGATCAGGGCACCAAATCCTATACAGAGATGCTCATAAAAAATAGAAAGTGGCTAACTGGATAAAAGGTAACTGAATAACATGTTCAAGCATATACCTTCCAGAGGCTTGAGATTGTGTCCTGACCACTGTATTCTAGAAAAAACAATCCTAACATCTTGATTTGATTGCTTACAACACATTTCCTACAGTCCAGTTTATTGGTTCTTTTGTTTAGTTGAATTTTTGGTGTGAAGCATTTTGGTCAGTGACCTGCACAACCACAGAAATACCCTGAATGAGTTGCTTACAGCAGCAGCTGTTCTGATGGGTGAGCTTGGCACCTGAGGTCATGATGTATGGGGTCCTGTAGGAGAAGGAAGTTGGAGAGGTTGAGGTGGGGAAAAGGGAGAGTGGAAATTTTGAGTAATGAGTAACCCATGGTGCACTGTTCAGGCATTTCTAACCAAGACAGAATGAGGAAGACACAACTTTTAAGTGCCATTGTACTTTTTTCCCCAAAGCAGCACTTCTGGGAAATTGTCTAACTGCAGGAAGACACAAAAATCAAATCTGAAATCAATATTAAATGTAAAAAAAAAAAAAAGCTTAGCCACTCGTTTAAGCAAAAAAAAAACCCAACAACAAAGCCACCAACACATCAGCATCCTGTGGATACTTTCCAGTTTTATTCCGCTGCCATAACATAATCACACAAAAGGGCTGAAGTGTAACAGATCATGCTCTGCATTCAAATATTTTATAACATTTAAACAAATTACACAAAATATTCCCCAGTTCTTTATTTGTAGGGAATAAGTTAAACACAAAAGAAAAAACACACACGTGCTTGCAATAAATTTTAAACATAGGTATTAAAAAAATTTGGGAAATATTAATTAAAGAATGAAGTCTCAGAACCAGCCTGATGTTTGTATACATTTCAAATGAATGTAAATTAAAATGGAACATACTTACGCTTCAAACTTAAGTGCAGCACAACACAGTTTAAGTGCCTTGGCACCAAAATAATATACAAATAATTAATAGTCTATGGCATCAGTAAATTTATCTTTTTTTTTTTTTTTTAATGCTATAAGAAGTGTGCAGCAGCTAAAGCCAAATGTTTGTGTCCATCTCTATCCTATAGAATACAGCATTCATCTACCTGTAAAGGTGTAGATAGATTTAAATGCCCAAGTACAACTTAAGAGGATGGAAGCATGTGCCTGAAATCAAGCACGTCCACACAAACTCTGGACTGCATAAATAAATGCTAAGCTCAACATGAATGCCAGGTTCAACTTCCCAGACAGTTCTTACCTGAAATGTGATGTCTTTATATGTTGTTATGCAGCTGACTGAAATTTTGACCAATATTGGCTGGAGCAGGTGCCGAATAGCATGTCCTGGACATATTGTAATCAGCTTTTTCCCCCCCACCATCAGATCATCCTCTCCTAATGATTTTGTCCTATATGATAAACTAGGAAAGAAACTTGGAACTCTGACATACGCAGCTCACAGTCTTTCCTAGTTATGGTGAAAGTTGTCCTATTATATATGAAATTAACAAAGTGCAAAAGCAAAGTCTGATGTCTGATTATCTTTCATCATCAGAGGATTTTGTCTGGCTTCTTATAGCATTTAAATTATAATCTCATACCTGGAAATACTTTAAAGCTGTACAAACTAGTATTTATGTAGAGGAAAATTATGAGCAGTTACACTTTTCCTATTAATCCATATAATTCAGCTTTAAGAAGCAGAACAGAATATATATCTGAAAAACATCTAGTTATATAAACATCTTCACCTTGTAAATTAGAGATTAAATAAAGGTATTTAACAATATCATAACTACTCTAAAAACAAAATAGATATTTTAAAAGAAGAATTGTGTTTATTCAGTAGGATTTTCCTTAAGGTTGCTTTTTGTTTTTTTTCCCAAGGATACAGCTTTATGGAAATAAGCAGTGTACCCCCAAAAAAGTTGTCATTCTTAAGCAAACAGATTAAAAAAGGGGAAAAGCCTATGCATGAGAATGAGGGGGAGAAAGAATAAGTGCTTACTTTCCTTCCAAAAGGTCTAGGCAGTGAAGTTATAGGGAGGGGAGGGAAAAATAGAACTAAAAGTTGGGTTTAAGCATTTTTTCAATAATATCATGTTAGTAAAACAGTATTACACCAGTTATCCTGGTTGTGTCTTATTTCTGCTGAAAAATATTTATTTTTTATTTCCTGTCTTTGGAAAAGCTATCAGATAGATGCTTATCCCTTACTGAATTTCTCCCTCAAGTTATTTTAAACCATACTTTAATAATAAAATAAAGAGAAAAAGAAAAACAAAACAAACCTTCAAGTCAAAGTGCAAGCCACCTTGTTTCAGCCCTTCATAAAAGCGTTAATATTTTTCCTCATTCATCTTCATTTATTTTTTAAATATAAAAGCTGAATGAGCTGTTAGGAACTTACAGTGCTTCACCCCCAAATGTGCACTCATATCAGTAGGCAGTTCCTCTACTCAGCCATAATTAATTTGGAAGTTTGTTTTCAAAATAATCATAGAAATATAGTATTTTTAAGCTGTCCTGTTTCTGAATTATCAGAAGCACTAAGTAAATCTAAGCTTAGCCTATTATTGTAATAAGAATTTCTCAGAATACGTATCTCAGAATTGTGAAGAATACTTCACAAGTTTTTAAAGTAATGCAGAAGTTAATTTTTCAAGTTTTTATTAGCAACAATAACCTCTCTATGATTGCACTGTAAACTGTTCCAGCCATTTGATATAAAGGAACAAACTTCATATTCCAAAGCCCACTTAGTGGAGGCTAAGAATATGAAAAAAATTGTAGAAAAAGGTTATTGATTGCAAGTGGAAAGAATGATAGTTGAGTTCTTCCTACAATAATTCTAGAACTCATCAAGGCTATTTAGGGCTTTGGGAGGAACTCCTATGAGCATAACCAACCTGAGAAGCTCAGTTAGTGGAAAATTTCCAGTATCCTTACTAACTGCCAGCATTTTTAATGCTGATTGTTAACTTAGACTTGGTTTAATCTGACCTTCTGAAATGAAGGTTTACAATAGCATGATTTGAGCCATATAGAAGAGGACTCTCAACAAAAGTTCCATTAGTTTAGGTGTGCCCAGGGACTCTTGCTACTAATACCTTAGCTGGAAAATAAACCCCAATAGTATCATCAGGGCTTAAAAGGCAGCTGGGGGACAAAGAGAGGAAAAGGAAGATGAAGATTTTATCTTCAGGTACCATACACTGTTTAAGTACCACATAGGGAAAAGGCAGCAATAGGAAACTTGAAGATAGTTTTACCCACAGAAAACAATTTAAAATATATCTATATAATAAACACAAAATTTTAGTACTTAAAATGCTGCTATTTTGCTTGCTTCTCGAACCCCACTCAAGTAAGCTCCTGTAACGGTCTGAGGAAAGTGCCTATTTGTGGCCTGTATTAAAAAAAAAATGTTTGTAAACCTAATAGAATAGACAGAATTTCAGTTTATAAGATTAATTATGTTTTCCTTAGGCATATACCAACATTTTTAAAAGCCATGAAAAACTTCTTAGAAAGAATTTAGGAGGATGTATGTAAGTTTTTTAGCAGCTTCAAAATTTGTATGCAAGTCAGCTAGCAAAATTAATGGTCTGTTTTGCCATCTGCAACTCAGTGGGGCAGGGAGATAATGTTCCAGTACAGAATGCACCTACGCCAGCAGCAACACACATTTATTATGTTACCCACCCATGGAGTAACAGAAAGACAATCTCATTAAAAATAGAAGTGGCTTGTATAGTCTTGCAATGCTCTGCACTTATGCACTTCACTCCTGACCCAAAATATTAGGCAGACTTTCTTCCATGCCCAATAATAATAAAAAGGGGTCTGTGTCAAAATCAGGAAACATTAGAATCTTTGTGCAACAGAATATTTATAATGCTACCTCTAGGTTAACAGTGTTGGTTAGCAAAAAAACATCTTTCATAGGTAACAGTTCCCCAGTAATCACAGTAGCAAAGGCACTTACCTCGCCAGCAAAAAAAATTTTTCCTTGTATGTCTTCAGCTATGATGTCATAAGCTTCACCACTTCCACCTGTTTTTACAAAACTATATGCCATCTGGAGCCAAGGGTCTGTGCTCCAGCGAGTGACAAAAAACTTCACTGGGTCAGGAACCTCCTGCATAATCAAAATAAAAGTGTACACTGCAAAAAAAGAAGCTCAAAATTGCATAGCTGCTTCTCATTAACATTTTTTTTTGTGATCTTTAGAGTATGTAATATTATAATGACACAGAGTAGATCACATTCCAGAATTCCCATTTTCTTTATTACACTACTAACCACAAAGATGTTAAGTAGACTTGCCCAAAACATCACAGTTGCATTGTTTTGATTGCAACAAATCTGCAATATAGCTAGAACTATAGCTGGTAACTGCAATATAGCTAGAACTACATAAGAAAAAAAAAACAAAAAAGAAAAAAAATCTTCTCAAAATATATATATAGTCTTGCAAACAGATAAAATATCAGTATCAGCATCCTTCGTTATGTTTGTACGTATAATGAAAGCACCGTCCATCTTAGTACGGTATGATACTTTGCTGCTTCTACCTTGTTAAATCTCAAAATATCGTCTTCATTTTGGAGAATTTTAATTTTATTCCAATAGAGAGATAACGTTACTTATCTAAGATCAGAAAACTCAGCTGTCTTGAAAACTAGCTTAAGGGAGAAAACAAAAACCAGAAAGGCAGAGTATCTGTAGCTAAGCCATGACAGTAATACTGTGTATTCTCTCACATCGCAATGTGCAAATTCCAACCAATTCTACCAAAAAGAGCTTAGATGACAACTGTATGAAGGCTTCGTTAGCTACAGCTGTGTCTTAGCCTGGAGGGGGTTGTGAGAAGTAACCAGAAGCATCCCCCCCCGCCCCTTGCTGCCCCTTACACAACAGCTGGTGTCAGCAAACAGCCCAAGCAATCAAGACAACTGCTTGCCAAGCATGGAAAGATGGACACCCCAGAGGAAGTTCTGGTACACTCCTGGAAGCTATCTTGTCTTTGGAAATCTGAAATCTTTCAAATCTTTGAAATGCTGCATTGTGGACAGATTGTTGAAGTTCACAGCTGCTATAAACCACAGAGGCAGACATTGAAAAAAAAAAAAATTAAAAATCACTCTTCTAGACCAGAGCAACACCAAAACCAAAAATCTGCTTGCTATCACCTGCTATTATGATAGCAGGTATATGGACTTAATGCTGCACGTGATGCTGGAAACTGTAAAGCATTACCAAAAGTACATTTTCTAGGAAAAGTTGGACTTTGAGATGCCAAAGTTTTTCCAAGATCATTAATCTTAACTCCGGAACTGTCAGTAAAACCTGAGAACATGAACATGAGCATTTCTTGAGATCTAACTGTATATTCTCTCAAATTGACACAAAAATAGTTTAATGTGTCATAGGTTTTCCTATACATCATGAAATCATACAAACAAATTACTTTTATTAACAAGTTAATTCATCTCATAAGAGGTTTGTCTTACCTGCTCCTTAAACAGCTCTCGAAGTACAGTCATGCACTGTTGCAGTACTTGTTTATCATCTAAAGTCTTAATGGCTGTCACAGCATCTCCAGTGACCACTGACATTAAAATGCTTTGCTTGCCCTAGAACCAGGACATTAACATGAGATCATTAACATTTAAAAATTCTTATGTTATTAAGTATTTCCTGAAGAGTCCCTTTAAATTGGTATTGACAGATTTTCATCTGCAAAGAAACTTGTTCTAGAGGAAAGTGGGTTTGATTCCTCAGAATAAAGGGTACATATCCTACAGTATCTATGCTCAAATTACCAACATCCTCTCATGTCTTGTTCACAGATCTGTGTTACAGTCAGCTCCTTTTACAACTTGCTGAATTAACTGAAATCTTATCCACCTACTTAAAGGCCACACAAAAAGATTTGACATTTATAGTGTTGTGACACTCTTAAGCTCCAGTTCTGTGAAGCTCAACTGCAGTCTCCATTTCTATGGATTAGGCCAATACTAAATTCTCACCAGTAGATTTTGGCCCAGGAAATAAAAGTTCAGTTCTACTGATGTTCCTTTTCACTTCAAGAAATCTGCTACCATGCAGAAGTTTCAAAGATGAAGTGATGACTACAGATGAGCACATAGGTTCTTGACTTCTTTAAAAATACTCTCCTTCTCTTTTTCTTTTCCTGCACTTGATAACTAGCAGAGAATAACCATCAAGCAAATTCAGAATTATATCTAGTGCCTCTCAAGAGCACCAGCACACTGAACCACATGTAGAATAAGCTTTAAAGTATCAAACAGAAAACGTCTTTAGGGAAAGTCATTTACAGATCAAGACAGTGTATTAAGAGAGCACAATCTTCACAGGATGGTTCCCTTTTGGATTAAGCCATAAGGTTCCAAAATGGCCTTTTTATTTTTGCTAAGCATTAAGCAGCAGTAAAAGCATGAAAAGGTGGGATATAAATGGGTAATGTGCCTGCTTGGAACTGGCAGGGAAGAGAAGCACAATGCCAATGGACTGGTTTGAATTTTTGTTTTGAAATTCATGAGTTTGGGATTGACTTTACAGGCATCATTTTCATACAAAACCTATTGTTTGCCTTTTTTTCTGCTAATCCACATAGTTACTCAAGCTAGTGCAAGCCATTAAGTGTTAATAAGCCAGGATGAGTTTTTTAACAAGATTTTTAGTTGATTTAAGTGAGGAAATGGGAGTTCTGAACTGAAAAGTGACTGGTAGACTTTTTCCCATGTGAGTACATCTATAGTCAGGTATTATAGACTTGTTTTTATGACTGAGCATAAAAGTTCTAATTTGCTTGTATGTTATTTTTTATCCAAACACAGAAAAATATTCCAAATCATTACAATGAACTATCAATCAGCTTTTTCTTGATAAATACCACTGCTTCCACTTTTCTAAAACAGTTGTAGGAGGTGGGGGCAGAAGAAAACTTTCATTTTTCAGTAATTATTGCACCTAGTTTCCAAACTGAATTTCTGAAGGGTGAACAGAAAATACAGCTAGCATATGGTACCTCTGGATCCATGTCATAGAAAACACTAAATAGCCCACGTTGGCTGGAGTTGGGTGGAACATGACCAAAAAAATCAGCTCCTTGAATTTTACTGTCCCAAAATCTGTAAGGAAACTGCAAGGCAATCTGGAGAAAGTGAAAGAGAGATGGAAATAAAATACTTCATACCACAAAACTCAACTAGATATGGTATGTGATGTTCTTCTAATTCTTTTTCCCCCTTGCACATGAGAGACATCTAGTTCTACACAAGGGTCTCAACAGAGAATATATGGGCCTGCTCTTCAAGGGGGACAGGGAAGGAAAAAAAAATCCACTAGTTTCACAAATTGCAGAGGCACAGACAATGTTAAATACACAAGGGAATTCACTATGGAAAATGCTTAAGAAATTCAGCAGAATTTTGCAGACTTAATGCAGAGAACTTAGTGATTCCCATCCTGCATATGGGGTTTATGAATCTTGCCTTTAAATTTCAACTTTGTTATAATCATGTTTCTGGCACTGCTTCTGTTACTGTTTTATTCTAAGCACACATCTTGCTAGGAATCTTTCCAGGAGAGGCCGTCTTTTTGCATGGGGAAAAGGTCAGAGATTTTACACTGGTCAAATACAACACTTTCAGTATTCTTCTTAAATAATTTATGTATTTATTATGTTGAATGTACATAATATTAGATTTTTTGAAGATCTAAAGACCATCATGAAGGCTGTCTCAAAATGAGGCATTAATTGTTTAAGTTGTGAAGTGATTCTGCAAACTATTTTAAAACCCTGTTAGGTTGGGAAATCTAGGAAACAGAAATACATTTCATCCCTGATAGCATTTTGCTCTTCTGAGCTACTGTGAAAACAAATGCATAATAAATCCTGAGACATATGAAGCAAAAGCAATAGGACAAAGCAGCCGTTGTTTCTATGAAAAGAAAATTAATCTGAAATTACTTACCTTCTCAATGACTCCTGCACCCAAACTATTGATGGCTTTAATTTTTTTTTCTGACAGTGGAGGATTAAACTGAATGGCATTTTTCTGAAGAAGGGCCAGTGGTACAGTCACTAATACCTGAAAGAAATAATTACAACCTCAGCAGTAGCAAAAGCAGAATATTGCACTTAAGCCCCATGGCATCCTCTTAACTGTCTTGGTTTGTTCTTGCAGCATAACACTCACCAGACATCTCTCTGGAGCAGTGTCTGGTTTTACTCCCCATTAATGGGAAACACACACCTTACATTCAGGTGAGAACAGATCCTGCAGTTCACTGGTTTTAAGTTGTAGCTTGTTGAACTACTTGTATCTCATATTAACTAAATTGTCTTTTTTGTAAGTAGAGAAGGTGGTCATCGTTTTGGTTTTTCCTTACTTCATATAGCATTAAAATATGTTCAGTGACACTGTTTAATGTCAGTCCAACCTTGATCAAATTTTTAGTAAAACTTTAAAAATTAGTAAAGCTAAATTATGCACGATGAAGCAGGTGGGGATAAAGGGATCAAGGGAGACTGAGAAATATGGATTGTCCAGTGCTGCATAACAAAGGGAAAAATTTTAACAGGGCAGATTCATATGCTAAATGGGATAAAGCAGAGCAGAGAACAGAACCACAAAACACAACTGTCACTTCAAAGACCAGATGAAGATCTATTTGCTTGACATTTCTGGTACAACCTTTGTAGTGCTTTGTTCTTCAAATCGGCTAGTGCTCAAAACTAAAGCATGCTCAACCAAAAATAGACCCTAGGACATACAAATATGAGGTCACTATGATTTATGAGTTTTCATCTTTGAATGGGGAGAAACTGGATTAAATAGTCTTCTGAGGAGAAAAAAAAAAAAAAAAAAAGAAAAAGGAAAAAAAAAGAGAGAGAAAGAAAGAAAGAAAAAGAAAGGAAAAAAAAGAAAAAAGAGAGACAGACAAAAAGGACATGTACTGTGGGTTTGTACAGTATAGTTCCTGTGTTCCCTAAAATCCTTAGTATTGAAGCCTACTGGGTACCTTTTGTGTTGTCCACACTGTTCCATCTGCAGTAGTAACCTGTACTTCTTCACCAGAATAGTCAATACTCTGTACCTATTGAAAGACAAATTGAAGATTATACCAAAAACTCTACACATGCAATGCAAATTCAGACAAGAATAGCTAATATAGCACCAGTCTGCAAACTAGAAACTGAGGGACAAAGATTTCCAGAGAAACATTGAGAGCAGCCTCCCTGAAAGATGAAAAAGAAAAATTATCATGATTCTAACATAAAAAAATTATGATATGATGAGATTATAAGTACTGATATTCCTCAAAGAGGATTTCCGAAAACGATGGAATTTTCCTGTTTTCTTAAGGAGAAGTTGAAAGAATCACATGCATGGGTTTGCCTAATCCAAAAGAATACAAGGATATGGTTATGTGTTTCAAAGTGATGCAAGTCAAACACTGCATCAGCATTTTCCAGACTCACTGGGGAATTCAGCCGAATGTCCAGACCTTCTGCCAATTTATCAATCACGGTAGAATATCCCACAGTTAGTAAAGTGTGATCTCCAGCAAACTGGGCAAAAAATTCATTGTGGTCCCATGAGCGTGCAGATACCTGTGGACAGAACATAACCAGCTGTCTGTGGTGGTGAGAGGACAGGGGTACTAGCACAAGTTCCAAAGTTCAGAAGGAGCCATGCTAATTCCCTTCACAACTGGAAAAAAAACCAAACAACTTGTATCACCAGAATGTCTGGCAACACTAAAAACCAAACAGTTTATTTACCCAAGGCCACTCTACAACACAGTTGCTGGATTAAGGAATGTCATAATATGGGTTGGTCACATTTATTGTCCTGCTTGGTAGAGAAAACAATGAAAGGACAAAAATTCAGGTGGATTGCAGTGTATTTCAGTATTATGTCTCTAGCAAAGAAATCAGATTTTACAGCCTTAAGATTTCAAATAGAAATATTTTCTTTCCCAATATGAAGGGGGAAATGAGGTACAAAAAAAATCCCAATGGAGTTTATGTGTAAATCTTTCATCGACCATCTTGTTCCACTCCTGCAAACTCATAGTTAGTACAACAGTCATGTCTGCATTAAGCAGATGACCACTTACCAGTGAAAATTCTGAAGCAATTCTCAAATTGCTATTCAAATGTCAATTTCTATCACTACAGTTGCATTTACTTCATGTTTTGATTTTTAAATGGAAGGCAAAATAGATTGTAACATCTTTCTTATTTCCCCTGGGTGCTCATCAAGTGTGAAAGCTTGAGATATCAAAATATTTTCCACTGACTGCCCTGGCATAGCACTGTCTTGCAGATTTTTGCCATGATCTCGTGTGCACTCTTAGTTCAGATCAAATTTGGGCATCTGCACATATTAATCAGCTGTCCTACTACACTGCCATAGTACAACTGACCCTAAGCATCATTAAACCAAGCAACAGGACTGAGTAAATAATGCACTGGTAGTGATATCAAATTTTGGTATTTCCTGAACTTGCTTGGTTAAAATTGTAGTTGTGAGGAAAGCAAAGAATAAGATATTCAACAGAATCCCCAGGAGTGGTGAACAGGGGCCACCATCAGGGTATGGGAACACTTCAGAAGGTATTCTCAAGATACCTAGCAAGGTAAAGAAATGCCTCAGTTTTTAAACACAAAACTGAGAAGCAGAAGTCACACACATCTGAGGAAGAGAAACTCTCCTGGGAATCCTACGACCCAGCACCTCAGCAAAACACCCTACGCTCCACTGCACCCATCTACTCTCAGCTTCTTCACTAAGTAGGACTGTGTTGGAAGGATGTTGTGAACTCCCATCAGATTACCTAAGGTAGTGCTGGAGTTTGTGTCTCAATGCTTTTGAAGAACAGATCAGGGACATAGGGACAGTTTAGAGATAGCTGAGCTTCCTTTGGGACCACGGGATGGATCAGGTGACTTCTCAATGTTACTTCAAGCCCTATTTTCTGTGAGCTTCAACTGCTTCAGAACACACCTGTGAAAACTCACCTGAGAGAGATTGCTGCCACAGGCATACTCCAAATTACTGAGATGGAATTGCAGTACTTTTTCCTCCAACTCACTGAACTGAATACCAGACTCCTGAACAAAGGCTTTATAGATCTCCTGTATTTTTTCTGTGAAAGTAAATGTTTTAAATATCATTATTTGTCAGAAATCCAACTTCATTTCAGTATGCTATTTTCTGGATTATATGTATGACTTTTCAAGCTTATTGCTAGTTTGCACTAAACCGTTTCTCTTCTCCCTGAAAAAGCTGCAAGATCTTTCTGATGATAAAATACAGCTTTGTTGCTTACTCATAGGTTACCCTAGTAAAATCTGCAAAAAGGAAACGTGGCTTCAGGAAAAAAACAAACTAAACTTAAAATAAATAAATAAATAGAAGACAAAAAAGAGATATACTGTGCTACAGCACAGTTTGGCTAG
Source organism: Calypte anna (assembly GCF_003957555.1). Classification (NCBI taxonomy): domain Eukaryota; kingdom Metazoa; phylum Chordata; class Aves; order Apodiformes; family Trochilidae; genus Calypte; species Calypte anna. Next base: position 61,610,340 of record NC_044245.1, read on the forward strand.
CCAACTGAGATAGGAAAGAAATAAATCGTTTAGCTTTCATCAATATACAGTTGAATATATTTCAAAGAAAAAAAAACACTTTAAGATAATGGAGAATCCTTGCAAATAAATCCTGCTTAAGTTTTATATAACCAAAAGAGCTGAGAAATATGATCCAGAATTCAGTGAAGAACATAGGAATTTTTAATTCTGTTTACAGAATCCACACTGAAAATCTCTGGGTAGCACAGGTTTCTGAACAAGTTTATTTTTCATTGTTGAATGGGCTTGCATGCTACAAGTATGGGGGAGACAATATCATTGGAGATGGAACTTTTCTTGCCAGCATAATGTTTTGATCAGGCTCTTTTTCAGAGAGATTAGACCAAAAGTGTAAGAGTTATGGCTAGTTGTGGCTTCCTTCAGCAAGAAGCAAGTTTTCTGACCTTCCAGTGCCACTAGTTACACTGAAAAAGCTACCTCATGAAAACAAGAAACTATATCACAGATTGTACAGTATTATAGAAGCCTTCAAACTAAGCTTCCTTTAAAGTTGAAGGGACATTTTGGTTTGTTTGTATATGATGGTCAAACTCTCTTTGTCCACAGAACATCACATAGGTATCACCATTGGATTTAAGGTCAAATGTACAGCCGTGCACTTGTAAAAACTTGTGAAAGCCAATTTAACATAAAATTACCAACACACCAAACATCTTCACTTTGCAATAAATCTCTCTCCCACTTACCACCAAGAGGAATATCTTGATGTTGGGTTTTATCTTTTCTCCACTCAGAGACGACATCTAGGATGGCATTGAAATGAAAGTCCATACGTTTATCAATAGTGGGATCTGTTATCCTTCCACCTTCCTGGATCAAGTCGCATTTCTCCCCTAGTTTGTGCATTTTAATGCCAAGCTTAAGAAAAAGACATTTTATTGCTTTTAAATATAGAAAAAGTACAGTGCCTAGCCCGTTTTTCAAAATAAGGTGAATCCCTCTGATCTAAGTGACACCACTTCAAAAACATTCACGACTTTAAATACTCACATTAGCTCAAACCTCCATTCTTATAAAAACAGAAATTCCAAGAAAACTTCTTTACCTTAACTGTCCCAAACTGGTTTTCCCCACTCTTCCATCCTTTTGTTAGTTGGGCATTCCCAGAAATCCAACTTTCCTATCAGCCAGGGACTAGTACAGAGATGCTTTGTCCAGTAATTAAACACAATGAACCCTCAGTCTTACTCATTTCTACCTCACCTTATTCTCTGAATTGCCATTAAAATTAGTTCTTTTCCACAACTTCCTGATTCTCAAACAGTTCCCTGCATTCAGGAATTGACAGGACGTTGCTTGGGAGTTACCTCCAATTTTATTACCAAAAAGAAGAGAAAGAAATTATTTGGAAATACACCTAGTATCTTATTCTGCTTGTATAACACACAACAGGGCTAAATCAGTATAAAAACATTTTCATGTTCTACAGTAAGAACATGTTCTAGAAAAAATAGCACAAATGTAGTGTTAAATTCTTCCTAGAGCATTATTACTCAGGGTACATTCTGGGGATTTTCACATATCCTCACAAATATCAAGGCTGTTGGTCACCACTGCAGATGTCTTTTCAAGGTATGGTAATTTAAACTAAAGATGACATCAAATGACAACAAAGGGATGGGCACCCAATGTGTAGTCAGAACTAAACATGATTTAAAAAAAAAAAATTCCTCAATACACTACAGAGCATTAAACAGTTAAACCAGCATGGGCTGGACTTGCATGCATTTGAACAAAATCCATACTCAGGTTCCACTTGGAGAAATTCAGCTTCCTGCTCAAAAAACCCCAAACCAATAAATAGAAAAAAAAAATTGATGCAAAGTGCATTTGCATCAGTAGTTGTTAGACATGTTCATCTTGACTTGTGTGGAACTGAATTAGAAAGAAAGAGGCCGAGCAAAGGAAACTCCATCATACAAGTATGTATTACAACAACATAGCAATGGTCTCCCACAAGAAAGCCTTTCTCAGCTCTGAGGAAATCTGCTGGAGACCTTATGTGTTACTATCTTTGGAAAAGGGGAAAAAAAAGTGGTGTATTCTGGTTCTGAAGCTGGAGCTGCCTTGTTTTTCGGTGCCCACAGCTATTCTACAGCCTTTCTCCATTCCCAGCTGTTATCAAAGACACTACAGCAACACGGAGTTCACTTACAATCCAGAACACTGGTGATGAAAAAGGACTCCCACCCACCCTTACCCAGCCACCCAAATCTGGCCTTAAAGACAATTTTCCACTAGTGATAATGCATGACCTCTGTAGGGAACCCACTTGCTCACACATTAGTGCCATCGGGTTGTTGACACATCCATTGACGATTTGTGCACCTCTGCCAACAGTGACTCCTTTGAATGTCTTATCATCCCACACTCGGCCACCAATTCTGTCTTTAGCTTCTAAGACAGTAACCTGTGAGACAATGAAACCTGGTAAGTTCTAAGATTTGATAATATGAAACATATCCATGCAACTCCAGAACCAATGAGAATACAAAACCTTAAAAACACCCAAGCAATCCAGCAATGACAACAATCCCAACAGAGCATTTTTGTTTGTGAATATAGTTAATTTATGCAGTTACATTGTCTTTTAAATATGTGTATACCTTGTGGGGTATACACATATAAAATAACCGTTCCTTTAAGGAACAACCCTAACAAAAATAAGACTTTTTTAAAAAAAAGCTAAAGACCTATTGGAGAAATCTCAAAACTAGAGTTCAAGGTGTGCTACAGGCTATTAAGCATCATGATCTAGGTGCAGAGTCCATCTGTGGAATGGATTTTTTTTTGCAGAAATTTAGGATATTCCAAGACAACCCCATTCTCATGTACTTCTGCCATTCATATATACCTCCTCCAGCATCCCATACTTGTCACAGACAGACACAGGACGCTGTGTCAGATGGATGTCTGACTGAGCATTCTTAACCTTACTAACTAATGTTATCTTTTTATTTTTAGAGAAACTCCATCTCTCCAGAAGAGTAGAAAGAATCAGTGTGTATATATATCAAATATATATATTTTTATATATATTAAAAATCCTGCACAAATGCCCAAATGAAAGACTATTTCACCTAATTTAAACAGTCATCTATCGTCCCATTATTTGGACATGAATATCCATATTTTCCCTATCCTCCCAACCTAAGTTAACATAAACTATTCCTTGAATGTTTTGTTGAATTTTAGATACAAATAAATGCTGGTTTTAAACAGAAGATTTAGTCAGTAAACCTGCAGATTTTACAGATTAAATAGGATTCTATGTACATAAATTTTTGTAGCAACAATAGATTTTTTTTTTTCATTTTGAGATGAAGAACACTTTCAGAGGAAGTCTGACTTTTTTAAGTAACATACTCTAAAGTTCCTTACCTTGATTCCAAAGTTGTGCAGTTGTCGGGCTGCTGCTAATCCCGCTGCACCAGTGCCAACAATTATGACAGATTTCTAAAAAATAGTAGAAGATTGAAATACACACTTGGAACTAAAATATAAATTATTACTGCACACTTATTTTTCTTCTCACTAAAGTTAAAAATGCCTGTATGTTTCAGAAGTCTAGGCTAAGTTGTCCTCTAAAGTATTCAGTGACAATTTTTAAAGATGATAGTGCACTAAATGTGGAAAAAAGAAGGATTGTATTAAGGACTTTAAAAGCAGTTATATCAATACCTTTTAAGAGAAATAGTTGAAGTTGTCAGTCAACTGTAGTGAAATGAGGCAACCAGGTGCCACTAATTACCAGGTAGTGGGCATGAGCTTGTGTTAAGCCCACCTGTGCCTGATTAGGGCAGGCCCCACTGCGCATGAGCAGATTTAGGGGGCCAATAAAAGGTAACCATTCAAGCCTCACCCTCACAGTGGGGGCCCACCCTAATCAGGCACAGGTGGGCTTAACACAAGCTCATGGCCACTACTTGGTAATTAGTGGCACCTGGTTGCCTCATTTCACTACAAATCAAGTAATGAATTCTACTGTAGTTATCAGACAAGAAACAGACTTACCTTGTAATGATTTCAATCACAGATTGGGTTGACCAGTGAAAGCATTTTATAAATTAAAATTATATACAAATAAACTTTCCAAACATAAATAAGCTTACAATTTCTAGGAGATAGATCACTACAAAATACATGATTTTGCTAAGTTTCTGTGTGCTGCCAAGCAAATCACTAGTCATAAATAGGTGCCCTTTTATCACAGTTCTTGCAAACCAATATGGAACAGGATTTTTCCCACCTATGGAAGCAGAGGTGAATTACAAGGTTCAGCCATGAGAAGAACCTAAGTGCATCGTGTATTCTTCACACTGTTCCCATTCATCTGAAAAGCACAACTAGGAATCACAAATCAAAAGGACTAAATTCCACAAATCTTCAAACAAAAAGCCCTGTTATGAAGAGGCCTGTGTCTGTAGTTTCCATAACAACTGAAGGTAGGTGAGAACCAGGTGAAGAACATGAAATAAATTTAGATGTGATTTTTACATAAATGGTAGGAACAATAATTAAATGAGTAAAAAAATCCAGAACCAAAAATACATGACCCACATCACATAGCTTTATAGCACTGATAATGTAGCAACTTACATTGTGGTATTCTTTAGGAAGAAGATACTGGTCAGGACCAACTGATAAAACCCCTGTATTGATAAGCCCTTTCCTTGTCATAAAATAAAGTATCCTCTCCATTTCCTGTACACACCGAATACGCACAAGGCCTCGAACAATGATGTGATGGACGCATTTTTGGGGGGTAAGGGCTTCCTGCAAATGAGAGACAAAGGATAGAAAGTGTTGATTTTCAGATATTCTCTTTTCTCATGAGTCTGCATCATATTTAAACCAGATGGTAAAAACTAATTATGAACCAGGCTTCTAAGAGCATGTTTAAAGCAACTTTTGTGGAAGTTCCTTGCTTAGCTAGCTTTACATATTAAGCTAACAATTTATTAGGCTAGACTGACATGGAATAAAAGCAAATGAGTCTAAAAGATACTCTTGCAAACTCCATGGTCTACTCCGTCATTACAGGAACGGTATGAAATGCATCCCTAATTGCAAAATCTGCTGGTGGCAATGCTCTCAATGACATTTCAGTAAAAACGATTCCAAAATTGCAATCTAAATAATAGATTAATATCCAAACTCCTCACAGTGCAGAAGTACTGTCTGAAGTACAGACATCAGTTTCTGAAAGCTTCGGTATGTGAAATTCCAGCAATTCCACTGAGGGCAGTGTCATAGAGTTAAAATATGTAAATAGATAATCACTTCCCTTTCCAACAGTAACATGGAAAAAAAAAAAGAATCATAAAGTACCCGCAAACCATTCATAAATGTTCTACCATCCCTTTACAAGTTAATAGCTGGGCAGACACACTAGATTTTTAATACTCCTAGAACTTTTGTATTTTACTACAAAAGAGGCTCCAAGGCATCATAGTCAACAAAACCCAACCAAAACAAAAGCTGGCTGCTCTTACTATGTATTTTCAAAAAGATGGGAGCAATTTTTCTGGTGTATAAGGAGACACTGAAGAAGAGAGCCCAATCCATAAGAAGAGTTCACATCCCAAAAATGCAGCTACTATTTGTAAACAAGCAAGTTAACTATTGGCATCTCCTACCTTGCAGTTTGTGTACCACAGAGCCAAGATCAGGTTTCTCAAAGCCAGGTACATGGTAGGGTCTCGTGAATATTCTGGAAACTCATAGAGCTCATCCAGTTCCATGACATCTGGCCTCACACAGAGTGCTTTCCCACATTCATTGGGCTGGTAAAAAGGCTGAAAATATTTGTTCATGCCTGCAACTGAATAAAGACACACCAAAACCTAGTCATATTCCACAGTTATCTTCATCACATCCTTTTCCCTCTAAGATGACCCACTGACCTCACACAGATAAAAAAGTAACAAAGCTTTCCAGCCTCTTACCACTTCAGAATTATTTAATTTATATTGTTCTCCCCTATCCTACCCTCTAGGCTGGGCAGTATTAACTATTGTCCTGCTACCTGATGGGTATGTCTTAGATCTATCAGAGCTGAAGTTTTTTCACAGAAACAGTATGTGCCCTTGGATGTCATGATGAGTCCAAAAAGGGAGAGGATCTAAATTTAAGTCTACTGTCTGAATCACTCTACAGGCTAACACAGTCCTCTGAACCGCTTTCATTTTCAACACCCAATAGTGCCCAGAACACCTGGTAATTAAAAGTAATCATCTTCCATATGCAATATTGGCAGCTCTGTTTAATGAAGTTTCCTATTGGAATATTGATATTTCCTATTGGAATATTGATAAATATCTATTGAATAGATTAACAGATTTATTTTCAGCACCTAAGAAGAACAAAGCCTGCTAAGACAACACTGAGGTTGAACTGTTCTCAAAGCACTCTCTCAAAGATGATTACAGGAATTCTTAACTGCCTTTCTCTATACCTGAGTTGTTCTGCAGGTCTTAACTCACATGCCATCAATCTCAGAGTTGTCATTAGCAAAAAAAATTAACCTAAACAAAATCTGAGTGCCTTAAGGAATCAAATCCTTTTCTCCAAAGCCCCAAAGATCCACACTATGAAAACTAGCAGGATAATGTTTTCTTTTGATAAATCTTCATTTCCTTAAGAATGCAAACAATCTTTGAGTACCCACATGTTAATTTCCTGTTTCTGTAAACAAATGACAGGTGGTAAACAAAAAGCCTGTGCAGTCTGTGCTTACTCCCTAAAGAAATGCCATACAAAATGTATTATCTACAAACGAGTAAATTGCATCAAAGAAGTATGGAGGCAGTCACACAGAGAGTGTGTATTAGTGTTGAGAAGAGAACTGGTATTTCTGAGTCAGGAGCACTAACTATGTGCCTTACACACAAGACAAAATTTATCACACCTATTTAAGCAACAGAGCCCTGCAGATGGCCCTTACCAGTCAAATTAGGCACGCTCTTTAAGTGCTCTAACTTCACAGGGTTGGATTCCCCAGGTAACCGATTAGTGCTGGTACAGGATGGACTCATGCCCACGCAGTCTGGATAATATGCAGCTAGAAAGGGAGCTGCCACACTGTCTTTCAGCAAAGGAGGGAGTATGAGCATGGAGTACCACCAATGGTCTGAAACTTCAGCCACTCTCTGGCCAAGCGGAGAAGTGAAGGGAAGAGGGGAGAAGAGAACACGTCAGTACTTGGAAAATGTTGGAAAATGAACCAGTTCCCCCCTCTCCCGCCAAAACTGAGACCACAAAGCACCAGCAGTACCAATCACAGAACTGCAAGCCAAAGGTATTTTGCCTCCCTTTTCCCCCTTCCTCAGCCTGACACAGAAAACCTGTAGCATTAACCTGTTCCTCAGAAAAGGAGCTGAAACTCCACAAACTCCACACTCATGTGGAAAGCAAACACACAAGACATGCCCTGACAACGCAGCTGGGCATTATGAGGCCCTTCATAAAACAGTTGCAGTTGTTTATGTAGCCAGAAACCTGAACTTATAGAAGTCTAGGCTAACGTATCAGTTTAATATAGATTCTGCTATCCCCATCAAAAACCTTCTAAACTCCTAACAAACACTAATGATTCAGCATTAATTTACAAATCGAACATGCATTAAGGAAACAAAACCACAGATCTGCTACAGGAGTCAATAATTAACTCGGATGTGTTTCCTGGGATTGAGGTACCTCAGGTAAACTTTCCAGCATTGGGGTATTGAACCTCAGAGCACACCAAAGCTGAAATGCAGGGTTACATGATCATAAACCCATTGGAACACCAACATACAACAAGTCTAGTTTTGTATATGGAGGAGAAGAGAGAGAAAACATGTTTTGATGGTCTCTCGCGGTCTTCAAAAAGAGTAGAATAGCTTGACTAAAGGTAGAAACCACTTAAAAGGGAAATGTTCGGATGGATAATTTTATTTGAAAGCTGACAATATTGTTTGGCCTTAGGAAAAATGAGAATTAGAAGGAAACCTTGAATCATGGGTCACAACCTAAAGACACTATGACCCACCTGAAAGCTAGTTGGTATGGTAAGGGAAAAGAGGAAAAAGACGAGAAAGAAGAAGGCCCTAGGCTCTGTTGCAAATAGTGTCTTGACATTTTCCTAAGCAAAATGCATAAATTCCACCATAATTACCCAAAGGGCCATGAGAGGGAAAGAAATATGCTGTGCTTTAAGATTGCCTTCATGTTATGGGACAAATGAGTAAGAATAGCCACTACTCACCAAGTCCTCAGGCATAGAACACTGGTCTGAGCCCTCACTCTGAAAGAAAAATAAATAGTGTCAGAGATGTTCTGACAAATACAAAAAATAAATACAAAAAGTATTACAACAAAAAGCAAATATAAAACTGAAGTAATTTGGCCCTGGCATGGTTCTTTAAACTTAAAAAACAAACAAAAAATGTACTAGTGTTAATCTTCTGTAGCAGAGGTTACTATGTTACTAAAAATAAATGATAGATAAATGCATACTTAATAGACAGCAGACCAGAAAGTCAGAACACTCATTTGTTAAAAAATTTCTACTAATCAGACTCTAAAATACATATTTTTCTTGGGATTCATATGCCATGAATTTTAGTGGAACACTGAAAGAAACAGATGGGAGGGGAGAAAATAGGAGAATCTTTATCACAAAGGTTCAAGAGTAAATGCTGACTCTTCTGATTTTCATACAGTCAGTATTTTTAAGTTATGTTTTTAAATATATAGATTCTAAGGCACTGCAAGGACTCTTCCAAGTTTCAGGAATCATCTTCATGCCAAAGCTGAAGTTTGTCATGTGAAGCCCCATGACAGACTCGCTAGAAATTAATAAAAGCCCATTGAGCTTTTCAAATGCTTTCTTCAGTAATGAAGCATGGATAAACAAAATTGAAACCAACATTTTGGTGTAAGTCTATCCTGTGCATGCCAACAATCTTTCCATAGCATCAGAATGAAGGATTTTACAACTGACTGTGCAGAGAGAGTCTTTCAGATACTTCTTTCTTGACATTTCATCTCAGGAAACAGAAGACAAAAAACCCACGTAGGCCATCTCCCCACGCAGCTCTCAAGGCTGTCACACAAGGGTTTTGGTATTAGAAACATCAAGCAGAAAACAAGCAGAAATTAATGTCTGCAAACAAGAAAAAAAATCAACTTGTTATTTTCCATATGAGCAAAAATCTTCTGTGTTACCTTGGTGGAATTGTTCAGTTTCATACCACATCTGTAGGTTTTTGCTATTTGTGGTGTCAGCTGGATTTCCTTTGTCAGCTGACGCCATTTACCACAGTCTGGCTTTGTGCACTGCACCTACAAGTCAAAAAACAAACATGTTTTTACTTCTTACTGTCTTAGTTACAGATAAGATTAATGAAGCAAAAGCAATCAGTTAGAAATCTAAGAAGAGAGATATGAGGCAGTTGTCAGTTGTCACATATAATTGCTGAATTGCTTCTCATCTGATCCACAGGTCATAAGTATGACAGAAATCTTGTACCCATCTCCTGTTAAGACTGAATTTCTGCACAGAACCTAATTCCAAAATTAATTTAACCCAATTCTACACTGGATTTTGCAGGCATTCTAGCAAAAGCACATTGTTCACCACCAAAAGAACAGCAACAACAAAACACCACCACCAAACCTCCTTCAGTTCCAGTCTCTCTTCTTTGGATCTCTTTACTAGGGAAATACAAAATCTGGTTTGAAAGTCTTTCATACTCAGTTTCCTATAGTTGGCACACTCTCTCTTCCCCACCAAGCCTTACTACACCTGAACATCACATATCTCTGATGTTACTTCACTGAAAAGCAACAGAAGGTTATTCTTTGCAGGGTGTGGAGAAGGTCTCCAACTGTGGAGAAGCTGATTTTGAGCTTTTTCACGGTCCTCTAACACTAGAAAACCCCTGCAACCACTCAGCTGACTTGTTGCTTGAACACACAGTATCAGAAACTCACATCAGAACATCACATTGAAATATACCCTAGTAAATAAATAACCCTCCATCTTACCCAGTAAGGAAGCTGTTGATCAGCCATGAAGGCTTTTGGACTGGGCTCACTTTTACCATTACTTGTCCAAATCCTTTTCCAGCCAGTGTATTTCTCATAACCATCTTTATGGCTACAAAGAAAGAGAAAGCAGCAAGCAGTCAGAAAACTGAATATCTAGTTCATTTCAAGCCACACCGGTTATTCTAAAATCAAACATTTTATGTAAGGACAGAGAAAAAAGGCTGTAGAGAGTCCTATATTTTTCCTATTAAAAAATGAGACAGTAAATGTTCTTAAAAGAGCAATAAACTGCATCCTGACCACAATGTCTTTTTAATAATGACCACATATCCCAGTATATAAAGTCTAGACTGAGTGGCAGGTACTGCTGAGCACATAAGTACCCAAAAGTCTTAGAAGAGCTGGATGCAGCTCCCACTCAGATGAGAAGGAGCTAGGAGCTGAGACCACTACAGGAGCCTGAGCAGAGACTTCGCCGAACTGCAAGAGTTAAATCTGCTCACAGATTTGATGTTACACAGAGGAAAGGCCTCCTGTGCTCACGCTGTAAACTGAATTTGCTTTATAAAGGAGAAGAGATTTACTTAAAACTGTGCTCATAATCTAAAATTCTGTGATGTTCTTTTGGAAATGACAAAAGCCTCAGAGTAACTGCACACACAAACCTCCCTCTCTACAGGAATCAGTTTTGTTCACACTGCTGTGTTTAAGTTGATGATTAGTCCATACCACACCTGCAGTTTTAGCAGCAATATCTGAGCCTCATTTCAAGTAAACCAAGAAGAGAGTACAAGTCTTTGTATTGTGCTTATGCACATGGTGTTCCAACAGCTGTAACATCTGCCACATTTTAATAAGCACTGAAAAGGCACAACCTTAACTGGCAACCTACCTTCGGTAATAGTGGTCAAAACATTCATTGCAGAAGTGTTCCCCACAGGAAAGATGATACCACCTAGATGTATACCCATTTTTAGCACACCTGTAACGCAGAAGACATCGAAATAGATTTACAATGCATTTAGGAAAAATCTATCTATTGCCTAGCACATTCTAGAACATGAACAGAATATTCAGGACAAGGCCAGGGCTTTATGTAACATTCACAAAGGCTGACTTGCACAAGGCACTACAGTCATACAAATAACAATAAGATCATTTCAATTTTCTCAAAAATTTCCAGTTTCCAAACTAAGCAACACCAGATGCAAAGGAGGCAAAATGTACACAATGTGCAGCTTTATAGTCAGAATGGCTTCCAGCACCCTCCTGCAAACAATGGTCAACTGAGCCTGTCTTTAATACCCTTTAAGCAGACATTTCCTGAACATGAAATACATTTGCTCTTACAGTTTGTGCAGTGAAACACCAAGCATTTTGCAAATGTTGCAAATATGAGGTAAAGTCCCTCTCCTTAAAAAATTACAGTAGATTTACTTTGTTCCACTTTGTTCTGACTTGAGTGCAGACATGAGAGGGATAATTTAAATCAGTATTCTTGTATGTGTGATCAACTGATTCATTACAACATCCCCACCCCAGAACTACTGACAAAACCATAAAAGCAAATCTGAACACAAAACAGATGTTGCCTATTATTTTCATGTGACTGAGCTGGCTGTGATTTTAACCCAATGAGAGAAAACCCTGAGGAAGCAGTTACACATTCTGGAATCTTATTCTTTATTACTCTCAGAAAGAAATATCCATTAGCAAAGATAATATCCATCAAACAAGACAATCACTCTTCACTTAGAAAACTCTCATTCAGCTCAATTAAATGGTTCAAGATAAATGGACAATGAAAAAAACATGAAGTAAAAAGCAGTGACCTAAGCTACTAGCTGCAATAGATAGCCATGAAAATATCTCAAATAAATAATGTAAAAATTGTTTTCTTGGGGGGTGGGGGGCACATGGAAACCAAAATATTAAAATAATTATTTTAAAATATGACTAAGCAGTGTCTGTTGGTTCCTAAACAACAAACTGCATCATCACCAGTGTTGGTCTGTCATGTGCCCAGTTCCTCTACAAGTCTCTCACACAACTGCCAAAACACTTGGCTTTCCTTTGACAACATCCAGAATATATTGACCTTGTGCCACCAAAGAACAATCCACACAGATAATTAAATGAAACACTGAATTATTTTATTTCACTGTAAAATAAATAAAAGAAGGGAAGTTTGTCTCAATTAACCAGTGAGAGAGGACTGCTGTATTATTACAGTCAGCCAACTGCATAGTGAGGTCTAACATGTTGCTTATTATAGATACACCTTGCCAGTACCATGCATTCAGTACCTCCAGGGTCAGAAAGCAGAAGGACTTGTGAAAGCCACAAACAGCTCAAAAACTAAGAGTTCAAACAACTATGACTGTCTCCCCAGACCTAAAATTTCAAGGTCAGAATCTCATCTCAAGACTTTGATTTTCCATCTCAAAAGTAAGGTTAGCTTCCTCAAATTACACTAATACACTCTCAGTTTCAGAGAAGCAAGGCATGTTCCAGAAGATACTATTAATAACATATATAAGAGCATTATAAAGACATTCTATATCTGAATTAACAACTTGCACAGTAGAAATTTATCTTCAATGGGAATAACTTGTGACACTTTCCTGGCACCTTAAGACTCGTATTACTACAACTTTTGATTCTCCCTGTATTGTTAGAAACTAAAGAGATTTTTCAGAATACAGTTAGGGTCCTAAACTTCAGCTTCAATTGAATGTCCATGGAAAATGTAAATAAAAAGAAACGAACCTTTCAGCTGCACTGGCAAAGCAAACAGGACATGTTGCAGTGCATCCAGCTTTTTCACACTTCCTGTATTTCTTCTCTGATGCTTCATCATCATCATCTGCTGCTTCAGCTGGTTTCTTCTTCACCTAATAAAGAATAACTGAAATCTGACCAGAAATGACACAAATGCATCTTCTACCAAATGACATTCATGCAGTTTTGCAGGTTGTGGGTAGCATCAAATGGTTAAAATGGTACTAATGAATTTTTTTTTTATCTATTGTGAAATAGTTGCAGCATGAAACAGCTGTGAAAGTAGGTCAGTATTTCTAAAAAGAAAAAACAACAAAACAGAAAAACCCCAACCAAACAAATACTTCCCCCAGAAGAGAAATAAAAAAGCAAACAGACAAAACCCACAAACAAAAAAACCCACCAAACCAAAACCAGTAAGACTGGAATATCATTTAAAGCTAAAAATGTCTTGCCTTACTCTAAATGATGCCATTGAAGAAATTATAAGCAAAGCTTCCAGTTTAAATCATATTTTAAGCTCCATCACATGCTAATGAGTCAAGCCTCATGCGCTCATTCTATTCTCCTTCAGAAAATCTCTTCTTCACTTACTTAGTAATATTAATTAGTGGAAATCTTAGCTGTGCCTCAAATAAGATATTAGGGTAGGCTTGGGGTTTTTTTGGACTCCAGATACAAAGCTATATATCAAACGCCTCTTCTGGGCATCAAAGGTCCTGTTGTTTTAGGCCTCCATCTGGATGTGCAGACAGCTTTGTCTGGCTGTACAGAAATCGGTATTTACAAGTTATATTCAACACTTTTTGAATATTGTTCACAAATGAAACAGTTTGCCTACTTTTAGGCAGTTTCTCCCTCTCTCTGGATAAGTACTCTAAGTCCTAACTTATCCATAGCAAAGCCCAATTTCTTTATAAATGTCAACAGAAAATAAAAAAATACCAGAGTGCAAAACAGAGGTGGTTTAAAATTATTATAAATACCTGTCTTCCAGAACTTCTCAGAGGAAGGTTGTCTGGAGACTGGTCTGAAGAACATGCCTTTTTTTTTGTTCGTACCCTTCCAGTTGACATTGTACTACTAGATCTGGAAAAATAAAATAAAATTTTAAAAAAATTTTTAAAAGTTAGGGAGTAGTTATAAATTGCTTGACTTTGCAGAGCTGTCTAACCACCTGGGGAGCACAGCCACTCACAGTATTACTTCTGTCAGAGTCACCTAGGTAAGAATCTGCTTGACAATTCAAGAGAAAAATTAGAGTGAAGCATTACAGGAAAGTTTAAAATAAACTAAATTCAGAGTTAAGATTAGATCCTTGAGTACATCTTGACAGGATTTGTTCCAGATCAGCATATCCTGGATTTCAATAATCTGATTTGCATTACGTGAAGACCTGGATAGGAATTTGGGTTGGCCAAGTAAATTGTCATCAGCTCATAATGCAAGCATTGAAATACCACTTTGAGCAGTGCTCGTCCTGCTAACTACTGATTTATTGGTGGCAAGAAATTTGCACTGTAAAGCACTTTTCCAAACAGCATACAGAAGAGATGTGCAATGCAAGGTAAACAACCAGTCCCAAGACTTTACACACCCTCCTATAAAAGTACATCAGAATTTTAAGTCTAAACTGTAATTGCAATGTAATTATAGATGATCAGAATATTAAAAACTTTGTTGGTAAGCATACTATAGGAGAAAATAAAAGGTTTAGAGAGCTCTACAGGTGTCTTTGACTACACTGGTGGGAACACGGAAAAGGCCACAGTTTATCATCCAAACTAGAAAGTGTGGAGTGTGAGAGAGTATGCCACAGAAACATGAAAGCATATTTAAAATGGTATTATCAAAGGGATGCTTTTCAGAGAGAATAAAACACCAATAAAGAGCCTGGAGGAAGAATTAAATCTAAATGTGCTCTACCACATAGAGAAAGGAAGTGGAAATGAAACCCTTATACTTCAGCACTGCATCATGAATGTTATCGTGTTGTAGTAGGGTTTGTAATTATATGTATTTTTAAATATACTTGAGACTTCTCAATTCTCTCTGTTCCAGACTGCATCTTCCTTGTTGAAGCTGACAGTGATGGACATAGTAGCAGTAGTTTCATTCCAGAATTCTGCTAGAGGTAGAGGTAACACAGAGAGAATGGGATATCTTTACAAATTTTCAAATGAAACTGATGCAAATCAAGTAAAGTGGTGCTTCATTCTCCTCTCATGACAAAAGAAAGTTATTTGGGAGGGGAGGAGAAGTTGCATGAAGATATCCACATAAGTGGAAAATTAGTTCAGATATCACCATGCAAAAATAACTATTTTTTATACAATCCCCCAGTTATAAATTATTAGAGGGAGGAAGAATAAAAATAAGTCAGTCAATCCTTATTATCTAGAAATAACTCAAAACAAATCATCACTGCACCTTACCACTGTACAGGGGTGGATGAGGTTGGAGTATAGAGAAAGGAAAACCAACCCATTTCATTTACATGAGATTTCCCTTGAACTGCTGTGTAACGCCCCAGGAAATGGTGGCTTTTTTCCTCCAGAGCCTTCCTTCTGGATTGGATACAACAGTATCTCTCTGTATCACTCTACAGTCCTACATACATTGCCTTTACAGTCAGAGACTATGGATTACCTTAGTGCTCAGCAAGGCATGAGGCAACTCATTTTAGTGACTGCCAGGTGCTGACAGTCTGTTGCAAGGCCCTTTATCCAAGCAGGTAAAAGGACTTGCAACTGTTCCATTGCATATATAGGGTTAGAAAAAGAAAAGGCGGCAGTCACTGAGAATTATGGTTAAGATGTTTAAGATTCAGAGAGGTCCCCTGGTTTGAAAGGCAGAGAAACACAAACAGGTTCACTACAGAAAAGTGAAAGAGGGAGGTGAAGAGGAAAAAAAAAAAAAAAAAAGGATCAGCTTATACATATAACTGTAAGCAAAGCTATGGCGTCCAGGTGTATGCCTCTTGATCCCCATTTCAGCTCCCAAAACAACCCAAAAAAACCTCCTAGATTTTTAAAGAACAAGTAAACCTTGCTTACTTCACTAAGCTTTACCTGAGTTTGTAAACCATAAACATCATTTTACCGGCTGAGAAAATAGGCCCATTAAAAGCAGAGAGGTGCCATAATACCCTATGACATTCTACAACATTTCACCCATGGGGAACGTGTGGCCTATACGGGAAAGCTTTGTGGAGTTCACCTGTACCGCTGCCAGCAAGTCTGTCTTCGGGGGCGGCTGTGGAAGGAAGGAGGTAAAAGGAGGGGGGGGAAGGGGGTGCAAGAAATGGCACATATACAGCGACACAGAGAGGAAAAGAGAGCAAGCAGCCCGGTCAACAAGGGGTGGTAGGACTACGGAGCGCGCAACTCCTTTAAAACTCACCCCCGAGTAAGAAGTCGCCGGCTCCCGGCTGACCGCAGCTGACAGCCCGCGGCCGCCCCCGCCCCCCCCCGGGGCCAGCGCTCAGCAGCGCCCGGGCCACGGCTGCCACAGCTGGCGACAGGCAGAGTCCATAAGGGGTGTCCCCGAAGGAGGGGTGTCCCTGGAGGGGATGTCAGCGGAGAAGAGGGAGGTCCCCAGGGGTGCCGGCCGGCAGCGGGGGGAGGCGCCTGGCACTCACCTCGGGGCCGGGTCACTCGAGGGACGGAGACCACATTCACGCGTGTCCGCGCCGCCTCCTGCTAGAGCTATAGCGGCGGAGAAAAGGGAGGAGAAGGGGGAAGGAAAGAAGAAGAGAGGAGGTGAGGACGGGGGGGCGGTGCTCGCACCTGCCCTGACGCCGGGGCATGGGGGCAAGAGGCCCCCCCGGCGGGCGCTGCAGCCGAAGGAAGGGAGTCACTCACCACCGCCACTGCCGCCGCCATCCCCGCCACCATCCTCCTCCTCCCCGGTGCCGTGCACCCTCAGCCCGCCTCCTGCTGCCGCCGCTTCCGCTCTCCGCGGTGCGTAGCGAGGGGGAGGGCGGAGAGGCACCGCCCCGGCCCTGCAGCCCCCGCGGGTCCCACCGCAGCCTCCGCGCAGGTACCCTCCGCCTCCCGGACAGGGGGTCGTAAGGAGTGAGGTGTGGAGGGCGGGGGGGGCTGAGAGGGGACCCTCCTTCACTGCTAGAGGCTTTTGCTCTTCCCCCGCCCACCGGTTTCACATGAGAGAGGGGGCAGTGTCGGTATCTGCCTGATACTCACCGGCCCCGGCTTGAGCCCGCGTCTCCCCAGCGCTGCCCTCCGCTCCTCCTCTCCCCTCTTACCCCAGGGGGCAATGGGGCCAGGCAGCCTCTGGGTGGCTTCCAGATGTGTCCAAGCCGGGAGGTCACCGGCCTTTCCCTAATGCTTAACAGGGCGCGTTTGAGCAGGCTTCACTCCGGGAAAAAAAAAAAAAAAAAAATAGTCTATCAGAAGCCACTGACAGCCAGGGCATGGGCTGTCGTGATCAGTACAGCTACATTTAGATAGTCCCCAAAACATAATCTCTTAACCTGTACTAAGTTTTTATTAGAGTCAACGAAGCAAGAGCCAGTTCTAAACTTCGTTAGGTGAGGGTAATTTCTCTCTCTCAATCTCTTTTTTTTTTTTTTTTTTTTTTTTTTTTTCCCACAGCTACTGTCACTCCCTGGGGACGATGGAGCTCTCAGCAGAGGCATCCGGGGTCCTGGAAGGTTCTGATATTGGGTCACAGAAAGACAGAGTGGTGACTGAAGCGGAGTGGCTGCAAAAATGGGAAATGGGTAACATTGGGTTTCACAAGGAACAAGGGCATCCGTACGTGATGTTACTCTTTTGCCTAAGTGGTTTAAAGAAATGCTGTGAGATGAATAACTTGACTTATTCAAAGAACCCCTAATGGAGTAGAAAGTGGAGCTTTATTAGAAGAAAATTATTTAACACAGGCAAAGCTTGAAATTTAAATACACATACTTTTGTGACCTGCATTGGTCAAAGAAGGGCAGAGAAGAGTACAGATTTAAATTAATTTAGAACTTACTCTTGAATCAGGTTTTACATTATAAAGCTTTGATAGCTTGGATAAAAGTCTTAAATTTTCCAGTGCAGAAGCTCTTCACTTCTGTTCATAATTTATGAAGTGGGCCTAAAACCATATGCAGATGGCATGGGAGAAAATGCTGTGAAGTAGAAGACGGGGACATAGGAAAGCAAACCTGATTATATTGTCTTTCCACCAATGAAAGTTACATTTAATACCTGTTGAGTGATTAGATTGATACAGAAGTTTAATAATTGCTCTACTTAAACTGTCTGTTTTGGCCCCCTTAGAAGTGTGTTATTTTGTTTGTTTACTTGAAAAGACAAACAGAAAACAGAACAAAAAATGTGTTTGTTTCTAGCAGAAATTTCAATTTACTTTCTAAGTAAATGGAAGATGAATGTTTTTCTTTTATGTTTTTATTTTTAATGGTATGAAGCAGGTTGAACCAAGAATCTGTGTTCCATCATGGAGTTTGTATGATATGTTGCATAATGTCTGGCATTTGGCCTTTAATGTGCCAGCACTGATACTCTTAGTGCTAAATAAAATGTGTCTTATTCTGCAGGCTCCTCCGGAAGTATTTGGATGTTCTTTTAAATGGCAGAAGTGGACTAAGGATATTTTTCCCACTTTGCGGTAAAGCAGTAGAGATGAAATGGTAAAGCACAGATTATATGATCAAAAATCTTATTTGATGTGGAAAAGGAGGGAGGTAGAGGGGGAATTCCCAACCTTATATTGGCCAATGGAAATGTGCTGCATCTCTGCTGGTAGGAAAGCAATGTCACTGGAGACTGAAGGGAGGAGGAACTTTGTTTTAAATTGCTGACGTTTTGTATAGTAGCATGAGGGGGATAGATAAGCACTAATCTAAAAGTCCTCCTGGCTGTCCACAGTTCACCTTGGGGAATGCTGAATTTGTGTCTAACAGAGTGACTGAAACTATGCCTTTACCACTGCTTCTTTTGGTGGCAATGCCAACTTAAATTGCCCCCAGTGTGGTCAGTTGTGCCAGGGCATGTTCTCAAGGGACTGTGTGGCATGTCACACTGGGAACTTAAATGATTTGGGATACATATGACTTCCACTTTTTAAATATTTATTATTTTACTTCTACTCTTTGGGGTGGGTTATATTTATAATTAGGAGCTGTATAAGCCAGTGTTTTTTCTTGAGGGGAGAAGGCAAATGAAAAGCCCCTGACTGAACTGCACCCTCAAGTGATCAAATTAGTCCCAGTTCCTGGGTTTTATCATCGTCATCACTTACTAGGCTGAGTGCAGGCTGTGATGCACGTTGCTGTTGTGCTGATGCATGTGCAGCAGTGAAGAGGTTACCCTGCCCTGCTGAGTTAAATATTTCTACCAAGCTGGATAGACACAGTGCCCCAGCTGCTGCAGAACAGATTTCTGGAAACTGAAATGGGCAGTTTGTCTGCAAAATCACCTGGGTTTCCATCAGGTTCATAGAAATAAATAAATAAAATGAGTGATCCATTGACCATATATGAAGCCTCTGAGTCCTGGTCAGCTGTATGTTGCATGGTGTTAATTTAAGCTCAGATCATGAAGGGGAAGCGTGTTCAGTACAATGTGAAACATGTGCCAGTGCATCCTATAACCAGGGTTTCCATAATTAATAAATGCTGTATGAGAGATAGACATTTGTTAACTGTCCAACCTGTGGGCCTCAGGTAAACTTGGGACCCCTCTCCTCTTTGTGCAGGTTGGCAGACATGGGGCACTACATCGTCGGTGTGGAAGTCAGCGAAAAAGCACTGAAGGAGTTTTTTGCAGAACACGGTGTGCCTTACCACGAGGAGCCAGTCCCAGAGATTTCAGGAGCAAAGAAGTTGCAGGTGCATTTCCTCTCATTGTGAACTGATCTGGTGTGGTTAGTCATGCAATGCAGGCATAACTGCACAAACAAGTCATCCTGCTTTTGTACCTCTCCCTTAGTGGTAATCATTTGCCTCTTCTGAAGAGGCCTGAAAGAGAGCTCTGACCTGTAATTCTGGTCTGAGAAGTTCTTTTGGGCTGATTACCATGGCCTTCTTTTCTTATGATGCTGAAGTACCTGAATGTAAAATTTTTTTTAAATTGTACAGATGCATGCCTTGGTAGACCAGAACCTTTCTTGAAGGGATCAGAGGTACTTTAGTAAATGAAAACTAAAATGTTTCTTACAGTTTTTCTCCTTTACAATTAAGAGTATATTTAAAAACAGCGTAGGTGTGTATTTTAAGGTATAAACTGTACTTACACACTAATTAAATGCATATTTAAAAATAATTTGCTAATAAGTATTCTTTCTTTGTTCTTTATTGTAGAGTACCTCTGGGAACATTTCTCTGTACTGCTGCAATATTTATGATCTGTCCAGGTAGGAATGCACTGTGTGTTTTACAATTCTCTATAATCAAACATGTATCAATACTTTCATAATACTATCATATTTTGCTTGAATCTTTCATGAAGAATTTAAACAAGTCCTCTCAAGAAAACTCTTATTAATCTGTGTGAGAAAGGTGAATAGCCAATCTCCATCAAAAACTAATTGTTGTTGACCATTAGATAAAGATGCCAACTAAACGTCTTTAAATGTGCTTCTTGTTCTAAGATGTCCTGTGGAAATTATAAAAAAAATGTTTACTTTACACTAAAAACAAGATTACATTTTTATGGATTCTATGAAGCAAAATCCTAGCACAATCCCTTGCAGAGTATCTTAGTAAAAGTAAAGCAAATATACCCAGAGGTGTCATCTTAGGCAGACTTCTTAGTTAGACTTTAGCTAAGTGCTAAATATATTTTGTCCCTAAGCTATTGATTAACATACGCATAGGTAAAGCTGTACACATTGATTTTATGTGTCCCATGCCTTATTTAATGTACTTTCTCAATGGACTTTGCATTACATCACTCCAGTGTATGTGGCTACATCAGATATTATCAAACACTGGCTCTGCAGGTGTCATGACAAACACAGCTGAACTTACTAATGTATTCTGAAGAATTTTTAGTGCTAAAATGTCTTTATTTCTTAGTTAAAAGACATAACAGAAAATACAAAATTCTTCAATACAATCTACAGTTCTGACTCCTGAAAATTTTTTCAACAAATTGGACTCTCTGGCATATTTATTTGCATCTGGCATATTTATTTGTCTGAAGAAATCTCCTAGTGGTGGTGGCAACAGGCATATTAAATCTGTCCTAAAATGTCCTCAGAGCAGTCCTGGGGCAGATGGAGATTGGAGAGGATGCAAACAAGCAGTGTCATTCTGCATTTGTAATGTATCTTGTAGGAAGCTGAAGGTGCACTGAGTCTGCACTATAGTTCCCTCCACTTGCCGCTCTTAATCAGAAGTACTTTTCCCTATATCATGAGGTTTTGGTGAAGTTTTGTATGTATGTTTGTTAGTTCTTTTCACAAACAACTGACAGGAACAAGGAGTCCATGGCTGTTCAATAAGAAGGAGGAGAACAAATCTTAATCTTTACTTGGATGGGCTATTCAGAACTAAAGCATATACAGGCATAATAGGTAGTTTAGGACACTAGAACATGGTGGTACTATATGATATGTGATTTTTTTTCCCCCTCCCACATTAATTGAAAGAAAAAAGAATATTCATTCCTAGACTCCAGAATCTTTTAGACAATAGGCTGCTGCTCAGACTTCTGCTGGTGCAGCTGAATCCAGTTCATATGAATAGTGTGTTTAAAACTCATTTTGCTAAGTGAGTTCCTCAGAACAGGTGTATATGAATGTGACTTTGTAGATACTGCCTGGCTTCTTCCCCACCTTTCCCCTGCAATGTAGCAACTTGCTGCATAGACCCCTATAAATCCTCCTTGCTATGAGCTGACAAGTTGCCCAGGGGTTGTTTAAACTTCTTGTCAGCAGTTTTTGAAAAATTCAGTGCAAAGTTTTGTAGCAAGTAGCATGGGGAAACCTGTAACTTCTGTCATAACATGGTGGAATAATACTTTGAAATAAACCAAAAATAGGTAACGAGTGACATTTTCAGTACATATTGCTGGGTCTAGTATATAGTTTGTTTTCCATTAAATAAATTAGCAGATGCATATTCTGAGTGCATGGTTCTTACAGGGTGCAGTAATGGTGAAAGCATGAACTACATTCCCTACAGCAGTCAGCAGACACCTGAGACTAGAAAAATGCACACACTCTTCTACTTTTTCTATGTACAGAAAATTTTATTAATTACCCAGTAATTATGGAAATTAGAATTATTTCCGTCTTGTTGAGGCTGGCCTGCTAACAAATCCTTTTAATCTCCATTAGCCTGGCGTTCATTAAAGAAGAACTGAAGTGTGCTCCTGACCTTTGTCAGAATGATAGGTTTCAAAGACTGTGCTAGTTAAAGAGTAACAGGAATTACTGTCTTTGTGGGAACTCTGGGACCCATCTGAAACAGTTACATAGTTCCATTACACAACCATTGTACCTATTACTACAAGTTTGGCTGCAAACCTTAAACAAAAAAAATTTCACTAACTGAAACTGCTAAACATCTGCAGAGATAAAAATTCACAACTTTGCTGCTTAAATCCAGTGACATTTCTGCAGGTACAAAAGTCTTTGCTTTGCATGTTAATTTTTCGTAGTTGTAGTATCAAGACTGTGATCTGTCACGCTACATACTATTTAAACACATGGCAGGAGATAATGTAGGGCTGAAACATTGGGAAACATTGGGATACAGGAATACACTGTATCACGGTACAGAGGTACACTTAGTGTTCCTTAAAAAAGGTAGACTCAAGAGGAGCATTTCCTAACACTTTACCTTCACCCTGGCTCCCCATCAGGATGAAAGACAGCTGTGTAACTTTTTTGACCTTTTCCTCATGCCTTGGTTCATATCAGAAGGAAACTGGATGTGCTGACAGGATGGCAACACCCAGACACTCAGGTTCTGAGATCTGGACAACCAGGAGACCAGGACTGGGGGAAGACCACAGCATGAGGCTGCCTGCAGCCTGCAACATCTGTAGGCCCTGGGGAAATCAGTGGGGAGTAAAAAACATTAAATGCCTGTATGGAGCCACTGCCACCATCCCAGATAGACAAGGCTAAAGTTGGGAAGAGGAAACAAGTGCAGAATACTTCAGGAGCTTGGCTAAAGTCATGCAGGCAAGGAGAAAAAGTTGCTGTGGTTTAGCCTCATCTGGCAACTAAACACCACACAGCCGCTTGCCCACTGCCCACACTGGTGGGATAGAGGGGACAGGCAGAGGGGTGTGAGTAAAAAACCTGTGAGTTGAAATAAAAACAGTTTAACAATTAAAAAGATTATATATATATATATATATATATATATATATAAGGAAGAACAATAAAAGCACACGAAAGAAAGGAGAGTAAACCCCAAGAAAGACAAGTGATGCAAATGAAAACAATTGCCCGACCATCAACTGAGAGATGCCCAGCCAGTCCCTGAGCAGCAGCCTCACCCCAGCCAACCTTGCCCCTGCTTTTTCAGGGAGCATGATTTCATATGGTTTGGAATCTCCCTTTGGTCAGCTGGGGTCAGCTGCCCCAATTGTGTCCTGTAGAGAAACAAGATAAACCAGGTGCCTCGAGTTGCCAAAGAGTGGGTGTGAGTCCACCTGTGCCTGGTTAGGACAGGCCCCCTATTACCAGGGGGCCAATAAAGGTGGGACACACACCTACAGAGAGCAGCTTACTCTTGTGTGAGGCAATGGAGAGACCAGCAGCTCCTCGGGCCTCAGGAGCAAGAAAGGCACTTCCAGCTAGAGTGTCCCCTCCCAACATCTTGTGAGCCTTCAACTTACAGACTGGTTGGGTGAGGAGCAGAAAAGGCACTGATGCTGTGTTACATTATTTAGCAGTAACTAAAATATCAGTGTGTTATTGATACTATATTTTGGCACAAATCCGAAGCATAGCCCTGTGCAAGCTACTGTGAAGAGATGTAACTTTACCCCAGCCAAAAGTAGTACAGAAGAGAGAGGTGATGTAATTGGACTCTGGCACTTTCCCAGTAGGCAGAAAGTTCTTGCACAATTCCCAATGCCGTTACTCTCACTAAGTAATATAATTTCAGACTTTCTTTTATATTATGCAATTATATAAGCTAGTAGGTTGTTACTAACTTACTCTCTGAACTCCCTGTTTTAATATTTACCAGAAACAAGGTTCTTCCTTCCTCCCAAATATCCTTAACTCTAGTGTCACCCTGACTGCACCCTGACCCTGACCCTTACCAGCCATTTATAAAGGCACTTTCCAATGGTCTTGGCCACTTGCAGGTTTTTGGGTGCTCACTGAAGCCATTTGCCAGCATATCCAGGAGCAAAAATGTCTGTGGTGGTGGTAGACTGAGGCAAGCAGGAGCATAACTTAACTTTTCAAATATTAAACAAATTGCAAGCTGAAGCTAACTGTCCTGAGCACATAGCTGGGAACTGAGGTGTTCAAAATTGCTGGGTGTGTTGAGTTCAATTATGCTAAAGCAACGAGACACCTTTCTTAACTCATGTTTGAAATAATGTGTGGACTTCAGCTCGTGGCCAAGATCAGTTGACGTTGAGTGTGTGTTACTGCTGTCTCAAGAGTCACAGCAGGGTATGATTGCCAGAATGCCAGACCTGTAACCTAAATGTGTTTAAGCTACTTTCCTTCCTCCCTGCTGTGTCTCAAGATCCCCTAAAATGGGGAAATGCTGAACAATTCCATCACTTCTTTGCTATCACAGCAGTGCCATGTACTGGGAGGGGGATGGGGATGGTTTTCCTTTGATGCCAGCTCATATTGGTTTGGCTTATGAAATTGCTGGACTGTAACAGAGAGGTAGTGGGAGAATACAGCTAGTTGGAGAATTCTTGTGACTTCACAGATGCATCTGAATAAAGGTGAGGGCGCCTGTTATTATTTTTAAGCCTTTTTCCTCATCTGCTCATAGCTCAATAGTTGACCAGTTTGATGGGGCGTGGGACAGAGGAGCTCTAGTAGCTGTGAATCCATGCGACAGACAACGGTGAGTAAATCTGCTTTGTTATTTCCTCTGATGTGCGCAGTGACATGTGTTTTTCCTCCTGCCAGTTGTCGATGAGTCCTCTTTCATTTAAAGGAGTTGCCTACATGAGTTCTACCCTACCACAAGCATTAGTAGCAGTTGCAGAGTGCTGTACTCTTGACTTGTGAACTTCCTTCAGGAAGCGGCCCTGCCTCTTGGTGGGAAAATATGTGGTTTGTTACAACCCAATAGAAGCAGAGCTGCAATTCTCATCTGATTTTTATTATTTCCTTTTTAGCCCATCTGCTTCTCCTCTCTTTGTTCTTTTTCCCCCTCCCTTCTCTTTAGTCCAGCTTTTTGTTCTTGCCTATAGACAACCCAAATGTAGTTTGACTTTGCCCCCAGGATTTTTTAAATTAGATACATCATCTTGAATTCACAAGAATTTTTAAAGATCAGTAGTGTATTGTGTACTGTATTCTAAACTGTGGTATGTGAATACTAGATTTTGTCTCTTAGCTTTCAAATTGCTATGTAAAAAAAAAAAAAAAAAACCAAAAGAAAAAAATCCACAACTTTTTTATGAATTGTGAAAGGTGACTTTTATTTGAGATGTTACATGAAATTCAAACTAAACTTTGCTTAGTTTCTGTGCAGTTCAATTCAAGTTGTCCCTGCAGGGAAGTATATTACCTCTTCTTTTAAATGCTTTGAATGCTATGCTTGAATATTTGTAGAGTTTCAAAATAATAAAGTAGAACTTTCTTCTTCTAGCTATGTCAATTTGATGATCACCCTAATGAAGAAAAATTCTTCTTATCTCCTTGCTACAGTTTCATATGATCCAAACAAACACAAAGGTGAGAACTTTGTATTATTTGTGTTTTGATTTTGCATGCTGTAATACAGATTGTATGCAGAGGTTGTAGATACTAATATATATTCCCTATCTGTTCTGCCAGGAGAGCTTTGTCAGCTGATCACACCAATACAATTGTGCGCTAAAAATCTTAGATGCTGACCAAGTTGGAGACTAAATTTGCTTTCTGTCTTGCATCCAGACATGCTAAGTGGAGGACAGATGTGGTACATTAAGAAAGAAATAAAAGGGGAAGTGTGGATTAAATACTTAAAGTAAAATCCTGTCTAGCCTGGGGAGCTTTAAGCATTCTCACAAATACTGGCTTTACCCTGATTACCCAATACTTGCAACCCAACATGTTGCCCAACTTGATCCTCTTTCCTGGTCTGAATATGCATGGAAGAGACGAAGCTCTGTAAAATCATTAAGTATTTTTCCCTCTTATACATACTATTACACAGCAAATCTGAGGTCTTTAATTTTTTTTTAATTAATTGTTAGCTCTTAAAACAGATTTCTTGCTGCTTTGGGGCTCTTCAGCTGGGGGGAGGGATGGAAATTTAGGGGAAAAAAAGGGGAAAAAAGAAGGGGGGAAAAAAGGTTACTTAATTGCTAACTCTAACTTTATTCAGCCCTTAGCTTTAATTATGCCATGGCAGTATAAAGAGATTGTAGCACATAGTACACCAAGGTGGTTGTATCCTTGGCATATTAGTAACTTCTGATACTGTAGCTGTCCTAGCTGCAGCCTGGAGGTGTTTGGTGACCCACCATGGTGCCACTATTTATTGGATGTGGTATTTTCAGGTTCCTGCAGGTGATGTGACACACTGGGGCCTGATTGTGGGCCAGATGCTGTGAGTGATAGGGCAGGCTCTTCTGATGAGGTGTAAATGTTTGTCTCCTTCCTGTGTCTTCTCTCAGCTTAGCTTCATCCATTTTCTTTCAGGCCCACCATTTTATGTTCCTGAATCTGAAATTAAAAGCTTGTTTGGTAAGTAGTATTTCATCTAACCCTTAGGAATTTTTTCCAAAAGACAGAAACACATGCTTATATGTTTTTACCTTGTCCTGTGGCAAGGGATAATTTGTTTCATATCTAAGGGACAGAGTAATGGAAAAATAATGGGGAAAATAACTAATATAAATACCAAATTTAGCCACAGAGATTTTGATGTCAAGACAAATTCTCAGCTCTTCCAAAGGTATGAAGAAAGCTCAAGAGATTAATACTGTCTCTTTCCTCCCCTTAGCATCTTTCCATTCTCCCAGGATTCATACTGCACTTAGTGCTCTTGTAGCTGCAGTCTGAGCCTTTAAATGCCAGTTCTACAGTCTCTGCTGTATTTCTGCAGCCAAAAATGAAAAATAACACACCATGCAAAGAAAATCCTACATCTACAACTTAAATCCATCAAAATAATGAAATTCAGAATTATTATGGGAATTTAATCTTAAAAGTTCTTCATTATATGCTTTGATATGGCACTTCTTTTAAATTTAGAACATTCTGAGACACTTGTAGTGTCTGTGCCCAGTCATTGGCATGGACAGTTGACTCCCAATGCAAAAGAGGTGGATAAATTTCCATCTGTGCATTTTTTTCCATTGCATCAGGAAACCTGTGGATAAGATTTTAAAATTTTTCTTCCTGAGACCTTGCATTTTCCAGTGACTAATTATTTATTAATTTGTTGCTCTTTCTACCTTTTCAGGCAACCACTGTGAAATTAAGTGTCTTGAAAAAGTTGATGACTTCTCAGACAGACACAGACAATGGGGACTAGATTATTTTTTGGAGGTGCTGTATATACTAAAGTTTTTAGGTTGATTAAAATGAATTTAAATAACTTACCTCCTATCTTGTTTTTGGTTTTATCTCACCTTTTTAAAATGAGACAGATTTTGGGGCACTCCTAAAGCAGGCTCCATCGTACAGAAAAATACCTGTGGAATATTTTTGTCCATTTTGTTTACGAAATTAACTATTCTACAGATTGACCTTCAGCATCCTGAGATGTGCATAACTTTTTATTAAACTCCCTGCATAAACAATTTTAAAGGTGTATCTTTTTCTTCCTTATCACTTTAAATCATCAGATCTGGGGAAAAGAAATGTTCCTGCTCCTTTTTGGCTGTTGCCAGTCAATGCTGTCTGCCCAACACGCCACAGGTCAGCCTTATCAGCCAGGAGCCAGAGGAGCAATGGCAGGTGCCCTTCAAGTACTTTTTCCTGTGATGCTGGCCTTGCACCAGACTGGACAGCTGGGTGAGAGAGGAGGGAATCTGGCACAGTCTGCTTCTCTCCATCCCCATTAGTGGTGATTACAAGTCAAGTGGTGAGCTGGTAGTGAGCTCTCAAGAAGGCTTGGCACCAGCTGCCAAGGGGGAACCATCATCAAGCCAGAAAGAGGAGACAAGCAAACCAGATGGCAGTAAAGGAGAGAATACAGGCATAAAATGTCATTTCAGGTGCCAGTGAATGTGCTGCTCCCTCCTTCAAGAGCACACAGACATGGACATGGAAACCAGCACAGGGTTTGTAGGGTGAGAGGATTCAAAGAAAGCCTGCAGAGCTGCTGTATGAGCATCTGAACACAAACTTTCCTTTGCAGGTCTTCTATCATTCCTGTATGGATACTACTTCAGTTTTTAAAAATTACAAAATTTGGGGCTCTCAAAGCAGTTTCTTGCTCTGGCCTTCTCCCCTTGGCAGCTTATTTTACAAAACCCTGGAAAGATACGATTGCAGCGCAGGGTACTTTAATTCACCAAGAACAGAAGTAAAAGTCAGTAGGCTTTTTAAAGTGTTGTAGTCCTAGAGCTGCAAGGGAGTCTGATGGTCTTAGCAGAACAGTCCCCAAGCTGCAGCTTGTTGTGAGTCTTGATAATGCTTGTAGCTACTGGTGCTTAAAGGCTAGGCTGACAGAGAAAAGAAAGGATGTAGTGTGCTAGTGTAAGCTGGGAGATGGAATTTTTGTATGTTTTCACTTCTGGTCAATATTGCAGCTACCAGGTTAAAGCATCTTTCTCTTCATCCAGAAGTTTTTTTAAGATGCAGTGTGGGAACTGCTGAAGTTTATTTCAGACTTAATAACTGTGAAAGGCCATGTGCTTAGCACAAGGCTGCTGCATAGAATCATAGAATTGGCTGGGTTGGAAGGGACCTCAGAGATCATCGAGTCCAACCCTTGAACCACCATTGCGGTTGCTAGACTATGGCACTGAGTGCCACATCCAGTCTCTTTTTAAATATCTCCAGGGATGGAGAATCCACTACTTCCCTGGGCAGCCCATTCCAATGCCTGATCACTCTCTCCATAAAGAAATTCTTTCTAATATCCAACCTAAACTTCCCCTGACACAACTTAAGACCGTGCCCTCTTGTCTTGTTGAAAGTCGTCTGGCAAAAGAGACCAACCCCCACCTGGCTACACCCTCCTTTCAGGGAGTTGTAGTGAGTGATGAGGTCTCCCCTGAGCCGCCTCTTCTTTAGGCTGAACAGCCCCAGCTCCCTCAGCCTCTCCTCATAGGGTCTGTGCTCGAGTCCCTTCACCAGCCTGGTTGCCCTCCTTTGGACCTGCTCCAGGACCTCAATCTCCTTCCTAAACTGAGGGGCCCAGAACTGGACACAGTACTCGAGGTGTGGCCTCACCAGCACTGAGTACAGGGGCAGAATCACTTCCCTGGACCTGCTGGACACGCTGTTCCTGATGCAGGCCAGGATGCCATTGGCCTTCTTGGCCACCTGGGCACACTGCTGGCTCATGTTCAGCTTCCTGGCAATCCAGACTCCCAGGTCCCTTTCTGCCTGGCTGCTCTCAGCCACTCTGTGCCCAGCCTGGAGCTCCCCATGGGGTTGTTGTGGCCAAAGTGCAGGACCCGGCACTTGGCCGTGTTGAACCTCATCCCATTGGAATCAGCCCAACTCTCCAGTCTGTCCAGGTCCCTCTGCAGAGCCCTCCTGCCTTCCAGCTGATCCACACTCCCCCCCAGCTTAGTGTCGTCTGCGAATTTGCTGATGATGGACTCAATCCCCTCATCTAAATCATCAATGAAGATATTGAACAGAACCGGGCCCAACACTGATCCCTGGGGACACCACTGATGAGCGGCTGCCAACTGAATGCAGCCCCATTCAGCACCACTCTCTGGGCCCGGCCCTCCAGCCAGTTCCTAACCCAGCACAAGGTGCTCCTGTCCAAGGTGTGGGCTGACAGCTTTTTCAGGAGGATGCTGTGGGAGACGGTGTCAAAGGCCTTGCTGAAGTCCAGGTAGACCACATCCACAGCCTTCCCCTCATCCACCAGTTGGATACTCAGCTATATCCTACACAGAATTCCCACATATGTGGCAACCTGGCAAGAGCAATGCCATGTGCCAGATGAGACAATTTAAGATGAGTTGGCTCTCTCCGTTGCATGTGTACCATGATGTTACCCTGAGAATGCCCTGTAAATACACCTTGTTTAATGAACATGTGCTGTTCATGCATCTTACAAGATGTGCAGAAATGGCTGCTTGGAAAAAGCATCTGCTACTGATTAGTGTAAGTATCTGCAATGCATTTTCAAGAGCTTCCCAGAACAGCAACTGAAATCCTATGAAAGCATGTAATAGTACTAGCAATGGTGTGACAATGTGGTAATTGGATTTTTATAAAAATTTTGAGAGTGAGACCCCACCTGCAGTCCACCCCCACTGTGTCCATTTCTGGAACCACCAACACAAGAAGAACATGGAGCTGTTGGAACGAGTCCAGAGGACGGCCATGAAGATGATCAGAGGCCTGGATCACCTCTCCTATGACAGAGAGGTGAAAGAGCTGGGCTGAAAGAGCTGAGGTTGTTTAGCCTGGAGAAAACTCCAGGGAGACCTTATAGCAGCCTTCCAGTGCCTTCCAGGAGGGCTGCAGGAAGGCTGGTGAGGGGCTTTCTACAAGGGCAGGTAGTGATAGGGCAAGGGTTAATGGTTTCAAATTGGAAGAGGGTAGATTTAGATTAGATTTTTAGATTGGATTTTTTAGATTGGATTTTCACGAAAGAAATTCTTTCGTGAGAGGGTTTAAGTGCACAGGTTGCTCAGGGAAGCTGTGGATGTCCCCTCCCTGGAAGTGTTCAAGGCCAGGCTGGATGGGGTTTGTTGCCATGGCAGGGGGGGATGGAAATAGACGTTATTTAAGGTCCCTTCAAACCCAAACCCTTCTGCGACGTTAAGGGGGAGGCCCTCCCCGGGGCGGAGCGGTGCTGGAGGGAGGGGGTGCCGGCGGCCGCTCCGCCCCGGGCCGCGCCTCAGCTCGCCCGCAGGAGGCACCCGACCGCCTCCTCCTTCCCTCTCTCCCTCCCTCCCTGCCGGAATACGGCGGGGATGGCGGCGGAGGACGAGGCGGAGCTGAACTTATTGGAGTGCCGGGTGTGCTTCGAGCGGTACGGCCCCGACGGGCAGCGGCGGCCACAGAACTTGCCCTGCGGGCACGTCCTCTGCCGGGGCTGCGTGGGGGCACTGAGTGGCCGGGAGGGCCGGAGGTTGGAGTGTCCCTTCTGCCGGCGGGCCTGGGGCACGGCCGAGACCAGCGACTGCCTGCCCCTGATGCAGCTGCTGGAGGTGCTGGGCCCCGCCGGAGGCACCATCCCCTCGGCTTTCGGGAGGAGAGGCTGCAGAGGGGCTGCCGGCACAGCTGCCGCGGGCGTAGGGCTCCGGCTGTCCCTGGGAGGGTGGGGGTCGCTGGTGAACCCCAGCGGAGTGTCGGCCTGCCGGAGATCCGGGCGCTTGGCTGTGGCACATGATGGCGAGAAGAGGATCCACGTCTTTGGGCCGAACGGATCCTGCCTGCAGCGATTTGGGGAGCGGGGGGATGCGGACGACGATGTCAAGTACCCGCTTGATGTGACGGTCACTTCGGACGGGCACGTGGTGGTCACCGACGGTGGGGACCGCTCGGTGAAAGCCTTTGATTTTGAGGGAAGGGGTGTCCTGGCAGTCCGGGAAGGTTTCTGTTTGCCCTGGGGCTTGGATGCCACCCCAGAGAGTGAAGTAATCCTGACAGACTCGGAGGCAGGTGCTCTGTACCGCCTGACAGCTGACTTCAAGAAGGGGAAATTCAAGATGTGTCAGATGATCTGGTCTCAGCTCATCCGCCCCAGAGGCGTTGCAGTCTCCCAAACCTCGGGTGCTGTCGTGGTGATAGAGCACCTCAGAGCTCAAGGACACAGCAGCAGCACCCGAGTGAAGATATTCAGTGCAGAGATGGATCTCATTGGCCAGATGGATAGCTTCGGGCTGAGCCTCATTTTCCCCTCCAAAATATATGCCACAGCCGTGGCCTTTGACAAAGATGACCACATTACAGTAACAGATGTCTGTAGTCAAGCTGTAATATCCTTAGGGAAACCTGAGGAGTTTCCCGTCTTTAACCCTCTCATTAGCTATGGGCTTTTTTATCCTGTAGGACTGACGTACACAGCAAACAATTCCCTGGTAGTTTTAGACAGCGGTGATCATTCAATAAAAATATATAGCTCCACCTGAGTGGGTTTAGGTGCTTACTGCTGTAGGTTCAAGCTGCTTTTGGCCACAAAGCACACAAAGTTCTGGTGTTAGTAGATGTGTAGGGAGAAGGCATTTTCTGGGCTTTATAAGTGAAATCTTTGACCAGCATGCTGTGCTTCCTGCAAAACTTGTATTGAATATCTTGCCTATCTGTGGGAGAAGTCCTTGTCATTGCAGGCCATAGGCAACTGCAAATCATCCAAACAAATAATTTGTTGGGTTTTAGCTTTTTTTTTTTTTTTTTAAACTATTCCATAACTTGACAACCCAATGTTTTTTCTACTTTTTGACAAGTAACAACAGCAATGTGCAGAATGGAGTAACCAGTGACTGGTGGCTGGAAAAAAAAAAGTGATGCATTGTTTGTTTATGTTTCCGAGCACCTAGTCTTCATTCATCCTCATTAAACATAGCTACACTTGTGAAAGTGACAGAGTGGTTTCTGTTTCCAGAATTTCTGCACAACAGAGGAAACTAGCTTGATGAAACTATAGGAGAAATGGAAGCTTCATTTCAGATACAGCCAAGATCATTGCAGTGGAGGAGCTACCACTGGTTAGTGAGTTATGTGAACTGGTGCTCAAAGCCAAAACAGGCAAATGCATTTCTGGGAGCACTCTTCTCTGTACTGGTTTATTCCTACTGTTATTAGAGTTGGTGAGAAGAGCTGGAGCAGTCAATCTTCCTGTATAATGCACAAGTCTGTGTCTTTACCTAGCGATAATTTGGTGTGTGGTTACCAGCACGAGCAGCTTTCTCCAAAATGCCCCTGAAGTATTTGTGTTTAAACCACAAAGACTTCTGAATACGTAAAATTGAGCTGGCTTTGCTGCTAACACAGCTAAGCTCGAGAAGTTTCCAATACTGCCTGCCTCTGTCTTGTCATTAATATATTACTTCTGTACCCCAGACTCCAGGATTCAACTGAAAATTGAAATGTTGGTGACAAGTAATAGGGAAAGGGGTAACGAAAGCCTCATTTTGTGGTCTAGTTTCCAAATGAGATATTGTTGCTTGTGAATGCACAGCAGGTTTATTTCAGTTCATGTATCCATGAAAACAGTTTCACTGTGGACACAAGTTCTGTTGCCCTTTTGCACAGTGGAAACAAAGGTATATCTGAAGTATTTTAAGGAAGATTTAACACTCACACTAGAAGTCACTACTACATTTTTAGGCCTTTACCTGCTGCTATAATAATTACTTAGGCAGTTCATCATTAAAAAGAAGTTAGATATAAATGTAACATATGACATAGAGAGAAGTAGGTTAAAATGGCATGAAACTTGTGGGGTGATTTATTTATGCACTGAAATTATGGATATTAACTAACATGCTTTGAAATTCACAGGCAGTCTTTCTATCCATTAAATTTTAATCTGGTTTGTGGTCTGTCCTTGGGGCATTTAATAATTGCATGTATTGTTGCACCGGTGATTTACCAAATAATTGTTTTAAACTGGAGCAGTTTTAGCCCTTTAATTCTGAAAATATATTAATCTATCTTTTGCTAATATTTATATCAACAAAACAAGTTGTAGCAGTAATTGAGCAGTGACCTGCCAATAAAGTGTGATCTGCTTACTCCTATATTGATTGAGTAAAAACTCCTCATATCTTTTTATCATGGGCTTCTCTCTTACGATCCAGTTTCTCTATTATTGCAGTTGCTCTCTAGGTGGTTTATTTTTTTACCTAGGCATACCTTGCTAAAGTTGTCATAGGGTCTTTTTTTGGTATTGAAAGGCAGATGGACTTGCATATTTGGTCTTTTCCAGCATTCTCTACTGCCAGGCCACATGTAAGTGCCTTTGGTAGGACCAGCAATACTCCTTGGCTGTTCTGCAGCCAGAGGTGTACAGCCCTAAGCAGGAGGCCT
This sequence comes from Calypte anna, assembly GCF_003957555.1. Classification (NCBI taxonomy): domain Eukaryota; kingdom Metazoa; phylum Chordata; class Aves; order Apodiformes; family Trochilidae; genus Calypte; species Calypte anna. The sequence goes on from NC_044245.1 coordinate 61,644,498, forward strand.
CTTGAGGGGTCAGGAAGAAAATTAGCTAGAGAAGCAGCCCCCTGGAATATATATTCCTTTCTAGGTGCCAGGGAGACATCTGTCTTTGAGGCATATCAAAACAATTAGATAACACTTCCTTTGGGGAACTGCTGTGTTTCAAAGTGCATGCAATATCATCAGTGCTGTATTTATACATAATTAATAGTTTATTGCAATAGCCCTTCCTCCTGAACTGTGGGCCCTGAGCTTTCATCTCCTCAAACCTTTGGGTGCACCAGGAGATTGTTCTTGCTACTGAGCTCATGGATGGGCAAATTTCCTAGCATCTGCTGCCATGCAGGCAACTTCCAAGCTGCTGAAATGCTGAGTTTTAAATATTTGACTCATGCTGGTTTAAAATTGGCAAATCCTCTCATTATTGCCCATTCTGTTTGAGTGTCCTTTGGCATATGACTAGAAATCACTTTATGTTTGGGTTTGCAAGCAAAATGAACTCTGTGCCTTTATTCCATCTAGTTTACTGTATTCCATCTCCAGAAGTCTCTGCTTTACCTGCTGCAAGCAAATCCAGACTTTCTGTCAATGATGCAGCTGTTTTCCTGTTGCTGTAAAGGTTGGTGCTTAGTGTTGTACAACACTGGATTAAATAAACCATTACATTCCATCCTAATACATTTGATGCAGATGCCTAATTTGAGAAACCATAACAGTCTGTATAAAACTAGTAATAAAAAATACTAAATTTTTCAGTCTGTAAGAGAAAATGCAGCAGTAAACCTGAAATCTTTCTTCTGTCACACAGGAGAACTTAAGAGATAATGGGAGACAGAGATCCACCAATATGCTGATAACAAACTGAAAAGCTTTTGACATTTTGACTTACTCTTGCTTATTTCTTTATGCATATATGCACATTTCCCCTATAGCTACTGTAGATATCTGTTGCCTTCAGGATGATGATGCCATCTGCTTGTCCAAGGCCCAGGGGACATGTACTGTTCCTGAGACTGTGTCTAGTCGCTTCAGTGATAATCACTGTCACGTTTATTAAAAAAAAATTAAAATACCAGGAGCCTAAACTAAACTTTGTATAACCCTCTGTACCTTGTGCTTTAACAATTTGGATTAAAGCCAAACAAATATAATGGATGGAATTCCCCTAATGTCCTCTTTTCAGCCCCTACTATACATCTATACATCTGTTATGCACACACACATTGCATTTCCAATTTGATTTATTTTTAGGCAGTTATCTTGGGTTGCTATCATTGCATATAAATATACCACGGTAAGCTTACAGTGTTTAGGGATAAAGCAGTTAGGGTAGTTTCAGAAAAGTGTATTGAAATTGTGCCTTGTAACATACATTTTTTTGTTTTGCTTGTGAACAAAATAATTTTAGATAAAGAATATAATATTTTTTTCAGATTGATGAATAAAAAGAAGAAAGAAGTACAGGAAAAAAAAAAAGGATAAAATTTACTTAATTTTTGCCGTTGTCCATTTGACCATCTGTCCATTCCCCCCAGCCATGTTGCTGTGCACATCAATTTGATGTTTATTCTTTCACAAAGCATGAACGTAACAGCACCATAGCATTTATTTTTTAACATGGACTGATTTTAGGTGAAGAGGGGACATCCTGCAATGTCCATCTTCCAAGCCACTAAGAGTTTTATAGGGCAGGGTCCATCAAGTTCTTCTATTCTGAGTCTTCTCAGATGTCCATCCTTGTAAACTATAAGTCACCTGTGAGTCACAGCTTGCCTCCACAGGAGTATAATATAACCAAAACAAAAATATACTGATTGTGCAAATGAGTTCTAAAACTCACACCTCATTCACACATTTCAGAGGAAGTGACAGCTCATTCAGAGAGCAGCGAGCACCTGAGGGCTAGAGAGTTTAAATTTAGTGATAATAGGATTTTCTCAACTATTTACCTTCACTACCCCTGTAAGTACATGAGAAGCCTCTCTATAGAATACTCTGTCCTATTTTACAGAAGTCTGGTATGAGAAGACTTATAAGATACTGCATTTTGTAACCCTCTTGTCAGGTCTGTCATGCAATTTCCTGATCAGCCCTGTCCAGTCCAGCCCAACCCTGGTGTTTGCTGTTTGACTTCCCAGCTCACCTGATGCAGCCAGGCTCTCTTGGTTTGCCAAGCTGTGTCAAAAAGTGCTTCTATCTGAGCAGAGGACCTTTCAGGTGTAATGTATAGCCCCTAGCAACAGAGGGGCTTTCTCCCAACCTTTCCCACTTGTTCTAACATGATACAAAGGCTGCAGAGCCATCTTGAAGTCACAAAGGAGGTTCTGGAAACAAAGTGGAGATTACCATCTGGAATAGTTACTTATAGAGGTCAAAAGTGTCAAAAGAATTCAAAGTCTTCATGTTGCACCTGCTGTCACTGACTGTAAAGAGGAACAGGCCATGCAGACCTGAAATAAGCCATCAGTCTGCCTCTCTATGTGATGCCCAACCATTGCCAGGCAGAAGGTTGGCTCAGCCCCTCTGGAGATGGGTTGAGAACATGTAGTGTCTGATAGATGCCCTGAAGAGCAAACTCTACCTGCTACTGAATGTGATGGGCCATTATTACTACCTGCATATAAGAGTTCCAAATGTACAAACCGTGGAAATCTTTAAACTTGAAATATCTTTAAACTTGAAATATATTGAACAAAGAGCAGCCCAGAATTTTCCCTTTGCCATATACTGCTGTGGGTCATACATCAGTCCTGGCGGAAGAAATACTTACCAGTTCTCTGTTTCTCCATCGAACTGGGCATTGGCCACGCCTCCATTCCACATTACATTTTCAGCTTCATAATCTCACCTACATGTGCTACTAATAATACATTTATATTTGATACTGTTCCATGAACATACAGGGTTTCTCTAGAGTGCTTCCTTTGCATAACCTGTCTGATTCTTCTGGACAGTTTCAAAGCTATCTAATGCTGGAGAGATTCTCTACAAGCAGATGATGCATCATACTCGTGTCTTTTTCTGCCCTCTGCTTTTCAAGAGATTTACAGGTATGTTTCAGCATGTTACTCTGACCTCTCCTTAAGACACATGTGGTATCTGTGTCCCTGCAACAGCAGACAGGAGCACTAGGAATCCAGGAAAGCCTTTGACAGACTTGAGACTAGATCTCAAGAGTTCCCACTACAAGGTTGGTGCCTTGATAAAGCAGGGAGAGTCTGTGTTCAATTATCCTCTTGTCTGGAAGCTGCCTTCCTGATTTGGGAAGAACTTTTGACATTTCACCCATGATCTTGATGTTAATAATTCCACGGGTGTTTCCTACAAATCACGGAAATCAATGCTTTTCTAAACCACAACGTATTTGTAGATAATTACTCCCAGCACACTCCACAAGGGTGTATGGTTTCAAAGTGCTGAAATGCTCTGTAAGGAGGTGTACTGCTGTGAAGCCCCATTGCAGTGATAAAGTTACTTATTTCATGCTGAGGGTGGAAAGGAGGAGAAGAGATCAACTCTGAAAAGGGGAAAAATTAGTGAAAGGTGCCTGTGGCTTAAGCAGAGGGAGAACTCCGCCAAGTTAGAACACAGAGCACACCCATCGCCCCAGAAGAAGGAATGCATTCTTAAGAGGTGAAGCATTTCAGCCTGGAAAATGCTCCAGATTACAAGGGCCATTGCCTCTTGATTAATATTGAACTCAGGCAAGGGAATAACCTACATTTGAACAGATTTCCCAGCCACAATTAGGCACTTTTCACATGGTAATCCTTAGGGGAGCTATCTATTACTTTCAGCTCTGTATTTGTAGAAAAAAAAAATCTGTGGGAAATGAAGATTTGGAGCAAACTAAGGATTTGGGGGAAATATGCTTCCTATAGTGGAATAAATACATACATAGCATTTTTTTTTAAGATCCTTCTTAATGAAGACAATTTTTGTTCTTTGGTCACAGGTGAGCACTATATGGGCAGTGAGATGAGCTGAAAACAAAATCTGCTTTCATGGAATATATTGGTTTTTAAATCTGCTACTCAGAAGATTCTGTAAAAAATTTAAAATATTCTAAATATAATTGCATACTTTGTAATGAATAATGGGTAGGAAGTTATAGCAGTATATGGGATTAGAGAGATGATACAATAGCTGAGAAAATGAAAGAATTTATTTTGAGAAAACTGAAGATGTAAAAACCTTAAATTTTCCTTTATCAAAACTTTATTTTAAAACTAATACAAAGAAGATGATCTTGAAAGAATTACCACTCCTACATAATCACAGGAGGTAGCTAATTCACTGGATTTTATTCTAAATATAAATAGATAAAAGGTTAAAGTATTAATGATTTATTGAATAATATGAATTATGAAATTTAACCAGTATTAACCAATATTTTGTACTGGAAGTAAGAAACACTACAATTGTGTCTCTTACTATTACAGACTAAGCAGCTAATGTGAGAAGAAAGGTAATGCCATTAAATATATGCCATATAAGAAATCTATCAAAAGGAGTTGGACAGATTAAGTATAAATAATAATTATCTTCATATGAAAAAGATGGGCTTTGCTCTGTTGTCATTGTCCTTAATTAGGTAGGAAAAAGGGCTTTTCAGGAAGTTCTGTACCAACTTAGAGCATGATATTATGGAGCCAGAAGTATTCTTATTATTCCTTAAAATGACTTGCTTGAGCCGAGGTTTACTCTGCCATAAATAGTTTATCTGTACAGTCATGAGTAGTGCAAATGGAATTGTCCACATAAATAAATGCTGCAGGACTGGGCTTGAAGTCAGGGAGATTCAAGCTAGTACAGAGATTTGCCCTGGAGAAGTCTTTGCAGCAGATTTCATTATGAGAGCTTCTGGGAATTCTGGTTTGTTGTTTGTTTGCTGGGTTTTTGGGGTTTGTTTTTTTTTTTTTTTACATGCTGAAAGCCCAGCGCACATTTAGGATATATTTTAGCTAATTATGACTTCCAACATCAGAAACTTTTTGTGAAAGAAATGTAATGTAATGTAATGTAATGTAATGTAATGTAATGTAATGTAATGTAATGGTTTAACTTTTCTTACTTATTCCTTCATAACATACTGAACCCTTGCCTGGTTCCTAGCAGTCCATCAGACTGAGTGGGTTGGTACACCACCTCCCTTTTGGGGCATGCAATTGCTCAGTAGACAGAAGTCTGAGGCAAGACTCACTCTGGACTGGCATCAATGGAGAACTTCTACCTAAGCTACTCTTGCAGATCCTGAAGAGGAGATTATTTGCTTTAGTCAACAGTTCAGAGAAGTTATGATATTTTCATTGTGTTAGAGACTCCCTGTAGGTTGTAGGTCCCCAAAAGACTATGTGAAAGAATTTCACACCTAAAGCTGTAGGTTAGCTAGCCACTTTTTGTTTCACTTCAGTTGGAACGCCAGCTTTTAAAGACCAGGAAAAAAGTGCACCATTTTTTCCCTAGTGTGGCAGATTGAAATTAAAATTGTGTCACACCCAAGATTAGAGCTGTGGATCTACATCTCATTTATTTTGTGATGTTCATAAAGCTATTCAGTATTTGGATGGTGTTATCATTAAAATGTAGCTGATACTAGTCTCCCCATATTTCCACTGCCAGTGTCACTTAGATAAAAACCAAAACCACCTACTTAGAAAAAGTGTACCTTAAAGGCAGAAGAAACTCTTCTTTCTTGTATCTCTTTCACTGGATAAATAAAAGCCATGCAACTGAATTAGTTTCAAATATCTATACTGAGAAATGAACTTTCACTCCCTCCCTTGTGATGATCTTAAATCTTATGTCTTTTTTCTTGACAATAAGCCTAAATTGGTGGTTTCCAAAATTCAGCCATGTTGTTCCAATTTCACAGCCCTCATCCATTCTTGCAATTTGGTTGCTTAGTCCTTTGAAGTGTCTTCCAGAAGTATATTTCTCATTAACCATTGCTTAGTCACACAGTGCAGTGTGTATGTGTTCACTTTCCTCTGAGAAGAAGGATTAATTTCCCTAGAAGTTTTGTCCATGTTTTGGTTTTGTCATGTTTCTTTTCTAAAACAGCCTTTCATCTTTACTGTCACATTAAAGGGATGAAATGTCAGATCACACTGTGAATGTTGGGAAAGGATTTCAGTCATTCAGGGAATGTGTTCTGGAGACAGGCATGCAAGCTTTATTCCAGGAGAGAAAAGGATGAAGGACTATGCAGTTTAAAGTAGGTGTGGACTAACAGTTCTAGGAGCCCCAGCTTCTCCCTGTACAGCTCCATTTGTAATCCTGACTCCGGGAAAACCATAATCAGATGTCTCTAGTTTGCAAGTCACTGGCTTTTTTGTGGCTCTCTCCAATAGCAGCAGACTGTCCCAGTGGTCCAGAGGTCCTCCTCTATTGGATTTTTTGGATGACTCCTGTAAGTGGTCTGAGTTTCCCTGTCAAATGCTGGTGTAGACAAACTGCAAGAAGCTCAGAAGACTGCATATGCCATGTGTTCCTCTATTTTTTTTCACCTGTAAAGAGCAAACCTTTTTGCCACGAGTCAAAGATGATGAAATTTGAATTGACATGACAACAAGGAGCATCCAATGATTGCACTACTTTGTAGTCTTCAATCTAAAAATGAAGGTATGATCTGTTGCTGATAATCTGGTTGTTGCTGACTGAGGTGCTTATATTTGGCATGTTTTCTTCAGGCTGGGAAGAACTGGGAGGTGGAGTGATTGTGTGCCTTCTTTTCTAAATAAAAGATCCCAACTGTTGTTATGCACCTTAATTAGCACGTTCAGTACTTGTTTCCACCTTACACAGGAACTGATGAAACCTTTTGTGCTGAATGTGAATCTTCCTGTTGACCTCATCAGACAGCAGAACGGATCCAAGATCTGTGCTGAGCTGACTTCCTTATGTTCTAACAAACGCAATTCCACCGCCTTTCCCAAGGCTTTGCCTCAGTCAGCTTCCTAAAACACCGACCTCCTAAGCCCTTTATGTTCTCCTCTCTAATCTATTTCAAGCAGTATTTCTTTCTCCATGCTTCAGATAGATGTTTGGTCTCAGAGCACATTTCCAAACACCAGTAAAAAGTAATTGCGTAAAGAGAACTTTTGGCTTGGGCAGCATGGTTACCAGCTCAGCTTTACTTAGTAAGCAGCTTGGCGGATGCACTCCTCCCTCCCCACCCTCCTCCTCCTCCCAGTTCCAAGTCTCACGCAGTCAAGTTCAGCTTCTCTCTGAAAGCAGAAAGTAAACTAACAAGGGGACTGTGACTGAGTGCAAAAGGTTTAATAGGGATGCTGCAAATCTGTCCCAAGAAGCTGCTGGCACTCCTCAGGCTGTTTGTATTTACAGCTTTCCCATTCATCCCCGTTGAGCAAAAAGCACAAAACCAGAGACTGAGTGTTGCTGTATGTTAGACAGACTGCATGGAGTGTCTAATTGCTAACTGAAGAGACTTGGAGGCTGCAGGTTCACTTTTTCTACCTATGTTAAGACACACACCTCCACTGAGCAAATGTGAAATAATTAGTGATGCTCTGGACAGGGTTCTGAGCTGGCTCCCTGCTCACAAGTGCCCTCAGTCTCTATTTAGGATTCAGAGTTAGAAGAAAACTGAAGGGATGTACTGAATTGACACTTGCATACCAGACATTCCTTATCATAAAGATGAAGAGGGGTGAGAGCTTTCTGGGTAGGGGGAATAATGGGAGGGTTGTCCTTTCCTTCAGTTTGCTGGGGCCTGCCTTGCTGATTTAAATTGTAAATAATGTTACAAACTAGCTGTGACAGTTTTTGTGACTTGTTTCATAGAAGAAGCATCTCATTTCTACTAAAATATAGTAGAAAAGCAGGGGGGAAAAGAACAAATATAGATTTCTATTAATGTAACATAAATCCTTTTTTGTAATTTTATACTTACGTTAACCACAGGTAGGTCATGTCAGTTCTTTTGGGACCTTGCTATCATGGAATCTACTACAATCAAGTTTACTTGTAAAATTAGCTAGGTTTAGTCCTCTTGTATTCTATGTAAGAGGCCATTCATTCCTCTGGGGATAGAGGTCAACTAATTTCTGGTCTGATTGTGTTCCAAGACAGAATCACAGCATCACAGAACTGCTGAGGTTGGCAGGGAGGGCAGGGAGGGCTGGAGGCCACCTGGTCCCCCCTCATTGCTCAAGCAGGGCCACCTACAGCCAGTTGTGCAGCACCATGTGTTTTTGAGCATCTACAAGGGTGGAGGCTCCACCACCTTCCTGGGCAACCTGTGCCAGTGCTTGGTCATTGTGAGAGTGAAAAAGTGTTTCCCTCTGAGAAGCTGTGGCAGTCTGAAGAAGTTCCCACACACTGGAAAAGGGGAAACATCTTTTAAAAAAGGATCAAAGAAAACCCAGGGAACTACAGACCAGGCAGCCTCACCTCTGTGCCAGGTGAAAACACGGAGGCACATGTAAAACAGCAAAGTGAGTGGTGACAGCCAACATGGCTCCTCTAAGGGCAAATTGTGCCTGATGTATTTGGTGACCTTCTATGAGAGAGTTACAGCTCTGTTAGATAGGGGAAGAACAACTGGAGTCATCTATCTGGACTTGTCCAAGGCATTTGACACTGTCCCACTTAACATCCTTGTCTCTCAGACAGAGAGACATGGATTTGATGGATGGACCACTTGATGGATAAGGAGCTGGCAAGAAGGTGACCCTCTAAAAAAGTTGTGATCAATGGCTCAGTGTCCATCTGGAGGCCAGTGCCAAATGGAGTTCCTCAGGGGTCTGTTCTGGGTCCAGTGCTGTTTAACATCTTTGCCAGTCAGATGGACAGTGGCATTGAGTGCACCCTCAGCAAGTTTGCTGATGACACCAAGCTGTGTGGTGTGGTGGATTCAGCTTGAGGAAAGGAATGCCATCCAGAGGGACCTTAACAGGCTTGAGAGTGCAGCCATTGGAAAGGAAATGAGGTTAAACAAATTCCAAGTGCAAGGTCCTGCATCTGGGATGGACCAATCCCAGGCACAGTTACAAGCTGGGTACAGAGTGGATTGAGAGCAGCCCCAAAGAGAAGGACTTGGAGGTGTTGATTGATGAGAAGCTCAACGTGAGCCAGCAGTGCACTCAAGCAGCTCAGAAGGCCAAAAGTATCCTAGGATGCACCAAGAGGAACATGGCCAGCAGATTAAGAGAGATAATTCTCCTCTACTGGGGAGCCCAGAACTGGATGCCAGATGTTCCACTGTGTTCCAGGTGTGGCCTCACCAGTGCTGAGTAGAGGGAAAGGATCACCTCCCTCAACCTATTGGCAGCTCTCCTCCTAACACAACCCAAAATAAAAGGGCTGCATGAAAGACAGTTTATTCCCATTTATTCCTGAACTTGAATAGCATTATGCTTTTTAACTGGTTTGAAAGCAAGCATAAACAGCCATATCCCTTCTCAGTCTTCACTTAGCTAGACTAAACAAACTGAACTTTTCCTAGTCTGCTCTTGTTTGATAATATTCACCAGTACTCAGTCCTCCCAGTAACCCTTTTGTGGGCCTGTTCCAGTTTGAATGTCTCTTCTGTAAATGCTGTACCAAGTTTTCCAGGTAGAGTCTCAGCAATGTCTCTTTCACAATTTCATCCATACCTCCTTTTCCACTGTTGGAAATAACTCAAGTGATAACAGCATGAACTACATATGCTTTTTTAATGGTATAACTGGGTTGTGAATCCAGGGCAAATACCAACAGCCCTTCTCTCCCAGTATAAAACTAAATCTAGGAAGGTATTTGGATCAGGGGTGTAGTATTTCCTGAGGTGAAAAAGGGATGGCATAATTAACATCAATATAAAAAAAAATACAAATAAACCCATAAGTGTGTATTTTATTTCCCTGGCATCTAAAGAAAGTGAGCTATACAGGACAAGAATGGCTGTTGGAGGAGATCGGAATTATTGCCTGTATCTGACTTTAAGACTGCAGGGATGTTTAATTACCTTCCAGAAACCAGATCCCACCAGAGATGACAGAAAGGTTCATTTTGGATTCAGTAAAACTTCAGTCAGGCTTTCAGAGTGTAGGGAAATTTATCTGAGTACTATAAAGAACTATTCTTGCTACTTTTTTCCCCTTTCTTTGAATTCCATCAGTTACCTGGCTATAATAGCTTCATTAGTGTGCTTCTAAGCATTTATTTCTATTAACATGACTTTTCATCTGCAGGTAGCAATGGCCATTAAAGTTCTCACAGTAATTTGAAACTGCTTCTTCCTGTGAAGTGATAGCATGTGGGAACATAGGTCCTTGCCCCCTGTTCTGCAATGAGTGAAGGAAGGGATTATCCTCTGCAGAATGCTCATGTACTTAAAGCTCCACAGATCCTCTCACAGACAGGTTAGTCTCATCCACTACGCTGAATACTGGGGTAAAGTTTCTAAAAACTATTTTAATATTGTCTAAGAGGCAGGGAGAAAACATTGATCAGTGAAATTGCATTTGATTTTTTTCCCCCCACAGCAAGAAACGCTTCAGCTTGATGGAGACAGGGCTGTTCCTGTCTTGGGACATTCCCTGTAATTGTTCATCTGTGATCCAAGAGTGTGATCTGCTCTCAGGCACTCAGGTGAGTATGGAGGCAGAGGTGGGGTCCTAGCAGATGTTAGGACCCCATCGAGGCAAAGCCAATCAGGTCATTTGAAACCTATGTAGATTAGGCTGTAAGAATTCCTTTATGGAGAGGGTGATCAGACACTGGAACGGGCTGCCCAGGGAAGTAGTGGATTCTCCATCCCTGGAGATCTTTAAAAAGAGACTGGATGTGGCACTCAGTGCCATGGTCTGATAACCGTGGTGGTAGTGGATCAAGGGTTGGACTTGATGATCTCTGAGGTCCTTTCCAACCCAGCTGATTCTATGATTCTATGATTCTATGAACAGATTTGGCCTATTCACCATGGAAAGAGCCTGTAAGTCAATTCTGTTCAGAGCTGAGGCAGGTTTAAACTCTACTGCCTGTAAGAAGCAATACACAACGCAGGAATCTAAATGTGCAGCTGTCAGCCACCTCATGTAGCTTCAAGAGCATCTCTCAAGTAGAAAAACATTTAGGTGCATATATGCTACTTTTATCCAAAGCATTTGCAAATACAACGATTTCATTTCTCTCTGAGTGTCAGAAGAGCATCTGCCACCACAGCCCCTTTCTGGGCCCAGTGTTGCTGTAAATATGCTGGACATGGACGAGGATTTTCATGCCTCCAGCACAGCTTTAGAGACAGTCAAAACAGACTTATGATAAGGCAGAGGTGGCAAACGTCCAGCCTGACTAACATGCAGCTTGAATTTGGAGCAAAGGGAAATGGAAAAGCAGCCTGAAAACCTGGCTGAGGAGGACATTGCGTAAAATCCTGCTCTCGTGTACCCTGCTGTATATTTAATGTACCTGCCCAGTGGGGTTACTCACAAAGCAGGGATGGCATTGCTACCCCAGATGTTCTCTAAATGTATTTTGTTCAATGAAAAATAGAAGCTTGTGAGCATAACAGGACACTCACTTGTGTCCTGGCAAAAATATAACATAATGAAATGTTTCTCTCTTCTAGGCTGTGCAAGCTAAATGTATGCTAAATGTTATTTTAAAACCCAAAAAATTATTATCCATTCTTAGTTTTCACCAGTATCAGTGGAAGATTTATAAATTTTTTTGTTCATGGTACTATTTCTTCCTGTGCTTTTACCTAATGTAAGGGTAATAGATTATTAACCTTAAAAATGTTTAATTATAGAGTATTAGTTTGTTTTACCTTACTTTCTCTCAGAATGAATTATGACATAATGTGTTCAGGTTGAAAATAAATTTCTGTATTCTCTGTTAATTTTAATTTTAAAGATGCTTAGTAAAACTTGGAAGACCAAGGAAAAATTTTTGATCTATCTTAAAAAATATGTGTATTGGAACAAATTTGGTAGTAAAAATCTTCATTGTAAGCATCTTTTGGACTTTGGGTGCTGTAAAATTAAAACTAAACACTTTGTCTTTCTTTTCACACTTTCAACACTGAAAGAAAAACCCTGCTTTGCTTCCCATGCTCTCATTGCCCTCCTCTTCTCAGGCTCCTGTGACACGAGATGAAGTCAGACGTGGTGGTGACAGCATGCACCAGTCAAGCACAGCAAGGTATGTGCTGGGGATGCTGCTGACAAGATAGGATATTCTTGTCAAGCACTGTGACATTTCCTTCTGCCTTTCAATGAAGAAAAGAGGTCAACAGAACACTCTGCCCTACCAGCGGGGCATCAGGCATCAACTGTGGGTGCATAGCTTTGCTCCCCCATCTTCATGTCATGAAATAAAGCAATCAGTCTTCCTCTTCAGAATGTGTGGGAAGACATGGGCATGCCTCCATGTCACATCACATCATCTGTGTTACGCCTTGGGAGGAGCAGTTGGAACTCAGAAAAAAGTAAGGAGTGACATTTTCTTTACACTCTTTGCTGAACTGTGGACTGAGGGACAAATACATGGCAATGCTGAAAGAGAAGCAACAAAAATGAAACAGATAAAGGGAAATACACAGAGATTCCATCCTGGCCTCAGTGAAGCTGCAAAATTCCTGCTGACTACAGAGCTGCAGAACCAGAACAAAATAGGGGGTAGAGGAATGCAGGGACAGGAAAAGGACATCAGGGATGGATGATGGATGGATGGATGGATGGATGGATGGATGGTTTCAGATGATTTTGTCCCTGTGTTCCTATCCTTGTTCCCCTCATCCACTATCGGCCTCTACTTTCTCTGGCTCTCATCTTTTCACATTGCTGAAGCAGTAAGATGTCATTTCTCATCTGGTATCTTCCCTCTATCCATCCAGCTTGTCTGGGATAGCTGGAAGCTAATTCTGATGGGTCGTTCACCCATCAGTATCCCTTGCCAGTTCCCACGGGGCATGTAAACTGATTAAGCTAACAAATGCTGAGAGGTAAAAGACATTCATCCACAGTTGCTACTGGTAGCAAAGACAAAGATGTAAAGGCTTCCATATGGTAGCTGTGCTTGATGGGGAAACAGCACCAGAAGAGAAAGATCTCATTGGCCTGAACTGAACTCACTTCCTGCAATCTGTCACAAATTTCTCTTTGGTCTGCGTAAAACAAGCTCATGGGGCCCCTATAACATAACTCTCTTACCATTCTGCTGTAATGCCAAAGGTTTAGGGAAGATCAGAAATATACTCTGCTACATGCACACAGCCTAATAGATGTTGTCAGGTCATGGTACAGGTGTTGCCAGAAGCCCTTCTTCAAGAGGACAGAAAAACTTGGTGAAACCAGTACCTCATTATTGGCACTTGTTTTTCAAGGCATGTTGATGAAAGAACTAAAAATTCTTTTCCCAGTTACCTAACACTAGAGAAAATCAGTTTTTCACAAGAGAACTGCTACAGTCTGTATTAGCACAAACTAGGGGTTGCATCTCTCTTTTCAAACACTTTTGCATGGCTGGCTTTCTATACCTGCAAATGGTGGAATATAATTTACAAACCTGTTCCAGACATGAGTGAAAAATCCTTCTCAAGACTCTTCCTACAGCCAAGATCATAGTTAATCTCATAAAGACTCCTGTTAAGTTTCTCTTCAGCTAGTGTAATTGTTTTTATTTAATCTACAATGATGTATTTTTTCCAGTAAGAGGTGGAAAATCAAGACAGAAGGGACGATTTTCCTTTCCATCTGTTGGCTGTCTTCTCTTGCATAAGTGTCCAAGTTTCACTGAATACATCCCCTCCTGCACAGACATTTCAGACTTCATGCCTTATCTTGAGCCAGTGCTTACTTTGATCTGGGTTCTTACATTCTACAGGCTTAAGTAGGATGTCCCATTTCAACACCATTCCTTTTCTTTACTCAATGAGCATCTTGCTTACAATTCATTTCATAACAAACTTAATTCCTTATGCCTCCTTCTGCAGGCAAGAAATCCACGTGTACCAGCTTCTGCTGCTGACATTCTCCAGATGCCTCGCTCTATTTGGCCACCTTTCTCTTCCAACGTGCTAAGTGCTTCTCTCATTTCCCTCTAGCATTCATGCAACCTGTGACCAATTGGGGCAGCAAGATCTCCTCCAGGGATGTTTTACAGGGCTCTTCTGGCTGGTGTGCTGGCAGCCAGGGGAGGTTGATCTCAGAGTTTGTTCACTGTTTCCATCTTTGTTTGAAAGGTCTGCTCTTTCTCAGTGCAGCTATCTATTAATCATACGTTGCTTAGTCCATTCTCCCTACAGTGATTTAGGCCCACAGTAGGTAGAATAATCCCTGAGCCTGGCTTCTCTGTAAAGAAAATGCTACTGACATCACTATTTTGCACCCAAGATTCCTGTTTGCTAGCTGCATCTATGATAAAGACTGATTCTTTGAAATATATTTTACTGAAGCTAAGGAAACACTTCTGGGGAGAAAAAGTCTTAACAGGACACTTCAAAGAGAAGGCTATGCTGAGGTCATAAACCTACTGCAGTTTTAAGTTAGATACTAGGAAAAAATTCTTTATTGAGAGGGTGACCAGGCATTGGAATGGCTGCCAAGGGAGGTGGTGGATTCTCCATCCCTGGAGGTTTTTAAGAAGAGACTGATGTGGCACTCAGTGCCATGGTCTGGTAACCACGGTGGTAATGGATCAACGGTTGGACTTGATGATCTCAGAGGTCCTTTACAACTCAGCTGATTGATTCTGTTTTAACTTAAATCTTTCTTGGCTTGTCTACTGGAAGCTCAGCCATCCTTGGAGCTTGTGTTTGCTGGAGTGCTCTCCTCAACACTTTTCCCTGATGTTGCCCTTGCCACTGCTAGATGGCCACAAATCCCTCTTGCACTGCTTGGGCAGGTGCTACTCATTCATCGCTGCCAAAAGTCGTTTGGCACAAGTGGCCTCAGAGCTTTGCAGGCAGCCCACTTCTAAGGAGGCGAAGTACAGACTGGGGCAGGGATTGATGCTCCATCAACCATCTCTGCTTCCATTCTTCCATAACACGTTTCACCCAAGCCATCCATGCCAGCAGGTCGAAAGTCGTAAAAGAAAAAAAATAATAATCCTCTGGCACCATGACATTTTGTTCGGGGCGGTTTGCGGGCGTTTCTCTGTGGCCTTTCCTTTCCCTCAAAGAACTCTGCTGTCCAGCCAGGCAACCCCGCGGCTCTGCGGCGGCAGCGCACAACCGCGCAAGCCACGGCAGTGGCTCCCGGGGAGGCGCTGAGAGCACAGGGACCCCCACATCCCCCATCTCCCCACAGCCCTCAGCCCCCTCCCTCCCGCCCTTTCCGCTATCGCAAGGCGCAGCCCCTCGCGCACGCTCACTCCGAGGGGGCGGGAACCGACGACGACGCAGACGGCTTCTCCCCTCCCTCTCTCCCCCCCACCCCATAGCATCCCGCCCCCCACACTCCCTGGACCGAAGGCGCTCGGGTGTTTCCGTGCCTCCCCGGCGCCGCCACCGCCTCTCCCCGCCCCCTCGCCGCTTGGCTGGGCTCCGCAATCCCGGCGGCGCGGCGGGCGGGAGGGAGGGAGGAGGCGGTGGAAGATGGCGGCTGGGATTGGCGGGGAGGCGGCGGCAGCAGCAGGGGTTATGCAAACGAGCCCGTCGGCAGCCAGCACCAGCACTAGAGCTGGTGTGAACCGCGGCTGAACAGGGAGGTGGCTGGTGCTGCGTCGCCACCGCCCCTCCCCGGCGCCGGACCCCTCCTTCTTTCTCCTTCCATCCCTACTTCCCACCCTCGCCGCCTATCGCCTTCCCCGCCCGCCCCGGTCCCTCCGCCCTCGCCCCGGCCCGGCATGGAGGTTGGTTCTCCGCCGAGTCGCTGTGCGCGGCGCTGCGAGGCCGCCAGCCGCCGCTGCCGCTGAGCGGGGCCGCCCGCCGCTCCCGGGAAGTCGGGGGGGAAGATGTCGGACACCAAGGTGAAAGTTGCCGTCAGGGTCCGGCCGATGAACAGGAGAGGTAACCGGAGGGGTCTGGGGGTGTTGGGGGTGGGAGGAGGGTGAGACACCGGGGAGCCCCACTTGTCCCCCCCAGGCTGGCGGGCGCGGAAAGAAGCCCCTCACACACACACACCCGCCGTCGCCCCTCGTTCGGGCTCTCCCGAACGCCGTCGGGGGGCGAGGTGCCCCGGTGTTGCGGGGAGAAGGGGGGTGGGGGGGGTGTGCTTCGGCCCTGGGTACAGCCCCCCGCCGTGTCGCCTTGCAGAGCTGGACCTGAATACCAAGTGCATCGTGGAGATGGAAGGGAACCAGACCGTGCTGCACCCTCCGCCTTCCAACACCAAGCAGGGAGAAAGGTAAAAAGCCCAAGTCGCCGTGCCCCAAATAAAGATCCAACCCCTGTTCCTCTGCCTCACCCTGGCAGGCGCTTCGCCGTGCTTTGTTAGGGGAGCGCTGGGGTCCTGAAGTTCTTGGTCGGCGCCTTTTCGGGGCGGCTGGGGAGGGGGGGGGAATGTAGGGGGAAGGGGGTGAGGGCGAGCTCCGTTGTGCTTGCATCTCTAGGAAATAAGGACCAGACCTCCCTCTCTTGGCTTCCTGAGTGGAGTGAGAGGTACCCAAATTGGGATGTAGGGACAGGAGATCACTATTGACTTCTCGGGTTTAAAAGCTGAGTCCTGATTAACTGCTCAAAAAAGGTGTTAATTAAGTAAAGACTTAAACTGACTGTACTGAGAAATTTCCGTAGAGTACAGGCTGCTACTTACTTGATGGGAGAACGAGAAGCAGAATCTGAATTTTATGCTGCATATGGTGTTTGGTTTTTTTTAAAAAAAGATTGTTTACTAGGTGTTAATGTTTTTGCGTTTGAAAAGGCTGTAATTGCTAGATTCTTTATTGATTCAGGCTACTGTAAAGGAGCCTATGAGAATATGCTAAAATAATTTTGAAATCTGGCATTTAGTTGTGATGCCCCAGTGAAGAATACCCTTGGAATTAATCCAAAATACCAATGCACTAGACTGTAAAAATAGATCAGAACAGGAAAAGATTTCTTTCCTTTGAGGGAGTGTGGGGAAAGAGGGAGGTGCAAGGGGAATAGTTAGGTAGTATGCTTATCTCTTCAATTACCTGTTGACTATTCAACTTAAGTTGATCTTTTAAATGTGTTTAATCACAAGGAGCATGAAATCGTTTGCATGCTTATAGAGATTTTAATCTGAACACGTTCCTACTACTCGAGGTTTTATTAAGAAGATTTTTGATCTAGTTCATAGTTGTTAAGAAAAAATTGTGTGAGAATGAGTTGGGGTTTTTTTAAGGCATTATCTGATGCTTTTATAGTTTTCCAGCAGAAGGGTTTGAGACCTTTTCTATTTTTACATGGCAAAGATGTAAAGGTGCATCTTGTGTTACTGCATATACTGAAATATAGCTGTAATTTACACCAGTTTAACTTAAATCCAGCTTACACGGTCTTCAGAACCCTTGCTGTGGCTCATGTGCTGGCCTGGGTCTTTAAAGATCTATACTTGTTTCCTGACCCTTTTGAAGATCTTTTTGTGATCTTGTACAACTCGTGCTGCCTCTGTGAGTTGTAGCGTCCCATCTGTAAAACGGAAATCTTGTTTTTCTTGAGACTGTGTTATTTTTTTTTCTGTCTCCTATTTATTGAAGCATCTGTATCGTCTCCATCACAACACTGCTATAAGTGTATTTAACAGGTATAAAACGTAAGATACAAATAGAGTTTACACAAAGATCATTATTTCAGTGGACTAAAGAGCCAAAGGTATGAGGTGGCTTAATGAAGAGCCTGTAAATTTTGCTGCTTGTGCACATTGGCCTGCAGGTATTCAGTGAGACTGTGCAGTGACTCTCTGTCTTTTGAGGGCTTGTGTGTCTTGTGTTTTTCTGGTGTTGATACCTGTAGCATATATAAATTCTCTTACCTGGGGAGTTGGCTTCTGATTCTGCGCAGCTGTGATGCTTTGTGCAACCTCACCATGGCCAGCTGTGTTGGCAGGTGACAGCTGTCCTGCTTTCAGCCTAATGCAAGGCTGGAATTTGGCAGGCTGTTAGATGTGTGATTTATGCATTTAAAACAATTGCTTGATGTTAGTGGGTTGCAAATAATCACTGAGAAATACGGATCAGAAGTTACTCACACTAGTGCAGACCAATAGTTTGGGTACCCTTTAAATGGCAGCTTCTATATATAACCTGTTGAGATGTCTAATAGATTTTCTAGGGTCTTGGAATATCCTTACATTTTCCTCAGTGCTAAACTGCTGATTTTTTTTTTTTTTACACCAGCTTAAGAGTTTAATTTCTCATGATGAAGAATAAGTTCTGTTCTTCTATGTGTACCCACGATAAAATGTCTGTATAAACTGGCTCTGAATTGCTGAGTGTTTGCTGCTTGTACTTGGATTGATGCCTTGGCAGAGCTAGAGATGTCAAATGGATTTTTGGTTTTCTTTGTGCAGCTTGTTTTTATATAGCTCAACTGGATTTTTCTTTCAGAGCAAACATGTAATTGCAAAAATGATTTCACTTGTTAGGGTGATTAATTGGCCTTTCTGTACTACTTTGCATTATTTTAATATTCTGTCTAGTCTTACCTTTCCCTTTTTGCATCTTATCTTTTTAAATGGAAATTTCCCTTTTCCAACTGAATGGAAGTACAAGTTTGTACTGCACTTTGGAATAAGAATAAGTAGCCTTTTAAAGGAAGTTTGGTTTCTAGGGCTGCTTTCCTTGAAGTGAGCCCAAGAGAGTATAGGGTGTGGGTGGAATTCAAGACCATGCCTTTTATTTGCTTTGGTCTCTTACTTATAATTTTAAAGGTATTGTCAGACTTTCTAAAGCAAAATTAGATAACACTTTAATAATTTTAATATTATAAAATTTGCTCTCGGAAGAATATCCAAGGTTAGGAAAATCAATTTTTACTAGCTTTGCCTACTCTGTATAGAGTTTTGGAAATCTAAGTCCAGGTGCATGCTGTTAATCTCTAGATTTTATTAAGGATACTTCTGAAGCATTTTCAGTGAGCTCATAATGATAGTTTTACAAGTGGTGAAAAAGGCCTAAAATCTCTGGCAGTGCTGTCATTTGTCCAGCTTCCACTGTTGTATTGGAGGTGAAGCAATAACTTAAAACCATAAGTTAGAACAGGGTTCTGACTCTACCTACCAGACCACACATCATACATCCAACAAACACAGCTACAAAATAGTGATTGTTACTGAGTACAAGTGTTCTCTCTTTCTCTAACCACCAGGCCTGCTGTTCCCCACAGACACACAACTTTTAGTATTCTAAACTAGCAGAGGAGGAAAACCAGAACATAGTAAAACTGAACAATCAGTCTGAGTCTGAAAGGCACAGGAAAAATTGACTGAAATAATAGGATACAGAATTCAGAAAGGAATGGTTTTCATTAGTTGGTATCATGTATAATCTCTGGATCTGGTTAACTTTTTCTAAGTTGTTTGTTGGACTTCATACCTCTAACCCATGTCTTACTATTATTAGTAGCAGTAATTTCTGTTATATATGCCTAAGTGTGCTTGTTTTAGTTGCCTCTCCTGTCTCTATTGCATTTCTTCTCCCAAACCAATATAGGTTCCCCTTTCTTTCCCAGAAGAACATCTTGTTTTTCCGTGAACCCTCAGATTTTTTTCTGTCTTCACAAGGTAATGTGAATTTCCTTTCCTCAAAGGAAATTCTTCCTGAAAAAATTGTTCTTAGTCTTTTAAAAATGGGAATTATGTTTCAAGGCCAATTATATACATCATGTTGTCTTGCTACAAATGTTTCTCTTTGGTTGTTAGCAATAAAGTACAGTATTAAAATGTAACTATGAGATAATTAGAGGACAGAGTTATAGACAGTCTTCTAAATGTTTGAGTATTTTTTTTAAGATGGAAATTTCACCTCTCTAGGTTCATAAAAGATTTGACTTCAGGTATGCTATTATTTAGTAAGACAAATGGAGTTTTACTGTGTTCTTCCTCTTTTGATTGTAAATTATGCTTTTCTCCAAACTTCCCTTTCAGCTATGCTTTTTAATGCATAGGATCTGATTTAGTTCCCTACAACAGTTCTTCATGACATGATTTTTTTCCTTTAGTAAGCAAAATGTTTATCTTGACAGAAATAAACAAGGAACTGTGGAGACAGTAGAACTGAAATACTATTTCTGCTTTAGTTTAGACTGCAACAAAAGTTCATGTGTTAGGCAATTTATTCCATTAGGGCACAGTAGCCTCGTGCAGACTTTTCCTTGTTTAAAATCTCAGGGCAGAAAATGAGAAAGAAATCATCATTGTGTGGAGCTTAACTGAAAGTTACCACTCTTCTCTGAAAGTATCCTCCTCGCTCTCTCTTCCATCCTCATTTTGATAACAGACAAGTAGCACAAAAGGCCTTTTCTACTTAGGTAAATCTTTTCTTATAGCTCTAAATTACAAGAGATTCCAGAATACTTGAGGGCTTTTTTGATGAATGGCTAGGAACAGGTGTATATATGTGTCTGTGTAGTTTTTTTAGGTCATGATACTTCCAGATGTGAGTAACTATAGCACAGATTTAATTTCTAGGCATCTTGTCCTAAATCTTGTTTCCAGAAAACAGCTGTTGTTCCCTTTCCCTTGGAGAAAACATGATTTTGGATGGTCTTAGTCCTTCATGAGATGGTTGTGACACTTTATCTTTTCTGATATGTTGCTTTGAATATCACTGGAGATGAGAGAAGAAAACTGTTTGTTATAAGGACATGATGTAAGTTTCTGGTAATGGTCACTTTTTCAAATTGAAACTTGTGGAAGCTAAAATTGGACAGCTGCTAATTATTTCCAGGTCTGAAGAAATGATCAATGAAATCATGTTTTTGGTGTGTATACATCAAATTATCACCTGAGATAGATCATAAAATATAGCAGGCAGCAGCTTTTATCTTTGTCTGCAGGAAATAGTGAAACTAATCTGACTTTGATCTCTTCTGTTAACTTTCCTGTTGGACATCAATGTTCAGGATATGAACTGTTGCCTTTGAACCACTGCAGAAAAGATGCATTTGAATTATGAAATGTATGGTTGGAAAATGTCATTCTGGAGCTATTTTTGCATTGCTTTAATTCATTCATGCCTCAGATAGGACACTAGCTGTAGTTCCTTGAAACTGCTCTTCTTACATTTAATATAATTTGAAATAAAATGAGACATGCAGTGTTTTGGATTAGACGTTGGTGGCATGGCTCTTGTTTCTTCCCAAGGCGGCCTGAACAGTGAGTAACGTGCATTATTTTACCATATTTCTAAGATCCAGAGAGTTGTTAGGACCCTGTGCTGTGGTCTTTAAATGGCATTGCTAGAGGAAACTCACTGGGGGCTATTGGGATTGTGGGTAAGCAACTAGTTGTCCTTGGCTGGCAGAACCTCAGAACAAAAATAAAGTCTTTGAAGAGAAGGAAAACTACTTGGTAATACCATGTTTAGGCAATCATTGCTTTGTAGCCATTCTCTGCTTTTGGTCTTCTGAGTATTATGATAAAATATTTACGAGCAGAACACAGTAAAACAAGGTTCAGCTTTGAACTTGCCCAGTTTTTCTGTTTTGTGATGTTAGAAATTCCCACACTGTGGAACATGAAAAAATTTGTGAAAAAGACTGGTACACCTTTAGACACTCATAACTCCTGTGTTGAGAAAGGGCAGATAAGTATGCATGAACTTGCCTAATACTGCAGCCACAGGTGGTTTTTGAGATCTGGTTTACTATTCAATACAGATTGAAATAAATTATAAATTAAAAGAATGTGCATCTCTCTTTAAAATTATTTTTTTTCCTTCCCTTTTCTTTGGGAAGATCAGGACAAAAGGAAGTTTTATTTTTACCTTCTTTGCCCCAATAATCTAAATGAGATGGTTTTCTTGATTTGAAAATGAGATTATCCTTGTTCCATTGTGCATCTGGTAGGTTTATTAAATGTGCATATGGTGAGATTCCAGACTTCTAATTAGATTAATTGTAATTTAGTAGTTTAAAAATTTAAAGTTACATGCTATTGTAAACAGTGTCATGACCCAGATGTATGCTAGATTCAGAATACTTCAGGCAGTGCTTAAGAAGTTCCTGTTCTGCGAAAACCTGATCTCAAAGAGACCTGAGCTGTGTGTTACACAGAGTCAGGGTGTGAATCCTGGGACAAAGTTTTGGGGGTGAAGTCAGTCGTTCTTGGTCTCAGGCCTGCAGTTCCAACATGCACAGGCAGGCATCAGCAGTTCAGAGAGTCAGCGTGGTGGTGCTTCTAGTAATAAGAGCAGAGCTAAATTGTTAACTTGACAAACACAGTTGTTGCTGTTGTGTTTGAGACATTGCCGTATTTGAAGTCTTTTATTCCACTTCAATTGGGTGCAGATTGAGTAGCTGCCTCTGGCTGTGTTTCTGGTGTCTCTTACATGGGCAGACAGTCCTCAATGGTGGGAAAGCAGCACAATATCTTTGCTTATTCGGCCCACCCTGGGCATGGTTTGGATCTATTAATGGAAACAATTACTGCCTACTATAGCAAAATGCCAGCTGCTGCAGCAATGCTCTGCAAATGCTGTTGCTTAACTGAGTAACTTCTCTGATTGCTTGATTCCTTCTCTTTGGTGAGGATGTCTGTGACCAACAGCAGAGTGTGGCAGAGGCTCTTTAAGGAATTGTGGTGAAAGTGATGGCTGGAAACAGTGAATTTGCTTCAGTGAAGTGCAGAGGCCTCCACTGTGCAGTGGTGTGCACCACAGGACTTGGTATCAAGTTAGCTTGAGACCTGAACCACGAGGTTAACTAATGCTGTTTCCTGGAGGTGTTGTTGCTATGTCTTTTTACAAGAGAGAGGCAGAGTGAATGCATATTCATATAGACTTTGCATACTGTTATAAAACTGGTCATCAGTTTGAGGTCTGCTGGAGCTTGATCTGCTTGTGTGTGTCTTTAGGGTCCTTCTGTGGCATGTGATGGATGTTCACTGGAAGTTGAGGGAGGAGCTCAGTAAGGTAAAAACAAGCAGATTGAAAATTTCCTCTACGAAGATCAATCAGAAAAATGCATTGCTGACAGGAGTTGAAAATCGTTGACATGACTCGAGAGATCCATGTTGCTGAACAGTAGGAATTGCAGAATTTGGTTTCAATGCCATAGGAGGGTGACCTTTTGTGTAATTTCTCAGTTTTGGGGAAAAGACAATAGTTGGCTTTCAGATGCTCTTGCACTTGTTCAGTATTAAATAACCTCTGCAGTTCTGGCCTTTATTTTCAATAGTTGTCTCTTAATCTAGAAAGTCTTTTTATCTAATGAAATGCATATCCATATCCTGAACCAATATGTGTCTTAGTCATCAGAGGCAACTTTTATTTGGCATTTTGTTACATCCTAAATAGAGACAGCCTCAAGCATGTACATGCTTATCAAGTACACCCACATTTTTCTTGGGTAATGCAAGGTTAGTGACTGGTGAGGTTCAACTTTATCACCAGCTGGTAAAATCTTATTACTTATAGATCACTATAGGCAAAGTCTGTATGGAAACAGCCCCTAATGGAGTCACTGATGATTTATTGTCCTGTAGTAACTTACCTGCTATCTTAATGTTAAGCTCAAAACAAAAATTTATACCACAATTACTTCTGATAGATTAAGCCTCATAGGTATATATTTTGGTGCTTTTTAAAGGTACAGTACTTACTTTGAGGTATATCAGTCAGCACATCAGTAGAAAGATACATCTGAAAAATTGCTGTGTGCTTGTGTTTAGTGCATGGTAACTGGAATGGTTACTGATGATGCTGAAGATAAGTCCAAGAGGCTCACTGCAGTAGCAATAGGGTAGATAGGGTTTGTTTTCTAGATGCAAGCACAACCAAGCCCATGCTGGTGCTGCTTCATGTTTAAAAAACAGCATTGAAAGGCTACTTATGGCTTAGTTTGGGATTTGTGGCATCACTACGTATTCTTTCTGGAGTGTATGTATATTCCAAGAATTTTAAGCATTACATAAACACAAATCAAAGCAGCTGCTGTAGCTGGATGCCATGCTTATCTCTGCATGTGTTTATGAAGATACTGTTCAGTATGTTTAAAAAACTTCCAGAATGCATTGTTAACTGTAAACTTTCTGTAAAGTGATTTGATGCTTTGTTTTGAAAACATATTGATGAAACTGAGTGATTTTTTTTTTTTTTTTTTTTTTTTTTTTTTTTTTGGTATTACAGAATATTTTAGACTTGCAAATTAAAAAAAACAAATCTACATTATATCCTACCTATTATGCTTACCTTTTTTTAATTTATTCTGCAGTCTCTTTTTAAACATAAACATCAGTCTCTGGTAAGTAGTGATCAAAAGCCTCCAGGCAAGATTAAATTTTCTTCTAGTGAAAGGCTTTAAAATTTTGAATCTGTCTCTTGAGCTACTGGAATAATTTTTTCTGACGTTAAACAAAACAGACAGCTCCACACACTTGTATTTAATATTTCTTATATGATGACAAGGAACAGCAGATCTTAGATAAGGATCTGCAATACTTGATACTTCTTCACACATGGTTTCTACTTTTCATCTGACTTTATGATTAAAATCATGTGTAGTGTGGCTGAGAAGGCCTTCCACAAATTTGGATCTCTCAGAGTTGAAGGAAAATGAACTGGGTGTGGTGGAAGGGGAAGTTTATCTGCTCAGTGAATGGATCTGTACAGTGATTGGATCTGGCTGCAATGTACTTTTGTAATATTTGGGAGTTCTTGTATTGTTGAGCTTAAAATTAAATTCCACTTTGTGATTCAAAAGCTGAGGTTTGTTTTACAGTAGATGAGCTTTTGCTAAAGATAAGTCAACAGAGCATTCCAGTGGAGGCAAAGAGCTGGTGGAAGTTTTCTACTGGCAAAGCTGTTTTATGGCCCTGAATGAGCAGTATCCTGGTCTGCTTTGGAAAGTTTCTTTGTCAGCATTTCTCAGTGTGAGTTTTTTATGTATGTGATGTGATGCCAGTCCGCAGTGCTCCAGACTTGTTTTGGCTTAGTGCTACCTCTGTGAATGATGCAAATCCAAAGCATTTTGGGCTTTTTTGTGGTTATTTTTGTGTGTGTGTGTGAGTTGTGTTGTTGGTGGGTTTTTTTGTTTGTTTGTTTGGGTTTTTTTTGTTTTAGGTTTTTTTTGTGTTTTTTATTGCTGTCATACCATGTTGTCATTCATTTTGTTTCTAAATTTCCCTTACACTCAAATTGTGTTTTCATATAATTTTATCTCAAAATCAGGCTGAAAGAGAAATTGGCCATTTGTGAAAATAAAGAAATGTTTCTATATTCACTGTATGCAGCTGAAGACATGAATATGTTACTACCCATCCTCTGAATGCTTTGCAAGAAGTAGCTGAGGTTGAGAATATTTTTTTTAATTTTTTTTTAAAGAGAACTATGCAGTTATTTAAACTTTGCAGGGAGTAAGAGCAGAAACCATTTGTGGTCTTCCTGCATTTATTTAGCTTTTTTGCTGTATTGGGATAAAAAAGATGGTTCTAAAGGTGTTAGAAATGTATCCTGCAACATCATCCCAGCACTCAGATTTTACTATTTTAGAGCTTCTTATGGTGGCCACAGCAGATTCTGAAACACACTGTATAGAAAACAATCTGATATTCTTCATACTTTGCATTACATTTAAAAAGAAGAAAGTTTTGAATAGTTCTCATTCTTCTTCTGGTGTTAATCTAATTCTTGTACCTGCATTCTTGATTGGAGTGCCCTTGAGAAATGCTGCTTCAGTGTCTGCAGAGAAACTGACAAACAAGCTAACACAAAAGATGGTTCCTAAAGGGATTTGCTGCTGACATAGTAGAATATAGGGAAAAGATATGTGGAGACTAGGACTGGAAGGATAATGAAAAGCAACAGAGAGGTACAGAAGTGGATACCCAACATCACAAATTTCAAAATACAGGTTGGAGGAAAAGGAAACAAGCAAACAACAAAACCCAGCAGCATCTGATAAGTTTTTTGTCATCCTATTGAAAATGTGTCTGAGAAACTGGCATTCTCTGGGGTGGTACTACAGTCTTCATGTGTGTTCTGGTTGAGATCCAAGTTGAAAACAAAAAGGAAAATCAGTTCTTGTAAACAGAGCATTGAACCTAGGACAGCTTGCCCTGTAGTTTCCTTGTCAAGAGCTTCCAAATCCCCACATGTTTATTGTTTGAGGTGTTTATAATATTGCAGCTAATTTCATGTCATATTCCTAATTGTCAGTGCATAATTGTACCATATATTTGAATACTGATTTTTTTCCTGTATATTCAATGTCTGTCATGACTATCTGTATAAAATAGCTGTGAAATAATCCACTTGGAAACCATTGTGTGTCGATCAAAAGGACAATGAAAGTGTATGAAGATGCGACATTTAAGTGTTAAGGTCTGTTACAGTGGAACAGTATCTTGAATTTTTAAAGAATTAATTTAATAGATATTCTGTCCCACCCAGCATCCCACTTTCGTAGCTGGATTCCTCCTTATGGTCATAAGTACTGTGCACTGAAGGAGGGGAAAGTCTCACTTGCCCATGGTCGAAATTAGAAGGCAGCTCTTGCCAGTTCTGTTTTCAAGTGCTCAGCAGGGCCTAGTGGATAAGTACTGAACCTAGAAAAACATCAGTCTAATCTCTCCTCTCTTGTTTAATTACTCTTTGAAGCACATGGCATCTTCTCAAGTAATTTCTGAACTTTTGGTATTGCAGATGTGACTGTGGTAATGGAAAGCTTTTTTTTGCAGAAATATCACTGGTGTGAAAGCTTTCTGCCCTCAGCCATCTACACTCACAGATAAAAGCTTTGCATATGCTTCAAGGAGTGTGATGTACCTTTATATGAAAGTTCAGAATGGCATCTTGCAACTTTTTGCTATTTTAAGCCCAGAAATGCAGATCCACAGGCTGAATGCCCTTAGTGTTTTACAATGCTCACGTTTTCTGAGTTATGGCTCTTCTGGTGTGTGGTCTGGCCCACATTATTGGTTGCTGTTTGAGAATTTCTTAGATGAATAAGGAAGAAATCAGTAGTTTATATCCTAATAGATCAAATGGACTATGAAAATACTCTTGCACTAATGTGAAAAAGGTGTAAAATGAGTTTTATAAAAGTCTCTCCAAGCCAACTTGTCATCTGTCATCCTTTGTCAAGAAGGGTGCTGCTGGATGACTTTTGGAGGATCTTGCAATTTATTTGCTTATGCTTTTCTCAAGGTATCTGCATCCTTATCATCATTCAGAAGTGACAGAGGCAAGTGGTCACTCACATAAGTGACCTCCACTGCCTTTGCAGTGATTAAAAAGGGAAAGTAAATCCTACGGTCCTTGTCTTTGGACTTTGAAATGAGGTATTATAAAACGGAATGGCAGAACTGAATTTTGAGAGATTTTCTCATCAGCACTATATATAAATGAGAGAAATGCAGAAATACTAATGATAACATGGAGTAGTTATGTAGGAAAACCAAGTTAGCCTGGTTTTTTACTTTTAAGAAGCATTTAGGAGCACAAGAGTCAGACTATAAGAGTTGGTAACTGTAGTGACCATGATAGAGTTTGGTGAGCTTAAGGTGAGTGATTAGATTCAGAAACTTGCATGGTATCCTCCAAATAATAGTGAAAAGGGTTTGTATTTGAAATCCTTCTGTAGTTACCATTCTGTTCTGCATACAATATTGAAGACAAATTATAGAATCATAGAATCATAGAATCCTAGGGGTTGGAAGGGACCTCGAAAGATCATCTAGATTACCTGCAGAACTTTAGCTCTAAACGAAAGAAGCAAAGGGTGTTGTGTGTTCTTTGTGTGCGTTTTCTCTTAAAGAACTATATTTTAGGTCTTTAACAATTCTTCTGAAAATCATATTACTTTTTGGTTTTGTTGTTCTCTTTCTGTAGTTGAGTTGGGTCACTTCTTTGCCCTAGTACTATCAATCTAAGAGCACTTGAAATGGGATGCTTGCCTTAGCTGTGGCTTCTCTTGTAGCAGGTACTTCTGCTCATGCTCCTTTGCTTTCATGTCTCAGTTTGCAAATGTAGTAGATGAAAAGAAATGGACTTGGTCTGGAGTTACTAATCAAACATTGACTTTTAGCCATTTTTGGAGTACAATGGCTGTTCAAGTGAACAGGCAGTGGTTGACTCCTTATTAAACTGAAAATTGTTGAAAATTGAGTTCTCCTGCTGACTTTCATTTAAAATGTTATGATTATGCTCAAAGTGGAAAAGTTATATTGAAAAATTAATATGATAAACTTTTTGAATAATTCTGAAGTTGGTATTTGTCCAACCTGAATTTTGTTTATAGTTTTGCTGCTTGCCCATATTGGGCCTTCACATTTTTGTCCTAATATCACTAACCAAAAACTGTTGACCTGAGTAGTATTTGCCTTTTTTAGTGTTAATTAATGTAATGCTTTTCAGAGTTAAAGAACCTGGGTATCTCCTTTCTTAAGATTTTTTCCATGACTGATTTACTTTTTTCTGAGTCTGTCTTCTTCCTTAATATATGGCTCTCATTCTCTCTCTTATCTACTTTTTTGAGTCTGCATGTAACTCTGCTTTGTTTCTTCTAGTTTGTTTTGTGTAACTCTATTCGCTATGCAGGCAGATCTCTAGATAGATCATATAGGCTGTGGGTTATTTATGGCAGAGATAATTAGCTGAGTTGCAGCTTCTGAAACAGAAGAATTGTGTCTCAGTGTCATGGAAGTTTAGCTGATAAGCTTTGCAGGTCCTCCCCTCCTCCCATGCTGAGTCAGATCAGAAGCCTGGGCTCCCACAGCTTGCTTGCACGGTGCAAATACTGGGCATCCAGCAGGGCATTTTTAGTCTGTGCTGTACCTGGTGTTCGTGGCTGTCCTTGTTGATTGGAAATGGGAGGAAGTGGCAGTGATGGAGTCAGGAGCAGCGTCAGGGAGCGGGAAGGGTGAAAGAGTGGTGGGTGAGGGCTTCTGGTAGTTCAGACATGGTGCAGGATGGGCAAGTGTTCCAGGAATGAGGCAAAGTTGAGGGGAGGGTCTCATAAAACTCCGAGTGTGGGGACTGGCTGCACAGAGATAGCTGACTCCACGGTGTTGTTTTGGTGTTTGGGAGTGTCTGCAGCATCCTCTGAAGCGTATACCCTGTTATCTGGGTTTTCCATTGTCAAGATTGCTTCAGTCTACACTCGTCCTGAGCTGTCGAGCTGACTGCAGGTCACAGTGCAGATGATTCTAAATAGAACTGTAAAGCTGTGTATGAACATCGT
This sequence comes from Calypte anna, assembly GCF_003957555.1. Taxonomy (NCBI): domain Eukaryota; kingdom Metazoa; phylum Chordata; class Aves; order Apodiformes; family Trochilidae; genus Calypte; species Calypte anna. The sequence goes on from NC_044245.1 coordinate 61,673,731, forward strand.
AAGTCTAATTAACAGAGTAGTTGAAATACGTCATTGAAAAGTGGGATGTAACTCCAACTTGCAATTTTAAATCCATCTATTGACCTCACTGGTTGAGCTGAATGTTAAATTTAAAGCATGGGTATTTTCAGTACCAGGGAAGGTGTTCATTGGGAAAACATACATCTTTCACAGTTTGCTCTGTGAAAGAGACTTTCCATTGTGTACCCTGCAGTACAGGACGACTTGTGCATGCTTCCTATCCCTGTGTGGAAACCTAGGTCTCCCTTTCTAATTGCCTCTGAATGGGTGCCAGCAAGGGCCACAGACTGTACTGTGGTCTCTAGGTTAGTGTGCAGATGTCTGGGCCCAGCAGCCAAGGTTTGCTTGCAGCATGCATGCTCTTCAAACACTCAGCTAATCTTTACACTAAACATCATTGTTTCTGCTTTAATATATCCACAGACAAAGTTTATGCCTTTCTCTGTTCTTCTCCAATTTAACTTTCTTCTTCCTCTGCCTTTCATCCTCCTGACCTTCTACCTGCATTATCCCACGCTCTCTAAAGATCCTGTTTACAGTGTTATGTCTCCACTGATGGTGTTTCATAATAAAGAGATTGAGTGCCCTTATCAACTCCCAGCAGCACTCTGCTTCTTATTCTGAATTGGAAGCTGTGATTACATTTAATATTCTGCGTTTGGTGTGGTAGCATGTGTGTGCTGCTTCTGTCTCTGCTCCTTTATTTTCTGTGCCTCACTCCTCACTTACCTTGTAGTACTTGCTGACTGTGGTTATTATCCACTATTTTGCATTTATGTCTCTTTGTACTAATTGCTAAAAATCACTCATTCTCTGAAACTTGCCAGGGCTTGGTTTTGTTGTAAGATGACCATATGTTCTAGTTTACAATTAGTCTTTTTTTTTTCTGCTGCATTAAAACACATCTTAAAAGACACATCTTAATGCAACTGTGCTTAGCATGCTTCTGAATGGGAGCTAAAACACTTGGACCCCAGTGAATTTATGCAGGGTGATACAGATTCACATGTTCTCAAACTCTTCCTCTCTTAACTTGGAGTGCTCCTTTGCTCTCTGTATCCAGGCTGGGGCCATGTGCTCATCCAGCACCTAATCAGGTGTTCTCCATGTGAAAGTGTCCCTTTTTGGACATGGACATTACCACTTGTCCATTACATGCTTTGTTTTGTTCCTGAATTAATAAAAACCTGACTAGATTTAGTTTCTGCTTTTTGTCTGCACAGTAAACGTGCAACATGGAGGAAATGCTCATAGGTAATGACATGAGAAGATGTTTTAAAAAATTAACATCTTTCAGTGTAGTAATAATGTTCCCTCTCTGTAAACAAATGTTATTTTAAAATGAATTGTGGATATAAACCTAACTACAGTTTGAGATCGGAGTTTAAAAAAATTGAGAGAATAATACTCTTACCCCTCCTTGGCCTGCAGCAGAAAGATTCAGGAAGGACTTAGGTAGGAATGAAAAATCTTTCAAGAAAGAAGGATTATCATGTCTTCAAAATGCTTGAGCTGTACCTAGACTTTGGGCTACTGGAGTAAAATTTCATTGAGAACATCCCATGCTGATCGAACATGTGTCTTGATTGTAAAAGTGTAACTGGAAATTGTTTGAGGAAACAGCTTTTCTGAGAGGGATGGTGTGTCTTTGCTTGTTCAAGGTGTCTTTGCTTGTATATTCTGTGAAGATTTTTGTGTGGTAATGTCTGCAATCAATAACTATAGGAACCAATAGGAATCAGTAAACATAGGAAGACAGTTTGGGGAAGTGATTATTGCTATCAACCTTTGGATAAATTGTCTCAATAATTTGATAACAATTACTTAGTTCAGCACTATGGTTTTTAACATATAAGATCTGAAAAGATGAAAAATCAAGTTTTTGTTAACAATTAGAACTCTGGATTTTTAGAGGCTAGATTCTTAAATCCCCTCTCTCCTTTTATCAAGTTATATTGTGTCTGTATTGTCCTTTGCTGTTTCTCTTGGAGCTTAACACCTGTTACTGAGTTGGAAAGTAGACCCATCCATAGAGGCTTTGAGAATTAAGAGGAGTAATTTTGCATTTTCACTGGGCAAGTTCTGTGGAAAGAGAAGTTGCTGATTTGGGACAGTTTTCAGAGCAAAATTATCTTTATGGTCATCTGCAACGTACTTACTTCAAGCACATGACTGCTTTCATGCAGAGCAATGCGTGGGGTAAATTGATGAGCAGAGGTTTTTGGTAAACTGTGTGAAAGGAGTTACAGAAGTGGTTGGGCTGGGCAGGCTTGTGTGGAAGGCTGCCTGCTTTGGGAATGGGAAAGGCTTGAGCTGAAAATTAAAGGAGTTTTTTAATGCTTCTCTTAAACTTAGATTTTAAACTGGTTTTGGTATTGAAGGCTTCAAAAACTCAAATACTTTTTTCCAGAGTTAAGTTTACAGGTTAAAAACAAAATATAGGAATCCAGAGGTTTTAGTAATCCTAAGTTAGGCCTCTATGTGGGTTGAAGCTTTTATTTAAAAAGACTAAAAACAGGGCATTTTTTTTCTTTTACAGTTGATGTGATGTTTTTAAAGTAGAGATGTCAAATAGCTTCTATATTTTGTCCCTTTCTAGAACTATAGAAGAAATATATATGAAGAATAATCAGTTCTGAGCATGTTCTTGCTGTCGAAGATTTTTCATAATGTTCCACATTTCCTTAAACAGAGTGTTCCAGCTGTCTTTATTCAGTAAAAATACCATCAATTACAAGTCATTAATGGGGCAAATCAGATTATGATCTGTGGGTTTTCTTTTTGAAAAGTAAGATGATTAAAATTGCTGTTGTAGTATAATAATTCTCCATATGGCAGATCTGACCTGAAGTTTCATTGCTAAGGAAGGAAAAGATATGGTGGATGCTTTTCTATGCTGAACTTGATAGTTCAGCAGATCAAGATGTGAATGAATGTTGGACTTCAACAAAATACATGTTCAAAATTGTCCTAATTTATACCATCTACACTGGAATATCTTTCACATAACCTTGCAATATAAAATAGGGACTTTTGAAGGACTTAAAATGATTCATTAACGTGGCAATGAAATGATGATCCTTTCATCATACAGCTCCTACAAATTGCTTGCAAGAGTATATGCAAGCACATACTCTATCTACTTAGTTCTTTTTTAGGAACCTGCAAAGGTAAAATACTGTATTCTCAAGAATAAATTAAGTTCATAGACTGCTTCAGGAGACTTGTCTGTTATGCAGGCATCAGCTATCCAGTAAGGCTTTTTCCTGACTCTCTTCTTACTGCAACGTGTTTATACTATAGAGTATAAAATAACACTGTTTTTGGGAAACAGATAACAGCTAATTTTAATGCTATGGCTGCAGCTTTGTAAGTTACACTTGACTGGAAGGAATCCTGGATCTCCAAGCTATTTTGTGCATCAGTGCTAAGCTTCAAATCTAAAGCTGCCAAAAGGATCAAGTAGGAAAAAAAAAAAAAAAAAAAAAAAAAAGAAAAAAAGAAAAGCAATCAAAAGTAAGAATTTCATGTAAGCAATGTGAGCTGTCTGAAGTGTCTGTGAGCCAGGCAGACTTTGCTTTTATTTTTTTAAACAGTGATATTTATAAAGTATTTTAATCCAATGATATTTCAAAAATAGGTATTTTAGTTTTGCTAATGATAAATTAATAACTTTACAGTTATATTCTACCAGGAACAGAAGGTTTCTTGATGTGCCAGAGACTAATAGCTAAAAGCTCAGGTCCAGTGAAGGGAGGACAGAAGTGCACAGTTGCTTAATTATTGGAAGAAGTTGCTAAAGAAAAGAAAGAATGTATCTGCTAACTTGGGGAAACAAGATAGGTCTTCCCGTTTGCCTTTGGTCTCCTGCTTCTCCTCTTTCTGGCTTGTATGGTGGATGAAACAAGTCAGCCTTCTTTCTGAAATGTAGAAGGCTTTGACCTCCTGCTGCCTTGAACAAAGCTGGGATGGGTGGTTGCCATCCTCTGCGTTTCTTGTGTCACAGAAAATGTCTTTTGTCTTAAAGCCTGCACTGAGCTACATCTCGTAACATTCTCTTGATTTAATACTGTGTCTCAGGATGCTGTTGGGCTGGATATTGGCACATCAGGAGAAGTGTAGTATGAAAATTAAAAAATAGCTTCATCTGAGTAACTTCTATTTCCTAGGTTTGAGAGGAACTAGTGTCAAAACACATTCTGGTAATCAACAAATATAAGATAATTAACCTTGTTTCATTGTCCATGCCTATTAGCTAGGACCACCTTCTTTGAACAATAGCTTTTTATTTTCTGTGGTATTCATCTTTCCTGTGTATTTGGACTCTACTGGAAGACAAGAATCAGAAGTGACCTGGAAATATGGAAAATTGAAGCCTTCTGCAGGCAGAGGAAGGTAGACTGCCCTCGGACAAGTACTGCTTTGGATGGAAGCTGCAGAATGGAAAAAAGAGGTGTTCTGGATTATGAGCTTTGTCAAGAGGGTTCCTTAAGAGAATTGTTTAGTTTTGGGGAGAGTGATAAAGTCAAGAGCAGATAACAGCTCAGAAGAAAATTTCTACTGCATGTGTGCATTTAATAAATGAGATAAATTACTAAAAAGTTGTCCATACTCAGTTGAGTTAAACTGTTCAAGTTACATTTCCTTGGTTTGGGTGCTTAATGATGCCTGCAGTAATATTGTTGTGACTTCAGTGAAAAGAGGATAGAAAGCCTCCTAAGAGTGGTTAGATTTCATTTTCAGTATCTCCTGGATCACAGCCCCAGAATTCTGCAGTTTGCAAGCAGAGGAACATAAAGTTCCCCAGGGTATATTTAAGATGATGGATTGCTTGAGTGTTCTCTAATAGTTTCTCTTGTCTGTTTAAAATATAAAAGGACACGTAAAATCTTAGTATTCAATTAAGAATTGTTTGAGAGAGGAAAAAACTGTTTCCTGAACACTTGCTTCAGAGGTGCTCATTCTTCAGGAGCCTCTTGAAGGGATGTCTTGATTTTAGAAATTTATTTCAATTTGTGTGCAGGAAACAGCATATAGCCCTAATCTAGCAATTTCTCATGTTTTAAAGTAATTTTAGCCCAGCTGACAGACATGTTTGAAAAAAAAAAGAAAAAAGTAATGCTTTTTGAGATTGTTATTAAAATCAAGTGCCAAGTAAACAGTTGTCGTTTTCCTTTTAAATGGTGAAAACATTCACAGAGATGCTCAGTTGCTTCTCTGAGATAAACAGAAACTTTGCTATGCAAGGGTGCTGTTAATGAGCTTGACTTTCATTATTGCCAGCTGAATAAGCAGCTAATGGAATTTTATATTAGTCTTATACCAGCTGGAGGCAGCACAGATGGCAGTAGTAGTTTCCATCACTGGGCAAAGATAAATGGCTGCTCTGCTGTAAACATGGAGGACTGTTACATAGTGTGATCCCAAGTAGCACATTTGCTGATATTATTAAAACACATTGAATATCTGTGAGACCAAGCCCTGACACAATGTTAAATTTCTGAGAACTTCATTATTATGGACAACCTTGATACTAAGAGCACCTTTTTAAGAAATAATAAGCTTTCTTCAAGAAAACAGAGAAGTGAAGTGTTAATAAAAAGACAAGGTGTAATGGATCAGATGGTGTGTATGTACAGTTACAATAAAATAATCTTGTATTGGAGGTAAAAGTGGACATAGAATTACAGTAAATGTTTTATTTTTCCTTAGCTCACGGCAGAGGTGGAGAATAGAGGCAACGTCTCACATAGGGAATGGAGGAGATTGCAAACAGAATGATCAGTGTTTAGCACTGGAAGAAAAAAATCCTGTGATGCAAATTGAAGCTTAGATGAGGTGATTTAGTTGGAATTGGGTCAGAAGGCACTGGTTTCTGCTGGGAAGGAGAAATTGCTGTAAATCCCTTATAATAGTTTTCAGAGATTATGGAAGTAATTTGTAGTAATGAAGAGTAGACAGCTTTCAAAAGCTCTTCAGGAACTGTTTTGCAAAAAAAGAAAAAAAAAATCATCGAAGTAACTTGTCTATTTTGGCTTTCTGTGAATAAAAAAAGCATTTGAAATGTGTTCTCTGAAGAAACACATCTGCTTGTATGTTGTCTTTTTTGAAGTTTATTCAATAAACTTTCTTTTCCCTGCCTCTGAGACATGAGAAAATAGGTTAAGCTTTATCCCCTGACTAATTTTTGGGGCTTTGTATTCTGTATTTTGTATCTTTGTCCTATTTAGCACCTTAACATTTTTCAGCATTGTTTTAGATCCACAGATAATACATACCATCAATTCAGACAACTTCCTGTACTTGATGTTGAGATGTTGAGACAGCTGTACAGAAAAGACTCTTTTCCATTGTATTTGAAGAGTAAATGATGAAATCAATGATGGAGATATACAAAAGTGGCTAGGATAGCAACACTAGTAATTAAGTAAAAAACAACAAAACAACCTCCAGACAACTATTTTTTTCAGTTATGGCATGAAGAAGAAACCATTAAAAAAGCTCTTTGTAGGATGTGTCTAAATGAATCAACTGAGCAAGACTGGGAGCCCAAAGAGATGCTCTTTCATTGTTTCCCACAAAAGGGTCACCAAGTCCTCTCTCTGTAGTGCAGCATTCAGAAACTTTAGCACCTCCAGCAACCCTACAGGTAAAATGGAGTGAGTGTGGATTTTTGGTATGGCTTTGAATTACAGTTCTTCACATAAGAGATTAATGGTTCGCATGACATCTTGGAAGAGAGTTTCTAATGTTAGAGTTTGAAAATTCTTAGCAATTCTTCCACTGCTAATAATCTAGTGTTGCTGTTGGCAATGCAGGATGAGTGGAGGTAGGATGGGTGTTGTGTCTCTTCTGCTTTTGGGTGACAGGGACACACAAGGCTTTCTAGTGCTGCCATACTGTGCCCCACTTCTGTAGGAGAGTTGGTGTCATGGGATTAGATTCTTAGTTATGTTCCAGGCTGTACCCTGTTTTGGTAGCAAGGTGAGGTATGTGAGAACAGTCATCTTTAATTCATGGAAGTCTGAGGTATAATCCACTGTGGCTTCCTGGGGAACAACCCAGATCTGGCCATGAAAATACAGTGGGGACTCACAAGTTGCTAAAGGATAGTCAGTGTGTAGAGTACACTTTTTTGTTTTCTTGGTTTTGGGAGGTTTTTTGTGTGTGTTTGGTTTTGTTTGGTTGGTTGATTTTGGGTTTTTTCCCCATGTGAGATGTGTTTCTGGAAGAGAATTGCTATTGGGTGATAAGGAGATGTTTAAGAAAAACTGGTTTGAGCCAGTTCTTCAAATGTGTCATATAACTAATTTTTTGAAAAAAACCTTAGATTTTAGGTTTGTAAAAATCTACTTTTAAGCTGCTCAGTTAATTCAAAATTACTAGTTTACTCGGATCTCCCTGTATTCCCTGCTACTGCCTTCCCAAATTAAAACATACATTTCCAAAATCTCTCTTGCAGTCATTTGCTTGTATGCCCCTCTTAAAGCTCAACTAGGAGGTAGATACTCATAGTGCAGTAACAATAGGTTTACTTCAAATATACTAAATTATTTTCTAGGACTGGCATTTCATGCCAGCCTTCAGAAAATTAGTGACCAAGTTACACCAAAGGTGCTGTCACTTGTCTATTGTATTTAATTACCCACAACATGAAACTGATAAAATGTGACTGTAATTTAAAGTTCATGCTGGTTTGGGAGGTGATATGGCACATGAAATTTTATCTGTCTTGACAGTCCTATAATTCCATAGATAGGAGTCTGTCTACCTTGGAAGACTGTACAATAGAGTACTTTACCATTAGAAGCAGAAATAACACTGTGTGTCTCCAGTCATTGAATTATTCAGAACTTCCATATTTTCCTGTAGTATTCTGTTGTTTGTTTCTCTACCTTTTAAATAGAGAAATTAACAATCTCTTTCTAATCTTTGATAAGCATATAAACTTGAGTTCAGTCACTTACTTACACAGGTCTTTGTCAGGACTTTTTTTCACAGCTTCACGCTGTTTCCTCAGAGCTTCCCATTTATTGTTTGTGAGGAGAAAGGATTGAGGACAGTCCTGAGGAGAAGGATTTGGGGGTGGGAGTGGACCAGAACTTTAACATGAGTTGTCAATGTGTGTTTGCAGCCCAGAAAGCCAACTGTCTCCTGGGCTGCATCAAAATCAGCACAGACAGCAGGTTGAGGGAGGTGATTCTCCCCCTTTAGTCTGCTCTTGTGAGACCCCACCTGGAGTACTGTGTCCAGTTCTGGAGTCCCCAGCATAAGCAGGACACAGAGGTCCTGGAATGTGTCCAGAGGAGAGACACTGAAAAGATCTGAGTGCTGGAGCACCTTCCATATGAATACAGGCTGAAGAAGTTGTGGTTGTTCAGCCTGGAGAAAAGGAGGCTCCAAGGTGACCTTATAGCAACCTTCCAGTATCTGAAGAGGGCCCACAAGAAAGCTGGGGTAGAGGCTTTTTATGTGGGTATGTAGTGAGAGGACAAGGGGAAATGGCTTCAGACTTTAAGAGGGGAGATTTAGAATGGACATTAGGAAAAAAAATTCTTTCCTGGGAGGGTGGTGAGATGCTGGCACAGGTTGCCCAAAGAAGTTGTGGCTGCCGCCTCCCTGAAGTGTTCAAGGCCAGGTTGGACAGGGCCTTGAGTAACCTGGTCTGGTGGGAGGTGTCCCTGCCTGTACCAGGGGGTTGAAACTATATGATCTTTAAGGTGCCTTCCAACCCTAGCTATTCTGTGATTCCATAATTCAGTGTTAGGTTTGACCTGAAGTGTAAAGCTCTCATAGGAAGAAAAGGTCTGGGGGATTGATTGTTCAAAGACTGGTTTGCTTTTGAAGCAGAATTGCTGATTAGCTTACAAGCTAATAGTTAGGTGTTGCCAATAAGGAAATAATTGCTTTTGCTGATAATGGTTCCTTCAAATGCTTGTTTGGGGGTGTTCCTTGAGGAGGAAGGTGTGAGCTTTGATGGAGGTTTTTACAGAATAATTCTATCACTGTTTTTAATGAGGAAAATCTTTGGGAAAAGTATTAATAATCTGTGAGATACTGCTACAGTGTAAGAAAAAAAAAAATCTCTCCTGTTCCTCCCACTTAATTAAATTGTGCTGACTGTGCAGTTTTCCTGTTGTTTGTGCTGTGGGTTGATCATTAATATGTAGTACAAATACATAACATGCCCCAGGACACAGACACATGAGTTGGTTAACCCATGGCATTTTGAGCTCTGTTTTGAAAGATTGCACACACCTTGTAGAACCCCTGAAGGAGATTCGTCTATAGATACAGAATTAAGTATATCTCTGGGTTAATTCAGGCTGTGTTTCTCATGCTTAAATTCCTGCCTTTCAAGACACAAGCATCTGTGTCTCCTTTATGACAGTGTCTGGTTAGTATATACACTTGACTTAATCTAGGGTTGTTAAGTTAGACCTTACCCTTTCTGCTATGAATTCATAAAGCATTAAGTCTTTAAGGTTTTGGGAAATCTAGTATACAAATAATGCAAGATGATGACTGTAGCCAGCCATTGGATTATCATTCATGTTACTCCAAGAACTATGTTACAGTAACTTTTTCTGCTTTGTTTTGATACCTATTCTCCTGATAAGAAAGACCAAATATTTTACACATCCTTTTCAAGTAGGTTGGGAAAGAAACATTCTTTCACCTTGTATTTCTTTTACATTGATCTAAAGTGAAACTGTCTATCCTTGCCTGGTTTGGGCCAGGATAGATCAGTTGCTTCTTTGCTCTAAACAGATTCATATTGATTTTCCTGTCAAGATCACTAGTGGATTACAGAGCTCTCCTATGTACACCCTTATCTTCTGTTCATCACATCTGACTGGACTGTTGCTTTGGAAACCATTGCAATGTCACAAGTGACTTCATTATGATTAAATGAGGGGAAAAAAATAGAACAAAAGACTACATTCCTGTTTCAACATGCAACTTGGAAACTGAAACTGTCTCACATACATTCTCTGTATTTCAGAGCACTTTTTGGTAAAAGGATACAGATCTGTCCTGCTAATTAGGAATAAAACTCATAACTTGAAATTACAATTTTTATGCCCTTTAAATAGACTCTGTAATTGAACAATGTAGTTACATGGGTAGCTGTTTTAGACTCTATTAAAAAGCTCTTAGGGATCTGTCAAAAAAAGAACCTTGTATCTCTGTCCCTCACAGAGATTTAAAATTGTCTTAAACACTGCGACTGATTTAGTTTCCAATTAGATCTAGGATTATTTTCTATTTATCTCTCGAATCTGTACAATATTTGAGTTGCTGTAACTGCAGCTAAGCAGAAGATGATAAAAATGTGCCAGGATGCTGCAAAATTATTTGGCACTGGCTCAGCATTGTTACTGATTTAAAGTGTCTTTCTTGATTACTTCTGGTACTTTTGGTTTTTGTTTTGTGTGTTTGGTTTTGGTTGTTTTGGGGTTTTTTTTTGCTTGGTTTGTTTGGGTTTTTTTCCCCTCAGTTCAGACTTAATAGCTTGTCTGTTAAGTTTAATGTTGTGTGAGGAATAAATAAAAGTTATTAATGACTGAAAAAGGGAAACACCGTTGTTGTTTCCCAGTCCTGCCCCTCTGTATTTTTTTTCTCATTAAGTCTTAGAAGCTGCTTGCTGAGGGTTAGCAAGCCTTGAGTTTTCTAAACAACAGATTCTCTAACCCATACAGCTTGCATTCAAGAATGTGTAATGATTGGGAGTCATATAAGTGACTCTTGCTGGAGGTGACAAGAGAGCCCAAGGAGATGAGTATCCCTGCAGGGGTACCACTGCTCCCTGGTGCTGGTGGTGATTGGATGTCTAGCTAATTAACCCTGATGGTCTTACTGGTGCTCAGCTGTGGGTCTGGGTTACCCACTGGTTTCTGTAGTAGTGGGTGTGTTGCTGATCATGTGCTGGTGCTGTGCTGGGAGTCTCTCCAGAACTTGTTTCTGAGCTGTGGCAGCTTGTCCTTGCTCTGGCCCTAAAATAAAGGGCGCTGCTTGCTGAGGGACGTGCATTCATCTGCATTGTCATTTGAAATACTCCTTCCTACTCCTGCATCTCTGCACTCTGGAATCAGAAACATATCTTCAAATTTTTAAAAGGCTTGGTGTTTACAGTTCCATTAATATAATAACAAAGCTGAGGGACATGCATGTAAGAACTGATTTCAGTCATGTTGCTCTTAGCAGCTTGGTAGGTGCCACCACAAATTAAGCTGATGTATTTAAGACACATATTTAAATCCATCCCTTCTTTCTTTCTTTCTTTCTTTCTTTCTTTTCTTTCTTTCTTTCTTTCTTTCTTTCTTTCTTTCTTTCTTTCTTTCTTTCTTTCTTTCTTTCTTTTCTTTCTTTCTTTCTTTCTTTCTTTTTCTTTTTCTTTCTTTCTTTCTTTTTATTTTTCTTTCAATTTTTTAAATTTAAAAGATTTAAAAAAAAATTGTTACTGGTTTGTTACAGTGGATGAAGCACTTGACCTGGGGTGTGAAAGAAATGACTGGAATACAGAAATTAAGTGGTGTGAGGTATGCTGCAGAGACACAAGAGTAGGCTTAGGCTTTTTGGTTATGTTTAAAATGGACATTTACAGCCACTGATAAACTTTGAAGTCAGCAACACTTTCAAATAGATTGTCATTTTTTCCCTAACAGTGTCTAATGCCTTCCTTTTTTTGGCAAAGCAAAATGAGTAAGCCTGTCCTGAGTAACACATGAATTATCCTTTCCATTATCTCTCAGGAAGTTCTGATTGTTTCTGAGACTTTATGTGCTACTGATCTGCTACCTGAGGAATGTGTCCACTCCCTCTATTGTATAATAAATACATGGTATAACTGTTAATATGAATCAGTAGTTCAGTAAGGGTTTTTTTTTTTGAAAAATAATTAACAATAGCACAGTATTTTGTTGTACAAAGCAATCATTTTCTCTGAATGTATGTTTTCATCTATGTGTATAGATGAGCACCTTATCTCTAATAATCTATGCATAATACCATGCATCCTATTGCTTTTGCTGCTGGAAGACTAAGTTAATTTCAGAATCATAAATTCTGATGACAGTATGAAGGCAACCACTTAGTCATGCTGTTTTTCAAGAAGCTCTGAAGTCAGCCTTCATTACCAAAGAAAATACTGCAAATACACATATTCCTGGATATATAAAGTTCTGGTAGCAGTTACATGCCAAGTGTATATTTGCTCAATAAAAAGCCCATCACAGTAGTCCTGTGAATTATCATCAATTTAATAAATAAGATAGACTATGTCAATAGACTGTTCAATTCACAAAATTCACACAGACTTATTTCCATCGCATGCTGCTACTGAATATATTTAAGTTGGTATTTTTAGCAGATACACATTGTACTCAGGCACTGTAGTTGTTAGAGGCCAGTTTTTTCTGAATTGCTATTTATAGGCTGGCCTGGAATGCTCACATGATGATACTGTTTGTAATCTTGGGTTTTATGTTGCCAGAGATGCTGTGGCAAAGAGCATCTCAGTATTTCCATGATACAGTTCTGTTTCCAAGCTGTATACCTAGTGCCTAACATAAGGCTTGGTTTGGAGATTGAGGATGTAACTCCTCTGCAAGTGGAATAAATGCTGTCGTCTTATTTTTTGAAAGAGCTGTGTGATTGTAATGACTTGTGTATTTCATTATCATGTTGCTACAACAAATATTAGAACACATGGAAGAGAAAACAGGATTCAAAAGGTATCCATGGAAAAATTATCAAAGAATAGACAGAAAACTGAAACTTCAGTGTCGCAGTTTCCATGTGAGGTCACTCAAGTACAGTGGAGTTCAATCCAAAATGTACAAGGCACAAATAGTTTGGAGCTCTGTTAATGAGACCCTGTTGAAAATACAGGCCAAAATTAACGTTGGTGGTATGTCTGCATTTTGTTTCAAAGTGTTTTTTAGTTTCCTTAGCTTAGGTTCCCTCCAGTTCTTTAGCAGACTGATTTTAAAAAAGAACCCCAGAACTTCACTTGAGGAGGGTGGAAAAGGAGGAGCAGAAAATAATCAGGCCCTTGGGAACTAAGAGTGTCACTTATGTGGGATAGTAGTGAAATTTGTCAAGGCAAAGAGATGAAAGCCAGATTTTTTAATGCCAGTTGCTTAATGGAATTTTTCTGTCTCTCTGCTAACTATCCTGTTTGTTTTTTTGTTTTTTTTTTAATCCTTGCTTTCCAGAGTGCTTTGAATTGCTTACTTTTTCACTTCAGGATACTGAACTTTGGTTGTTCAAGTGAGGTATAGCTTCACTGTGTTTGTCTTGTATCCAGATCTTAACTTTGTATCTTTTAACTTTCAGTTTTATTTTTTAACATTTCACCAGCTTCATTTACAACCTAGCAAGGGGCAAAGAAGCAACTGTGTATAGCAAAGTGCTTAATAGAATCATAGAATGGCTTGGGTTGGAAGGGACCTTTAGAGATCATCTACTCCAACCTCCCTGCCATGGGCAGGGATGCCTCTCATCTAGACAAGGTTGCTCAAAGCCTCATCCAGCATGGCCTCGAATGCCTCCAGGAAGAGGGTATCAGCAGCTTCTCTGTGCCATCTGTTTCAGAGTCTTACCACCCTTATGCTGAAGGACTTCTTCCTAATATCCAGTGTAAACCTGTCGTTCAGTTTACAAGCATTTCCTTCCCCTTATCCTGTCACTCGATACTCTTATGAAAAGTCCCTCTCCTGCCTTGCTGTAGGTTCCCTTCAGGTACTGGAAGGCAGCTGTAAGGTCCCCCCAGAGTCTTCTCTTCTTTAGGCTGAACAATCCCAGCTCCCTCAGCCTCTCCTCATAGCAGAGGTGCTCCAGCCCCTGGATCATCTTTGTGGCCCTCACCTGGACTTCTTCCAACAGATCTATGGCCTTCTTATGGTGGGGACACCAGAACAGTATTCAGTATTCAAGATTGCATCTCACAAGAGCAGAGTAGAGGAGGAGATTTACCTCTCTTGATCTGCTGGCCACACTCCTCTTGGTGCATCCTAGGATACTGTTGGCCTTCCACACTGTGTGTAAACCTGGACTTTGCATCTTCTCTGAATCCAAACCTGGGCTTTGCAAGCAAATGAACCTGGTCCTTCATAGCCTGATTTCAGTTTAAATTTTAGTTGTATTTGTTAGGGGCAGATTCCATTTCCTAAAAAGAGAGGGTTAATGTTAGTAAAAAAGCCTCAAATAAGAAATAATTGCTTTTTATCTTTTCTCTTGACTAGTTAGCTGCAGGTGTTGCACAGAGGAGTTAGGTACAGGTGTCTTCAGTAAGACATGCAGAGAACATTTTGAGAGGCAGCACAAGGTACATTAAGTAGAAATAGAATTGCACTCCTAAAATGTCACTGCTCAGTTTATAGTATAGTAATGTAACTGGAAAGCTGTATCCATATTTGCAGGAAGCTTTTGTGTATTTTACATTTATCTTATTTAGAATGTGAGGGGTAGAACAGCTAAGATGCCTGTGAAGTTTTCCATTGCAACCTGTTGAGAAGACAACAGAGAATAAAGCAAATATTTTTAGTTCTTTTGATTATGAAGCAAAATTACTGTTTCTAGCCTTATATTTTTCCTGGAATATTGCTTATTGGATGCAGCTTTTGAATGGCATTATGCCATAAATCTGCTTGCATTGTGCATACAACCAGAAGGTAGAGGGATATTTTTGTTGAATGTCACAGCTCTATATGGGTGATTTTCTTTTTGGACTTTTGTATTACCTTTTTTCAAACTGCTGCAGTTTTTAATCTGCAGCTTTTTCTTCTGAAACAATGGTATATTGTGTGTTAGTAATGGCATCATCATTTCAGATACTTGGAGAAGACAAATCAAAGGTTTCTGTAGTTAACTTATCAACACTGTTCATTTAGTTTAAAAATCACTGTCTAGCAAAAGTATTGATAGCAATTTACAATGCTTTTCAGCATTTCCTACATTACTGGTATAGGGTGTATGGTATCCTCTCTAAAATAATTGGAAAATTCAAGACTTAAAATAAGTTTGCAGGTTCAATTGAATTATTTTAAGCTAGCAAGGCACTAACCTTTGTGCTTCAAGTGTTTTGGAGCATAAAGCAGTCACAACACATAGACTGTGACTTTTGATTACTTTTGGTTAATAAAAATCAGGGACTCAGTAGGGATGAACCACACATCCAGTGAAAATCTCCTCCCCCACCCCTGCACATCTACTGCGGACTCCTGGAGAGATGTCTGCTCAGTCTGGTATTTCTTCTTTTAGCAGAGCACTGGAAAAGGGTGAATGCTGGTATGCATTATGCTGCTGCTGTTAGTGTGCCAGCCACAGAAGTCTGTGGGAGGAATTTCAGGTGGGTTGTGGCTGGCTGATGAGAGGGTACACAAAACTTGCTGGCAAACACAAAGCGCTTCTTCCCTTACAGACTCTGCAGTGGTTTCTGGACTCCCTGTTCTCAGGAGAATCATGTTGGAGTTAGGCTGGATCAAGGGAAACATAAGCTTAATGCTCAGCAAATGGGTGAAAACCAGGAAGGGATGGTTAGGATCTACTGGGGAAAAGAGCAAGGAATGAGGGAGGAAGCTTTGTGTCTCTGTCATTGCAAAGGGATCTGGGCTGCTCTGCTTTATATTGGCACTCTAGTCCCCAAAAGGTGTAGTGAAACTAGGAAGAGGTAAAGAATGTCAGTAGGAGTGCTGAGCTTCTTACAGACCCCTTTTTACATGTGGAACTAATAAATGAGAAGTCTTTGGTCTAGAAGACAGCTGGGGATGAGAAAGGGATATAATTAGAGATCTGTATGTCCATGAATAATGGAAGGAATTATTTACTGCCTTCTGTCTTTCAGGAGTGGGACTTTACGTTAAATTTTTAGGAGTTGAGTATTTAGGAATACAAAGATACAAACATAATTAAGCTGTGGACTTTATCATAGGATTATGTCACTTCTAAAAATCCATGTAACTAAAAGAATGATCAGGTAAATTGATATGGAAGGAAAATTATCGAAGGCCATCAAGCTCAAACATAGCAGTGAATTCTACCTGAGTTTCTTGGTGCCAAGGGTGGGCAAGAATGCCCATGTCCTGTACCTGCACTAGGCTGCTTCTGAGTTTTGTTATGTTCTTCAGGTGCCTTGATTAAAGGGTCTGATGACTGTCAGAGTCAGAATCTGCTGCTTTTATAATATGCCAGAGGCCAAGCAGTCATGTCCTACTTTACCTCCCTCTCCCTGGGCTCATGTTCCAAGTTGCCATCAATATTGACCGTGCACATTCCTTGCATTGGTGCAATGGTGCAAACTGGTTTCTGGTTCTGTAAAATAAATTGGTGAAGATAAGTTTTAATATTAAGTAAACTAATGCTCCCCTGGACACTCTCACCCCCCTTGCCCTGCATTTATCTGGCTGAGGCACAGCTGAATGTGACTGTGGCACATTCAGAAGCTGGAAAAGAGCAGAAATTTCTTAAACTGGCTTTGCCTCTTGAACTATTATTACAGTGAGATATTCTTAGGGCAAGTGTTGCCAGTGGCTGTTAATCTGAAGCTTACTCATTCTGCCTGAGACCTGAAACAGAGCATACGTGCTTGAAACCCTACCTGTTCTTCATCCTCATCCCCCATGGAGAGAAAACTATTTCACCTGCAGCCTAATTGAAGATACAATCTCCGCTTTCAAAGTATTCCTTTCTCTGGTTCTGAGATGTTCTCAGAAATAATTTGCTAGTTAAAGTAGTTCTTCAGCTTTCAAAAATTAGCCATTTCTATGGTTCTTGCCTCCTTTCTTTCTAGTCTCTAATGCAGACTAAATTTCATCATAATTCTCTTTGTAAGCTAAAGAGAATGTGGGCAACAGTTCAAGAGTACTATAGGAGTATAGCGAAGTCTAAAGAGTTATGCTTTCTATGAAAAAATATTTTTATTTCTAAGAAGGGTCTTATTTTCCAAACTGTTTTAAATGCAAATATTACTTCATATACACTGCAGCATAAATACAACATAGCAACTAGGTGATTCTCAAAGACACTTCACAGAACTTTTGGAATATTCTCTACATTTCAGATTTGCTGTTTTAAGAAGCGTAAAATTGATTTGAAGTTAAGATGGATTGCGGACTGAAGAATCTATATAAAAAGAAATGTAGAAAGCTGTGTTTGGTTGAAGTGTTAAATTTGAGGACAAGAACAAATAAATGAGATAAAATTCCTTCAATATCATAAATCAGGAAAGCTTTCTGTACAGGAGGAGAAAGACTGTTGGAGCAGGCTCCTGGCAGGAACCCGTGCAGAGAGGAGCCCAGGTTTGGTGGCAGGTCTTGTGTCCCTGGAGGGGACCCACACTGAAGCAGTCAGCTCCTGAAGGACTGCACCCTGTGGAAGCAACACATCCTGCAGCAGCTGGGAGAACTGCAGCCCATAGGAAGGGCTCTTGCTGGAGAAGTTGGTGGATGACTCTTTCCCATGGGAGAGATCCAGACTTGTGCAGAAGAAATGCAACGTAACATTTATACAAATTGTCACAGTTCATAGGTTACTGTGGAAAGGGGAGCCTGTTAAATTTTTTGTCTTGCCTCCCCTGTTATATAGGATTTGTTCTCTGACAAGGTGTTCAGACAAGTAGCTTGTCTATGTTTTTTGGTGTACCAGAAGGGCATCTAAACTCTGTCTGAAACCCTCAGATGGAAAATTTATGAATACTGTTGCAGTTGCCACTCTTTTCTGCTGGAAAAAAAAAAAAGGCACAGTCTTAAGTTGTGCCAGGGGAGGTTTAGGTTGGACATTAGAAAGAGTTTCTTTACAGAGAGGGTGATCAGACCTTGGAATGGGCTGCCCAGGGAAGTAGTGGATTCTCTGTCCCTGGAGATATTTAAAAAGAGACTGGATGTGGCACTCAGTGCCATGATCTGGTAACTGCAGCGGTAGTGGATCAAGGGTTGGACTCGATGATCTCTGAGGTCCCTTCCAACCCAGCCAATTCTATGATTCTATGATTCCATGAAATTATTTTTTCTTGTTTCCTAGAATTTAATTCTGATTGTGTCTTTCCTTCCTTACTGGTTCAGTAATGTAGTGCTTGGTATCTTCTCTCTGTGAAGATTGTTGGCTGCCTTGGTAGTCCTTCTCTTTTTGTTAGCTGATGAACTTGGAGCACACAATGTGAAGAATTTTTCAAGCCTTTGGGTAACTTTTATGGTTTATTTCATGGTACACTGCATTAACTACAGCTAACTAGAATGCTGTGAAAGATTTGTAGAGATAAGTGAAGAGATCTCTAGAGACCTTTCTTGTATGAGTGCCATACAAGAGTAAAGTCTCCTCAGGACTTCTAGGTGTTGGTCCTGCAAAAACTAAGGAGACCTTACTCACTTTGTCTATTTATGGAGTGTTGATATGAGTTTATGTTCTTGGCATGTTGTTCCATACGATAAACCTTTTCTATCCTATCAATCACCATCATCATCATCTTTTCATAGTGTCCAATTTCTGGCAAATGGTAGCAGTTGCTAGCACTGTTAGAGCAAGCAGTGTGATCTCAATAAACAGCTGTTGCAGCCAGCTGACAGAGACTTCTGCAAAATCTTCTCTGTGAGGGGATGGAAATTGTTCTGCTGATGTGTATTGTCATCAAACCTGTAGAAAGTTAATTTCAAGTAGAAATTAATGAAGAGTAATTTTTTTT
Source organism: Calypte anna (assembly GCF_003957555.1). NCBI lineage: Eukaryota > Metazoa > Chordata > Aves > Apodiformes > Trochilidae > Calypte > Calypte anna. Next base: position 61,692,434 of record NC_044245.1, read on the forward strand.
CTTTCTGGTCAGTTCATTTAATAATTTTACTGAAAAAGCATGCTAGAATGAAACGAAATTGTGAACTTTGAGTCTTAGACAATTTTTTCATACATGAGTTACATTTAAATAATGCTCACATACATTTATAGAGCCATGTGAAAGAATGAAGTGTCAAGCTCAATTAGCATCTCTCTTGAAATCTCATTAGTAACGTAAATAGATAAAATTTGAAGGATCATTTTCCCTGTTGTGGTTAGGGAATGTGACAGTGAGACTGAAGGAGTTCTTGTCAATTGTTCAGCCTGAACACATGGTCACGACTGTCACCCTTGTATCTTGAAAAACTTCTCAACTGTGTCCTTGTCCTGATTGACTAAGAAAGGATATGCTTACCTCCCAGAAAAAGTAGTGGGTTTTGTTGCTGTCGTTGTTTTGGGTTTTTAAATTTTTTTCCATTTACTGAGGAAAGTAAGGTGTTACAACCAAGGTTCAGATCTGGTTGCTCCATTAACACCTGCAGTTAAGTTCTTTCCACTGACTCTTGATCCTTGTCAACAAAGCTGCTAATCACTACTTAAATCTTGGTAGCAAATTCTAATGTTCAAGCCTTTAAAAGGCAAACTAAGAAAGTTGAGTTTAATTTATGAATTTCTGTGTTGTTTATCAAATTGACTTCATGTGCTTTTGAAGTCTTGCAATAAATGCTGTGTATAGTCATAAAATAGTGGTAAATTTTTCAAATAGCTTTGAGCACTTCTCCCACTGGGGGTGTATCTCCACTGCAGGTTAGTGTTTTTTGGTGGTTCTTATAGCCAGCATTTCAGAAGGAATTCTGAAGGAGCAGTAGTGTTGAAAGGGAATGGTTTCCACTGACTTTGGAGACTTACAAGGTAGTTAGGAGCTGGGAGTAGCTAACCCAAGTGACTGGCTGGTTGGGTCTGAGTCTCAATTCAGTTTTTACACAGAGTTGAAATGCCAGTTAATGCTTGGGGTGTTTTTCTCTTCGAGAAAGCAAGTAATAAATGCAACAGAATAAGAATAATGTGTGCCTAATGAACGCCACAGTAATTTTATCAACACTTCAAGTGTGTGCTTTCATGTAGTTTGCAAAATACACTGTGTTTTCCCTGACAGCAATTTCATTGCATTCAGGCTCAGCATAATTAATTGGAGGCTAGCCTTCAGAGCTAACAGATTTTGGGTCCTGAGGTAGTATTCTTTTTTCCTTTCCCTCTTTTCCTTATCCCTCTGAACCTGATTAGTAAATATCTCCTTGTTTAGATTCTTTTGCATTCAGTTTTACTGTAAAGTAGGGGAAAAAAAAGAGTCTTAAAAAGATGAAGACTACTTGGTGAAATATTACTGGTAGGAATCGTTAGCTAGAATTGCATTTCTTTGCCATTCTGTTATGAGACCAGTTGGGGTGCTAGTAAAACCAAATTTAATACAGTTGTGATTGTGGTTATGCTGAACTTCAGATAGCTGTAGCAGATACTTATTATTGAATTAGAGTCTTGGATAAGCTTTGAGTGAATATGATTAAAGACTTGAAGAAAGATTATTTAACGGGGTTTTGGGCAGGGCCTCAGCAGTCAGGATTGAGTTAGAGCTCTTTTACTGCAGAGCAGAATGACAGTTTTTTGGTCATTTTTTTTTTTGCATTTTGCCTTAGTTGGGCCTTAACTTGCCTAACTTATCAAGTTAACTGAAATGGGATAACTTACTTTAAAAGGTCTGTTTTATGTGACAGAGCACACAGAATTTTTTTTTTTTTTTTTTTTTTTTTGGTAAACTTCAAAGCAAATGGATAGCTTAATCTCACTGTGTGTGGTGACTTTTCTCCTAAGGTGGTTGCTGTTTGCTAAGCAGCATGCTACTGCAGGGAGGACAGAATGGACTAGCCCTTTTTCAGGCTGTTGTTTTTATCTGAGCGCCAGTGCTTCAGTGTAAAGATTAGAAACACTTGAACTTCACATCAGCAAATTAGTGACATTGGTATAATAATGCCTTGGGCAGAAAAACAATCAGAATTTAGAGTGAAGGTAAGCTAGGGACTAGTGATGTATGAAGTCCCATGTTACATTCTGTTTTCCATCTTGTAAATGTCAGAATGTAATGCCTTTATGCCTTTCACTTACTTTAATGGCTTTTTTTTCTTTTATAGTTCATTACTGTTGTAGTGAATGAACTTAAGTTCTTGGAATGTAACCCTGTTTTGGTGAAATATGGGTGACATATGTTATAGGTGAAATACCCAATTGCTCTGCTACTGTAATACTGTTTTCTTAACTTACACTGCTGTATTTGTAGTTCTGATTTCACTGTCAGTCTTCTTTCTCTGAATGTAGTAGATAGGCAGTTTGTAAACCAGTGTTTCCATAAAGCCTGAGAGGGCTCTGTAATTTTATAGTATGCATCTGTTTCTGGTGGTGTTTCTGATTATGATCAGCTGCTACCTTATTATGCAGCCACTTGCTTAAATTGCTTTACTTGTTAAAATGTTTTTATTTTGCTGTTCTTTCAAGGATTGTTTTGCCTATAGAATAGACCTTTGCTGGTGAGGAGGGTTAAACAGATAAGGAGCATGTGCTGCCCACCTTATGCAAGAATATGAAATAACTTAACTGTATTTGTGTATGCATGTGTGCTTATGCAGTATGTAAAGTAACTCTTCCAGGAGTCCTAGTATCAAATTGTAATGCCAGCTTCATTATCCAGCTGTACAGGGGGTGCCCCAGCCAAGCACAAAGTTGGGACTCTTTCAGGGCATTGCCCCTGATACTTTCTTTGATCTTCTCCTGTGTTTAGAAAATAGAAGGGGGGAGATGGGCAAACACATCTCCTTTTGCTGTGTTCTTCGTAGAGAAAGTGGTCTATGTTCAATAGTTTTGTAGTACATGATCACCTGAAACTGTTACTATGGCAAACTGCTATCTATTTCCAGATAAGTGCTTTTGTAAAGTAGCCCAGTGGCCATTAATAATACATAGGCATGGTTTTAAGATGCTTAGTATCAAGCCTGAGAGTAACAGCCTGCTTTGATAAACCTTGAGACAACAAAGGGATCTAGAGCTGTGCGATCTTTTCGTGGAGAACAGGCAAAATAGCATCATTTCTACATAATATACATTATTTACAGATAAGACTGCTGGATGTCTGCTGTCCCTGCTGCAGCCTTATAGACATGGCTAAGCAGTGCAGTTACTTCAGTGGAACCAGGCAAGGTGCACTCATTCTGATGGTCCTGCCACTGGTTTGTTCCCTTGCACTCTGCCTTTGAGTGAGGCAGACCCACACTATTGATGATATTTTCAGCCCGAGTTGCAAAATAGCTTGATTAAAAAACAAAAGAAAATGAAAAATCCCACTCAAAAAAATACCATAATACTTGTTTTGAACAGCTGGTGTTCAGATTCTGTTGACAAATTTCAAGTACTAGAAAATGAGTGAGTTCTTTGTACTATTCTACAACCTATTCCCAGTTACATCATCTCAACAGGTTACTGAACTTGTTACGATTTTATGCACATGCAAGGATGAAGCTTTGTGCTCCCCACCCCTGTTTTCAGCATCATCTCCCAATACTGCTCCAGCATCTCTGGAATCTGCCATATTCCTCCGTCTCCTTCAATGAGGAGTACCTAATTTTACACCTTTGTTCTCAATTTTGAAGGTATACCTTGACCCTACTGAACATTCTTGACTGGAAGAGGGTGAAGTTATGAAACAGCATTGTGTGGAGTAAGGAGAAAATACCCCAATCTTTCATCACAAGTTTTGTGATTTATAAAATGTTTTTTTTTTCTTTCTGGTAGAATTGACATTTGGTTGGAATTGTTGACAGTGCTGGCTGTGGGATTAAAAAGAATAATTCTCATTGGTATAGTTCTGAAAATACTTAAGTCTTTAAAGTAACAGTATCATATACTTCTGGAAGCTCACAGTGTTTTCTGTTGCTTCCTATAGCATGGGACTAGTTTCTTAGTCAGAATATATAGTGCCAGCATAAATCTACTTTTTGTATGACATAGGGAGATGCCTGTGAAATAATGTAGTTAGTTAAAATAAGAAAAAAAAGGAACAACCTTTGTTAAAGTACTAAGTGTGTGTCACCTTTCATTGTGTGTTGTCACAGGCAGCGAGTGGGTAGATAGTAGAGAGAAAATATGAATGCAGTGAAGACCTGTTCTCATTCATTCTACTAGTGTTGAACATTGGAATTGACATTTTGTGAATGAATTCTCTTAGCAAATGTGAGAAGCATTATGAGTCTAGCTTTAGCAACACAAGGCATTGTAAAAAATGTTCGTCTTCTTCTGGATATGAATTTGAGATAACTGTACACCCTGCAATCTTGATGTTTGTTAGCCAAGCAGGACAGGAGAGGCTTAATACTGTTGCAAAAGATAAAGCCTGAGTAGATTCTAGGAGTAGAACTCAGCAGACCCAGTGCTAAGAAAAGTTAAAAAAATCATTCTAGTAGTATTTTCCTAAAGTCATGATGGCCCAAGGACAAAGGCAGGAGGAGATTCAGAAACTCGGTGGGCTGTAGTCATTGAAATACATACTTTTACTCAGACCTGCAAGGGTATTTTTCAGGCTCTCATTGGTATTTGCTTTGGTTTTGAGTTCTAGGCACGTGAGAAAACTCATTCTTCCATCTGAGTGTGCAGGTGGAAGATGCCTTTTGTCAGGTTAAACCAAAATCTCCTCTTACGTAGATGTATTACAAGATCAGGTAACTGATAATGTCTTGAAGTGTACTGGCTTTCCACATTAGAGGACATTTTGTTGTCATTCCACAGCTACACTCACATGTTGTCATTGACACCATGGATGATTAGACATGGATTTTAAAGCTGTGGGAAATAAACATTGTAATTGTTGTATCTCCCCTGATCTGCTGTCTCTGCCCTCACCCACCCCAGATGTGACACCAAATTACCATGTTTTGTCAGTGTTTGGTAAAAATTCAGAAAGATCTAATTATTTATGAAGCTGAAAGATGCCAGAAAAGAAGCCATGAAGCACATGCTAAGAAAAAAAAAATCAAACTTATGTGAAAAATTGTTTGAGACTAATGCAAATTTTATAGTACATCTTCAAGCAGCTACAGATGTGAGTTGTCATAAACTGTAAACAATTCTTTATTTGTTAGTCTGAGTCCTTTGATTTAAGAAGGTATTTTGGAGCCTCTCTGTCTGAATCATTGCCAGGATAATGATTAGGTGGAATTTCCAAATAGCTCAAAAAAATCTATCCTGTAAGCCAATACAGGTGACATATTCCAAAGCCTCTTAATAATGTTGCTGCCTGTGATGCTAGCAGGTGACTTGTGCAGTTGCTAGCTTGGTCTTAACTGCTCCAGCCTCTTGGGCTATTGAGTGTGACATACAATAGGAAACTCTTTTGAAATCCAGAAGGGAAGTTGGACTAAATGATTTCCAGATGTCCCTTCCAACCCCTAGCATTCTGTAATTCTTTGAAGATCAGTGATGAGCATCTTGCTTCCAGCTGGGAAGCTCTGCTGTCCACCAGTGGTTTAAAAAGCCACTGTTACATTTTTTCTTAAAATGAGCATCAGAGGAAAATAAGAAGCTTCCTAAAAGGTAATGGCTTGCATTGCATGAGTAAATATCTTAAGAAATGTATCAGACCTTTCATTTATGTCAGTGACTTGTTGTACCTTTTCCAATTTGGGCTTATAAGTCTGATTGATCTCTTATAACATAAGCTTTCTGTCATTTTTTCACTTCAGTTAAACTGTTTAGGGCTTCTGCTAAACTGTGCATCAGTCTGGCAGGAAAGCTGGTGTATTCTGAAGTTATTTTTCAAGATACAGGTGTATTTAAAAGCTTTCAAAAATTTTTGGATGACTTCCTTGGATAGGAACTTGTCTTTCACTTAGGAACTGGAAGTTCAGAGTTGGTGCTGGAACTCTGGCTAGACAGTCTAATAACATTGCACTTTCATCACAGCTGAAAATTCATTTAAAGTGAAAAATATTCATGGTATAGCTAAATGTATTTTTCAGTTAGATAAGAGTGTGTTCTGCAGAAGTTCTGAGCCACCTGGGCATGAGTTAGCTATGAGCTGAGCCTGTGTAGTCACCATTAATGAAAGGGTAAAGCTGCCGTGAGTGGTTTGGCTCTGAGGCAAAGTGTGTTTGCATTCTACCAGTGCCATATACCAGCTATGTAACTCCTGGTCTGGGCAGTCATGTCACCTGAGGTAGGAGCTGAGAGTAGGCAGAAAAGATTGCATAAAGTGCTTGTGGATTTGCTTCTCATCATCTTTTTTTTTGCTGAGCCATTGTATTGTGGGTTGCTAAGAAAACTGCTCAAGTGTTATTTCCTCCCCTCTGACTCGATGGGGTTCATACATGTAGTCTGGCAGATGAAAGTTTGTGTTTCTGAACTGAGGCTGAAGCCTCTTGGTATCTTTGAATTTTGTGTAGTATGTCTGTTGCTGGGTAGATAGAAAGCTTTTGTCCACGTCCTTATAAACCTTACTACTTTCTTCACTTGTGCTCTTGTCTGTAAACCTGTCCGATTGTGGGTTTTTTTCTCCATCCACATCTGTATATTTTTTTTTCTAGATGTGAAGAACAAGTGGAAATTTCTTCTTTGTGTCACTTCAGGCTTACTTCAATATGTAATTTAAACATGTGCCTAAGGTTGTAGTTTTCTTGAATGGTCTCAGTCTAATTCTGTGTCATATTTTCACCCCCTCTCTAGCACAGGGCTGCAGAGTGAGACAGGGCAGCAATCTCACTTGAAACAGATCCCACCAAAAAAACACGAACTGATTTACTTTACTATGTGGCCATACAGCTGCCAGAATAAGCATAAAAGCATTGAAGGACAACTTGAAGTACCCTGAGCTGGTATCTTTAGTTTGGGTGTTTGTTGTCTCTGCTTTGTTTCTGGCATCTCTCGTGGGAGTTGTGCATGAAGGGCAGTGGTGTTTTTGTGTTGAATTCCTATGCTCTACTCTTTCTGCAGCTAGGGAAAACAGTGGTTTATTTGTCTTCACATTTCTGGAATCTCTACCAGAAAGATTCCTTTGACTCTCACCTTGGTCTCGCATGTCCACCACTGCTGAAGTCAGCAGAGGTTCACCCTTGCACCTTGGTCTGACATTTTGCAGGCTCGGTTTGTTGCTCTGAATGATGGCCTGTATTTTGGCTCCCATGATAAAGTAAAATTGATGCTCATCCTTCTTCTGGGACTCAGGGCTCTTAGATTTTTATATCTATAAGGAACCTGACATTTTAATGTGGGTATCTATTATTAATTAAGTACTTACTGGCTAAATATCTGTGATGTATCATGAATATCTAGTCATCTAATTATTATTGAATACATTGCAGATTACAAAAAATTTCATATTATAGTAATGATGTACACTGACTTTGTTTCTTTTCTCTTTCTTTGGTGCCTTTGTTTGAATGGTGTACTCATACTTCTCATCATTGCTGGTTTTTTTGCCAATCATCTAGAAAACCACCTAAGGTAAGCAATTTGTCTGTTTTTGCATTTGTACCTATTTGAAAATATTGAGCAATACATAAGTGTTAGGTGTGCTTCTGTAGTGTGTGATCCATACAGCTTTGATAAAGAAAAATGCATTAATAAAAATCTATTCCTCATACTTAAGTTAAAGACTTCATAATTCCAGAAATATGCATTTTAATTTAACTGACATGCAGGCAAGGCACATGCTTGTTAAATCTGTGATCAGGACAAGCCATGCTTTTAACACATTTATAAAAACATTTGAAAGAATACATAAGTATTGTGTAAGATATTTCATTGCACATAATTCTGCTTAGAAGTTACAGTACTTTAATCAAGTTTTTCTAAGGTGGCAAAAACCCAAACTGTTCTTGTTATTAATTCCTCAATGCAATCAATTACAAATTTGTGTAAAATTGGTTAAGGGACAATGAGTGCTATCTAGCTATTGAGATAAAGAAGGAGCCTTACTAGGATGAGAAATACAGTATTGGTACAGGGCCGGGCAAAGATAAGATTCAAGGACTGTGTCAACTATGTCTTAGCACATACAAAATACTGTCTTGGTATCCCGCTTCAGCAATTTAATGTTAATTTTATCCTTTCTATGGGATGGTACTTTTTACAGCAAAAAGCTATAGTTAGCTCTGAATGAGGCTTTAGTTTCCATTATTCTCTGTGTTCTTCTTCAAGAAACTGTGTGAAAGTCTCATGAGACTTCTGCCAGTGTAGCAGGGCATTCTGTAGGCCTTTTGAGAATAGAAAGTGGGATGGATATTGATCCATATGTCTGTCTTATATGGGTGTAAATCTACTTTGAGTCAGACGACTATTTCATTTGTGTGTGTGCATATATATATATACATATATATATAAATGTACATTTCTGATGTTTTAATAAATTTTTAAGTGTCGGAAGAGAATAACTTCTTAGTAAATAGTGTCTTGTTCCCAGAATGGGAATGAACTATTGAACAAACTATTTTAGCTTTAAGTAATCATATTTGGAAAAAAAAACAAATAAAAACTATGTAATACATGGTTGTGGCAGGTGAAAATTGATAACACTCATAATTAAAGTTTAAAATGGTATGCTGTGCTAATTTTTCCTTTTCTATGGAAATGGCTAATAAACCTGTGAGCTCTGCATTTATGGTATTGTATGGATGCATAGACAGTGTATGTTAGGGGTGATGTTCAGTCTGGGCAATGCATTACTAAATACTTGAAGCCCCAGACTCTGTCTAGTCTAGACTGAGGATTAGGCTTCAAAACAACTGATAATGAATATGAAATCAGACTCTTTCTTAAATTAATGATGTCACGTGGTTTAACATGGTAAGTAACTAAGATTGGATATGGTACTCATTACCTGTAAGTAGTTCCCATAAGTTTACCTGCATGTAAACCTTTAATAATTCTTCAAACGATTGACCAGGGGCTTTATTAAAAAAGAGCTCTGCGGAATACTGTTTGGGCTTTTTAAAATGCTAATACCCCTTGGTTTTTCTCATTCTATGAGAAGTTACTGCTTTGTAGCAGTCAGGCACAATAGCCCCTTCTAATCTGAAATCTGCAATCTCATTTTAAGACACAGATACAGATGAATTAGAGACAAAACTCTAGATTTTTCACTGATGTGGCAGATGAGTGAACCCGCATCACTCTTTTGATGTGGAAGCCATAAACTCTAGATGTCTTGTTAGCAAAACAGCTAACCAACAGCTTTGCTGGCATTTTCTGGGAAACCTGAATCAAAGCCCCATATTTTTTACTTAAGCTTTTTGGTTACCAGAATAAGTATTTTGTTTCAGTTTTAATAGTTACTAACATTCTGACTGTTGTTCTCTGTCACCTAGAAATGGCCTATATAACCTTGTTACCCAGGGTAATATGCACACTTACGTTGACTCTGAATACAATCTTAGCACTTGATTGTGCCTTATTCTTTCTCCTGACTTCCCTTTTGGATGTGTTCGTGCTATAATGTTTGTGAAGTAAAATTCTTGTAATGAATTATACAATGAGTACATACCAAGATCACATATGCATATTTTTACTATGGACTTCCAATTGTGCAAGATCTGTCCTGGTGAATTGTTTCATTGCTTGTAGCTCTATCTGTTACTCTGCTATTTCTAGATGTCTGTAAATGGGATGTCCAAACTTTTTTCCAGTGATCATACCACTCAGACTGAAAATACTGTGCAGTATCAAACACTGGAATAATAGAGCTGGGGAAAAACCTTCCCATGCTGCTACTCTCACATGGCAGAGTCTAGCTTTCTTTTTTACAAGCTAGAATGAAATATGAGGTACAGAATATTGCAAAAATAGGAAAGATTTAAGGCTTGTTTGTTAGTTCCCTTTGTAATTTAAAGGCCCAGGATAATTTTGGGTCAGGTTGTGAGAACTGGCCAACACCTGTGTGAATTTGTCTGCTTGTGGTTTCATGCCGACCTACTCAGATCGGTGAGGTGGGTGTATACCTGTCTTTCATGTTTTTTCCATTTTACTTACCTTCTGAAAATACATTAAGCTTCCTGGTAGAGTGGCTATAGAATTGACATCAGAGCAGTAGGAAAGAAGTACTAGTCCATATAGTTATAGAGACCTACTCAAAATGCTTGGAAGAAAAACTGAGCGTTCAGGAAATCTTAGTGGAGATAAAGGTCACTATTTAAAACTTTTAAGTTTCGAACAAAAATTATTTGCTTTTTTCATTTAGTGTTAAAACACCTAACTGGAAGAGATTTTCCAAAATGCAGTTTAAAAACTAATTCACGGAGAATGCTTGAAGTTTAAGAAGCTCTTTTTGTGTCTCACAGATTTCTGTTCCAATACGTTTCAGTAGTAGTTTTGATCAAGTTGGTTAATAATACTTTTGACACAAGTTGGTTAGCACATTTTTTCATCAAAAAGCTAAAATGGTATTTTCTAAGCCCAGTAATGCTAAGTTTGAGTATTGGCCTTTGAGCCTGAGACTTTAGCATTAAGAGAACTTCTGATTGCTGTGATAGTCATATTGACAAGGGTTTAATACCTTCTTCAGGGAAATTGATCTTAGAAAAAAAATAGTATGAAGAAAAGATCATTTTGTATATTCCTATCAAAAGTAATACCCATCATTTTAATATTTAAGGAAGACTAAGCAGCTAAGATGGGAGAAAGAAAGGAATACCTTAGATGAGACTTAAAGGGTTTTTTGTTCTTCATCACAGCATAGGTTCAGTATCTTGTATCTTCAGACAAAATGATCAAAAGGGTCACTTTTCATGTTGAGGACATTGTCCTACATTCCCACTAAATTCCTTCGCTATGTACATGCAGAAGAGCCTCACCGATTTGGACAACTGTCTTGGTTTTGTCTGCATTATTTCTTACTCTGTTAATTCTTGCATTTGAAATCTGTTTTCCCAAAGATCTGAGTTGTTCTGAAAATTACTTTGGTCAGGTGCTTCTTTAGGCTATTGTTGCCTGAGATGTTGCTGTTTGCTGTTTTGTCATCACCAATCAAAGTAATCCTTTAAATGTTTGTATGCTTGTTTTACCGAGAAGGGAGTTTTACTGCAGCTGCTCTGCATGTTTTGCAGATAGTGCATACTCCAGCAGTTTCCACTTTTTGCCTGACACTATTTAAAAAATTATCTTGTCACTTATGTTAGAAGGATTTGGCAATTTTCCACAATAGATTTTACAAATAGACTGAGTCCATGTCCTGGCTTCTTATGTTTAGTATGAAAGCATGCTAAAATGCTTTATTTACATTTGTTTTTTTGTGGGAGAGAATTTTTCTTTTTCTATTGCATTATCATTTTTGAACTTTTAAAACAGTATGACCAGTTTTTTATGTTTTTAGAAAAAAAAATCCAATTAAAAACTACTTGGCTATAAGCAACACTTAGCCACAAGCACGTATTTTAGGTTTTAACGCCTCTTTGCAAGATCAGATTTTAAACTGATTAATCCTGTTGTGATTTTCCATGTTAACAAGGGGGAAAATGTGTAGGACAATAGATTAAATTGGCCTACAGTACTACTGTATTGACATTTAAGTCATTACACATGAGCATTTGTAGCTGGGTAACCTTTTTAACTGGGCTGTCAGATATACTGCATGTAACACTTCGTTTTTGGGGGAGGAATGGGCATCTGGTGTTACGACTGTTTTTTTAGTTTTGTGTGGGTTGTTTTGTTTGGTTGGGTGTTTTTTTGTGGGGGTTTTTTTGTGCTTTAGGTTTGTTTTTTAATTGAACTGCTTGCCATTTGATCACTGAGAAATCAGGTATTGTTACCAGGTCCCGTGAGGAAAATGTCCATAGAAATGGAATGTGAGAAAAGAAACACTCACTCTTGGACTGTATAAAGTCAGGAGAAGGGTTAGAGCATTCTTATTGATGAGTGTTCTTTATGGTTAGATTGGAAGCACAATTGACAGATGTTTGAAAGTCATGTAAAATGCTCCTTACTTATGTGGAGGTCTGAAAATAAAGTGAAGTAACTGCTGCATTTTGCTTGGAGTCCAGTGGCAAAACCATAGACTTAAGTCACAGCAGGGAACATTGTGACTCATTGTGTCTTTCTGCTTGTGCTGCAGTAAGTGACTCAGACCTCCCTGTTAGATTATTATTATTATGGGGTTTTGTTTGCTTGTTTTCTCTTCAGAAGGGAATTCCAGAACTCACTTTACTCTTGTGGAGTAAGTGTTTTCTCTGTACTGAGTCTTCTCTCAGGCCATTCGATGTGTTTTATGTTAAGGTAGGGGGGAAGGGAAGGAAGCGAGGTTACCGACTACCTCGTTTTATCCTTCTGAAATACTTCCAGAAACATAAATTTTGGGAAGAGTTAGCTTATGACACATATATAGATTATATTACGTAGCAGTTCTGCAATAGCAGGGATTCCCAGATGTTCTACATCCCCCAAAATAAAGAGGAAGTAATCCATCTTCTTCCTCACTTCACAGTTTGTCTTGTAGGGAATGAGGCATTCCTGCCTGTGGCTCTTGCGTTCCATTGAGCTGCATGGTTTGCCTCACTAAGGAGGTCAGCTCTTGGAAGACAAGGCAAAGAAAATATTGGCCCAAAGCTTTGGTAAAGAAAGTTGTTTGGCTTTCTTCCCTCACCTCTTGGGATCTCCAAAGAAAAAAAGAATCAGTACAATCTGTATTGTTAACTCAGCCACAGTCAGTTTACCATGGTAAAGTCTGGGAAATACACTGCAGCTTAAGGTGTGTTTGTGGCAGTGTTAAATGTCTGTACCATGATGTACTGAAATGTGCAGAAAGAATAACTTGGATCAAATCCCAATGTGTTAAGTGGTTTTACAGGACATTGTTCCAGTTCCACAAATCTACTGAACACAATATTGAATCTCGTTCTTTTTCTGTCCAGCTGGAATTTGTGACTGAAGTGATTTTAAGTCTTCATTGGAGCAGGCTCTTGATAGCTTGTCTAATGTAGATGCTTCTTCTACTTGTAGTTTTTCAACTTCATCTATTGAGATCCAGTACTGTACTCTTTATTTTAGGTATTAGGTAATCTAATACCATTTATTTGCCCCTTAGGCTTGTAAATAGTAATGCTCTTAAAGCATCAGAAGCCCAACCCACAGGAAAACTTTTGTGCATCTTGTATTGATGTCTGCTAAATAGTCATCTTGCCAAGTTTTGTATATCAAATACATTCAATGCTGTTTCATTACTTTTGGCAGGAAACTTCTGTCAGCATTGGTGCCTGAAGTAGAGTGGAGCTAATTGTTAGGCTTTGGTTGTGTTTTGAAGTCTGTATTAAGGGGTACAGTAAACAGTATTTTGTGCTGTGTATAATACAGATAGAAAAGTATTGTTGCTGTTCTGCAGCTCTCAGGATTTCCCAGACGTATTTCTGCTGCTGAAGACTTTTTACAGTTCTGATTCAGGGTCCACCAAAGCAGTAGAGTCTAACTGCAATTAAATAGTCATGGATTTGTACTGCTTTAATAGATATGTCATGTAGCCAGATTTCCTAATTTGTCTTTTTATGTGCTTCTACAGGTGTTTGCCTTTGATTACTGCTTCTGGTCCATGGATGAATCAAACACCACAAAATACGCAGGTAAACTGCATTGAAAATGTAAATAACTTGATAACACCTGAGAGCTTGGGGGTTTGTTTTGTGGAGGATTTTTTACATCTCATACTGTCATGCTCAATTGACATCTTCACAGAAGCAGACTTCTCATTTTTATAGGGGCTAACTCATCTGAGAGCTAGTGACTCAGTTTAGGAGGAATACAAGCTTCAAAGTGCCCTGTTCAGGAGGAATACTTTTACATCTAAGCTATAGTGTTCCTTTTTTTGTCCTCTGGAAGAGCCTTTTGTGAGGATTGTGTGTGTCACTTAAAACAAAATTTAATTTTTGTGACTCCTTCCTCCCAAAAGCTGGAGAATCCAGGCAAGATTGTAATTGTAGTAGGTGGTCTTCTCATAACTGGATTTGTGCATTAGCATATTTATACCTCATAAGAGGACTTGTTTTCATAGAGACAGCTCTGAACACTGGAATTCCAAGGCTCTGGTCCATGGAGAGGAGAAAAAAAAACCCAGACACATTCACTTTAGTCATATTATGAAGTTTTGTGGCCCATAAGTGATCTTGAAGGTTGATACGGTTAATTAGCTGAAAGTTTGAGATCGGTGGTTTGATAAATGAACTGTCATATACTTCTGCTAAAATACATCTCTGGCTGCTGTAGCCCCTGTGTAAAATTCCAGATCTTAGGAGTTGTACATAATCACAAATTCTGCTGTACTTCTTACTTGAATGAGCAAAAATTGGTTTCTGCAGGACACGTTCTGTGTTGAGTCATCTCAGTGACTGCATTTGCACTGCAGTGTTCATAGTTCAGGATGGTAGAGTTGAAAGGAGGGGAATGTGGTTATAGAACAGAATAAGTCTGCCTTGATCTGGAAAAGGAGTGAGTTTTATCTGGTAGGTTAACCAGAGATGTTTTGAGCACTATAGCTTTACTACCTACCATTTGTTTATTAACTTGAACTGGACAAGAGTCAGTTTGTGGATAAGGACACACCTGCCTTCCTTGAAAAGCTCATAGAGAAAAATAACAGCTCTGAACTATAGGACACTGAGAAATTCTCAGATAGGAGAACAAAGAATTCTTTTCAAAAGCCTCAACAACAGTAAGAGCCTATTGTTGAAGTTTGCAGTGAAGTGGATCTTAAAAAGGAAGGAAAGAAGCTCTTCAGTTTGGGAACAATTCAAGAGATGGTATAAATAACTCCTGTAGCACTTAGGCAAGTCTGTTCCAAGGACCACAGCCTGTATTCATTTGATTGTGGATTTTTCTCAAACTGCTTAAGTTGTCTCACATTTGGCCTTATATCTCAGATCTGTTTCTTCAAGCTGCATTATCCTCAAAGGCCAAACACCTGTCTTTGGACTAAGCTTTTGTTTTATATGAGAAATATATATGCTGACCAATGCTTCCTCAGCACCTGCTTTGAAGAAAACAAAGCAGGAAACTGGCTTAAAAAACTGCACGGTTCTGCCTGCGTGACAGATTGCAAATAGTGTGTTTTGAGCAGACAGGAGTGTCTGTCTGCATGTAGTTCTGTCTCTGCAACTTAATCTGTTACGTGGGAGAAACCACTCTGTTTTACTCTTCCTTGTTTTTTAGAGGAGGCTACATAATATGCAGGACTTAATTTTGTGTCACACAGCTGACACGTGACTTTTAGATGTTTTGGAAAACTTGGTATGGTTTTAGCACTGCAATGGTCAGGCACGTAAAGCCTAGACATTACAGTACCTAATATGAAGCACTTGAGACTTTTTAGTGGATTAAGGCTTTGAATATTAAATGCCAGCGCTTTGTCAGTACTTGTCAGTGTGGCTAGGTTACAGTAGTTGTACGATGTGAGTGGTTGTGATTTTAAGTTCTTGTTAAGATTCTCTTAATTCCCATTTTAGAGAGATTCTTTTAAAATTGTTGTGCAGCGGAGCTTTTAATGATTCTGATTCCCATACATCTGAGTTTTAGTTTAACTGTTAGATCATGGAACCAATTGCAGTTTATTGCTGTCAAGATTTGCTTAACATGTTCTGGGTTGGAGGTGAAGCCATGAAGAGGCTGACTGTTCACTGTTGTACCTAACAACTTACTTATAGAATCATAGAATTGGTTGGAAAGGACCTCTGAAATCGTCAAGTCCAACCCTTGAACCACCGCTGCAGTTACCAGACCATGGCACTGAGTGCCACATCCAGTCTCTTTTTAAATATCTCCAGGGATGGAGAATCCACTACTTCCCTGGGCAGCCCATTCCAATGCTTGATCACCCTCTCTGTAAGAAATTCTTTCTAATATCCAACCTAAACCTCCCCTGGCACAACTTGAGACCATGCCCTCTTGTCTTGCTGAGAGTTGCCTGGGAAAAGAGACCAACCCCCCCCTGGCTACACCCTCCTTTCAGGGAGTTGTAGAGAGTGATGAGGTCTCCCCTGAGCCTCCTCTTCTCCAGGCTGAACAGCCCCAGCTCCCTCAGTCCTTCCTCACAGGACTTGTGCTGGATCCCTTCACAGCCTCCTTGCTCTTCTCTGGACCTGTTCCAGCACCACAATCTCCTTCCTGAACTGAGGGGCCCAGAACTGGACACAGTACTCAAGGTGTGGCCTCACCAGCGCTACTTGGTTCTAGCTGGTTTTGCCCTCTAAGGGGAGGAGTTCAAGAGCAGAAGTGATGTGTCATAATGTTGCAGTCATCACATAGCTGTCTGAATCTGTGCAAGTAGGAGACAAATACCCCTATTTCAGAATGTTGTGAACTAGAAATACTAGAAATGTAAAAACCAGACAGTAAAACTCATTTTTTTTTGTTACAGTATATCCTGAAGGTGTTTGCCACTGAGTGAATCTTAGGGGAGTCTGTAATTGCCCTTAAAGGGAATCTTGTTGGAAAGGGTGTGGCTGTTTTTCTGCCCCTCCCTTTTCCTGCTTCTGAGTCTCCAGTCTAGCAAATTTGAGAATGTTTAAATTTTAGTTGTAAAATTTGTATTTTGGAGATTGTGAGAACGGGTCCTAGAATTCTTCTGCAGTGTGTAGCTTTCCATAGGAATACTTGTAAATCAGATCTCCTAGTCAGCACCTGAGAAACTGTAATGAGATGACTTGGAGGAATACAAGGAAAAGAGCAAGGAGATGCAAGAGAGAATACTCTAATAGCTCATTATGAAAATGATGGCATTTATATTCTTGCATGTATGTACTTATCTTTGTTTTCAGGGACTTTTTTCAAAACCTTGCCTATTTTCCAAATGTAAATGTTCTAATAATTCATGCTGGCTTAGAGATTCCAGCTAAGATTTTCATGTACAGTTTTATGGGTAGGTAATGTGAAGGTTTTATTTTAGAATTCTTAATAATTTAATAACCACTATTAACACACCATTAGCACTGCCATACTTTGCTACCTTTACTTATTTTTGTATTTTTGCCAGTGAAATACCCAGCTATTTCAGTAGAGAACATATGAAAAGACGTTTCTGCTTCCAAATGACATTTTAAATGCCCTTGATGTGTAGTAACAGCACAAGCGTGGCATTTGAAAGTTACAGGGCTTGTATATCTTAACATGTAAATCTGAGAGGATAATGGGTTTCCTTTAGCTTTCATTTAAGTCAGATACCATTTTGAATGCTGAGATCTTCAGTGTTGTTGGTTTACATGTTTATGGAAGAAGGTCAAGAGCCATGTTGGAGTGCTGAACATGTGAAAATATTCAGTTTTGAGAGCTGATGGAGGAATTCTTGGGTCAGTCTCCTGCTGGAAGTTGTACTCTGAGAGATAGAGAGATACCAATTTGATCTTCTTTAGATTTTTCTGCTGTTGGCATCAGGCTTGCAGTTGTGCTTATCAAAATGTATAAATAATGCTTTGAAGTTATGAAGATGGCTGTAGCTGTCTGGTAAAAGTGGAAAAGGTTTCCATATTATCTTGAAACTCCTTTTCAGAATGCCTTCAGAACCAAGTGACATCCACCACTTCTGGTTGGCAGGGTTTCCCACCTTGCCACTCTAGAGACAGTGCTACGTGGGTAGCAGTGCTACTGAAGTTACAGAGCATCTAGCAGCATTGTTTGATAAGCTTTATCACTGGGTGATTCTAGGTTAACAATCTTGCTCCTTAAAGTAAAGGAAACAATACTATTTAAACTGTGGTCTGCAAGAACCATTCAGCAGGCTCTGCTCCTCTTACCTCAGAGGGATGAGAGACGAGATCCTGACCTTTGAGAAAATGCTCACTCTGGGCTTCCTGACAGCCTTGGGTTGGCTTTCCCCTTCTTGCCTGACTGCACACGTGTCAGGCACCCAAGGCTTGCCCATGTTCTACACAAAAGCTGGGAGAGACGAGAGTTGTTTCAGTGTCTGGCCTTCAGTGGCCTCTGTAAGAAGTTATATGGTCTTATCCAGCTGGAAGATTGGGAATTCCTGTCTCAAAGGTTGGTGTAGGGAAAATCCTTCTGTTAACTAAATAAATTAGAAATAGCGTGTGGGTTTTGTTTTGTTTTGTGTTTTTTTCTGTATTTCACCCTTTTCCTGTAGATTAATTTAGAGTCAAGTTAAAACCACAGCTTACCTCTTCCACTATGTGTCCGTGCTGAAATGCCCTGTATATAAGCAAAAGTATTAACTGAAGGTAGTATATAGCAAACCAGAAATGCAGTATTGTAGACAGTGGAGCCTGCACCATAAGTGCACATGAACATAATTCTGTGTAATACAGATTTTTTTAATCAGTTTGCAGACCCACTTATAAAATTAATGAGAGAAGCAGTGAGATTGCATAATGAAAAATTGCAAGGTCTTGTGGTTGATATGCTGCAACCCTCTACAGTGCACTGCATTAGCAAAATAATAAATAACTAACTGAAGTTTAATATTATATTCTTTTCTGTGAGTGCACTTCAAAACAAATTTTATTTTCTTCATGATAATTTGGTTACCAAAAAGATCATTCCTTAATGACTCGTGTGTCTATCTTTGCATTCCTGAGCTCTTAAAAACTAAAATCACTGTTTTAGAATTATGCATTTGTGTCCAGTTGACTTTGAGTTTTCGTGTTGACTGTTCGAAAAAAATTAATCTTCTGGAAAAAAATAACCCAGCTTTTCCAGTGAGATTCAAACTTGGTTCTTTTCTTGGTATTTAGCAGTGAGATGCTCTGTAGGTCTTACAGTTATTATGATTATGCAGAGTTTTATAACATTTTACTATCTTGTTTTTCTTGGGAAATGTGAAGGTTACCTTTTTGCTGGTGAGAAGAGGGTAATAAAAGTTTTTTCCTTTTCTGACAAAGTGCTTGATTCTCCAGTCACAATCATTGTGGAATATATATGCATTTTTCATGTGATGGTTGTACTCGGTTTCAGTCTTTGCTTCGTTTTATGTTCTTGTTTGGCAAGATTGTAAGTGGCTCCTTGCCTCTTTGATATTTGATAACTTAAAAATGTGCCCTCAGGTGCCGTTCTGAAATGTTGTGTATTTTTGTTCTGATTTTTGTGTGTTTTAAGTTCTTATTAAAACCTTCTCTTGTTATATTCTCTTCATGCGTTCTTCAGTAGTTTAGTGTTCTCCATAGCTATTTCCAGGTTATTGAACAATGCTTTCAATATAGATATAAAGTGATCATAAATGATCATAAGTCACAGGAGAACTGAATGAATGTGCATGGGCAAGGAGATAAGAGTTATTCTGGAGTATAGCAGATTCTTCCCTGGTTTTAATTCCTGTATTCAGCATATCTGAACTGTGTTAATCCAAGAACACTTCAGAATTTTAGAAATTCAACTGAAAAGATACACGAAGGCTATTTGATGGGACAGCACCCCACTACTTTTGCCTTTACACCAGAGAAGACATTAGGTTAAATTTAAAGGAAAATCAAAGTAATGTAGTATGTTTTACTCCTGTTTACATGTCTGTAAATCATTCCACAGGTTCTGCAGGAATTTTTTGGCTGTTAAGGTTCATAGGTTGTAAATGTACTCATGCAATGCATAAATGTATAGCTAGGTATTTTTTTTATGTCACTGTGTTCCCTTTCATAACTATGGAAGTCACTGTTGCATTCACTGTACAAAATAATTTACTGTAAATAACAACTGCTGAAACTAAATTACCAAAATGAGAGATGCAGCTGATCATAGCTGTTCAGAAAGTCACCAGGCAGATTAAAACCAAACACCAGAAGGTATATAAATACTGTCATTAGCTCAGCTCTGCTGGTTTCATGTACACACAGCTGGTTAATTCTCTGGTCAAAACTCAAAGCAGACAACCCATTAGCCCTCATGATAGTATACAAATTCTGGTTTTTCCTATTAAAAAAAACAACTGCTATTCCTGTTTTCATCTTCTACATCTGTAAGATTGAAGTGCATCTAAAATCTGCCTAGGAAACCATTTTCAGACTAAGAAATTCTGCAAGAGGTGTTTCAAACTACAGGTTTATCAGAATATATCCTCAAACAGCTCTGTTGAAGTCTCCCCAACTCCTAATATGCACTTCCCACCTAAATGTCATTGGAATGCTTTTATCTTGGTTCTAGCATCACCTTGCCACAGGGTGAATCATAATAGGTTATGGTGAAACCAGCCTAGTTCCCAAGAAAACAACTACTGCTATTTCTAGCATGATATTTGTTGTGCATCTAGTAACCTAGTTCACTAATGGGTTTCATTGCAAGAGTTACAGAACTCTTGGGTATAGTTTGTAATTAATGAATATTAATTTCAAAATTTACACTTAATACAAAATTTAGGCATCTGTGTTATTTTCTAAGCGTTCAGTTTATATGATATCTTCCAAATAACTGCTCCCTTCGCAGGAAAATAAGCAATATATTTAAACACAGAGACAGTTATTGGACTAGTTCCAGAAAAGTTTTGAACTTTTCACTCAGTTGTATGTAAAATAATTTGTTTATTGGTGAGCTTAATATTAAAAATGATTGGCAAACCTTTTTTCTTGCTTTCAGTAAATTTTAGTCTGTTATTGAATTTAAAATAAACTTTTAAATAATTATTTTCTAGGTCAAGAAGTGGTGTTCAAGTGCCTTGGAGAAGGAATTCTTGAAAAGGCCTTTCAGGGATATAATGCTTGTATTTTTGCCTATGGACAGACAGGTGGGTATCTTGTGATAAAAGGGAAGAGAAAACTTATTGTGCACATGGGGAATGTGAAGAAAAAATAATAAATATTAAGATAGATTCTATTAAAAAATAGTACCTTTTTATTATATTTGTATACCATAATGTTAATGTTAAGCATTTCATACAGCTGGGGATAATGTGAAGTTCTTAAAGTAGCTTTGTAAATATGCCCCTAGTTAATACTTGTTGGGACCACTTTCAAAGTCTAAAAGAAGTAGTTCATACCAAAGGCTCATTCAGTCTTTTGTGTTTGAGTGTGTTCAAAGAGGTCCCAGCTAATGGCCCTAGTGAATAAAACCTTTAAAATAATTTCTGTTTCCCTGTACCTTGTAGTCAAAAGAGTTAGCTATCTGTCTGGAATAGAATGTCATGTTGTATGGGCATCTGGAGGAAAACCAAGAGAATTAAAATGTGCTTCTTGAACAAATGAGTAGTTCAGAAACTGCAGTCTAAAACATTTTCTTCTCCTTTCTTCCTTTAGGTTCAGGAAAATCCTTTTCAATGATGGGCAATGCAGAGCAGCTGGGTCTGATCCCACGGCTCTGTTGTGCTTTATTTCAGAGAATCTCTGTGGAAGAAAATGAATCTCATTCCTTTAAAGTTGAAGTGTCCTATATGGAAATCTACAATGAGAAAGTCAGAGATCTGCTTGACCCAAAAGGGTGAGTAACTTCATCCCCACAGCCATCCTTGTTTTGGTCTGGAACTAGAAAAGTAGAAATCACATTTTGAAGTCGTTGAGAAGGTTTTTTTCCCAAATTTGTGTTTATATGAACTCCTTAGAAAGGGTTAGATAACAAACACCAGAAAGAAGAGAATATCCATGTAGAGCTTGGATATGAAGTTCTAACTGGTGTGGATCAACCATTATAATGAATATAAATACTGTATGAAGTAGTTTAGTGCCTATCTACAAGTAAATTCTGGGATATTTTTTGCCATATGATCCATACTTTATTCAGATAAGAATTTTCATCAACTAGAAGGTGTTTGAAGCTTATTTACAATCTGGTTCTGTTTTCCTGGTTTGAGCCTTTTGAATGTGGAAGCATAACACCTCAAAATATATTCATGATACTCATTCTTCTGTCTGGGCTACACAGTTGTACTGATTAGGCTGCCTGGCTTGTAGGTGTCCAGGCAAAAGATAGTTTGATGAGGTTTTTTGGGCTGGATGCTGATACATGTGATTCCTGAAAATAATTGCACCAGGTGAAGAAGTGTGCAAGTCAGTTAAAAAGGTAGATTTGAGACTCACTTGATATACATTAATAAAGTGTGGAAAAAGTCAAGAAGAATTTGCTTTAGCAAATTGGTGGAAGGAGGGGCGAGTGGGTTTTGTTTCCTTTTTTTTCAGCGTTCTTTCTGCCAAATAAAGCATTTCAAGTTTTGTTCCAATCACAAATTAAAAATAATTTATGTGTACGGATTAAAACCAATTAGATTAATTTGAGTTTTTATTATTAATTTGTTACAACAACCCTGGAAGGCTTCTGCTAGATAGAGGATTCTCATTATTTCATACTATAATTTTAGTTTTTCAATAAAGTTTACACATTAGTGGAGTGTACATAAAGTCTACTTTCTTTCATAGGAGTCGTCAGTCCCTTAAGGTCCGAGAGCACAAAGTATTGGGGCCCTATGTGGATGGCCTGTCTCAGCTGGCTGTTACAAACTTTGAGGTAAATCTCAAATACTGACAAGTTTACTAATAACACTCTGTACATAAGAAATAGAATTCTTACAAGAGCTAAACTAGCCTGTCCAGACATTTTGGTTCTTGAGTGTATATGATCTCTGGCAATTGCGAAGATCTTCTCTAGTGCTTCAGGAGCATTTATTTCATATAAAAGCTTCCAGTTTCCCTTTATGTTGGTTAAAAGTATAATAGTGGTATTGCTTTATTTAGCATTTTTCAGTGCATACAGGATGCACCAATTTTCTTAGACACAGGAAATGTAAGGCTTCTCAAATAAGAATATTAGTCTTCTAGTACTCCCTTTGATTTTGTTGTTGAATACCACCTCTTATTTCATATAGGGATATTTTTTTTTACAAGGATATGTAGTGATAGGATAAGGACAACTCTAAGAGGGTAGTTTTAGACTATATAAAAGAAAGAATTATTTTTTTTTTCCAGTGAGGGTGGTGAGACACTGGAACAGGTTGCCCAGAGAGGTGGTAAAAACATTCAGGGTCAGGTTGCATGGGGCTCTGAGCAATCTGATCTATTTGAAAATGCCCCTGCTTACTGCAGAGACCTTTAAAGGTCCCTTTCAACCCAAACTATTCTATAATAAATAAATCAGTATTGTAGAGGCAATTGAACTGCTGTAGCTACAGTGGAAATAACTAAAACTTGCAGTTGTATAAATTGCATAGTCCTTACTTTTCATAAGGAAACCTATTTGGAAATGGTTTTTAAAACTGTTCATTCTATGTTTAGTATTGTGTAGGAACCATTTTAGGTTTTTATCGTCTGGTTTTTTTCTTTAAGTACCTGTGCATATTGTAGAGTTACAAAAACTTCTTTTGCAGCTTCTGTGGTGAATTGCAGGCTTTGAAAGCACACTTCCATTATTAAAATTCTACGACATATTGTTCATGCCTACTTTTGTAAGATTACTTTTATGAAACTATCTTGGAAGTCTTTGCAAGCACATGTATCAGACTCAGCATAGTTGTCTTTTTTTTTTTTATGTCCATGGGAAGTGTACAGGCTCCAAGTGAGATAAACCTTGGAGGCAATTAAGTGAAGATGCTGTTAGTGCAATTCGGTAAAGAGATGCATTGTGTTAACTTGTGTGAGTAGATCTGTGCTGGCCTGATTACTGGAGTTAAAAAATATGATCTGTAATGCAGATGTTGCCAGCATATTTCAGCACCAGATAAGGAGAAAGTGCTTTGGATGTAGTTGCTGGGCTTTTAAGTGCAGCACTTAAAACATATTACATAGCCTCTGTACATCTCAAAACGTGCAAGGAATTTACTCATTACCTTACCTTTTTCCTCTTTCCCACACATATACATCCTTCTATTTAGATGAGGATTTTGTTCAGCAGGCACAAAATCTTGGTTTTATCCTGGCATAATTTTTTACTCTTTTTGCTCTAGGATATTGAGTCACTGATGTCAGAGGGAAACAAATCACGAACAGTTGCAGCAACCAACATGAATGAAGAAAGCAGCCGGTCTCATGCTGTATTCAATATTATAGTGACTCAGACACTTTATGACCTGCATTCTGGTGTATGTATTTCTCTTGATTAATTCATGAAGTTGTGGTAAACTCCTCTTCCATCCAAATTACCTCTTTAGCTGTGCTTCTGCCTTCAGTGTTATGGGGTCCAATAGTCAAAGTAATACTGGTGAGACCATGAGATTGAGAGAACCCTGAGGAAGCACGCTAGATGAAGCAAACAGTGGGATCACATTTTAAGACCTTATTGCCACCATGAAACCTGTCTTAGGTCTTAACTATTGCTGAGATTGGTATGTTTTAACAGTATGCTTTGCCAGTAAGGTTGATGTTACCATACAGCTGATTCTGGTTCAATAGTGCTTCAGCCCTATATATTTTAGTGTAAGATTGGCTTTTACAGAGCTAAAAAACCTCTTCTCTCATACCTCAAGTTTGATACTTTCAACTTTTATTATGAAGAACAGTGTTTCATGGTGTCAGTGTCAGACATCTTAGCACTTTGTGCTGATGTTTCTTAGCTGTTGTTCTCCCATCTCCCATCTATGCAGAATTCAGGAGAGAAAGTCAGCAAGGTCAGCCTGGTGGATTTGGCTGGGAGTGAGAGAGTGTCCAAAACAGGAGCTGCAGGAGAACGTCTGAAGGAAGGCAGCAACATAAACAAGTAAGACATACACAGGCTATGAACCTTAATCTTGCAAGAATCACTGTTGTTTCCTTGGCCTCATCTCGTGGTGTGCTTGTTACAAGTCAGCTCAAATTATAGACCTCATCAGAAGCAGTTTGATGTGGCTTTTTCAGTTCTCTGATACTGATAGAGTTCTTTAAGCTGCTCTCTGCCAAGCCCCGTGTGTTTCCTTACACTGGCATAGGGGACCTTGATTCATACTTGACTCAGATGAGGGCTGTATGAATTTTATCTGGAAAAAGTGACAGCAGCACTCTTTAATTAAGCATATACCTTTTGTGATTCATTTATACACCCTGTCCTCAGGCTCATGTGTTTGTCTCATCAACTGCTAAAGGAAGAATGCAAAGTTGCAGAGTTGAATGGCTTGGTTCCAACATGTATTAAAATATGTAAGAGTATAACTCACTGTTTAAAAAAACCAGATCAGAATGAATCTTTGTCAGTTTAGCAGTGCCTCAGGCATTTGTACACAAGCAATGACAAGTTTCGAGGCACTTTTTTTTACTGTAATTACCGTATTATTGCCCCAAAGCAAAAATTTAGCCCACTATTACTGTTGTCTTAAACACACTAATTCTCCTGGGAAAGGAGGAGTTTCACTGTTACATCAAAAGCTACTGCTTTTTCAGTTTAATTTTAAAATGTTATGAAATATTTTGGTATTTAAAGTGACAGCATAAAGTGTGTTTGAACAGCATTCATACTTTAAGTGATCTAAAATTACTTATTATTAGAGTTTGAACATGTTCACATGTTCTGGGCTAATTTCTAATCAACTTTGTGTTTAACACTGGTGTAGTCCTTGTGAAACAAAATCATGTGGCTCTGTTTGCCCAATGGCAGGTATTGCACCTTTATCCCATAGATTTCTAGTTAAGTTCAGATTGTTTTTACTAGAAAGTGTATTTGTATTTTGCATCAGAAAGGTGAAACTAAATATTTCTCTCTAATTCTTGGAAAGTAATTCAAATGCCGACTCTCCTAACATCTATTAACAAGCTGCAAGCTTAGCTATGGATAACAGATTTCTTTTTTTTGGGTCTTAGGATGTTTATTCAGTGTTAAACTTCTTGGGCATTGCTGCAGTAATGGAATGATATTTTGCCCATGCTGAACCTCTTTGACAACAGCAGAAGCAAGCACCAAACTTTCCTGTTTAAAAACAAAAGTGGACAGCTCTACATTTCTCATCAATTAAATTTTTATATGCTATAAATATGTATTACTTTCTCAATTTATTGTTTGCAATTAAAAATCTCTTTTGGAACTGGTAGGCAAGAGGAATCGTGGTGCTGTGCTTGGTGTCTGTCTTAGATTAGATGGTGTCTGTTAGATTTTTGCTGTTACTTGGAGATTTAATGAAACTTGTCTCTTACTGGAAGCCTCAAAATTCATATATACATCTTTTAGTAGACTAGTTTTTCAGAGAGCATTGTGCATTGTGTAAGATCTTTTGGATGTGATGAACCTTACTTATTAGGGAAAGACAGTAATCTTCTCTGGCAGGATACAGATAGGTGAACCACATACCTTGCTATGTTAGCTCTTTTTTTTTTAATTATTTTTTTATTCTTTTCTGAATAAAACAGTAATGTGGATTGGTAGCATGTACTATGTTTAATGAGATAAAAAATAGAGCTGGTCAAAATTCCCTGCCAAATAAATCTGCTATTTGCTGTATGTTTGATTGCCTTGAAGAAGAATGTGGAAATAACGTATTTGTTTTTATACTGAAACTGCATCGTGTGACAGTCACCCAGGCTCTTCAGGTTTCTCTGCTCTCTGTTCTGTGCATGAAACCTGGCTTAGGACTCTTGGTAGCTGCTGCTCCATCCCACAACTCATCCTGTTGTAAACACTCTTTTCTGTTTTGAGACAGCATGTTGCAGAGGGGAGGGGATAGATTGCTCTCCCACTTATTGAAACAGTGGAGAGTTGTGTCATACTGTTAACATTTTCATGAAGTTTTAATAAAGATTATGTCTGTTTTTTTTCTCAGAGCTGATGCACAGCTGCCTTGGTGAAGGTGCTGGGTGTCTGCTCTTTATTATTGATGTTTTGGGGGGATTTGCCACACATGACAGCAAAGTGGTATGTGCTTGTTCCTCCCCAGGCTGTACTAGTTCCCGTACCAAGCATAAAAATACAGGTGGTTAACAGCTCTGTGTGGTGTAGTCAAAGAATTTCTACAATACAGTAGTAGCAGGAAGCAGAATAAATGAGCTGTCAGTGGATAAGAATACTTTCTGTGTGCAGTCTGAAATCTTAGCTCTGATTAGTAAAATCATAGCTGTTTTCCTTTTAAATGGGGAACACACAAAGAAGCCTTTAAAATGTAGGCGAGGGAAGGAATGAGCCGGGACAGGTCAGACTCCAGGATGAAATGGAATTTGGTTGTAAATTGTACAGATATAGCTTGAGTGGTTGTCATTTGAGTAGAGAGGAATGGAGCTGCAGTGAGGAAGCACCACCTCCCTAAAATGCCACAAATTTGGGCCCTGAGTAGGAGTGTGCAAGCTTCTTACCCCTATTAGCAAGGGCAGCCTGGTCATGCTGGAGAAAGAGAAGTAAGGAGAACTGAGCGTACAGAGATGGCACCTTCCTGGGCTTCTGCACCTCGTGAGCTCACTCCCTGCTGCATCTGAACAGCCTCAGTCTGCTGTGCTATCTGCTGAGGTTGATTCATTGTATAGGTGGTGTGAGATAAGATCAAAGTAGTGACAGATCTTAGCATGAAGCAAAGCATCTGATGAGTCCTGTTGTTAGTTTGTTGGCTAGTCATTTCTTCTACTTCTTTCCTTTAAAAAGCCCTGTATTATGAAATCTCAAGCAGAATATGTAAATGACTCGTTTGGCTTTTATTGCAGATGTTTACAGTCTTAAAATCAGTAGTTATAGAAATAACATTTTTTTAATTCTGTGTAAATAAACTGTAGTTTATAATTTCCTGTTCATTAAAATACAGTACCCATAACTCAAAATGGTGTTGCAGCCCTATTGAGAAATAGTTTGCAGTGCTAGGCTTTTTTGAATCTCTTACGAGTGTCTTTTTCTTCCCCCTCCCTCAGTTTTTTGGTTTAGTTTTCATATTTCCTGTCATTTTAAGAGGGAAGAAGGAATCCGAGGAAAATAGGCCAGGGTGAATTTTTACTTTGCTTTCCTTGAAGATGAGACCCATTTGGAGTATGGTGGTGGTGCTGTTCAGTTGGGTGCTGTAGGAGGTTGCTATGGAGCAGCATACAGCATCCCGATGTTTGTTCTTTCATGTTTAGCACACTGTCATCTCTGTCTGTGGAGACCAAAGACTGGAGGCAAGAACAAATTCTCTCTCCCCTGTCTTTCCCCACAAGCTTTCAGAGGTTGTAAGGCTTTTGTTAAGATCACAAGCCATAACTAACTGTCCTTTATACTGTCAAATTTTCAGAGGTGAATTGGGAATTTATCCTGTAGACAAATTTAGAAAATGAGAGTGTTCTCTTGGGAGATCAGATTTCTTAATCTCTCTTTTAATTTTGTTTTCAAGCCTATGCTATATCTTCATTGCACTTTGTGCTATACACAGTATGGGACATCTTTTGTGACACATGTAGTGTTTCTTGTTACTCTACCCTCAGATTTCTTCCTCGAGTCGTCTTCTGCAACAGTTTTGTCATTTTCTAAATGTTATTTCTGAACCACTGGTAGTTTCAAGCAGCACTAAGGTCCTGTTACAAATATAGTACAAAAAATGCCTATCAGCTAAAACAGTACTATTTCTTTGAAAAGAAAACTCAGAAGGATAAAGTAGAACAGTACAATTAGAGATTTGCCTATCTAATTGCAAAGCTGCTGAAATTTTCCTTGGTAGTTATCAAGAGTAGCTGGTAATTGAGCATGAGTATGACAGACCAGGATGCTCTTGGATTTCAGCACTTTTAAAACCCCTTAGGCATCTGTTTAATCTTCTCAGGCTTCTGAACCATCTCATTATCTTAAACATACTCACCCCAAGAGCCTTGATGTCACTTAAAATTTACACAGGGTCGTGTTACAATTGGATTATATAATGCACAGATGCTTAACACATGTTGCTAATACACTTACCCTTGTTGGCAGAAGTGGTACGTGTACCAAAAGGAATGAAGTATCTGTATTTTCTTAACAATTCTAGAGTGGTGTTTGAGATGGCTGATCAGCAATCTGAGGGCTTTTATCTGTAATGGTTGTGCAGCATTTTTATAACTGGGAGATTGGACTATTCCACTCAAGTAGCTAGTGAGGCTCCACCTTAATTATAAATCAATTCACTTGTCAAGAGACCTCCTAATCAGTGTCTTCTGATGAGCAGTATCCATCCTCGGGTGAGGGCAGATTAGTTAGAGGATCACCAGGCAGACTGGTTCTCCTGGGCCACTGATGGCTTTGTCTTGAGGATGTCTCCTTATGGCTGGAAAATTGTTCAGTTTTAGTCTGTTGTTAAGCCAGTGCTCTTGAAACATTGTTCCTAGAGACAGGGCATTCTTGCTGTGCTGCCAGCACTCATTCCTAACAGTGTCACACAGCAGTGTCCATGATAGAAATATTTTTAGTCTCTGAGGAAAGGTAGATGTTTAATAACATACAGTAATTAATGTACCGAAGCCATCTGCTTTACATTTTTTGAACTATTTTAAATGCATGAATAATATTAGTCTTAGTCTTCCTGGAACCTGTTCTTAATACCAGATGAGATGAAACAATGTAGATAGCATTTTTTTCTTCCAGATGTGTAACTTTAATAAAAACACTGCTATGTTTGGAGCAGGGCAGTGAGCTAGCTGATCTCTTGTGGTCATTTCCAACTTAAATTATTCTGGTATTTAAAAAATCAGATGTGAAATTCTGCAGAGAATGGATTAAGCTCTTTACCAAATTCCCTTTTCTATGTTTTATATAAGTCTACTTTTGGAATATGTGTTAAAGCCATTCTGCTATGTTTCATTTATAGATCACTTTCAACACTGGGCTTGGTCATATCATCACTTGCCGACCAAGCAGCAGGAAAGGGGAAAAACAAGTTTGTGCCTTACAGAGACTCTGTACTCACTTGGCTTCTCAAGGTAATTAGCATTTTCTGCTCACAAGGTGTCAGCTTAATAGTTCAGTTTGTCAAATCATTGTAGCAAACAATATGTAGGGGACTTCTCATCCCTTTTAAGAGATAAGCTGAGGAGATCTCATAGCTGTAAGCTTTTCCAAGTAGTGTGGACAGCTAAGTGTATTTTGTGTGAATTCAATGTAAAATCCTGTTTGGCTATTTTCAGTCACAACAAAATCAAAGCTGGTGGAGATATCTGGAAATGTTTATGGATCAAAATGGTTAATTTCCATCCTGAGTACCTTTCATTGTCTAAATAGTGAGCGTTGTATTTTTAAGTATCTTTGTAAAAATATTGCATTGTCTCAGAACAACTTTTAACCTTCAAACTTTCTGTGGGTGCTCTCTACAGGACAACTTGGGAGGAAACAGCCAAACTGCCATGATAGCCACAATTAGTCCAGCAGCAGACAACTATGAAGAAACACTCTCCACTCTGAGATATGCAGACAGAGCCAAAAGGATAGTTAATCACGCTGTGGTGAATGAAGATCCAAATGCTAGGGTCATCAGAGAGTTACGTGAAGAAGTTGAAAAACTGAAAGAACAGCTCTCACAAGCTGAGGTAATGGTATTTGCAGTAGAATGTAAACAGTTTCCCAAGGAAATACCAGACTCAGGATGAAAGACTAGCTTGCTTTTTAATTGTTACAAAATGAGGAAAGGAAGCCTTGTATTTTATTTTTTTAAAAATAATTAACTTTGTTTCCTGAAGTAAAGCCAACGTAATGTTTATTTATTTTAATAACTTTTTAATGAAGACACTGAACTGATGGTGACCCTGGTTAGAATAGACTGTTCCTGAAGAACTTGTTGTCAAACAATAATTGATGCAGCATAGACAAGCACTAGAGTACAGCTTCGTTCTTTAGAGTTTTTAGCAGACTTTTTTTGCATTGATGGACTATTTCAAACAGAAAAGTGTGAAAAGCCAGAAACCAGGTATTGGACTACAGAATATGTGGAACATTTATCTTCTTGACATTTGTTTAAATCTGTAAAAAATTGTCAAAACTGCAACAGTGAAACCACCAGCAATTTGCTTTACTGCATTAACAATTAACACTGTGATTGCTGCTTTTCTTAGATTTCTAGTTCTAATTGGAGGGTAAAATATTGGGGTAGGTTATTTACTTGGTGATATCTTGAGAAACTAGGCACTGCACTGTAGGCAAGTAGTTTTTATCTCTTCAGGCAAGGCACAGAATACTGGTGGAAGAACAACAGAATTGTGTCTGAGGATAAATTTACATAAAAATGTAAAAATTTCAAATTCATTCTGGGAATAGCGGGCCTTGTTTGAACATATCCTCACAGGCTGAAATGGAAAAATGTGCTTTAAGAATAAGAAGCTATTAACTTTTTTTTCTGTAAAAATATTTTAAATCAAAAAATATTACTGCAGAGTGTTCTTAATTATGTTTGCAGACTGTGGCTAAACACAGTCAGTGGGGTGTCCAAATTCTTAATAATGTTTTTAGAAGATTTTTCTTTTATACCTTCTGTTAAAAATGGTTATCTAGAGTTATAGGCCAGCCTCTTGACTTGTTGCTTGGCCCCAGAGGTATTTGAGCCCTATGCTTTCATTTCCTACTGTGAAATGAGAAGCCTGTGTTAGTTCCAGAGCATGCCTTCCTTTGAAGGTAATCACCAGGGTCAGTGTAAAAACTTTAATGCAACTCTAGGAACACTTACAAAACAAAGTTAGAGTGGAAGGGAAAATATCAAGAGGAATTTGTATTTGTTACTACCTTTGGAAGAAAGACTTTGCAGCTGAACTTCAAAGAACTGAACCTGTGAGTTTTTAGGTGTTCAGGTATTTTTACATGGACACTAAACTTCAGTGGCCAGGCTCAGAGATTTTGTTGGTTCCATTAGCCTCAGGAGGAGCTATGTAGATCTTCAGCAATATCAGATCAGGACACATTACCAATTGATTCTGTCCTCTTTCTTTGCAAGTGATGCGTTTATTAATCTTCTGCCATGAAAAACCTGGACATATAGTTGAAATCTGTATTTACTGCACTTCATCCTGTGTTACTGTGTTCAGTTACCTTGTTCAAACTGATGTAGTAGGAAGAGCAGCTGTGAAAGCTTTTGCTGGTTTCTGTGTTCTAGGCCATGAAGGCACCAGAACTGAAGGAAAAATTGGAAGAATCTGAAAAACTAATAAAAGAGCTGACAGTCACCTGGGAAGAAAAGCTAAGGAAAACAGAAGAAATTGCACAGGTATTTCAGAAATTTGAGTAGGAAAGACCAGAATAATCAAATAGTGCAAGTCAGCACTTAATGTGCTTTGGCAGATTGTGATGTCTTCCCCACCACCTATTTAAAATTCCTCTAAATTTTTTTTTCCTAATTTCTGGGGTTTTGGGGGGCTGGTCTTTGTTTTTGTTTTTTTACAGTGTGAATTTAATTGCAATAAGTGTAGCTGTGTTGTGATGTCATTGGTAAAAGCTGATACTTAATTTTAAAATAAAACATCAAAATGTGTTTGTGTATGTGTAAGATCACAGTAGGATCTTGGATGTGTTTCCCTTAAAGTAACCAAGGAAATGAAAAGTTACAAAAGGATCAGCGTTTTAGGAGGTGTTCTAGCTTTTGCTCTAGTGACTTAAGCAGAGAAGGAAAATTTGTGCATGTATTCACTAATACTTACTATTACTGTACTTAAAATAAGACTTTGAGATTAAAGTGTACCTTCCATCATTTCCACCTTGTATAGCTTGGAGAACAAGTATTGTTTTATACCCTTTCTAGTCCTAATGTTCCAGAAGCTTTGGTGTAACCACTATTTAAATTCAATTTAAAAATAAATAAGAACAAAAAGGCAGAGCGGAAACTAAACCAGCCAGACAAAAAGCCTCTGCAGCAAAGCAAAAGATGTGTGATCAAGTAGATATTTTAGCTGAATTAATAATAATAATGTAAAATAATAAACCTCAACTGTGACATGCTGTTTTCTAAATTATCTGTGCTTAGCATTATCTTTAATGTGTTTACAACTAGACTAGCTTTTAAATGATGAACAGATTCAAAGCTACATTATGTTAGAAGTAGCTCTAATTAAATCAATAGGGCTGCTTAGGTAAGAAAGTCCCACTTTGGAGAAGCAGGTGTTTGAGGATTAGATCTGATTTTTTATTGTTGGTGTGTAAAGGTAAATTCTATTAGGCATATGGTATTTGGCCAGTGTATTCAGGTGTTTCTGCTAGAGACAACACAGAACGCATGTTTGGCATGGACCTTTTCAGCTTGGGTTGCTCTGCTTTCATTTTTACTTGCTATTTTGGTCTCTACATAGTGCAGCAGGGAAGATTAACCAATTTTTGTGACTGCAGGAGAGGCAAAGACAACTAGAGAGCATGGGAATTTCCCTTGAGTCTTCAGGTATCAAGGTTGGAGATGACAAGTGTTACCTGGTGAACCTGAATGCAGACCCTGCGCTCAATGAACTTTTGGTTTACTATTTAAAGGTAAGAATGTGAACAGGATGTTTACACAGAATGAGAGGACACCAGTGTATTGTTTGAATTTCTGGCTCAATATGTTATTCAGAGATTAATTCATGAGATAAATTCTGGCTTTTCCAGACAGGATGCGAATAGAATTACCTTTCAGCCTGATCTTGAAGTGAGAGCATCATGTTAGATGCTTTTCATTAGTGAAGTGAGAATTGCTTTGAATATTGCTTTAAATTACTAATCATAAAGCTATTCTGTTTAATAGTAACCAGTAAGAATAAACAAAATCTCCAATGACAGAAAAGTTTAAGAAAAAGAGAAAGAAGAAAAAGCATGCTGTTAAAAAAATTACAGAAATATATTTTCTGGGTGCTGCTAGCTTTTGCACCATTCTGTTTAACATAGTCTCATGTCAGAGTGAAACAGTGTCGAATATAAAACTAATAGTAAGTTTGTAAGGAAATGTGAGCCCCTTATCAATAAGTTATAAAAGACTATCCTATCTGGTTTTAAGCTACTTTTTTTGGCTTAGTGGCTAATACAGAGCTTCTGTATTTGAAGTAACAAAAAATCACAGCTTCTCCAACAACAGCAAAGTATTTCAGCACTATTTACAATATGGCTTCAAATTATGTAGAGGTTAGTCTGTTTAGCTGAGTTGCCATGTAGCTGTTTCATGAACCTTGTTTTACCATCCATATTGGCCTCTGTTACGTATATGGCATGGCTGGTTTTCTTCCCTGTTTGCATTTATGGCTTGTGTGTAGGCATGGTCTGAGAACATTTTAAAATCAGAATTTTTTCAGCCACTTTATTTTGTGTTATCTAACACTGTATGAAGATAAAGTGCAGAGCAGAATGCTTTGTGTGTGACCTTTACGGTCTTCCAATCTGCTGTGGCACCATTTTTGCTCTATAGGAGTGCTTAGCAAAGGAGAACATATAGATTGTACAGTCTGTGCTGTAGTTAAATTTTTCTTAGCTATATAAACAGCGATATTTTTCATATTTCATAGTAACAACTTATTTTCTAGGAGCATACAAGAGTTGGTGCAGATACCTCTCAGGATATACAGCTCTTTGGTATAGGAATCCAACCAGAACACTGTGAGATTGATATTGCCTTAGATGGGGAAGTCACACTCACACCAAAAGAAAATGCAAGGTAAGGAAGATCAGCAGCACTTCCAGTGAAGTGTTTGTTTCATTACCAGAAGGTAACTTGAATGCATTTTAATTTTACATGCACAGAAATACCTTATGTTCTGAACAATGGGTATAGAATCATAGAATCATAGAATTGGCTGGGTTGGAAGGGACCTCAGAGATCATCAAGTCCAACCCTTGATCCACTACCGCTGCAGTTACCAGACCATGGCACTGAGTGCCACATCCAGTCTCTTTTTAAATATCTCCAGGGATGGAGAATCCACTACTTCCCTGGGCAGCCCATTCCAATGCCTGATCACCCTCTCCCTAAAGAAATTCTTTCTAATATCCAACCTAAACCTCCCCTGGCACAACTTGAGACCGTGCCCTCTTGTCTTGCTGAGAGTTGCCTGGGAAAAGAGACCAACCCCCATCCGGCTACACTCTCCTTTGAGGGAGTTGCAGAGAGCGATGAGGTCTCCCCTGAGCCTCCTCTTCTCCAGGCTGAACACCCCCAGCTACCTCAGCCTCTCCTCATAGGGTCTGTGCTTGAGTCTCTTCACCAGCCTGGTTGCCCTCCTTTGGACCTGCTCCAGGACCTCGATATCCTTCAGTATAGGTCACTGAAACAGGTATTCTAGAAGTGAAATTCAGCAACAGGCTGAGAGAGTTGAGGTTGTTCAGTTTGGAGAAGGGAAGGCTCTAGGGAAACCTTATAGCTGCCTTCAGTACATGAAGGGGCCTACAAGAAGGCTGGGGAGGGACTTTTCACAAGAGCATGTTGGGACAGGATGAGAGTAATGACATTAAACTGGATGAAGGTAGATTTAGGTTAGATGTTAGGAAGAAATCCT
The DNA here is from genome assembly GCF_003957555.1 of Calypte anna. Taxonomy (NCBI): domain Eukaryota; kingdom Metazoa; phylum Chordata; class Aves; order Apodiformes; family Trochilidae; genus Calypte; species Calypte anna. The sequence continues at coordinate 61,727,616 of NC_044245.1, forward strand.
TCAGTGTGAGGGAGGTGAGACACTGGCACAGGTTGCCCAGGGAAGCTGTGGGTGCCCCCTCCCTGGAAGTGTTCAAGGTCAGGTGGATGGGGCTTGGAGCAACCTGGTCTGGTGGGAGGTGTCCCTGCCCATTGTAGGGGGCAGGGGGGTTTGAACTTGATAATCTTTAAGGTCTCTTCCAACTGTTCAGACTGTTCTGTAATAAAACATACAGTTTTCTCACATGTGTGCACACACCCACCAACCCACTCTGCAGCATAACAGACTGTCAGTGATTCGGCTCAAAATAAACCATCACAAGAAGGTATTCAGCAGGAATGAAGGACCACTGCCTGTAGGAATCCTGGGTGGTAACAGGGTTGCTGAGATACTTCTGGCTATCCTGACCCATGCAATGGGATAGTAAGAACAATAAATTGTGCCTATTGTTGTTCCTATTGTAAAGCTCTGTATTTTATGAGGAAGAGGTGTTTTAAAAATCTGGAGATCTTTAAATTATTTTCTAAATTGTTAATGCTGTGTCAAATAAATATGCAATGAAGTAATGTTTGACCCTTTTTTTCTGCTTCTGTTTTTTAATTACTTTTCATTTTAGGCACACTGGTGTCTTGTGTAGAATTGTAACTGTCTTTGTCACTTCAACTCCAATGGCTTGTGATAAGCAGTACCTTTCTCCTAATTAATAGTCATGCTGCTTGATTGAAATATGAATTACTATTACATAGATTAGTATAAGAATAAGAAACAGAAGTTTAAGAGACCACTGTTAAATATACTGTCTCTCATTCTGCCTTCAGTTAACTACCTCTTAGCATTTAGGTTTCCTTCTCTAGCCTGCAGTACAAAATTTCAAACAGATGACATTCAGACTTGTGGTGATAAATGCAAATATAGTGGTATACCAGATATTCACAAAAATAGAACCTTATTAATATTAGAGACTCCATTTCTTGAAAGAATGAAACTTGGATCTAAGGTTCTTTTCTTACACTTGAACGCTGAGTATGTTAATAATATATTTTAGAAGAGTGTGTTGACAAAATTCTGTCTTGGAGAGCTTTATTAGTGGGATTTGCATGCAACCAAGTGTTTATAAGCAGCAGGCAGTGACCCAGTTTGAGAAATGGGCATGTAAAGAAAACTTCAACTAAAAGCAGTCTTGTCTGTATGTTTGCTGAAACTTTGTCCCAGCCAAAGCTGGAGGAGCAAGTGGCTTTGTGTTTAATTCTGACAACTGAAATCAAACCAGCAACTTTCCCATTGATTCTTCTATAAGAAGATAACAGGTTTGTGAATCATCTGGTAGAAATCACTATCTGGAGATGAGAGAAGTAGTAGATCTTGTTACTTTTAAACCTTTTATTTTTAAGATTTCACTGAAGTTGTGTTTTCTTTTTCCAGATCCTGTGTAAATGGTACACTGGTATGCTCTGTCACTCAGTTATGGCATGGCGATAGAATATTATGGGGAAACAACCACTTTTTTAGGTAATACTTGAGATTTGCATTCCAGCCTTTTTATATTCAGGCTTCTTTTTTAATTTTTTTTCCCTTTTCTTTTTCCTTTTTTTTCTTTTTTTTTTTTCTTCTTTTTTCTTTCCTCACTGTTCTGCTTAAACTTTTTAGAAAATTCATTTTAATTTTTACACAGAATCAATTTACCAAAGAGGAAGCGACGAGATTGGCTGAAAGACCTTGAGAAAGAAACTGCATTAGGAGAACATGATCTGGATGCAGCTAGTGAGGCTTCTTCAGAACCAGACTACAACTACGAGTTTGCACAAATGGAAGTGATTATGAAGACACTGAATAGTAATGGTAAGACAACTGCCAGATAAAAGTGTTCTTTAGAATCATCTAACAAATTCAGCATGAAACATATTTTCTGGGTAAAACAAGTGGTGCACTTGATCCAGGGGTCTTTGGAGCATTTTCAGAAAAACAGATTTTTTTATGAAATGTCTTGGCATATATATACATACATAAAATATATGTGCCTAGGTATAAATACAGACACACACAAAAATTAGTATTTGGTTTCTGCCCTGGCAAACAATTTTATCTGTACATTCTGTCCTTTATTGTGCAGCTGAATTGTAATCATATGCCTGTCAAATCATCGTCTGAGTCCTACTAATCTCTTGGTTTTGCTTGTTACTACAGACAAAAGGGTGCTCCAGATACCACTCAGTTAATTTTATCCTTCCTCTTGTACCAAGTATTTCTGTCACCATTTTACTTGAGTACAAAGCCACTGGAAAATTAACAAGCCAGTGGTCAAATGTCAGCTAGTGTGTTTTTAAACATTTGATCTCTCTCAATATTTTAATTAATCTTTATTAAAACAAATCGTGATGCCTTTTTTTGGACAGTGTAATAAAACACAATATATCTAAAATAATGGTATAAGTGTATATAAAGTAATGTGGTGTTTACATGGTTTTCAGAAGGCAAGTCATAGTTCATAGAATGTGATACCAAGAAATGCTGAAAAACGTGTTAAATTACTGAATGCTTCATACACAAAACCGAGATGTAAATACCTTGGATTTCTGTCACTTACCAGGAAGACAAAACAGACGTTGTTTCATTGCTTTCTGTTGTCCCTTCTTCATATCTTGACAGTATTTCAATTGGTTACTGTGTTTTTCTTGTTGAAATACAGTATTTACTTTTTGATTTATTTCCTTCTTATTCTAACTTTCCTGGTTTTGCTGTTGAATACAGCAGGATGGTTTTGTATGGTTGATGCTCTAACAATAGTTTGCAGGCTTTTTCCAGTTAAATTTCAATGTGATTGCTTGTTTGAATGAGTTGCAGGGTCAGGTCATTTAAGTTGATGTGAAATTACTGTTTGATAACAGAAATACTCTCGTTATGGTTCACTCATACCAGGAGAAGAATTTCAGATGAATCTGCCATCCTGGTGGTCTTCAGTGTTGTCATCCCTTGTGAAGATTCTGTTGCCTGTCTTAAGGCCTCAAACCATCCCATATCTGTGCCAAAACTGGGACAAAGGTTTTGAACTCTATTGGCCTCATGCATGAGACTGCTGGAGAAATTTGAAAGCATTAATTGATGCTTGATCTGTTTGTCACTAACCAGAGATTTGACTAAACTATAGCAATCTACAATGAGTCAGTGTTCTATGAGTGGGGATGTGTCTTCTTGGTCTTCATGTGTTGTTATCTAGCTGATAGAAATTATATTTTACAATATTTCAAGTGTCTCTGTTTTAGTTCAGTAGTCTTTTTAGTTTGTGATCCAGGCCACTTTTTGTCTTGGTTGTTTTCTGTGTCTTTGCTCAAGAACAATGCAGACATTGCTGTTTCGTAAGAGCTCTTTCCTCCCTAATGCACAGCAAATGTTAGCAGTCATACATGTCACACAGTTTCAGACACATCATAACCTAATTCTTCTGCTTCTTGCCTCTTTCTCCTCCCTCCCACACGGGTGTTGCTTAACTGAGTTGGAGTAGTAAGTGATGATAAAACCCTGATGAAACAAGAGACTGAAGATCATAGGCTCATCTTTTGGTTCAAAGCCTTGCATTGCTTCAAGGGTTTGTTCTTCTCACCAGTATAGCTAAAATACAGTTTTTCTGACAGGCTTTCACTTTGTTGGGTAAGAATGGAAGCAGTTTTGTTGCAATAACATTTATCTATTCTTCCTTAAAATGAAAAATAAATATGGATCAGGAGGAAAAAATTATTAAATAAGTGAAGACAGTTACTTCTCTTACCCATATTCTCTGGAGAAACTCTCGGGGGGAGGAAGAGAAGGGGAATGAAAGGGTATCTTAAAACTTTTATTAGGTGTTTATTTTATAGATTTATATGGGTTTGGGATTTTTCTTTCACATCAGTGATTTGGTAAAGCCCAAATTAAGAGCTTTTGGTTTTCCTTTGTTTGGGGTTTTGTTGCCCCTTGGTCTGTTTGAGAACAGTAGCCTTGTTTAAATAGATAGCTTAGCTTTTCCAGGGCACTAACACATTTGTTTTTATGACATGTAAGCAGTACATCAGTGTCACATACGGCATCCAGCTCCAAAGAAGCTCTGAGGAAAATGTGTAACTTTGAAAACAGCTGTAAAGCAAACATCCTGATTCTTTCTTCCATTCAGCGTGTTCACTTTCTTTGTGGGATTCTGTCAGATCAGCTTTTTACTGCTGATTTGTGATGCTGGTCAAACACAGAATACAGCGAAGAAGTTTACTTTATCCTTCTGTATGGTGCAGTGGTTAAGCAAACAGTGTGATTAGGTTATCCAGCTTCTCATTTAAGCAAAAAATAAACTATTAGAGCTCAGGGTAGGGATTTTGATAAAACTTAGCAAAGCAGTCTATGTCATAACCTTCTCCTAGCTCATTTAGAAAAATGCACCTAACTAAAATCCTAAGGAATTTATTCAGCATTGTTGGTACAGGATTACCAAATTCCAGGTGTGAATTAAGTGACATTGCCGCAAGGTAATAAATACTGTTCACTCTGTGGAGAAAGTACATTCTTCTGGCTCAATGTTAGAATGTTAACATTTTGGATAGGGTTAGCTACATCATCATGAATGGTCATGTCAGGGCAATTGAACTCTTGTCATATAAATATGTAAAGGATTAGGACTCAGGAGTTTTAACGCTTTATGGAATTTGCTGTGCATTTGGCAGGCACTCAGTAGGATTTTCCCTAATTCACTGGACTTTGCATGAGAAATCCAAAATTGGGGAACACTGTGTTTAAAACCAACTCAAATGCCATTTTGATTCTTTCTGAATTGCAAATGACTTTATTTTTTCATCTTCTAATTAGGTGGTTTATAATTCATACCACATTTTGCTTTTTCACTGTGAAATGCTGGTGCTTTTCAGTGTAAACTTCTCCAAAAGTTAAATTGAAGACTATTCTGAAAGTGTACATTTAACTTTTATATTTCAATACTGTCACAACCTACTTTTTTTACAGTTGTAGATTTTGTTGAAACTGGGAAATTTTAGGCCAGATTCTTGCACCTTGTTCCAAATACTTTATATGGTTTAATTCGATCTTATGGTGGTTGTGCTCCTCTAAATCTAAGTGCATGACAAGATCACTGTTATTCAGGAAATCTGTTCCCTGAACTTGGAGCTGGTCTTTAAGCAGTTTTGGAAGGTCTCATCTTAATGAGCCAGCCTTTAATTAAATCTCCTGTATTTGCAAACACAAGGGAGGACTAATTTTTTCCATGCCTCTTCCCGTTGTTCTGTGTAATACCTGATTTCTCAACCATTCTGACACACAACTAAAACTATTTTAAGGATTCTGTAGTAAAACCTATGCATGTGAAGCTAATTCTGCTATTATTTGGAGAAGCTAGGAGAAGAATGATGCAGATCAACATGAATAAATTGGTTTATAGTCTAAACTGTAAGAATTTGATTCAGTCAGTTGTTTTGGTTGCACTGTCTGTTTAAAAGCTAAAAATAGCTAACCATCGTTCTAGAATGCCATGTACTAAAAAGTAATATTTCTTGTTATATTTAGACACTTCATGCATCATTGTTTTGCTATTTGGTTGCTATTTATACTGACTGATTTTTAACTTTGTGCCTTATAATCACTGTTGTGGTGGTGTTTTTTGATGCCTTGTGTGAAGCCAGTAATTTCTTCCATGGATAAGGTCAGGGCTGCAGTAGCAACTTGTTTGTTTTCTGATGGGAGAAAGAAAAAAAGAAAGAAAATATGTGCTTTACATCAATCTTAGTATTTCCAAAGAGGATGCTGAGAGGCAAATACAAGACCATTGTAACAACAGAATCCTGGAGACCCTGTTTCCTTTGCTGGCATTTATCATAGGAAGGATTTGTTTCATGAAGTGGCTTCCCTAAATATCCATGTATGTCAAAATTGCAGACAGAGGGCTGGGTTAGCTTTAGCAAAACTGATCTCAGTTTTAGTACTGAGTAAGTTATTATACACTGCTGAATACAGTAATGCTACAAATGTTTTTGAAGTTACAGGGAATGTGGTTTTTTTCAGAGTATGTACGTGCATGTCATGGTGAGCAACATACACCAGTGCTGATGAGAACTCTACTGAAGCTTTAATGTGAATCCTCTATTGCATGCTACAGTAACCTCCCCCCTTTTTTCTTTTTTTTTTTTTTTCCTTTTTTGTTTTTCCTTGAAGCATTACAGTATCAGGAGCACTTGTGCAAAATCTCACAGGTTGGGTTTCATAGTGAAGGCAAGATGGTTTGTAACTATATCACACTGACATGTTTTGGTTTAGTTTTTTTTGTTTTTTTTTTTTTTGAGAAGCACGCCTCTAGTTCCAAAGCAGGGCAGTGTAATCAAATCTAGGTCTATTTTTCTCCCTCCTTTGTGACAGACTGACATCCTTAAAAGTCATAGCAAGTCTTTTTTTTGTTGTTGTTATATATTCAAAGTGGAAGAGGTATCTCAAACAAATATTTTAAAGCTGAAGTTTTTTGTTTTTGAAAATCCTGGAATGTCCTAACACTGTAATGCTATTTCCCCTAATATTCTATCACTCAAACCATGGAACTTCTTCTCCCTTCTCCTTGTTATGTACAGAATCAGCAACCTGTTAGGTAATGTGCTGTCACTCAGATATTCAGGTTGGACTCAGGCTGGTTCTCTTGCAGACCCCCTTTTTTTTTTTTCCTTCTGTATTTAAGTTTGAAGATGTGCATACATACAGACATACAGTAGATAGATACTCATAGTGTATAGAAGGAGCTTATTCCACTAAATTGTTCATTCAGATGCGTGGTCTGGCAGGAACAAAGAGAGTAATGTTTCTTTAATTTGAATGCAGTTTAGATTATACTGTAGCTGATTGACACAAGCAGTTGTTTTGGGATGGAGTATCCAGATGGATACTTGTTCTGGGTCAATACTGAGATGAAATGTGGGATTTGTAAAGCTAAATGCACAAGTCTCCTCCAGAGCATACCTTGTCTTCTTCAGTGCTGTGAAGCACGTTGGTGCAGTGTGATGCATGACATGTCAGACAATTTGTTTGTCTCAGTTTTCATCTGCACACCCCCATGTGTTTCAGTCTCCGACTAAATGGAAAATGTAAATTGCTTTTTATTTCCTTAAGTAAAATCCTTCTCTGGTTAATATAATCTTCCCTTGTATTTCACTTATTTGTTTTAATTTGTTCTCTTTTTCATCTATAATTTTTTTTCTACTGGGATTCTGGCCACCTGTACAGAAAGATCAAGCAGATGAAGCCCTTTATAGACAGATAGCTTCATGTTCACAAGTCCAGGTCCTCACTGGGGACTTCCGTCCCTCTGGCATCTGTTGGAAAGAGGGTACAGTAGGGCATGAGCAATACATGAGGTTCCTGGAATGTGTTGGTTATAACTTTCTCCTCTGAGTGATTGAGGAGCCAATGAGGACAGGCACTATGCTGTGGTATAAAGGTAAAAAGAGAGGCTGGTGGGGAATGTGAAGTTTCAGTGCAGTCTAGGCTGCTCTGACAGTGAAATAGTGGAGGTCAGGATCCTTAGAGAAGCAAGGAGGGCACAGAGCAAGCTCATTACCCTGAAGTTCAGAAGAGCAGACTTTGGCCTCTTCAGAGACTTAGCTGGTAGAGCACCATGGGATAAAGCCCTGGAAGGATGAGGACCCCAGAAAGCTTGTTAATATTCAAGGATCACCTCTTTCAAGCTCAGGAGGCATGCATCTCAACAAAGTGAAAATGCCAGAAGACCTGGTGAAGTTTCCACTGACTGGGAAAGGGGAAACATAACCCCTATTTTTACAAAGGGAGAAAAGGAAAATCTGAGGAATTAAAGGCCAGTCAGTCTCACCTCCATGCCCAGCAAGACTGTGGAACAGATCCTCCTGGAAGCTATGTTAACACATGTGGATAATAAGGATGTAATTGGTGACAGCCAGCATGGCTTCACTAATGGCAAATCATGCCTGACAAATCTGATGGCCTTCTAAGATGGTGTTAGTGTTGTTGGATAAGGGAAGAGCAACTGATGTCATCTACGTGGATTTGTGCAAAGCATTTGACACTGTCCCACATGACATCCTTGTCTTTAACTTGAGGAGACATGGACTTGATGGATGGACCTCTTGGTCCTTGGATAAGGAATTGGCTTGATGGTTGCACTCAAAGAGTTGTGGTCAACAGCTCAGTGTCCAAGTGGAGATCACCAAGAAGTGGTGTTCCTCCAAGGGTCAGTTCTGGGACATACCATTTAACAGCTTTGTCAGCAGCATGGACAGTGGGGTTGAGTGCACCTGTAGTAAGTGATGACACCAAGCTGTGCTGTGTGGTCAGCACTGGAGGGAAGGCAGGCTATCCAGAGGGACTTGAGCAGGCTTGAGAGGTGGGTCTGTGCCAGCCTCATGAAATTCAACAAGTCCAAGGGTAAGATCCTCCACCTGGGCCAGAAAAAGCAATCCCAAACACAATTACAGGTTGAGTGGAGACAGATGAAGAGTAGCTCTTAGTAGCTCTTAGTTTCCCTAAGAACTTGGGGGTGTTGGTTAATGGGAAGCTCAACATTCACAACCAGTGTGCACTTTTATCCCCGAAAGCCAACCATATCCTGGGCTGCATCAAGAGAAGTGTGGCCAGGAGGTTATGGGAGGTGTTTCTCCCCTTCTACTCCACTCTTGTGAGACCCCACCTGGAGTGGGGTCCAGTTCTGGAGCCCCCAGCACAGGAAGGAGCTCTTGGAGCAAGTTCAGAGGAGGGCCATAAAGATGAGAGGGCTGGAGCATCTCTGCTGTGAAGACAGGCTGAGAGAATTGAGGTTGTTCAGCCTGGAGAAGAGAAGGCTCTGAGGAGATCCTATAGTGGCTTTCTGGTACATGAAAAGGGCCTGCAGGAAAGTGGAGGGACTTCTTACAAGGCCATTTAGCATCAGGGTAAGGGAAACATTTTTAAGATGGAACGGGACAGATTTGGGTTAGACATTAGGAAGAAATTCTTCAGTGTGAGGATAGTAAGATACTGGCACAGGTTGCCCAGAGGAGCTGTGGATGCTCCTTCCCTGGAAGTGTTCAAGGCCAGGTTGGATGGGGCATTGAGCACCCTGGTCTAGTGGGAGGTGTCCCTGCCCATGCATGTTTTTTTCTACTTGACATTTAAGATCTCTTCCAAGACTGACTGTTCTGTGATTCTGACATACAGCTTCATGGTATTGAAGTTTGCGGTAGATGAGTCGTAACCATGTTTTTAGCCTCTTTGCATGTCATATTATTTTTCTTGTCTGGATTTATTTATTTAATGTAATATTTATTATTTTGTCCTTTATCTTGGGAAGCAATGGCCAGTTAGTGTTCGCAAAGCCTCTGGGTTATGTTAATTGCTGCTATGAAATAAATAGTGAGTGTTCTGTAATACTGGAATGGCATGCATTTTCTCACTTTTCTGTTTTTGTTGTCTTTTTTTTTTCCTCTCTCTCTCCTTTTTCTCCCCATTTTTGTTTTTTGTTTCTTTGTTGTTTTTTTTTTGTTGCTTTTGTTGGTTGGTGCATTTTGTTTTGTTTTGATTTTTTTGTGGGGGTTTTTTTGGTTGTTTTTTGTTTTGGTTTTTTGGTTTTTTTTTTTCTTGTTTGTTTGTTTGGGGTTTTTTGTTTGGTTTTTACAGATCCAGTACAAAATGTGGTCCAGATCTTGGAGAAGCAGTACTTGGAAGAGAAGCAGAGTGCTCTTGAGGAGCAGCGTCTGATGTATGAGCGCGAGTTGGAGCTGCTGCGGCAGCAGCTCTCTCCAGAAAGGCAGCACCAGCACGGCAGTGACAGACTCTCCTACACTGCTCAGACTGCACAGCAGAAAGTAAATCTCTGGACAGAAGAGAGGTGAGAATACTGGAGTTAAAATTAATTAATAAGAACTGCAAAGGTTGAAAGATGGGGCTCGATCCATCTGTGAGAAACTGGTGGTTTGATGGTTTTTTTTGTGGAGTTGACGTGCAGTACAAGGTCTGCCTCTGCCAAAGAATTGGCATTCCATGTAAGACAGGTTTTTGCTGTGTGACGTTTGCACAACATCTTCCTGTTTGGTTTAACACAAAATTTAAATAAGAATTTAGGGTTTATTGAACAGCACTATAGATTTTTGTTTTTTCAACTAGAAAAGTGCTTCTGAAATGTTTGTTTTAGCTATTAGTGTTTAGTTCAGGAAGGAAATGAAAGGCTAGGACAGAGGTTAATTTGTCAGCTAAAACTAAGGAGTGCCCTTACAAGTATTGTGTTTTGAAAGTATACAGTGAGAGCAGAGTATTGCAGAGTATTGCAATCTAAACCCTATGAGAAATACAGAAAATGAGAGTCCTTAAACATTGTATGTGTGTGTTTCTAAAAGTAAGCCCAGCTTTAGAAGAGAATTAGGTTTTAGATGTGTTTGAGCTGTTTAGGAATAGAAAAGTCTTGAGATGAAAAAGGGTCTTTGCAAAGGAGTAGCTTGGCACCTGAACACAGCCTTGGTGGAAGATGATAATGGGATTTGCAGATGGAGTTTAAATGTGGACTAGGAAGATGTGAGCAGAGTTCAAGCAACATTTGTGTGTTTGCATATTGATAATGAGAGAAATTGCTCTTGGTATCACTGGGGAGAGAAGGATGTCAGCTCCATGGAGAAAAGTTCTAGGAGCAGCAACTGAGATGATTAAAGTTTTCACCATACAAACAAGTATTCTGTCACTGGCTTAGTTATCAGGAAAAATGACTAGATGTACTAACAGGTTTCTTGTTTCTTTTTAATCTATTTTCTTTTAAAACAGAAGCTTTGTTATTTGTTCAGCGTATTTTTAATGTGCAGTGAGTTTGGTTGCTCTTTCCTATTTTGCTTATTTTTTTCCATTAAAAAAAAATTGATCTATGTATAGAGAAGTCTAAACAAAGATTTCCAAAATTGTGTTGTAGCTTTCAAATTCAGAGACTTAGAAAGAGAATTAGATCTTGGTTTAATTTTTGTGCACAGCTTTCTTTTGGAATTTCTGCCAAGTTTGGCCTGGGAAAAAAACCTAAACAAATAACAAACTGTTGTCCCACTTGCCAGCAATGGTAAGAATGTTTTGCATGGCAAGTATAGGAAGAACTAGTGCCGTGTTCCAACCTTAATTAAAATGATTGTAAGAGCTAAAACCAGATTCATTGGGAACTGAATGTAAAGTACGGCAGAGTCATGGTTGGAATTTGCAGGCTTTCGTAGAGCTGCAGGATTGAGAAGTGAGAAACAGAGTAGTTGGAATAATTGCTCTTTAGCACTGCTTTGAGCACAGGAAGGCCTTCAAGAAGTCATGGACAGAATCATAGAATCAAAGAACGTTTTGGGGTTGGACGGGACCTTAAAGATCACCTGGTTTAAACCCCCTGTGTGGGCAGGGACACCTCCCACCAGACCAGGTTACTCCAAGCCCCATCCAACCTGGCTTTGAACACCTCCAGGAAGGGGCCATTCACAACCTCCCTGGGTGGGCAACCTGTGCCAGTGTCTCACCACCCTCATGGTAAAGAACTTCTTCTTCCTGATTTAACCTAAAACTGCCTTCTCAAAGTTTAAAGCCCCTCACCCCCATCCCTTGTAGGAAGTCCCTCCCCAGCTTTCCTGTAGGCAGTAGCTGAGATGAGATCTGGGCTTCCTGGAAATGGAAGCCATACCTCTAAAAAGATGCAACAGAAGGGAAAAAGTAGTAGCAAAAAACTTCTTGCCTGCCCCAAGAATTGAGAATTAAAAAATCATTATTGTTTAACTTAAAATTAACCAACTGATACAACCATGTCATGACAGAAAAGAATGAGAATTTGGAGTGATGCCAAGGCTAAGTGCTCTGCCAGCCTTCTCAGTAGCTGTTAGACATTTCTTAGGAAGAGTGGTGCTTGAACAATCATTTTTGCCTCCGGATTTCATGGATGAACATGTACTCTAGATAACTGTTGAACTACTTGAAGACTGTACTTTGTTGCACTATAAAAAAATAGGAGAAAGAATACTCTTTCAGAAAGCAGTCTGATGATGCTTTGATGGTACTGCACTTGAATAAGCAGTTCTCTGGAAGAACTGATTTGCAGCTTCCTGTCTTTTGGAAGATCCTCTTAGGTATACTTTTTATTTATTTATAATTCTAGAAGAGGTTCCAGCTTCTGATAAAAAAAAAAAAAAGGGGGGAGGGGGGGGGGAAGAGGGGCAAAATAAAATGAATAATCTTAAATAAGAAGCTGGATTAAAATGTTTGAGGGATTTCTGCTATAACAGCCATGCCAACATTGTGCCGAGAGGGTATTTCACAGCCAACTGGCCAGAGGGCAAGAAATGCAGGAAAAATTGAGAAGACTGGATCTGAAGAACGTGTGAAAGAGCCGAATGTCTGGATTACACAGAATTTGATTAGTGCAGTTTCAGCTGTTGCTCTGTTGCTCTATTGCATTAGCCAGAAAAATTAATTTGGTGAGTGTCAGATGTAGACATATGGTTGTATCTGTCAGATCAGCTAGAATATGTTGCACAGAGTTTATTTTGGTTTGATGCTGACTACAGAAGGACACATGGTACTGACCCGGTGTTAAAACCTCTTGGCATGAAGTTAACCTGTGGTAAGTTAAACAAATTTAATTTGTTAGGCCAAGAGGGGTAGTGGTGGTGTACTGGAACAGACATTTAGTTCAGCAAATCCTGTACCTGGTATTAGGAATCCCAGAGACTTGCAATGATACCTTTTGAGTGTCAGATTTAAATTTCCCTAGTGTTTGACTTGAACTATTGTTTCAGGATTTCATGTTCAATTAATACTTATTTTGGTTAATATCCTGATGGAGAGAGTCACATGTTTTGTGTAGTGGGAATTAAGAAACCCCATCAATTTTTTGTTGTTTTTTCTCTGAAGTTTCTGGAAGGCTGCTGACACAGCTATATACAGAAAAACACAACTGGAGTGAGAGTTCCCCATAATAATTGGTTGAGTTACTCATAAGTCCTCCTTAGAGTTTTAAACCATTCCTTTCTCAAGATCTAGTGAAGACAGGATTTATGTGTGAGCCTTCCAAAAACATCTTGCCAGATGCCTGTACATTGGATTGAGGAAGGTACTGGATGTAGCTGAACCCATGGCTCTCAGAGCACGTAGAGATCGAAGCTGCCTTCTGTTTCTCAAGCTGGGCAGCTCTCTCACAGAGGTTGCTGGTGTAATGCACTCTCAGTATTAAGTACTATTTAGTGACTAATTCTTGTGTTCATTTTCTGGAGGAATCCAAAATTATAGAATATGTATCATAGAATGGCTTAGGTTGGAAAGGAGCTTAGAAATCATGTACTCCAACCTCCCTGCCATGAGCAGGGATGCCTCTCAACTAGACCAGGTTGCTCAAAGCCTCATGTAACTCCCATGGTCTGGAATTGCTTATTTAATCTTGATGGCCTGGGTAACAGAAGCAAGACAGAGGGAAAGGAATTTTCTGTATAATACTGGGGGCAGATATGGAGAAAGCAGACTAAAAAGCTGCTGAAAGTAGCAGCTGTTTAAAATTCACCAAAACCCCCACTACTGCAAACAGGTGAGAGAGGGCAGAGAGCAAGCTGCACATTATAGCATGCTGAAGGCACTAAAATTCAGGTCTACTTCCAACACTGCTTTGATACAGCATTAGAGAACCAGCAGAGTGCAATTTGAACTACCTAGACTGTTTTTCAGGTTATTTTGAAAAAAAGATAGCAATTCAAGAAGTACTCTGTTGAGGACTGAAAGGCACATTAACAGGTTTTTGCAGTTTTTACTATATAGACGTACAAAAGATTGAAGCTTATCTGAATAAGATAAGCAGATTTGCTTGGATTCACAGCAAGACCCATGAGTTTGCTTGTTCCTCTTACACTTCTACATAATGTATTTTCCAGAAATGAGAAGTGTATGCACAAAGGTATGTATGTATTTCAGTAGAACTTTATATAGAAAAGCTAGAAAATAAGACAGGAGTGCTGGTCACTGAAGTATTTGAATTATCATCATGAGTTTTATGAAGTTGATAAGATGCAGTGAGTGCTGATGGCGTTACAAAGAAAGTTATGGTACTTTTAAAAAGCAAATTAAAGATGAGAATCCCAGGTGAGAACATATCTTAGTATCACAGGTGGAGGTACAGTATGTGTCATAGCAGGTTTTCCAGGTGTTACGTTAGAACAGATTTGCTCAGGCAGGCCTTAAGATCCTTTCTGGAACTTGTCCAGAGACTGTTAACTTTATGGAGTGCACAAGCTTTAACCTGTGCTTATTCGTATATTACTTAAAAGGTACTTTGGGTTTATAGGACTGAAGATTTTTTTAAGTATATGTATATTTTTAATGGATACACCTGAGATGGCTTAAGTATATGAAGGGAAGTCTGAGGGTCTGTTGCACTGCAAAGTTCCAGCTGTGATGTAAAGCTATGGCCTACAGTGATTGCAGGTGCCAGCATCATGCATGATCTGAGGAAAAGCAAGTTTTATCAAGATGAACTCTCACATGTTGGGACTGGTAGTTTCTGTGGAACAGGACTCCACATTAAAGACAAAGACAACAGCAATTATTTCATTTCTTGAAAAGTAGAAATGTCCCTAGGGCTTTTAACAAATCACCACTGTAGCAGCTCCCATAGTAGTGTGCCCTTTTATTTGGGCATTACAGAGCCAGACTTACTGTAACAGTAATATCTTTGTTTAATATGCTTTTCCTCAATAAAACAGTGTGACATGGTGTCATGTTATCTGATATAATCTTGTACAGCATTTCTTCAGCTTGTTTCAGAAAAGTCTTTGTTAGCACTTCCATTTACAGCTTTCCAATAATAGAAATAGGTTTCTGTATATTTTTCATGTTACCTACTGCACCACAGGGATGAATTGTTTCGACAGAGCCTGGCTAAACTTCGAGAGCAGATAGTAAAAGCAAATACACTGGTGAGAGAAGCAAACTTCTTAGCAGAAGAAATGCGAAAGCTAACAGATTATCAAGTAACACTTCAGATCCCTGCTGAAAACCTGAGTGCCAACAAAAAGGTAATGACAGCAAAGGATGCTAGAAACTGTAGTTATATGGTTGATCTAAAATATATGGACATGTAACACCAATCCAGGTTAAAGCCATAAAATGTTGGTTTTGTTAGATTTTGCATACGCAAAATATGAGTGTTATGTGTTTTTAATACATTGAAATTTAATAACTACAAGTAGAAATTGCATCAAGTATTATTATTTTACATAGCATTAAGTATTGCTCTTTCTGTTCTTTCAAGTGTATGATTATCACATATGCATGTGGTTTGTGAACAGATGTTTGAGTTCTCTTGCTGTAAAACCTGCATTTTAGTTACACATGCAAAAAATGCCAGGTTTTCTTATGGATGCCTAGAATTTGTCTTAAGGGTTTTCCAGCTGTAGTGCTGCTGTAAGTGTAATGATAGCAATGGGGATAATATGCTTGTTGCAAGTGATTTGATTGAGTGTAATGTTGATGTTGGGATGGTAGTTGTCTGAGAAGGACAGGGATCCTCAGGGATGTATAGAATATGCTGGGTTTGAGCACAGAGAGAGTATGGCCAGCATGCAGAGGGAAGCTGTATGTTCCGTATTTATTCCTTTTTAGGAATGCAGTTCAAGTGAAGAATTTTTTTTCCTGCAGTGATTCTTTTTTCCTCTTATTTAGAGAGGTGCAATAGTAAGTGAGCCTGCTATTCAAGTGAGAAGAAAAGGAAAAGGTACTCAAGTATGGACTATTGAGAAACTAGAGAACAAATTGGTTGACATGAGAGATCTCTATCAAGAGTGGAAGGAGAAAATTCCTGAGGTATTGTATATATTTACTGAAAGGGATTGAGAAATTGATATTTTCTTTTGACCCCTTTTAATATGTTGTACAGACAATATGCAATGACTTCATATATGAAAGGGGGGTATTGTGGTTTTAAAAAAAGAAATCCAGACCCCAAACCAAACAGAAAAACTATGTATAATGCTAAATATTCAAAATGCCCATGCAGAATAAAATACAGCACTGCCCTCTTCTCACTTGTATTCTCAGATGCAGGTATGCAGAGGTCACATAAAATTGTGCTGAGGCAAGTACTCATGATGCCACTAAGAGGATGTGTTTACCTGGCATAATATAGGTAGGTGCCATGCAGATAGGCACCAGCTCTGAATGGAAGCAGCAAACAGTGTTAGAAATGAAATTACTGAATTGTAGTCAGTATCAAAAGTAGCAAGGATACTGCTTAGATACACTCAAGATGCAGAACACACTACTGGGGTAGAACTTGATCTTAAAATGTGACATAATCTATAGTCTCATTTGTATATCCCTCAGCCTTAAAGCAGTGAAGGAATCAATTGAAGATACTTAGTCTGCATCAGTAGCTCTATCAAAACTAAGTGGTGTTTCCTGAGAATTTTAGTAGATTAGACTCGAAAAGTAAGCGTGACACATGTCAAAAGCTTGCTCATTTACTTCCAGAAGGTATATGGGAGATTTGTGTTGCAGAAGGCATCCTTTAAGTATCCAGAGGGAAGTGCCTAAGAAGTGTATCTTACTGGTTTTTGGCTGGTAGGGAGCACCTAAATTACTTGTATCAGAATCATTCTCAAATATGTTTGAACAGCTGTTGTGCCTTTGTTACATGCCTTGGACAGGACAATGGGAATCTCTAAAATGATAACACAGAGAAGGTCAAGCACTTCATCTGTGCCCATTGAAGACAACGCTGATTTTTCTCCTGACTGTAGTAAGAACTGATAGCACATCCTTTGAATATATTATGTCTGCCTGAGCCAGGATTGTTCTTGCCATGACCTATGTCATCCATAATGCATGTGTTCTATGTGCTACATAGAAACATGTAGGTCAAATGCATGTGTTGAAGGTGGAGGAGGAGGAGAAGGGAAAGGAGGTAACAAGTCCACTGAGGAGTGCATATCATGCTAGGAATCTGCATGAGCTGTTTGTGGCTGTGTATGGAGAACCTGCATAGAAAATGCTGCAGGTCTGATCTCAGCTCTCTTGGAATCATGAGAATACTTTGCAGGCTTAGGTGGGAGTCATTCTGCATCATCTTCTTTGCCCTTACAGTGGTGAGCAGCAGCCAGACCAGCTATTCAACCTGGAACTCATTTGTCCTCTCATTTTAAAAGTGTAAACAGAGCAGAAAAGTAATGTGAAACTTCTCGAAATCAGTGGCTACTCTGCTTGCTCATGGTAAAATCTGCTTTGTCTTGACATCACTAAAAAAATTAGGTCTTTTTATTACTCTATCCCATAGCAAAGAAAGGATCATACAATGTCTCATCTCAAGGATTTCATTTCAGATTTGTGCTCTGCTTCTAGTCTCCTACGTTTGCAACAGGAAGGAACACAAAAAATTGGCAGTGACTTAACTCTTGTGCTGTGACCATATCCCACGTGGTCATTTGATTTCTGCCTTCCCTCGCTTACAATTTTTTGACGTAACTTCTGCGGTCCTTAAAACAGATAAGGAAGCTGATCGGCAAAAGAGGTGATCCTTTTTACGAAGCGCAGGAGAATCACAACCTGATCGGGGTCGCCAACGTGTTCCTGGAGTGCCTTTTCTACGACGTGAAGCTGGAGTACGCTGTGCCCATCATCAGTCAGCAGGGGGAGGTAACACCAAATCCTGCCCTACTCTGCTCTTCTGTCCCCTCGCACCTCCGGGGCTGGCAGGGCTCTCAGCTGGCATGATTAATCTGCACCAATTTTTAAATTTTTTTTTTAGCGAGCTAATGAAGCTTAACAAGCTACTGAAAGAACAGAATAAGATTCCTAGTGCCAACATAGATAATTGAGCAAAACCCAGTATGTTAAGCTTCTGAGGTAGTCATATGCCTTTTCTGTTGTGTGCAAATTCAAAAGGTCAGTAGTTCTGCATATAAAACTATTATTATTATTAATCATCATCATAGAATCATAGAATTGGCTGGGTTGGAAGGGACCTCAGAGATCATCGAGTCCAACCCTTGATCCACTACCGTTGCGGTTGCTAGACCACGGTACTGAGTGCCACATCCAGTCTCTTTTTAAATATCTCCAGGGACAGAGAATCCACTACTTCCCTGGGCAGCCCATTCCAATGCTTGATCACTCTCTCTGTAAAGAAATTCTTTCTAATATCTAACCTAAACTTCCCCTGGCACAACTTAAGACCATGCCCTCTTGTCTTGTTGAAAGTCATCTGGCAAAAGAGACCAACCCCCATCCGGCTACACCCTCCTTTCAGGGAGTTGTAGAGAGCGATGAGGTCTCCCCTGAGCCTCCTCTTCTCCAGGCTGAACAGCCCCAGCTCCCTCAGCCTCTCCTCATAGGATCTGTGCTCGAGTCCCTTCACCAGCCTGGTTGCCCTCCTTTGGACCTGCTCCAGAACCTTGATATCCTTCCTAAAGTGAGGGGCCCAGAACTGGACACAGTACTCGAGGTGTCCATCATCCATCCTCCTCTTTTTTGGCACTGTTGGTCTTCATTTAGTGGTTTGAGAGCAGTCCAGTTCTGTTTCTGCACACCTCCCAGTGGGTATTTCCCATCTTCATGTCTTTAAGCCACCTGTGCAGTTTCTTAGTGTTTGTCTTCTCCTAGGTTGCAGGAAGGTTGCATGTTGAAGTCATGCGAGTCACTGGGTCTGTCCCAGAACGTGTAGTGGAAGGAGATGATTCATCTGAGAACTCCAGTGAGAGTGGGAGTCTGGAAGTCATGGATAACAATGGAGAAATTATTCACAGAGCAAAAAAGCTCTCCTGCAGGGTAAGTGGGAACACAAGAGGTTAACAGTTTCGGGCCTTTGTAGCTGTGTAGTCTGTTCTGTTGTAAAGTACTAAGCTGTGTAGGGTATTGCTTGCTTGAAATTCTCTAGAGAGACTTCTCTTGTTCCAGTTGAGTGTAGGTCAGTCCAACTTGCTGTGGTTGCCAGTGGCTGAATTAGTTCACATCAGTTTCTAGTATTTGAGATCTATATCATAAATTCTGACATTACAGGGACCGACCTCGGCAGTCAGAGAAGAGGAAACAGTTTTTCTATGTAACCATCTTCTATGGTTTGTGTGCTTATCTAATAAGGTATCTGTGGGTGGTGTCTAGATTTCATTTCTTCTGTGACAAGTTGCTTCATTCTCTGCTTGAGCTTATCAGCTTCCTCCAAGAAATTGTGCATAGGTGGGCTAGTTTGAGGCATGTAACTGCTTTCCTTGCATCTGGATTCCTGTACATGCAAAATATAGGTTTACTAAATAGGAACATCCCTAGAAAGCAATTGGAGGTGTCCTTTAAATGTTCTTCACTGTTTGTACTTTTGTATTAAATATTTAGTTTTTGGACAATTTACAATCAAAGAAGAAACAGTCATACTTATGAGATCATCTGTTTTGTCTCAGGTAAAAATAAAAGAAGCAACCGGACTGCCACCTAATCTCTCCAACTTTGTCTTTTGTCAATATACATTTTGGGATCAATGTGAGTCAACAGTAGCAGCACCAGTGGTAGATCCAGATGTGCCTTCACCTCAGAGCAAGGATGCTCATTTTACGGTGACCTTCTCTCATTGTAAGGTAACTTTTTTTTATGAAATAATGTTACTGGGAGGATGGAATGTTTGAGATAAGCTATTTAGAATTTGGGCCATGTTTTGCTGGGTTAAGAAGGAAGAAATCAAGTCATATAACTAATGACTTTTGACTATACTTAAAAGAATGCCATAAGATTTCACTTCATCACCTCTTAAAAAATGCAGCAAAATTAAAAACTTCTAATTAGTGGTCTCTTAAGTCCAGGTGTCATCTGTAATACATAGGGGAAACTATAGTTTATATTATGACATCTTATTATTTTCTTGCTTAGTAAGCTCAGTAGCTTAAAAAAGATCAGTGGAGCTGTGACAGTTTTTATTTATGAAAATTTTCAAGGCATAGAATGTGGTATGCAGAAGCAGGAATTGATGAGATTATATGTTTCACAAATTTCTTGTCCAGAGCCAAACTTTATGATACAAACTGTATGGTTTTAACATTTAGGTAGTTAGGTTTTTTGGTGTGTACTTACATATTAGTTGAGGCAATACATTTATTTCACTGGTTTGGATGTGATTTGTTTGTTCTCATTTCTAGGACTATGTGGTGAATGTCACAGAGGAATTTTTAGAGTTCATTTCAGAAGGAGCTCTTGCTATTGAAGTGTGGGGTCACAGGTGCACTGGCAATGGAAGCTCTGTCTGGGAAGTTGATTCTCTTCATGCTAAAACTAGGACACTCAGAGACAGGTACAAATGAATCAAGCATGAATCCTTCCATCAGCTTTCCAAAGGCTTTCTAATACTTGTGGCTAACAAAATATATTTTGGTGAGGCAATAATTAATTCTTGCGGGGGTGTCTTTTTAGGTGGAATGAAGTAACTAGAAGAATAGAAATGTGGATTTCCATACAAGAATTGAATGAGATGGGAGAATATACTGCAGTTGATCTCCATCAGGCAAAAGATGTAAACACAGGAGGGATTTTCCAGCTTAGGCAGGTATATATCTTTTCCCTGTCCTCTTACTCATGCTTAAATTGATTCTTAATTTTATTCTTAGTTTCTCTTTGTTTTTCTCTCTTCCTTCTATCTCTGAATGACCTGTTCAGGGTCATTCTCGCAGAGTTCAGGTGACAGTGAAACCCGTACAACATTCTGGAACGTTGCCTCTCATGGTAGAAGCAATTCTTTCAGTCTCTATAGGTGGTGTGACTGCCAGATCAACCAAACTGCAAAGGGGCTTGGACAGCTACCAGGTAAGACAAGTGACTTTTTCATGTCTTGGTTTATTTTTTTGTTTCTGCTCTTCTAGAGCCAGCCCAATGCAATTCCATAAGGGACCTTAGCACACTGATGCATGATACACAGTTTTTACAGTTTTACGTGTGTTTGAGGCTAATATGAATAATGAGAGCATATGGTGCTAAATCTGGTTCTTTTTTTCTCGTAGCTCAGTGTATAAGCAATACGTAGCCAAGTAGGGTATTTGAGTATACACAAAACAGCAGCAATACAGAAATGGTTTTTACATTTTCATATGGAGGTGATTAATAGAAGATTCCTAACTCCATTATTTTCCATCCCTTACAAGGATGGTGAAAGTTGAGGAGGAAAAGGCAGGAAAAAAAAAGATAACAAATAGAGAAAATGTCTTATAGTGCAAACACTATCTTTTCACTGTCTTTGTTACTTGATTAAAATCACAAATAGCCTGCATGTGAAAGGGCTATTTCATTTAGGAACAGTTCTTAAGAAGTTTAAATGGCTTCAAACGGACAAAATAATTTTGGAAATAAAGCATGAATTTTAACAGCAATGGCAAAGAACAAGTGGGCCACCCAGGGAAGCGAGGTGCCTTTTTTTGGAAGAGTTGCATTCAGAACCTCAAATAGCCTTAAATACAGATGAAACTGTGAAACAGGGAGATTTGTCATATGCTTGCTCATTCCTTTTTCTGGAAATGTATTCTAAAATTGTAATTAAAAATAAATATATTTACTAATAATAAATAAGGTGCTGTAGTTTGTAATGGAAAAAAATAATCTATTTGGTTATTTGAATGTTGTGTTTTTTTAACATTTTATAAGTATTCTTGTGGCAGAAATGTTTGTATTAATGTTTTGGGCTATTTCTGTGAGTTTCTATTGAGAAATGCATGTTCTTTCTGTGTTTTACAAAATTTATTTTCTCCTACCAGAAGGAGGAGGATGATGGTGGTGATATGGATAGTTACCAGGTATTGCTGCTGTTGCTGTCAATCCTCTGGCATGGGGCACAGCTAATGCTAATAGCCAGCAACTTTCAAATGAACAAGTGTACTGGAGCAAGCAAAAGCAGCTTTGAAATATGTATGCTGTGCATTTAAGAGGCTACTTGGGCTATAAAATACTGCTATTTCACTTTACCTTGTGACTTTTATACTCTTGCAGTGTGCTCTCTTCTCTAGTAACTCAGCAGTCAGCTCTCCTAACTGGCTACGTGAATTACTGTGTGAATAAAAGCCTTAAAATTTTAATTTCAGTGAAAACAGTGAACATCATAAGGAAAAGAGAAACCATCTGCAGCTGCAGGCATCATTCCTAATCAAATTTTACATCATAGGGGTTTTTGTTTATTTTCTAAAGAAAGAATTATAACCAGTTTAGATGTGAAGTTTCCTGAAATGCTAGTGGGAGAGAGAGGGAAGGATGCAAGTGTAGGGAGTACTGAAGCTTCAGTGAAGCAATTTTTTTTCATCTACACAAATCTAAAACCTTGAGCCTGGCTTTTTGTGTGATAAGTCAATGTAGGACAGTTTTGGAAACCATAAGAGAAGAATCATGGAAAAGGCGATGAAGGACAAAAGAGGAAATGCCTCAAAGAGTAAACCACATTATAGATCTCTCCATGGAAGTCTTCATTTCTGATAGGCAGATTTGCAGAAGTAAAACCAGTTAGGTGAGAATGCTGACATCCCCTAAGATATAATGTATTAGGTTTTACAGGAATCTCAATGATAGCAGATAGGTACTAACTTCTTGTGGGCTGTTTATGCGCTTCCTGACTTATCACAGAGAAGAATGAACCAGATCTTCTGTGATACCACAAAGCATGATTGCATGATGGGTTTTGTTTGCATGAGAAATCTAATTGCACTGACAGCAGCTGCTAGCAATTGAATTTTGTGCAATTCTGAGGGCGTACTGACCTGTCTAATCCTCAGGACAACTTCTGACCAAATGATGATAGCTGTTTTTCCTAGTCCATATGCTGTTAAAAAGTTTGATTGCCACTTCTGTGAGTAATTAGCCTATGGTGTAATATTGTGTTCAGCAACTGAGGCGGTCACATTTTCTTTTCCTCCTGTTGGACTTTGAGACAAATAAAACAAATAGACTTCCGATCTTGGGTGATGAGGTACTTAATCAGCGTGCATGTCATTTGGGGAAAAAAGTTTTCTGCATTGTGCAAGCTGTTTAACATAAATTCCAATGAAATTACCACAAAATTATATGCCTTTTAATCGTAACCATGTAGCCTAATAACTGATTTTCCTTTTTCTGTTTTAGGAAGAAGATTTAAACTGTGTACGAGAAAGATGGTCTGATGCCTTGATAAAACGCAGAGAATATTTGGATGAGCAGATTCAAAAGATTAGCAATAAACAAGGTTTGAAGCTTAAAGTCCCTGTCATAAGTACTTGATTCCCTCTACCACAAAAAAAAAAAAAAAAAAAAAAAGTCTCATTTATAATCTTCTACTGCAGAAAAATCTGAGGATGATATAGAGCGAGAAGCCCGGCTGGTTGAGCAGTGGGTAGGGCTGACAGAAGAGAGGAACGCGGTGTTTGTTCCAGCACCAGGTAGTGGAATTCCTGGTGCCCCCGCAGACTGGTATGTGCAGAAAAAACATTGGAGTGGTTATTTTTCTACATGAACATTACAGACTATGAGGTAAAAATTAATCTGAGGATGATTTCGAGCTTTCTGTGTTTACCCGTAATGCTACCAATCGCACTCAGCTGGCAGAAGGCTAGGTCAGGTGAAAAGCTTGCTTAGCTAATATTACAAAAAGTAGTTTTGTGATAGCTTTCAAGGTCTGAAAATCACCTTTGAATTTAATATAGTATTTTATTTTTCACTTTTTCAGGGTTCTTAGAGTTACCCCTGTAGTTTGACCCCTTTGAAAAAGAGTGGTTCAAAAATGAACGGTAGAATACATGGTATTTTCACTGATAAGGAGTGGAGAGGGAAGATGCTTTTTAAAATGTGTTCTTTTTTCTTGTTTTATTTCATTTAATTTTCTTTTAAGTAAGATCATTGGAACTGAAAAATATGGAATGTAGCATGTTAGATATGGGCAAGTGTGGACAAGAAATACAGCTCTAATAAAGCGTACACTGATGTCTCTGATAATGTCTCATATTTATCTTCTTCACTGGGTGAATGATACAGTGATACCCTCTTTGCCATTTGTGGGGTTTTTTTCCTTTATTCACTTGAAGTGTGCTGTGGTTATGCAATGAAAACTGTATTTATTGATATATAGATTGTGCCTTGCCAGCACTTACATATCTAGTTGTTTGCAAGGCTGCTAACCTTTATATGTGAGGTGACTACAACCAGCTAACTTCGTAAGAAACAGAGCAGTGTGTTTAAAACGTGTCAAACTTGCATCAACTGAAATGTACTGTGTGGTGTAATGTAAGTTTTGGTAAAGCATTATACTTAGCTACATGTGTAGATAAGCAAACCATTGTCCATGCAACACAGGTATTCAGATTAGCCATCAAAAATCAAAAGTTTAGTCAATGGTTACAGCTAATATGAATCTTGCATGGAGATCTGTTTGCCCAAGTGATTGCCTTCCTTGTTGACAGAAGTTTGTTTCATTTCAGGATTCCACCTCCAGGAATGGAAACGCATATACCTGTTCTCTTCCTTGATTTGAATGGTATGTTACAGTGGCTGATTGAGAGTCCTGGAGTAGGAGAAATTAGTTTGGATCAATAAACTGATCAGTGGAAGAATGAATCTGAAATGTGTGAGAAATAAAAATGTGTGACAGTGGCACTGGGGCACCCAGGCCTTGTCACATTAGCACTTCAGTGGACTTCCAGAGATGTTTATGTAGGCAACACATTAATACCTGCTTTAGAAGCTGTGCTTGGAAGACAGTATGCACAATTTTCTTTATGCTCACAAGGAATGTTTTTATTTCTTTTTTCATTATTAGCAAAGATTATTTGCTAATATAACAGAAGATCAAGGAGGATATTTTAAAAACTTGCACAACTTTTTTTTTTCTTTAGCTAAAAGCATATTATAGCCAGAACTGCTTTTCTAAATTTGAAGATTGTCTGAAATATCAAAAGTGATTTAACTAAAATAAGCTGGTTAGGCTGACAGATGGATAAATCAGGAATCTTCTGGCTGGGAAAGTTAATGTCATGAATACCTAAGAATAGTTTTGAATTCTGTTTAGATTATGTGAAAATATGTTCAGGCTGAATCTTAGTCTGGTTTTACATCACTTCTTTTGTATACTGAAATTGTCTTGGAAATACTGCATAGTAATAAGATTAATTAGGATTTAATGTATTATGAAATATTAGTAGGACTTTATTACAACTTTGTATTACAGTTTTGCCTCTATTAATATCCTTTGGTATAAAACTCTTCATTCTTTGCACATTTGTTTCATTAGCTGATGACCTCAGTGCCAATGAACAACTTATAGGTCCCCATGCATCAGGAGTTAACTCAATCCTACCAAAGGAGCATGGGAGTCCATTCTTTTATCTGCCGATCATAAAACACAGTGATGATGAGGTAAATTGTTAGCAAGCCTCCTTCTTGACAACTGCAGCTTATGTTAACACTTTATTCCTATGTTTTATTTTCTACTTGTATGTATTTTACCAATATTTTTATTGTATCTTATCTTAGAAGTGCCTTCTATATCCAGTGCTGCCTTGATTTTCTGGCCTGTTTGTTTCAAATTTAAGAGGGTAATGACTTGTTAGCTCTTCTGCCTTGATTCGGAGGTCTGAATCTCTTACCTCTTCTTGGTAGAATAGTAATTCAGCTTCCTGAGTCAAAATCCCTTCTTTCCTCACTCCATATTCCTCAGGCAGGCTCTTCATTATTCAGAGATAACTACTTCATTTATTGTGCACACTAGGCAAAGAGAAATTTTTTCCTTTTTTGTACACAATCCTTTTTTTTAATGCAAAGTTTGGGATTCTTCCATCTTCTGAGCCAACTCAAGCCATTGTTTAAGCGGCCATTTCCAGAATAAACAGGATGCCAAAATTGGGGAGGAGGCAGGGGGAAGGTAAAAAATGTTCTGCGGGATGGGAGCGTGTGTTCTGTGTAGACCTTTACAATCTAGTCCAGTGCAGATTGAAGATTTGCCATGAAATTTGGTAAGCTTCTTATATAGCTGGAACAGATTTGTGTTCCTTCCTCCAGTCTTCCTTCTGCTTTCCTCTCTTCCTCCTTGTGAAGACTTTCTTCTGAAGCAGCATTTGCACGATGCACGGATTGTGCTCACGATTGTGTGTCCCTGTATATATCTAAATGCCACTCTTATGCTGTTCTGGTAAATTTCTCACTGTAAAAAGGAGCTTGGACTCCATGTTATTCAATTAAGTTTATTTTCCTTTCGTTAAAGAATCACTGCAAATTATACCTTTTATTAGCATAATTAAGTCTTTGATTTCTGTTTCCTTTCTCCATTTCATTTGTCTGCATAGGTTTCAGCCACTGCTGCTTGGGACTCTTCTGTTCATGATTCCGTGCACCTGAACAGGATAACTCCTCAAAATGAGAGGATTTACTTGATTGTGAAGACTACTGTGCAGCTCAGCCATCCTGCTGCAATGGAACTGGTGTTACGCAAAAGAATTGCAGCCAATATTTATAACAAGCAGGTAAGAAGTTATTTTTTTTATTATTATTAATTTTGTTTGAGATCCTTAATTTTGTAAATGTGCTTTCTTTGCTCTTCGCTTCATTTTCTCTAAGTCTGATCCCTTTAATCTTACGAATTAAGCAGTAAAGCTGTGTGCTTCTGGTATGTGCCATTGAACTGTCCCTTTTTAACCTGAATTAGTTCAGAGTGTGACAGGTATTTTTCTTTATCTTTGCTTTTTTCTCTATTAATTACAAAGTAGGCTTGTTTTCCACCACTACCCAGATGTATACATTCTCTACCCAGTTGTACATGATGAACTTGGATAAGGGATTTACTTTGGCCACTGGAGTGGATTCTCTTCCTCTTGCTTTGCTGTTTTATGGATTTAGACAATCTGATGCTCTGAACTGTTCCTCTCTGATTCCTGTATTACTGAGGCAAAGAGCATATTTCAGAATTGCTTCAGATTTTGCTCTGCAGCTGAGGGGGAGGACAAAAGATCTGTTGTACCACTGCGTGACTTACTAGGCAGCTGAATTCCATACCTTTTTAAATTTTGTGAATCATCCTTTGCTAGTTTCCTATGTTTAAATTACATTATTAGATGAAAGCTTACCGCTAGTGATGTAGGGACTTGGCAATGAAGCATGATAAGCTTGTGATTGCAACAGTGAAAACTCTGATTGTTATTACAGTTATGGCTAGAAAGTAGAATTCTGCTTTGCTTTTCCAAAAAGGAATTTTCTACCTGTACAACAGGTGGCATACAAAATGAGAAATGTTTGTATTTGTATGTTAGAGGCTTCTTGCTGCTTCAGTTTCCCAGTTACTGGTTACTACAGGAGGATAGAGAACCAGTGCAAAATGAGAGGAAAATGTTACTGGTTGACTGTACTAGGAGTGCATACTGGGCTCAGGGCTTTAAAGACTACTTAAAGGATCATAAATCCTAAAAAGGAGCTTGCAGGGCTGAAAAATGTGCTTTTGTGATAAAAATGTTTGCATTGCAACCTTTTTTTTTTTAGAGTGTTGTCAATAATCATTGTCAAAACAATAATTGAAAATTATTTTGTTTCTAGAGTTTTACTCAGAGCTTGAAAAGGAGAATATCCTTGAAAAATATATATTATGCCTGTGGAGTGACCTATGAAATAGTATCCAATATACCAAAGGTAAATTAAACCATATTTCTCTGGTAAATTCACTGAAAGGAACAGCACGACCCACTGCAGTGGCTGATAGTGATTGGGAAGTAAATGTTGCCCTTTACTAAGAGAAGGTAGCTTGCCAAAGTGTGCATCCTGGAGTCCAGTCCTGAGATCAGGTTTTAGTTGAAAATTAGGGATTTTTTGTTTTCTCTTCTAATGTGTGTAAATGAGTTCTTGTAGTAGAGGTATTCCTGAAAACATATTAGTATCTACAGAGGCAATACAGAGAGGCTTGTTTATGTCTGTGAAAACAGAATAGCTGGGAAAATAAGTTTGCAGGAATATAAATCCCTTTTTATAGAAAAAGCCTGTGCAAATTTTAAATTACTATGGGATTGTTTTAAAATGTAAACATATTGATAAATGAAAAATTATTATAGTCTTGTCACCGTGTAATGATCACATTTGTGATGTAGTACTTAAAATTTAAACTCTAGAGAAATCACACATAATATCTAAGATTTAGGAAGGAAGTTGCATGTACTTGCCTAGGAAGTTGTTATTTGTTAATCCTTAACATAGGTAATTTCAGGTTACATATGCATTATTTCTAGAAGTGCACTTATAGCAAATGTGCTGTAGTTTGTAGTTCAGCATCATTTCCATCCTTATTGAAAAGTCCTGGATTAGGATTACTGATAAATTAAGAATTATCAATTCCAATTATTTTTTGCATTGAGATGGTTTAAGGAAGTGAATTCATACATTAAAACAACAGGCTTTAATTTCTGAAATACTTCAATATGTTAACTTTTGTAAATTTAGGCTACAGAAGAAATTGAAGATCGTGAGACCTTAGCGCTGATGGCTGCAAGGAGTGAGAATGAAGGAACCTCTGATGGTGAAACATACATTGAGAAATACACACGTGGTGTGCTGCAAGTGGAGAACATTTTGAGCCTTGAACGGCTAAGACAGGCAAGGAAAAGGCACTTCTTGCATCTTGTGATCTGGATTATTACTATTCAGCGCTACAGGCTGGGGACAGAGTGGCTGAGAGCAGCCAGGCAGAAAAAGACCTGGGAGTCTGGATCGACAGGAAGCTGAACATGAGCCAGCAGTGTGCCCAGGTGGCCAAGAAGGCCAATGGCATCCTGGCCTGTATCAGGAACAGTGTGGCCAGCAGGTCCAGGGAAGTGATTCTGCCCCTGTACTCAGCCCTGGTGAGGCCACACCTCAAGTTCTGTGTCCAGTTCTGGGCCCCTCAGTTCAGGAAGGATATCGAGGTCCTGGAGCAGGTCCAAAGGAGGGCAACCAGGCTGGTGAAGGGACTTGAGCACAGATCCTATGAGGAGAGGCTGAGAGAGCTGGGGGTGTTCAGCCTGGAGAAGAGGAGGCTCAGGGGAGACCTCATCACTCTCTACAACTCCCTGAAAGGAGGGTGTAGCCAGGGGGGGTTGGTCTCTTTTCCCAGGCAACTCTCAGCAAGACAAGAGGGCACGGTCTCAAGTTGTGTCAGGGGAGGTTTAGGTTGGATATTAGAAAGAATTTCTTTACGGAGTGGGTGATCAGACATTGGAATGGGCTGCCCAGGGAAGTAGTGGATTCTCCATCCCTGGAGATATTTAAAAAGAGACTGGATGTGGCACTCAGTGCCATGGTCTGGTAACTGCAGCGGTAGTGGATCAAGGGTTGGACTCGATGATCTCTGAGGTCCCTTCCAACCCAGCCAATTCTATGATTCTATGATTCTATTCCAGTGTAGATGATTGATCTTTTAAAAATATTAAGTGTTGTTTGGTTTTTAGTTTGGGATTTTTAAAGAGCGTTGGACAGATAAATGTAAGACTAAGTTACTTCTGTGAAATACAGCATTCCAGAAGTGGTGGGTCTAGTAGCTATACCTGGCAATGGTGTGCTACATAGAACTCAAACATGCAAAGTCAAAAGAGAATTTCATATACAGATTTTGATGGTTGTATGTGCAAATTAAGATTTGTGAATGCAAGCCCTTTTTGCTCCTGTTGGCCACACCGAGAAAAACTTAAATCCTGCTTGATCATTTCTCACATGGAGACCATGGCATTTTTTAAAATGTGTTCTTGTCTTTATTGCAGGCAGTCACAGTCAAAGAGGCTCTCTCCACCAAAGCGAGAAACATCCGCAGAAGCATCAGCACTCCAAATGTCCACAATGTAAGGACCCTTTATCCCCTGGTAGTAATGGGGCAGGGTGTGATGTTTGTGTGCTGATGTAACTCTTGCAGAATGTGATATGGTAATGATTATTCTGAGCTAGGACTAACCAACCTGTAGAAAAGTTGTCACAGATGAGAATGAGTGACTCCAAATTCCTCCTCACGACTGTCCATCTGTAACAGAGTTGACAGGGAAGTGGGAGGGTTGGTCAAAACTCTTCTCTTTTTGTAAGGGTGTGTGCTTTGGCAGTAGTTTAGGATGTCAGCCACCCTAATTCAGATTATTTGTACTTCAAAGTACCTTTAACATTTTCACAGTGTAAGGGATGGTTTCCATTTTGTGTGCATTTTGTGTTCTTCTGTCACCCACTCATACAGCACAAATATACCTGCCCATATAAATAATCTTACCTGAGATAACAGAAAAGTTGTTAGGATTAAGTGACCAGTGTTTCCTCAAAACTGTTTATTTTTTAAATAAAATATTGGCATTTTGTCATTGTGCCTGTTGTGTTCTGTAGGTATCCTGTAGCCGACTAGATCTTTCTGCCTGTGATGAAGATGATAAGGTATGCAAATGTGACAATAAATGGCACACATTCTCAGATTTCACCCCCCCCTCTTTGATGCAAAATATACTTGAGAATTGAAAAACAGTAGGAAAATAGTATTTTTTTAAATCTTTGTGTTATATTCACATTTTTTGTTTGCTTTCAAATATTCACATATTTGAAGCACAAAATGCTTAAAAATCAGAACTAATTATATATTATTTTGAATTAAACTTTATCCTTCTCTGCTCTTTATATTAGAATTGTAGAAGCTGGATTTAAGAAAGGGGTAATTATAGCAAAACTTAAAGTAATTCACTGGAAAGCTGATTAGCTTCTAAACATTCCATTTATTGCATAGAAAATTGTGTTAAGTCAGTATCTTGACATTTCCTCAGATTGTTGGGTTTTTTGTTTTGGTTTTTTTTTTAAACCCTTGCCTTTGAGTTCACATATTAATTTTTCCATGCCTGTCTGTATCAGCGTGCATATTTATGCATTTTCTTGTTTCTTAGGGTTGGTCAGAAAGTCACCTAGATATATCTGACTGTTCTTCCAGTTATCAAGATGTATCATGCTATGGTACTTTACCCAGGGAGTCACCTCGCAAAAGCAAAGATGGCAGTGGTGAGACTTCAAAATATATGCACAATGACAGTGTTTGTGGTTTCCTAATTACTGTCTTAAACTGAAAATTAAATTCACAGTGCTCTTTACCTGCTAGATTCAGTATCCAGCTTCTTGCTTTAGCACCTTAAACATAATCTGGAAGTAGAGGAGAAATGCATGGAGACATCCAGGAAAGGATGGGAAGTTTGGGGTATACAAAAAAACAAACAAGAGGAGTGCAGAATTGTGAATTAAAACAGTAGAAGAGTCTTTAAGATCCCTTCTAACCCTAGACATTCTATCATTCTGTGATTCTGTAAGAAAAAAAAAAAAAAAAGGAAAAAAAAAAAGGAAACAAAGACAGAAAGGAGCTGCTATTATTTCATGAATTTGAGAAGATGCTTTTGTCAGAGTGGAGGGGGTCATTTTGTGAGTTCTTTACATGATTTGGATATTTGTTCTGCTGTATCAATGTGTCACGGATGCCTTATTTTCTTTACATCAAATGGTAACATTTTCTTCTTGATCAGGCACTACGGGTAGAGATACTGCTACAATGAAGCAGGACTAAGTTATTTCCTGCTCTATAATTGCCTTTTTGATCATCCTGGTCGTTCGGGATTGCTGGTTTGGTTCCAGGACAGAATTGCAGTGTTGTAGGCAGGAGTCAGGTGAGGTGCAGGAAGCAGAGAAGTATCAGTTCCAGCTACAAGGAAACTTCACAGTGTTTTTATGTCTGAGATGAAAAGGAGAAATTCTGGAGCTGCAGAAAGGAGGGGGCAGATAATGCTGCTCTCTGCTTTCCTTCTGTTTCCAGACTTCTTAGAGGTTTCCTTTAGTTGAGCTCTGCATTATCTCAAGCTTGGGCTAGTGGTTGAATATAGAACTATTGATATTTTTCTGTAGCCAGCAACTTGGCTTGTACGTGGCTTAACCTTCAATTATTTTGAATTATAGTCTTGCAGTCAAGATACAAAGAACTGAAATACAATACTTCTGCTTCTTTACCTAGGTGTTGTAACAGAGAATTCCCATGCTTTAATGGCCAGCCCCTTTAAAGCATTTTCTCCTCAGCCACCAAAATTTTTCAAGCCCTTAATGCCAGTGAAAGAGGAACATAAAAGGAAGACCCCACTTGAAAGCCGACCTCTGCTTAGTCAAGAGGTAATCTTTGAAAAACCTCTGTTTTTTTAAAGATGGAGTCATTTTGTGTACTTGGCAGATTTTTTGCAGGGTGCATTTGTTGCAGTGGAATTCTGTAATTCTCTGGTAAAATTAATCAGGCTGTTCTTTTTGTGTGGTGAGGTTCTAGTGTTTATTTTTTACCTGAAACACTAGGTTGATTTTTTTTTTTTCACTTCTTGGTAAGTATTCTCCTTTACAGGGTACTTCTGTTTTATTTTAAAGTAGCAGTAACCTGCAAATCATCTTTTTCACCAGCAAGATGTTGGTGGTTTGTTTGGTAGATACAATGTGATTCTGTGAAACAGAGTTCTAGGGTGTTTATAATTCTGACCTTTATTCCCCAACCTAAAACACTGCTGGGAGGAGATCTCTACACATTAATGCGGATTTTCATGGCCAGTACGGGTGCTTCACTTTCCTCATGTCTTAAAGCCTTCCTAACTTGTACATGTTAAGCCCTGTGGTCTGTGTTGTGGTTTGTGTGATGTGTTCTGTGTCTTAACCTTTGCAGAGCATGCCTTCACCTCAGGTGCATTGTGCTGGCTGTGTTGTGCCTTCGGGAAGTAATGTCAGCAGCATGCCTGTAGAAAGCAGTAGCATACGTGAGGAAAAGATTGTAAGTTTTTTGTACCAGTTTTTGTTAATGAGGCCTGGTGGTGGGCTTAGGGCCACTTGGTGGTGGGCTTAAGGAACATACACTACTGCAGCAGAAAAAGAGGTGTCATCTGGGTGGAATCCCTTGTGATTAATTGTAACTAATGGTTATAATGAACGGTTGCTTGCTGGGCTTGCAAATGCAGTCTGTCTTTGGAACTAACTCAATTTGGTTTTAACATTTTGGAGATTTTAGTTTTGAGGTTTGGGATTGTTCAGTTGTGCTTTCTGTTTTGTTTTGGTTTTTTTTACTATTCATATGTGATTTGTGTGGTGAGTGGGAAAGGGGAGGCTTTAGTTTTTATAGGGCACAATGATCAAGGAGAGGTTACTTCGGTGAACCGTGTTGTTGTCATCACTCTAACATACCTTGTGTGTTACCCAGATTTTGTGACTATACCCAAGAGTAAATGGAATGATCCCACTTGGTGTAAGTAACTGTGCATTCAGGTGTGGGTACACTATAAAAAGCTTCTCATTGCCTGATGTGGGAGTAATATGACTAAGCTAAGATTGCTGCTCTTAATTAACCTGCAGCTTGTCTTCGTCATAATTCAGGTGGTGAATTGAGGTGGAGGGCTTTTATTTTAATCTTCATCTGCCAAATCCTTTTCTTACTGCTGCTTCAACAAAAGGTGTATCATCACTTCTGCTGGATGATCGATACAGTTTTTGGGTTGTGGAAAATGGCTGTAAATACTTGCTTTAGTCAGAGATTGTGATTTAAAATTCAGAACCTTCAAATTAATTTTCATCTTATAGGACTCTTCTATCACAAAATGCTACTGATGGATTCTTGCTATTCACCCATAAGTTTCATTCCTACCATAAAACCAAGCCATTAAAAAATATGTTCTGGATTTCTAATGCTATTTTATAGGTTGTTGTACCAAAATATCATTAGTGTTATCATGTTTATATTTGAAGCTTGGCTGCTGGTTTTGTGTGGCAGCTGTTTTACTCTCCATCATATTAATTTTCCATAAGGTAGCTGACATGCTGACTCAGACCAGTATTCCAAAGGCAAAATCTTCTAGTGGGCTGAAAAACATCCATGGAAACTAAATTTGTTACAAATTTTCCATAGCAACTTCAGGGCAGTTTTGATCCCTTGGGTAAAAACAAGGTCCCAGCCCATGCATGCCCTGAATTAACCCAAGCATTTGCCTCTGCTGCTTTCCAAAGATAAGTAGAAGCTTTCAGAGCTGGAAAAGGACAACATCCTGCACCAGATTTTTCCAGTTAGAATGGAAACTACTTCACTGAACACTGTAAGCCTGCTGTGGCCAACGAGGCCTTGCAGAGAGCTGTTCTTTCAGTTCTCATCTGCTCGTTTCTACCCTTGCACTGACTTATGTCTTGCATCAACGTAGCTTTTCTGTTAGGTTGCACAATAAGTCAGATGAAGGGAACCAATCCATCCAGCTGATGGCTGGGCTGCCAAAGACTTATATTGCATTTGGATCTATTTCTGATGACCTAATAGACGCTTGAGTGGGTACCAGGGAGGCAGGAAAGACTGAGCAGCAACAAGTGGGGAGGTGGTTGAGGCAGCTACTTTAGATAACCTTGCCATCTTATAGAGTTGGGTTTATCAAATGATAGCTTCTGGATTTTTTTATCAGTTTAGGAAGGAAGACTTTGTAATCTGTTGGCTTCCCAGGCTACCCTGTGTTTTTCAAAGCTGAAGCAAGTGTATATTTTAACTAGGGTGCAGTATGTATTTCATGCATTTGGATGAATAATGCTCTCAGAGTGAATTCAGAGATTACACTAGGGCAGCATCACAGCTCCATGTCAATCTTGAGCTGTCTGCTCCACCCTGTCTGATTCTAAGTCAAGTTTTCACATCACTGTAAATGATCACTCCAAGGTGCAAAGCCTCATTCCCCTAATTAATCACTGCATGGTTGGTGTTGCTTCAGATGTGATGTTCACCTGCATCTTACAGCATATAAAAAAAGCCATAGACTTAAAGCAACTAACAGGAAGGTAGTGATACCAGCTAGATTAGTATTCTGCATCTAACTAGGCATAAGAATGATGTTTAGCTTTTTTTTCATGTTTCTCTGGTATCTGCTTGGAATTTTCTTGAATATTCAAAACAAAGGAAGAGGGGAAAAAAGCAGTTAACAAAAATATTTTTATTAAGTTGGCCTGAAATAGAACATTCAACCTAAAATTTCAGGCAGTACTCCTACATGTGTTTAATATTGCAACTGTTTCAAAACAGCACAATATAAGGGCATGCTCTGTATAATATGTGAGTAAAGTGGAATATGCTACAGTCAGGTGAAAAGTTTTCAGATTGAGTCTATTTGTATGCTACGTGTAATTAACATGCCTAAGGGGGGTTGGCTAAAAGCAAATCCTCCAAGTAAGCAGTGAAAATTGAAGTGGTGCAACCACTAAATCATTATTACTGATTTTTAAATTACTTAAGTGGGAACGTAGTATCTTTGACGTTATTTGAGGGGTATAACTTTGGAAATAAGAAAACTTGAATACTGTATCTTTTAACTACACTGTATGTTTGTTCCAAAGCAGGTGTAGGAAAATTACTCTGTATTCCTGCTTACATTGCTTCTGTTATTGCTAAGTCTTGATGTATTATCTTGTCTCTTTAGTTCTCGCTGTCACATTCTTACCTTATCTGTTCTTACATTGGTTTTTCATTATAATCTTTCTGTTGCTTCCCAAGGAAGTGGCTGCAATTTCTTTACCATTTTTTCAAGGATATTTATCTTTATTTCTACCAATAGACTGAGCAATACAAGGCTGCTTGACCCACAGGAATCTGAGACCCTGAAATTGCTTTGTTCCTGGAATTTCCCAGTTATTATGTGTAAAACTAACCTTCAGGAATCCCAGCCCCCCCGAGACACAAAGGAAAGTGTGAAACACAGATGACTTACCCTTGCTAGTGGACCACTAGGAGCACTTAAACCACATGTTTAAGTAAACATACCATCCATAAATGGCTGATGTTATTGTAAGGCTACTCTCAGTTACCTTGGAATATCATAGCAAGTGTGAGAGATACCTAACGACTGGCAGAGAGCAAATATCATCATTCCTGTCTTCATGAAGAACAAAGAAGGAAGATTCTGCTAACAACGGACTGAGCAGCCTCACTTCTGTCTCTGCCAGGGTGATGGAGAAAATCCTCCAAAAAAGCATTTCCAAAATCTTAAAGGACCAGGAGGTGACTGGGAGCATTCAGCACAGTTTTATAAAGGGGAAATCAGGGCTGACTAACCTCAGTTGCAATCTACAATAAGGTGACTAGCTTGTGGATGAGGGGAAGGCAGAGGGTGTTGTTTGCCTTGACCTTAGTGAAGCCTTTGACACCATCTCCTGTAACATCATCATAGGTGGACTGACAGAGTACAAATTGGAGTGGTGAACAGTGAAGTAATTAAAAACTGTCTGGCCCAGATGGTTGTGATCAGAGGTGCAGAGTCCTTTTGGAGGACAGTAGCAAACAGTGTATTCTAGGGCTCAATTCTGGAGCCAGTACTGCTCAACTCCATTCCGTAATGACCTGGATAACTGGAGAGGATGCTCTCTCAGCAAGTTTGCAGGTGATACAAGACTGGGAGAAGTGCCTGATGCACAGGGGGGTTGTGCTACTATTCAGAGAAATCTCAACAAGTTGGAGAACCAGACAGAGACAAATCTCATGAACTTCAACAAGGGGAAATGCAAAGTCTTAAATTTGTCAAGGAGTAACACCAGGGCCCAGTACATGTTGTGGGGTCACCAGCTGTGGAGAGCAGCTTGTCAGAGACAATATGCTGGCCCAGAGTGAGCAATGCACCCTTGCATCAGAGACACTGCCAGCAGGCTGAAGGAGTTGATCCTTGCTCTCCACACAGCACTAGTGAGGCTGTATCTGGAGTATTGTGTCTGGTTCTGGGCTGCCCAGTACAAGAAAGATAGGGAATTACTGAAGTGAGGCTGGTGCAGGACATCTGGCATATGAGGAGAGGCTGGGAGAGCTGGGACTGCTCAACCTTGAGGAGAGCAGGCTTGGGGGCAGCTGATCAGTGCATAAAATGCCTGATGGGAAGGAGTGAAGACAAAGCAGACTCTCCTTAGCAGTGCCCAGTGACAGGGCATGAGGCAAGGGACACAAATGAAAAACACATGGGATTCCATTTGAGCTCAAGAAAATACTCTTTTTTTTTTTTTTTCTTTTAATTTTTTTTTTACTGTGAGGGTGATCAAACGTTGCTATGGGTTGTGCAGAGAGGTTGTAGTCTTCATTCTTGGACTCACAAAACCCACCCAACTGGACACAGTCCTGGGTATTTTGCTCTGGCTGATCCAGCTTGAGCAGGGGGTCTTGGTCCTGTCTGGCCTCAAGAGGCACCTTCTAACCTAAACAATTCTGAGATTGGTCAAACCCGTGCCAACTGAAGAAACCTCTTCAGTGTCTGTGGATTTGAAGTCTTGTTGTGCAAAGTTATTTGAGCAGTCTTGGCTATTACGAAGTATAGGAAACATTTTCAAAAGGATGCTTATCTTAAACTTGATGTATTGGTTCTCAGTGCATTGATTGTCTGGTTAAGTATTGTGCTTTCCATCAGTTATTTGTGACAAGTGTGTAAAAGCATTGCAGGATATGCCTTGATCAGTAGCTGACATGCATCAGACAGATAAAGGAATTGAGAAATAATGGGTGCTTGAGTTCCTCTAAACTTTAAGTACTTTAGCAGTTTTCATTTCTCTGAAATATTCTTTCTAGTAGTAATTTGCTGTAAACTAACCATTTTTAATATATATGTGTGTGCATACATAGTTATTTGTACATATCACACATCTGTTTTATAACACATTGTGTTATAAACACGTATGTCTGTGTATGCATATATAGGTATAAATAACTGCTTGTGGGCTGGTCACACTGCATCAGCAGTTGTTATCAAAAAGAAATTCAGAGCTACCTCCAAATTTTGTCAGATTGATTATCGTCACTTATTTCCCTCCAGACATGTATCTGTATGCACACAAATGCTTCCTTGGAGATTCTCTGTAATACTTGATCCCTTTGCCCTCATTTTCGAACATTGTGAACATGTTCAGGTGTGATAGCTAAGAAAAAGCAAATTTTTTTAGCCTCACTGATATCAGATTAATAGAAAATCCCATTGTGCAGGATAGTTTTTAATAATCAGTATTGCAGTGAACACTGTAAGGTCTCTTCCCTTCATGTTTTCATTTGTCTTGTTAAGTGGTCAGTTGGGGCTATAGAATGCCTTCAATGGGTTTAATTAAGTCTAAATCATGAAGGGAAAGTTTTATAATACAAGATTTTAAATAAATTGATATGATGAAAATGTATAAACATTTAGGTTTTCCATGTTGTGAGCTTTCCTTTTGCCAGACCTTATTGCTTTATAATTTTGGAACTATTTATAATTGATCTTAATTTTCTAAAAACTGGATCGCTCAGGGTAGGCAAGGCATGTTCCTACCAGCTCCTTTTAGAGGTGTCTTTCATTCTTCAGTTGAAGAATATTAAAGGTATATGTTTTTCCATCTTCAGAAAGAGTTTAGTTTATTTTGAAAATGTTCCTGTTGTAGGTTCCTGATAATACACAATACTTTCTTCTTTTGCAGGACTCTGAGGAGGAGGACAGTGAGTTGGAGACAATTAACAAGAAGCTGATAAGTCCACAAGCTTTTCAAAGTTTCCGACCTTACGTACCGGAGGAGTTTGCTGACTTCAGTGTTTTCAATGCTAGCCTGGACAACAGGGAATGGTTTTCTTCTAAATCAGACTTCATGAGTTCACGTGTTCTTGAGAAAGAGGTATCCCGCAGCCCCACCACTAGCAGCATTACTAGTGGCTACTTTTCCCACAGTGCCTCTAACGCTACTCTGTCTGACATGCTTGTTCCCTGTAGTGATAGCACAGACCAGCTAGCCAGTCACACGAAGGAGCTGGACTCTAATGATCCCTCAGGATCATCTCTTGCACATGATTTAAGATCCTCTTCAAACAAGGAATGTCCGGAATCAGAAAAGGAGTTAGCAAGAGAAAAGTTACCTGTGTTACCACTGAAAGAAAACAGTGCCTTAGTGGAACAGGTACCACTGCCCCTCGATGCCGCTGAGAGAGACTCTCATCAGCTACCCACAGCTGGATCGTTTTCAGCTTTGAGTTCCTCAGGTGGCAAAACTGCCTGTTGTACAATTGAGTTTTCATCCCGCGAAGCAACAGTGGAGCACACCACAGACATTCTGGAAGATCACTCCTTTACCGAGTTCATGGGCGTCGAAGACGGGCAGGACTTTGACCATTCCCCAGCTCCACAGTCCTGTTGCCTTCTGTCCTCTAACGGGGTGACTGCCTCGGAGCTGCCCCAAGGCAGCGGCAAGGAGCAGAGCACGTGCAAAGGCCACCTCAGCTCTGCAGCAGCAGCAGCAGGTGAGCAGCTGGCAGATGCTGTGCCAAGACCTCTTTGTTCTTTGCTGGTAAAAGAGGCTTCAGACCCTGAGACTGGTACCGACACTTCCACAGATGATTTTATTGGGAAGGACAACTTGGATGGTTCTGATTGTGAAGAAAGTGCTTCTGCAGATCAAGCCCACGCCTTGCCTAGCTGGGTGGCAGTAGGTGAACAAGTCTGTGTTGGAAGTAATAAGATGGGCACAGTGAGATACATCGGAACAGTGGATTTTTCAGCTGGAATCTGGGTTGGAGTTGAACTACATGTCCAGCTGGGTAAGACTGAATATGCTCTGGGTTATCTGTACAAGTTAGCATGTTCTGTGCTTGAAGGTAAAAATCATATGCTGTTCAGCCTTGGGAAATACCTATGGCCTCCTATATAGGCTTGGAATCTGGTACACCCAGTTCCAGGTGTTCTGCTTAGAATAATGTATTACTAAGGGTTAATTTTTAACTGTATTAAAGCCCTGTTCCTGCTTTATGCAGAATGATGCTTTTGCTTGTTGTGATTGTGCCTGTGGGTGCCCATGTGGCTTTTTATAGATCAGAAAAACAAGCCTAAACTTGGCAGATTTTTTGTTTGTTTGTTTTAAATTAGCATGTGTATTCATGGGCAGCACTAACAGTGGCTGTGACTTGTCAAATAGATTTCTTGTCTGTAGCTTTCAGACATGTTTCTTCCCTCCATACTCTGGAAAGTTTAATTATATAGTACAGGTTTTCTTTATCTTTAAAATGTCAATGCTCTGCAAGTGCTTAGAGAATCCTAAAGAAATGCTTCAGATCTTTTAAAAAGTTGAAGGTTCTAGTAGTTTAATAGATACTAACACTGATAGTGGAAGTTTCTTGGACAACTAAGTTGGTAAGTTTTGTAAGCAATTGGCTTTGAGGATTGTTTTTTAAAATGAAAAAACATTTGACTTTTTTAAACCATTAGCTAACGAAGTAATATTTTAGGAAATCATCTTTTTTGGTCAAAATTCAAGCCCACCTCTCCAGGTTTTGTTCTCACTACTGTGTGGTATGCATCTGGCTTCACTACTTGGCATTAAGAATCTTGACTACTTAACAGATGGCCAAAAGATATTGACACCTCAATGCTAGAGTTGTATATGCTAATGAAAGTACCAACTATTAATTCTGTGCATTTATTTTCATTAAAGGGAAGCACGATGGGACTGTGAAAGGCAGGGAGTACTTCCACTGCAAGCCACGACACGGGGTCTTTGTTCGTCCTGGGCGCCTCAGCAGGGCACCAGCTTCCACAAGGAAATGGAATAGCACTTCACGATCTCAGGCATCTTCCACTTTAGAGATAAGGAAAAATTCTGGCCTCCCAGGCTCATCGTCTGCTCCTAAAACAGGAGGAGAAGCTCTTTGCCATTCAGGAGATGCAGCGGCTTCTGCTTTTTCTAGGAAACAGGAAAACAGAAAATCTTGGATTAATTAAACTGCAGTATTTTTGCACTTACTACACACATCACTGTGTAGAAAACTTTATGGATATTTGAAGCTATTGTACATTTTAATCTGTCCATATGGAATGTGTATTCTCTAGAGTCCTTGACTTAATTCTCTAATTTTTTATAAATAATATATATATTATATATATATATGAATGTGTATCTATAGTTTCTCTGCCAGTGGGCAGACACGGCTGCACACTAAAATACAGTTAAAGCTGATCTGTAGATAGCTGAGGTACTGGACTATTTGTTACACAACAACTTGGGAGATATATTTTAAACAAACAAAAAAAATATTTTATTGTGGAAAAACCAGGATGTAAATCCATACGTGGAAAAAAAAAGCGCTATGGTTTGCTGTTCTTAATTACCAAAGAACTTGTTTTAGACTGACACATTTGCTCTTTATATCTTTTTATTGTAAAGGTTTTAACAGATAACTTGGTGCCATCTTTCTCTTATAGTCACTGGGCACCGTGCAGCCTTATGTTCTGTGTTTAAGCACACTGAAATATCCAACTGCTTCGTATTTTTTGTCTTCCTAGAGGCCTGCCACTGTGCTGACCTGGCATTGGATTTAAGTCACTAACAATGCCTGAAGCTATACGTCTGGCATTTCATGTGCTAACATAAGCCAGCCGGGCAGTTTGACTGCAGAACCAGTATTACTGCAAGAAGACAACATTTTGGGGTTTTTGTGGGGTTTTGTTTTTTCGGGGGTGTGTGTGGGGGGGGGGAAACAGGGAAACAAGCAGTAAAATGGATCGTGACTGCAAACTTTGCACTTGCTACTTGCTGGTTATTATCAAGATGAAATAGAACCTGCTAAAGTAATTTTAATCTGTAAAGTTTATTTTAATAATGGGAATGATGGAGGGATTTATGTCTGGTGCTCATGAATTCCTAAGAAGGTTGTTCCACATGTAGATACTGTAGATGCTTGTACAAGTGTTCTGGATATTTGTAAAGTAACATGGTAAAAAATGAGTGAAGTGAATGGCCTACTGTATCTGTTCTTCTTTGTTTCTTAGCAAGTGAATGATTGAGATACCTGGGACCTTACTGAAAAGCTGCTGTTCTTTCTTTGATTGTTGTGTACAGTAAGCGGACTCTTGTATTTTACTATTTACTGTAAAGAACTGTAATTTATATACTGCCATACTGTATTTAATTGGTACAGACCTATTGTGTGTTAGAATACAGACTGTTTACTTGGGACTTAAAAAAAAAAAATGTTTTCCTTCAATTGGTACAATTAGGTTCCATGATCAAAGAGCAAGCTGTTTCCTGATGATGGTGCTGAGATGTACAGTGCTTGGTAAATGCTGATGGGTGTGGAGTTGCAGGCTGGGTATTATTAATATGTTTTAACTGGTTCGTGCAGCAGTCAGAGGAAAAAAAGTAGTCCCTGTGGATACATGTTTCTAACCTGCTGCTTTCCCCCTTCTTCACAGGGTGGGGAGTGGAGCTGGGGAGCTCCTGCCAGAGAATGGTGTTAGGGTGGGTCCAGGGGAGACAGGACAAGTTCCAGGAAAACAGAGAAGAGAGACTCATTGCTAAATATGTAAATGCCTTGGCTGAGTACAAGGACAGTTGGCAGCCAGGAGGGTAATGTGCTGGGGGGGGTGAAAGTGGGGGTTGGGAAGTTCAGTGTACTTGCCCTTGACAGAGCTTTTGGGTCCTTTGAGACAGGATCCATATGTGTTAATTGACTTTGGTGAAATTAATATATCTGTAGAACATTTCATACTTCTAATGTCCACTTACAAGTTGCTTTCACTCCCATGAATGATACTGCTGCTGGAGGGAATTACCATAATAAAAATACCCTTTATGTAGAAGGATTTTATCAGGCACAGATGATCCTAGAACACTGCTAGGTACCTACACCCAACACTATGGTCTTTAAGTCAATTTTAGATGTCACTTTAATCTTTTTATAACGCTTTTCAGAAAATTCACACTACTGTGTGTGTGCATGTTAGCATAAACACATTTGTCCAAGACTCCTACAACCAATTTTTAAAGCTAATGTTGCTGCTTTCTTACAGCAATGATGCAGAATTCAGACCTTTGAGAATACAGAATACATGATTGCTTAAGAAACATCAGAATAATTTTACTTCCTTGGGTGTACAGTCTGTATGTGCCAGAGAAACCGAAACAAACCAACCTCATTTTGTGCTGTACGTGTTTTACATAGCCTGTGCTGTCATGAGTTGTGTTGTTACTGGAAGGCTGGTACTGTTGCAGACCTCCCATGCTAACATCGCTTGCCCTGGGTTAATGTAAACTTAGGAGGAATATATCTAAAGA
The DNA here is from genome assembly GCF_003957555.1 of Calypte anna. Classification (NCBI taxonomy): domain Eukaryota; kingdom Metazoa; phylum Chordata; class Aves; order Apodiformes; family Trochilidae; genus Calypte; species Calypte anna. The sequence goes on from NC_044245.1 coordinate 61,770,606, forward strand.
ATTCAATGAAGAACTGTGGAAATGCAAGCAATTTAGTTAATGTGCTCCTCACATTCTGATACATAAAGACAGTTTTTCTATTAGTCATGTTAGACTAGTAGTTTGCTGTCCTGAATTTTGTAATCAGTGGAATAATGTTGTGCGGATAGTCCAACTGCAAATCCTTTTTTCTTTTTAATTACCTTAATCACCATCTAAAATACATGGCCTAATAATCAGGATGTACAATCCAAACTAAGAACTCGAGTTACAAAACCAAACCAACACTGGTCATAATACTGGATAACACAGGGCAGAGCCAATCCCTTGTTTGTCTGACCTGCCACAACCTAACATCTCAGTGACTTCCCTAGGCCAGATAGAGTCATCTGGTTTTGACCATCAAGATAGTTTCAGTGTTGAATGGGATCACAACGGCATTTATCTTTTATCTTGTTTTCTGAAATGATTATGTGGTGTTCTTCCAAGCATACAGCACCGTGCAGAGATGCAGCCACTGCTCTCTGGCAGCAGCAGGTAAGGTCCAGCAAGCAGAAACAGTGTTGAATGGGAACCTCTGCCTTCCTCAAATGTTTCCCCTGACAAAAAGGCTTCCTTTGTGTTTGCAAGTGGAGGCAACGCGCTGGTGGTGTCCCAGAAAGTGGGGTCTGACACCACATCATCAGGAATCCAGTCCACTCAGATTGTACCTTTACATTCTCGAGATACTTTAATACCCAGTTCTGTGCAGAAGCAGGAGCCAGGTGGTATTCCACAAAGCAAGCTCAGCATCTGGAAACATAAGTGCTACTTTTATACAGTGAAACATATAAAATTACTTTAATTATATACCTAGTTAAAGCTATAACCAAGGTTAAGTTGTGGCGAGTATTCCCTTCCAGTCTAGTCTTGCAGGCTCTCTCAAGGACCGGTTGTTGACTTCTAGGGATGTTTTTCTCTAATTCTTGCTATTTCGGTGTTAATAAGCCCTCTTTGTTTGCTCTTATGCAAAAAAAATTTAATAACCTACATCACTGTTACGATGCGAGTACCTGTCCCCCGTGCTTCCCTCCTGCAACTCCCCATGTGCCATGCCTAGGGACAGGCTCCAAGGCACCAAAAATTACCTTTAAACTCCTTAGGGAAGGCCGGAGAGGCCGCACGGAAGCAGTTCAAGCCCTTGTTTTCTTCAGAAAAACAACCTCAATGCCGCGGTGGCCTCTGCCAACAGCGACAGGCGAGGGACGGGGCGGGGCAGAGCCAGGGCCGGCCCCCCCGCAAGGCCGGGGCGGGGACGTGCGGAGCCGCACGCCTGGGCCTCATCACCGGAGCGGCTCTTTGCCCCTGCTCGCCGCCCAGGTAGGTACCCCCGACGGGGCGCGAACTCGTGGCTGACGCGGGGGGGGAAAGGACTGAGACGACGCCGAGGGGGAGGCGGCCGCTGCCTTCTCAGTCCTTTCTCCTCCCTCCCCCCCCGCGCCGTTCTCCTTCGCCCTTCTGCAGGCGGACAGCTGCACGTACGCCCTGGTGCCCGCCGGGCGAATGTATTTAAGGGCTTGGCAGCCTTTGGGCAGGACTTGGGTTCTTAAACTGGAAGGATAAACCGGACGAGAGCGCGTCAGGAGCATCTACGATTTGTGATCGTAGAATGGTTTGGGTTGGAAGGGACCTTAAAGATCATCTCTTTCCAACCTCCCTGTAGACCGGGTTTCTTCAAGCCCCATCCACCCTGGCCTTAAACACTCACAGAGAGGGGGCATCTACAGCCTTTGCCGGTGTCTGCAGTGTCTGAGGGAAACTGAAGGTGCAGGAGAAAAAACCCTGACTAATATTTGAACCTTTACAGAGAATTCCTCTTGGGGAGCTTGCAGAAATACGTTCCTTAAATGAGGTGCTTGTCTTTCACTTTTTTCTTCTCAGGTAACACACTTGTGAGTGATGCTGATGACTTTCTTCCAATTTGCCCCTAGAAGGTTGGTTTCACAAGCATCTTGCCGACTGAAGGCTTCTTCATCAAAGAAACAGAAGTTTTGCTTGGAAATGGCTCGCCCTAGCTCAAGTAAGACATGTATTTTTTTCCTTTAGTACCCTGGACAGGTATTTAAGCTACATTTGAAGTTACAGGCATACATTTGCATCATATACAAAATATAGAGTTTAATTTAAATGTTTATAGGAGCATGAAGTTGATTGTTTTATTTTTTCAACTGCTAAAATTTGTCTTCTATGATTAGTTCCAAACACCCTTGTGTAGATGCAGTTACTGTGGTTGCCTGGTGATTTTAGTATTTTTGATTTATGCACATAAATGTATGCTAATTAATTGCATTTGCTTTTCATAATCCTAATGGGTAATAAAACTCCTCATTTCCTTGTACAAGAATTACGGAGGGCCTTGAGCATTTGTAACAATTCAGAAGCAAGGTATTGGGTAACCCCAGGAGCCTCGTTCAGGTCTAGCAGTAGTAAATATCCTCTTTTTGTTTGGTTGTTTGAGGTTTTTTTAATGTGAGGATGTGTTTTAATTTGAAATTGGTGCAGAGAAGTTTGCGGGTGTAACAGGGAAATCCCTAGTGGCTGGGTAGCCAAGGTGTACTTGCTTTTTCTGCTGCCTTGAGCATCAATGTTTGGCTGCTGCCAGAGACTGAAGACTGGAGTAGGAGGACCTTTGGCCTGATCTTTACATACTCAAGGGGGTGGGTTTGGTTTGGTTTGGTTGGTTTGGGTTTGGTTGGGTTTACAACAGCAGATGGGGCATCAGAATTGTAGTATTCCTAGTTCTGTGCTGTGAGTCTTGGGACTGTCTCTCCTTATATAAAACTTATCTGCCTTGCGTTAAAAAAAAACAAACACAAAAACCACAAACAAACAGAAAAAAGAACCACACAGTAAATAGTGAAGACTAGCGGTGATCAGCAGTTCAAAGTCCATCTGGAGGCCAGTCACTGGTACTGTACTTCAGGAGACAATACTGTGGCTGAAATTGTTTAACACCTTAATTAATAATTTAGATGATGGGACACTGTACCCTCAGCAGGCTTCTAGATGACAGAATTGCAAGGAGTGACTGATACGCCAGAGGGTTGTGCTGCCATCCAGAGGGACCTGACAGACTGAAGAAAAAGGACAGAAATTCCAAGTCCTGCCCCCAGGGAGGAATAACCCCATGCACCAGGACAGGCTGGGGGTGACCACCTGGAAAGCAGCATTGCAGAAAAGGCCCTCAGGGTCCTGGTGCACACCCAGTTAACTGTGAGCCAGCAATGAGCCCTTGCGGTGAAGGCAGCTGATGGCTGTTCTGGGCTGCACCCAGCAGAGCATCTTCAGCAGGTGGAGGAAGGTGACCTTTTCCTCTGCTCAGCACTGATGTGACACTCCTGGAGTACTGGGTCCAATGCCAGACTCCCCATTTCAAGAGAAACATGGACATGCTGGATAGAGACCAGAGAAGGTTAAAAAGGTGATTAATGGCTTGGAGCATGTTCATGTGAGGAGAGGCTGGGAGAGCTGGAACTGTTCAGAAGACAAGGCATGCTCTTCTTGGTAGTGCTCAGTGACAGGACACGAGGCAGTGGATGCAAATTAAAACACATGAGGTTCCATCTGAACACAAGCAAAAACTTGTGAGGGTGGTCACATGCTGGTATGGGTTGTGCTGAGAGGTGGTAGAGTCTGTGTCCTTGGAGATACTCAAAAGCCATGTGACTGGACACAGTTCTGAATAATCTGCTCTGGCAGACCCTGCTTGGGCAGGGGGCTTGGGACTTGACAATCTCCAGAGGTTCCTTCCTACCTCAAGCATTCTGTGATTCTAAATTACATTGCCTTATAAAGAATATCTGAGATAAACTGGAAGAGATTTTTTTTTCCTTTGTCTCTCCGTAGCTAACCTGTTCCTTCTTAGTCATGTTTTGACTTTTAGAAAAGTAGTAATTGTAACTTCATGTAATTGTATTTCATCTCAGGATCTTACTTTACAATTAAGAAGCAAACTGTTCCTGTGTGGCAGTGGCAGCTGTTGTTAACATTTTAGCATCTAGTATGGGGTTTTAGCTTAAGGGTCCTCCTTTCAAAAAGTGAGTATATTCATAGTTTAATACCGGTTGCCCTACTGAGCATTCTCAAATATATTTTTGAGGATCCATAGGAGTTGCACTTCAAATTCCACTATACAAAAACTCAGAAACAAGTCAGTATTTTGAAATTAAAATCATGGGAGGTGTACATAGAAGCCATTTGTGGACACACAGGTTTGACAGCACTAACTGTATGGGTCTCTTAGATAAAAATGTGTTTGAACAGGTGATGATTTTTCCTCCCCACACATAGATATGGCTGATTTTCGGGAGGTGTTTGCCAAAGCAAAGCACATCGCCATTATCACGGGAGCCGGCGTTAGTGCGGAGAGCGGAGTCCCAACCTTCAGAGGGGCTGGAGGTTTCTGGAGGAAGTGGCAAGCCCAGGTAGGTACTGGTGACACCTCTCTCTGCAGCTGCACTTCCCACTCCACTGGGTTGCAGTGTGAAGGGTCAGAAGCAGCGGGAGCTCTCCCGTGGTGATACGGCAGGCACAGAACTCTGCCAACAGCCGAGTTTGCAGCTCCTCCCTGTGCCTGGGGGAGGCTGCGTTGTGCAGCTGCACCTTCCTGTCTGTTGCTTTGGGTTATCGCCTGTTTGGGAAAAACATTTTTGCAGGCAGCTCTGGGTCTTTCTGCTGTGCCTGTTTTCTTGCTGCCTTGCAACTTAGCTCATCTTGTTCACTCATCTTGTGATACCCTCCATTTTCTTTTCTCATGCATCCTTTCCTGTTTTAAACGCTTAGAAGGATTTTACAAAAATACTGAAGGATGGAACTGTTGATTCCAACTAGTTGTTTTCTTCTAATCCTGGTTTCTCTTTAAGATGCTCTTAAGGACAGCATTAATGAAAAACTTGATGAAGTTAAAAGTTGTCAGAGGGATGAGGTTTTAGAAATGGTTTGAAATTGAAGCTGCAATTTTTTTTCTTTCAGTGACTATTCATTAAAATAAAGAGTAGTGTGTTGATACATTCCTGGTCCTCTTGCATCAGGAAGTTTTATTCGGTATTTTATGTAGGTAGAATTTGGGCACTGAAGCATTACATCATGCTGTTCCTTGTTTTAAAAAAGGGCAAAATTAGAGTTAGTGTGAAAAGTATATCTTAGATTTTACAAGCACATGCGACTGGGTTTGATAATGGCTGTAATTTGGCTTGTGATGTGCTTAACTTAAAGAAAACAAATTGCTAGCAAAGAAAATATATCCACCTGATGCTGAGTTTTCTGTCTGCTGTAGAAAAGAGAGTTCTGAATGTCAAAAATCGTGTGCATCGAAGTATTTCATCTTCCTTTGTGCTGTACTAAGCTCCTAATAGTTTGGTAGGGCAGCACAGAACAAGGTCTGAATGTACTATGCACAACCACGTACCACACTACTATATCAGTTATTTCCTCATTTTAAAAGACTCTTTGGCTTGCCATCCTTGTAAGGGCTATTGAACTGTATTCTTGTCAGCTGCATCTGGTGATAAGTAATCTGCTTTTTACTCTCTTGTTATGCTGGTAGCAGTGCAAATGGCAGTATGGGAGCTGGCTTCCTCTGGGGAGGGGATTTTCTTGCCCTTCTGTTTGTAGAATGAATGGTTACATCTTTTCCAGGAGTTGGCTACGCCAGCAGCTTTTGCACGAAACCCTTCTCGCGTGTGGGAATTTTACCATTACCGCCGGGAAGTGATGTTGAGTAAACATCCAAACCCTGCACATATTGCCATTGCAGAGTGTGAGAGGAGGCTGAGCAAGCAAGGAAGGAGCGTTGTGGTCATTACACAGAATATTGATGAACTGCACAGAAAGGCAGGCACAAAGCACCTCTTAGAAATTCACGGTAAGCATCGGCCTACCTGTCACCCACAGGCCAGCAAACTTGTCAGGGAGGAGAATGCAGGATAAGTACTGGGAGAAAAGAAATTTGTCTTTGAAATTATAATTTGTCTGAAGTTGCCTACAGCATCCTGTTCTATTTTGGAAGTTGCTTCAGGTATTTGATAAGCCCCCCTTTATTTTTCTCATCTTTCTTTTTTCATGGATTCTGACAGAACACAGGAACTGGTTCTCCCTCCCACTTGCTCAGTTTTGCCTCACATCCACTTGAATATGTGTGAATAGTGCTACTTGGCTTATTTTGTTTAGGAATGGAGAAAAGAATCCACAGAGGACCTCTGCTTTCTAGCAGTGGTGGTGCCACACTGGAACTGCCACCAGTGAAAGGTGGATTGGCAAAACCAGCACTGTTGGGTTCTTCTCTGGTGCCTGCCACTCTCCCTCAGTCCTGTCCCATCCTTCAAAGACCTGCCTGTGTGGCCCTTGGCTACAGGAGGAAGAGGGGCTGGAAACAGATGAGATTCCCTCACCTTCTGTTTGACACCCAGTGGCACTCCCTCTCTCTTCCCTTGTAGTTCTATTCCTTGCTCCTATCCCTTTCTCCTACAAAGTGCCAGAGGAGAGCAACTAAGGTACATACTAGACAGGGGACAGCAGGGCTTTTGGATCTGAAGAAGTACACAGGTGTAGAGAGAATGAGGATGAGGAGACCTTTCCCCATCCTATGAGGAGGTGCCTTCACATCACAGGCCCTACTGCAGAGTGAAAATCTCCCACAACAAATTCCCATTCTAGTCCTCCAACATTGTGGTGCTTCTTAAGTATCACAAAAGGTTAAATGAGATTTCCCACTGCTACTTTATGATCTAGACACAAGAAACCTGCACAAATTGTTTTGCAGTTGTGGATCAAAGGATAAAGCCCTCAGTATAGTTTAATTTTAGTCTTATTCTTTACAAATTATAAACAATAATTTGGTAATATTGCACATCTCTACAGTACATTATTAACACTATGAAAGTCTAGGGGTTGAGGAGCTTTGCATAAAACAAAACAGTGTTAACTAGCTTATGTATTTTTAAGGAAAACATTTCTAATTTAAGAGGAAAAGCGATAAAAAATCATCTGCTGATCTGGTATTTTAAATAGTGATTTTTCTTTGAATGACTGTTGTGAGGCTGTGTATTACTCTTGTATTGAGGTAAAACAAGGTGATAAATCACAGCTTAGAGGGACTGCTGCTGTTATTCATTGTGGAGTTTCAGCTGAAAGGACTCATTCCTTGCTGGGCCTGACCTGTGCTTAACTATGATGCTGGTCACCATGGGCTGGTGTGTATGCTCTGCTTAAGGAGCATCTCGTTCATAATGCTGCAAGGTTTCAACACTTGGCTTTTCCTTTCTTATCTACAAGATTCAGTCTTTCAAGCCAAATAAACTCCAGTCCACGATAAACGCAACCACTTGGCTGTGCAGGCATGCTCCAAAGCCATCCCTCAATCCCTGATCTTTTCTCTTTGTGCATTTGTTTCAGGTAGTTTATTTAAAACTCGATGCACCAACTGTGGAAACGTGGCTGCAAATTACAAGAGTCCAATATGCCCCGCATTGGCCGGGAAAGGGTAATACATCTGCCTTGTAGACTCTCTCTGTATTTCCTACTTTGTCTGCTGTTCAATTGAAAATGAGCCATTTTAGGTACTCACAGGAGTTTCAGCCCACCACTCCATTTTCCTTTAGTATTATTAATGCTTAAATTTTACACAACTGTTTTGAAACGTGAGCCCTGCTGTTTGGTAACTTCAGTGGCAACCCACGATACTGTAAGTCCTGAGCAATTGTTAATTTTTAAGTCAGCACAACATTCTGTATGCTTTAATTAGAACAATATTGGATATCAACTTATGGTAATTTTTGAGAATGTGTGTTCACTCCAATCCTCTTCACCTCACGGGTTCTTTATTAAATTGGATGCTTATTCCTTAAATTGAACGGTCATCACTTGATCTGTGCATTATCTTCTGCATCTCTGGAGCACCTAGTAGCTTTTGTCCTTCAGTTCATCAATAGGAGTCTCATGTTTACAGGTCTCAAAATACAGATATGCAAAATAATCATGAGGGAACCATCCATTCGCAGGATTTCTGCAACTTAGGAAGTTGCAGAAGAACCATTCAGTCTCCTTTTCCTACCCATCCTCTTTCTTTTACCATTAGAAAAGAAAGAGTGGTGGGGGGATGGGATAGGCATATGTTATGTTTTAAGATTTTTTTTTTCCCTTTGCATTTGTTGGGCTTTTAACAGGACTTTGACCAGCTTGTGACAGTTGCTTAGCTCTGGGATGTTTCTGGACAAAGGCCTGCCTGTCCTGTGAGCAGTATTTTAGGGATGTAGTAGGTGTTGAAGTTGGCTGAAGTTGCAAAGATTCCTTGACTAGAGAGCATGCTTTAGAGAATACTAAGTTTTCATTGATATATAAAGTGCACTTTGTGTCCATGTTTGAATATGTATTTCAATTTTGTAACTTCAGGGCTCCAGATCCTGAAACAGAAGATGCTGCAATTCCAGTTGAGGATCTTCCTCAGTACGTATGGACTGCTTTGTTCTTTGCTGTTACTGCTTCATGCTTCGCGCATCTCTCTAAGGCTTGTATTAACTGTTCACATAATTTTGGAAGGACATGGAAACATTCTACAGGAGAAAAAGATACGAGACTTTGCCCAGAGAACTGAGTCTAGAGTTACAGGAGACAGAAGACAGCAGGAATGCGCACTTGAAGGTTACTGTGATGCTAAAGGGATGCTTGTGTACTCAAGCATCAAGATGAAATGTGCCAAAATTTTTGGGTTTGGTGGTGTAGTAGAACTGCATTAAGAAACTAAGTGCCACACAGTAGAAGTTTTGTTACTTTTCAGGTGCTATCTGCTGTTAAGTCAGTCTGGAAAGCTGTGGTGGGGTACAGCCACTGAATCATCCCTTGCAGGCATTAAATGTGCTACAGTGCTTTTTTATAATGGCTGCAGCTTTGCCTTAGCTAGTTGAGGATGAAAAAGCTGCTGTATTTTTCACAGTTCCTAAGGAGAAGAGAGGTTAACACAGTGCTTATGTCTTTCAGTTCACTTTTTCCTTAAAAACTTGCTGGCCAGTTTCTGTTAAAGTTGATAGAAGCAGAGGTCTGTACCTCGCACTGTGTTTTAAGTTTTGGGAGCTGAGTAAAGGAAGACCCTTTGTGTGTGACCTGGCAGCACATGTGTACTGCCAGCACAGCAGCTGCCTCCTATCAAGCACTTGGTAGAGGAAGGTGTGGGGAGGGCTGTGGAAGAGACAGGAGAAAGAGGGAGAGCTGATAAGATATCCCCAAGGGAGAAGGAAAACAGCTTTCTTGTTTTGGAGGTTGAAATGTCCACGTCCACATCAGCAGCATAACGCTGTTCCTCTGTGATTTTTTTAAACAGGTGTGAGGAGGACGGCTGCAATGGGCTCCTTCGTCCCCATGTTGTGTGGTTTGGGGAAACGCTGGATCCTGACATTCTCACAGAGGTTGAGAAGGAGCTTGAGATCTGTGACCTCTGCTTGGTAGTGAGTGCTGCTTCTGTTACCTAACCATCAGGGAAGCCACACTGAACGAGTTGTACCTCTCTCAGGGGAGACCTCATTGCTCTCTACAACTCCCTGAAAGGAGGGTGTAGCCGGGTGGGGGTTGGGTCTCTTTTGCCAGACGACCTTCAACAAGACAAGAGGGCATGGTCTTAAGTTGTGCCAGGGGAGGTTTAGGTTGGATATTAAAAAGAATTTCTTTATGGAGAGGGTGATCAGGCATTGGAATGGGCTGCCCAGGGAAGTAGTGGATTCTCCATCCCTGGAGATATTTAAAAAGAGACTGGATGTGGCACTCAGTGCCATGGTCTAGCAACCGCAACGGTGGTTCAAGGGTTGGACTCGATGATCTCTGAGGTCCCTTCCAACCCAGCCAATTCTATGATTCTATGATACCTCCTGGGTAAAGGAGTTGTATCTGCACTTCCCCAAGGGACTCTGTAGTGTTGAAGGTGAAACATTAAAAAAGACCATGAAGTTTGAGAATTTACTTATGCTACTCAGAAGTTAACAGGCTGGGCGTGTGTGCATCTTGCTTAGCTGGCATCTGCAGTCTGTGTTTACTGTACACAGGTGTTAAGAGTTTCAAGTGTTAGAGGTTAGCTAATATTTGAATTTCTCAGACTGTGAAAACCAGGATTATTTTGATGCTCAGTTTAAAAAAAAAAAAAAAAAAAAAAAAAAGAGCTACCAATTGTAAGGATGTGCTGCTCTGTGAAGCTGTTTATGTGCTATGTAGGCTTTACACAGCTGACCAAAGCATTTGCTCAGAATATTGTGTACCCTTCAGAAAATAATCTCAAGTAACAGAAGAGACAACTGGTGGGGGTTTTTTTCCTGAAAATGAAGTCTGTAATTTCTGGGATTTTTTTAAAAATCTACAGTTATAAACTCTGAACAAGCTTCTTTGGGTTCCCTCAGAGAAATAATTCTTATACTGTGTTAAATAGCAACACATGCAGTGAGACAATATACATACTGATTTGATTTCATTTCTGGGATATTCCATGATTTAGTGGATTTGCACATGGAATGTCTCAGAGGGTCCTTACCTCGTGAGTTAGTTTCGTCTGTTAAGCTAAACTTGAGATTTTTTTCCTTGTCCCTGCAGGTCGGGACTTCCTCCGTGGTGTATCCTGCTGCTATGTTTGCACCTCAGGTATCAGCCAGAGGAGTACCAGTTGCAGAATTTAACATGGAAGCCACTCCTGCTACAGACAGATTCAGGTAAAGCAGTTCAGTTTTAAACTAGCAAGCTTAGTCCCCTCCATCCTCCTTGCCTTTCCATTGCATAGAATCATAGAATCAGATGGGTTGGAAGGGACCTCAGAGATCATCGAGTCCAACCCTTGATCCACTACCACTGCAGTTACCAGACCATGGCACTGAGTGCCACGTCCAGTCTTTTTTTAAATATGGATGGAGAATCCACTACTTCCCTGGGCAGCCCATTCCAATGACTGATCACCCTCTCTGTAAAGTAATTCTTTCTAATATCCAACCTAAACCTCCCCTGGCACAACATAAGTCCATGCCCTCTTATCCTAATGATAGCTGCTTAGGAGAAGAGACTGACCCGCCCCTGGCTACAACCTCCTTTCAGGGAGTTGTAGAGAGTGATGAGGTCTCCCCTGAGCCTCCTCTTCTCCAGGCTGAACAGCCCCAGCTCCCTCAGCCCTTCCTCACGGGAGTTGTGCTGGATCCCTTCACAGCCTCCTTGCTCTTCTCTGGGCCTGCTCCAGCACCTCAATCTCCTTCCTGAACTGAGGGGCCCAGAACTGGACACAGTACTCGAGGTGTGGCCTCACCAGGGCTGAGTACAGGGGCAGAATCCCTTCCCTGGACCTGTTGTCCACGCTGTTCTTGATTGAACACTTTAGAAAAAATTTTTAACACACATTACCGATTTTCTTCCTCAGTGCTTAATGCGTGCTGTTCCCGTAGTAAGAAAAGATGATTGTTCGTTCTTGGTGCTACACTAAGGACACATCTGTATTTCTTCAAGTGTGAAGCTGACGCCTGTCCCTAGGCCCTAGAAGGCCTAAAACCCTCTCCTTCAGCAGCAGGACCAATTAGCCACCTGCTTCTTAAACGCCCTCGGGCACTGCCAGACCGCAGCACTCAGCGCGCTGCTCGCCCCTCACCCGGCTGCTTCTTTCCAGGTTTCACTTCCCGGGCCCTTGCGGGACTACTCTGCCACCGGCGCTGGCCCGCCACCAGACGGAGATCATCTCCTGAGCACCTCGGAACGGCGGGAGGGGAAGCGCCGCGACACGGGGCGGGGGGGGGAGAAAAGAAGAGTCGGGGGTGGCCGATCTTGATCCCTCCCCTGCTCCTCACGACAATAAACGGGCGGTGGCGGGACCTCAGCCCCCACCCCGGCCACCTCAGCCCCGGGCTCCTCTGTCCGTGCGTGCGGCAGGGGCGGCTACAAAGCGTTCGGGGTGGTTACAAAGCGTTCGGGGCGTGTCTGGGGCGGGTACAAAGCGTTGCTCACGCGTGGGCAGGTGGGTGGGTGCTATAGGGCGGAAGGTAGGGAGTGTTTCCGGGTCAGGCATCAGGCGTGCGCCGTGGAAATTTTGGGCTCATGGTGCGGCGGCGGCGGCAAGCAGTGGCGGGGAAACGTGAGGTCCCTTCCGCGCTCCTCAGTCCGCCCTCCTCCTCGGAGGATGAGGCCCCGGAGGAGGTGTCCTTTGGCGTGGCCAAAGAGGCGGCCGAGACCGAACGGAAACTCGTGGGCGAGGCAGCCCGGAGGTACGGACAGTCCCCCCCCCCCCCTTCCTACGCCTCCTTACCGGTTAGCGTCGTGCGAGCCGTTACCCCTCGCCCCTCTCCCCCTGACGGCGCCTCCCGCCTCCCCGCAGGCACCGGGAGCAGCTGAAGGAGAAGCGGCGGCGGCGCCAGGAGCTGTTCACGGAGCAGAAGGTACTGGGGGCGCGGCCCCCCCCTCCCGCACCCCTCATCACCCTCCCCTCCCCCTGGGCCCCGGTAACTCCCCTCTCCCCGGTAGAAGCGGAAGCTGCTCCCCGAGGCCGTGCTCCAGGAGTTGACCGCCGCGCCGCTCACACGGTGAGAGGGCTATGGGTGTGGGTGGGGGTGAGCACCGTGGCGGCGGAGAGCCCAGCCTGACGCGGCGAGGCCCTGGGGCAAACGGGAGCTTCGGGGGCTCTGCGTACGCGAAGGGGAAGAGTAACGTGTTGGCCTCTCCTTGCTCCCCAGAGCCGATGAGGGGCAGGAGGCGACAGGTGACCCAGGTATGACCCGGTTCGCTGCGTTGGCGCGGTGCTGTTCCCGCACTTCGGCATCCAGTTCCTGTGCCAGGGCTGGAGTGAGGGGTCGGGATGCGGGACTGAGACAGCTTTAAAGTCTTTTGAGTTGTGAATAGACAGGGCAGATGATTGCTGCCAAGTAAAAATTTCTGAGGCAAAATGTGAAGTAGCATTTAAATCGGATTCCTGCACCTTCTATTGAAGTTACTTGCTGTGGTTTCAGCTAAAAGTAGCCTGAGATGTTGAAGGAAACTATGGGCAGGTGCTATAACAGAAGAAACAAAGATTACCCGGGGGAGAGTATAAAGGCTGTTCCTGCATGGAGCTGTTAATTGCCTTGGTACTTTGCATATGCATATGCTATGATTTAGTGACATCTGTAAAAAAAAATTAAGGAGATCTTTTTTTTGTAAACAACTTTGTAGTACAGATGAAGAGGGCTAGAAATTGTAAGTTACAAATACACTAGCCTCCCAATTTTCTAGCTCAGATTTTGAAAAAAAGTTTTTGGTTCTTTTAACCAGTTCTCTCATCCATACATCATAACTAAGTAGCCAGAAGGTGTAACTGCTGGTTTGTCTTCCTGTTGTTTTTTGTTTTTTTTTTTTTAAATGATGGCATAGAAATAATACATGAGCTCAGGATGATGCTTGGAATACTCAGTCCCCATGGTACTTCTTCAGTGGCAGGAACAAAGCCAAGGTTGTAGACCCAGCCCCCCCCTACGTAGCAGTTGTGTTTTGTTGAGAGGAATCCTGTGAATTGTGTTGTTGACTCCAAAGGGGAAAGCTGCCGAGGGTGCTATGGGAGGCTGTCCTGAGCCTAGTGCTTTCCCTCTTCACAGCCCTCTCCAAGGCAATGCTTTTTAGCTTTTTGCTGGTCAGAGCTGCTGAAAAATGCCTTTTTTATTTAACTAAAAACATTATTTTTCACAGCCTAGTTATTCTTTCATTCTTGTTCTTGCATCACTTATAACTCTTGATTCATATTTGTTGGTAACTTTTTTTCCTGTTTTCTATTAAATTTACTTTAGATAAACAACATGGAGATGGGGCTGCAAAGAAGAGAAACAGACAACCTCAAAAGCAGGTGAAGAAAGACAAGGGAAGAAAGGGTGCCAGGTATGCTCCTAAGCACAGCAGATGATTTTGTTTTGTGCTGCTACAAGTCTGGTTGTTGAGCACTGAATTCCTGCATTTTGGTCCTTTTTTCCCCCCTTTGTTGATGATGTCCCAACAGAAGAACTGCCCTGTTTTTAGATGCTGGTAGTTCTAGGAGCTGTTTGGGGTATATCAAGGCACATGATGACAGACTGAGAGTCTTGGGTCCTGTTAAGAGAGCAGCAAAGCTGGGCTGAGAGTCAGGAGCCAGCACTGGCTGCTGTTGCACTCCCGTAGGAAAGCACAGACTACCAGTCTGTTGTTCTGGGTTCTGTAGCTCTGCTACAGGGATTAACACATCTTTATTTAACTAGGTCACAAGGAAACTATAAGGCTGTGTGCTTAAAAGATCAGAGTGTAACAGGCCTCCACGAACAGCTCGCCAGAGACTTTGTGAACACTCATCTCTATGGATCAGATGCCAACCGGGCACAGGGTAGGCACTGTTCATTGGCAGGGTTTGCATCTAGGTTTGTGTTAAGGTTGGTAATTTACTCTCATCTTTGTTTCAGCAAATGAATTTTTTTCCATTGAAAATAAGAAAAAAGCAGTTAAAGCACCTGCAGTTCAGTTTGTGGACAAATCTTGGGGTGAGTATAAGGAGGCCATGTAGGTATCACTTCATGCACATGTGGTTTAAAGTACACTTGAAAAAAGCAAGGAAACAAAACAAAACCCCCTTTCCTTTTTTTGAGGGCTGCATCTTGCTGCTTTTTACATCAAAGAACCTGACAGTAAGGGAAGGGCACTAGAGCACTATAGCCTATAGCCGGGTGGGAATAGTTGGTGCTCCAGTGGGGCAGGTGTGTGAGACAGAACTTTCTGGTACATTAAGAAACAGCATCTGGGCCTGAAGCCATGTTTACTTGTTAAAATAAATAAAATACTAATTGTTTCAGCAAATAGCCTTGGAGCAGTTGAAAGTCATTTCAGGTATGTGCAAAACTTAAAGCAGGGATGCCAGGATCTAAGAAAATTTGTGACCCTAGCACTTATGTGACAAAGCACTTAGTTCTCCTTATATAAAGAAGTGGCCTTACAGGATAGGAATGGGGACAGATTTGTACATAACATCTGTTTTAGCCACACACTGCCCTGCAGACACACAAGTACAGTCTGTTGTATATGAATTATGATGGGAAGTTATCAGCTCTCCTGTCAGTTTCACTTGTTCTGAAATGCTGTAATCAGTGGATTGCTGCTTCTCCAGTAGACAGGCCAAGAATATTGGTTACTGATTATTTGTTTTGTTGTTGTTGTTTTTTTTAAGGGCAAGAAAAAAAGGAAAAAGCAACAAGGTTTAAAAAACGTTGGCTCGCAGCACAGCTTAAAAATGGAGTATGAAGACAGTTTTTTCAGAAGATGCCATTAAGGACTTTTTAACTGAGTCAGTCTTGCAGCACAACAAAGGTGGTTTTCCCCTGACTGCTCCATCATCACTCTCTGCTTTAGCCAACAGCCACCAGAAGGCAGTAACCTTCAGGAAGCAGTGCCCAAGCTGACTTCTATTCCCTCCTCCTTTCAGCAGCAGCTGGGGCAGCTAAGGAACAGCTATGCTGGGGCAGTGACTGGGTATCCTTAATACTGCTTCAGAACAGCTGATGTTGCAAGTACAGTTGTACAGTTGCCTCTGTGAGGCAGCTCCTTCACAGAGAATAAAGATGAATGATCTGTTCTGGATGCTGAATTTCTTAAAACAGTCAATTATTCCTGTTTTTCCAGTTCCAGTACATCACCAAAGAAAGGCTGTATCCTAATACCAGGATCATTAAGTCAGCTCAGGAGCAGGATAATTACTTTCAAGGAATAAGTTTTTGTCTACGTTTTCAGGGAGTACTGAATTAGCTTGTCTGTGACTGGACCTGTGAGCTGGGCTTGCTTTGTGGCACAAACCTTTTAACTTCTGAGAGCCCAGCCAGGGCCGTGCCCTGAGGTGAGGAAGTGCCCTGCCTGGCTGGAGAGGTCAGCCAGGATGCTGAAGTCCTGGGTCTGCCCAAGAGCCAGTGCTCTAGGATAGAACTCCTGAACCAAGAAAATGTAGCATACGAGTCCATGCTACTGTGTATGTAGAAGTAAGTTTTTAATGGCTGGTTAATTATGATATCACTACATTTTATTGCAATATAGTACTATTTAAGCACTTTTAAAAATGCAAGGTGTACAAAGATTAAATTAAGACTGTAAATTGACTAAATATTTGGTTTTTATATAAATAGGTCATAACCACACTGTGTTGACATGTAATACTGTTATAATACAACAGTTAAACTGGTGAGTCTACACAACAGAAGCTGTCTGTAGTTAAACAAGGAAACAAAGTTGAAAAGACCATGTTAAAACAAAAAAACTACTAAGATCAACAGGTTGGGATTGTAAGTAGCAACAAACATATTCACTCAGCTCCTGAGTAATTCAAGTTTTACAGTACACATTAAAAAATATCATTTCTTCCCATCAACACTATATATCCAAACCATCAGGTGTTTATGCATTTTGCAAATTACACTGATTGAACTATGTAACAATGGGGGTGGAGGTTGGCAAGTCATCCTGCTTGACGTTTACATCACCCACATGCTAACACATCCATGTTTCTATTCGTCTCACCACAAGGTCGCAGGATTTTTGGTTTGTTTTGGACAATTCGTTTCAAGGATCTGCACTTGTCAATTTGGATGTCTGACATTATCAGTGATATTTTCGACTCTTAGTTGTCTAAGAGGTTTCAAGATGGAAATTTTGTCCTAACACTAAGTTAGAAATCATTTGCATCATGCTGTAAACTAGGAAGCAACATAAAGCGACAGACTTGTCCTTAGTACATAATTAAAATTCCAAATTCCAGTCAGAAGAGCTGGTCTGCTTTCCATGGTGAATATGCCACAACACCTGTCAGCTCTTCCAATGCATAGCTAGTGTAGGTAGTCTTCCACAGTGGCAAACGCACAGGAGCCGATTCCTGACCGAGCCATCAATCCTAGACACTGTGAGGCTTGTCCCATTGCTAGGGCAAGGGGTGGTTGCTTTGGCAGATTGTGAGTCTCTGAAGAAGAATCACAGCAGCAGTTGCAATGCCCAGTTAATTTCATAGGAATGCACTGAGAACTTTAAAAATTAAGCTGGCTTAAATCATTAATTTCAAAATTCCTGTCGTTACTTGCAGAGTTTGCTCTTGCAGTGAGACAGAGCAGGAGCATCCAAGTGACATTTTCAAATTCCCTGTACTGCACCTTTACTGAACAGGCCGGGTTTTACTTGAAACATTTACTTGGAACAACAAGAAAAGAGGTTGACATCTGTTTTATTAATATGCCCCCCAAACTATCCCTCTCTTCTACCATAACAGTGCTATGCTTAGTTCTTGTTCATCTTGTTCATCAACTGTACTGTCTCCAGTTCTGGGCCCCTCAGTTTAGGAAGGGGATTGAGGTGCTGGAACAGGTCCAAAGGAGGGCAACTAGGCTGGTGAAGGGACTCGAGCACAGACCCTATGAGGAGAGGCTGAGGGAGCTGGGGCTGTTCAGCCTGGAGAAGAGGAGGCTCAGGGGAGACCTCATCACTCTCTACAACTCCCTGAAAGGAGGGTGTAGCTGGGTGGGGGTTGGTCTCTTTTCCCAGATGACTTTCAACAAGACAAGAGGGCATGGTCTTAAGTTGTGCCAGGGGAGGTTTAGGTTGGATATTAGAAAGAATTTCTTTACTGAGAGGGTGATCAGGCATTGGAATGGGCTGCCCAGGGAAGTAGTGGATTCTCCGTCCCTGGAGATATTTAAAAAGAGACTGGATGTGGCACTCAGTGCCATGGTCTGGTAACCGCAGCAGTAGTGGATCAAGGGTTGGACTTGGTGATCTCTGAGGTCCCTTCCAACCCAGCCAATTCTATGATTCTATGATCACTGGACAGAAAGGCTGCCCAGGCCATGCATGAAAACTGCCAGGCCCCACTCACCTAGTATTGCACTGTTGAGCACAGAGCACACGGGTTCTCTTTGTATTGGGTCAAGCTGATTTCCAACAGGGCTGCTCCAGGGATCCGAGTATGCAAGTAAACTGAACGCATCCTGTGGGAAGATATTTTTCTGTTATATCTCACTGCTATATTCTAGTGAAAACTAGAACCATTTTCTTATTTTGACTCAGAATCATAAAGGTGCTTGTCAATGTCCCTCATCAACAACAATAACAATGCACAGAGAACTAAAGAGAGCATATTTTAGGCATCTGTATCAGCCCCCTTTCCTGCGGTTCATTGGTCATTAGAGATGAAAACTGCACTTTGATTCAGTAGCCTGTTATGTGGTCAGAAATGAGAACGAGAGAAGTGCTATATTACTCTGGTTTTAATTGTATTCCAGTATGAAGTTATCTTCCCCGTGATTGCACTACAGAGACAAGACAGCAGACAGTGCTATGCAGCTGACTGAATACTGCTCTCAGAGCAAAAAATAAATAAATTAACAATATCACAGAAGTTAAAGCAGAATAGTGCTGCAGTGCAGCATGTGGCGGAAATCATCTGCTGGGCAGCAGAGTTACTCATCTTAACACCACCATCTCAAGAGCAAACATACCTTAAGCATTTTTTTATTTGCTGTGTTTTTGCCACATTCTCTTCTTAGTTGCTCACTCATCGCTTGCAATTCTCTTCCAAAATGGATCATTCTTTCAATAGCTGCTTGGCTGCCACCGCAGAGCTGACGTCTTAACTGACTTGAGTCTACTTCTGCAAAAACAACACCGTCATCACCACTGCTAACACAGCTGACAACAACCACCTATGGACCTACAGAACCCACTGACTTCACTCAGAAGACAGCTGCCTTTTCAGAGAAAGCACACGGAGACCTCGGTGTAACCCCTATACCATGCACTGCTGAATTGCTCCTTTATAAACACGAAGAGAATGGTTAACTAATGCTGAAGGCCGTCTACACATCTTGTTTATTTTGCAATGGTTAATTTTGAACCATCTAGACTAGAAATCAAGTTTTACTCTAAAATTTTATGGGAGCTTAAAATGAATAATGACAATAAAAGCTCATGCAACCCTACCTTTTTAGTTCTTTGCCACTGCACTTCTAAAGATGTGCCAATGTGGAACAGCTAACAGAGTAAAAAGCCCTCAACTTCCCAACAGCCACAATGGATGTTGCTACAAGATTAATATTTACACTGTCTGTTCCTCTTGCAGAACATATGAGTGATTTTTGTGTGCTTCTTTCATAATCAAGAATAACGATACAATCAATTTCTTTATTCTTTGCTACGATATTCCCCAAAATTAGTGATTTAAAGTAGCATTTATGCAGTTTATGAATAGTAAATCAACCCCTGGTTTCTCTACAGTTCTGCTTTTTTAATATCTGGAAAAAAAAAAAAAGGGAGGTGGGTGGGCAGGGAAGCATTTTCCATTCCTTGCCTTTTTTCACCAATAGGATCAAGCTTTGAATCATAATTTTGATGTATGCTTTAATTACAAAAACTTCTGGTTTTAACATTGCTATCCAATGTTGTATTTTAACCACAATTTCAAATAAGCGTATGAAAATGACTTTTTTTTTTTCCCCTTTTCTTTTTCTTAAATGTGAACCTATCACATCTGGGAAAAAAACTTGCCTACTTAATGTTGCATAGACAGCACTGAAAAGAATATAGAAATATTTCAAAAACAAAACCAAACCCAAACACCAAAAAACTGTGGGGTGTAAACAAAGTAGGTTGAGGAGACATTTCTTTTTTAAAAAGGTGAAGCGCCCACAAGTCTTCAAGCAGTGGTGTTTGTTGCTAGCTGCAGCCCAATCTAGGACATCACTTTCCAAAGGCAGAAAACAACTCCATTAAAAAAAAAAAATCAAAACCAAAACACAAAGAACTAGAGGCTCTGTACAACTGCTTCATGTCTGTCACTGCAAGCCTCTCTGGGAAAGGCTGCAGAAGAGTCAAGATGTGTTTTCTCTGTGACATAAATAAGTAAATCTGTGACATAAATATCCAGTTTCAGAGCATAATACAGGGAAACAGCCTGGAAATTCGAATCCCCCCCCTCCAGGAATGTAACAGAATTGTATTTTCTTTTCAACAGTTAGTAACAGCAGGAAGTATTTAACAGCAAAGCTGTGTGAGCAGCTGCAGCAGCAGGTGCCCTCAGAACTGTGAAGCGCTCACAGGTATTGCTAAGTGCTGATCAACTTTAAGAACTCAGTCACAATGTCCTGAGTGTCATGTTTCTTTTAAACTACCCATTAAATGATGTCTGGTTCAATCAATTGTTTGAGAAGATAGTTGGAAGTTGGAAGAACTTGGAAGTTGGAGAAGTTGGAACTGTGGAAGTGGCTGGGCTGCATTCCTCCACATCTCCAGCAGCAACACCCATTGCCTAAGCAATGCCCACCCGTATGGACTTCAGTGATCTGGCTCCCCTTATAGGACAGGGACACTGGCACTGTGACCAACAGAGCATACCAAAAAAGCCTCTTATGGTATGCTGGCAGCCATAGGATATTTAACTTCTCATCCGTCACTGAGGTCAATAGGTATGACTGAGTATAAAGCAGAGCAAGTGAAACAATTTTTTTTTTTTTTAAAGACAACTATGTAAAACTATATTATTATTTTTTTTGCTCTTCTCAAACAATTAATATTAGTCCTTTGCATTCTTCAATATAAGCTATTTGGAACTCCTGCTCTTAACTGTTGAGTGCAGAGATGCCATGAGTGCCACGGATGGTCAGAGGAATAGAGGAAGGGACAAGCAACCTGCCAAACCCCAGGCATGCCACACCAACAGGATGTTTCTTCTCAAAGATACTTCCCTAGAAACTGATGCTGGTTTTAATATCCACAGGACACCAATTTCCTGTTCTCACACTGACATTGGACCACCTAAATGAGTGGTTGTAAGATTTACATCTAGTAACAGCAAAGCAAACAAACAATCAAAATTAAGATCTGATCCCTAATTTTCAAGTTGGGAAGCATTGCAAGTAAAAACATAACCTTGTTGCCATCACTTAATAAAAATGTAAGAAATATCACTGCAGACCCATTTCTGTGTCACATTCTTCCATTTCGTGATCATGTTTAGAACTACCATTTAGGAAGCCATTGGATGAAGTCTCAGCAACCCCATTGGAGTAGTGATCTGTTTCCATGTCTACATCATTGCTGAAAAGAGAGTAACAAATACAAGTTTTATGCATAATCAAGTACTTACGGTTATCTCCTTCACAAGTTAAGCATACTACTGCCTCATCTTGGCTACTGAAAAGCTGCTTTTATATATTACTAAGACCACAGTTTTTTCCATAGCAAATGTTGATATGATAGCACTAGGGAAATGTTAAGGCTCTCTCAACTAAAATTAGCATTCAGTAAAGTAACATTTTCAGGTGCAGAAATATTAAACATACCCATCATCATTCAGGTGTAAGTAGTGCAACATTTCAAGATACACACCAAAAAGTTCTTACCGTGTTCATATATCTCTACATGCACAAAGCTGGAGAAAATGCACTGAAACAATATATGATTCCCTTTTTCTTTTTTAACAGAGTTAACTCAGTATGCTGCCCACTGTGGGAATATAGGTAAAAATTTCTTTCAAAAAAGCCCTGATCCTCATTTACTCTCAGTGAAATTACATGAAAAAAAATTCAAAAAGTAAATAGTGAGTAAACCATGACACTGAAGAGATACTCAGAGCCAAATTCAGGGCTCACAGTGAGTCACAGAAGCACTTTTAGAAAATGCCACGGGACTGAGATTTGATGACAGTTACATCCTAGACAGTTCTATTTTATCACGGAGAATGACACCCTAAAATGTCTTGCAAGACCAAAAAGATTCACTTAAAAAAATGCTCATATCTTGCTTCTAAGCAACCAAAAATACTCAGCTTCCTTTGAGGAAGGAAACCAAAAGTCCTCTCTGACTGGGGCACACTGCAACCAAGGAATTGTTCTGGTGCTGTGAAAAATCTCTGAAGTTGCCTGGACACTGCCAGGCTTTTTGGCAAAATCAATTGCCGATTCAAACACCACCCATGAAGTTAAAAAATACTTTTTGTTTAATCATTACTTTTACTTCCCCCCCTCCCAGTCATCACTATCCAACTGAAATAATTTTTGTTACTGCCATGTCATCACATCCTACTCCCAGTTTCAGGAATCCATCTTGGACAATGCAGCTGAGTACTATTCACATCAAGTTAGGTTCTGCTGCACTTCTGCAAGACAGAGCTTAGTATTTACTGGTTATGAATAACCATATTAACCCTGGTTAATATACGTTTTCATCCTCTGAACTGAATGTGTTTGAACAAGTGTCAGCGACTGGAGTGGGCAAACAATTCTTGTGTGTGCAGTGGAAGGCAGTCCCCATTTCATATGCATCTCAATGGTGTTTACTTTGCAGATAGTGCCACAAATGGGAGAGAGTATCTAGAAACCTTTTCACTATCTATGTGAAACGTGGTTAAATCAATGTCAGTGGTTTAAATTAAAAACCCAAGTGCTGGAGAACTAGTTAATCTTCACTATACAACTACAAAACTGACAGTAAATAGCTATGAGGAAGGTAATTTATTTTTATCTGTTACATTTCTTTAACTGAACAGGAGAAAGCAGTCCACTGAGCTTGAGAAGCTAAAACAAAACCAGAGCACACTAGAGTGATCATAAGCTCTAAGTCTTATGTAAGCCCCTTACACCGTTTTAACTGTTCTTGAAAAAAAAACCCCAAATTCCACTGAAAACTTTTCTCTGAAATAAAAGCACATGCACAACAAAAGCATTAATGTAAGTCAGAAGCATCTGAAGTTTATTCACCTGGAATAGCTGTTAACCTGCTGTGATCTTGATACATTTAAGTTGTTGAGCTCTGGTACATTCAAGCTGGTGGTCGTGTGTTTACTGTGACAGTAAGATTGATGTGCTTTATTTGATATTACTCCATTACTGCAACTACTTTCAAACCCTGAAAGAAAGTTTTAATAACTGTAATCATCTACCAATTTATTTGCAAGTACCCAGTTACAGAAGTGAAATTCTATTCTAAACCATTCTATGAAATAAGCACAGCTTAATTGTTCCCAGGAAGCAAACACTAGATTTGCCAGGCAAAAAATCCCAACTACTTAGCCTCCCTCTTTCAAGTATTTGAATCTTTAAGGTTTCTACAGTGGAGATGTAAAGCATTATTTAATGAGTAGCAACACATACCAGAGAAGGTTTTTCAGCTGTACTTACATACTCTCAGAAAAAAATATCAGTTCTAAGAAATTCATCTATTTTGCAGTTTTTTGTTTTGCAAGATCTAAAAATACTTTCTAAGCCACTGTAATCATTCTGAAAGGAATCAGACATTCATCTTACTAATTGCAAAATTCTCTCAATAAATATGCAGTAAAATTCAGTGCTGAAAATGCTTTGCATGTTGCTACACTTAAATATAGCCTCCCCTCCTTATACAGTTTATTTGTTAATATTCATCTTTGCTAAATAAAGTTACACCATACTGTGAAATTATGATGTCTCTCTTCTGACCCTTGTTAAACATAATCAAGAAACTACTATTTTAAACAAACCTGTAATTGCCAGCTCTTTCACGACCAAAATCAGGAGCTCCCTAGTATCTCCTAATATAGTAGCAGGTCACAGGAAGAGGTTTATTATAAATAAAATACTCCTGCCATTCAGGAAACCCCAAACCTCAAATCTAATACTTTCATCAACTTATTTACTAAGTTGTGCCTCTGTTTTCAGCGTTACAAAGTTAGAGATATTTTCTGCAGTACCTCCCAATAATCACCCAAAGACTGAAGAGAAAAATCTGAGTGGACCTCCACTCACAAAGTTGTTAGCAAAGTCTGACACACAGAGGAAATAAAGGCAAAGCTGCTGCCTTTCCAAAGGCAGAAGATATTCTGAGGGCCAGGGTACACTGGCTTCCCCCAAAGAAAAAAAAAACCCAACCCCCCTCGCCCAAAAAAAAGTAAAATTAAAAAGGCCTCTCGTTGAAATTTAAGAATGAAACAAATTAAAGCTGATGGCCTCCATCTTCTACCTTAACAGTCTTGGGTTCAAAGGTGAGAGTCATGAATCACTTTAACACACCCAAATTTTCCACAGGGGTGCTCTGGAAGGTATGGGCAGCTCTGAACATTCATGGCTCCCCACCAAAGTTCTAACACCACCTAGACATTCTCAATACTCTTTCAAGTGTGCAGACTGAAATTTGGCTGCCAGCAGAAGGTCTTTCACCTAATTCAAACACCCAGTTCCTGGTATTTCCTGTACAAGAGCATCAGTTTCTATTATTCCATAAACATCATAGGAAATAGATCATTTTCACTAGTTAACTGGATTTAAACCACCTTGCCAAAGCCATAAATTAGCATCGAAAGGATTACAGAAATTTGCATCAGAACTTTCCACCTCCCAGAAGAAAGCATTTCTTAGAAATCAGTGGCAACCTACTTTCCAAAACTTCTTAAAACCAACAGAACACGCAGAAAAGATTTTATTCTACTTATCCACTTTCCATTTTCCCAGTGACCAAGAATTACATATTTTCATCATTAAAACTACACTTTCATGCAAAGCATTTGGTATCAGCTCTTAAGTAAAACAAGTTGTCAGTCTGTGAGTATTTTTACCTCCTCCTTGTATGTCGTGTAAAAAAAACCCCAAACACCCAATAAAAAACCCCAGTACGTATGGTATATGTGTAGTATATCAAAATATAAATCTTGTTTGTTATATCCTCCATATCAGCTTACCAGAAAAGTGTGTGCTGTTCCCTTTGCCCATCACCAAACTGTGAATATTCATTCCATGGCTGGGACTCATGCTAGGACTACTGAAGGATCGTGGGCTTACAGGGTAATTGTCTTGGGATTTTGGACTGTGGCCTCCCAAACACCGCACTTCACTGTCTGTACCATTCACCATCTCTATAAACTGGCGCACCCTAAACAAAAGGCAAAAAAGTTAAGCCAATAAAACAATGAACACGCTTAAATTTACCAATAATAACAATTATTTCATTTTAGTGTTAAATTTACAGACAGTCTGACTCAACAAAATGATAGATGTCAGTAACCCAATCATCAACAAGCTTTGCAGTATTCAGCCAAAAATGTGCAATTAGAAAAATCTGTGAGGGAGGAGAACAGGATTATTATCCTTCGAGGACAGACTTTGGCAATAAGTCCTCAAAGTTGAGAAAGCTAAACTGCATTTTCTAGTTCTAACTGTTTTCTTTTATTGGCAGGGGCAAGGTTATTTCCTGAGAAGGGTATGTCTTTATGTTGTCATGTCTGTAACTTTTCTCAAAGTAAATGAGCATATTTTGTCCCTCTGGAACAGTAAGCATTAAATAGTAACTTTTAACATTAAACATTTGCATTCGGAAACAGTTTGAAAAGCAAGCTTATATACAAACCTTCCCTTTAGAGGCTGTTGCTCTTTGTCAATTTTAATTTTAAATAAGGAAGTTTTACTATAAGCTTCCAAGGAAGCTCAGGACTACTGTTTAATGTTTTAGGCTTGGGTAGTCTTTACAGAACTGGCAAAATTTAGAAAGAGTGAGAGAAAGGTAATTTGTCTTTATCAAGTGAAGCCTTTCACCAAAATGTTCAGATTTCATGAACTCTGTGATAAGCCTGCAGTATTATCATGTGAATTCTGTTTAGCACTTGAGCATGACAGACTTCAAACGCATTCCACATTACTTAACTGAATATAAAAACTGAAGTGCTTTGTTCTTACAGGAGGTAACAGATTTTTTTTTTCTGCATTCAAACACTGCAACATGATACAAAATTCTGAAGGATCAGCACAGCTGATAAGTAAAAATGCCAGAACGAAGGTGACTACTGTGTGGGTGCCTGGGAAGCCAAGAGAACTCTTTGGAATTATGGAAGTTCCACAGTAGTAGCCAGAGGTTTCTAGTGAAGTGACAAGGAGTCAAAACAGCTCGTTTGAACTGTCTTTAAAGTCAGTCACCCATTTGTAGGAACAGACAAACTCTTAACCTTCTTGAATACAATAGTGTATCAGATTACATTAAGCTTTACTTGACACCCAATTGGAATAACACTGGTTTGAAAAATTACAAAACTTAGTTCTAGATAACAAGTCTAGAGGGAGATGTGAATTATGCTGCAAACCAGGACCTTGATGACAAAACCTAGTTAAACATGTAGCAAATAATACAGCATTAAAAAGTGAACTATACACATTTGCTGAAAAATGCTGCTTAACTTTGTTTAAATTTCCATGAAAGCTTTAAATGAGTAACTGTCTTGTCTCAGAAGGTACTGTGTCATCTATAAACACACATCTGTATAATTTGAAGACTCACTTTAATGCAAATAAGAGATTAGGATTTCTTTCTAGTAAACTTGGATACAACTGTTGTGTTGTTTCAATGGCTTCTCCCATTCTTCCTGCTAAAACCAATTTCTGAATTCCTGTTCACCAAAAAACAAATAAGAGATTAGGATTTTTTTCTAGTAAACTTGGATACAGCTGTTATGTTGTTTCAATGGGTTCTCCATTCATCCTGTCAAAACCAATTTCTGAAATTCTGCTCACTAAAACCAACATCAGTTAAATGGACATCTTACAGATTAATACAAATAGTAAATTAGTGATTAAAAGATGCTGCAACCATCAAACAACAAGGTTTTTTCCTCTTAGAAAAAATGGCGTATAGAAATATCACACTTTCTTAAAATGTTCAATAGGAAAATTGAAGAACTGCACTTCACCTACATGTATCTAAATAAGTATTTAGTATTTTTATTTATTGCCAGTATACAACTAGTTTGTACACAGATTGCTCATTTAGAGTTAGATTAAGGTTGCAGACACTCTTCTGCAGTTTCTCATTTTCATACTCTTACAAAGGAGCACATACCAAACTATCATCACCCAAGAACATCCAAATTGCATCCCACCTCCCACAGTTTCGACTAAGAAAAACAAAATTTAGTCTCTCTCCCCTACAACACATACTTTCAGCCAGGTTACAGTTGATCAAACCTTTCTGCAGCAGTCCCTGCTTTACTGATGAGACTGTTGCTGTAACCTGGCATGAGTTGCAAAGAGCCTCACAGCTCTATCCACAGAGAAATTGATCCAGATGAAAAACAGATGAAAAACAGGCAAGTGGGTTATTTTTCAACCAGAGCAGTTTCCCTGTGTGGTATGTCATGCAGTCACACAAACACCTGTGTTCATAAAGCATGGATTTAAATGATCAGGGAAGACACTTTAATCAGGCTGCCGAAGAGCACTGCCACAGCAAGTTTGAGCTGAACTGCTGTTAGTTCTCCTTGTCTTCTTTGCCTCACATCTGTAAGCAAGAAACTCAATTTTCATTTAATTTATAAAGCATCCTCTAAGTTCTACCCCTTTTCACAGCCAAGATAAAAGTCTAAATGTTTGTCAAGACTAAGTTTTATATTCCTGTTTGTTACTTTCACAAACACTCAGAGATGTTACCCACATTAATTTAAGATCACATTTTTCTGCTTGATAAAAATGCAACAGGTAATATACCACATTTCTGCTACATAAAAAAAATTCCAAAGTGTTAGTGTGGAAGTTCATTTTAAGCAGCTGTTCATACATATAAAACTTTACATGACATCAGAGAAATGTACTATGGAGTAGTGCTGAAAGGAAATTTTACAATTATTATTAAAAGAAACTTTTAAGTAATGTTTGTTTAAGGGAGGAAAAAAGGATGTAACATGCTTTCCAGGCTTACTTTGTCTATTTTTAATGGAAGCTAATTCTTCTAGCACAGTCTGGTCTGTGGATCTGGCGAATGCCTCTGCTGTTGCACAGTATCCATGGTGAACTAAGTAAGATGATACCATTCTAAAATTAAACAAACACAAAACCCAGAAACACTCATTAAATACAGGTAAGAAACCAGTAACTTTATGAACATAAAACACCTTCTCCGGAAAAGTGACTGAATTTAAGAATTCTACTTGAAATTCAGGAATTTCAGTACAAGTCATAAAAATTAATTCAGTTACAAGCTAGTATCTTCTTAGAAACTGCACAGAAAGAGAAGTTTTTTTAAAAGTACCATGTTGTTATGATTAATTTTAATAAATGACTCATCACTCAAAGGTAAGCTCAATTAAACTATTATCTGCTATTTACCTTTTTTCCTCATTATATCTACTGAGTGAAATTTCTGCACACCAAGTTTTTGTTGTCACTGAAGAAACAGAAAATGCAGAGCCACAACCACCATTTTTCCAAGTGAGTCACTAACAAGCCACATCACCCCACGGGTGCTGAAGGCTGAGACTGTGAAGTGACATTTCCAGAGCACCTATTCACGCTTTATTATATATATATATTTATATACATACATATCAAAACTGTTATGCCAACAAGATATTTCTACTAGCTTTTAATACTCTGTAATTTTTTGCACAATAGCTACATTTTAAATAACTCTGAAATCACACAATTATTAACTGCTTTTTAAAATGATCAATATTCAAAGTCTTACTTCTGAATCATTGTTTGCCACTCTCCTTCCCGATCTCCTATTGGAAATCTGTCAATCTGTGCTTGAATTTTGGTTCTCCATTCTCTCATATAGTCTTCAATATCAAATACAAATGGATGTTGTCCAAAATTAGCATCCACAACCTCTCCTGGTGTTTGAAGCCCTACTGTAGGGTACAAGTTTGGCTGCAAGAAATTTTTTTAATTAGTTTTTTTTCTTCTTCATCTGAATTTCCACACCATTTTTTTTAAACCTCCGATATAATATCCCCAACACTACTAGAAGTGTGAAGCAGCAAATACCTCTGGATCATCTGTCTAGCAGTTATAGAAACTTCTACCTATCCAGCAATACAACTGATCAACTTTTATTCCCATGCTCATAATTTTTTTCATTTTGAAATAATAAAGCCTTACTAAAATGTACTTTAAACTGAAGTTTAAACTGGGCTGAAGTTTACAACTTTGCTTTCCATTTTACAAAATTTTCAATACCATTTTAAAAATGATTTTTAAAGAGCAGGATTAAATTTTCTTTTAAAAAGAGAACAAAAATCAAACTTATAAAACAGGCCATTTTCAAGTGTAGAGCCTAAAAAGAACTGTAACAGTGCATTGAAGTTCTCATGAATTCTGGACTTGTAGCTAGAAAAAGACTTTAAAGCATTTATTGTGCTGTCAGTTTTGTTTTCTGCTTTTATTTTTCTGCTTTGGAGATCAAATTTGGAGATGCAAATTTGAAATACACCAAATATGAGAAAAGTAAAACCTGCCTGCTGGGATTAAAGGAACTTTCTTAAATGGCACTAGAATTGCAGCAAGGACAGTGCAACCTGTTGGGGTTTTGAGTGGTTACTTTTTTAATGGGTCTGGGGGTGTTTTTTTAATTTATTTTTTTTTTTAATAAATATAGCTACATAACATTTACACTGCAATCAATGGTGGCATGGTATAATAGTATGCTGAGCTATAGAACTATTCACTAAATAAATCAAAGCTATCAGAAGGAAGTTACCAACAACATGCAGGTCAGCATGACCACTAAAGCCCAGGGAAATAAAAAAAAACATGCCCAAGCTGACCTTGCCCCCCTTTTCCACACTCACCTCCTATTTATTTTTTTCTCCTTTACCTAGCTAGACTAAACAACACAGCACAGGTCTCAGATCTTTTAATGAGATGAAAATAATCAGTTCTAGTGAGGAAGATCCCAGCTTCAAATCCTGGTGTCAGTTTCCCTATCCTGGAAAACTGACTTTCCTAATTTGCCTTAGTACCTGTCCTTGCTACCTAAGGCCACAACAAATGGAGGTGCTGGCCAGATGAAGGTACATCACATACTGCACCCTAACCAGATTAAATCAGAATGAAGTAGATGAGAAAAAAAAATTGTTCAGTACCAGTAGCATAGGGTATACTTATAACAATTTAGTTGGTTGAAAAGCTCAAAGACTTCAGATACCTGCAGCCTTCTTAAAAAAAAAGTTAGTTTGATAAATTTGCCCTTATGAAGTGAACAGTAGAGAGAACATTTTGAAAAACAGGCATCAAGCATGAGTTACAACGACCATGTTGTAAGTAGCCAAACTTTGAGTACGCACACTAAAGCCTGCCTGTGTCAAAAAATCACTGGTTTTTATTATTTTCTGCTTAACTTCCATTAGAACTACCTGCACATTAAAAACTTGGGAGGTTGGATTAGATGATCTTTCGAGGTCCCTTCCAACCCCTAACTTCCTGCGATTCTGAGAAGGAAAATCCCATGAGGATTGATGAAAAAAGAAAAAAGAAACTGCTTCAATTAACAAGTAAGTCACAGAATATATGAGGAGAAATACAGAAATATTTGATACTAAATTGGTTAAGATCATCATTGCTGTATTTCCAAGAAGCATAAAGTAAATGTGAGTTACTTTTTAAACGTTTAGAAGTGAAAATGCACTTATCTTACCGGTAAATCTGTGAAAGCGATGCCTGTAATCAAAAGAAAATCAAGATTAATTTCTGCATGTCTGGACTTTGTTCTTGTTTTTCTTAGTGTATCACTGTATGTTCAGAAAATTCACCCAAAGCACCTCAAAAATAAGTAATTAAGTATGGCAGTTTCCAAGATTCTTAGGCACAATTGATGTGCTTGAGTAGTAATGGGCAGTATTTGGCAAAAAGTTATTTTCATTCAAAAGCACTCAATTTGCCTAAATTTTTCAAAATAGGGCCTAAGATTTATAAACCATCATAGAGATACACAGAGTAACATGTACGGAAATTCTGACTAGAGATTAAAAGTAACAGTAAAACAAAGAATATCTGACATTTTTGTCACTTGCATGTTTTAATGCTGACACATCAGGATTTAACAGTGTCTTTTATTGTTCACAATTATTTTCTTCTTTCTGTAGGCATAATCTTTACATGACCACATGTGTCTGTAATACCACAAACCAGTCTGGGAGATATTTTACTCTAATCCACAATAGGGTGTTATGTTTTGGTCTTCAAATAGAATAGCTTAGTATCTTGTGATATTATTTCAAGCACCCATCAGACCAAGGCAGTGACTGCTGTCTCAGGATTAGAGAGAAATCTGACCTCTATATGCTTCAGGAACTTCAAGCAATTATTGAGGGGGTTGAGGGGCTGAGGAGGGGGCAGAAGCTTTAAGATAAAACAAATACCAAGAAACCTCCTTCTCACAGCCAAATGGCAACAGTATTTCATCATTTCCTTTATGGTTTCAAGTATTTCTTCAATATTTTTTTTTACAAGTGCATGATTCAAATCCACTTATCCCTTCGAACTCTGATTTATTTTGTATCACTGCCTTTTTGAATTTAAGATTAAAATAAAGATTTTAACCTTTTGTCCTATATTCCATCCCTGCTCTCCATCTCGATTCTTCATCATCGTTTCAAATCACAAGCATCTGGATTCCTTACTCGCATCTTTTGACACCAAAGTAACATACAGAATGAATCTATTTCCTCCCACCACACCTCAAAGCTACCTGTTATTACGTAGTTACATCCCAACCTTTCCTAAGCTGTTGCTCCTTTCTCTAGCACATTTTGATACAAACCTCTCTCTTTTCCAAAATAACTACAGCAATAAGCAATGGGGTTTTTCTGGGCTTTTTGGTTTTTTGTTTTGGTTTGCTCTGTTTTTCCCCAACCCAGGATTTCACACTTACATAAATAATTGATTAGTCCTTTTTGTAGCATCAAATCCCAGGCTGAGCCAGAGATTTCTAGTCCTCTAAAGTCCATCTGTGGCCCAGAGAAGAAACATAGATGTCCTCCAAGTCACAATCATCTCTGAATTCTGGACAACCAGTGGCAGCAACAACTCAGAAAGATAGCCAAAATTTCTCATTTCTTGTTCCCCTTATCAGTTTTCCTCTCTTAGTTATTAAAGCTAGCAAAGCCCACGACCACAGAACAGCTGTCATATTTCCTTCTGAAATCCATGAAGTGTTTGTTGGATTCTGTCTGTGACAGATGACATTTTAGTAGCCTCTCCTCAACTATGCCATTCTGTTCTCTTCCTTAAATAGACTTTAATCACTTGGAGTGTAGCTTTATATTTGACCTAATCCAGTCTGCTTTAAGACTTCCACTGAAAGAGAAGGTTCTGCTCCTCCTTCCTTAGCTCTTCTATACATGTGACCATAAGGGCAGTCAGAAAACCAGTGACTCTTTGCTTGATCAACAACCTGCTCTTAACTTACCTGCAGGCACGTTGTTCCTAGTTCCAAAAACTAGTTCCCCTTCTCAGCTTTAACCCAGTTAAACATTAGGGTAAACACATGAGCCTATTATCTTCCATTTTGACATATACTCTGAAACAGGGCCAAGACAAACAACTATGCAGTGTTCAAATGTCTCACTGCAGTAGGCCTCTAGGTAATAAGTCCAGGTAGACTCATTCAGTTTAGAAGAAACATTAAACCATGACCCAATAGAATTGCTGAAGTGATTACTTGGAATGACCTCTGGAGGTATCTAAGCCCTGCCCTGAGAAGGGGCAGGACAACTGAAAGCTACACTTAATTTGCTCAGGGCCTAAGAAAGCTAACAGGCAGGCTTGTTTTAAGAGACAACAAGAAGAATTTAAACCATGTCCTTCCCCTTACTACTTTCCAAACCTTCTTCATGTTTGGGAATGTGAGAAAAGAATAGTGACTTCAACAGTGACTATCTCAAGAACCTCTTATTTAATTTCAAGTCAGTCTCTCTTCTCTCTTCATATCACATTTCTGCCCATGACAAAACCCTTATTTATTCTTTCTCAGCTTTACCCCTTGAAACTTCCTACTCCTCTCAGCATAATTCCAGAATCTCTTCCGAAGCTGTTGCTCTCTCCTTAATGCAGGAAGCAGATTTTCTTCCTTCTTTATTTGCACTCTCTCTTTTTACTCAAACTGCATTAAGTAACCAGTTTTATATATTTTATTTATTTTTCTTTTTTTTCATCAAAAACTTAAGGTATACCCCATCCTCCAGCCCCCTTCAAAAATTGTCTTGTAGTGTTGTATAATGCTAAAATTTGACACCAGGATTCAATGGACTTAATTTTGACATAACAGCTTGTATAATTCATAGCTTTAGCCCAACTATGCCAACTGACTCTTGACTTGGAATCCAAGACACTGTTCTTCAACAAATGTTCAAAATAGTGCCCTATTAATAAAAAGATATTAGTAAAGGCTAGCTATTCCTCACACAGCAGTCATGAATTTTAGTTATACCCAGTCTCTGCTTCTCCACTTCTTTTGTATCTATTCCCTTACATCACAAACTTCAAGTATTATTTGTGCCAGTCCTATGGAATAAGATGCTATGACAAATTCTTCCAATGTTCACAAAAAAAAAAATTAGTGCAAGTGGCATACAAGAAATTACTCTTCCCAATTCTTTAATTAATTCCTTGCTTATGAGACTATCAAAAGAACTATTCAAACACTTCATTCCTGACATGAAGAGAATTTCAGGTTTACAACAGACTTACAGACATAATGTTACCATTAAAGATAACGTTTCTCCGTACCCAAGCTGTGTCCATTCTTTGTGTAGAAGCAAGTATTATTGATAAGGTTGACACAACAACCAATGACATCACCCGTAGTAAACGTTGGGCCGTAGGGCTGTCCAGTTCCAGAGGAACAGAATGAATGTCCATCATCTCCATGGTAACCATATGAATGTTTATCCCAACCTAGAGAACAAAAGCATTTGCAATTTATTAATTTCCTTTATTTCTAAATTAAAGACTACGTAAAGGTAGCATTCAGCTCTCTGATTCTAAGATTTCTTGTCTAACTAACAAATCTGGTAAATTTAAAAAAGAAAACTTCTTTTACCAAAAAGGTTGAAAAGGTAATTCCATTTGTAGCACCTAACAGGTAATGCAAATTCAGATGATATTTTTCTTCTTAGGTTAACACACAATACTATCAATGCCAAAAATATGATGAGGTACAATCTTAAAATTTGAAAAGCTATAGGCAGATCTGATATGTCCCAATAAAGCAGTGAACATTCTCCTGTTCTCCCTTTCATCTTGCAGAACTATTGCTGCTATATGTCATAATCAAATTCTTCACAGCTAAAACCCAAACATGCACCTCTGGGGAAACACATTTCTACTCCTTATTCTTATTGACTATTCAGCAGCAAGCATAATCTGCATAATCACAGATTCTCCAGACTATAGTGCCACCAGCTTTGCTGCCTCTAAAAATTAAAAATAATTATCAATATAGGTGAAAGTCACAGCCAGCAGGCAGATCATTATGTATGGATATATGCTACTCATTTTGCAGGTGAAGAAACTGGAGAACCAGTTAAGAAGCTTTGTATTGTTATACTACTCAATGAAAGTAAGACAGCAAGTCTGAGCTCATTTAAAATAGCTGTCCACACACTCTGTAATTCAGTACTAAACAAGAACACACAGAAAAGTAACCTTTCAAGCATCACAAAATCTTCCTAATGGATCTATCTATTCAAAACAATAGAAATCACCACATTTTATAAAGATGTGCATTTTTAGTATAAGAATTTATACTGATAATTCAAATTACTCTTAAATAGTAAAAGGTACTGGGGTTTATTTTTCTTATGTCAAGATGCTGGGTAACAGGTTAATTTGAAAGTATTTTCAATACTTAGGCCCTTGATCTGTATGATCAGTGGCAGCACATTAAAAGCAGCCCTCAATAAATCAATATCTCAAATAACTCCAGTTACATTAATCAGTAGTATCTTTGACAATTATTTGCAATAAATCATACTTAATACCACCCACTAATAATTCATCACCCTTAGCTGGGCTTACAGGGACCCCTTTCAGAACAACAAATAGTCTTTGAGCAGCTTAACATGATTTTACACCTGGCTAATAGTAATATTTTTTTTTAATTGAGTTATAGTTTGGTTGTTTTTTATATTTAAAGATCAGCTTGGAAAAAACCAACATGTATACACACACAAAAACCTTCTTTAAATAGAGATAATGCAGACAATTGTTAAGACGACAGTCCCTGGACCATGGAGGTCAATGGAGCAGTCAAAAATTAAAACTGTGAAACATCCTTACTTACTATTAAGGTTAAGAGAGGTAAGAGTTATAGAGGTCACTCCATGTTTGACACAAAGGTTTTATCATACTATCTCACCTTTCTTGGGCTAGAAATTCAGTTTATGGGGCATGGAAACCGATAGCTTCCTTTTTACCAGGAAACATTATGAAAATTTAAAAATACTTGTTTGCTAAAACGTATCTGCATGATGTTAAAAATAACACTAAGAGTTGAGGAAAGTAGTACAGGAGCAAATGTACAGCAAAACAACTAATAAAAAGCTAAACTCTTAAGCTGCAAGCATTACATAATTCAGGTAACACACAACAACAGATGTCATGCTACACACTCTGTTGCTTACCAGAACCTTCCCATCAAGGTCAAGCATTTTTAAAAAAAAATAATTTACCAATGTAAGTAACTTACCAAATGTAATAAATACTCAAACATACCTGGAAGTCTGTTCATGTTCACACCCTGTGCTGAAAGCCCAATTCCCATGTAACTGTAAAAATGAAAGAACAAAATAAATGTATCTGTTTCTTAGAAAAATACATATGTATGTGGGATATTGCCCAGAAACACTGTGCTCATTAATCATATACCAATCAAGGTGCTGAGAGGACATTTAATACTGGCACAACAGCAGAAAAACTGAAAAGTAATTCCTGGTATATGCTGTATATAGAGAGATTCTGTCGCTGCAGGAGGTAAGGACAACTTTATTCTCTTTTAGACATCCTGGCCTATTAATGGAGAATACTGCTATTAGGCATAAAGTTTAAAGCATGACTGAAGAAAACCAAAGGCCATGCCATATTTTTAAAGTAGTGGTAAAGATATACATACACCAGCTTCGTCACCTAATTATGTTTTGCAGACAAATTGGAATGAGTAATTTTTCAAAACACATTCAAAACTGTGCATTATTTTAGCATCAAAATGAATCCCTGCACAACACTTGTGAAAAGATTGGACTGAAACATTAGAGGCCTGGATCACAGAGCAGAATGCTATCTTGAGAAATTTACCAGCATTTACCTAGCTACTGGCAAACTAAAGAGGGAAAACATTTTTACTACACTGACCAGCAATCTTGAGTCTAAACAAGATACTGCTAGGTCAATAAAGTCCCAAATTCAGCTTTACAAACATAGCTTTAATAAAGTCTGTGTATAATATAGTTGCTAGCAATTTAACTTTGTGGCATTTGCTGCTAAAGTTAACAATCCCCCCTAACAAACAAAACCAAAGTCACACTACTTGGGGGGAAAAAAATAATTTAGTTTTACTTCTGTTTCTTAAGAAGAAGTAATTTTATGACCAAGATGACAGGAAACCAGAAAGAAAACTGGCACAATGAAACTCTAGGCTGTCACCCTGCTCCCCAGAAAGAAACAAACCTTGCCAACTAAAAACAACCACCAAAAAATCACCTAAATGTAACATTTTCTAGTTAGTAAAACAAAAATAATCTTTACAGTAGTTCAAATTAGTTACATAAATTTATAATGAAATAATCAATATGCTGTATGGAAAAAAAATCATCCAACTACGCCAATTTAAAAATAGTTTAAGAAAACAAAACCAAACATTTGTATTCCTATCTCATAAAATGCAAATTTAAAGCAACTATTCTATTAAGGAAGTACAGGTTAATCTGCTATTTTAAATGCATTTTATATAGAATGAATCTGAGCATAAAATCCCAGAAGTCATATGCTTAACTATATACTGAGCTTTACTTTTTCTATAGATCAATTTCACCATTCACAGTAACCACTTCTATGCTTGATGTTTACAAAGCCCTTCTTTGATAACTTTTCATGTGTGATAACAGTCTTCATCTCCCTCCAACACACCAATAACATTAAATGGAACCTCAGAAAGTATATATATATATATACACACACACACACACACATATACCAGATACTACATTTAGAGATACTGAACAGCTTAAGCAAAAGGTAGCAAATAAAAGCCTAGACTTTGCTGCATTGCTAATTACATTACTGAGGCAACACTGCAGCAGCAGGCAACAAAACAATTCTCAATGTAAGCAACAAGTGAAGAACCCCTGATACTGTCTTTAAAAAGATGGAAGCTATCATTAGAATAGCCTGGAGTTTGATGCATGGAGTGTTGAAAGCCAGGCTGGATGGGGCCCGGTAGGAGGTGTCCCAGCCCATACAGGAGTTGGCACTGGATGATCTTTAAGGTCCCTTCTAGCCCAAACCATTCTACGATTCCATAAAGGATTCTCATGCAAAGACGGAAAATCTGTTATTGTAAAGTCTCCTGTTAAAGAGAATTTATTAAATAAAGGAATTTTATTTTTTTGAAGTTGTTTTAGATAATGTAAAGAACCCCACCAACTGCAAAAAGCCTTGATTAAGGTTACAAAAACTTGATTAAGGTTACACAGAAATGTAAAACGCTAGACAGAAAACTACTGCCATTTTGGTACTGTTTTTTCTTCCTCAGATATTCTACCTTCCAAGCTTTCTCTGTCCCAGTAACAATTATAAACATGGCTCCATTGTATTTAACATAACTGAGAACAAGAATTATTTACCCAGTGGCAACAACTAGAAGGCACTAGAAGGCACTAGGCACTGACATCAGTTCAGTGAGACAAGTGATATTCAGCAATCTAGTATTTTTCCCTGGGATTCACTTACAAGCACTTGTAATATTAACATTTCATCAAGGAGATGTGGTATTGATACAAACTCAAGTAATCTTACATGAAAGCATTTCAAATAATTAAAACATTAATTATAGATATCTTTCAATAGAAAAAAAAGAATGGCTACAGTTTATGGTTTGGAAAGCTAACTTATTATTTGCTGTAGCTGTTGGATAGGTGATCTCATGTTCAGCCAGATACAATACACTACAAATCGAGGGGAATAGAAGTGCCAGGACAGATAAGCTTATGATGTTCTAAAATTCATCAACAGCTGTACTTATGTCAAACCACTACATGGAACCTTTTTTTTTTTTCCCCTGATACCTGTAAGCTTAAAAAGATTTTTCGGGTTTTTTTGTTGTTGTTTTTTTTGTTTGTTTGTTTTTGTTTTTTTAAGAATTCTAGTCCCTGTTTAGGTCTAGAGCTACTGCCTACATACAAAAAGACTTGCTTCAGTAGCAGGGTTTAGATAAATTGGCATCCTATTTCCTTAAGGTTCACATACTACATCTCAGAATGAGAAGAAAACCAGTGACAGAGCTATGTATATTTTGCCTTGTATTCCACGATAAAAAGGCAGGGCAGCACAAGCAGCAGACACTCGGGTGCAATGCAGGACAAGATGACTCCCAGCCAGTTCATGATGCATTTCCTGCTCACCTGTCACATTAATAAGTTTGGTCTAAGCCACAGCCTCAGATGGGAAGAATGGGTCCACTTAGACTATGTCACACAATATCAGCAGCCTTGGGGAAACAGAGGCATCAACACCAGGAAGCAGCACGCTCGCTAAGACATGTAGCACCTCCCAAAAATGGACATGACACAGTGGGGTTTGACAGAACCAAACCAAGAGGGTGAATAATGTTGTGATTCTGATGCCACCTCCCTCCTTGCTTGACTCCCTTCCTTACCTTCAGATGATGCCTCCACCTCAGACCTCAAATCATAAACACCTCTGGTTGCTGTGCTGGGAGGATCACTTACAGAAGGAACTGGCCTGGGATCCTTGTTACTAAGAAGCCTCTCTCAGAGCATTTCAGTTGTACTTATCACCTCCTTAAAGTGCTCAAGTCTTACAGGAGCCCATAAAGTTATAAACAAGATGTAAAACCATTCATGGAATACATGAAATCAACCCATGAGAGACTGAAAGAAGAGCCTGTGGCTGAAAACTGATTGAAATGCAGCCAAACTAGCATTAAGGACCAAGAAAGGAAGTGCATGTTACATACACTCGTTTTACATTTCAAATTGTACTTATTCTTATTCCACTTAACTTGCAATATTACTATTTTAATGTCTCAGCACACCTAGTTTTACATTTCACAACTGCAACTCATACAAAAATTTTTAGAAATATTAAAA
The DNA here is from genome assembly GCF_003957555.1 of Calypte anna. NCBI lineage: Eukaryota > Metazoa > Chordata > Aves > Apodiformes > Trochilidae > Calypte > Calypte anna. Next base: position 61,809,688 of record NC_044245.1, read on the forward strand.
AACTACAGAGTTTAAAATTTTCAGAAAATTCAACTTTTTGACACAAAGCAAAAGTATATGTCAAAAGTAGAGACACTGGGATATTTTTGTTTCCACTAACACAGACTGAAAAGCCTAGGCTTGTCTGTAGTGAAATACCTAACAAGCAGCCAGCTCACAATAACTGTTTTCTCTCCTATCTTCTCAGTAAGAGTTAAATTTTGCTGAAGTGTAGAGTTTCTACGTGGATTTCTGAAAGTGAGGGGGGAAGAATCCAAAACAACAAAAAAACCACACCCCCAAAACAAACAGAATGAAAAAATATCATTAAGAGATGGTACAGAGCTGGAGACAGCAAACATAAGGAAAAAAAACCAGCAGTTTATATAAAAGATACACAATTCTGATTTTTATTTGAAAGTGTTCTGCTAGCTCTTTTAGCAACTGTATTGAAGGTGTAGAGAAGATCTTTCAATGTAGAGGCTGATAATAATTAGAATTCAGGTTACATCATACCCCACACATTCTGTAAAGAATACAGAATATCTGAAACTATACCAAATCACAGGTACCCCAGAAACCTTATTAGAAACTAAAGAGAAACTAAAGTATAAAATAATCAATCCTCTAGTTTAAAAACCAAAACTAACAACCTCAAATAAATATTCCACACTGTATTTGTAAAGATAAGTACATAATAACTGATGTAATAAACTGATGTAATAAAGATAAGTAAAATAATAACTAATAATAATAACTAAGTAGTGAAAAAAAATTAAATCCCTCCCTACTGCAGAGATTTCACTAGCAAACTGCTATCTGCAAAGAGTAAAACTCCTTCTGACCTTGTGCCTGCATGTTCTGTTATAGGCAGTATAATCTGGGGAACTATCAGTGATGATGAAAGTAAGTACAAGTGGTATCTTTTCACCTACAAGGAATATATTTTTAAAAAGCAACTTCAACCATACAGTGTTAAAACCTAAGTTACCATAATCTCTGTAAGGAACTTAAGTCTAAGAACTTAAGTTTACACCCATACACAGCTCAAAACATCCTAATGTTTCTAATGCATCGACTACTAAAAAAAGTAAAATTAACACGTTTCAAAAGTAGGCTATATAACAAGTGCAGCTTGTTTTATTATCAAGTTTGTATCTTAGAAAAGGGTACAAACAGAAAAAACTGCAATATCTGTAGAAGATAATTTGGTCTTAAAATTCTTAAATGGCCTTTGCAAGTGGCTGACCTGCAAGGATATAAAAAGTCAATTATGTTCTCCTATAGATGTCTACACTGTCTTCACTGACACTGTACTGCAAGGTCAGAAGTACAGCACACTAAAAACTTCTCATTTTCATCTTTAATACAGTTACTCTGCATTAAAACATGCTAATCCAAGACTTACTGTCTGCACAATCACAATAAGAAATGAGCTGTTAAATTTTTTTCTATTTAAATGTTTCAAAATATGCCATAAGACAGTTTAAGTCTTTCATTTCAAATTGAAAACAAGTTTAATTTTATGGAATGTTTCCAAGGAAACAGTATTTTGAACATGATAAACCTAGTTTTCAGATTAATTCAGTTCTACACAGAGAAGGGCGAGGAGGGGAGGGAGAAAAGGCAGTATTCCTGTAACATTTCGGTTGTGATTCCTACAGGTTTTTTCCTGGAAAGATTCCCATTTACTGACATCCCTCTTTCTTTCTGAGGTTGCACATTTCTGTCTTGTGACACTTCTTCCAAGCTCTAAAGCCTTTTTGGAACCACGCTGTCAGAAAATAGGTGCCCAGACAATAACATACTCTTAGTCTAGGCTGTGGTAAGATCATCACCCATGTGCTATATTTATGTGAATGAATCTCATAGGAAAGAAAAAACTTTGAAGACTTTGTAAAAAACACAGGGACAAAGAAATTAAATGTATTCTCTTTACTTTCTTTTTAATTAGGTATCTTTGTTTCTAAAAAAAGAACAGCAAAGAAATACCACTCTAGTTCCAGTTCCACATGTTTCTGACCGCTTAAATACAAACCTCAAACAATCCTCTTGCACATTTAGTTGATGTTAATTTCTATCAAATGTTTCGTCTCCCAAATTCAGGTAAAATTGCTAAATTTTAAAAAAAGACAGACTTGCTGTTTTGTGACAACAAAATCTCTTCTTGCAGCCACTCCAGTTCAAATTCAGACACCAATGCAAGGAAGCTACTTCAGACTTTATCAGATTCTACTCTATAATGCTTCAAGTCATACGTAAACAGAGACTGAGTTAGGTCTGCATGTTGTTATAACAAATAACTGCTGAGGACATACCTAAACTATCAAAAATAGGTATTTAGACTGTACAAAGTTTTAATTTTAGACTAGCATACAAACAAATACAAACAAAACTAGCAACTGATTATGTCCTGGTTTTTTTTTTCTGGTTTTCACTTTTGTTGTGAAGAAGAAAATAGGTATACTGTGTGCTAAAGGAGACCTCAACTTACAGTAACAGGAAAATTTGCAATTAAAAAAATGTAGTTTCTGTTTAAAGAGTTAGAGTTACACCTCCAACCTCTAGAAGATCAGAAAGCATTCGTATTTTACAAATATCAATCAAACACACTAATCCAGCTAAGGCTAAACCATGTGTGCCATGGAAATGCTAACAACTCTCATGGTATTTCTTTGTTTTAGATAGTTGTTCTTTCTTCATTTCTACATCCACTTCACCACATACACACATATACTACAAGCTACTGCCAAAATAACAGATCATCCACTGCATGTTAAAAACTAGCCATAATCCAACAGGTGTCTAAAGACTTATCAACACTGCTTTACCAAAGAGCATACTGCTTACTTGCTGTAGCAACATTTTATTTTAGTGCAGAACATCCAGCATAGCCTAAACATGCAATAAACCATAAAGCCTAAACAACCGTGCTCACATGTGTAAGCCAAGTGTTATCTGTTAAAAGACTATATCCCTCTAAACTTGGCTTTCTGTTATCTGTTAAAAGACTATATCCCTCTAAACTTGGCTTTCATTTTTTCTTCTAGGTGGCTTCCAATTCTTGCTTTGATTCTTCTTTTTAAAAAGGCACATCTGCTTAGAGGGTTTTGCATTTTAAGAATACACCTTCCTTAGCTGTTCTAGAAGCACTAAAAACTATCTAGAAGTAAACAGCATTAGTATAATTTGCCCACTGCTAGTAATTGCATTTACAAATCAGTGATGAATAAAATAAAGAACTGACAGAAATTCAAGACAAAGATTAAGGCGTAAGGTGTTTTCCCCAAAAGCTCATTTTCCTTAGGAAAAATCTTCATGGTGAAGGACTTAAAAAAAAAAAAAAAAAAGGCAGCTGTATTTAATTTAAAATTCAATAGGCATAAGCTGGTACCATGACCCAAAGTAGCATTCCCAACCCTCCTGGGCCATATGGTCATTTTCTGCCCCAAGTTCCCCTTCTCTTTTGCTTGCTATAGCTACTCTGAAGCAATGCAGCAGCCATAATGAGCAACAAACCTGGCTAAAAACTAACACTTTTGAGGTCAGCTACTGGGGGAACGACCTACCCAATCTATAGCTGAACACAGTCACAAACTGGGACAAGAGAACTGAACTTACTGAGTGCTCAGAGAACTGCTTCTCTTCACTGCCATAATCACCACAAGGTCATCAAACTATATCATTAGAGGAAAGACTGTAAACATTCAAAAGCATTGCCCTGAATGGAGATGAAATTCACTACAAGAACCAGCAAGTCTAAAATGGAAACTCGAGTAGTAAAGAATGATAACTTAGTAGATCATATGCATATAAGCTGTTTGTAATGTAAAACAATGAAACAGTATTTTGAACTTCTGAAAGGCCAAGTAGCCAATGGATTACCCTTGACAGGCCCTTAACATGTGAAACTGGAATATGCTTATGCAGAGTGTGAAATGTCAAAGAGTGCAACTTAAGGCTACAGCAAAGCTCACAGGCTCTCAACCAGGAGAAATCATTGGCAGCTCTTCACAATTTAAAAGGATGCCCACAGCAACAGCACAAAGCTATCAGACTTTTAGATAAACCACAGCAGTATAAAGCAAGTATCTTTGGTTAGTGTTTCCCTCTTTTACCCAACTAATACCTGAAATAAAATATTAACCTATGATTGGGGGCTGTAAGGCAGACATATTATGGCTTTACACAAAGTCAGAGGACTTAAGTATGAAAAGAGTAGTGCAAATGAACTCAGTATGAAGGAGCGTAAGAAAACTGCAATGACCACCACAGTGATTAACTTCTTCTAAGTGAGGGGACAATAAATATTATAAGTGATTTAGAGACTAAGACTTACATGTCCAAATCACAAGCACAGGTCCACAGGACTTAGCACAACCCTTGTCCATTTCCACCCCTAGTCTGCTAATGTAGTTTGCTATAATTAAGCTCCCATTGTAGAAATTTACATGAACCTAGAAATAGGGGAGTCACATGCAAAAGGCAACAAAATGCCTCATTCCCTTGAGTACTATATTGAGAAATTACAGAACAAAAGCTATATACATTACTTCTGCTTCCCTGACAGACCAATTACAAATATGGACTGTGTTAATAGCTTAAAGGTTAACATAAAGCTACGACTATGTTTAGCTTCCCCTGTTGTATCAGAATTTTTCACAGTACTTACTGCAATGCTCTGCTTTAACTGACACACATCTATATTTATTTTTAAATAGGCTGTAGATTTCAATACAGACACAGATATTTATTGCAGCTCATAATCCTCTTCCTACCATGCTTTCTAATTCTCACCTTGGTACTCCTTCCCCATACTTAAAGCCATTACTCATCTACTGTTACTACCTCTTGTCACTCACACCACCGTCCACAACGTTCCACAACACTCCAAACAAAACAAAGTAGAAGACAGTATAAAAGGAGAATGTAATGAAGAGGTCTTCAGACTGCAAAATGACAAAGGAAATTGAGAAAATTGAAGAAAACTGAAAAAATATTAACAAGAGAAATATTTAACACAAGCAACATGACAGCCAGTTTAGCACTTTTAAGATAGTTTTTAAAATATTTAAGGTAATTATTTAACATATTAGTACTGTAGCAGCATATAAAAAAATCTTAGGATTCTCCATGCCAAACACTGCACAAACCCCAAACAGTTTTTGATTGAATATTTCAAACCTCATTACTTTCATTAACCTTAATTTTTACTTATCTTTCCTATCTGTTATCATCAGTACTATCACCTCTCACTGAGGTATAAAAAGCAACTCCACTTGTGATTTGCTCTGCAGTACCAATCTCCATATCAATTTTTACTTTCTAATAAGCCTGCTTTCATGCTTTCTTCAACGTGTTTTGAACAGCTAAAAAACTTATGATTGGGGTCTAAAGCACCTCTCCACAAGGACAAGCTGAGAGAGCTGGAAGATGTTTGGCCTGAATAAGGCTCTGGGAACCTTATAGCAGCCTTCCAGAATTTCAGTGGCCCTACAGCAGGAAAGCTGTGGAGGGACTTTTTACAAGAACACGTAGTGACAGGAAAAGAGATAAGCTTTAACCCCCCTAGACAAGGGAGATTAAGGTTAGACATAAGGAATAAATTCTCTAGTGTGAGGATGGTGAGGACCACTGGACAGGTTGCTGTCATAGCTTGGTATGAAGGAGGCTAAAGAAGGGCTTTCAGATTCTGAGAGGGGCAGAATGAACACAGAGGGTTTATTCCCTCCCATTCCTGCCCACGCTCTATAAAGGTCAGCACAGGCTGCAGCCCCTCCTTGCTTCACTGCTTTTTCCCTATGCTCCTTTACAATCCACTCGCCATGTGCTCTTTTGTTCCTTAACCCAAGTGTTACTGCCTTTCCCCTTGTTTCTAGTAAACCTGTTTCAGATTTAATTTCTAATTTTAGGTCTCGTCCTCATTCCCCTTTATCTTCCCTTGGGAGGGTGGGAGAGAGGGGTTAGAGAACAATTTCCGTCCTCTGGTTTTCAGTTCACCCCAAGCCATGACAGTTGCCCAGGAAGGTTGGAACTAGATGATCTTGAAGGTTGCCTTCCAACCCAAATCATTCTATGACCATGAATTTATGTAAAATCAACATATTATGCACCTTCAAATTTCTTACTCAAGACTGGTACCCCCACCCCAGATAAGTAAAGAATTTGATGACCTAGGTCACTCGTGTGGACAAAAACCAATGCTATTCTCACACACATCTAGGATAAGCCATATTGGAAACCATGCCATATCCATGCGTCATACTAAAAAGAGTTGTGAGAGTATCATCTTTGAGACTGACTAGCAACTTGGAGACATTGCCAAGATCATATTCTAGGAGCAGTACCATCAAAGTGCTACAGTAGGACAAAACAGAAGCCTTCTAAGCTAGGTGTTTAGTAAAAGGTTTTTAATTATTTGAAGCCCGTCATGCTGAATAAAGCACAACAAGCAACCATGGTGTTAATTTGCCTATATAACATAGTACATGAACTAAAACTTCAAAACTGGGTTTATTTTTTAAAAAAAATAAGTAAAGGCCACTAGAAGGAGGGAACCCTAAATAAACGCTATCATCCACTGACATTTATGGAAGTTTGAAAGCTGAACTTCAGCTTGCAGATAAGCATCTTGGAGTTGCCTCAGGTAGTTTAGGATTTTTTAAACAGTACTATAAAATACAGCTTCTACAGCTAGGTTCAGGCTGAGAATAGATGCTTCTGCAAACTGTTTTAACATTGACCCTATATTAGTTCACATGTGGTCCTCTACATATATGGTCTTCCAGAACTTTGTTCCCGCTACCAGATGCCAGGTAAAGAATAAAAACTTATAAAATATACCTGAAAGAAGCCAGGTGAAAACGCAACAGGCAGTGAGAAAGAACTAATAAAACCTAACAATACTAGTTTCTATGTCCTACTTAGAGATCTCTGTATAAATTCCACAGTTTACTTATTACAGGATTTATAACTTTCAATGCAAGTGTATACTGAACGTTAAGAGATGCACACTATCTAGTCACACTCGTGTATCTAGTCAAAGACCTCTTGGACCTAAAAACAGGCTCTAGGCATACACACATCACATCCAGTGAGGCTTCAAGTATTGACTCCTGCTCTTTACTGGCTAGATTTGCCTTTGGTTCTGTGCACAGTTATACCCCCAGCATGATACTATCTCATGCAATGATAAAAAAATTAACTCATTGGCTCATTATGCAGCAATGTTTCATAAAGTGACACTAAAAAAAGGTCACAAGGCTGAAGCAAGGACAAGGCAGTATGTACTACCATCAGCATAAAAAAGCACCCCCTCCAGTTTAGCCACACGTAGGAAACTTCAGAGTCTTAGCTGGAACCTCACAAGTAACCATTTAAATACAAACATTGTTTCTCAGCATTTTTTAAGGTGTATTTTACTTTTCTATAATTGCCCTGAGTGGCCTAACTGAAAAGAAAGTAACTCAAAAACAATACAAAAGAGGTCCCAGGTGAAGTGTTAGAGCAGCTATGTTAAGTGACATAGATAAACATGAACACTTTTGAAATCCATAATTTCAAAAAAACTAAGCAGGCAGAAATAACATTTCATTAATAGACATGTGCCAATAAGAACTTCTCCTTAAATGACAGCAGCAGGTCAGTTTTTAAAAAGTGATGGAGGAATAAAAAACAAAACAAAACACAAAAGGATGTCCCTAAAATGATAGCAAAGCTCTACTTCAAATATTGAATTTCTATCATCTCTATTTAAAATAAGTAGGTCTCCACAGTGTGACAAAAAGCAACTAAGATTAAGTTTTTCATAGCCAAAGAAATCTCCCAGAGCTAACTGTTGGGAACTGAACAACAACAAACTCATAAATGCCCACTACAAGGCAGCAGCACTAATGAGAGACTATTCTTTCAAATACCTTATACAATACTATAGCAATAAAAAATATTCACCGTTTTTAATTACAGAAGGCTTAGAGAACACTGGGAAAATGACAGAAAGAAATAGCAACATGACAAAGACAAAGGTTTTTCACCCGAAGAGCCATGACACAGCTCTCTTCAAGATTTATTTGCACAACAGGATGTAAGCATACACAACATGCTTGCACAGTACCTAGGGCAATGACATTCAATCCTGACCAGAACCTTGAGTATAATCACAGTATATACTACAGCATATTGGAAAAACCATACTGCTTATGTAGTCCAACACAGGCATCACAATCAATGCCTCAGGATTAAAACAAACCCTCTACCAAAAGCAGCGAAAAATGAAAAGGAATTAATGTGGCCTGACAAAGATTCCATTAACATTTCAGGGCTTTCCCAGGTGAGATTCTATCTGCATCAGCAGACTTAAAAGCATGATATCACCTGCCTCTCACCAGAATCACAATTCAGATGGGTTCCACAAAGCAGCAGCTGCACTCACTCATCAAGTCTTGCTCTTTCCATGGGGTGACAGATTCCCAGGCACCTATTCAGAACATTCCTCTTTATTCTTACTACTGTTTACTAAGAAGGAGCTTTAAAAATAACTCTCCATTTTAATACTGGTATGACATCTGTGAAAAGACTGAAATAAGAAGGTAAGTTGGTCTGCTGCACACCCTAAAACCTTCCTAAAAATTATGTCAAAGTCTCTAAACCATAGCCAGAAAATAGCACATTGAAAGATAACAGCAGAGTCAAACTAGAGTGATTCAAACACTGATTTCTCTGTCAAGAGAAAATGAGAAGATGCTATTATAGCATTTATTACGTATACTGATTTGTAGACAATTAATACCACAATTAACTTAAAACAACCAAATGTCAGAGCACAACTGTTCATGAATAACAAATTAAGATACAAAAAGTGGAAAATATGAGAATAAGTTTTAACACCAAAGACATCTGTAGACTAAAAGATACGAGATGTTTTCTCAAGTAATAATTAATAATGCATCCAATGCTTACCCATCTCTCCCTTTACTGACAATTTTGACTTCGAAATAGTATATGCCACAGGCTGCAGGTATAGGATGTGTAGCTCGAACAGAAGCAGCATCTTTTGGAGTTTTTCCGTGACCTGAAAAACAATTGCATTGAAAACACAACAAAAATGTATTTTAGATAACTGCAGAACATAACTCAAAGGTATACATACCAACTACTCAGAACAGAATGCTTATGTAATAAGGAAACAATGTACAATAGTCTCATCAGCTTCCTTTTAATGGTAGAACATTTTCTTCCAAAATTCGGTTTTCATTGTGGGCACTATGCATGCTATGAGACATTTTGGATATACTACTCTAAAAGGTTCTATCACTATTTAAAGGTAGACTAGTAAACAGTTCCACCAGAGTAAGTAATTAACAAAAAACCACACATAGGTTTGAAAGAACCTATGATTTAACATCCATGATTTGAATGATTTCTTAAATGCAAAGGGATTACTTATTTTTGCAGACTTGAAATATAAGAGTTTAATGCTTAGTGCCCAATGTCATTCAGAATAAACAGAAACATCTGAGAAAATCTCACTCATAATTACTGTCCACATTCTGAAGGTTATTTCAGGACCATTAAATGTTACAGCCTGCAACTGAGCCATGGCAGCTCCCGCTCCTCTTTCTTTTAAGGCCTACTGTGCATCAGCTCTGCCTCAAGAACACCCAGTGCCAGCTGGGATTTTTCAACCTAAATCTAAGATCCAGTTGCACTGCACTAAGACGAAGTCTTCTGGATATGTAACCCTCTCTACCAGTTCTTTGTTCCAAAAGCAACTTGGTAGCAGGCTTTTGGCCAGATAACTTGTTTTAGCAGCAACCTGTTCAAACAAGCTTCATCTCCCTCAGACACACCAAAATCCCTCACACATGGGGACACAGGACATAGGTTCAAAAATCACAATAAATAAAATAAGAAAAATAAAAAAGATAGCAAGAAGTAAAGTATATTGGATCCTTGCAAACAGTATTTCAATAAGGAACAGACTGTCATTGTCATAAAAATAATTCACACAAATCCTATGCCCACTCTTCTGTGTGAATCTGAAGCATGACGAAATGAGATGACTCTTCTGAGTGTGTTGTAGGAATCACTTGGACTGCAGCACTCCAGCTGTCATCTCAAGTCTCAGACATTGAGGCCAACTACACCTGCATAGCAACTGACAGGTGTATGAAAAAAAACCCAACACACACTCCCTTCCAGTGGCATTAACACTAAAATTGTTGCTCAGGCATAGATTAATTACATCTTATATACAGCAATTTGGGTCATACACCAAGGAAGAGACTGCAGGAAAATACCAACACAGCCAGCCAGAAAAATAAGGCACAGCCGACCTACACCATTCCATCTCTCTCCACAGAGCCCTCTAGTGTAAAAGTCGATAAAACAGTAAATGCTTACCTGCCTCTAGAGCTAGCATCAACCATCTCCTCTCAAACTAAATAGACTCAGCCAACAACTCTCCATTGGCCACATTTGCATCCAAAATTTTGCTACCACAGCACAACTCACTCATTGAGATGAGGTGCAACCTACTAAGTTTTTAACCAGTTCACCTCAGTGCGTTACTACCTTAAAGCAGCTACCCAACTATCTTCACATTTCTGAATGCAACTGAATTACTTTCAGTACGTGATTACTGAATGTTTCATAGAAAGATCCTTCCATCACCTCACCAATTTTACAATATTAAGCTTATTACCTAATTTCTACTTGTTGTTTTCAGAAATCTCAACATGAGGAAAAAAAAACATAATTTGCTCCTCCATACATAAGATAGCAAGCCTGCTTTATTGCTCACCACTTTTAATTATTTCCTCAGGCTGTGTCAACCAAGGTAGTAACAAAGTATGTCCCATTAGAGTTTCCATAGGTTTGCTTGGTTTTCTAAGTGCTGGTAGCTTACTATTTAGCTCTTATAAATTGCATTATCATTCCTGAGTAATCAGAAATCCTTCAGGTAAAAGGTACACAAATTCATGAGCAGAACATTAAATTCCTTAGAGAACCCTTAAATTCAGATAGCTCAGAAAAATTGATGCATTAGTTAGGGGGGGATAGGGAGAAGGAAATACACTTCTTTTTTAAATGTCTTGAGGTTTTTACTTTAAAATAAAGTCATCTTGGTTAACCTATGCATTTGACAATCTCTGTAGTTTCAATCCAAGTCTGTCTCCTTATTTGGGCAAATCTTGCACATGGAAAACTAAACTAGCATGAACTAATCAAACACTATTAGAAATGTACATCTATTATCCATCAGACTTTGTTTTGTGAAATCACAAGCTAAGTGTTTGGAAACGATACAAATTTAAAGCATTCCTAGCATCACTTCCTGAAACTAGTCCCCTTTTCCCACTCCCTCTGCAATCCAGGCAGCTACCTACAAGGACATGCCATGAACCAGAATGATTAGCTGATCAGGCTTTAAGAAAACATACCAGATTTTTTAAAGCAGCAGATCAGGTCCCTGATCCAGTTCACAACACAACCAAACCCAGCTGTCACACTGCAAACAAGAGGTCGACGTGGGGACAGAAGTAACAGGATACCTTACCAGTATTGCCAAATACTTCATGTGGTGAAGCAACATGCTTGGGGAAGTCAGTGCCCAAAACTACTTTCATCATATTAAAACAGAAGACATCCTAAAATTAGAACTGCTGTCCTTTTAATATAATCCCCTATGACTCCCATTTTACTGAGTACACAGCTTTTATTTGCAGTTACTGAGTTATTGTTTCTAAAAGCAAATTCAAGAGCATCAAGAAATTGACTACTTTCAAATATTACTACTACCTTTACATTGCCTCAACACACTAGTTGAGGCTTCCAGTACTGCCTGTACTGTACGCTGGATAACATGAGGAGTCAAGTGATACCAGTTATCAGCCAGCTTTAAAACAAGAGGCCTTGTACAGAAGCAGGTGTTACAACTGCAGAATTTCTTACCAAAGGATATTATAGATACCAGTGTTTAAGTAGGCACTGGGCAAGCTGCAGAACAGAAATTAGAACTGAGAAACTGCCTTCAGCTCAGGATGTCCTTCAGCTTAAAATGGCTGGAAACTGAGAGGAGAAACACAGATGCACCATATATACCCAACATGGTTTTGGAATTTTCTGTAGGCTCTCACTCATGACCACTGTTTCTCATGGGACACTGGGGCCCATTAGCTTGACATTATGCACTGCTGCCACATTCTTTGGTAACCTGAATCCCCACTTCCTTTCTGGTGAATAAAAAGCAACTTTGTCATCCAACTCTGAACTTCTGAATCAGAGGTTTTTAAACACCTGAAGATCATACGAATACTGTTCTATATTCCCTAAATCAGACCTCTTTCATGGTCACATGCTATAATTAAAATATTTCACAGAATCATAGAATGGCTTGGGTTGGAAGGGCCCCTAAAGATCATCTACTCCAACCTCCCTGCCATGGGCAGGGATGCCTCTCATCTAGACAAGGTTGCTCAAAGCCTCATCCAGCATGGCCTTGAATGCCTCCAGGAAGAGGGTATTGACAGCTTCTCTGTGCCATCTGTTTCAGAGTCTTACCACCCTCATAAAGAACTTCATCCTAACATCCAGTGTAAACCTATCCTTCAGTTTACAAGCATTTCCTTCCCCTTGTCCTGTCACTTGATACTCTTATGAAAAGTCCCTCTCCTGCCTTGCTGTAGGTTCCCTTCAGGTACTGGAAGGCAGCTGTAAGGTTCCCCAGAGTCTCCTATTCAGGCTGAACAATCCCAGCTCCCTCTGCCTCTCCTCACAGAGGTGCGCCAGCTCCTGGATAATCTTTGTGGCCCTCATTCCAACAGATCTATGGCCTTATGGTGGGATAACCAGAACTAGTTGATGCATCCTCAGATACAGTAGGCCTTCTGAGCTGCTTGAGTGCTCTGCTGGCTCATGTTGAGCTTCTCATCAATCAACACCTCCAAGTCCTTCTCTTTGGGGCTGCTCTCAATCCACTCTGTACCCAGCTTGCAATTGTGCCTGGGACTGGTCCAACCCTGATGAAGGACCTTGCACTTGGGACTTTTTAACCTCATGTCCTTTGCACTGGCCCCGTTCTCAAGCCTGTTAAGGTCACTCTCGATAGCATTCCTTCCCTCAGCTGAATCCACAACACCACACAGCTTGGTGTCATCAGCAAACTTGCTGAGGGTGCACTCAATGCCACTGTCCATCTGACTGGCAAAGATGCTAAACAGCACTGGACCCAGAACAGACCCCTGAGGAACTCCATTTGGCACTGGCCTCCAGATGGACACTGAGCCACTGATCACAACTTTTTTAGAGGGTCACCTTCTTGCCAGCTCCTTATCCATCAAGTGGTCCATCCATCAAATCCATGCCTCTCCGTCTTAGAGACAAGGATGTTAAGTGGGACAGTGTCAAATGCCTTGGACAAGTCCAGATGGAATATGTCAGTAAGAATACTTCTTTTACTCATAAGAATACTTTCAAAGTTTGTATTAAACACTAAAAATTAATAATTTTCAGCATTAAAAAGAGAATTCTAGAAAAAGATGCACTGAGGTGGAGAAGGGAAAACTGAAGTAAAATGCCTGAACTTTACACTGGAAACCAGATCACGTAAGTCCAATTACCAGAACTGCTTTTGACCGGGTTTTCATTAAAAGTGTTTAACTGTGAGTCAACCATGCTTAAGGAGTAAAGATTTATTTTATTTTTTAAGTATTACCTTCATGGAAAGTAGTATCATCACTTGTTTGGCAAGATTAAACTAACTGATCTAAATGAAAATTACATCTACTTGAAAAAAGACAATTTAGGTAAACCCCTTCTTTGGGGAAGCCATTTCAGCTTTCAAAAGTATCGTCTTTGAACATAAATCTAAGTGCATAATGCACAACCACCAAGTAGTTCAAAAGAAGTCTAGGGGAGTGTCCACCTAGACAAAAGTAAGCATGTTTATACAGTTTAAGTTTACACAAGCTGAACTGCAGTTATTTCCAACAGGTGGTTCAATGACTTACTCACACTGCCAAGTGCAAAATAATCAAGGCCTAATCTACTCTTGAATTAATTATGAAAGTTTAACTGAAATAAGAAAAAAGAGGAGACACAAACTACTGATTTTACTTCAACTTCTTCCCTAGTTTAAAAAAGGAAGACATCTCAGAGCTACAGAGGTGCCCAAACAAGGCAAACTTTGCTGTACTCAATGTATTTTCAAGTTTTTTCTTCCAGAAAAACTGATACTATCCAGAATTACTATAGAATCCATAGAATCTTATAGTCCAATAGTCCAATTTCTATAATGGTTTGTGCTGAAAACGAAAACAGTTGGGAGGTTTGTTTTGTTTTGTTTTTCAGTTTGACACTAGATAGAGACAGTTCAAAGGCAACTGCACTGTAAATAAATGTCTGGCTAAGATATCCTGGCCTGTGACACATCAGTTCATGCAATGGCAGCTTACTCAAAATTGCGTAACTTTCCTCAGCTTTTTGGTTTTTTTTTGATAATCATTACAAGACTAACTTAAATGAAGTTACAACAAGACCTTCCATTATTTTATCACTAATGACATAGTCTCTTTAATAGTTACAATCACTATTGAGTCTGTTTTTATCTCGTTATACTACATACCATAGATTATAATTTTATTGAAACTGAACTTGGTGTCTTAGTGCAACATTCATATTACATACAGAATTTAGCAAATTCCTGTTTTTCGGCAAGATCCATGTGTTAACTCTGATTTTTGGAAATTATGGAATATACTTAAAATGTCTTCTTAAACACACATTGTGGGTTACTACATGTAGTTATAATTGTGTGACCTATGCTTTACCATGACCTACAGTTAGAACTGTAATATCAATTAAGTGAAATAAAAATTTTCTCTGGTAGTGTTTCATCTCCCTTACACAGATATATCATGACAACTATCACTAGCTCAGTGTCAGCTTTCTATCATCTTGCACAGTAACTGGTAGCAATACAGAATTGTGTCTGTCCATCTAATTAATGGAAATACTCCTGGGTATAGACTGTAATATATTACTGTATCACTGATGTCTACGTATATATTGCACATCCAAATTTTGATAAAGCTTCCTAATCTAGAGTCAGAATTTGTCAAAGTATATCAGAATAGCTCAAAAAGTAAAGAAAATAGCCTGTTCTGGTAAACAATGTGCAGTGAGCTCATCTTCCTTCAATGACTTCCCCATGTATGTTTTCCTTTTCTTTTTAAGTAACACTATGGTCCTGGGAGATAACACAAGAGCACTGACCTTTGGGTTTTGCTGACCCCCAACAAAATTTAAAAAGCTGTGTTCCTGATGCTAGACTGTATTTCTTTCTTTGAACACCCAGGCTTGACCAATGCCTAGTTTTTTTATTAGTTTTGACTTTGAAACACTCTCTAGGATCTCTAAGCTTGCAAAGACCTTAAGCTCCAGAAACACAGTACACAAACATTTCAGGGTAAAAAGACCTCTATTGCAGCCATATTTCTATTCAAGTTGTCCACTGATAAGCAAGAGAACTAAAGGAAACTTCAAAACTGCACGAGGGGATCATCATTCCTCTCACAAACCAAAGAAACAAAACTATCACTGCTCACAATGTAATAGCACATTAAATGTATGAAGCCTTACACGAAAAGGTGACTTTTAAAGCTTTTGCTCTAATTGTTTCCGGAGTTCATTTTTTCAGAGGCATAGCCTCAACACATGCAGGTGTAGAAACGCACTGATGTTACCAGCTCCTGCCTTCATCAATCACAGACAGAAGGAAATTAATCCAGAGAAATTGTTCTATTTCCAGAAATCTAGAGGTAGCAGAGAGCTTAAGTAAGCATATACAGTAACTACACTACAGTAATAGAAAATCCTAAGAACTGCTTTTGATTACTGGCTTCTTTGGATAGACCTGGCTTCTCTGCTTTTCCCTGAGTATTTTGGTTCAAGAATACAAAAGATCTTTATCCATGCTTGTTGTGCAATTCAAATTTCCCTTTAAAAAAAAAGTCTACCATTCTTTCACTATTTAGATAACTTCAGAAGAGTGGAAAGGGCCAATATTCCACAAGGAGATACTTTGGATGCTTTCTTTTTTGAGACTCTTATTTGCAACTAATCTGGAGAAATAAACATTTCTCAGTGCTAAGCACATTCTTACTTGCTATCTTCGCTTACTCTCCCACTGAACCTCCTCATTTTCTTCACTTTCATTGTATTCTTAGGGCTGAAAGAGACAGGAGGGAGAAAAGGCAGATGTTTTAGTGTCCCCACAGTTCTCAGGTGGGAATGCCCTGATACCTCTCATTGTCTATCTCAGTTAGCAGCTCCAGGTGCCAGGCTGGTATCACATACATGGGGCTGCCCTAACAGCCACCTTTATTAAATTACCAGGAAGAAAAAATGGGCCACTTAAGAGGCCATTCACACCCACCTGCAGTTAGGAGACATTAAAGTGTACACAAATTATGCTGGAGCCTCTCTGTAGTCCTCCAGGATAATCTAGGATCGCTTCAGCCTTCATCACTTACTATTATTTAAGAGCTATAGTAAAGGTATTTTATTATTACAACATAGTAACTGTGCTTTAGAACTTCTGGTAGAGTATCCACAGTATTTCCTAGGTTACCTATACTTCAGAAACATGCAGAGCCTCTTGGGATTTTTAACACTAAGGCAAAGGAAAGAAGTGGAGAAAAACAGGGACAGGACAAATAAAGCTTGAAAAAATACTTCTTTGATTACAATAACAGGAAAGAGAGGTTGTATCTCTGAACTCTAGTTCATCAGCAAAACAAGTTGGTAAAGCAAAACAAGCAGAAGGACTTGATGCCCACAAAGCTATGATCATCTTACATGAAAAAAAACCTCACCACACCACCACCACTAAGCACTAGAAAATATCAAATGCTATTAAAAATAGAAGGTCATAAAACACTAAACAAAAGCCAAGAAATTCAAAGTTGGGTAATAAATAACATAACCTTAAATCACTCTGCATCCTAGAAACCTGCTTGATAGTCATGGATCTCCTTTATTACCTTTGCATGGTGCAATACACTTATAATTTTTAACTGTATTTTGTGTGTAATAATAAAGCTTCTATTAATAAAAAAAAGTCTGAGAGTATCTAATCCTTTCATGGCACCAAAATCCTACCATGTGTTTGTGTTGCCGTTTTCCTCCTCCAGTTAAACAGTAACATGTTTATCAAGATTTCACTTGAATTTCCCCACTGTAAACTCTGAGAAAGGGTAATTGCAAGGTTGTTGTTTTCCCCTCCCATTATGCTCATTTGACTACAGACTGACAAAAGATCCAGTTCTTCACAGCCAACTCAGAAGTGGTTTTGAATCCACACTTCCACTTTAGGACTCGGGCCTAGAACACCAGATGTGTCTGTTTTTCCAGGTCAGAGTGTACTCCAGGTTTTATGATATTTCATAACAATCGACACAAGTTTTCCTTCTGCTGCCTCAAGCTGATTTATACAAATGCCTACCCTCATTTTTAGCTTGTCTTTGAAAATCAGTAACTTTTAACTATGAACCACATAGGCACACAGTTATAAAGTCACCCTTATAAATATATGTCCTATTGTTAATCCTTCCCTCAAATCACTCTCTCTTCTGCTGCCAGTGACTTTAATTCCATTTTTCAGTTTAAAAATAAATCGGGTTTTTCTCTGTGCTTTCCCATCCCGTCATTTCCGTGTTTAATAGCTTAACGCTCGCTGCTCTTCACTCCTTTAACCCTTACTCAAGAGAGAAAAAGAAAAAAAAAAAAAGAAAAAAGCCAGTTCTTTTCTCGCTCATTACCATAAACAGGACACGTCATGCCGATTCTCCTTTATTCTCCTGCCTCAAACCCAAACCTGGTGATACCTGAATCCACGGAGGAAGACTCACAGTTTACATAATGCCCACTCCAGAACCATAAGGAGGCGGGGGCGGCCCCTTGCCCCTCCCCCCTCCCCACCCCGCACCGCGACAGAAACGGGGAGGGGAAAGGAGATAAAAGCTAAAATAAGGAAAAACAAACCCCTTCTCCCCTCGTTGCGGGCCATTTGGGGGGAGGGCAGAAAACACAGAAAGAGAAGAAAGAGGGAGAAGAGCCTCTATTATTTCCTGTTATTGTTACTCCTGTGCCCATCGCCCGACGGACCGAGGGGGTCGGGTCGCTGCGGCCCGGCCCGCAGCCCCCGGCCCAGGGAGGGCCCCCGCACCCCGCCGGACAGGGGGATGGGAGAGGGGGGTCACGGCGGCCGGGCCGGCCCTCACCTTTGTAGTGTACCCGCAGGTTGTTCTGGGAGAGGCCGATGTAACTGAATTTGTCCTTCGGGCCTCCAGGAGCGGCGGCAACGGCGTCTCCCTGCTCGTACCACGGCCGGGTAAAGCCCTCTTCAGCCGCGCTTCAGTCTTCTCCTGCTCGTTCAGGGCCGGTCGCCGTGCGGGAACGCGCGACCGGGGCCTGGTGCCGGCGCCGGTGCTGCTACTGCTCCCCCCGACAGGCCCAGCGCCGGCCGGTACCGCCGCCCCCCGTCGTCGCGGGCCCGCTGCCGACGGCGGCGGGTGGCGGCGGCGGCGCAGCGGTGGCCGGCGGCGGAGGCGGATGGAGCAGGAGCGCGGCGGCCGGTGCGCGGGCCAGGGCTGGCGGCGACAGAGGGGATCCCCGACGCCGGCGGGGAGCGGAGGCCACCAAGGGAGCTGCGGCGGCGGCGGCGGCTGTTGTTGCTGTTGTCCGGACATCCCGGCTCCGGCCTCCTCCTCCTCCTCCGCCGCCGCCACCTCCCGCGGTCGCGACTGTCACCGGACGGGCCCGGGCGGAGCGACGAGCAGGCCCGGGCGCTGCGAAGTGAGACGACCGCCGGCGGCTCTGCCCGGCGGGTCACCCCCAAAAACCGGAGCGTCTGGGAAGGGGGCGGGGTATGGGGGGCGATGCCAGTGACGGCGGCCCGGGGTGCTGCCCGATGGGAGCGGGAGCGTCGCGGTGGCGGCAGGGCCGGGGCCGTGCCAAAGGCGCGGGTGAGGGGGGAGATCGGCGGCGGCGGCGCCGGGCGGAAGCGAGGCGGGCGTAGAGAGCGCGCGCCAGGCGCCGCGGCAGGGCTGGCTCCCGGCTCCCGCCCCCCGCCCCGCTCCCGGCTCGCCTCGCCTCCTCGCTCGCTCGCGCGCGCGCGCGCTCCGTCCGGTCGGGGCGCGAGGCGCCCCGTGCGTCCCGAGTCAGCTGAGCGCGAGATCCTGCCCGCCCGCCCTTCCCGCCACCCAGCCAACGGCGCGAGGCACCGGGGGTGGAGGAGGGAGGAGGAGAGAGGGGAGAAGGGGGCGGAGCCTCCGCCCCGCGGCGGGCGCGAGGTCCGGGCGGTTGGGCGGGCGGCGAGGCGCGAGGGAGGCGGCGGGCGAAGCGCTGAGGGAAGCGGGCTGGGTGGGGGTGGGCACGGCGGAGGAGGAGGAGGGAACGGGGATATGGTGGAAGGTTGTGCAGCCATCGGGAATGGTGGGCAGCCAATATGGGAACTGATAGGGGCCTCGTTCCTGGGGTGGCGGGAGGATGCCTCCAGTCAGGTCCGGCCCGTCCGGTCTCCTCTGACCTCTCAGGCCCCGCTGGCGGACGAGGGCAAGGGAAGTGCCACCAGGAACGGGGCAGGATGTCCCACGGGAAAGCGGGGTAATAAGTCGGCTGAGGAGGACTGGAGGAGCAGAACAGTGTTGCCGGAGGGTGTTTCGGTTTTTTCTTTTTTTGGTTTGTTTTGGTTTCCTTCGGTTTTTGGTTGTTTTTTGGGGGGGGGGGTGTTTGGTTTTTGTTTGTATGTGTTTTGTTTTGGTTGTTTGGTTGGTTCGTTTGGTTGCTTGGTTTTGGATTTTTTTGTTTTTTCCTCTTTGCTTTCAGGTATAAGTAAGCACGTCTTTGAAAAGATCGGAAGAGGGAACGGGGTTTTACAGGCAGGTCTTGAATCTGGAATGCTGGGCACTTCACAAGACATTTCCAGCTGCATGGGGTTTGGACCTCAAGTACAGAAGCAGGAAATAGGGGTGGTTAATTATGCTTCTTCTCCACTGTGAAGCAGCTGGTGAGGTAATGAAGGTGTGACACTCACAAAGGCTTGTAAGAAGCTAAACATCTCTCACCTATAGTCACCAAAATAGCCCGTGAGCCTGTTCCATGGTGTCTGGATAGACAAAATGCAGTTATCTAAAAATGCCGTATAGAAAGGAGCTGCAAATGATGGAAAAGTAGAAGTGCCCAGGGTAGGCGTCAAACAAGATGCTGAGTCACAACCGAGAGTCAACTATCCTGGCACCAGCATGCTCTCTCCTGCAGCATCTAGGTTTTCTTTCTACTATCTCAAGGTAAAAATGAAAAGCATGAAGCTTAGTAGCTGAAAGTTAAAAGAATAAAAATAATTTTAAAACCCAACAACCAAATACAGTGTTCATAAGTGTGGATGCATCTTAACTCTTTCAGACTTCAACTAAATCTTCCTATAGCTATCTCCAGCGTCATGGCTCACTTAGCATGTATGGAAAAATATTTTATGCCACCCATTTTGATACTGCCACCGTAAAAATCCTGATTCTTGTAAAATAACACAGGAGAGCGGGTGGCATGAGCTTAATTCTTGACATTATTGTCTCCCTGATTGCTTATATTCTGTTATTTGCCACCTTCTTAGGATAAATCATTCAAATCTATCAAAACATTGTTTTTATAAAAGCCTTTCCCCTGAAAATGCCTACAGACAGACTTACCCACCTCACTTTTTCTGAGGTAGGATATACTGTATGTAGACAATGCCAGAGGAGAAAATAAATGCCTTTATGCAGAAGTATTCTAATACTTATCATTAACCAGTATGTTATCTATTCCTCCTGTGGTCTGTTAGCTTGCTTGTTTTCTGACTACAGCTTCATGAGGATTAGAGAGAGCACACAGATATTTACATACAGCCCCAGTTTCTGCTTTCCAGTTGATGTAAATGAATTGGAACATGTCAGATTTAGACATGGTACTCATGTTCTGTCTAACATTTATTTTGCATTTTCAATATTGAACTTCATTAACTTTTGTGATCCATTCTGTTTCCTTACGACTTCCTATCATCACAGTCCCTCTTGTTTTTTGTCTTAACTGAAGTAGTAACAGCTCTAAAGTTTTACTATCTCACACTATACTCTCATTCTCTCTCTTCTGCATTGGTTGCTAAAACAACCAGCAATATGAGGTTGCTAAATAGAGCTCTGAGTTGGGCTGTCTTCTGCCACCACAGAAACTGTTGAATGCTGCCCTTTGTTTTCCATCTCCAGTTTTGAGCTGTGATAGGTACATTTCTTCTTGTCCAGTGACTACTTAGTTTGCTGAGTCATCTCTGGCTTCATGATTTAATCAAACGCCTTTTGAAACGCTGCCAACATGAAGCAGCCCACCAAAACCTTTCTGGGGTTTGGGTGGGTTGAGTTTTTATTTTTGAATTTCAAAGAATTTCAATTGGATGCAATAGCCAGAAATTATTTTGCTTTGCAGAAAAGCCTAGCTAGGCCTAATCTCATATGCAGAGATTTCTTCTGTGTGCTTGCTTTTTAATTTATACTTACTTTTAGTAACCATTTCAACCAAAGAAAACGCAATACCAGCTGAGGGTATTTTTTTTTTTTTGCCTCCTCTTGGACATATCAACAAGGTGTCAATGTATTGGGAATGAGTTTTAGTGTGAGTGCAGGTGGTCAGCTCCCTTTGCCACTCCAGGACCCAGGTTCTCCAGGCATCAGCTCACCCATGGGCTCTGTCAGGGAACCCAGAGCTAGAGGGGAGAGGAGAGCAGCCCCTGACCGACACAGCAGTAGGAATAAAGCTCTCCCCACTCACACAGGCACATCCTCTGCTGGCAATGGAGCTTCCTAAATGGCTGCATCGTTGCTGAGGTTAATTCAACTCCTGGATCCTGTGTTGGCTGCTCCTTGTGTTTTCCTGGAGAGTGAGTAAGTGTGCTGTGGCCATCTGTGGCGGTGATGCCAATCGCAGCCTTGCTGTCGTCAAGAAACAGAGGCAGGATTCTCCTTGGGAGTCTATTTCTGTGTGTGTCCCTTTGTCCACCCTGTAGGACCAAGCCTCCTAGATACGTGGAGTTGGTACATGCCCTAGGTCTTCCCAGCCTGACAAGTTTCCAGCTACTTTCTAACTGAAATCTAATGCATCCCATTTGTAGTGGTGGTGACTGTTTGCTGTTAATTGTTTAGTATTCGCCCTTGCATTTTTTCCGATGCATAGTTTCTTTGTAACTGTTTTGGAATTAATTTTCCCACCTTCAAGAAGCTGCTTGGAAATCAGCAGTGTGTACCTGCTGTGCTGTATTACTGGTCTTAATAGGAAAAGAAAAAGAAGTAGGCTATGATATTTTGACAGTGTCAAGGATAGATCTCTTCAAACTACCTGGAGGATTTTTTTTTTTTTGCTGAACCCTTTGCTATTTGGACTATTTTTTTCCTTCTAATTTAATTGCTCATATATAGGATAGGTTTGAGGAACTGACAAATGAGAGACTTGCCAAAATGAATCACACATGAATTATAGGCCATCATCAGCTATTAACTTGGTTGAATCAAATGGTAATCAAGTTGTAATTTACAGTATTACTGTATTGCTGCTCACACATAACACGGTGCTGCTGCTTTTATAAAACTGAGCTATCCGCTAATAGAAATAGTTTTGATGTGTGAGTCATCTACACTTGTGCCTATCTTAGACCAAGAGTGATTAGGAATCACTCTTGTTTGCTGATGCTTCAGTTGTGTTATTTATATATATATATATATATATATATTTATGAAAAACATTTATACAGAGAGATGTCCAGATAAATAGCTGTTTAGTTTTTGGTACCAGGCTTGTTCTCTGTTCTGTTCCTACCTTTCTGGCATATCCATGGGCACTGTGATCTGTGGGGACCTCAGGTTTTATACAAGTGTGATCCACTCTTTCTGCAAAATCTCGCCACATCTAATCTCTGTAGTCCATTTTCTTTGAGTTTCTTTGCATTTTGTTAATGAGTTGAAAGTTTATTCATAGATAACTTCATGCTTTTCTTCCAAGTTATTATTCATAGCTTTTTACCATGTTCTTTTTCCACACTGAAAAACAATTATTTTTGATCATTTTCTGGTGCATAAGGTGGTTTTTTTGCCCACTATTTTTACGGAGAACAGAAACTCTATTAATCAGGATAGATTATATATAGAAGTTTTTTATAGTCACTGTTGTCTGGGCTACTGTACAAGCATTGTATTCTAAATAAAATGTCAAAATGAACACAGAAATAAAATGCCCTCCAAGCTGAATAGAATGTGTTTTATTCACAAGACAAATGTATCTGGGGGCAGGATAGAAACTATGATGAGACACATTGGTTTATTCCTTTTGTGAAAACAACTATCAAACCATAGAACTATTAGAGAAGTGATTTTCAGCTGGTGGGTCAAGATCCATTTCTGAGTCATCGTGAATTTCTGCCGAGGGTGGAAGCAAGTTGGCATGATTTAACTGTTGAAATATAAGAAAAAAAAACATTGCAGACTGACTGGAAAAAAAAAAAAATCAGAGTGGCCAGAATGTCTATAGTAAAGGAACTTTTTTTTGCTAGATAAGCCTGGACTAAAAAATCCCTTTGTGGTTTGAAGCCAACTGAAGTGAGGTCGAAGGACAGGAAAAGACAAAATGGAAGAAGAAAAGAGCTGATCATCCATCTTCCTTGGCCTAATGGACTGAAGCACTCTCCTTTTCCCCTTGCCCTGGCTGGGCATATCAGCAGCCTGCCTCCTGCGAGAGGCTGGATGAGTTCCAGCACCCTTGTAACTAATGAGGGGTAGGTGGGTGACAAAACTGCCCTGTTTGGCAACTGCTGTGTGTCTGGGCACCACAGCACATCCCCTATGTGATGTTTAGGATGGAAATTCCCAAGTCGCACGCTTTTGGTAAACATTTTAAAGTTCCCTGGCAAAGCCAGCAGTGTTTTGTTTCCAGTCGGTGCATTGGTAGGGTGCCCATTACCATAGATGAGCAAGCTCAAAGACTGCAGGCTTTCAGAAACACATGGGATGTGTCAAGCTGACCCACTTCTCGAAAGCCAGGCTAGGCCTTTGTGAAACGTCCTGTACTTGTTAGATGTTGGGATGTCAAGAATGTTTAAGTCTCCACTGATGGGATAATTATTGTTATGGTGTTTATGGAGGTGGGAGGGCCCTAAGGGAAAAGGAGGCCAAAAAGGAGGATCAGGAAGTGAGATGAGTAAGGCTCTAGGAATTGCACACAGATGGAGTTTCATCGTGGCTTTTTTTTTTTTTTCCTTTAGTTCACTTGGCTCTTCAGTAAAATAGATGTTTACATTTGAGAAACTACTTTTTCCTGTCTGGATTTCTTACACCTAGAAATTCAGATGTTCCACATGCTCATCTTAGTGGCAGAAGCACATTTGAAATGGGCTCTTAAGGAAACATGAACTGTCTGGTGAAGACACCGAGTTTCAATAGTTTCTTAGTTATTGCCGCTACTCCTCAGTCCTGCTCCCAGTCTGTAGTCTGCCTCTTTCAAATCTCTTCCAGGGGAAAGGTTAGCATGGAATCCTGAATATCTGCTCGCAATCTGAATCCTGAAATTTGCTGCCCTTTCTTAGTTGGTAGTATTTTACTGCACAGGGACTGATATTTCTGTAATGATTTATGAGATCTATTAAATATTCAGAAGCCTGTGGGGAGTAGATGCAGTTGCCTCCTTAAGAGTATAAAACCAATGCATCCACAAAGCAGATCATCTGATAAAATGGGAAATATGTCTTCTAACTTGGTTCGGTTATAGTAACCTCGGAGAACACTCGCATTAATAGAGTGGACTAAAATACTTCAAGCGAGGTTGTGATTTTGCAGGTGATTGTTTTAAGATTAACTGGCATTATATATACTGTCATGATTGCAATGTGTATGCTCAGAAGCTTGGAGGAAGAGTAGCTTCCTGTTTTAGTACATAGTATTATTATTATGATCAGCAATTACTGTTGTTTTGCCTAGCCACTCCTATGCTAACCTCTGTCATCAACAATATTTGTTTAATCAGCTTAAAAATGACTGAATCTTATCTGCTGGGGAATTCTTTTACCTTATGAACTTCTCTGTGTGAGGATGCTGTTGAGCATGGTATGAAAATCTTTTACTGTATAGAAACCACAGCATTGCCACTGATTTGTTTACAGTTACATGGTACTGCTCTTCCTGGAAATGTCTTAATAAAGTCAGTTTTCTTTTCTAGGAACCAAAATGCTGGAAAGACTGAGAGGCTTGTCTGGTGTCCTCTCCCTCCATGGCTGGACCAGTTGCCCTACACATATTGCTGACAACACTTGCCTAAACTCTTCTTAAACCTCCTGTGACTGAGATCCTAACATTTTCTTCTTGTGTTTTGACTAGCAAACAATTTAAGGGAATCTTGGGTGGTTCGAACAGACATATTTAATCTGGATAGTCTGAAAACTAATGGAATACAAGCATTTCTGTTGCTTTAATAAAATTCAACAGTGCTTCCAGAATCTAAAATTTAAGTTTTGATCCAGATTTGCATTGCCACAGTAAATGTTCAAAAAACCCATGAGTCAATGCCCACCCACAATGAAATTGCTTAAAAGCCATTTTCTTAAAAAATAAGACATTTAGAGAGGATGGGTAGGTGGCTGACTATTTGCCATCTGTTTTCTGAGCTTTTGGGGAGACCTTCTTTTCATATTTACATGCTTTTGCCATACAGAAGAATTAAAAACTTGCTTAAAAAATTGGAAAGGATGGGATTCTTACTGCAGTCCCTGACTTCGGCAGCTGAAAAAAGTATTGAAGATTTGCAATGAAATAATGAAAATCAACACCACCTAATTTGACCTGACAAGATTCTAACATCATCTCAGTGTTACAGCTTTAGAGGAACAGAGCAGTAACCTGTATATGCAGATTCCCTCATATTAAGTATTCCTAGTAATTTTTGAGAAAGGTTGAGGGAAAAATGTGGAAAGCAAATCTTCCCCATCTTAAAAAAACTCTCCTAGCATTCTACTGTGGTATGCTAACTTCAGTTCACTTTTCTGT
This sequence comes from Calypte anna, assembly GCF_003957555.1. Lineage (NCBI taxonomy): Eukaryota > Metazoa > Chordata > Aves > Apodiformes > Trochilidae > Calypte > Calypte anna. Next base: position 61,835,781 of record NC_044245.1, read on the forward strand.
TTCCTGAGGTAATTAATGTATAATAATGCTTGTTAATAAGCAAATGGTGTCTAGACTCCCAGGCCCAATATGTTAGGTTTCATAGAAGAGAGGAATTTTTAATGTTTCTTTTAATATAAAGATTGCAGGAAACTAACAATTGAGTGTTGTCATGGATTTGTCACACTTGACTAGTTCTTGGTAATTAAAGGAGGGTTTTGATAAGCAAGTGGTTTGCTTAATTTTAATGGTCTGTGGTTTGGAGTTCTAGGATAAATTTGCTTGTTAGAGGCTCCTTATTCCTTCTACTGAATATGTAATGTTGTTGATGTGCCAAGCAACTTAATAAAACTCTGTGAATACAAACAGCTGCCTTTATATAGTGTTTTACCATTAGCTGCTGGTCTTGTTAAGAGCACAGTTCTAGTAGCTCCCAAGCACACTCAAGTGCCATATTAAATTCAAATGGCAGGTAGCATTTTCCCCCAGCTCTAAAGTAACCCTTACAAAAGCACAGTCTATAGAAGGCCATATCTTGTAGAGAAGGTCATTACTTCTCCCTAACCCATAGCATGAAGCTGTACTGGAGAACCAGCTCATTAGTGAGAGCAATACAAATCACATATGAAGAATCCTGCCCTTAGCTTAATTAAGTCAGATTTTTATTGTCTGTTGCACCAAGCCACTTAGATTCTCAGATGAGGATTCATGATTTTAAAAAAATATTCATTTGAGACTCTAAAGAACCTGAAAATCCATTTCTAAAAATTGTTGCCAGGCTGCAGAAAGGTGGGAACTGGTAAATGTTTCATGTTCTGATTGACGTAAGGTTCTTGGGCCACACAGGCCAGTGAGTGACACATTGTGGAAGTGTACTGGAACCCATTATTCTGGAACTACAGTTTCTCTCTGCTGAAGGCTTGCACTGGTCATGTTTCAGCTGGTGGTGAGTTTTACTGGGAACAAATCTAGTGCAGCCATCAAGAACAAACATTCTGTGTCCAGAATGTTGCTTCAGTAATGGAAGCAAGAATCACTTCACTGACCATCTTGTTAGGTATCTTAGATAAGTTCTTGACTCGGTTCTGTCAGTGGTTAATGGAGAAACATGGGTACCTGGAGGATATTGGCCCCCATTGATAAAAGAGAGATGAACTGGTTACTGCTTAATCAAGCATTTTGCATTCTGGAAAAAGTTATATGTGAACATGCAAACACAGACTACCAGGATACAAGTGCAGTCAGAGAGAAAGAATAAAAGCTGCAAAGCCTAATCCAGAGTAACGTATTTATTATTATGATGCTTGATTTTGAAACCTTTTTAATGGTCTTACAATATTTTTATAGGAACAACGTATTTCCTTTAAACTGACTGTATGGGAAATTCAAATTGATGCCCATCTACATCTAAAGATCTAATATTGTGGGGGGTGTTTGCTTTAAGTGATTTCTTTTTGTACATATTTGACTCCTAGAGACAGCATATTGTTCAAAGCATGCTTCTGCTCTCCAAAGCCTTTGGATCCAGCATTAATTCCTTTATTTGATGCAATTTAGCACAAGGGTCTTTACCTGGCCCTGTGGGTCCTGTGTGGGCTGTTAGGCTCTGCCTCCTGACTGCTCTGGTGGCACCAGTACATACCTGGTCAGCACAAACCCCAGCTGTGTCTACAGCCCAACCTGGCACACAGGTGGCCCAGCAGGAAAAGCAGCAGTGGGTTAAGTCCTGGCTCACCATCCCACTTCCCTGCCTGAGCTCAGTGTTTGAACAAGGAGAACAGGAGTAGCAGTGGATGAATGCTGGAGAGGTGGGACCAAAAGCTGCTGAAGATGTGGTGCAGCTGACGTGAGATGTGACTCAGTGACATGTCACCCTTGGCTCACAGGAAATGGTGAGACCGATCTTGGGCAAGAGGAAATACACCTGCAAAATTAAACCCTTTGTAGCAAAAATAGCCTCTTCATTTATTTTTACTGCTAATCCAGGACCTGCTCTATGTAGTAAGAGACAATGCTGGACCTAATTGTTGACTGCCCCTCACCTCTAGGATGATATCTGACCTTCTGCAAACTTGATACTTCTTTGCAGCATTTTCCCTCTACCCTCCAAACCTGTCTGTTTTCTGCAATCAATTTTCCTGCGCTGTATCCTTTCATCTCTTTTTATGCAGAAGTAAGAGTTCCTTGTGGGCAGAGATGCTTATTTGTCTGTTATAATTTATCCACTGTATGGGAATCATGTAGTTATATAAAGCAGTGATACTATTAATAGCAGAGCAGGCAGCAACTTCTCTTTCAAACTTTTAATCCAAACTTTCTATCAATTTAGCTAGAAACATGATCCATAATTAAGGTGGCAAAGTCTCATGTACAGAAGGAATATGGAGTCACAGTGAAAAATGCAGGAAAATTAAATAATATAACCATTTCTACCCACAGAGAGTATAAAAACACAGCCACATAAGTCTTCTAAATGTTCCTTATGCTTACGGCTTGGTATTGGCTCAAGCAGGACTGATCTGAACTGGAAGACAAAACCAGCAAAGACTGCTGGAGCAACAGTGCAGGAAAAGTTTAGGACACTCACCCACCCCAACCCCCTCACCCCCACTGCAACAAGGACCTAATAATTCCTTGTTAATGAATAGTTGGTAACAAATGTGTTCAAAAAACAGTAGTTAAAATTGGCCAGCAAGAAGTGCCAAGTGATGGTTTACCTGATCTTGTGTCTTCAGGCTTTGGCAACCAAGGGTTCTCTATGTTTCTGAAGAAAAGAAGGGTAACAATGACATCCAGCAACATCTTGTCAAGAGGTGGTACCAAAGATGGACATCAATTCTGCCTGACAGACAATTTTTAATACAAAGTCCTAAAAGCAAGGGAGGATAGGAAGAGGATGAAGGGTTGTATACAACTAGAATTAGCCCTGCCTTTTATCAAAGCCCTGTGTAGTTTCTGAAGCCTGTCACCTTTGACCTTATACTTGAATTTTTAACTGAGAAGAAAGGGCACACTATACAGGTAGAATATTACCTCAAATGCTTAGTGCAGAACTTAAAAAAAGCATGGCAGGAAGGGCCAAGGTATCTACCAGTGTATTGAATTTAAAGACACTGTCAAATTAGCAAAGCCTGAATTGTGACTCTATTTTATTTACTTATCGTTAAGTGATACAACATTCTCTTCCACGTCCTGAAAGTCATTACCACAGTTGTATTATTTGGCTTCTTTGGTGATGTCGAACATCCAGTACTGTGCCTTTTACAAACACGTACATGAAAAAACCCCTCAGTAATTCACACTTCTTCAGTGCTGCCAAGAACACAGCTAAGCGTAACCAAGCTGCATATGGCTTGACTGTGGTAAAATGTCTGCACCCTGCCTACACTACAGGTGTAGCTCCACGAGATGAAACAGTCCAGCTAGGTTTCAAGGGCTGGTAGAATCCTTGGGGGAACTCGAGTGTCTGGTAGAAGAGATATCCTCAACTGGCTTCCAGTTTGATTCCTCTGTCTTGTATCCTGTACCTTAAATGAGTTACATTAATTTTTGTGGTGCTTCTGTCCACTTGCATTCTGATTCACTTGCATGTTTTTCTCCCACAGTTATGAAGCATTGGGGAAAACAATTTGACCAACAGTGCCTTGGTTACAAAATCAGCAGATGCATAAGATAAGTTCTTGCATGTGGCATTGCAAGATGGTACCCTTAAAACAAACATTAAAATACTGGGCACTGCATGGCTTTGCCTTTGTTTACTGGGGGTCAGGTGATGGACAAAAACATTAACCCTAATGCTGCAAAAATCTTCTAACTGGCAGCTCCTAAAAAAAGAAAGTCCTAGTCCTGGTCCTCTGATTGCATTTTTACTAGCAGGATTTTGAACTCCTGTGGATTCTGAGTGGTAACTCTAACTTCACATTGGTGCCTAGTGTATCAGGTTTCAAAGCCAGGGCCCTGTATCTGAACAGGAATGGAAATGTTTGCTACTAAGGGATGCAAAATATTTGGGCTACGCAGTGTGTGAGGAAATAAACATGGGGTAATAGAGAAACGGCAAGACAGTAATAATCTGACTAATCCCTCTTTTGGGACAATTGTTTTGATATGTAGTTGAACTTCAGTTGTGAACTTCAGAGAAAAGATACACTGGTTACTGTACAGTATCACCATTATGTGGTGAAGGGACTTGAGCACAGACCCTATGAGGAGAGGCTGAGGGAGCTGGGGCTGTTCAGCCTGGAGAAGAGGAGGCTCAGGGGAGACCTCATCACTCTCTACAACTCCCTGAAAGGAGGGTGTAGCCAGGTGGGGGTTGGTCTCTTTTCCCAAGCAACTCTCAGCAAGACAAGAGGGCACGGTCTTAAGTTGTGCCAGGGGAGGTTTAGGTTAGATATTAGAAAGAATTTCTTTACGGAGAGGGTGATCAGGCATTGGAATGGGCTGCCCAGGGAAGTAGTGGATTCTCCATCCCTGGAGATACTTAAAAAGAGACTGGATGTGGCACTCAGTGCCATGGTCTGGTAACTGCAGCGGTAGTGGATCAAGGGTTGGACTTGATGATCTCTGAGGTCCCTTCCAACCCAGCCAATTCTATGATTCTATGTATGTTATAAAGTTGCAAGAACCTTTCCCATAGTTGATGCTATTAAAAAAAATGTATCTAGTACTAATATGAATTTTCTTTTTTAAGGGATGATCAAGCATAATGGTGAAAGAGGAAACCTTTTCAAATGCATCTCTAGCATAATTACTTGGCTGTTGAGCTTGCATCTCTTTAGATCTCCTCTATCTGATGATAGGAAAGTCACTACAAGGTAGATTTAATCTGGCTGTTGGGTATTTTTTGAAGAAGCAGAGACTACAGAAAACTTTCCTAACTTGACAGACCTTCTGCGTGGAGTTTGGTTAAACCAGAGTACCCCGTTACAGGCATAAGAAATGTTGTATCTATTCCACCAGGGAAAGAGGAAGAAAAGACAAAGAAAATAAAAATTAGAACCAATGAGCAAAATCTGCACCAATTAAACATGCTCCAAGTAGGTCACAAATATCTAATTCAAAAGCTTATCTCTATTTCTGTTGTTCCTCTTTTAAATGGACTGAGAAAAATAAATATTCAGAATTTGTCATTTCACCAGTTTTGTTAGAGGTTAATGGGCACTTTGACAGGTGTTGGTCTTCAGTCAGGCTTTCCTCTGTAGAAAAAATAAATGGAAAATATAGTATGTAAGTCTACTACATCAACAAAATTGTTGCTGTAAACAGACTGTGAACTATATAGCCTTTCATCTGAAGATTTCCATGTGCTTTCAAAAAGGAAGGGTTATAACCCTGCTCTTACTGCTGGCAAAATGGTGGTGAAGAGGTGCAATGACTTGGCCAGAAGTCACACAGCTGGCCAGGGTCAAAAGTGTAGATAAATCCCAGGTTTAATTCTTGATCCTAGAAGCTGCCTCAAAATAAATAATACAGAGAATTGTGCAATGGAGTATACTCTCAGGAACAGTGGGAGAACATAAGATGGAAACAGATATAAAAACCTGAAATATTGGGAAGTAATTAGATTTAAGACAAGAAAATAACCCTGGAAGTTTTACCAAGGTATTCCATACATTCACCAGCAGAACGTTCAGGTGGAAGTTAACCACTGTGGCAAGAATTATGGTGTTCAGCCCTCCTGATCTACAGGTGTCTTGGGGCAATCTGCAGTCCAGTTGGACATCCCTAAGCCCTTCTCTTTGGGCACTGCCGTGTGTATGTGCTTTCCAACTCTTCACTCTCCCTCGGCCGTCTGACTGACCGCACAGGGCCCAAGACTAATGGTTGACAGACTGGTTTCCTACAAGCTTATTTTGCAGCTCTGGTATTTTGAGTAATCTGAATTTCATTCATCCCTTCAGAAAATCAGGGTCAGCAGTCAGTCCTGAAGGAGTCAGGCCTTTAAGCCCTGGGCAACAGCAGAAGCACTCAGATGGAGATAAAGTCATTAACATCTACTTTCATTAGTCTGTGTAATTTCCCCTGGCTACTTGTCACCATTCTTTTCCATCAGATTCTCCTGCAAACTCCTCTGAGTTTGGACTGTTTCACACAACAGCCTCTCATATTCATCCTGTTTCTTCTGTTTTTCTTTCTAACAGCCCACAAGACTTTCTGCTTGTCTCTTCAGGCCAGTCATACCTTTAAAATAACCTCATCGTGTGATTAAAATCCCTCATCTGGAATATGTTGCTTAGCTACCTCCCAGCTGAAGGTCAGGCTTAAAAACTACTTTGCCCTTGGTTGCAGCCACCTACTTTTTGGTTCTGCGTGAACAGGTCATTAAGGTTTAGTAACACCTGGCCAGCCCTTCTCCAGGAGCCCTCGGAAACACAGCCCAGCAGGAGGTTGTATGCCAAGAACAGTCACTCAGCATTTATGTCAGACGTGCACGAGATACGAATGTTGAACGGGCCTGGGATGGATTCTTCAAATCCTTGCATGTGTTATCCCAGGGCGTGGGGCCAGCTCCCTCGCTGGCCCTTCTCCAGCACTGCCATGAAGTACAAGTCCTCCCAGGGCTGTGCTGCAACAGGGAGAGCAGTCTGGGGGCTGCCAAGTTACCTGGCTAGAAGAGGGCTTGGTGCTGCTCACTCCTTGCCAGGGCATCAGGCCTCTCCCTTTGCAGGAGTGCCAGGGATCCCGCCCCAGCGCGCACGTTCCCCGGGACGCCAGATGAATTATAGATGAGTCAGCCAGAATTTTTCCACGCTCTTCCGCTGCTGCACAGTGCTCGTTGCCAGCTGAGCTGTGGTTTTTCAACCACTGTCTGGGCCTAATGTTTCTAACACTAGCAAAAAAAAAACAAAAAACAAAAAATTGCTCTCAGTTTTCTGATGGTATGCTCCACAGCAGGGTGTGGGGAATCCTGGTGCTTGTGCAGCAGCAGGCCGCTGCATCCTTATCTTTTTGCTGGATAGCCCAGCACGTGTTAGAAACCACTCGGTCCTTTCTGCCTGCTTTGCTCCTCTGTCCCTCCCACTAGCTGAGTGTATCGACAGAGTCAATTAGAAGAGACAGCAGCAATGCTGAAACTGATTTGAATTTCAACCAGGATCTGCTAGCAACTAGAGCTATGAACAGAGATCTGAGAGCAGGCAGTTGTTAACCAAGGAACTACTGACTGCCCCTGTATGCTTAATGTATTATTTTTAAATTATTCCAGTCCTTAGCTTGATTCAGATTAATTTATTTCCAGCATATGTTGATTTCTTTTGCTCTTCTGCAAGCACATGAAATCCATGTGGTCTTAATTTGTAATGATCATGGAAAAGAAACAGAACAGTTCTAGAAATATTTGCTGGGAAAAAGCACAAAATCCTTCTACAACAGGGTTTGATGAGTACTCTCAGAAAGATTGTAGCTTTTGTAAATGCTTGCAGTGATAAAGCAGCACTGATGTCAAACTATACAGCATGGGAGACTAAGCAGTAATTCAAGCCTTATTATAATTTCCATTATCTGCATTCAAGTTGCATCTAGAACTCCCAATCAAGACAGGCTTCAGCTGTGCTAAACACTACATCCATAGAAATGACAGTTTGCACTTTAAAGCACTTAGGGTCTAAATAGACAATGTGAAATAAACTGGTGTGAAGTCAAAGAAAGGCAACAAAGATCCCTACTGGCTCTTTACCTAGACACAATCAGTAGGCTCCTTGGCTGCATTCAAAGAGGGCTGAACTCCACGTTTATCTTAAGACAGCCTGAAAACTCACTGATTTCAATGGGAAAGAAACATAGGAGTCCATTTCTCTGAACAACATGTATGACCCCTGAATCCGGCCCTGAGGAGGAATTAAAAAATGAATGACATATTGTTTCACAGCCTGAAGTGGAACCGGAGAGCACAGGAAGGAATATAGGGCAATTATGCTTTTGGGGAGCCCATAACCAGCGTCTCCTGGAATTGCCCATAGCAGCAAGAGAGTCCTTGATTTGCACAATCCTCCCTTTACAGCTATTCAAATGCAGATGTCCCAGTCAGCTCTTTTGAGTTCCCTGAGCTGGGCTAGTTGCATTTGGCCTTATTTACGTAGCATATAATTGCAATTATTCATGCACACATTTCATGACACCTTTGCCGTAGTAATCAAAAGGGCTCCTGTGGCTGTCAAGCCAGAATATGATCCAAGCACAATCCTGTGATGAAATTAATTAATCTTTACCCCGAACTACTCTGTCCACCTTATTTCTAGCTTTCGCTTCCTGCCATGGGATGTGGCTATGCCTTTGTCCATAGGATGACAGAGCTCCTTGCAGACAAGAACCTGCACAGACTACTGTTCATTGTCAGGTTCCCTCTTAGTCTTCTTTTCAATAAACTAAAGAGACTGATGTAAGTCTCCTAACATAAATCAGCTTTGCTTAGGTATCATGTAACTCTTATTGCTCCACTGTGCAGCCTAAATTGTCAACATCATTTTTCTCAAGCGTAGGCACCAGAACAAGACACACAATTCCCTTAATGTTACTGTAATATCACCTCTTTACTCTTACAGGAGGTATTCTACACCCAGGGATCACATCAGCCTCCTTAGTCACCATGTTGTTCTGGCAGCTCCTGCGCTGAGGGTTGCCCACGTGATGGGGTTTGTCGCTGATTCTTGGAATGCTGTCATTCATTCAAAACTGTCTGCACTGCTGCAGTAAGCACGGGTTCTCCTGCAAGTGAGAGAGTGCAAATCACTGTAAATCACCTTTCACTTTTTGCCTCATGACCACATCAGCATAGCACCCACTGTGGGATGGCCACAGGCAGTGAGGTGTGCAGCAATTCCTCTGCAGACTGCTACTTAAACATTCCCATCATCCTATGAAAAAAAAAACAAAACATTTAGTCATGAACAACGAATCACTGAGCAAATTTCTATATTGGTCTGGACTATGTCCACTTTCCATGCTGCAAAGGCCCCATTGCCCAAGGTTTCCTGTACAGCATAACTTCCTTGAAGAAGAGGAGGCTCCTTTCTTTAAGGTACGAGTATCTCTCTAAGAAAAACCCCAGAGCTATAAGGTGAGAATTAGTGAAGGGCTGTCTATTTTTCTTTCAAAATAAACATGCAGTGCTATGTTTAGAAACTATGTAACAATGCAAGGTTTCTATGTGCACATTTATTTACTCAGAGAATTTTATTCTGCTTTTTAAAGACTAGACCAAACCAAATCAAAGGACTACAGAAGTAGTTGTGTTGTGTGTCCCAGGTACTACAGCACCATGGTGCAAGTCAATGTAATGTAATGTCTTTAGTTAGACAGATGAGTTTTTAACTACTAGGTTTGAAGACAAAATAGGTGTTTTCAATTCTCAAATATTCCATCAGATTTTCGAGCTTAGATATGTATTGTGTCTAAGTAAATTTGATTATGGTCATGCAGGAAATTAATATACTGCAAAAGACTAGAGTGTGCAATGCTGTCCTGCTTTTAACTTGTCTGAGATTAAAGAGTCAGGCCCCGCAGAATTAAAAAATAGCACAGTAGGGTGGCTGTTTAGCTCTGGGAACAGGCTGCTGAAATTTGGATTTAGTTCTGTGTCAAGAGATAAAACATGAAGGAAAAGAAGAAAGGAAGAGACACATGCACACAAAATATATCAATGTAAGGTCACGGCAAGTCATGGTAGAGCATGCCAAAATTTTCTAAGGGAACTTTGTTCGAAGGATAGAAAAAACCCAAAACCTTACTTCATTTACAGCAGTAAGTTGGAGTACAAAATATGGCATACCTTACACATTTGCATGTTAATAATAGTTCTGGAAACTGAAACATATGTCAGTCTCAATACAAAATAGGCATAAATTAATTTCAATTCAGTACCTGCTTATCCCTGTTACAAAATTCTTGCATCAGAGCCAAGAGAATCAGTAAAAGAGCAATGCATGATCTGGGAGGGGCTTCATCGTGCCTAACTGTGACAATCTGGGAACTGTGCCTGTGTGTAATTTCTGTATTCTGGTTTAAGGTTAAAAATTGCTGCGTTAACAAATGTCTCAGTGGATGCAGAGCTGACCTGAGAGGCCTGTGTCACACAGTTTCCAGAGATGAGAAAGCAGTGTTACTAGAACTCAAATGCTCCCATTCAAAAATGGGAACACCTTCTGAAAGTCAGATAGCTGGAGGCTAAATCAGTCCTGCTTGAGTTTACCTGATGGAATCAAAGAATTTTCTCAGATGTGGAGCATGTCCAGCACTGAGCATGGTGGATTCTCCAGTGCTGTGGGGTACAGTATGATGATGATGCAGCCAAGCCCACATCTCTCTGACACTGAATGGGGCAGTCCTGCCTTTCCCAGGCTATGCTAGTGTGATCCTGTGGTGGGACATCTCACCTAGCTAATCCAGCAAAAATACTGCTCATCTGCTTCGGCAGAGGTAGTTTCCTCCTGGTTTAAGTCCCTTGAAATGCTTGATGTGAGACAAGATGAGCTCCAGTGGCACAGGAAGGGAAGCTGCAGGGGCACCCACGTAGGGAGGAGGTGTAGTGGGATCATCACCCCTTTTGGCAGAGAGTAATGGTTAGATCAAGTGAACTGAGCTGTCTAATCCCACTGTGGGCCTGGCAGGCTGGAGGGTGCACTCAGAGTCACAAAAAGCTTGAGCAGGGAAACAGAAAAGACAATCCTCCTTTCACAGCACATCAGCTTGGCTTTGAGATCCAACTCACAACTAAAGAAAAAGTTTCCTGTGACTTGGATGAGAGCAGAAAGCCTGTCACTGGCCCCGGCTCAAAGAAAGCTCGAAAGAGCATACAGATAGTGATTATTTTGCACAGATCTGTATATTCCTTGAGCTGCCTCAGTAGGGCATGATCAAAGCAAGTACTCCTCAAACTCGTGTGCTCAATTCCTTCCACAACCATACATCCATTAAGAGATGCTCTGTACTCTGCAACTTGGTATTGCTTTATAGGAAGGGGAGGACAAGACCCATGCTTGAGGTAATGTGGAGTGTGGGGTAAAGGGAGATGCAATTACGTTTTGGGAGATTATAGGAGCCGGGTTACCAAAGGTCTCTTTTCCACAGAGGGGTAACAGGGTTTCTGTGCAAGAAACCAGGGATCAAATCAGTTCTGTGATCTGTTCAGAAAAAAAAAGTGGGAGAATGCATGGACCCAATATACCGTGAGGTAACCATCACCACTCTAGAGCAGGGCTGTATTAAAACTTAGCTCTCTCTCTTTTTCATCATAATTTTTCCTTAGTGAAATATTCAGAGCCATTTTGGTCCAGCCTGCATCTGTATTACCTGACTGAAATTTAATATAGCCCCCTCCAGGTCCCCCAACCAACAATGCTTCATTTACTTTTTGGGGAAAAATTGTTTGCAGTCACTGACCCTATTTTTCCCATTACGAAATAATTTATCTGTATGCTAGACTTTCCCTGCTGAGCTAACCCACATTAATAAAGCAAAATGCAAATCATGTGCTATCTCTGCTGACCCTGACTTTGAAAACTTTTTTCTTTCACAGCTTCTCAGCCTCAACAAAAGAGATGCAGGCATAAGCTTAGAAGTCAGCAGTTATATCTTTCTGTCTGTCAAGTGACCTGCATCCCACTTTTTATTACAGACTTCCTGTAAAGTGGATACTGAGAACTGGTGATGCTGTAGGAAACGACAGATTATGCCAATTAGGCTAATTAGATAGGTCCATATCCCTCTACCAAAATCTTTCCCTCCTTTTCCCTAACTGTCTCCTTGTGCTTAATTCTTCCTTTCCATCTTGCTGGTTTATCTGAAAACCAGCTTTGTCACTAAAGGATGTATGTACATCCATCAGTTTTCAGACAGTGGAAAGAAAAGTCTCTGAGAACATCTTCCCTACCCATGTTTGGCAAGCTCTTTCTCCTATGACTTCTCTTTACTGTGTGAGGCTGCATGGACCAGTTCCTAAAGATGTTAAGATTCATACCACTTCTCTATCACACACTCTTAAGACTTCTCTCTCTTGTTATCTCTGTCCTTCAAAGCTTCCACTAACTTTCTTCTGGCAGGCACAGTTATTCTCAATATTCACATTCCCTCGTTTCCTTGGCTCCTCTCTCACCAAGTCTAATACCACAACTCACATACAGCAAGTACTTCCAAGCCCCTTTTCTTCTCTGTCTTGCTTTGCTGACATTTTACTTTAACTTTCATTGCACCACCGAAGTTGCTCTTGTGACTTCTGCTTCCTTAAATGATGTTGTCTTTATTTATAACTTCACCGATCCCTGTCTCTTACTTTTGTCATCTTGCTGCCAACTTTATCATTCCTCTCAACATTCTCTTTCCTTGGCTTTCACAGCTCCATCCTCACTTCTCCCTTTTGACAGCTGAGGCTTTCTTTTCCATTCCTATTTGCCATGGAAATCTCAGCAGGCTTTCTCTCTTCTGCCTTTCCCTGTGGAACAGTACCCAAGCATGCTGACAGCATTCTGTTTCAGTGATGTGCATTTATCTTGATACCTTCATCCATCAAGTCCTACGTTTTAGCTACTACATCTTCTAGGGGAAGTGTCTTCACCAAACTGACTTTCATGCCTGATGCTGAACTTCTGATGAGCCCTATGAAGTGCTACACCACTTCCTCTACACTCTTTATAAGCATTATCCTTCCTTTTGTCCTGCATTGTTGCTTGGACTAATCAGAGCCAGTCCTAGCCCAAGGCAGTCAGACCCTGTTCAAGTTTTGCAATCTTTCCTCTCAAAGTCACAGCACTCCAGGATGTTGTCTCCCTTTTCTTCTTCCCTGTATCTGTATGGTAGATGCCCATAATTGCCCCTTTTCCCCTGTTACAAACCAAAAGCCAGTACAATTATTCTTGTCCATTTTGTCACCTGTTTAAATTCCTCCCCTGACTACATCTTTTACCATAATTCAATTTTTTATATTCTTCCTCCTTCATAGTCACACCCTCTCCTAATGACTTTTACTGCTTTTAAGGCCATGCATTTCTTCTTCTGCTTTATCAGTGATGCAAAAATTAATCATGAAATTTGTTGACACTCCTTGTTTCATACTTCTTTTCATTCTGCCTGAGTAGTTATAATACAAATCATAAAACTTGGGAAAGCTATCTTCCCCTCCACCCTGAACCTTTCAGGTAAACTTAAGTAAACTAGCTTGGAAACTGGAGATAACTCCTAGTTTAGCAGCCTAAAAGAAAGATAAAAACAACTAATCATGACCAAAGAACAATCTGACAAAACTAAAAAAAAAAAAATTATTTTAGTGGTTTGTTGGTTGGTGGTTTTTTCCCCACTGAGGGTTTAAAAAGTACAATGAACAAATAAACAGAGGCTGATGAAAACCAAGCAATCAGAAATATAGGAAAGAACTTATTAATTACCTGGATTACAGCAAAATAAATGGTAAAATATTTTTAAGGACAATATGTGGGATAGAAATTGTGGTTGCACTGCTCTGGGAAAGGAAGAAAATGAGTGAGATGGAGTTACCAGGCTATCAGCTTTTTTTGCCCAGTCCAGCAGTTCCATAGTGCATCTGAATTTCTGCCTAGTGCTTCCTAATTTAGAGCTTCATCCTCTGAACAGAGCTGTTAGATGCAGCTCTGCTAACACCAACCAAATTATTTTATAAGCCTAGAGCCCTAGAAAGTGATACTCTGTAGATGTAGCTCTGCTACCTCTATGATAAGCCATATGAATGCTCATATTTGTGGGGGATAACCAGTCCCACAGAAGTTCTAGTGACAGTTCTGTCTAATTCTTAAAGAAATGAGTAAGGCTGAATGAAATGGCTGGAGGGCCGGGCCCAGAGAGTGGTGCTGAATGGGGCTGCATCCAGTTGGCAGCCGGTCACTAGTGGTGCCCCCCAGGGATCAGTGTTGGGCCCGGTTCTGTTCAGTATCTTTATTGATGATTTAGATGAGGGGATTGAGTCCATCATCAGCAAATTCACAGACGACACTAAGCTGGGGGGAAGTGTTGATCAGCTGGAAGGCAGGAGGGCTCTGCAGAGGGACCTGGACAGACTGGAGAGTTGGGCTGATTCCAACGGGATGAGGTTTAACACGGCCAAGTGCCGGGTCCTGCACTTTGGCCACAACAACCCCATGGGGAGCTCCAGGCTGGGCACAGAGTGGTTGGAGAGCAGCCAGGCAGAAAGGGACCTGGGAGTCTGGATTGACAGGAAGCTGAACATGAGCCAGCAGTGTGCCCAGGTAGCCAAGAAGGCCAATGGCATCCTGGCCTGTATCCGGAACAGCGTCGCCAGCAGGTCCAAGGAAGTGATTCTGCCCCTGTACTCAGCCCTGGTGAGGCCACACCTCAAGTACTGTGTCCAGTTCTGGGCTCCCCAGCTCAGGAAGGATATCGAGGTCCTGGAGCAGGTCCAAAGGAGGGCAACCAGGCTGGTGAAGGGACTCGAGCACAGACCCTATGAGGAGAGGCTGAGGGAGCTGGGGCTGTTCAGCCTGGAGAAGAGGAGGCTCAGGGGAGGCCTCATCGCTCTCTACAACTCCCTGAAAGGAGGGGGTAGCCAGGTGGGGGTTGGTCTCATTTCCCAGACAACTTTCAACAAGACAAGAAGGCATGGTCTTAAGTTGTTCCAGGGGAAGTTTAGGTTAGATATTAGAAAGAATTTCTTTACGGAGAGGGTGATCAGGCATTGGAATGGGCTGCCCAGGGAAGTAGTGGATTCTCCATCCCTGGGGATATTTAAAAAGAGACTGGATGTGGCACTCAGTGCCGTGGTCTAGCAACTGCAACGGTGGTTCAAGGGTTGGACTTGATGATCTCTGAGGTCCCTTCCAACCCAACCAATTCTATGATTCTATGAAAGTTTGGATACACCTGAGTTTTCTCTCCTTCAAATTTTTACACAAATATCCTCTCTGACCTCTGAGCAGCACAAGAGAACTGTAAAACCTAGCAACCCAGATCTGTGATCAAACACCATCTTGGGCACCCTGCTCTTTGCTACAGGAGCACATTGACTGATGGACGTGACAGGGGAGAATAAAACAAACCTACACAAGGAAAGGGGCACAGCATAGAAGGCTTGACTTACAGAAATATAATTATGTGGTTACTCAGTTTAGTCACGCATAGGTTGCTTTCTGAGTAAACATGCTTACTTGTCAAATGACTAATTAGCCCATTATAAACAAGAGCTTCTCTCATGTACAGAGAATAACAGGACACTTGAAACAGAAGTTATGCATGTGAAGGCTTTTCTAAATGTGGTCAGCAGCATTTCTCTTACCTGGGAGATTTTTCTTATCCAGTTTCTATACAGAGAACTATGTATTGCTGCGACTACATCACTGTAATTAAAACACCACAAATTCCCTCTTAAGGAGGCTGATAAGCTGTATAAAAGAGACTTACACCAGCCTATTCCCTTTGTACGTTATATCACTGTAACAGGATATGTCATATACACAGTTTTGTAGATACTAAATGCTCTACTGGGTGCTCAAAGATAAAACAAGGAAATTAAACACCACCTCAGCAGTGGCTGATGGCATTGCAATGCCTGCACGGAGAAGAAAGCCTCTCCCTGGGGAGTGGTGCTCCTGAAAGCACAGAGAAATTCCCCTGTGCTGGAAGGGGATCCAGAAAGCCACAGCCATGGGGAGGGAAGCCCCAGCCCAGAGAAAGTGGCTTCAGAAGCTGTGAGGGGAGGGACTTGCTGTGGAGAAGCTGAAAAGCCTGGAGGGCGTGTGAGTGAGTTTGGAGAGGCTTGGCTGGAGAACAGGGGCTGGAGGCATAGAGGAGGCCAAAAGGAAAAGTTTACTGTAACTCCCCCAGATAACTGGGGCTGGGGCAGGGAACCAAGGCACTCCCTGGCAGGTGTACAGCTATTTTGATCATTAAAAATAAATCCTGGCCACCCTGTCCCCATGACAGGGGGCCAAGACAAAGTGACAGTCTCTCCACAGGGGTAGATCTCAAAGCAAAACATCATCTCATTAGCAGAGCAGCTTAGGTTAATCATTCACAGTTTTTGCAGGGTCCTTCCAGGTCTCCTTCTCTCTCTCTGGTGTGCCATTTTTTCAGTCCCAGAATGCTTCACTCTATATTAGAACTGCTTTCACAGCTATTCAAGAAACTTCATCTCTGCAGAGTTTGCATTCCTGGATTAAAAGTTGCTGCAAGCCACCCTTTTCCCCCTTGTGAGCAAGGGGGAAAGGTTTCCACTTGTGCCATTGAAAATCACTGTCTGATTTCTCACTAGGCATGTGCCATGACAGAAAAATGTATTTACTTGAACCACTTAGGGAAGGGCTGGGAAGACTCTGAATCACTGCACTATAGTTAAAGGCATTAATTGCTTAAATGAACATATACCAAAAGCTGAACTCTGGACAAGCCTTTGAAGCCCACTCTATTTTTTTCCACCTGGATACTTTCTAATAGTTCTGGCACAACTGTGAGCATCAGCAATATATATATATATTAAAAAAAAAAAAAAAAAAAAAAGAGAGAGAGAGGAAGAGAAAGAAAGGATTGCTTACAAATGATGAGGCAGGAGAAAATGTAAACCAGTTTGACCAGGTGTGACTGAGCAAACATCAGCAGACTGTAGCAAGTTACTGCAAAAATTGTATAAGACAAATCCCACTGTGTTTGTTGCTGCATCAGGTGAAGTGTTGCTTTTAGCAGGATCCCCTTTGTTCAGCCTAGGACTCACATGGCCACATTACTGGGATCAAACCTTGCCAAGTGGATGCATTTTAGCCTCTTTACGTCAAATTTGAGGGGGATATTTTTAAAGCAGATCTGAGCTGCTAGATTATAAGAGTACCAATGCAGGTTTGACCCACTGTAAAATTTCTTAGTTATTAAGATGATGACTGGAGCTAATTCGTTACCTACCATACACATGCAACGTAAGTTTTATTTTAGCCTCAGAACACATAAATGCAAGGTGAACAAAATCATAGAGTCTTAAAATTGGCCTCCTCTGTTCCTCCAGCAGACACACCCAACTAAGTTAAACCAACAATGTACTAGGAACAAAAGCCTATTTTTCATCTCCTTTTTTGTTCAAGATACCTTGGAGTACTAATCCATATTGTATACAAAGAACCTGCAAAAACTTCCTTCTAAAATTATAACGCCAGAAGAAATTAGGTCAGCTACTAAAGAGTAGGCTGGACATAATCAAGTTATAGCACCCTTGGGACACAAAAAGGTAGTGCTTTTTTCATTTGTATTTCATCAACTTCCACAGCTTATTGCTGTGGGAGGGATTTAAAGCAAATAATACTATGACAGGACTTGCCAAAACATTGGAAAACTGTTTGATCATTAATCTCATTTTCTAAGATGGTGATTAGGGTAATTGCTCTGTATGTCTTTTCACCAACTCAGTGTCCATGGGGGGATCAGAAAGAACTATCCACTGCCCCCACAAAGTGCAGCACAGCTTAGTTGCCTGTTTATGCCTTTTTCTTCCCCCCCTGAAGCATCAAATACTTGCCCCTGAGAAGGCACAACAGCAATGGCTGGATATTGAGCAGCCCAGTGGTAGGATCTAATAATATCTGTTTCACTGTAATTATATCTCATTTTCTTTCCAGATGACTTGTTATTCTTTGGAGTGAATTTTCAAAGTGGTTAGCAGGGGAAACATTCAGCTGGGGTTTGGATAGACTTCCATAGAAGTTGAGCTTCTGAAATGCTACCTAGTATTTGAAAACACTTTTTTTTCTTTTTTTTTTTTCTTTTTTTTTTTTTTTTTTTTTTTTTTTTTTTGTTGGCAGTAACAAAAGCACACAAGGGCTCACATTGTGTCAGTGGCTGTGTCATGTATTAATGCTGCCCCCCAGTTTGGCTCTGGCTTCCTTTTTTTATTACCCAACTCCATAAAAAGGTTCTTGACTGAATCTGAAGCAATGTTTGAAAACTGTTTTAATTACTAGCACATGCATTTCTGTGACACACATCCCTGTAGAATCTGGGCATCGCTACTTTAATTTGGAAGCACTGATATCATAACAAGCATAATACAGACTTAGACTACACAAGACAGAAAGAAAACAGTTCCTGCTCTCTCTCTCTGCAGATTAAAAACTCCTTTGGATTCTACAGCATTCTTGTGAACAGTGTCTGTAAAAGTTTCCTTGTGGTCACCTCCTCTCCCCCCCCCAATGCTTATTATTTCAACAAGTACACATAAAATGTGCTCAGTTTACAAGAAAACAAAAAATCCTGTTCTTCCTGTCAGTGCTACAGGCTTATTCTATACTTCAGAAATCCATTGGATACTTTCCCCCTCAGCTACATCATCAGCTACAAGGGTTCTGTAGGATAAATTTATGCCTTGTTTATATTGCACAACAACACTGTCTTCAGGTTCTGCTCCCAGTGTGTGTGCACAACATGGAATTGCATCCAGATCATTTGTTCCCTCTGTCAGATTGTTTCCAAAGAGCCAAGAGGATTAAAAAAAGCAGCAAACATTTGATGTTACCAAACCCGGTTCATCTGACTTCAAGTAAACAAAGTAATAAATCCATTAAGAAATAAGACATAACTTTTACAGTTACTCTCCAGGAGAGACCAATGCCTTCAGGAAGAGGGGGAAATTGAGGAGTGTTATGCCAGAGGCATTCCCAAGAAAGGTATGGAGGTATGCAAATAGAAATCTAATCTGGTCCTGACGTATGTGCTCAGGCAGAAAGCTATTGTTAGAGAAACATGTTGTTCCTGAGCAGCAGAGCTAACGAAGCCTGATTTCCTACTGATTTGTGTCCTTTGTCCCACATCTCTTTCTCCTTCACAATAATCCCAGCTTTCCTCATGCCTCCAATGACACTGTCACTACCAAGAGACAACAAACTCTGAGATTAGTCTGGAGCTAGAAAAATACTTGCTGTCAGCACGTGTGTGCTGACTGACCAGCTGGCAGGCAAGCAGTATATAATGGCTGAGATCCTCTTGCCTTTTCTTCAGTCAAGGCAGTAACCTGTCTCTCTGTTCCTTATCCTGATGCCATAGTTGATGAAGTGTTTTTCAAAAATAATTATGTCTAACATTATCACTCTTTCAACTTCAGTAAAAATCTGCTTTGCCAGAGGGTTACAAAAATTATAAGGTACAGAACAAAAACTGATTGCGTAACCTTTGTTTCCACAGGAAACTAGATTCAGAAGTTCAGCTACTTTTTTCTTCTTAAAAAACAACAAAAAAACCCCCAACAGGGCTAATCAGGAAGTTTTCCCACAGTCATTTTCAGCTGCAATACTTTGTGTAAGAAATGGTGACTGACCTGCTACCATGCACTAAAAGTTAGTGCCTGATTTATTTGTTTAATAAAGAAATGCGTGAAAGCCTCTACTGCTGCTGCTAACACTGAGACCTTTTATATGGCTAAATATTTACAGTCTACTGCACAATCATTAGTGCCCCTTTCCAAAGGACAACACGTTGCCTCCTCTGTGGTCTGCTCTCTGCGCACACTCTCCAGTCCCAGCTTTAGGAGAGCTTCATCAGAAACATCCACACACTGCCTGGACTTCAGACTACATTGAGCAATAAACATTGCCTGCTCCAAGTGCTCCCTCTGGCACATTTGCTTGAATCATGACCTTCTGTTTTGGTTTTGTTGTTTATTCTAGTTTCTTCAATATACACTCCCTCTGCTGCTTTACCAAGCTGCCAGTTTAAGAACCTTCTTTTAAGGGCCTTATCTGTTTCTCCCCAGAAAACCCAAACAGAGAAGAAAATAACTGAGGACAGGCAAGGAGGACTTGCCCAGGTGGCCAAGAAGGCCAATGGCATCCTGGCCTGTATCAGGAACAGCGTGGCCAGCAGGTCCAGGGAAGGGATTCTGCCCCTGTACTCAGCTCTGGTGAGGCCACACCTCAAGTACTGTGTCCAGTTCTGGTCTCCCCAGCTCAGGAAGGATATCGAGGTCCTGGAGCAGGTCCAAAGGAGGGCAACCAGGCTGGTGAAGGGACTCGAGCACAGACCCTATGAGGAGAGGCTGAGGGAGCTGGGGCTGTTCAGCCTGGAGAAGAGGAGGCTCAGGGGAGGCCTCATCACTCTCTACAACTCCCTGAAAGGAGGGTGTAGCCAGGGGGGGGTTGGTCTCTTTTCCCAGACGACTTTCAACAAGACAAGAGGGCATGGTCTTAAGTTGTGCCAGGGGAGGTTTAGATTGGACATTAGAAAGAATTTTACAGAGAGAGTGATCAGGCATTGGAATGGGCTGCCCAGGGAAGTAGTGGATTCTCCGTCCCTGGAGATATTTAAAAAGAGACTGGATGTGGCACTCAGTGCCATAGTCTAGCAACTGCAACAGTGGTTCAAGGGTTGGACTCGATCTCTGAGGTCCCTTCCAACCCAGCCAATTCTATGATTCTAAGTTGAAAGCCTGCACCTCCCCAGTCACTTAATTTCCTCACCACACCTTAACATCTCAATCACAGCAAGTCTTGTGCTGGCTGAGAAGGGCACAATAACAGCACTTGGGGAACAGCAGATGTCTGTCACTGTCCCCAGAGGTGGCACAGGGCACTGCCAGCAATGCAGGGCTGCAGAACAAGGCACGAGGAGACAGAGGCTTGCATGGTGAATGGAAAAGGAGCAGAGGTTACTTCTGCCATCAAGGTACCAGAAAAGGCTTCCATTTTACCTGTTTCCCCTCAAAATGTCTGCAGCTTCCTACCAGTCCCAGTTAATCTGAGCCTTATTGCTTCAGACTTCCAGCAAGAGGTCTGGCAGTACCAGGACAGCAAGGAGCAGGAGAGTCAGCCCTAGGAGGTGCCCAGACTGGAGGGGAGCAAAGCACTAAGGCTGGGGAAAAATGTGCTGTTTTCTGCCATTTGGGGCAGAGTAGAGAAGAGAAGGTGCAGACCGTAGAGGGAGATTGAGAACATTGTAAAACAACCAAATTGTTCATGGGCACAGGATTTAGGCACTGTAAGAAATGGCTTTCATAACAGAGTGAGAAACTCCCTTGCTTGCCCCAGTACTGTGTGTGGATGTAACTGTGTGCATTAACACTAGGGCTGGGCCTAGTGAGTGTAAAACAGGGCAGATGTGTCCTTCCTTGCCCTCCCTTCATGTTTATACACATACACACTTTACCCTTTTTCACCTTTGGACTTCTGGGAGCAGGACAGAAGATCTGTAAAGTTGTAGTGAGGCAGAGATCACCCAGGCTAAAGACTCTTAACTGGGATTGCTCATCTGCCAACGACCCAGCAGGAAGGGAGGATAATTGAAGTACAAATTACCTTTTGCTATAATTAGATGTTCACATATATTAAAAATATCTTTAAAGAAATTTAAAAGATGAAAATAAGGCTTACTGCACTTCAGAATCTAGATTTTTCTGCTTTCAAGCTCATGCTATATTGAGAGAAGCAGCCCATTAGTCCTGCCTTGATTTTTCAGTAAATTATCTCAGAGGCATTGGCAGCATTAAAAAAATCCCCAACCTTTAAAAATCACATTTTTCATACTCATTGAAGAGTAGGGTATGACATGTGCTT
Source organism: Calypte anna (assembly GCF_003957555.1). NCBI lineage: Eukaryota > Metazoa > Chordata > Aves > Apodiformes > Trochilidae > Calypte > Calypte anna. The sequence continues at coordinate 61,857,257 of NC_044245.1, forward strand.
TTCTGATCTACTGAAATTACTGTAAAAAAATGCTGACATAGTCCTGACACTTGAACCAATGAGTATAATGTTGTAGTTACAACTCTGCTAAAAGTTAAGCTAAAAAAAAAAAAAAAGAAAAAGCATTTTCCTCCAGTGTTTATATAAAACTGCAACAGATGTACGTTCCCTATGGAGTCCTGTCTGTGCTAACATAAGCACCACAGAATACAATGTCACCATGTTAGTTTATACTAGTCTTTCAACCAGATTTTTTTCTTGCTGCTTCTACTGAGAGCCTGAATTCTCTGGTGGTGGGAGAACATCTTCATTATTTCCATCCCAGATGTTCTTATGGTGAGTGTATGTCCTTTATCTTAAATAATTCCTTCCTTCTTCTTGTGCTTGCTACTAACATAGTACCCTTGAGAGCATGCCAAGAGTCAGCTTTGCTTCTGTTTTCGTTTGTTAGGCTAAATAAATCATGTTTCTGAACATCCTAGTAGCCCTCTCTAGAGCACTCTGTTTCACTGGATCTTTCTGTAACAAACAGAACTCTTTCTGTCTTGCCATCATGAGGTTGCTTCTGAACAGCACTACCTTTGTATCTTCTTCAGGCTAGATTATGTGGAACCTGAAGTCAAGATCCATTACATCTATTATGTTTCTTTTTTTGACAAAGTCTGATATACAGTTATTACCAAGTAAAGCTGCCAAACTGGTCTGGAATAATCTACCCTTGGTAAAGCTATACTTCTTTTCATGCAATTTTCCTTTTATATCTCCAAGTACTCTTCTGTTCATATTATTCAAAAAGCTCCCCCCATATTATTGGAAGTAGCAATTCACAGTAAATTAAATTGGATATACAAGGGAAAGAGCACAGATAAAGATAACTGTCATACAGATCAAATGTGGCTTCTTGAGTCTGCCCAGCTAACACTGATCACATACATAAAAGAATGAAATCAAGATTCTGGTGACAGTCTGTGTTGGTCCACTGTGCAAGAAACAAAGTCTGTGTAATACACAGCTGCATTTAGCCCTATTTATCAATCTCTGTCACAAATGCTAGTGAATATATTTGATGAGCAGTTTCACTGATCTGAGCTCTTTGGTAGCAGAAACCACAAATAAAAACCAAGCAACTTGCACACAGGTCTCTTAGGACAAGGTTTAAACAAAAAGATTCTATTATTCTGCCTAGCGAGGGACACATTACTGAATTCCCCACTCTTTGTCTTTAAGGCTAGAATCCATCTTAGGAGAAAAACCCTTCAGCCCTTGGGATCCCAGCGAAAGTTGAGTCTTTTTTCATCATTCAACAGTTCTATTTCATCCTTTCTGCAGAAAAGATTACTCCAAAGACCATTGTTTCCTGTATTTAGGAAGGCTGGGATCTATTCTGAGAGGGAAGATTTCTCATTGCTTGTGGTCCTGGTAGGAACTGCAATGAAAAATAGGCAGAAACTACATTTATGCTCTTAGAAGTTGGATTTCCCTGTATAATTATCCCAGTAGGAGCTGGAAGTTGGATGACTTGTCTGAGACTGGGACAGAAGGAAGCACAAAGGCTGGTGCTCCCCTCTTCCCCCTCAGCCTGATGTGGAGTAAAAAGCAAGGCAGCTCCTTCCTCCAGCAGTGCAGCTATCTTTCCCAGCAACGCAATCCAATGATTTGATGCAGAAACATAATATTTCCATATAATCTCAGTACACGGAACTTCAGCACAGACCCGTTAAACCATCCTTGCCTACACAGCTGCTGCCCAAAATTGCCTTGTAACTTAGCAACAAACTTGCTACCTGCTATCACTCATAGGCCTTCGTTAGCATTACCATTTCTTGAGTTTCTCTCTTTCATCATGCAGATGTATTTCACATAGTTCCCCCCTCATTTGCAGTGATTCAAGAAACTGCTCACTTTCCCTGGTTCTGGCCTTCTTTTGGCTTTCTGCAGGAATTCTGTTTCATGAACATCAAAACAACTCATTGGGACTTAGACTTATCACTACATCACCCAGCCCACCTGTTACTTCAGCAAGGGTAATAAGCAAGGTATGATCATTTTTTGGTAGTTTTCAAACAGGACTCAGACACAGTACATTAGCTCAACATAGATAAAGCCCCTCACACATCTGTAGCAAGACGAACCTCTTTTAGGGCACAGCGCTTCAAGGTCCAACCAGGTGTTCCAGCAGAGACTCACAAATAGTGCTCTGAGCCTATAGCCCTCAGGGCTGACTAGCCTGGATTCATAGAATCATAGAATTGGCTGGGTTGGAAGGGACCTCTGAAATCATCAAGTCCAACCCTTGAACCACTGTTGCAGTTGCCAGACCATGGCACTAAGTGCCACATCCAGTCTCTTTATAAGTATCTCCAGGGACGGAGAACCCACTACTTCCCTGGGCAGCCCATTCCAATGCCTGATCCCTCCCTCTGTAAAGAAATTCTTTCTAATATCCAACCTAAACCTCCCCTGGCACAATTTGAGACCATGCCCTCTTGTCTTGCTGAGAGTTGCTTGGGAAAAGAGACCAACCCCCCCCCCGGCTACACCCTCCTTTCAGGGAGTTGTAGAGAGTGATGAGGTCTCACCTGAGCCTCCTCTTCTCCAGGCTGAACAGCCCCAGCTCCCTCAGCCCTTCCTCAGAGGATCTGTGCTTGAGTCCCTTCACCAGCCTGGTTGCCCTCCTTTGGACCTGCTCCAGGACCCTGATATCCTTCCTGAAGGGAGGGGATTGGTGCTGTTGCTCTAAGAGCAACTGACCTCTCTGCTGACTTGCTCAGGACTGAGCTGAGCCTCTGCCCTTGAGCCTCACCTTTTATTGGCCCCCTGGTCCTGCTCATGTGCAGTGGGGGCCCACCCTAATCAGGCACAGGTGGGCTTAACACAAGCTCATGCCCACTACCTGGTAATTAGTGGCACCTGGTTGCCTCATTTCACTACACACATTTAAGTCAATTTTCACACCAACCCTTAATGCAGTTTATGTAAGACTTCAGGCTATTTACAATGAGGTGTTTTATGCAGAACAACAGCAAAACACATGAAGTAAACCTCCATTTTCTGGCTCAACACACTGCTACCATCAGCTCAAGGCAGAGGCAGCTCCACGTGCTGTTGTTGAAGAGCTGGCTGTCTCTATGGCTGGGTTTCGTCCAAGAGCAAAGAGGAACTGCATGCCCTAACCTTCATTTATGGACTGCAGGAACCAGCTTTGCTTATGTTTTCTTTTACTGTTGCTACAGTCTTATCTATTTGGTATCTTAGATACTTAGAGAGTACACAGACTTCCAGCACCTTGCAATTCCCCCTCCCTCCCATATCTGTGTCTGTTTATACATGATCCTGTGGCTTGGTTTATTCAGAGATATTTGAGTACCTCAGGGTCTTGTGGTTTTGCTGCATGTGATGTACTAAAACTGTACAGAAATATTTAACTTGTTGCTTGAAATACAATTTGTCCAAAAACTTAAACCAGCATCCATCAGAAGACTGCTCATGAAACCTTTGTACAAATAAGCCTTTAACTTCAGAGAACAAGTAAAGGCTTGCAAGAGATCCTTTGGTCATATTTTAATGTATGTTTAATGCTGTTTCATCATGAAATACATTAAATCCCTTAGGAAGAACAAACTGAAAACCAACCCTTCCCTCCTCTAAATCTCTCTACAACCTTGGGTAGGGGGAAAGAAGCTTGAAAACGGTGTTGAGACTACACACAGCATATGACAGAATCCAAAATTTACTGATTAAATAACACATTGAACATCTGAAGTTAGGAACTGCAAAGGAAAATAAGCTGGAGATGAGATTTTTAATAAACATTCACCTTTCACAATGAGTGTATTTGTGCTTTGTTAGCTGATGACAACCACTGTTTTCTCTATCAAACAGTGTTAGCTTCCTCAGACATTCTCCACCCCCCAGTTAACAACATTTTATGAATCATCAAATTTATAACTTCCCAGGTGTGGTTTGACACCTTAGGGCAAACCAGGACCCTGTTCCAAACAAGGCACTTTAACTGCTTAACAGCTCAGCTGCTACAGCTTTTGAAGCCTGGGATGCATTTTGACTGAACAGCAAAGAGAGAAATACCTTAGGATGGCTTTTTTGAAGCTATGGTCTTGGGTATCCTCAATTCAGATTATTAAAAATCAAGCAATTCACATAGAGGAGTGAATCGTAATGCACAGAAAAGAAGGTGGACAGGATGATAAAAGAAAAAAAAAATCAACCTAGAAACGTCTAAAAAGTGGAGTGGCCTTTGTTATTTATTAATTCCTTGCATTGCTGGGAGAACTCTAGATATATAATATTCAGTAAACCAGAGAATTACCAAGTTACATTTCCTCTTTATGAATTTCATGATCATTTAACGCCCAGCTGTAGCTTTTCAAGATATGTATCCTAGTATCTCCTGATGTAATTGCTTCTCACTTGTGCCAAAATGCTCATTCTTTGAATTTAAATCTCCCTTTGAAAGAATTTGGGTTTGGAAATATCTAGAGGCATTTTCCACCTTTTTGGAATGCGTATAAATACATAAATACATATGGTACACATGATGAGACTCTGTTAGGAATTTTGCTGAACTGATCTTTAAAATCAGAGGAAATGAGAGAAGATTTTGGATACATGCACATAGGGTAGGGGCAGCAAGCTTTTACACCACACCTGAAGACTTTATGGGCTAGGAAATTATATTATATATATGGTGGATGAGGGGAAGGCTGTGGATGTGGTCTACCTGGACTTCAGCAAGGCCTTTGACACCGTCTCCCACAGCATCCTCCTGAAAAAGCTGTCAGCCCGTGGCTTGGACAGGAGCACCCTGTGCTGGGTTAGGAACTGTCTGGAGGGCCAGGCCCAGAGAGTGGTGCTGAACGGGGCTGCATCCAGTTGGCAGCCGGTCACTAGTGGTGTCCCCCAGGGATCAGTGTTGGGCCCAGTTCTGTTTAGTATCTTCATTGATGATTTAGATGAGGGGATTGAGTCCATCATCAGCAAATTCACAGACGACACTAAGCTGGGGGGGAGTGTGGATCAGCTGGAAGGCAGGAGGGCTCTGCAGAGGGACCTGGACAGACTGGAGAGTTGGGCTGATTCCAATGGGATGAGGTTCAACACCGCCAAGTGCCGGGTCCTGCACTTTGGCCACAACAACCCCATGGGGAGCTCCAGGCTGGGCACAGAGTGGCTGAGAGCAGCAAGGCAGAAAGGGACCTGGGAGTCTGGATTGACAGGAAGCTGAACATGAGCCAGCAGTGTGCCCAGGTGGCCAAGAAGGCCAATGGCATCCTGGCCTGTATCAGGAACAGTGTGGCCAGCAGGTCCAGGGAAGGGATTCTGCCCCTGTACTCAGCCCTGGTGAGGCCACACCTCAAGTACTGTGTCCAGTTCTGAGCCCCCCAGTTCAGGAAGGATATTGAGGTCCTGGAGCAGGTCCAAAGGAGGGCAACCAGGCTGGTGAAGGGACTCGAGCACAGACCCTATGAGGAGAGGCTGAGGGAGCTGGGGCTGTTCAGCCTGGAGAAGAGGAGGCTCAGGGGAGACCTCATCGCTCTCTACAACTCCCTGAAAGGAGGGTGTAGCCAGGTGGGGGTTGGTCTCTTTTGCCAGACGACTTTCAACCAGACAAGAGGGCACGGTCTTAAGTTGTTCCAGGGGAGGTTTAGGTTGGATATTAGAAAGAATTTCTTTACTGAGAGGGTGATCAAGCATTGGAATGGGCTGCCCAGGGAAGTAGTGGATTCTCTGTCCCTGGAGATATTTAAAAAGAGACTGGATGTGGCACTCAGTGCCATGGTCTAGCAACCGCAACGGTGGTTCAAGGGTTGGACTCGATGATCTCTGAGGTCCCTTCCAACCCAGCCAATTCTATGATTCTATGATTTATGTTTTATTTATAGTATCCTTTTCCTGAATGACATTTTAACTTTATTCCTTGTTTAGAACATTCACCAAGAAATGCTGGTTTGTATGACAGTTTACTAGTTCCAGTACAATGCTGCTCTATTCTTTAATTTCCTCCTTTCACCTGCTCTGAAAATAAACTTATTTGTGTAGTACCTATTTTTAGCAGGATAGACACTATATTTAAATTTAGTTCTACACAGTTATTTTAGCAACAATTGCTCAGATGCTTCTCCTTTCACAAAGACGTGCTGTGACATAGACATGTACCAGATCATCTGCATTGGGAAGGTAAGAAGCAACATTGAAACTATTTCAAACATGAAATTATTGCACGTCTAATTTAAGAAAGCATCAAGTTCTGTAACTGGATACAAAAATATTTTAATACAAAACAGTTAAGATCTTGAATATAGATTAATTCAATTTAAAGTGGCTGTTACGTTAGTCTGAAATAATAGTTTTCCTTACATTATTGACTCTTCTTTCATTTTTAGTGTTTCAGGGAGGCTGTTGACTTTGCCAGTTCTTAGCTTAAAATAAGTCCTGTTAGCAGTAACTTACTTCAAATAAATAACATATTCAAATTTTAAAAGCTGCCTTCATAATGAGAACTTTTATCATTACAATGAAAACTCATATTGTATGAAATGTTCAAAATTCTTTATTTCAGGCCAGTATAGTATTATTACAGGCATCCATTTCTTCCTCCACACACGCACATGATCCAAGTTGTCTCCCAGTCACAGAGTTAAATGGTTATTACAGCTCAGGCACAAAGTTTCCAGCTTTACTTCCATTAAACAAAGCCCTGATTGTGCTCTAACAGCATTAATTACCAGTGCATAGATTGTTCTCTCTGCCTAAAAGTGAGCGAGTAAGGGAAATTCCCTTTAACTGAAGGAACACAGATGGCAGCTCTGCTACTAAAGCAGTCATTTCATCAGTAGAATGACAGACTGGATACACAGGATAACTTCATTGCTTTCGGTTGTACTTACTAGTTCACATGGGCTTGTTCAGAACTGGATTAAACACCCTTGCAGGTCTCTATTACTGCTTTCATTATAATCACTATAAAAATTCCACATTTGAAGACCAAACAGGATTTTTAAATTTTTTTTTTTTTTAAAGTAGAACAACAATAAAACCCCAGAAGGCTGTCAGTATTGTAGTTTCCTTGTGTAAGACCTGGCTTCATGATCATAATTTAAAATTTCTTTCCTTGCTAGCAGAATCAATTGCCTTCCATCATGAAGGCAGCACCAGAGACAGTTCATATCACTAAACCACAAATGAACACAACCAGTGTATTTTACTGCATTTCAAACTTCCAGTTACAATGGTAAAGTTTAACAGTTAGTATATGGAATGAGTATCAGACACTAATATGGACCAAAGGCAAGTTAGTCACAAAACCCTCTACAAATATATTAGAAATAAAACTAGCAGCAAAGTCTGCTATTGTTGCACACGAAATATGACTGATTGGACGGCCATCTGGAAAACAAGCTGACAACTATAATGTGATAAAAATAGTAGAACAAATATATGATCATAGTAACCCTATGACCGAATGTTAGAAGGAGGGAAGTAAGCATGATTCAGTTAACACAAGTTCTACTTATACAAGAGTGCCTCCAAGCCACGACACATGTAGTTTCAGTTTGACATTAATAACCAAGACTTGAACCTGATGCAGGCAGCTGACTCTGCAAAGCATGTCTGAACAGGCAATGGAAGGCAGCTCCATGGATTCTCCTCTCCAGCAGGCAGCCCCATAGGATTGGTACCAATGCCAGTCTTCACTTCTGTGACACTCTGTAGCAGCAAGGTGTACTGCAGTTCAGAATGGAGGGAAATGGCAGAAACCCACATACCACGCTTTCATCAGAGGTAAGGTTCCAAATATGCACGTATGTGTATGATTTTTTTCTAGGCACATCTTTGGTTACATTCTCAATACTGTCTGTTTTACAAAAAAAAAATAATAAATAAAACAGTCCAGACTCGGTTAAAGTCCAGGCAAAGATAAAACTTTTTTCACAAACCAAGAGAGTCCCTTGAGATTGGTGTTTTTTTTATATCCATAATCGATAAAATCCCAGTGCTACAGTAAGGCATGTAAATACTGAACCTGAAAGGAAATAAAAATGAGGAGGAAAGTGGACATAATAAATCATTAGCTCTTCGAATATTTCTCAAGGAAGGTACATACTCATCTTACTACAATAAAGTGTAACCACCACCCCTTCCCCATGTAAGAAAATACAGTGTTTGATTTACAACAAACAATCTCAAGGTGGAGAGGCACAAAAATTACAAATAAGAAGTAAGGAAAAAAAATGCAGGAAAACTGGGCTGGAAAACTATTAAAATGCTGAAAGAAACCCTGAACTGCTTGCCATTCAAAAAAAATCAGTATGGCAAGTTACAGCTGTAAAGTGAGGAAATGAATAACAGGATTACTAAATCACAGTAAGCATTCAGCAAAGAAATAAATGAAAGCTAACTCTAGCCAGGCTTATCAGTCCACAATTAACAAAATTTCTATTTAAATAAAATAAACTTTTGGTTTATAGATATGGACACAAAAGATCCTTGCCTTTGCAACAGAATCACTTCAACACAATGCAAATTATTGTGGGGTTTTTTTTCCACAGAGTTTAACATGTTTTGAGTAGGGATGGTGGGGAAAAAAAATTTCCTCTCATTTTAATAAATTGCCTTTTATTTTCCAGTAATGGTTCTCTCTAAAGAATATACTTGAAGTATAGTACTATGAATAGACATAAGTGTGACATAAGTGTGACTTGTGACAAAATTAATTGTGAAAGAAAAATCAGAAAATCTAAGACAAAATTAGTTTCTACTGTAAACCTGTTCCTCTATATAACATTGCACACTCCGTAGCAAAACATTAAAATATTAAAGTTAACTAGGACAGTAATGTAGGCACACACATACATAGAATATTTTTCTAATTTACATGCCTGAAAAATTAAAGTTTAAAAAACATATGGCACTGAACAGTCAGAAAAACTGAAATATTCCATCAGACAGATAAAAAATCCTAGAAATGCATGCAACAGGCTGCTTTTATAAATTAGGTCAGGCACAGAAGAACTCTTTGGCCCTCTTGTTATGAGGCAGTCTTTCAGATTTCTCATATATATTACTATTCCAGTATAAAGCAGAAGAAAACTGAAAAAAAGTCCTACAGCCCACACAAAATCAAGTTGTGAATCATAGGAAACTTTGTCTGGACTAAGGACACAAATAAGGCTGCTAATCTTGACTGAGATTATTTGAAGTAGTTTTCTAAAATCAGGGCCCTTATGAATACAGTCAATTAAGAGTTTGCCAAACATTTAACAATGTTTAACAGTTTCACAATCAGAGACACCCATCAGATTCCTTACCTGCTAAATACTTAATATTATCAAGTTTGTGCGATTCCAGCATTGTTTTCAGATCTGCAACTTCTGTGTCTATTTTTCTGTCTGTTTGGGTCAGAGCTCGATCTTGTTGCGCATGCTAAAAACCAAAGCAACAAAATGATGTTATTTGAACAGTTTCTAGTTTATTTATAATTTAACCCGTTCCTTCAGGTTGTATTTTTTTGGTTCCTCCTTAAATGTATTGTTAATTTGCATTCACAGAGAACAAGTTTCCTCCTAGCTGATTACGTCCACAGCACTGAATAAGTTGGTGAACTCAGGAAATTTAATTATTACATGTTCCTTAAAACATTATCTAGAAAGTGGCAGAACCAGATGCCTTCTTATCACAACCTAGCAGTACAGATGTTAAGGTCAATCTATCATTTGGGCCACCAATATTAAAGTCACTGCTCAATTTTAAGAGCTACTGAGAACTCCAAGAGCCTCTGGTGACAAAAGCATAAAGATTTATGGATCATTAGAAAAACTGACTATTTGCCTTTTCATGTAAAAATGCCTATCTTCATCAAATTAAGAATCTGATTATGACAGAAGACAGAACTTCTTTTAAAAAAAAAAAAGGGAATTATTACTCAGAAAAGCCTGAAAGATTGAACTACTAAACTGAAAACAACAGCTGCTGAGTTGCTGATATTTTCCAATCAGCACCACTGAAACATTGTGAATCAGTTAATGATTTACTGATAGATGTCTTCCTAGGGATAATTCACTATACTCTGAAAAGAAAACAAGAGGAAGTGTTTGGTAAAACCCTCCTCTAAAATGAAGCCAAGTCAATCTAGCAATGTGTTTCACTCTCACTGAATAGGGTGGGGAGGGGAACGACTAATTTAAAAAACTAGTATTAAGATTAGAACTCCATCTAGAACAAATACTGCATGCATGAAGTTTCAAAACAAAGTGACCATTTAATAGCTTCTATATACATGCAGGCCTAATAATATACATGGTAGACTTTCTATTCTACAGACACTTCGGTTATCTCTACAGATATGAAAATACACAGGGAAATAATGAATCACAACTGCAGTTTGTACACTAAAGCACCTAAGGACATGAACAACTCCAACAGGAATACCAGGTCTGTAATGCATGTACAAAGATTTGCTGTTCAGCAATCAGCTCTTACCAATTCCACTATTTCTGTCCTCATTTCAAGCAGTTTTCTTTCATTAAGTGAGTACTAGAGGAAAAAATAAAAAAAGATAAATGTGATATTGTTATTAAACTTCTTCCTACCACAAGTGTATTTCTTTGTTTCCACATTCTGTAGAACACTGAATCTGGACGAGATTACTGTCTGACAACATTTGGGTGTAGGATAATGGCTGTCCTTTAGAAAAGCACAGTTTAGACTGAACTGTAAAGAACAAGTCCATCATCTTCTGCAAAAACTACATACATTAATTAGCAGCTAGAAGACAGGTTGGCAGATATGCATTTCTGAAAAGCAAGACTTAGGATTTTAAGCAGTAACTCTGAAGAAGTTAACTAATCCATTGAGCATACAAGCAAAATTAAGACTGAACCATCTACTTCCTCCAGGATGGGAAGTACAATTTTAAGACATTCTATCAAATTTGGCTATCAAAGAAATGCTTAGCCAGCATTCCATGTGTTTACCATTTGTATTCTTCTGACCATCATTTCATGATAAATCTGTTAAATACTGAACACTGGTATCTCATGTTAAGCCATTCATTTGTGGAACATCAGAAGTTGTGGGGGCTTATTTTTAAGTTACAGCTATTTGGGTTCAAGGAAAGCTGAATCCAACCTAAAGAAGGCAGATTAATCCAAATAATTAACAAATCCAAATTAAAGAAACTTTAAGGCAGTTTAGCTTTCTTACTCATCAACAGTAAGGATTTACCTTGACATCTATATTGGTTCCTGTCCCACTACTGGTGCAATTCAATTATTCACTGACAGCTGCTAAACCACCAGTCTATAGTGCAGAGTATTAAGGTCATCAGGGACCCATCTCAGAATCCTCAGTTACATATAATAACCTCATCTGGTGGCATTCCCATGTGTAAAGTCGCTTTATTTTTCCTCCACTCTGGAAGCTTATTCCACTTTAATATTAAACTCAGATTAATCTACATAAACACGTCAGCACTGAAAAACCCTCAAAGACCTAGAGGTCTATTTGGACTTCTGACAGACCTAAAGATGAGGTTAAGAGACAGCAGGCTGCTGAAAATATAGAAAATGACATAACAAATAACAGAACATTATACAATTAATGAAACAGTCACTAGATTTTGCAAAGTCAAGAGATCAATAAAGAAATTCAGAAATTTTGTATAGATATTTGCTTTTGATAGTGGTAAAATAGCAGAATACTTATAAAATAATCTAACTAAAATTGTCTGATGAGAAATTTCACATAACCATTGCACCTCAGATCAATAAACTGATCATTACTATAAAAAGAATCATGACAAGTAAAACAAACAATTTTATGAATTTAAATTGTTCGTTTTACTTTAAACAGATGCTGTTCACCAAATACACATTTTAAAAATAATTTCATAGAAAAACAAGTTGGAAGGGACCCCAAGGATCACCTGATCCAACCCTTCTTGGAAAAAGCACAGCCTAGACAAAATGGCCCAGCACCCTGTCCAGCTGAATCTTAAGTGTCCAATGCTAGGGACTCCAGCACTTCCCTGGCTGACTGTTCTCACTACAAAAAACTTTTCTCTTGTGTCCAACTCGAATCTCCACAGGAGTAATTTGTACCTCTTATGTTTTCCATGTGAATCCTTGTAAAAAGGGAGTCTCCCTGTTCTTGGTAGTTACCTAAAAGTTCTGGAACATAGCAATAACGTCTCCCTTTCTTTTCTGAAGGCTGAACAAAACTGGTTCTCTCAACCTTTCCTGAGCAGGCTTCCCAGTCCTCTCACCATCTTTCTGGCCCTTCTCTGGACCCCCAAGCCTGTCTACATGTTTTTGTACAGTGGGTACCAAGACTGAACACAGTATTTCAGGCATGGTCTGGCAAGCATGGAATGGGACGACTTATTTGTCTTTGATGGTCATGCAACCCAGTACCCTGCTGACATTCTTTGCTGCAGCAGCACACTGCAAACTCCCACTGAGCTTGCTGTCCACCAGGACCCCTAGGTTGCTTTCCACAGAGCTGCTCCCCAGTTGGGTAGGTCCCAGCCTGTGCTGCTCTCCTGGATAATGTTTTCCCAGGTGCAAGACTTCACATTTGTCCTTGTTTAACTTCATAAGGTTCTTGTTAGCCTACTCTTACAGCAGGGTGGCTCTTCCTTCCAGTGTCCCCTTCCCCACCCAGTTTGGTATTGTCATCAGACTTCATCAGAGCACAATTGATCCCATCATCCACATCACTTATGAAAATACTGTTCAACAGTGTTGGGCCTAATATCAGTCTCTGGGGGATCCCACTTGTGACAGGTTGCCAGTTTGAAAAGGAGCTATATACCACCACCCTCTGGGAGCAGCCTGCAAGCCTGTCAGTCACAGCTGTACAGTCTACCTGTCTAGACCATAATGCATGAGTTTCTTTAGAAAGAGGCTGTGGAAAACCATATAAAAAGCCTTGGATTCCACTGCTTACCCTGAATCAATTGCACAGGTTACTTTATCATAGAAGGTAATCACATTCATCAAGCATGATTTGCTCTATTAATACTCTCAGGTGGATAATGTTTGGATATTCTACAAACTTCTCTCTTGATGTTTGTGTTTGTTAAAGTTTTGCTTTGTGGCTAGAACTATCTAGATCAGACCCAAGGATTTTGAACTTGAGTTTATGACAGTGAAATAAAGACTTTTTACTGCAAGGCCTCACCAAACATTTGTAGTAACATTTTATGTAGTAACACCACATAAAAAATGAAGATGAGGTGAAACTCCCCTCCCAAAATTCAACAGGGAGATTTCCCTTTAAGTCCACATTTTTCACAGTGCAGAGAAAATTCAGTTCTTTCATTTTGAGATTTTTAAGAGCAAGCTAAGAGGCACCATGATGCATGAAGACATGAATATCTATGGAACTTTGTACCATACTTTGAGTTTTTTAAAATCACATCTTTATCATCCCAAATAAAAATCACAGCATAAAGAGATGTGCACCAAGCAACGTAGAATTGTGCAAGAAATTTAAAGTGGGACAAATTAATTACAAGATATGGTATTTAGAGTTTGAAACATTTAAGACTGTGCACATCAGTTTTGACAAATTAAGAAATTCTCCTTCAGTACTTATCCCAGGCAAAACTGAGAGGTAAGAACATTTTACTTAGTGCTCCAGGATAAATCAGTTTAAACTTAGGACACACCTATTTTGAGCAGTAATTTAGTGAGAATGCACAGTAATTTTCAGTTATTCTCAGAAATCTAGCTACTCAGCCCTAAGTCACATTACAACTGAAGTAAATATGATAATGATGCTCTGCCTATTACATCTCTCCCTCAACTCAGCATATACACTACAACCTGCTTCCCATTCATCTGCTTTTTTCCTGTTCATGCATGACAGAGCTGGCAGTTAAAGGGGGAGATGGGGAGAGGGAAAAAGAAAGGGCAGTTTCAATCAAAATTAGGGAATTGGTTTCACAACAGACTACAAAGTTGGTCAACTTTCTTAAGAGAAAGTTGATATGCAGAGCTTGCTTTTTCTGGGAGGCGGTGAAAATTATGTAATTTTCTGCACAATAGATAAGAGTCCAGATTCCAGGATCCTACATAAATATACAAGAAAACTCTAGTGCTTACTTTATCACTGGTGAGGTGGTTTTATATAGGTTTTGCAAGCCCGAAGTATTGTAAAGTTTATGATCTACACAGTTAGCATGTTTTACATGATGCTTTTTTTAAACATTAGCTTGAAGTATTAACCTTTAAACAAGAATTTTATCTGCTCAACATTCGAGCCCCTACTGTGGGATAACATTGTTACTCTTCAGGAGATATATGGTATTTACTTGAACACTTCTTATAGCCTACATTTGAGACAAATTATCTTCTTCATTATCCATCTCTGAAAAAGGACTGAATAACAAGTAAGAAAGTAATGTCAGAAAAAGATCTTTCAATTTAGAAGACGCATCTTCTGTGAGGTCCTAAAACCTAATAAAAAAAATCTATGGGAACAGAATCTATTTAGAGTGCTACATGTAATTAAAAAAACTTGTTAATCTTCTAATGAATCTACAATATTCTAATTTAGGATGACATCAGCTCAGTTCTACCAGGTATTTCAAAGCTCAAAACAATCTGAAATTTTATGAGCTATAACCAAAAAAAAAAAATAAAGAAAAAAAAATTTACTAGTATTTTCACAATAGGTATTTCCTGCTATAAGTTATCTAGCTAAAGAGAAATGAAACATGTTCCACAATGATAAATTTAATGCAATGTGTAAACTTAATTGTGAAAATACAGAAAGATATCTTAATAATATAGAAAAACCCCAGACAGCTCATCAGCATATTTAGATTAGGTGTCTAATATTTAAGTGTAACGTGTTAATCCTGATTGTTAAAAAATACCTAATAAAGAGACAGGCAAAACTAAACATGGCATGGTGTACTATAGTAGCATAAGGATGAGTACCTTGGATTACCATCTTAAAGCTGCATGATACAGATACATACAGATGAGTATGAAAATACTGTTTGGTTGGCTGTTTTTACCCAAGTGTGGAGATTACTCAGTGTTGAGATGTTTCTAGAAGAAAGTAATTATAACTTACCAATTCTTTTACTCTGCTTTTCTCTAGGTTTAGGTTTAACTTGTTATCTGCACGAACTTTGGTAATTTCATCCTAGTGGGAAAAAAATTATAAAGCAGGATGCAAGATTTTCTATTTATACATAAGCATAAAAATTTAGACAAATATATTGAACCTTTCTTTACATATCTCAGGAATTAAGCTTTTCTCCAATTATTACATAGGAGTTTCAAAAGTATAAGCATTCCTATTCTTCCCCTGGTAAATACTCATGATCTATAGTATGAACTGAATCTTGGAGTCAAAAACTAACAACTACTTTTAATCCCAGAAAACAGAATACAGCAGTCAATTGAGAGTACATCTTTCTATAAATACTGGGAATTTTTCATATATCCCATATTTCCAGAAATCCATGCTGAGTTGGCCTTCCTCCATGAAGCACCCTTGGTGCTCAAAAAAACTTTAAAATCAGTTTCTAGCCTTCTAAAGTAAAAGAAATTCTGTTTTTAAAGACTAACTCTAGGGCTTTCAAAAAAAGGTAGACATTTTAGAAATTAGGAAATGTTTATTGTATTTTAAAAATCAACTTTTTAAAACCAAAATTTGCATTTTACTTCATCAATAGCTGTAATTCCAGCTTTCCTGAGTGACAGCTGCCATTTTAGTGCAACCTCCTGGCAGAAATTCCATCCAGCTGACAGTCTGCCATGAGAGACAAACTGCTGATCAGATGGATATATGGGAGAAACAAGAGATTGCTGATGTTCTGTAAGATTATTAAAGTCAAGTAAGACAATGTCAACCAGTCAAGAGTTAATTAAGTTAGTATTAACAGTAATTAGACGCAATTTCCATGTTTGAATTTTAACTGAATTTAATTAACTTATAATTAGATGCCATTATAACAAGTCAGTTTAATAAATCAAGAGGTGGAAATAACTTTTTCTTAAAATTTCACAATATTGTTTCCCTTAGAGCAACAAATAGGAGCTAACATAGAATAACTTGCCCTTGTGAGAATTAAATTTACAGTTAAAAGTGAAATTTAAAGACAGCTTTTAAGAAGAGATTACTCAGATCCTTGATACTGTCAGTGGGCTACACTTACTCATTTAGATGTAACTAAAACCATAAAATAAGTTACAATTAAAAAACTACGTAACTAATATATTTTAAAATGGTATTCTAAAAAAGCAGATGCATTCAGCACTTTGCAACACAGTAAGAACATGTAAAATTAGCCTTGACAAATTTATGTTCTCATTTTGGAGATGACAATGCAAAAAGAAATTGGATAGAGGAGGAAAGAAATGGCAAGGAGGCACTAGACTGAGTTTGACCACACTGTCAGCTAGCTCAGGTAAATCCAGTAGTCTGACATTTTTATGGACAAATCCTAGGGGAGGAAGAGTGCTCCATCTTTAAAACTAAGAAGGACAACTCAGCAGGAAAGAGCAGTTCTCAAGTCAGATGTCCATTCTCCCTAAACACATTCCATGTTTCCCAGTTTCCAATCCTAATCACTCTCACAAGAACATTTGTTTCTGTGTAAGGGCTGCTTATCACTCCAAACCCATTGAATACCAGATTTTAAAACAAACTTGATTTTAATGGCAGAAAGGTGTTTGGAATGCTATTGAAGACAGGCAAACCGTAAAGAACAGAAACAGAGCAATTATGCTTAAACCTGGTAAGAATAAGAATCTGTATGATAATTAAGTTTTTCTACAGAGAGTCTCTTCTTGCAGTGGTCACTTGCTTCCAAACAAATGGAAGTAAATATAATAGTCCTAAACTTAGTGGCCTAAAGAAGCCACTTAAAAGATATTTTAGATTCTGGACAGCTAATAGCTAAGTCTTCAAAGGAAGAACAAAAAAAACCAAATAACAAACAATAAGCCAAACCCCAAATGAATTAGTAAGAGCTGTAATTCTTGTTTACATGTAACAGGCAGCACTAAACACAGGACTTCACTCAGTCATAACAGGACAGTCACATTATGAGTCTGAATTAAGGACATGTAAGTAAAAAAAAAACTTCAGTTAAATTTTTCTTTACCCCTTGTACCATTCATGGTGTTCTGTCACCATAAATGAAGCATGCATTAAATTGCCTTTGCTGCAGCCCACAGTGTATCAACTGCAATTTCAGTATCCTATATATCACAACAATTAAGCACAGCTTTTAAAATAAAGTCCTGAAAACAACAACAAAATTTTAAAACAAACTAGACAGGTGTTAATTATTAATTATATTGGTACGGTATCTTACTATGACTTGCTTCTTTATCTGCTGGAGTTCAAGTTTTATTTTCTGGAAGAACAGAAAAAAAATTGTATACTTTACTATTGTATATAAAATGACACAATCTAAAAATACTGCTTGTATCATCAGTAATCATGACTATAATCCACAATGCCAAAAGGCAAACTGAGCATGAGCTCATTATGTGTATAGATACATGCATGCATATACTATACACATACATGTTTACTCATTACTGTGCATTTCCAAAACAGAAGCTAGCAATGTTCCTGAGCAGTAAAAGTGGTCAAATGCATAGGACAGTATTAACAATAGTAAAGTCATCGGGTTTGATTATTTCCCTATATTCAACACTTGTGAGCCTGCACTGAAGTGCTGTGTCCAGCTTCAGGCTTCCTGGTAAAAAACATTTATTGACATACTGGATCAAGTTCAGTGGAGGGCGATGAAGATACTGGGGGGCTGGAACATGCTATGTTGGGGTGGTGGTGAGGAGGTGACCTGGGTTTGTTCAGCTTTGAGACTGGATGGATAAACGGCAAACATAGTGCCAGCCTGCACTAGTAGTGCAACTACCTAATGTCCTCTAGAGGTCCTTTCTAACCCAAACTATTTTATTACTTCATCTCTTTCAAAAGATACATGAAATAGGTACAGCTGTAGCATCTATTAACTCTCACTGGAGATCATCCAGTCCAATACCCTGCTCAAAGCAGGGGCAACTACAGCAGGCTGCTCAGGGCCATGTCTAGTTGGGTTTTTGATATCTCCAGGATAGGGACTCCATAGCCCATTTGGGTTTCCTATTCCAGTATTCTACCACCCTTACAGTAAAAAGGGTTTTCTTATATTTAAATATAATTTCTCATGTTTTAGTCTGTGCCAATCACCTACTCTCCTGTCAATGGACAATACTGGAAATAATCAGTTTCTGTTTTCTTTCAACTTCTCTGTCAAATGTTTGTATACATTGACTAGACCCTCTCTGAGCTTGTTCTTCTCCATGTGAAACAGTCCCAGCTCTTGTAGTCTTTCATCATATGTCAAATGCTCCTGCCCCTTACTGATCTTTCTGACTACCTACTGGTACTCTGTCCAGCATGTCCACGTCTCCCTTGCAGTGGAGAGCCCAGAACTGGACCCAGCACTCCAGATGAAGTCCCACAGGTGCCAGGCAGAAGGCAGAATCACCTCTCTTGACCCACTGTCAGCTCTACTAATACAGGCAAGGAGGTTGTTGGCTGTGTTTGCCACAAGGGCTCATTGCTGGCTCACAGCCAACTTGGTGTCCTCAGGGACCCTTAGAGCCTCTTCTGCAAAGCTCCTTTCTCACTGGTCACCCCCAGCCTGTCTCGGTGCCTCGGGTTATTCCTCTCCAGGGGCAGGACTTGGAATTTCCACTTGTTCAGTCTCATGACATTCATGTCAGTCTATTTCTCCAGCTTGTTGATGTCCCTCTGAACAGCAGCACAACTACCTAGTGTACTAGCCACTGCTTCCACCTTTCTAACACCTGCAGACTTGTTGAGGGTTGCACTCTGCCCCATCAACACAGTCATTATTGAAGGTGGTAAACTATACTGTCCACAGAGCAAATCCCTTGAGTACAAACAATTTTTTAAATCATTAGAAAAAATGAGCAACTTTTCAACATAGTGATTCTTACCTCATTTTCTGAACGAAGTGCTGAAAATTCACTTTTTTCCAAAATAATCATGTCCTTTTTCACACCAGCAATATGGGACATTACTTGTTGTAGTGCAATTTCCTTGAAAAGAGGGAAGAAAAACCTAAGAACGTGTCATAACTATAATGCTTTTTCCTCATCTGTGACTACAAATATGAAAGGCTATTTTGGTACCCTGAAATTTTTAATTCAGCAATTACATTGATTAACTAAGTTTCAAAAAAGCAAGAGAGATTAAATGACAAAATTAGTTGGCTTTCAGACCACAACTCCTCAGTGCAACCATAGTCTTTTGTAATTACCTCCTTTTCCATGTCCTTCTGCAAGGGGAGGCTTGCTCTGCTTTCCTATCTAGAATTACGCACTTAGTCTGTTATTCTGAGCTGACAGAAGGCAAACAAGAATCCTCTGCTACTTTCCTGGATGATGAAGTTTGTTGACATTGGTCTAGATCGTGCATTATCCACACATGCAAATCAAAGAATACTGGGGGTTGGAAGGGATCTATAGAAATCATACAGTCCAACCCCCTTGCCAAAAAGGATCACCTAGGGCAGGCCACACAGAAAAGCATCCAGGTGGGTCTTTAAAGTCTCCAGGGAAGGAGACTCCATAACCTCCTTGAACAGCCTCTTCCAGTACTACATCATCCTCACAATAAAGAAGTTTCTCCTCAGGTTGAGATGGAACTTCCTATGGTTTATCTTATACCCATTAGTCCTTGTCCTATTACTGGGGACCACTGAAAGGAGACTGGCCTCATCCTTGACATCCACCCCTCAGATATTTATCGACATTGAAAAGATCCCCTCACTGCCTTCTTTTCTCAAGGCTAAACAGCCCCAGTTCTCTCAGTCTTTCCTCATAGGAGAGATGTTCAAGTCCCTTAATCATCCTTGTAGCTCTCCATTGGAGTCTCTCCAGTAGATCCCTGTCTCTCTTGAGTTGGGGAGCCCCAAACTGGATACAGTATATCAGGTGTGGTCTCGCTGGCGCAGAGGGGGAGGAAAACAAATGCTAACAGTCCTTCTCTCAAGAGCTCCCTCTAGTATGTAGTCCATTACTTTTGATTCTAGACTAAGAACTCTACAGATCTAACTTCTCTTTTGTCAGGAAATGCTATTCTAATTTGCAGCATTATATTTCTAAGTAGCATCTGGAGACACCTCACCAGGTTACCTGATCACAAGACTACTAAAAAAAAAAAAATAAAATAGAGCAAGTACTGGAAACATTATAAAAAGCCTACAAAATGAGTAAAGGCCACCTCTTTTCTTACTCCTCCATGTTTTTCACCTTATGTTTGTTCACTCCCCTCTTCAGTGAACTCAGAATACATTCTTCTTTTGCATAAACCTTTGTGCATTCGAAGACTTTGCGGAAGTACAGGTTTGTTGTGTTGCACAGAGTTTATGCCTTACACACCTCCTGAGCTGCTTCTCTCTTAGCATGTTATACAAACCTGTACATTTGAATCTTAATGGCAGAAAGTCACCTAAGGGTCAAATCTAACAGTCTTGGAAAACACCTGCTACCAGTAGAAACTAACAAAGGAAAACATCTTTACTTTCATTCAAAAAAGATGGGCTGGAGGTTGAAATTGCTTATTGGAGACTGCTGCCTGTAAAATACAACCAACTATGGTAGAAAGGACCCGTTTAACATTGCATTCCCTGATTGACTGTGGAACAAATTCAGCACAGGAAGGAATCTGAAAGCTAAGAAGGATGGGCTGAAACCTCCTTAAGATGGAAGGTGGTACAAAGTTCAAAATCACTTCCTTATGAGATGTCCTACTGTCAAGACTATTACACTATGAAGAGAGAAACTGCTGTTTTCTCATCTTTTAAGACAGCAGCCTAATTACTACGAAACAAGTTAAAACTTGTGTTCAGAAGGTGACTTGGAGCTGTGAATCCCAGTCTTACAGAGGAGCCCAAGCAGCTGTATTTCAGCTACACTTCTTGTCAGCTTACATGTCAGGGAATTCCAGTATACGACATATTGTAAATCCTATTCAAAGATGCTGAAGTTCTACATGTGGAGAATTATGTCCTCCTTTGAAATTCAGTTTCACTACTGGAGCCAGATGCCTAGGAGCTCAATGTGTCAATATTCAACACTGTCATATACAGTTCCTTACAGGGATCTACCTTTGTATGACCTTACAAAGGGCCCTCTCCAAAAAATTACAGCCAGTACCAGAACAAGCCTTGACTCCAGACACACAAAAACATCACTTCCTCAAAAGTCAAAGCTAACACTTCAGTTCAGGTGTATGGAACTTCCTGGTAGCCAGGAAGAATCTCTGTATTTCTCAGTATTATCAATGTTTCCAAGCAAGTTCAAGAGGATACCATGAACAAAGTATTCATCAAAGGAAAAGGAGAAATATTTCAATCTAAGCATCCAAACTATTCCTTTATCTTATCAGTGTACTCAAGTACACCACCCATGCCTTAAAAAAAAAATAATAATCAGCTTAATTTTAATAAAACATAGATGTCACTGTGACACAGAGATAAATAAATAGGTCCCACATAGGCAGGTTGGTAAATTGCTGAGTTTATATGTACTTCCTTGTTACAAGTCTACAAAGAACATATGTTGGACCTGTAACTATTCAAATATCTCTTGCATCTGTCTAAAAGCCATCTGTGTCATTCCATTTCAGGCTACAGTAAGGTTGAAACTAAAAAAATACTCAGGTTTGCATACAAACTCACAGTACCTAAATCTGAAGGTCCACCACAACACTTTATCAAGTATTTGATAAACTCAAGACAAAATTCACTACCCAACAGCTACACAGGAATGTTTGTTCTTCAGCTTCAAACTTTAAAAATACAGTGTCTAACAGTAATAAATAGCAAATTACATTTAACTAGCAGGCATACTAGGTCGCAATTCACTCTAACACTACCATTATCTTTTATCTAACCTGCTGTACTTTGGTGACCATGTCCTTGTAAATCATATCCAGGTTGGTGTCCATAATTTTCACTAATGCAGATACAATGACCTCCGACTGCTGAGTAGTAAACCCTAAGGAAAATAAAAGGCAAAAACTTTCAGAGAGAGACCTAAATATGGACAGTTCACAGAAATGACACTGTCTAATATTCAGCACCAAGTTAAAATGAATGCCAACTATGAAAGATAAAACTTATTCCTCTTGGTACAGAACTAATAAAAGAACACAGTACAACCAAGGTCCATCACCACAGAATTTCATCTGTGACACAGTACAGCTCCTTCTCTAGTACAGCACTATTACAATATCAGCAGGATAAAAGCTAAAATTCTTCTAGAATTATTATGGAATGTCATCTCTTACATGCAGTTATTTCTATGAGCATGAATTCTTACCCTGAAAAGCAGATTACCCTGAAACTTAAGTTTCAGTATATTATAAACTGTCAGCACCTCTGAAGACACTGCAAAACCTGACAACTGAAAAGAGCTAACTGTTCTGATTTTAGAACTACCAGCCTCTGAGTCCCTGTTAGAAACCTTCTAAACTGGATATACTGGGAACTACTGTAAAACATTATTTGTACAAATACTCTCAACTTTATCACTTTCAAAATGTAGGAATAAAAATGTCATGAACAAGATTGAATCATTATGAAAAGACAGACTTATAAAAACATAACTTTCAATGTAACCAACGTAAAGCACATATAGGGTGTAAAAGCAAGTCACTCTCAATAGCTGAGCTGATATAATAGTTTCACTATAGAATTATTCCCCACATCCCCCTCCTTTTCCCTCATCCTGACATTTTTTATGTGTCCTGGTGCTCATGCAACTGCTCTGTTAGGTCATTAAATTACCATCTCCTAATGCCAATCAAGAAAAAGAGCTGGAGTTCTCCAAGAATTAGAATGGGGTTATAGAAAGAGATGACACCACACGGCAAGAGAAAGAGACTGGGACCTCTCCTTTTCAGGAATGAAGAGATGTCAAAAGTCAAGTCAGCTGTACTGGACTTCACCTTAAGGTACCTTCCCCACTTCAGCAACACTAGCATAAATCCAAAATAACCTATTTCTATATCTATATTTCAGTATAAAAGCAGCCATACATTATATAGTAGTCTGTTCTATCATAAAATCTGAATTTATAGTCAGTCCTATTTATACATTGTTGCACACTCAAGGTCCTATATACTAAATATGTAGGAATCCAACGGATATATTTTAAAACAGCACCTTGAAAGCTCTGGAATTCACTCAATTCTCAAAATTTAGTTTTTCTTTAGCATTTTTCATTATCAGTAGCATAATTCCAATCACAGCTATACAAGCTCCATGTTTCCTTTTGGAAGTAAAAAAAAAAAGCCTCTAAAAGCCTCCATGTTCTTACCCTATGTATTTAAGAGAATATATAATAGATGAAGATGAAGCTGTAACAGCACATGCCAAGGAAAAATAAGTAAACAAACTCTGTAAACTAAAAAAAAAAAAAAACCACTCATGAAGTTACATTAAAAATAGCTACCCATTTCTAGCAAATTACCATTTTCTTCCAAGAGGCACACCAGTGCGTGAGTGTCGAAAAAAAGCCTCCTATTTCCCAATATGGAAATATTTCCTTTGCTTTGTAAATACGATGATGCTGAGATGCTTACATCTGGAAAAAAAATATTAGCAAAAGCCAAACCAAACAAACAAACCACAAAAACAAACCAACAAAACCAAAAAACCAAGCTATTTTTAAGAAAGGATATTGAATCAACATGTTTACTTTCTGGGAATTTCCTTACTACCCCAAATATTTTTCATATATGACAAAATATTAAATTGTGCACAGAGATTATCCAGATTTTCTTGAAACTGAAAAGATATCCAACTAAAAAGCTCTATATGCAAGAGCTTGAAAATAGACTGCAATGCTACTCGTGCATTTTTGAAATGCTCTCCAGGAATACAATGTGCTAGAAAAATTTTACCAAGGGTCAGGATCTTAAAATTGTCCCTTTACTGTTACCAGAATAATCGGTGGAAGCTGTGAGCCCTTCAAAGCTTTGAGGACTAAATCTACACTCTTCCCATTCCTTGTCAAAGAAGTGAACCTTCACCAGCTGCCCTTTGGATAAAGGGCAATCACTCAGTTCGTCATTTACTGTTTTTACAGAAAATATTTTAAACACTGACGGCAAAGCTAAGTGTTGAATCCACTTGGGGATACACGTTACTAGATCACCGAATGCAAGACTGGAAGAGAGGTAAATTTTCAACTGGCAGAAGCGTCTCTCCTCAGAGACACTGCATTTTAAACCATTTCGTCAGAAAACATGGTTCTGACTCCGCTGCCTTTCAGATTCAGGATAACCAACGTAGCCTTCGGGGGAGAAAAGAACCAACCCCAATCGTTACCCCTACACCCAGTTCCCAAGCCCCCGCAGGCCGCCGGCTCTGCAAGGGTCCCCCTAGGGACTTCCGAGGTCAGCTGAGGTGACGGGGCCGCGGGGCCGCCGCCGCCGCCGCCCTTCCCCTCCCGGGGCGGCTCTCACCCCGCTCCCCGCCGCGGTGTCTGCAGCTCTCCCTGCCGCTCCCGCTCCCGCCGCGCCTTCCCCACCCGGCGTGGCCGTTAACGGCCGTAACGGCCGCCCCGGAGCCCGGCGGCGCTGCCGGGCGCTGCCAATCGCCGAGGCAGCGGCGGCCGGGGGACAGGGGCGCGCGGCTGTCACATGAGGCGGCGGCGGCGGGCGGGATCGCGCCGTCCGAGCGCAGCAGCAACAGCAGCGCCCGTCTCCCGCCGTTCACAGCCGTGGCGGCGGCTGCCTGGCCCCTGGCCATGGCCCCGCCACCCGGTCCTGACGACGGAATATGGGGAGGGGGAAGGAGGGAAACCGCTGCCGCCGCTACGGGAACGCCATCGCTGAGCGGCCGCCGTCCCGGCGTCTCACTTCCGTTACGGGCGGCGTCTCACTTCCGCGGGCTCACTTCCGCGGACGGCTGGGTTTGATTTTACGGCTCAAGCGGTGGCCGCCGGCAGAACAGCGGCGCGGGCGGGCCGGCTGCAAGTCGGCGCCTGTGAGGGGCGATTGGGGCGAGGGGGAGCGACTGTGTCCAGTTCTGGGCCCCTCAGTTCAGGAAGGATATCGAGGTCCTGGAGCAGGTCCAAAGGAGGGCAACCAGGCTGGTGAAGGGACTCAAGCACAGACCCTATGAGGAGAGGCTGAGGGAGCTGGGGCTGTTCAGCCTGGAGAAGAGGAGGCTCAGGGAAGACCTCATCACTCTCTACAGCTCCCTGAAAGGAGGGTGTAGCCGGGGGGGGTTGGTCTCTTTTCCCAGGCAACTCTCAGCAAGACAAGAGGGCACGGTCTCAAGTTGTGCCAGGGGAGGTTTAGGTTGGATATTAGAAAGAATTTCTTACAGAGAGGGTGATCAGGCATTGGAATGGGCTGCCCAGGGAAGTAGTGGATTCTCCATCCCTGGAGATATTTAAAAAGAGACTGGATGTGGCACTCAGTGCCATGGTCTGGTAACCGCAGCGGTAGTGGATCAAGGGTTGGACTCGATGATCTCTGAGGTCCCTTCCAACCCAGCCAATTCTATGATTCTATGACGGGGGCTTCCCCTCTCTTCGGTCGTTACCCTCTGTAAGCCCGCAGTGGTACTGCCAGCCCTCGGTCTTGGTGGGCCAAGGCCCGAGTGTTCTGAGTGCCTGGAGTTAGCCGCTAGCGGCGGCGTTACCGGTTCTGTCCTTGATTTAAGTGAGGGAAAAGAAGCTGTGTTGGGGTGAGGAGGGTTTGCCCCGGTGCTGCAGGACAGCCATGGTCTTGTGGTTTCTGTCCAACTTCCAGCCAGTTTCTGACCAACGTCGTTCTTTGTTCTGGGTCAAGGGAGACATTTAGTAGAGAAAACTTTCAGACAAACCTGTTCGTTCTGTGTGTGGGGTTTAGGATTTCAGTGCTTATTTTGGAGCTAGTCTCTTTTTCTGTCACATACCTGCTCGCAAAAAGCACCTGATGCCTTTTTATCACAATGAATAGTGACGGTAACTCAATATGATAATGGGAATTTTTTTTTTTTTGCATCATTTGGGCATATTTTTATAAATGCAGAGGCAGGTGCACTGCTGTGGCATGTACCCCTGGTATGCTTTGTCACAGCAGCCAAGAAAACGCATGTGCACAAGGCCCGCATCTTTAGCAGTGACTCCCTCCAAGCTGCTGGGGAGGTAAACACCATCACTGTTACTACAAAATAAATCATGTTGCTTTGCTATAGCAAAAAAAGTTATTATATACTCTCAGACTAATCCCATGTGAACAATCATTTCTCCAGCCACTCGCACTGTACAAGTTTAGGGACTCCGGTGGGCTCAGCCCCACAGGTGTGTTTTTTTCATGAAAAGTAAAAGCAGAATCTTGTCTAATGTGTATTGCATGCACGTTGCCTGGCATTAGCACGGCAGTAAATGCAGACATTTTTGTGTCTTTGCAGGCAGTTGTCTCCATCTATAGATGATTCAGAAATCAGTGCACTGAATTTTCTTTGATACTCTTTCTTCAGCAATCCCTTTCAAAGTCTTGTGCTTGCTATAGCAATTGGAAGGCAAATTGTGACTGCTGAAGTATCTCCTTTTATATCACCCATGTTTTTGCAGTTTGCAGTTGATTTCTGCACTTTGACATGGTGGCAGATAATGTATGCAAGAAGTGCTATGCAGATGAAGGCTGTGATTCCAACTGGCATCAGCCCATTCAGTGTCAAATGCACCTGCACATGATGGCTATTGCACAGTTCCCCTTTTCATTTTCTTCAACAGCAGCAAAGTCACTGCTGCCAGCTACACAGGTCTCCTGGTGCAAGTCACTTTCTGTCTTTGTGTCAGGGATCAACCTGTTCATTTTTTTCCCTTTACCAGTGTCATCTTCCAGATCCCCTCCCTGTTTCGACCTTCTCCACATTGAAGATGATGATGTACAAACCAGCAGGTAGATTCATTGAGCTCTAGAGATACCTTCATTAGGCTGCAGTAGCTTCAGATCTATCAGTTTTGCTAATAGAGTGTTGGGGGCTAATTCCTGCACAAAGAAGCATAAGCAGTGTCATCACAAGCTCGGAGACAACAGGACAAACAACGTTCTGCCATCTCATGATTCTAGGTAACTTAATGCTTGGCTTTCACCTGTGCTTTGCCCCATGGAAAACAGTAGATCCTACTTAGAGACTAAAAATGAAACATGCTGAAGGTTATATGGTTAGTAACCTGAAAACTTTGTGCCTTCAAGCACCTGGTGTTCACTGATCTATGGAGTTACTAGCCCCCTTGGTTGTCCTGGTGAAATCTGCAGAGAAGGATTCAGAAGTGGATGACCTTAAAAACATAGGTAACAAAAATAGTAAAATTATACCAAGAATTAAATAAATACTAATAACAACAACATCTGCTGTACATTTTAGGTGAAAACTAAAGGGGAGGATAAAATGAGCTCTGAGAGGTATCATCAAGCCATCAGTGTTCTAGGACTGCATGGAAAGCGAATGCAACTCTCAGGTTTCTCAAAAAAGGTCTTTTCAGTGTTTCCCATGGAAAGTTTTGCTGGCCTTGGTATAATGTAATTCCAAAGACAAACTATGGTTCTGCTTACACCAATACAAAAAAGATAAGTTCATATTCAAACTGGCCTAATTCAAACCTAATGTCAACAGGATAATCAAGGTGAGTGAAGAGTCTGCTGCTGCTGGTGAGCAAAAAGAGATTGGTTTGTTTAGCTTAGCAAAACAAAGCTTGAGAGAGGATCCTCTTTCCATTTGTAAACAAAATAGGACTATAAAAATAGGCAGAAAAAGAAAAAAGAACCACTCAATGCAAAAGAACATCACTGACAAAGGAACATTTGGTGTAAAGTGGCCATAAGTAAATGTACAATGGAAATCAAGAGGTTTTCATTCAACACAACAGTTCTGTGAAAAGCTTCCCAACAGGAATCAAGAGGGATCAAAAACTGAAATCAGTTTTCAGATGGATGTGGTTGGTTTGTGAAAGGGATTTAATGATGCAGTTACCTATAATAGCAAGGTTCCTCTGCCTTTGCATTAATTTTCCATTATGGAGGTTTTCCCCTCAAGGATCTGGGTCTAGCCCATCAGAGAAAGACTAATGAGCTGAGAGGACCTGAGGTGTAGTCCAAAATAGTACTGTTTAGTCCCGCCACTTAGTTGAAATGTTTTAAGATCACGGTGACTGTGTAGAGTTGAGGGAGATTAAAAGCTGTCAGGAGTGACAAATACTCCAAATTGCTTTTAATTTTAAATGCAAAAAGCTAGAAGACTCCTAGGCTGGAAGCAAATGAGAGTCAGCAGTGCATGTAAGCACTCCCATTTTGAAGGAATTAAAAAAAAAAAAAAAAAAAAGCAAGCTATACCAGCATTCAAATGAATATGCAAACTATAAGTACATCTGGAGTAATTTTAGGGCTGCTGTATCAGTCATGAGTGTGCCTCGGTGGTGCTTAATTGAAGATGGTGCCCTGCATACCTGAAGATGGGAAATAAAGCAATATTTTTCCTCAGATATGGCAGATAAACATTTTAAGTATTCAAAATCTTTTCCCGTTCTTTTCAGGTGGATGCAAAGGCCAAGTCCTTTCTCTTCCATATCATTCTCTTTTTAGTGGAGAAATCAATGATAACTTTCATTTCTTCCATTATATTTGTTTATGTATGAGAACAGGTGTATTATTTGTAATAAAGAAACAGTCATTGAGGAATAAAGCTAAAATGATGCTACCTGTAGATGGCAGTAACTCCTAATAGTGCTGGCTGTCAGTGCCAGTCCAGTTCAAAGCTTTAGGACCCAGAAAAGGTTTAAATCAATTGACCTCATCCCCCAGGTTGCTAAATTGCCACTTCAGGGATCTTAAAATGAGGGCATATACCAAGCTTCTTGCAGAAACCACCAGCAGAAAATCACTTTTTGGAAGCTGGTTCAATTGTCAGAAATAACCTCATTGAATTCTTGAAGGAAGAAGGTATCAAAAAATAGAAGTGCTATGGCTGATAGTAATAAAAGGTGGCATTTATATTAGAATATTAAATCTTGCTATGTTCTTATCAGACATGTTTCACCTGTAGAATGAGCAGGTAAATATGGTCTGTGTTTACAGCTATAGAGAAACTGTCTCAGCCTTTCCTCATAAGAGAAATGCTCTAGTCCATCAATCATTTTTGTTGCTCTCCACTGGACTCTCTCCAGTAGTTCCCTGTCTCTCTTCTGGGGAGCCCAGAACTGGATGCAGTATTCCAGCTATGGCCTCACCAGGGTAGAGTAGAGGGGGAAAATGACCTTCTTTATGCAGGCTAGGATTCTATTGGCCTTCCTGGCAGCAAGGTCACACTGCTGGCTCATGGATAGTTTCCTATTTATGAGGATAAATTATCTTTACACATAGGAAACCCTCTAAGTTGCAAAAAAGATTTTCGTGTCCCCACAGCCATGGTCTTGCTTCTATCCTAAAGTCCTGCAGTGTGATTATGTGGCAGGAATTACCTAGTTGCTTTTTAATAGTTCTTGGGAGATCTGGCTCATATTGGTGGAAGATTTGGAACAAAATTTCTGAACTTCATGAAAAATTTCCAAGCAACTGAAGAGGGAAGAAGCAGTTTGGAGTTTTGGGGTCATCTCTACAGGCAGGAAAGAAACTAGGGATGGTTGCACATTGGCTTTTTAACTTTATGGATATGCATTTATTATTTTCATTTTTTCCCAGGCAGACGGGGCAGTGCAAATATGCAGGACAAAGTCACCAGCCTATGTGTGCTTTTTAAGAAAGGCAGAAGATGTTGTGAAGAAAATCAGCAGTAGGCCCAGTGTGATGGTATGTGTGAAGATGCATGTGTAGCCAGCAGTTTTTAAGTTATGATATGAGGGACAGTAATACTGTAATGCCTCCAGAGTAGCAGGCATTGTGTGCAACACAGAAAGTGTGGGTATGAGGGAAGATTTCTTGAAGAAGGCAAAGCAGAGGCTCTCTGGAGTAGTCCAGATGTGTCTTCCAAGCATACATGTGGTAAAGAAAGATTATGAGACTCAGTAGGCAGAAATGTCCATGGAGGGGATAGACATGAACCTAAGTGGTGAAAGGACAACAGAAGCAATGGACAGGTTTGAAAAATAGAGTGAGATGGTGGTGTGAACATACAAGAGATAAAAGTTCAGGAGTTTCTGTGTGATGGCAGCTAGGAGAGGGATGGGAAAAGATATGAAAGGGAGCTGGAAGAATTGCAGTGGTGACAGCAATGACATTTTTCAAATGGGCTGAGGGGGTAAAATGGGTGTTGGGAAAGCTTTGGGTTGCCATGTAAACGAAGGTAGAGGCTAATGTAAGGAGGAGAAATGGAAGGGAGCAGTGGATGGTCATTACTTGCTGTTCATTATCCTGGGCGACAGTTTAACAGGGAATCAATTATGATACCACACAATTGTGTTGATAATGAGTTAAGCAGTGAAACAGTTATACAGCAAATCATTTCTGGTATTAAATAAAAATGGAGAGAATCAACAGCAATATGAATCAATTATGCAGAGAACTATTACCAAAGTCAGTCAGCTAAGTAGAGAAACAGCTATAAAGCATGAGAATGAATAAATTAATTATGAAATGGGACCATTATGCTGAGAATTAATTGTGCATCATTTTCCTTTGTGATAAGGGGTATGTCTGAGGGAGCTTCAGGCACAGGAAAAAAAAATCCAAAACTAAACCCATAAAAATAGATGCAAAATTAATTAAGATACAAGCTCTTCTTCAATCACTTTGCCTATGACATCCTCTCTCTCATCTTTTTGAGCTAAACTCACCTATGTTCAATAGATGCCAAAACCATTGCAGAGGCAGGGGAGAGGGAACCTGTTTCTTTGCTGCATGTTCTTTCACTGGGAGTACTGAGGTGAGACGAAGGAAGTTCAGAGATGACTCTGGCTCTGACAAGTGGGATGTACAAAGAACCCATTATCTTTGGAGCTGCTTAATCTGCACAGAGGCTCAGGTCTCTTCATGGCCTCAGGATTACTCAGGGTTGAAATTCTTGTTGTGCTTTCTACCTAAGAGCCTGAAAGCTGGATTTTCTTCTGCCTTGCATCTGTTTCCACCACTACAAAATATCGTCAAACATCAGCAAAGAAATGTTTTGGTTTTGTCAGCTCACTCTACTGTTATAACTGGCTGAAAACCAACCAGCCTTTTAGACATGATATTCTCTGATGGTGACAAATGTGAGCATTCTGCTTCAGGAGAAGGCTGTCAATTTAAACAGATAAAAACGCAATACAGACCACAAGGTGGTGGAAAACAAATTTCTAGATCTTCATTTCTGCAGTAACAGTGATGGATACTGATTTACACAGTATGCTGTATCACTTTTTTGTTTCAGCATTTCTCATGCTCAGGAAACAAACAAATGCAACAAAAAAACCCTAAAATCCCTACAATAGTGAAAGGAACCTGTAATGGCTTTGATAGAACACCACAATTTACCAGCTAAGTGCTCAAATCCCTGCCCTAGACAGCACTTCCAGCTAAATCTGGGATAGGTTGGTCTGTCTGCCAGATCCAGAATAAATACTGCACTAGATGTCTTCCAACTGTTCCAAGCCTGGACACTAGTCGAATTCTTGAGATGATCAGCAACAAATTCTCCCTTCTGCTCCCATTCCCCTGCCCCTCCAAGGCTGAGGGTGCTGTTCCCCCCAGCAGCTCAGAAGACCAGTAGTGATGAGGTCTGTTTTATCTCCGCAAAATTTATAGCTTCCCCTTTGGCCAACACTGCAATGCAAGCACAGAACATTTAGTTCTAAAATGTGTGTTTCGCACCAACAGTTTGAGATATATGTTCAAATGCAGAAATTACTGTCTTGACAACATGTTGGTGTCAGAATTTTCAGTTAGAGAAAAACAGTAATATGATTTGTTCTTGAAGCTAGAGTGGGCTACTAGGATTGGTTTTGGGTAGCTATGAAGGTTAAGTTGTAGTAAGAATAATAAAAACTTGGCAATGACTATTAATATGTTTTTAGCAAAAAGTAATTGTGAAATCCATAACAGTAATTTTTTAATACATTAGCCATTATTGTTAAACAGCTTAGAACAGAAATATGTAAAATAAAAAATATGAAAGAAAAGTAAGTTTGAAAGAAAATAGGATCTTCTGAAGAAAAATCGTGTTAATGTGGCTGGATACCATGCTACCCTATTTCTGTCCAGCTATGATAAAAGTGCTGTAAACTGCTATTTTCATCTGGCAGTAGAGAATGTTATCTTCATCTCTTGATATTTGCTCATATCTGTGTTATCTATGCTCATATAATTTCTGTCATCATTTCAGTGCAGCACATCAGAATCCACCCTACCATGTGCAATTGGTATTAATTGCACCAGATAATCACTAAAGCAATGTACACAAGATCTTTATATATTGAGGTTCAGGGCTACTGCAATTAGCTATGCCTTTATGAGGACCTAGCCATGCAATTGGGAATTACACAGATATAATATACATGTAAGAATGTAAACATTTCTGTATAGAAAATATCCAGAAATTATAAAGGCAAGAGATACGATTTTAGCTGCATTAGTCTGCAGCTTGTACTTTTTTTATTTTGAAGGACTAAGATATGGCAAAGCTGCCAATCATAAACAAACATTTCCTCTTTTTTCCTCTAAGATATGAGATAAGGAAACAATATTATTCAGTCATTCACACAGGCACTTCATGCCGGTCAATGCACCCACACAGATAACTTTTATCAGGTTCATCAGGTCTCCAAGTTTTCTTAAAGGTTCTTCCAGCCTTTAAATTCCTGTTTCTTTTTTTTCTGCTTGCCTTTCATCTGAGAAGGTGGTAGCTGTGCTAGCTAAGCCATGTGTTGAGAGAACATCCTTGGTGACTCTGTCACATGTTGGTGCCTTGGTCTTCCTCAGATGAGCATGGTTAGGAGAAAAAGGTTGAGAGAGGTCCTCTTTCCTCAGGTAAAGCAGAATGACATTTGGGCCCTGTTGGGATCTCCTGACCTTGCAGATGGCTGCAATCTGCCTGAACTTGCAGAGGACCAATTAGTGTTGGAGAAATTCCTCTTTTTATTTCCTAATGGCTTCCAACATTCTAAGCTTCAACACTTGAGATTTCTTCCTCAGCTGAGGAGAAAGATTTTTCAGTGCATGCTGACTTCATTATTCTGCACAAAATTCACATTTCCATTCAACCAGAAGCTCTGTTTTGAAGAGCAGGGTAAACCTGTGGCATGCTCTGTGCAAAATTATGCAGACTGTCTGTTTGCTCTGAAAACAGATTTTCAACACCATTAGTTTGTTTCTTTCACTGTCGCTTCTTTCCAGATGTCTCCCGCCTAGAATTGTCAGCTATTAGATCTTGGGAATGTATTTGGCTGGATTCAATCTCATGTTATTGGTTTAATGCAATGTTAATGTTAAATTTCCTTGGTTTTTTATTGCCCCAGTGATTTAAGAGGCTTAAAACTGAAAGTAATGTATACATTGCAAGACAGGCATTAGGCAAAAGCCCCAAGTGTCTGGTATTGTGCCTGAGTTGTAGGGACACCTGACATTGCATTCAAAGACTTGCAAGGTTGTAGAGAGAGAGAGAGGAAAATTTGCCAACAGGGGAGAAACTCACATTACAGACTTATTTACAAAAATATGAACATAAGATAAACAACCATGTTTCCTTTTCCATAGCTCCTGTGTTTTGTGTTTTCTTCTTTTTTCCCCTCTTGGCATCAACCAGTATCTTTGACTGTAATTACTGTTCAGGAAATTGATTAGCTGACCTTAGCTCTGACCTTGCAGCCTCCAGTGGTTGCAGGTTTCTTTAGTACACCTAGAGTAGAGGCCAGCTCCTTACCGAAGGCTCTGTGGTTGGTATTTCTCAGTAACTCTCAGGATATTACCAAATGTAACCTCTTGTTTGATACAGATGACTCTGCTTCCCTTCATGGAATAGTGCAAGCTCTGTGTCACAGAATTACAGAACTGCCAGGGCTGGAAAAGACCTCTAAGATCACCCCATTCAACTGTCAACATCCCCACCCCAATAAAGTAAATTTAAAAAAATGCCTAACTACTCTCTCAGTAAATAAATTCCTCCTAATATCTAGTCTTAACCTCCACTGGTGCAATTTTAGGCCATTTCCTCTAGTGCTATCATTATTTACTTGGGAGAAGAGGTCAACACCCACCTCCCTACAGCCTCCTTTCAGGTAGTTGTAGAGAGCAACAAGGTCTCCTCTCAGCCTCATCTTCTCCAAACTAAATATTCCCCCAAATAGCCTCTCCTTATAGGACTTTTTCTCCAGCTCAGTTGCTTTTCTTTGAACTCACTCCAGCAACTCAATGTCTCTTGCAGTGAGGGGCCCAGAACTGAACACACAGTAGTCAAGGTGCAGCCTCACCAGTGCTGAGGACAGGAGTACGATTGCTTCCCTTCTCCTGCTGGCCACACTGTTCCTGATACAAGCCAGGATGCTGTTGGCTTTCTTGGCCATCTGGGCACACTGCTGGCTCATATTTAGCTGGCTGTCAACCAGCACCCCCAGGTCCTTTTCTGCCTGGCAGCTTTCCAGCCACTCCTTCCTCAGCCTGTAGCACTGCATGAGGTTGTTGTGACCAAGGTGCAGGACCCATCCTTTGGCCTTGTTAAACCTCTTTTTATCGGCCTTGGCCCACCAGTCCAGCCTATCCAAGACCCTTTGCAGAGCCTTACTACCCTTGATCAGATCCAACTCCCACCCAACTTGGTGTCATCTGCAAACTTACTAAGGAAGCACTCAATCCCCTCATCTAGATCACTGATGAAGATATTGAACAGGACTGGCCCCACAACTGAGCCCTGGGGAACACCATTGGTGGCTGGCTGCCAGCTGGGTTTAACTCCTTTGACTACAACTTTCTGGGCCTGGCCA
The DNA here is from genome assembly GCF_003957555.1 of Calypte anna. Taxonomy (NCBI): domain Eukaryota; kingdom Metazoa; phylum Chordata; class Aves; order Apodiformes; family Trochilidae; genus Calypte; species Calypte anna. The sequence continues at coordinate 61,892,230 of NC_044245.1, forward strand.
TGCATTATTTATTTAACCCAATGAAGAGTATATGTGTCTATGCCATGAGCTGCCAGATTCTGTAGGAGAATGCTGTGGGAGTCAGTGTCAAAGGCTTTACTAAAGTCCAGGTGGACAACATCCACAGCTGTTCCTTCATCCATGAGGCGGGTCATCTGATTATAGAATGAGTCATAGAATCATAGAATTAGCTGGGCTGGAAGGGACCTCAGAGATCATCAAGTCCAACCCTTGAACCACCGTTGCGGTTGCCAGCCCATGGCACTGAGTGCCACATCCAGTCTCTTTTTAAATATCTCCAGGGACGGAGAATCCACTACTTCCCTGGGCAGCCCATTCCAATGCCTGATCACCCTCTCTGTAAAGAAATTCTTTCTAATATCTAACCTAAACTTCCCCCGGCACAAGTCAAGTGCCTTTCCTGAACCCTTGCTGACTGGTCCTCGTCCAGACTGTAGTCTGAAAGCAAAGAATTTCCCTTTTGTGTAATATTCCATAAGAACTTTATGGAGTTCTCATAAGACTGAGATGCTTATGAAGATATTTGCTGTACGAGTGCAATGTTTTTATTCAGAAAACTTCAGCTTATAGGCAGCTGCCTATTAAATGACACTAAAAAACCATAAAGATCTTGTTTGTCTAGGAATAAACCAATGAATTTCCAAACTCTGAAAAACCCCATGAGGTCTGTGGTGTACTTTCAGAAGCCGCAGTTACTTGTGAAGAAATCACAGTGACTTTAGGAGGGTTCAGAGAAGGCAATACTTCTGTGGGGTGGTGCATAGGCACAGTAGACACAAGCATAAACTACTTTTAAAATCCTACATGTTATCTAATGTTTTCTTCTTCTGATCATCACTTAAATATGAGACCTGGTCATAGACTCCTTAGGGAGGTGACATAAATGCCAGAAACTGAGTGTCTGGGCTGTGTCTGGTTGCTCTACAGAGCGCTGTAGACTCATCCCAAAACAGAGGATTTCACCTCTACAGCTGACAGGAAGAGTCACCACTGATGGGGTACACTTGGAGTGACTCACAGGAGGACTGAGATGCAATTAACTTTATAACCATAAAAATTACATTAAAGCCATGCCCATTTAATTGGAAAAGCATTAACATGTCATCCTTACTTTGATCTCCCCAGGAATAAATCTTGTGAAGCCAAAAGACCTGGAAGGAAACACTTTTAAATTGTGATAGATAACTGCTGAACTATTCAGAGAGAAAAAGGAAATTACCAACTAAAAACTAACCTTCATTTCTTTAAGGTTTCACTAGATCACAATTCTTTTTAAAATGAAATAAACATTTTCCAAAGAACACAACTTCTCCCCTCTACTCCCAAGTTATTCTAAATATTGCGGCTGGAAGAAGAAAGCAACAGGTTTCCTGTTTGTTAATGAACAAATGGTCTAACTTATAGCATTTTGTAAGGTTTCCAAATGGAAGACAGCAGTCCAATAAAAGATTTTGAATCAGAAAGGTAATTTGGGGACAGAATTATCCACTAAAGACATAGTATTTTTGACAACATATAAAAGAAGATTACAATTCCTAGTAATCTTCTAGTTTTTCTGTAGGTTTTTTGATGTAGGTCCTTCTTGTGTAGTAATCTTTCTCCCCCACACTGTTCTCTAAGTGTAAAATTTTGTTGCATTTAAGAAAAGTATCCATCATAATAGGTGGCAAAAATGCCATTGAATAATTTTAATAATACCAGAAAGTTAATTGCTTGTTAGCAGAAAATTCCTCTCCTTATTGGCAGAAACCATACAGATTATCTGTGCTGTTGCTGAAAGGCTCAAGCAAATTGATTTTGTAAAAGTCTGACAAAACTAGTCTGTACATTCATATAAATATATTTAGGTAAGGTGCAGATGATAATATGAGTACCAGTTTGATGTAAAATTCTGCCAGTGGGCCCAAACATACAGAATTTAAGAAAAGGAAATTATTTCAGCTATGACTTGACCATTAGATAAGAAGAGGTGGTCTGGCTTTTGGAAGAGTTTTGTATTCACTTGTAAACACTGAAGGCTTTCATTTTACATGTTTTCATTGAGAATTTTATGCAGAGATATACTCTGCCTGCTAGACATTAATGAATGCTCTTTTTGTCACCACAGAGAGAAAATCCAATATTATACTTCCCGTATTACAGATAAATTATAGTCAGTGTCTGGTTTTTTGGATAAGTTTTTATACATAACAACAAGTCCCTACAATTCAGCAGGGCAAGTAGAATCTCATTATATGTTTAAGTTATCTCACTTTTGTTAAGGGTACAGTGAATGGCTGAAAAAGTTTGAAATTTTTTGCTTTATATATTTTTCTCCTGAAGGAATGACAAACCGAGCCATCAAATCTTAAAAAATCTTAGGTAAGTTTCTTAAACTTTCACCTTGCCCTTCTTGCCTTTGAAATGGGCTATAATGCCATTTCTGGGCCCTGATTTAGTGCTGGAGCAGGTTCAAGGTGTGGGAGCTTTGATCCTGTGAAGTGCTCCCAGCTCCTGTTGCCCTGCCTCCCCCACCATACCTGCTGGTGGTACCAGTGTTGATTGGACAAGGTGCAGTGGGGTCTCCACCATCAGTGACAGCTCTGCCTGGGTTGTCCTTCTCAGCATTTCCTCAAAAAACAAGGCTGAGTGCATCCCTGTGTGTGTCATTACATCTGATGAACCACTTCATTTAAAAAAAAAAACAAACCCAAAACCAAACAACAAGCAAACAAAGTAAAAGGGTACTTCATACTTAAAACAAAAACGTCCTAAATATCACTCCGAAGGAAGTTCACTCAATTTGCAGTACCTTACACAGCTAATCATCCTGAATTAGTAAGACATTACATCTTTCCAGTCAGAGTACAATGCTCTGTTCACAAAGACCATCAGCTTAGAAGATGATTTTTAAACTTTCAGCAGAAGTGATTCTGTAAGGTATTTAGGTTTTTCATGTAAATGTAACCCAAAGAAACACTTTGAAATGCACCAGAAGCAGATAGCCATAATTTCTGTTTTAGGAGAAACTCTAATGTAGCAACAACCCAATAGTTTTGCTTTATCTTTTCTTTCATACAAAGCTATTGATGTGAAAATGATCTAAGTATTTGAAATCTAGCAGGAGACTTATCTTTGTGTATTGATATCATATGGGAGACACAAATAGCTGGAAGAACAGATTAATTTATTAGTTGTTAGGAACACAGAAGAACAATATGTATGTTACACACATTGATACAACCTCTCTTTACTGTGCATAGAGAGTTAGTTGAAATCCCACGATCTCACACAGAGCTTATGTCTGCCCTTCAGGCTCCGCAGCTCATAAAGTTCTCAGCCTGACAGAGCTTGTATCTGTTGATTCTTTGGGTTCAGTGAAAAGCCTGATTTTTCCCTAAGAAGGATAGTGATGGGGGCAGAATCTCACTGGTACAGAAATGTGATTCCAGCTTTTCATTTGCCAAGTGTATTTTTAACTGCTTCTTTTGGGTGGCTGCTCTACACTTCGTTTTAGTGTTATTTTTGTGAAGGTAATTTGTAGCTGTGTAAAAGGTGCTGAGGGTGCACTCTGAAGTTCTTCTTGTACACATGCAAAAATAATGACTAAATAAATAAATAAATAAACACTCTTTTCACATGACCTCATTAAGAGCAAAGCCAAATTCCTGCAAGAGAAACCCAGCTGAGCAGAATTTTCCAAGCTCCTTTATTACAACATTATTTCTATTCCCATTGCATCTCTGGGAACTACTCACAGCCCGGGACATTACGATGGAAAGTACTGCACAAAAGTAAAAAGGATGTCTTTGCTCCAAGGGACAGCAGTGGTAAAAACAGAGCAATATCTGCTTGTAGGACCCTGAGCATTTTTCCAAGCCTGGAAGTTTGTATCAGCACTTTCTTTTTATGCAGGATCAAGGACAGATGGGATTGGTGGGATGACATCTGAAGTTCCATTTCAGCTACTCTGTATAAACTCATAAATGCTTCAGAAGAACCAAGCTGTACACTTGCTGCATTTTGAAGAGGTGAGTTATAAGCCAAATGCTAATCAGCCAGCTATGCAGAGATGAAGCAGGGACAGTCAGCTCAGGTTTTCAAGTCAGCATTGCTGAGGGATTTTGCTTATGTAAACACTTGTGATCATGTTTTCTATGTCTACAGCCATCTGAAATTTTGCATAACTGCAGACTGAACATCTGCACAACTCTGAATGAAAGATTTGGAAAACAAATAAGAAGATTATGTGGCAAAACTGCATCTTTGTTGCAGCATTTTGGAGCTCAGACACAAAAAATCATACACATTATATGAAATTAAGAATATGAAATTGTGTTTTCAATACACATCATCAGTCCAGACATTAACTTTTATTACCTGTGTCTTCAGATTTAAGCTTAATGTGACACACTGCTGGGAGCAAGGAAATTAGTCTGGATTGTTAAGTTAGTATTGATGACACTGAGAAGTTCTGATGGATGGACTATAAGGACACATATTTGTGGAGGTAAAGGCAAAAGGACTCCTCTCTCAAATCTCATGGTGGTGAGGCAGATGAGCAGTATTGCTGGAGCCCTGAGGTTTCACTAGCCCAAAAGTGACAGCTGTGCTTTCGTTAAGAGAAAAGGATTTAGCTCATGGATCCCTGTGGTACATGATATCTTTCATATTTGAAGGAGTGTGAGGACCTCAGGGTCTTACAAGCTGAACCTTTTTTCAGAAATCCGTGCTGGAGCAATGTCTGCACTTGAGGTCTTTCGTGATACCCTCCCAGGCTGTGATCATTCCCTGCCACATGCTCTTCTTCATGAATGTAACCTCAAGTTAGAGAAATGCCTGTGACTAGAGGCAGCAAAGGAGGAAACCAAGCACATCTCTTCGGTATCAAAAAGAAAAAACAATCATGTAAGGTGATTTTACATATTGATTATCCACTAACAAGACACAGGCATTGTTAAAATGACAAAATCACACCTGTCTTTAGGTCCCACAGCAGCTCAGGTGGGACAGAGCTGCTGGGACACAATCTCTCCTCCTTCCTGTGCCTTGCTTTCCTGACCTCCTGTGAGTCTGGGAAAATCAGCTTAACAGCGAAAAAAAAAAGCCCAAGGCAGGAAGCTGGGAGCCTAGAGAGCAGAAAAGAACTAGAAAGGGAGTCACAAATGTAAGTGGCTGCTGTTTCAAAGTCCAGCATTCTCCTTACATTACTAGCACTTAAAGTTCTAAGTGGTATTGGGCTCTATTTCTAGAAAGTACATCTAAATACAAAGATGGTTTCCACAGAATCTCATTTTTAACCCAACTGGATTAAATGGAAACATTTTTTGATTGACCAGAATCAGAACTTTCTTGTTAAGCTAAATCAAAGCATTTCACTCCAGATCAGAGCAAAACAAATATAGGGCTGTTAATACTGATGGTCCACATGAGCCAGTTTATCTCTAGACCAGGATCTTTGCCTAGCTAAAGGTTGTTATTATGCCATAATTTACCTGAAGATTTCACCAGCCCTGACAAGTTTGTTACCCGGACTGTGCATGGAGGGAAGAGAATTAGGGAAAGAAGGCCCTTGGGCAGAACTTCCATTCAGGTGGACACTGCTTTGTTTTGGGAGTGTTGAAACTTTTCAGTGATGTTAAAATGCAGCTGGAACTGTTTTTTGAATGCTAGAATTGCAGCTTGGAAGTAACTGGTGGGTTAAAATGCAAATGAAAAGCTGTGGGCATTTGCAGCAGTCCATCAGTCTGGAGTCTTTCAGAGAATGAGCGACCCCCTTTGCCTCATTTTAAAGACAATGAATACAACAGGCAAATATATCTCTGTAGATTTTTCCTGGCACTTTCTTTCATCAACCAGCTAGTAATGCCAGTGCTCATAATCGACATATATTTTTTTTCCCAAGGATATTCCTTTAAAAAGAAGCTGTGTTTAAAAATATGGTTAAAAATATGGTTGAATGACTCATGAGCAGATATCACCAGGCCCCTATTTCAGGGTGTTGATTATGGCTACTTTTGTACTGCCTGGGTGGCTGACAACATGCAGTTGAAATCATTACTGGCCTCCATTGCTTCTTCCTCCATTAGCTTCTATTGTCTTTAACATAAGCTTCAGTAATTCTTCCACTGATTTGAATAAATAATAATTACAGTTCAGTAATCCTTGTTATAGCATAGTCTAATTAATCTTTGTAGCTGGCTGAAGCATTTTAATCAGGAAGATAGAAATTAATTAAATAGAGGATAAACAAAAAACCCCACAAAACAGCTTTCCCTCCAACATCATAAAAATGTTTCTCAAGGAATCACGGAAAAAATTACTATTTTTCAAAAGTATTTTAACTTCTTTTCCTGGGCAAATGCCAATTCTTAATTTGTTAACATTTTTATTTTGCTCTCTTAGGTCTCAGTTGGAAGATGGACCATGTCTTGAAATGTAGATAACATTTTTATCCTTAAGTAATCTTCTCCTAGGAGTGATGCTGCATGCATAAAACATCTGACATACAATAGACCAAACTGAGCTCTTGTACAAGTCTATTAAAGTCAATGGAGTTTTACACTAAGAATTCATTTGGCCCAATGAAGTATTCTAGAGAATAATGCAAAGCCTATCAGATTACATACAAGAAAACAGAAAACCAGTGCTGCACTGTTGGACAATTTAATCCTATTTTCATTTTGGCTCAAAAGCTTCTTGGTTTATAGTTTCTATTCTGCATAAGTTTTTATACTGCAGTCATCACCACCATATCCAGCTGCCTTCCAATAATGTATTAAACAGAGTGACTAACATCTGGTACATGTTTGTTTTCTCATCTTCTCCAGTGCACTAGGAAGTTCTGTTTACAATGAAACGCTATCAGAAGGTAAAGGTATTTGTTCACTAAAATTACCAAGAAAAAAAAAAAAAAAAGCAGCACTTTTTATACAGAGAACCAAATACTTAGGGGGTAAACATGGTTCTTTTCTACACTTTATAAACAGATTTACACTTAAAATGTTTAAAAAGTACTTTCTGAAGATGCCTCAGAAAGGACAGCACAAACACACTCATAATATTTTACTGTGAATTGTTTCAAGGCAAAAGCTTCTGAGAAGAGGCTGAGTTGTCAAATCAGGGGGAATCAGTGTCTTATGTCCTTGTGGAAAATGCTTGACCATTTCTGAGACTGACAAGCTGAGAACAGAGCAGGAAGGCAGAGTTTAAGACTTGGCTTGTGGGATGCTGAAATGCCAGCTGGGGCAGACAGCAGGAGCAGGAATGCTGCCCCTCTTTATCTAGAATGGGAAGGATAAAGTCTTCACACAACAAAATCAGTATCAAAGGAGAAATTGGGATTTGAACAATCTCCCTTATGAATGAATAGGGTACATTGCTTAAGACACGAAAAGAAATACTAAAAAATTAAAAGAGATTAAAAAGTGATCAAAGAGGGCAGAAGTGCTGTTGCATTAAGTGGCTTAAAGCCCCAGACTGAGTTCTTTTGGTACAGCTAACAGATTGTTTATGCCATTGTTTGGTCATCTACATTTGAATCTTACACTTCGAATTCAGATGAGTCCTAGCAAGCACAGGAGTTGTTACTCCCTAATTTGAATTCAATTGAATAGCATCTGTGCAGAGAAGCTAATTGCACAGATTTTTCTGTGGTCTTTATATGAAGCATTTCCTCTTTTCCATTTGAGAAATGAGGCTTTTGTTAACTCTGCAGATAACAATGGTTGAAATTCATGCCTATCAGTAGCATCTTCTTTGTGTCTGGGTTTTTTGTTGTTTTCACCAGGTGTTGATGTGAGTTTGTTTCCATCTTCTTACACAGGGATGTGAGATAACACCCCTAGCTTCCTGTAAGAGTTGTTTCTGTGGCTAAGAGTGTTTCTCTTCCAGCTCTTTCATCACACAGTGCCTCTCCCTGCAGAGTTCAGGTGATCCTGATTCCCATCTCTGCAGAAGTTTCTGTTGGCATCAGGTTCTCCACAGAATGATTTATTTCAGTAATATTTTTAAAGGACAGTAACTTAAAAATAAAGGTAGAAGAACTCAGAATCAATATGAAATGCAAGATGAAGTTTCTTGCAAAATAATCCATCTTGGAAGAGTGTCTGAGAATGGTTCAAGCCACTCTGATGATCTGTCTTCTTGGAGGGTGCATCAATACAAGTTTTTTCATCTGGCACTTTACACTGTGCAATTAACAGACCCAAAACCCCTTATGTGTATTCTGTTAGCAGGCTGATGTGGTCTAGCTCCTGGGCAAGTGGTCAGTGAGCGAGGAATGTTGGCATCACAAAGAGACTCAGCCCATGAAATACAACAAAAGTAATGGCAGCAGTGGCTTTTTTCCTAATGATGAAGAGAAACTGTAACTTCTTCACCTCAGTTACTACACTGTTGTAACTCCAAAGACACTCCAAAGAGCACAGAAACTTGCCTAATGAATGAAATCTTGCAGTTGGTACCTTCAAATGACATATGTATGTCCTGCAGACAAACTGTGGTTTATTTCAATAGTACTCATACCTTTGAATCCTTTATTTTGTCATTGAAGCAATCTGCACGATCAGTGTTAGTAAACATTTGTGATAACTGCTATCACTCTTGCATTAAAATGGGACCAGAATCTGCTGTTGGTAATATGAATCTCCTGAAGGAGCTGCAGACACAGAATGCCATGCTCAAATAATCTTTCTTACTCATTTTCATCTTGATGTGTTTTTCCTGTCTATTTTTATTCTCTCCTTTGTGCTCAAAAGGAAAAAAAACCCACCAGATATTCTTCTCCTTGCTCTAAGAATCATAGTGATTATGTGTTGCAGATAGAAAGAGCCACTACTGCATCCTGTGTTGTTTCTATCCTAGGAGTCTGACAGTGAAAGAAACAGACCAAATTCTTATAAATAAACTGAATTCAGAAGTATAGAGCCGATGGCAGAAGCATTTGAAGAATCAATTATAACTAATTTTGAAAACGCAAAGACATAAAAATACAGTAAAGCAGACAGACTAAACTGGCTTTGATCCTCTGTGCTCCAACCCCTGCTTTTTGATCTGTGACCCTTCAGTAAAGTAAAAGAAAGATTTATCAAAAATATCCCTATCATTTAGGCACAGTAATTACCTGCAATCTGCAGGCTTTCAGCGCTCGGAGAGGTTAGGTAACAGCCTTTTGTTCAGCTCCTCATCCTCTATCATTTTCATTCTAAGCACCAAAGACAGAATGGCACAGAAATATATGGGTGCTGAATTAAACAATGCTAAATGCTGTAAACGTGTCTATTACTATCTCTGATGATCTCAGCAATGAGTTGTATATCAGTGCTAGACACCACTGATGTTACTAGCATTCACATTAATAAAGAACTGCAAGATCATCTCCATCTCTTCTCAAAGGCATTTTATTTTTTACACATTCCATATAAAATTTGATAATGGATTGTAAAAGACAAACAAATTATGGCCAGGTGGATAGATTTATTTAATTTATTTAATTATTTTGGTACTTGAATTGTGAAAATTGTGTTTTGTCCCTGCAGAAACACAACAGAAAGATTTAAGAATGCATGATATTAGTTAGTGCCTGTAGAAGGTAAAGAAGTTTCATATTGCTGCTGAAGTCTCAAGAAGGAAAAAAGGGACAATCTAAAAAAATCCCCAAAAGGCTCATTAAGAAGCACTCTATTTATGCATCGGTGTATCGTGCTAAATTTACTTGCTAACTTTGATGCCAACAGTGACTGGTACTAATGAAAAGCTTATGCAACATCTGAGAGTTCAGTAAAATAAAAATAAATGTTTAAAGAGTTAGGTTACAATAAACTCTAATTACTTGTTTAGTATTATACAAGGCTGTAATTAACAGTTCAGTGTTACAAACACTGGGCAACAGAGGACACATTTACAGTATGTACAAACACTGTTGTTAGCAAGGTTTTGATATCGTATGGTCTTTCCCTTCTACTAGCAGTTTAAATGGCTTAGATATAATAGATGCAGTAGGGAAATCTGGCCAGAATAATGTTACCTACCCCAGTTTAAGATGGATCTTAAGCTGCTGCTTAAATTCACCTGTCTCTAAAAAGAAGTTTCTTAAACATATGCTTGACAGGAGTATGTGCTAAGACAACATTTCTTACAGCAGCACAGACATAAGTATTTTCTTCACTTAGAGCCAGGATGTTATGTTTCATCTGAAACCCTTCTAATCAAGGCAAGAAAATTCTTAGAGTCACCTCAGTAACAGGGATGTAAAACACACTTGTGTCTGAACCAGATCCAGTAAAAGAAAGGCAAATTGGATTCATGTTTGGTCAGGGCCTATGGATAGGTTGCTAAGAAGATTCAGGGCTCATGCAGTGTCTACAAGATTGTGAGTTTCCTGCATTTTATGGACCTTTTAATTAATTATGTTTTAAAAAGAGAGCAAGGGATACCAGTCTTATCAGGAGGGCATTGTGCTTATATTTGCTCGACAGTAAATTTGAAACAAGAGGAGCTCATCAGAACAAAGACAGTAGAAGGCCACCTACAGAGGCTTATCTAATGCGATAGACTCTACAAAAACCCAAATTCAAACAAATATTTCAGAGGGAAATGCTGACCCTGAGGGATTCTTCCTGTCAAGGGCAGTACTAATTTTCAGCTCCTCTCTAGATTCCATTATGGACTTTTAATACTGCTGATCAATGCTTGCTACCAATTTGTCTCAGAGAAGTGGCAGGACACAGGAGCATATTCCGTAATTTAGAAAGATAAAAGCAGTGCTCAACATGGAGATACTGCAACCCTGCTGCTAGAGGGCTCACCTGTGAAGACTCAGAGGACCCAAATCTTATCTCCATGAAGACCCAGATCTATCTCCACCTCTTTGCTTTTTGTCTTTGATGTTTCAGCGTGAGCTGTCTGGACAGCTGAAGAGCTGGCATCAAGGGGAAAACTACTATATACTTGGATCCCCACTACCAGCAGGGTCCAGCTCTTATGTTGGATCAGGTCATGCAAGAACACCTGAACAAGACAAATCCCATGAGACAGCAATAGGAAGCTTTCAGAGAGCATGGTGCAGCTACAATGCTGTCTTCATCTATTAAGTACCTCAGCTCATACAGTACAAGTCTCTGATGCTAAATTGCATCATTCTGCATTACAGCATTTGTAAATGCACATTGCTGCTTCATGCTGCAGCTTTTGTGCTTCCTGTTTTCTGTGACTGCTAGCTCAGAAGCCACCCCTTTCTGGTAAGAAATGACCAGATTTCAGCTGATCATACCCATGTAGTCTCTCAATTGAGCTGCAGTCACCTGATGCAAGTGGGAAAGCAGCAATCAGAGCTTGGAAAACCTGAGGCTGTGGTGGCTCTGTGCTAATACAGCAAGTCACCTCAGCAACCTAAATTTTACCTCCTTTGTACTCTCTTCTGCCTTCCCTAAAATACTATACTGAGTGCTGGATTTCCAGATTTACAATTCATGGTAGTTTAACCAAGACCAGTTTGTTGAGGTTCCTTTTCCAATGCCATGGACGTTTCCCAGAGCAGGACTCACCTGGGTGGGAGGCAGACCCTCCCTCATGCCTGCTTCTGATGCCTAACAAGCTACTCTGGGAAGGCATCTTCCCCCTTCACCATTGCTGCTGCAGCTGCAAGGTGCAATTCTTTGACTTTGTCATCTCTAACATGATCATAATCTTATATGGTACAAGTGTATTTTAAAAGCATGCTGGTGGGCTTTCATTCTCCCCCCGTGTGATGGAGCAGGCACCAGACACATTCATTACCCCACCCAGAGAAAAGAAAAGCCATCAGCAACCCATCCACAGCTTGGTGGGGTGTTATGGCTGAGAGGGGGGTTACAGCTTTCCATGCCCAAGGTCTCTGGTCTGGGAGTGCTTCTCCATGTGGGAGTCTGCAGTACTGGGGACCAAAATGGTTTCTGTACCAATACTCCCACTTTTGATATGCTAGTTCTAATTCTTGTGCCCTCTGTGTTGTTCTGCATTTTCTCCTCAAAAATTTGTGCTGTTCACTTCAGATGGACCACTGGTCCTACCTGTAACCTCTGAACACTGAACAAGAGCAATCATCTCTGGTTTTTAATTAAGGTGCTGTAGTGGGACTACCAGCAGGAGCTTCTGGCACACTGAGCTACTGAAGCTTTTGTCAGCCAGGTGAATTCAAAGGCAAAGTTGTACAACAAAGCAAATGGAAGAAAAGAATATTCATGAATGTCTCTTTCAATAGCCAGATGTTAAAATGGCTATGTAAAGCTGAAGAAAAAATTACATACCTGAAGTATTTTTAACTTACTATTTGTTATATACAGGAGAGGAATTGTTAGCTTAAAAAGATTTAAAGTATAATAACAACACAGCTTTGATCTGCAGTTTTTCCTTTTCTCTGCTCCTTCTGGTATTTGATGATGGAAACAGACAAGTTGATTGGGCCTTACCTGTGGATAACTATCTTTTAATATTTTTTACATAAGCATATTTTTTACACAAGCACATTACTGGTTGGGATGTCTGTACAGGGGCAAGAGGGAAACACTCATTGTCCATTGTACAGACTGAGCTGCATTCCCCATGCAAAAAAAAAAAAAACAAACAGACCAACAAACAAACAAACAAACAAAACACCAAAAAAAACCCCCACAAAAATCCATGGTTCACTCACATCAGGAATTTAAAAGAGGCAAATATTGCCAATCTTATGAATATACTTTTTTCAAACCAACCACATCTGCCCTCACTGTGTCCTCTAATGTTTTAGACTCTGCATGGTGGCTTTAAATGACTTTAAAAATGTAATTTTCACATTCTTGTTTGTTTTGACCGATTCCTTAATGCAATATAAAGTACTTTCTAGAAACAATCCTTCTCTTTCAGACAAAGGCACCAAAGTAAACATCCCTTTGATTTATGCTTGGCAGCAGTGAAAGAAACCCATCCTCAACATGAAATTATTTTACTGCTGAAACAATTGGTTATTAAATAAATCTTAGGTGATTTTTCAGAAATGTGCAACTCCTACAGTCTCTTTTTTCTAATAGACTTTTCTATCTATGCTTTTACCACAACCTGGCTCCTTACCATAAAGAATATGGAATTTTTCAATAATTTAGAGAGAAAATGGTCATGGGAGCACTAACCTTGTGTACCCCTTCAATATGGTTTGGATTGGAAGGGACCTTAAAGATCATCTAGGTCCAACCAGACACCTTCCCTCCCACTAGACCAGGTTGCTCCAATCCCCATCCAACCTGACCTTGAATATTTCTAGGAATGAGGTATCCACAGCTTCCCTGGGCAACATGTTCCAGTGTCTCACCACTCTCATAGTAAAGAATCTCTTCCCTATATCTAGTCTAAATCTACCCTCTTTCAGTTTAAAGTCATGGCCCCTTGTCTTGTCGCTACAAGCCTTACTAAAAAATCCCTCCTCATCTTTCTTGTGAGCCCCCTTTATATACAAGAAGGCTGCTATAAGATTTCCTTGGAACCTTTTCTACAGGCTGAATAACCCCAGCTCTCTCAGCCAGTCCTTGTAGGAGAGCTGCTGCAGCCCCCTGATCATCTTAATGGCCCTCCTCTGGACTTGCTCCAACAGCTCCATATCCTTCCTGTGTTGAGGGCTCCAGAACTGGACACAGTACTCCAGGTGGGGTCTCATGAGAGGAGAATACAGGGGGAGAATCACCTCCCCTGACCTGCTAGCCACAGTCTTTCAATGCATCCCATGATAGAGTTGGCTTTCTGGGCTGCAAGCATACATTGATGGCTCATGTTGAGCTTCTCATCAACCAACACTTCCAAGTGTTGGTTTTCCTCAGGGCTGCCCTCAATCCATTCTCTACCCAGCCCATATTTGTGCTTGGGATTGCCCAGATCCAAGTGAAGGACCTTGCATTTGGCCTCGTTGAACTCCATGAGGTTGGCATGGGCCCACCTTTCAAGCCTGTCGAGGTCCCTCTGGATGGCATCCCTTCTCCTCAGTGTGTCAACCATACCACACAGCCTGGTGTTGTCAGCAAACGGTGCACTTAATTCCAATACCCACGTCTCCAACAAAGATATTAAACAGCACTGGTCCCAGACCCTTGAGGAACACCACTTGTCACTATTCTCCACTTCAACATTGAGCCATTGACCACTCATCTTTGACCATCCAGTCAATTCCTTATCTACTGAGTGATCCATCTCTCAAATCTGTGTCTTCCAATTTAGAAGCCAGGATGTCACATGGGACAGTGTCAAATGCTTTGCACAAGTCGTGGTAGATGACATCAGTTGCTCTCCCCTTGTCCACTGATCCTGTGACCCCATTGTCGAAGGCCAACAAATTTGTCAGGCACAATTGCCCTTGGTGAAGCCATGCTGGTCACCACCAGTCTCCACCTTTTCCACGTGTCATGTCTCCATCCTGAGTGCCAGGTTGGTTAGTATGAATACTGGACCCAGACTCTGACCAGAGTATTACTCTGGGTCACCGTGCTTAGCATCCATTCTGGTGTCCATTTTGTCCTTTGAAGATCTTGAGTGTAAATATCCAGCTATGCAGTAGCTTCCCACATATTTTCTGTGTTTATGAGATTTTTAGATTTTTTTCATATGAGGTAGTACCAAAAATGGTTCTAATATCCCAGATGTAGGACATCTACTGTTTCTTCCTTAATGACAAGTCCAATTACCTTGCTGTAGAGGAAAATAAGCTTGCCAGGATGTGCTCTTGATAGAACTGCTCCCTTACTTCTTGAGACCTTCAAGCACAGAAGTGGCTTGATCAAGGTAACCGTGGAGAGCTGCAGAGAGCTGAGCAGTCAGTAATTCCCTACTTCTACACACTACCCCTTTTAAAAAAGCAACTATACATTCCTGGGTTTTTTCCCTTCTTCTTGGTATTTCTCCTATCCCACTTGGAGTTTTGAAGAGGACCTATGATAATCTGAGACAGCTTTAGCAGGATCTTTAGCCTAGGAAAAGCTTGTCTGACATGCCTGACAGGAAAGCCTCCAAGCTAGCTAATGACTGGCTCACTTTTTCTCATCCAATTTCACTTGTCACTGGTGTTAATTTTATGAGCCACTTGCTCACAGCCAGCCTTCCCTTAAAAAAGACTGATGTAAAAAGTGTCTTTACAGAAGACTTTCCAGTTAGAGAAGAATCTTGAGCTTACATTATCCTGCACCTCCCAGTTTCACCTTCCCACCATGCAGCCTTCCTTCCTCCTTACCCATTACTCTGGGAATCTCAACCTCTGCTCCCTCACTTGCCTTTGCTTTCCCACTGGCATTGCCCTATTCTTCCCAGGTAGTGAAGTGCTGGAGCAACATCTATTTTCTCTGTTCTGATTAAGAAACCATCCCTGACCAGCATGAGAGGAGGTTTAATGTCATATAGTCTGGTGGTGAGCTCACCAGGAAGAGTAGTACTTGTGGTACAGGCTGCAGGGACAGCCAGACACAGAGATGGCATGGGATCCATACCTTACTCCTCTCACTTTACGATGTCCAGAAACCTGGGGACTCCAAATGTGTCAAAGTTGCAGCTAGTTTTTTCTCTAAGAACAATAATTCACATTTCAGATATATTTGCCCCAATCTTACACATCCTTAAACAAATTTAAAATCTATGCACAACTGCTTAGGCAGTGCAAGTATTTGTGCCAAACACTACTGAATATACAACATCCCAACTTTTTAAACCAATTGCAATCCACAACTCTGTTTAAACTGCAAGCATCTGTTACCATCCAAGGAGAAGAATCTTCAAAGAGACATCAGCTTAAAGAAATAAACAAGGAACAGATTTTTTTTTTAAGGAAAGAGCAACGCCTGTGGCAGTGCTCTGTAAGCAGGGAAAGGCAAAGCCTAAATTAATCATGTCAAGTGTTCTGTTTGAATTAGTCAATCAGGTCTAAGTATGGTATTTATTCTAGTGATCTGGGGGTTATCTGTGCAGAACAGAAGGAACAACATAAAAGTAGCACTAGAAGTTGAATGGAAGGAGCAGAACATGGCTGTGACGTTTCCCTAAGAAACCTAGCAGCAAGGCAGGTAGGATGGGGAAGGAAATCCCAGAGGCTGGCGGCAGGAAGAGATGAAAGGAACTGGTTGCTCAGTGCTGGGTGTGCACAGGCCATGGGGTAGAGGACAAACTGGGGGCTGCAACTGCTTTAGTACTTCTGTGTCAGCAACTACAGCTTCAGTGGTCATGCAGAGCAGAAAATAAAGCTGCAGCAGGCAACGCAGCACTTAAGGACAAAGCCCTCACTGAGCCCAACCTCAGGACTGTGGGTTAGTGCTATACCACAAGTGCATGGTGCTGCAGCAAGGCAGAACATTTCATGCAATATGAACTTCTTGTACCACGTCACTATGCTCTGCTGGGAACAAGATGCTCTGTTCCTCTGCATCTTAATGGAACAAAGGGTGTCTCCCCTTGCCACTGTGTAAAAAGCACACACTGTGATACTCACAGGGCTCTTCCTCCCAGTTCTCTCTTTAAAGCCAGATCAGATGACTCTATGGGAAGGTGTCTGGTGCTAAATGGTTCAGCTGTATCACCAAGGGGTCAAGGAGAGAGCCATGATTTACACTTCAGACAAGCAGGCATAGCTGGCAGGTAACATCTTTCATGAAGCATCTCTAAATGTCATCACCACACAAGGCCTGAGAGATGTAGCCTTGAAACCCCCCCCCCCCTTTTTCTCCTGGCTGCATGTGGTTTTGCCCTCTACAATAATACAAAATATATAAACTAACAAAAGTCAAGTGTAACACCTCAGATGCATGAGATCAATGACAAGGTGATTTCAGCTGCTGTGCAAGTGTGTGCCTTACAAGATCACACAACTTAGTAGCAAATGACACTGTTTTGAACCTGTTTCTGAGTGCTTCACCCCACCTCAAAGAAAAAAGCAGCAGCAGCAGAAAAGGCTTGGAAAAGTGCACTGGTGTCAAACATGGAAAGGCTCCTGTCTAAGGAGAGGTCAAATGGTATCTTCAGCTCCTAAAAGAGGCAGCCAAGGAGAAGCATGAGGGACATTAATATTTCTAGAGACAGATGACATTCTGGGGGGCGCAGAGGAAACAATGTGCAATTACACCTTGGAACTGCTTTTGCTATCAAAGTAGGGAACACATAACTAGTAGTTTAGGAGTTTTAAGACAAAGCAGACCTTTTCCACAAAGTATGTAATTAAATTATGGAACACAACACTGTGGGATTTTATGGATGTCAAGACTATAAATATGTTAAAAACAACATTTAAAGGAAGGCACAGAGATCCATGAGCAACAATTAAGCCCATTGATACAGGCATAACCTCCACATTAAGAGGTCTCCAAACTGCAGATGGTCATAAATGAGGGTGTGTATTGGAAGCTCACTGTATACGTGGGCTGTTTGTATGTATTTTATATGCATCCACCACTCACTGTTACAAAGACCCTTCGGAACCCAGCATGCAATCCACCTGACCCAGGTTCAGCATTCTGTACCATTTTTAAAGTAATTATCTTTTAAATGCAAAACCATATGAAGTCCCTCTGCCCAACTAGGTTCTCCTTAGTCGCTCTGCTCCTTCTTGTCATTTCCGAGGCAGAGGATTATCTAATACGTTGTAATTAAATTGGCAACACACTGTTTCTGCTGTCAAGACATGAGTCACTTTTTTATGCACAAATCTCATTCCAATGACACAGTTGCAAAGGCATCTTTTCAAACTCTTCTTCTTAACAGTGGCTTATTTTTTAATTCTGAGCTAAGCTGTCAGCAAAAACTGTTTTGCAGCGAGTGGCAATCAATCCAGCCTTGTCTCTCAACAAGTTGAGAGTTTTGACATAGTGGAGTTCTCACATAGAGGTTTGGTTATGAAGAGGAAGTTTTTTAATGCTTTTTAAAAGCATACTTCTGTTAAAATCCTCCACTTTTAGAAAGAAAAGCTCTATCTAAAGAAATAGGCTGTTTGCCTCAGCACCTCTTGAAATTTCAGTAATATTGCCACGTACGTGCTCGGAAAGACATATTTCATCAGTTTCACTTGACATTTTTAACTCCCTAATGCAGGAAGAAGTGTCAGCCAGGACTTGCCAAGAAATATGTCAGCTGGTACATGGCAGACCAGTTCAGTGAAGTATTAGCTGTTTGGCAACTGGTTGGTTATCTCCTACATTACTTGAACAGGGATTATGAATTATTCAGCTGCATTATGAAACAGATAAATATGATACATTTCTCAGATTTCAGAAAAGTTAAAACACTGGGTGCAGAATAAAGGGATTGCATTATGCAAAAGAAAAAAACTGGTATCCGTATGGAGAAAACATTTCCTAACAAAGATACCTATTCTGTGGCTGAAAAGTCCCTCATGGGAAGAGGTAGAGGTGTCATCACTTGAGATATTTAAAACCAGACTAGACAAAGCATTCATCACTACAGGAGCAGAGGAAATGGATAAAATTACTTATTAGGCTTTTTTCTACCCATCTCTGATTTCTATAATTTAAAACGTTTCTCAAAATGCAAACCACTTTTTTATAACAGAGGAAAGAGACAGAAATACAATAAAAGGACATTTGGTTGTAGTATCACCCAGCACAATGAAACTTGATTTGAAATGAAATTTATGCTAGCAATTCAGATTGCAAGATGACTTCTCTATGCTTAAGGTTTAGTGCTGAAAGCTTTGCTACTGCCACATGTCTCTTAAATGATGATTTACCATCCCCAGACTGGTGTAGCAAGACAAACCTCTTCTAGGGCACGGCGCTTCAAGGTCCAACCAGCAGAGACTCACAAGTAGTGCTCTGAGCCTATAGCCCTCCGGGCTGACTAGCCTGGATCAGTGCTATTGCTCCAAGAGCAACTGACCTCTCTGCTGGCTTGCTCAGGACCGAGCTGAGCCTGTGGGTTTGAGCCTCACCTTTTATTGGCCCCCTAATCCTGCTCATGCGCAGTGGGGGCCTGCCCTAATCAGGCACAGGTGGGCTTGACACAAGCTCATGCCCACTGCCTGGTAATTAGTGGCACCTGGTTGCCTCATTTCACTACAGACTCGGGATCTATTCTCTGCGCCACAACTCCTTATAGGTTCAACTTTTGACAAGGGAAGCAGATGCAGTGCTTTCCAGAAAAGCAACCAAGTATGGGGTTTGTGCCTAAGGTGTGTCAGACTTCTAAAATCCCTGAGTAATTTCCAGTACTAAATACTGATGTCACTCAAAGGATAACATCTCATCTGCTAGTAGTATGAAAGTAAAAGTAGGCTCTCAGAACAGTATCTTTCCATAACTTTGAATATTTTTAAATTATTTCAGACTTCTCACTTCTTCTTTGCCCAGAATTTTTTTTCTCCCTGCTCCATTTAAAATAAATCACACTGTCTTAATTTTGTAGAAACACGAAGAAATTTAGAGGGAAGAAAAACAACCT
Source organism: Calypte anna (assembly GCF_003957555.1). NCBI lineage: Eukaryota > Metazoa > Chordata > Aves > Apodiformes > Trochilidae > Calypte > Calypte anna. Next base: position 61,911,661 of record NC_044245.1, read on the forward strand.
GAAAAACTGTGGGATGATTAAAATGAGCCTGTTTAAGAGTGGAACACTGTGGACTTTTCACCACACCCATAATCCATGCAGGAAGATAAAGTCGTGATGTACAATCTCTGTCCAAGAAATTAAGATGTACAACTGAAGTGAACTGTCACTGAGGTAATGCAGAGGAGTAATATTGAGTCACGGAGGTCCTCAGGCTTGGGACAACCTCTCACTGGTTTTGTACTGGAGAGAAAAAGCAGCATGTAGCCCCTTCTTTTTTTTTGCTTTGACATTGAAACTGTTGTAATAACCTGCTGCCATTTCCCCTCTGTATCCCATTTTCTCTCATGTCCTGGATACAATTTGCCACCTTTTAAGGATTTATCTTGTTTTGCTTGACTGAGCTGTAAAATGCTGGCAACCCTGGAGTTTGCCAGTAGTGTTATCAGGACCAGAGTTCACCTATTTTAAGTGTTTTATTGTAGCATTTAAAGTTTTGCAGACACATACTCAAAATAGTAGGGCAAAGCTCACAATGTAACTAAACCAAAGACATAAATCAGTCCACATTCGGTCAATCCTGTTTCAAAGATTGCAGCTTTAAATAGTTAATGTAATAGAGGTGGCATGCCCAAATCTGTATTTCTTTAAATTATGAAGTGCAATACTCTGCCATTTGGGAAGTAAAAATACTCAACTGTAGCAGCAGTAGCAAATGACTTTTAATTGCCAAATGTATTTTAAAAAACAGAAGGTTGAGTATGAAAAACAATGGACTTTGTTTGTAGCTCTGCCCCAAACCCCTTATTTAAAGCGCAGCACACAGCCCACTCGCAGCCCCAAGGCCCCACATCCTGTTTGTGAACCCACAGGCCCTGCTTTCCATGTAACCCACTCACTGCTGATTGCCCTTTAGGCTCAGGTCCCAGGCCACACTTGCAGAAGAGCTTTGTCCCTCACTGGATCCTTCTCAGAGGACGGTCCAGCTCAGTGCATCCTTCCTGGTGCTGTGCCCAGCAACCACTACTGCATCATCCTGCCCCAGCCCTCAGGGGATGTCACTGCAAAAAAGGAGCTGGTGAGGATACAGTCTGTACCCATAGGGTAAGCAGAAGCTAAAACAACAGCAACAACAAAAAAAATCTCATTTGAACTAAATGCATCTTATAGCAATGAATCTATCTATAACAGTATGTACCTGGTTGAGTCACGTATCCGGGCAAAGCAAGGATAAAATCCTACTGAAAGGGAATTGCTTTAGTGTGCAGGCTGAAAGAGCCATTTTACAACCACAGGAGCCATTACTTTCCAAGGAGAGAAAAAAGTCACAGAAAGGTAAGGAAATGCAGGCAGGTACGGAGGACTCATTTCTAGCCCTATTTACACTGACTTCAGCTGAGTTACTCCAGTGCAGGAGACGCTGGAGTTTTGAGTTCTAAGTCTTGCGAATGGTGGAGAATAAAAATAATAAAAGAGTAGTATCTGACGTTCTTCCAGTCTTAGTCACACAGCAAACATCTCCTCCACAAATAATTGAGATTTAAACCTACTAGGAATTCTCAACGGCCATATTATAAGTCATATAGGTATTTTATGAGACCAAAGCTGTACTAACATCCTCTGGCTGAACAGCAGATTAGCTATACAGTCAATATATTTTTGCACTCTCACATATTTGAGTGGGTTAGTATTGCAACACAGTAAAAAATAAAAGCATAAATTTAAGAGGCTGGCAGTTTTAAAAGTGGTGAAGTATAATAACAGCTGTGTTTATTTGTGCAGGGATGTGTAACTGGTATCACTGTAATCCTGCTGAGATCAGTCTCTGTTTTAAAACAGAGTACAAAATACCTGGTGCTGGAGGTAAGAGACTTTTAATCAACTGACAATCAAAGGGGAGAGACAACAGGTATCACTGTAGACATGTTGTGCAGAGGTAATACATAGATATCACACGTTTGCATAACCTACTTCCTCTATTAGGCAGCCCTTTATTAGAGACACTATATTCAGACAGATTGAACAAACCCTAAAACACAAATCCCTAACAATACAAATACATCTTTTCTCAAAGTTACTAAGTACTAAAAAAACCCACACAGGTTTCTACTTGATTTTTTTTTCTTTGTTTTGCTTTTTTTTTACACAATTATTGTTAGATACTTAAAATTTGAGTTCATAGACAAGTCAAACCTTGCAATGTACCAGGATTGGAGATGATACCTCTTTTAACTATATGTGCTTTACGACAAACAGTAAAAACAATTACATAGGAATAGTAATTTCTAGGAATTCTGAAAATATTTTAGCTATAGTTGTTACCAAGTCATTACAGAAAAGTCTGGAACATTTCCTCTAATCATTCAGTACATAGATCCATAACTCCATACACTTGAAAACTATAATTTCTCTAGAAGTTTTCTTCTTACATATGTCTATATATACACACATAGAAATGCACTACTAGAAAAATGAGTGCCAGTAAAAGCAGAATTTTTCCATTTCCACATTTTTCCCTATGTTTTTAATAGGAATGGAACTCTAGATACCATCTGTACCATCTACAAAAATGGGACCAGCTTTCCCATCAGCATTTTTCATTCTTACTAAAGACATTTTGCTCTAAGAATATATATTGTTAGGCCATACAGTCAGTCTTCATGCAATGAACCCATCTCCTTCTTACACTGCCTTGAAATTTCTAGATCTTGTGCCTGACCCCAAAATCATGCACTACTCAACTCCTCCTTCTCAGAACTTACCATGCTGTGCACAGTAAAAGGAGTTTGCAGCTTTGGTGTTGACTAGACCTAGTTATACACATAAACATTCAATATTTTTTTTTGTGCTCTTCTAGTATTAAAGGAAAACCTTCCCAAACAAATAGTAACTCCTTACAATGCTCATTCTGTCAACCCAGAAAGCAAAACCCCACCCAATTAACCATTTCAGGTTTTTTTAAAAATTTGTACTAGTGATTGAATGTCCATTTCCTAATGATTGGGAATAAAAGTTAAATGATAGCTGAAGTCACATAAGCCAAAAGCTCCAGTGTAGCTACCTCGGAACAGATGAGCATAAAGTTGGTCAGCCAATTTGTTCAGAGGACTAATGGACTGGAAACATGGTGTGGTGGTGGAAATTCTGGGAGGCAGAGTGAACATAAGAAAACATAGCTAGAGAAGTCTGCAGATCTCCGAACTCCCAAAGAGAAGCCTAAGGTGTATGTACACTAAAATAAGTGTACCTAGAGAAGACCAAATGTGTGACTGGATCCCTGGAAGTACTCATGAGCAGGAGTATCTCAGAGGATGAGGCCTCTGTTTAGGAAAACAGTTTTGGAGATATGATTTTAGCATGGGGGGGAAAAAAGATTCCTCATGTCATAGATTGCAAAAAACCCACGACCATAGACCTCTCGTATTTTTCTTATAACAAGAGCTGGAAAAAGCAATGGTAGCAGAAATAACAAATATTCCAAAGCATGAGTGGATGAAGAGGTGCTGTACTTGATCTGTAAGGTGCCTGTTATACTTATTTCTTCTAGGGTGGATCCTGCAGCCCTGACTGACATGATCAAGCCAATACAAATCAAAGGGCTACTCAATGAACAGTGGCAGAAGTAGCAGGCACCAAGTTTGGCATTTTCCTTTTACCCCTTACTACAACTTGGCCTCTTAAAATCAGCATATAAAATTTTATTTCCATTGTTTAACTTAAAAAAGGAGGAGGGGGAATAAAATCAAGTAGAAAAAAAAGGATCATATAACTAGAGCCACTGCTTCCATTTAGTGGGGTGGACAACAATAAGAATAAATAAGAATACAAAGACAGGATAAATCAACTATGCTACACATGTGACAATACATCTTATTGATTGTATTTTTATCAAGATGACATGCAGTCTAGAACTTCATGGCAAACACACTGACAAAAGCCATAAACCATAAGAATAACAAGGCTCGAAGGAACAAGGCTTACAAAGACAACCCCAAGGGTAACCTTCTTAGATACCAGCAAATAAATCCCTAAAGGCAAGGAACTAAAGTACAGCAGCCCTAGCAACCACACCAGCACCCGAATTGAAGTCTGGAAGAGCAAAGATGTGCAGTTCCACACTGTCCAGTTGTGGGACACAGTTGCGACAGAGTCAAAACTTGTAGGTCTGTAAAATTCCACCACAGGGGTTGAGTTCAGAGTCTGGGGACTTTCTCTTTGTACTTCCATAATTGTTATGACCAGGCAATTAGAAGAGGTGTGGGATGGGCTAACCAGAGATGCCAGCCTTTTGGGGGTCAGCAACAGTTCTGTAGGGTTGTCTGGTAGGCACTTCTTTCCCTTTCCCCCACAAGCTAAATTCAGAAGGATGTTGTTGTCATCAGGAAGACTGCTCACCTCATCATCTGGCAGGCATGTTTCAAACCTGCAAAAGGGGCACACTATGACTCCTTGCGGGGAATCACCAAAGTCTATGATCTTGGAAAGGCATTTAGCGCACACTCTGTGACAGCACTCCAGCACTTTGGGCTTTCTCTGTCGCAGGTTATAGCGGTTGTAACAGATCTTGCACTCGAGCTCATCTGAGCTCTGAGTCTCCACAGACTCCTCTGGCAGCTGACTGGTCATTTCTTCTGATGGGTTCTAAAATTTGCGGGGAAAGGAGTCAAGGAACAAAGAGGTCCCTCAGGCTTATTTTAGAACTTTTTCCTGATGATTGTATCACCCATCTCAAACAGGGAAAGAGGAGATGACATTGTCAAAAAGCATCAGTAAGTATTCATTTTCAGCTTCTGCTAGGGACAGTGCACAGCATGTCCTTTATTCTGAACCAGGCATCCATCTGAAGCACATGATGTGGAATTTCTGTGGAAGAAAAGAAAATAAAATGCTGTAGTAGGTGAAATATGGAAGTTCCACTTTTTACAAGCTTAGATTCCTTTGCTAAAAATATCTCTAAGGTAGCCTTTTTCTCTGGCATATGAGGCCTATATAGCTGTCATGCTGATAAAATTTAATATCACGCTGCACGCATTTGTTTTAGACCTGTAACTTTGACTGGCTCTGCCCATGAAGTTCTCAGCAGAAGCTGCAATCTAATCACTGATCTGAGACCATTTGTTGAAACCCTGGTTTCCTAAGGAAACGAGACCTGACCCCTGGGGCTTTTCACCTTTTGCAGTCACTTGTGAACCTGTTGTCCAATTTCAAACAAATCCTCAGAGGGGCAGCAGTACTGAAGATAATGAAGCTTCTAAAAAAGTAATGAACAGTGGCAGCTGGGGAAAGGAGAGGTATTTATAATAACTACCACTTATCCTGGAGTGGTCAGCCAGCACACACCCAGCCTCTACTCTGAACAGGCAGCACACTGCCTGTTGCTCAGCCAGAGAGGAGGGCAACACAAGAGAAAGCTGGTGACAGTATAGGGAAATACAGAGTTTTTTGGGGTGGAGTGGCTATATGAGGGGAGTGGGGTTATTTTAAAGAGGTATGAGTGACCCGTGTCAAAATTGTTAAAGATCAGGCTTTATTCGTTCTGCTGCTTGTGGAACAGCTGATTTCTCTCCCCTAGCTGCCAAAGGCAGATACCAGAAATGAGGGTTCTTCAGCCTGCAACAAATGCTTCCTTTAATGTGGGAATGCTGGGATGAAGGCTAACCTGTCTCTCAAGGGCATTAACCAGATGCACTGGTTAACCCTTTCCACACCTCAGTTAAGGGAAGGCTCGTGGCACGCTCTCACTGTGCCACCAGACCCATCAGCCTCCCCTAACAACATCTTTTGTCATATTTTGTGATCATGCATTTTCATGATTTCAGGAAACAGCCCATGTATTATAAGCAAATATTAACCAGAACTATGTATTCTGGGGAGCAGTAACTACCAGTACTTGCAAACCAGATCTATCTGCCAGACAATATAAACTTCTCCCAAATTCAGGCATATGCTTGCTCACACAGATGGGTGCTACTCATTCCATTACTGCTAGAGATGGCAAAGAACTTGACATGATCAAATGATGGGGGTCAGTACTTGTATCCAGCTGTTTCCTGCATTTTCAATAAATGGCAGGCACACAGATTATGGAAACAAAAAAAGAAAAAAAAAGTGGCCTATTTCAATAAAATTCTCTCTTGACTGTTCATTTTAGTAAATGTTTGGTTCCTTTTCCCTGGGAAGTTTTTACTTACTCCTAGCATTCAAATCTGTGTGCTTTTTTGAAAGCAAAGCAAGCAAGTTCTGTCTTTTAATCAATGTGCTCATTCTGTCAATACATTTTACCTGCCAGTCATCAAGTACAGTAGAGTCTCTTTCATGGTCCCTTGTTCCTACTCTGCTTTAAGTATTTTCCATTCTCTAGCTTAGCTTTCAGCACAATATGTCTTCTCTTAGTAGCCTCATTTCTAAAACTGACCTTCTGGATTTTAGAAGAAAGACTTTACACTTCAAACAACACAGTAATGAAAACTAAAATATATTGAATAAAAAAAAATTCTGTACAAATTTATAACAGACATGGCCTCCACCTCATTCCATTTTCTTAACTTTTCCCTGTCTCTTCTGATTTATTACTTTAGTCCTTTTAAAGTTTTCATCTCTGCCTTACTGTTGTTTTTATTGTCTGCAATGTGGTGTCTTGCATTATTTGTGCAATATTTGTGGTGTCTTCATTAGGCAAGGCAAACATGAGACGACTGATTGTAATTATCAGTGTACAAGCTGAACATCTTATATGAGGCAAACGGTACATATTTCACAGATCATGTAACCTATCCTTTATCCATTGTTTCACTGTGTGCACCCTTATTCTTTTCACGACTATTTTTCATTCCAAATACCATCTTCTAGATGACTTTTAGCCATATATAAATGTCATGAGCTGGTAACTTTCCAAAGGATGAAGAAAACACAAAATGGACCTAAAAAAGGTGAAATTCCATCCTACAGGAAGGCAAAGCACCACTAAAAAGCTAAAAAGTCAAACAAAACAAGCAATGGTTTTGAACTTTTACATCTTGAGTATCATTCATCTTCTGTACCTGAGGTGAATGAGGATTACTAACACATTCATGCTTCACAGCTAAGGCAAATGTTGTCCTATGACATAAAAATAGATTTCTGATCAACTAAAAAACCTTCCAGAAAATGTGTCTGCTTCTCTTGGAAAATTGTGACCTCTGTCTGAAAACTCACAACTAGAAAGTCTTTGTATTTTACTGTCTATCTTTCTGATAGATATATCCAGGTTTTCTCAAAAAAACCCCCATCCCATCCCATCCCATCCCATCCCATCCCATCCCATCCCATCCCACTTTCCAACCAATTATGTTCAGGTATAAATCACTTCTGTCTGGATCAGTTTTCAATCCAAAAGTATTTTCCTGATTCTCCTTTAAATGGCCAAATTTAGCATTAATAAAAAGAATAAAAAGTCCCTGGGACTAGTAATTTCCTAATTGCTAAACTGGGACCATTATCTTTATTTCCAGAACACAAGGAGCCTCCTATTGCAGTTTTTCTCATGAGCCATTCTACAAATTGTTTTCAAACTTATTTTTTAATTATTAGTTTCAATTAAACTGTTAGAAAATTAGCTACTCCTATTCTTTCTCCCAACAGTCTTTTCAGAACACATTAATCAGTAATAAAACATCACTGGTTGCTTTTTTCTTTAGATATGTTTAGATGCTTAATTTCTCCTTAGGTGTCTAGTGTGATTAGTGATTGCTACTATTCTTTATTGATACATCTTTTAATTTGAAAATTATAATTTAATCACTAATTGCTATTAACATTATTCTTACATTTTTTACCTTCTCACCTCTCTTGTGGTTTTAGATGCTTTCTCTGTGTTTTTTGCTTTCCTGGTATCTTAGGGAATTTTCTATTATTCCTTATTAATACCCACTTTCTTGACCATTGTTGTTTTGCTGAGCACTGACACCTTTTGGAACTTAATTAATGCTGAACTGCTATACATCACATATACTAAAAAGTTCTCTGATCTGAGACCAATTAAAAATCTAAGGAACTTGAGGATTTGAAAGAAATTTGAATTCAAATTAGAGTCTTTGAAAAATGAGAAACTTCCTGAGAAATATGGTCAGTTACTCCTTCAGAAAACTTCTAGTCTATGTCGGACATTTTCTAGCTTGTTTTTTGCCTATCTCCCCTGTCTTCCAGTATTCACTGGAAGTATAAGGCATTCAAATTGGGAAAAGATCACATGCTGCCCCTCTGAGACCTGGTCTCCCACCAAAAAGTGGCAATTCACATACTTCTGCTTGCTGTGTGTTGGAAGAAGATAGAATACGAAGCAGAAAAAAAAGTTATTGTATCTGTGTTTGTATTTTGTCCTCCTTTTTGAGACATTTTTTATGATGCCATAAGAAGGTATGTCCCTATTACATACTGCAGTAGTCCATTAACATTTAGGCTTTTTGAAAACACTGGGCTGAAATCTGTATCTGTGTGTCCTTTCTGACCTTGACATCTAGAGGGCAGTCAAGTGAAAATTCCTGAGTGCAAATCCTATGATGAGTCTAACCTCTTTCACATCAAGCACAAAATTGCTGTTGACTTGAGATCAAAGTGTGGTCCCAAGTCTATTTTTAAAGCACGGTGCATAATTTTATTAATTCTGTTATTTTTCATGACTTTAAAATACTCCCTGTGTCCATTTTTCCACTTGAGCTTATTTATTTTTAGATAAAGGCATCTCACCTCCTTGTTTGATATGAACGGACACAAGTTGCAACTAGGGAAATTTCAATTAGGTATTAGGAAAAAAAAAACCCCACAAAGTGTTCAAACACAGGAACAGGTGCCCATAGAGCTGGAAATGAAACCTCCAACCTTATAGATATGGAAAACAAACCTGGCCATGCCACTCTGCCTTGGAATTTGGCCCTGCTTTGAGCAAAGGGAACTGGACCATTTCTGGAGATTCTTCCCACCTAAACTATTCCATGTTTCAGTGTCCTGAACTCACTTTATGTGATCTATTTTAGAAGCTTTGCTGCTTACTGAATAAGCAATCAGGCTGATATTGCTTATGGAGCTAAAAATCTCTTCTAGATAATAGTTCTTTCATTTAATATGTGAATATAAACTACTAGACATGTACAATGATAACAGCATCCACTGCAGTTTATCCATAGGCAAACACCTCTGTTCTACTATGACAAGCACTTGTCTTTTGTAAGAGTTCTGCCTAAGCACTGCAGGACTCAACCCATAATCCCTGTTCCCATATTCCTGCCACTGCTTGAGCTCTCACTCCCTCTTTTTCCCTTCTTGGTCCCACCTGTCCTGTACATAGCAGACTCCTCTACCCAACCCTTTTACTAGAAAGGGAGAAAAGCTGCAGACAGACAGCCTGGCTGGGTGACAGAAGGGGTGACAGAAGACAGCCAGCAGTGTTCATGGTGTTCTGATGGACTGCTTGATGACAGTCCAAGAAGCTGGGGGGATTTCTTCCCTTGAGGGCAAGAGGAATAAAGACTGAATAAAAAGCAAGCTCTTGTGTGTGACCCCAGGCATGGATGGACAGAGGGCAATGGACTAGGCTGGCCTGAACGTCCACATCGGTTTGCTGCTAATCACTGCTGGATTGCCAGCTGCAGATTGCAGGCATGAAAAGAAAGGTGAATGGGTTGTGCAACATGTTATGGACTCTTTTCACATTTATCTGTCAAACACTGCATAGAAAAAAATGTTCTTATGAGAGGTTAGAATCAGTTAGCTGTAGATGAAACTCTCAGTATTGGAGATCAGTCATGCTGAGTGGATGGGAAATTTGTGCTTCTCTTCCCTAATGAAAGATCATCCTTGCCCAGTTTATCACACTGAACTCTTACCATTCAACTCTCACACCTTTTTTTCTGTGAATGGGTTTTGCCAATATGTGAACATAGCCTAAAATGACATGAGGTCAGTAATTATCTGCTTTAAGACATGATCTACAGAGCTACCCAACACATATTTTCAAAGGTTTTCCAAGAGTTTCCTCTAAATGTAAGCCGAGTGTTTTTTTAGAGAATAAGAGAAAGGAAAGAAAAAATTAAGAGGTAAGTAAAACAAAGAAACTTACTTTCCAACAAGAAGAATTTCTTGCAAAGGCTCACTTGCAGGGAACACAAGAAATGCCTATTCTTCTCCACACAGGTAAAAACTGGTGGAAAGGAGGAAAACAGAATTAATAGAGCAGGAATACAGATGGGAGTGTTTTCAGTCTGTTTTCTCTGAGAGGAGAAGTCCAACTTCTCTGGTTTGGATGGAAGTACCTGTATGTTAATATTTCTGCTTAGAGAAATTTATTGGGTAAATCCCATTTACTGAAATGATTTCTGTAAAATTACCCAGAATTATCTTCACAGATCTGTTGTTGATTTTAAGCCTCTTGCAATATTATGGGCTAAACACTCTGAAGTGCTAGTTCTTCTAGTAAGCACATACTCACAAATGTTAGCAATTCACTCAGTAAAACCCCAACAGCAAAACACCTAAAGAGATAAACTGTGCTGTGAAAGAAGAGTTTTAAAAACATATCGAAATACTTTCCTTCAGGATTCTCAGAAGCTCTTTGATCACTTCTACCTTTCCGAACAAAGTGCAGTCTCCTCCCAGCACAGAACAGAACAGAACAGAACACAACCACCTCCTGTGGACCACTGCCTTCACATCCCAGCTGCTTTGCTGCATTCTGACTCAGCAGGAAATGACCACCTCACTAGATTTTTCCAGCTTGTGCTAAGCCCAGTGCAAAATAAAAAAAAATAAAAATAAAAATAAAAAAACCCAAACCAAAACAAACCCCCCACAAACCACAACTCCAACTGCTTTACTAATCTGACATTTGAATAGACTGCACTCGATGTGCCAGCAGCTATCACATGCTCAACCTGTTTCGAGCCACATTTCTGCTAACACGGGATGGGGTTTTAACAATGGGCATTTCCCTGTCAGCTCTCATCAGTGAGAGACTTTGCACAACAGCTACGGAATGTGGCACACTGATCCGTGCTCAGTTTGTGGTCAGCTCTGTGCTCTGCTATGAAAAATGCCTCAATCCTTTTCACAAAAAAACAAGTTTTTCCATTACACAGGCCATGAGGTTATTTCTCCAATAACAGAAGAGAAATCCTACAACAGACAGAGTAAATGTTTGTGTATTACTGACTGCTTCACAAGTGACTAGTACAAAATGCAAGTATTTTTATGAGAGTTACTGTTACAGTTTTTAGAGTCCTTTTAGAGTCCTTGCCTGATCCCTCTCAATCCTCTACAAAAACAGAAGTACCAGAAAAAAAAAGAAACTCGTAGCTTTTCAGATTCAGTTGTGGGTCTCTGATCATTTAGTATGAGGAGTCATATTAGTCAATATTACTGTGCCATCTTATATTAAAAAAAACCAACCCAAACAACAGTTGATGTTGTTACTGTTGTTATTGTGCTATTATTGTGCTGTTCTTGTTATTATTATTTCCCTTCCTGATAAGTAAGCAGAGATATTTTCATCTAACACAAGGTTCCCTTTATTCAGTATTGTGACACTGCCTCTTAGAGTACTTTCTACATCCTTTACAAGTGCATATTCAGTATCATCAGGCTCCGCTTCCTCTTAACAATATAATTTGCAATTCTTTTTTGTTATTCCAATAACACACATTATGTTTCAGGTAGAATTGGAAAATGGCATGAATAAACAGTGACTGTCTTATTAAAACTCCATTATCCTCAATGACTTTCTTTCTAGCTAGAAGCTACTACAGTGTTGACATGAATCTTAAAACTGACTGTGATGTAGAAAAGAAAGTTTTATTAGTTAGGCTTTTAGACACAAGCAAAACATCTTTCAATATTTCTATAAAGGATTTTTTCTCATACATAATTCATAGGCTATTTATACAGCAATACGTTGAATGACTGCTTAATGTGACAAAGTTGTGGGTTGATTTGTAGCTGTTTTAATACTAAAACTAATAAAGGACAAAGGATCTTAGCACCTGTCGATTTAAACAGATGACACACAGAAAAAGATAGCTTGAAATTTGTGTCTAAAATGGTAAGATTTAGTTTTGGAAATACACTAATTAAACAGAAATCATTCCTTTAAAAATTATTTTTAATTGTTTCACAACCCACTTTCTTCAGCTGTTTTTGTATTGTCTCTTGTAATGTTCTCTCGCTGGCAGTAGTTTTTCCTTTATGACCCAGAAGCCAAGAAATTATCTCCTACAGTAAGAATATATTTCACAATAGAACTAATGACCTTACTATTATTTTTGGGAAAGTTCATATATTCTGCTCTCTGGTAGTAGGGGTGAGTTCTGGCAGCTTTCTCAAATAAGGTGGAGTCCTGTTTCTCTTCTTTAGTGTATGTGTCTTTTAGAAGCTCTTCTGGGGACTTAACAGACTGTAGCACAATCATTCTAGAATATGGCTTTGAAAAGATACAAAATGACAAATAAATAAAAAGTTTCCAAGTATTTCTTACTATACTATATGTTTATGTTATACATCAACATTTAATTATAACACCTACACAAATATCTAGTATTTCTCTTTAAATTAGTCATTATTAAGAGACAACGATTTTGTATTAGATTTCAGCATGTGAAGATGACACCACATAAGTCCAGAAAATCAAGCAAATGACTTTTTCTTTTATAATAAAATTATTGTTGTACTGGAAAGTACTAAGTGACATATGCAAAATTTAAGATTCCTAAAATATAACAGAATTATTTTTCTTTGAACATACTTTCTATGTTATATATTTTAGGAGGGACCAGGTGAGACAAAATTACAGAAAATTAATCCTAATTACATCATTCACTGAAAATTCCTCTTCACCCAGGGGAATCATTTTAATGCATTATAATAAGTTCCAATTAATCTTTAAAATAAGATTTAAATAGAAAATAAGTGTTGCATTAGCTTGTCCTAATGGAGCTGAAAATAATCCCAGAACAGACTAGAAATGAAGCTGCTTCTATTGTCATTAACAGCAATCCATCTGATACTTAAGTATGTTTAACTGAGTTCATTCTGGTTTAGACACTTTTGAGGATATGACTATGTATAAAGATTTTACTTTTTTTTAGTCTTTTTTATCTCAATGGTTTAGTACAAACAGAAAATAGAGGATTACACAGGGATGGATATTGAGGTTTATATGCTATTTACATATATTTGGTAACAAGGTTTTCTGCTTTAACTACTACTCAGAATTTGGATGTTATCCCATGTGGAAAGAAAACAGTAAAAAATAACTGCAGTTACTTCAGTCACAGAATGTTTGAAAACCATATGTCAAAATAAACCAAATTCAATACAGAATTCCAAATATAAACAACTTTACTGTCTTCCACCAGCATAGCCCTTTTTAAAAGCTGGCCAACAAAATACAGCCTAGCTGATGTTGCAGATAGTCCCAATAGCTTGAAAAGAAAATGGAGGGGTCTGACAATAATTTAACAATAATTTAACAAAACAATAATTTAACCTGAATTTATGAAATTGTAATTTTAGTATTTAATTTAGTTAAAGCACACATCTGAATATAGTTACTGCTGGGATCAAAATTATTTTTATTTTGGCAGTATAGCAATAGTTGGCATATATTCCCTCCCTACTTGAAACTATTATTTATTACTAGAATTGCAATGATGTAACTAAGAAAAATCTTGTTTACAGCTCTTATCAATGTTTTTTGAAAAGGGTAAACAAAAACCTGCAGATGTTTGGAAAAATATAATAGTAGATCTTGTTGACACACAATACAGCTAAATTGGTTGTCTTCAGCTGCTTTCATGGGAACTGAATGATCCCAAAAGACAACTGACACTGAGGAGATACTAACTTTGACTATAAGATATATTGGCATCTTTACAGGAAGAAGTCCATTTGGCCTGATTTATACACAGGGGAAATAATTTCAGAAGTGTACCAAACTTGCTTTTTACTATTTTTTTCAAGCACTTGCTATTATTACCAAGCAGCCCTAATTCTAGCTGTCGAGAGGTGTTTTTCTTTGACGCTGAAAGTTCACTCAAATAATACAAAAAAACCCCTTTTTGTTGGGTTTTACACTAACTGGAAGGAAATTTCAATCTATGGCCTCTACGGCCACAAGAAAGAAGAAAATTATCTGTTAATAGTTAATTAAAATCTTTCTTTAGTTGAGTGCTTCAGCTGAAAATGAAGCAGCATCACAGTAACTACTTCCATCTAGCAGGGCCTCACAGTTGCACGGCTGCTGCACGCAAAGAAACCACAATGCACACCCATCTCTCTAGATGAAAGTACATGACATAAAATTGCATGTACTTTAAAAACAGATGAAAGGAGTTAAATTACGTTTTGTCAGATGATATGCACGACTTTTATTTTATGTAATAAAGGAATACAGGAACCCTCTTAAATAAGAGCAGCTTTAAGTAATTGGAGGGATCTTTGTGACTGCTGTGAATGACCTGGGACTGCAAGAGCTCCGTAAAGTGTTACAGCAGTAGTCTCAGAATTGCTGGGTGATTGGTGAACTCAGATTAATGCTTATGAAGGACTTCAGCTTCAGGGAGACTGATACAAACTGTTCTGCTTTTAACATGTTATTTAGAAATGAAATGTGGTACTTTATGCATTGTGAACTATCAGCAAAGAGTTTAAGCAGTACTGGAAGGAGTATTCCAAGGGAAGGATGGAATCCTCACAGGCTGAAGCTCTTATCTATACACAGCAATAATACAGACACTACACTCTCTAGGGAACCACTTTGGCATGACCAAGAGAAATCCTTCCTGTTGGTAGTCTCAACATATCCTTGAGAGTTAGCCCTCACCACACCTCAGACTTGGGATCAATTTTCCTCAGCAGTGAAAAGAAAAAATGGCTCTGCTTACTATGTCTATACATCATCCCATCCTACATTATTCAAAAGGTACACAGGAATCTGATGAGTATGAGCTGAGTATTTCACCATGGTCACCATGGGTTGGACTGAGACATGCCAGGGGAGGGTTAGGTTGGATATTAGAAAGAATTTCTTTACCGAGAGGGTGATCAAGCATTGGAATGGGCTGCCCAGGGAAGTAGTGGATTCTCCATCCCTGGAGATATTTAAAAAGAGACTGGATGTGGCACTCAGTGCCATGGTCTAGTAACTGCAGCGGTAGTGGATCAAGGGTTGGATCTGATGATCTCAGAGGTCCCTTCCAACCCAGCCAGTTCTATGATTCTATGATTCTATGTATCAAAATCCAGTTAAGAATATGGTTGTATCTCCCTTGCATGTATTTCTGATAGCAATGGCAATGGCAGCTAATCCAGTCAAGTCTAAATCTGATCAATATGAATCTGCAAAGCAGTTGGAAAATGTGTTTCAGCTAGGCTAGGTTTAGGTCAAGGACAACCTGGACTTTCAAATTTTCCATCATCCAAAAGAGTTACACTGGTCAAGCTTCTCAAACTCCATGAAGGGTATGAAGCTGCCTTAACTTTGAGAAGAGCTACAGCATTTTGATGTCATTTGCCACTACAACACTTGAAAGTTTAAAATAAATAAAAATTATCAAACTGTGCCAGTTAAGTATATTTAAAATACAAAATGCGGAGGAAAGTATTGCTTCAGAAATTTTAGAAGTAATCAAAGCACATTCAGAAACACAGGTTGTTTATAAAATTAATTAGAAATAAAGGGGAAAAAAACCCATCACTACAAACCAGACAGAAAGAACAGAAAGTGGAATTCTCAAGATTTAAAACCCAATCAAGTCTGCAGGGAGTCATTGCACTTGCCTATTTACCTGGTTTAGTGTACGTAGGTAACTGAGACCAGGTATCGGTATCTTCTTAACTGGTAATAATGAATGGGGATTTTAGTTGAAGTGTTTTGCAACATATAATAAAAGGCTAGAAAAAAACAGATCATAGAACACTAACAAGTTCTGAATTTCACTTAATGTAATATAAAACCCAGCATCAACACAGCAAGTATTCCCAAGGATATCAGGCTTTCTATACAGTATCACAAATGAGCAGCTTGGTTGAGCCTTATGGAATAAAGCAGGAAATGAAAAACATTTCTTGTCTTCTACTAACTAAGGAAAGATTTTTTTAATTGAACAGAAACATAACCAAGAGCATCTTGAAGGACTGGATGGTTTATATTACAGTTTTGGGGTTTCAAAAAAATATCTTAAATAATGAATCTCCTATGGCCTGCTTTTAATTAAGCACGTGAATAGAAGGCTTCTGAACATTCTGCTGCAGAAGTCTCTTTTCTGAAAAGGGATATTAGAAATAAATGACCTTATTTACTAGACATTAGGGGATAACACATATTTCACTATGTCCTCATTTCCAGTGTGCTCAATGAATACAACCTGCAAAGAGCTGAAGAACCAGGAAAAAAGTCTATAGAAATGCACTATTTGGAAGCTAAGATACATTAGTTTTAATTTATGCTATTACTTTTCAATTGAAAGCTCCATGTTCAAAGCACCAGTACAGCATACTGTTGTTTGTTACCCTACTAGACCACAGTTTATAAAGTTAGAAGTACTGCAGCAGCATAGCATCCACTGTCAATCTATGACTTTTTCACCTCACATAATTTGCAGACAGGTGAAATAAAGCCTTTTCCTTGGGCCTGGCATCTTAACAGAAGGAGCTCTCTGTGAAATTGAATAAAATCCAGTTCTACTGTCTTCTCCAGAGTCAAATGTAGTCAAATACATTCAGGAATGTATTCAGTATTCTTGAAGGATTTCTAAGCTCGTATTTATCCTTCTCTGCTTCTGAAGGACTCACTCAGAAGGTGCACCTTAAGAAAGTGCATCAAGGGCATTTCCCATTAATTGTGGTGGACATATTTTGCAGTAGCAAATAAATGTGCACTTCAAGCTGCAGTGATGTGTTGATATAACTGTGCCAGATCTGGTACTGGAAGCAACCTAGCTATAATGACACGTAGTTCTCGATGAGCTAAGTTAATCTGGTTTGTAAGAGATCCAGCCAAACTTATGTCCCATTTCCCACTCCATCATCCTGTGCTAAAATGCTGAAGCTTGTCTGCCACCTGTGCCAATGTATCTTGCCTATCTGTAAGCAGGCACTGAATGGAGTTAAGCTATAGAAGACTGCATTTTGAAACGTGATGGGAAATAGCCTACAGGGCAGTAAAAGTTCTGTTTTTCATTCTACGAGTTTCCAAACTTGGAAATGTCTCAGTTTGAAGCAGGTACCTCAGCGGATCAGTAACTGCAGAAAACCGAGACTTTCATCTCCACTTACTCCAAACTTCATGCAAATGTTGCTATTCACATCCCACCTGACTGTGTTCCTCCATACAGATGCATTCTGCAGGTCAGTCATGCCCATTAATGTCTAGCATGTTTGAAGCAACAAGGCTTGCAATTAAAGGCCATAAAAAATGTTAAATTCCATAATTTTTTTCCGTCAGAGACTCCTGTTTCTGAAAGGCTTTCTAAGAATACTGCTGTACAGACTGAGCAATAGATGAAGGTGGATTGAGAGCGAAGCAGCTGCTCAGACACTGAATTTTATGTTAAGTGGATTCATCAGACCAAATGACTGCTGCAAAAAGCCCATTACACAGCAACAGCCACAGCTTTACACACAAGAGCAAGTCAAATGACCAAACCGCAAGCATAGAATTCAAACAAAAGTTTGCAGATTGCAGATTAGCTGAACATGCTAGAAGTTATGGCTTTGAAAAAACATAACCCCAAAATTCTACATATACATCTAAGCTTGGTTTCCATGGACAAAGCTGCTTTCTTGTACCAAATGCAGTGCATGCATTCAGATAAGTAAGAGTTATCTGTGTAGTCCAACTGGACTGAGTGAGAGTATCTGTGAAAGGATAGACAGATTATGTGTACCCCTTAGTGAAATTCTTTTGACCAAATGATTCAGACTAAAAGGTCTGACTGGCTTCAGCCATTCCTAGTGGTAATTTTGCCTTGTTAACAAAGCATTATTTTTCTACAGCAAAAGGTGATGGAATATCATGCTGTCTATGCCCAAACCTCTAGCCATCAATTAAGCCACTCAACTGCTTAAAATAAAAAGCTCTGTACAGCACTTCCAGTGATGCAATTTATGGTATAGTACAATAATAAAAGTATTCTTTACTTTTAGGTCAGAGTGGTTAAAAGCCTTGTGATTAGCAAAATGTCAATAGGGCATTTTGAACATTCATTAGACAAATATACTGTACACCAGATCCTCTTGTACAAATCAAGAGTGATTCATCCAAATGAGATGCAGCGCTTGAAGACATAATATGAACAAATCACATTAGCTGTTGTCTTTAAAAAAGTCATTTTTATAGAAAAAAAATCTTCCTGTTGCTTCCCTTAAGATAGCCATTAGTTCTAAAGATGTATTAAGAAAAAAGAGATTTGTTCATCAAACCTTCTCACTGAGATTAGCTTGGAAAATGACAGCAGAAACTCTTGGATGCAAACAAATTCTTAGGACATACATGTAGGCCTTTCTCAGAGAAAATTCCTACTTATTGGGGTGAAATGGAGAAAGGTAGTAGAATACTGTATGCCCTTCTTGGTTTCTGTTTCATAGCATAAAACCCTTTTTGATGTTTATAAAATTTGTTATTGCCTCATTTACTCAGTTCCTAAATCTGGAATATTTGCTAAGGCAAAGGTCAGACTGAATTGACTGGGAAGCTGACACAACCAACCATTAATTTCTTCTTGGCTCTGTTATTGAAAAAAATGTAATTTTTAAATTGTCAGATTATTCAATCTTGGAAACAATTATGCTTCCTAATATATAACTCTGATGAGGGAACATCATCAGGAAAGAAATATGATGGCATCTAATAATTCATAAAAACTGCGAGATACTGTTCCTGACCAAAAAAGATAAAACTTCTTATAATCCACTGACTTGGGCAGAAAGGAGCAGTCAAGATCTCAAGGACACTGTTTATGAATACAGGAATTGTGGCAGCTCCACTGGCAGGATCTCAAGTCTGAAGGACCTACTGATCAAACATTCTGTGAATGAAGCCTTTGATACGCTCACACAGACTTGGTATCATGTCCAAATGAGACACTGCAGCCTCAGATGTCTCTTATATTCTGTGAGCATGCCAGGTGGAACCACTGCCTTATTACACGAGTGGCTGAGATCCCACTCACCAGCAACAGCAATCCTTAGCCATTTCACTTGGTTTTGAGATTTTAAGATTTTTTAAAGGATATTTTAAAGATTTAAAGACTTTTAACTTGCCTACTGTGAAAAAGAAACTAAAGCACTATGCACTAAAATTGTCTTTAAAGACAGTAAGACATCTGGCAGTGACAGCAGCATTAGCCATGACATCTAAATAAAACAAAAAAGGACCTTTAAAGTAAATGGGTACTATCTTTTCTAAGGACTGTCTTGTGCTTATACTTGTGCAAAGCCAATGAGATCAATTTTATTGAATTACTGGTGTTGCACGTGTGTAATCGTGCATAGAATACAATTAATAAGATTGCTATCTCATAGTCTTGGTATCATTTCAGAAGAGAGTTTTGAATCAGAGAAAAGAGAGAGCAGCATTATGATGAATTTGAGTTTTTTGTAGACAGAGAGGGGACAGTGCAAATGAAGAAAATTTTTTAAAAAATGGTTTCTAAATTGGCACACTAAGCTACAAAGCAGAAAGCACACACATGGGGACGAGGTTTGAATATAATAAACCCAAGTTTGAGCTGATACACAAGGTGAATTTGTGAGGAGATTCAAAGATGCTGAATTAAAAAGATTAGGAAGATGGTCAAAGATAGAAGGCAATTAGTTAAGGGGAAGAGAAGCAGTGGAAGTATCAAGTTAGCAAGGAGAGAGTAGCTTACAGGTTATATAAGTTACAGGCATCAAAGTATAAAAGTGTTAAGGCACAGGCAGAAGTGGAAGAAAATTTTGTGTATTACAGAAGAACAGATTATAGAAAAACTTGGTACTAATCTGAATATGAAAAGAAATGGAGAAATGAGATACACCTTCTGTTGTCCACCATGCTGGTGAGAATGAATGTGATAAATAGTAACAGTATAATAAAGCAGAAGAGGATGTAGGAACAAGATGTGGAATTAATTTTGACACCAGAAATATCAGCAAATAGCTACAGTGAAATAATAAAGAAGCCAAAGCAAAATTCAGGTGAAAACTGATTTATTTTGTTGTATAGTCAAATTTTCTCACTGAAAACTGATTTATTTTGTTGTATAGTCAAATTTTCTCACTGTCAAGAGCAATCCCAAGTGTTAGTAGCAATAACAGAACAAAGAACCAAACAAAAAACAACCTAGGAAAGAAAAATCAAACCCAAAACATGAGAGACTGGGGAGGGAGGAAAATGATGCAGGGGAGATGCTTTCAAAACATTTACTCCCCAAGTTGTCAAACCATCAAAATGACAAATGGCTTGGTCCTTTTAACAGGAAATTCTATTAAAAATAAAGGCAGGACAAGGAGCAGAGGATGGGGTTTGTAGTAGACACTTTAGTGTTTTTAAAGAAAAGGTGTTTTATCAGACAACAAGCAATCTGCCAAGCACAATTTATGGTCTGCAGCAGAGTTGACAGACATGCATGATTTTGATCAACACTACAGTAGAGACAAATGAGAGATTATTTGTCACCCCAGCCTCATACAGTCAGCCCAGCACAGTGAAGAATTTGATGAGGTCTGCAGACTGGGGAGTTGAGTTTGGGCACTGTTTTTTTTTTTAAGGGGATACATAATCCTCATTGTTTGTGATAGATCCTGTCTCAGTCAGCAACTGAGATGACATTTCAATCCCAGCTTCCTGAAGTTCATAGGTTTACAGCCCATCTGCTCAGAAAGATCCATGGAAGGATTTTTTCAAGTGCAAGATTATTTAGAAGATGATCAAAATAAAACCTCTTAGGAACATGAAGCTAGCTTTTATGCTATGAAAATGCTTCGTTTTAAAAAATACTTCAATTTTTTTCTGTGCTAGAATGACTCAGATCCATTAAAAAACCCCAAAACCAACAATTCACCACCATTAAACTTTATACATTATATAAATAATGTATATATATACATTTATATGGAAGGTGTCCCTGCCCATGCAGGAGGGTTGGAACTAGATGATCCCAGCCTATTCTATGATTCTGTGATTTTCAGATTATTTTCTTTGTTATAGATTACCTTTTTGATGATTCTGATTTTCAAAAGCAGGTCTAACATCCAGTACATTTTCCAGGAAGGCTACAGAGGAGGGAGTGTTTTGCCTTACACACGATGCTTCCAGGCCTCTGAATATAATATTATATATGGGGGAAAATACTGATGTATGATACTTGAGGGTAAAAGCTGAAATTGCAATTTTCACATTGAAAATGAGAACTATCTCCTCACAAAAGAAACCACATCAGGTGGAACACTGTTGCTAATGACTGTACAAGTGGAATAAAAGGCTGCACCTCTGAAAATGCAGAAGAAAAGTAGCTCAATGTATTTCTTTGAACATTACACTAATAAATTAACATTTTCATCTACAAGTAGCACATGTATACATATTTAGCTAGAGAATTTTATCTGATGTTTCAAGTAAAATATTCAGTCAAAGCTGTGCCCTACAATCAGTGCTCTAAAGGGATACTGATGGAGGGAGAAGGAGTAACACACATACAAACACAGACACTCCCAGTCTCTAAGCCCACTTCAGCCAGAGAACACTAAATGGCTCTATTTTAAATGCTGATTCAAGACTGAAGTTTTAACAGAATTATCTGGGAGTTACTTAAATGAAAGAGAAGCTTGGTTTAAACAATTTAAAGCTGGGACACAATGCCATTATCACAGTGCCTCGTATTAATTATTATGTTTGTTCTTTCCGGCCTGTCACAATGATGAACAATAATGATTACACAATGCCAGATATTCACCATTTAGCTAATTCACTCAGTCTAGGCAGAGGTTCAAAGATGTCTCTGGACTCTTCAATTCCTTAACAACGGCAGTTTTCGGTTCAAAACGTAACTCAGAGAAACTCTAAAACTGGTGTGACCTGTGCAGATTTTGCCTATCACGTCCATGGCCAAAAGCCCAGCTGCAGGAACACAAGGGTGACAGCTCTGAACCTCTGTCTTCCCAGGGCAGCTGGCACTGTGGAGAGGCAGAGCAGTGCTGTACCACTTCACTTCTCTTCCTTTCAGACCTTCAGCAGAGCAAGGAACACCTCTGGTGTGGCGGTGGCAGTGCTGACACTTTGCTTAGGTTAAAGAAAAAAAACCCAAAACATTCATGGACATCTGGAGCTGCACAGGGGAAGTGAGCTTTGTCAGTGTCCTCACTGGTCCAAGTGGGTTTAATGGAACAGACTTCCAGTCTTTGCCCATTTCCTATCGACACAATTCCCTGTAGTATCCCTATTACCACTTTGCTCATCAGTATATGTATGATGCTTGCTGTTTGCTGCCTGGCAAACTGCATTTCTTTTTGCAGATGGATGAATAACCATTCATATCTCTGACTAGAGTCTTTCTTTTACTAGACATATGCAACTGGATTTGTGTGGGGCAGCTGCTCAGTATTTGTGTGCCAGTCTGAGTGGCCTAGTATGTCATGGTGAGCAAATGACAGAATTTCTGGAGCAGGCTTCACAGGAACTGTGTCACTGCTTATTGCTATGAATGCTGATGAAATTGCTATCCCAAGATTTGTTTGTTCTCTCAGAAAAATATGATCTTGCAGTGTATGGGTCCAATATGATTATTTTTTTTCTTCTAGACTTTGCCTGTTTTCTGACAGCTCCACACTGCTTCAGTATATTCTCTAGAAAATTTGATCTAATCATTGCAGAGTTTTTCTGGCAGTGCAAAGATAGGTATTCTAACAAGCATATTGTCAGGATAGAAATTCATTCTCATCCGCATGCCAGTTCAGAAATCCCACACTTAATTCATATTTTTCCCCAAAGACCCATATCTTCCATCTTTCCTACTGTAAGAAGACTAAAACCAAAACAAACCAAAACCCACACAAAACCCAGCAACCAATACCATTCCATTTCAAACAAAAAGTGGATGCCAAATAATATGATTATTTCCTTCTCTGGAATTTTCTGACATACTCTGCCTGCTGCACTTCTGCCTGTTTAGACCCTAAATTCTGCACAGCAAAGACTGCATCTCATCTTGTCCATCAAAGGTATTGCTAACATTTTAAAAATAATTAATTAATCAATCTATTCCATTAGCTATGTGCATTAGTATAACTCACCCATACACTTGAATTTTAATTTTATGCACATACAAACTTCGAAGTGAATGTTCATTGAAGCCACCACCCACCAATTCTCCAGATTTCCTGAGACAAATGTAACTCTTCAAACATGATCAAAAGAGATTTGGGCCAGATGTAATAGGGTGATAATAACCTTACTTTTTAACAAAGACAGTCACGTGCTGATCTCAGTTTGGGTTTTTTTGTTTCCAAGAGTTATTGTTTGGCATAGTGTTATTTCATGCTTCTTACTGCCTTTTATCAGTGCTTTGGGATTAATCCTTGGAACATCCTTAAAAAAATATATCTGAGTTTCAATGAGTTTGGCTTTTCTGTACTCAAACAGATAAGTTCATAAATGAGAATAAGAGTGTGACAAAACTAAGTATAATGATGCAGTGCTACTAAAAGAGAGGAAGAGTGAAGCAGTAAAAAGGAGGCATCAACTGTGCAGCAGGATTGTTTGTTAGAAGTTACTATTTTACAGTCAGTGGACAGATACTTCAGTTTTTGGACAACTGCATAGAATTATGTTCACAGCTGAAAATTTCTGATCATATTGTGTGAAATTGATTCCTTTCCTTGAGCAACAAGCAAACTAATGGTGACAGGAATAAGCTTGTTAGCACAGTAATTTACTGCACTGTGTGTAGGCAATTTCCACACACACATATATTTATGATGTCAAATTAACCCTTGTTCTAACATATGTGTGTGCATATTTGCATAATTTAAAATATTATAGATCTCTTGAGAGGATAGCATATCTAAATGTATATGTACAACTACAGAAAAACTTCTCCCTCTCAAGAGACCAGAATTTCAAATGCACATATTTTACATGAGCTATCTGTATACCTGACACACAGGGAGTCAAGCATCATGTTAATGTCATTATAACTGAAAAAAAACACAAGACTGGCACTAATGACATTTCTTTTCATTAATATTTTTACTTTACTGAAACAGAAAAATAAGCAAACTTAATTTGTAACAGTGTACTAGGTTCAGAAGGCTGTTCAACTTATGGCCATATTTTAATAACAAAACTGCATTATAAAGAACCCAAAAAACCTTCTTTCTATGTGTTACTGTGACATGCCTCCGTCCTCCCTGTCCCAGAGCCAATGAGAACTCATATTTTAGTAAGACAGTGTCAACATGTTTTACTGAAGCCTTCTATTTACACTGGTGAACACACTGAAAATTATCCTCAGTCCCTGAAAAACAAACTTTAGCTTGAAGTGAATGTTTTGGCCACGTTACAATAAATTTGTAAAAAAACCCTTCACAATGTAAATGTTGCCAGATTCATAAGCATAGCACGCTATAGTGGGACAAGCTATCTTGGGAGATATGTAGTGGGAAGGTAGCAGGGGGAAAGTAGGGAGACACGATTGCATTTAATTTTTCTCCACTACAGAGTGATAAAATGCTTTAGTTTGCCTGTCAGATGGCATAGATGGGCAGTGGAGCCATGTAAGTGTTTAATTTAAAGACAGATGACATAAGATTAACTGGACATGCAGTTCATTTGGGATTTTTGTGGGATCCATCAATATGCAATGCTATTACTTTGTTTTCACATCACCTGCACACCATTAATCTTCAGCTCTGCCTCACTCTTTCTAAACTCGTAAGAGCTGTTTCTCTACTTGACCAACCAAGAAAGCAGTCTTCTTCAGATCCCTACTTGAGTACATGTACACGTATGCACGTGTGTACCAGTGGAAGTAAATGTACAGGTAGAGTAACCCTATTGTCTTAAGAAGATACTTTACATTCTAGGATATGATTTGACAAAATACAACATGAAAAAATAGAGAAGTGATGCTTGAGAAAGCATTTTGGTGAGCTTCCAGGGACTTACCTACCAGCTGCCAAGCTGGCTCACAGCTCTGGGCTCAATCTATTCATCCATCCACTCATTACCAAAGTGTCTGAATGACTGTTAATAAAAACAGATGATTCATCGTTGGTGTGTTCTCTGTTCTCTCTTTGTCCTGTGGGAGATATGGTATTTTACAATTAAGGTGTTAATATTTCAGGCTAGGAGAAACTTACAGTATAAAAAAGGAGGGCAGCTTTTATCTTACTAGATAGTTATTTGTTCCTAATTTTTAAAAGACAGAGAGGATCAAAAATGAAAATTTTCATTGTTAGCTGATCTTTAAATGAGCAGGTAGCCACGCCTGTCTCCTCAAGTGTAAAATACCATCTAATGGCCATAAGCTATACAGTCAGAAGGCACTCTCCCTTTTGGTATTTAGGCTGGACTAGGAAGATCATATTTCATTCCCATTTACTTAAAAAACATTATTCGAGGTGTTGACCTTGAACTTAACAGCACAAACATCAAGGACTTATCTCAGAGACCTGTAGGGAGGATAAGACGACTTCAGGTCTGCCATGGAGGCAGCAGAAAGGAGAAATATATTAGAATTTTCAAAAATTCTAAGAGCACTTACACTTACAAAAAAACTTCGCTAAAATGATATAAAAAAAAAATCACAAATTAACAAAAGAAAACAGTTTCCTTTTAACACTGAAATACTTTGTAGCTGCACTGTTGATTTATCAGATTGCTATAGAGAAAGGTATGACTATTCCCAAAAAGTCACAGACATTTTCCCACTAATGCCACTCAGAAGGGCTCATCAAATAAGAGTATTTTAAAAGGGAGGCTGAGGACTATGCTTAGTAAGTGTTTTCATAGGTGGAGATGAAAGAAGTACAAAATAACTTCCAATAAACTGAATGGATTGCACATGAATTTGGTAAAATTAAATAATTAAGAGGTCAGAATTAATTGACAAGCCAGGCTTGTTTTAACAAAATGCACCTGATTACAACCAGATAGAGCACCTGGAATTATCAGACCAGCCCTTGAGAATGGGGAACATCCAAATAGAAAACAAATAATGTGAAAGAATACAGAACTCACAGAAGACAATCAAGGAGCATAAGATGTTAGCAATATGGAAGAGGGTAAGAGGAAGGAAGCACAGCTGGTTTTTACTTCTAGATACCATTACTATTTATGCTTTGGTGAGAGCCAAACTAAAATACTTTTATACAGTTTTGTTCACATTCTATAAAGGATACTGAATGATTAGTTTCTCACAGAAACAGCGAGATCAGTCACAAAAAAATTATTCAGGAGCTGAATAAAATTCCTTCCAGTGAAGGCTTTAAGGAGCTCAATCTGTTTAGCTTATCAGAGAATGAGAGGCAACTTGATTACAGGGATAAAGCATCAGGTACAAAAGTGCTCTTTGACTTAGTGGACACAGTGAAATATCTGTCATATACTGAAAGCAAGGCCAAATACTACAGCATTACAAAACATCAGCTTTCTGTTGAATATATGTATTACAATACAGTTTTAGTCATACAATCACACATAATTTTCTTCCACTGGAAGCTTCATTGAGTGTGTGGAATAGTCCAGTTATTTAGTGAATGCTTTGTTTGATTCTCATTGTTTAATTTGTGGTCCCATAACTCACTCATTGTACCACTTCAACCTAGCAGCAAACAGGCGTGTTTCTTTCTTCAACTTGCATTCAGCTGTCACTTTAACAGCATATGAGTGTAATTCAGTGAACTGAAAAAGATACAGGAAGATAAAAGCCCTCATTACACAGGCACATTACGCAACATTCTACCTGGACAAAGGGTGATTCAAACACTACCCAAAATCTCTGCTTAAGGTGCTTATAAAAATCTAGTTAAATAAACTGAGTATTTTCATTAGTGATAGAAGCACTGGCAGGCCTTTTCAAGCTTGTTTGAGCGTTACTTGTGGGAACTGATTAAAGACTGAAAGGCTGGTATCAGCTTGAGGTTTGAGTAGCTAGGTTTCCACCACAGAATATGGGAGTGGAGATACTCCAGACCTCCCATAATGTATTAGGAGGCACATGGCTTCTGCAGGTTCTTGGTAAACACCTACAGGGTAGCTCCTCAGAGGCCAAGACATACTTTCACATAAAGTAATTCCACAGTAGAAGCTTCAAGGTCAGATCCTTTTTCAAGCAGACTACGATCAGGTCACTTGCTTGTGAGTCACCAACAAGGGAATATTTTCTTTCTGTTCACAGGAGCACATCTCCTGCCTGAGATTTACAGACTTGTTATCTATCTATCATCTGAAATGAGAGTTTTATTTCTTTGCCATGAACTGCCTGCCAAGATGAGTTCCCCTGCCTGAAGCAACACCTGCCCTGAAGCTATTATGGAAAGGTTTGGATTTCCAAGCAAACACCTTTTGCCACAGACATTGCTGATGAAGCCTTGAAGGCTTACAAAAGAAGGCCTGAAAAAAGAAGCCTTCAGCCCCTAAATTGGCCATGCACTGGGAAGACCTCGAGCATACAATCTAATACTACAGATTTTCCTAAGCAGGTCTCCAGCAGCTTGTCTTAGTCTTAACCTGACTCTTTGTACCAGTCCCTGTTAACTCTCTCCCACACTTGATGCCAAGGCTACATCTCCACCATGGGCTGCACATCTGACCCCACCTTTTTTTTGCTCACCACAACACATACACGTTCAGTTTTTTTCATGCTTCGCTACAGCTCAAACCCAGATCATCAAGGAAAATAAAAGAATAAAAATAAAAGAATCCTTTATTTCCACCAGGCTGTTATTTCTCCTAATAACTTGGACAACTCCTAATTGAGGCAGGAAAGCTGAGAGGTAAGGCAGTTCATCCCCATCCCTACCCCGGTTTCTAAACATGGCAGCACCTACTTGCAGTAGTAATCTTTATAGATGCTACTTTCAAAATGCAGCATATTTCTACAGAACACTTGTGTATCTGAGTCTTCTAGAGAATGACAGCTTTGCTAGACTCTGGCTAAATTTTCTGGAAATGGCAAGAGGCATCAGGCAAACCCTTAATCAGTTTCAAGACTCCTCACAACACTTTGGAGATGCTGGAGCATGTCAGGTTTCACACTACCTTGTCCAAACTTAAATTGATGATGTGTAATTTAAACTTTCACTTATTGTTTGAGTAGATCTTGACTGTAGAGTTAATAGAGACTTATGTCTGGAAAGTTAATAAAATCTTCCATCCATGTGGAAATTTACCAAAGTGCTCACATGAACATCCCCTAATTTCAAAATAATTTAGCTGTAAGCCAGTATCAGATCTGAAAACTTGGACTCAGCTGTGTAAAGTGAAAACAATAAAATGGGAAAAGGAAAGGTTTGCTTAATTATGGCATTTATTGTGCCCAAGCTGTTGTGCTGCATCATCTCTGAAGGAAAACCAAGCTGAATGGGTTTAAAAAATGGTTGAGCTGTAGCTGGTTAAAAGCTGAATATTGTGTATCTCCTTCTGTGTCTTAGCAAATCAATTTGAAACCTAAGGTACATTTTCAGGAGTCCTGAGCTCTTTGCAGGTTACTACAGACTTGCATATGCTTTTATTTTTTTATTTTTTTATTTTTAAACTCAAGGAAGTCACAATTATCATGTTACATTACTCTAAGGTACACATCTGTTTATATTACCTTACTGTCAGAACAGTAGTTTAAATTGGATAGGAAGCTCTTCAGCACAGAATGTGTTCAAAGGCCACAGGAGAATTTCCCAAGGTTTGCTCTCCAAGGACCACTAATACTCCTTAGCAACCTTGCTGGGAGGACTGAAATCACAACCTCAGCAGGAGGCAAGTGTCCCTGTATACTTGAAATAGCTGCTTGGCTGCAGCAAGCACACACATACATCTCCAAAAAAACATTTAACAGAGAATCATCAAACCTAGGATACAGACAAGCATGTTGAACTCAGACTGATTAAAGCAAGAGGAATACTGTGGAACAGACTCCAGCAGTGGCCTTGCATCACTGCACAGAGTGCACAGCTTTAGAGGATGTTTTCATGGCAATTTGAGAACAGGCCTCCAATAAACCTAGTCTGGACTGAGGAGCACCAGAAAGATGTGAAATGATAGACTGAGAGACTCTGATTTAGTGCTTCAACTCTTTACACCAGTCAAAGCCCTTACACATGCCAGGCTATATTATGGGACATACTATCTCCAGTGAGCTATGGTGTTCTTCCCTGGTACTGCCCCAACTACTACATTGGTTTTCATAGAATCATAGAATTGGCTGGGTTGGAAGGGACCTCAGATATCATCAAGTCCAAGCCTTGATCCACTACTGCTGCAGTTCCCAGACCATGGCACTGAGTGCCACATCCAGTCTCTTTTTAAATATCTCCAGGGATGGAGAATCCACTACTTCCCTGGGCAGCCCATTCCAGTGTCTGATCACCCTCTCCATAAAGAAATTCTTTCTAATGTCCAACCTAAACCTCCCCTGGCACAACTTGAGACCGTGCCCTCTTGTCTTGCTGAGAGTTGCCTGGGAAAAGAGACCAACCGTCCCCTGGCTACACCCTCCTTTCAGGGAGTTTTGACTCTGAATAATTTAATGGAGCTTCCAGTTGGTCCACATGGAAGAGTTTCAGGACTGAAGCATCACATACCATCATAAACATAAATATTTTGCCTATCCCTTTCACTTTTAGGGCAAGATCATGTTGAGTTCTGTTGTTTCGCATTCTCTGCCATGCAGCTAAGGGAACACAAGTCCCCAGGTCTCTATTATACACAGCTGACCTTTTAATTCCTGCTGGGTGTGTTCAGTTTCAGATGGCCCAGAATATGGTACTGAAACGCTATTTTCCATCATGCCAAACTAATCTGAGGTCTCCATTTTTAAACAATATCTCAAGAGTCTGCTTTTCAGTTTTGCATGACAAACAGAGGTCATTCATAAGGTTACAACTTTTTCAACAGAACAACTGTTGTGACACTTCTGAAAGAACCAAAGGACAAATGCTTAAAAACACTGTGCAAACACTGCAATCAACATAAGTCAGAAATTCCACTTTTTGTTTGTTTTTAACAAACTAGATCTGAATTTCACAGCATCTATTGCTATGATATTTCTAACTTTAATTTTATATTGAGAAATGTTTAACCTTGATTAAGTCTCATGTAAAAACTAGTTTCATTTATACACCTCTTGCAATAGAAGCCTGTCTCTACTTTTTACACAACTTGTATTCATGATTTCTGAAGAAAGCTGTATCTTCTCTTTCCAACCATTAAGTATTTTCACATTGTTTACTTAAATGGTACTGGTAGCTCCACATTTCATTTAACAGCCACTGTCTTTATATACCTCTCTAACTTACTCCACTCAACACTCAGCCCTTCAGTTCTGATACCCTGATATTACCTTAGGTATACTGTTTGAAATATCAAATAATCTGATATTTGCATTACACATAACTTAAAATTTCAGTTCTTGTCCACCCACTCAATAACAAATAGCCATGCTCACCTCAACTCAAATACTATTTCCCCATTATTTTCTTCTTTACATCCAAGAAGATTCCCACCAAGAGCATCGCGCTGTCTGCATACATGTCACAGTTCCATTTTGCCTTGGCCCATCAACTAGTTTATTTCCTAAATCATCCAGCAACGAACCGTAATGGCTTCTCCTCAGGACCTCATCACTCAAGGTCAGCCGTTCTGTTACCACTGGGAAGTTGCTCTGTATTTTAAACTTGTGCTGAAACGCATGGTTATTCATACAGCCACCAAGATTCGGATATTGTTTGTGCAGCCACTGCCAACATTGCTCGGGCAACCGTCCTGTCAATGACCTTCCCACCGATCCTCTGACATCAGTATCTGAAGAGCCATGGGTGGCTAATTCTTGACTAACCTTGGTTGCCCGAGTTAAGGAAATGTTTATCATCTCTACCATCTTACCTTGGCTCTGTCTTCCAGAGAGCCAGGCTGACACTGAAAGACACAGACTGATTTCACCTAAAACCCTTTGGTACACTTACTCCTAAAAACAAGCAGCAATTTCTTGATCACCCTTCAAAGCCAATCCTTTACCATTTATTTTAACCAAGTAGCGCATTTTAAACCCATCACTCTAATCAAAATTACTTTATAAAGCTGAACGAATTAAACTTTATAACCCCAAAATTTCCAAGGGGGGTGGGGGGCGGGAAAGGCACATTTTGTAAAACAACAACAATAAATTTGAATATCAAGGGTTATCTCAATCGAGGAAGGCAAGCTCTGTCCCCCGCCAGGAGGGAACGCCAAGCCCACCGGTTGCAGCCCAGGGCGCGGAGCCCGCCCGCCCATGCCGCTCCCCGCCACGGCACCCCTCACGCCGCTGAGCCGAACCGCCGGGCCCAGCCCGTCTACCGGCGGCCACCCCTCTGCCCCTGGCCCTCCCCAGCCGAAGTCGGAACGGGGCCGCCTGGGGCGAAACCGCAGCACCACTCCCCTCTTCCCCTCAGTTCCCACCACAGGCGGGTAGGGAGGGACAGAGGGAGGAAGGGAGAAGCGCGTCCACTCTTCCCCTCTCAGCCGCCCGCCGCCGCCTCTCCGGCGACCCCCGCCGCCCCTCAGCCTCCCCGGGCCGCCCCTCAGGCGACGCCCGCCTCCGCCTGGCCCGGCGGGGGAGCAGCGTCTCCCGCAGCCGTCACCGGCGGCGGGTCCGCGATCCCGGGCGCTGCGGCCGCATGGCGATCACCCATCCGCGGCGGGGCGGGGCGGCGGCCGTCGGGAAGCCCCCTCGCTCCGTACCTGTCTGGGTCCCCGCAGGCAGGCGGGGTGCCTTCGGGAGGGGAAGCCTCGTCTGCCCTCAGTCCCGGCGCGGCAGCGGGCAGCCGGCGGCTTTGTTACTACTCGGAAGAGCCGCGGATCAGCGCCGTCGCTATAGAAACTGACTGCGCCTCGAAGCGAGACCGGCGAGTGGCGGGAGGGAGGCGGGAACCGGGCGGAGGTGTGGGGTGAGGAAGGAGCCGTTCATTCAGGCAGATCCCGGCCTCTTCCTCCTCCTTCTCCGCCTGCAGACAGCCCCCGGCACCGCCCAGTCCGGCCCAGGGGCCGGGAAGGCTTCTCGCTGCTCTCACCTCAACCTGTTTCCCCGGGCCGGAAGGCTTTTCCCTGCCCAGGGCACTCCCGCCGCATCGCCGCCGCTTCCTCAGGGAAACTTCCCCTTGAAAATCACGCAGGGATACACTCACACTCGCCCCCTGGATCGCTCCCTTCCAGGGTGGACCCCAGGGCAGCGGAAACCTGGGAAGTGCCAACACGAAATGGAAGGGGTTGACCTGACCTCCCGCTCCTGCCCTCTCTGCCTTTACAGCCCAGTTGGTCCTGGAGTATCAGCACAAAAAAACCCAACAACCGAACAAAAAGACCCCAAAACAAAACCACAAATCCAGGATCGAACTTTATTAGCAACAGTGCTTAATTTTGCAAAAGTGGTTTAGCTCCACATTTTCTGGTGAGAACTGCGTTTGTGCGGGAATGTGCTGCTGGTACCCCTCTGGACTGCAAGGAGCTTGTGGTCACCGAAGAGATCCAAGGACACAGTGAGGCTTTTGATTCTGTGCAGGCCCTAAGGGACAAGAAGGGACAAGAGCCTGTTGGGCAGTAGGTAAGGAGGGAAACAAGAGTGTTGAGAAGGAAGAGGAGGGTTAAGGCTGAGAACAGATCATAGTAAAATAGCCAGATGGATGAGAGATATGCACATGAGTTTCAGGGCCTTCTTTGCATGATTCTGAGCCTGGGAATGGCATATTTTCCTACAACCTGT
Source organism: Calypte anna (assembly GCF_003957555.1). NCBI lineage: Eukaryota > Metazoa > Chordata > Aves > Apodiformes > Trochilidae > Calypte > Calypte anna. Next base: position 61,944,594 of record NC_044245.1, read on the forward strand.
CACATACAGCCATCTTCACACCCGTCCTTTCTCCCTGCTTGGCATGATTGACAAAAGCTGAAGCAGCCCCCCCTTTCTTCTTCCATTTCTCCTTGTCCCCTGACAAGGTGGAACCAATTTGTTGAATCTATTCTCTTCGTCTCCCTGAAACATTCTTATTCTCTCTCTCAATAGTAGTAGAGTTGATAAAACATCCTTTGAAGTGCAAGATGGACCTTTTTTTCTCTTTCCCTGGTTATAGTTATTGAATTGGCTTTCCTGGTTTGCCAAACAGAAGAAACCCAACATGCAAGGTGCAATTCAGAGGATGCATTATCCAGATCAGCTGCTGCCACTGCTAAACTACTGGGGATGACTATTAAGTATCAGCACTGCAAGTCACTGTGAGCTGATGAATCTGTGCCAAGAGCTGCTGGCACACTGCAGAAAACACTCTTTAGGAAGAGTTTGCCAAAGACAAGAAAGACCCCCCACAGGAGCTCTTCACAAAACAACACAGCTTACAGCAGAACTGCTGGCACACCGCAACACAGCCAAAGCACAATGACAGCACAAATGAGGGAGGCAGAAGGTTGTCTATGAAAGGCAGGGGGTCACCACGTATTTGTCTACAGAATTTGTGTGCAAAATACTAATTCTAGAGTTGGGGGGGGAAAAAAAAAAGATAAATCCAGTCAGAGCATAGCAGAGCTGAATTATTAGTTTTGTTTCATTTTGTAGTGAATTTGCTTGCTCTAAGGTGTAACATTAGAGAAGAGAAAGATCTGCCACTTGCTGGATCTTGTAGCATAAGAAAAATTCTGCTCATTTTTCCTATATATAGAATAATACTCTCATATTTTTAGTCAAATGTAGTAACACAATTCATAATAAGTACCTTTTGGAAGAGGAAGGATTTTTTTTTTAACTAAGATGTATTTAGAAGAGAAAGAGTTTAGTTACACAAATGTTGGTAAAAGAAGTAGTCATTGTTCTGACATCAAGAAGTACACTGCTGTTGCTGTGATGCCTGCTCATTTTTCTTACAAAATAATTTCATAGCACTTTCTCCCAGGTGCAAGCACAGAAAGGATTAGAAAAATTACAGGGAAGATTTACTGTCTGGTCTTCACAAAGCACCTGCACAGTAGTATTATTTTGTGTTCCTGGGGCTTTTAATCTTCAGTGCAGTTTTACACTCAGACTTATAAAATTGTTTTGGCTGGAGAAGACCTTTAAGGTAATCAAGCCCAACCATTGACCGAGCACTGCCAAGTCCACCACTCTTTACCTACATGCACCTCACAGACACACACTTCCCTACTGCATGCTGTAGGTGTTTGTGTGAATACACATTCACAAATATATGAAGACATGAGGACTTGAGGAGCATTACCATTAAGAAGTGTTATGTATGCACTGAAGCACTATAAGTTACATCTGTAGGACAAGATGTACATGCACGCATCTTAATGCTCTCTGTCCTCAGAAGAAGGCTTAAAATATTCTCATACAAAAGAGATATCTGGCATATCCCAGATACTAACAATTTATGATGAAGCTCCTGCAGCCCTCTTTCCTCTGAAGTGCATAAAAATAACAGGAGCCTGCAGATACTTCTAGATACTTCTAAAACGTTTCCCTCTCTAGGCTACAGGAAAAGAATAGCTTTTCCAGAAGGTGTAATTGAGAGAAATGGGTGATATCTTAAAAGACTCGGAGGCAGGCATAGCCAGATGTGTTTTAGTATTGCCCAGATATCTGTGCCTTCTAGATTACTTTTACTATCAAGGTTACAATGATATTTTACTGAGGGAGAAGAGCCATTTCTGCAGATATATATCACCTATATCTTTAGGACAGAGCTATAACCAACTCGTTCACCATTCTAGTGGTTGTAAAGTGTTTCGCAGGTTTCTGGGCCTGTTTTGTTGTAGGTTTTTGGGGGTTTTTTTGGGGTTTTTTTGTTTGTTTGTTTGTTTGTTTATTTGTGGTTTTTTTTTCTTGAAAAGTTTGCAATGTGTTTAGTTTTAACCAGCTTCATGCAATTTGGATCCTAACTTTTGTAATAGCACTTACAAAGTAGGGCACTAACTGCAAATGTGCCAAGCTGATGTTTGGGCTGTTTGCAGTCACAGTATTTTCATACAGTTATGGTGAGGGCAATGAAGCATAAAAGAAAGTAAATTCTTGAATTGTTACTGCAAATGTTACAGTATTAAATCACCATCATATATTGAAACATTCTGACACTAAGCTATCCTACCTTTCTATTTTGATATTTTATCCCTATTTCACATTTTACTTTAAGGACAAAACTCTTAAAAACTACAATGAGAAGCTGCCTGGCAACATTTTTGCTTCCTTGGGGGAGAGTGAAGAACAAAAAAATTAAAAAAGAGAAAAGAAAAGGAAAAAAAGTGTGCTGATATGACCATTGCCAGCTTCTGACTCAGCAGTGACATGTGCATCTTTCTCAGTGTGAAGGATCTTTTCCAGTAACTTGCTGTACTGAAGGAGTTCATCAGAGAACACTGAGGAAGTGGCAACACTCATGTGAAGCAGGAGAACGGCTTCTGATGGTGTCAAGCACCATTCATCTCACAAAACACTGTTTTCACTGGACTATTTGTTCCCTATGGCAGAGCTAAGTATCCTTAGGACAGTGCTGAAATGTTAAATAAATAATGCTTCAAATGAAGGAACAAAACACTTTCTTAGCACACCATATTAAAACAAAAGAGGGAAGTAGGGTGTGGTAAAATTGAATTAAGAATACTTAATACAGTTGTTAATTATGATTACTACTAATATTATTAGGATTGTCATACAGTCTCTAGGTTGTACCAGTTCCAGGCACTGTTCTCCCACAGAACAGAAATGTAGGCAATTTCTGCTCCAAGGAGTTTACCTTAGAATTAAATGTGTTTCCTGAGGGCTTGGAATTCTCTTAGTTTCACATTTGGGTAGTGGCAAGCACAGTGGGGCCTAATTTAATTGAGACCTTATAGGTATGTGTAATGCAAATTTTAAATACTGTAGCAATTGTAAAATAATTCTGTGGGGAGATAGTGCAAAAGCATTTGCCTGTGTCTACAGGCCAGCAGTCCTTTTGGAAATGAGAGACTTAGGAAACTGGAAAATGAGTTGAATGATAATTGCAGAAAGTAATATAAAAGGAATATGCTAAAATAGGGAATGAACTCCTAGGTTCTGGCTTTGTAAAAGCTAAATATGCTTTCCCCAGGGTAACCTTTCAATTGAAATTTCTCAGACATTTTATTATTTTTTTTTTCCCCCTGGGTAGAAATATATATTTTAAACTTTTGCTTGAGATTCCTGGATGTCTTGCAAAGATAAAGCTACAGCAGCACAAATGGGATCTGATTGCCTAATGGACCAAGACCTTCCCCAGCTCTGCTCCTCCTCCTCCTCTGGGCTGCTTCTCAGAGGTGCCTCTGGCTGGGCAGAGCCACCCCAGCAGTGGCAGTGTTTGAAAGTGGGTTTTAGGGGTGAGGATCCCAAAAAGGCTGTTGAGGAGAGGAGGGCCTAAAAGGGAGCACTGTAGTTAGCAGACACATGGTGTTCTGGTGTACATGCTTGGATTCCCAGACTTTCTATTTCTAGGCGCTTTTTTTTTTTTTTTTTTACCACACTGGGGAGATACTGGCATGAGGAAAAGCAACTATGTATAGATATATTGAGACTTGCATCTGATCACTTAACAAAATAATCATGAAAGGATTACAAAGCTTCCTATCCAAGCTTGTGGTAGGAGAGAACGTACTGTTGAGCATACAAAAATACCATAAAGCAAATATTACCAATATTACCATGATTTGGTTGACTTTCCACGTGGCCAGGCTCATGCCTGCCCTTTGCCATGTAGTGCTGTGCTTCTCGAGATGTCACAGCTGAGAAACAGGCAATGTATGAGTCAAAGTGTGGTGCTTGACTGTGTTTGTACTCCCTGTATGGGCCGATGTAGATGTATCCCAAGTGTACACACTTACAGGCCCTCTGTGACAACATGGCATCTCTAGGAAACACATGTCTTAAAAGGGCATGGTAAAAATATTCTTGATCTGAAAAGGGGTGAAATGATGTGGCAACATACAGCAGGCAAACCATTATTTAATTTTGCTTGTTGTAGAAGAGCCCCAGAGATAGTGATGTCCAACCTAAGTAGCTGAATAAACACCACAGTGGCCAAAGGGATTAAATGCTAGGAAAGCATGACTCTGGATGGTGGATTTTGTGTTGTTCACACAACCTACTGGGATCTTAATTGAGTGCAACTGCTTAGAAAAAAAGACCCTGGCATTATTGTGGAAAGCTCAGTGGACAGCAGTGTTGAACAAAATGCTAGTGGGAAAGAAAAAGGCAGGCTAAAACCACTGTAATTCCCACAGATTGGTTATTTCCTACATCTTGAATGCTTTTTTTCAGTCTGGGAATTTGACTGCAAAATACATAAAGCAGATATGGAGAACATCTGCAGACAGGCAACGAGAATGATTACAGGCTGAGAGAAAAAATTTTGTTATCTGGAGAAATTGAAAAGATTAGACCTGTTTAGGGATGGCATGAAAAAAAAGATATGCCAGAGTTTTATTAAAAAAAAAAAAGAAAAAAAAAGAGTGGCATAAAGAAGATAAATCCTGCATTTCTAGTCTGCCCCTCCCTCACTCTTTTCCCCCTCTTCATCCTTTAAGAACAAGAATTCATCCAGTGAATTTTAAAGATACAAATTTGAAAGCGATGAAAGGAAATATTAGCTATTAATGCAAAAGCATTCACTGTTACATGAGATAAAATTTCAATAATGGACTAGATTATACAAAACATATGTAAAGGGATAGAAATGGTCTTATTTCAATGCATAAATTTATTAAGCCAGAGGGATAGGGAAAGGAGCAGTAACAAACTCCTCTTTGGGCAAGTTACTGAATTTCTTGAAGGTTCTGCTGAAGTATCTACTGATGATGATAAGGGGGAGAAGATATGACAAGAGATGATACTGGTTCTCATCTGATTTCTGAGTTCACTTTCTCATCCAGGAGGGACTAACACCCCCACCACAGTCACCCAGAGTGAGCATCCTCTTCAATGCACAGCAGTGGGTGTTTTCCATAGATCACCAAGGACTACAGTACTGGGAAACTGCAAACCCTCCTTTTTAAATTCATTTGCAAATCTGGCCTTGAGGGACTCAGGTATCTAAAGACACATCCATGTGACAGGCATAGATAGTAGACTACCAAGCACCTTCTGCTTCCAGTCTGAAAAATTCTGAACTACTGGAGGTAGTAGCCCTCTGTGTGGTTCACACTTCTGCCAGCTCTGTGGTGGATTGAGTACATGACAGATAGTGTTTCCTCAAATAAATACAAATTTACTAGGTGAAACCAAACACAAGCTGGGTACTTTGGATACAGAACATTTCCATTATTTTACCATGCTATAATCCCCAGTCAGTGAGTCACTTCTGAAATTTTCACCTCAAGTCTTGCATTGCTAGACATGCAAACCTCAAAAATCACACTGGAGACGTTAGAAGATACTTTGTTTTCCATAATCAATTAGATTCACCCATATACATTTTTTCCCATAGTGGGAGTTCAGTACAACACACTAAATGTACCTAGGAAAAGAAGAGGTGATTTCATATGTCTTGGGGAAGACAATGCTATGACAAGCCCACACATCATCTAAGTTGTTCAGCCAACTGAAAACTACTTATACCTTCCACAGCCATTATTTATATATAAACTAGGACCATGCTTAAATTTAATGGTGAATTATTGATGCCAGCACTGTAAAGCACTACTATATCTTCTACCTTTTCACACTCTGCCTTAGGCTACACCATCCAAAGAAGTCTTCAGGTCAAAGCTAGCTATCCAGTACACAGACATCACGGTTTTCCCATGATATTTGTGCATGAAATCATCTTGAGGCTATTCAAGTAGATTGACCAACCTGTGCTTTAACAGGTTTTAAATGCACCCATTTTACCTTGCCTCACATAAAAACAAACAAACAAACAAACAAAAAAACACCAAACAAAACAAACCCAAAGAGTTACTGGCTCACAGCTGGAGACTGCAGCAATTTGGTACCAGCAACAGCTGCTGCCCTTTGCATTTCCCATCCACATCACAAGACACCATGACACAGCTAAAGCAACTACAGAAAAGTCTAACAATTGCATTCCAGTAGTCATTTGCCACCAGCACTATTTTAATATATATATATATACATATTTTATTTTTTTTAAGCCAAGATTAATTGTGATTAGCATGTTCACGAACCATTACACCTCCAACCCCTGCCCCAAAAAACACTAAGGAAGAAAATACCAATCCAGTGGGAGTTCTGCTGTCCCTGGGATGTGATTCCGTGTCTACCAGTGGCATGAGATGAGGAGAATTCACATTATGAGCCAGTGTCTCATTTTTCTTGAGTTATACTAGTTTCCAGAGGAAATACATATTCTGTGTGATACAAAGGAGTTGGTGGGGTTATGTTAATAGCATCATTAAAGAATATCAGAAACTCTAATGCTTACAGCCTGTCTAAATACAGTTTGCTCTTTCGCTCTTTCTTAAGGTTTAAAAAGCCCAAACCAAAAAGACTAAACACTGCCAATTTTTGGCTTAAAAAGTGAAACCTGAAAAGCCAAAGAAAGACACTGCAGCTTTTCCTGTCGACTTGCTCTTTACTTTTAAATTATATTTTTCTTGTTCATTGATTAATGGCACAGAAAAGTGTTAATGATGCATACAGTAAGAGGGCCACTGCAGGCAGAACGATGTTGAACAGTTGTTCCTGCATCACTAAGGTCTGTAAGTCCCAGCAGTAATTTCAATACCTGAATCAATGATTTGTCATTAATTAATGGTTGCCGTCCTAAAATTAATTTTGCATATAATAAATTTAACTCTTACATTAAATGTTGCTTGCCTTGTAGAAAAAATCCTTATGGTATAAGTCAATTGGAGAACCAACAGAAAAATGAAAACAGAACAAAATTTCTGAAGAGGGAATAACTCCAGGATTTGAAGTAGATTTGAGGACAAGGGAAGGGTTGTAGGCTTTGGTTAGAAAAAAAAACAAAACAGTTTTGAAATATTCTTTATCAATGAAAGAAGTCAACTGGTACACCTACATATAATTTGGAGTCTTCCTTTCTCCACTTTAATGATTTCCAGATTTACTTAATAAGCACAAAACATAAAGTCTATTTTTATTTGTATAATCCATAAAAGTCTACTAAGGTTTTCTTAGGCCTTCACTCTCTACATCTTGTGAAGAGATTATGGTATAGATTGACTATAGAGAGATTTTACTTTCCAACCCATCTGTAAGAACTAGGGCTGTATTTTGAATTGTAAATCACAGTGGAGACTTGGAATACATAGATGGAACTATAGAGTAGCTGTTTGAAAGGGAATCTCATGCAGACACCCAAAAATCTCCTTCTGGAACTTGTGCCATTGCCACTAATAGTTATTCTATTCCATGATGGTGGTGTTCTGCCAAATAAAATTTGAGTAAACCAAATCAAACCTTATCAAAGAAGGTGGAGCTCCCAAAAATGTAATAATTATTTTGCGGAACAAAACTTATTTCGAAATAGATGCAGCTCTGGGGTATTAACAGGAATGATTTTGTTTAGGTGGGTGAAAACCATGGAACCTATTCTTAAGGGAAATACAGACATTTGGTTTTGGTTTAAATGTTGTATTGTTTCCCCTGTTACTTACCTGAAACTTCTGGTGGTACTGCACAGAATGACATTACATATTGCACCCAAACACTTTCACTGCAAACATGAGACAATTTGGCCTAGAAAATAAGATACTTTAATCTTTACAAAGTAATGTCTGACCCTATCTGAGAAAAATAAATTCCAAACAAATAATAGAATGTTCTGAAAACTATTTTTATTACATGGTATCTCATCTTAAAACATAACTTTTCATCCAGTATGTCACTTATGGTTTTCATGTTTCAGTGGCTGGTTGGACAGACAAGACTGATTTTTACAACTTCATGGCACTTTAAGCTTAGGTATGATGTGGTAGCTTTTGATCCCTGGACCAACTCAGCAGTTTCAGGGAGCGTTTCAATCATCAGTAGAAGCTGCACAGATGATGAAAACTAGGATGGAGGGATGTCCAAAGGAAAAAGAATGGTGATACAGACCCCCATAGAGCTGTATACTGAAAAGTTAAAGAACACGATTTAGCAACCATTAGCCCCTACAATTTTAATTCTCACTGCCTTATAGTCACACTGATTTTGCCCATGTGAATACTGGGTAAGACCTTGGTGAGGCACTTATACGTGTCATACCCAGCTGTGTCTGGAGATCCACTGGGCTCTCAGCAAGCAATGTTTCCCCACACTTGCAAGAGGGATAGCTTGTACTTGCAATGCACTGGCAATCCTGTTCATGAAAGAGGTAGTTGATGGCAGAAAAGCATATAGTCTCAACACACTACTCATTTTATTTTGGCCCTATGTCTCAGTTGTGTTCAAAATGCTGGCACTTTGAAACAGCAAGAAAACAAGGGAATAAGAAATAGGAGGGGAGATAAAAATTAGAAGGGGAACACAAAGCTTCTGGCAGGGAGGAAATGTGGATTTCTGGTATAGAATTCCACTGTGCAACACAGATATGGCATGAAGGAGGGATATAGAACCACAGCTTGAGCAATGTGCAAATGAATCAACAGAAGTATTGGTGTGGAGAGGGCAGAAAGGGAACAGAACCAGGTAGCAGCCTGATGAGAAAAGCCTGACTGGGTAAAAAAATAACTGCAGAGACTAATATGGAAGACTAAGATATTCGGGAAAAGATGTGGAACGTGGCACGGAAATATCACCTCTAAAGGGCGTGAGATGGCCCTACTATAGCTTGAGAATGGGAACAATGCATGGGAAACAGAAAGAAAATTATGAGCCTGGAGGTCATATGAGGGAAATGAGGGCTACTAGCATCTGAAAGCAAATGGGACACATGAGATGCTGTTGCAGGATGAACCTCTCTTAGGGCACGGCGCTCCAAGGCCCAACAGGTGCTCACAAAAAGTAGTGAACTACTGAAGTCTTTACTGTGAAGTAGAGACTTCACAGCAGAAGTACACAAAAAGTGCTGTGAGTTGGTTGCCCTCAGGATTGGTTAGCCTGGCTTGGTGCTACTGCTCCAGACTCGACTAACCCCTCTACTGGCTTGCTCAGGACTGAGCTGAGCCTGTGTCTCAGGCCTCACCTTTTATTGGCCCCCTAATCCCGCGCAGTGGGGGCCCACCCTAATCAGACACAGGTGGGTTTAACACAAGCTCATGCCCACTCCCTGGCAATTAGTGGCACCTGGTTGCCTCATTGCCTCATTTCACTACAAGATGCCTGTGGGGAGACAAACAGGTATGAGAAACTTTGCTGCAAGGTGAATGGCTCCTTAGAACATCCACAGAGGTTGTAACAGGAAAGTAACTTTTTGTGCTAGAGGGTTACTGCAGATGGTACCTGTTGGGTGCTATGATAGCTATATGTGATGATGCTTTATCAGAATTCTCCTCAAGCTGTGTGGGAGACATATTGAGAAGGATTTCAGAGCCTGTCTAAAAGGAGTCTTCAGTGATGCTGTACTCAGCTCTTATACCACAGCTCTCAGGGTGGTATACGTAGCTCTGAGTAAAGGTTCTGGGATGTCTTTTTTAATAAAAGGAAACCTGAGAAACAGCATATTATGATAATTATTTGGACAATATGTCATAGATATAACACATTTTTCTAATTGTGTTTCCAGTACTTTTGCCATCATGTCTCCACTTATTGAGAAATGTATAGTAAAATTTCTGCTTAAATGAAAGAAAGAAAAACTAATAAAAATAAGTGTTACATGAAGTACCTTGACACAAAAAACCTTAAAGGGTTAGTGAATTAAGATTTTCCCTTTTTAGACCACTCTCATCCTGGACAGGTTTATAAGTTCCTAGTAGGAATAAATCCCGATTCATTTACATATATATATATATATATATTTATTTTTTTTTTAAATCAGTCTACTAGGTTTACAGAGGATAGTAAGATACTGATTTAGAATCCGTTAAATCTGGAAACATGATTCAGTATCCTTTAGAGGCAAATTCGCCACTTCAGAAGGAAAGGAAAAAATTGCTTTCAGGTGATACATTTTTACATTTTTAAGGACAGTTGCCTTTCAAAGCAGCTTAGAGGTTTGAAATACTGGAAATTGTCCCAAAGGAGATGAATTGACAACATGCAGGTGAATGGGTCAAATATACAAAACAGTTGATTTAATGAGAGGGTTTCACAGCTTTGTCACTTTGACAGAGTAATAAAGAAGTTTGTCATATGCTGTAGTTGCCACTGGACACTTTAGCCTTGTTACAAACATATCATCACACTTGAATGATTTTCTCAAATCTAGTATTTTTTCACAGCTTTCTCCCTGTGTTTATGAAAACATCAGTAACATTTAAACATTTCAGGGGTCACTGGAGAAAAATGTAAAACTGTATGAAGTTCATCATACTTGTAAAAATTTTTATATCATGCAAACAGTACTGCTCAGAAAGCTGGATACATAGTGAAGAGGGAATGAAATAGGGTACTACAGGTCTCTTGACAAATAATAGTGTTTTACACAAAAGATGTGGCAAGCATTTCATAGGTATCTCTGTGGCTGTTTTTTTGATGAGGGGATGAAGTGGCATTTAAAGGTGAATGCTGCAGGACTGGAAATGTACATACCCATCTGTGTACTTTTATGGGCATCATTACAAATCAGGATTATACACGTGTTTCCATCCAAGCAGGATAACCAAATTAGAAGAGTTTGGTAATTTTCCTCTGCACACCTGCAGAATTATGCCTACAAAATGAAACATGCAGCATCTTACTCAAAATACATGTTGAAAACCAGGTCCTCTATTACACTGAAAACTGACAGATTCTGGAAATGCTTCTAGCAATGTGAAGCTCGTTCAATCAGCTGGAAAAAAGTCTAGAAGTAGTACTGAAAATGCTATAATTTTTTTGCCTCTGTGTAAGCAGCATTAAAGAGTCTCTGCCCGACTAACCTCTGGTAAGGCTACGCAGCCTGTTGTTGCCACCTAGTGTCAGTTCATCAAAATAGAAATTCTTCATGTTTCTCCCCACCCCCGAATTTAAAGGTGGAAATGTCCTTTAAATACCTCCAGGGATGGTGACTCAACCACTTCTCTGGGCGGTTTGTCCCAGTGCCTGACAACCCTTTCCGTGAATAAATTTTTCCTAATATTTAATCCAAACACTCCCTATAACAACTTGACACCCTCTCCTCTTCTTTTATTGCATGTTAACTGGGAGAAGACATCAACACCCACCTTGCTGCAACCCACCCTGTCACTTAGCACTCATATTCCCACTATGAATAATAATAATAATAATAATAATAATAATAATAATAATAATAATAATAATAATAATAAAGGTGTATTCCCAACAAGTTAATCTATGTGAGTTCCTGGAGAATGCAAGGCAGGCTGTGGCCTTACTTTTGTTACGGTCTGCAGACTTGCACCCATCAAATACCTTGACTTGTAACCATGGCAGCACAGCTCTGGCCTCTTCAACTAAACCCCACTACCTGAGGAGTGGCAAGTGTGTGCCTTTGCTGCCCCCATCCCATCTCCCTTTTCTTTCTTCATACCACATGGCTCACCTGTCTTTTGGTCACACAGAGATTTGGATGCACACCATACAGGGCTAGGAAGGAAATGTGGAAATAAAATCGCAATGAAGATTCAAAAACTGGTGCAGATTCTCAGCTCTTTTTTTGTGGAGTATCTGCTTCTACACTGGACAGTAAAACAGCTCTGAAACAAAGTAAGTTTATCCACTGTTATGTTTTTCCACATTTTATACTGTGTAACTGAAATAAAGAAACTGAACATTAATTAGAGTAAGATCTTAATTTTGCTCTCACTGGTCTCTCTTGCATCAATTTTTAATAAAAAATTTAAAATTATATATACTCCAATATCATCTTGGGGAATTCTAGAGCAACTAAACTAGCAAAATCTTCTGAAAAGAAAGAAAAAAAGTTACTCTGTGATACTTATTGTTTAGGGCAACCATTCCTAAGGCAGAGAATAAAGGAGATTAGAGAAGACTGGAGATACTTAGGCACTTTTCACTGTCTGCCTCATCACTATCAACTCCACTATCTACCAGATTAAGAGCCCCAAACATAGAACCATAGAATCGTTTGGTTTGGAAGGGACACAGATCATCCAGTTCCAACCCATCTGCCATGGGCAGGGACACCTCCCACTAGGCTGATCAAAGCCCCATCCAGCCTGGCCTGGAACACTCCCCAGGAGAGGGCATCCACAAGTTCTCTGGGCAACTGTTCCAGTGTCTCACCACCCTCACGCTTCTTCCTAATGTCTAACCTGTATCTTCCCTCCAGCTAAAAACCATTACCCCTTGTCCTATAACTATACACCCCATCTGGTGAAGAATGAGGCAAAAAAAAGTGTGAGTACCTCAGCCTGCTCCATATCCTGCATGACCAGGTCTCCTGTTCTTTTCTGCAGAGGGCCCACATTTTACCTAGCCTGCCTTTTGTCACTGATGTACCTGCAGAAACCCTTCTTATTACCCTTGATGTCCATGGCCAAGATTAATTCTATCTGGGCTTTAGCTTTCCTAACCTGATCCCTACCTTCTTGTATACTTTCAGGTTCTTCAGATGGCTTTGAACCTGATCCTCACTTACAATGAACAGATTCAAAACTTTAGAAAAGTAAAATATCAGGACAGATAAATAACAAGGGTGAAAGTGATGGCTGAAAAAGTTAGGAAGTCATTACAGGAGAAATTAAAGTCTTCCATATTGTTGGAAAAAAGATTACAGATCCCTGGAAGTTCTTGAGGCCAGGTTGGATGGGGCTTTGAGCAAGCTGGCCTAGTGGGAGGTACCCCTGCCCATGCAGGGGTTGGAACTAGGTGATGTTTAATGTCCCTTCCAAACCAAACCATTCTATAATTCTGTGATTCATAGCTGAGAGAAGAAAACTGTGGATGAAAAGAGAAAACTAGAGGCTTTTGAAAAAATATAATTTCTATCACTTTCTCCAGGCTGAATATGCTTTTGGGAGTAGAATTAGAACTCTGCTAGACTAGATTAGAACTCTGCTAGAGTAGATTTCCCAGATTTCTCTCTAGGATCACATGTTTTTGACAGTTATAATTCAGAGCCATCAAGAATAATTTATAATATAGACATTTTGCTTCCACTATCATTTGGAAATGTCTCAGTCTCCATAGCATATGTAACTATGTACTGAAATACCTGAAATACCTTTTTTTTTTTCTTTTCTGAGAGAAGTTGCCAATTTGGCCACTTTAGATACATATGAGGCAAGTGCTCTGCTGTCTCCTGGAAACTTGGCCAGGCTTTCTGAAACTTGTTATTCCTTCCTGTAAGAAAATCACTCAAACTAACCAGCTAACAAGTTACTCTGTCTTTAAATGAATTCCAATAATAAGCTCTGGATATCAATTATAAGCTCTTCCTGGACAAAAAGTTTAATTTCTCCCTTAATCCTCTGAAAAATACTCAGTCCTTTTCTGAAAAGTTAAAAAACTAGAGTATTAGCTTATTACACAGTTTACAGAACAGTGTGGGAGTAGAGATCATCACAAACACATGACATCCATTGTCTGTTTGGGTGGCTTCAGCATTTTAAGCATTCACGCAAATGAAGAAGAAAGCAGATTTCTCTTGTGCTTTTGAAATATGTAGACTAAACTGTAATATCCAGGCTGATTCAGAGGGCAGGAGGAAACACATTGAGCTTTTCAGTAAATCCTCTTAGCTGTACGTGGTGACAGATCACAGATTTTATTTCATCAGCTTGGTTTTATTGCTTTTCTTAGGGCCAGCATGGAGAGTTATGAAGAGATGATTCTTTTCCATTATGGAACTGGTAGAACTCTGAGGTAACCAAGCCTCCAGTGGAGAAACAAAAGTGCTTGTCCTGGGCCTGAACACCATCATTTTAAAGCCAATGGCAGTGAGATTAGTTAAATGGGGTGATTTACAATATTACTACAGTTGCCCACAGATATGACAAAGCCATTTCAGACTGTACTTGGAAAAAAGCTTAAAGTCTTGTGAGAATTATACTTAGAGGGTAAGAACTGTAGGCATGGCTGGAAGTGGAAACCACTCAACTGTAATTTTGCAGTGAAAGCTGCCAGACCAGTTTGTAGGAAGACTTGGAATTTTCCAAATTAAATAATACTGTAAGTAGAAAACCAGATGCTATTCTCTGCAGGCATCAAATAAAAAAAATTCAAACCATGTATTTCAGTGGCTTGTAGAAATTTAAATATAAATAAATAAAAATAATTGATTTACAGTCTATTTTATAAGCCTTCATTACCCAAAACTGGGAAACCCCAGAGCAGTTTGTTGCTTGCCAGCTTGCTGAGAAAGATTGACCTTTGGATCAGGTGTGCTCTCTACAGTGGGTTTAATCTGCCTCATAGAAATCACTCAAGCAGCATCTGTTCTTTTTCAAAAACACATGAACATGTAAACCAAAGCTCCAATCAATATAAAATGTAGCCCTCACTATATTTTCAATAGCCCTGAGGAGAAATCACTCACAAATGTTTATATCTCAAGTTCACCTTCCCAGAGAAACAAATAATTAATGTAAAGCAGTAAGGCTCTTTACCTATTGAAAAGCTCAGCATCAGTAAAAGCAGCAGTCTCTGCTCCTTCCAGTCTCAAGGTACAAGAAGGGAAAGGCTAGCATGGGAAGTGGACAGAGTGAGAGGTGGTTTGACTTAGAAAATGCTGAAGGGGAAGAAGATGATAACTGCAGCTCTGAAAAATCTGTAATTGGATGTGCAAAGCAAGAATTACAGTCTCTGAAGAGTATTTAAGCAAGCCCTCCTGCCAAGTCCTGACTGAGCAATCACTCCTTCCCAGAGAAGACCATCAAGGCATGAAGGCTAAGCAATGGTCTCTTCTTTCTGAGATCCTTTTGCTTCTCAGGCTGCTAGTGAGGCAGACTTGTGCAGAAATGAAACATAATCCTCACACCAGTAGCTATCTGCTGGATGTTAATGTGATTTAAAAATTTTATAAACTTTAGTGCCTTCTTAATACAATAATGCTTTGTTTCTGTCTCCATCAGCATCTGTGCAACCATCTAGCTACTCCAAATAACATCGGGCAATTTCAGCTAAGATTAATAGAGGAAGAGTGGTTTCAAAAACATTAAATTCCTACTAGTTTGTGGAAATAAGTGGCTACAGAGGAGAAAAATAATGCATTAATGCTCCCCATGGAAGGGAATAGGTAAAAGCTCACCCTTTATTAAGTGGTTGATTACCTATCTGAGCAGGAGCCATTAGTCATGATTTTCATGGGACTACCTTCCATTTGTTAGCAACCTCTCCTAGAATGCACAGGGATCACTGAAGTCAGAGCTAAAGCAAATCTCCAGAAGCAGTGCAAAGCTGGCACCATGTGTAAGGCTGGCAGTACACAGCCAAGACAGCAATGATGAGTTTTGACTACAGTGGATAAAGCTTAGTTTTGCAGCTCATTTGCTGGAGTAGTTTTTTTCCTTAGCATGAACAGAGATGATAAAAAGTGACTGTCTTGGTCAATGACAACAGATGTCAGGTCCTTGAGGGCACCTCCAGCCCTGTCTGCCCCTCCCCAAGCTGTCCTTTGGCTTCCCCTACCCTGCTCACAGACCAGGACCTCATGTCTAGTCTCCAGGGCTCCACCTGCACCCTTACCAAACCTCAGGACTTCACTTCAGCCTTCCAGGGCTTTGAGACTCTGCCCTAGAGGTGCCACCAGCTCCCCACAGCCCTGTCCTGGCTGGCCATGAGCCCATCCCCATGGAGGTGTTGGAGGCCACCAACTTTGGCTTTGTCAGCCCAGGTTACCCTGGTCAGGGTGGTGGCATGAATTCTGTCTTGCCAGGCTCTACCCTGCCACCCTGAGATTTCTCCCTGGACCTCACTGCACCCTGAAAACCATACTGTAAAAGTAGGAGTGCTCTTCTCTGAACCATGTCAAGGGATTACATCCCACCTGTGGTCCTCAGTCTGGCACTCAGCTCCCTAGAGGAAAGAAAACAGACCTAAAGTAGAAGTTTACAGGGCTTTTGTAAGCCTTCTCCAATGCCTTCTGCAAGCTGAGGCAACAAAAGAATTTGTGAAAACCATATAAAAGGAAGGACATTGGCTGAAATGGTAACAAGGCTCTTCTGGTATTCTCTTAGCAACCTTGGTGCTCCTCGAGTTAGGCTTTGACAACTCAGGAGGTTTCTGACCTCATCTGGTCATCTATTCAACTCAACTGAATAGGGATTAAGAAGGAGATCCCTTGGCCACTGCACTTTAGATCCTAGTGAACTGAATTAGCTACAGGCAACTCAGTTTATGTTGATTTGTCACTCTGGTTCTAAGAGTGTGGGCACACCACTATTTCTGACAAGTCAGTGATATGACAATAACCTGTGGCAATGGGTGAGCACCTTGGCCAAGCAGCTTCTTAAAATCACCTGAGTGTGATTGAGAGTCAGGGCCCTCAGGACATAGGTCACTTTAGTATCTTTACATATTTGTCACTCCTTCCTCTTTTAAAAGGCCAGCAAACTGTCTCTGCCCACTCTGACATCTAGTTCCATTATCCTTAGAAGAGCTATATTCGTCACAGCTCTAGAGAAAACTTTCTATTTTTCATTTCTCCATTTCTCACTGCTCATCCTCCCACCACGTGTCACCAGTTTCCTCAGCCTCCCACTCAAGAAACAGTGGTTCTCTTTTCTGTCTCTTATGTGCATCAGCATGGTTACTAAAGGTTTTGATGCATGTGTGCAGAGCTCTGGGCTGAGAGAATGAGGAAGGCTGTGGGAGCTGAGGTCTGGGAAAACCCAGTATCCTGCTGTTTTGAAGAAAGTGGCTCCCAGGGACTTTATGGCAACTCAAATGAGGATGCTCCCTTGTCTAGTTGTCCTAGTCCATCGTCCCCAGGCAGGCTGGGCTCCATCCTAGGCTGCCTCCCATAAAGGTGCTCTTCCAGTGGCCAGGACACACCTATGTGTACACAGGTGCTTCACAGTCCTTGCTCGGTGTTGTTGCTTTCTGTTTTGCTGTTGCCTCCCAGGTCTTCTCTCCCATGAGCATGGAGCTCTCAGGAGGCAGATCTTTGGTTTGAAAGCTAAAGGAGGATGAAGGACCAACTGGCAGTATATAGAAGAAATGTAACAAAAAAGGCTGAAAATGTTCCAGTGCCAACAGTGCTTTTGGTATAAGGCTGCTTGTTTCCAAGTCACTGTTTCTGGCTCCTGTGGAATGCTTCTACTCAGGGCAGTTGAACTGAAATGTTTATAAGATAACTTTCTAATCTTAATAAAGGGAAGACCCATTGTGGACCTGAGGGCAAAGCAATGTAGCAACACTAAATAGTTACCAATGTCTATTTATTTCAGCATCCCTTATACTGTACTTTTTATTCTCACTTTCCCCTCTCTGGAGGTGAGTGACCAAATGTTAGAGAGACTACTGTGGTATCACAGCAGGTCCAAACGGGTGGTGCTAAGTGAAATAAAACAAGATCTGCCAGAAGAGGCAGTTTGCCTGTCTCCTAGTTTCAGATATTTGAATGGCTCCTCCTTCAGGGATGTGTGACTAGAGCTGAGGACAGAGCCCTTCAAACCCCTGCTAATCATAAGCAAACTAAAGCAGCAGCTGGCTATGTAGACGGTGAGTGGGTAAAGAGTCCTCAGTTTGTTTCACTGAGCACTGTAAATCATTATCTACTCAGTTCATAGGTAACAACTATGCTTATCTAGTGCAATTAGCCCAGCATCCTAGTCCTTGAGGTCTGGACACCTGAACTAAAAGATTTCAAGTTAACAGGGGCACTGGCAGTGTCTTTGGTGTCATCACTGACCAGTGACCAGGCTGCTAAAGGCCCCATGTAACCTGGCCTTGAACTTCCAGGGGGGGACACAACCACAGCTGGGCAACCTGTTCCAGCATCTCACCACCCTCATAGTATAGAAAATTGTAGAATCATAGAATGATTTGGGTTGAAAAGGATCTTAAAGGCCATCTAGTTCCAAACCCCCTGTCATGGACAGCCTGCTCCCTAGTGGGGAGGATTTCTGGAGGCAAAATGGATGCAGTCAGATAGTAAGCTGAAAGCCAGGATCTCTGAAGGAGCTTCAGCTGGAATGATTTCAATACCATAAGCAGGGCTGAACTAGGAGAAACAGGGACAAACTCTCAATAAGTAGCTAGGAAACATTGGAAGACAAAGGATTTGAATGTGTTAAAAAATAGAAAAACTTTCAGAACATATGTAGTCAGATTCAGGTAAACTAAAATGAAACCAATGATGGCACTTAAAATGGTTTTAGGAAATTTATTTTTTTACATTGAAGGAAGAATGATTCAGGATGGCACATATTCAGAGCAGGAAGTCAGGAAAACTTTATCCTTCAGTGAATGTTTTGGTGAAAGCTGAGAGAATGAAGAATAATCAAACAAAAAGAACCCCATAGTATATATAGAAAAAATTTTTTTTTGAATATGCTAGAAGTCTAACAAAAAAGATGAGGAAAGAAATATGTCTGACTTTAAACAAGTATGATGTCATACTATGTGTATCAGAAACTTGATGGTAAGAAGGCAATTGACCAGATGCTGTAGCATCAGGGCACAAAGTATAGAAAAAGACAGAGAAAGCATCAGCAATAGAGAAGGAGTAACATGTATTAGAGAAAGCTTAGTGCAAATCAAAGTAAAAAGCTAACTGTATTTACAATTAGCACCTCAAAACCTATACAGCCCAACATCATTCCTGGCCTAAATCAGAAATATGCCGTATCAGGGTTAGAGCAAATATATGTACCAGAGTGAGATCAGACTTGCTAACAGGACAAGAAATGCAACAGTAACAGAAGGTATGGATTTTCCACCTTCTTATTAGGCAAACATCCCATCGGGGACTGATGCTTCAGAAAACAAAAATACTGTTGCTGCATGAAAGAGCCTACAAAAGAAGAAACTTTTATTTTAACCTTGCACTAAACGCAGAACCTGGTTCAAAATGCCCTATCTCCAGATTCTTGCCTAGGGAACAAAAGCAAAAAAACCTCAAACCAACCCAGCTACAATAGAATTACAAAGGAACAAATAACCTTATTAAAAAGAAACTGAAATTGATGTCTGATGGTACAATATTTGCATAGTGACTATCTAAACATAGCATGCAGGAGTAAATCTGGTCTGAGCCTCTGTGTACAAGCAAAGACTTTGGAAAGACCAAAAGGGAAGTTGACATGGCTAACAGCAGGATAAAGGAGTTTATTAGAAGCAGAAGACTTTCTTCAGAAAATAGAAGTTGTGTCCAAGAATGAAAAGCAGAAAGGTTCATAAACTCTGGCAAGTTAAATGAAAACCACAAGGTCAGCTATATAGAATCACAGCAACAATTTCCAAAGACATAAAGGCCCATCAGTAACAGCTCTGAAAGAAATTAAGGAACCATGGGACAAGAGAAAATGTCTTAAAGTGAGTAACCTATTAAAAGAGGTGGATAAATGGCCAGTGTTCACATTTGAGGGAGGTCTCCAGTGATGTTTGAGGGTTTTTGGTTTTTTTTTTCCCTCGGGCTCCTGCTGTTTAACCTGTTTATAAACGAACTGGAAAAGAGGGCATATGGAGAGAAGGTGGTTTGGTGAAGGCACAAAGTTGTTACGCATAGTAGAAGTGAGTTGACTTAACTCTTTTCAGACTAGACAAGCATTCTGTTGAAGTGTCAGCATCTGCCTGCACTGTTGTTAAACTCTTTGAAAGACCTGGGGAAAGCCAAACAATCACAGAGGACAACAAAAGAGGGAAAAGAGGATGATCAGGGACATATAGATAGGATGGGATAGAATAGAATAGGATAGGATAGGATAAGATAGGATAGGATAGGATAGGATAGGATAGGATAGGATAGGATAGAGGGATGCAGGGCACACCATCCTGAAGGCATCTGAAGAGCCAGTGGACACTCCCCACTGGTTCTGCGTTGGGAGACCTGAGAGGAAAAGGGAATGGATATAGGTCCCGCAGCCACCAAGACCTTGTCACCAAGCTTCCTCTTTCTGCTGCTGGGGTTAGTAGGGGAAGTTGATCACAAAGTCCCATGACTCAGTGGGACTTCTGATAGGGAAGGTATAAAAATAACCCACCCCAAAACAAGAGGTCTTGGAAGCACCGGGGGAGACACTGAAGCTTGACACTGTTGATCTGTGTGTGTGCTTGGGTCCTCAGGTGGCACACAATGCTCAGGCACCCTGTGAGACCTGCTGTTAGCACAGGCTGATCCCAGGAGGGTTTCCTGACTTACATTCCTTGTGGAGCATGGGATCAGCTAGAAGTACAAGGTGACCTACTGAGATCCTTCATTCTCTGTCACTGTAAGAAGTCCCATAACATTTGTGTCTAGGGAGGATGTACAGGCCAGAGAAAAGAAAGAAGCACAAGGGGGAGTGCCATGATTTGAGGGCATGATCACATGTATGATTTTGGGGAAGCTGACCACTAGATCTCTATTAAATTGTGCCTGGCTGGGTGTAGTAACAAGATGTGAGGTCGGAGAAGGATCTCTGAAAGGCTGGGACTATGTGAGGAGTACTGCTGCAGAATTCAGTAGAGATTGCAGGCAATAATCTACTTGGTATCTTGTGTAGAAGGTAGAAAGTACCTTCAGGGGTACCTCCATGGTACCCCACATGGAGGCTGAGCAATGGAGAGTCCACCAAAATTTGCAGACCTTGGTCCAAGATGTCCCAGTCCTGGTGACATAAGCACCCTCTAACATGATGATGATAAAAACTAAAATGAGATTTCACGGTGCACCTCCAGCAGACACTGCAGTTTGAATGCAGCACCTTGGCCTGCTTGGCTGCCTGATAACTTTGCCTGCTGCTGGAGACAAGGTGCTGGTCTAGATGGAGCTTCAGTACAGCCTTATTCCAGTTCCTACAGTCACATCTTTAGACATGGGATAAACTCTTGGTCCCCTTTGCTCAAAGGCAATTCCTTAACTCCCAGGCCAACAGTTTCTAAAGAGGTTTTGGATTTTGGATACCTCCATTTTGGGTCACATTTCAATGTCTGCCAGAGTGTGCTTAATCCTTGCTTTGAGTACCAGGGCTGGCACATCTCAAACGGCTCAGCCCAAAGTCCAGGCGTTTCAGAGAAGGGGCTGTTTGTCTGTAATTACATTGGGTGTTATTTATTGAGCTGGCAGCAGTTGACAGTCTGCAGCACAAAGCTGGGAGCCGCCCAGCAGGTCACAGTTCCAGTGTTTTGGTTTCTCAGTAATGCTGGACTGCCACTGTTGAAACAACAAAGGCAGAACCTGACCCAACATCTGCCATGAAGAGGCTGAGAAGAGAACTTTGTCCTTAAATTTCCCTAACTCCAATTTATCAGTAATCTACATGCCTCTCATTAGCTGCAATCTGGAAACTCTCAGTTGTTTTTAATTGTTGGTGTGCTGGATGTCAAGGTCCTAGCATGACAAGAAAGTAAATGCTGTGACTGCAGCTCTGCCGGGCCCCTCAAAATACACGTCTATTCTGCATCTGTGGCTGTGGATTCTTCTGTCCTCCAGATGACAGTGACACACTACAGACACTATTATTTAAAAAACTGTTACCTACTGAAACATAAAGCAAAATCCTTTCTGGCTTTGCCAGTTGAACTGAAGCAGGGAGTTTTCTTATCGCACAGGAGATCAATAATAATAAAAATAAAGAAACAACCCCCTCTTCCCAGTGGCTTCACAACATACATGGGGCACAAGTGTGGATCCTATTCAAAGCAGGAACCTAAACACAGTGGAGCAATCAATATCCAACAGTCATATACCAATGCAGAAAAAGCTGTGCTTTGCCAAAAATGCTAAATGCTATTTTGACACCTCTGTCTTAACCTCTGATACTCTGTACTCCTTGTAGAGATCTAAGGCTTTGGGTTTTTTAAACTCTGATGAATGCTGGCACTGAGAGAAAAATATATGAAATAAGGAGTCTTATGTATCTTTTGCAGCCACACATTGGAATAAAAATAACAAAAAATCCTCTACCCAAGTATCTGAGGGAGCCAGTACCTACCTGATTCAAGAAAAAAAAGGATATGATTCCATGAACAGCATTTTCAAGGCTTTATCAACACTGAAAAGAAATTATACAATCTTGACTTTTTAACCTTATCCCATGAATCCATCCCACATCCTTGTGCTTCTAGCCTCATTTCCCACAGAGGATGAAATTTCTGTGATCATGCCATCTGGCTGTCTCTCAGCCAGTGTGTTCTGAACCTGCTTTCTATCAAACTGACAGAGGGATTGGGGCTCAATGAGAATTAAGTGACTATGAACATAATGGAAATCAGCAGCTGGGCCAAAGATGGAGGTCTGAATGAGTGCCCTTGCTAAAGGAAAGGTAGGCAGAAAACAGCCATTTTACATGCTGCTTGCTAATGTCAGTCATCACGTGTGGGGGTCTGGACTCACCAGAGCAGATGGTGCTTCTTGGTCAGTGAGATTGAAGGCTTTCTGTCGGTGTAGTGAGTGGTCTGGGTGAGGAAAGGAGAGGAGGAGGCAGTGGGACACATGTGGGAAAGGCACACGTCCACATCAGGTTCCCAGAACAATGCCTTTAATGGTAAACTTCCACCTAGGTAACTGTGCAGCTCCTGCAGTTTCTGAGGGCCCTGCAGAGATGTGGATCTGCTTCTCAGTGCCTCTTCATTCCCACACCCAAACCTGACCCACTGGGCTCCCACTGCTTGCTCTGCTCAGGACTGGAGTGAAACTCAAAGCAGCTCCCAGGGTTCTGGAGATTCTAGGCTTGCTCTTTGAAACCAAATAAAGGATATTAAAAGTTAGGATGGAAAGTACAGCTCAGTTCAAAGTTTCTCTAAAGAAAAAATCCCAACCGGGCAAAGTTTAGAAGCAAAATTACTTCTCCTCCTCCAGCAAGGGGAGTTTCAGTTTCATATCTTGCTCTCTTGCTTCACGTACTGGGCTGTGGAACAGCAGCTGAGCTTGCAAATAATTCTGGAGGAAAAGGGCTGTTTTCATTGAAGCTATGCCTGTCCTAGAGGGAAAACCTGTATGTTTTTAAGAGTCTTAACCCCTGCATTTTAACTAACCAAGGAAGAATGTTGTTTAACATCACCTTGGCAAGTGTGTGTGGCATGTAAGCTACCCAGATCGAGCTGAAGCCTGAACACTTGTGCCCACCTTCAGCACACTTCTATGCAGGCAAACGTGTGCCCTCAGCCTTAAGCCTGCCACAGCCCCTCCAAACTACATCTGCTCAGGACATTTTAGGAAAGATTGCTGGAGGCTGACCCCAGCAGGGGCAGGGGTTACTGTGGCTTGCTCACTGGAGGATTCTCCACAATGAAAAAGGAGGTAGAAAAGGTTTTTGCCTCTTGACAGGTTTATGAAGAGTAAATATCTAGCTCTGCAGGACTTAGAGAAAGAGGCACTTGTGTGAAAGCTGAGTGCTCTTCGTGAAGGTGGGCTTGATGTGTGACTGACTCACGGGGGCAGGAGAGCCATTATTTTAGTGAAGAACAGATGTGAAATATATTAACTGGAGCCCTCTTCTCTCCAAGATTTCTTTCAGTACCCCCTCCCCCTCACTTCTGTCTTCTCAAAGACATTCATTTCACAAAGGAGAAAGAAGTGAGAGTTCAGTATTTTCTCTCTCTCTAGAGAAATCCAATGGGATTTACATTTCACTTGTACCCATCTTCTAGGTAATGGATTGAGGTCATTGAAACTGGAAAACACTAAGAAAAAAAAAAAAAAAGCTTAGAGCTTGTTATATTTACCGTGTTGGTCAACGAAGACAGAAGCAAAAAGCTTTAAAAATAAGTACCCTATTTCAACAGCAAGGCCCCTAGTGAAATTGTTGTCTAACTTGCCTCACAGAACAGATAGGAGTTTCCAAAAGTGTTACCCACCCACAGCATTTACCCATCTGACTTGGAATTTTGCATGCTGAGGACTTGTCAACTGACTTCTCCTCACAAAACTTCTGGAGGTGATTTGGTGATCTGATTTTTGGATACCCACCCTGATGTGACTTCAGGAAAAGGGACTGACCACATATTTTTCACCCATCAAAACTCAGCACCACCCCACCACCTCTGCCCTGCCCCAAATGGCTTCTGTCCATCATGATCTTAGTAGCCTAAAGAAAGCAGCCAGAACTGTTTTCCAAAAATAGCATGTCAGCAACTTGCTGAGTTTCATAATTTGTAAATGCTTCTGTGATCAACCTCAGACTTCCTCAGAAATTCTCCAGGGGGAAACAGCTCTTGCAGATTACAAGGAAAGAACTTTTTTTTTTTCTTTCTTTCTTCTTTTTCAGTTATCTAGAGGAGATGTCCAGACCAAACTGTTCCTCTTCTGGGAGATGCCTTGATTTTTTTTCAGGAGGAAAATTTCCAGTGTATGTGCCTGCCTGGGGAGTTACAATTGTAACACTACAGTAATACAGTCTGTAGTGCTCAGCCCTGCTCAGCTGTGGTATCCAGTTCCGAGTTGGCCCTTATACCCTACTCACAGTGTCCTCATGGTGTTATGGCCTGAGGCCTTGAATGTGTTTTCAGAAATATCACTTAATTTGGCCAGCCTTTGCATGGGTTAGAGCTTGTTATGTTAGAGCTGCAGAGAGAAGGTTGAGAAGGGATTTTGGGAGGCTGACAAACCCTTTCCCCTGCTTTTTGTTGCTCAGGAGAGAGATTGATTCAGTGCTGATTTTGATGACTTTCATAGTGACCCATGGTGACCCATGTTTAATCTTATTTCTCTTCAGATCAACACAGAGGAGGGGAAAAAAAGAAGAAACAAACAGGAAGGTGAGGTGCTACCAGTGAAGGCAGTTGCAGAAATGGAAGTGACCAAACCGATTGAATGGGAGGAGCAGTGGCTGCTACACGTAGGGATTTTCCCTGTGACGTGGAGTTTCAAGATAAGCCATCTGGGGGATTCCCCAGTCTGCCTCCAGAAATATCACTTCAAAAGCAGTCGCAATTTCACTCTGCTCTTGCAGCCTGTCCTGCAAAAAATCCCACTCTTGCTGCTCTGTGATCTGAAGCAGCAAAAGCTATGTCTTTGGTACTCTACACTCTGCTCATCATCCTCTGCAATGGTAAGTGGGGAAGTTTTCCTTATTTGCTCTGGTCTTTCACATTTCTTTTGTGTGTATGTTTTGAGAAGACAGGGATGATTACCGACGCAATCTCTTTTAAAGGCAATGTGTACCTGTGCCTTGCAGTGTGCTGCTTCATCAGTGGTGCTTCTGTGGCTGTCCCAGATGTAGCTGTGAGATGTGCTGAAGAAGTGTTGCTGCCCTGTGAAGTTCTTCAGGACTCCTCAGTCACCTACCAGATGGCATCTTGGTATAAAGTAAGAAAAAAAGACTAAGTTACTTGGCCTGCTTTGGTTTCCTACTTGATACTGGCTTGTCTTATGCAAAATGTGTTATTTTATGAAGAGCCATCCACCTCTCAGTGCAGTAGATATAAGGCAGCAATGAAAGCATTTGAGTTGATCATGGAGAACAGGCATTTGCTGTGTCTTTGTAGACAGACTATTTGAGCATATTCCCTGAATCACACTTGCCTGCTTTTCTATCTAATTAATGCTGACTTTCAGGGGTCACGATTCAGGTGGTGCCCCATGTGCACACACCATTCCAAAGAGGAGAAGAGGAGTCTTCTCTTGGTTTCTTTGGAGCGAAAACTAGAATTTAAACCTTTCATCATTATTCATGTTGTGCCTTGGTTAGCCTCCCCCCAAACAGGATTTTTCCTTGGAAGAAAGAAGCAAGTACTTGCTATTCTGTAGGAATATATGGCTAGTGGGGTGGGCAAAAGATCAGGTTATGCAGATGGCTGATGGAGAGCTAATATTTCTGAATGATCTTTTTGCAGTCACAAAGTAAATGTCTGATCTCAGATGCCCTGGTTCGAAATTCACATCTACAAAGTAGGAGAGCCCTGATGACCACCTGTTTGCAGGGGTGCTGCAGGGATCTATGTGCCAATGAGCAGGAATTCCTGTGTGGTTTCAAAGACAGGCAGAGTTGCACAGTGACTGAAGGCTGCCAGCTTGCTGTGTGGCACCAGGCATTTGCACCTCAGTGCATAGTTTCAGCTTATGGGATGAAAAACAAGGGAAGGTTTTGTTCTCCCCTGTTCTTCACTCCCAGATATGCACTCCTGTTGCTTACCATGGGTTAGTCCTGGTGATCCTCTGCTTACCTGTTAAGTCAGCTTGCTGTTGCTTGTTGTAACAGTGGAAAATCAATCTGCTAATAAAGAGTTTTGTGGGTTACAGAGCTGAATCACTTTCCCATGTAATGAGAGAGCAGGAGAAGGGAAAAAAAATTTTCTGGGGGCAGAAAATTGTCAATTTATCTCTGCCAGTCCACAAAGCCACAGTCTTGGCTTCTCCAGTAGTTTGGTTAGATATAATTTTTTAATTATTTCCATACAGTAAACCAACAAACAGTGGAATTAGATTGGGCTCCTGTAGCTGAAACTTGCAGTGCATCTGGATTTCAGTGCTGGTACAATGAGCATCTGCCTAAATGTCAGCATACTGACTAGATGACAACTGCAACCCAAAGACACCTCACTCTGATAGGTACTGTAGAGCTGTTTCAAAAATCTGGCAACCAGCCCATTGACAAAATGCTGCTATAGTCCAGACTGCCAATGCACCTCCCCTGCCCTGTCCCACCAACCTTGTCTCCCTCCGTGATCTCCTCACTCTTCCTGCTTCATTCAGTTTGATCAGGAAAAGACTGTTTTTCCAGCATCTGGAATGACAGGGCCTCGTGCTTTTTTCCTCTGCTGGTAATACTGAAACTACGAGACATAATAAAATCTAGCTCTCCTCTCCTCTCCATGCTGTTATCCCCACCCAACACTGCAAAAGGAAGGTGAGGAACTGTCAGAGTGTGACTGGGCTACCCAGCACAGGGAATTAATCTGCTCTTTACACAACAGCTGCTGAAGGGTTAATCAATAAACACCACATATACCCCCAAGGGCCTAATTAAAAGGTAATTCCAATAAATGGTATGGAACTTCAGACTGTAAAAGTTCAAGCAGCTGTTAGGTTAAGTCTTTTGTATGAGGTCACTTTGAACTGTGCAGTAAATGCAAGCAATTAACCTTTGCTTCTGCTGCTTTAAACAAATGGTGGTGACAATGTTTTGGTGCTGCACATGCAGCTGTTTGTGCAGGGTGAACTCTGGTGAACAATCCCCTCCTTCCTATTGGCATCTCTGCAGGCTCTGACTAATTAAGGATTGCTTTTAAATAGTTACAGCTGCTAGGAAAACAAAAGACAACAGAAAAAAGAAGCTATTTACAAGTACTTGCTTTTTCAGTTTTGTATCTAGAAATAATTTTTCGGGGGTCTCTATTCTGGTGTCAATATCCAACTGGATATATAAAGAAAGGATTTCATTCAATGGTTCCTTCACTTTTGCTAATGTTTCCAAAAGCAAAGAGGTGTGCAGATGTTTAAGCTGGTGATGCACACAGGATCCTTGGAATTAATTAGCGTAATTGCATGCACGAACTCACATGTAGTTCTGTGCAGAGGCAGGACCATAATCTCCTCAGACAAAATTATTTTTATTTAGAAATACTTGGAGTAGGCAGGACTGGACTGCTAGGAAGAAGTTAAAGCAGCAAGTCCTCTTCTGTCCTGGTGCAGCTTGCATCCCACTTACTAGGTAACTGTGAGAAAATTAGGGAGAAGTTTTCTTAATGATGATCTTTAAAGGAGGTCCGTTTTTAGGAGTGTTGGGCAATCTAAATGGCATAGAATCATATATGAACAGTGTGAAAGTTTGCCAACTGAGAACTGAAAACTTGGTTAAGCACCCAGGCATGTGGTATGTGTATTGAAATACTGGCTTGAATCTCTACTGCCCACCTACAAAACAAGAATCTAGGTAATTAAATTTTACTTACCTTTCTGCCTTGCAAGGCTATTGAAAACTGAAGTTTCTTTTTGTGTAGTACATTAAAAATGAGAACCAGTTCATAAAACTTCATAATTATCACTTTATATCCAATATGAAAACCAAGTTTAAACATACACAAATGAAGTCCCAGTGGATATTTCACTACTTTATTCATGTCACAGCCAGAAAAGTCTTAATCTAAACCAAATCTTGACGAAAAGGAATGAAGGCTGTACTTCAGTGGAGAAAAGTCTGTTAACTTTATAGAACATCCCTGGAAAATATAAAATTGTGGCAGAATGAGAGGAGGAGATCGTATTAAAAATTAAGAATAAACCTTATAGGTGTTTAATATTAGTCACAGCTTCCTTCAAAGGAAATTAATTTTGCTAAATGTGCATAGCCAGTGTCTATTAGGATAGGTAAATAGTTGCTAAATTACTTCAGTCTGGTTTCCAGCATACCCGAAGAAATGCAGACAATGCTCCTCAGACATCTATTCAGTTCCAAGTAACTCCAACACACTGATGATTTTGACAGGAAGGGAGCAGTGCAAATGATTTCATGACCAAAACAATACTTTTTCCTGACAAGAGCTAGCCCTGGATGCCCTGAGATAAAAAAAACAAAGAAAGGGGCTATATGGCTCAGAGGGTTTTTCCAGCTGGCTCATGTGTCACAACCAACTTCTTTGCTGTTGTTTTGGGGCTGGGATTTGGTTTTTCTTTTCTTTTCTTCTTTTTTGTTTCCCCTCTAAAACACAGCCAGAGTTCACTCATATGTGCCCACAATTTATGTCTGTTTCTTTCAAATGTAGTGCTGGCATCTACAAGACAATATAGAAGCCATATGGATGCACCTTCAGCACCAATCAAATGTGAAAGCACTTTTATGTTGAAAAATACACCTATTAAGTGGTTTCAGCTCAGTTATGATTCATTCCATTGCCAGAATTCTCAGTAATTTACTTCAGAAAATAAATTCCTTCTGGCTACATAAATTTTTTAGATCTCTTTAGCAGTCAGAATTTTCAACTTGGCCATTATTCTTGGTATAATTTTAAACAAAACCATTTTTACAATCAACCCCATCCTCAGAAGAAACTATATTAATGTTAATACATTCTAACTTTAAACTGACATCAGTTTTTGAGCTCAACCATTTTGTTTGAAATAAAAATTTCCTTTTATGGGAGAAGTGGATTATATTGGTACATTGATTTACCTGGGAGTCAAGGTACCACCTTACTCTGGGAAAAGCTCAGTGACAAAAGATATTTAATAAGCTGACAACTGCTTGCTCTCACATGTACATGATAAAATTAAGTTTTAATTGATTATTTGGGTGTAAGTGCTACAGCATGTGTGAATTGCCTTTGTTTGTTGACACTTACACTGAATTCACTAAAACTCAGCCAGCTAGAACCAAGAAAAGTGTTCCTTCTCCTTCTTCCACATTGTTTTTAGTTCTTTGCAAAATAAATTTTTGCTTAAGAGCACCTAAATTTTAGAGGCCTAATTATTCTACCTATTTCTTATAATTAATCCAGTAAGAGAACAGAAATGTATCAGATCAGCAGTACTTCCCATCAAATCCATCCTAATTTAATATCCACTGTATCACCAGCACTATTCTTACCAAAAAGCTCCAGGCTAGGGAAAACCTAACAGGAATTGGCCAGAGAAACCACTGAGAAACCATTGGCCAGAGAAAACATGTAGGAAAATTGTAAGCTCTTTAGACCAACTATTTCCAAGATTTTGAGAACTAGAATAACTTCCAATTAAACGCACTTAAGGGAAGTAGAGCTGGTTGCTCAGGGCTGTATTCAGTTGGGTTTTGAATATCTCCAAAGATGGAAACTCCCCACACTTTCTGGGCAGCCCAGTCCAGTGTTTAGCTACCCCTCACAGTGAAAAGGGGTTTTCTAATGTGTACGTGGAATTTCCTGAATTTCAGTTTGTGCCCATTGCCTCTTGACTTTTCTATGGAGGCCACTGAGAAGAGTCTGACTTCAGGTTCTTTATCCCCCTGGCAATAATCAGGTACATATTGATAAGATGCCACTGAGCCTTGCCTCCTCCAGCCTGAAGAGTCCCAGATCTCTCATCCTCTCCTCATATATCAGTTGCTTCAAACTTTTAATCATTTTTGTGGCCCTTCTCTGGATTCTCTCCCACATGTCCAGGTCTCTCTCATACTGTGGTGCCCAGCACAGGACCTAGCACTCCAGGTGTCTCACCAGTGCTGAACGGAAGGGACAAATCACCTCCTTCCACCTGCTGGAGATGTTCTGGTCTGCTTAATGCAGCCCAGAAGGCTGCTGACTGCCTCTGCCACAAGGGCTCATTGCTGGCTCGCGGTCAGCTTGGTGTCCATCAGGAAACAAGACTTTCCATTAGGTTGGTTCCCACCTGTCATAGTGCCTGAGGTTTTTCCTCCCCCAGGGGTAGCACTTGGGATTTCCATTTGCTGAACTTCATGAGGTTTTGGGCAGCCCATGTCCCCAGCCTGTTGATGGCCCTTCTGTTTGGCAGCACAACCCTTTGGCATGTCACTCACCCTTCCCAGCTTTCTGCCATCTGCAAACTTACTGAGCACATGCTCTGTCCCAGTGTCCAGTTCATTAATGAAGGTGTTGGACAGTATCAGCCCCTCAGCACAGCATTTCATCTCCTTGCTGTGAGGTGATGGAAAAGATCAGACTTAGCACTCCATCTGATTTCTGATACAGCCTGTCACAGACCTTGCAGCTGGCCAGAGTGCACATGGCAATAAACATAACCCCACATTTCTTTTGTTGTTCAATTTTCTTAATGTGTAGTTTGATGCAGACAGGCAGAATGATGCTGCCAGCCAGCAGGAACCTGTTTCCCAGCAAAATTCTTGCTTCAGTAACTCCCAGCAGCCGGCGTGGCAACGAGACCCTTTTTATGCAAATAGATTCAGTAGCATTTCTACTGGTCCCCAGATGAGTTATGATTTGCCTTTTGAATTTTGGTGAAGACATTAACAGCAAAGAGGGGAGCAGGAAAAGACCACCTCCCTTTTCTTCTCTCTTTGGAGGTGGGGAGCAAAGGGAGCCAGCGTGCTGCAGCTTGCCTGCCAGAGAGGCAGAAGGGAAATGAAACACAAACGAAATGCAGGCTCAGAAATATTTTGTCACTGATTAAAGAAGAGAATGGTCCCTACACAAGTGGATTGCTGCCACTGACAGTGCTCCCTTCGATCCCTCTAAGCTTGTGTGGAATTAATTAGGTAAAACCCCTAGCATTTACCTCGGGCTGCAGTATCACCTGGAGGAGACTTGGCATGAATTAGTGCTGGATTATCATAGGAGTTTGAGCTGTGAAATGATCTGTCTAGTGACAGTCTGCCAAGTAATTCACAAGAGGTGGCAAACAAAGTGGCATTTTCGTCATTTTAATTAGTTTTGGGGGGAAATGAGGTTAGCCTGAATAGAGCAAGAAGCAGAATGACGACCTTACTGAACATTTATCTCTTGGACTTCCTTTTACACAGCTGGGGCATGGAGATGCACTCTGCAAACATGCTTAGGTGTTTCCTCGCTATTTCGAGGCTTTAAAAAGGGAGGTATTTGATGTTTATTTGAGAACAGGAGATAAAATTGCAGTGGAAAAAGGCTTGGCTCAGACATCAGAGGAAGAGGGGCTGTGACCTCTGACCGGGGATGGATGCGCGGAGTGTAGAGGCTGGAAGGATGCCACCAGGTGTCTCTCCAGCCTCAGAAATGTGGGGAAGCTGGGTGAGCACCGGCGAGAACAGGGGCAGCCGGCCTCAGCTCTGCAGGAACGGGGAGATTTAATGGAGACAGACATGCAAACCCTGAATTAAACCCACACGTAGGAACCCTTCCTCCTCGTCTCCAAACGCAAAGGTTTGTGACCCCCATCCAGATGGGGACTTGTTTCTCCCCAAGTGAAAGAGCCAAATCAGGCCCCAAAGCAACTTTTTCTGCACCTCAAAAAGCTTTTGAGACAATAATCAGTCCCTCAGTGCTCCCATAAAATAGGGAAGTTAAACCACTTTCCCCAAATCTCACTAGGAATGAGCTCATGGAAGGCATAGGATACATGGGTTTAATTTACTTCTCCCTTCTATTAGTAGGGATTATTACAATTCCATACAGAAAGATCAAAGTCTTTTCTAATTCCCAGGTCTCAGCCATAAGAACTGCAGCACCATTTACCATGCAAGACAGCAATTATTTATGTTACTGGTGCATCAAAAAAAGGAAAACTACAACTTTTCAAACCTATCTGCATCTTAGGGCAATGTGAAGGGCTGCCAGGCTGGTTCTCTTTATTGCCCTGTGGGCAGTTTTAAATTTCACCAACGCAGGGGTTGGTAAGGGAAGGGAAAGTGGCAAAAATAATATCTGATGGAGGTCAACTCTATCCACTTAACTGCTTTTGACCCACTGGTAAACAGAGCTAAGCCCAGCCTGGATACTAGAATTCTTCTGGCCACATCTCTGACAGTATGCAGGACCCAAAACCATCTGACTCCCTGTAGCATAGTTAAGTCCCTACAGTCTGAAAACCACCACAGATACTGCTTGTCTCATAGCTGCTTTAGTGTGAGTGTGATAAGAAATGAAGCTGAGGTAAATTTACCAGAGAAGTAAGAAGAAGAAGGTACTTTCTTCCCTCCCTCTTGCTAGGTAAAGTGGGGAAAGCCCCAGGGAATTACTACTTTCTGTTTCAGTTGATTCACTGAAAAATCCCAGACTTTTCTAAGAAAAGGTCTTTACAGTTATGAAAATCTTGTGCTTTATTCTGATTCCCCAGTTCATGAAAAGTTCCTCAACTTGCAACTTGTTTTACACCATCCTAGGGTTGCAAAAGCAACAAAGTATAATAGAACATCAGGCCCGTATTTCTCTCCAGACTCCCAAGTACACTTTCCTCATGCAAATACATAAAAGGGAAACCAAATACTCCTTGTCTCAGCATGAGAAAATTGTGTTAATTTTAATAACTTACAGTATAACTGTTATATCCTGATGCAGTAGCTATAATGACATAAGGTAAGCACCTACATGCAATCCAGAAACGTGTCTATTAAAGTAAAAAATAATAATAAAAAAGTCCTGGCTTTTATTAGTTATAGGTTTGGCTGAAAAACTGAGTCTTGGACTGTATGAGTTGGCTCTGGCTCTCTGGTCCACAGAAAGACTGAATTAATTACTCAGGAAACCTTCATGGAGGGCACAGTGCTGCAAATCCCAGAGAGCAGAGCCGATGAATAAGAATGGACACGGCCTAATTCAAACCCTTCTCCCATCTTTCAAATCAAGTTAGTGATTTCTCTTTTCTTTGTCGTTCCCAGCCAATTGTCATTTTCAGTGCATCCTATCGCCCCTCAGTACAAACTGTTCTGGGAATACACTTCATTCCTCCAGCAGCCTCTCAGCAATGCCAAGGAATGTAGCTCTTCTGGTTACAATTAAGAAATTTAACATACAAATGCTCCCCAAGTGCACCAGAACCTGCCTGTGACCTTCACGCAACCGAATCTGAAGGAGTTGAAGCAATTTTTTGTTCTTTCTTTCCAATAAAGTGTGGAGGGGAGGAGAAGGGGGGGAAGGAGGGGGAAATCCCTGTTCCTCCGGAGAGGCAGAGTGGTTTCAGGGGTCAGCTGCAGGGAAACTGGCACAGGGAAGTGCAGTTTCCAGGGATCCATTCCCACAAGGAGCTCTGGGCAGAGGGGTGGCTGGGACAACTCCAGCCTGTGCTGGCAGAGCCACCTCCCCACAGCGTTCCTGCAGGGCAGGAAGGTTTAATTCCCACCATTTCATGGCAGAAAGTGTGCTGGCAGGGTCAGAGCAGGCAACAGTGGAGCTTCTCCCTGCTGTCACACTCTCCTGGGGACTTTGGATACCCAGGGCCAGCGCTCAGCAGCTGGGTGGGGCTGCCCCTTGGTGCCTCAGCTCCATCCCTATTTGCTCCCTATTTCATCTCTTTTGGGGTCTCCGTGGAGATGCTTGGAGAGCAAACTCTGCTGCTGCCTTTTATCATGTTACATCTCTACTAGGACTGTGTTCAGGTGAGACAGATTAAGATGCTATTACAGATTAATTCTAAATAGTTCTAATAGTTTTAAACATAGCATCTATTTAAGCAAAAGAAGCAAATGCTTTTTGACTGTGAGCGTGAACATATTAGATGCTTTTGAGGTTCACCCCCTCCATCTCTCTTCAGCCTCTGCATATTCAGCCATAAGCCAGCTCTTTCTCCCTAAGCTCAGGATGACACTGTTGCCCAAGATAAGATATATATTCGTGTTTTCCAGATGGCTGGAGATGATGAAGGAATAGCATGGAAAGTCCTTGATGTGGAATCTCATTATCCAAAAGAACTTGGGGAGTCCCTGGAGCTCTCCAATGACACCTTTTCACTAAGGATCAAGAACGTGACCAGCCAAAGCAGTGGGACATATAAATGCTCTTTGGGGGAACAGAGTGGAGGAAGCAATTTGAGCAGCACTGTCAGATTAAAAGTAACAGGTACAGTAGAAATTTGATTGTCCTATGCTCCACCAGGCATCTCATGGAGATAATAGTTTAAAAATATTTTACAGACACCAGAACCGTGTAACACCTTCCTTTACATTTCAGGTTGCCCTGGAATAGAAGGTGAAAAACTAAAAAAGTACAGAGCCGAGCTTTTCATGCTGACTTTTCTTGGGATTTTTTACTTGCTGCTCATCTTTTTTACCTGCGTAAGTAACTCCCTATCTCATAAACCAACCAACCAAAACCACCACCTCCAAACAACCTCCACTCCTCTCTGCTAGCACCACCTTAACACAGCCAGTTAGAAGTTGTTATTCATCCTTGATTTATGATTAAATTCTCCAAATTCTCACACAGCATTTTCAAATCCAGAGAAAACTCAGGTGCACAGGATAGAGTCTCAAAGAGATAAGGCATTTCACTGCACCCTGATATAACTCAAACCAGAGAGTTATTTTCCTGTGCTCCTGCTGCCCCTTTCTGCCTCCAGTTACTCTGAGTGCAATCTATTCTTCAGCTTAAGAACATATCAACAGCCCTTCTGGTTTGGTCCTTGGGTATCTGCCTGAGATGGAGGCCCCTGGGATCACTTCCCCATCTATGCCATTACTTTGTGTGGTGACACGATGGGCAAGTTCAAGTCCACCTGTTTTTTTTGCCTCAGTTTCCATACCTGTGAATTGGTGACAACCCCATCTCAGATGGGCATTTTTATCAAGCTCTGCCTTGGTAAACCGACATTTTAAGGTCCTTGGAAATAAAAAAACTGCTTGGGGTTTTATCTGTACCCTTAATTCTGTCAGGTAGTTATGGGGAAGGCATTTGGGAAGCTCAGTTTGCAGAAGCAGAAGCGTTTTATTTGTGATAGGGGTGAGGTCACCCCCTCATGCAGAAAAACCAGGAGGTCTGTGCCTCCTGGCTTAAAGGCAGCATGAGCCTCAGGTCTTGGTACAGTGCAACTCCAGCTGCATTTCTAATTAAAAACAAAAATAGCCCCACAACTACAGCATTTTTTTGGGGGGACATCAAATTTTAATTTTGCTGCCAATTTTATATTTGCCTTCTTGTTTTGCTCCTTGGCAAAATTGGAGATTATCTAATTAGCTGCAGCTAAATGTAGCTTTTCATGTATCTTCAGGGAGCAATTAAATATAT
This sequence comes from Calypte anna, assembly GCF_003957555.1. NCBI lineage: Eukaryota > Metazoa > Chordata > Aves > Apodiformes > Trochilidae > Calypte > Calypte anna. Next base: position 61,980,396 of record NC_044245.1, read on the forward strand.
GCCTCTCTTTTTTAGATTGACAATCCTGCCAGTAATTTGTGCCATTCAGACTAAAGTTTGACAAGATAAGTCTTGTAGGAATTTGTTAGGATGAAAGTATGAAAGCAAGGATATCACTCAGAAGAGACAGATGCCCCAGTTCTGCTCAGTGTCCTAAAAGAATTTCAGATCTCTGCAGAAACTACTTCTTCCCACATGCAAAAAAAAAAAAAAAAAAAAAAAAAAAGACCCAGTTTTAGTGGTACAGTTAAAAAAAAAGGCAGAGGTGTGTAGTGAATATAACCACACTGGCAGATTTATGTCTATCTTACCATTGAATGAGGTCCAGTCTCAGGTATCAACTAAGCTTTCATCAAAATTTAATATTGCCTGGATCTCTCAAGTGAGTTTCATTATTTAAAATGTTTGTTAAATTCTTACAGGTTGCCTTGTCCTCTCCTTCAGTGGAGATTTTCTCATATCTTCACTAAACTCAACAGTGACATTAACTTTAAGACTTAATTGGCTGGCAGGACTGTGGCTTTACTTTGACAAGTTAATGAAATTATTTAATGCACTGGCCTGTATTGAAGGCAGTTTGAAAGAGACTTGCAAGAGCTTGATGCAAGGCCTATTCATAGAAAAACTTGAACTAAATATGAGTATCTATATAATATCTATATATAACTAAATATGAGTTTCCTTATGTGACTAAGTATTTGTCCTATGAAGCTTCCTGACTGAGCAAGAAACAGCAGATTTTCTTTGCATTGTGTGCTTCTGGTGACAAACAAATGCAAAAGGTGTATCAAGCAATGGTTAGAAAGGAGAGCAAAATTTTCAAACTTAAAAAAAAAAAATTGCTTTTCAGAGGAATTCTCGGTTCTAAGCTTTCCTTTCTGTTTTCTCTTTCAGACATGTCTAAGAGAAGACGCTATGTCTCCCAACTATAAAAAAAACAGACCAGATATGAAACACATGCTCACCCTCATCAGTGTCCATGAAATGACAGCTTTTCAAGACATTAACTGTGGCAGAACTTGCAAAAACGAGCTTACCTCAAGTTCTGTCTAAACTGATGTTGAAGGCACTGTGGGCTCATCACTAAGTATGACATGAGCTGGATGGCCGAGTGGTGCATGGAGGAGATAAATAGCAATATATTGTCCTCTTCAGAACAGCCTGAAAGTATAGGTAACATGTCAGTGACCTGCTTGCACTGGACAAGTCTTTGAAAAGCACTGCTAAGCAGTACAGTAGCTTTTGGGAGTTCAGTAGCTAAGAAATACCATTGCAGCTACAAAACAGTGTTGTGATGCTGTTATGAAGTTGTCATTGACTTCATTTCACTCCACTGTGCAGCCCTCTTGTTCTGAGTAAGAATATGGCTGTGATATGAAGACAAGGTTATAGGGATGTGATGGCAGTGCAAAGCCGAGGGATTTAGCTCTTCACTGAGCTAATAGGTCTCATCTTTCAGAGGCAAACACAACAGGTGCTGTGGCATGGAAAGATCAGTGCAGGGAGCTGCCTCTTCTCCATTCTCCAAGCCTGATTCTGGATTGAGTTCATGCACTACTGCAAATGGCATGTAACATGATATGGGATGCTCAAGTAAGCTGAGGTGGTAACTTCATGCTCTTATCCTGGGTGAATCAAATTAACAGGCATTTCTAAATCTGAGAGTGATGGATGGGCTAATAGAAGGGAGAAAATATTCTGTAATTCCTCCTGGACTGAGAGGAACTTTTTATTTCTGCAAGAGAACTAAGGATACACTGGAATAATAAGTCCTTCACTTATTTCCCAGAAGCCTCTCCATAAAAATCCATAGGTCAATCTGTACGAAGTTTCAACAACAACTGTTAAAGCAATGCAAGTAAAATGAAGCAGTTTATGATATTACAGACATGTAAAGATGACTTACTTTGGGGTTTATAAAATATCATGCCAAATGTATGTGACTCCCATTTCAGCCAAGTTACAGAAGTGATGACCAAAGCCATAGCTTGTAAGAAAGCAACCATCTGTATTTTGGGGATGTTAAGCCAGATACAGGAATGGAAGATGGGGACCCGCTTTTGGTGCTAACAGTGTGTAGGATATGTGAAATGAGGACATGAGAAAAAGACATGGACTCAGGCACACAATATAAAGGAGAGAAGGCTTGTCCTCTCAATCCGAAGAAAGCAAGAGAGATTCTGGATCTGAAATCAAGGACTGTCCTTTATCAGGCTGATGGTCCAGAAGATGAAGCAAGAGGAGTCTGGAGTGACTGTGCAGGTTATTGCCACAATATGAGGACTTGAAACAAAACATGAGAATTTGCAATCATAAAATAAAAAAGTAAAAAAACCAAAAGAAAACATAAACAAGGAATATCCTTCAGGAGTCAAACTGCAACATCAGGATTTTTAATGCAATTTGGAATTCCAGGCTTTGGCAAGGATGCTTGATCTGTAATCCTTTGACTAATTTTGAAGAACTGATGGGAGAAAAGCACTGTGTGTCACTCAGTGGTGGCAGTGCCTCTGTGAGCATGGCTATATGATGCCATTGATGGAACCCAAGGAGCTCATGACCAGAAGAATGATTACAAGGGATATGCAATGTACATTGATTTTTGTAAATTAATGCCACATTCGCTTTTTTTATAATAAATTTTTACATTTAAATGTGTGTAATATACTTCAAATAAAAAATCAGATGTATACTGCCATTTGTTTTTGTGTGCCACATGTAGCAAATAAACTCAGAAGTACTCCATATCAGTTGAATTTTATTTACAACAGACATAATTACATCAAATAATGTAGGTGCCTGACCCCTCCTCTTCTCTGAGAGAGGGCATATATGTGAATATAACTTATAAAGTCATGGATAATTTGATGCATTTCTATGGAACTCAGATAATGTCATTTTTTTCCTCAGAATTTCACTTTCTTCCCAAAGTACATTCTAAAACACTTATTTCTTACTGACAGGTAAGTCATTAAGGAAAATACATTAAGAAAAATACAAGGGTGATTCCGTCTACCCATAGTCACTTTTAAACACAGCACCTTGACCTGCTTCATCTGAGTTTAGGTGGCAATAATAGGAACTAAACGTACATGTGTAATACCTGACACAGGGTACCTTGAGTTTCACCATTTGGTCAGAAAGGCTTAAAACCTGAAAGTGATGGGTTTAAATTTTTTTATTATTATTTGCTACTGTATTTTTTAGGAGAGGAGAGAAAAGGAAGGAAGAGAAAATTCATTTGAAAGGTGTTGCTAATTAATCAACAGTAAAGGCTGAAACATTTCTAGAGCTATTTCTTCAGATGTATAAATAGGAACAGATCAGATAGGACTGAATGAAAAAAGGGACTTTGTGTAAGCAGCTATGCCTATTATTTTTTTTTCCCTGAGCCAAACTGGCTGCAATACAGAAGACTGCCTGATGCAACAACACTGAGAGTCAAATTTCAGGCTGGTTGATCCTAGGGATTTGCCATAGGTCCAGCTGTGGAGTAAAAGTGCTCATGTTCAGGGCCACTTAAATGCAGTAAAGAGCTGGAAAGAAGTTGTTGGCAAGGATGTCCTCTGCCAAGAAGCTTGACTGAATCACAGAACTGGAGAGAAACAGGTAGCATCCTAAAGCAATAAAGGTCCCTGCACATCTGGGGTGTAAAGGATGTAAAGAAACTGTTGCAGCACTGTCGTACAAAACCTAACATTAACTAGTAAAAGCACAAATGAGAATCAGACAGCTGAGTGTTAAAAGGTAATGTATTACAGCAACTTCAGCAGTAACTGCGAAGAAAATAAATAAATAAATAAAATAGTAAGTGCTGGCTGAAAATCTTTTCAGAAAGAAATGAATATTTTTTACCATACTATCTCAGAAGAGACAGTCCTTTCCTTGTAGTATGGACCTACCTGCTCATCTTTCAGAAGTACTGCCTGAGCAAGCCTGGCATACAACAGATGAACGCATGCACATTTCTTTAGACTCCAACTCTTCTTCATTAAAGAGAACATGTGGATTGCACAGTCAAGAGGCTGTTTTGATTATGCAGATTAATTGGACAGAAAAATGTTTTCCACCACTCTTCATATTATCGATGCCTTTAGTTTTGTAAGATAGTATAAAAACACGTGTATTCTAGAACTGCTCTTTGTAATACTTTATTACAAAGCTTTTTAGAATCCGGAATTCACTCAATTTCAATAAATCCATTCAGGTGGGAAAAAACCACAGTCTTTGTTTTATGAATAGAATCTCAGACACCTGGAAATCAGAAAGCTCCAGAAGAAGTCTGGATCAGAATTGAGAAGAGCTTTGTGATTTCCTGACTGTCCTCCAGATGCCTTAACCACAGGAGTTTCTTTGCTAAGTTTTCTTGTGAGTTTTGTAACTTACTCACTGATTTCTTTTTCCTCTGTTTTCTGCAATTGTAAAAATTGTTTTGCCTATAATGCAAATAAGCATTACACATAAAATTACTCATAGAGTTTGTACACCTGTGACTAAAGAATATAGAGAAACACTGCACCTCTCTGGGAAATTACCCCAAAGAGAAACTGCAGTGGTCATACACGAAAGCTGAATGAATATCCAAAATGGCAATGAGGGAAAGCTAAGGGACATAACCCACATAACACTGAGTGTATGAATTATAGCCCTTGGCTAAGCTTAATTTGTGAGGCTAGCACTTAGGCAGCAGATAGCTGTGGTTGACAGTGACCTTGATAGCCCTGCAACAGTAATATTTCCTGCAAAGGCTGAACAGTTTTCAACCTATTTCTCCTCAGCAGGAGCTACAAGCCTGGTTGTATTCAACAACGTGGACCCAAGTAATCCCCAGGATGTGCCTGTGAATGATATAAACAGAATATGACTCTGAGCACACCAAATGCCTTGCTCCCTCCTTTCTTTTGCTCTTGATGAGAATGTTTTGGAGAGCACAAAGCACATTTCCCTGGTGCACATGTTCCCTTTCTTTTCCCTCTCAGCACGGAGTCGAGCAGTGATGCAGCACAGATGGGATCTGATTCCAAGTCCATTGAGCAACTGCGAGTATTTAGTGACTTTCTCAACACACACCTCTGCCCCGTGGGAACTGCAATTGATTTTCCTCATCTCTGTATGCAAAGATAATTCTGTAACACTGTGTTACAGCTGCGTCGTTCAAGGTAAACTGGAGCTGCTTTCCCTGTACCTCTTTTTAAAAGAAAATATCAGTGAAGCCCCTAATTCATAGTAGTTTGTGGAAAAAAACCAAAACACAACCAACTGGTAAGAAGATTAAAGCGTATAAACACAATACCACATTTTTTGTGTGATGGTCTGTTCTCTCTTCACTTTGCTGCCAAGACTTGTGTTTGCAGTACTCTCCTTTTTGCTGACTACAGCTGATATTGCTCCTGTGTAAAGCTGCAAGAAGATTGCTGTTAACTCTCTGGAGCAGTGACGTAAATCCTGAAAATTCCACCAGGGGAAAGGTGGTGGAAAGACCCACATGGGTCACTGCAAGGAGCAGTGAGTCTTTTGAAGTCGTCATATTACATCCAGGCCATAAGAGTCTTTTCTACCCTTTGATGGAAAAGCTTGCTATGGCCCTGTGGGTGAGTTACAAGTGCATCTGTTACCCTGCAAAGGGGCAGCACGGGCTGATTTGAAGCATTTGGTCTGGTAAAAGCCAGATGTTGTCACAGCCAGTGTAAAAAACAATACCAAAAACCAACCCCAAACCAACTAAAACAAATAAACCCAACCCTATGGAGATATTGAAGGCAAGGGTCAATAATGAAAAGAAACATGGATTGCACAAGCCCTGGGCAAACACAGACATTGTTCTCTGCAGAGTCTTTCAGCTGCTTCTGTGAATGGAAGCCCGTAGTGGTCTTTTTCTTTTGGTTGTTTTTAAAAATATTTGCACTGTGTGCCTTGATTTCCCTGTCTATAAATGGGAACAAAAGTTTTCTCATGCTGTCTTGCATGAGAGGCAGGGAAACTGGCAATATTTACACCTTATTGCCTACTTGAAGCTGAAAGGAACTTTTTACCCAAGTTGTCCTATAGGGGAGAGGAGACTTGAACTTCGGGACATTTATGCTAAGGGAAAAAGGACTTGATGACAAGACAAACTGGATTAATACAGACTGTTAAGAAGAAAAATACAAGAGTATTTTGGGGTCTAGACCAAGCACCTGTAACACAAATCTGTGACAGTTTCCACCCACTCCTGTTTGCTATTTTCATCCCGTTTGAATTCCAGCTCTGCCAAATCACTCTCACATCTGTTCTCAGACTTGGTATCAACACCATGTTAATCACATTCCTTCCATCTACTGAGCTGGAAGAGCAGAGATATGCAGAAGCCAGGAGAAATTAACCCCTTACCTTCATACTGGCTAGCACATCTCCTCTGTGATGGGACTGCTGGCACTGGGGTGGGCAGCCAAGCTGGTGGTGCTGAGAACATTACTGCTGAGATAGCCTTGCAGGTATGCACTGAGCACAAGAGGTCTGGAAGGTCAGTGGCATCTGCAGCTACTTGAACAGGAACCCAGCCACAGATCAAGTACATCCCTTGGTCAGTGCTCCTGAGGCCATGCCTAGATACCTTGTCCATTTCTGGGCCTCTAAAACTGCTCCCAAGGCAGTGAGGGCTGGAGTGCTTTCCCCATGAGGAGAGGATGAGGGACTGGAGCTTGTTCAGTCTGGAGAAGAGGTGGGTTTGGGGAGACCTAAAAGCAGTCCTCCCAGTACCTATGAGCAGGCTATCAAGAAGAAAGAGCTAGGCTCTTCACAGTGATGCACAGCGGAAAGGGAAAAGGCAATGAGCAGAGGCTGAAACAAGAAGTTCCAATGGGAACATCATTTTGCTCATGAGAACAGCTGATGAGTGGAACAGGCTGCTCACAGAGGATGTGCAGTCTCCATCCTTGAAAATTTTCAAGACCTAACTGGATAAAGCCCTAAGCAACCCAGACTGATCTCATACCTCACCCTGCTTTGAGTAGGAGGTTGGACGAGACCTCCTGATTTCCCTTCCCACCTCAATCAATTATCCTATGCACGGATCTACACTCTTCACAGTCAGAGAAAATTTATCAGTATTTTCAAGATGTCTATCACGGTATGAATGGACCACTCTAAGACATGTGCTCTCTGCCAGTAATGACCAAAGGTATCTCAAACAAAATGTATAGGCTACAGTATCAAAAGTAGAAGTGGGGCAAAAAAACCCACCAAACAAAAAAAAAACCCAATGGACAATTGTATGCCTCAAAAGCAGACAACTAGTACTTTTCTCTTGGTTAAAGCCTAATAAAAAGGAAGGTCAAAAAAGCTGTATTTTTTATAAGAAACTTGATTTTGTTAACTTTGCCTCTTTACTCAAAGACAAATACACAAGTATACATAGAGCACTATCTGAGATGCTGCATTCTGGTTTTCTCAATAAAAATATTTCTTCTGGTGGTCCTTGCAGAAATTCATAATCTGCAACATATATACACTTGAATTTTGCATGTGCTCATAGTACGTGACATTTAATTAAGACAATGTTTTCTTGCAATCCATCCCTGTATTTCAGAACTATATGACAACAATGAGCAAGTGACTGCACACATACACACCAGCTGCTGCAGTCAAATATATTGTCTCAGTTTTCTGGTCTGTGCCACACTTAGCCACACTAGGTTTTACATGAAGAAAAAGATCCAAACCTGTGATATTCACCACAACATGGTGAATAAACCAGCCTCCTGTTTACATGGCAGAGCTGAGTTTCCCATACTGTGGTGCTCTTCACAACCTTTGTCCTTGTGGATGTCAGGGCTCAGGAACTGCTGCTTGGTGGGGCAGTTCAGTGGGAGGGTCACTGCTGGTGGAGTGAAGCCAAATTGCTCTCCTCCCCATCCTTGGGCTTGTAATTGTGCCTTTAACTTGCTAAGAACTGCAATTCCAGATGAGGTGCTGTGACCTTTTTGCTAGGCTGCAAGATGCTGGTCCTGGGGATGTCTTTCAGCTAAGCCACTCTAGACCTACATGGCACAGGGTCAACTTACTGAGGAACCCCTTATCTCTGTCTTCTTTGCTAAGGATAGTAGTAGGAAGCCTATATTAAGGACTATGAAGTGCTCTTATATTATGATAAGTGTCCAAGATAAACAGAAGATCTGTGTGGGACTTTCTGGAGGCCACTTGGCGCCTATGCAGAAACAAAGAGATTTACACACTGTAGTAGCCCTTTTGTTAAGAGCACAGAGCAGTAACTACAAGCAAATCAGGTTGCTAGGCCCTGTGTCCTACTTACTGTACAAATACAGTCAAGTGGATTAAGATCCAGGCATTTGTGACTGGCTCACTGTGTTGTGTTTTAAAAGAGGGACTGAGTGCTCCTTCCCTTGGTGAAACAAAAAACCTCACTCTCCATCTCTGCCCTCTTCAAACACACCCAACATCAGTTAAAAAAAAAATAGACAGGCAACACTCCTACAACATTTACTACAGTTTTAAACAACAGATTTTGGCAAAATTTGCCATAACCCTAGAATTAGAGATTCTTCTCACAGTTCATGCTTCTTGTCACCTAAACAGGTGTCAAATCTCCTCCTCCTTGTCTTCTAACAGCTTCTTTCCATTTCACTCCATCTTAACAGCTGTAAATGTCTCTGATAAATTGTGCTAGTACATTTCCATTAACATTAGTAAAAGGAAAAAAAATGTCAACTCTGCTGACAACAACTGTCGGTGTATGAAGATTAATCTTTATATAGCACACAGAACACGGATCTGTTCTACATCTTCCAGTACAGCTTGTACTTTCTTTCTACTCCTTCTCAACAATAGCTTTTATGAAGACAAGGGGGAAAAAAATAAAAATCAGTGTGTTTTAGCATTAGTACGTTCACACTGCTATTCTCTCAGACTTCACAATTCATGCTGTAGTCAGCAAACTGCTTCTCATTCTGCTAGCAGCACTAGAGGCAAGTGGAGTTACTGATCTGAAATTCCTAGGAAAATAAAAATATAGCTGTATTCCTCTTTGAAGGAATATTCACAGGCCTAGCTTATGTATAATTCATAACATAAAAAAGAGTTAAATCTTTTGCCCATATTAAATAGATCCACATGACTAAATGCATGGGAGGCCTACCCTGGCATAAGCATGATGGCATGGCAAGCGTTAAAGTTTTGTGTATGGTAAATTAGGGCTTTCAAAAACATCTCAGTAGGGAACAATTTTGGAAAATTTTGAAATGTGAACTAGTCACTCTTCTTCTCCTCCCCCCTGCCATAGCAGTCTTTTAGGATTGGTCACTTTGGGAAAAAAAATTAATAAAATAAAGTGTCAACACTTGACATACTCAATCCAGCCATAAACGTAAACATGCCTGAACTGCAGTTGGATTTTCCTTTTACCAAAGAACATGTGGAAGCAATTACCTGAGTGTAAATGTGATAAAGAATGGATGAAATGCAAACCAAATGATGCCTTATTACTTAATATAAAGAGACTGTTGTGTGAGATCAAAGCTGTGCAACACAAAACGTAATGGGCTTCACTGGAGAGACAGGCTTCAGAGATTTGTTTAAAACATAGCTGCATTTTGATGAAATGCTAAGTAGACAAAATTGGGGTAGGTTTAAAGAGTTTCCCAGAACCTGACCTATGATCTTCAATAACATCTTTTCACTCCTCCCACCTTCTCCTATTCTGCCATTCCCAGATGCTGCAAGGGTAGTTAAGGAGAAACTTCCCTGGATTTGTTGTGGCAGGGACAACAGCTACATTGTCCTAAGGCATGAAGGGAGTGTCACCACTGACACCCACTGTGGACACCAAAAAGGCCAAGATCTTCTCAGAACCTTTGTATGGCACTCCTTACGTGGGGCCCTTCACCCACCACAGCCATCACTCCGTGCTCAGTCACTACCTCAGTACATATTTGTCCTTTGAATCAATACAAATCAGGAAAGGCAGCAAGATAATTTCTCCCAGGAACAATACAAGTGGAGTGGAGGAAAAACTAATTTCCAAATGTCTTCTTATCACAGACTATTTAATAAAATACTCTCTTTCCCATAAAGAGCTGGCTTAGTTCTCCACCACTTCGTCCAGTGTAAATTTTACTTCTCTTTCACTTTATAGTGATTAATATTTTTAAGAAGCTGTATGCAACAGACAAGGAGTTGTTATGCTGGGAGCATGGGGTAGTGGTTTCTGCAAAACTCCACAGCAACATCTGAATTCGACCTCTTAGCCTTGCCTTCACTCCCACGTTCTCTCCTTCCTGATAGCTGCTGTTTACTGCTTTTACCAAACTGTTGTTTCTGATCATGTAGACTGGGTCATCGGCTCTGTCAAAAGTCTGTGGAGTATCTACCACAATGATTGATAATGCCAAGTCCCACCATAACATAAATCAATGAGCAATAAAGTTAAGCATCCAAGTCACGCCTAGGGAAAGTGACCTGACATTGTACTCTAAGGATTAATTAAAAAAAAAAAAAAAAAAAAAAAAAAGGCACACTTAAGTAGGAATACTGGTTCTTGAGTTACTGAAAGGATTAAAAAAAGGATTAAAAAATAATTTGAGTTAAAAAGAGCATGCACAGATTAATGCTATCTCCCACAGCCTTAGCTCTTTAAAAACATCGTATATGTTAAACTCCCAAAGAGACTCTCTTATTTTGCTTTTCAATTACATGAAATACTGGGGAGCACTTTGTGAATGAGTCTGATGCTGATTCCTCCACTAAACCCATGGTACTGTACCTCATTCATATTTATTTAACACTTTCAGAAAGAAAAGGAAAAAAAAAACCCAGAACAAAACCACAATGCATAACAGAGCTATGATTGAATCAGACATTTTCCCTTCTCATTAGTGAAGAATTGTTAAGCATTGCTATTGAAAGCTCATTGTTATGCATGATTTTGCAATGGCCACAGTGTTCAAAGCAGCCTGGAGAGCAAATAAAAACTACACTTGTCACCTCAGAGAACACAGTTTACAGTGGCTTTGATCATGCAAACATTAATTCTTTCATTTTAGAGGGGTTATTCACAAGAATAAATATTAAATCATACCAAGAATTTGCATTGTCAGATGATAATTAGTTTGTGAACATGATGTTGCAAGACAAAAGAAAGGTGAGAAAATGTAATGACTGAGTATAGCTTACCTGGATGAGCTATGTGCTCATCCTGACACTGTAACAGCTTTTCTGGTTTCCCTTCTCTTCTCCAGCTTGCTTGGAGGCAAAGACTAGAGAGAGTGAGGAATGATGAGATGGGAGCCAGGGCCAGGGTTAAATTGGTAGCATTGACAGTGCAATTCAGGGTAATGGCAACGTGGCAGAAACAGCCATCACCTGAGAGATTCCAGTCCTTACAGAAGTAATTTAGCTTGCTAGCATGAACTTAAATTTGAAAGAGTTTAACCACTTATTTCCACCATTATTTGAACAGACACCCTCCTCCCCAGAAAAATGAAGGGTTTGACACATCATCCATGAGAACAGCTGAGCAACTCCTCATTCGCTGCAATGTGAATGGGTTCGGGCCAACACCTCCCATTTGAGACCAATACTGGGTTGGCAGCTCCTGGTTAGTTCATTAACTTCATTACCTCTGGGTAAAGGTCAGAATAATTTGCTGCTATGAGGGTCCTATGCTTGGGAGCTCGTTTTGTGCCCTGCAGAGCAAAGGCAGTCCATCTGATGGCTGGTTTTTAAAAAATAAAACTTATTACCACTAGCACACCATGATGAGTGACTCTGAGAGACACGTCTCATCCAAAGCATGCTGCATGGGCTCTTGTACATGCATGGCCTGGTCCCTTCCCTCTCTACAGGGCCATATCAAAGTGAAGCATTGTCCCTGAAATTGTTTTTCAAAATTTGTTTTGGTATTTCCTTTAACCTTTGGATTTTTTCTGGATGTTTGAGCTGTGAGGTTTTTGTTACTTTTTCAGGACTGAGATGGAAGTGATTTTAGCAACAGTGTAAGATGTTACTTGTGGGGTGGACTTCAGTTTAAGGATGATGGTTACAAGATTAGTGAGTTTATACCGATGAAAATGGCAGGGCAGGACACATTCACTGCTAAACAAGCCCAAATAAACAGACCCAGTTTTGTAATGCCATTCCCCTTAAATTTCCAATGATGTCAATGTGCTTTCCACAGGATTAATTCACAGCTTCAAATCCATAGTGCTGTTACATGTGCTCCGTGCATGCAGCACCTACTGACTGCCTTGACTTCAGGCAAGTGTAACTGGGAAGAGAATCCAGCCCCAACCTCTGAGTTTCTTAAGAGAATAAGGGTTTTAATTAGGCAAATGAGAAACTGAGAAGCTCCTAGTGCAGGAGCTGGAAGATCGTACATGTTTCAAAATGTACCAGGCAATCCTGAGTACGTCCATTTTAGCTGCTGGAATTCATGGACCCAAGAGACAGATTATTCCAGGTGTTTTCTCCCGACAACAGCTGGTGGCTCCTGACAGGGGGACCTGTATTGCCTGATGGATTGTTTCCACATTTTCAGTTAATGGTTGTGCTGACAGTCCAGGAGCCAAAAACAAGAGTCTGGAGAGGAGCCTCTGCTGGCAAGCAGACCTACCCCTCCAGCTCCTGTTTCACTTTAATTAGAAATCCCGGTGTCCACCGTGTTCCCTGCGGATTGATGGTGCTTCCAGCTTCCAAAGTGTTCTGGGTGGCCCTGCTGACACCTGCATTTAATTACTGGGCCTGGATCTGAGAGGTTGCTGTCTGGAGTGTGTGTGGATGGGTAAAGGGACCAGGGCTGGGCACTGCTCAGGAGACATGATTGAAGGCTCTGCTTTGAAGCTAAATAAAAAGAAGCAGGTTGCTGAGCAGCTGAAGGAGGTGCTCCCTCATTCCTCTAACAGAGGATTGCTTTTTTCTGCTCTCAGAAGGACTCCCATCTCTTGCACTGTGGCTAAGTCAAATATTAGATCCACTTCTGCAACCTACTGCTTGTTAATGTCCTATGTGCCAAAGGGAGCTGCAGTATCTATCGTCCACAGCCATGTAAATACAATTGTATCGTGGAGAGGCAATCTTCAGTCACTTGGAAATTCACCATTTCATTTACTTTTAAAAGCACATTCAAGATTTTTTTTTTTCTGGGTGATGAGAGCTTTCTTTAAAATAAACTAAACTAAACCACGCTCATCTCCAAGGAGATGTGGGAAGCAGTTTTGAGGAAAACCAGTGCTGAAAAGAAATCTCAGCTAACACTATGAGACACAATAGAAGGCTGAAATGGGCCAAAGTAATGTCTTGACCATACAGAGGGTGCCCAGGGGGTGCCCCAGGCTCCAAAACGTCTCCGTGTGACCTTTTTAGACCACTTCACTGTTCTCATTTGTTTTTAATGGCCATGCACTGCTTCAGAAAGCAGACTTCATCCTCGTTTAAACTTGACCCGTGCTCCCTAAATTGCATGAGGACATAGCCCGGTGTCTGCAACATCACAGCTGCTTCCATGATGAATTGGATTTGTCAGTCTCTGGGCTGTGGTCTTATAATGTGCCATATTATTAGTTTCTTGCCTTAAGTTGCCAGCTAATGGAATAACCTCTTTGTCTTTATTAGAAAGAGTCCCAGCTTTATTAAGTTACATAATTTAACAACCAATAGCGTAATCAATAAAACATTAACAAACATGTAACCTTAGACAAACCTCATGTATTGATTTCTTTAAACATTCTCACAAAGCCTGCCTTTGGCTGAAAAAAACATTCGGTCCCAGTAGCAACCCCCCAAAAATCTTAATGCATTAAGGTGTGGGCAATGGTGGACAAATTGAATTAGCTTCCTTGGAAATAAAGCTGGCACTCTGCTGGTCTCTATGGAGTCACCTCAGAAAGGTTTCAGGTTTTTTTTTCATTTTGGAATGAAGCTCCAATTTTCTCTCTTGTGCCTAATCTTTACAGGAAAATACAGCATGCTGCAAAATACAGTATTTACCTGCACAGATAAAAATGAACATAGATATTCTCTTAGCATGGACAAGAAAACATGAATACTTAAAAAAGCCCATGTTAGCTGATGATGATTAACCTTGGAGTTTCTCAGGTGAACTGTAACTAGCTGTGGTATTACCAAGCTTGATCAAGCCCTGTGTCTGTGTAGGAAGTTTAGTATGATGTCAGGTAAGCAAGTAGTTTTCCCAACACAATATCTCATGAAAATATATTTTCCAACCATAAAAAAAACCTTCTTGTTTCTTGAATGCAGTTTAGTGGGTGATACCAATATACCTGCAGTTATGTTCTTGATGCAATCAGAAAAACTGGTATTATATTATCCCTACCTTTCTGTTTTCAAGACTGATAGAAAGAAAACATCCAACACTGTCTGCCAGGGAATCTATGTGCATTATCATGTGTCAGAATTGCACCAATGATAATGTCACAATTAGAACTAGACTGGAATAAATAGCAAGGAAAAGCACCACAGGGGACATCCCCACTGAAGAAAGGAAGTAGGACAGACATGCATCTGCTCCATCTTCTGTTTCAGCAGTTTGGTGAAGATGTACACGTAATTTTTGGAACAATTAAGTACTTAATCTCACTGTAAATTATATCCTCGAGTGGTACATTTATGTAAGGAAATTTTATGGACTTTGATTCTCTTTAAAAACAGACTCATCTATTCATTTTGTATGACTCTGAAAGGTTTCCTTTTCAAAAGGGATGCAGGCAAGATGGAGCAATACAGCTTCCCTGCGAATGTTGGTGACTTGTGTGCAGAGTTCCCATGTCCCCTTTGGAGACTTTATCATTTAACAGCCACAACTCCCCTTCATTAGATCACTGAGAAACAAGTGCCTGGAGGGAGTCAGAAATGAATTGAATTTTGTAGATTTAAATGATTGTGTGGGACCTTTTTGGTTTAAATATATACCCTGGGAGAGGTTTGCTGCTAGAACTTGGGAACTTTATAATAAGAATAATTCCTTAGCTAGAGATCTTTATCTTGTTACATTAATGATTCACTGGGGGGTTATACTGGAAATGAAGGTAAATTTTTAAAAAGGCTATTAGATCAAATGTTCTTCTGGAGACCTGTACAGAGATGGTCAACAAAGATTTATAGGGTGGTGAGACAAGAAGTTTCCTTCCTTTGTGCTATATATACAGGGCAGGTGGCTGCTTCAGAAAGAGGTCCTCTCCATGGTCCACTGAGTGTTGTATCCAGCTCACCATCAGCAGGCAACAAGGCTTTCAAGGCTTCTTCCTGCTTGTGCAATGCAAAATATACATGAAGTAGAGAATTCACATAATAGTGGTTGTAGCTGCCTTAACATCATCAGTATGGGCCAAACTCTTCATCCAGAGCAATTTTTTTACATCTGACTTTTTCCCAGAGGATTTCCAACACCATTGCTTGGCTCTAGCTCTGCCACATCAGTCCTAGTAAGTACTATTTATAGTGCACACAATTCCCTGCCACATTTGATGACCATTCAAAGTCTCTAAACAGCAACTGTGTGGTCTATAAGGATGTGCCATTTAGAGAATGCAGATTCTGCTCATCCTCTGCTCATGCAAACATTTATCACATTTCTGCCATTTATAGTTTCTACTGTAAAAGGGCTTTGAAAGCCTCTTTCCTATAGCACATGGGTTTACCTGTCATCATGACCCACATGTCTTAATGATAGTATCAGGGAATTGCAGGATCAACTACAATCCCCATGTCTGAAGCTAAGCATCCAAAAATAACAAGGCAATTAGAACATGCAGAGTGGCATTTTAGGCCTGAGGAGAGTGATTTTTTTCATCCAGCTAGGATGAATTCCCATTGACAGTCAATAGAGATGAAAAATCAAACAACCCTGTTGCTTTTTTAGATCCAAACTACTAAAGCAAAAAATGGAAAGAAAGAGGGGAATGTAGGAACATGTGCTTGCATTTTGCTATCAAATCTTCATCAGGATCTGAGATGGAATTGCTGGTAATGGATATATTTATGGTCATAGCCAGTTCTTTGAGACTGAACATGAGAGTGGGGAAAAAGAGAAAGCATACAGGCTTTTTCTTAGCAGATGCAGAGTGGTAGCCACCAGAGGTGTCCCAAGAAACCCAGTTTAGCTCATTCACTAACAGCATCTGCTGCCAGTTCTGTAAAAGTATCAGTGCTGTCTCAAGAGCCATGCACCAAGCACTCCTTGGTCCCTTCTTTGCTGTTGTTACCTCATTACTGTGCCTCTAAAGAGTGGAAAGTAATTCAGGTGCCCACTTTTCCTCTCCTATGCACAAATAGCTCACCCAGGGAGAGTTGTGGAAGAGAAGAGCCCAAGGGCTGAACTCCTCTGCAACAGATATGAGAAGAAGATCTGCTGTGTTTCTTCTGTAGCTCAGTGGGAGCTGAGGAAATCCCATAATGTTTGGGATCAGCGCCTCTTGAGAATGGATTTTGAGATAATCTGGACAAAGAGCCCTCCAAATTTAGTATTTTTATGAAGGCCAAAATGAGGGCATTGTGAAGAGCCTAACATGCACTTTTCTCTGTATAGATATGGAAAAAATGTCAAAGGAAGTGAATTTAAATTCCTCTAATGCAATTAGAGGTGACAAGATTTCTCATGGTGAGAGACTGTGGTTAAAGCAAAAGCTGAAAGTTCCCATCCAGTTCATAAAGCCTTAAGTAGCTATTGGTAATATGAATTAAATTAATCAAAATGGGTAAAAGCTAATGATCCTCTTTGGGAACAAAATTAGCTCCTTAATGAAAGAAATGGAGTTCAGAAATTATAATAGAATATTAGCAGATGTGCCCTTTGGAAATTATAAATTTGCAATATCCCCCTATTATGTAGATATTAGTTTGAGTCAAATTATCACTAAATCTGACCTGGAGATGTGATGTGAATACATGCACTACGATCTGTTCAGGAGGACCTGAAATACTCTGTCAGCAGTTCTGCTGGGCTGGGCTGGGTGCCACCAGAGTGCCTTCCCAAGTTAGCAACAGGGCACAGTCAAATCCCAAAAACTACTTTGCAATTTGATAAGCTCTGGCTAAGGGAGTTCTGCTGCCTTCTGTGACCTGTGGGTTGCTGGAAGAATTTATCCTACTAGGAAAGATTTTTAGGAAAGGCACATTCAGTAGACATGGTGGGCCTGGTCTTGTGGCCATCCCAGGCAATGGATGTTTTGTCTGAATTGGTGGAGTCCTACCTTGAAACCAAAGCATGAACACTTCATCAGGTGGATCAGTGTGTAGTGAGAATGTAGATATCATTAGAGATCCCAAGATATGTCAAGTCACAGAAAGCATACAAAATCCTAGAAAAACAAACAAAGATATGATTAATTGCTTAGTTGAGACTACAAAGAATTTATTACTTGTTTTCATGGCTTTTTCTAGCCAAGAACTTTTCTTAGCCATTTATGGGAAACAGAAATGCCACTGAGAGTTAAATAGAAAAAAAAAAAACTAGATTTAAATCATCCTTACACATGGTGCTCACATCAGCATACAGCTGTTTTTCAGCGTTTGGAGTCCTTGAAACTTTTAAACCATCTAGAACAGCATGTGATTGGTATGAAAAATAGTACAAGCTTTTCTTTTATAAAAAGAAATCACGCTCCGGGGTGCTGGATGTAGGGACTGCAGAAGCCAAGAAAGATGTTTGAAGTGCTTATTGGCGTTCCAGGACCCTGAAAAGTCTCCCTGCCTCACGCTATCTCGGAGCAATCCTGGTGCTTCCATCCTGGGAACAAAAAGTGGAAGACTTTCCCTCTGGTGCAGATGGCTGATGTACAGCACAAAGCTTGCTTGAGTCCATAATTTGAGGGCATAATATGACTAGTTTAGATAATGACATCTGTCTTGTAAATTTGTTATTTATAGCATAAGCCGAACCACTCTAAGCTTCCTCATACTGTTCTGCCAAGTTGATTGAGCTCCTATTAGACTGCCAGGAGTCTGCGTGCTCCTCTCAATAAGGCCACCAACATAAGAAGATCTTGGACAGGGGAAAATCCATATGCTACAGAACAGTAACCCTCCTACATCCCAGAAGGGAGCAATTCCCCAGTTTGCACAGAGAAACAGACACACTGAAGGCATTAGACATGGGAGAGAAAGAAAAGGAGAGGGCAAATAGAAAGGCCCAAAACATGTCATGAGCGTTTCTTAGAAGAAATAAGTTGTATGCTGCACCCATGAAATCTGCAGACAGGGAAAGAGAGGCACAGTTTGAAAGCAGTGAGATTGGGATGATGGCTTGGATCACTCAGTTTAGCAGCAGATACAGAAATGTGTGACTTTGGTGCTCAGTCTCTGAAAGGCTTTTGAAGATGTATCTGCAACATTCTTATCTCACTTTCAGAGAAGCAAATAAACAGAAAAGAAAATAGAGTGACTTGCGCAAGATTTAAAGAAGAGAGTCCTATTCAAGGTCTTTCAGGTTTTGAAAGTTGACTTTATTCTGGATTGCAATGGAAACCCCAAGTTCTGAAATTCTCATCAAAGGGGAATAAAAAAACCCTCAATGTATTCAGGTTGATAGGTTTTGTTCTAATATGAAACTGAAATATTCTATTTTGACGTAGACTCCCTAAGTTAATATAATGTTGTATCAAAAAGCTAATACAAAGTAAAAACTGAACCAAACCAAACCAAACCAAACAAAACAAAAAAATGGGGCAGAAAGTTGTTTTAAAATAAAAAAATAAGAATGGGATGTTTCAACTCTACATTGTTAGGGTTTTTTCCACTGCTTTTCTTCTAGGAGTCTGCTTGAAAGCATCCTTTTTTGCAAATTGTTTTGATTTCTGGTGGCAATTATAGTTCTTTTGCAATTTTTCTGACCAACTGTTCCAAGAACAAAACTCTGACAATTCACTGGTGACAATTCACTTGTGACAGTTCACAAAGAATACTTTAATACAGAAAGTGCCATGTCATACCATCAGCCAAAAGACTTTTTTTTTCCACAGGGTATTGAAAACTGCATAGTGAGTGTGACCTGAAATAAATTCAGGCCAGCGTGTCTTAGGCACTGATAGTCCTGGGTTGT
Organism: Calypte anna; assembly: GCF_003957555.1. NCBI lineage: Eukaryota > Metazoa > Chordata > Aves > Apodiformes > Trochilidae > Calypte > Calypte anna. The sequence continues at coordinate 61,999,441 of NC_044245.1, forward strand.
CTAATCTGTTTTGAACCTATTTATAAGCTGAATCTGGAATATTCAGTGGCAGAGTCCCACAGTTTAAGAGTTTATATATATTATGAAAGAATTTCAGTCTTGCTGCTTCATGTTGTTCATTGGAGTACCTCATGGGTCTTGTACTGACAGAAATAACAAATAATCATTTCTGCTCCACATCACTCTCAAATTTGGAGACTTCTTTGATATTCACACACACACTGGAAAACACACAAATACATATAGCAAGAACAAGAACTTTGTGCCTCCCTCCCTACCATGTCCCCTGGCCCTTTGGACTCCATGAGACCCTCCTTACTCAAAAAACTGTTCTGAAGAGAATTTCCCCAAACTCGAGTATAAATTCATTACTTATCAGCTGGATCATATATCAGGTAGTCACTAGCTCCTCCAGACTCTCTGATGCATTTGAGGTAAAATTTGAAAATCTGTGCAGTTTTTCTCCAGCTATGCATATGTTTTTTATGTCCAAGAATCTATTTATGATTGTTTCTAAAATTATGAACTTGTGTTAATGTAGATTTACTCATCTCTAGTTCCCAGTGATGCCTGCAGTCCATACTGAAGACTAGTTTCACACTTGCTCTGTATGTTATTCTGGGGAAAACCTAATGGTTGCACCACCCACAATAGCTGCTGAATAATTTCCTATCTGAATTCCCTTATAGCTCTTCAATGACCTCTGTCTTGGTTTTGTGGTTTGTCCAGCAATCCCTTCTGTGACTCCTCTGCTTAAGACAGCTCCTTGGGCTCCTCAGCATCAAATACAGTTCTGGTGTGAGACCCTGTCTCACAGGCAGGGAATATTGAAGCTAATAATTAATTTCCTCTTTCCATAATGCCCTTGCCTCCCTTGAATATTTATTTTGCCTCTTGCCTTCTTGTCTCTTTTGATGTATCAATGGTCATTGCATTTGTTATTGCTAATTTTGCTGCCATTATCATCACTGCTATCTTTATGTTGTTGACAAAAATCTCTTGGAAATATTTTTGTACAGCTTCATTTAGTTTCACATTTAGTGTTTAGCATATATTTGTATTGTCTTGTTTTCTCATTTGAATGCTTATTTTACTTCTGATAGTTTTCTTTTATGAATAGCCAGACTGTTTTTCAGAAAGGTTGTTCTTGCATTTGTCATGGTATCTCTAGTCTTGCTGTCTGCAAATATTATTTGATCCTTTTATTTTTGTATGCATGAGTAACTTCAGTTGTTAAAGCACATTTAATGACAAATACTGAAACTTGCTGTTGTGTACATGTATTACACAAGGGTTATTTTGTGACTAGTGGCACTGGAGGAGTATAAAATATTACCAACTATTGGATCAGTTTAATTTCTTTCACAGTTGTTGACATTTTTATTTCACCAGTGTAAGCTGAGAAAGGATAAATGCAAAAATCCTTGATAAAACACACTTCAGTCTCCTAGTCTGGTTACTTATCCTCTAATTCATAACACTTCTTAACCACCTAGCTTGCTTTTCCTGGCCCAGAACTCATTAAATCTAGATCATCTTCTAGATTTCTTACAGATTTCCCATCTGTCTGTCATCCAGCAACCCCATGGATATCATGGGAGTGACAGAACGTCCTCACTTCAGAGGAATAATTGGTGTCAGGAGATGTATGGTAACACAAGTCATGGGGATATCAGCTCAGTGCATGCTGAGTGAGAAACTTTTTTATCTCCCCCCATCAAGTGACTCTTCTTTCCTTCGAAATTTTCCACACGCCAGCCCCATTATCTACTTATTTTGTGAATACAGTTTACTTCCAAAAATGTAAGACCTGATACCCATGAAAGCAGGTTCAGATACTGTTAAGGATTTCCTACAACTTGCTGCATTTGGGAAGAGAAATAATTTTTGTTGAAATGAACAAACTTGCCCTAAAGCCCAATGAAACACTGGAAACAAGTTCATACATAATAGGAGGGTTGGGACTGCTGCGGTTCAAAGTGTTACGATTCCTAAGAACCACCTCTGGGGGAAACTGAAGAGTTTGTGAGCCTGGATTGAATCCATGAACCGTATCTCCCACCTCTGAAGCTAAGGATATTGAGGTCCTGGAGTGGTCCAAAGGAGGGCAACTAGGCTGGTGAAGGGATTCGAGCACAAGTCCTGTGAGGAAGGGCTGAGGGAGCTGGGGGTGTTCAGCCTGGAGAAGAGGAGGCTCAGGGGAGACCTCATCACTCTCTACAACTCCCTGAGAGGAGGGTGTAGCCAGGGGGGGGGCTGGTCTCTTTTGCCAGGCAACTCTCAGCAAGACAAGAGGGCATGGTCTTAAATTGTGCTAGGAGAGGTTTAGGTTGGATATTAGAAAGAATTTCTTTACTGAGAGGGTGATCAGGCATTGGAATGGGCTGCCCAGGGAAGGAGTGGATTCTCCATCCCTGGAGATATTTCAAAAGAGACTGGATGTGGCACTCAGTGCCATGGTCTGGTAACTGCAGTGGTAGTGGATCAAGGGTTGGACTTGATGATCTCTGAGGTCCCTTCCAACCCAGCCAGTTCTATGATTCTATGATTCTGTTCTATGGAGGGATCAGATGAGGAGAACCCGAGCAGTTTCAGAAGATCCAGCTGCACACAGGCTGAGCTTAAAAGAAGTCTACAGGCAACTTTCATCTACAGCCACCTGCCAGGACCTAAGGGCTTTCTGGCAGCAAACAACCTCTGGTTCCTCCTTACCTGGTTAGAGATGCTTTCTCCTCTGGCAGCACACCCCTGCTAGGGCACCAAATAGTCCAGTGTGCTCATGCACTGGGGTGGTGGCAAAGGTTTTGTGAGGAGATGCTCATGAGGCTGCTCTGGTCTCTGCTTGGGCTCAAGCTTCCTTACCTGCACCACGACATGAAGAGATGCCAGCACAGCTGTGGAGGCAGTGTCTGGGATTCAGATGCTTTGGAAAACCTAGCCTAAAATGCTCATTATGGAACACTTGTCTTTACAAGCCTGAAACCTTTTAGAAGTTTGATTTAATGCTCACCGTAACATCAGTACCTCCAATGAGCTCTGGTTTCCTATTACAGGCTTGGAGCCTCCTAGAATTCATCTAAGTCTGACACAGGGCTGAAAGGTACAGCTAAAAAGAGTCATTTGTACTGGGAAATGCTTGTTGTCTATTCCCATTAGAAGCAACACCATTATTTTATGTATATATACATATATATAAGCAAAAAGTGCTTTTAACAGGGTCAATAACTCACAGATATGGAAAGAATAATTTACTAAAGTATGTGCTACTTTGTTCATCTGGAGACCCTCTAGGCAAAAAGCCATCAAGAGTAACAAGCACACTAAATACTAATAGTCACAATCATAAAAAAATTACACGCATGATTAAAATATCTGTTTCAAGGAACTCTTACATTTGCTAATAAAAGTCTCCTTATGAATATCAATATACAATTTTCCATATGTAAAGAACAAGCAAAAACCAAATGACAGCTTAGCCTTATTTGCAGTGACCTTGCAACATTTTTAAAAATATGACCTCCTTATCTTGTAAATGCACTGAATGTATGTAAATGATTTAGATAAGGATGTCAGATGTGAGGTACCAACATTGCTTGATAGTGCCAGAAGTAGAGAGAGAAAAAGTGAATAATGAACAACAGCGTAACTGGATTCAGGGTACAGCAAATCTTACAGGCAACTGGTCCAGCAAAGAAAAAAATGCAATTCAAATGAGACAAGCATTACATAATAATCTAGAGGCAGTGAGCCAGGGCAGTGAGAGCACATTTTAAGCAGAGGAGTAATTCAGAGTGAGCTGACCAGGAAAGGGATTTTCTCCAGGGGTTACTTTAGCAAAGCCCTCTGAGCAATCCGGCTGGGGTCTGACTCCAGCACAAAAGGTAAGGGGAGGCTGGATGAATCAGAGGCTATAAATCAGGAGAAGGGATAACATTTCTGCACAAGGCAGGGCACTTTTTCATTTGAAGCACTGTGCTCAGTCACCTTTTCACACACACAAAAGAGGGCATTACTGCCCTGAAGCAAGCACAGCCTCAGTCAGCCAGGCTGACAGCAGATTTTTGGAAGATGACTTATGAAGGGCTCCTGGAGCAGGGGACCTGTTCAGGGGAAAAGTGAGATCTTTTTTCAGCAAGCAAATGAAATCACCCAGATGATGAAAGAGTGGGGCCATCTTACCTACCCCCTGGCAATCAGCTTGTAACCAGAGATAAGGACCTTCTGTTTCAGGCACAGGCACTGTGCAGCTTGCTGCAAAGCAGCTCTGCAGAGGGAAGATCTGCAGCCTCAGATTTCCAGAGTCTGGTGTCTCAGACCCTGGAAATATGAGGCTACAAATGCTGCTCTGGAGAGCAACAGCATTTGGGCTCCTCCAAAATCCATGATGAACTTTGGCCTTTGAATCCCTTAGCTTGGGGTTTTACTAGCCAGTCCCAGAAGCAGATAGCTGAGAAAAAGGGGATACCAGACACCCAGACCACTATCTGTCTTTCCTTTTCACTCAAGCCACAACACCCTGAATTTGACAATCAGACTGCAAAAAGAGGCATCACCATTCTCCTCCAGATGTGAAATCAGACATTTTAACACGTGCATGGCTACAGCACAGTCTGATGTTGGGATGTAAGAGGAGACACAAGCTCCTAGATGCTACAAGCTAATTGCTCATCCCCTTTAGCCCAAGCAAAGACCTTTGTTAGGCAGCCAGTGTTCAGCCAAGTGTTATATTTTCAGCATATGGACCATTTAAATTCCAAGTAAAAAGAGCAGTTTAAACGGCTTGGTGCTCGGGTAGGATTGCTGCCATCTGGTACCCATACCTTCTGCTGGCAGAAGACGAGGTTGGAGGCAGCTCCAGGATAGTAATGGTAGTATCATTTCCATACAAATGGTTTTTAACTGGTGAGTTTGGGGCAGGCCCATCAGAAAACATTTGCCTTGCAAACGTTTCTCCTGTCTCTTGCTGTGTATCAGGAGCCCAAAGAAAACACAGGACCCCCACAAGAATACAAAATGTGGAATGGAGAGGGATGAGCCCGGGATGCTGATGCTTATTCTTGATGAAGACTGAAACAAGGATGCTGAAAATATCCCTCCTCTCTGGTGGGAGGAATAGCCAGTGAGACCTGAGAGGAGGCTCCTGGTCTGGTGGCTGGTGGGGTTTAAGGCTTAGAAGCAGACTTGCACCCAGCTCATTTGCAATGACTGCCAAGGCACAGACCTTTAAGAAGACCATGAAATCACACTTGAAATATCATAGCTGGCACACTTCTTCAACAAGCAGATTAAATCCCTGCTTCATAATAGTAGTTCATGTTTTTTCTACAGTAAAACCACTGAACATAGTCCAAAGGCAACCTCAGACAGAGATACCCTCTTGTTGTGGACCTGAGCCCAGCACACATGCTCAGCAGATGTTCATGCATTCTCTGAAGACCTTCTTGAACAAGGGGGCTTTCATTCTCTGAGGCTATAGGAAAAAGATAGTCTTGCCTTCCTGATGTCAGTGAGCCTACCTGTGTAACCTCATTCTCAGATAATTTGCATAGGTAAAATTGATCTCACAATTTTTCCTCTTTTTAGACCAAGAAGTACATACATAATTCTCTCCCTCAGCTCTAGAAAGAAACTATGATAAGACTGATGTTACTAGGTGCACAATAGCAGCATTTCCCAGGAATTATGATGAAGATGCCAGGTGAGCATGAGAAATGTCATCTCACAAAGGAGAGGGGCAGTGTTATTCTCTGAACTGCTTTACAAGAACCCTATATCTTCCTTCAGACACATCTAGTGTCTCAGAGTGAGACACATTCTCAAGTGTTGCCTAAAAGCTTATCTGTGAATGGCATCTGAGGGGAATTCTGATTTTATAATCCTCATCACCTGAAGGAAGTGTGCCACCTCTTACAGGATATTCACACTTAGGCCACACCTAAACACATCCTGTTCAAAATGCACATTGTTCCAATGTTTGATTTTAACTTAGTAAGTGCTGAACCCAATTATCTAGATTTAACACAAGCTTATTTTGCATTTGTACCTCTTTCTGGAGATCAAATATTAACTGTTAAAATGATAATACACTATAGTTTTTATCAGGGAGGCTGAGCAGAACTGATTGCTGGAGTCTTGTTAGCAGACTTGCTAGACCACAGGACTTGCTAGAAAGCCAGCATGACAAACCCCTCATTATTTAAGAGTTGATTGCTGCTTTGTCTCTTCAGCACCAGTGATGGGATTGATCCTACTGCCTAAAACTTTGTCCACCTTAAAATTAAGCAACTGTAAGTGCCAGCTGGAACCACATCAAGGATGAGGGTCAGAAAGGACTGCTAAGTGAGCTGCCTGGAGCTCTCTCATAGTGAAAGATGCATCAAGAAGTACACCCCTCAGTCTATTAAAATTTTCCAACTCTTCTAATATCTCTAGTGTATTAAAAGCTCCAGGGTTTTGTGAAGTATTTTTATTAAGGGATGTGAGAAAGGGGCCTTTGTTCAAGAGCTATAACGTCCAGGTAAAGCCTGAAGGACCCTTATTGTTGATGCCTGCAAGAAGTTTTCCACCACTGACAGCTGAACAACAAAATTGACTCAGGCAATATTGCTAACAGTTGAGAGGTGGGACCCTGAAAAAAAGATTCTTTACACCTAAAGCAAGGTATAGAAATTACTTTTTTCCCTCCCACTTTTCTGTCCCACCTAGTGCTAGGTTTTACCTGCAGAGGTATTGCACTATCACTTAGATAATTCTCTGAGGGTATGTTAGATAAATATGCAGCTTATTTAAGCAGCCTTACCATCCATTCAGAGCAGATGAAAGCTTCCTACCAGCTGGAAGGTGTTTGCTGTCACTCCCTGTGACTCTCTTCCTTCCTTTGGAAGTCTATTCACTTCCAGTGAATTTCTTGATTTCAATTTCTTGAATTGGCTTTTGCCAATTTAAAAATCACATTAATGGTCCCCAGATGCTTTTCTTTGTCTGTGATAAGTCTAAATAAAAGAATAAAATAATATTCAAGCCTCTCCATCTCAAGTCCTTTCATTCAAATGACCTTAGATACCCTCCCTCATCTTCCAATATCCTGGCATAATGTGTTATTCTGATCTCAGTTTTATTATATTTTGGTGGGTTTTGCTACTGGAGAATCTCAGGTTCCATTAAAAATATCTTTTAAGTAGATAAGTGGCTTCAGAGAACAGCTTGAAACCACAATTTGAGCTCAAGCTCCAAGATGAGCAGCTGAGATCTCAAAGCGATTTCACACACAGCTTTCAGCTTTTAAGATACAATTTGCAGCAGTCTCTTCTCTTCTGAACATTCACTGCCAGATCTGCTGCAACTCCCCCATGCTTTGAGGAGCTGCTGTGCCCCACTACCCCACCCCAGCATTCACGGGGCACGAGTAGTCTCTTTTCTTTGTTTCCCTGAGCCACCTTTCCTGGGGAGCCACCAGCTCCAAACTCAAGGCATGGATGCTGAGAGGACATGCGTGACCAAAGGGGGACATTTTTGCTCTGTGTTGACAATGCCCAGATAAATCACTTGTGCTGGGAAGTCCATGAGAGCTGTGTAGTGTAACCTGGGAGTGGCAGCTGTGTTGATGATGATAAAAGATTTTTTGTAGCCTGGGCAACAGCATTGGGTCTACCAACTCCCACGGGCAAAGGATAACATTGGAGAGCAATCACTTTCCAGAACAATTTGGAGAAGAAGCTTCTTGTTTGTGGGATCTCACAGCCTTCTCCAAGAGATGAAGTTAGTAAGGGAGGAGGTGACAACAGTCATTGCTTAAGGAGACCAGGAGATTTGACCTAAGACCCGGGCAGTCTTAGGTCATACTGTCATAATATTCCTTCTATAAGAAAGTTTATGGGTATAAACAAAGGTATTATTAAGCATTTCAAACTTTGTATTTTTGTTTTCTGGAGATCAGTAAGTTTCTTCCGCATGGATTTAATGCGAAGAAGAAACCCAGCCCTAGTGTCAGTTCACATGTAGCTCGGCTGTATGAGTTCAGGTTCCCTATTAAATGTCATAGGTTCAGGACCATTTCTGTGGATCCCTGCTGACTCTTCTCTCCAAGGCCTTCAGCCTGGCCTTGATTTATTCTGCAGAATAAATGGCTCACTACCTTTCCACTTGGGCTCATTCCTAAAAATACTGCTGCTCAATCTAGGCTCGACAGCAAGCTTATTACGAGGTTGTGGTGTTGGATTTGGAGGTTTGTGCTTGTCCTGGTTTGGGCCAGGATAAAGGTGATTTTCTGTTTTGTACTTTTACTTTTAGCTAAGTCTCTTTAAGTATTTGCACTTGCTGAAATTAACAGCAAGTTTCTCAGACAGTGTGTGCTTCTGGACTGATAACACTCGATGTTTATAGTTACTGCTAGAGACTGGTGTGCAGAGCCAAGGACACTGCTCAGCTTTGAGGAAAACATTTTACCGTCCAGGAGGATAAAGAGGTCCCACCTGAGCCCTCCTTTGGGAGGAACAGACAAGATAGATGCCAGAATTGACCAAACAGAGTATTCCATCCCATATACATCATACTCAGTATAAATTTGAGGGATCACGAGGGCCAAGCCAGACTTCTGGATTTCCGGATTTCCTGATTTCCTGATTTCCCTTCCTTCACCCGGCATCCTGGAAGGATCCCGTCCATTCCTCTGCCTGTGGTCCTGATCCGTGCTAGCCCATATCTGTGTGTTCCTGCCTCCAGCTCCCGACTGCTGCCAACTCCAGGAGTCCAGCCTGGACTTTCCCAGGGCTGCCCTGCAGCCTCGGTGGTGACGTGAGAGTTATTGGGGGAAAAGGGGAGAGGAATGTGGTTTCCATTTTCCAGTACATTTGTATATATTTAGTAATTTTTCCTATTTATCATTACTGTTTCATTAAAGTTGTGTAGTTTAGTTTCCAACCCATAAGTCTCTCTCCCTTATTCTCTCTTCTTTCTTTATCAAGGAGGAGAGAGAGATTAATAGAGAGCATCTGTTATTCGGTTTAATTGCCGGGCCAGTGTTAAACCGTGACAGTGCTTTTCCTTCCCATCTTTCCCTCTTTCCTTCTCCCCTATTGCTCTGTCAGAGTGACAGTCACCATCTCATGGGTCTGGCACAAAAGACTGGAGCAGCATGATGTGCCTGATATAGGCAAGAAACCAGGACATTTTGTGCAGGTTAGCTGTCCTCCTAGGCAGAGAGTGTCCCTTAGCTCAGGCATATGCCAGCAGCCAGCCATTCCTTTGCTCCTCCTCCTCTTCCCATCTATTCCTCCCACCACAAATTTCATGCTCATCCCAAGTTGATTAAAACACTGCTGTAATTAAAAAACAAAACCCAAACAAAAATAAACCCCCAAAATAAAGAAACAAAAAAGCCACACACACACACAAAACCTAAACCCAAAATCCCCAGTCACACAAACAAACAAAAAAGGTAGTGGTGGTGAATTTCCTTGCAGTTGCTGCTTCTGTCAGCCAGCAAGTTACTCATAAGTTCCCCCTGATAGAATGCAGCAGTGCTCTGGCTTTCCTCAGCTTGCTGCTAAAGGGCTCCTACAGGCAGATATTTCCACACCGGAGCCATCCAGAGAAGTTTTCTCAGGATGATGAGCAGGATGCCTGCCAGTATCCATTCCTGCTGCCTCCTGATGCCTGCCCATGGCTGGGTGTTCAGGGTGCTGTGTCCTGGTTCCCCAGCACAGCACAACCCAATAACACCAGCTGGGATGTGCTGTCCTGTGTGGGCTGTCTGGTGGTGAAGAATGAAGTGGTGATGTCCTACTTGTCTGTGCTATCATCATGGCAAAACTGTGTTGTTGAAGGCTGTCATCCCTCTCCCACACCATTTCTGATATACTGAGATGGGCACAAGCAAAGCTGTGAACATCCCTGAGCTCTGGGTTGGGCTTTTTGGGGGCTGTGAACTTGAATCCAGACATGGAACAAACAGCTGGTATGAGTCCTTGTAGAAGGCCAAGCCCAAGCCACAGATCAGTATTGTACCTCACCGTTCCCAGGTCCTGCAGAATTCAGCTTGATCTTTACAGCCCAAGACATCTGCTCTTGAGTTGCTATAATGAACACAAGAAACGATTCTGCTCAGTGTCTCCATTTGGGAGGAAACATCAGTCCTCCATTCAGAAGTCCTCATGAGCAGTTAGTGACCTCCACAGCATGCTAACAAAGGAAGGAGGTTGCTGGAAGGATACCATTGCTTTGACAGTAGTTTGTAAGGCTTTATAAATAACAACAAAATGGACCTCTGGAGCTATCTCAGTTTTCATAGATTAGACAGAAGATCTTCCTAAAATGAGAAAAAATAATTTATTAAGATATAGCTGGCCGTTTAATAAGTCACACAGTTGAGTTTTTCCATGAGTAGTCACCATGGCACTCGAAAACAGAAATTTTACAGTATACAGCAGGTAAGAAAAAGAATGACTAGCTTAGTTTTTGAAACAAGAGTAACAAAATCTTCCCTATTAATCTTCTAATAAAATGTGAGTTCCAATATATCTATTGCATGACTTGCTACCTTAAAGCTGACCTTCTCAAACCATGGAAATCCCTCCAATGTTGATATTAATTTCTGTCCTCTATCAAAATGGCAATCCATTCAAACTTACTCCTAAGAAGAATTTCCAGGGGAAAAAAACCCTTAAAATCAAATGACATATTTCTTTTGCTAAAAGTATGTTTCATTTTACTTTCAACTTAAAGAACAAACTAAAAATGCCTTCTAAAGGAAAAGAAAATGAAAATGAAGAGTACTTTAAAATACTTTGAACTAAAATGTTCTTAGATCTTTAAGACAATTTTTCTTCAATTATTTTTCAAAACAAAGTAGTGTCAACCTGTGCTGACAATCTCTCAGGACATTTTTTATTAATCCTTTTTTTAAAAATACAGCAGCTCATTCTAGGTAAGAAAAGTTACTTTGGGCAACACCAGGCTACTTGAAACTGCATCTGCATTTGCAAGGATGGGCAGATGCCTCTTATCTAAGAGGTTGCAGGCCACACTTTGCCCTTGGAGAATCCAAAGGGATAGATACACAACTGCCAGAAAAACAGTTCATGCAATTGCTTGCTGATCCATTCCAGCAGTGAGCACGTTGCTTCTGGAATTATCCAAATGACTGCCTGATGAAAGGATGCATTTGTTCAAAGCACATTTGCCTAGCTCACTAATCTCTGTAGATATCCTGTTGGGAAATCCTTTGAATCCAATACCTGATAAATGAATTTGGCAAGTGAATAAACATCTCAGAAGCCTATTACTGAAGTATTATGCACCTGTTACAAGGCTGTTGCAGTGCATTCATTTTTGCACAGTACTGCTGCTCTTTAAAAACGTGTTTGGATGATAAACTGAGAAAAGCTGTTACTGAAACTTGTTACCTTCAGCATAGATCACAACCCATGTGCTCGAGTGGATCTCAAGAAGAGTCTGTCTGACCTGGACTCACCATGAGTCCCTGGTCTCAGGGCAGCAGGAGTCAGGCAGTGACCCTACCCTAAACCCAAACAGACAAATCCCATACCAAGGCCGTGTGAATTGTATTTAGGCTGGGTTTGAAGAGAGACAAAAGGAAACGCTGCAAGGTCAGGGAGCAGGGCTGTTTGCTTCTTGGTGGCGGAAGGGCATTAGAGGTGGGATTTAATGCTGCTTGTGAACTATCTTTGTAAACTTTATTGTGAAAACCAAAGACTTGTGAATGCTTCTTGGTGAATAAATGTCCCTCTTGCTGACAAGGACTTCAAAGCAAGCAGGCATCAGATTATTGGCAATGAATTTGATGACTTTGACTTCAACAACTGTGCTTCATGGCTGCTTTTGATAAGACAATTGGGTATTCTGAGCGGTTGCCATCAATGTGGAGTTCAGCTTGTGCAAAGGACCTTCACAGTCTGGTGAAGGAGAAAGAGAGGGAATTCTCAAGCACACCAGAGGGGAAGGCTCACAAAGACATAGCATGTTGGACACAGGAGGGGAAGTGCTGGACAGACTTTTCAGATCATTGTTCTAGCAATGGTTCAATGGCAGAGCTGGTTTCTGTGCCATGTTAATAATATTCATGGAAGGTCACCCTCTACAATTTCTAACCATGATTCATCAGTTTTTTCTGAGGCACAAATAAAAGCTTGTTGTTTTAATCAGGAAGAGCACTAACTCCAGTACCTCTATCCACTGAAAAACTAAAAGCCAGAGCTTACATTTCAAACTGGGAAGGGATGAACTACACGCAGAGAAATCATTCGCTGTCTAGCATCTGAATGCAATAAAACTGTAAACTTTTCATAGGTAATTTGCAAAAGAAAGGGAGGCTAAATTAATTGAATAAATTATTTCCTATGAATCATTCACTCAGCTCTAATTAACAGAAGCTTGTGTACTCAGCTCCTTCTGCAGTATCTCCATGGCTGCCCCTAAGGGTCAGAGTCCCTGAGAAATCCATAATTTTACTTTCAAATGTGTTTTCATTAAGTTATAGTTGGAAATAACAACAAAGGAGAAGAAAGGAGAAATTATCAAGGGGACTTAGTGGCTGCTGAACTTCAATTAAGAACGGCATTCCTGTTTTCCACAGAAAAATTTGGGTTCTTATCTGAACCCCCGCTCGCACCACCTGGTGGAAGGGCTTCTCAAAAGCTCACCCCTTCCAGATGCCACAGTTCCCCTAATTAATCCTCCTTTGGACCCTGTCACCCCATAGCTAGCTGGCACACTGATGTCTCTCAGGATTGCTGCAAATATTATTAGCCTGAACATTAGAACAGTTGCCAGGAAATTAGAAGGGCAGCAGAGATTAGCTGGTGTTGAGGGATGGGGAATAAGGGAACATCAGTTCCCTCAAGGGTACCGGCAGACGAGCTCCTGCCTAACGGCACTTAACGGAGTCATTGCCATGCAGCACCTGCCCTGTCCCACTTCCAGTTGCTTAGAGAAACTCTGCTTTGGTGCCATCATTGTAAAGGATTTAGCTACAGGGGCTTTTGTTTGCTGGATTTTTTTTTTTTTGGCTTTTTGTTGGTGTTTTTTTTTGTTTGTTTGTTTGGGGTTTTTTCAGTGGTTGCATCCAATATGAGAATCATGGCAATACAATAAAGCAAAACACTTCATCAACAAAATAAAGCTGTGCTTCACTGTAATCCCTGGACTGGCTGGACCAGAGGATGACAGTTGGAGAAGTGGGACAGCCCAGTTCCCTTACTGGTGATGAGGACTCCCCCTGCAATCCCAAACCCTGTCCCATCCAGAGGATTTGTCAGTAGATAAGAGGAGAAGAGAAGAGGGAAGTGGTGGGGCTGGTTAAAACCACTGGTCCTCAACCAGGAAAAAGAAGTAACATCAAAGAGTTCAGCCAAGATCTTAGATTTCAAAGAACAGTTTGGTTTGAGCTCGGGCCAGTAAACATTTGGGAATTCTCAGGGTTATTCTTATTCTCCATCCTTACCGCACGCTTCAACATTTGTTTTCTTGACCTATTAAAGACTTCTATTGCATTCAGTGCCCCAGGGCCCTAACCCACATCAGAGCCCCACTGTGCTGGGCACACAGTGACAGAGTCTGCCCTGAGGAGCTCACAGAGTAATTAGGCAAGGCAGCACGGAGTTGGGAAGTGGAATGGCAGCACAGGTCAGGCCCAGAGTATTGGCAAGGTAGCTGCCTCTTTGACCTGCCTCAGAAGAAGCAGGGAGCAGGTCTGCAGGCATCATGTGAACTGATGGCATCCTATGCCTCATCTGCAGTCACACTTAGATGCAGGTGCTGCTCCACGTTAAATATTGACATACATCACATGCTGATATTTGTTAAATCCCCTGAAGAAAAGGGGCACCTTTGTGACATCTTCCCCCTGATTTCTGTGAGGTAAAGCCAGACAGTTGTGCTGTTCAGCTGCTGACTGCAGCTTGGCAGGGTAACTTGCAGAAACCCATTTTGTTTGGTTTTTTTTTTCTCTTTTTCAGCACATCAGAAGTTTCTTTTTCTGTCTGAGAGGGTGTCTGAGAGATTTTAAGGGGAAAAAGCCTCACACAGTAAGATTAATTTCCTCTTATAAAAGGACCCTGGAACAAGTCAGATGTGAATTGTGTTAGAAAAAAAATGTAAAACAAAATTTATTCCTCTGAAAAACTGAGAAGGATATATTCCTGGAAAACAGCTCCATCCTTTATTGAATGTCAAAGGGAGATCAAAGTAAGTAATATTAAAGTATCCATGTAATAGGATGTGTAGAATCCAGTTATAAATACAGATCACATTATAAAAGCATATTCTGACAAGAAACAAAACATGGGTACAGGATTCAGAACATTCTTTTCCACAAAGTATTCACAATTATGTCTAATCTTGAAGCAAGCTGTTAAAGGAGTTTATTGATAGCAAAGCAATTAGAATTTGGCCCATTTTTTACTTTGCTTCCCTGGTATTGTTGCATTTACTATGTTCTACAGTAAATAGAACAGAGGTTCTTATTTACTTCATATTATCTATATTGGCATGAGAGAAAGAGTCATGCCATACGTTTTGCAACAAATATATGAGCATACAGGCAAAGCAGAAGTAGCTTTCCTCACATGCTCTCTTCTGGCTGTAGTTCATGTTGCTCTGACCTCATTCTGAATTTGACCCTACTGTGCTCAGTGACACATAAGCACAACAGGATGATCTTTCTTTACCTTAAAAGTTTGGTGTGTTTTTTTTTTTTAATCTGAAAAAGCACAGAGTGACTCAGCATTGTATCCAAAATTTTCCCATCTTCAAGGAGACTTAAAAGGCTGGTGAATACAGACACGTGTGTTTTCCAACACTGACAAATAATTTCAGGGGGAACAAAGAAGTTTGGGCCAGCTGTCCCAGTTGATGATTTTACCACAAGGTCAGCCTGAGCAACCTGCTTTGTAAACAAGATCAATTCCATATCCTTGCCTTTGCTTAGATAGCTCCTATAGTCTCAGTTTCTGCTTTCTGCAGGCTGGTCTGTGTTTGATATTGATGTTCGTTCTTTAGAATAACACTATTGTAGAAACCTTAGCAGGAGTTATTCTGCCTGATTCAAGGGATGGAAGAGAATCATGCCGTGCGACTGTCCAAAGGGCATCACTTTACATCTATATTTTCCATCAAAAACTTTAGAAGCTGCAAAGATCAAAATCAAGGAGTATAGAAATGGCTTCAACTTGCATTACAAATAACACTTGTTATTCAAGACAGAGAGCTTCTCAAGAGGGAGGGGATCTGAGTTTTCTGAAGTGCCAGACTTAGTGGACCTTTATTATTGTAAATGATACGGCTACACTCCAATATTCCTCCAAGCTGCACAAAGTTGCAGCAAAGATTGGATGGCAGCCTGATTTAAGACATTTTTCAGATAGCTAACTGGATAACCACCTAAAGCTTCCCAAGATAAAGATTTAAAAAAAAACTAAACAACCCACATTTTTCTCTTTCATATTGGTTTTCTGTTTTTTTGGTGTAATAAGTACATCAGACTGTCCTGTTCTATTTATTGCCCATAATCTCATTTTCTGTGCTCAAAAGCTAATAATATCCTACCGGGACTGTTTTTATTCTATAATGATTCTTTCTTTCCCTATCATTCAATTAAATGCAAGAGTCATGGAAATATTTCCAGTTCATATTTGATGTTAGAAAAATCAAGCTGTGTGGTATATGAAAGTGGCTTTTCATACAATTTACTAATAAATTACTGATTTTGATTCAGTAAATGCTCTGGAGGCCAGATATGTTTTTAATACCTGCATAAAGTTATTCATGTTATATAAGTGCTTTCCTCCTTGCAAGTGACCTAAAGTTATTCAAGTATTTTCTGCAGTACTAATCTAAATATGAAAAAAAAAAAAACCAAACCAAAAAAGAACCCCCCCAACATCCATTTTGCTAATGCTCTTTACAACTTAATAAAATAATTTGTGCATGCTTCTTCTCAGCTATGGAACAATTTATTGAAAACTGAAGTGCTCCTTATTACTTTATTTTCAGAGTCAAAATATATCCCAGGGCTTGGTAGTTAAATCTATGTTAAAAGGCTTTTGTGGTTGTTCACAACATTTGACCTTTATTAATAACACCCAAAGAGATGAAACTCAGAACTGCTAGATGCAGATGACTGAGGGGACATCCAAGTCAAAACTCCTGTGACTGAATTAACATGCTCCTCCTTACTTTTTAGCTCATCAGTTTGGTGAAACTGTGTCTTTCATTGTCCTGGTTTGGGGCCAGGATAAAGGTGGTTTTCTGTTTCTGTACTTTTGCTTTTAGCTAAGTCCCTTGTAAGTAGTCTCTCTGAAATTAACAGCAAGTTTCTCAGATAGTGTGTGCTTCTATGATTGATAACACTTGATGTTTATAGTTCCAGCCAGAGACTGGGTATGCAGAGCCAAGGACACTGCTTTTCCTCAGCTCTGAGGAAAACGTTTTACTGTCCAGGAGGATAAAGAGGTCCCACTGAGCCCTCCTTTGGGAGGAACGGACAAGATAGATGCCAGAATTGACCAAACAGAGTATTCCATCCCATATACGTCACACTCAGTATAAATTTGAGGCATCACGTGGGCCGAGCCAGATCTTTTCCTGCTTCCCTTCCTTCACCCGGCATCCTGGAAGGATCCTGTCTGTTCATCTGCCTGTGGTCCTGATCCGTGCCAGCCCATATCTGTGTGTTCCTGCCTCCGGTTCCCGACTGCTGCCGACTCCAGGAGTCCAGCCTGGACTTTCCCAGGGCTGCCCTACAGCCTCGGTGGTGACGTGAGAGTTTTTGGGGGAAAGGGGGGGAGGAATGTGGTTTCCATTTTCCTGTATATTTGTATATATTTAGTAATTTTTCCCTATTTACCATTACTGTTTCATTAAAGTTGTGTAGTTTAGTTTCCAACTCATAAGTCTCTCTCCCTTATTCTCTCTCCTTTCTTTCATCGAGGGGAGAGAGAGATTAAAGAGAGCGTCTGTTATTCGTTTAATTGCCGGGCCAGTGTTAAACCGTGACATTCATTATTCTGCCTTTGACTTGTGATATTTTGTACTAAGGCATATTACATTTCCAATGCTGGCCACATTAAAAAACCCCAAACAAAACCACAAAAAAACCCACCCCAAAACCAAACCACAAAAAAATCCAGAAGCCCCCTGAAAAGAATCAGACAGTATGAACAGTATGAACATCTGGAAAATATTTTTCGGATTCATATAATTCATCTTGACTTCCACAGACAAAGCCAAAGATAATCTGCCTTTCCCACTTGAAAGCCATAGTAGCCAGGATTCAAGACTTTTCAGTATTTCCTTGCCTTCTTTATTATCCTGATTCTTGTTATCCCTACAGATGTGTTCATCCCGTGGTATCTTCGGCACTAGAAAACAGGACAAGACATTATGTAACACACACAGAAAAATTGTTTAATTAGGAAAAAACATATTTCTAGGCAGAACAATCTACCTGCACAAGAAAAAATACTACCCAAGTTTGTGTGTATGGCATTCCATGTAGTGTGTTTACCAGCTTCAAGCTGCATGAAATTGACACCACAGTGCTTCTGGCCCAAGGTCCTTGCTGGCATCACAGCACCACCAACCATGATTTCTCTGCAGCCATTTGGCAGAACTTCCAGATGGTCCCTTCAGGCACAGAAAACAAACAAAAAGCCTTTTAGTTGAACCACAGGGTAGCAGAGCAGTCTCAGCCCTGCTGTAGCTGGACTCTGCAACTTCTGCCACTGACAGCCTCAGGAGCACCCTGCTTTCTGCACACCATGCAAATCCAGCTGCAGTGAGAAGACTCACTTTGGGACATCAGTAGTCCAGAAATCCCAGATCTTAACAAAGCCCTCCAATACAGAAAAGAAAGTCATACTTTTTTTTTTTATACTGACAAGGTTTACTCATCCCAGCTGCTCTGTATTCTATTAACAGAGTCCCTGAGGGTTTTTTTTTCCCCCTTTACCTGCGAAATACAATTGGCTGGATCATTTCTAATGAATAGTTCTGTCCAATCTTTAGTAGAGCTAAAGTCACTCATCCTTACCTTGGTTTGTTTTTCAGCCTTGGTGTGGAAACAAATCCAGCAATTATCTTCTGCCCCTAGCTACCTTTTCCTTGCAAAAAAAGAGCTGGACCATTACCATGGGATGGCTCTCTCTTCCCCAGCCCCTCTCAGCCCCTCTCTTCCCTACTTCTATTTAACATCTGCCTTGCTAATATGATCAAGTGAAACCCTGAAAAAGAAACTTTACTGTAACAGAAATGCTTGGCAAATAGCCAAAAAGCACCACTGGTAGCTAAACATGGAGAAGAAAAATGGTATTAATGTACTTGCTAGACTGCATAGAAAGCAATTTGATGGGTGCACGTGACATGCTAAGAAGATTAAAACAAGAGATGAAAATAAATGACAGGGAGCAGAGAAAACAAAGTAGAGGGGGCCTGGGTGTCTCAGAGGGTGTATAATGGAATAGAGAAATTTTCACCTCAAGGTCAGCTGCCTGAATCCTACTTGCAGCAGCAGAGCTCTCACAGCCCCTCAGATGCCATGAGTGATTGGCACTAAACTGATAAGAAATAAGTTGTTAGCCTGGGTTTATCCCTGAGTGAAAAATGGTCAGACCTCTTCATACATAAACACAAACTCCTGAGCCTTCCAGGGGCAAGGTGAGACTGGCTGTGCCAGCTACCCAAACCCATCTAACCCAAGCCCCTGTCACTGTATTTGGCTGCAAAGGGTGAGCATCAGCCAGGCAGTTCTTGAGTGGTGAGTCCAGAGCTGGACATAACCAGGGAGAATGGAGAGGGGACCCTTCACGTGGCAATGTGAGGGTGATGTCTTGCAAACACTGAATAGGGACACATTGACAAAATTCTTGTCTACTTTTCTTGTTCAGCAATGTCCAAGGTCAATTGGATGGCTTTTACCTCTGCAAAATGACTTGATTCTTGTGGTTCAGTAAGTCTGAATTGTTTCATTTTGGATTGTGGTGAAGTTGAGTATTTCATGCTAAAATGGTGAAGTCACTATATTTTTCTTCTGAGCTTTTCAACTCCATTGTCCTTTAATTTACTCAGGAAAGCAGGAAGAAGTTCAGGTGTTTCTCACAGTAACAATGGGGCATAGATTTCGGAAAAAAAAAAGATTCAAACAAAAATAACAGTCCTCATAGTAAAATGTAACAAAATGTCCACATTTTATGCCAAATTACCACCAAAATCAGGATGAGATTGAAAAGATTTTATTTCTGCAAAGTGTGTAGTTTTGCAAAAAAAAAAAAAAAAAAAAAAAAAAAAGATTTAAACTCTTTTCCCCAAACCAGTGTTTAATCCCATAATACACCACAGCCTTTCTTGCGTGATACATCACACAAGTCATTTTAGGTGAAATCTCAGCTCTGCCAAGGTCAGACCTGGGAGTTCATCTGTGGATTTCAGTGTAGCTTCAATTCCTCTCTAAATCTGTGCTTTTATAAATCCCTGGCTGTGAAGAAATGATAATGGTACCACATTTCTGTAATGGAAAGGGAGCTGCAATACAGCAATTAAGGAAAATAAAAAATAAGAAACCATGCCTTTTACCTTAGATTGCTTGCATGGGCTGATATTGGATTCAATGTTATAAGGGAAAAAAAGGCACAAACTGTGCCAGTGTAGCTTCTTTCCACTCCAGGTGCCTTTCAGTAACAGAATAATGTTCATCTCCACACTACTTAATTGTCAAGAGGGTCAGAGAAAGTGTTCCTTTCCTTGCTAATTTAGGGGGCTGTCAGGAAGCAGGAGCAGTCCCATCAGAGTGCCAGGGGCTGGGGGCAGCAGCTGTTGCCAGATTGGGTTTAGAAGCATCTGGGGGTTGCTGCATGCTGCCTGGTTGCCTGGCCTGTTGTAACAAGGCAAACCCTGAAAGTTATTAGCCAGCAATTAAAGGCAGCCAGACAGGAAAGACAGATAACAAAGCAGGGAATGGAAACATTCACTGCTGGCTGAGGGTGCTCTGCCTTACAGTGCTGTCGATGGATGCTGGGCACCACCTGGACCAGTGAGGGAACTTGTGTCCTTTTGGAGAGCTTGGCTGTGGGCAGCTTGCTGAGGTTATGGGAACTGAAGCTGAAGTACCCAGGGTACTCCTGGAGTCAGGTGTCAGTGCCCAGATAAGCTTACACAAAAGCAAACTTCCCCTTGGCCTGGGGAACCTCCAAAAGAAGAGTAAAAGTTATTGTGATGGAGGGAAAAGCAGGCGGCACAATCCCCTCTGAGTGTCACTCTTGTATGGTTTTGGATCTTGCTTAGACCAGCATTTTAACAGCCTGAGCTGTAAATTACAGTCTGTCTGGTTTTGTATGTGGTTTGAGGTTTGGTTTACTGGGAGATGTGAGAAACCAAGAAGGGAAGAGAAGCATTTTTTTGTGTTATCTGATAAAGGTTTTAGAAATTATCTATATATATGTGATACAAATCACAGAAAAAGTCACACTGATGTTAAGTAACCGTGGCTGGGTGTGCTTATGCATGAAAATGCATACCTGAGTATATGTACTTAACTTTGTGTTTAGAAGTTCGATGTACTTATGGGTACATGTGTGTTTATATAACAGCAACATGCACTTGCAACACAGAAAGCTAATGGTATTCTGAGCAGCATCAAAAGGAACATGACAAGGTCAAGGGATATGATTCTCCTCTCCACTCCTCTTTTCAGAACTTAACAAATGGAAAAACTATTCCATATGTAACGTACACATAAATTTCCCCATGTCACGCACGATTTTAGCAAGATGATAAAAGCAACTGCTTGTTTCACTTACATAGGGATTTTTCAGGATCTGGCTTTAAGAGATTTTAATCAAGATTCAGTGGTTCAGAGCAGAGCATAGTCCCACGTAAGGAAGGACAAGGATAGAATTGGTGGCTACGTGAACCTGTTTGAGTTTACAGATCATAATCTAAAGTTGGCTGGAGATTGACAGCTCATTTCCAGTAGCTTTCAAGGCCTTGAAATTGTTTTTTCCCCTTCCTGTGAACAAAAATTAAAAAGTTTCGACTTTTTAGTGGAAATGTAACAGCATAAGAACAGCCATTTGGGGTTCAAAATTTGTGTCTTCTCTTTCAGGAAAGGAGGAGGTCAGGAGAAGGACTGTGAGGCACTGGGATCTAGCACTTGTGCTCCTATGTTCAGAGCATCACTTTTCCAACCTCATGCAGTGGGGAGCCTAGTTTCTCTCATCCACAGATATTACTCAAGGCTCCAGGTTAGCAAGAAAGATATTCACTGCATTTTGGTCCATTTATTGTCCTCCCACCCATCAAATGAGAAATTTAATCTAACCTAATTAATTGCAGGAAAATTTCACACGGCCATGTGTGTTCGGAGCTGCTTTGCTGTCAGCTCAGCCTTAGATGATGGGATTATCCATGCTTATTAATATGATTCCATTTAACTGCTGGCCACTGCTTGATAATTCTGAGGCACAAATATTTGTATAGCAAAGTCTGTTTCTGGGTGAAAACATGTCCCCCAAAGTCTGTTGCTTATTCTGAGCTTTGTTGCCCTTCCTCCATACATCTTAAGTGCAGGCCTAAGCCCTTGCAGGATTGGAGCCAAAATGCTCTGAATTCCTGTGCCATCTGTCAGTGTTGCTGACACACAACATGCTCCAGGCTAACGTGAGCCCATGGAGCCTCAGCTGCTGTTCTCCATGTCCCCACTTGCCCCATTAGGACTCTACAGACTCAGAGTCTCAATTCCCCTGTGTCTTTGCCAGTTAGGAACTGTATCTCCAGGTTATCACCAGACAGATAAATTTTGATCTTATTTATGTAGTAACTATAGTCTGGTTAACTTCTTACCAGTCACTACCAAGAGCTACAGAATAAATATAATAAATTAAACACTCTTGAAAAGATAATCATCTGGATTAAGAAACAAAGATAAACTTCAAAACCAGTATGTCCAGAGCCCAGACTTTCAGATGTCTATGTCACTTAACTCTTCCCTTCCATGATGTCATTACCACATATGCCATGGCAAACTGCTGTGTGCCTTCAACTTGTGGTAAAGCATTTTCCCTAAGCCAAATTAACCTGGTAAGCCTTTCACAATGGGGTCACAGCCTCAGTGGACAAAGGCAGGGCAATAGACATCAATCTACGTGGACCTCTGCAAAGTATTTGACCTGTCCTGCATGATATTCTGGTCTCCTAAACTGAAACGATATGGATTTGATGGATGGACCACTCGTTGGATGAGTAACTGGCTGGATGGTCACACCCAAAGAGTTGTGATCAATGGCTCATTGCCCAAATGGAGACGTGTGATGAGTGGTGTTCCTCAAGGGTCAACACTCAGTGGGTGATGTTTAATAGAATAACTGAGTGCACCCATAGCAAGTTTGTTGATGACACCAAATTGTGTGATGAAATCAACACGCTGGAGGGAAGAGATGCAATCTAGAGGGATCTTGATAGGCCTGAGAAAGTGGGCTCATGCAGACTCCATGTAGTTCAACAAGACCAAGGCCAAGGTTCTGTGCCTGAAGTCAAGGTAATCCCATGCATGAATACAGGTTGAGAGGAGAAAGGTTTGAGGGCAGTCCTGAGGAGGAGGACTTGAGGGTGATGGTGGATGAGAAGCTCAACATGAGCTGTCAAGATGACCTGGACGCCCAAAAAGCCAACAGTATACTGGGCTGCATCAAAAAAAATGTAACCAGCAGGTCAAGGTATGTGATTCTTCCCCTCTACTCTGCTCTTGTGAGACCCCACCTGGAGTACTCTGTCTTATTCTAGAGTCCCCACCATAAGAAGGACATCAAGCTCCTTGGTCATGTCCAGACGAGAGCCACAAAAATGATGATAACTGGAGCACCTCCCCTGTGAAGGTAGTCTGAAGAAGTTGGGATTGTTCAGCCTGGAGAAGAGGAGGCTTTGAGGAGACCTTAGAGCTGCTTTCCAGTTCCTTGAAGGGGGCATAGAAGAAAGCTGGGATAGGGCTTTTTATGTGGGTGTGTAGTGAGAGGACAAGGGGAAATGGTTTAAAGCTTAAGAGTTGAGATTTGGGTTAGATAGTAGGAGAAGTTATTTTCTGTGAAGGTGGTGAGACACTGGAACAGGTTGCAAGAGGCAATGCTTTAATACATGACGAAGGGAGATAGATTAGATATAAGATTTAGGTTAGATATAAGGAGGGTGGTGTGACAATGGAACAGTTTGCCCAAGGAAGCTGTGGCTGCTCCGTCCCTGGAAGTGTTCAATGCCAGGTTGGATGAGGCTTTGAGCAACCTGAGCTACTGGTAGGTGTCCCTGCCCATGGCAGGAAGGTTGGATCTAGATGATCTGTAAGGTCCTTTCCAATCCTAGCCATTCTATGATTCTGTGATTTGTTCTCAAATGACAGTAGCAAAGCCCAGCTCCTATTCAAAATATGCTAGGAGAAGATGGCATCTGGCATGGGATTATTCTACACTACTTACATGATAGTAAATAAGGCTCAAGCGATTTCCTGAGGATCTAGGGTCATCTGAAATCCCACGCAGGCACCTAATTCCCCAGAGGAAGAGCTGGGTTAGTGCTTTTCCCATCCCTTTTCCATTATGTGCTTCTCTTTGCTGAACTGGGCACTGTGTGTGGTTTGGCTGCCTCTAGCCTGCCCTCAAATTAATGCCCATTAATGCTAGTAACTGCCTTCTGATAAACTCCATTTCATGTCTAATTTTAGTAGAATCTGCTTCAGATACAGTAAAACCTCCAATTAGTTCAGGTACTTTTGGGAATGTAGTGGACAGGAATTATTCTTGTATGAGCTGCAGAACAGCCCTAATGAGAACAGAATTGATAGGAACTAGATTTAGTAAAGGCTTGCCCTGATTGCTTCTAGTCTATAGCTAAATAAGGAATTATGGAGACATGTCCATGCAACAGTGAGGACAAGAGGAATTGAAGAGCTTGAGATTGGAAACATTCCCATGCTCCCTGCTCTTTGACCAGGAGGAAGTCACATGTAATAGCTTGGTCTTATATTTATATTATAGAGAGAGTAACACAGGCTAAACCCTGGAAGGGTAGTAAATATGAGCAATATACTTTGTCTACAATTGACCTTTAAAAAAACCCTCTTTTAGATAACAATGCAATGCACATTATATGTCTATTTATTTCATAATAGCTTTTAGAAATATATGTCATGGCCTTTATTTATGATTTAATTGTGCCAGTGTCACCATGATGAGATTTCTTTTGAATTACAACTTCAACGGGAAATCGGCATGTCACCTCAAAGACAGGCAAAGTCTTTAGGGGACAGTATAAGAGAGAGATGCAGTCTGGGAAGGAGATTTTAGAGTTGTGGTAAAATTAATGTGATTTGATATAGTGACACATTTGACTTTCTGCACTGGTCAATAATGATCTATAGTAGCCCAGTTTTCAATCTTGTTTTTTTCTTGATTTCTCATATGATGTGGCTTGACTTCCAACTGCCTCATCATTTATCCCATGAGAATCTCTGTTCCAATTTTCAGTACTAGTACTTTTATTGTACAGTTCATTAAGCTCTTAGCTGAAAAGTTAAGCTCACACAAAATTAGTTAAATAAGTATTTCTGTGCATCTCTGAGAAAGAGTCAAAAAGGGGTACAACTAGACAGTCAGTCTACTGTTACTTGATCAACTAACAGTCAGGCAGGCATAGACAGTGGTAATAAAATAACTTTTATACTACAGCAAGCTTTTCAATTAATATAGAAATTTGTCTTTTTTCCATAGATCAATAGGCATGCCAGAAAAACTGAAGAAAATAAATGAAACTAGAGAGAGGCTAGAGATACTAAATTGGTAAAAAATTTGGTAGCACTCCATTGTCAGACATTGTTCTCCTTACTGCTCTCTACCATATTGATCTCCTTACTGCTCTTTCTTTGTCTATAAATTCTGGAAGAATTAAAATTTTCAGAAAGAGGGTGGTGGCCCTAAATATAGTTAACATGCCAATGACTGGAAGTGAGCCCAGACAAAGGAGTCTTTGCTGCATTTCTCCTTCAATGGGTCATTCAAGACAAAAGTTGGCAAAGCACACAGCTGCCACACACAATGCTTTTTTTGTTCACAATTTCATGATTTATTCCAGCATTTATAAAATGTATTATTTACAGCATATCTGGGGATAATAAAAAATGTAAATCTACAACTATTATAAACCACTTTAGACTACTACTTTCCAGAAGGGAACTCTTTACATTCTTCACAATAGCTGGTCTGTAAGGTAGAAATGGAGGAAGCAGGCAGCCTTCATATCATGAGCTCGTACTTTCTTCAGACCAATGGAAAAGGCAAATTCCAACAACTGAGGCCACCACACCTGAGTGATGCCTCTTTTACAGCCCCAGATTCTAAGTTGTGATGTTCATGTTTATTATAATTGTTCTAATGCACTTTCAGCTTTTGTAATCATGCACTTCCAAATAAACATGGCCCAAAGAAAGACATCATCCACAGCCTGAACAGATACTGTAGAGATAAGGATGCCAGTGCAGTCACTGATGTGCTCATTTAATCGTCTTTTTTTAACTAACAGTGATAAGTAAACAGAAAACTGTGCTTCAAGGCTTATCCCTACCCAAAGTGAGCTGTAGGCATCACAACAACTGAAAAGCAAAGGAAGGACAAAGTAGGAGGAAACAAAACTCAATTCTACCTGGGACACCAGGACCAGGCACAAAACTTGTAAATGTGCTCTTCCCCAGTTGTGATGGGGGAAGACTAGAGACAAGACTAGAGACTGTATGTATGCAAGCACAGGGGCAATGGTTTAAAACTTGAAGAGGGGAGATTTAGGTTAGACAGTAGGAAGAAATTCTTTCCTGTAAGGGTGGTGAGATGCTGGCACAGGTTGCTCTGAGAGGCTGTGGCTGCCCCCTCCCTGGAAGTGTTTAGGGCCAGGTTGGATGGGGCCTTGAGCAACGTGACCTAGTGGGAGGTGTCCCTACCCATGCAGGGGGGGAAGGAACTGGATAATCTTTAAGGTGCCTTCCAACCCAAACCATTCTATGATTTGATGGAATTCTGGGTGATTCCTCTGGCTTAGCAGCACCTCTTGAGAAAAGCTAGCCAGAGCCAAAGTTGTTGCAATCATTTCTCTTGACATGCATCTCTTAGCACAACTGGTTATTCCAATTATCCTAAGTTCTAAAAATCTGATAAGTCATTGCAAATATAGTTCATATTTACTATTAGTTTTTTATCTGTAAACATCTTACAGAGATGTTGGAATAAGAAATAAATTGTTATAAAATGTCACAGTAGCTCAAAAATTGACATGGGACTATGTTGACATCTTAGAATGACTTTTTTTAAACAATCTATAACATACTCCATGTGCCTATAATGTTGCGACATCTATTAATGATTTAATATATTTTAAAAATATCATCCCTGCTTAAAATACTGAACTAAGTAAGTCCATGGAAATTATAAGAAACAGAGGGAAAGAGGGGAGGAGGAAATTCACTAATTTAGTGAGTATTCTTAATGTCTCTAGCAATTCTCATAGTAGTAAAGTTTTAAAAAAAAAAGAGCCAAGCCTGGAAATTAGGAAAAAAAGTTTTAAATTTTTTTTACAGGGTAATATGCTACGCTAGTGAGAGACCATTTTGATGCTTAATACTGTAAAGCTTGAAGATACATGTGGTTTCTGAAAGGTGCGATTTTTTGACAAGTATTTGTCACCTGGAAAATAGCACTACTTAATCAGCCAGACAAGGTGCTGGTGGATGTTACACGGTGTGCTGCTCCTGCAGAAAAGAGGAGACGAGTTACTGCATCAGACTCAGATCTCTCACATTGTAGAACAAGAATATGACTATTAGGCTGGATCAAAATATTTACATTTAAAAATATTAATTTGCTTCTTCCCAAGAGGCTTTCTAATCCTTAATGCAATGCTATTTTTATTTCTTTGATTCATATCCTGGTAACTCTAAACAAACATGCGCTTGCACATTTACAGCCAATCTAAACATCCATTAAAACCACATATCATGTAACCCCTTCTTCCTTTTCCTATCCACCTTACAATTTAGGTCTGTGAGCTGGAGATACATTTGACCTACTTGGTGGTGAAGCACTTAATTCCATTCTGGAGCATTCAAACTGAGGAATAAGTCAGCACTTCTCTTACCCAGTGTTTCTGCAAAGGATTACTACTCAAGGAGGAGGGTCTGTGGTTAGACCTGGAGACACATGTTACTGTTTTCAAGAGGATAATGGAGAAAGAGGCAATGGGGAGAAGGGCAGGAAACATGAGCTCCCCTTATGTGATTATCCTCCAGCCAGGCTGGCTTTCTGCTGATCCCTAAATAAGTCACCTGAGGTTGCTTGCCCATGAAAAGACTACTGTGTCTGTAGACTTCTCGGTGACCTATCTGGGTAGAGCTGCAAGCAAACTCCTGAGGCTGATTGCTTCAGAAATCTGTGTTCAATGTGTTCATTCATTCTCCATCTCTGTGCCTGCCCTCCTTTCTGTCAGCTAAAGCTTCTCATCTCTGTGTGCCAGCTCAGTGTCAGCCAGTAGACAAGAGCTGTCCTGACAGTGACCTTTTTAGTCTCTGATACCACTCTGAGTGGTGTCCTTGGGAATGGGACCAAACCCAGAGGGCACTGGTGTAAAATGCACTTGGAGAATTTTTAATCGCCTAATTCAAATTAAAAGTGAATTAAGTACTATCCTGGGAAGTTACTAGTCTGGTGGATATTAATTCTAACATTATTCATAGAATTATCACAAAATAAATGCAACTAGATTGTATAAAAGATACCACTTCCAAATACAGTGGCATGTTAAAATCAAATAACATAAAAATCTATCTATAAACATTTCTACAGCAGGGAGTCCTGTTAAGGGAAACCACCAGCTCACCTTTGTATCATTTTCTGAAAGATGCTCCCCAGATATTTGTCACCAAGAGGCCCCAGAAAGAACTCTGGAAGCTTAGGAAATATTTCTGATCCCATGTCTGTGGGATCAAAACCATCCCACCAATGCCAGAGTGACAGATACATGCAATGGGACCAAGAACACAACAAAATGATTCAGAAACTAGTTTTGAGAGATGGTTTGTATCTACTGCCCACTAAAACTTTGCATGTGGTGATTTTATTTTTTTTATTAAAAATGTAATTTATCTGCTACTAAAGGAAAAAAAAATATTTTAATGGATGAAGTCAGCTGTTTTTGCTGCATCCCCAAATAGTCATTTGAGATTTCCATGAATCTTATCACATGCTTCTTTTGTTTTCCATTTTGGTAACTTCTCCTAACAGGGCTGCTTTGGAAAACAGCAGCCTAAGGGCTCCTTTTCCCATGGCAATGAGAACGAACCTTCTCTCTGCATTTTCCAAGTTTTCCTTAGCACTGGTGGGGCCAGGCCTGCCAGCAGGGTTTCAGAACAGCACTGTACCCTGATGCTTGACAAATGATGCACAACCAGGCCTCTTGGCTGAAGGCTTGCAGAGTTTTTTGTGCCCCCTCCCCCCCCGCCCCGAAGCTCAGTGGCAGAATGATGGAAAAGCGCGACGGTCCTGCTCTGCATCACACGTCACTCACCAGTCTGGGGAAATCTGACAGCGAAGGATTAAAAACTAACTTTTCCCTCCACTTGCTTCCCCCTCCCTGCTTGTGAGCCTGGCCCCAAGCTCTCTCAGAGGTCCATGCCACTAAATGCATTGAAGTGCCATGCCTGCACCCACCTGCCTCACTCCCAGATGTGACCTAAAAAGGAATAATAAATTGCATGTGTGAGATCCTTACCCATCTTTTTAAGGTACAAAGATACACAACAGGATTTTTTCCTGATCTGCTAGGTTGTAAACATTTCATAAATTCATTTAGAATCAGTGTCTTTTGCTTTCCAAGAGAGTGTTTTTAGTTAGTCGGTTGTTTTGGGTTTTTTTTTTTTAGAGGATTAGTGGAGTTAATAATACCATAAATACAGTTATCTCTCTGCTGCCAGAGGACATGGTGGCTTGCAAGGCAGCATGTGAATGCATCTGCTTGATTTTCTGGGTAAGAGCTGTAGTGTTGGTATTATTGAAGATTTTCCATTACTTGGGCTATCCCTCCACCTTGGGGGACCAAAGGACCCCCTAAAACGAGGACACAGAATGGCAAAGTAGCTCCACTCAAACTGTTGCAAGTTCTTAGCACTGTTTTTATGCATGAGCATCCAGCAGAAACTTGTGCCTATGAGACATAGCAGTGGGGAGGAAGAGGCATGACCACCCTGCTACACTTGCAGAGGGATGCCTCCATGGCTTGAGAAGGGATTAAAAAGAAGCAGAAAGAAAAAAAAACAACCTATATTAATTATTCTGACAAAAACACCTGGATCTGGCTTACCTGCTCAGGGTAAGAAAGGATGTAGCATCACTAATTGACATTTATCTCACTGTTGCAAGATGGGGTGTAAGTGTCAAGGTCTTCAAGCTGAAAAGCCTTTGGAACCATAGGTTCTACTTAGAAATAGTGGTATAGATTGGGTTAACTACAAAAATGTTTAAAGCTGGCTACACCTTGAAAAAATTTAGTTCTTATTTTTATGACAAAAGACTTTCTCAACTGCAAATGTCAGCAACACATTCCTCTCTCCAGGTATTTATCTAACATAATTAAGTGTGGAGTAGGGTATAATGTTGTTGAAATACAATATAAATTAATTCTGCATTTATAATGTATAACCACGAGAGCATATATTCATTACTCCTCAATTTTAAAAGCCTATTTTGGCACTTTTCTGAAACAATCTCCTATTTTCCTGGTTCTTTTTCTGAAAAGTAACATCCAACTTGCCATTTATAAATGTTTTCTATCTATAGTGTCATTATGCCCCTATGTATCTTCTCCATTTCCATGATGCATAGAGTATATATTTTCCACTTGGTAGAGAAACAGATGAGCAATGCTTTTTCTCCTGCAGCTGTTGGTTATTTAGAGGGGAGGCTGTTGTGATTTTCCCAAAGGAAGTTGAGCAAGGTTTTTTTTTTTTTTATTTCTTTTTTGTGGTCTGGCCCTTCAGCCAGCAATTCACTCAGCACCTTGACCATGAATCCTTTGTAAATTGGCATTTGCTCAGCCTGTTTTTAGGCACAGTACTTAACACTGGTCTTAGGACGTTTCTAATTACTGAATGAGGGGCACCATGTGACAGGTTTATAGTTTATTATCCGGGGGTGGGCCAAGTTGTAACAACGTTTTGGGTCAGGCCAGGGTCTCAAGAGATCATTAAAATCTGAAGTAGGCCACTTGACAGTAAATACCAGCACAGAACTGAATTTGATTCCCATAGTTCTGAAAGGGAAGAAAGCCAACTCCTTTGCTAGCTGCCCAGCCTGATTTCATACCCTATTATTACTTAGTCCTTTTATGTGGCACAAGGATGTGTTTGGATATTTACTGGTTGTTGGAAAACACCAAGGCAAAGAAGCCTTCATGTGCTGGTGAAAATCATGCTCTGGCTGGTGATAAAGCATTTATTTCCTATTTCATGTTTTTCAGAACAATGACCCCCTAAAAAAAGAAGAAGAAAAAAGGAAAAAATGAGATCTGCTACATGAAAGATAAGGATTGATTGTCTGGCTTCTATAAAAACAATCTCTGATCTTTTGCCCAAATTTGTACCAAATTTGCTGAGATCAGCATTTTCACTTCCCCTTTCCACACAAATCTTCTGAATTACAGGAGGCATCAGTAGGCATGGATTTCTGGCATTTCTAAAGGCATTAAGCAAACACACCTTGGGGCTCATTACTGTTGGTTCTGTGCTTCTCTAATGTCATTGGGTTAAAGGACAGGGCAGTTAAAAATGATACATCTTCTGGGTACAAAGAGCTGGTTTAGAGGTATGTGGAGAAATATGCCTGATTTTCATGAATGCATTCGTATTTTCTAACTTAAAGAAATCAGTTTCTAAATCAAAGAAAATATGTAAAAATATTTATTTGAAGACTATTCTAAAATAAGACAGATGAAATTGGCCTAAGTTAACAAAACAACTTTTCCTTATCCCTTGCTCACATCTGAAAGCTATAAAGTGGAAGCTAAATAAATACAGAAAGACAGAAGGGAATGGACCAAGCCATGAGGTTTGCATCTAGATAGGAATTCTCTCGAAGTTGCTGAAAGCAAATCAAGAATGGGTTTTTTAATTTAATTTAGAGAAATAAGGCTAGGAAGCCTTGCCAGGTTCATATACCACTACACAAAACTACTTACTCAAAATAAAAGTGTCCCTTCTAATACCACTTGTTTAGTATTAAGGTAATTAACTCATCCTTCCTCCAGAGTCTTCTCTTTCCTCATAGGCATTTCTGCTTTTTTTTTTTTTTTTTTTTTTTTTATCTGTGCTTTCCCCTCCTGGGTGCCCTGGTCATGTTACAACACATTCCTTGGCAGCTGATCCTCCCATGGATGATTTCTACCCATCTGCCAGCCTGTGGCCATCTCTCACATCCTGATGTCAGCTCTATGGGACAAGAACCTTCTCTGTCACCCTGCCCAACACTGACTTCATTCATGGGTGGCCTCAGTGAATGCAGCAAACGTTTCTGCATTGATAAAGAATATTGCTGGGTATGGCTCCAGTGGGTTACCCAATACAATAGCTCACCAGTACCATTAAGGAAAGCCCACTCCCCTCTCCCACCTCTCCTCTTCACCCTTGTTCCTGCCTTGTGCCCACACTGAAGCTGAGAAGGGGAACAGGAGCAAGTGGCTGGAGGCAGATGAGAGACAAGGGGAAGAGAGACCAAGCTGGCAGACAGCAGCACTGACCCATGCAATGAGTGGAGCTGTAAATTTACAGAGAAAAATAGACACAGGGAAACTGGATAGGTTTGTTTGGGGGTTTTTTCTTTTTTTCTCAGCAGCCTAAAATTAAAGGACCTGGAAACACACGAAGCTATGCTTAAGTGAGAAATCAAGTCAACAGAACAAAGCCAATTTAAAATAACTAAGTAGGTTTGGTCCCTAAAGCTCACAAGTTATTGGCACAAAGTCTCTCTCTCCATTCTGTTGATTTTCCTAAGGATCAGTTCATCTGCCTCATTCTGCAGCACTTTTGCACCAAAGGTCCCCATGCAGGGCAAAACCTGACAGACACTGAAGCTGAGAAGCGTGTTCTTTGCTCTCATGGTTTATCTTCCAAGTGAGGCAGCGGGCTCTTTTGGTGCTAAAAAGGGAATATCAAATTAATCCAGGAATGCACAGAAGAGCTCGGCACATCCACCGCAAACCTGGCTCAGCTCAGTCGCAAATCACCAAGCTGCCTTTTTTTTGCCTGTCTGCAAGTATAATACAGCAATTTAGACACCGTGTATTTTTCTGCTATGGCTGACAAAGTAGCCAACATTTCCTAAGTGAAGACTTAAGCTTGGCTAGCAACAGAAGGAGGGGGAGAAAGTAGAAGACAGCTCATAAGGTCGAATTAAACCTCTGTGCTACGAAAACTAGTAAGGTCAGTATTGTTGCTCCTCGAGCTCATAACAAGCCCTGGGTTTTCCAAACATTTTCCATGACCTTGTCTAATCCAAGCAAGGTGCTCTCATAGTTGCTCACACTTCTATAGAAAGAGACTGGGAGTGAAAGGGAGAAGAGAGAGGGAGGAAAGGGAGGAAAGGGAGTGAGAGCTTGAGCCTCACCCTGAAAAGGATTACAGCACGTGCAGTTTTATTTCATGGCCTGCCAAATGCCCCTTGCTGTGTCTCTGAATGGAAAATGGGATAGAAGAGTGAGCTGGAATTTACAGAGTCTTTGAAAGCAACTGGTGTCAGCATGTGCTCCAAATATGCCAAGTACTTCTTTCAATACAGAGAAGGTCCCTTTCGGATTTTATGGGGCACATGACAGTAGGCAGAAGACAACAAACATTGCACTGCTGTGACCCCAGCAGAAAGAGAAATCTTCCCACATCTCCCACCTACGAGACAGGAGGAAATATGATCAGAGCTATTTTTGTCCTGCGTGCATCTCACAGCAATGCTGTAGCCAACATCTGCTAAATACAGCTTGAAAAATGCACCTTTCTCAGACAAGATGGGAAGGTTAAGTAGCTTGCTGGGTTCTTACTGGGTTCTCAGCTCCTCTGAGGCAGTGGGTCTGGGCTGTGTCTCATTTTTTTTTTCTACAGCTGGGGGGAATAGAATTTTTTTGTTTCTTAAGGTGAAACATTTGCCTCATAACTCTCCACCTGAGGTTTCTGGTACGAACCTGAGAAGTGAGAGATGGCAGCAGGAACACCACATCCATTGTATGAGCATCCTGCACGGCATGGCCGTGACCTTAGCTGGACTGCATAGATGGAAGTCATCCCAGTGTTTTTTAAAATGCTTTCAGCCAAATCAAGCCTTCCACAACATAGCGCAGAACAACATATATAGGCACCCACTGGTTCCTACTGGAAGACAAAGCTCAATTCAATGGAAGTGCCATGAACTGTGAGAGAAGGTGAGCTCTGGGGTGATTCTAGGCAAGAGAGGAATTCAGACAGAATGATACCCATGTGTTTAGGGGGAGGTGATATGTTATTATTCCTTCACCTTGCTAGCTTTGTTTATTGTTTTTGGAATGGGATAAAGAGAATAAAATTTGGACTTAAAAATAACTTGCATGGTCTGATGTACAAAGATAACATACACGACAGCCTAAGACGTAGATTATGGGAATACACAAATATATATTTAACTGTGTGTTATTTTTAGACACACAAGGAGTACAGAGAGCCTGATTCTCCAAGAAGGGCAGTAACTGTGCCTAGGAGTCATCTATCCAACTTCAATAAAAATCAAGCGATGCTCATAAGAGCCCTTCACAGGTGACTTTAAGCACCCCATTTTTGGCTTGAAGTTGAATAAAACATGGACTTACAGTACTTGCCTGGGTGGTGGCCTGGTTTGTTTCAGGATCTAGCCTTGAGCAAGCATGTGCTTCTTCTTGCAGGCTTAAAAGTCACACGTGAATGGGAACTCTCCTCCTTGTAGCTACCTCCTGCTTCTATGGCAGTGGCTGAGTTGTTAAGGTTTTTAAAGAATGTCACTTCAGATGATGCACTTTGTCACAGTGGGCCTAAATGAAAAGTTAAAAGGGGGTGGGCATGTGTGTGTGTGTGTGTGTGTGTGCAAGTATTTGTGATCCACAGAGGTCTTGATGAATGCACTGTTTTACAGAACAAAAAGTTTGAATGCTCCTTTTTGAAGCAGATATATTAAAAGTAAAAGCAGCAGTGATGTTTCTAAAATTAAATATAGTCCAGGAAATGAAGAGGCTGAGATTCTTCTAGCAGTTTCAGTTTCCTCACTCTATTCATAGGGTAGGTGTTAAGGCTTGTATATTAGTGCACAAAATTAAGTTCCCATGAAAAAAATGCTGTGTATGTGTGTGTGTGTGTGAACAGAGGAGAAAAATAGGTTATAAGAAAAATTTCACCTCCATTGGCATGCTTTTTCTCACCCTAGCAAAACCTAGAATATTTTGGGTCAACAAAGAGAAGTTTCTGTCAGAATGGAAAACATTTACCCAAAGCCTAAAATGACTGAAATTGATGTCCTGTAACATAAACTGCAAGGCCACTTTACTGGTAGCATTGGGCAGGTCTATGTCAGCAATGCATCCTCGTGAGAAATCCTGCTCAGCAACCATCCAAGAGGCAAATCACCATGTGCAAAGATAGGAAAATGCCACATTGCTAGAGGTTAAGCTCCTAAAATCATAGCCAGAAAGGGAGAAAGATAACATTTTTCAGGCTAGCAGACTAACACGGAGCTGCACTATTTTTCACATTGAAAATTACCTATAAATAAGTCATCAGTTTCTATTCACACTGAGGCATAAAAATATTTGCTCACAATGACAAGGCAGTGTGTTCAATAGAGTAGCTATGCTGTTATAATTGGAAACAACTACTGGTGAAAATGTATCTAAAGAGACTTGTGTTTCATTTGGCAAAACTTTGACTTCAATGAAATGTGATATCGTGGTACCTTGCAATGGACAGAACTAGAGTAGTGTTAAAGTGTGGAGTGGGAGGGTGGATATTCCTGGAAGTGATCTTCCCACACTAACATTTTCCTTGTTTGTTCCCTTCCATGTTAAAATAATAAAGTTTCAGCTATGAAATGTGATCGTGACAAAGCACTATTGGTACTCTCCTGCTGTTTGTCCAAAATACAGAGCACAAAGGGACAAAATTTAAATTCTGAGTAAATGATGATGATGACAGACAGACTTGACAGCTAAATGTGCAACAGCATCCTACAAGGGCTTTTCAGCCTAGTCTCTTCCAGGCCCAAGTGCTGTCAGCATACTTTAAATGTTAAGTTTCTCCACTCAGTGCGTGGTTGCTACAATCAGAGTATAGGAAACTGCTCACCATGCCATCTGCATCAATAACACATTTTACAGTGCATGACTTACGTTTAACTCTGCTCCATATGGGCACAGGTGTTACATACATGTTGTATTTATGGCTATGCAAATGTATGTGTATATATTTTCATATTTCTCCCACTCTGCTATGTGGAACTGGACACGGGTAAATCTGGGCTACAGGAGAAAATGTGTTTTTTTCACAACTAGGTCCTTAGTGTTCACCTTAATGCAGCCTTAAAACTCTCAGATCTGAAGAAGAAAGACAATATCTAGTGTGTTTTAGTATCTAGCTACCAGCACACTATGTGAATTCAGGTTACAAGCTTCCTGGAGCCTGCTGAAAGACACATCTCTAGTTATTTCAAAGCAGCTTTAGCAGCAGCTGAACACTAGGCTTGCACTTCAGATATAGATGCCTAGAGTCCCCCCACGATGGCACCACCACCCTTACAGAGCAATCGCACAGTTTCTCCTTTGTGACTTTTTTTCCATAACAAACCCCGGTCTAGACAAGACCCGGCTAGAAATCCCATCCTGGTGCTCCAGCCAGACATCATTTATCATCACCTTGAAAGTAATGCTGGCTTGAGACCTCCAAATAAATGAATCGGTTTGGTTAAAACTCTGCTGAGAGTTTGCTACGCTCCACTCAGGTTCTGTCAGCTTCTGGGGAAAAAAATAAAAACACTTTCCAGAAAAGTCTTTGTTTGTCAACAGAAAGCAAAGCCTAAGCCATAAACAGTGCCAGGCAGGGGTTAGGGTGGAGGATGCTTGATGAGGCTTTGGGGAATTGCCTGTCTGCTGGGGTCTCTCCTGCCAGGCTGTTTGCTGATTCCACTTGAATTTGGGAGGGGAAAGGCAGGGAAGAAGGGGGCAAATCTTTTGCCCTGGATATCAGGCAGGGCACTGAGCAGTCATGATGCCTGAATAGGAAGGCCAGCCTGAGCAAAACAAAACCACAGCCAGGCAGCTTTCCTCACTCAAAGGGGCTCAGGATATTTCTGTAGCAAGAATGATCTCTTCTTGTAAAACCCAGGCACGGGCAGCTTTTCTCTCTGATAGCCAATCCCATTCCTTCTGCTGGTTTGGAAGCTGCTGCCCTGCCTTGTTGTTCCATCCCTATGAGGCACAAGCATACAGCCCAGGCCAGGCCTGTTGTTTTAGCATCCCGAGGGTACTATTCCAGCTGCACAGCCTCAGCCAGCAGATGAAAGCTTGACCAATTGGATTTAACAACTGGGAGCCCAAATTCTCCCTCCTTCTCCTCTCCCCTCCCTCATTTCTTTCTTTCTGGAGGCTCCCAGCAAGGAGGGGATTATTGGTGTAGGATCTGGGGAGGCACCTGACATACAATAATTTTTACAACACAAGCCTGGGCTGATGATCAGCACCCCCTCCCTGCCCAGGCTCTGCAAAGACTGCTGAATAAAAGCAAACCACTCGTGTCAATAAATGGTTTGATCTTTATGAGTTTTCAGAGCCATTCCCCATAAACCTAAGGGCTCTTTGGGACTGAGGGAGAGCTCGATTGCAGGAGGTTGGGAATTCAGGGTGGAGGTTGGAGGACACTCAGCACCTGGCAGGGTCAGACCCTCCCCACCCCAGGCACAGCTTTACCATTGACCCCAGCTGTGCCACCACCTCACCCATGCCCCTCTATGGTGTCTGGCAAGCACAGCAATGAGGGGTTGTATTTGGAAATAAGCCAGATCTCAGGGTTCTTTATCCTTCAAAAATCACAGGGTGGGGAGGAGGAGGGGGGGAGGAAGGGAAGATAAAGGACCTTGTCCGCTTTTACAGCAGCGGGGCAGTATTTAATTTTCAATCAAGTACCTAAAACAGACTTCAAAGGGCATTTAAGCTGACAGTTTTATTTTCTCAGGGAGTAGGAGGAAAGATGAATAAGCAAAGAGTCAGATCTTTCTCAAAATAATTGCAGCCTTGACATATCTAAATTAGTTTGTAAAAGAAAATTCAGGGGCAGTTGATCTTATTAATTAGAGATGCACCAGGACTGTAATACCCAGTTACTCAAAGGCAGCCTGGAGCTACTAAAATAAAATAAAACAAATCTTCCTTCTGCTCTAGAATTCAGAATATACTCCCCCCTCCTCTCCCCCTTCCCCATTTTAAGTAAAATTCATAAGGAATACCCTCAGTTTGGAGGGGGAAGGGAAGAAATGTCTATTAAAAACATGTCATGAGTTCCTCCTCCCACCTTACATGTCTCATTGCGTTTATGATGGATTGCACTGTCACACATGTAATAGGTTTTGTTACAAATGAATGAGAAAACAAGTATTTCCACATTTAAAAAAAGCATTACTTAAACACTATTAAAATCCTTTTATGTTGGGTTTTTTTTTTCACAGGAAAATAAGCAGTATTCTTTCTCACTCGGCTGGCAGGGCTCTTTCTCCACTGCAATAATTTTTCCTTGTGGTATTTATCCAGCTTTGTGCAGAATCCTCTGTGTGCTTAGGCGAGGAGTGTCCAACCTGGGGAGCTCAGAGCCCAAAGAGGTGGGAGAACCTAAGGGGCAGGAAAAGAGAAGAACAGTGCTGAGCCTTGGGTTCCCCAAGGTGATACAGAACATCATTGCCTGTTGCAGGTTTGCATGCCAGCTGGTGGCAGAACTTTCTATTTATATGGCAGACAGGCACAAGCACAGCTCTGCCCAAAGGCACTGTACCTGCATGGGATGGAGAAGGATGTGTCATGACTGTACAGCATTCCTGATGCATGTTCCCACAGTTTTGAAGGGCACTGTCCTCCTTTTTTGTTTGGAACTTGCAGTCAGAGAAAAAAATGTTCCGTTTCCCCCCAGAGTGAAAATCTTCAGAGAAGTAAAAGGGCTAGAATAGAAAATAAACTGGTTTGTCCTTTCCTGCCATAAGCTCATGATGGCCAGCTGGTAATGGGGTAGACAAATAAAACAGCCTGTGGGCCTGATTGGGCTTAGATAACCATGCAATTCTTGCTTTTGCAGCTCAAGGAGAAGTCAGTAGGAACAGAGAAGCCAAGTCTTTCTGTTTTCATAAAAGCCAGTCAGCTGGCAGTAAACTTTCCTCCCTGAAGACTGCCTCTGTCAGTGAGGTCAAGACTAAACAGAGAGAGCAAAGAACAGATTCTTCTATAACAGATACACCCATTTTAGTGGGAAATCCTTTTCATGGCTGTGCAGGCAATAAGGCTCAGCAGTGTGTTGAATTAATCCTAAATATTTAGGGTTAAACTATGTATAAAATTATCGTTCCTAGTGGAGGGGAGAAAACATCCGTGGTCTTTTCACCTCTTTTTACTTTCATTGAACTACAGATGATTTTTTCCCCTTCATTAGCTGAAAGATTTCCAAAATACCTTGATTTTGCAATAGCCAGGAGCTGCAGGCCTGATCCTGAAGCAAGTGAGAACATTTTTGGGAGTAAAGTGGAATAAAGCAGATCCTACATCCTGTCCCTAAGACCTCTCTGTTACTTTGGAAGCATCTCTTTATCCCAGGGCCAGGTGGAATTTTTGGAATCCCCTTAGAAAAACATTGAACTACGTTGAAAAACGTAGCATCATCAATTGAGAAATGTGGTATCATCATTGGTGAATTTTGAACAAAATTTTAAAGCAATGCTTATTTAGGCTACAGTACCTAAGAAGAGAGACACCTAATAAGCCACCAAGATCTTGCTAGCTGTGAAGCCACCTGAGACTACAGAATCATAGAATCATAGGATCATAGAATTGGCTGGGTTGGAAGGGACCTCAGAGATCATCGAGTCCAACTCTTGAACCACCGTTGCGGTTACCAGACCATGGCACTGAGTGCCACATCCAGTCTCTTTTTAAATATCTCCAGGGATGGAGAATCCACTACTTCCCTGGGCAGCCCATTCCAAAAAAAAAAAAAAAAAAAAAAAAAAAAAAAAAAAAAAAGAGGAAAGAAAAGCTGTCTTTTCCTGTGAACATCATCATACAATGCTTTCAGAGTGGTTGAGAAGGTCCTTTGAAACACAGCACAGATTTCTCCCTTGGTGCTGGAGTCCAAAGGTAGATCAGAGCTGGTCAGTCTGCAAAGAGAGTGCTTATGTGCTCCTCCTTTCATATTACCATTATTACCATAGTTATTGCAGAGCATTGGTGACTTTTGAGATAGCAAATATCCCATAAACTATACTAACAGAAATACACTGGTGCAGGAAGCATGAGGAAAACATTTCCAGATTTTCTGAGATGCTGAAGGGGTTGCAGTCCTCCTGTCCAGCTGGACCTGGCTCTCTGTGACACCTCTGTTTTATCAGGAACTGCCTCTAATGGACAAGAGCAAACAGCTCTTAGCACTCGTGTCTCAACTCTTCTTCACAAGAATATGATCATTTCATTTCTTGCAGAGGTAAACTTGACACGAACAAATCTGAAAAGTTCAAAGCGCAAGTTTGTTTTTATTTTAAATAGTGGAACTCAAACTCAAACCATAAAAGCAGCCTGTTATTTATTTTATAAACAAGTATTTATGAATTTTAAGCAAATGCATGAGTTTACAGGGAGGTTTTTTGGCAAGGTTTTTGAATGATGATGTAAGTAAAACTGATTTGGATAGGATATTAAACATGATCAAAGAGTGATTGTTGCTCGAGCATACTATCAGGATGACTGGTACTGTGTTTGTCCAGCTGTGAAAATGAGGGACTGTATATACAGATACACACATACATATATAAATAAGTAAGTTTGTTTTTAAAAAATAAACCTAATGATTAAATGGATTGCAACTGTCAGAGAGGGTGGGAGTACCAAAGCTATTAAAAGCACTAAGTTTTTATGTATTTTGTCTGATGTTGGTCACTTTAATTATAATAAAAACAGTTCACTCTCTGTGGAAAGCCCGGACAAGTTTCACAGAAGCAATAAGACAAAAGCAGAGCCTCATTGCTTTTCTTGGATTTCATTCAAATGTAAAATGAAAACAAATTTCCATACCCAGAAAACTGCAGCAAACTGTGGATGTCAGCTCTCATTCCATCCCTGTGTAGTTTTCATAGAAGCCTTAGTCCAAGAAAGTCTCAGCAAGTGTTCAAGCCCCTTTCCAAATGTCTGCTTGAAATAGAGTTGTGGACCTTTTGGGGGGTAGAAACCCCAAGACTAAAGAAGGAAAAAAGGATGTGAAAAGGAACTCCAAACATCATCTTCCTTGCATAATGCTTTACCACAAAAGGAAAAAAAATACAAGCCCCACATGTACACCCTTACTGTAGTATGTAACTATAGTTTGTGAGGCAAAGAAAAAATTACTTGCAGAAATTACTCTAGAAGAAGCTGCCCCAGGGAACAAACAGAAGGCTAAAAAGGTGATTGCAATTTGTTATAAATATATCTACATTAATAATTAATATGTGTTAATAAATGTAATACGTTTACTATAAATATATGTAATGTTAATAAAAAAAAATGTTTATAGTAACAGCATCTCTTCCACAATGTACTCTAGTTTTTCAGAGGATCATCCTATCATATTGGAGATGGAACAGCCATAGTGAGTTGTACCCTGACGCCCTTTGCAACAACCTTGGTAGCAGTGCACACAGCACCTCCCAGGCAGAAATTAGAGACTCTCCTCATTGCATGGTGCTGTTGTCCAGCACCCCCTAACACACACGGATAGACTTTCTCTCTCACTCAAGATGATGCCCTTCGTTTGTGTCCAAAATTCAGATATATCTCATTATCCCCTGAGACTCCTGCTTGTGCCCTGCCTCAGCCAGGGTGATGGATCATGATGCCACCCTTGGGTTGCTCAGACAGCCACGTGTGTAGCAGGACCTGGGGGTATGAGCATTCTTCACAGCCTCGGAGCAGGGCAGGGCTCTCTCCCCTTCTCATTCACAGGTAGGATGCAGCTATAGACCAGCTATCTGAGCCTCAGGAGTTGGAAATAAGCACGACCCTTAAAGTTCAGGTCTCAGGGATGTCCTCCACAAGCTGAAGGGGATCTGGCATGTCTCCCTGGCGATGGAGGCGGTTGCCATGGTAACTTCAGGATTGCACACATCAACAGATTTTAACATGTTGGCAGTTTGGAAAGTGACTGTTTAGGCATTCCAATTAGGATGGATATTCACACGTTTAAAGGTATCACACACTTAAAATAAAAATAAAAAAACTCCAGAAAAATTTTTCTGAGTGAGCCTAAGCAGTGCCAAATTAGAAAACAAGCCATAAATATAGCCCGATGTGAAAAAACAGCATCTAAACATGAGGAGGAAAGAGGAGCAAAGAAAGAAAATGAAACTCCATTTGAAAACAAACAAGAAGCTGCTGCTGCTGCTTCCCACGGCTTGGCAGTAGGTGACATGGTTCTACCCAGTCCCTTGCCTGTGGATCCAGTCCTGACCCCGGCACAGTGAGGCAGCTGCAGCCAGGGCTTCCCTCTCCATCTCCTCTGATCTCCAGGGTAATCCCTGGGTCCCCACAGAGCTGTGGCTGCAGCCACCCTTCACCTGGGAAACTCCACTGGCTCAGTGCTTCTCCCATCCTTCTGCCTGATACTCATCTCTGCTGTCACCCTGTTCTCAGCACACCACAGGTGTCACAACCAACTGAGTAGCTAGGAAGATGATGGAGGTTGTGACAGCTGGGCTGGAGCCACTAAATATGAGGTTTTAATTCCTGGGGTGAAGCTGTGGGGTATGTACTCTAACCCTTCAGCTCCAGCTTTGACTGATACCAATGATGACTTTTAAACTGCAGGTTTAAGTGTCAGGCTTAGCCACACCTGGGACCCTACAAAGCAGTGCACACCTCTCAGACCTTTTCTTTCACAGAATAATCATGTTTACACTGAATACAGGTTTCCAACGTGCTTATTTACAACTGGCTAGAGCTAGAGATGTGGAGACAGACTTTTGAAATCTAAAGTGATAATAATTTAAAAAGAGGCTTGTGAGCTTTAATCCTGGAGCACCATTGTGTTTTGAAAGGGAGCAAGATCCATGGTTGTAGAGTATGACAGCCCTCCTGATGCTGTTCAAGGGGTGGCTGTGCACACTGCTGCCAAAGAAGAGGAAAGTTCCTCCAAATCAGGGACATCTGAAATAATTTAATCACACTGGGTTAGCATGGCCATACAGGCAGGGGGACAGAAAAGAGCCATAGACACAGACATCAAATTTGCAACTGTTTTCCCCCTGCCTTGTCAATGTGCCAGCCCTTATTTCGGCAGAGATCCCTCTTGCCCTGACCCACAGGCATTTGCCACAAACCAACTCATATGCTTCTCCCCATACCTTCTCCCCCTTCTCTCCTGATGTTGCAGATTCACAGTAACTATTTGTGCCTTCCTCCGCATTTGTGCCAAGTTCAGACCTAATACCCCTACTCCCACAACTGTCTTCCACCCTGGCTCCTACTACTCAACTCCCCCTTCCTCAGATTCCCTTCTAGATGTCTCTGGCACATCCCTTCCCCAAAGCCATCCACACACCCTCTCTTCTCTTAACATCAGTGATCTTCCCAGCTAGATCACTACTTCAGCTTGACTGGATGGTGCATGGTGCCAGCAGCTTTTTCACCTCCCTTCTTGATCCATCTCTCAAAATATCCCTTCCTACTGCTTGCCTTTTGCTTGTCATTAAGCATCTCACTCTGCCCTCCCTGGAGCACAGTGAGGAAAACAGAGTGGCTTTCCAGTCATCTGACCTTTCCTTCTGCCTCCTCCTCTGCAATCTCTTGTTCATCTAAGATTCACAAGTGTTTCATCCTCCTCTCTAGCCCCTCCATCTATCTCATCTACCCTCTTCTCATTGTTTCCTGTCTCTTTCCTCTCCCTGCAGAAAGATGTTCTGTAACCCCACATTAGGAAGCACCTTTACTTCTGTTCTGGCCTTTGGGCCCCTTTCTCCCCCAAATACAGTCACCTTTGCATCTAGCCAACCACTGTGGAGCTGTTTTTCTTCTTAGACATTCATCTGCCTTGCACTCAACAGAAACAATTCTTGCCAGAATTTCTAATTACCTCAGCTTGGCCAAAGGGTGGGGTGTTGCTCCATCCTGAGCTTCCTTGACCCCTAAACTAAAAGGTGATGTTA
Organism: Calypte anna; assembly: GCF_003957555.1. Taxonomy (NCBI): domain Eukaryota; kingdom Metazoa; phylum Chordata; class Aves; order Apodiformes; family Trochilidae; genus Calypte; species Calypte anna. The sequence continues at coordinate 62,042,925 of NC_044245.1, forward strand.
AAGCTGCTCCATCCTCAGGTTAATGTCTCATGCTCAGTATCAAAAGATAAAAGATTGTGTATTTTCAAATCAGCACTGCTTCCAGGAGTTTCTTCTCCAGTAAAAAAGTCTCCACACTGACACATCATTAGCCCCCTTCTAACCTTTAAAACTCTTTCTCATCGTGACATTTGTGCAAAACCTGGAAACTGTTAGGCTATGGTTGAGATCTATGCTCATCAGACTGACTGATAGGTGCAATGGCTTTTCTGGACTCTACCATCTGCTTATATCTGTCTTGTCTTGTCTTTTCCTTACACTGTGAGCTTCTCAGGATGGTGGCAGTCTTTTGCCTGCACTCAGGCTGACCTTGGCTACTTGTGTTTGTCACCTCTAGGAATTTACATTGTGACAGTAATCTCAAATTAACCACCTTGACATAAAACCACAAGGTCTCCCCTCAGTACTGGTATAATATGTCTAATTGGTATGAGAAGATTCTCATTAGATTTGCAAAGAAAGGACTTTCAAGCAAAATCATCAGTATTTTTAGCAAATATCTATAAACAGAATAAACAGCATAAATTATTCATAAACCTCTTTTTACTCCAAAACAAGAGCTTTCTCTCCACATACCTTTCCTGTTTAATTAACTACCTTGTCAATAAGCCAGTGAAACTATGTAAAGTTGCACTTACATAATCAAATCTATTTAAAATCAATCTAATTAAATCAGTGCATACCTCTAACGCAGATATTTAAACCAATGTAATCCTTACATGCACTGTTTTTAGCTGGCATTGATAAATCACTGTAAACTGGTTTAAGCCAAGGATTCAATTGGTTTACGGGTGTCTAATTAAGATGTTTGTACTGGTTTAACTAGATCCACGTTAAACTGATTTCTTGAAAGTAGTGCAGGGTTTTCATATAAACAAATCTTTGGCTTCCTTTTCCTCTGGTTCCCTCACAAGTCCCGAGTCATGGTCTGGAGGTCATTCACTGCTGGGGTCTGCAGAGCCAACAGATCACATGGTGCTAATGACCCCCAGTTCATTTCCAGGCTTTCAGCCTCTTTATTGCAATGAGGAACTTCAGGTCAGTAAAAACAGCAGGAGAGGAGGAGCAGTCAACCTAAGCTGACCTCTGTCTCACGAACTCACCGGTCTGGTGAGGCTTCATGAGTGACCCCAGTGAATTCCTCTCCCAGCGCCTTTTAGTGCTCATCATCCCACAGCTCTCAGATCCTCTGCCATGAAAATTCCTTGTGAATTGATTAAATTGTGGGATGGCTCATTTAATACCAGAATGGTGCTGCACTCAGTCCCCTGAAAGCTGTGTGAGAAGCTGCTTGCTCTGTTCCTCCAGATTCAATGTGTATGAGGATCACTGCTGGGGGAGAAGAGAAAGGCTTTGTAGTTTGTAGGCTTTACTTTCAGTGTTTCCTTAGAATATTAGAAATACTTCTCTTTCATCCTAGGTTCCAGGTCCACTGGATACTTCCAAATTTATCTTTTTAATTTCCACAACAATTCAATTGCAGTTCAGTTTAATTTTTGTAGGCAATTAAAAAAAAAATAATAAAAAGAGAAGAAAAGAAGCAGCCAGTTTTTAGATTATATCTTCTTGTCACACTGTCTTGGCAATTGTATTTCATATGTATTACCTTTCATCTAAAGGCTCCATTTGACTCAGCTGTAAACTTTCAGAGCTTCTGAATGAATACAAGAAAAGTCAGGAATTAATCTTTATGCTAAAGTTTTTTCAGCCATTCCAGTTGCAACATTTCTTAACCTATAATTTGCCATAATATTGTGGGGTGCATCATGCTGTGTAACTAACTAGTCTTAAATTGCTCTACGTTAACAAGCAAATTTCTCCATTATAAGGTTATGTCATGGTGAAAAAAAGGCTCTTAATTTTAATGAAACAAGAGTTTTTCTCTCTTTGTGTTCCTATGGTGAATGCACCAGCCTAAAGCCTTGAGGGTGCTGCTCTTTTTTTGCAACAGAATGTGTCACTCATAATTCAATCATTCAGTTGCACAGAGTCAATCTGTAGCCCAAATTACTCTGAAGTGGCTGCCTAGCAGGAGGGACATACATGTCTGCTACACTTTTTTATCCAATGGCTAAGCACAACTAAGGCTTTTTTTTAGCTTTAACTTTTAGGAAAGTCATTAAACTAAGGAAGGTACAAAAAAATGATGAAAGGTTAGTTTTGGATCCCTTTCAAGCCTCTCAAAATACATCTACTACTGTTGTTTCTAGGGGAAAACCCGTAAGTTGCACAAAACTGGGTTTGTAGGCCAGGCTCTAGAAAAGGCTAAGACACCTGTGATCTGCCTTAAAAACAATCTTTTCTTCTCAATGTCTATCTTAGTCTTCACATGGATCCACTTGCCAGTATATGTTTAACACAAAATGATCTAAAGTGCTGTTTAACCTTGTCACTTTGCACGCAACTGATTTATGCCTGCAGAACAGGAAACTCACTATCATGGCAGGTGCCTGATGCTATTAAATGAGCTGTTGAACATTACTAAACTTAATTGGAATGAGTTAAAATCCCCCTTTGTTGCTTACTACATTTCATTACACTGATCCCTTCCTTCTTGTTTGAACCATTTTTGCCAGGAGAGTGTATTTAGACCCAAAATACAAACAAGTGACAAAACCTGGCAATAAGAGAATCGCAGCATAAAGTTCATCCTGCTACAAAGAAAAAGACTGGATTTGTGAGCCTGCCCTATCTACAGCAGCAATCTTCAGCTCTAAACCCAGGCACAGAATACTCACTGAGTGCCACTGCAAGTACAATTAACCTGATAGCAAATTATGTGTTAAAAGCCAGCCACCTGCTTAGGTCCTTGAGTGTCTCAGTCAGCAAGACTGGGCCAAACACTTCTGGTGCAGTTTAGCTTCTATCTGCAGCACACACACACACAGACACCTGATAGCAGAAGACATCCTTGTAATCTGCACTTTTTAAAATTCCCCCAGCTGCATGCTAACAAATGTCATCAGATTCAACAGACGGCAAATCAGGTAGGCAAAACACAGAAACCTGTTTGAAAATCTGCCAAAACAGAATCATCTCGAGATCTAGCTGCCATTTAGCACACAGGCTGTTTTGTGTGACAGGGATGCAGACAAAACCATGCAAAGAGAACAGCTTCATCTGCATGCATTTCTAATCAATTAATCTGAAGCCTCAGCTGGAGACGAAACCATGATTAGCACAGTCCTCTGTAAAACTAAATATAGATCAATAAACTCCCTATAAGATGGTGAAATAAATCTTAGCAGGGAATCAAGATTTATGCTAAACTGGGAGGGCTCCTTGGCAAGAATGCCTTCATATTAGTTGTTTCTTTTGTAAGAGTACATCTTACAACATCTCTTTATGAAAGGGAAAGCTGAGTTCTGCACAGGTCATCCCTCGTGGGAGCAGAGCTCTTCCCCAGTGTTCATCTCAGAGGAAGATGTTACCTACCTCTGCTCCAGCACTTCAGAGCTGCACAGTATTTAGAAATGTCACCTGCAGTTTCCAAACCCTGTTGACCTTAAGCCCACTGGCTTCTTTGGAAAGTTTTCCTTTGAAAAGTGTCTGGTATATTGACAGCTATGAATATGCCTTGGCTAGGATACAGTCTGCTTTCAAAAATGTATTTCAGTGCCATTTTGAACGTCTGGCCTAGGCAGAGTAAGTTAACTTTTGTTGTGATGACTGCATGATCTAAGTGACACCATACAAGCAATATATATATTTACATATATATGTAATACAGGTATTTATGTATATATAATGTAAAGATATACATTTTCTAGATAAGTAACACAAACACAAGAATATCTATAGATATATAAATACCTACTCTTAAAACAAACAAAAGCTCCATGAGTTTTGTACATGACTGTGCAGGTCCTTTGTGCAGGTCCGAGTGCTGCTCAAAGGTATGAAATTCTGTCACTGTGATTTATTTGGGAAATAAAACCCCACAAATCCAACTGTTCTCCTCCAGTGGGATTTTCCCCTGCTCTAACTACTCCTCAGTGCTGTTTCTAATCCACACTAGTCTGCTATTCTACTGTCCCCCTAAGCTTCAAATCACAGGTTTATTATAATAATTTGCCCTCTGGCTTCCTGCCATATTCTCTGTGCAACTCAAGAACCCTGTGTCATTGATACCTCCGGGAGTTCCCTTGTGGACAGGGGCACTGGAAAGGAAATCCCCCACACAATCAGCTTTTCTTAGCTTTCATTCAACAGCAGAGCATCTGAAATTCCAGTACCATATCTCAAACCTATATACTTCCACGACTAAAAGACATTTGAATTTTTTTTTTAATTTTTTTTTAATTTTCCTTATGGCTGTTGCTAGATGCCTCAGTGTAAAGGGAGGAGGAAACTCTTACTGTCTTACCCAGCCCCTATGAAGATGTCATCCTAACTCCTGCTTATCAGGGAGCAGTTTAAGCCATGGGACCCTAAAGCTTTATATTTCTTCCCAGGTTAGTGTTTTTCTCTGTTAACCAAGTTTTAACATCCTATTTATGGGGAAAAAAAACATTTTTACTGCATTTGAACTGACTGCCTTTTGATTCAATGACTGTCTTAGCATTTTTATTTCAGCGGACAGGGAAGAGATGACACCATTCAACTTTTCCCATGCTGTTTATTCTTTCATAGACTTTTATCTCAAGCCCTCTTGTTCATCTTCCTTCCAAGAGAAACAACCTCAGTCTTCTCAATTTCAAGCATGTAATATTACATGATATAAGTCCACCACCTATCTAAGCAGCAGCAGATAGAACACAGGAAAAATAATCCTGAATTTAAGCACACAGTCTGCACCATCTGCTGTAAACTGTAAGAAGTCAATTAAAAAGTTCTCCAGCCAGTATCAGTATTGGGTAATGGTAGCATTTACTTAATTGCTAATGGCTGGGTTTACATGATGTTTCAAAGCATCAGTTGTGAGGGGTGGCAGAAGCACAGCATTATGACTATGATCACCACTATAAATTAAGTTTATGTTGATATAATTAGCTGTTGCAAGTTAAAGTAATATTTATATTGACCCTAGTAAAATCAATGTGAAAACATACTCCAAAAATTCGTGCACCCTGTCTCATGGGATTCCAGCTGTCTGCTTGTTCCAAAAGACAGGAAGAAGCACAGTTCAGCTGTGGCTCAGGGCTTCAGAGAGGGCAAACCCTGCTCCTTTGAGTCCTTCCTCTCTGTGGGGAGATGGGGAAAGCCCCGGGTGAATCCAGCCTGGAGTGTGACGCAAGAACAGTACCAGTACCAGTACCAGTAGTAGGGGGTGTGTTTGCTTTAGTTCTTCTCTGACGTGTGATTAGAGTGTTGGCTATGTTGATGCTGGTGTGCTGAGACACAGCAAGTTGTCTTCTCTGGGCCCATTTCACAAGGGTTGGGGAGGGGCAGCTGGCAGCATTGCCACTGGCTGGGAGTGCAGAAGATAGGACAAGATGGGCACTCTTCTGCCTCTCGATTGCACCCTGTGTTTAGCCAGTTTGCTGAGGACAGAGCTGCTTCTTGAACCCAGGTTGGCTCCTATTTGAATTGCTTCAACTCTTCCAGAAAGCTGTCTCTTAGTTTAACAGGCATTTAAAACTTTGTGCTTTTGGTTCTCCAAAATGTCTCACAAGACGTTCTTTCACTGTGGTGCATAGCCCAGTGCTGGCAGCAGTTTACATCAAGCCTCAGATTAATTGCACTGTATAAATAACATTTACACTGCAGGAGTAGCTATAGGCTCCAGTTAAGTCGGGGTGCCAGCCCCTGTACAAAGAAGGAGTTAATAACAGCCCCCAGAGCAAACAACTCAGTTTCCTAATGCCAGGTACCTGAGGTGCAGGACTTGCTTGGACAAGTCACAAGTTTCATTTCTGTGGCTCTTTGGCTGGCTGAGGGTTACTGGGGAGCTGCTCTGTTATCAGCAAACCCAGGGGAGTGCCCAGAGCCTCCTACAAGGAGCAGCTGCAGGCTCATCCCTGGGTCCCTGGGGTGAAGGCACCCCATGGGCAGGAGGTCACACCAAGCAGGGTCTAATCCTTGCCTTTGGATGAAACTTCGAGTTGCATAATTCCGGAACAAAGGAGATGATGTGTAGTAACTGCATCATTTTTTCATTTCTAACAACAGCTACAAAAAATGTGATGTATGAAGAAGAAATTACAAAAAAACCCCACAAGAACAACAAAACAAAAAAACCCCCAACGAACCCACAACACATAATTATTTTAAATTAAAACAGCTAAAAAGCAAAACAACAACAACAATCAAGCTGAGCACACTCTTCAAATTGGAACAAAAGCAGGAAGCTAAACTCTCTGCTGGCTGAACTCCACTGAAGTCAATGTTTTGCCAGCAAAGAATTTGGCTCTGAGTTTCCCAGCAGCAATAATAAAGCAGTAGATTTATTGCCTAAGTAGAAGAGCAGACTCTGCTTTATGTATTTCAGTGCTCTGCTTCCAAAGCCTTCCTCCAGGTGAGCCAGCACAATGTGATGATATGCTGCTAGTCTCTAAGGACCATGCTGAAGATGGTTGAGTGAACCAAACCAGAAAAATCAACTTCAGGCACAGCAGAAAAGAAAGAAATACTCTATTAAAGTTCCAGGTAAATACATGGCTATGATGCTGAAGTGAGTAACAATGTTCCTGCAGGTTTTTACTGTGTGTGGCACAGAGAAGAGTGTGATTTGGATAAAAGAATGCTATCTAACTTCAACAAAATCAGAAATATTCACCTATACCATGACATGCGTGCACAGGGCACGAGTCATGTCACACTCACATAAGCAGCTCTGACAAGAGCCCAGCGTCCATGTCACGGGCTTCATTGCACAGCCCATGCACTGAGGTTGATTTTTATTCCTTCATTTGCTCTTCTACTTGTACAGTGAATCTGTTGTTTCACCATTACACTGCTGTTGGGAAATCTTGAGCTTCTCTCAGGTATCCTGAGGGTGTCATGTTGGTATTTGGCTTTGAACCACCAAAAGGTGGAGCAAGGGGAGGTCTTTGCTTAAAAATAAGGCACATCCCATCTCTTTTCACCTAAAGAGGTAGTAAGAACTGAAGGGTAGTAAAAAGGACTGTGGGTGCAGGAATGCTGATACTAATTCCCACCTCATGGAGGTTGCTGAGCTTCTTGGAGACAGAAAAGGAGGCCCAGATGTGGGCACATGGAAAGTGGCAGGGAGATGGCACTGCCATGGTCTCTGCAGCTTAGACAGGAGCAGGAACAGGCACAGTGTGATTTGTTTGCAGTCCCACCCCATCCCTCCTCTGCACCTTTGGAGCAAGGCAGCCACTGGTATCTGCTGAGTCACCAGGGGAATCTGACGGAGGGCTTGCTGATCACAGCCTCCACTTCTTCAGAACAACAAGGTCACTGATTATATTGGGAAATTATGATGTCAGCTGTTTTAAGATCATAGAATTTTATTCTCTGTCTTAAAACATAACCGGGGGAGCAATTCTGTGCCCTGTTAATCAGAGAGAGCCTTTTAAAGCATCTCATTGTCAATATAAAACTTTATGAAACTGCATTATAAATGCCAGCTTTAGACAACTAGCACATTTTAATAATGTTTTTCAATGCAACCTTGCTTCTACCCTTGCTAATGAAAGGCAGATATCCAAGGAAGGACAAAATCATAAAAAAGATGCAGAGATGTGACCCTCTTCTATGGGGCTGGCCCCCTACCCATAGCCAGGAAGTCTGGCTCTGTGCTGGCTGCTCGCTCCTGCAGCTCTGCAGGCTACTTAACAGTGTATAATCTTTCCATGAGCAAAGGGATTTGCCAGCATTTAAAAGGGGATTTTAGGTGTTATAGTCAATGAAAGTGTTTTTAGCTTGTTCAGGATCCCTTGCTGCAATAACTAAGATGTTGCAGGTCCCTAGCTAGCATTACAGTGCTCAGCAGATCCTCATGTAGACACTGCCTGGCTGCAGCCTAGACTCGAAGACTGTCTCAACAAAACAAAATAAACTTCTTCCCTCTTCTAGGAAGCAAGCAGGTGACAAACAGCAGCCTGGTGCTCTTCCATCCCTGTGAACCAGTATTTCACAGTGCCCCAAATTGGGAACCATTTGTGTTTGGCCCACTGGTGCCTGTAGCCTTCCCTGCAACATCTCAGTTGTCCAATTTAGAAGGTACTGCACTTTGCACTGGGAAATACCACCGAGTGGAACCTATAGGTCTCCACTGCTTATCTAATTATTCATGCACAATAAATACAGGACAAAAGCATTATACTGATATGAAAAATAGTGAGGCTAATCCCAAACCACCTCCTGCTTTGGCAGAAACTGGAAGCCTGTAAAAAGAGACCAGTGTGACCCCAGTGTCCTTTACTCTTCCCACATATCTCAGAGGTGAGATGTGATGTGTTCCAGAGGTGGAAAATGAGAAGATATAGACATGGGGACACACACACACACATTCACTGTGCAGGAAACTTTATCAGTATACAGCATGTTCTATGATTAAAGCATGGAGGCCAGTGTAGGTAAATTTAGGGCTAAAATAAGTCTTGATTTCTAAATGAGATGCAGCTGAGAAAATACCCAGCCTCATGCAGAGAGTCAGTTTCTGTCTAACTAGGGACAAATTCAAGTGACCATGGCAAACTGCTGAGGACTCTTGGTTCCCACAGTCAGGAGGAGGCTCCATTGCAGTGCAGGTATTTATCCAGAGGATGTTTGTGAGCATCTGTAAAGATCTGTGTTTGCTTGAAAGTTGTCACGGCTCATCTCTGGATTAAGTTTGGCTTTCTAAGGGATAAGAAGCCTTTTTTTTCCAAATCACAAACATGCTACTTTTTTCCCCCCATTCCTGTTTCTTTTTTTTTTTTTTTTTTTCCTCTAGCTGACTGCTGTAATCAGACATCTTTCAGCTTGGAACGAGCTTCTCTGCAACAGGCTGGAGATGGACACCGCTCCATTTTCTGCAAATGACTTTGGTCCTGCCAATCATCTCATCTCTGCCACTGCACACTGCCCTGAGCTTCCCCATGTTCATCCAGTGCTTTAAGGCTGGGGGCATGAAGAGGGGTTGCACAAAGAGGCAGTAATGGAAGGCTGGAGGGCTGGTAGTGGCTGCTGGGGGCTTTACCATCAAGAGCAGTGAACTGTGTGATTTCCACCCCTTACCCCCCATCTGCCTTTACACAAAACCCCCCTTCCCAGGAGAGTGAAAGGGCATTTTATAAATACAATTACAAAACTGTTGGGATCAATACCACGAGGCAGATGGATAGCTCAGCAGAAACAGATAGATTAGATGGCGAGATAAAATAGATTAGTCAAATTGATCCAGGGCCAGTGAGATAAGGCCCTTCCAGAGCAGGCGGCAATGGTGCACGGGAAGGATGCCTCTGCTGACCCCTGTACCCCTCTGCTGCTTTCCTGTCTCCTCTCCCTTCGTCCTGCTTCATGCTACACTGAACCAGAAGAACAAAAAAAAAAAAAAAAAAAAAAAAAGAAAGAAAAAGAAAAAAAGAAAAAAACCCATCAGAGATGAACACCGCTAAGTGACTCAAAGCCCTCTCCTCCCCATCCTCCCCCCTTCCCAGCTGCTGTGCCTGAATTTTCAGCTGGGTGCTTTTCTTCTCCTTTCTAAGTTGAGGTCCCAAAGTTTGCCACTGACAAGAGGAACAATAGAAGGAGCTGGGAGCTGTGGCTTTGAGTCCAACAAAAATGTGGCCTGCTGCCCAGCATCCCCCTTCCCAAGAGTGGTATAAAATACTGGGAGTGGTATAAAATACTGGCCTGAGTTTTCTAGGCCCAGCTAGGAGAAAAGCAATGAAAACCTGTTTTATTAGGAGACTTGGAGGGGAGGTGTGCATTGTACTCACACATTACAACCTCACACATTACTGTCCTTTCATTTTCATTGCAACACATCTGCCCACACACATCCCTCTAGCAAGATCACTTGGAATCACAAATCTACTCAAAACCATAGCTGTCCATCAAAACTCAAGAAAATAATAGTAAATACTCCCTGAGTATCACATAGACAATTTACCATTGCAGGAGAAATCTTAACTTTTGGAACACTTTTGAGTGCTAAATTCCACAGTCTCTACAGCTTTATATTGAAATTCCTTCTACTCCATTTCTTTTTTTTTCCCCAAGGGAAAAAAGGAGAGAAAATGAAAAATCCAGAGACACTCTTTTTATAAATGCAGTTTTATCAGCAGAGCTTGTAAGTTCTTTTTCTTTTGGCTATTTGGCTCACATGGCCAATGTGCCACATGTTGCAAAAGCAAAAAAAGCTGCTCTTTAGAAGAGGACAAACACTACTTTTTTTCAGTTCCAGACTAGCTCTGCCCTACCACTTGTGCCACAGCCAGAAATAAATGGATGGGCATTCAGTGAAGCTGGGGAAAGATAGTCCAGCCTTGCTCTGTGTCCTATAGGACTGATACCTTTGTGTGCAGATTTAGCTAAAAGATCAGGGCCAATTTATCAAAAAACTTATTTTACGTTAACAAGGTCCACAGCACAGCATCTGCCTCTACACCCTACTCCACTGTTTGTGTCTGCAAGCTGATGGATCTTTCTTTTGGCCTCATGGTGAGCTGATTTAAGGGGTTCAGCTGGGAGATAACTAACTGTGCCACAAGAAAAGAGGTCCTTGGAGCTGGTTCAGCCCTCTGAGGTGGTTTGCTGCTGCCTCAGACAGAGCCAGATGGGAGAGGATGGATAGTCAGGGACAAGAGATGTAAAGGAGGAGTAATATTGCTCCTCTGAGAAGCTCATAGGTGATTAGTTCAGCTTAGCTATAACCTTAAATGACACTCTAAACCTTAAAGAGCCCAAACCAGGTTTCTCACCTGAGGAACTGATGAACTTGATCCCTGGTCTTGAAATGGGATTTGCTATTCCTTATAAAACATAACTAGTTAGAAAAGTTGATGGTTTTGTATGACTAATTTCCTTAAAAAGAATGTATCATAGTTTTCATGTGAAAGGAAAGACTGGATGAAAAATGTCCAAGTCAAAACATTTCTATCCAGAATTCTTAAAACCATAGACCTTCAAAGCATTCAAGAAACCCTCATCCAGAGCCCTGCCCCAAGGCAGGATCAGATGTGCTCAGAGTCTTCCCTGGCAAACATCTCTCTGGCCTCCAGTGGTGAAGATATTGCCTTAGGAAAAGGTTAGCCAGAAGTCTCTCTTCCATTCTCCCCTATGGCTTAGGCTGTTCAGACCACATCTCCCAAAATATGTGCAGTTGCTGTGAGTAGAGACAGGGACTGTTTTAGTCAGGAAAACTCCGTGAAGAGCATTGCAGGAGACCTGGTACCTCTGGATAGTCAAAGCCCTTCAGCAGCACAGGCCCATGGAGAAGTTCAAAGCAGCCACAGTGAAGTGCATTTGGAGGACTAAATACTTTTGGATTTGGGCACCAAGCTCTGCTTTTCCAGAACTAACTCTCTTAGCCATATCTAAGGCTAGGAAGCCCACAGCGATCACCTTCTACCACATGTATATATTGCCGCAGTCTCCTGCTGGTGGAAAAGTTATTGAATCAGTAAATACTTTACTGGCTGATTTGGGCATCCAGTTGCCCAGGAGGTATGGAGAGTGGTTTTCACCCCTGGATAGAGCAAAAATATCCAGTGAGCCTCCATATGATTGGCAGATTCGTTTCTTGGCCAGTGTTGACTGACAGAGCAGCATTTTGTTCTCCAGAATTTAAGCTGCAGAGAAGCCAAGCCATTATATTAAAATATTATTCATATCTGGTTATATAATAAATCAAAACTCTTCCTCCCCAGACAGATACACTTTCTATCTGATTCAGAGCAGTTAATACACAGAAAAAGTTACACTGGGGAAAAAAAAGAAAGGCTAGTCAGCTGTTTAGAGGTGTGACATCTATGAAAGAAGCCAAGTCAGAGCAGTGTAAGTGATTAAAGTGGCCAAGTTAAACAAGATACAATTAAAGCAACTGCTTCCCCACCATCTCCTCAAAACCTCCAAGTAAAGCTTTATGAATCCTAGGGGACTAGGTTAGCCCTAATTGTATCTTGTTTAAGTTGGCCAATTAAACAGTGAACGCTTTTAGGAGTTGGCCCTACTGACAGATATCACACCTTCTTTGCTTTCTTCACTTTTTGAAGCATATATACCATATATGTTTATTAGCTCTTGAGAATGTGTTTCTAAAAATGCCCTTTGGTTAATACCAATCACTACTAGATGAACAGGAGTCTAAACTGTATTGCCATTTCCCTGGAATGGTGGGAATTGGCACCCTGAGCTGTGATGCTGTCACCTCTAGATTCCTTAAAGAGTGGACATAGAAGAGTGGACTTCCAGAAGGATTTGGGAAAAGAACAGAAACATCTCTTGCCTCAAGCCCCTGTTTGCAGCAAGATGGTCTTGAGCTGAATGGGAGGAAAGTGAGCTGATGCTGAAGATGCTTAGATTGGACAGAGCTGTTACCTTTCAGAAGAGACCCAGGCTAACATCTGAATGGAAGGAGAGGGAACTGCATTTCCTCTGAGATAGCCTATTAAGCAAGACAGAGAAAGGGACTCCTTCCCTATAGATTATTAAATATAGAACGGAAATGAGGAATTTGCTACTGCTTTTCAGCAATTACTTAAACACAACATTTGAAATTTTATGTGCCTCTATCTCAATTAATAAAATACACACAATGTTTTTAGAGGGCAAACTGATCTTCTACATGCAACAGGATTATTTTTTTTTTATCTATTTTAAAGTGGAGGGACCAGTCATTGCAGTTATATGAGCATCTCAAAGATCAAGGCTCTGAAGTTTCAGAAGCTCATTTAGTGTTAAATCTGGAGTGTAGATACTCCACATTTCCCTGAGAACTACACACTGCACATAAGACCAGCCTCCAAAGACCCCTGAATGGGGAAACACTTAGCTGTCTGTTTAACAAAACTATACACAACTCTAAGACAGGAACAAAGAAATTGCTCTTGCTACTTTGGAGAGGGGAAATAGGCAAAATTACTAGAAAAAGCCAGTGACAGGCATGGCAAGCCCCAAAGCAGCTTCACAGCACCATGTTATGCCACAAAAGGTCTCATCCTAAGAGACAGCTTGTCCTGGTTTTGGGCAGGTGATGAGAAATGGACATCCACGGATTTCATCTCAGCCCTTCTCAAGACTTAAACAGGTGCCTCCAATTAATTTTCCTGTAAGAAAGACAGGAACAAGGCTTCCATAACTTACTGAGGAGCACCAGCTGATAATGTTTGCTTACCACCTTGAAAAAGCCAGGTGTCACACAGGATGCCAGGTGTATACAGGATGCTAAAAGCATAACTACTGCACCTCCTGGGTACCAAGAGGAGCACATGCCTTTGTCCAAGGGTGAAGCACTAGCATGATCAGGCTCCTGATGAATTATGGAATTAGGAAACACTCTCCTTAGTGCTTCTTTGCTTTGCATTTCTTAAAATCAAATTGCCACTGATAAACTTGATTAAGGGTACATTTGGAAAATATTTCGATTGGTGCTCTTTGAAATTTCCTATGCATTAAAATGCTAGGGTAAAAACCAAACCAAACCAAAACATCAGTCATGACAAGATGCCTAAGGAAGTGTGTTAAGTGATGCAGAACAGAAATACTACTGCAGGTGCTCCCGATTAGAGAGCTTCACCCACTCCTGTAGGGGAATCACCAGATGGCACTGTAGCAACACATAGTTTTCCAAATTCTTTCTCTAACTGGGCAAAAACTGCTGGGTTAATGGAAGAAACAATACCTTCTTGTTGTTATTGTGAATAAGCAGTTTCAGAGGGGGTGGTGAGAGGTGGAACTATGATAGAAGGTTCCTGCTTCTGCACTACCTTCACCTAACTACTCTGGTTGACCCATAGATAGGAACTATGTCTTGTTACTTGTGTAGCTCTGGCTGATGTGTACAGTTGAATAAAGGTAGGCTAACTTCACCTTTTACATGGTCTGTAAACATCTTTTTAGCAGGCAATCACTATATAGTTATTTATACATGTACGTATGTATGTACAGACATACCCACGTGCACATCTTTTGAATTAATCAAAGCACAGAGAATTCCCTAAGGTTATGAAGTGAGGCAGTGGCAGAGCAAGAAATTGGAGCCAAGAAAACTCTCTAATAAACAGCTGTAACAGAAGTACCTTATTCATATGTGAGTCACTAACTCACGCTTACTTTGATAACAGCGCGTTCTTGGAGAGAGTCTCAGTTTTGATTTATGTCAAGGTTTCATTAAATATAGAGGAGCTGGCAAATTTGCCAGTATAAATCCCAGTGATCTCATATATTTTAATCAGAAGTTTTGGAAAGATTAGACAAAATTAGCCTTCCCCTCCCCCTTTTTCTAACCTTACTAATCTGGCGCTCTGGCACAACACTTGATGTTGAACACTGCTGGAGAAGTGACCACTTCTGAGGCCTGTTTATGACAAGAAACAGTTAATACCAGTGAGGAATTAAAGGAGATTTAGAGGAAAACTATTGTACACATAACAATTGTACACATAACAATTTAAATAACAATTTGGCCTCATTAAAACAGCTTTCCATTTGTGACTAATTTTATTCCTGGTTACAAAGGCCATCGTTTGTCTGAGAAAAGATGAAAAAGTAGCTGTTAACATAGTGCAAATGAGAGTGAAATTGGAAGGGACATGTATGCTAATGAGCATCCAAGTGCCCTACAGTGCACAAAAGTGAGCAGGGGAAAAAAAAAAAGGTATTCCCCTGGTATTGTTGAAAAACTAATGATTATTGGACGTGGTAAAGAATGCCCTGGCCCAGCAACCTGTTTTATATGAAGATACAGTTGTTTGCACGATCAGGGGCTACCTCAGAGCACTTCAAGGACAATACTAATGTCTTGGTAGGATATTAATTATTCATTTGTAATTTTGGAAATAATTTAATTTGCTTGCAAGGGAAGATCTGGCAAGGAGTGGCCATTAACCTACTTCAGGCACATGAGCTCTGGTGTCTGTATGGGACGATGCACTCAGCTAAATCCCTGGATGCATATGCAAGTTGTTGATTCTCTCCCTCAGCGCAGAATGTATCATTTGGCTTGGGAATAGGCAGAGAGAGAAAGCACCACGTTTCATGCAGATTTATGCATTGAGCACACTCCTTAAAACCAGAGGGACCACATCATCCAAAAGCCTGAACAGAATTTGGCCTATCAGATTTGCATAAAAACTGTACTGTATGGTTTTGTGTATGGGACTCCAAAATCAGTATTGAAACTCCTCTTCAGTTAAAGAAAATTAATTGAAATCCTCTCTTCTCAACAGCCCATGCACTTGGACATAAGAGAGACAAGAGGAACCATGTCAGCCTGACTGTAGCTTAAGCAATACTAGATCTGTCCCTTTTGAATGGAAAGCCCATAAGAAGTAGAGCAGAGTTGAGTACAAAAGATGTACCAGAAAGCCACCATTTGCTGGTCCCAGAAACAATTTCCATTTGTCTTGACTAACCAGAACATGATGTATTCTCAAGTGCTGCCCACTTGCACTGTAAACTACCTAGTGTGCAGCCTTGTGGATGCTTTGTATGTGTCCAAAAATAACCTGTGCATTTTTGACACCTCTCTTCTCACAGTAAAAAAAATAAAAATATCCATCAACTCGGAAAATATTACAGAAAGTTTATCTTGAATTCCTGGTCAAACATGTTTCCAGCAGCCTGAATTTGCAATGGATCTTTTGCCTGGGGCACCCTCTGCCTGCTGCAAGGGCAAGAGAAATGGCACTTGGAGCTCAGAGAAGCTTGGGCAGGACTTGAGCTTACCAGGACATTTCTACTCCCTTCGAAATGATGCTATGAGCAGAAAGAGAGCTCTTGGACACACAGCCAACCCCAAAAATACCATTATCTCTAAAGCAATTGTTCTGCCTTGCTGTTGAAAATCTAAATGTGGGTCAGTAATGTCTCAATCCAAGTTGCTCTATTGTTTTAAACGTTGTGTTTACTTCAACCCTTCCCATTCATTATGCAAAGAAACACTGTGAGATAAACAAGCAGCATGAATAGTTGCATGGAGCCTGCCAGAATTTCCAAATATTTCATATTTTGGCCCCTGAGGTGAATTCAGTCTTCAGACCACCTAACTAGAGAACAAGCTGGATGCGTTTGGAGGTGCATTTGGCCAAGATTACAAAAACTTTTGAGTTGTACCATTTTGCACTGCTCTGCTAAACAAATTTCCTTATTACCTACGTTTTTTTAAATTTTAGAGCACACCTTCCCAGGGTGGTCCTTTGCTTGCACACCAGCCAGCAGACCATGGAAATATCGATTCAATGATGGCATTTGCAATGTCTGCCAGACATAGGGTTTTTAGAGACCCTTAGGTATGACTCAAGATAACTTAAAAGCTGTCACCCTGGCAAAGGTTTTGGAGACAGAGAGCCAGGCTCAGTAAAGGCTTTAACTAACACTGCTCACAAGCCATTGTGCAAATGATCCTTCTTTGAGATTCATCATATACAACATGCAATTGTTGAACAAATAAACATGGCAGAGTCCAGGTAAGGACTGGGACAAGTAGTTCAACCATGTAAAGTATGAGATCCACAAGGTATCAGACCTACTAGTGTGGCATTAGATGCATTGCCACTGAAATAAAGTTTTCTTTCCTTTTTTTTTTTTTTTTAATCTCTTTTACCTTCAGCAGAGTTCACATACACTTAACTTTCTTTGTATTTTCTAATTCAGTCTTTTTTCCACATCTACATTTTAACAGGCCTATTTTTAAAGAAGTTTCTTCTTTTGTGTTCATCAGATTTCTTGCACTGGCTTGGAAAAAGTAATACACATATTCTGATTTATAACTTTGAAATACGTTCTCTCCAGATTATATATTTTTGTATTCCAAAGCAATGGGCTATTAAAGTTGGTATGTGTAAAACTATAGGTTCCTCTTTCTTCCATTCAGCTGTCTATCTGGATGTACCAACTCCTCCAATTCTACTAAAGGATTAAAGTAGTGGTGTCAATCAAATGTTGATGGCATATCATCGTGGCAATTGTTTTACTGTGATTAAAACTGTTGTACATAGTGCCCATGTTTCAAGTCAACATTCACAAATGTTCCATTTCTGTCACTGTGTTGATGTGTAGTTGCTCATCCTTCCTGGTTGAAAAATGAAAGGGAAAACTCTGGTTGTGTTCCCTTGCTAAGCTGCATAAACACAGTATTTCCAGGGAACTGAGACAGAATTTGCAGCTTCATCCTGAAGAAGTAGAGGGTGAAAATGCATCCCTTGCTTAAACTCACTGCTCTCATCTCTTGATTTTCCAGCAGCTGGCAAAGCAAGGAAATTCATAGTAGAAAGCTTCAGTAGAAAGAGAAACTCTTGTATCTTAAGACATTCCTTGATGTGGATGATTCCTGTGGAGTCCCCCAGGAATTAATATTGGGTCCAATGCTGTGTAACATCTCCATAAGCCACCTGGATGTTGGGATCAAGATCATCAAGATGAAATTTGCTTATGACACCAAGATGAGTGAAGAGGTTGACACTCCAGAAGGCAGAACCACCCTCCAGGATAACCTAAACAGACTGGAGGTGTGGTCTAGCAGGAACTTTATGAATTCAGTGTGGAAAAATGTAAGGTCTTGTACTTGGGAATAGATAACCCAAGAGTGAAATCCAGACTAGGATCCACTTGGCTAGACAGAAGCCTTGTGGAAAGGGACCTGGGGACCTTGGTGCACGGCAGGCTCAACAGGAGTGAGCAGTGTGCTGCAGCAGCAAAACCAGCCAACAGGATCATCACCAGCAGAGATAAAGAAGTCATCATCCTGCTTGTCAGATCACACCTGGAGTATTGTGTTCAGTTTTGGTACCCACTCTACAAAAATGATGCTGACAGGTTGGAGAGGGTCCAGAAAAGAGCCACCAGGATGATCAGAGGACTAGAGCACCTGCCATATGAGGAGAGACTGAGAAAACTGGGTTTGTTCAGCCTTGGGAAGAGAAGGCTAAGGGGAGACCTTATTACGATATTCTAGTACTTAAAGAGGGACTACAAAGAAGATGAAGACTCCCTATAATACAAGGAGTCGCCTGGATAAGACAAGGGGTAATGGGCACAAGTTACTCCTGGGGAGATTCCAATTGGACACAAGAGGTAAAATTTTCACTATGAGAACAGTCACACATTGGAATGGCCTCTCAGGGGAAGTGCTGGATTTCCCCACTTTGGAAAGTTTTAAGTCTCAGCTCAGCTGGGTGCTGGGACATCTCACAAAAGCAACAGTATTTGAAGGGTTGAACCAGGTGATCTTCGAGGTCCCAACCTGACATTCTGTGGTTCTTTTTCACTGTGAAAATACTGATAGTCACTGGTATCTACTTCTGCAGCAGACAGTGTCTGCTCATATATTGCTCCAAAGCAGCAGCACACTGGTAGAACTACAGAAGACTTCAGAGGAGCTGGCCTGTATTCCAGTGAGCCTATAGACTGAAAAACAAAGAAACAGACAGAAAAGCAAAAGAAGATCTTAAGGAAAAGAGCCAGTGTAGCATAATCATGAACCATACTTCCTATCAGAACATCTCTCTCAGAAACTGAAACTGTCCTCTTTTGCTCCTCAGCCAAGGTATAGGAAAGGTATAGGTGTTTTCCTAAAAATTGCTGCCTTTCACCTTCATTTTTACAGATAAACAAGAAAAGTTGTGTTAGAGGTTATTGTATTATGCCATCACCACATATGCAGGAATTAGAAAGCCCATGAGGCTTGCCCAGGGGAATAGTTTACACAGGTCTGCACCAAAGTGCTTCTATGCTTAATGCACCTCTCCACCTTCCATCTCCCTCCCCTCACATAGTCACACAGGAATGCACAAACACAGCTGAGAGTCCTGCTCTGAAGAGGTGAAAAAACCAAACCAAACCAAACCAGATTTCATTTCAGTTTTGCATTGCAATAAATTTTTCAATATTTGTTAGGTAGCAGCCTGCAAAACATCACCCTTGAACCCGATTCAGCAGAAGCTCTTCACAGCAAAAATAACGAAGCCTTGCATGAGCCTCACGGGGAAGAAGGGGGGCTTTCAGCTGTCTTGTTTTAGGATAGGGCAAACCTGGCTCCTGAAAAAGTTTATATGGAGTCACCAGGGGAGTAAGCTAAAGGAAAGAGGAATGCTAATAACATAGTGTCTCTCAGAGGTTCTTTCTCAGCACATCCTTGTCCTGGATGGACAAACATTTATTTATTTATTTACTTATCTAACTTTAAAAATTAATACTTCTTCATCAGCAATTCAGCAACAGACAAAATCCCTGCTTAATATTTGCAGAAGTCATGCAGGTTTATCTTTATTTCCAGATGACAGGACTGGTCTGGCTGGAGGCCCATGCAAAAGTAATCCAATGTTGTTATTGTTACTAAGTTGTCCTGAAGAAAGTTGGAGGCAGTTTATCTTTTATAGCACTCCTCTCTAATGAATTGGCAACACATCTGACTTGGGTCCTTGTATAGGGCCTCCCTTTAGCCCTCTCACCCCAACTTGTTACTGGCTTCCTGCTGATTTACAACAAAATTTGGCTTTTGGTCTGCTCATTAATAAGGGTCTGTGACATTGCCCAGGTATGAAAAAGAGGAATAAAATTACGTGGGTTAAAAATTATATAGCTCTTTGAAGGTGAAGACAGCAGAGCAGGGCTTCAAAGTCCAGAGAGAAAAGCGATACCCACAGAAGGCTCTT
Organism: Calypte anna; assembly: GCF_003957555.1. NCBI lineage: Eukaryota > Metazoa > Chordata > Aves > Apodiformes > Trochilidae > Calypte > Calypte anna. The sequence continues at coordinate 62,062,673 of NC_044245.1, forward strand.
TGTTTGGACAGCTATGCTGGCATAAATCTCCTGCTTGTGTTCCTTTAAACTGCCTCTAATTATTTGAGACTCATTTATCATTTGAGCGTCAAATAATTAGAACTGGTTTAAAGAAAAAGAGAAGGAGGACGGAAGGCAGGAAAAAAGGAACGGAAGGAACAGACATCATAGTCCATTCAATTAGGTGATTTTGAACAGGAAGACCTTATTGAATTATCTTGATAAGGTGACTTGAATAATTCCTGAAGTTCAAGGAAAAGCAAACCAGGCCCCTTTATTGTCTGCATTATAGGACTATCAGAAACCCTTGGTCAGCAAAAGAGAGGTGAGATGCTGGTGAATACAAACTTAGCAAAGATCCAAATTAAACACCAGAGCCACGATAATTCCCTGAAGTTCTTGTTTGAAAAAGTACTGCTGTTTAGGAGTGCTGCCTACCATTCAACACAGCATTACAGCTCTCTGGTGTCAGAGAGACCTGAAAAGGAGTGTACGTGCCCTTGCACACAGTAAATGCCAACCTAATCGAGTTGCTGCACTGCAGCATGAGCAATGCAATGATCAAGCACTTTGTTTAAATATTCCTGAAGGGCTCAAATCCTACCCTAACTTACCTTTTTTTTTTTTTTTTTTTTTTTGGCAGAACCACCAACTTCAAAAGGATTGTATAGGTTAGCATTGAAAACAGAGCATTTCTTGCTGGGTGGCAGTTTATTGGTCTGGCCAGGTGCCAGTGCAAAAATAACCTGGTGTTGTTATCGTTATTCAATAACTGTTCTTCCAGTATTCCCTCCCCTTGGTCTTAGCTTCTTTTTATTATTTCTCTGCTTTCTGCAAAATTTTACTACAAAGCAAAAGTTGGGCACAACTTATATAGAAAAAATCTGTGCCTCTGTAACGTGACCTCTGTATCTAGACAGGTGACAATAAACAGTGGAGAAAGGCAAGGTTATCACTGTTTTCACTTACAAAAGTTCCGCTGGCAACAAAGAAAATGGATGAGAGGGAAAAGGGATTAAGAGGGAGGAGGGAAAAAAAAAAAAAAGAAAAGAGAAAGAAAAAGAAAAAAAGCACAAAGCTGGCTGAGAAACAGAAAACACATGAGGAATTAAATTCCAGAGTTATGCAATGGGATCTGTGTTACCAGGTACAGGGGTCAACACACTGTAGCAACAGGTGCCAAAGATATCAGGCAAAGATTTCTAATGGCCCCCAGGAGGACAGGGAAGGACAAGTTGTGCATCTGTGAGAGGCAGCTGCTCCCTACTCCCAAAAAGCCCAGTCCCCAGGGGAGCTGGGAGCTGAGCACACTTCTCACTGGGCCCACATCTTTATCTCAATAGGCAGCATTTTGCCTTGATGAGCAGCACTATTTGGGGCTCGCCAAGTTCCTACTACTGTTTTTAAACTATAATTTGGGAGAGCAAGCACCGCCTGGTAGGCCATGGTGGGATTGTTGTGGCAGCGATGAGCTCTGTAAGGTGAGTGAGGCAAGAAACAACAGAAGAAAGGCTCCAGGGCTGCCTCTGAGGGACTGGAAGGGGAGTCAGGACAGGAGGCATGCTGACAGAGAAATGCTGCCAGTTTTGATGGATGCCTGCTGGGACTGTGGGCAGTGGCCCAGGCCAGGGAAGGGATGCTCAGATGCTCAAGGCAGCGAGTTACAGAGCAAATACCCTGCAGCAGAGGTCTGGGCTTGGTGTCCTCTCCAGTGCTGGTCTGGGAGTCTGAGCCCCACAGAGAAATTGCAGAAGTGCTCGGCTTGGTGGACAGCCCCACCGACCTGACCCTCCTGTAGCTGTGCCTCCAGCTTGCCTTGCAACCTTCTCCTTAGCCTCTTCCTCCATGCAGTGACCCACTGAGCTATAAATACCCCCCTGCAGCACTTGGTACAATAGATAAGCCTGGCGAAGCTCTTGTGGGAGACGCTGTGGCTTCACATCTGCTTGTTAAAAATATCACATATGATTTAAAAAAAAAAAAAAAAAAAGTTTCTTGTGACTAATTTCAACAGCAAACCATATGGTCTTTTTACTTCTCCTGCTCTCATAATAATTAAATGGCTAATTTCCCCTCTTAAACTACCTTCGGCCCACAGAAAGAAACAAAGGAAATCACAGCTATTCAGCTACAAAACATCTTGTTAAAGCACAGCAAAGAGTTATGCAATCAACCCCACAAAAGCTGGAATTTCACAGTTATATCTAACACTCCTAGTTAACAAGAACAGGCTTTAAACTGGGGCTTTTTTTTTCTCCTGTAGTTTCTGTTTGTGGGCACAGCAGTCACAGTTAAGGTCGGGTGTCAGACCAGATTTAAACCATGAACGTCTGTTTCCTTGGGAGTTTTTTGTGCCCAGGAGTCAGGACCTTATTGTGATTGAAATCAGCTGATGGATACTTTGGAAGAGGCTTCCACCAAAGCGGGAAACAAAGAATATGATTGCTTTCACTGCACAAATGCCTGTGTATCTCCCTGTGCATTGCACATCCTGCAGCAAGAGCCCTCAATGCTGGTGCCCACCGACACATTTTATATATTCATTCTGGGGATGTTTTGGGGCAACTCTGCCCTCCCCGACAGAAGGTGCCAGCTCCTGCCTGCTGGGGCCTGCTCAGCCCAGCCATGCTCCTTTACCCTGCACCTGCGCCAAAAACATTGGATTTTGTAATCCCAGGTGGAGCCCATCAGGCCATTGCCCAAGAGCACTGGGATGCGAGGGATTTTTTTTTTTTTTTTAATTTCTTTTTGGCAAAGCAGCAGTGAGCCCTTCTCTGTGACACAGGTTCAAGGAAATACTTTAGAACATGCCAGGCCTGAAGCACGTGGCTGGTTCAGTTTAGGTAGAAGGAGCTATGATGATGATCCTAGAGAGATTAAATTAAATTAAAATAAATTAGCTGAGAAGGTGCTTGAAGCAGAAAAGCAGTCCTTCATTCTACAGACTCAGAGCAAGTCAAGGTCCAGCAAAAGAGACTATGCTGCAAACTCATACTCCTGGGTGATGCTTTGAGCATGGTCTCTTCTTGAGTGTGGGACACAGTGGCTGACCCCAGAGGTGGCAATTTTGCTGCAAAGCCCAAAGTCTCCAGGATCTCTTTCACTTCTCTTCCATTTCCTCCCACTCCTGGTTAAACAGCTCCAGGACTGCAGGGTGGGATGTGCTGGTGGAGCCTGAGGATCCATCCCTGTGAGGGACAGAAGGATGCTGCAAAGGGACACGTCCCAGTACCCAGCCAAGAAAGGAGCTCTGCTGGAGGAGCTGCAGATTCCTGGAGGAGGATGCTGGTGGCACAAAACAATGAACAATGTCACTGCATTCAATGAGACAGAACTGAACTTGATGGCTTGAGCAAGAGTGTCCATTTGTCTGCTATACTGCAGTGCTCAGATCAGCACTTAGGAGATTAAGGTGGGTATTCGGGTGCCTAAATGGCTGTCGGAAAAATTAAAATTTAGAACTGGGTGCCTTCATTTAAACAATCAGGTCTGAAAATTAGAGTGAGAGATTGCATGCCTGAGTATAATTTAAAATGCAGACTCATTATGGATATTTTTATTGTTTAAGAAAATTCTTCCTGACTGGAAATGAGGCAATGACCAGGACTGTAAAGACTGAAGAAAACTATGGTGGTGCTGGGCAATTTTCTTGATAAGATGAGCCACTAGGTGACACTTTGCATAATAATATGACGGACTGAACATTTCCATGCTACATTTTAATTTTCTGGCTTGGTAAAACCTATTATGCACTGGTGCCAGAGAGCCCACAGACCATAAAGTAGGGCCTTCCAAAAGTACCTGCCTTCCTGATAAAGCAGGTGGCCATTAGCTGTGTCTCATGCATCTGAGCAGAAGAAAAATAAAAGCAGAAGGAAGAAATGAGCAGAAAAAGAATGACCACAGAGCAACAGAGAGAGTGGGAGAGAACTGAACCTAGGAAACTGGCCAGGGGAAGATGTGGTGAAAAGGAGTGGGAAGAGATCCACAAGGTGGGACACTAAGAGATAAGAAAGGGTAAACAAAGTAGCAGTAAGGTCTGAAGAGATAAAAATTGGTGACAAAAATAAGAGTGGGAACAGGGAGGAAAAGGATAGTGAAATTAGGGAAGACCAAGCTGAGCAGAAAAGAGAAGAAGAGTGGCACTTGGGAGGAATCAGAAGCTAAATATCCACTCATAGATTCACAGCAATATAAAACACCAACATTTTAGTCAGGAAGAATGCTCCACATGTTTTCCCAAGCAAGTCTTCAAAGCCAAGGGAGAGCTGCCTTCAAAACAGGGGAGAGCAGACAACACAACTGTGTTTCAAGTTGGTTACTTATGTTTCAGACAGCTTATTTATGTATCTAGCATAAAATATAAAAACATAGAACATCTTTTGATTTTGCTATGAGGTATGGTTGCTACTGATTAAAGAATTGAATTTAGAAGATGTACCTCTTGATACAACTACAAAATAGCTGATTTTGATTTTTTACATTACACTACTTACCTATCCCTGTTTAAGAAAAAAATTACACATATCTACTAGAATTTTCTCAACCATTTATCAGCATTTCTCCCTGTAATGTGAATCTAAATACTCCAGTTATTCCTGTGACTTTTTTCTTTATGCTCCACCTGGGAAATGATCAGGAATATAAGTTTTATCCTAAAGTATTGCAATGTGTGAATTACTTGCACCATCACAGCTGTGGGGTTTTTTGGTTTTGTTTGTCTGTTTGTTTGTTTGTAATTCTTACTGATGACTTCTGACTGGCAAAGAAAGGCAGTTAGTGAATGCAAAGGAAATTCTCCTTCAAAGTCACATAATGTTGCCAGAAACAATTGACTTTGGGAGAGGAAAGAATTAATAAATGCGTAAATCCAGAGTGGTGGGAACGCAGCACCTTACAGTCACTTACACGTGCTAACAGAAAATCACTGGGTGCAAATGGATCTCTAATTATAGCTCACTCCTCCATGGCTAACATATCAGCAGTATCTTCATTAAACATTTCCACTTTCCCTAAGGGTACCTGCTTCTGTTTTGGAAAAAGAAATCACAGTTGCTTGGAATCTAGAACAGACTAAAGTCACAGCAACAGAACAAATTACTCTAATTTAAGAATTACGGTGGTCATTTCTTAAAGGTGAAAATCAGTTTACAATTTCCACCTGTCCCCACGGAAGTCAAAATGTGTTTTGACTTTCACATCTACGTCTGACAATCATAATCCATAATACAAATGGTAATAAACTTTCCCTGCCATACAACAAAAAGGTAGCCAGAAATACAGGCAAGGGTTTATTGATTCCCTTTCCCAAAATGCAGATGTTTAAAATCAGATACTCCTGCCCAAACCTGCAGCACCTAAAAGCATTTGCTCTTTAAATTGTAATTTTAGGTTACAGGTTCTTGACTTGGAGAACTGGGAACACATCACTGCCGTGACACAGCACATTTGGTACCTTCTCCAAGGCCTGGCATTGGATTTCTGTGTAGAAAGCGAAGTGAGAAGCTTTACAGCCCTTCCCTGCAGCCATTCAGTGCCCTTTCTAAACTGCTGCTTTAGAGCCTCTGAAAGTCTTCGCTGAAATGCGAACTCTTTGCCACTGGAAGTCTTTGCTGAAAGGATGCTTACAGTCATTCTGAGGGAATGGTGAGTCAAAAGAGTGCTGCTTTACTGGGAAAACAGGAACAGAGCATTATCCTAGCAAGCACTGCTAATCCTTTGCTTCCATCAGCTCTTAGCTTTGCAAAAAAGCAACAAGACCAAGTGGCAAGGTGAAAACATAGCTCAAGTGTATCTCACTCTACTTCAGTGTAGAAAGTGCCAGCAGAAAAGCTTGAAATTCCCAAGCTGAATTTTTCTTACTGAATCAAGGAGGACAATTTTATTTTCGTATTGATTGCCTCTTGCATTCTGAGGTCCTTGAATGAAGGGCATTTTATAAATGTAAATTTGATGGACTGATACATTTATATTCATGAGAATGCAGCTGGAACTAAGCAGGTTAGTGTTAGTTTACACTCCAATTTTGTCAATAATCATCAGGAAAAGGAGGGATTAATGGCTCACCCTTGTAATCTAATCATATCAGTGCTATCCACTAATCTGGACAATGCAAGAGAGTATCTGTTATGTCAGACTTGCATAAGCAGTGATTTTCCAAATCTACAGTTAACATTTAGACAATGTTGCATGGGTTTTGGCACCCATTTTCATCTGCCATTTGCTGCAGAAACATTTATGTATAGTAACACATAAACAATTCAGGGTTCATATAACAGACGAGAAAAACTATAAACCTGAATAAAAGATGGCTAAATTTACACAACTGATCCATGGACGAAGAACAGGTATTCATGGCATGGACAAATATAAAAGGAGACAAGACCTGGTAACAAAGCTGGATTCAAGCCCATTTGTCTAAGCAAGGCTCACAGAAAAGTGCATTTACATCACTTGATAAGCACTATGGTAAGCATGATAACATCCCCCAGCAGCAAAATCAACACTGAGAGCATTCCACATTGCACAGCTACCCTGGTGGTCCACTGGAAATGCTTGTTGTAGGAGCCCTGATATACCCCATACGTTGATATTTTATCACTTAGGGTGTCTAACCTTGTCTGGAGCAGAAGCACAAACACAGTGATAAGTGTGGGCTGCTGCTAACACCCTGTCTGCATGACTGGTGGCCCTACATTTGATTGCCCCAGTGTTGCCATCACTGGCAGCACGACAACAGTATCATAGAATCATTATGGTTGGAAAAGACTTTCAAGATGATCAAGTCCAACCATAATTCAACTACCACAACCACTAAACCATATCCAGAAGCACCATGCTTCTTGAACATCTCCAGGGGTGGCGACTCCACCACCTCCCCGGGGAACACGTTCCAATTCCACTTTTTCAGTAAATAATTTTTTTCCTAATATCCAACCTAAACATCCCCTGGCACAACTTAAACCCATTTCCTCTCATTTATCACTAGTTACTAAGGAGAAGACACCAACCTCCTTTCAGGTAGTTGTAGAGAGCAGTAAGATCTCCCCAGAGCCTTCTCTTCTTCAGACTAAATAACCCCACTTTCTGCAGCTGTTCCTCTTATGACATGCCCTCCAAACCCCTCACCAGCCTTGTAGCTCTTCTCTGGACACACTCCAGGACCTCAGTGTCTTTCTTATACTGTGGCATCCAGAACTGAACACAATACTCAAGCTGTGGCCTCACCAGGGCTGAGTACAGGAGCACAACCACTTCTCTGCTCCTGCTGGACACACTTGTTTTTGAAACAGGCCAAGATGCCATTGGCCTTGGCTACCTGGGCACACTGCTGGATCATCTTCAGCTGGCCATCCACCAATACTTCCAGTTCCTTCTCCACTGGACTGCTTTTCATCCACCCTTCCCCAAGCCTGTGGTGTTGTAGGGTTGCTTGGAGTTTGCTAGGAGGTTTCTTGAGCAGTATTATCCCACTACTTCATAATTTTTTACTTCCTTTTTTGTTTTGTTTTGTTTTACTAGTTGCAGATAATGTTTTGACCACTGTAGAGAGGAAGTGTGCAGTGGGCCTGGTATCTGTCAGAGCTTGTAGCCCTCCTCTTCTCTGTGCTGGGAAATGCAGCCCAACCTCAATGCTCCTGTGGTCTAACTGACAAGCTGATTTCTCAAGCCCCTTCATAACTTGGTGCTAACATCCTTTTTTTTTTTTTTTAGGCATGTTTCTGACAGATCAGTGTAATATGGCAGCTTTGAAGCTGGCATTGTAAAGGTGACAGCAGTTCTTGTTTTGATGCTTTTGGTCGCAGTTTTTAGGGAGGCAGAAGCAGAAGTTTTAGGAAGCAGTTTTTTAAGAAGGCAGAAGTTTTTAGGAAGCCACACAACTCACTGCTGCTGCAGCCCCTTTCATCAGCATGGAGGCCAGCAAATGGCTGAAGCTGGAAGACATCACAGTAAATATGTGGCCACCCTGACAACCTCGGGCCTCTGAGAGCTGCTTCCATCTGCACAGCTAAACGAGAATTAATGAAATAGAGGGAAATGAATGTCAATGCCTGTCTCATATTGTATTACATGACATTAGTGCAAAAATGGCCTGAGTGACCTCATGGAGCACTTGTGTGATGAGAACACCCTTGTGAAGCTACAGCTGTTTTGAACTATTAAACGTTCATAAGCCAGACATGACTTCCCTGCAATGTTTCTGCTAAATGAGTGGCTATGTATATCATTAGCATTCCCAGATGCCCTCCTTCGGCTCAAGCAGCCTGGGGGTAAAAAGGCAGGAAGGCTCTGGGATGCACTTCTGCGCCTGAGAACCGCAGCGCAAATCACCCTAATTGTTTGTTAGATGAACAATGATCACTAATTAACATTGTTAAAGTGTCATCAATGATCACTAATTAACATTGTTAAAAATTTGTTAACAAAGGAAATTTAACAATATCTTAATTAGGAAGGATTTCTAATTTGTGATATAGAGCATGTTAGACAAACAAGGCACAACTCTCCCTTTGTTTTTCAGCTCTGCAGCAAGAGAGATTACATGATACAACACAACACATTCTGCATTTGCCGTTTATCATTCTAGGTCCTCGACACACTTCTGCTGTATAATTACAACCGGGGCTAATTTTACCTGTGTTATTGTTTGCCCTGTAATTTAGAGAGAATAGGCCGTGTTGATGCTACGTGATTCAGTCTGGAGCAGCCAGTTGGCTTTTTGCCACAGGACTACCGCTCACACTTTACTGCAATGAAGTGCGTGCATTGCAAAATAAAAGTAACCTTTCCTCTCTTTTAATTTACTTAATGATACGGTGTGAAGGTAGCAGGTTTCTTCAGGTTTTCTTTTTCGAAATGTGATTTATCCACAGCCACTAACCTTTCGGTCCTGTGTTCTACTTCAAAGCCACTGTACATTGTAGGAAAAAATCCCGTCCTATTATCTATTACTTAATTATTAAAAAGCATCTACTCTGTTTTCATAAATTATCTATGTATCAGGGATGTCATCTTATGAGGAGAAAAGACAGACATGCGTACATGCGTACAGGCTTGAGGATGTTACAAAGTTAATTATTCCTGATGGAAAACCACTAATAAATTTTAAAAACCTAAATATATTTCAGACAGTCCTGGAGTCAGAGACTGAAAGGATTTGAGAACTTCCATAGCAAGTCACCTTTAGAAGTAGCACGGGTAAGTTGGCACATTCACCTCAATTATGCTCTGCCTCACAAAATACTCCAAGTATCTGACATCATTCCTGAAGGGAGTGTATTTATTGCATAATACCAAAATCTGTCTCTAGGGAACTCCAGCAAACAGCACAGGGGGAAATTTTTTTGCCCATTTGTTTTGGTGTAACCAATGTTCAAACCCTGTTCATAAGGAAATAAAGCCAAATGGTCAGGCTTTGCATTTTTAGTTTTTGGTTGGGGTTTTTTTTTCTGTGTAGGAATATAAAGATTTTCTGCTTTAGTACAGACCTGCCTGTCTCATCTAGGCTCTAATTCTGTATATTGTGTGGCAATCATCAGCTTGGGGTGATAGATCATCCTTCTTTTTCTCCCTTTACAAAGTGCTTCTGCCTATTTTAATCCTCTACTGTTGTCATTCGAAAGGATAGGGAAAATTTTAATTCACTTTTGCACGGAAATAGTCTTTGGGCCTCCTACCTTGTCCCCAGACATGCTCACCACCACAACCTCAAAAGCAACTTGATGGAGAGTGAGAGGTGTTGCTCTTCTTAAAAACCACTGCTTGCATTCAGATTGCCCAAGAAGGCTGGAACAAGTGCCTGATGCCTTGCAGAACCCCCTGCATTAACCCTGGTGCTCACCCAGGCTGTGTCCAGCCCCCAGGAATGAAGGCTGCTTGTGCCCACAGTGTCTTGCTCACGCTGGGGGTGTTTTGGGGAGGAGAAAGCTCCCTCAGCCCCTTGATAAACACATGCAGAAACAAGGATGTCCCACTCCCTACACCACACAAAGATGAAATGAGACAACTCCTTACCCTTAAACCATCAGCAAAGAGATGGATGGTTAGAGCACTTTTCCAAAACATGACAACTGAGGTTTCGAATTGCCTCCAAGTAGAAGGGATGTCAGACTTCTAATGTTGCCCTTTGCTTTCCTTCACAAATGTGCAATCCTGTGTCTGGGTTTTCACCAAAGGTTTCCTATCTCATGCTTTCTTTTCAGATTCTGGTTTAGCAAGAAAAAAAAAAAAAGAAAAGGTTAAATTTCTGTTTACTGCTATTTTTCTTTTTTAATTCCTTCCTTTCTCGGGGAATAAAACCATAAAAAGTAATTATTCCAAAGGTCTTGTTTTGCTTTCCTAAAGTATTTTTGGAGATTCAGTAACACTTATTTTCTTAGGCTTGACATTATTTAGCTCCAGTTACACAGGGACACTTACTCTGTCCCTTCTCTCCATGCCCATCTTCTCACCCATGTGAAACACATTGCCTCAATGCATAAAGCCATTCTCACATTTGTTCTCATCTAGGTTTTCTGAAAAAAAAAAAAAAAAAAAAAAAAAAAAAAAAAAAAAAAAGAAGAGAATTTTAGGCCTTTCTTAAAGTGGCAGCCTGATGTGCTTTTTCAGAAAGGTTCATTTTTTCAGACTTAGATGACCATGTAAGTACTGAAAACAATACATATCATTGCTTTAATTTGGCCTCTGAGAAAGTTTTTTGGTGTGTACTGGTTTGTTTGGTTTAATTTAAAATTATTTAAATTTTATTTATACTATTTTAAACTCTGATCTTGACTTATCCTGTTTGCCAGCTAATCTTCTGTGCTTCATATGTCACAGTTATATTCTGACATTCTTCTGAAAGGATATTTCAAAATTTTGCATTTGCTGTAATTAAAAGGGTCCTTCACACATGAGATCACATGCCCATCATTTTTATTCCTATCAGGTTCACCACCCCCTCCTCTGTACATGGCAAAATGCCTGCCTGTTTTCCAAAACTCTCCTCTGACTCCCTCTGTTTGGCTCTGCAACCTCTGATTTATTTCTTCTGCCTCTTTCACATACTCCTACTGTTCTGTAGCTCGGCCATATGCATGATGGAGACTTTACAGCTAGATGAGCTGCCTTGATTTAAACAGCCCCCAAAACCCTGTTTGGTTTTTTTTTTTACTACAGTTCTGACATTTTTGCCAAATGGCAGGTGTGCTGGATCTTGAGCGTTCAGGAGAATGTTCTCCCTTCTTCCCATGCTATTTATTACCCATTTTAACCACTCTGTTCACACGTACCATACACTGGCTAGTGATATCAAAGCCAGTCCTAGAAAGATATTTTGAGAATTTATTCACTCTCTTCCCACCCCCCCCGAAAACAATGCCTTGTACAAATAAAAGGAAATTGAGGGGGGGGAAAAAAAGGAATCATTATGTGAAATACATTATCACAGTATAGTTAGCCAATAAAGGGATATTTAGAATACGGTTCAGAAATGGAATTCTGCTGCACATTGAATTGTTTTTTGTGGTTTTTTGTGAGCAAATCAGGTTGAGTTACTTTTTTAAAAAAATGTTTTAAATTGCCATTCCTAGTCCTGTATGACACAGATAAAATTTAGTGCTGATCCTTCGTATGATGCTACATTATCAACAAGACACAAAAGCACACAGAGGCAACTATGAGCATCATGCTGATTTTCCAGAATTCTTCTATAGAAACCTGAGGATTTACAGCAGCTACATTATGAACTTCCCGTAATATTGCCTTGATTTTTGTCTATATGTGAAACCCACAATACTCTCTATTTTTAGGATTTTTTTCCCCTTGTATTTTAGTGACCAAATAGACCCCTGAAGTACATTAGTGCACACAACAGTGGTCTCTGAAATAGGCATTTTAGGTCTATTCAGAAGTAAAGAGCTGACGTCCTACATAAGCATACCTAGAGCTATTTTATGCACTATTGCTAAATATACATAATACAGTTTAGACTCTTCAGGAAATAAATAAAAGATTATTTTTTAAAAAACTAGTAACTACTGCAATTTTCCATTTTCTCCCCTCATGTCCAAATAGGGAAGGAGACAAGAAGAGCACTTGAGATCTTTTTTTTTCCCCCCACATTGTCAACATTTCCAGAAATTTCAAATAATTATGGTTTACCAGGAAAAGGTGGGTGAGAGTGCTGGGTAAGGGAGGGCTGTGCTCAGTAAGAATGGAATTAGCACACAGGACTTCCTCCTTAGTATCAACACATGCATTCTGAAGGGAACTCCATAGTAGCAAAGCCAGCATTTGCAAACTTATTTCAAAAGAAACTGAGGGCAATATCATTCACCTCCTTTCACCAGACTCCCTAATGCTCCCTGTGCACCCTTACCATCATAGTAATGTATTTAAATATAAGACAGTATTAATAAAATGGTTAGTTATAAGACCATGAAACTACATAAGAATAAAAGCAAGGTAGCAATGATGTATCTGAAAAAAAAAAGTAGCATGCAGAGGTTACAGGCAGATGGGAAACATACCATTGAATCTACTGTGAGATGATGTAGGACAGTGATGTTCAGCTGGGTCATCATCAGTCACAGGTGGTGTACAGACAGGGAAGCAAAACAGTTTCAGGTGCAATAGGTTAAATTCCACTTGAGACAGGAAAGACAACACCAGGGGTCAATTGTCTCTAAAAAAACACACATGAAATCAACGGCTTTGCTTTTTGTGTTTATACTCTCTTAACAAACTGCAATGACTTTATCAATCTTTATCTTCAAACTTCAGTTCATGTGTAGATCTATTTGTAATACAAAGAGAATAAGCTCTATGCCTTCCCTAGCAACTCTGAATGATTTTTGATTGTTGACTATCGTTCTACCTTTGCATCACCTCTCTCCTTCTCTGCTCTTCTTCTGCAGGTTTGACCTCAGGCAATTCTCTTGAATACCTGTCTCTTCTCTTCCATAAAATGCAGTATTCCATGCAAGGCTTTCTCTTTGATCTACTCCATCATTTTCTTCCTCAGGCCTTCTGGAGCTGTTGAGTGTGCCCCTTCCACTTGGCTTTACAAATGCCATTCATTTTCTTGCTGGTTATCAAGTCCCACGCAGCAAGAATGATTTCCAAAACATGTCAGACATTGAAACTCTTCCAAAACTCACTCAACTGGTGTCTTGTTTGCCCTCTGCATTATGCCTAGTAATTGCATCACTGTTTGTCATAAATAAAAAGTCTTAGGGTTAGCAAGCACTCCTCGGGCTGTAAGTTGCATAACTGGGTTGGTGACAAAACCACAACTCGTATGTTTGGGTGCAAATCACCCAAGGGAAATGGATGTGTAAGTGCTTTAGTGAGGATCACCCAGGCTTGTAAAGCCAAAAATAATGGAAACCACCCACACGCTTTTGTTTGAAAGCCAGTGAATATGTAGCCCACGTAGGTCACGTAGACCAATATTCGTGGGTTTTGTGGGTGGATGCCTGCAGCATCACCCTATGATGTGTTTTGCAGCCTCGAGTCCTGGCAGTCGCTTCTTCCCCGAAGGCATAAAGGTTCTTGCTGGCATGGGTTTCCAAAAAAGTCCTCCTCTAGCTCTACTGACCAGCTGCTGTTGTATGTAGTATCAATGCTGTGTAAATGTTCAGTGTCTTCTGCCAAATAATATCAGAGCACAGTGGGATTAAGCTCCGATTTTCTTCCCGCATCTACACATTTTTGATCAATGGTTTCCTCATATGACCAGTTATCTTCACAGATAAACCACTTGAGTATTGCTGTGGTTTTTAATGAGTCAGTATTTTGGTTTATTGATCTTACTCTAGATTCATTCTCTGCTACCTGATGCAGATTCACTACTTGTCTGTGTTCTTTGCATTTCCATCTTTGTTTCAAGAGATAATAGCTTTCTTCGATTGATATTTTCTGTCAGAGCTGAAATTCACTTTTTCAATGCCACTGGATGTTCAGACATATTGTATGCTGGAAGACTGTAAAAAGACAATTTTGCAGGTGAGAAATCAGCAACATGGAGACTTTTTTTCAGAGGGACTTCTGAGAGCGCTGCACAGATGAGAGTGAGGTTCTGGGTTTGTAGCTCCGGCCTGCAATTAGGGTGGGCAGCTGAATGTGCAGGTCAATTCAATGGGCAATGGACAAAGAGCAGTGGGTACATGAGGGAGTGACACTCATTTCCCAGAAATTCTGGAAAAGCTCAGGTGGGGACCTGTTAGCAAGCTGTCACTTTGCCCTTCCAGCATGATATTGCTGGCCTGGCACAGCATGGCAGCCTGAGCTCTCACTTGAAGACTGAGGATGGTTGTTTCCATAGCCCTGTGAAGTTGAACCCTAAAAGGAGCCTTCTCCCAAACTTTCTCCCCCAAACAAACAAAAAACCTAACTGCAGACCTCTGATAATATGCAAACTTCTGTACTTAATTTTCATCCTTTTAAATCAGCAAAAACTTGATTTCAAAGTGGAAAATGCAAGTGAGCCTTGGAAGGCGATTATTGCTGCTTGTAGAAGAAATACCTAAATACTTGGAAACCTTTCCAAACTCTTCCAAGATAACCATTTTCTGATGACACAGCAATGTGTCCACTGGGGACTATTTATAGGTGTATTTAAAAAATTAAAAAAAAAAAAATGATGTTGAGTCAGAGAAGAAATATTGCTTAGCAAAATAATAAATGTCTCCTGCATTTTACATGTTGAAAAGGTTTGACTATAAATTCCACTTTTGACATTCATCCCAGAGCCACTTTAAAGGCAACCCACAGACTCAACAGGGAGACAGTAAACACTAAATCATAATTACCTCATAAAAGGGGAGCCTGTTTTTCTGAATGCCTGCGATCTGGTTTTGCTTCACAAAAAATATCATAAATCTATTGTGTTCTACCTAGTTTTATTTAAGGCTAATTAGTGCTTGTATTAAAAAGAAGGGGAAAAAAAAAAAAGAAAGAAAACCAGAAACAACACCTTGAAAACTTTGCTGTCATTCATATAGATGTGAAACCCTGACTCTCAGCTCTCATTAAGGAGCTGTTCATTAGAAGACAGCATGTTCCACGAGAACTGAGGTCTTATATTAACAGTGAACTATGGAAAATCTCTCCCATTTGGCAGCCCACATTAACATTTCTTCTGCAAAGGGATTTCTTTTTAATGCAATCTAGCTCTGTATATGTTACTGTACAGAAGGAAAAAAAATATTTTTCAACACAAACTTGACTTGGCTTTAATATCCCACAGGGTGACATCTGACACTGTACTGAGACAATAACACCTCTCTGGGTAATCTTTCCAACAGAGCCTGAAAATGAGCAGTCTGTGCCATTAATATGGCCAATGTAATTAGCAGAGCAGTATGACTGATCTTTTTTTTTTTTTTTTAATCAACATTTCCTAAAGCTATTTCTCCAAATGAAGTTACTCTAGATTTGGAGACAGAGAAAGCAAAACTGGAGCATGCCCAAATAGGATGCATTTTTCAAGTATAGGTAGGGAGACCAAAGGCCTGCTTTGTAGATGATTTCCAAATCAAATGCATCAGCCAGTTACCAAGAATTCTAAAAATAATTTAAAAAACAAATGTTTCTAGGTGAAATAAGTCATGCCCCATTAAGGTTTCAAGACAAGACTTTTTTTGTATTAAGAAAAAAAAAAATCAAAGCAGTTTAAGTTGTGGTTCTTTGTCAGCAGAGAGCCAAAACTCTGGGGGAAGGGTGCTCATGCTGCATATCTGCCCATGTCAGATATGTTAAGATTGTGGTTTTGTCTAGTTTGGATATAATCATGTGATTATTGTACCTCTACTTATTCTGCTGCTTTGGGAAGGGCCTTTCTCTTTCCTGGTCACTGTGCTTTCAGAGAGACCAATGGTACAGATTGTACCATGTCACACGACAGAATTAACCATAGATGCCTTCAGGAAGGGCTGGAACCTGCAGATCTTGTTTACCTGGATGCAAATGGCCTTCCTAGACAGGGCTGTGCTGGGAAAGGGAATTGGTGAGGATGATGATGGCTGTTGGAACATGAAGGGCTGGATGTGGCCGATGCCTGCTCCCATTTTCTGGGAGGATAAAGGACTGGCAACAGCATGTCCTGGGATCCTGAAACCACTCTGCTAACAGGACAGTCCCATTTCCTTTTAAAAAGATATCTGAGCCTCTGGGGATTATGCCAACCTTCCACGTGCAGTGCAGTTGATTCGAGATTGTCAGATCTGTATTCAGAAGTACAAAGGCAGAAATTTCATTTTGAAACATAGCTAGGCAAAGATAATGATCTCACCTAGATAAATGCAAAAGTCTTGTTTCAAAAGCAGATTATCACAGCAAAAGAAACAGGTGTTAAGAAAACCCTGGTAAGCAGTTCATTACAGTAACAGCCCAACCAGATACTAACAGCCACTATCTCTTTTTGATAGGAGAAGTGAACACAAGCACATCCTACATTGCAAATGCCTAGTGCATAGAGGCTAAAGGATCAATGCCATTAGGACTGTTCTGATCATTATGTCATAACATTGTTCTGCAGGAATATTGTTTTAAGATGTTTTAAACCAAGAGCCTTAAAAAGAAGCTAAGAAAAGGAAATATTGGTGGTTAAGCATGATTACATTCAAGACACACTAAAAAAAGGTAAGTTGGATCTGGCATGGCACAGTAATAAGGAAGGTTCAGTGTACCATCAAGGGAAGATGTACAATTGTACATTGTACAAACACTTGGGACTTAAGGGCTGCAGTCTCCTTCCAGAGAGGGTGTAAAGTCTGGTGGGTCCAAGCTGGGAGTGAGGTCTTGAGATCTGATGGACTTGTCCCAGATGCAAAGTGAAGGGAGATTTTGCTACTAAATTCCCACTGGTGGGTGGATTTGGCTTGAATTGTACTTCTACTTTTGATTTGGTAGGAAAATTGGTTTAACCAGTTTGTTGGTAAAATTAGTGCATTTCCTGTCATATACAACCTTTAGACAAGCTTTGATAGACTTCCACATATGTGAGCAAATTTTTAACCTCATGAAGACCAGCTACACAGCCTGTAATGTCTGATCTTTTGTTATGCAAGGTGTGGTTTCTATCAAGTTCTGGATGAGGACTAAAGGACAACAGGCTGCTTTGATTCTTGATTATCATAGAATCATAAAGTAGTCTGGGCTGGAAGGGACCCTTAAAGGCTATCTAGTCAAACCACCAATGAGCAGGGACATCAGCTAGATAGCTCCAGTTTCTCAGAGGTCCATCCAACCTGACCCTGAATGTTTCCTGGGATGTGGTATCTGCCACCTCTCTGGGCAACCTATTCTAGTGTTTCACCATCCTCACTGGAAAAAAATTTCTTTATGTCTGGTGTAAAGCCACTCTCTTTTAGCTTAAAAACATTAATTACCACTTGTCCTGTTGTTACAGGCCATGCTAAAAAGTTTGTCCTTATCTTTCTTATAAGCCCCTTTTAGTAGTCAAAAGGCACTATAAGATCTCCCCAGAGCCTTCTCTCCTCCAGACTGAACAACCCCAACTCTCCCAGCCTGTCCTCATAGGAGATGTGTTCTGTCCCTCTGATCATTTTTGTGGCCCTCCTCTGGACCCATTCCAACAGCTCCATGTCTTTCCTGTGCTGAGGACTCCAGAGATAGACACAGGACTGCAGATGGGGTCTCACCAGCATGGAGTAGAGGGACAGAATCAGCTCCCTTGATCTGCTGGCCACACTACTCTTGATGCAGCCCAGGATGCAGTGGGTGTTCTGGGATGCAAGTGCACAGCGCCAGCTCATGGCCAGCTTCTCACCCACCAGTACCCCCAAGTCCTTCTTGACAGGGCTACTCTCAATCCTTTTATCTCCCAGCCTGTATTGACACCAGGGATTGTACCAACCCAGGTGGGCCCACTTCTCAAGCTTGTCCACATCCCTCTGGATGGCATCCTGTCCCTTAGGCATGCCAGCTGCACCACTCAGCTTGCTATTATCTGTAAACTTGCTGAAGGTGCACTCGATCCCACTGTCTGTGTCATTGATGAAGGTACTAAACAGTACTGGTCCCGATATGGACCCCTGAGGGACACCACTTGTCACTGGTCTCCATCTGGACATTGAGCTGTTGACCACTACATTCTGGATGTGACCATCCAACCAATTCCTCATCCATCACACAGTCCAGGCATCAAATCCATGCATCTCCAATTTAGAGAGAAGGATGTTGTGGGGAAGGGTATGAGTCAAAGGCCTTACACAAGTCCAGATAGATATCTGTTATGATTAGGGCAATTCTTGGTCCATAATAGTTTCCCAGAAAATGAAGTATTATGACTAGGCTGAAATTAGCTCCTGTCTCTTCAAAAATAACTACAAAAAAGTTTGTGTAAGGTTTAATTACCTTAATTCAGCAATGGCACAATAAAGAAAGTTGCATTTCAGCCACAATAAACGCCATATTCCTATTTTTTCTTTCTTTATCACTCCTTAAAAGGGTGCAGCTGAGAGGGAAAACTTATAATTTTCCTCAGGAACAATATAAGTCTTTATCTGTTAATGTTTTAATGTGTATCTGTTAATTTTAGATCTTTATCCACATAGCCTTAATCAATTAAACATTCCAAATGCAAAAAGGTATTAGTGCATATTCCAATTACCAGGCATTAATATGTAAAATCCCCCTAAAAGATTTATTTTTATCATTTTCATTTTTTAAAAGTAGCATATTAGCAAACACCATCAATATTGTATTTGCTCACATGATGGCATCATGCTGTGATTAAAGTCCTTGATTTGCAACAGCAAACAGACTGCCAGAAGCCTTGCTGGTGTCTTCCTGGCACTGGAGGAATGCAGGGGAGGAAAAGTGAGGAGGAGGAAGGGGAAAGTGTGGGGGAAGCATCCACCTATGAAGAAAGAAAATAACATCATCATATATATATATAAAAAGAAAAAGAGAGAGCTGTGCAAATATGGACCTTTGCTTTTCTGCATTCAACCACGATTGGAAGTGTGACTGAACAGTGATGACTTAATGAGTTTAAGGAAAAAGTGCCAAACCACTAGCAAATAATATTCCTAAGAAACATTCACAGTTAGTGTTGACTTGCCCTGGTCGTTAAGATGCAGGTTTGAAGAAACCAAATCTGCCTACACCCATATGGATAAAATTTCCTTCAGAAGGCCCTGCACAGGAGGAAATGCTATCAACAAGTTAGGTTGCAGTGCCTGCCTACAGTCCGATCACAGCGAGGTTTTTCTAACATAAAAAACTTTAACAACCCCAGATAAAGATCATAGAATGTTCCATAGTTCATGCTGAGGGAACCTAAGATGTTCCTAGCCTAATCCCTTGCTCAGGCATGACCAGCTATGGGTTCGAATCACTTTGCTCAGAGCTTTGTCCAGCCCAGTCCTCAAAACGTCTGAAGATGGAGAGTTCACAGCTGTGGTCAGCAAACTCTTCCACTACTTGGCATGAGGAAACTTGGCTTTCCTCATGAGAAAAAAAGGCAATCCATTAGCACATAAGCTCTTTAGGCTACCAGTGTTTTTTAAGCACCTGGCAAAATGGTGTCCTTGTGTTCACCCACAGCAACCATAGTAAACTTGGGCAAAATGCTAGTGATGATGGCAGAAATGTACACTGATAATGCTAAAACACTGTGGAGTTGACCCCTCATCCTCTTAGCATGAACAAGAAGAAGTGATGGGGTCTTGCTTGGCTGGAAATTTTGAGTATGAGCAGGAGGGCCTGGAGGCCCCAGTGCAGCTCCAGCACCTCTCTTGCTGCTCCTCTTCTGGCATATGCAGCAAATTTAGTGCTCATGCCCAATCTTTTCCAGTTATGGCATCATGCTGCATCCTCATCCCTCACACAGAATCCTTATTCCTTTACTTGATTTTTGAGGGCAATACTGGGGGGAAACATGCATACACCAATTAAACTAATACAGGAGTTGGCCTAAGGGCCTGGAAGTCATAGCTCAGTTCACTTGGAGGACTCATGTGATGTGGTTACTGACATTTTAAAGATAACAGTGGCTAATTATTTCACTGCTGATCCCAGCATAAGCCTTCTGTAAAACTTATCCATTGAAATTTAGTATCTTAGGAAGCAGAGGAAGATGCTACCCCCACTGGTATTGCCTGCTACTTCTGATAGATTTTCTAGAATCATGCTTACTTCCAGTTCAAATAATTTCAAGCAATTAAGTTCCATGAGTTGTCTTTTAATGATAAGTTCTTCCAGAAGTACATTGATTTTTCTATTGTGTTCATTCCTAGGGATCATAATCCAGACCAATTACCATTTCCCTAGGCACTGCACAACTTCCAGGAGTTATTGTCTCTGGAGATCTGTGTGATTCACACCTTTATATATTTTAACTAATGTAAATAGCTATGGTAGAGACCATGAAAAAAAAGAGCCAGGACTGAGCAGGTTTGTCTTGCTCTTTTGCAAAGCCAGCTCCACATTTTTCTTCATCCAGCACTGCAATGCAGGAAGTAGTATTTTCCTCTGCTGAAGGAGGACCCAGGGGCTCCTAACAGGGGGTAAAAGTGTACAAGCTGCTGAAGAGCAATGCACCAATGTAATTAGTTCACGTGTACCTGGCCCCTTGATTTAACTAATTGCTGCCCATTATACCCACTGGTCTCATTTAGCTCCCCCAGAAGAAAGCAGCCACTGAGGCAGGTCCTCCCCTGCCTAGTGCATCCCAGCTGAGGGGCAGCATCCTGCCCTCCCATATCGCTGAGGGGCCAGGGGATCAAATGCCCTGGCACCCCTTGGTCCTCACATCCCCTCCAAGCTGAGCTGATGCAGCCGACATCCTTCCCCTGCTCCTTCCCCATCCCTGAGTGAGGCTGATATCTCGGGAGTTCTGCCAGAATCCAAGACACAATTATAGTCACACATGCTGGAAGCTGAGAGAAAACGTGTGGAATTTATTTAGTTTTTTTTTTTTTTGAGGGGGTGGGGGGTGGGGAAGGAAGAGAGGCAGGAGAGGGACTGAACTCTTTTTAGCAGTCAAGGCCTCTAACAAAGCAGGATTGAAAGCTACGCGCCATATTTCATGTAATTCAAGGCTGGACCACATGCATGTGTTATTAGTTCTCAAAACCATTGTGTACGGCAGTTTCTCCATCCCCAGTGAGCTTTTCTGGCTAGGAGGCCAAAGGAATAGTTGATGGTGAGCCAAAGCAGTTTAGTAATTTTTCCTAAAGGAGGGAGAAATGTGGAACAGAAAGCAAGAAACTCTTATTTGAGGGCACAACAGCCTCTGTTAATGCTTCCTAAAGTTTCTACTGTTTTCCTCTTCAAGCTCTCTCTTTTTGTAGGGAAATCCTCTCTTCTTCTCTCTCCAGTTCAGGGACTAATTAACATTAGGACAAAGTGATCTTTCTCGCGGTGGTGCCTGGCTCTCACCTCCCAGGGGCAGCCATCCCAGGGACAGAATTGACAGCAGCAGCCGGGGATGCTCTTGCAGATTCCTAGGGTCCTTGCAAATCAGGAGAAATCCGTTACCACAGCTTTGACAGATGTCTTACACTCATCTCTGGAGCTTAGGAGGGAGGTGAGGGAGGGAGGAGAAGGAGGAGGGGAGTTGAAAGCTTTTCAAAGTTTTTCAAACAGAGACACTTTATTTTAAACAAGGCGAGAAATTAAGGTGGGGAAAATACTTGAAACCAAAACGTTTATAAATTTATAGCTTCAGTTTAACCACAGCTTTATTTCTCTGTCTGTCTCACACCATGTTTCCATTATTGTCAGGAGAATAAACCGCACGCATGCCAAATCAGGTCATTCGCAAATATAGAACGAAAGTCTGTCATTACAGATTTACCACCCTGGCTACAGCATATCCCTTCTGTCTATAAAATTCCTGATGCATTAGCAGGGCAAGCTCTCTGCATATCAGTCCTTTAACACTCTATGACCCTTCACAAACTGGAGCTACAGCCTTCCTTCTCCAGGCCAGCCTATATGCTTTTTCCAAAACGATGGTAGGACGTGTGCGTGATGTCACAGAATCATAGAATCACAGAATTGTCATAGTCGGAAAAGACATCTAGGATCACTACATCCAAATGCCAACATCCTCACCACCACCCCATACAATAAATAAAATATATTTATCTTTACCTGGATCACCATGCCCACCAGAGCATGTCCGTCAGCTCTACAAAAAAACCAAGATTTTTCATTCAGAAATTTACAGCAGGATGAGCCCTGGGTGTACTCTGCACAAACTAAGGGTAAGCCCCAAACTTACAGTCGCCATGCTCATCCCACCTTCTTTGGAAATGATGTAAAGTTGCTGATGCACAGAAGGAAATATTAAGAAACTTGCCCAGAGACATTGCAGAGCTCAGGTCTCCTGGCTGCCAGGTCACTGATTTAGCCTTGGCTGCCTGGAGTGCTGTAAGTCACCCTCACAGTCGGGTGCTTCCTCACACCCATGCAGTTTCAAGATGGACTTGTGCTGTCTAAATACTCCTGCAAGCTGCTCTGCCATCATGCAGGATTTACAAAATGACACTAAACCAGCAGCACTGGTGCCTTTTAAAAGAAAGCATTACTTATTTGCAGTAAAAAGTCTAATCTTTACTGTGAAACCCTGACAGCCCGTCAGGAACAGAGTTCATGTTGGACCAAGCAAGCTTTTCATATGGGGAACTTAGGCAGGGAAAGACTGAAGCCCAGATTTCCAAACTTCTTACAAACAAAACCTAATTCATTTTGAAGTGTCCAAAGACACTTGAATGCAGGAATTTTTCATTTTCATACAGGAAATCTGAAATAGTGCACATCTTCCAAGGTCAAGATTAATATCCTGATGTATAAATGGCATCTCCTCTCTGGTCACACACAGGGATGCTCCAACTCCTTGACACTATGGAGTATCTGTTTTCCATTTTAAAACACACAAATGTTCTTTCAAAAAATACTCCACTTTGAGAAAACAAATAAATACTAATAAAATGAGAGAATGCATTGCTTTGTCCGCAAAACTGGATGTGCATACGAATCTGCTGTAAAGATGGTGCTGTGCATCGTACTGTGCAGCTGGTCTGAAATCTGAATTTTAACTTCAAAACCTCCGTGGATTTATTTGCTGTCATGGAGAGCAATTAGGCTTTCTCCAGTGGACAAAGCATTGCTGTTAGGTTGTCACAAATACTAGTATCCTTGGTTCAAATAGCACAGTGGATAAAGCACCTGTTTAAGGCACCACAGTGAAACCTTTGAGGATTTGTAGTTTTATTTTAGAGCTTGAAGGGATTTTTCATTTTTAAAAGGAAAAGAAGAAAGCAAGAAGCCCAGGTAAAGTGTGCATTTACTGACGACAATGAAGCTGACAATGTACAAGACTGCAGCTAAAGCTAAGCCTCTCTACAAATCACTTATAATCTAATAGGCAGACGTGCAGAATACAGAAGGGGAAGGGGGTGGGTAGAGGATTCAAGAACTAACTCAAGTTTGTTCCATTTCCTGAGGAAATCACAGGAAAACTGACTCTTTAGAGGGGATTAAAAGGGAAGGAACAGCAGCATGGCAACTAAGGAGAGAGCCAAATACTGCACATGGAGAGAGCTCTACAGAAAAAAAGGCAGGGGGAAGGCAAATAGCCATGGTGTTGCCTGGGTAGCAATACCATGTATGGCCATGTGTGACACAGCCTGAAGAAAGCCTTTGGGTTTCTTCCACCCCTTCCCTTCCTGCGTGCCAGGAATTAAAAACTTGGTTGCTCACATGGCTTTCCAGAGGTTCCTCAAACCCTCCGACCAGCTGATTCATACTGAGTGAGAGGTTCCATGTCAGACTGTGTTTGGTAGGTCTACACACACAGGCACAGTAACCTCTATAACCATGTGCCACGAAGCAAGCTTGACTCTAGATTCAGTGCTCAGTGCTGGGGAGAGAAGGTGAGGGCAGAAAAGCTGTAGGAATGGGCCTCAGCAGGGTGCGCTGGCTTGAACACCCTGGTGCATGCCAGAGGAGAAGGGAACCTGAAATATGAATGCTTTGTAGAAATTAAATGAACAAACCTCCTTAGATACAAAAGGTCATGTAATTAACCCACCACAGCTGAAGAACTCAAAGGCGGCCCTGCATTCCAGCAGGGAAAAATACAAAGATAAAGGGAAGAGTGAAGGACAGAGCCCTTAACTGCATCTTTGCAAGCCTTAATTTTGTACTTCCATGCCAAAACCACGGTTACATGAAAGGCTTAAAAAAGCCACTGGATTTTAGATTGCTTATCAGTATTTCTGATTAAACAACAAAGTACAGTAAACAATACTAATAAGCTGTTTAAGCCAGCTGCAGTGCTGTTAGACTGATGAACATACACAGACAGGCCACTAAACCAACCAGAGAAGCTCTTCCACCAAGATAAATGGGTGCTGCCTAAGCTGATGACAGATGGTTTTAGAGCAGGTCAAGCATGTGGTATCTTTGTAGCATCTTGTATCATATGGAAAGCAAATTCGTTTTCACTCAGTTTGCTCCAGATGAAGAAAAAAAATCAGTTTTGAATATATCACTACCTCATCCTCTGATCCCCAGAGGTGACAAAAAATTAGCATCATTTCCTTCTAATTCACAGTGACAACCTTCCTTGGAAATATGGGAATGGGTGATGAAAATCTAGTCTCTTGGCTTATTGGGCACAGACATTTTAGCTAACTTACAAATACTTCTGCTTACCAACAACCCTCTCTCAGTCTATAGTACAGTCTCCCACTTTTTGTCATGTTCTTCAGTAATGTCATTATGAGGCTTCTCTTCCCAAGGCTATGCAAATAGCTTTGGTGCTAGTGACAGACAGAGAGGGGATAATGGTGGAGAAGACTTCTGCATATTATGGGCAGAGCGACCAGGCAAGTTTGTCTTAACACTGTCTCTGAAAGGAGTTTCTAGCTGTGGGTGTCTTTGCAGCACCCTGAGGGTGCCCAGTAAAGTAAAATTCTGTGTTGGGGAGCAGTAAGGTCTGTGTTTGTTAGGGATGGAAAAGAAGATCTCTAAATCATTTCAGATGCTAATGGCGTTCAGCCAGTATTAGCCCAGGCCACTGATGAACTCCTGACCTGGAGGGGAAAGACTCTGTTGCCCATTTTTTTCAATCCTCTGAGCTGCTCAATCCCATGATAATGTCATTTCTGAAACAGCGCCAATGGAGCATAAAAGCAGCAGGCAGGAGAGGAGGCATCAAATGCTAATAGCCACTCCTTAACAGAAGAGCCTAATCCCTGGCTTTGAAAAGCACTCACCCCCCACATGCTAAAAAGAGGTATGCCAGAGAGTTCTGCCCCATGTGTGCCAGAGGATGTCGGGCAGCAGATGCACATGTACCTGTGAATATACTTTTTCCAAGTACATGAGGAAGCCTTGTGTTCCCAGGCTTTCCGAGGCACAATTAAACCAGACCTTATTTCAAGGGCACTGCCGAGTGAGTGTCTTGTTTGAACTCGACTCAATCAGGAATTGAAAACATGGAAAAGAAAATAAGAGCAAGCAACCGGATGAGGCTCTGCAAGAGAATTCAAATCTGACAGATTTATGGAAACCTTGTTTCCATATGGATCAGTACTGCTGCCTCCGGAGCTCCAGCGGCAGCAATCAATGAAAACAATGCTAGCCCCGGCGGATGTCTGCACACTTAAAAAAAAAAAAACAATAAAACAAAACAAACCCCATGTATATGGTTTTTTTTTTTTACATAGAAGCTAAGTAAATAGAAGTGCAAAACTGGGGTGGCTTCCTTGTTCATTTACCACAGCAGGCATCCCACCCCGGGGGAGACGGGCCTCTGCTCTGATGTACAGCTGTGCTGGTGGGAGAAATCAAAAGAGCGAGCTGATTTACTGAGTTATGAAACAGTGACATACTCTGCATGAAAATGAAAGGAAATGTATCTGGGCAGGCAGCAAGAAGCGAGAGCAAAGAGATGGGGGGGTGAGTGGGAAAAGGCAACGTCATTAGATCTACGGTCTACAAAGTTGAATGGATTTACACAGTGGGCGAGGAGTTTTGTCCCACTGCTGTATAAAAATCAAAGGGGCTGTAACCCTACTACACTTAAACACCTGGAAGTGAATAGAGTCATGAAACACCACTATAGTCTCCTTAAATCCCTCTGTCTGTGTGTGTGTCAGAGCATATGCACACATGTATATCTGAAAATTATTGATCTTCAGCAAAGAGCAGTGATGAGGCTAAATTTGAGTGTGGAACAAATTCTGATCACATCAGTGTTGTAATATTGAAAATAAAGCAGAAAAGGGTCATGGTGCTCCTCTCTGTCATCCACGCCTGGGGGGACAAATAGCAGCCAAAAATGGGCATGGCCTCTGCTCTTCATTCATTTGCCCTTTTCTGAATCTAGCATATGCAAGCTTCAAAGATGAAGGAAATTTCATTTCTACTGGCTGGACTGCTGAGTAAGATGGAAAAATCTGGAACTGAAGCACAAGATAAAACAAAAAAAGGGTGGAATGGTTTGATTTCCAAGCACTGTAAGAAACAAGGTTTTAGGAAAATGCTTCATCCTTACAGGGAAAAACACTTCCTCCTCTATCTACATCTCTAATAGTGCCCCTGTTCCCCACCCTTGGCATCTGGCCACATCTTATCCTGCATAAAAGGAGGTGCTGCCTCTTCCAATAACATTTCCTCATCTTGATTAATGCAACAGTGCATACACAGCCTTCCGCAGAGGTTTTCCACAGAGGCAGTGAGATAAGCTCAGAGATAACTAGTACATCACTTGCTCCTTATAAATTGAAAGGTGGATGACCACAGCTGGCTTAGAAAGGCAGAGAAATCCATCAGTAAACAAAGCACAAGGAATGATATACATAAGACAAAACTTTTGTTAAGTAAGAAGGCACCCAAACATTCTTCTCCTTTCCCTTTCCTTTTTCCTTTCCTTTCCTTTTTCCTTTCCATTTTCCTTTCCTTTCCTTTCCTTTCCTTTCCTTTCCTTTCCTTTCCTTTCCTTTCCTTTCCTTTCCTTTCCTTTCCTTTCTATTTCTTTCCTTTCCTATTTCTTCTCCTTTCCTCTCCTTTCCTTTCCTTTTTCCTTTCCTTTTTTCTTATAATGCCTTCAAACTTTAACAAAATGTAAGCCAAACCAAATGAACCCAAAAAGTTGATATCAATATCTCTGTCCAGGTTAAAAGCTGTAATTCACCCCTTGCCCAGTACTGGCAAACAAATTTCAGTGGCAGCTGAAGTGGAGGTAAAGCTGAGTGGGACACAATGAACACAACACCTTCCTTTAAGGTGCTGGGGTCTAATAACAAGGTCAATGTTTAGAGATGGAGATACAGCAGCCAAGCTGGCATCTGCTGATTTCTGTTGGATAAGCCTTTGATATGACATTTTACACAGCCTGGGACAGAAGGTAACAGAGATCCAACAGAAAACAGGGTTAGCTTGGGACTTCTGAGAGCTAGGGTGAACATCCTGAGGTCTGGAACAACTACCTCAAGTTCCCTTTTGCCATGAGAAAACAGGGAATAGTTGCAGTTCTCTTCCTCAAATGCATGTTGTGATGATGATATAGCATTAATTGGGATATAGTTATTGTTATAGTTATAGTTATTGTTATGGAGGCCATACAATAGGCAGGCATAAGAGATAGGCAGGCACCTAAATATACCTCTCTAGTTTATATAAATGGATCCCTGAGGGCAATGAACATGAATAACTTATGAACTGTCAATGCATCTGCTCCACGAAGAGAAAATATCATGAGTTTGCTTCACCATAACCTTTGAAGTTGATATTCTTGTGCACACAGGTGGCCTACCTCCTAATGGGGAAATTAGCTTGTAGGTGCACATATGACAGTGTAAGAAGTTAAAGGGGGGGAGAGTAAAATAGGAATACTCACCTGTATTCCAAGGGAGAGAGGAAGCTTAGATTATCGGGTTTGTACTGCCTTATTTCGTGCTGCAAGGTGCTGCTTTAGGACTGTTTGTCCTGAAAGTGAATCCAGGTAAATGTATAGCAGCAACACATGCATATAAACCCAGACACAAGCACAAAACTAGAAAAATAGGAGAAATATAATCCATATTTTTGAAACGTCCTCCTTCCTCTTCTCCACAATTGTATTTCCATATGGTTTTGCATCCATCTAGGTCAAACATTTGCAAATGGGGTTGGCCCTAAGGCTCCAAGATAACCCAAGTGGAACAAAAACATATGAATGCACATGCAAATGCTATGGTAAGAAGCATATGGTTTACATACTGCTGAGATCATATATTGATATGAACTAACACAAACCTCTGCTTTTCATCATAGACTTAACTCCCTACACATAGGTAATCTATAAAAATATGGCATAATTTGGATCTGTATGAAACACATGTAATTTTCACATGGCAAATATTCAGAGAGGGTCAAGTTTAAAGAGAGAGCATACATGGAATCACTTCTCCCTGAGGTCTGGGAATGGAAAAGATTGGGGCAAATTACCAAGAAGGGAGTTGCAACCCAATACTAAGGGAAGGAGGAAATACAGCTTCATGAAAGCAGCATCATTTCCTCATACCAGACTGAACCCTGCCTGCCACACCGTATGCATGTAGCTTAGTGCAGTCACTGGGGCTTCCTAGAGAGCAGGTCTTGGCTGATAGACTTTTGCTGCAAGAAAGATTTTTATTTCTCTTCATGCTGGGGAATATCCGTGGAGTAACTTGAGTTTATCTCAAACAGAATTTAGATGCCAGATCCAAACAACTGCAGCCTCTCTCAGGTATCTGGATTTATCTAGCTTTAAATCTTTCACAGTGGTCTGTGCTATAATCAGAGTACTATAATGAAACAGAATTATTCAAAGAGGTTTGTATGGATTCCTATACCACTGGAAAATATGTTTTTATAAAACCAAAATGCTTCACAAAGTCAGGTATTTTTTTAAAAACTTACAATTAGGATTAAAAACGAGAAAATAGGTGATAGTCTCCAAGGAAGCCACTTAGACAGCTTTAAAGTAAGTGCTGTCTTCAGATATCCTAGATTTTCTTTCTGAAGGACCTTATATTTCTGGGATTATCTTGCTCTGAAAAATACTAAGTCTCAAAATCCTTAGTGAAAGAGCATATGCATGTTTTAGCCCCTTTTAAAAGAGAAAAAATACTGCAAAGAATGAACTTGTGCCTACTTATATAATACACGAAACTCTTAGAACTCAGAAAAAGATAAATAAATGTGGCACTACTGGAACTGAAAGATCTTCTATTGCTTTGAAGCTAGTAATACACATACCGTTTTTAGCTGAGGTTGTTACATAAAACCATATTAAAACATTACTTCAAATACTTATTTTTCATTTAGGAGAGATGTACATAAGCCTCCTGAAGCAGAATGTGGAAAAATAGTTTTCCCAAATATCATATTCAAACGATTCCAGTCGCTTTTTGCCATCAGCAAACAGTAAACCAGTCCAGTTTACCAACAGATATATAGTGAGTGACAGCATTTTAGACTGTTTTCAAAATCCTTTAAAAAATACACATAGAACTTTGATCCTAAGCTGTAAAGTTTCCCTGCTATATCCTGATTAGCTCTTCAGAAATAATATTTTACTGAACAGACAGGCAGGGACAGATACTCAACTAGTGTAAAGCATTACTCTTTTCATGATCTCCAATAATTTTCCTTTTTTTGGCACCCCAAAATGCAGGAAGAGAAGTGAAGGGAAAAGGCCCATTTATTGGTAATTTAAGCCCATGGACAGTAGGGGTTGTTTTTCTTTTTTACCATTTGCAGAGTCTTTCAAAGCACTCCACAGTCTCAGAGACCACAGGCTGAACACTCCATTTCAATAAAGCTGCACCAATTTACAGCAGGTTAAAACCCAGGTTTTAAAGCTGGCCTATGGCAACTAAGTTAAATAGCTGAACAGGAAGCACTGCAGGAGGATTGCACAGCTGGTGCACGGTGGGCTTTGCCCAGATGAGGTTTGTGTTGGAAGAGTGGGACGCTGTTCCACCCCTCTTTTTGCCTGGGGCAATAAAAAGTTCCTGCAGAACCGGAGCTTTAATTTAAAACAAATTTTAGGTGTAGTCATTTCTGGCTCACACTAATGCCTACCAGCTCCAACAGAGCTGGAATGAGTGGCCCAATAGAGGTAATAGTTCTAAGTTACTGCACTTGATGCCACGAAGACAGCTTTTGAAGGCCAAGCATGCCACAGTGCTGAGGCTGCATGAAAGCAGCTGAACTGACGCTGATGCTCAGAGCAAAGCAGAAGACCCTAAGACCCACTGACTCTAAGCTGCAGAAAAAGCAGCAGCCATAGTCAGGGCCATAGGTATGAGATCCACCCTTTCCTCTCCCCTCTGTTTTTCCATGCTAAGCCCTCACCAGCTGGGGTCTAGTGCACCACATCACCCACAGCTTTTTCTTTTTACCAGTTTCAGTGGTTCCCCTCTGGTCCTGCCTAAATCTCATGGCCAGGTCAAATTTCACAGCACTGGTCTCTGTTTTTGCCCTGTCTTTCATAGTGGCAGTGGGGACAGTGAGGCTGACCTTGGGGGTTGCCTTTCCAAGTCCTTGTCCTCACCTTTGTCTTTCCTCACTTTTGCCCCCTCTGGCTCCAGCCTTGGAAAGTGGGTCCTATAGTTTGAGGCAAAAAAACTCACATTTGCTCACACTCATCTGCTTTTGGAGGGTGCGTGAACAGTCTCCAAGAGGACCTGAAGTGTTTGAGAGGAAACTTGAAACAAGAAGAAGCTATGGCAGGAAAAAAATGACCAGAGGAGAGGAGAAAAAAAAAGTGAAGCACCTTTGGTGAAAGGAGATCTGCCTGCAAGAAAGGTATGGAAAAATCCATTGTTAGGAGGAGGTAGAGCAGTAGCTGCCACAGTAGCACTGATATCTGCCCTATCCCCAGGGGGGAGTTTTGATAGAGGAGACACCTGGCTACCAAGGAGGCAGAGAGGTGGGAAGGGTGACCTTATCAGGGTGGAAAGGGGTCTGTGGATGAAGAGCAGTGGCACGAGTTAATGGGAAATGATGTCTGGGGAGGGAATGGCATGAGGGAGTGGGTTGTGTTTGTCCCAGAGCAAACAGCAGGTAAGAGAGGGAAAAGCAGAATGCAGCATGTGCCAAAGAGTGTGATGGAGGCTGAGCTGTCCTGACAGAGCTGTGTTCATGGGTGAGACCTTCCCTGCTTGGCCCCCTAAAAGACTTCCAGCCTTTTTAGCACTGTGCAGTGTGGAAGGATTTCCTAGTAATAGCACAAATTCAGGAGACAAATGCCTCACCATTATTCTAGCATTTTTCACACCCAAGAGGATCTTTAGCTGTGGACTGGCAATGGCACAGATTCTAGCTTTTTGATTAATCTTTTATACCATCTGCTCTCTTTCCACCTATCCATCATCTTGCTGCCCGAGCGATGATTACTTCAGAGTGCAAATCACCCAACATCATTCTGGCTGATAAATTATATATGAAGGACAGGACATGGTAAGACTGAACCCAGAGACATCAGCTTAACTCTGGGGCTAAGCATGGGCACTCAGATATCCTAAAGCTCGGCACACTCAAAAATAGGAAGATTAGATTAGGTGGACAGGCTCCAGTGGAGTTAGTCCAGGTTTACACAGGTGTAAGTGAGATCAGAATTGGCCTTCAGTCTGTGGAAAAACTTCACCAGCTTACAAAAGGAAATTTCATGTACACGGAAAAGAGCCTATCCTTAATTAATAGCAAGGAAAACACTAAAAATATGGACAAACCAACAATGCTGGCAGCTTCACTTTACACTAGCATAATCTCTGAGGTATACACCTGCTTGGCAGCTAGTGGTATTGGCTATTCTCTCTACCTAGGGAAAAAGAATCTACTTAATTTGTTTTGGTTTTTTCCCCTTTACCTGCATAAATGAAAAAAAAAACCATATGAGAGAACAGCTTGAGCTGAACTGCAGGCTGAGCGAAGGGAATTGCTGACAAGAATCATGAAGATGGGCTTCTTACATGGCAGTGATGAATGCCACCCTTTCCCAGCTGTCTGCAGAGAGAACTGTCTGCAGAGCGAGGCTGTGGGCAGCAGGCAGAGGGTAGTGGTGAAAACCATCAGCATGGCCTCCACAGGCACTCTGGGCTTTCATCTAGAAGGTGAGGATGGTAGCAGGAGATATTCTGCTATTCTTCATCAGCTTGCCATCACCCTATTGCTAAACGCAAAGGTAGAGGATGAAAATGGAGAAAACATTTTTCCATTGGAGTGGGAATCAGAAACAGGCACTGAACAAGGCTGATACCATTGCTGATGCCTCTGATTCTGCACCAAGCCACAGAGAACAAAACCTGCCAAGTTGGTTCTCCCCTTGCTATTTGAGTTCTCCACATGTCAAGGATAACCTTTATTCTGTTTTAAATACTTGCCTACCTTTTTCTTTGGTAAGGAGTGTAAAACCAATTACAGAGGCTGAAAATTATCATTATAACATTCCCCAGAGTGCTTAAGTAAAGTATGCTCCCCACTGTTGCCGCCTGCAGCTGACCCTTGAGAACATTAGAAGGGCTCACCAAGGGCAGACAACTCATTACACACTGCAGGGAGTTGGGCAACAGCATTTTCTGCTGACAGAGTGAGGTCACATCAAGCTTCCATCCAGCTGGGTGCAGGTGGCTGGGCTGGTCCCTCTGTTGCTAGCTGTGCATGGCTGGCTGAGACAGTTGGTAATTTCAGGAGGTTTTTCGGAGTCTGTGCTGACTCTATTGTCTTCAGGAAGCATCTGCCAGTAAAGCAAGTTACATCCCTAACCTACCAACTACATCCATGAATTCCAGCTGATTGCAGACCTACTGACCTGTCAGAAACCACAACTTACCCACCATGTTATAGACCATTTTCTCACAAGCACTGGCTAGGGGAAGCAACCAGGCTTGATGGATGGTCTGTGAAGTCATATGCCTTAAAATATCTAATCAAACATGATTAGCCCTTTTGGGGCTCCATGTGAGAGTGTATCCCACCTGGAGCAGATAGATGCAGGAGAACTGCACCTCTCTGTGTTGCCCCATCTACCTCCTGGGGGAAGGCAACAGGATGCGCAGGAGACAGAGTTTCAGGAGAGGCCATCAAACACTTGATAAAATCTACCAGGTATTAAGGAGCAGCATAAGACTTATCTCTTTTCCGTTCTCAAAATTCACTTGTTCCAAACAAATATTAGCAAAAGTAGAAGAAAGGCACAAATATAAAAGCTTCCCAGTCCCCCTTTCCTCTCTAACCCAAAACTCCCACCCATGCAGCCCTCCCACTGGGGAAGGGATGAAAGGAAAAGCACATCACAGCTGTGGCTACATCATTTAATGCATTAGTGGAAGAAGTTCAGATGAATCTGAGCTATGAGAAGTATGTAGAAATGCATTCTGGAAGAGACCAATAGTCACATAATCACTGTGTGTAAGTAAAAGCCACTTCTGGAGGGGAGTGGCAGAAAAGGGTGCTTGAAATTAGGCCAGTTATTCAAAAACACTGTACCCTTCAGAACCCAAAGGACATACCTGATGAAGGCAGGAAGGAGCCAACAGGGCAATGGGGATTATTTCTTCTTCTCCTGAAATCAAAGAAACAGACCTGGATGCCTGCACTTCAGCATTACACTTCCCCAAGAAGGAAGAGTGGTCATTCAGGGATGCTCTGACAACAGTGGGAGTCCATTTTACAGCACTATGAGAGAACAAGAGAGGCTTTCTGTGTCTAATCACATGGGAGAGATCTGTTCCTACATCCTGAAATGCTTCAAATACTAGTTGCTTCTAATGGGATATACAGAGTACAATTAATGTCTCTGATGGCAACACTTCAGCGTAAGTCCCTTCAAAGCTCAACTTGTGCCATTTAGAAGAGAGCTGTGAATAAGAAAAAAAAAACCCACGTACATGCTTCCTTCTAATTCTCTTACTATTACCCTCAGTAAAGTCCTGAAGCTAAAACTATGTGAACAATACTGCTATCTGGACATCAGGCTCATATTTGCTACAATAATTTAAACCAGTGTATTTGAAAATATTCAAAATAATTGAAACACATTTTGAATTTTGCAGTAGATGAACTTTTCAATCTATTTTTCTTTTAAATACCATTCAGATTGCTTTATTTTTCCTACTGAAGAAAAAAATATGGACTTCATTATTTAAGCTTCTGGTATCCAAATTTACCATAAAGAGTCAAATGCTAAGGACTTGGATTGCCAGCGGTTTGGGACCTTAGCCAAAATCACAGATTACCAAAACAAACCTAACCCTGCACGGGACAGAATGGAATGGTTAAGTCTGAGAAAACATGTTGGTCTTTAATTGCAAAAAATGTTTAAAAAGCACCCCTGAATTGAAAACACCACACAACTATGGAGTGTCCCAAACAAAATGTTTGGTTTGAGAAACATAAAAGCAGGGAGGTTTGAACACTCTCTTTGAAGGAAGGGGCTGTCAGAAAATTTTGTTGCATGAAGTATTTGCATCAGACGTGGATTGCTACCCCATTAGGTTTAGCAATCTTTCCTCTACTTGTTTGTAGCTTGTAGGAGGTTTTATCAAAGCCTCCACTTTAATAGGAAAAAGACCCAAATCATATAAAGTTATGGGGACATAAGAGAGAGAGGCTAACTGTGGGGTTTTCCAGCTTGCTCTTGCTTACTGAGAATAACCCATGAGGCATCCTAGCACCTTACTCAAGAAATGAATGTAAACACATCTGTCTTATTCCTTTTTCTGGGAAGGACAAAGCTCACCTATGGGATGCTTCCAGTTTGAGAACAGTGCTGCTGTTAGAGTGCCTGCTGAAGGAGGGAGTCAGATACACGTTTTACATGAAGCACTTGATCTGGCATGGGTAGAGATCATTTCCTCCTGCCTGATTTTGCGTCCTGGGGCCCCAGCCTGGTTTGTGTAGATACTTGTCTTCTTCTCCTTGTTGACAGCTTTATTCTTCCAGTGACGTGAAGCTGTCACAGAAGGCCATCTCCAGGGAAGGAGCAGTGACCTCTCAGGTGGTTGGGATCAGCACCAGGCAGAGTAAGACAGACGAGTGCTGTCTGCTTCCCTTTCACATGGGAGCCAGTCTCAGGAGTACCAAGCACTGAATTAGCAGAGACCTCATCTTTCAGTTCATGTTGTCTAATGCAGGATCAGTGGGGCATAAAGTTTCTATTATCTCTGTTTTAATAATGGATGAACTTCCCCTCCTCCTGCTCCAAAAGCCCTACATATAACCCCACTCTAGGCAGATGATGCAGCTGGTCCTTTGTTTGCCCAGCTCCTTCCAGATGGGTATCCAGTGCCACCTGAGCTGAGTAGGCTCAGGGAACTTTTTGTTGCTTGCATGTGATTTCAGACGCTGGAGGTTTTCCCTTCTGAGCACAGCTTTATTTGAAAAAGTTAATTTTGCATTTATGTCAGCCCTGAGCATGGCCAGGGGATAAAGAGCACGCTACTGAAGCTCTGTGATTTCAGTTTCACTGCCTCAGTTATCACTTATCTATTGACCAGCTATCAAAGATGCCGGGGGTATGACTATTCTGGGTGACAGAAGTCCATTCAGGAAACAGGTCCTCAGATTTATATATCCTAATCTGTCTCAATCCAAATGACTTCCTGCCATGTTGCAGAAGGATGAACATTGGAGCCACTACTGCGAAAGGCTGGTGACCCCTTATGACTCCTTTTAACAGGACCAGAACACTCCTATGACAGTAAATTTGGAGGTCTAGATTATTAGCACAGTGATAAGGAAGTGATAGAAACACACTGAAGGCTGTAGGATTCATCATTATTTCATCCCAAGTATTGTGCTATCCATGAAAATTACGTGCAAATTTGTAGCTCAAGAAGATAAACTCAAACCAGGCACGGAAACATAGAGAATTGTCATAAAAGTGTTAAGGTTGGTCTGTGGAGAAGGAGTGGGAAAAGTGATGTGGGAAAGCACCAGAAGGAATGACAGAAGGTTTTGTTGGCACCCAGCTCTGCAGGTCATAAAAATCACAGCACATCCGTGTGCAGCTTCTGAGGAGACCTAAGCAGGGAAAGAAATGGACTGCCTAAATAGAGGGACAGCAGTTAAAGAGATGATGATTATGATTATAAGTATGATTATGATGAAGAACAAGGCTGAAGCTTTTAGACACCCAAGCACAGAGATGAAAGACTGTCAGTAAACTCATGATTCATAGAGAAAGAAAAGGATGGAGGGAGGAAAGTTCCTATTCACTATGTACTCCTGAGGAGTTCAAAAGACTTGTGCATATGTGAGTAGGGGGGTGTGAGCAAGAAAAATCAGCTTGTTTTATAAGAAAACCACCTTCCTCTTCTATAAAGTCTAATTTTGAGGTTTGCTGCAATTGCAATGCTCTTTTCTACAGAACAGCCAATATTCTCGACAATAATAAGGCAAAACTCGAGATAATGTGGTGTATCGGAGACATTTACAAAATAATTTCTGAATAATTAGAATTGTTCAAGTATCTGTGTGGTATAACTCCAACTTCTACCACATAGAATTTCCAGGAAAAACACCCTGACATGCATGCATAAAGCATACATAGATGCCACAGTCCTCAGCTGACATAGAAGCCCAGCAGAATTCCTTCTGCCAACTACTGATAGTGCTGTACCATCCCCCTGGCTTCGTGTGAGAAGTTTCATGCAGTGCTAAGAATACCTTCTGCTTTCAGATCAAAGTGTAGACTTCATCATTTTTTCTTGATTATGCTTGATGGGACCGAGCCATAGATGTCAACATTTTGGGCTCCAAATTCTCTTCTTTGGCTTGGGACATCACTTAAAAAAAACAGTTCAGTTGCTGTCCTAACAGCTATGGATTTCTAGTTCTTTTCCTGGGGAAAGGAACATTTTATATTTAACTGTTCATCCCAAAACCAGAAATAAAACTTATTTATTTGGTTCATAAATGTCAGTCAAAAGAACCAAATTATAGACCTGTCTTATTTTCAAGTATGATCTTTATGACAGAGGATTAATCAATAGCCTACCATTCCCAAAGAACATTGCAGAAATCATGTCCAATTTTCTGACTCTGAGACACACAAAAATCATACACATTCAATTTTAATAGTGAAATGGTTATACTTATCTCTTCCAAATGAGATTATACTATTAGAGGAACTCAGAGGAGACAGGAATTGAACTCCTCTCAAGTAAAGCAGGATGGAAGGGAAATAGGATGTGGACAGCAGGAGATAGAATCATAGAATCATAGAATTGGCTGGGTTGGAAGGGACCTCAGAGATCATCAAGTCGTTACAGCCTTATTCCATCTGCACTCAAGAAAGTGACCTCCTCCCCTAGGACACTGGATGTGTCCCACAGAGACTGTCAACAGTAAAGTCTAGAAAGAAACCCTCCTGTAATTCCCAGAGCTTCAATCTGCAATGAAGCAAATGTCACAGCAAATGGGAAGAAGGCTCTAGTACGAAGTGCAGACTCAGGTTGTTACCCCCCCAACTTTTGCTGGAAAAGACCACACATCTGTTTAGAAGGAATTAAAACATTATCTGCCTGTTCGAGCTGAAGGCACAGCACCTTGTATATGTGCTGGGACCCACAATACCCTGTGCTAGAAGAGGTCAGACAGGATTTGCATCTCTAGGAGCAGTGCTACCACTAGAAGTACAGAACCATTCCAATGGAACAAGAAGGACCAATAGCATGCAAGAAGATTCACCCTTCTCCCAAACAGAACCAATGGTGCATAGGTAAAGAAATGGTTCACAAAGCAAATGAACTGCAAATCCATTAAGAAAAAGGAAAATCAAGCAGATACTCATTTAGTAGTACAATTTACTGAGAAATGTATGTACATTTCACTTGGTTTTCATTTGTGTGCTTTCATGACATTGGCCCATGCTCTGAATCTAGATATCAGTGGCTGAACAAGCTCTTCACACATTCCCCTATCCACTCACCTTGAATAGCTGAGTAGGTTCAAGTTTTCACCTTGATCAGTTAAATGAGGCCAGCCAAAAATTTTTAAAATGACAAAACAGAGCAGGGACTCTTTTGGTTTTATTCCCTACTTTTATTTCAATAGTAAATGACATACTGTAAAAAGGTTTGTCTTGTATTTTGTTGCCTTTGCACTGTGACATATGTTCAAGGAGAAGATGCATTTATTATTTAAAAGGCAAAATACTTATGGTTTGTCTTCCTGTGAAGAGGTGCTGAGTTAGAAGTTAAATGGAGACATTCTCACCAGTGAGAAAAAAAATTAGTGTTTTAGTCAGTCATAAATGCAGATTTACCTATTTTCAGCTATGTGAATGAGCAGGTACATTTTATCCTCTTTTTACTTGCCACTACATTATCAAACTGGTTGAATTTGCCTGTGTCTTGCAGGAGAGACTTCTTGCTCTAATGTTGCAGAACTAAGTACCTACAAAATTGCCTTAGAAAAATCAGATGCTTGGGTTCCATAAATTCTGAGCTTTTATACTAATAAAGTGCCCAAAATGTCAAAACCAAATTACTAAGCCTCAACTCTTCTGGTTTTATGCACATGTTTCAGCACACCAATGAGTTCAGTGTGATGATCAAGCTTTTTGTGGATAAACTGAAATCCAAGAAACCCAATATCAACTTACATCTGCTTAGGACTGATCTTGTTATTCCAGATGTCTTTCCAATGCAGGGATGTAGGACAACTACATTGAATTTTTTAAGAGGTTCCTAACTCGTAAATTAATGAAAATGCTCTTAATGGGGAACTGTAGTTAGTTCTTTCTTTTCTTAGCAGTCCAGGAAAAGGAGGACAACTTATTGATGCTTACAGCCTTGCTCAATACATTACAACTCTCTACAAAGTCTATGGGAGTTATGAGTGTGCAATAATTACATGGCTGGGACTTTATAAAGAGAGCAATAACAGCAAGGCTAATTTGCTATTCAGGGATTTTTTTCCCCAAGTCATATTTAATTACTATCCTTGTTTCCCTGCCCACCACTCTTTCCCCACTACCCCCCTTCTTCTTCTCTGAAGAGCTGTGGAATTTCAATGCTAAAGGAGAAGCTGATTATGCTGCACCCTGGCACCGAGCTGTCCAGGCTACACACAAAAGATCATGAATAGGCAGGCGTGTACTTGCTCTAAATATAGTTCAGACACTACTTAGGCATTTAGAATCAAAGATCTTCTACTAGCAACAAGTCCTCCAAAAGTGTGCGATTTGGCATGCCTGGAGCTGTTAAGTGGATGCAGGGGAAAAAAAAATGCTGAAGTTATGGAGAAAGAATATGAAGGGTGCTAATTGCCATCTGCCAATGCCTCAGAAAAAAAGTCTTTGCGATAGACTTTCAGCATGGGAAAATGTAATAGCAGCAACAAAGTGTTTACAGGAGAATACATCTAACAAAACAAGAACTGCTCAGACTTAAGAGACACCTGCCAGCAGAGGCAAATGCTTCTGTGCTATAAATCAAACATTAGTGCTTCTGCTCCAATGTGCATCTGTTACGTTTTATTTTTGAGGACCCATAGGTATAAGGTCTTGTCCCTGAAATAGTAATTGGTGAAATAAGAACAAAAGGATTGTTCTCTACAACATCTTGTGCTGTAGACAATTCTTCCAGAATTTCAGTTTTAGTGGTCAATCAGATCTGAATAGTGATGAGCAGCAAGGTACTCCACATTCATCATACACCTCAGCTCTGACAGATGGGCAACAAACTGGATAGTCTGGACACCTCTCCCTGCTTTTGAAATCAGAATATTTTAAGCTGTCTGAAGTATACTTTTGATAACTGTGATTTGCCTTCAGATTAACTGGTAGGAATACTACCATTTCCATGCAGAAACTGTTCAGTGCCTTGCTTACCTAGACACATGTCTGTGCTGGAGACTGTAGTAAAAAACAGAGATCAACTCAGGAATTTTGCTAGACATTTTTCCTCTGAAAAGATTAGTGAGTATCTTGGCTTATTACATGACAAGATTACCTCAGAAATAGAAGGCTGTCCTGTCGGCTTTTGTCCTGACACCCAGAAAGGTTTGTGTGGCTTTTTCATATAAAATGAATAATGTGAACCTTCAGTCTCAAAAGTAGGAGAGGTTTCCAGGTGGAAACACACTTTTGCTCTTAGTAGCACACACAATGATTCCCTTGATTTTGGGGCTCTCAGATTCACACTTTTTTAAAGCATGATCCTTTTTTGACTGACATGCTTAGTAGGCATTAGTCAGGACAGTAACCTGACAGATGGCCCATTTCTAGCCAGGCACTGTTTCTAGGGAGAAACCCAGAAACCTTAATCTTCTGGGACTAGTCACTTGTGAAGTTATACCTACATTGCATTAAAGCATTGCATCGTCATAACTAGAGGCTTTCAAGCATCTGAAGTCCTCATGAACTTCAGTTCCATACAGCAAGAAAGCCAGCAGCTATCTGCCCTTGCATTGGCCATCCTAGATCCAGATGAAGCCCTGGAGAAGTTCGCTCAGCCTTCAAACCTCTGGGAAGTGAAACAAGACCAGAGTAAGCTCAGATCTGTCCAAACAAGAGAGTGAAACAAGTCACATTCTTGGCCAGCCCAAGCCCTTGTTTCAGGAGATCTATTTGTGAACTTAGTTGATGGGAAAATTGTGACATGGTGGAGAAAAGCACAACGTTGCAGGAAGTGT
This sequence comes from Calypte anna, assembly GCF_003957555.1. Classification (NCBI taxonomy): domain Eukaryota; kingdom Metazoa; phylum Chordata; class Aves; order Apodiformes; family Trochilidae; genus Calypte; species Calypte anna. The sequence continues at coordinate 62,103,308 of NC_044245.1, forward strand.
CCTCAGTCTCCAGGGGTAGCCAAGCCATGAAAAAACTTCACCAAAGGAGATGGAAGACAAAAAGATATTGTGTCCTTTTTTTTCCATGGCTCCATCTTCGTAGGTATTTTTCTTCAAGTTGCAGGACAGTCTGATTACATTGGAATTGTCAGGCAAAGCCAGATTTGTTGGTCCTATCTGATGGCTGTCCCATGTTTTTCTTTACTGAAGGAGTGGGACTCATGGGGCAAAAAAGGCACCATAGGGAGGCTGTTGGGACATTCAAGAACCATGAGGATGAGCACAGCATAAAATCTGAAATAGATCAGATTAGATAAAACAGACCAAACTACAGACTGCTGGAGAAACGAGAGGCTCTGAGGCAGGTCTGGGAAAACAGCCTAGAGAAAAAAAAAGTTCCAGCCCAGCTGTGTTCTATCTGCACAGAAAATTATTTCACAGAGAAGGAAATTGCATTACTATTGTCTTAGATGCATGAAGAACAGGCAGCTCACAACTGAGCCTTTAGAAAATGTTTTAGACAGGTTGAGCTAACAACAAACAAATGTAGACAAACCTGCAGTGTGAAATCCAGGTACTACTCCCTTTCTCATCACCGAGCCTTTAGTGAATTAGGGAATGGATACAAATATTATAGCTGCTACATGAAACCCATGTTTACACCACCCTCAACTTTAGCTTCTCTAGGAGAATATAACCAACTCCCAGTATTAATGGCATGGACTCTGAATCTGGGGAATATTTTAGATAGGTTCAAACTTTGTGATCCAAGTCCATAATTCACTATAAGGAAAATTCCATGTTTTCAGTTCTTTCACCACTAGAGAACTGAACAACAACAGTTGAATCAACATGTGAAATACTTCTTTCTTGCATATAACAGCAACAAGCCATATGGATCATCTGGTATGAAATTACAGAACTGAAGCTTCTTTAAATAAAGCAAGAAGAAAATATGTTAATATTTCAGTGAGGTATAGCTGGAATTTCCTTTGACTCGACAACTGCTTTTCTCCTTTCCATTTGAGAGGCACAGAAGTGTCAGGGATGAAGAAACTCAAGCTTCACTTCCCATGAGGAAGTGCCCTGGAGCTAGTACCTTCCCAAGGAGCAAAGTAAACTCATCTGGTTAGAGCATATTTTCCATGAAGATATACAAACATGAAGATGAAGGTGGTGCAAAGCAGCACCTGCCTACTCTATCATTACAAGAACACATGGTTTTATGTCCCTCCAGCTCAGTGATGCTAAGAGGAAAGACTGGTGGGAGGACTGGAACAGCTGTATATTGCATATGAAAACAGCACCTGTTCTTAGAGAAAGCAGCTTCTAGGAGACACTGCAGCAGTCCTGTGTATTTCTTTAAGTGAAGGTCTTACATATTTTTTTAAGATTGGGACACAGGGGTTTTCCTACAACTGCTTCACCAGCTTTGGACAAAGATGCATTTTTATGCCTGGTTTGGCAAGCAGGTGTTATCTGGTTTTTATTTGTCTCATGACATGTAATCAATGCCTTTGTCACCTGCAAATTAAACTAGTGCAATGCATTGTAAAAGGCTGTTAAATTTAGCCATCTTTCAGGAACACCTTTTAGCACCTGATTCTGACACCAAGGCCTTGTTTCATGCAAGGAGAGTATAGTGTAGTCATGGTCTGAGTACTCTCTTGGTTTCTGTCAATTCCTAGGTTAAAATGGCAATCCACCACATTGACATATGAGCTCCTAAATTATTTGAGACTACCAAAGATACTAAAGAACTTGCCTTCTCTAAACCTTATTTGCTGCTGTAGTAGCTGTCACCTCTACCGGTACATACAAAGAGGTCAGAGATGTGTGTGACATGGACTGGCCCTGTGGGGCTTCTAGGCACCTTGTGAAGCCCCTCTGACACTGGTATATAATTACTTCGGGGTTGCCTATATGGGGAGCTGCATGACTTCAAAAAGATGTCTGTAGTGCTGGCAGCATCACTGCCCCTCAGAGCCCCTTGGGTACGTGCTGTATACATGACAGTGTTGTACAAAAGGATGCCAGAGGAAGCTTTTAAGATGCAAGGCCCCCCAGGATAGCACTGGAGGATTTGTGGGTCAGAGGGAGTCAAACCTGGCACAGCCTGATCCGTGCCATCTCTGTACCCATTGAGGACAGTCCTGGAGCCCAGAAATACATGTCAGTGCTGTCTTGTAAAGGGTTACACCACATGAGCTTGCTTCTACATTCTTTTAGCAGTGTGGATTCTGTTTACACTTGCAGACCTCTTGTTAGAGGTAACTTGATCTCATAATTTTTTTAAAAGATGCTTGCAACTCCAGAGCAAAGTAGAGCCCTTGATGCAACAGAGAATGTCCATTCTTACAGGTGACCTGTTGTGGGATAGTATAAAAAGGACTGGTTGGTTATTTTTAAAATATTTATCTAAAGCAAATTTTCAAGGACCCTTCTTAAACTAAAGGGAATTAGACTTGAAACCTAAGGCTGTGTTAGTACTAGAAAGGGGTAAATGAAATGACCCAGGTAATTATAATCCTGAAAGCCCAGATAAAATAAGCCAACACAAAATTCACTTAATAAGGACTAATGGGATGATAATTTAAAATTCCAATCAAGTTTATGAAACAGACCTTGTCTGAATAAACTAGAATTTTGTTTTGATGAGATTGTAATTTTTTTCTATAAAGTAATAGTATCTGTGTAGTATAAAACACTGTAGCTTCCGTGAGACTTAACACCAAACCAATATTTTCATTAGGAATTTAGAACAATTGAAATCATTACAATTCATTTGAAATGTGAGATAAAGATGACTCATGCATAGTAGTAAATGGAGAAAACATCGGTGACTGGGTTTGCCTCCACCAAGACCCAGCTCGAATCCTGCACCTGCCCCGTTTGACTTCTGCCAGGAAGATATGACAATAAATGATGACAACAAATCTTACTCAGAAAGCTTGCAGATAAGAGGAAGATGTAGGAAAAGTGATGCACCAAGGAAGATGAACAGTCACTCAGACTGCAGAATTTCACTTAAATATGATTAAAAATGTCATCACATGTATTCTGTAGGCTTAGAAAATGAAGGCCACATACCATTTCAATATGTGGGTAACTGTGCTGGTAAACTGAGATAAGTTGAAAACAAAAAAACAAGAACAAAACAAAAACAAGGAACAAAGCATTGGACCACACATGTGGCTCAATCTATTTAGATTAAAATTGGCAGAGGGAGTGAGAATAACAATCAGCAGCCAAAGACAGATTTAGCAAGAGAACCCACAGACCTGGTCAAAACCTAGAATAAAGTGGCAGTAAAAATAAGATCCAGGATTCAGAGGCAGAAGTTTATATCTCTGGGTTTCTAAAAAATATCTTAAACTCATGTTGGACCATTTTGCAAACTAAAAGACCCAGTCAAGGCAAGGCTTACGGTCAGCCTAGATTACAACACTAAACATCATCTGGCTGTATAACCTGGGATGTCCTGGTATTGGTAACACTGGGATATTGTTGTAAAGCAAATCAGCTGCAGCTGGTTACAGTATTTTACTGCAGGCACCCTGAGTCAGACTCCTGGGCGTACACATGCCCAGGGCTCAAGTTACTGCTTTGAAGAGATGCAAAGGAGTATTAATGCACACTGAGAAGGTGTAATGGGATAAAACTGTGCTATGTTGCCTTGATATGACAAAGTGCCAAAAGAGACTGGTGGAGTCCTAATGAGGCAGTCATTGTGAATGTGTTCTGCAAGAGCTGAGCTGATCTTACACATTAAATTAGATGGGTGGGTCAAGAAGAGGAGGACAGACAGATCTCCTATCGTTGCAGCTAGGAAACAACTGCTGGGTAAGGCCAAAGACAATATGTGTGGTGGATGGAGGAAGGAGTGCAGATTTCTCCAACACCACAGTGCCCATTCCAGCTTTATGCTTACACCCAGGTGCTGTCACAGGCTGATGGTCACCTGCCCAGTATGCAAAGCCTCCCCTGAGTACAGGTTTGTCATTCTTCTCCCTGATGCTAAAACATCCTTGTAACATCCCTCAGGTCAGCAACACTGCCCTCACACAGGAGACTGCAAGGCATAAATGGGCACTGCTCCTTCACTGCACCTATTTTGTCTAAGAGTGCTTTCCACCCTGCTCCTGAGGCTGATCTTATTTATGCTGCTTTACTTTGAATCACATAAACACACTCGATCTCCTCCCTCCCACAGTGCACTCTACGTGCAAACTCCTTAAAGATGTTTGTTAATGCAAATGGCATTTTTAGAACTGCAGTGTATGGGTGGTGTGTGCTCCTTCAGTACATGAGCTGCTTATCAATCATTTAATTGGAATGTCTTGGTCTTCACCCAGATGGTCCCTTTCAGCAGATAGCATTGTGTTTTAAAACTTTGGATAATTATAGCCCTGTAAATGGAGAGTGCAAGATTTGTTGGCTGCAGCCAGCTCATCTTTCTTCTGTAACAGCCTCATTGTCTAGTCATTGCCTTATTCACAATGGGAAGAGATCCGTGCAAATGGAGACACACATCTAAAGACTCCCCTCAGCTGGGTAAACAGTAGCAGGAGCCTAGCTGATGGTAAGTACAGAAAGGATTAAAATATATCAGTAACTTGGCTGGTTTTCTTCCCCTCCTTCCCTGGACACACAAAGTAGAAGGGAATGAACCTACGCTGCTCTGTTAGCTGATTTAAAACATATTTAAATCCTGACTGCACTGGCCAACAATACCCTGTCAGCACTTTGTTGGTTTTTGGTGGTTTGGTGTTTTCCTCTTTTTTCTTTTTAAACAAAACCAATTAACCAGATTCCTGAGGGAAATGGGCCCATCATTTCTCTGTTGTTTTCCTCCATAATGCAGTGGTGAAAATGCAGCTTCCAGCAGGACTCAAGGCATTTTTTTACCAGCACTTTGCCGGCTCCTTTCAGACCAGCCGGCGGCTCAGCTCCTCGGAGGGGTCCCCAGGCCCTCCCTGCTGGCTCCTTCCTGGCTTCCCCTTGCTCAGGGGAGCCATGGCAGGTCTGCTGTGCCAGGAGATGCCATCCTCCTCCCTTGGCCCTGGGGCACCAGAGAGATGCAGCTGCTTGGAGCCACTGCTGCTCAGTGTCACCCCTAGCACATCGCGTCGCAGTGCAGAGGGACTGCCCGGGCCTGAAGTTTAAAAATTACCTTTGTCAAAAGGGAAGATTAATCTCTAAACAAATTGATGGAAGGCAATAGCAGAGTGCTGATGTGGCTGTCTTTCAAAGACAGATTTAACGCATACAAGTCAAAACAGCTGCTATTCAGATTCTGCGGTGCCCTCCAGTGAGGGAGGTCTAGCACCCCGCATACCCTGGGATGCAGGGCACCTGGATTTCTATAGGGATATCTCTGAAACTGAAATGAAACATTAAAATCTGAAAAATAAAACGCTGTGCTCATCACATGGAAAAAAATTCTGAATTCCTGTTTCTTTCAGAGGTTTGATAGGCCAGGAAAAAAATGGTTGTGCTGCTTTTTTATAGCTTTGCAAACCAGATTTTCTGATTTCCCTTAAGATTCAGTGCCTGGCTGGAGAACAGGTTTTACCATAAGAGTCAGAGGGAAAGCAATTTTTCACCAGTCTCCATCCTTATTTATGATTTAACTTATTTAGGAAAACACCCATCTGTAAAAACATCCACATAAAAGATTTAGCATTCCACTTGACTGTGAGACAAGCCTTGGAGCTCACCTCTGAAACCTTAGTGCAAAACCACAGAACAACAGAATAAACACATATATTTTTGAAATTTAAATAAAATGGAGGAAAACTTTTGAAAAAACCTTTAACATCTCCTCCATTTTCGAGGAGTACTTTTAAGCATTTGCAGAAAGTTTAAAAAGCATACCATCCCTTTTTTTTTTCTTTCCCATTCAAGTCATTGAGTTATTAAAAACTAGGAGCTGACTTTTACAAGAAGTTGTAGATAAAGCTATGAGTTAGCCACAGTGTTTAAGTGCCAATGAAATGTACTCAGAATTTATGTATTAGGGTTGGGCCTGAAAACATTAACAGTGCTTTCAATTCAAATTTTCTCCAGCAAAACCTTCTCAGAAAAGCTACATGCAAAAATTAATAGATGGCTTTTAAGGCAACAGCTCTGAAGTTCACCAAAAAGGTACCAACTTCACAAAGACATATGAGTAACTCCTCTGACTCAGTGTCTTGTCACACAATGCACCACACTAAATTTAGGCTGGAAGTAGGTTACAGGCTTCAGATTTTCAGTTTCAGAGCAATCTATTTCTCTTCCTACTATCCCAAGGCTGACTACCCCTTCTGGCAAACCTTGTATGAAATGCTGAGAGCAAAATGCAAGGGATTTCTCAAACCCATGAGTTCCTGGATGGCATTTATCTGAGCAGCATCTTGTTGCCTCCTACCAGGATATTAAGCAACATGACTAACATCAGTCACAGATCTACTCCCATCATCTTTTCCTGGAGGTAAAACTGCTCACAGGAGAGTGTTTCGGTTTGGACTACGTGTGCGTGTGGATGCATTCACATTCATGTTTGGGTATGGTTAACCAGTGCTGCTCATGTTAGAGAGAGAAACCCATAGATTATCAAGGAGTAGACTGTAATGTCGCTTGTGATTTCTCAACTGTGTCAAGGGCTCAATGGGAATTTTTTGCATGGAGGAGCCCTGCATGCCTGTTTATTACTGTTCTTACTTCAGTGGGGCTGGTTGCCATGCTTATTTCTGTCTGATATTGCTACCTTGCTTCTGAACATCATGGCTTATGCCACATAGACAAAACTTTTGCATGGCATTGTTTCACAGTTACAGTATCTTTATTACATATGTTATTCATTTTCACCAACAGAGGAAAAAGGAAAGTTAAGATTCCCCCACTGTTGTTCCTAATGAAGCTATTTGTTTACATAACCTTGGAAAACTATAACAAAATCAACTAGAAAAAACAAGCTGCTTTCTACTTAATCTCAGAAATTACATTTCATTTACTTCATTTAAACAGACATGCTTTACTCAGAGTAACACAGTGAATTTTGTTTGTGGCACATGCTAAATAAAATTAGCTCCCTTTAGGAGAAAAAAAATAACAGTTTATCTAAAAACAAAGGTTTTTATTTTTGTTGCTCAGTCAGTTCAAACAGCAATGAGTTTAAACAAACATTACACTGACATCACTTGCTACTTATAAAATGTTGAAGTTTGCCCTAATAGGCAGTAAATAAAATAAAATCCCTGTGTTCATCAGTGCAGTCTCAAACATCTTTTTTTCTCAGTGGTTAGGTTGGTCCACATTACTGGAAATATTTTATTACATTTTTAACAGAATAACACTGGACTAATAATGCCAGGAATTAAGAGTGGCAAACAAGGACATCGGATCGTAGCATGCAATTAAGTAACTTTTTAATATAACAGAATTTAAACTATAGAAGCATATATTTCATTTTAGCTTATCCTGATTAGTTTGTATTTCATAGAATCATAGAATCATAGAATTGGCTGGGTTGGAAGGGACCTCAGAGATCATCGAGTCCAACCCTTGAACCACCGCTGCAGTTACCAGACCATGGCACTGAGTGCCACATCCAGTCTCTTTTTAAATATCTCCAGGGACGGAGAATCCACTACTTCCCTGGGCAGCCCATTCCAATGTCTGATCACTCTCTCTGTAAAGAAATTCTTTCTAATATCTAATATCTATCTAATATCCCCTGGCACAACTTAAGACCATGCCCATTTCTCCATAAGCACGCAAAACAAGCTTTCAGTTGCTATTGTTTCAAAGTATTTTTGCAGACTGAAATTTCACAGCCATTTGCTAAAACGCACAGCTCATTTCTCACCCATATTTTGGCTTGGGTTTTATTGATACAGCTCTCACACTCTGTATCTGAAAGCCAACGGAGAGAACCCAAGATACCACCACAGAAAATGCCCTGGAATAAAAAGAAAACTGGGATAATTTAGCAAACATTTGCTGTTCAGCAGCACTAATGAGGGACAACCTCCTTGAGGTTAATAAATTAACAGTTGATGTCTCGAAAACAGAGGGTAGGGAAAGGTGGGGTCAGCTGCTGCTTTTCTTGGCAGTTCTGAGGGGAACAGGCCAGCCACTACTTTGTCATAGTGTGCAAAACCTAATGCCTTCAAGTTTGCGTAAGAGTGCAGGTCTGAAGCTCCAGCTACACCTGCTTGTCCCCTCCTCAATTAATTTGACACCCCTCACATCAGGTTAACCCTCTTTTTGTCAGAAATTCAAAATGCCTGAGGAATTTAAAGGCTTTCTAAAGTCTTTTGCAATCAAGATATCTGCTAGGTACAACCAGGCTGACCACTGACTCGGGCAGAAGAGAGATGAAGATTTAGAAGATGCGGGGGTACTGCCCTCGGATGCTGTTGCAAGCAAAGCTTATCAGAGCTTCTCTGCTCTACTCACTTGCTCCTCACACCTCTGGCCTCAGCTGCCCTCCCTGACTCACCCTCACAGAACATCCTTGTAAACAGAGATAAGCAAACTTCAAAAAGTCCAGATTCCGTTTGGATAGGTGCCTAAAGGTTCAGAAACTGTCTTGGAAACTCAGTGAGAATAGGCTGTCTTGGGAGGCAGCCAAGCATTCTCCAGTGAGGCTGGGCTATAAACACTTCAAGAATAGCCTCTCACAGTATTTTGGTGGTATTTTTTTCTCATCCTGTCTGACTGGGAAAGTAAAGTATCACAGAAACAAAAGGGCTCAGGAATAAATCTGCAGGCCTGTTTCTCTCTGGTCTTGTGCCTGAGCCCTGACTAAAGGGGGAATGGTGCTTTCTGCTGTCTTTGCCCATGTTATGAGCACCATGCTGGGAACAGCTGGAGGCACTGTGATGTGGGTTCAGCATTTTAGGGACAGTGGGGGTATGTTATGGCTAGGCTAGCCAAAAGATGCCTCTGCCACCCAGGACAGGCATCCTTCCCCTTGCATTGCTCCTGATCGTGGAGCTAAACTGATAAAAAAGTAAGCCTACAGAAAATAAACAGGAATGTTATCATTTTTTCCTAGTCAAATGCTCTATGTCAACTCAGCACAGGGCTCAGACAAGCACCAGTGCAGGGGCAGGACTTGGCAAGGCTGAGAACAGGGGAGAGGGAGGGGGACAAACCCTGCTCAACAGCAGCCAGCTATAGGTGTGAAACCTTGAATGTTACATTAAAGCCTCTTGTTGTATGGAAACAAGCACATCTCTGCTTTTAGGAACTGAGATGAGTCACCATATTCATTCAGTCAAAACCAGCTCTCCTTTCTGAAGTCCAGTCCCAGATCTATCCAGTGCTTCATCAGCTCAAAGCATTTCCTCTGGCATGATCTAGGAGAGTGTAACTACACTGATACACCTTAAGACAAGTCACACTATGGCCCCTGACCCATGTACACTTTTACTTTGAGTGGTGGCATGCTGGGGAGGACACAGCCATCACCACAAACAAGGCCAAGGCAGGACAGAGGGGTAAAAAAGAGCAGATGGAGAAATCAGCATCCCTGGACAACAAAGTAAATGCTTCCAGGAAGAGGGGAGTGGATGAAACCTGTCTGGTGTGTCTCCCATGTGGGTTGGTACCAGAGGTCAAACAAGCTGCCTGTGAAGCACATGCCTGTAAGAGGAAAGAACATGCAGAGAGGATGTCACCCTTGCACTGTTCTACCCCCAAAATGGGGGCCTGACCCCCTATCCCCTTTTCCCCTCATGCCAGACCTAGGGCTCATCCAGCCCTCTCATCCAAGCCAGTCCAACTTGGCAATCTGGAAAAAAATTGAGCCAAAAAAGCCCAAGAAGTTAGGAATTTTCCAACATGCTGAACCTTGGGATTTCACCTGGCAATCAGGACACGTGTGTGACCCTCTGTCCTCTCCTGCATGCCAACTGGGGTTTGAGGAAGCCAGCCAGGCCTCCTAGGTCCCTTCCCCCACTCCATGGGCATCCAGGGTCTGGAATCAGTGGGGGCTGCAGCCTCAGAAAGGGATCTGGCAGTGGCATTGCCCCACTTCCATCAGCACAACCCACCCGCAGGGTGCTGGAAGTGGGGCAATGCTGCCAGATGCCTTTATCCTCCACTCTCAGTGTGAGTCTCACCCTTCCCATGATGTGTGAGCAGTTTCGGGAATCCAGGCCCTGCACCTTCTGCCAGGAAGCCAGGCGGAGGCTCAGCTCCTTGGGTGCAAGCGCCCCAGTGATGGGAGCTGACAGGAGACTCTTCCCTTCAAAACAAGATCCTAATCTCGCCTGCCTCTTCCGAAGCAAGCGCTGGAGCTTAGGGATGAGAGGAGCTTGTGGGGAGGTTATTTATAGCTGCAGCAGCTTCCGCGACAGCAAATAGTAACAGTGCAATGTGAAACTGAGCCAAGCGAAAGTATTTTTCATTGAAAAATAGATGACAGCTTGTTTATACTATCATAGAGGAAAGGACCATGAAAATGAGTGGCAGTGGCAGCAGTTTTTCAGAGGGCAACGTCTTGGGTTGAGTTGTTGGCCCCCATTTGGACCACCCACCGGTCCAAACCCTCATCAGCCCCAAAGCATCGAGCCCTGTGGTCCATGTGGTATGGCAATTCGGGTCTCTCAGCATGGCCCTGCCATCTCTCTGCTTCAGGTCAAAGATGTCCCTCATCTGCATTTGCAGGCAGGAGGCTGCTGCCAGACCACAACCAGCTGCCTCTGCACCTCTGGCTATCTCCAGGTGCTATCTGCTGTGTCTGTAGAAGCACATCTCCCCCTCTCAATCAGGTCCTCCCTTAAGCAAAGCTAATTACTCTCCCCTGTCTCTGCAGCACTGTGATGCTTCGAGATCCGTGGCCACAAACACCACGCAGGGAAGCAGTAAAGGTTATTTCATTACTTATTCATTCCTTGATGTAGCAGCTTTCTCTTGATTTGAATTCGCAGTCCTCGAAGATGGCTCACCAGGCCATCTGATGAGGAATGCAGCAGTTAGTAAGACATTACCATCTCAGCACTGCTCCCCCTTCCCTCCCTCACATGTGTTGAGGCCATGTGAGGGGAAGCGGGGTTGCTGATGCACACGTTCAGCTGAATCAAACACAGATACCCCCACGCCTGCTGCCCGCCCCACATCGCCCGCCCACCCAGCACCACCCCGCTGAAAGAAGAGGCTTTCGCACCTACAGAAAGGAAAGGATGGCTGAGCACTTCTCCATAGGAGGAAAAACTGTGGGCAGATTTAACAAATTTACTGTGATATTCAGCTGATACCAAGGGGTCGCAGTGGTGGGAATAAATTTTTTCTGTTACTTTGTAGGCTTCTGCACTTTGGTATGCTGCTGTCACAGCCCCCCTGCCTCCCCAAACTGCAGGAGGGACTACTTGACTTTCTGCAGTGTGGGAGGAACCAGAGGCCTGCCAAGAGATGACCTATTTAACCTGTGCCCTCACCCAAGGTGAATGCAGAGGTGACCCCCTGCCCTGCCTTGGAGGGGCAGCCCCTGCTGAGGCATCAGTGGCCTGAGGAGAGGTAAGCCTGGGGCCACAGTCAGGGTTCAGGCTGAGGGAAACACACTTGCACCACTGGAGAGGAGGGGGTACCTTTTCCTCCTATTTGATAGTCTGTGTGTGAAGCAACTGCTCTTTTTCAGTAGTTGTTAAGGGAGTTTACAGAAAGGGGATAAAAACCAATTAGGAAACTTTTTTTTTTCCCTGTGGCAGTCATCCTTGTTGCATGAGACACCTTTGAAAATATATTTAGTGTCATCATGTTCTGTAAAGTGAGAAAGCATTTATTATCCTCAAGAGTCAGAAGCAAGAGGAAGAAAAAGATCAGGTTGTTTTTTTAAATGACTACTGATTCTGGACATCTCCATCTCTGGGGACAAGACTTTAGCCAACTGTCCTGTTTAGGTTCTCCTCCAAGAGAAATGAGAAAGGGAAAGACAAAGGGAGCCAGGAGCACATACACATCTACTTTGGGTCCCTTACAGTCACCCACTGTCTAGCCTGGTCGAGGGTACAGGACTCTTAATCACCCCGATCCCCCTAAAGGTCTTGTGAGGCTGAGATGTGCATAAGGATCCACTCTGTGGGATTTGATTACAGCTGGGACAAGGGAAGGACAGCATGGCTGTAGATCTCACAAGGCACAGCAGCACAGCAGATGCTGAAGTCAGCGGGGAAGATCCATGACAAATTATCTATTGATGTCATAGTGCAGGCATTCCCAAACTGCTGCTTACACCCTGACAGAGGTCTTCATTAGGGACCTTTCTGGATTCTTTAGGGGGCCTGGAGGATCCCACAAGGATATCCTCCCTTGCTCTTGCATCCAAAGTCTCATGAGGGTGGCTGAGAACATTGCTCTCACCATCCCTTCTCATGTTCTCACAGCAAGTAATAGCTGTGACAGCCAGAGGGGAGTTGTGTTTTTAGAGATCAAGGGTCCTTCTAAGACAGCAAGACTCTCAGACCATCAGGATTTATGGCATGCTCAGCCCACATCTTTGCTTGTCCCTTTGACACTCAGTCCAAACAACCAGACACCTACAAGCAGCCAGGTCATCTCCAGGGCTTCAGCCCAAGTCCAAGGGAAGGCTTGATACTCCATCTTAGACCCTCCAAGTCTTACTTTGAACACTCTGCCACTGCATTTCATTTATGAGAGGTGGGAAGGTGATACATGCTGCACAGCACAAAAAGAGTGAAGGACTGTGAGTCACTCAAAGCCAGTACATGCTGCAAAATGAGTTTGAAAAATGCCTGACCCCTAGCATTTATTATCCATTAGTTTCTTATTTGTTCCCACTGGGAGAAGCTCATCTGACATAAAACACTCCTGTATTTCGGGTAGGCACAAACAAAACAGCTTACCCTGCCCTGAAATTGCTCTCTTTTTTTTTGCAGTCTTACAAGCCTTTATTTCTGAAACCAGATTTGCCCTCAAAGTCATTTTGTTTTCGGAGCAGGTGAGATGTTGGTTTGAATTATCGACTCACACCTTTATGAAGCACAAAGAGCTTCCAGAGCTGCTGGAAATTTCATGAACTGAGCTCTATTTGCAGCTCTGCCAGAAGAATGCAGCTCCAGTTTCCTTATATGTGTTCACAGCCTGATGAGTCATTATGGGCCAGGGATAATATAAAATAAAACCACAAAGTGATAAACAGTGGAGTAAAGTAAATAACTCCAAAACAGAAGAAACAGTCCATATCAAGACTAGGCCAGCCTAACAAAAGATTGTCAGTGAGGGAAATGACCTGTGAGCAGGCCTTTAAGCTCTGCCCATCTGCACTCTTCAGTGGCTTAGGATCAGCTCCAGTTTCCAGTTTGATTCCCAGGTTAACCCACATCTGCACAGACAAACCACAGAGGGAAACAGGCCAGGCAAGCTCTGCAGTGATCCCTGTGGCTGAAATACAAGCTGCAGGAGTAGTCATTGAGCACAGCTGAGTGACAATCACATTCGTAGTCCCATTGGAATTGCTGTCATATTTAATATCTATCCCACCTTCTAAAGGAGTAGAAAAAACAAATCAACAAGCAAAAATTTGAGGAGGGGGAAAAGTGAAAGAGAAAAGTCAGGACTGCTCAACCAAAATGCTTGGGAGATTTCCAAGTGTTTCCCCTCAAGTTTTATAGCAGAACACATTTGTTCTATTATAAATTAATTTGGAATGTGGAAAAAAAAGGAATTTCCAACTTGGAGAAGTAATTTTCAACCTAGTTTTGAAATGAGGCATGTGGTGATTAAAAAAAAACTCACAACTTTTTCTTTCAGTGGTGCGTTCCTGACAATAAGGGCAATTAAGGCGTGTATTGGGAACAGAGTTGGCCTTTTCCTATAACTATTTTTCCAATGAAATTTGAATGTCAAATATCTTAGAGGTGTTGAAGCCACTGCATTCTGCTGTTTCTTCATTTGTCCTTTCCTCTTTGGCAACCTGGGCCAGATGGGAACTTTCCATGGGCCACCCACGGAGTCCTTGTGGCCAGCACTGCCAATTGCTCTCAAATTCCTGGAGAACGGCCACAACACAGCCACTTCTCTAGTTTGAGTAGTGGATGTGTTTGCAAAGACTGATGTAAAGAGCAGCTTGCACACTCGGAAAAAGACAAGGTGAAAGGGTGAAGGGACTGTCCTGACCCCAGGGTAGGTATGGTGGTTGCAGATGACCAAAAAATCTTATGCACAGTTTGGAAGTGGAGAACCAGGAGATCAGAAAGTGAGGTCAATATCAAACCATTTACACATGTGTAAGAAACAAGAAAGGCAAGAAAAATGGGGTTGCCCCGTGGCAAGCACCCAATGGCCTCACATGACAAACCATTTCCATCCCATGGCACTTCCCCAAGCACATGAGCTGATGACCCAGCAACATTCCATCCTACAAGAAGGCATGTGCCACACGGTGCAAAGAGGCCTTTGTGTAGTCCTTGTCTGTCATCAGCTATTATAATCCAGGGCAAAATATACATGAAAGTGTTCATGTCAAGTTAAAATAAATGAAAATCAGCATAATTTTTGTCCTGCCAGGCTCATGGTAACAGCAACAAACTAACAAGTACTAACCCCAGAGCTGTGAACATTTTGTTGTTAGCACCACTGGTGATTTATAAGGAGGAAAGCAAAAGGTTTTTTGTGCTGGGAGGCCTTGGTGCAGAACAGGAGATAAAACACATCAGTGTTTAGCCATTACTGCAGGAAGGGGCTGAGGGGGAGAGGAGATATTTTTGTGTTATGGTCATGTGAAAGGCAAATTTCACATGGATTTTCATGCAGACCCATAAATCAGTCCATGTTCCCTGTGAAAGTTCATGGTCCTTAGCAAACCTCTCAGTGAACCAGGGCTGAGCTTAGAGATTGCAGAGAAACCTGAAACCAAGCAAGTTTCAACTAATTTCATACTTCGCTGTGAACATTTTGCTCAGGTCTAACTAGTTTCTTTAGGAGTTTAGGCAAGTACAACCGTGTCCTTCAGGAGAAAAAAAAGAAATGCTCTGAGAAATCAAGTACACCACACAAAAAGTAACTGCAAAAAATCTCTGCCTAAATCTAAATTGTTCCCTGCTCTGTGTTTATTGTATTACTTGCAAAAGTTTCAGTTCAGGTAAGGATTCAGCTTCCATTTCGATACCTGATTTTTATTTGTTCACGATTTCTCTCCCTCTGGAAACTCAGTGTGCCAGCCTTAGTCTCAGCACAGCCTGTTTGCTTTTGTTCAGGGAGGCATAATGGTTGCAGACAGACATTAGTCAAGCAGTCAGAGGAAAATCTTCCCTTGTCTCATTGCAAAATAAAAACAAAACTTAAAAATCACCTAGTAAGAACAATTAAAATCTGTTAGATCTTGCAAACATTCTTATTCTTTCCCTGCCTGCCTTGCCCACTTCACCTTTCTTGTCTTGTAATTACAATGAGAGCACTTTAAAGTTGGAACTTCCTTAAAGGTTTCACTCCACGGTGCTTAAAACACAAAAACACAGACCGTGCTTGTGGCCCATGGCCTTGCCCACATCTGAGCTTTCAGGGTGGATCACCATTAGGCTGCAGTCCTGGTAGCATTTACCCAGGCAGGTCTGTAATGCCAGCACTGATGCCCCCAGCACACCACAGATGCATCCCTGCCAGGCTGCCAGCCCTGCTGTGTATGGGCAGGTTGCTGCCTGCCACCCTGCTGCAACTGCAGTGCCTCTGGGGAGGCCTGAGTTAAATCTCAAGGGCAGAAATTAATGAAGGCAAGGAGTAACAACCTGTTTGCAGCTCTGGTGCTGTGTTTGCCCTGTGCTGTGTCCAGCACAGCATGATCTCAGCTCTATCTGCCTGTCTCATCCACAGACACCTTGTGGCCCCAGCTCTGGGAAAGCTTGTAATAAAATGCTGAAAGTGGTATCATAGCTACAAAATATTTTCCTCCTTTGGCAAAGGGCAGACCTTCCCACCAACTGCCCAAACAGACAGCTCTGGCCCCCTCCCCTGCCCCCAAGGTGCACATCAGCTTCAAACTCTGCAGGGAGCTGAGCTGGGGATATCAGGGTAGAGGTACCAGGGCAATGGGTGATGCACGCCTTATGTTCCTTCACCAGCTGGGACTGGCCCAGTCTTGGGGGGACTTTCCTCCCACCACCACTACCACCACCTCCCTCGGGGACCAGGGGAGGATGGGGAGGAAAAGAGCCCTTGCCCTGTCTCCCAACATCTCTGCTGAGACGGCGCTTTCGCCTGCGGAGCATGATGACGGGCGGGCTTCCCCACACCTCCTCAAAAGTTGTTTTTGCAAAGGCTGCTTTTCTTAGCCCAGCTTTTAAAAGCAGAAGTTATCAGGGCATAAATCATCCCGTGACTTGTTGCGAAGCCTGTGAGAAGAGATAAAGGCACGACAGCTTGACAAACTGTTGGGAGAGGGAGGAGGAGGGAGAGGGCGAAGGGAAAGAGTGAAGGAGGGAGCCACAGGGCTGACCCTCCTTGGATTATGTCATAGGTCAACCTAAAGGATGCAAATAAGATCAAAAAACTGTTTCCAAACTTTCCAAGGCTGGCTGCAACTACACATACCAGCTACAGAGCTGGGCGTAATAAATATCACGCTCACAGAGAGCATTACATCACATAAAGGGAAAAGCCAGCAAATGAACTCACACCATAAAACCTTGACTTGGTACCTAGCCAAACCCAAGCAGACAACCCATTATTTGGTTTCTTCTCTGTCAGCTCCACACATTGCTGCAGTTTCACCCTTCCATTTCCCACCACCTCCTCTAGCACAGACAACCCTTGCTCCATACTCTCACAGTCCTTCCGACAGCCATCCTGGGTACCCATAGCTGTCCACACAGTGCAAAACAGCAACCCAAATGCCTGGCAAATTTTACAAACATTCTCCTCTCTTTCCAGCATAATTTCTTCACAGCAGGTCCAGTTTGGTTTTCTAATTTCCTTAGTGATTTTATTGACCGCTAATGGCTCTGAGCGACAGACTGACATTTATAAGCACAGTGGGTCTGATTCTCATTTACATTAAGGCTCTCTTATACCTGTTGAGAAGCACTAAGCATCTTGAAGTAGGTCTAAATTTCACTTAGGACACTCAAAATGCTTTTTTACAGAAAAAGGAGAGTTGGTTAAGTTAAGTCCATGTCTGTCTCTTGAATTTCACAATATAGCCAGTATTGGAGAAGATGGGAGATGCTGTGACAGGGGAAGCTGAGTGTGACCCAGATCCCAGCACCTCCCAGCCCCCCTTTCTGAGACCTTGTTAAGGATAGGAGGCACAGCAGCCCTTAGCCTGGTTCAGCTATGACAGCTTACAGTGCTGTGACACAGATTTCTCTGGGGGTCATCTGAGAACAGGTGAAATATTTGGATCAGGATGAGCCAAACTGGCCTCCTGGGGCCTCTTCTCTCTAATATCTTCATTCTGTCAAAATTATACTTGATCGTGTTTCATTATTGTTGTTTCTAACTTTCACCTCTGCCTCACCAATTCCATCTGGTAGGTCATATTCCTCTCTCTGATTGCTTTTTGGATAAAAACATGCTCGCTGGGGCCTGCTTGGAATTAGTTTTCCTTTTCATTCCCACTTGATGCTCGGCTCAGCTCCACAGTTTCCCTGACTTAACATAGAGAGGGTCAACCCACCTTTGCCTTCCTGGCACATGCATTCAAGTACTGATTCCCATGTGCTATGGTAACCCCATTACATTTTTAACAATCTCCAAGGGGGAGTCAGTTACAGGGACTTGAACTGAAAAGTACAAGTTTCGTGTGACCCTCTTGTGCATGCACTTGTGCAGATATTAAATCAGCAATTATAGGGAAAAAGGAAAATACTGTCTTGGCTATGTCCCCAGGACATTCTTCGAAGACAGAATGAAATACATGTGCTTTAACTGTCTGGGTCTGAAATAATCAAAGACCACTCTTCTTTCCCTCCCATTAATTTCACTGAGTATTTGGAAACACTTTTAGTTAGAATGTTGTGCCTGCCTTGCAAGAACACCATTTCAAGTAACCTAATTTCCACCTCCCATAATTATAGCAACTTGATCACTGAGGTGTAATGAGTCACTGAAACAGTACTGTTGCCTTTTACACTCACTGGCCCTCTGCTATTGTTGCAACAGAGGACAGAAATAATCCCCATCTCTAAAAGAATGAAAAAAATCTCCTGTCTAAGGTTACATTGCTGGCTTTCCCTGTGCATGACTCAATACTCTAAGGTCTGGAGGCTTTCCAAAGTGTGCACAGGCAGGGCTGAAAACCCTCCTCCAAGTGACAAAGATGACAGGCTTGAGCAAAGGAGGGCTCGGGTAAGCAGCCAGTTAAGCAACCAATCGACCAGTTGATGGGTGAACTACAGATGCTAGTCCTCATAGACGCCTTAGAGCTCTTACAAAGACAGAGGAAAACAAAACAAAGCAGAAAGTGTTTTAAAGATCTTTTTAGCTAGGTAGCTGGAGTGTGGCAACTGCATGGCAGGGTGGAAGGCCCCAGGGAGCCCAAATTGTCACCTGCATGGAAGAGGGACCAACAGCTAATGGGACCCGTGCCACTCCACATCTCTGTGCAGGTTGAGGCCAAACAGTGCACTGGTAAATCAAGCAGTAGGTTTGGAGCCCAGCAGATAAGAAAAGGTATTTTTAGAGAGATCTTAAAAAGACCCCTTTTTCCAGTGCAATACCTGAGAAAAGAGAGGTCTGCGTCTGATCTCTTCTTCTCACTTTGTGTTTCATGCCTCCTTTATTCTTCTCTTCTCTGGGTATTGCTAGAGACATCACTAGGAAAAAGGACTTTTTCTGAGCTTGGTCCCAAGGCTGGAAAATGAAGGAAAGGGGAAAGGAGGAGAGGAGGGAAAGGGGAAAGGAGGAGAGGAGGGAAAGGAGGAGAGGAGGGAAAGGGGAAAGGGGGGGAGAGGAGGGAAAGGAGGAGAGGAGGGAAAGGGGAAAGGGGGGGAGAGGGGGGAAAGGAGGAGAGGAGGAAAAGGGAGAGGGGGGGAGAGGGGGAAAGGGGGAGAGGGGGGAAAGGGGGAGAGGGGAGAGGGGAGAGGGGAAAGAGGAAAGAGGAAAGAGGAAAGAGGAAAGAGGAAAGAGGAAAGAGGAAAGAGGAAAGAGGAAAGAGGAAAGAGGAAAGAGGAAAGAGGAAAGAGGAAAGAGGAAAGAGGAAAGAGGAAAGAGGAAAGAGGAAAGAGGAAAGAGGAAAGAGGAAAGAGGAAAGAGGAAAGAGGAAAGGAAAGCTGATCCTCAAAAAGAGATGCTGGCTTGGGGAAACAACAATATACTCCTTCAAACATTAAAAATCTTTAATTCTAACTGAAAAAATATTACCTCTTCCTCAGACAGGATGCCAGGTAAATGTAGATTTTTTTCAACCAATAACCTGAAAAATAGTAATCCCCAACCCATTTTTTATTTTGCCCAACTTCTATTTCTTTGCTTGTACATGTCAATATATACAAGCTCTACCACTTCTTGGATTATTTATTTTCCCTGGTCTATTTCAGTCAGTGAAAAATCTCTCCTGCTCAGGACTTGACAGTTTGTTGCTGATATCCATCTTTATTAACTTCACTGCTGCAAAAACCAACAACATATAGTCTTACAAAAACCCTCAACAAACCCAAACAAACTCAGGATGATGTTTAAATCTGGTGTGGGGGGAAATTCTCCAAAAATAGCCAGTGCCTTTCAGTTGCATACATTTTTGTATGAATGTCACTGAAAGGCACTTCATTAGCAGTCAGTAAATTCACTGACAATCAGCAAGAGAGCTGCTGTCACCACACCCCAGGGGATGGTGGGGAGGTTTGCTCTTCTCTCCTCGCCTCCCTGCCCTGCACCTTTTTCTGCTTGGGGGCAGGACCAAAAATGCTCAGAGCTGCCAGGCTTCCTCTCATCACTCCCAGTGAGCTGTGACATGCAGAAGCCTGACAGACAGCAACACTTTTTCCAAATCATTTTTAAATTTGGACTTTGAAGGACAAGGAACCACACTCTTTTAAAATGTTCCCTGTAACATATAACACAGAATGATAATAGAGATTTCTTCCTCTTTGGTAGACAGACCAGAGCTGAAACACACCTCTGTTTTGTAGCTCACCACCAAGAAAGGGCACATTAGGATAATCTGAACTTCCCTAGATTATTTTAGCACTTCTCAAATGGAAATTGTTGCTCTCTAAGTAGAGCTGCCAGAACAACAGGCTGTGCTGATGGGTCTCATCCTATTCAACACAGCATCCGATGGCTTGGCTCAAGTGGAGAGTTTGTTGGAACCTCATTGCCTTTGTACCTAAGTGAATCAGAGCCCACCCTCATGTTACATCTGCTGCTTCAAAAGCAGGGGCAGAGAAATCCTTAATCAATCTGGCCATCCCTGATCAAGGGATGGAATCTGATCAAGCCCATCCCTTCTTATTTTCTCTGGCCTGTGTTTTCAGAGCCAGAGCATGAGCAAGACAGTCTGGCCTGCATAGAACCCTCTAGGCTGGCTCTTTTCATCTCTCTGTCCAGACACTACAGAGTAATCTAAAAATAAACAAAGCCTCTATCCCTGATAGTGGCAAAGATAACCTTCCCACCATGAACCACCTCCCAGCCATGCAGAGGTGGGTGCAGCTCAGCAGAAAGAGAAATCAGGAGAAGTGGCTAAGAGGCAACTTTGGCCCATGAACATCTGCTCTCACAATGTCCCCAAGACCCCGTGGGTCACACAGTAGCAACTGCCCAACCAAGCCCATAGTGCCACCAAACACTGCCTGTCATAACGGAGGGGCTTCAAACTGTTCAGCTGCCTTGATATAAACTGAGCTCAAAGACTTATCTAACCCTAATAGCAGAGGTCCCCAGACCAACAAGGCAGAATGCTGTAAAAGACTCACACAAACAGCATAGCAGTTCTCTCCTCAAGTTTGCCAGGACAGGTCAGCCCCAGCACTGTAAAAGCAAGCACTTCTTTCAAGTACTTGTTCACTTGCTGCAAGTGTGAGAAAGGGCTTTTTTTACACCAGCTGGCATTACACTAAACTCAGCCAGGCTGTGGCCCTACTAAACAGACAGAAGAGTTGGCACTGGTGGTTTGGTGCCCTGCTCACAAACCATCTCTTCAGATGCTACTTCTGTTGCTGTTAGCTTTAGAGATCAATGCTCTTTCATATATTCTCTCACCCCTGCTTGTACCCATGCTTACTTAGAACCAGCCATGTTCCTGGGGAGAACAAAACTTTCCCATGGGCTCTTCCATTATCCCTTCTCAGCAGCACTGTCTGCACTGGGAGGAACAGAAAGCCAAAGGGCCTGGCTTGGACCCCAGCACTGTGGGCTCATGCAGGCTGACAGGTCATAGCACAATGTATATGTTTGCAGTTTGGCAGACACCAACTCCAAAGGCATTTCGAAATTTCCTCTCTAGCCTCCTGTGACAGTGTTGGATTAATTTTGTCTGGAATCAAAGATTTATTGCCTTTGAGTCATTGTGATTCACTTATTTGCTCTACATCTTGAACCCTAAGTTCAGGTGGCTTTTAGATATCACCCTTCTTATAAGTTCACTGTGGGAAAACCCTCTCAAGACCCTTGTTCTTCCCCCTGACTGCCCACCACCTCTTATCTTTCTGACTTTCTCTTTCAGCTGCAACAATCCTACCAGGAAGCCCTTTTGAAAAGATGACTGTGGTTGCATTGGCTGTAGGAGGCTAACTCTATGGGTGGTGAGATTCACAGCACCCCTGATGACTCAGCTGAGCATTTTAGTCTTGCTAAAGCCAAAATAATGGAACAAGAACTCCCAAGGTTGGGTGTTTTTTTTTAATGAGATCAGCTTGATATCCAGAGTCCTGACTCTGCCCTGGTGGCTTTAGCTCTGGTTTTCAGCCAAGGTTTAGAGAAATCTGTTTTCCAGTTCCCATTTGGATGCAGCTGAAATCCCATCACATGGTCCATCCTGGGAGCAGGCTGTGTCTCCACGCCCTGGGACCTGGCACTGGCCCAGATGGCAGGAACGCTGTGAGAGAGGCCACTCTTGCGTGGTTCTCATCACTTTGGGCAGAGGTTAGTTTGAGGGATTTGGCATCTTCGGACCCAAGCCTAGGCAATTCAACCCAGAATTTAAGCTGTTGCCTAAACCCAATTTAGATCTAATTGTAAATGGCTCTGGACAGTCCTGGAGACCGTGGGAGTTTTTCTCCTTTCTGCCTGAGAAAAGCTACTCCAAACACGGCATTGTCAGGTAGCCCATATGTTTGTTTATTTGCTTCCTCAGTCCCTTTCTGATTAATTTCTTGATGGATAGTTACATCTGGCTTCAGTGACAGGTCCTTTCCCGCCAGCAGCACTGTTCAGGGACACCCATAAGCTGCTCAGTGGGACGCGGGAGGGGAAGGCAGGAAACGACCTAAAACTCTTCCCCCTTCAATGCTGCCAAAAAACCACTGTGGGGCTGCGGAGGAATGTTCAACTGAGCTGGAAAGTGCCCCCACACTTGGGCAAGGAATCATCTCAGCAGCAGGCAGGGCAGGACTGGCTGTGAGTCAGAGCTGCAGAGAGCAGAGCAGCTGTGTGCCTTGCTCAGTTCTGTGCGTGCCAGCCCCAGCCTGCCCTGGCTCAGCGATGCTCACGGCCCTGCACGGCCGCCGCAGTGGCTGAGGATGCAGTGGGTCGTGGAAATTTATTATTTTAAATTAAAGGTTTCCTTCAGGAACCCAGTGTTTTATTTGCCATCCTTTATGACTCATTAAGTCAGGTGAGACACCTCTATTGTTTACTTACAGCTTTATATTTCAAAGGGCAGGTCCTAAAGTGATATTTGTATCAGCTGGGAACCGTGTGGGGACAAGCTGCTTGTTCATTTATCTGCCTGCTTAGATAGGAATTTATCTTGCATTCATATCTAGGCTATACAATTGCCTCTTCAACAGTCAGTTAGAGCAGGTTTTTGACAATTTGCTTCACAACAAGCATTTAGCTCCTGTGTTTTGTGCTTGTCAATAACTATCGGTGTACTAAGGGAGAAGAAAATCATTTCCACACATGACTGTTAGTATTTTTGTTTGAAAACACAACTAGAAATGGAAAAATCATAAGCAACTGGTGAAGCTCAGAGAGTGGAAGTATTGCCATGTGGCAAAAAGAGACACGGGCCATGCACAAAAGAGCTGAGAGACCAGAGAAAATTACTGATAAAAGTTTTTTTAAAAATTCTAAAACGGTGACCAAAGGAGACCAGCTAACCCCCATTTCAACTTTCACATTTCCTTTTCATAAAACCATTTGAGAGGAAAGAGGGGGCTTCAGAGATGATATCCCTTGCCTCCCCCCCCCCCTCTTCCCCAAGCACTTAATCAGAGATTTACAAACCAGTAAATCAAAGGAGACTCTGAAATTCCAGCCAGAGAAGCGAACAGCGAGATTAAGTGGATTAGTCTACTGTACAGGAATCCAAGGAATGCAGCCCACATGTGCTTTTGTTGTGGATTACTCAGCAGCAACATTATGGTTTTACATCTCCCAGAAACATATGGGCATGTGCACTTGTGCAAACCAACAAGAAATAGCAGTCCCTAACATGCCGCTTCGCTGAACCGGCTGTGCTGATTTCAGCAGATACGGCGTTTTCCAGGGAGAGAAGGAGAGCATCTAAATCTTTTGCTGTATCCATTAAAAAGGAAGCAGCTACTCCAACCAGAAACAGGCAGATGCATCCATTTAGTCCACAAGCAAAGACACACCCCTTTAACCATTAACCAACCTGTTAATTATCCACTGCACTCACTCAGTTCAGACCCTGTGAAACTTGAAGAAAGTCGGGTCCTGATCAAAAGTTAGCAGCTCAGACACATAGCAGTTTTGGGGTTGTTTAAATCGGGGGCAAAATTATGCATGAGGCTGCACAGACTTTTGAAAGAAGGCAGATGCAGTAGGTGATGGATAAATGAACAAACTATGACTAGCCAGAGTTAACAGTTTGTATCAGTAGTCAGTAATAAATAATTAATATAGCCCTAGGAGATATAAAGCCACTGGCATGGTATCTCAATTTTGGCTCTAAATGGAACTCGAGATAACCTACTTTGAACAGTAATGTGTTCTGAGTACGTGGGAATTAACTGTTCAATGTAATAAGTACTATTGAATTTCCCATCTCTGTACAGATAAAGGGCAACTGCCACCAAAAAACACAGTAATAACAGTAACTGAATGGTAAAAAAATAAACAAACCTGCTTTTCATTATGTCCTTAAAATGTTATAGGTTAAAATAATCTTAAAAGGGCTTAAAAAACAGCAATTAAATCTTTCCATTTCTGTTTTCCAAGACTGCAGCTGAGAAAACGAGAGAGGCCTAAGTGCCATACCGTGCTAG
Source organism: Calypte anna (assembly GCF_003957555.1). NCBI lineage: Eukaryota > Metazoa > Chordata > Aves > Apodiformes > Trochilidae > Calypte > Calypte anna. Next base: position 62,127,646 of record NC_044245.1, read on the forward strand.
CCTTGCTAATAACTCTCTGTGAAAAATCTCATTAATTCAGTCTGGCTCTTCAGATCAGCCGCTAAGACCTTGTATTGTCAGTCATCCTCTGGCCTTTTCAGGATTTCCATAGCCTAACTAGCAGAGTCTCCATGGAAACCATGCAGTCATGCTTTGCACATCCCCAGAACTTTTTGTTCCTGACAAAGCTTGAAAAATCACATGCAGCATGGAGAGTTTAACACAGTGAACTAAACCCTGACCCACACTTATAAATGATAAACCCCAGCATACCAGCTTTATTATAAATGATTTCCTTACAAGATACTTAGCCGAGCCGACAAAATGCTGAACCAGACAACATGGGAGGAACGAAGCTCCAGAGAGAGGAAACAAACAAACTGAAGTGAAACACAGAGTTTCGGGCTAGTTCTGCCTCCTTTGAAAGCACTGGAAGCACACAGATACGGAAGCATTCAGGGAGCAGAATGAGTGCTTTGAAGTTGCCTTTCCCCGAAAACGGTATCCCTTCAGCCCTCCAAAGAGGAGTCAGCTCTCCCGTGACTCTGCGTCACGATGGTGCTGATTCACTTGTCTGGCTGCACGTCCCTGCCAGCACAGACATCAGGAGCCAGGTCTTCAGATGCCTGATGCTCCTGAGACCCTGCCTGAACCTGGGATAACCCTGGCCAAGCATCACCTGCTCCTCCGGCCTGGGAGCAGGAGTTTGGGACGATATAGCAAAATGGGTAGCAAAGGTAGCAGTGGCACTGCCCTCAGTATCAGACTATCCAGTGTTTAACTGGCTGGCTTGTAGTGTACACACGTATCTGATGGAGAATAAGAGGTCAGTGAGTGACTCAGCAGCCTGGCTGCCTTTGCCCCAAGCCTGGACACTCCCTACCAGGTTCTGCAGGGGTGACCGGGGGCAGTGGTCACTGGTTCTGCTGGCATTCCTCATCCCTGCTGATCTGTGGAGGAGTACTCATACCAGCAGCATCACTGCCCAGTGTGAAGTATTGATTACAGGCAGCAGGGCAGGGATGAGCAGACAGTAACTGCCACCAGGAATGAGTCCATGGAAAGCCCCACCACATGGCCAGTGCCTGGCTGTCACTTGTTTGCCTGCTGCCACTTGTTCCTTGGCATTGCAAGAGCCTCCTGGCATTTTTCCACTCTCCTCCCAAGAAGTGCTGCCAGTCCACGCTCAGGGAAGCAGTTGCACAAAGATGCTCTACGTGGGAGGACCAGCAAGAGTCAGAAAGGTCACATGTGGAGAATGAGCCACTGCAAGCCAAACTCGCTTCACCACAGTAAATTCTCAGCACTGGTGCAGATGAGCAACCATTTGCTCAGCACGAAGTCTGAGTTTGTGAGAAAAGAAGTGACTCATAGCTGAGGGTCATGCTGTAATCTGGGAGGACTGCCAGGGGAGGGAGAGAGTCACACTCAGCCTGATCTGTGGTGAGCTCACTCCTTACGTGGGGCGGAAGATGCAATCCACCACAGGAGGATCAGAGAGCCCTGAGTGGGTTGAACTAGTCATCTGGGAGCTGGCAGCTACTAGTTTCCACCCCTGAGTTGCAAATAATGAGTTTAGGATTAGGAAATCAGCCTCACATAGGACAGCTCAAGAGGTGCCTTACACATGCAGTCCCCCCCTGGTGGGATGCAGGAGGTCAGAGTAGGCTTTGTTTCTGTGGATTTCCCCTGGTGTGTCACCACAACAGATGGAAAATATTTCCCCATCTTCTCCTTCCCCAGTGAGGAGTGGTGCACAATCAGCAGAAAGCCTTGGATCGCCAGGGCCTTTCTCAGGGTACCTAGAGTAGCTGGAGCTGGCACAGCATGGGACACACGAGTCTGCTCGACGTTGCCCAAGCTGCTGGAACTCTCTGGGGCTGGTGCTGTAAAAGCTACCAGAATTACCTTGCCACTGCTGTTCTTTGGTACTTATGCTGGTGCTCCTTCTCAAAGCCATCAACCACTGATGCCAACCATCTGCCTTGCTCACTACTCAAGCAGCTGCTGCTTGGTTGTAGAGCATGAGAGTGGCTCAGGTACCTGCAAGGTTGAAACCACAGGTCCATACTCTCAGGTGGGCATTCAGTCCCCCTTGCCTGGTGAAGACTTTGTTGTGCCCTGCATGTTATTTGTTAGGCCAGAGGAAGCAGATGGTGTTGGGATGGAGCAGGAAGCAGAGCGGAATTACAGCCACCACTTGCAACAGCTTCAGTTTATTGATTTGCCCAGGAGGACTGAGAGGACCAGACCTCAAGAGACATTCCTGGGAGATGATTTACGCGAAAGCCTTGATTGCTGCTTGCTGTGCTGTGAAATTGTACATATGTTGCTGTGTTGTGAAATTGTACATATGTTGGATGAAACGCAATAAAACATCTTGTTTGCATCTCTTGCTCTAATATCTTATTTTCTACAGCTTGGCCTCTCTTGCAGCCAGGGCCAAGAGCCTCTGGCAGCCCAGGAGCCATGGCAGCCTGAAGTACTGTGTTGGAGTACAGCCCCAGAAATGATGGCTGCTTACCTGCTGAATGTTGCAAGATGAACCTCTCTTAGGGCACAGTGCTCTGAGGTCCAACAGGTGTTCCAGCAGAAGTACGCAAAAAGTGCTCTGAGTTGGTTGCCCTCAGGACTGGTTAGCCTGGCTCAGTGCTACTGCTCCAGATTCAACTGACCTCTCTGTTGGCTTGCTCAGGGCTGAGCTGAGCCTGTGCTTCAAGCCTCACCTTTTATTGCCCCCCTAATCCTGCTCATGCGCAGTTGGGGCCCACCCTAATCAGGCACAGGTGGGCTTAACACAAGCTCATGCCCACTGCCTGGTAATTAGTGGCACCTGGTTGCCTCATTTCACTACAGCTGAATACAGTGAGAAATATAGCTCTCCTCAGAAAAGCAGAATTACTGAAATACAAGACACTCATGTGTGCTACTTCAGAACTTAGGAAGGTGTGGAGATGGGTAGAGAGCAGGATTTGTTTCCATAATTGTCCAGGTGAAGCAGGTCCTTCTGAAGGAGTGCTTGTCTCTTGCCAGCTGCACTTGACTCCTGTCCCTGGTCCTCCTGCATCCAGATGTTTGGGTACCAGTGAAGGTGACACCTTCATCCAGTTCAGTAAATACCTTCTGTGGTGGACCCAGATGGTTTCCAACCCAGGATGAAAAGGCAAAACTTAATTACATCAGTTCCCCTCAGTTTCCATGCTTTCTTTCTGTATTATCCACCTTTTCTCTGCTGTAGTCTTCCTCAATGTGGAGTGAAAACATTCTTCAGCAAGAATACCAAAAATGTATTACTCTTTTCCCTTTCAGGCAAACGAGCAGCTTCCCTCTGCCGTGTGACTGACCCCTCTCCCCTTGCCTGGTCCAGGATAGTGACAACAGGTTGAAATGCAGGTGCCCAGGCAAGGGTGTTCCATAGGTAAATGGCTCTTTCTTTGCCATTAGCTCCGGGTGGAGGGGAGAAAGTCTGCTCATGGACATTTAGAAGCTGTATTGGCAGTAGTCCCCAGAGACATTGTGGGAGGCAAATCAGCCAAAGCTGACAATCCCACTGCTTTAACTCTTCCCAGGCAACTCATCCAGGTGACACTAGGACATATACCTGTGTCACACCATGTCTGCAAAAGTACTTCCAAGACCAAAACACAGGGCCCAAGCCCATGGCTCTATCACTGCACAGTAAGTTCAGATAAACTGAAGTCCTGAACAAGACTATGGCAGGTCAGCAGAGATATCCACCACTCCTGTCAATATCTGAGAATGGCAATTCATCATCCTCAGCTGCAGCTCAGTAACTCTAAGGCACCATCCAAGGTTTAATTGATGATTTCTGAAAGGACAAGGGAAAGTCTGCAAGCTCTGTGCTACTCCACAAATTTATAATAAGTAAAGTCTACTCATCTGCTTTCCTACTGCAACAGTAGTTCTTTTCCTGAAACTGCAGCCATACTATTCTGGCTAAAATATCGTTCTCAGCCTGGGACATGACTAGAGCAATAGTCCTTTGCCTTGCTCAGAGCAAATAAGGCTGAGCACTACAAGACTTTTCTCCCCAAGAAAAGTTAGTCAGGGATGCTTCCTAGTCAGCAATGCTAGGTCTGTTTTTTGAGAAAGTGGCTGGAGCTTGAGAGCATACCACAAAACAGAACAAAAGCCTTATGAAGGAGGCAAAGAAAACACTGAATGTATCCAGGAGCTTGTTGCTCTCCTAGTCTCAGCTTGTCCCTGCCCGCTGCTTTCATCCCTTCAGGGGACACCTCCCACAAAAAGCCCTTGCTGTCATCCTTAGACCAAGCCAAGGGGATGTTAGGCTTCAGGATCTCCTTCCAGAAGGTATCTGTCTCTGTTCTGAGGTGCAGGAGAGCTGCCAGCAGAGCAGACCAGTCCTGGACTCATCTCTGCTTCTCTCTGCTTCCTTCTGAGACCATGCTCAGAATCTGAACAGCCACAAATCCCACTGGTGTCTGGGCTCAGGCATTTGCACAGAAATGATGTGATTAATCACATCACTTCAGGCACTGCCTATCCAAACCTGCTTCATAAAGGCAGAGTTTTTTCCTTTTCTATTTTCTTTTTACTTTCATGCAGGCCCAGTTTGGATTTTGATAGACAGGGCAAGGGGACATAAATCATGTCTTATGTGCTTTGTAACTCAGAGCTTCCTTAGCTCCACTATAACACTGTGTTGTTGAGATTTCTCAGTACAGAGGGGAAAATCCAAGTAGGATGTTCATAGGTTTTGCACTTTTGTGAAAAAGAGGCTATCAGAGGGACTAGAGATTATATTCAAAAAAAGGAGACAAAGTGTGGGGCATCCATGAACCTTTGTTTGATGAGAGGAGAAAAATGGAGGCAAGGATAGAAAAGTGAGATGGCTACTGAGCTGACTGTGGGAAGTCCACAGTGAAGGGCAAGAAGAGACAAGACAGGAGAGCTTACACAAAGTCTAGATGAAAATTACCTCCTTCAGGATCTTTTCAAAAAATTTAAACCAAGAACAAACACAAACCCTTGTTCAGAAACTTTTGTCATACGGCTCCCACGGTTTTAATCTAGCAGTAGATACCCAATAGTCTTGCAGAAACAAAGCCTAACACTGCCTGTAAATATATACTCAGGCTATTTACCATTTCTCTGACTTCACTTTCTCCATCTTGACAAATTAGTAACAGATACTTTATCAAGCCTTTCATAAAAACTATTTATCAGTAGAGCACTTGGAGAGCAATGTATGATGACCATACTCCTCCATTTTCCCCTGGAAGCAAGAGGAGTTATCGATTTTCAAGTTAAAGTTTCATCAATGGTTAGGTTCTCTGAGAGTTAAATATTATCCCAAATTGAACCAACAGCTAAGCAAACAGATGATAAGCTTTTAGTGAACTCAGGAGTAGTATAGAGAAAAAACCTCCCATGTACTTTCTCTACAGGTGTGCAATGTTTATTCTCTTCCATGAAGCTGTAACTAAACTTTGCATCTGGCTCCACAGTGATTCAGTTAACACAAGATTTTTTCAGGGGCACAATCTGGCTCCTATTTGGCTAGGCAAAAGGCAAATAAGTCTACTGAGAACCTACCTTAAGCTGCCTAGTTTTCTACTAGTTCTGTTAGCAGTTAAAATTTGTATCATCCTAAATTTTATAGAGTCCAGTGACAGTCCTGCTTGGCCCATCTGTATTATGAGCAAAATCTGAGTAACTTCCACTACTAGAAGAAAAATTATTTTCTTTTCATGCCTTAGGTTCTCTATAGATATTTTAATCACAGAGGATAAAGACAGAAGAGAAACTCTTCACACTAGCTCCAAGGAGTGCCTCTGGGTCAACACTTTTAGGCTCACACTCATTTCCAAATGGCTTCTGAACACAGAAAATGTAGAAAATGCATCACAGCAAGGCAAGAGTTGGATGACAGATCTTCTCCACCCATCTCAGATGCTACCCTTCACCTGCATGCAGCCTCACCTATGTTCATGTGTGAAGGAGGTTTCACCTGCTAGTTGCATCCAGAAGGCACCAGCACTGCTGGGATCCTGCACAGGGTATCTTCAAATCATATTTCCACACTGAAAAGCGAGATGTTAATTTATCAGTAAAAACATAACTATGGAGTCAAAATTCAGAAGCCAAGAATTAGTTTGCATCTGTCAAAAAATGCCATTAAAAAGCACCTCTCCTGAGCCCGAGAAATACATTTGTCTCTTCTCTGAAGGAAATTGTAGACTAGGCAAGAATACCTTTTTTTAAGGTTCCTCTGTAACCATAAAAACCCACGTGCCTCCTTCTTCCAGTTGCATGTTCCCTCCTCAGCATCAACCAAGTACTCAATTGGGAGATGCTGGTATGAACTTGCATGCCAAGAAGAAACACGGATCCAAGCTGGAAACAAAGGCTGAGCACATTCTGTGGGGGCTGCACAGTCTACATTCAGTAGCTGGTACGGTGGACTGATGGCTGAAAACTGGGACTTAGCATTCAGGCTCTCATCCCTTAAACAAATGTAGCTCTAAGAATCTTGGAAGACAGGTCTGGTCTTTAGCCAGTAAAGGTGGTCATCACAAAGAGATGGGAGAAGCAAGAAAAAACAAAGAAAAGAAAAGGGAAGGGATCTTTAAAAATTACAGATTCTTCTTGCATTTCACACAGAGCAGGTTTCTTGTGGGTTTCAACACCCAGCTGCTTCCAGGGATGGAATAGACATGCACGTGCCTGCAAAGCAAAACACAGCTGGAAAGCTAATTTTAGGCCTACCAATCTTGGCAATATCCCTTTAACAAGTGAAAAATTTACAATTTTCATGCATATGTACAAACACCAAATTCTTACACTTAATTTAAATGGTTGCTCATGCAGTTTGGTCCAAATACCACCAGGTGTGCCTGTCACCCTGAAGTATGTAACTTTTACCTGGTAAAATGGCAAGATTACCTCCTAATATTCAGAATGCAGTTCTTGTGCCTGCAAGATCCAGTAGAGAATACCTCAGACAACAGCTATCTCTCAGCAGAAAGGAAAAGCTGTGTTTCAAAAGTATTTTCTGGTTAAACTGCACTGACATTTATCCATCATAAGGCTGTTGACTGGTTCAGCTTTTTTGTTTTTACTTAAAGGAAAAGTGGCATTCCTTTTTCCTTCAAAGAAGCAAATGCTAACATTTTAAAAAAGAAATAATTAATAAGCAATATGTTTGTACTTAGAACTGGATTACTGAAAGAACAAGATTACCATTTGCAGCCATGGTTTATAAGGGAAGTAATTTTTGTTATACTAATAATAACTTTGTTATACTAATAATTTCTATTTGGGTTCTGTTTGTACTATAGATAATAGAATCATGGAATCATTTTGGTTGAAAAAGACCTTTAATATCATGAATTCAAACTGTTAATCTAGCACTGCTAAGTCCACCACTAAACTATGTTCTTCAGCACCACATCTACAGGTCTTAAATATTTCCAGGGATCCTGTTTCAATGGTTGATAACCCTTAAGTGAAGGAATTTTTCTTAAATGTAACTTTCTGTTTGGCCTTGGGTTGAAACCCAAGAGTGACCCGGATTTTAAACCTTTTACCTGAACCAGCCAGTACTATAAACACTCCAGAAAATTTAACTTTTGCTCATCACAGACAAACTAACTTACATTCAGAACTGGCCAAATGTTCTAGTATCTGGAATTATTGGTACCAGGAGAAGATGAGGCAACTTGTAAAACACACCTGGTTTTGCCTGTGTCCAATTTGTTGGTACTTCCTGACCCTGTCAATGCTTTCTTTTATCACCCAGGAGGGGCACTCATTTTTATTTCCAGGAGGGGACCTCATTTTTATTTCCGTGGCAACCTACTCTGAACTGCTGGCACAGGGACATGGGCTCTGGTACTGAAGGGATGGTTCAGAGTGCTCCAGTTATAACCTTGCCCTAATCTCTGCTGGAGAATGACATCAAAGGACCATTTAAATCTTGCACATGCAAATCATCCATCTTATGTCACAGGGTTCCTCCCAAAGAGAGAGCTTCCCAGTTACCCACCCATGGATGCCACCAAAATAAAACCACAGACTGTTTCTTTTTTTTGCAGTTCATCGTGCATGGTGGACACACTCTGTTCACAACAGTATGAAGAAAGGCAATAGATCTGTCAACTCACAGCCAAAACATGGAGCAAGCACAATGATACAGTGACAAGCTGTGACCAAGGACACTAAATATTGTGCAGAAAAGATAATACAGTGCCTTTTGTCTGCTCAGATCAGACTAAGAAAGTCACTGGAAAACAATGGATTCCTGCCCTAAGTGGTACTTCTGCATTTTGAAGATATAGGTAAAATCAAAAGCTAGATGTGAAACTCTGCTGTCTGCCTTGCTAGTTCCAGTTCAGGCTTGTTCCAAACATATTTATCAGACACTTCTGTAAACTCTTCTCCGACTGCTAGGTAATAACTTGCATGACACTAAAGGTAATCTCAAATATATCTTTCCTTCCCTTTTTATCTTCTTTAACACCAGAGGCATCCATCCCATCATTTATGTGAGAAGCAGACTGGATAATTTATGGAAACAAAAATAGTCTACTGAATTGAAATAAAATGCTTCAGTATATGTCAGTAATAATGAATGAAATAAATTCTGTCATCACACAGACACTGAGCTTTACAAAAAAAAAAAATGTGCCCACACCCAGAGCAAATGAAAATATTAATTCCAGTATGAAACTGCCTCCCCAACAAATGAGATAAGAAAAGCAGACCCTTTTGACACTGTGAAGAGATTTCAGGATTAAGCAATGCCTTCATCCTTGTAAAATGCTATTACCTAATTCATTGCTAATAGACAGGAGCATTTCACATGGCAGCATGTCTTCATCAGGTAAAGTAGTGCTTGAAATAATCTGAAGCTTGCATTCTAATAAAGGTTGCATTTCAGCTATTTCCAGCTAAACTAAAAACAAAAACGAGATTTGAAATTATTTAACATTAATCTCACAATTTGCTAGATACATCAAATATTGAAAAGCATCTCTCATTATTACCTTCTCCCCTGAGGTGCAATCTGCCAAACTTGATCCAGCTTGCAATAGACGTGTTTATTAGGAAAGGGAGTGCTAACACAGGTATGTAAGCTACATTTTTCTGCTAATCTGCTTGTCACAGGCTATTCCTCAAATCAAGCAGATTTCAAAACTTCATTCAAAAATCTGATTAGCTGACATTTACATTCTTTCTTGTACACAATTTCAGATCAGATGATGATGATGTGGCATTCCTGAGTCAGTGTGAACCATCCATAGCAGAACGAAAACACGATGCCAAAATTACCAGCACCAGTTTAAAAAGAGAAGCCTGATCCAAAATTCAGATCAAAAATGTAAATGTGCCAACTGCTTGGGTGGTTCTTCTTAATGCTTTGATCTAGACTATTGGAAGATAATTTCCAAAATGAATAATAGTGCTGTTTAGGATCTGGCATCTATTTTGCCCAAAGAGACGCAGAGAAATGCATTGACAGAGCTCAGTAAAGAACAGATTTCTAGCCTTGGTGAGGAGGATGCTGAAAAAACAATGAAGAAATAGCTAAGTTTAAGCTTTTTTTTTTTTTTAAATTAAAAAAGTTTGATTGTTTTAACTGTAGCCATTTTGTTTAAGGCCGAACAAAAGCTCTGTTATATTTTTTGCCTTGACTTTACAAAAGTGTTTCTTGTACAACAAAAATGTTGACTCCAAAATTAAAAAGTAAACACTTTTATTTTTAAATATGTAAGTAAGAAATTTAATTTTTTAAATTTTGAAATTAAAATTTTTAAGTTACTATTCCTTTTCTTTCCCTTCCCTTTCCTCCCCTAGCAGTCATGAAGCATGTCAGCTCATTCTGACAGACACACAGTCTGATGGAGATAGTCAAGAGCAGTGCTCTTATTTCAAACAGATTTGTTCAATTAGTCACTCTGTTAGAGGCATTTCAGGGTACAGCTTGGTGCCAAATGACACTGTCCTTGCTGATTGTGTCCTTACCCAAAAGCCATAACTTAACCCGAGTGATTTTTCACAAACATGAATGAAACATGCACAGCAGGATTCTGACCAAATAACTTCCAGATTTTTCTAAGGCTTCCATTTTGATGCATGGGCTCCATAAACCTGACCTGTGCTTGGCAGAACAGTGACCAGCTGAAAGAACTGCTAAAAGCTTGACATAAGATGACTAAAGAAAAAAAAAAAAAAAAAGAAAAAGAGCAAGTGGCTGGTATAGGCTCCACATGGCCAGGCACTCATGTATGTCCTGTTCTTACCACAGAGTTTGCTTTGGATCCCAACCAAGCAGCCAATCCACACTGCAGCTCCTCAGTTTTTATTAGATAAAATTAGAAGACTATGGATCCAAAGGAAGCCCCCAAATGTGGGCTGAGTGTAAGCCCACACTACATATGGAACCACGGTGCCAGAGGTAAGCATCACCCATGTATTCTCACAGATGGGCTATTAACTTCAAGAACCTAATTATGTCAATTTAAATGTCAACATTGCTAATGATGTCACTGCCTATTATTTTAACAGGAGCATCCAACTTCTGTGACTTGGGAATTTGAGGCTGCATGTCTCTTATTTTGTCTTTGGTCCTAGAAGACAGCAGAGACATCTTCAGCTGCCAAAATTTCTAACTTCCACTTCTGCCTTTGGCATCCCTCCACAATACGTTTGAATTTATTTCTATATCTGTCATTGGAAATCATCAGTTTAGGGGAAGCATAAAATTAACATGGAATTAGGCAACAAGGAAAGATATACCATTTGTTTTGCTCCCTTCCCTGCTTGCTCAATAATAGTAGCCACACAGCTTATTATCTGCTGTAGTCGAGGATACTCGATTCCTGGATCTTGCTGCAGAAGGCACTTTGTCACCAGATAAAAGGAAACATGTTTTTTTAACTTACAGAAATTCCAAGTGGATTCTGGTCACGTCAGTAGGGATTTCTTTCCCAAATCAGTATTTTTTTTAACGTGAGTAATTTTTCCTTTTCCTGTGTTATGGCTCGAGACTTCTGTTTTTATAACCCGCAGGAAGCATATTTCAAAAATATTTATTAGCTCATTAAATCAAATTACCCTTGCTCCTGCTGGACCAAATTTTATAGAGTGCCCACAAAAAATCAAAGAGCCTCTACTGCAGCAACAATTTGTAGTGATGGCACAGAAAATTATTCCTTAATCTTTTTAATTAGCAATTGCAAATACTTCAATTTACTAAATCAGAAATTATTGGCAAGAGATGCTCAGTCCACGTGCTGTGGTTCAAGAGTGGAAAGGTAGACAGTCTCTGGGCAGACTGGCCAAAATGAATAAGTGTATTTGTTGAAAGGTCCTAGGAAAAATGATCAGCAACGAAACAGTTAAAAATATTGACCTGTAAATACCTGTAACTATGCTTTAAATTTTAAAAGCCATGCAGGTAGAGAAGAGAATTTCATATTTCTTTTCCTGCTGTTTTTTGTTTGTCCACAAACTCACTGAATTTGGATAAGGAGAAATGCACCCCTTGACGTGCCTGTCACATCATAAATCTGTAGCAGGCAGCTGTTGTATGGTCAGCTGCCTCCAAACCCAACTACCCTCACAGGGTAACTGAGCTGTCACACTGGTTTTTTCACCATTAGTGAATATTTCTCTCATATTAGCTAACCAAATGTTTAAGCACTTTTTTTGTAGTGCAGATCAGTCCAAAAGAATAGCATATATGTTTGCACTGCATTTGATATTAGAAATCACCTTTATATGCTGAAGAACACAGAAAAACATGCAGAAAGTCTGAGAAGAGGCCTTAAATCCTCAATGTGCTATTCAGTTTTTTATATATACTGTTAGTGTCTATATATGTATATACCTGTGCACATATGAGTATGATATCAAAGGACGTCCAGGAGTCAAATACAACAGCAATAAGAAAAATTTTATAACACTGGAGATTTTGCACTCAGATTGAGAATTCCCAGACTTTCTGGTTTCTGAATTCTGGACTTCCTTTGAGCTGATTACAAGCATAGTAGTTCCAAAATTAGAATTTCGTTTATAAAATGTTTCTGCCTTCATCTCCCTGGAATCTGAAACAAAATAAAATCCAGGGATGTAAGTTGAATTTATCTCCAACATTAAACCAGGAAGATTTGGAGAGAGGGTGTCCTTCCATTTCTTTGCATTTTCCCACTTTTAAGTTTCATATTATAAATTCTGGTATTGCATGCTTTCCCTGCATGTATCCCATGATGCTTAATGAAGAAAGATGGTAAAATCAAATGGTTTTTAACATTCTGAAAACTGAAAATATGGGGGCTTCCAAGGAAGTCTTCCTTATTTTCATTTTCCTCACCCTTTCTATAAATGCATTTTAGCATCCAGCTGCTTTACAGCCCAGTCTTAGTTGACATTCTGGGATTTGAAAGCACAGAAGCTTAATAAAGGGTAGAAAGAAAGTCTCTCTTCAGGCTTTGCATGAAAATTAAGGAAAACAAGGTATTTCATCCCCACCTTTACTCAGCATTGCCATCAGAGACATGGAAGTCAGGATAGTTCTTGCTACTCCTGAGTTACAGTAATTTAATATAGAACTTGGAAGTCTATGATGGGGAGATTTAGACCCCACCAGTGGAACAGAAACAAGACATCAGTGTGGTGTGGGCAGCCTGCCTTGGGCTGCCCTCCCATCAGCTGCCCAGTCCAGGCCACCACGTGCCCCTCACCAGTGCACTGGGCCAAGCTGGCTGCACAGTTAAATCTGTAAACCTGGTTAAACCTGAAACCTGCTCGTCCCAACAAAATCCAACCAACTAAGAAAAAAACAAAACAAAAACAAAAACAAAAAAGAAAAAAAAAAACAAACAAAAACCAAAAATAAAATAAAAAAAAAAACCAAAAAAAACCAAACCAACCCACAAAACCCAAACAAACAAACAAACAATCTGCAGCAGATCCCTTGGTATAAAATCTTAATATGAATAAAACAATGGAAGAGAGAGGGCTAAATCCTTAGGTGGGTGATGCCCAGGCATCTTGGTGTGCTGTGCCAGGAAAAAGTGCTTGGAAAAGTCTTAGGACACTGGAGCAGCAGCGGGGAGGATGGTAAAAGCAGCCATGGATGCCCCCGGGGTGAAGGCCAGAGGGAGATAAAAACAGCAGGTATTCAGCAGGTATCTGAGAGGCTTTCCTGCCCTTCCTGTGCTTGAGAAGAGTTTACTCACATGATGGGTGCCTGGGGAACATGAGAAGGTTTTCCCTGACACCAAAGGCTGGACTTTGCGTGCAGCAGGCAGAGGAACTGAAATTAAAGCTGACACCAGGCAGTCTGGTGTTACATCTGTCTGCATTCCTATTGATCTGAAGGCTTAGTCTGCATTCTGGCTTTATCAGCCAGTGGCATCACGACTGCCATCTCTTCTCTCTCATCCTCCTAGCCTGGAAAACACTTCTGAGGGTGCTGAGAGACAGTTATCAAAGATCCACTGCCTAAGAAAAGAACAACATGCCTCAGAAGAAACAGCTGCCTGGCACCTTTGAAGAAAGTTTCCTGACACTTTTTCTATTTAATTAAAAAAAAAAACAAAACCAAAACAAAAACCCAACCTCAATATATACATGATGTTTCGCCTTGCAGATCGTTTCAGAACTGCTTCTGACAGTGGTGGATTATAATGAACCTCTTATCAAGACATTGCCAGCTCAAGACAGACAATGTGTGTATGTATATGTGCAGATCCCAGTCTTGTTAACATCAGAGAGTGAAAGGGATGGTGTGCAGGAAGATTTATCACAGGGATTTATTCACGCACACAAAACAAAGCAAAACAAGCCTGTGTCTTTTGCAGAGAGGTTTTTTGCTCATGATTGTCTCATAAATGGGGAGTGCTGACCCACAGAGTGAGGCTGATGGAAGGGTCATCTGCCTGGATTTTGCTCCATTTGATTTAATTATTCCTCCTCTATAGCTGTCACACACAAAAAAATTATCTCAAGGAATACAATAAAAATCATCCCACTACCAAAAGGACGATACAATACAAAATCAGACTCTGTCAAAAGGAGGCTAGGAAAGAATTTTCACTTTCTGCATGCTGTTGTAATTTAAGGGCAGCAAAAACACATCTCCGTGTGCGTAGAGTGGATTTAAACAGGAGTATCATAATTGGGCAACACTATAAATTGTCCCTTACATCTTCATACAAAAAACTGAGATGCAAGAATACCCTGTTGAGGCTATTAAAACTACCTCATGCATTGCTAAGAGGTAAAACAGTAGCAGGCTCTTAAAGTTGTGCTCTCACCCATGTCTTCTTAACATGGGCTTGAAGAGAAGCTGTAATTAAGCCCAAAACACCAGAGCTGCTCTGATCTTCAGTATTTAGCATTTAAATTCCAGGCCATGGAGTAGACATTGATGCTACTGAGGCTGGCATTTCACAGCACAAGACATGAAACCACAGCCGTCATGCTATTATTATTCCTGATACTAATTCTTATTAATGAGAATTGCCTAGAAAAAAAAAAAATCCAAAATGTAAAAACCCAGATACTTTCTGTGAATCTCACAACCAGCGGGTCAGTTCAGATAACACAGAAAACTAAACAATCTATGGATCAGTAAGGTTTTACCTAGCCAAATGTAAGCTCCTTAGCTCAGCTCTAATATTTATGATAGGCTTAATCCAGTAAACAGATAAATTGGTATAAGCGTGAAAGACCACACAACTGCATGTAGGCAATAAAGACCACACACATAACCCTCCTTAGGCTTAGGACATTAGGAAAATAAGGATGTGCTAAAAAATTTAGAGGATTGGACTGAACAAATAAATAGTGGTCATTAGAGTTGAATAATGGGACCACGAATCCAAACAAATAGTCAAAGTTACCAGGCAAAAGGTTCCACAGTTTATTTTAGCATTGCTTTCATGTCAGTTTCATGCTAACATAATGGGCAAAATTGGGATTCCTTTCCAATCTATAGAAGGTTTTGTCATTGATTTCTCTGGGGCAAGAATTTGACCCTATGATTTATAGCACACAAGATCTTAGTACCCTTATGTGAATCTACTCCAGCATAGAATAAATAAAACCCAAGCAGTAAAATACAAGAACCACTACTGAAAAAGACAAGTCCATATTAAATATACACACCCCAAGAAAAAAAGGTCTTGCTTTAAGCATAACTTGAATCATGGAAGGAGACCCACACAGGTACTGGAAAGCTCAGATTCTTTTCTCTAAACCTTTCTGTTAGAAATACAGGGTTAAGTCTTGCTGATGTGAAAGTGCTCACTGGCTTTAAGATTAGCAATATACTTTGGAAATCAAGACAGAGAATTCTTCTGAATTCTCTGTTGGAGTAAAATGGTTTTAAACCTCTGGTTCATGAGCTCTGTAGGGTAAGCAAGAGCTCATTGAGAAAAGCACATCAATTATCAGAGAGCTTAAAATCTCCTGTTCAGAAGTCAATGCCTGTACAGGGATCATCTCCAATAGCAAACAAACTGGAAAACAAGTTGCAAAGCATTGAGGCAGCTTATACAGGAAAAACCACAGGACAACCCTGTGACTTTCTACTCAGACAGCCATATTAGATAATGCCAATGGTAATTTCTGGTCTCATCATTTACATGTATCACAGGCAGTGATATCTTAGGACATATAAAATCCTACTGTTATTGCACTATTCCACACCTCTAATTAAACCTTATCTGCCTAAAGTACTCTTACATTACTGGATATATGCAAGTGAGCTACCTGATATTTGCATAGAGCTTTGTACATTCAAAAAGCTTTGCAAACAATAATGAAGTAAGCCTCACAAATACCATGCTCATGAAGAAGAGAAGTCATTAATTCCACTTTTACAGGTAAGAAGAGTGAAGCAAACAGATGCTCATGGCCATACAGCTACTCAAAAAAGGTAACAGAAGCTGCCAATCTGTAATGCAGCATAATCCATGTTAGCTGACCATCCCTCCTTTTAGCAGAAAACTGGCACACACGATGGCACAACACAGGGTATTTTACTCAGGTTTACAAAGGGGCAGAGAACAGGCATGCTAAACCCCTCCATGATTTAAATGAAAACATACAGCAGCAGTAACTACTTTTCAAGCGTAGCACCCGCCCCACTATATCTATATTTTTTTAATTAACTAGCAATTTCTGGTAGAGCAATTTGTGTTCAGCTAAGCCCAAGCTGGTACCAAAGCCATGTTTTCAGTCCTGAGGGTCAGCTCCTCCTCTCATGCACTCAGAACCCCTGAGTTCTCAGGGTCTGTATTCAAAAAACAGACATATAGGAACCTTAGTAGTCTTAAAACATGAATTCCCTAATAAAAACTGCATTTGAAGACTATTCTTAGAGTTACCTACTAACAATCAGAGAAACTTGTGAAGTGAAAAAGAGAAAATTAACTTTCCTAATGAAATAGTATTTGCTTTCCCTATCGGAGTATCAATAATTTGCTCTTAGGTATTATCTTCTTCAGCATTGCCAGCTCCCATTACATGATTATGCGTTTCAAGATAATTGGGTATTTGCTTGATTTTTTTGAAGGATTCTTATTATTTTACCCTCTCTTCATATTGCATTAAATTGCCATTCTCAGCCCTGAAAATCCTGCTGAAATGGCCAGCAGGGCAGAAACCATGTGTTGGCTACATGGCACAGGCCACTTTGTCCTTGCAACCACCGTAAAAAGGGAAGTGGCACTGTCCTTTGGAAAGAGCATTTATTATTCATGCTGCAATAGTGCCTGGAGGGCCCCTCAGCAGATAGGGTTCAGGTTGTAGCTGGCACTCTACATCCATGTAAACAAGACATAGATCTCTGCTTAGCATGTGAGCATATGGTTAAATACAACAGTGGAGCAGAGTACGTGTAAGAGCACAATCTTTTGGCTCCTTGGACTCCTTGCTTGTCCCTATTACACCAGGCACATGAGCCCAGTGATTTTTGCAGAGTGTCTGGTGCAGTGGGGAGGAGGGAAAAGGGCTTCAGGGTGAAAGACTGATATCAGGAAGGGCCAGCAGATCCTACAGGCTCTTATCTGGGGTTCCTTCTGGCTCTGCTGGTCTTTGTTGAAGGCTTTCATTAAGGAGTAATGTTAATGATAAAAGTAATATGAGCAGTCATCCTAGATCAAGCAACTTGCTCTAAAGCTGCAAAAGGAACAGGAAGATAACCCTAGAAGCATGCAAAAGTGTTTGGCCTCTGTTGGCTAAAGATGGAACAGGTCAAAAAACAGAGGCACAGAAGCTCCTTGAGCACTGCAGAATAGGAAAGGTAATGGAGGCTTGCAAAGAAAATGGATGTTGCACATGGGCACATGTGGGAGTACTTAACATGAATTACTCTCAGTCTACACAGAAAAACTGATCCCAAACCTGACATTCAACAGCATGGGTTTCAGTCCTCTGATACCTCAAAGAAAACTTCTCACATAAGTACTTACCTTTCTTTATGCAAGTTGATACCATATTAAAATCAAAGAGGCCATTTTCCCCATTTGATTTGTGCAGGACAACTGCTCTGGATCATCTCTCCAAAACAGCTGGGAAGTCATTCCTAAATTTACTCTGTGTCCAGTTACCATGCTTTTATCCTCACAACAGCAATGTCCTTTGGCTCTTCCTCTGATTGCTGAGCCCCGTATCTCTATAGACAAAAAGCAGCCTAAATTTTATTTTCCTAGATTAAACAAGCCCAGCTCTTATAATGCCTCCTGGGAGATATACTCCCTAATTTCCCAGTCATCCAAGCAACCTGTCTCTGCAGTCTGAGTTTAACTTTTACCACTGGAGATGACCAGAACCAGGCAAACCTTCCTTAACAGAAGTCCAATGAACTAATGCTCCTGTTTCTCCCTTCTTTGTTGAAAATCATCCATCAGATACAACTTTTATTTTTTACCTTTCTTTTTTCCCCTGGTCACACCACTTCAGAGATTCACTGACATTCTGTGATTGACTAATAGGCCGGTCTTGTCTTTCTCCTTCTCTGTCATTTACAATTGATGGTTTTCCATTTTAACATAAATTCTTATTAGGCCCTAAGTGATTGCCCATGCTATTACATTCTATCATGCAGCTCCTCAAGATCTCATTTCATGTTGCTGAAGGATGTTACATTAATTCCTTGCACTAAGGATGCATCCCAAATTTATCATTGGTAAAAGAGGAGTACTATTTTTTAAGTAAGTTATGAGATTATTATACACACAGGAAGGTTGTTTGGAAAAGAAGGAAAAAAGGAAAGGTCACAAGAAAGGTGAAGCAGGTAATTCAGTTGTCCATCTTTAAGCCTCGAAATGTAAGCTGTCTGTTCCTGTTCCTGCTTTTATTTTTTGGAGTGTTTGGCTACATTACTCCCCTCTGAAGAAACTAAGTCACTTTATCACACTCAGGAAATTATTCTCACATCAGTTCTTCCTTCCCACCATCTTTCGCATGTCTATATTACTTGGAGAAAATAGAGGCAGAGGAACATTAAATGCTTTTGCCAAGGTTTTCTTAACAGCTCCAGGAAAATGGTATTAGTATCTGAAGACTCTCCTTTCTCTGGAGAGACCCTTATTCCAAATCCAGCCCACTGAGCACCCTCCACCTCTCTCTTCACCCAACATCTATTCAGTTCTGACTCTCAGTTTATAAAGAGAGGTACCTGGGCTTAAAGGAGCTGATGAGAAACAAATCTCTAAGTGTCCTTCAGCATGGTGGGGGAGGAGGACCTGAATATTGTGGCAGATTCAAAGGAACAGCTAGAAAGCAGCTGGAGGGCTTTGCAAAAAAAACCACCAACAACAACAACAAACAAACCAAAACCAAATAAAAAAAATAAAGCACTGCACACACACAGAACAGCAGCGTAGAGGGTGCCATGCACAACATTAATTATAGGCATGGTATGGAAAACAATATTCAGCATTTCCAGTGCAGAGCATTCAGGATCAGCCAGTGACACTATTTCACACTTCCCAACACACCTCCACTAGGACTTGATTTAACATTATAAGGTTCCAAATCTGTCAAGGTGTGACAATTTGTATGAGTGAGATTTTGGATGTCTCACTGAAATACGCATTGCAAAAAAAATGTAAAAAAACCTTCATCACAGGCCACAGAGATTTCACAGGCTGCCTTAAAAGATGAATAATAAAAGTAAGGGAGTGTCCCTAAAACAAATCAAACTTGGCAAGGCTAGGTTTCCTTATTAATTAATTTTTTAGCATCTTCTCTCCAGCGGCCTGCCTCAGCTGTCTCCCTCTGTGTGCAGTTAATGATCTTGTTGAGCAGATAACCAATCTCTGGTTGATTTACAAGGCCTTTTATTGTCTGAACTGTCTATAATTTTTTTAATAGAGTTTCAGTTGATATTGCAGTAAAACAAGGTTCATTTTACATATTTAATGAAAAAGTGAAAACAAGCCAATAAGGATACCAAAGGACCAATTTGCCATACTGTTTCCACATAGACTGAAATATCTTACATGCCAAATATCTGCAAAGCAAAGTAAATGCGCAGGCTCTCTATGCTACATCTTATATTTAACAAAAATGAAAACTGCATAGCACTCTCAACACCTCTTCCCTGTCACGAACTGCTGAAATGTTTTTCCCCACTACATTAGAAGGATGTGTTCTCTCTCTGTTTCTGAGCAAGCAACAATATATTCATGTCTTAGCAAGGTAGTGCAAAGGTTTTAATTGTGCTCTGTTCCAAGAACCCTACCTGATGGGACCACAAAATGTCGATATTTGAATGAATCCTCCTGCTGCAACTCAGCACAATGTACTCCACATCAGTGAAGCACGTACTGAGAGCCAGATATTTTAGAGTGATTGATTATGCACTGTGCAAGCACAAATGAAGCCTGTGCATAGGGAGTGCACATACTCTCAGCAGCGGCTAACTCATGATTTCCACTTGGGTAAAGTAAAACACACAGGAAACACACAGGAGCCTGAAGAAGCGCTTGGTTATTTGGTATGGACTCCAGCATAATGCACTTGAAAAAGAGTTATTAAGAGAATAAGGAGTATGTCAGCTCCTGGTTCTTCATCACCCTTCCTTGGGTGGAAGCAGCCCCAGAGGGGCCGTGTGCCAGGCAGTGCCAGGCACAGCCCTGAGCAACCGTCAGCCCCAGGACCCATCAGATCACCCTCCACAGCAGCAACCCACACTTATGAGGGCTCCCCATTCCCACCCAGGCTCTAATTCCAATAACATTAAACACCATGCTCCAAAGATACCAGACTCTGGACACAAGCATCTAAGGCAAGTTTCTGTCCACAAGAGCAGAGCCAGGGGTGGGGGTGATGCAGGCGAGCTGCTAAGGCTCCCTAGACAGGGTACTCACAGCCAGCTTTTCCTCCCTGTCACCTCTGTGTTTTTTAAGCCACTGCACACTGTTATTGCCTTATGGCGATTATTTTCACTGCCAGCAGAGTCTTTTGCATATTAGCAGCCACTAATCCCATTGCATCAGCCAGCTTAATTGGTGTAGGCTGTTCTGATTCCCAACCTCTGTCCTCCACTCCTTTCCTCCTCTCCTCCCCCCCCTCCCGTGATGTTTAAGGGATGTACCAAATCCATAGTGTTTCTACATCTGAACGAAGCATATAAAAGCTACTTGGTCAGATCTGGCTAATTGGGGGGACTTGTGGTTTAGTGGATAGGAACAGGCCTAATCAGGGATGGAGGAGGAAGGAGGGGAGGGAAGGGGGGGCTCTTTTTTTATGAAAATGTGGACCTCCCTACAGTAATTCCCCTTCAGCTGCTGCCTCACAGATGGACCTTTTAATTGAATTTTCTTACAGGCCTGAGGGAGGGAGTTCATTTCAGGTCAGGTGAGGCAATTGAAGTGAATCTAATAGCTCTAGTTTCTTTTCATTTGGAGCAGAGGGAAGTGTGTTGTTTTGTATTTTTTCCTTCCCCCCCTCCCTTTCAGCTCAACTAAAAAGTTTCAATTAAAAATTGAAACACACACATGGTGATTTCCAAGGATTTGTTGTCTTCATTTTGCCACAAGTGGCAGCAAGGTCAGCAATGGGAGAAATCTGAAGCAGTTTTGCATCCTGTTCTGGTTTTGTTCCCCACACAAGGAGGAATTCATTGTGTGCAATGTTCACAAAAACAGAGTGAAAGCATTCTCTTATCTTGTACTGGCAAACATAAACATCTTCCAGATCTAGAAAACTGTTGTTATTCCAGTAGCATTTTTTTTAACATCATGATACTTTCTAGGCACAGCAGCTCCTGCCTCAACAGGTTTGCATTTAAACTAGTGAAAAATGAGAGGGAGCCATCTCAGCTAAAGCACTCTTGAGCAGAACTCGCTATGTCTGCACTGGGTAAGAAAGTCTGGGCTTAGAACTTGTGTGGTATGAATGTAGCTTACACCAGTGAAAAAAGTCCTTCCAGTGTGGATTTCCCACCTTGCAAAGATTTCCAGAGCCAAATAAGCCCTGCCAGCAAAAGGACATTTATTCCAGCATATGTTTACACTAGGGTTTTTCCATGGAGCAAAGCTGTAGAATTTTCTGACGTGAGCCATGTCTTTAGCACATCAGGGGATGGTATCTTCTGGTTCAGAGCAGGTACAACTCCACATGGAGGGATACACAGAGGAAGACCATGAGCTACATGGTACAGGTTGACCTTGTCCTCTGGGAACATTGCCACCAGCAGCAGCAGAGCCAGGATGTCTCCCTGAGAGCTTTGCCAGCAAAGCAGGCAAGATTTTCTCAAGAGACCATCTGGTCACCCTACTGCCAGGGCACTCAGAAAGTAGGATGCCACTCCAGGCCAATTGCAGTCAAGGACAGGGATCCTGCAGGGACAAGGAGACTGAGATCCTCTGCAGCTGCCTGGGCAGAGCTTTTGAGGTCCCAAATGGATTGCAGGGAGGGGAAGATGATCTTTAGAGGTCCCTTCCAAAGCAAATTAGTCTATGGTTCTATGATGGGCATATTGTGGTCACAAGTCTGGTCAAGGAGTGCTGGTTTCACTTGGCTGAAAGCCTCTTTTGGTGCACCACAAGCCTCAGCCTCATATATGTTTCATTAGCCAGCATACAAAGCTTTAGCTTTTTCCTAGTTATGGTGGTGTCAGACAGGGGCTGGAAGGGTTGCTGGCTTTTTGGGGTGGCAAATAGCTTCCTGCTGCCACTCAGACAAATACATCTTGCACCAAGCACAGCGTGTGGGACTGAATAAGTCAGCCTGGACCTGGCACCAGCCCCAAAACTATGAACATCTGCTCCTAAGGGGAGACCATGCTGCCTGCAGCTGTGTTGCTGTTGTGACCATTTCTCTGTCTTGAGTTCAACTTCAGACTTCCTAGGAGTGATGAACTACCTGCAAAGCTTTGGGGCTTCATGCAGAACCTCCAGAGAAAACTCCTGCCACCAGCCTTATATTCTCTTTACATCAGTTTGCACCTTCACTGAATAAACAAATGCACTCAGAAAGCTTGAAAACCACCTCTTTAAGGACTGTTCTGATGAAAAGATGCCTGTGACTTTTTTTTGTGTCTTTCAACCTAGTTTAAACAAGGAAGTCCAGAAGTTCTCATGGTTTCTCATGTATGAACCCAGGAAAGCATTGAGGCAAACCATCCCATCACCTTACATGTAACACAAGATGGCTAGTATAGCTTCTGCAAAATACCTCATCTAGAGATTTCCAAGAGAAAAGCACACCTAAGAGAGGGATGGAGAGTGAGAGACTCTTCAGAGTGGATAGATGAAAACTAGTGTATTAGGCAAGAAGTTACTGCAAATGTGAATTATGTTGCTGACATAGGCTTTTCAGGTCGTCAGTTTCTACGAAAAAGCAAAGCACTCCCAAAAGAGTGTCTGGAGATGCTTGTGCAGACCATCTCAGAGAAGGCCACAACCAAACAAACAGAAAGAAACCCACCATAAAATGTACATTGACTGGATTACTTTATGGCTTCATCTCATGTCTGGTGAATGGCCCTGGTCACAACGTATAAGTTTAAAAAAAAAATCACATCTTCTGTCAACATATTCATATATTTAAATGTTTTATGTTGTAATGATATTTCTTTTATAAATGTGACATCATTTAATTTTAAATTTTCAAATGCTAAAGCTGCAATTAAATTATTTTGAAACTTTCTGAGGAGGAAGAGGAGAGGGTAGATCTTGGCATAGCTCTGCTAGCAACATCAAATAGCAAATGTCTGTACTTGTATCTGTTTAAAGCAAAGCTAAACCACAGACTAGAGAATCTCCTTTTCAGTTGAGTCCTTTGGTTTAATGATTCTGGGTGTTTTAAGACAAGTTCACCTAGCATGTGGCTCCCCTGCTGGATTTCCCAGCATTATCTCATTCACAGGCTTCCTTTTTGCTGTTCATGGGGATTTTTTTAAGACCTAAAAATGCATGTAAGGGCAGCTTGTCCAGCAGGGCCTGGGTGCAAATTAAATCTGGGGAGAGGGTCTGACAGAAGCCTTGGGACTTCCTTATTACTATTTGCTTTATACCGCCCCATTTAGAGGCCCCAAGTGGAAACAAAGGTATCAGGGCAGTGCATCCCTGCTGCCAGGAAAAAGGAGGGGTGGTTTAATCAACCATCCGTGCTGCAGTGTAGCAGAAGGGGCAAAAAAGCCGCATATTTAGGACCAGATGCTTCTCCTTTAGATGAAAGGAGGATTAAAACATTTGTGCTGAAAACTGCAGCGATCTCACTGTTGTAAATACAGCACTGCATGTCTGACCTTGCCCTTTCAAAAGCACTGAGCAGACTCTGAGGCTGTGGCAAGGGTACACAGAGGTGAGAGGGGAAAAAACATCAGTGGGAAACATGCAATGAAAAAGCTCAAACCACACAGGGAAATGCAAATGATGCGTTTGCTCCTCCAAGGAAACTTGCTTTAGTTTCAGAACACATCGCAAATGCCCTAAAACTTTTCCAGTCAGAAAGAAAGGGTGCTGATTAAATCCACATGTGGGGTTGACTCTGGCAATATACCTGGTTTGCCTTGAGACACCCATGTTGCTATCCACAGGCAGAAAGATTTCTTTCAAATGCAAGGAAGAATTGAGAAAAAGCATTGCCCAGTAGAAACAATCAGCTGAATGTTTCAGAACAGCTGCCTCTGCTGTAAAGCCTGTTCAGGACGCACTGCTCTTGCTACAAGAACTGTTTTTTCTTCTCTACCACCCCTTCAGCACCTACAGAAGTATGCAAAAGGCTTTAATGCCCTGCCTTAGAAATGCCCAATGAACAAACAATTTTTTGTTTTGTTTTGTCTTAAAATTTTTTTCAAGATACTGTATTTTTATTTGTATATATTAAAAAGTTTCCTGCTGCCTGAGAAGCTATAAAATGAGGAAAAAAATAGCTTTACAATTAAATGGAATTTTAGTCTTAGAAGCAAACGAATAATAAACTCAAGTTTCTTCATTGTTTCCTCTACTGTTAAGCATCTGCACCCATAAAACTCGGAAAGGATTAAGTCTTTATGTGTGAGTCATCTCACATATTACTAGATCCTGAAACAACAATAATTTGTCTCAAGCAAAGGAGAGTTGCAGCAGTTTCTCAAGAGAGAGTTTGTCAAAGCAAAGCAGAAGGCAAAACTGTTCCTGGCCACAGCAGTGCAGACATAAATGAGAGCACATGATGTGACACACACCATTCAGAGACTAATACACCAACCTGCTCAGTCCAGAAACTCTGAATGCTTCTGTCAAATTAATTTCCCATATAATAATCTTCCAGAGATGCAAAGATCTAATTATAGGAAGCACCTAATAATGGAAAACATAAGCTTTAAAATTGCTAATAGATCAAAGGCAGGGAGCTGGGAGATTGAATCTTTTGCATTGGGCATTGCATTTCTTTTGAAATTTCAGTGTGCGGGGATGAGAAAAATGGGTACAGTTTCCCTTTACATGACAGGAACAATAATTGAGTAGGATTATATGTCATCCATGAAAATACTATATTTATGCCTCATTGTAATCCATTCATTGGTTTATGGATCCGAAGTCCCACGGGTAGTGTCACAAATCCACATAATGTCCCCGAGTAGTGGATTTTGCATTTGGATCTGTGATGTAGCTGGCGGACACAGAAAATGCCAGGAAGCCAGGCAGATCCCAGGGGAACTCCCAGGCGGACACGCTGATCATGGCGGCCGCTCCACTGCTCAGGTGGGACACACAACCCCTGTCTGCTCTCTGCAGGGAGCTGCTCTAACCTACAGACTGCCTTCTCCTTGGTCATGAGAGATTTTATCTATTTACCACCTACAAGCATCCCAGGTAGAGATCATATCTTGCATGGAGCCGTTTCTTCTTTTGCCTAAAGCTGGCAGAAGCCCAAGCCTAGTTTCTCCTTTTGGACTATCTAGACATCACTACTACAGCCAAATCTCATAAACCTGAGATCCACCATTATTTCTTTATTCATACATCAGAAGTAATCCTACACAGTAACATCTGATAACCCTCCCGGTAGAAGATTTCCTGTGTGGCTTTGCACAAGATCTATACTTTGACTTCCCCTTGGAAATTGAGGTTTCTTGTTTTTTCCTGGCAATGCTTTTCTTACTTAGCCTTTTAGGTTGTACATTTCCTGAGACAAAGACCATTTTTTATTTCATGCCTGCATCAGACTCAACTAGGCTCCAGTCTTGGGTGAAGCTTTAACACAAGATCATAACAGTGATTTAAAAAAAAAAAAAAAAAGTTGACAAGACCTTATAACCACTGCTTATATGGATTACATATGTCTGCTGGTAGAGGGAGGTGCACTTCAATAAAAAGCTTTCTTCATAAATCATTAATCAGGTACTTACAAATATCTCAGCTGCCAAACCCTTGAAGCTTTTCAGTCTTTAATAAAGATAGGAGGAGCAGTTTAAAAAGTTGTCACATTTCCTTAGACATGCATCTCAAACGAAGATACTGGGTGTTGGTCCATTATTGAAAGTTACAATAAAGTAATAAAACTATCCATCCAATGTTACAGCTTGATTAAACACAGCCCTATGCTGCAATTGCAGCTGCGTATGAGTCGCCTGTAACTACAACATGAATCCACAATTGTGCCTCAATAAACAGACTCAAATGGAAAACAACAGACTAGCGCAGTATGATTCTGAAGACTTTATGCCTGAAATTTATCTTCATGTCAAAACCCCACCCCTGGTATCACTTGTTCAGCAATGCTCCTGTCATGGGCAGCAGTATTTTTTTGAATAACCAGTGCCACAGCAGAAGCACCAAGGATCTACCTACAGCTTACCACTGTGGTCAAACTGGGAAGATGCAGCTGCATGGTTTTCGAAACAAAACACTTTAATCTTAGACCTTTAGTTAAAAATCAGACAGGTCATTTCATACCAAAAGTCTTGAATCTAATATGATCTCAAAGTACACTAAAACTTGAGCAACAATTAGTCCTGTTACTTCGGTACCACTACTAGGAAGGCCCTTGGTGGATCCAACACGTGGACCCAAATGTGTTAGTAGTAAAGCAGATAACCCTCTCCTAGATGCCTTGGTTAACTTTTTTACAAATGATTCTTGCACATTGTATTTGACACCTAAGGTCTGTAATTTCTGTAATTGCTAGAAGAACCTGAAGAAAAAAAGCAGACATGGTGCTCTTTTGAAAGAAGGGTCTACATTGAAACTGAGTCCCCTATTACAAGTGGGAAGATTGATCGACAAGAAAAAAAGGAACCAGAAGTTGAATGGTGTCCCAGCCTTTAACTTCCCAGATTATTTATCTTTTGTTAAAACAAGATATCTACAATATAGTGGCTTAACAGTTCTGGAACCTGTATTCCTGGTATACATATGGCTCTAACTACACCCTTTCATTTCACTTGGGCCACCTGATAGTTAAGACATGATCTATTTCTGACACTACAAAAACTGAAGAATAGGATCTTTCAAAGGAGACTTTTGACCTGAGAAACAGCTAGTTATTATGAAGCAGGACTAGTGAAGCAAGAGTGCAGCTGCTGGTCTCAGAACAGTACTTACAAGGAAGATCTCCACACTTCAAGATGTCCAACCACATCTGATGTTCCTCATGCACAGAGCATCTCCTAGGAGGACCAAGGATGACAGGAAGCAAACCCATCCATGGAGCAGCACAACCTTTTGGAAAAACACAGAAGTTATTAGAATTGTAATGGAAGTTTTCTGCCAGTTACAACACTGCTGCACCTGCTAAGCAGATTAATGAAGGATAGCAGTCTCTCAGGGATGAACTCACCTTTCATTCTCATTAACTCTGGCTAGGAAAGCAAGCTGGAGAAATACTGGAAATTTTACTCAGGTAAATGTATAACAACAGGAGCTAGGAAAATTTTCTGCGTTGCCTTGAGCTTGTGAACCACATTTGCCCCCCCCCCCAAAAAACACAAACAAACAAAAAAAACAAAACAAAAAAACCTCAACACCTTTTCATAAAGACAATGAGGTGGTGAGAACTGTGCACCATCCAGTCTGAAAAGAAGTGTTTTTTGTGGCCTTACTGGATCTTGAGAAGGTATTTAGACTTATGTATGATAGTAATTGTCTTAACTGACTTCTACAGAGCTATCCTGAACACTGGGAATGGAGGTGTGAATGGCTCAAGTGTGGGTCAGAAGAAGACATATACTGATCCCCAGTTTTCCCTCAGGTGCCACCACAGCTTCGCCATCCCTACCCCACATACCAAACCGTGTGTGTCTTCCCCATGAGGGCCTGGGTGCTTCATCCCTTGCTTAGGTGGGTGCACTTGACACGAAGCCAGCGCTGCAAGGGTTAAAAATGGACTTTTTCCACCCAGAGGGCTGAGCTGACTCCTTTGAAGCCATTAGTCCATTGTATAAATCCCTCCTAGTTTTGAGGATTACAGAACAAATACATTGTAATGGCTCCATAGGAGCCTGGCCCGTGGGGTCACCCTGACATTAGTTTGTGCATTATGTCCCAAGTGACAAAAATCGAAGCACATTAAATGCTTCATGAATGCGAAATGTCCAGAGTTTTAATCTTGGGAGCTCTGCAGTCCTACAGCTTGTCTTGAATGCCCTGCAATCCACAAAGCGGTCTGATTAGAGAGGAGATGGCTTCAGCTGACATGCTTGCACTGGGCAAATTCAGACAGTTTCAGATTTAGAGCAGTATTTGCTCAGTGAGGGTTGGGATGGGGTTTGTCTATCTTTATGCATTATAGTAGAGCCCATCCAAAAAAGACATACATAATGTATGCAGAAAAAATTCCCTTCCATTGTAAGAAAATCTTAAAAAAGAAAAAGGTTGGTCTAATAAGACACTTACAGACCCTTCATAGATGAATGACACCAAATAACTACACAATTTCTGCACTTGCCTCCAGGTGAGAAAGATATTAATGGAATTTATGAGCAAGGAGAATAACTTAAAAACTTAACAGGGTCCCTGCAAGACTGCCACCTGACAAATCATCTTAAAGCAACTATGCCCTCTTGGGTTAAAAATTAAAAAAAAAAAAAAAAAAAAAAGACATCCCTTTACTCTCCACTCATTAATTTGTGAGGTGGAAGAATTTCTGCAGTGTTCATCACCGTCACCTCTGCCTTACTCTGCTCCAGCTTTTTGTAAGCTAGCAGAGCTTTGTGTTGACTTGAAACTACCTGACTTTGATAAGCAAATTTGATTTTACCTACTGCTCAGCATACTCTTCATTAGTTGTACTTTTCAATAGACATTTCAGTCTTTACCAAGAGAATTTCTAGTCCTGGCAGAGACAGACACCCCAGTAGTGCCTAGCAAAGGATAGAGGGGAAAAAAAAAAAGAATATTACAGGATTGAAATGCTGCCATGTAACAGTTGAAAGAGTTAATAGGAACTGGAAAATACTGACACTTTCACAGACACAAAAACATATGCTACAGGATCTGGCTGTTTGCTTTGGGGATTGTGTTGCAGTCGCTAATCTTTTTAATAGAAGTATTCATAAAATACAAGTGATTATTTGCATTTTGTTACTTATTCTCTGGGGACTAATATGCTGCACTCTCTCTCATAAATACAAACCTTTGACATTTTGCAAGAAATAAGCATCTATTCTGTTAAATTACATTTGAAGATACACTTTACAAAGTTAAATTTCACTTTTCAGTGTAATACCAGGGATCCTGTTTCCTCCAGATGAACACACTTCTACACTGGAATATTTATAATTTTAAAGGACCTTCCTGAATGTATTCTTTATGGACTTAACTGAAGAAAAACAAGGATTGTTTCCCAAGCCAACACTTTGCAAAATTGCACAGCAGTAGATGTTTTCAGCCAATCTGACATCGTGCTACAATAACATTGTAACATAACCTTATCCCGGTAGGAAAGGGAATGTACTGAAGTCTCCCTCAGCACTAGAAGGAATTCTCCCCTCTTGCCCTGATAATGAGTTTCAGTCCATCTAATCGCTTTCTCTCAAAGATCCTATGATATTGCAACCCTGCTCAGAAATAAAGATAATATGATGTTTTCATATCCCCATTTCTTGCACACCCAGTGGCTCTGGCATGATTCCCACAGTGCTGGGGCTGTACAAACAGCTATCAGCAGCATGACATAGCTGAACACACTTGTCTGGTGGCCAAAGAGGCTTCACAGGTTGTGACCACCTCTCAGGGGGTACCTCCCCCGTGAAATGATGGGGAAAAGCCCAAGCAAGTGTCCAGAAGGAGTCAAACAAAGAGTAAGATCACAAGTCTCTCATGCTGCAGAGATTTTATTTCAATGCAGCGCTCCATTTCTCCTCTCCTTACTATGGGCAAGTCCATGTTTATGGAGGGACTCCATTAGTCTTTTCCCTGCCTCCACCTTGCTGCAAAATGTTTTTTCCTCCAGGGCTATAGCAGCTGGCACACTATTTTCTTGTGAGGTGTAGCCAAATAATGGCCCTTTGGAGAAGGATCTGTTTCATCTTTTTTCTCCATATGTTCCCTTCAGTTGAGGGGTTTAATACACTCATTTTCACAGTAGCTATCTAAGTGTTCTTCCCTTTCTGCTTCAATTGCAGAAATGAATAAATGTGCACAAGGTAATGAAGCACAGCTCAGGTCAATAACCAAGGCTTTATTTTGGAAGTGTTTTTGTCTGGGGGACAAGAGGAGAGCAGAGGTTAGCCTTGTCCAAATGTCGATTTCTCTGGAGTACGGGGAAATTATTTGTGCTTACGTGAGACAAAGGATAAGTCTTCCCCCCAAAATATGAGTGCTTTTTCCAAAGAGATGCAGAATTCCTCATACAGAGGATAGCAATTGATGTAGTAAAGCTACTTCACTTGGGGCTACTATTTCTTATCAAGATGGCCACACAGGAAAGCAGATGCAGACAAACCCAGCAAGCATGGTATATATAAACAGATAGATTATGCTGGAAATATCAGTGCAGGAACAAAAAATGATAAGTGAAGCTTGCAAAAGTGTACAGCTGTGCTGTCAAAGCACTCCTAGCTTAGGAGACTTTTTACAGCTGACAGTATTTCAGTGTAACTGGATCCACACTAAGGGACTTAAGCTGTTTAAAATATACATCACTGCATGCTAATTGCTATGTACCTGCACCTAAAGCAGAAAAATAAAGGAGCAAGCCAGGCAAGTAAAAAACCTGAAAGAAGGGGTGGGGAAACTGGCAGGTGATAGCAAAATGTACCCTACATCATCCCCTCACCTGCCACAAATGTTTTGTTTTGAACAGCACTCCAATAACAGTGAACAGTTTTGAGGGACATGGTGCAAATAAACTCAGAAAATCCATCTACCAAGGAATGTAATGGTAAGGCACAGAAAAGCACTTCACCAGGGAATTTGGCAAGGCAAGATGCAGGGAGTATCAGTCATCAAAAAAAGAAAAAGCTAAGGACCAGGCACCAGAACTGAGGAACCTTGGGGTATACAAGCTGTCACATGAAAGACCTTCTGGTGTGTAACTACTACCCTTTTCCTTCCTTAACGTTAGTAACATGGACTCTCTCCACTTAACCACTTATTTACACAACACTTTTAGAATGCATCAGTTCTTGGAGATACCCACTGTTCTGTCAAATTTGGTTGAAATCAGTAATTGGGATGTATAGTTGAGACATTATTTCCTAAGAAATAAAGGCAGATCAGTGCAATGAATTAGGGCAGTGAAATAAAGAAGAAGTTGCCAGGACTCTTGAATTTGATGTGAGGCAGGACATAAACTGTGGAAGGATGTGAGGAGGAGATTGATATGAGAGGAGCAGAATATTTCAGAAGATAAATCTTTACAGTGGTATTTCATAAGGACGGAGTGTGAAAGTTGAGGAGGCCAAAAAGGATAAGAAAGGTACCAAAAAGAAGGATTGCAGGACCCAGACTACGACTGTCTACAGTGACATGTGTGCCTACAGTGACATGATCATAATTAGCATTGTTAAGTTTTACTTTGAGGTAGAAGGAATGGAGTGTTCACTCATCTGCCCAAAAATACTGCAGATGGCTCTGATGAGACATTAAGGTTCTCACTGCCAAACACCAAGTGTCTTGCTTTTCCTCTGCACAAAAAGGAATCACAGATCTTTCCTTACGAGCACAATGAACAGAACGTTCAAAATAGCCCAAACTGGGAAAAATCCACAGTTAGTGCCCCAGAGAACTTACAGCCTCAAGAGGGTACATGGGAACATACTTGAAAATATCCAAGGCATGCCAAGGTGCATTTCTTATACCATTCAGAACCGACTTCACTGCTCAATTTGCACTCCCTGCAGCATGGCTTCTGAAGAGAAAACAAATGGCATACCAGACCACACAGAGAAGCAATATAGTTACCAGTGAAACACTTATTAGCTTAGGAAAAGAAACACAAAGGCTTCTTTTCAGAATTTCATTCACTCATTGCTACTCTCCTCCTGTACAGTATTTATCTATTTTACAGCTATCCATTGCATGAAGATGAGGTTTATTTAAAGTGGCATTTTATAGTGAAATCCCACTCCCATTATTTAAAAGTAACTATCCTAATACTCAAAAGCAAGACAAAAAATGCACCTCCTGAACAAGCTCTAGCAATACCATGGATGTTGAATTTATTCTCATTGGCTGAGGTCACCTCATCACTCAGAAGGGCTGTATCCAAGTGAAGACAAGGGGATGGGAAATATAGCCACCCACACCAAGTAACAATAAATTCAATTTCCTCTGCAGTGCTATTACGTATTTCCCTTTCAGCTCATACTTTTCATTTATATTCCCTTAGGTCCCACTGGTTGGGCTTTTAACGTTTCTCACACCAAAGGTCCTCCAGACCCTTTTTTTGCTTTCTACACAATCCTACCTGTTACCCTCCCTGCCTTGCTCTCCATTTCATCCTGCTCCCCTCATCCCCCCTCTCTCTTCCTCCCTCTCTCCAGCCGAGCAGCTCTTTCTGTTTCTCTGGCAGAGCATCACAGGGTGGAAGCTGAATAATAAACACGCATAACACACTAAACCACCACTCAATCAGCGTCCATGCTGTCAGTACGCATGCCGGCTACCCATCTATTTCCAGAGATCCCAAAAGAGCTAAAAAGGTTTATGCTATTAATATACTGTGGAAAGAGGCAAAATTCCCATCAGAGGCCTTAAACAACTCTGCAGTGCAGCAGCCAACTGTCAGCCCCTTCCAGCCACCACGGCACTTCTGCGGTTTGTGCAGTTTTCCAGCTTGGCCCGATTTTACATCCCAGCAAAAGACCTCGACTCCCGTTCTCTTCGCTGGAATCGAGCAGCCTGGAAGGAGCCTTCACAAACAGCAAGCATAATGCCAAGGAGAAAGAAGAATAACCAAGGAGACAACTCACTACATTGGCTCCTCCGTTTCTCTGGCAGGACTCCCTGGCTTCGCTCAGAATATGACTGACTTTGTTGCTTTCAACATTTTCTTCCATTTCGAAATATTTTACTCATTAGCAATCCTCCTTATGCTCAGAACAGGAGATAGCAATCAAGTTCTCCTCTTCCTAACCACTAAATGCCTTGATGCCAGCACTTGAAAAGCTGCCCTCTCCACCATGCTCATCTTTCCAGGATTTTTACTGTTCTCACTTTGCCCTCCCTTTCTGGTGAACCTCCCTTGCCTTCAGATATTTGGGTTCTGTTTTCTAGGCTGATGATTCATACGTACATCCTTTTTCACTAGAATAGCCAATTGTCCTCAGCCCTGACTCTGTCACACATCTTTCCATCAGATTTCACTTACCTGCTTCATTCAGCCCTTCCTGCTCCAGCTTCCTCCAAATTTATTTTTGACTCATTCCTTTCTTTTCCTCCTCAAGTCTTCCCATATCCCAAACCCTGATCCTTCTTCAGTTTCAACATCACCCAAAAGCCACCCTTCAGGTTTCATCCTCACGAATTTGTCTCTTTTATGGGCCTTCATTTATTCCACCTTGTTCCTGAAACATCTTTGGGGCTCTTTCATCTGCACACAAGAGGCAACTGCCAGAACTGTTCCTTTCATCTCCATTTGAGCCTGGTAAAATTATCTTCACCAAACCTCAATGCTCACTCCCCATCTGTAGCTGGGCCTAACATAACATCCAATTTCTAAATTCAAATTCTAAATTTCTAATTTCTAATTCTAATTTCTAAATCCAATTTCTAGTCCAGTTTCTCCCTCTTCTCCCCTCCAAGTCAAGACTCCTGGACTCTGTATTCCACCAGCAGGGAACTAGTGCAATACAATGTGATTTGTAAGAGCACCCAAAGTGAGAGGTCTCCATGTTTCTCCTGAGGGCCTGCTGCTGACGTGTTCCAATACATCAGCTGATGTGGCCCACATAACTTCTCCCTGTTAGGCCTTGCCTTCTCATCGTCTCATGGTTTACAGACTGCTAGTTCCTGCATCTGGCAATGTAATGAGCATCTGACCCCATAAACACTCCAATACCACCACCATTTCTGGCAGACAATGCAGTGCTGATGTGCTTCCCACTGAAACAAAGCCTACAGAAAGCAACGGTGCCTTCCTCCCCAAACCCACTGCAAGCCATTCAGAAAAACAATCTCTTACCATTGAGAAAATTGAGCCTCCTAGAACAATTATCCTATGGGATCCTCTAAAGCTGGCAGCATCCCTTTGGATGAGCACTAGTTGCCAGACCAAGGCAGACAGTCACCAAGTAGCAAGAGCATCACACTGTATCAGCAGCAGTGCCAAAAAGCCAGCCTTCTTTTCTCTCTTCCAAGCAGTTTGCTAGAAGACACAGAAAAGATGTGGTAGAGGTAAGTGTGAAAGTATTCGTGATGTTGGCTGGATGTAACTGTGGCAACCATACCATGTGGCAGTCCAAGGGCATGCAGCAAAAAGTGAGTCAGGATCTGCCAATCATTTATTGACTTTTCCAGCAAAAAAAGGCAAAGGAGACCCCACACCCCTATCTCATGTGAGTGCTCTTGTTAAAAAAAAACCACACAGACAAATAGGATTTGTAGGATCAGGCTGGATCGTTTCCAAAATACATACTCAGTGCAGAAAGCTTCAAGAATAGGTAGTGAGAGGAACATGATAGTGTACTGCCCTGAAAAATCAACAGTGGGACTATTAGGGGGGGAAAATATGTTCAGCTGCTTAGGGTAATATATTGACATCATTTTTACAGGGATAATAAATAGAAAAATCTATCCTACTGTGACTTATATAAAACCAGAAACTGAAATCCATGAGAAACTATTATTGAAAAAACAATGCATCACAATATAATTCCCATACTGGCACCTCATTTTAAATGTTAGAAAAAGTCTGCCTTATTGACTAATCACTTCTGAAATGTAATTTCAAAAAATAAAATAGTTAGGAAAAAAAAAGGGGGGGGCTGGGGGGCCTTCCCCTTTAACTGAAGAAAACACTTTGCTTTTAGGCTGAGAGTTTCCTTGCTGCTTTTTTTTAACAGCCAAGCTTCAACGGAGCATAACTTTTTATAGACAATATCAAAGCCTCTATAAGCACACTGCTATCAAAGTTAGAAGTAATAGATGTCATCTTATAGTTAGGTGAACACTCTCCTTTTCAGGGTGGCATTAAAGCCCCCTCCAAGACCCAGACTCAGACTGGAAAGTCATTTCAATCAGTGAACTGTTGTTGGCTAAGCTCCCTCTTCTCCCCCAGCAGAATAAACATCATGCCACCCATCTCATCTCCCTTCTCTTCATACGGGAGCAGGATGACATCCAAGCCCTCAGTGACTCCAGGATTTACCTCCCCAGTGGCTCAGCAGGCAGGATAAAACCTCTCTTTACCCACTTTCATGGCCCAGCTTCTTTCTGGTGCCTCACAGAGTCACCCCATTCCCTACTGCTACTCTGATGGCTCTCACAGGCCCATGGATGAGCTGGTTATTTCAATACCCACCCTATCTCTGATAAGGAGGGCAATTAAATTAGTTTACTGCAGGCAAAATCAATAGCAAGCATCTGGGGGGCAGATTAGCCATTGCTAATTAGAGCTTTTAGACATTATTCAAATAAAATGTATGAGGTTAATCAACCAAGGTGGAAAAAAATCCATAATATTCTAAGTCTGCCCTTGGTTTGTCAGCTCACTTTGGAATTAGCAATGGAACAAAATTCCTGAAGTAAAGACAAGATTTTTCTAGGCTAGGGGGGTATTTTTGTAGGCTAGAGCAATATTATTTATTCACAGGAACATGGGCATTTCTTTGTCAAAACAGAGCTACAATA
Organism: Calypte anna; assembly: GCF_003957555.1. NCBI lineage: Eukaryota > Metazoa > Chordata > Aves > Apodiformes > Trochilidae > Calypte > Calypte anna. The sequence goes on from NC_044245.1 coordinate 62,163,375, forward strand.
CCAGTTTATAGACATTTAATTCAATTTGCAAAATATTTAGGAATTTATTTCAATAAACCTGACAAAATCCAGAGCCATGTCTTTTGACATGTAAATCTACTTACTCTTAAAAAATTATTTTAGTTACAGCTATTTAATTTTAAAATTGTAGAATTATATATGAAACTAACCAGCTATAATTCCACAGCAACATTTAACCAAATTAGCTATTTATTTATATTCATTAATATAGTATTTATTTTTTTAAATCTGCCACTTCATTTGGCATGTAAAAGTCTGTTTTGATACATATTTCACACATTCATTTTCAGGCCACATAATCTCTTACTTTACTATCTTCAGATTTGATTGCAGTTAGATAGTATGTTCAATTATGAACAATGCATTTAACTTCCTTTGAGTGCTCATCTATATTTTGCTTAACAGGAATTTCAAGCTTTCTACTGCAGAGATAGAACAAGGCTTTATTTATTTACTTGTGGTCAGGAAAAATATAAATCAACAAAACCCATAGTTGGACCCAACTATCCAATTCTGAGCTTCTGCAGTTTGGAACGATCAGCCTCAAATAATCAAACAACTTAAATTACTCTTTTCTGAACTTTCTGGATTCAGGCACATCCTTACAATATTTGAACTAAAGTATAGTTCATTTTTAAGTACATTTCCAAGTGCTTCAGTGAACCAGGGCTTTGATAAGGGCCAAGGAGAGGGAAAGGAGAAAGGGCAGAGTCCACCTCAGGCTGCAATGCCCAGCACACACATATCCAAGCCTGAAGAACGACTTTCTGTCTTGTTTGGATGAGGGTTCAACAGCAACACATTTGTGAATATCCCTTAAATCCCAGTGTAAAACAACAGAGACCAAATCCTGTCTGCACTGTGACCACTGTGAATATTGGAAAAGTACTCCAGTGATATGAAGGAGCCTTAAATAACCCCAAGCTAACACTGCTATGTATAGCTTAAGTGAAAAAAAAAAAAAAAAAAAGTACTTAGGCAGGCAACAAATTCCCCAATTCTCTACCATTCTTAGCGGTTTTGGGCAGGCAAACTCTGATGCCTGCCAAGATGTGGGATGGCTGTCACTGTTAGCCTGAAAAATACACTGAAAACAGGTTTTGGTTAAACTGAGGGTTGTTTTTCAGATCAGCCTCTGAGATCACACTGGGCTGTGAAGCAGCCCCCTCTCCATCAGCTCTCCTCTGCATGGGCACGACACTGTGCCAGCTGGGAGGATGCCCAAGATGTACCCAAGAAAAAAAACAAAATTACCATGTAGGTACTTTTCACAGTCCAGGAGATGTGCTTACAGTCTCAATGATGGACAAAGGTCAGGGAAAGAAAAAGAGTGTCCCTGTAATGTGCCACTACTCATCTACTATGCCATCCTCACCATTTAAGTTGACGCAACTTTTTCACGAAGATTTAATTTTTACACTAATTTTCTAATCCCTCTACCTTTCGTATCATCTTTTTTTTGTTGTTTGTTTGGTTTGGTTTACAATTGGATTGCAGAACATTTTTCAGAAATTTGCATCTACGCTTTTTTTAAATTCCTTCTCCTCTTCACAAAGCAGAAAAAGCTTTGAACCCATAAATGCAAATACCAATTTCAAGATGGCTGAGACCCTCTTTGGCATCTCACATGCATCTTATCTCACACAGATTTGGTACAGACTGGAGGAAATCTCATGCCAGAGCACAGTAAGGCCATTAGAATTACAGCAGTATAAATGGCATCTGAAATGCAATTTTATTTAAAAATACATTTCCATGAGAAAGTAACACCCTTTCTGCATAATCCATTTTTGTTTCATATTAGCTTCCTGCAATAGTATAGTAATATAGTATGATTATTACTATATTTATGCCCTTTTCTTTGGCTGCATTATACCTAAGAACACAGCTCTTGGAGAATTTTACTTCCAAAGACTGAAGCACTTAATTATGTGATGCATCCTCAGCCTCTCAAAGCTGAGCAAAAGGGATATCTTGTTGAAGTGAATGCCAAGGATTAATATAACTCTTGCCTTGTTTTAAGCTGCACAGGAATCCCTTTTGTAGGGATAGAATCATAAAGAATCATAGAATCATAGAATCATAGAATGGTGTGGGTTGGAAGGGATCTTAAAGATCATCAAGATCTAACCCCCCTGCATGGGCAGGGACACCTCTCACTAGACCAGGTTGCAGACCAGGATCATCCAACCTGGCCTCCAGCCAACACCTCCAGGGAGGGGGAATCAACAACCTCCTCAGGCACCCTGTTCCAGTGTCTTAATACCCTCATGGTGAAGAATTTCTTCTGGATATCTAACCTAAATCTACCCTATTTCAGTTTAAAACCATTACCTTTTATCCTATCACTACCCTCTCTGGTGAAAAGCCCACTCCCCATCTTTCCTGTAGCCCCCCATTCAGGTACTATAAGGCTGCTATAAAGTCTCCCCAGAGCCTTCTCTTCTCCAGGCTGAAGTTCTCTCAGCCTGTCTTCAGAGCTCCAGCCCTTTGATCACCTTTGTGGCTCTTCTCTGGACTCTCTCCAACAGGTCTATATCTTTCCTGTGCTGGGAGCTCCAAAGCTGTATGCAGTTCTCCAGATGGGGTCCACAAGAGCAGAGCAGAGGAGCAGAATCACTGCCCTGGAGAGCCCTGCTGGCCAGAATTCTTTTGATGCAGCCCAGGGTGCACTTTGCCTTCTGGGCTGTGAGCACACACCAACAGCTCATGTCAAGCTTCTCATCTACTACCACCCTGGAGTCCTTTTCCTCAGGGCTGCTCTCAATCCATTCTCCCTCCAGCCTGCATTTGTGCCTGGGTTTTAGCTGACTCAGGTGACCCTTACACTTGGCTATGTTGAACTTCATCAGGTTGGCCTGGGCTCACCTCTCCAGCCTGTCAAGGTCCCTCTGGATGTCCTCCCTTCCCTCTAAGGTGTCAACCATGCCACACGTAGAAAGAGGTCATGGTCTCATGGAAAACCAGTGGTCCTGGCACAATATTTTTGATATTTGGTTTCAGAGGTCCCTGTGGCTGCCAGTGAGTAAGGAAAGAAGTAGAGAGAACCAGGTGCTAAGGCTCAGAAAATACATGAGGTCTACAATAGGTACATAGGGTTTATGCCCTGCTACAGTGCTTTCAGGATTTTCCACTACATGCATAAGTAAAATTGCTTTATCAGAAGAACTTGTTTGTCTTTTGGTAGCTGGGCATACACAAGAGCAAAAGGTCTGGATCTGACAACAGGGCTTTCCACCATTTCCTAAATAAACTGGTTTTCCTACGTGCTTTCTTGTGGGAGGCCACAGCCTCAAGTGTCTCTGTAAAGCTTGGGATTTTGCATGAAATTTGGAAACTGTGAACTTCAGTGAACTAAATCTTTTATCTGCAGTTCACTGAAACTCAGCAGTCTTCCAAAATCTTGGCACAGCAATACACAGATAAATGAACTCATTCTGTAACCACTGGCAATCCATTAGATAGATCTGAAATATACTTACCTATAGTTTCTGTAATACAGTATAGGTACTAAATAACTATTTGACAACAGTAGGAGACACATGATTACATAGATCAAAGCTCTGAGAAATTCAAAATAACTTTTTCTTTTTTAAGTCATAGTAAGTAACTAAAAAGATAACAAGAAAACCAAAGCAAAACACTTTAGGGTTTCACCGTGGTAAAAAATATAAGGAAACAGTTTCCCCATCCTGTGAGATTTTTCACATTGTCAAAATATTTTCCAGTAAAAATTAAGACAAAATAAAAAACCTTGGTAGAATATTCTGAATTCTGTTTGTTTCAGACAAAACCATACATTTTCCAGATTGTGAAGTGTTGCACTGGTACTTGTTATGCAACTCACATACAGTCGCAAAAACCACACTTGTCACACCAGTTTAACAATTATAAACACACTTTTTCTTCCTTAAAGATACTCAAACCTGCCTATTACCTCTTTCATCCAAAAAGTTTCAGTTGTCAAACAGGCACTTCCTCATAAAAATCATCATGTTAAATTTTTTCAGTCATGGTCTTCATAGGTTTTATATTCATTTTCCTGAGGGTTTACAGTTACACAGAGATAGTGCAGTAAAAATGAAACTGATGAAAAATCCAACCTGGACATATTTACCATTCCCCTCTAATCCCCCTCTGCCCCCCCATCTGTGGTGACCTTAACTTATTTTAGACAGAGACATCCCATGAAAACCTTGTCCATACTAATCTGGGGAGACTGAAGGGGATTCCCTTAAGATAACCCATATTTGGCTGTGGTGGCTGAAAGCTCTTGGGAAGTACTGTGCACTAGATGAAGTGTAACACTTTCAAATGAGGACCCTGCAACAGGACTTATATGTCTAACAAATATTAAAAAGTGCAAACTCACTAGAAATATTGAGATTTATGAGATTATAATTTCTCTCCTCCCACTAACCTCTACCACAGCCAATAAATAACTTCTTCCCTCCAGTTTTCCTACAGGAAACATCCCCCTCACCACCCCTCTCTCTACTGGCATCTCCTCTGCTCCGCGGGTGCCACCACATTTTCTCTCAGGCTGTTTAGCTGATTAACATTTCCATTTAATCTCAGAGCAATCGCTCTCAGCCTCGGTTTCATTTTGATGTCTGCTGCTTCTCAGCTTTAGATCTGATTAAGGACCTGTGTGTCCCAGAGAGCTGCTGCTTCCTCCTAGGAGGACAGAGCTGCCCCGAGGAAAGGTCTCGCATCTTCATCAAACCCTGCCTTGCTCCTGCAAGGAACACCCACCAACAACCCAATAGGCAGCTCGAGTGCAAAGGGTTAATACATACCCTAAAACCCACTCTCTGAACTGGCCTGTTATGACACCTAAGGTAACATAGAGGCTTTACTGTAACTTAATTGCTGGTTGCGATGGCTACCACCACACCCTCGCTAAACTGAGCAGAAAGAGCGCGCTTCCCAGCGTGACTTGAATCGTGTAGTTCAGTCAGTTCCCGTCATCCCTTTGTCCCTCATATGTCTGACATGTGGATGAAACCTTCGCTATTGTGCCTTCTCTTTTCTGGGAGAACAAAGGGGAGCTGACAATGAAGTGGCTGCCAGCCCATTGCCACAGTCCATATATCTACACAGCTGTCATTACGTAGTCAAAGCAGCCGTGCTAGCAGGAGAGAATGAGCGGCCAACGTGAGAGACAAGTGGGCTTAGCTTAAAAAGCTATAGTCTCATCTACAATACACATACTGCTATTAATATGCTGTTAAAGGGAGGGAAAGAAATTCCCCTCGTGCAACCCTGTGACCCTGGGGAACTTTGGCAGCAAAGTGCACTTAAAGAGCAGGCTTGGGGGAACTCTTAGTACACGTCCTCTGCCTCCAGCTGTCCTGACCAGGCACCTAGTCCCTGCCCTAAAATAAGTGAAGGCAATTGTGTCATTTCACTGGGATGCCCAACACCCAGGTTTTCCACTGCTGCATCAGTCTGCTAAGGTAGGCAGAACTCCTCCCTTTGAGCGCTGACATGTCACATCAGTGGAGTTCTTGTTTACAGAAGTGGCAGATTGTTAATGTGAAGGCAATTTCCTGCATTACAACAAAATCCCATGATATATTTCAGTTGTTGAAAACCTGGAATGAAGCAATGGCTCTGTGATATGGAAATGCCACTGAGAGCTAAGTGGTAACTGGGGCTAAAGTTTATGAGGTAACTAAGCAAAAAAAATAAGAAAAAAACCTCACAGTTCCTCATATGAAGTAAGGTCCCCTCTTGAACTACTCATCACTCCCATTGCAGATGGGGGAACATATACAAGCCATGGGTTTGTTGCTCCTAGTGAGAGTAAAGAGTGGAAATTCATGGGACAGATGCTCATGGTTTGCTGGGATGGAGTGAAACCTCAGAGAAAAAAATTTAAGTTTCTCACATGGCCTTTCAACCAAAATGCAGAGTTGGGGAGAAGTGGGAAGATTGGAAGTGGGATTGAGACTGAGGCCACCTGGAACTTCTGGTGCTGCTACACATCCATCTCCCTACCTCAGGAAAGTTGCCTCAGCACCGAGTCTCAGTTTCCATTTGTAAGATGAGAGTAGTGACATTTCTCTTTGGATTGGATATTGTCTCTTGGAATTGCCTTAACATTTACAGAGGCTTTAACACCTTGGGAATCTGCCTGGAGCCTGGCCAGGACTAACTCCATTACTCTCTAGCTCTGCAGACACCACACTGGGAGTGGCTGGGAGTGGGCTTTCTGTATTGCCTGGTCAGTGCTGCTCTCAGACACATACAGCCACCCTGAAACCTTGGTTAGAGTAAGTACTGGGAACTTCGACAGTACTGGATCCCCATCCCTTCAGGTGTTTCCCAAATATTTAATTGCTGGAAACAACAGAAGTTGCTGTGTAAGCTCAGGAAACAAAACCAGCCAAACCAAACCAGAACAAAAAATTAAACAGAGAAGCAGAAAACAGCACAAAAAACTTCATTGAGATAATACTCAGGCTGATCCTAAAGATTTCTGTGTCTGGACAGGCCTTGGCATTGACACAGCAGGATGTAGAGCAGGATAGTGGGACCCTTCTGGAGTTACTACAACCTGGTGTGGACTGCTGGATCTGATCTTGCTTGATGCTTCAGCAGAGAGAGTATGGCTAAAAAGGTTAAGAATATACATAAGCTAGACGCCCATCTTGTCCAGTCCATTGCTTTGTTCAAACCCTCTCCTTTCCTGTACAAAGTAAACTGTGTTCTCTGTGCCTCTGAGTAGCTTCACAGAGATGTCTAAGGGTATCTCTTCCATGATGTGTCATGGAACTCCTGGATCTCCATCTATGCTCTCTTCACCCTAGGAAAGCCAAGATCTTGGCATTCTCACAGTACACAACCATCCAGCTGTAACTGGGGTTTTTTTGACACAAAAAAACCTGTACACCCACTTGCTCAAGCATCTTTTCAGGGAGGTGATCACTCCACTGATCCCCTGCTGATCTAAGGAATCTTCAATTGCCAAAACCTTCTCTGTCATCTCAACAAAGTAAATGCCCCATAATATTCTTGAGATTTTGGGTTTCTTCATCCCCACTGCCTGAATATTCAAATAGGTGCTTACCTGCTGCTCTCTCCTAACCGTGGTGAAAAAATTTCCTCCTTACATCTCCTACATTTTGGGCAGTTTTTCTGCAATGCAGCTGCCTTAACTCTCTGCTTCTCTGTACTAAAAAGCATCTTTTTCCTCCTTGCTTCTAGCATCTCTTGCCATAATTTTGTTCTATTTTTTTTCCTAATTATTTGTTACTGATAATGTTGACACTTCATCTAAAAGTGTAAGCCAAATTACCTCATGGGAAAGAAAACCATCTTGTGATAATCAAGCTACTGCTTTAACAACAGAAAGCCCCCTTTTCCTGTCTTTAAAGGGGTTTTTCCAAGTTCTCAAAGAAGGTATAAAGTCACTCCCACAATCCCAAAAGTAGGATTCAAATTTGTCCTGAGGGGATTATCTTCTCAGGTCATGTTTCAAGCCTAGTTATCAGGTTAAGTCCATCTTTGGCTGTGAGCTTTATTTTCCACATTAAACCCTTTTCTTCCTCCTTCCTCCTCCGGGCCCCTGCCACCCCATTATTTGTCAAGGATGGTACCCAGTTATATGACAGCTTTGTAGTTTCAGTAAACCCAAGAAAAGGCTTTCTTTTCTTATTCCAAGCTCCTTAACATACACTGAAATAGAAAGTGCTTTGTGCAAGAATGTCACGCTGCCCTCCTCCAACCTCAGCAAAACACATGAGCACTGAGGTGATTTTCTCATCAGCTCTCATCTCTTCCTACAGAGATTTGCTTGTAAAGCAAAGGCTGCTTCAGCAGGCTGGAACAGGGACTTCATAAGTTTTGTCTGAAGTGTAGAAAACTGAAGTATGATTATCCTGTTCTCTAACAGTTGTTCAACAGCGTGGATTGGGGGTACAAGTACCTATCTGAGGGTGAAGGAGAGGCAGAATGAGTCATTTAAGAGCTTAGATTTCCATTGGGGTCAATATGATCAAGATGAAGTCTTGAAACACAGGCCAGTTTTGCAAGAGCATTTCATTGCCTACCATGAGGCAAATGACACACTGATTGGAGCAGTGCCTATTTATGTCAGCATCAACAATGCTTCTGAGAAGAAGTTGCTTCGGGAGAAAGACAGAAATGTTATTGTTTGCTGGCAATCACCCCCCTTGTGCAATAAGGTGGTAACACAATGCCTATCTGTGTTTCCACATGCAGCTGAGCCAGGCTAGTGGTTCATCACCACCAAAAAAAAAAAAAGATCTGGCTCCTCTGTCTCCCTCCTCACATCAGCTCTAGCACCCATCAGAGACACACATGAGTGGGTTCAGCTCACCTGCCCCACTTAGGACCATCTTGTTTTGGTGGGCCAGTGAAGTGAAACAGTTCACAGCAGTGTTTCAGGAGCACCAGAGCTGGTGCAATGTCAGAGGTAGGGTCACACTGCCAGGAGATGGAAGTGATGGGGGTGTTGGGAATTACTCATCCATATCATCCAGCCTCCTTGCACTGAGCATCACAATTGAGGGCTGCACTCTGTCTGTGACCCTGGAGGAGGGGCAAATTTTTGGCCACAGTCTGCAGCAAACAATATTTGAGTTTATCTGTACTTTTTCCCAGAGGTGAAGGGAGAAGGGAAGGAAGGGATGCATTAATGAAGAAGAAAGCCTTTGGTAGCTTCTTACCATTTCTGGCAACAGGCCTTGCTGGTACCTAGGTTTATTTGGTTTGAATTCAGGTTGTTGCTGCTGTCATGTTTGATTTTTATTTGTTAGAGTAACACTTGAGAAGCCCAGAGTTGTACAGATTCAGCAGAGGTCAAAAAAGTTGTTTGCATTTTTGCTATAAAATGGGTGTGAGGGAGAGAGAGACAGATGGTAAATTGGCTACTAGAAAGCAGAGCTTGAACTTTTTCAATCATGTCTCCCTCTTAACTCACAGCTGGTGAAACTCTCCCTTCTGTGGTAGGTCTTTCACTGGGCAGATCAAATCCAGCAGCACAGAAAACAAAACTCACCAGGAGCCACACAGGGTGAGAAATTATTTCCTGATAAAACTACAAAGCCCAGAATAATAACTGGGCAACACTGACATGTACTGTTGGCCTTTATCACAATCTCTCTATAAGCCTGGTTAAAGACCAGAGATGCAGTTGCTCTTTGATGTCTTCATTCAAAGACTTTACACCCGCTTCTATCAGTGATAAGCCATGGAAAAAGGAGAGGATAGGCTGAAAGAGAACAGAAAAGGCTCGGCAAATAAATATCTTGTTATTCTTCTGTGTTTCTGGAGACACTACCATAAAGGATGCAGCCATAGAAATCACAAGTGGGATGCAACTCAAGCAGAGCAGCTTACACCTGTGGCAGTCACTTCAGAGCTGAGAGCTTCTTGGAAACTCACTGGCAGTTCACCAAGGGGAGATGGAGAGGTGAACTTACTTGTGGGGACTGGGGTTAGCCCCACTTACTGGCTCCCCGACACTGATTTTCTCCTTTTGATACACCAGCACACACACAGCTGGGGCTTCCCAAATCCTCTCTGGTGGTTCCTTGACTCTTGCTGTCCTGCAATGATCTGTAGGAGAGCTCGTCTGTCCCTGAACACAGCACCATCACTCTTCCATGGCAAAAAGCTCACCAGACACAGAGCAAAAGCATGCTAGGAATAACAAATAAGTAAATCTCTTTTTCTGCCACAATGAAAAAAAAAAATGCTGGATTATGCATGAATGAAAAGAAGATGGCACCATCCCTGCCAGGGTCACACTGGGACACCGTTGCTCACTGTGTTTTCTTCTTGCTCCTCAGCCCACCTATGAGGCAGTAATTTTTGGCAGAGGTGCTGGAGAAGATAATGTTTGAAACAGTTAAATCTACCAGAGATCCTCTGTCAGAGCCCTAAATCTCATATTCAGAAGCAATGTAAACATTTAGCAGCCAAGACCAGATGCTTTTGAAAATTCTGCTCCACATCATGCACTGGAAAACCTAGTGATGACACACTAAAAATAATCCCTGATTTGGAGTCTTCTGCTGCTGCAGAATCAAAAGAAATTCCAGCTTGGCTCCTGCTCTTGTTCACACAACACTAAATTTGTACAACAGTGAATTGAGCTACATTGAGATCATGGCAACTTTCTTAGGTAATGATCAAATTAGCTGCCACAATCTGAAGAGTCCAATAATCAGTCTGATCCCAGGTATTACCATTGCCATTTTCTTCCAGACACAAAGAGAGCATACAACCTAGCAAAGGTCAGACGTGAAGTGTGTGCCAGACCTGAAAATTGAACCCATATGTCCCAAATCCTAACCTTTCAGTGTAAGTCCATCACTCCTCAGAGAGGATGTTGACCATGAGGCTGTGGTCACAGTGTGTGAAGACACTTCACATTTATTATCACGTCATGGTGGAAACCTGGTTTTGAAAACTGTCCATAAATAAGATCAGATTTCTCAACAACGTAGGCCAACCAAGCAGATGTCACAGTTGCCTAAGTGTTTTCAGCATGTCTAGACACCACGTGGTGATTAACACCAGCGGACTATGTTTCTGTACATGCCAGTGGAAAGATTTTGGAAAATGCAGATTAAGGCAGAGAGAGAGAATCAAGTGTTTTCTCACTTCCTGCAAATAACTGTCTGAGCTTCAGTAGCACCCAATTAAGAAAACAATTAAGATTGAGATAGACACCGACCACAACTCCTTTGTCAAAATCATTGTAGGGTGCTGCCAAAACATTAGCCTCCCTTGCTTTCAAACACAGCCTGGCAAATGGCGGAAAGACAATTCCCAAGAGCAGCTGCAGCGAGTGCTCCAGCTTCTGCTTTGGAGCATAATAGTTTGGAAACTGTATTAAAACCAAGAATGAGGATTGTGAGCAGTAAAGCGTTATACTTCCTAAACCACAGGCAGGAAAGGGGAAATGATGAATCCTGGAGGAGCCAGAGAGGAAAACAACACGCTGTCTAATACTTCTGCCACTGAGAGCCCTGCTGGGATCCTGCCGGGAACGGCGTGGTTCCTCCCGCCCCCCAGAAGCCAGGAGCTTCATGCCAGCATTGACAGATACGGCCTGGGTTCTGCTTATCCCCCACTTCCCTGCTGAAAGCAGCATCCTGCTCTTGAAAGTCAGTCTCCCTCTTCAGCCAGCCACGAGTCTCACATGGTCAGACATGCACTGCAGATAGTGTTAGCTTCATGATTAGAGCTGTCTGCTGCGAGACACATTTTAAAATTCATGACCTTTCCCACCAGGGTTCAAAACCGGACTGGCCTGAAGATGAAAGACGGGCTTAGACTCCTGCTATAAGCCGCTTCCCTTCCTTCCTCCCCCCAGTATTTCTCCTTCAGCATTTTACTTCCAATTATTTTACAGGCTGTCTTCCATTAACTGCGGTTTAAAAAATTGCTAATGAATTGAGGTAAATTAAAGTTCATCAGTATCTGAACCAAGCATGTGTTTCAACTTTCCAGTCGTGCCTGACTATCAAAGGTATCTTTTTTTGTCAGGTAGAAGATGCTCTAGGAAGGCTGCAGCTGGCCAAAAGAGATAGAGCTGAGTTTTGAAGGGAGAAAAACAAGAGGGAGAATGCTTCTGTTGCCTGTGAAAGAGGTATTTGCAGAGGGATTGGCCATAATACCAGTAAGATGAAGGAGGGGGTGGAGGAGGGGAAGAATAGAGGAGGAAATGCAAAAGCAGCCGCAGCACATGCATTGGCACTCACACAGTCCTGGAGACCTTGCCAATGGAAATTAAAGAGGAATGTTTGCTCCTTACCACAATTAGAAGCAACTGAAAAAAAAATTAAAAAATCCTCCTCTCAGTGGGATTGTTGTCATGAATTGTATTTTACCACTCTAACACACTCCCACTGCTGGCTTCTTCTCAAGGAAAATCCATGAGAATATGAATGCCTTTTCCTAATTTACACTCTGCAGACCGGGATGTTTCTGCCAGTTCCCAGCAACTCCATGAGCCATGTTTCCTAGTCAAGCTGGCCAGATAACAACAATTCATTTTGCAAGGCACTTTGAGACTGAAAACAAGACATTCTGAATGCAAAAAAAAAAAAAAAAAAAAAAAAAAAAAAAAAGATTCTCTCTAAATCTAAACCACGTGGGACCACTCATCACCAACCACCTGGCAGGGAAGCAGCCACACACGACCACCAGCCTTTGCAGAGCTAGCCAGAGTGTACAGTTCAGCAGCAAGGATGCTCTGAGTTGTGGGGAAGCTGCACATCTCCCCAAGTGACACTGCTGCTTGCATGTTTCTCCTCTCCTCCTCTACCAAGGCAGGCCAGGGAAAAAAAAGAAAAAAAAAACAGCTGCTGCTGGGATGCTACTTGCCAGCTACCATCTCATGCCTTCCCAGCATTGCCTCTCCTCTCCTTTCCCCATGCATCATTTGCAGGTGGTGCAACATGACAGCCAGGACCCACCACAGGCACCACATCTCCAGGTGACCTCCTCTTGGCCAAAGCACTGGTGTGTGCTTGTCACCATTTCCTGGGGTCAATGTCACTGAAGCAGAGTGGGAGTGGAAAGGATAGGCACAGATGGTGATGCCTTCAGGGCCCTTAAAGTAACCATTATTGAAATGATGCAGAGTAGAGCCATGCTCAGCCCAAGCTACCTGCAAAGGAAGGATGAAACAGTAGTAAACATCATTTTCACAGGATTTACCCATTGCATGAATGCCATTACATGAACACCAATGATCAGCTTCACCGTGTTCTTTGCTGGTGATGAAGCACATCTTGAGGGACATACTCCGTTACCCTTCAGAAAATTAACAGTGGTGAAACACCCACAGGGGTCTCTAGATGACCCAGCAAGATACATGGCTGTCCTGCTCTCCATCAGTGTTGCATGAAGGAGAGCAGAGAAATGCCTCCATACTGGCACTGGATCCATGGAGATTAGCAAAGCCATTGTGCTGCTAAGTAACATGGAAAGAAACCACAGATAGTCACTCCCATGAGAACCCAGGCAGCCAAAAAGTGCCTGGTGTCTGACTCTTGCATGCTGCTTAGTTGATTTGAATGCAACACAGACCTACATATTCATCTCTTGGCCTTGGTCACTGGTATTTGCAGATGCTGACAGCTTTGGCAGGGTAACCAACATTTTCTCAGCTCTGGGACTAATAATCCTTCTGCCCTCCCATTCTGTTGGACCCAGCCTCTGTGATTTTCACTGGTCTCCAGCCCTCCAGAGATACCAATAGGATGTGCCTGGAGAATAAGAAGCACATGGCTTTTTTGCAATACCAAGCAGTGGGAGCCTTTAAGCACAGCTCAGCTATTTAAAGTGAACAGCCATAAAAGAATACCTATGATATCAGGAACTCAGGGGAATGCTGGAGACAACTAAGGTCTCCAGGAGCACTTTCAAAACTGGTTTTCTTCTCCTGTCTCAAGCTGCAGACCTCAGCAGCTCCTGAGGGGGGACACTCAACAGGGTTGAAAGTTGGGTGGCTCATCCCAGAGAGTGTATGAGGAGCCTGAGGAGAGGAGAAGATATCAAGGAGAGACTGTGAAGCTAAGAGTCTCATCTGCAGGAGCTTCTGCCTCTTCTTCCTCTGAAACAGCATACCTGTTCATACGATCATACAGATTATGTGATGCTTATGTTCACCTGCCATCATTTTTGCTCCTCTCTTCAGCTCAACTTCCTACAGGGCACTTATTTTTTTCTGGCAGAAAATGGAAGTGGTGAATTATCTCTCTACTCTAGTGGAGACTGTGGAGACTGTATCAGAGACAGCACCATCCCTCTACTCCCCAACAAGATGAAGTGCTGCCAGTTCCTGCCAGGGTGGCACCCACTAACTCATAACCTCAAATAAGATACAACTGAAAAAGGCAGAAACTGTTTGCCAAGACCTGTGTCACTATCCAGTTTGGCATGACAAGCAAGGGCTGGCAGCACTGCAGATTACTGGGCTGATGCTGCACAAAGAGAGATTGATTCATTCCAAACCAGGCTGAATGAAAGCACCTCTTTACTTCAGCTGAGCTGGAGTCCCCTTGCCATTACTCTGCATCATTCAGTCTGAACCTATGGACAGGGGCAGTGACTGATGCTACAGCATTTGAGAAGCCTGCTCTCCTGGGAAACATGGCAGGTAAAGGGTGTGGATTCACTTTGCTGAGAGGAAGTTCAAATTGATCACACTTACTGTCTTGCCAGTGGCTCAGTGTTTGATTGATGAACACCCACCAGGGATGGGTAGAGGATGGAGATGAAGGTCTCCTTATGGATGAGTTTCTCTGTCCTTTTTTCTATTTAATAAACATTGATTGGACATAATGGCAGTGCCTGGTTTTGTTTGCTTTATCTTCCTGCACCACGGTTAGAGGTGATACAGTAAAGAAGACCCAAGCTTCTCAGGACAAAGAGGACCAGGATGGACCACAGCCCAAGGAGGCAGTGTGCAGAGCTGTTTGTCAAAAAACAAGGAAAGTGGGAGCAGTGATATAAGCCACTGTCCATCTATTTCATCCTTGGATTTTCACATCTGTAATGACCAGGGCAAGTTGAGGACATGGCAAATGACAGGAAATAAGGGACACACAGGGCCCAGTTGCTGATGCTCCTGAGAACTGCCAACAAAGCCTCACAATCCCCAAATAAGTTGCAACTGAAATTGACAGGAATTTACATTAATATGTGGCCCTCACCTTTCAACATGCAAAGGGTATCAAAGGAATACCCATGTACCAGGCTATCTCTGTTCCCAAGACTTCTTTCCAAGTGCCTGTTACTTAAAAAGAGCCTGGCTATTGGGAACAGTGGGAATTTTTCTCTCTTTCTTGGAGAGAAAAAAAAATAAAATCAGTCCTTAGATGAAGGGGCTATCAATTTCTGTACTGTAAAATACCTATTATGTAGCAGCATGATGTTCACATTTTGAGACACATCCAGTTTCTTGGTATAGACCAGTTTGGTCCATATTGTGCTGTCTGGAAGTGGACAACTTGCTTGATCTTCCAGCTGTTGCTGCTTTCAAAGTCCTGATCATCAAAGATATGAGTAAGCCCAGGACCGACCCAAATGATAATGCTGTGAACCATACCTCTAAAAATACCCCATATTTTGCTTTTGTTGTCTGACAATGATTTTGGACTGAAACTTTACACTGCACCTGATTTGGCTGGGTACAATGGAGTTGTTTTGTATTAAGGTATCCAGCATCAAAGAGGGAGGTCCCTGATACCCAACAGAGTATGGGATTTTCCTTAGGGATACAACTAGAGAGAACTATAGGCAAAGACCAGCCCAAACTCCTGGTAGGAAGCCTATGAAAGTCCAAGTCCAGCAAGCATCCAAGAGACAGGCAAATGCTGTCATCGCACATGAAGAAGGACGTAAACATCCAAAATCTATGAACTTGGGAGCATGAATCTCAAAAAAGGAACAAGAAAGGATCAAAGATACATGTGCTAAGCATGTCAGTTGGCCTATACAGAGTATGACAGCAGTCTCCAGCAGGACTAGAGTTGATGCTCAGTTACCCTCAGAACATTCTCTAAACAAATCTGACTCAATGTCAATGAGGTACTTGTTTCATGTTGCTGAGGTGTTTCTAATCTGATCAATATTAAGACATTTCAAACACTAACTTAGGCAAAATGAGTGAGCTAAGTTAGTAGACACATACAGATTCCACCAAACTCACTATTTGCATCCAACTGTGTTGAACATGGTTCTAAGAATCTGAAGAGATTTGTAGTGCAAGTAAAGAGGAGAAGCCACCTGATGTATGTCCTTTACCCACTTGCTTTCATGCTGCCATACTAGTAGACAATTCTTTTTTAAAAGAAAAAAGCCACTAAATGGAAAACAGATACCACTCTATAGAACTTTGGAAATGACATAAAGAAATTCTGAACTCTACAAGAGAACTCTACTCTCTGTTAAACTCTGCAGGAGTGGTTTGAATATTCAGCAAAGCAGTTTGCATCATTCCCTCTCTGACAGAATTTAGAGTGATTTTCATAGGCCCTATTTAATTACGCTACATCCCCACTGGTTTCTTCCTCATAAATATTTTTCAGATGGGATACCAGCACTTCATTACCCTTTCATAAAATGGCAAATTGTTTGCAAATTACATCTGCTTTCTCCAGTATGGGTATTTAATTCACTAGTACTCAGAGTACAACATAATATCACTGAGGAAACTTTTCATTTAGTCTGGAGGATACTAAATGAGGCACAAAATTTTGAAGCTTTGAGAGCAAAAACTTTTTACAGCTTTCTGTATACCAAAACATGCTGACCTGACAGCCACAGGGCAAATTCCAGATGGGATGCAGCAGACGCCTTGTGTATGCCTTGCTCCCCATGACACAGAACAACTACTGCAAAGGCAGCAGCAGGCAAAGCTTCCCGATGCCATTTGACTGCAAGCCTTTTAGCTACACCAAAAAAGACCACTCCTAAAAATCAAAAGAGCTTCCCCCTATGCCCAGCTCCTCAACTGGTAGCTTCTCTGCTCTGAAGCCAGCTGGAGTGCCAGCAAGCACTAACTGGGGAGCTGGTGCAGACACATCCACTGTGAAGCAAATGAAGACAGGCATTTACAGTAAAAATGTTATTTCACCCACTGCTTGTACAAAGCAAGGATTTAAAAAGAAATTGGCTCTAGAAGGTAGGAAGAAACAGAAAACATTTGTTACATCAGATGCACGTTACGCACCTCAGCACGTGTGCATTTGTCAGATCTATGTTTCTTCTGCTAATGGAAACTTTTAAGTCTTGCTCATAAACACCCTGTTCACTAGAAATCTCTTTCCAGAGAGAATATCACTGGTGGCTTTTCCTGTGTTTGTAAGAGATTTATCCCAGCTTGTGCATTGATCACTCAGAGGCTCATTTCAGTCCCTCCACAACAAACAGCCAGGTGCACTCTGTGCTAAGAAAAAGTGAAGAGCAAAGAAGAGATTGTCTTTAGTGTAACCTGCTTCATTTACCATCACTGGAGCTTGCCAGGCTTTTTTCCACTCTGCCCTTGTCTCCTCTTCCACCTTTGAGTCTATTAACACCTCTAAGAGGAAGAAAAATGTCCAACTGTTTTCTCTTAAATTGGAACGCACTTGATGAATCCATTGTACATGCTGTAATAGACTGTCTCCATGACCCTCTCCAGAAAAACAAATGTGTTAAATCCTACTTGTTTTTAAAATTCTGTCCTCTCCTAATTTTACTAGCTACATGTTAGTTCCCAAAGAACTTAATGAAGACCAGGGAGACCAGCAAGCAGTAATGGGGCACAGAAGTAGTTGGTCTTAAAAAGCATGCTGCAACCTCCAGGCTTGTTGACACTCCACTGTAAAGTTTTACAATTACAGCAAAGTGAAAATGCAGTGTCTATTAGTAAAAAGGTGCTCCAGCTGCAGCTGAACAGTATAAACTCCCTTTACTAGAGGAGATTCTTACCATTACAATCATTTCCAATTTAGAGCCTTTCACAACTATCACGAGGCTGGGATATTACTCTCTGCTCTGCATTGCTACCCCAGAAGTGGCTGGGAGCATATGATGAGTGTGGAACAAGCCCAGGGCAGGCAAAGGGAATGGCCAGGGAGGTGGAGAGGTGCCCAGCAACGTTGAATTAGCCTGCAAAGCCAGAGAGAGCAGAGCCCAGATCTCCCAAATGTCAGTTTGGAGGCGTATTTGGGAAATGCTGGCTCTCAGGACCAGATGGAGGTCCTGTGATGCAGCAGAAGGACTGCAAAGGGATAGGACTGGGAAAATAAAAAACAAGAAACCTTATCCCTTGATACACATGGCCAAAGTATGCAAGGAAGCCAGTGCACAGTGGCAGCCTAGCACAAGTGCTGCCCAAACAGGCACCATGCACGTCCCTGCTATACACAACTGTTGTGCCCAAGCTGCATATTTCTGCTCCATTTCCTAAGTTTTACCTTATGCCTGGCAGATAAAACACCATCCATCGATCAAACTCAGCAAGGCTGTTATCTGCAAGAGCACTAAGTCCCTCTTCATACTCTCTCCTCCAGCTGCCTCCCCAGCTGAACCAACTAAGCCAAGCAATCCTGGAGCTCTCAGGACAGGCACATATGCCCAGCATCTGCAGAGGAAACACAGAGAGCAGAGCCTGTGCCTTGCCAGGGCCATGCAAACTGTTGGAGGGTTACTTCTCCAGCACAGTCTGATCTGGATCCTCATGCAACCCATCAAAACAAGCAGACGGTGGCCACCTCCGGGACCCTGCAGGAGCTCCCAGAAACTCTAGGACAACGTGACAAATGCCGCCTGGAGGAGCATCTCTCCTCACCCTTTCCATAGAAAGTATCCCCAAGTGATACATATCCTGAGATGACAGATAACACTGATTGTTCGAGGCTCTCCTGAACATTGCACTACTAGGATATTAATAATATCCATAGAGTCTTGTATGATACACTTAACTGCAGCCAAGAAAAAAAGCAATACTTAGTGGATCTTGCTACTAAAACATGTCAGAAAAATCATTAAGAGCAGTAAATTATGACAATGAGAGATCATTTTACAAATGAAGGTTTCAAAATGTCTGCAGTTCCATGTTACATTTGAAAAAAAGTAGCCAAAAATGGAAAATAAAATGCTCATAACCTTAAGCCACAGAAATGAAAGGCCACATGGAAATTAAATAATAATAGTATATAGGGAAAAAGCAGGGCTAGCGAGAGGCTCAGGCAAGGCAAACAGCTGCCCATGGCAATTTTCAAGCCTGCAAAATGACCAGTAGCGTTAACCCATCCTTCTTTGCCTGTGCCAGGACCCCAGAGCTGGGAGGCAGACATTGAGCAGGGGATGGACTGACAGCAGCCCCCCCCACCAGCCACTGAGCCTGCCCCATGCCTTCCTGCCAACCCATGGCAACAAGACCAGGGAGACCCCCAGCAGACTCTGTCCTTGCCCTGGCTGTGGCCACCTTTCCCTGCTTCCTCCAGGAGCTCCCCATCCCGGCCCCACACCAGACCCCAGCCCCATGCCAGCTGCCATCCCTCATCCTTTACATGGAAAGATTCAGTGTTGCCTCTGCAGCTGAGGAGTTTGAGCAATTAACCACCACTATTTCAGAAATAACATTTGTAGTGTCAGGAAGCCAAAATAAGCCATACCTTCCCAACTGATTTACTGTCTTTCATTTTTTCTGGAGGAAAAAGGCAAAGCTGTGCCAGTACTACATTACTCAGCACTAAAACTGCTAGTCTGGTCACCGTGAGACTTGTGGTCTCTTTCCACGGATTTGCTACCCTCTAACTTTGAGTTGGGCAGACTCTTTTATCTTTATGTTTGAACAAACTCACCTTTACAACAGAAATTAAACTATTCACATGAAGGGCTTTGTGCTGTGGAGATGAAGATGTGGATTATGTCAGTAACTACACAAAAATAATTTTTCACTTCAAAATGGAGGGGGCACCAACTTAGCCTTACACAAATTACTATGAATGAATGCACACACTTAAAACTCACTGTAGGAGGCAGTTCAGACTTGGGTTGAAGATAAAACAATGATAAGAAGATGAGCATAAAATGGGCTAGGAGAAGTTTGAGGGAGAGGTTTGAAAAAGAAGTGTGATTGGCATGCAGAAGGTGGGCAGATTTTCCAGACACAGAAAGCAGCATGAGAAAGACTTCCAGAGCCAAAGGAAGCAAGATAAACGGCCTACCAAGCAAAGAAAAGTAAAAATGGGAGCTATGTTTCCAGCAAGATAGATGTCACTGTTGTTCCCACAAAATATGTGCAAGTATTTTGCAACATCTGTTCTCAGAATGTCACATTTCAGCAAGACTGGGCAATGCCCGCATGTGTAAGAATCTAACGTGCGCGCATTTGTATTTCACATGGGCTCATCGTGTTGGTGCAACTAGAAGCTGATGTTTGAAAATTTGGCCCCAAATAGCTTCACTGGAAGCAGAATGCAGACAGATTTTCATGAATCTCAATGTGGTTTATTTTTATGGCACTATCTTTGCTGAATCCAGCAGAAATACCATTACCATTATAAGTTCTGTTGTGTCATGCGCCTAACAGACTCACATAAAAAGCAGGGAAACTGAATTTTACAATGGAATTAATTTCTATATTAGCAGATTGTAGGTCCCACAGTAACTATAGAGATTAATATCAATATTATAACCACATGTGGTAGTGGGTATGCTTCTTCTTGAAGATGCCATCACATCAAAAGGAGCAGGTTTGCTCAAAGAGGTTGTGGACCATAGCTATAGAGAAGCCTGAACATTATCAGAAAAAAATAGACTAAACTGGGACTTTGTTGGACAGAGAAGGAGGTTCCTAATTTCATGAACATGTAACACACTCTCTCCACAGGATTTCTGCCTCATCAGGCATGGAGGCACTGAACATGAACCAAGATAGAGTAGCAAAGGTGAGTGCTCCTTGTATTGCTCCATCTTGTTAGTTGAAAAAGGAGCTGCTGAGACTGGAGACTGTTGTAGCAGAAAGGAGAGCAGACACTGACCAGAAGAGCTACATCTGCCTGCTGTGGGGCTAGGTGGGATCCTTAGACCAAGCAGCTTTTAGGACTTCACCAATGCAGAGCTCAGAATACTTCCTAAGAATCTGGCAGAACCAATGGCAGCCAAAATGGAAATTAGTGGCCTGTATAAAATCCAGACATAAGAGTAAGATGATAAACAGAACGTACCCTGGGGGAAAAAAGAGTGGGTGTCTTAACCTTGCATGCTCTTTGACCTTGATCCTACACTCTTTGCTGCTTCTCCCCCTTAAAATGTGAAAGTGATGCTCTTCCATCTTATGGTTCTACTATGAAAATAAACCCATTAATATTTTTAAAGCATGCAGGATACTGTCATGCTGAATGACAGCAAAAATCCTCTGAGGAAATTAATAACTCTGTCTTCAGAGCAGTATCTGAATAGGATGTTGGAATTAAGGGATCAGCTCCTCCCTCTCCCATTAGAAAATGATGAAGAATAACTACTGAATAGCTGCTTAGTGAAAGAGGACTGTCAACCCCACGGACTGGATGAGGCACCATCCTGTGAAGCTCATTTGTAATTGTGTCCTTAAAGCCTATACCATAATGCACCTCCACAACACATCCTGGAAGCTCAGCTCTGTGGTTCCAGCAGGGTTGAGCAGGCAGGTGTGTGAAGGTTCATGTGCACAGCACTAGAAAACCAACTATGAAAAAAAAAATGCTTCCAACACAGCAGGATTTCATCCTCTAGCTCGACTTCCACTGTCAAGTCCATCATCCTTTCACATTTACAGCCTACCCCAGGCAAAACATCCACCACACAAAACACAAGGACCTCTGGAAGGGGCAAGATAAGGTAATAGAGATGGAAGGGGTTGAGTGATATCAGGCAACTCAGTTGGCCAGAAAAGAGTATCGAAGAAGCCAAAGGGAACCCCAAGGCACAGGTGGGGAAACTCAAGAGGGCACAGGGAAGGGGGTCTGAAGAGAAGATGAGAGCAGGCTGCATGGACCAGTGCTGTGGGAAAGAGATGGCAGGAAGAGTAGTCAGTCATAGGAAACCACACCCCATGGGAAATGAAATATGCAATTAAATCACTCCAGAAAAAACCTTCTCTTTAAAGCCTACAAGTGAGAGTCCTCCTGTATAGCTTCTTAAAATTACTCCCAGTAATATCTCAGCTATGAAATTACCGTCTGACACTAAAATCCTGTAGATGGCTATGAGCAGAGGCAGGCACCTGAAATCCAGGTGGGAAGTAGCTAGCGATCCAGCAGAGTCTGTCATGAAGCCAAATACTTCCCTGGCATTCCTGGGATCCTTGAGCTCCTCTCCAAGGCAACACAGCTTTCCCCAGCCTCATCCTGAAGGCAATAGTGCAGGGAGCCCCACCTTGCACTGGGGGCAGGATGCCTAGCCCACAAAAGAAGTCAAATATCAGAAATTAGCACCCGTCCTAAACAAACCACCACGAGCTGAACCAAAAGAAACCACGACCCCAAGCCCAAAAGCAAAAAGCCATTGTTATTTCAAGGGCTGGATTTGTTCCCTATTGTGAGCATGGTAAATTTTTATATACAGATCTCCCTTTCAAAAATGCTAGCCCTTTCCTAGGCCTGCACTTTGAGGTGATTGTTGCTATTTGTGAATGACTTAGGAATTAATTAATGTAAAGCCAACTGGCTTATAAATGGTTGGCATTGTGAACAGCCCCAGAATCATGGGGAGAGCAGTTTATGTGGTCAGAGCCACATTCAGTGCTCATTCAGTCAAAGGAGAAGATTTATTATCACAGTAGGTCCATTTTCCAAAAGTTTGCAAGGGCTGTTTCATAATGAAGGGGCACTGTTCACAGCACAGTCAGCATCTTTTTTTTTTTTTTTTTTTTTTTAGGTGTATTATAAATTGCAACTAGAAAAAGAAGGTGGGGGAGGGTCATTTAGCACTTAGGGAATGAAACCTCAGCATAGGAATGGCACAGAAGACATATTTACTATGGAAAGAAAGAAAAAGAGGAGGGGGGGGAAACAGAAACAAGACTTCTTTAAAAAATAAAAAAGAACACAAAGTAAGAAACTTCTTTCTATCCTGATGACAAGAGCTGAACTCCCACATTACAGCTAATTAAATTAAATTAGCCAACCAAGCTGGATTATAACCTATAAATATTTTTGGTTGCTTGTCTCCCTCAGAAACCATCTTTGATTCAAAAATATCACATAATAAAAACAAATAGCTCATAATGTGGTTTAGACACTTAATAATTAGAAGAGGGAGGAAGGAAAGGCATGTGTACTTTCATATAAAAATAGTCAGCTGGGTATTTTTAACTAAAAAACAACTCTGAATAGACTAAGGTAAAAGAGACAGTGGCAGTGGCCACCAGACACACACCCACTGATCTCAAAAAGGAGTGAGGTTATGCCTCAGGACGTGTCCTTGTTGGTGAGTGAGGGGCTGGGAAGGAGCCAGGATGGCTGTGCCCAGGCACAGAACTGAAAGGTGTTTGCTCCAGTGACAGGAGACTTCAGCAGGATGAGTTGCACTCTATGAGAAGCCATTTGGTCCCATCTGTACATGTGACAGTGCTAATTAAAGGCCCTGTAGGTGCTGATGGAGCGTGCAGAGTAGCAGGATGTTTCCCACCTCTGCCACTGATGACTGCTCGACCTTGGGCACATTCCCCAGCCTCTGTGCTCAGGGCAACATCCTTCCTTCATCCCTTCCTGATGTCTCTTATCTTCTCCAAGTTACTCCCTAATTTCTCTTGCAATAACTTTAGTATGTGTCCCTGGGGCCAGGGACACTACAAGATACCTCTGCAGTTATGTTTAGCCTTACCACCTCTGTTCTCCCCCAGTGAGGATGGTGGGGAGCAGGATGGAGTTCCTGGGCTCAGCTGAAGCTGACTGACAAAGAGCTCTCCTGCAGGCAAAAAAAAAAAACAAAACCCAAGCAAACACAGCTGGTACCCATTTTACCCCATTTCCCAGTCAGTACAGTCCCCTCTCCCATCATAGTCTTGCACCCTCCCTGCATCTAGTAGGCTCTAAGGCTTCTGGACATTTGTCATTGGGTTTTACCCTGAGATTACAGTCTTGCAGTGATCCAGGGATCAAACAGCTCCTAATAACTGTGTACATGGAGAGGTATTTATCAGAAGTACCCTATGATTTGCCTGACAAACATTACACCAGCAAAAATATCTGTATTTAATTCTCCCAGATAGCACTGCATGTGTGTTATGATCATCCCCAGAAACCTTTGCTGTTGTTGTGCTTTCTTGAAAAGAGAATAAGAAGCTATGATGATAGCAATAAAAATTATGATTCTATACATACTCTTGCCTCTTACAATGAAATCCCTACAGCTGTTTAATAATCATCATGTATTTCTACATAGCAGGGAAGAAAATGAAAGGTAAAGTGAAAGAAGCCAAAGAAGTCCCAGGAGGAAAACTTGAAAATTCATGCTTTTACCAAACCACAAGTGAGGAACCAGATAGTCTAATGTATATAAATGAGAGCAGCAGCTCTATTTCATGCTAGTTAGACCATCAGATGCAGAGTTCATCACTGCCAAGAACTCCCATGTAGTTAGTTTTAAAAGGAAATCTCATATATGATGAAGTAATTTTCTGAAAAGGTGTTTTATGAATCACTTGTCTAGTGGGTTTCCATAGAAGCCATCTTGTTCTCAGAGCAGTCTAAGAGTTGTGTTAAGATCCTGACTCTAGTCACAAGAGCTAGAAAAGTCAGAAATTAAAGATACTGCTTGTTTCCTAGGTCACACCGTGAGCCCAGACTTGGTTACCTTCAAAGAGGATCTCTTTTTTAAAGGAAAACACTGACAAAAGCTTTCCACCCCTCTCTGATAGTGATAAGAAAATAGAATGAAAAAGGAATAAACTCTGTAGAACTGAACAGCACAAAGGGCTTATCTCTTTCTTCAGACAATTTAAATTTTGTGGGACTTCCTTCACATTTCTGAGATGATTAAATGCAGCACTTAAAAAATAAAAAAAAAAAAAAAAAGAAAATCCTTCCCATAGTGTATTTGTTTTCTTTGAGCTTTGTGACCAACAAAAAAACCACAGATACCATGTCAATTATTGTTACCAACAGAAAAGCTGTCCTGCATTGAGTGCCTGAGCCACAGAGGTTTCCTCTGGCTCCTTCAGCCCTCTCCTCCATCACCCCTGCAGCCAGTCCTCCAGCCACTGCCCCATCTGCTGCCAGCAGCAGGGTTTCTCCTACCTACCCCTTGTACCCTGTACTCCTGGGGTGTCAGGACCAGCTCCTGGGACACATGGAGCTGCAGGAACCAGCTCCTGTCAGGAACATAAATCCTTGTCACAGCAGTGCCCAAGCACTTCCCTGCGTCTCCTGGCCACCTGCATCAGCATTTTACAGCACAGGTGCAAGGACATACAGAAGCTATGGTTTCACGTGGAATTTAAACCAGGCCTCTGAATCCCAAATTGGCATCCTAGTCCTTGAATGACCCTTCCCCATCAGTATGGAAGAGAAGGAAAGGGAGAGAGCAGTGACAGCCTTTGAGCACCACTGGCTCCTCTGCTGCAAAGTCACCTCACACAACAAAAAGGAGCTGAAATTTAGTCTGCTGCTAAGGAAAAAGTCCAGCCTGTTAGTCTCTTATTTTAAAAAAAGGAAAAAAAAAAAAAAAAAAAAAAAAAAAAAAAAAAAAAGAGAGAGGGGGAGAGAGAGAAAAGCCAAGAAAGAGAGGTTTAACTGGAGCATTATCAAAGATTTGGAAGTATTAAGAGCCTGCCCAGCTGTGTCCTTGCTAACAGGTGTCCCCAGCAGTGAAATGCAATTAATATGGAGAGGATTTCTGGAACATGGGGATGGATAGGTCAGCCAAATAATCCCACATTAAAACTAGTGGGTTTTTTAGTGCTAGTAGGCCGAGTCAATTCTAATATAAAATACAAACAATCAGGTGGAGACGAGCTTCTGAAAGTCTTTGTAACAAAATTATTAAGCTATTCACACCACAGTGACCCTGATGTTTTTGTAAACCTCTGGCAAGGAGCCAGCAAAGCCAAAAATGCCCTGCACTGACACATTACATGATAAGAACCACTTTTCTTCTGCCTTATCCCCACCCTCCCTTGCCTCCCTGAGCATCCTGGTCTTTACCCTCTCTCATTTTCTTTGATCTAGTTCTCAAGAGAAGAACATCTGATCCCAGTAATCTCAAAAGAACAACAACAGTGGGAGGCCCATTAAATCTCATTTTCAGCTCGCCCTGAGAAATTGAGAGAAGAGAGAGGACAAACAAGAGAATCCCAAGCATGGTAGTTGCTGTAAATAAGAGAAAACAGAGAACACAGCAAAAAGGGATGAGGTTGTTGAAGGATCGGTGGTCCCAGACTAGAGATAATTAAAAAAGAAAGAAAGAGAGAGACACCCCAGCTGGTTTTCCACAAGAAGCCAAAGTTTGTGGTGAAGGAAGCATGAAATAAAGTAACTGGGAAAAGCCTACACTCCTACAAAGTCAAGATTGCCAAGGTAACTGCAAAGAGGCCTTAAAGGACCACCATTACACACCCTGTGCATTAACACTTAAGTTTGACTAAAGCAGGAACTGGAAACCCTTTCAAATATATTTGGTTCTGAGGGCTCAGAGAGACACCTCCACACACCAAAGCTGGATGCCTTCCATTCTGAATGCCCTGCAGAAACCACAGAGAAAGCACATTTCTACTCTATGTTCAAACATGAGCAGATATGAAGAAGTCCCTTTGGCAAATTAGTTTTGTTTTACAAAGTTTTCTGGTAAACAACATTGCTGGGTTAACTGGTAGTGTGGGAGGACAAATATAGGATATCTGGGGGGAAATGAAGTAAATTAAACCCTGTATTGTGGTATTCAATATACCTATTTATAGATGTCAGGAAACCAAGACACCTCTATGAATTCAGTAAACACTGCAGTTAAAGATGTGATGATCCAGAGTAAGGGGCATATAGATTAAGAGAGGCCACACAGGTTGCTTCAGATCCCCAAAGATTAGAGCTCAGGTGACCTATGTATTTGTGGATGAACCATCCTGAGAGGAACCTGATTCTGCATGCAGCTTTGGCATGAGCCTGAAAAGCCACAGGGTTGGGACCCTGTCAGCTCTTTCTCCTCTCCTGAGACTGCCAAGACTGCTGATGAGGCTCAGCAACTTCTGGTAATTAAAGAAACAGGTGGAATAACATCACACTATCACCCAGGAACTTCACACACTTCTGCTGCTGCCCTCATGTTGAAATGCTTTCCTTTTATTTCCCTCCTCTCCTCCCCCTCTCCATCCATCATGAAAAATTAATTTACCTTTACTGGAGTTCACAGGCAGGAGGGGACGTTAAAAATAAACTGCTTACATGCATTCATTTGTACCAGGG
This sequence comes from Calypte anna, assembly GCF_003957555.1. Classification (NCBI taxonomy): domain Eukaryota; kingdom Metazoa; phylum Chordata; class Aves; order Apodiformes; family Trochilidae; genus Calypte; species Calypte anna. The sequence goes on from NC_044245.1 coordinate 62,190,320, forward strand.
AATAAATCCAATAATCTCAGGTCTTACTGTGTCTAAAATTATGTAATCGTGTCCACTAGTGGGGTGGAAACATTTTAGCTGGCAAACAGGGGTGCAGAGCAGACATACGCCTGGAAGCTTGAAATAGCATGTGGCAGACACTCAAATAAAATAACCATGGTGAAATGTAGAAGATTAGAAGGGAAAAGGACACAAACCAGCTATGACTTGACCTTGGTTTCAGTTCACTTCGGTTGAAATAACTGAGATACTTATAGCCGTAAGCCTCATCATTTAGTTAAGAATTGCCTGTGATGAAAGCAGTTGGAGGGAAATGTTTTTACACACATTTGTCTGCTCTAATTTTCCTCCAGTTGTTGCCTTTCCAAAATTGATCTCCAGACAAACAGCATTGAGACAGGTGATTTAACAGACCAAGCTAAATAGAAGCAACTCTGGCAGCCAGACCACAGGAATAATATCCTGCTACCTCGTGTGAGGACACTGCTCCACACTAGAGAACAGGGAAAGGAGATGGGCCTTGGCTCACAGGCTGTCACTGGATTACCCAACAGAGGGGCTGCCCAGATCTGCCTGCTGCTCACCACCCCTTCTGCCCTAGCCCCCGTGCCAGCGTTGGGGACACTTCAATGCAGCTTGGCATGCATTGTCATGATCTGTCTACATCCTCCTCTGATGAAGTGATGAAGAAAAAAGTGGACCCTCACTCTTCCTTTCCATCTGCTTCTCTCCTCCAATACCTCCTCCTCACGATGGCTCCTTTAACATCAGGTTTTACCCAGCACTACAGAGGCTGTGCCAAGGAGTCCAGAAAACTGACCAAACCATTAAGGAGAAAGTTGTCTAGGTCAATACAGCCCCTTGACAAAAAGATGCAGCAGTACAGACACACAACAATGGGGTCAGGAGAGGACAGATTCTCCTGAGGGCAGCTTACTGTTGGATGAAGACATCTGCAACATAAACCAGACCCCTCAGCTTTACACCGGAGATGCCCTCTGCTCACTGTGCAACCATGACATTGCTAGAGCCAAGGCTAGGGGAGAAACACCAAAACTGCCCTTTCGTCTGGGAGTGGCTTCAATTTCATCCTCTTTTTAGAAATAGGCATTGAAACCAAGCAAGGGAACAGGTAAATCCCAGACCCAGTAGCAAGAGCCTACTCAGACCAAAAGCTGCCAGACTCCTGGCTCCTGCTCAGGTGAGCTGACTGCATTACCCATACATGTACCATGCCACAAACAACCACCCAGGCACTGGGCAGGAGGCAAGGGTGATTCCCTATCGCTTTCATAAACTCACCCCTCGCATTTCCCTCACATCTCACCCATAGCAAATCCCTCTACACACCTCTAAGGCATTTGGTATAACTGAAGCTGTGCTTGCTGGCAAGCAAACAATTCCTCCGGAGAGTCCCTTGGCCCCAGCAACAGCATGTTTCTGTTTTGCTGAAAGGTACAAGCCATGCTGTTTATCCCACACTTGTGTGGGACCGTGTTTGCATTCTTAAGAGCAGTGGTGCAAGTCACGTTCCCCTGGTATTATCATAAAAAGCTTGGTTTCCACCAATTGCTTTTCCGTGCTTCACAAGATTGCCACTTTGGGTTTTGTGCTGGGGCAGCAGGGGTGAGATTAGCTTCCCAAAGAGAATTAAATCCATAAAAGAGGTAGAGGAGGGCCTGCTGGTGCTATTCAAGGGAAGTGGGAAGATACACTCTTCTGCAGACAGAGCTTTAGAGCATGGCCCCCATAACCATTATTATACTTTCACTGCCACGGAGTTTAATTGATCAAAGCAACACAATTCTTGGCACAAGTGCTTGAAGCTGTGAATCTGTTCAGACCTTAAGCTTACAGCCAGAAAACCCTGATGTCCCTACCAGGTTTTGCACTCAGCTGCTACAGGGAGTATGTCCCAGCACCACAGTAAAGAGGTGGTGATGGAAGATGCTGAGAAAGAGGGAGGGGAAAAAGTCAATTAGAAAGTCTCAAGAGGATTTGATCTCAAGTGGGTCTGCTTGGCTCAGAAAGTTGGGATTATCTCAGCCTGGCAAGGCAAGAAGCCAGAGATAGCAATGAAGCACTGCTGCTTCCTTAAGGCTACTGAACCTCAGCAGCAGCTGTGGCTTGGCAGCCGGGTTTTGTCACTTTTGTCACACCATGTGATGGACTGAGTCCCTGCCAGAGGTCCAAGGCCAGTGCCACAAAGGCAGAGGGGACCTGGCTGCTTCAGGTCCTTGCTTCTTTGGATGGTGCTGCTCACATACCAGAAGCAGCCACCTCAGAACCAGAGGGAAAAGCAAAAATCAAATGAACTGAGAAAAAATCCCATCTGAGGGGAACGGTCTGTAGACCAAAGGCACAGGACTGCAGAGCAACACTGCCAGACAGGCATCTCCAGGGGAACACTGCAAGGGTTTGATGGGGAACCCTGCTCACTACACGTCTCTTGTTGCTGGTGTGGGCAGATGGCAGCAGCAGTGACCAGTGGCTAGGGCACTGCCACCAGCCCTTACCTGTGTCTGTTGTGCCCACAGCCCTGCCAGGACATCCTGATTGGGCTGCTCTGATTGCCATTTGGCTGTTGCTGCTATCTATAAAAAACACTCAAATTACAGCTACCCTTAAAACCCCAAGCTAGTTATTAAAACAGCCCAAGATCAAGAGCATGGACCTGGCACAGCCCTAGAAGAGATTGGCAGGGGCAGGCTTCTAAAATTATCTACCTAAATATGGATTTCTAAGAGAGAAACCTGAAGTTAAAAGAGTGTAAACTGTTGTCATAAATATTTGAGTGAGATACAGACTGGAACAAGAGTCTTTTGGTCTGTTGGCTGTAAAGATGCCTTTTACACTTGCAAAACATCCTCTGTCACTCTCTTTCCCCACCCGTTCTTTGCTCCTGTGGCTTTTTCCAGCCTGACTCTATATAGTCGATGGCATCTGAAAGGAAAGCTGGCTGTGTTTTATGCTTCTCCTAATTTGCAAGAAAAACAAATGTAAATCACACCTCACATTCACAGCACTGCAAAAGAAAATGTTAGATTTAAGGCTCTGGTATGTACAACAGCAGAATCAAAAAGTATAGTCAGAGTGATTGGATATTAGACAAACTATTTTATTTTTTTAGGTCTGCTTGGGGAAAAAGAAAGGCTTGAACATGAAATACTATTTTGCCTCTACTCAGACACTCACTTAGTACTGCTTTGCATTAAAAAGGAAAGAGCCACATTGTACAAAGTATACAGGAAGCTGTGAGTCGAGTTCATATGTCAGAGCAATGTAGTGAGCATTGACGCTTATTTATTAAAATTTTGATACGAGGTGAAACTCCATTTAGTTGATGTCAGCAAGCTTCCTAATGAGGCTTGGTTTTACTTTTTAATTTTTTTTTTATGAAAGGACAGCTTTGTCTCTCCTCTAATCAGCTTGACAAAAGACATACAAAAATGCAGAGAAACATAAATTTTACTGTAATTACCAATGAGAAACACCACAGACAAATGCAGGAAGTAGCTGCAGATCTGTCTGCAGATGTAATGGTTGAATATTGTGGGTTACTTGTTCTTCCCTAGAAAGTAAAGGCATCATTTCATAAACTGTAAACCACTTTGATCAAGATCTAAAACTAACCCAAATTTGCAACTTTTTCCCCAGACTCAGACATATTCAGAAAGTACCTCTGACCATAATCTATTTTCTCATTCACTAGTTCTAAAAACACCGATGTGTCCCAGTTTATGAGCTTCCTGCTAGGCCCACGTGGGGCATTTCTCCTGATCTAGTAGATGAGTATAACTGGCCCTGGGTCCCAAACCCAGAGCACAGATAGTCAAATCTCCAAAGAGCCTTTGGAGGAGGCAGCCACAACATCAAAGGTAGGTACAAGGGAAGGTATTGCTACCAGCTTAGGAGCTGCTATGCAAATTAAATGATGCAATGTGAGTGTATGTTAAAGTCTGCATTAAGCCTCTGAACATGCCCAGTGTGAACCATTTCCAGAAGCCTAAGCAGATTCATTCTCAGCTGGAGGCTTGTATAATTAATAAAGGCACCGAGCCTTCTCTCCTGACCCAAGTGGCTAGGTACCAAACCATTTATAGCTTTATAGGTTAACACCAACATCCAAAACCGTATTGGCAGCTTGTGCAGATCCTGGCCCATTAGTGTGATGTGTTCCCAGCATGAAACGCTATTTAATAAGCGGGTCACTGCGTTCTGCATTAGCTTCAGTTTCTGAGTGGGCTCAACATATAGCCCCATGTAGAGTGTATTATGGCAACGACATCTCAAAGGGACAAAGGCATGGATAACTGTAGTAAAGTCCATTTGAAAAAGAAAAAGTAACCCTGTTCTCCCTGGAGATGAAGGCATTTTGAAAAGGGCGCTGCCACTGCTCAGGCATCCTGGAGTATCCTTCAGTGTAACACCCTGAAGCAGTTCACCTGTGTCAGAAGGAAAGGTTGTTGCTCCTTCACCTAACAGAGCCAGTATAGATTTAGTGCACTGCCCCCAGGTCCCCACCAACAACTGCCCCCCTTTTACCCACCTGAGTGAGCAGCTCAGCTCATTCTTGGTTCCAAGCCCAAGCTCACCTAGCTCACAGGACACTACTTCTTCACTGGATGAGAGGATTTGTAAGAGTAGAGAAGTGATTTAAAAAGCTACTGACCCTTCTTCCAAGCAGAGGTTGCTGCTTGACATGCAGGACTTTGTCTCCATAGTTGAGTGCAGAGCAAAACCAGTGTTTGGTAAAGATGATCCAGTAGAAACCAGGATGATTTTGTACCATAGCACATCAGAAAGCTCAAAGAATTACTCAGATCATTCTGTGCAGAAACCAGCATGGGATGTGTACAATGCTAAACACTTGCATTTGTGCAGAAGCACATTGGAAAATGGAAATGGAACCCACCAGCACAACCAAAGGTGTTCAAGTTCCCTGAACTAGATAAAGTCATAAAGTAAAGGAATGATCTATTGTATATGTAGTGCATTAGAGCTCTTCATTAACAGAGGGACTAATCAATTTATGGAACTCATGAATCAGTAAAGCTATTACTTATAATGATTATTGGCAAATTAACATATCACAGCATCCTGACCCCAATTCATCTCCAGTGTATGCCCAGCCATATACAGCTGGTAGAGGACCCAGTACCACTCACCATGTTTCCTCTCTGCTCAGCCAGACCAGTTCTCCTTAATACCAAGAATAAGAAACCATTGAACAATCAGCCTCCAAAGTGTCCTCTTTGGGAATCATGCATGTGTATGGGCTGTATAGCAAAAGTCTAGGAAAAAAAAAAAATATATATGGACAATCACAAGCCTTGGCCTTTGGGCACAAGTTTTAAATCCATTCAAGGGTTATGGTACAAGCAGATCCAGAGGCCACATTCAATCCAGGAAAAAGAAGGAGATCCCTTGCCAAATTCTGATGCAGATCCAGTTAGCCACTTAATGCTTGCTCCCACTTTGAAGGTAACATATTCCAACACGTTAATTTGGAGTCAGCTTTAGCCCAACAAGGATCCTAGTGAGGAACATGATCTGTTTACACACTAAAACTCCAGGGCTAGGCTGCCTGCATCCCAAGAGCACAAAGGTCTCTATGAGCTAAATCAGCCAGAGTGGGACATTTGCAAACACCTTCATGCAAAATTGAAAGAGAAAGAAAAATCTAAAAACAAAAAAGAAGAAACAAAATACAGTTCAAATTATGCTCAGCCACAGAGAGCAGTAGGCCTCATGTATAAAATGATTCTTCATTAGTGATCCTGTGGCTTTAAACCAGAGGAGACATGGGCTTTGAAATCCTACAGACAGAGGATGGTTCCCTATTTAACTCTACTAGGTTTTTTCACAGAGGCTTTTTACAGTCTGAACTGACATTCTTCTCTATTCATTACCACATTCCTGGCCTAAAAACTGTATGACAAGGGAAAGGAAGTGGAAAATTAGGTTACAGTGCAAACAAACATACTGAAAACATCGCACACTTGAAAATAAATTAAGTTTAACTATACTTCACAAAGGTTAACTTCATAGGTTTTATTATTAGAAAATATCAAAACACTGTTCATTTACTGCAGGGTTTTCCTGCCTGCTGCTTTGTTTCTGGGTCATGCAAGTGTCACAAAGGGTCAGCTCTGCATTACTTACAAGCCATGCTTGCTTAACAAAGTAATCCACAATCTTTCCAACATTCATCCACTATTAAGCGCTCTTGCATAGGGTATCGTTGACATCAACAGGGCACTCATAGGTTCACCAACACAAGGAAGCTCCAACCAGCTGAGTGCTCAGCCCTCTGAACGTACACACATAAAGAGCAAAAGACTCCTGCCCTCCTTAAATCAACATTTCCCCACTGAAATCACAGGAGGCATGCTGCCCTACACCAGTGGAAAACCCATTCTCAGTGTCAGTAGTATTTCTGCTTACTTATTTAAGGTTTAATCAGAGGTTATCACTGCCTTTGCTCATTCCTTTTAGCTTATTTTTGTCCCAAAAGCAGCAGGACCACCAATACAAAGAGTGGTCAAAGCTACAGGATATTAGTGTAAGACACTGTACATGTCTCTGATCTAAAAAGGTGAGTGTTTTTGATGTTTTTTACACCCAAACACACCCTCCAGATCCTTGATGACACCCTGGCACTGTACAGTCCTACCTTTTCTCTCCAGCTTTCATGGGAAGAGAGTACAAGCACCAGAGACCCTTGCACGTTCTGGCCAGGTCTCCATTCAGGAAGGTGAGGAGATGACAAATGCCACAACCCACCATGGCATTCCTCCATAGGTCAGTTTGGAAATCTTTGTGTCTCCATTTCCTACCAGTCAAATTTAGACACATGTATTTGAGGTTATGCATTCCAAAGAACAAAACCTTTTCATGATAAGGGAAAAACTCATTAAGTTAGCAGTCTGGTTTGAGGCAATGCACAAGAAAAGATGACATGACTGGGAAAAAACTCAGTGTTTAGAGCTACACAGGGTCTTAATGGATTTCATCTTTGTGTTTTCAGCCCCCTGTCCTTGTGCCATCACTCCACAGCTCCCCATGGCTGAAAACTGCCCAGTCTCTGGATTAGAGCTGCAAACATGCACATCTTAATCATCACTATCTTAAATTGACTCTACAAAGTAAACTGCAGAGGCCCAGCTGCAATATTTACTTCTCTACAATGAAACTCCCCCGGGTAAAAAAAAGAGGTGGGGATGGGGGAGGGACCCTTTCTTTCTTTCTTTTTTTTTTTTTTGAGCACTCAGTGTAATTACATTCCTAATAGTGAATTTATGATACCTTATCTTGTGGCACAATGAATACTCTATGTGGGTCACCAGATTTAATATGACACTAAAAAGAGTGGCTCATGGTTAAGGAAAGCTGGAGAACTGGACGGCCAAGTCTTTGTTCTGTCAAGCACCAACATTTCATCACCTTGAGGGCATTATTAAACTTGCCAACCCTTTTGCTCCTCTTATTAGTAAAACATTTCCTGGAGAACAGGAAAGGAGGAGGGGAAGAGGCACTAAAACATACTCTCTAAAGACTTGAAGACATTTGTCCATTTTATGGCTCTTATTTGTTCTTGCTCTCTCTGTTCTTCCCATTGTGCTTCTCCCCATTTGGACTGTGTTGACATCACTCTTTTGTTATCTTCCTAAATTAGCTGTAATGAAGTCCTTTGAGCTACATGTGCATGCCTTATTTTTTCAGTTTATGCCTCTTGATACCATCCCTATTCACTTTCCCTCACACTAGAGCCTGCCTTCCCCCAGCCCACAAAACGCTTTCTAATCTGCTTTTCATTTGCTCCTTTTAACCTTTGGTTACCCACTGGCCAATAGCCACTTTTTAATTTTTAAAAATAAATTACATTATAACTGCCTCTCATTGAGAAGTGATAGGCACCCACATGGATAAGGCTGAGCATCTAGAGCAGGAACCATCTAAAATTTCAGTGACCAAACTGAAGGAGAAAGGGGAAAAAATCACAAGGAGATAGCAGGAAGAAGCCCTGAAAGGGCACTTGTAATTTCTGGCACGTTCAAACAAGTCTAAGGGACGTTTGTAGCCATAAAACCACTGGACTGCAGATCATGCAGCCATACTACAGCAGCCTGTCTGGCCATCTGACTGTCACTTGACTAGATTGGAAGCTGGTTTTATGTAGCGTCTTCCGTAATCGTGGTATTTCACAGCACTTTATGGAATAATGAGCTGGCATACAGCAGCTATTATGCACTTAGCAATAACGCACAGACAACCTTGCACATCTAGAATCAATTTTATTGAAAAGCTGATGGGCAGGGCAGACAGGTTATTCCCTGCCTTTTTGTTTTGAGAAGTGTCGTGGATCTCCAGCTTGCCTTTTGCAAGGCAATATAAAAGCTGGGCAGCGTCTTCAAAGGAAAAAAAGGAAAGGTGTGTTTTTACTGAGTGAGAGCTTGATCAAAGTGACAAGGACTCTATATACCAAGAACTGTCTCTTATTGCCTGCTAGGATTAAAGTTAATATTTTGATGATTAGCTGCTATGTAAAATAGCATGATTTTCATCATCCTGGATGTACTTGGGAATTTGGCTCAAAATACAGAGAGTGTGGAATGACTCAAGCAAAAGATGGGAGAGGGCACTGTCCACAGAAGGCAGGTTCCAGGGACAGCATCAGTTTCCTATATAGTCTATGATCTGCCCTACTCTGCTAGCCATCTTGATGGATATTTACATATTATTCTTTTATGCTTGCATGTACTAATGCACATGTGTATGTACGGTGTGTAATGTTACACTGTGTGACATACCCTATGGATTTGTAACACTGAACCTATCTTTCTCCACTGCCTGCTTACTGTAAGAGCACAAGAAACCACTTCCCAGGATCCCTTTGGGAAGGTGGGTTGGTGGAAAGCCCCTCTCTGACTGTTTCCCTTTCCCTGCAAAGCATCTGACACACTGTCTTTGGGGATGGGCCCAAATTCTTCTCCTGGAATTGGTTTCAGCTTCACACATCTCCACTGACCAAGAAATTAGATGAGCCACAAGCAACCCAGTTTCTACACCTCCCTGATCAGCATCCTGTCCTGGTAGAGCTATACAGGGCCCAAGCAGCTGAAACCTTTTTTGTTGTTGTTGAAAGTTAATTCACACACACTTATTGAAAACAGAGCCCACAGCTTCCAGCATAGGGTCATAGTAGGACCCAGAATCTTATTTTTACCAAAGTTCTTCAGTGTGATTTTTCTTGCTTAAATGAAAGGCAAGATCAGCACTAGGAGCATGCTGCTTTTCAGTTTTCATTATTTTTTATTTTACTGAATGCAGGCTGTATTCAGAATTTTTCTTATCACTCCATTCCACAGTGGCTTGGTAATTCTCCTCGGTGTTTCCCAGGAGAGCCATAAATACCCTGCAAGACCCCAGCAACGTCTGTAACAGTGAATATTGGGAGGGGACCACAACTGCTTACATTAGATATCCTTTAGTTTAGAAACAATAGACACAAGAAAGGCAACACGGCCCAGCCAAACTGAGTTTGGAGGACTTACTCCCTGTGTCTGCCCCCCTTCCTCCTGCACTTTGTCTAGCTCATCCTTTTACATGTTAAGCTCAGTGAAGCAGGAGTTGTTCTGTCCCTCCATAGAAGACCTAGCACATAGGGGCCCTACAGCAGAACATCAGGAGCCTTTTGTGTGATACTGATGGTGTGACTGTTTTCCAGCCACAGAAATAGCCCACTTTTAAATGATGCATAATTCTTTCTATCTACCTTGTATTTCCTGTAAGTAAGGTAATTCTCCAGCCTATATGGTTACAGTGAAACCTTCAACACAAATACAATGCAGAAAGATGTTGTGACAAGTTACCTGCAAACCTGGAAGATAATAGCTCTCAGAGGTCAAACTACTCCATTTACTCGAAAGAAGTGTTAACTCTTACATCTGATAAGAATATCAATGTCATTATTCAATATGTGACACGTTCTCTTTGCAGAAATACAAAGACAGTCTGTTTATCCATTAGTGCAGGGTGTCACATCAATTACTGGGATAGATGCATCAGGGAAACTCAATTGCTGTCATGGATTTTTCCCAAAGTTAAAGGGATATTTGCTCCAACCCCAAATGAAAGAAAATCATCCCTTCTCCATTATTTAAAGTCTCCACTGTTGCACACGGAAGAAATCCCAGCCAACTGCACAACTTCATGAGTGCAAAATCCCCCAGCAGTGCCCTGTCAGGATCTCTGCTCCCCTGCAAGTACAGGGCAAACACTTGCCTTCAGTTCACAGCTCTGTGGCACGGTTGAAAAGTGAAGACTAGAGCACCAAACATTAGTGATACTTAGTCCTTTCTTGTCCCTTTTCATGCATGCATCAGGCATTCTCCTCACCATTTCAGACACTGGAAAGCTGTTATGGCCACTGATGCCTTTGTGCAGCAGAATAGCAGAGCTGGTTATCTATTAGACAAGATTTGTAAGCAGGTTGTGGAATACCACACAGAGGGAGCAGAAAAGTGACACCAAAGTATACACTAATGTGACATTTTCACCTTCCCTTCTCTCCTCAGCCTGAATCTAGGTGCAATAAAGCATGCCATGCATTTCTTTTGATGGATGATCGAGTGTGTACTGTTGAGTTTAAAAATCAGTAGTGCTAAGTATGTCCTCAAGGGAGCTGCAACACTTGATGCCTGGTTTCACCACTGTAGATGTGCATTCCTTCCCCCACGCGAAGTGAACAGAAATTTTCATCTGGGTGACAAGGAAGCACCCTCAAAAGCCATGCTGCTCCCACAGGTCTCCCCAGTCATTACAAATCTGAACTCTGGATAAGTTGGGTAGCTTCTTACTTTTCACAAAGCACTAGCAGGGGCAAGAGGTGAATACAGAGGACAGTAAAATGGCTTTCAGGAGCACAGGACCTGCATTAGATATCTCTAACCTTGTTAGCCTGGCTTTATGGTTTGGGAATCACACTGAAACCCCAAAGGGTTTCACCAAACCTGCAGTCCCTTACACCTCTTTAGCAGTATCCTGGAACCATTTAAACCTATTGTTTATTAGCTTCTGGAATCACATCTGGCAGAATACCAAAAGCAAGGGTAACACTGGCTTTCCCAGGACTGGCAGATGTCAGAAACACTCGAAATCTGGTGAGAAACTTCCATCTCATGAGATTTCTTCAAAACAGGGAGCTCTACATAACTCACTCAGCTACTTCAAGCACTGCTTAGCCTTCAGGTCCTGACCTTATCTGGAAAAAGGTACCACAAAGGCAAATGAGATGTAGTGTTTGAGAAGCAGCCAAAACTTTTTCAGACTACGGAAATACTTTGTTCACTCCGAGTTTGAAGCCCAGGCCTGTGTTTTATTCTATTTAAAGCAGTTTGCTAAATAAGGGGGTTCATATTCTACAGAAATGCTTTGAAATGGCAGGAGGCAAGCCAGACTTGTTGATCTTTTCCATCCTATGTCCTCGCAGGAGGAACACTCTCTGGAAAGTTTATCCACGGTTCATAGGACTAGTTGTGATTCCTGAGCTGACTTCAGTCTATATCATTTCAGTCCCAAGGGTGTTGGCATAGTTAACAAAAACACATACAAAGGCAAAGCAGCTCTGTTGCTAACATTTCACTCTTGGTATGCCAAGTATACACAGGCACATTAGTCACACTGCTATATTGTAACATAGGCACCTGAATACTTTACTAGTAGGAGGCACATGTCTTTAAGTTTTGGAGGTCAGTAAAGTGATCAAAAGATGCAGTTTCAGCTCACTTATGATCTCTGCTACAAGAACAGCTCCTGCTGGATTCCCCAGCACAGCCCACACAACCCCAGTGATCCTTTCAAGGATGAAGAGGGATGGACAACAGATCTGAGAAGGTGGGATGATACCTTGCCTCTCATCACACAGTCCAGTAATCGAATTCATCTTCCAGGAGGCAGGAAACCCACCTTCAGTTCCTTCCTCTGCCTCAGAACCTGAAACCACAGCCCAACTATAGATGACCCCCATCCCAGAGTACCCTGTAAGAGGGTGGGTATTCAAAGGATTTAAATTTGCCTTAAACCAGATAAAACAGTGCCCCTGCTTCAGCAGGGCAGTGAACAACCAAACAAGGATTTGCAGAACCTTGTTACAGGTAATCTCACCTTTTCAAACACATTTTCTTAACTCTAAACTCCACTTTTACCACCCATTTATTAATTATTGAGTTCCTAATCAAGCACTACCAAACAAGGCACTAAATAAACTGAGCAGCATTACCAAGGCATATGATAAACAAGAAATAACACATCAAAGGCCACAGTCTCATGGTAATACAAGTTCTAGTTGAAGGCCTCCCCAAGCATATATGCCTTGATCTGCTAAGGTTATTAAAATGGCAAGCACAGCTGTATATTTAATAAAATAATTAGCTCCTTCAGTTTCTTTTGAGTGATGTTCCTCATTTTAGAGTCAATTTAAGCTCCATCCCATCCAAAGTAGTAGTGTATGATTGCAAATTATCTATATCACAAATGAAAGTTACTGTGGTATTTAAAAACTAATTATTAACTCAATGTCGTAATGGGTTGAGCATGTAAGGCACAGAATCCTTGAGGGCCATCGTAATTCACAGGCATCAAGGTGTCATGCAGCCTCCTACAGAAAGCTGAGAGCTACAACCCTGCATCCCATTGCAGAAACATCCACAGAGAGCCCATGTTTGAGAACATTTCATGCTTCCTATAGATAACAGGCAGCCTCTGTCTAGCACAAGTTTGTGAACTTCTCTACAGCAGGGTTAGCTTAAGTAATAATAATATTTATATTCTAAAGAACACTGTTTAAACACACCTCCCACACAATGAGATTTCCTATTTTTAGAAGGAAGATGCCTGCACATAAGAAAAAAACGAGTAGCAAAGATCAGAACAGGGAGTTTTAAGTCAAAACTCCACTTCTGTGATTTTACTGGGACTGGAGAAGGGGACATTTTTTTTTTTAGCCACCTCCAGTCACTAAGCATCTTTCTCAGAGAAGCCAGCAGAAATACAGAAAGCCTAAATGAACTTCTTGAGGTCTGCCACAAGCACTTGCTACGGCTGGGTACAGACTCAATGCTCCAAACACTGCATAAGGAAACCCCATCTGTACAGAAACCCCATCTGTAATATGTACATAACCCTTTGCCTGACAGAAATGGATAGAATTTAAGTTCCTCCCTGTCAGGGAGCTCCTCACCATCAGCGCTGCATGCTGCTCTATCTGTGTAAGTGTGATGCTGCCCTGGGCTCATCACCCAGCACCATGCAGACCCAGCAGGGCCTGGGGCACCATCACTTGGAGACAGCCCCTGGGCTTCTCTGCGCCCACCTTCAGTGCCAGCATCCTCTGTTCCCTCAGGTCAGTTTTGAAGTAGTAGTGATAGACTGTGGTGCTTCAGGTAAGAGGGGAGAGTGTAGCTGTGAGCTTTACAAGCAGAAGGGCTTGTGGTGCTTGCCCTGGCTAGAAGCACCTTCCTGGCTTGAGTAACCACACCACACCAGCTTCCATCCTCTCTGCAACAGGAAATGCTGTTTCTCACCGTTAGTGCTGTGCCTTGCTTGAGGGCTGCATCCCGACCAACGGGGATTGGGTTTCATGACGGAAAGAAGAAAAAGAGCACTTTGGAAATCCTACTAAACCCACTTTCTGAATCTGGGACAAGTCATTAATTGTTTTAAAATAATAATGCCTGAGAGTCAAAGATGACCAAGCAGCCTGCTGAAATTAAAGGGTTTTGTCACAGCAGCAAAGTAGAGGGGGTTTTAGGATGTAATTGCAGTATGATATTTTCTGCTGTTGCCTTTGATGGAGTTTCTTCCTGGCTTGTAGGGCACCAACCTTCCCTCACTCTTTGTGGGGATGTGTGGCCATCATTCTCATGTCTGTAATAAAATACCACACCCAGGGCCTTAAACAAAAATATACTTTTCACCTTATGCAAAACAAGTAACCAGTGCTGTTTGAGCACTTTCCAAAACCAGCAATTTTTGCACTTAAGCAATTTCATTCTCTGAGTCCAGATGTAGGTAATGTTTTGCCCTGGATAACATGTTGAGGAGGGTAAGGCAATTATTGAAATTACTAAAACAGAAAATGTGGCAGGTAATGGCACCCACATGAAGGCACAAATACCCTGCAGGCAGGACCTAACTAAAGAAAGGAAAACAGGCTTTGACATGGATGTAAGCAACACAAGAGATAAAGGAACAAGAAAAGTTAATGTGCTGTTACAAAATCAGAAGTGGACTTTTAGAATTTATTGAGATACTGTTTATATATACATTCTCATCTAAATTCACCTCAAAAATGCTCTATTATGTAAGCAGCCTGCCAAGAATTAATAAAAAGAATACATGTATATTTCTCTGTATTTACTCTTTTCTGACAATATTTCACATAAACAGATTGAGGGGCTGGAACCCACAAATGCAAATAAAATGGTTGAACAATGTGCAATCCTTTAAGGTTTTTGGCTTCAAGATTTTTGTAGCTGCCAGGAAAAAAGGAAAAGAAAAAAAAAAAAAGGCAAAATATTTTCACTCAGGCAATCAAACAGCACTCACATCCTATTTAAACTCTAGTGACAGACTGCCAGTAATGCTCTGTGCTAACACCACAGGATAGAAGATATGCATAGACCTAAAACCCCACTGGTTAGCTTTTTCTCTTATCTGCTTATTTCTCACAGGATCCTATGCACCGACAGACGTTATATTGCTCCTTCATGTGCTAGCTGTACTAAACTTTTACAGCTTCCTGTGCCCATAAAAACGTGCACTAGCATTCAACCACTTCCCTGTTAGTTATCCTGAGTGAGACTGCAATGGAACCGATTTATTCCAGCCCCTTTTATGCTGTTTCCCTGCAGACAGACTGCACGCAGGCATGCTGAGAACACACTTTTTTTCTTAGCACACCAGGTCACCTAAACAGCTTCTTTCTTTGTCAGCAGGCACCACGCACATATCATAAATGATGGACTGGACTGGTGACGTAAGGGAACATGCTGAAAAGACCAGTTTTCCTCCTATAATACAGCCCTGTCCTATAAAATTATGGCACCAATTATCTCAGAGGCTTGGGACCATGACACGTGGGTTCTCCCCTGTGTTTCACCAGCTGCATGTTCTTGCGGTTATTCTTTCTGAATCTCAACAAATTAAAATCTTCAGGAATGAAAAACACCTAGGGATTCATACCTCCCGAGTTCATGCCCATTTCAAAAATAAAAAGACAAGCTTGGTTCACAACTTTTTCATCAGGAAAAAAACCCAGGCTTTCCTTTTGAAGGTTGCTGCAGAGAACGTGTTACCAAAGTACGTTGAGGTAGGCAGGAAACCGCTTCTGTGATGTGACACTTCAAAACAGAGAAATATATTCTATTTTCTGAAGTGCTGGTTGCTTGGGGTTTTTTTTTGTTGTTGTTGTTGTTAGTTTTGGCTTTTTTTGTTTTTGTGGGTTTTTGTGGGTTTTGTGTCTTTTTTCCCCCATCCTGCAAAACCTGCTGCAGTTCAGAGCTGTCAGCTTTGTTTCATTCATCTGTCCTGGCCCAGCTCCAGAGGATGGGGCTCTCTCTGACAATGTTGGTTACTTTTTTAGGAGACATTTAAACACTCCACCAGGAACACAGTGGTCTGAAAGCTTGCCAAAAATCTGACTGGCTTTATAAGCTCTATTAGTGGTCAGCCTCACTAGCAGAGTTTGCAAGCATTGCCAAACTGCTCTGGCTGCAGCTCGACATGCTGTTCTGCCTGCAGCTGATGCAGGCTAAGAGGTGACCCCCATCCCACCTCTCCTCTAGCTTGTCACCACCTTTCTGCCAAAATTTACCACCCCTTATATCTGACAATGCAGCTTCACATGCAATCACTCTCTCAGCCAGCTGTTTCCGTACAAGCCAGGTTGAAAAAATACCCCAATTAGGTCTGCTTCAGCTAATTGAGGTCACACAGCCAGGAGCTGGACAAGGAGGACAGCGAGGTGGATGGGCTGCAAGCTGAGGCAAGCTGGGGGCTCAGGCAAGGCTTGGGCACAGCAAGGAACCCAGGGATGGCTCTCATTTCTGGGAGACCTGAAAAAAGAGGGTTTTCCTCTTGGAGGTTTCCAGCTGCTCCATCTAACAAGGCAAACATTCAACCACTGCAAAAGTGCCGTTTCCAACACAATGCCCAAAAATACACAGTCAAAAATCTTCATGCACAAAGGCAAAGCCTTTTTTATCTCCAGGCAGTTTCAGGCATCAGGAAGCTTGCATAGGTTTCTATTAATAGCAGTAACAGATTATCTAAAAGGAATGAGAGGCAGCTAATACTAAACTTGGTGCATGGGTTAGTCTGAAGACAAAACACATTGCCTGCTTTGTTGTAACTATTTCAGCATAAACACGAGATATTTAAAGAACAAACCTTAACTAATGGTGCAGTTGGGTGGGATATTCCTCCCCTCCAAACATGTAGAGCTTCTCCATAAACTTCAGTCCTGCTGTTTCCCAAGAAATATCTTTTGGGGGCAGGAGGAAAGTAAGAGGAGACAGGGACTGCATTCCACCCCATCAGCATAACCCCAAGCAGCATATGTTTCCCTTAGGGACACGATGCCAACCCCAGACCTGTATTTTGACTACAGGATTTGCTGAAGTGATGGAAACTGTCCAAAAGCCTCCAAAGATATATACATATCTACCACTCAGTGATCCCTTACATTTCCCTCTCCTTGTAGAGATCCTTTTACAGAATTGGCTCTCAGTCTTTATTGTGACACTCTATTTTTATTAAAACACACAAAGTAGACAGATGATTCATAAAGGAAACCTCCCCAACAATAACAAATGTCCAACAGACACTGCTTAGACTGGCCATCTATCTCAAACATTAAATTCTTTTAAATAAATAAATAAATAAAGAGGAAAACCCTTCTAGACAGCTGAGATGCAAGCAGGCCTCAAAAGCACCTTTTATAATTCATCTCCTCCCACAGCCTACCACAGGACTACTGTGGGCTTGCTATATTTAAGCTAGTACTTGGATTCCTCTTTTTTTTTTTTTTTTTTTTTTTTTTTTTTTTTTTTTTTTTTTTTTTTTTCCCTACATCTAGAGGAAGTTTTCCCCAGGACACCTCCCACTGCCCTCCTCACCAGTGAAAAAAATGAAACAGAATAAAATCCAGCACCATAGATATTGAGTTAACTCCAAGTGAGGGATCTGGGGTAATGCAAGAAGACCCTTGCTCCCCAGAAGAGGGAGTGATGCCTTCCATTATTGGAAAAAAACAAGGATATTGTACAGCAAATGGAGGTGAAAAGCTGAACGATTAGTGTGAATTACAGCTCATTTTGGCACCAGCAGTGAATAGGCTGTGTCCTTACCCCTTTTTCCTTGACGTCAAGAAGCTGAAACCCAAGGCAGGCCTTCTGAGCTCATCTACAAAGGGCCCAGGCTTCAAAGTGAAGGCAAACCAAAGGAGCCAAGCAGAGCTCATGGGTGTATTCCAGGCCCACAGAAGGAGAGCTCAAAGGGTCTAAAAATATTTGCACAAGACGGTTTATCATAAGTGAAACATATGATTTTCCAGCTGTAGCCATCTTCATGGAGGCTTAAGAAACTGCTGTTCACAAAGCCTACACTACTGAAGGCTGAACTTCTACTTTCCTCCAAGTCAGATACTTATTACAGCCCTGTCTTTTCTGAGCTGACTCCGAACTGGAGCTTTTTCAAAATATGTGTCCAGCTCCAGTCTTCCTTGATCCAGGCTTGCCTTGAATTTTACACCAGAAATAGAGCTATGGGCTCAGTAGCCACAGTGCTGGATGGAAGCTGTGTTTGCTACATTGACAGTGTGCCAAGGAGGCACGGATTTGCTGAGGAGCATGCAGCACAGTGCTTGTTGCTTTCTGTTGAGTGTGGGTGAAAAACTTGAGTGGAATCTCTCTCAAATACAATGGAAGCAGAGATTTTGTGGTAATGAGCAAGGAAGTTATTGCTGCAGGGCCAGAGACCAAAAATTCATACCACCCAATGGAGAAAGGGCAGAGCAAAGTGCATGGTTTGGAGAATATGGAGAGAAGAAAACAATTTATGCTAACTGAAGGATGCGCCATAGAGAGAGGAGCACGTGGACAGGAAAATCATTCATTCTTTTTCAACTCTAGAACTGCTGTGGTCACAAAACAATTTTATTTAACACCATAGAGACATTATGAAAGGGACCAACAACATGGAAAATTTAGAAGAGGCACGGCCCTTTCATTCTTGCATTTTGAAAGAGACTTGCCATGACTCTGGGGTTATTGTCAGTAAATAAATTGAATATGGTATCAACTAGGCATGTCAAGCATTTAAGAAAATTGGACAGGAGACAAACAAATGCATTTACATGCAAAACTACAGTAATGATCTGATTTTGGATCTACATTACAAGGGCTTCAAGGAGAAAGGAGAAGAGCTTTACCATCTCTCTATTAGGTAAATGTCACAGCACTGTTTTTGTAAGTGCTGTACTAAGGAAGGCGTTTTATTTAAATATCATATTTTTACAAGTCCAGAGGCAAATCAGTCTCACATCATTCCTGATGCTCCATTTTAGTTCAATTCAGTTGCCTTTTGTTCCAATTCCAGCTTCACAGCTAGAAGAGTAAGTCTACTCCTCCTGTCCTGCAACTGTGTATGACATTTCTGGAGAGCTGGGACTGAGCCTCAGGTCTCCATAGAGACCTGAACTGGTCTAGAGCAGGTTTGTGGCATGACAGCCCTCCTCCCACTTCTGTATTCCCCCTTTCTCTTTCAGCAGTGTTGGGGGTTATCCAGTTATGTGACAAGCTGGCTTGCCACCAGCAGCAGCAAACTCTGCTCTCTGAAACAGCTCACTCTGCAATTACAGGACAAGCAACAGGTTTGGGCTTAGGTTGGAAGTTATATGATCAATAGTTGTGGTACAGAAGGAGAGGTACTGGAATGGAGTCAACAGATCACCCTACATCCTCCTTTCCCTGACCACTGCAGAAAAATCAGAAGAGATGGCTTCTTTGCCCATTTTTTTAACACAAAAAGCACTCTATGCTTTTCCCCAGGACCCCATTCCCACTGATTCCCTGTACTGCTTACACTTCACTCCTCTCTCTCACTCTCTAAAAACAGACATACATCCTGCTAGGCTTGAGACCACTGGACTTCTGCCCACCTACTTCAAAACTAGTATCCCGTGCACTGGGCAGTGTCAGCTGTCAAACTAATTTGGCCTAGATTAATTGCTGCTTACCTTTACTCTTCAGTAAGAGCCACTGTCCACCATTTCCAAACAGATTTCACCCAGCCCACATTTTTGGAGTGCTAGAGAAGATGGACAGACCTATACTTTTTAAACAAAGCTTCTTACACATTATCATAGTGCTGTTGATTGTCAATAAGCTTTATTTGGTTGGGTATTCTGCATCTACACCTCCAAAAAGATACTTCTTGGTGGAAATTATTTAATAAAAAATCCAAACATCCACTCAGAAATAGATTTCCCCAAGGCCTTTCCAGTCACCGAAGCGTGATGTTCAATATTGCCTTTTGCTTTTTGATACGTTGGGAAGAAAGAAAATGGACCAAGAACATTTCCAACTTATTTTCTGCACAAAGTCCTGCAAGCACTGTTGATATCTATTGCAGATGTGAGTTATGTTTGGATACAGGCTCCAGTGCCTCACAGCTTTCAGTCATACACAGACTGACAAAGCCAGAGTCAAAATAGCTCTTTTCAGTTTCCCACAGCACTGATGTCATTCACCCAGCACACATGATCAGCATTTCCCTGATTCCCAAGCATCAAAGAGCCTCTTACAAAGCTGAACAATCCTTGTGACAAGACAGCTTGGGGAGAGAGGATTTTCCAAAATCCAACATTTATTCTGAGGGCTGCTCAGTCTCTGTGTGTACCTGTCATCAATTCCTTTTTCTCTCTAGGACAGCACAAACAACCAATGTGCCAGAAAGTTGCTGCTATTGCCCTCTGTAAAGGGCTGGGTTGTTTTCTGCTATGCAACATCAACATGAGAGAGCTTTTGAGGGCAGGTGCAGACCAAAGTCTCTTGTAAAGAAGTTACCATCACCCCTCCGCATCTCATAAGTAAATGCACACAATAAGGAGCTGCTATGCATTGGCTAGGGGTGGGGGAAGGCAGGAAGACATTTATTCCATGTTGTTATGTCCTACAAAGGCATTGCCTAGGTTTATCAGCAATGGATGGATTTGAGGTTAGGATCATCAGGATAGGAGGATTTAAAGCGTCCCTTATTTCCAGTGTCTTTCCTCTTTTTATGGTGCCCTTTTTTTTTTCCACAAGTAAATTAAACTTGTTGCTGCAGTATTGCTGACCCCTTTCACACAGGGCATCAAATCTCCAAAGAGACCCTTAATGCTCTGTCCTTTCCCAGTGGTGTATCCTATTAGTGCACTGACCCTTTGTGCATCCAGCAGAGCTGCTAACCAAAAAATGCCTTTGGAATCTAAAAGCTGAGGCACAAAGGCAGCCCTTGGGTTTGAATAGGGCAAAGCAGAGGGCTTATTCCTCCTTGGAGTGAGCTCTTCTCTGTGGCACAGTGGTTACAGCAGACCAAGCAAGGAGACAGTTTGGGCCCTTCAGCAGATATAATTCTGCTATTAAAGAGGAAACGAATTGGGGACTATACCAAGGGTTGCCCAAACACAGAGCTCTTACCATCTCATTTTGGTTGTGTAAGCAGTCTCAAATGTAGCCAACTTCCCAAGCCTAGCTCACCAGGGGTAAAAACTGTGGGAAAAAAACCTGGGTTTGAATCTGTGTCAGAATAACAGCAGTCCAGTTGTGTACCACAGAAGAGAATCCCATTCAGAATGCAATAAAGGGAGCACTTAAAAAACAAAACGTCTTTCAGGTATTAGAGCTACGAAAGCTGTTTTGAAACATTCCTTAAACTTGAAAGACTGGAGCAGAGTGCCCATCAGCTCTATCAAGCCAACTTTACAACAAGCTGGTGAGAGTTGGTTTAGAAAGCAGTTTGCTTCCATGCCTTGAGAAGTTTTGAAGAATGTGAGATCTACCTACAGAGAGTGAATATATGTCCTAGACTATCTGGGACAGCCTCAAAAGACAGTGACTGTTCTGATGAGCACAGCTGGCCTCTAGGAAGAAAAATACAAGATTAAATGGTGCCCCAGAGTAATTAATTCTCTCTTACCTGCCTTCACAAGTCAAGGTCCTTGAGCTGACTTATTTCCAGCATTAAAGCAGAAGACTGGTAAGACAGAGGCACTGAGCATGGCATACTCCTGCATCCTGAACATTTGTTTTTCTTTCTCATTGCCCACCTTGAATAAAGAGTTCTTTATGCAAGATATTTTCTTAGTCAGAAAATTAGGGAAAAAAAGGTGAAAGACAGATAAACTTCTGAGGATTACTATCCTATCACAAAAAAGAGAACCCCAGGAATACAGCTGTGTTTAGCATTTCACTTGGAAGTTTTTGTATCTACAGTTTCAGCTGCAATTATTCCTCCTCTTCTATCCCCACCAACCAGACTTTGTTCA
This sequence comes from Calypte anna, assembly GCF_003957555.1. Classification (NCBI taxonomy): domain Eukaryota; kingdom Metazoa; phylum Chordata; class Aves; order Apodiformes; family Trochilidae; genus Calypte; species Calypte anna. Next base: position 62,211,912 of record NC_044245.1, read on the forward strand.
CAGCTCATTTGAGACTTCTAATTTCTCTTATACTTCAATTCAGGTGCTTAAGACTGAAAATAAAGACTTACAGATTGGATGTCAGCACTTATTACAATACTTCCCATGATCTGCATTTTTGCATTGTCATTACCACCCTTCCATCAACAGGTAAGTTCAGAAGCCCTGCCAAGTCTTCAGATAACAGGAGGCTTACAATGACAGGTTTGTCTCTCTGCTACTCGAGTCAAAGCAGAAGTCTGTTTTACTTCCTTTCTCCACCTCAACACTTATTATTTATGCATTTAATTAATCGGCCTACTAGGCTTTCATGTAGAAAATGGGAGATTTCAGTGTCTGGTCACCTCTCTTGATGCAGCCCAGAGGTATCTTAGCTCACCCAAAATCCCCAAGTCATTTTGGCTGCAAGTGAAGCATGAGATAAATCCCATGGAGCCAGTACTGAAAATGCAGCACTCAGAAGAGTACTTCAAATACAAAGGCTTTGAATAAGAGATTTTTTACATTCTGGAAAAAAAAAAAGAAAAAAAAAAAAGGATTCTTTAACCAACTATGGTAACAGTACATCATCTATCATCTTCTAAATAAAAATTGAATGTTTTGTGTTTGTGGATATTTGCAGATACTATTTGCTTCCATAGCTGCAGAGAAAAGTGAAACAAAGGTACATACCGTGTCCACTATGTGGTCTAAAAATATAATTCATATTGGGAGGTTAACTCCCTTAAGTGGAGTCAGGAAAGACACAGATAAAATAAGAATATTGAGTGAAAATAATTTACTCTTTCCCCCCTTCCAAATATTTCTGTTATCACTGGAGAGGGTAAACTAAAGAACAGACAGAGGAAAAGCTGGATAGGCTGCTACTATCACAAGCTTAATATCTGCACAGATAAACACATTAAAATCTTTCCATACTGATTGCTTCTCCCAGGAGCAGACCCTCTGCCATTAGAGGAATGGCCTGTGTTTTTCACAGCTCTGCACTCATGTAAACCTTCTCTTACGAAGAATGGCTCTAGTCCCTCAGCTCTTCTGAGGTGCTTCAGTCCTCAGAGAGAAGGGGTTTGGACAGTACGAGGAAGCAACAGTTTTTCTGGTTTTTTCATTTTGATTTTTACTGCCTCTGTTCATCAGCTGTGCTCGTGCAGCACATAAAATTCATACCATTAATAAAATAGTCTGCTAACATCCTTTGGAGGCAGAAAAAAAGCAAACCTGAAGCGTTGATTTCAAGCTTCAGCTGGAACAGGCACACTACCTCAGCTGCACAAAATGAAAGATGAAAGCCGAGGCCTTCGGCAACATCCACACACGCCAGAATCTCTAGCACAGGGCTCCCACCTGGTTACATTTCTTACCCCAGAGCCACAGGAGAGCATGCATCTCCACAGCACTGGTTCAACAAAACCAGTAGTGTTTCCATAGCTGACTTTGCTTACAGGCCACCAGTGCAGGTCCACCCCTCCCCTTCCAGTCCCCCCTGCTGCAGTCACAGCTTAAGCCAATGCCACAAACTCACAGCCACGCTGAGGGACCTAAAAAGCTGTGAACAAATCCAACTTGGAGCACGAGGCTAAGAACTAAACAAAATCAAGACATTTCACCCAGGACTGATATGAATGGAATATAGCTCCTAGGAGGAATTTTTTTCTGCCATCTGTCTTCTGACTAGGCACTTGGCTAACTGATGACCTGAGCAAAGTAGAGAGCAAATCCACCTGCACTCTCTATGAAGCAATTCTCCTGCTGCAGTTCACCTTGTTTGAAGTTAGGTGTTTCCTTCATTCCTAGAAAACAGGTGTACAAATTTTTGCTCTCTCAGGGTAAATAACACACCTGTGTTCCCCTGATCAGAACACACAAAACAGATAAGCACACTGAAGCCTTAGCCAACATCCACATGCCATTGACCATAGCAAAGGGCTCCTACCTGATTGCATTTGTTAACCCAGAGCCACAGGACTCATTTTGTATTGTTTTCAATGCAGTCAGTTCCTCGAGGCCAGCTGCAGACAGGGTAGCACTGACCTCAGTGTAAAATTGGAGAGCTCTTGATATCCCTGTGTGACAGGACCGGTTATGAGCACCAGTTACCTTGGGGTTAAAAAAACACAACCTGTGTATCTTGGTTAAGAGCAAAGAACCTGCCTCAGAACTGCTTCTCCTCTCTGAGCTACAGCAAAACAGAGGAAGGAGAAAAGCACAGGCAGATGCCCTAGAAAGACTGACAGAAGTGCACCTCAGTGATCAATATAACAGAAAAGGATGAGGCAGTTTTCATCACTTTACTGCAAGCTGGGAGCTGCAATCAGAAGTATGCTGCTTGGTCTGTCACTCTGCAAGAGGCCTCATCTTTGACCCTCTTCTTGGTAATTATCCCCTCATACAGCTCACATCAAATGAGGCTTATTAGGAGCTCCAGCTGCACTTAGTCACCGTCTTCATGTACACATCTTATGACTCCTTCTAAGGACAAGCAGGCAGAAGCCAAAAATAGCTTCCTCATCTTATTTACACAACAATCATGAACACTGTAATAAACAAATAAGCTCTGATGAAGCTGCTTTATAAAATTACTTCAGATTGAAATATTTTATCTTCCACCAAGAAGGATAAGCAGAAGTGCTAGCACTATCTTTAAAACAACAACTGAAAAGAAAATTGTAACTGCTTGTTTGTTTATTTCTAATGTGTGTGTGAATATTGAAGATAATCAGAAGCACTGAAAAAGAATTACTTTTCAGCTTTTTTTTTCTTCAGTTCTTACCAAGAAACCCCAATTAAATGTGTTTAGTTCTTGCCTTAGTTGGCACAACCTATGTCAAGTCCCATTGACCTTAAGGAAACTCAGGCAAGCACTTAATTTATCTTTTGATTTGTGTTCCTTAAATCTGAGTGCATAACCAAAGGCAAAATTAAAGCACAAAGAGAGTAAACTGCAACAGAACTGTAACCCCAAGTGAAGGGGTTTTGCTCTTGAGGCATTTGCTCCCTGCTTCATCCAGGCAATCAGATCAATGAGTTAAAGGTCTACAGGTGAGATTGAAAATTTTCATGCTTCCATTGTATGCTAGGAAACTGCAATTTCCTTTAATTTTTTTTCATGTAACTTTTATTGTGTTCTCATTTCAAGTAATTTCAAGGGTTTTAAGATTAAGATTTTGGAAACAGAGGAGGGAAGCTCTGAGCCACCCATCTGTTCTCACAGATACCTTAGATCCAGATGACTGAGCATGCATGGCAAAGATGACAGGCATTACCTTATCAGCTATATCTCTTGCAGTGTGATCTGTTTGGTATCAGAACTGCAGTGAGCAAGCTGCTGTAAAAGACAGGGCCACCCCTGCAGCTGGAGATAACCCATGCAGCACAGACCCAGTGGCACAATCACACCAGCTTGGAAAGTATCAACACCTGTTTCCTAAAAAGGGAGAAATCATTAAAGCCATATGGCCTGTGAAAGCAGCAGAGGAACTTGTGGGAAGAGTCTTGTTTTAATCTTTGGTGACACTATGTCCCAGTAAGTCCTTATTTAAAGAAAAAAAACAGCACCACCAAAAAAAACTTCACTTCCCCTACATGATGTACTCTAAAATGGAAGTGATGGAACTGGAATGTTGGGAGTTTGTGGAGGCTGTGTTGAAGGGAGCTTTGAGCTTTATGTCAGGGGACAGTCATGGAGGACTCCTTCCAGTAGAGCTTGCACGGGCACCTGCTATAAGGATCAGGCCCTATCAGAGAAATAAGGACCCCAGATCTCAGCATCATTCATTTCCCCTCACATGAAGTACTTCCAAAAACCAGAAAGACTCAGAAACTGAGCATTGCATTTGCACATTTCTGTGCCAGCACAACATAACATATGCTTGACACGTCTAGAAACATTATGGTGCTGCTTCCATTTCCTGCCAACCACGACAACTCTCCTTTCCTTTCCTTCCTGACGTCAGGTTTTGGGAATTGTTTCAGTGCAGGAAGAGGAGGAATAGAGGAGCATTTCGGTACCTGGGAAAAGAAAGTGTTTAGAGAAAAGAGGCAGAGCATGTGTTCTCAGGATCAGTTGGCAGAGGAGGCAGAAAATACCACAGAGCGTGACATAAACTGAGAAAAGATTTTGTACTTGCTTTTCATTTGTTCCCACAACAGATGCATGCTGGCCTGACTCAAATACTCCATGAAGTAGCAGCCATTGCATATGCTTCCAGATCTGTGTCAGCCTAGCTGAAGGCAAACACACTGCTAGCTGAACATGAGTTGAAGAATCAGCACAGTGGCTACAACCAAGACAGCGACACATCCGCAAAGTCCCATCAGAGTCTGCAGAGCATAAGGGTCCTCCTCGACTGCCTCCAAGGCTAAAATTCCTTTCACTTCTCTCCACTGCAAGCAGCACAAGGCTCAAGGTACCTACCAGCATTGATAAATTTGGTATTCAACTTTAAGAAGACCACAAATGGAGGATCCACCCTTCAAACAGGTTCAGATCTGGGAGACAGTCAAACATCTGAAAGATTTGATCCTTATCTAAATGATTCAAACCATCTGAGCACCACACAAGTCTGCACAAATGGACTGAACTCTCTAGAGAAAGCCCTTCTTTCTCATGAAATTCCAAGTATTTCCAGCCCCGGCTTGGCAAGAAGCAACATGAGAGCAAACTCCCTCATGGCATTTTGGTATTTCTGGTTCCAAACACAGCCAAAAAAACACAGTGAGAAGATGGATTTCAATACGTTATCTGAATTTAGTAGACATATAAATTATTTAGCTTTTTTCTGATGACAAAATTCTCTAATTTTTTTGAGCACAGACCTGGTCATCTATGGCTCAAATTTATGTGATAGCTCAACTTTACTATATACTTTGAAGCCTAGTGTCTGGGCATTGAATTTTTGCTTGTTTAAAGCCTAGTGTCTGGGCACTGAATTTTTGGTTGTTTTTAAAAAGAAAAGCAAACAAACAAAAAACCCCAAAAAACAAACAAACAAAAAATAAAGCATCACATGGCAAAACTGTCTTTTTCCTCCTTCCAGAAAGTTAGCCCAGTCTAAGGGTAGACAACTGCTCAATAAAAAAGTAACAGAAAGATTCTGCTGACATTTCCACAATATGAAGTCCTCTGCCTGTTAGACTGCTGGTAAAGTATCTCTAGCAGGGGTTGATGGGCACTCATGCACTTTCGAAGGTCAAAGAGGGACTGGCCAGTTTAAATGAAGTCAGAAAGCTCATAGTCTCACCTGCCACGGAAGACAAAACAATGTGATATTTTCCCTCAAAATCTAACAAAGGTGCAACCAAAACCAGATATTAACACTTTTCTTGATTGGCTGTAAGGGGAAAGCCACACATTGGAAAAGAATGAGAGAGGGTGTGTATTTATATCCAGCAGCTACAGGAACAAATAAAAAAATAGTATTTTATCCAGAGTCTGGTTCCTGAAGAGGCCCATGGTGGCAAAAATAGGATAATTGTAAAATAATAGCTCATGGTGTTCTCACACTTTTTTCCATGCTGCTAAAAGCAATTCACTCAATCAGCAGTTGGCTATCACCAAAATTCCCTCTTTCATCTCTGTATTCCACTTAGGGAGTAGCAAATATAGGGCACTTAGCTCGTAACTTTTTTTTTTTCAAGCAAGAAAATTCTTATAAAAATGAAATAAGCCTCTGGTTTAATGGCCATCAACTGAGCACAATAGCTACGCTGGGAACAAGAGATCTTGAAAAAATTCCCTCCATGACTATAGGGCTGATTCTCTCATATTAAATGATTGTGGCATGATTCCAGATGTAGAAAAGCCAACTCCTTCAGAGTGGTTTGTTCTTTATTTTATCTAATTCTCCCAGAACATACATGATTCTGTAATAAACCAATCAGCAAGGGGCCTCCCAAGAGGCAACACCCCACTTCTCAAAACTTGGATCCACCCCCAGTCATGCCAAGCATCCTACACATAGACACACGTTTGTGCACCCACTGCTAATTTCCAGAAAACCTTTACCGTGGATGTTCTGGGAATGCAGTTCTCTTCCATCTGGAGTTTCTTTTTTCAGCTGGTCTTCATAATCAGTTGGCTTCCCTGTACCCCTGTTGCTCACAGTCAGTATTTCTATAGCTCAATCTATAAGACTGCTATAACCTGGCATGAGTCTGGACTTTTTCTACTTTTTCCACAGCCTCTTTGACAAAAGGTCATTCTTCCCAGAATATACCAGGGTGATCCAGCCTGAAAATAATTCAGGACCAAACCACCTCATTAAAACCAAACAAGATTGCTTAAAAAAGAAGGAAGAAAAAGGAATTATATCTTGCATTTATTTTGTTTTGAACACAACCAGCAAAAAAAAAAAAAAAATCATCTGCTAAATTGAGGCTGAAGAGGTTTAGTTTGGGTTTATACAGCAAAAATTTTCCTGTACAACAAGCATCTATGCCTTTTTGTTCAGGTACCCTGTAAGTAGGGCAGTTGCTTCTTTCTGGAGCATTATTCTGCCTCACTGAAATAACTGTAATGCTACTATGCCTGCTTGCAGTTTCCACAGACCAGATATTCCTCTCCTCCTCTCAAAATGTTCTGTGATGTTAATGTACACAGTCAGAATGTTGTGCTCCATCTCAGATGCAGCTGAGGTCTTCAAGGATTAAGGAAAGGTGCAAGGTAAATGTTAGATATGTTATTATTACTTTAATTAGTTATCCATCTACTGTAAGGTCCTCACTGAAGGCATAAATTTAAAACTGGGTTCTGCTGACTTCCTGCTCCAACCTGCACATCACCTGCCAGAGACATCAGGAAATTAACTGGAGCCTGAGGAAACTGGAGACAAGGGAGGGATCACACAGCAACCATTAATGCAGAGAAGAAAGGGCACCTCTCAGAAGCAGCATACTGGTTTTGCGGATCCCAAGGATTTCATCTCTCAACCTACCACCTCATTCTTCAGAAGCCCCAACACCTGAAATGTGTCTAGAACATGAAATGGATGGGGTCAAGTCATTTTTCCACCAACAGCTTGATATACTGCCAGGACAACACACCGGAACTGTCAGCATTTTGCCTTTCCTTCTCCACTCCCCCCATGACAGCCCATCAAAATGAGAAGTAGTTCCGGAAAGCCACTGTAAAAGAACAAGCCAATGGAGCAAAATCCCTGACTGGAATACTGTCCAACAGTTCCAGAAATACCATCTGACCAAACTAACACGGATTTCACTTGAGCTAGCTAAATTTACCCATAATTTGCAAACATTCTCAATTCATAAATCAGTAATGATTCAGAAGTGATTATGGCCACATTACATCATCTTCTAGGAACAGCATTGCCATGCAGCTGCTTGCTACATCTGTATTTTATGGATCCTACCCACAAGTCAAGGAATAATGTCTTCTGCGAGGACTCACCAATTATTAACATACTGAGACAGTAAAGGTAAACTAATATGAGGACTGATGTACCCTTCACCTCTTACAAGTTACACGTCTGCCTGGTTAAAGCTCCAAATAAAAGGAGCCTGGCACACTCCTTGAAACAGTTAATATGAGTTTCCATCCCCAAATTCACACTTTCCAGTTTGGCACAGTGGGAAGAATCTCCATAGCGGTGTAATACGAGTTGCTGCAAATCAGGACTCAGGTGCTTGGCAGGTACCTGCATCCAAAGTTCAGATAACACCTGGCTGTATTTTCCTGCCTGTAGCTAGAATGATAATTCTCTATCTACTGTTAAGTTCAAGGGAAGAAAAATGCAGACACCTAGATAACAAGCATACATCAAATTTACAGAAGCCCACTGGGTTTTGAAATCTTGCAGGAAGCACTGAAGCAACTGAGTCTCATGGTGTGGTGAGGAGCTGATCAACTAACTCAGCTTGCACTATTTCCCTTCTCTTGCTCTTGGATAATTTTATTTTCTTATCTACTATTTTAACAGTCTTTGCTGAATAAAACATACCAGGTTTTCAGGATTTGGCTTTATATAGTCATGTGATTTGTGTGTCTTTTTGAAGCTTAGCTATGAAATCCCTTTTGGCAATCTTTCTATCAGAGGTTCTAATACTTCTGGAGACAATATCAAAATTATGCATATATTTATGATTACGTACAAAGCTGGCATTATTCAAGTGCAAATCTGTAGCCAAGAGAAGAATGGAAACTCCCTAAACCAAAGATGCTTAAAAAAAAAGTAGTTCCTTTCAATCACACAAGGTCTGATGTATCTCAGGTTGCCTTTTTTCCACATGGTCCCTCTACTTTATGTCTGGTTCCCTGTGGACTGACACACACATGCCAATCCTTGTACCCCTGCCCATATGTTTAGGCTGCCATTGACATCACGTAAGACACTGGCTGAGAGAGACACACTCCAAGGAAAGTGAAGCCAGAACAACCCCCTTCTCTGCATCCAAGAGTGCTGTGCTGCCAGCACATCTGCTCCCCACCAAGCCAGAAAGCTTCAAGGTTATTTTGGGACCTGCATCTACACTAAATGGCAGCACAGAGCTCCAGCAGTATGAAACTCAGCAAGGACCGTGTCACTGAAACCTGCAATTCAGGCAACAGCACGAAGGGCAACTAACCACACATCCAAACCACCCATAAAACAGGAGACAGATGGGTGTGCAAGGATATGAGACCCCATGAGGTACTGGCTCATGATGCTCTCAAGTAGAGCAAGTGGGCACAATGGAGGCCCATAAAGAGGATTTGAAGCTGACGCTTTCAGGTGCTCCCTCCCTTTTCTGTCTGTGCCTTTTTTGAGGCAAATCTTCCATGGAGAAAGCATGGCCCACAGCAACTTCTGGCCATCAAAGAGCAGCCATGGAGGGCACCTGGGCCACTGGCCTTTGTCCCCTTCCCTGACAGAGAGGCAGAGAGGCAGCTCATAAGGTGCCTTTTCCTTGGGGGAACAAACCAGTCCTGCCACCCAGAGCTTGGCTGACCACCATGCAAAGCTTGGGGAGGAGAGAGCCATGGGTGTCTCTGGGGATCCGCTAACAGGCACGGGGTGAGGAGGGAAGAGGCAGCTTCGGCGGGGAGCGGGACTCCCTCTGGGTACAGGGGGAGACTGGAACCTGCAAGCAGAATGCCTGTTCCCCTTCTTGCAGCCAGAAAGCCTGCTTAAAACACCCACACTTTCCTTTTTTAATTACTGTTTCTATCATTTATTTGCCATGGAGGTAGGGAAGGCTGTGAAGATTTCAGTGAGTGTCTGGGCACTAAGTGCACAGGGAGCCATTTATGCTGCGCCATGAGGAGAATCCTCCTGCCTGGGCTGTGCCTGCCTGCCTGCAGGGTCAGCACCTGCTGAAGCAGGCTGAAAATACAGCTTTGAAGGTGGACAGGGGAGACACCATCAGAAAGCCATTGCTGGCAAACATTTAACCACTTCTCTGTACAGAAAAACAAGAGCTGCGGTAGCTCGAGCTGCCGAGAACCTTGGCCTCCTCCTCACAGAGTCACGCAGCAGCGCTGCACAAAGTTTTCCCCTGCTGCCTACAGCAGCACCCATGGGCACCCATATGCCTGCTCACCCACACAGCTGCACAGCCCTGATCCTGAGAGAGACAAACATCCCCTCCCTACAAACCTTGTTTCACTTAGGGCCTGACATCCATCCCGGCCTCCTCCTCCCAGAGCCAGGCAGCAGCGCTGCCCGGAGTTCTCTCCGTCTCTTCCGTGCCTACAGCAGCACCCTACTCCCTCCCTACAAACACAGCAACCCCTCCCTACAAACCTTGCTTCATCAGGGCCTGACATCCATCCCAGCAACAAGGCTGTTACTAAGAGAGACTTGAGGGAGTGAAGACTGCACATAGGGAAACAAAGTAATGGAAAACCTGAAACACGGGTGCCTTAAACTCTAGAGAAGTTCAGGTCTACAGGCCCTTCTGCAGGCCTTCACTAACATGAAAAATCCCCAAGAAAAGTAAGCAAAGAAGATGATACTTCAGAAATGAAGAAGCTCATTTAGGATCCATTAGCAACAGCTTTTCACAAACCTCACCTCTGTCTGCTGCAGGCAGCTGGAGTGTGCGCTGGAGGTGTCACCTGGACACGACCCAGACCTTGGACTAGGCTTGGGGTCTGCAAGGTTCCAGCCACAGCTGACCCCACAGCTTTGCTCTCCCTGGGAAAGCCCCAATTTTCAGGCAGGTGATGTTTTGATAGCATGTTGAAACAACATGAAAAAGCAAGTGTTTTGCACTGTTACTTACGCAGATAAAGAAAACACAGTGGTTTTCGCCCCTCATAAAAACATTTCAACAGCATCAAAGTTGCTGTAGCCTTCCTGTGAAACCAACAAAACTAGTACTCTCCACAAAGCCATGAGCTGGGTTGGAAACTGTATAAAACTTTAGTTTACATAAGTATATTATGCTGTTGGATCATTCTGTACACCAGGGTCTGAGCTGTTACTTAAAATTTAGATTCCAGTCAAAATAAAACATTAATCTAGCATGAATTCATGTCTAGGCTATTGTCTGGTCCTTCTGTTCCTCACCTGAACAGAAATGGTCGTTTGTTTAAAAATAATGGTCTTATTCCAAAAACATACCAAAACCGGTTGTACCATTGCATCTTAGACCAGAACACTGCATCAGTTAGTTTCCATTTGTTTTCAGAGGAGAAAGTATCCTTTCTTCTTTTTTTTTTTGCCAGTCTTCATGCTCAGAAATCAAATGGCTTATAAAAAGCATTTCAGCTGCCGATTGACTAAGAATTATGCACATCAAATAGTTTCCTAAAATATCTTGGGTGTAGCACTGCTCATTTCTACTCAGTTGTCTGTCACACAGACAACTTTTTTACTTTTGGGGCAAAAAACACCTTTCAGTATCCATACAGACCCAAGACAAATAGAGGCTAATTTCTAATTCTAATTCTAATTTCTAATAGAGATGTGGATTCACTAGGCTCTGCTGCAATGTGAACAGCTACCAGCACAAATCTCTACCAGTTCTTGCTTACAAAAAGGAGGTATATCATACTATCAAGTATCAGTGTCCTCACCCAGGGAAGAATAGCCTGATTTTGACCTCTTTACTGTAAAACCCAGCTATTTTATCTAAGAAGTAACTGAAACAGACACTTGGAGTAATGGTGTTAAATAATTTTCACAGAACAAGCATCCTGTAACAGAAAACCAGTTAAACCCTGGAAGGTCTCCTAATAAGGACTGCGAGTACAGAAAAACCACAGCACTTGACACAACAGGAAAACAAGCAGACAAACACTAAAACGTCTCCTGCAGCCAGCTCTGATGAACTGTCACAAGGGAGGTCAGGTCATCCTGCAGCAGACAACGTGCCAATAATTTCTATTAAATGCCGGTGGAAAAACTCCATATCCGGAGGGAAAAAAAAAGTTTCCTTCAGCTATTGTTTCCTCTCCAAAGATCACTTCTTCAACTAAAAGAATGGGAAGAGGAAAGAAAGGGACTGGGTGAATAATGCTCTGTGACTAATAGCCATAGTCTGACCAGTCTGAAACAGCTCCAAGTACCCATGACCTTTTGAAGAGTCACAAGTTAGACACTAACAAAAATGCATAACATAAACTCTCACACCCCCTTCCTTTTATCAAACAGGCACTAGGATGAATAAGCTGACAAAAACAACACGGAAATAATCTGCTGAGTAATTCTAATATTCCACCGTGGGTTGCCTCTGAGAGTTTGAGGCATACAGCTATGAAGTCACTGCTCTGATTGTATTTCAGATGACAAAATCTTATTATTCACACAAAAAATACTACATGTTGTTCCACAGCTGACACCAATGTTCTCCTGAAGCAGCACTCAAACCACTAACAAATTTCTGAGCCCTCCTGTATATCTCATGACAGAATTTCTTCCAAAGGACATGAAAGCTTTCACCTGACTGCTCCATGCACCCCACTCCTTGTTATCAGCCTACAGGACTTCACTCAGCTCATGTGTTCCTCACACCACTTGAAGGTCTTTAGTATAAATTCTGCTTTTGGGGGTGGCATACCAGTTAACTGTTTGGGGGTTGTTTCATATATCTCTTCTGTCAAGCAAAACAAACCCACCCCAGCCTATGGCATCATTAGATCAAGCTTGGCAAAAGCAGATAATAGTAATAATAATACCATCCAGTTCTAATATACTGTTTCAGTACTTCCCATCAGAAGATCTTAAAGAAGGTCACTAACACTGTACAGAGGGCTGCAGTTTTCTCTTTCCTTCAGACCTGCAATGCATGCCAGCCCTGCATAAAAGGCCATGTAGTCATTCCTGTGAATATAATTCTTAAGTCAATAACAGACAAAAATCCATCCTATAATTGCTGTTGAAAGGGAGGGAACAATTCTCAGGACAGAGTTTATTTTTTTCAACTCACAGGATACATAGCAGTCATAGTGATTATTCCCAACTTTTATTTAGCATCTGAAATTTCAGAAGTTTTTATTCCAAAATCACTGTTTGCACATTGAACTTGACCTCTTAATATCTAGATTAAGTGATCATAATTACACAAAATGTTGGTTTATTTTTTGAGAATTCTGGTTCAAATACTGACATTTACTGAAACATTTCTTGAAACAGCAAATGTCAGAAAGCAATGTGATCCATTTTATAGAGAGGAAAAACAACTATGCTAGATGCCTTTGAAATGCATGCTACCAAATTCTCAAATGACTGCACAATCAAAAAAATGCACATCATTTACTACAACTAGTTAGCAAAGATAACTTAATAAAGCTTAAAGGAAAGTACCAAAAATTCCCAACTAAATCAACTGCTAGTTGTAAAAAATCAAGTCATGTTTACTTAGATGCTTAAATATTATTTAGCCACTGCTCAAGTTGAGAGCATATTGTTCTACCTCCAGGGGAAATCATCTTGGGCCAAAGCAAGAACTGTGATATGATTGCCTCCCAGACCTTTGGGGAAAGTCTGGCTGTGCATCCCAATTCCATGCCTAGTGCTTATGTAAGGCAGAGCCCTAAAATCTGGATGTAACACCTGAAATGTAAAGAAAATTCCAACAGAAATTTTGGACCATCCTCACCTAAAGAGAAACGTGTTTAAAATTGTGAGCTAAACTCAATATCCCAAAACAGTGAAAAGGCACTATGTGAACTTCATGCAGCTACAGAACTGTTTCTAGAGCAACAAAGCAGAACTTGGAGGTACAGCCCGAGCAGTGACTTCCAGAAGCCAAGACCTGTCCTGTCCACATAAGCACACCTAAACTAACATGGTGGCAGTACAACAAACTGTGAGGACCCCCTAAATTGCAGATTTGTGAACAGAAACAAGGAGCAATGGCTGAGAACAAAGGAAGGATGGGGAAATAGGCTCTGACAAATCTGAAGATGAGAGGTGACAGGGAAGATTTTGAAGACAGAAGTAAACAGAGTGGAAGTCACAAACAGGAGAGCTGACAGCCAGAAACTGTTTGGATTTTAAATGAGCTCAGTGGACAGAGAAGGGGAAAGATCATTGAACTGTTACCCATGAATGACAAGGATGGAAGTGGAGCACTCTGAGAAAGAAGACATCCAGCATATTTGGCAGCAATAGCTTTAGGAGGGTCTTGAATGGGGACACAGTGGCAACTGATCCTGCTTAGTCTCTGACATGTATCAAAGAAGAGGGAGATGGGGATAAGTGGAAAATTGTCCAAACTAAGAGAAGAGATGACGAAGAAAGAAGCACCAGGAAATTCCGCAGAGACGAGAGGAAAAACCCCTGGGCATGTGCAGAATTGCTGATGAAGTGTATATTGATGAGCAGTAAAAGAATCCCATCATGTCAGCTCAGTGAGCTGGGAAAAGCACCTCGAGACCAAAAACAGGCAGAAACAGTTCCTAGACCAAAGGCAGAAAAAAATGCTAAGGGAGCTCAATGCATTCCTAAGAGAGCATTCTTAGTACAGTATAGGGAATCTGAGGGGGAATGCTGCAGCGTATCTGGGGATACAGAACCAATTTCTTTCTTCTTCTTCATCTCCAAAACATGTTTCTTCTCCCACCCCAAAGAGCAAGATCATCTTCTAGATTTAAAATTTAAAATTAAGCCTCTAAATATTTGGGGAGGACATCAGGGATCTAAAGATAAGAGGACCTAAGAAAACTTGTGCACTGTGACTAAAAAACTTTCTAACTCCTCAAAGAGGATTCAGCAAACATCAGCTAACAAAGGGCCAGTGATGGCTAGCTATAGCCAGAAGCACATGAAGTGCTTCGGTTGACCCACCATGCAGTGGCTGCTGAAGTATTGTGCTTATATTTCTCAAATAACATTTGCCAACAGGTTTCACATTCACTGTTTGCCCCCTCAGAGTAATTTCAAGGTTAGACCCTCAGACGATGGATCTCAAATAGGAGGGCAGAGAGCACCAGTCTCCGTTTTCACCAGAGGCACTGCATCACTCTTTGGAGGGGAAGAGCCAGGAGAAGCCCTTCAGCTACCAATAACTCCAGCATGACAATACCAAGACCTTATTACTTTCCAAGTGTATAAAGACTCCCCTGCACGGTAGCACTGGTACTGCTGGGCCTATGCCTATTCAATAGCAGATGCTGCTGCTACTGGGATTCAGTATTTCTGAGCTTTGTTTACCTTGGGCAAGAGGTTTTAAGCACCATCAGGGATCCAGGAAGAGGAGGGGGAGGAGGTGAGGTCAGAGGTGGGGAAGAGACCTCTGGTCAAGAATATCCAAGTGTTAGCTGCTGTGTCTGAAAACTTGACTCTCGTTACTCCACCAGGAAGGTCCATGGGCATCAAACATGGTTTGTATAAATACAACCAAACTAAAATCACCAGGCTGGTGCACATGTGAACACGTAAGCTGCACTGAGCTATTGCAAGTTAATAAAAGCCTCTTCTCCCCTGATGAGCCTGCCAACCTCTCAAGGCATCCCATGCTCATCACTGGGCAGGAGGCACCTCCAGCAGCCCCTGCTTCTGAGCAGCCCAGAGGGCTTGCTAGACACCGTGACACAAAGTGTTCTGTTCTCCTCCTCACTGCAGATGAACCACTCTACACTGAACCGGGGAGAGGAGACACCCTTTTTCTGTATAATGGAGCCTCTCAGCCTTATACAGGTTATGCACCCTGTAAGAGGAGCACTGGAAAATGCAAGGTGGTACTGTATTGTATTAATGTCACTTAATGGTAACTGTCAATGATCGTGATGGAATAAATATGGAAAAGGAAATTACTGTAATTGATTGACAGTCTGGAAGCTTCCATATACGAACTAATGAGAGAGACCTGTGAGAAGCTGCTGCAGTAGAGGCTATTAATGCAAATCATATGCACCGTGCCTGCTCTCTGAATTATGCAATGCCATGTGAATGTCTAATCCGTTTCACCAGGTTTGTCTCTATCCAGAAGGAATATTCTACTGACATGCTGATTAGTATATTAGGAGAGTTTTAGAAGATCAGTGTTAGAGCCGGTGCCGTCGCAGGGTTATTAATTTAGTTCAGAACAAACCAAACAGGTCTGAGCAGCCATCAAAATCACTACATAGGTCTACAAGATAAGTTTGTCATGGCTGATGGGAATTTGCAGGAATGCCTTGTGATACGTGGTAAGAGTCAACAAGTAGATAAGAAGGGTATCAGTTTTCATGAAAACTACTGCTGAGGACTTGGGAATTGAAGACAAGGAAGAATGTTTGATATGGCTTCATGATATTCTGCATGGATTTTCAGAAAGAACATTGTGGTAACAGAAAAAACCAGGAAATTTATCAGAGGAAGCTGGCAGATTAATATTGCAGGAGTGCCACAGACACAAGACAGAATACAAACACAATGGACAACGGTGTCTGTCCCAAGCTTTCTGGGATGATACCTTTATGCTTTGCCTCTAAAAATACATTTAGATGAAGTGTCATTTAGATAAACGATGGAAATTATTTTGATGGAGAAATCACAGTCCCTAGGGACCACCTGTCCTTCATGAAAAGCCATAACACAATTAGCACCACAGTGTCTGTTAAGTGGAAGCAGATATTTGGACCACAGGAGACAGCACACAGGTTCAGATTAAGCTTGGGGATATGAAGAAAGCTTGCATGAAGCCTCTTGTACCTGTGCTGGCTGTCTCTCCCTTACCTACACTAAAGTAAAAATCACTCAACTTTAACAAGAAATTGAGAAAAGGCACCACAGTGTATACAGGACTCCTTGCTAGTTTCTAAAAATAGCCATTTTACAAGTCTGAAACATAAATAATAAAGCTGAAAATAATCCCTGTGTCACTCACTGTATCTAAGAGAAACACTTAGAGCCTCAGCATCACTCATGTCAAAAGATCTGAGGCTAGCTGTGTCTAAAAGAGGTGGAGAGCCCACAAACCCAGTCACAAAAGTGAAAAGTGGCTGAAGAACAGCTTCCCCCCAAGATAACCATTGTGAAGTCCTCTTATCAAGCCAACAAAGTCCCAGCCCTGTGAGACACTTTGTCCTTTTACACCTGCCTAGCACCTGTCAGGAGAAAAGAAGACTTCATGCAGGGCAACTGCATGGACATGGAGGGCTGGGGCCTAAGACAGACTTTCCAGGTAACCTAGTGCTGAAAGCACTTGCCTTCCTCAGGTAGTGTAAAGAAAAGCATGTTTCACACTCTGCCTAGTCACAAGAGGCCCCGAGACACCTCCACACGTCTTACATGAAACACAGGGCAGACATCATGCAACAGACTCTCAGGATACTCTCCAGTGATCCAAACTGGATCACTCTTTTCCTCCAGTTTGTCTACAAAGCTCAGTAAACAGCAAGACTTCATTTCTGTGCAAGTACTAAGATTTCACAGAGTTGCACAACAACAGTACAAACCAGCCCATTACAGTCTAGGCTTTATGGCACCTGGATATGCCTAGGGACAGATACTGACAGCAGAACCAAAGGGATCTGAAAAATAAGTACAAGGAATGAGGCAGAGCTTCCTATTTGGCAAGTGCAGCACCAGGGAAGCAGAGATCCACATGTCACTGTAACATTATATACCCTTGTAGGGAAAAGATGCTGAAAGCCCCCCTGGATTCATGCATTGTTACTTTATTAGTGTTATCTCCAGCAGCACATCACAGCAGAGCCTCAGCCACATCAGCTGTGCACACACAGCACAAGGAAAGGGAGCCCTTGCCCCAAAAAACTTGCAAATACACCTACAGCCCCTCAGTAGAGGACACTAGCTTTCTGAGCTGGGTGCAATGATCAGCTCTGAGGAATCATATTTGGGCACTGCTTCAGATGAAAGGCTGCCTCCAGACACACAGGGAGCCCATGGGTCAGGAGTCAGCTCTAAGCCAGACAAGGAAGTTCAGCTTGGTAGGGCCCCGAGCTCAGGGATGCGTGGTTGTGATCTGGGCCTCAGCAGACTGATGGGTTGCTTCAAGCTCAGCCCTAATAGACCACAAAGTTCATCTTTACAGGGAAATCTCAGATCTCTTGCCTTGGGATAAACACGTGTTTGGAAGCCAGTGGTTTAAGATGCCTTCACAGTGATTTCAGAGGAAAAAAAAAAATGTATGCTTACATGTTCTGAAGAAATCACTACACATTCCTGGCATCTACACAAGTCCCATGGAGGCTGTAGGAACCCTGGGACCTGCAGATCATCAGCTGGGGACAGGAGGCCCTTTGCTGGCACAAGGCATTTTCCTGTATTTTTGATGTGGGTTGTTGGGGGTTTTTTCCCCTTTTCCACACACTGCTCCACCTCAGAGTTTGCTTCAGGAAGGCAAGGATTAAGGATGTTTTGATCAGACTTGCCTTGTTAACAGAAAGGATAAACTCTCCATGATATTTTGATGTTCTGAATTCACACCACAAGTTTATTAATGTTACTTGGGTTACTGAATTCTTCTGGGCGAGACATGCAGTGCAGGGGGCAGGAGTGGGGAGGAGTTTGCAGGAAAAAAGGCCTTGGAGGAGTTATTTGCCACTCAGGGGCCAACACTTTCCGATTTTCTGCAGAGATTGATGTTTTCAGCATGTAGAGACACTCCAAGGGAGAAATAATTTGTGTGTGTTTAGCATCCAAGATACCACTATTTTACTTGCAGAGCAGTCAGATTCCCTCCCTGTGCTCATGCAGCAGGAAGTTTGCTTTTCAGCGGGATAATCCAGAAAAGCAAAAATCTGTGTCCAGATTTCAATTGCTCCCAAAAGTGCAGGCACAGGAGGACTTGGAATGCTGTGCAGCTAGTAGCCAGCTGTGAATTAACACTCCTTTGACACTGGGACAGGCAAAGCTTCTACAGGGAAAAGTGATCCTATTCCTTAAACCACGTGGCATGCCTCTCCACAGAGCCCAGTAATGAAGGAGGACGGTATTAACATTCCAATCAAAACATCCAGGAGGAGGAAAGGGAGAACTGGTACTTCCAGTGTCAACTCCAATTAGGAGGAAATAGAAGCCACAGATGAGAAATAGGAAGCATCTGTATGTGAAAGCTTATTTAGCTTTGAAGCTGGTGTGGGAATATTGGCTTAGTCCTTACTTTCCCCAAGTGTTATGTCATCTCGTGTGTAATGTTGACACTTACAAGGATTACTTATTAAATAATTCCTTTACAAACAACAGGGAATAATTCTGGCCTTTGATATAGGCAGATTATGATCTCAGATGCTACTACAAAGATCTTATATTCATCTTAACAGGCTAAGCACATTAAGAATCCAGGCAAAAAAATACACGAATGCAAAATATGGAAAGGAAACCAAAGAACGGGAAAATCAGAAAAGCCATGCTGAGCCACAGGTTTTTAGTACCTGAGAAAGGGAAATTATTAAGAGATTAAATCAGTCTGCACCAGTCTTCAATTAACTAAAACCTGTGTTCAATGCAAATCTGGGCAAAAGGCCTTCATTCTTTCTCCTTTTTTTAGGTCTTTCCTTTTTTTCAATAGTTCCCCATTTTTGGTACAGCAAATTAAAAAAGGAGTTTAAGAATAGCCTGCAGATGTCTAATTAACCTGCCAGTGCCCTCCGGTCAGGCATAGCCAGCTCCCAATTACCTGCAGGTGCTTTATCCAGGTTGTGGATGAGGCCTGACACGATGCAGAGACTCCCAGGCCAGCTCTGTATGGGTGCAATGCTCCACATCCACTGCTACGCTGCTTGTCCTAGCCCTGGAGCAGTTTATTCTGTTTCAAACACCACAGAACCTGATTTAATAAGTTTTGCCAGGCCTGAACTGCCTCTCTAAGGAGCTGGCCTGGATACTGCTGCTTTGTTCCAGAACCAGGAGCTCCAGTGCTGCTGGAGGACAGCACTTGGGCACCCATTACTGCCTCAGGCTCTCAAAAGTGCTGTGAACAGATAAGGGGACCAGAGCCATGAATTCCCCAGGGCTGTTTGTCCCAGGAGAAGTTGTTACTCATGCTCAGGGATGGAGGAGCACAAGCCCACCAAGTTCAGACCCTGACACACCAGGCAGGGCATTGCACTCATTTGCGTGCTGCAGAGTGCCCAGAAACATCCCCACCACCCTGGGTCTCCAGAACAGAAATGAAATAACTACAGCTGCTGAGCCCCGAGTGGTTTGTGCAGCAGTCTGCGTTACAGCCAGCCAAGTGCCAGAAATCAGGTCTTTGCTGGTGGAGTTTGAATTCAACGCTCAAATCAGGCTTGAAACAGAGCTGCAGTTTCTGTGTCTGGAGAACCTGGACCCAGAGTGGTGGTCCAGGCAGGTTTGGCTTTGAGGAGACACAGCATGATTCCTGTAACATTTTACAACAAACTTGGAAATCTTGAAGCCTGAAGTCCTAAATGGGCACATGCAAGTGGTAAAATGATGCCCCAAGATACTACACACCTTGGCTTCAGGGAAGCTGTACTTTGTCCAGAAACAAAACCCAAACCCAAAACTATTATTTGACTTGGACATTTTTTCAAGCTGTCCCCACTTGAGTATCAGCTATAACATAGATATGAAGGAATGACTCATTTAGAAACAAGCTGGGAAAAAAAAATAAAATTAAAAAACAAAAAAAAATCAGTGCACATTTAATTTGTTTTCTCAAAGTGCAAATCGTCCTACGTGCTTGAAGCAAATGAGGCATTAAGCCGAGAAAATGCATTGAGGCCCTTCCACAACACTTCCTTCAGAGGAATGAGAATGGAAAAGGCCCTTTTCATACTGTCCCATTGTCCTGCCAGTCTCTAGGTGTTCGGCCCTGGAGCTCCAACTAGCAGCACAGTATGGGGTTATCCAGGGCAGTGAGTGACAAACAATTTAAAACTTTTCCATAAATCTGAAAAACAAAGAAGCTTTTTATCTCTGCGCTGAAAAGAGTAAAGGAGCTGAGCCTCCATCCCCAGAGCCTACTGCACCGGTGTGATCAGAGCAATCAAGCTGATGGTCTGCCAGCAGACCTGCAGCAGGCAGTCCTGTTCTTCCAGCAGAGAGGAATCGCTCACGAAATCCTTCCCAGCTGTCTGCTACAAAAGGGGAGGCCCTCTCCCCTGAACCCCAGTATCCTAGCTGCTGGCAAAAGCATACTGCTGCTGCTTCTGCTAGTCACACCATCAAGGCACAGCTCCCTCAAGCACCTCTAGGGTCACAGCACCATGACAAAGGCAGAAGAGGGCCCACTATTAGCCCTTCTTGAGCTTTAAGGAAAAGCTCACGCTCTTAAATAAAAGAAATCAAACCAGAAATGTTTTCTTTTAAAGCAGCGAGTGGAAAAGCGAGAAGAACTTTTTCCCAACCTAGATGAGTTGCACAGAGGAGAGAATAAAGACTGAAATGACTGAAAGCCTGCAGAACATTTTATAAAACAGTTATTTTTCCCCCCAACAATGGTACTCTGTCCCTGACATGAATCAAAAATGTCACAAGGCAGTTCGGTGAGGCCGCATGTGAATGCTGCGTATTGAGCTGCAGCAGCTGCAGGCAGACTTTGTGGTTAACCCTGTGAGACTTTCACTGCTACAGCTGGCTTCCATTCTGTCACTGGGTCCCAGCAGCCCTTCCCACTCTGCCACTGCTAAATATAATTGCAGCCTTATCAGTCTCTGTGTTTCATTCCACCGCAAGCATCACAGAAGCCACTCTCAATGGTAAAGATGTCAAATTAAGATACATGGATATAAATACACTACATACAAACCTTCTTTCTTTCAACATCAAGTTTATGCTTTATATATTTGAAAAACCTAACAACCCAAAGTGACCTGAACTCTGACCTGTACTTATTTAGGAAGCATCAGTTCACTTTGCAAAATACTGAAGAGGAGATAAACCATCCTTGCCTAAAGAAAATCTCTCTCTGCACCACTTGGAAGCCTTCTCTCTGACACCAGTACTAGCAGATCTGTTGCCATTCCCTTACAATCCAAAGCACTACGATAGGCTACTCGGTTGCATTTTTATCTTCATGATACCCAGCTCTACATCAGGACACTTTTCCTAAATGTTTCAGCATCAATTATGTTCTATGCTTCTGCGATACCAACAGTAGAGTGCAACAAGGCAGCAAAGTTAGATTAGTGAAGAGCAAATATTTTATTTCTCACGTGTCATGAACGTTTCTGCAGTTCTTCAAGATGTTGTTAGAAGCCTCCATTATTTTTAGCTTGGCTCTTGTAAATTTCTCATCCTCACAACATGCCTTCCCCACAGAAAAAAGAAGTAAGCAAAACAGAGCTTGAAGAAGAGGTGCCCAGTTCTCAAGAAGCATGTGCCTGGTTTTGCATGAAAAGTTTAAGTTTAAAAAATAAATAAATCTTTGAAATGTTACACTTTTTAGGAATCTGTAACCAGCTTCCACCATCATGTCTTTCCCAAGATAGCATTTGGAACAGAAATCTCGACTAATATCTTTAAAGAGATTCAGAATTGCTCTAGTGACTCTGAAGTAAACCCATGGAAAAAAATATGCAATTTGTTTTATAGCCTAATTGAAACAATTTCACATAATGCATTACACTGCATGCACTTCTATGCACCTGTGCAAGTCTTTGCATACTAATTAGTTTCATTACAGTGGTACAGGCTACCTCAAAAGCAATATATTGGACCAGAACACTCCTAGCCTAGCTTCCCATGCAAAATACAGAAACCTGAAAATCTTGCATTTCATCCATGGATTTATATCCACACAGGGATTTACTTATTGGGTGAAGCTTTATGCACTTGCATTAGCATAAACCCACAGCCATGTTAACTGAGTGGAAGATCTATTCACCATGACAGAAGTGAATTAAAACAAATGCCCTATCACCCTCCACCTGAGGTGTTTGCAGGAAATTCTGCTGGGGGTCCTGCTTTCTGTTTGCATGAACATTTCCTCACAGGACAGACTGCACCTTCTGTCAAGTATAGGCTGAAATCCTAACAAATAGTTGGTGGCTTTTTGCCACTGCATGTGGGATGAGATGATTCCAGCTCTATCACCCTACTGACACCTTCCCCCTACCAAGGCCACTAAAGTGCATCCCTACAACATATCCCTTTGGCTAGTATTGTCTTTCCAGCAAAAAGATGCAATGGATAATTTTAAGATCAAGGTGGAAGAAGGTACTTACCAACTTGAAACAGAAGGCACTTCAAACATGACCTCTCAGAACACTGAAACATGGAAACAACCATTAGAACAACAGCCCCTTCCCACCCCACTTTGTTCCCAGAGTTTTTAACAGAGACAAAGAAGAAAAAAAGACAAATTCCAATATAGCCAAATTGCTTGTGAGCACACACCATGCATGCAGGATGGCAGAGCAGCTAGGAAAGCTTCTGCTTCTCTCCATCGCCCCAGCCCTCTGCTCCACCTGACAGTGTTTTATTTAGCTTGGAGCATACCTAAGGGCTGCAGCAACACAGACTGCCCACAAGGAGAAGAGCAACACAAAAAGCTTCATTGCATCATTAGGCCACAATTCGAGCTAATCCCCCAAATTCTGTGGGAGAATGTAAGCAAGCCATGCTTTGCTTTGCTGTCCAAGGGCACAGTTTTGTGCTGCAGGGCTCCAGCCTTTCACACAGCAGAGAGCCAAGAGCCTGACTATCTGCAACGTGGAAACCTCCCACAGCACACTGCTGAATAGAAGGAAAGGGGTTGACCATTTTACCTCTGCCAAAATCCACTTTTATCAGTTGCACCCAGTGACACTCCTGCCTCTCCCATGCAGGAAGGCATCTTCTTGCCTTTACCAATAGCTGCCACCCCCTACCCTACCTTCCCCTGAGGAAAGAAGAGGTCAGCAGCAGCAGCACCTTACCAGCACCTCAGGTGCAGCAAAGAAAAGAGATGTAACCTCCCAGTGGCTTCACAGCTACTCATTAGTATTATCAGTGCAGCTGAAAGTTATCAGGTCAAGCTAGGGTGCCTTGAGTGAAAAGCAAGTGAGTGACAGCAGAGAAATGCTGCCCCATCCAGGTGTCAGAATCAACCCACTCCTGCCACTCCTGCCTCCCAGGATAGGGTTGTCTTGGTAGCTGCTGGGGAAAAAAAAAAAAAAAACTCTCGAGGGATAGGGGACTGCTTGGCTTTAAGGGTTTGGAGCTTGACACTGTCAGGCTGTGGCCTTCTCATAACATGGTGAAGCTGAAAAGTATCTTTTTAGTCATAATAAGGGTTTATGTCACTTGAATACCCAACGACTTTGTATTACTGGTATTCTTTAGGCTTAACCTACATTGTGGTAGTGAAACTCCTTACCTGAAGGTAAGGTTTATATACTTATTTCTGGCAGCACAACTTACAACTGGACTTACACAATGCAAACAGAACACTAAGACCACCACCTAAAAGCTGTTGGAAGAAGTAATTAGCATTCTCCTAGGCCTCCTTTCTCCCTCAGCCCAGACTCAAACACTTTTGCCTGCATATAATTTTTCAAAATAAATTTGCTCCTTGAAATCAGTGAGGCAACTCATACAAGTCAAGGCAAAGCCCTCATGTGTCCAGAAACTTCTGCTGTGCAGTATCAGTGGATGAACCTGAAAATAAGCACTACCAGTGAAAAATATGCTTTAGACTCTCATTTCCACAAGGCCAGGAGATGGGTATTGGCATTATATGGCAATTCAAGTCACCTTACGTACACAAAGTACAAATGTATGTTCCATACAAAGTTCTACAACTTCATTCTCATAAATAGCTGTACATTATGCATATCTTAGAAGACTATGAAATAAATGTTTCCAAATTTAAAATGTTTGGACAATTACTTATCAGTTTGCACAGACAGGTGTCTGTCTCTGATTTTAGAATTTATTTTCCTCTATACAATAAATTTTTAAAAGAGCCCAAGCCTGATCACTCAAGCTCTTACAAAAACTATCTTGGGCAACTGTACCCTACCCATAATAAAAGCTTCGTTTCTCTGTACATTTGCCTTTAATAAGAACAGTGAAGAGAGAGTTAGCATGTGACAGAGCTGTGTTAAACCTCTAAATATTCCTGCATTTCAGAATTTGCTTTTTTAAAAAATATTCTGAAACAAGAAGTATTTCCCCAAGACTTGCTATATGATTTCTCTTTTCCTTAAGTTTAACAAATTCTAAGGACAGAATAGCCAAGAAGACTATCTGCATACAGCAGAAGTCAACAAGGTAAAATTTCCTTGCTTGAATGACTCTTGAAAGGGAAAAGAGGGCAAGCAAAGTCTTTTTTCTCTTGCTACTTTGGCTAAAATACAGCATAAGTTTGCTTTCTGCCAGCAGTCACACCTTTTTCAACCTTCTTAACATCATCAAGAGAAACCCCAGATCTCAGCTGTGTTTTCTAAAGCAACATTCACTTCAGTGACAGGGAAAAAAAAGAGGCTTCTTTCTTTGGAGGGTTCCCACCCACCACCACCTTTGCATGCTTCCCTAGCACAAGCTCTGCCAGGTAAAGTTCAGTCCTGCCCTATGGTTGGTACCTCACCTACACAAAAAGTTCTTTCCACATACTCAGCTTCTTACAGCTGAGGGACCTCTTCTAGTTAAAGTGCTCCGTGAGGACCATAACCAGTCCTGCAGCACCAGGGCACTTCCCCACCTTGGAGACCCACACCGAATCACAATCATTTTTGCTGTAATTAACTGGTTACTGAGTGAGCAACAAAGCCAGAGTGAGATCTCAGATCTTCTGCCACATCCCTTCTATCCCCTGGCCACCTCTGAGGGGTTTTGTTAGAACAAGAACACCCTGACATGGATCCTCCGACCTGCATTGTTCTGCACAGGGCTGATTTCAAGGAAGAGCTGAGCAATGCCCACCCTGAAATCCAATTGCCTCTCAGCTCCAGGCTGCTTGGTCACAGCCTTTCCAAGCCCTTTTCCCAAAGGCCACCCTGTTGATGGCAGTGGCCCAGCCCCACAGTGGGCTGGGCCAAGAGCTGCCACACGTTTCCCACTCATTGTCCAGCTGCCATTGTCCCCGTTCTCCTTCTGCAGAAAGGCTACAACAGCAAATTTCATCCCTGAAATGCAGCACACAAATGGGGAGCACAAGTCAAACAAAAGCTACAGCCACCCTGTTTACTAGGGAGAGAGATCAATGGGTTTCAATGAAAGGACAGGAAGCTGATGTTCTCACTGTAGCTTGCTGGTAAAACAGTGAATAGTGCTATCGAGGTTGACAAAGGCTCTTTTTTTCCCTTCTCTTACTTTTTTTTTTTTTAAATGAAGAATTCAAGGGAGAGGGTTATCACGTTGTTATCAACAGGCCATGAAATGGGGAACATCAGCAAGTTTATTCAACTCTTTTTTTTTTGCCCTTTGAGAGAGTTACACAGAGGCAAAGAAGTGCACAAAGAAACATAAAAAAACCAACAACAAAACCCCAAACCAAAACAAACCAACCAACCAAAAAAAACCCAATAGAAAAATCACACAAGCAAACAGACAAATGGTTGAGATAAAAAAAAATAAAATAAAAATAAATAAATAAAAAGAAAAAATCAAGACAGAGCCAGAATATGAGTCTGAGGGGTTTGTAACCATGTTTATTTAGCATCTTGCCTGTGCTCAGGGTACACAGAACATCCCAATGGATTACCAAGGAAGATCATGGCCAGTCTATGGAAATAGCTAACCTTTCCCCAGAACTGCATCTCCACAAAGCCACTGCTGTGACAAGGCAGCCCTTGGGGGCCCTATTAAAAGCACTACACCTGGTGCTTACATGATTAGGCCCTTCTTCAGGTACATCTGGAGCACTCTGAGATGCTCTAGTCTAGTGACCATCTACATCTTGGCATTTAGCTGGCACCATAGGAAGGGAGCTGTGTTCTTGTGGAAATACTGCTGGGCTGAAGCCTACTCACAAGGAGAGTGTTGTCCTTCCACAGACATGGCCCCTCTTCTCTTACCAAGGTTTTTCCCTTGTAATCAAGCAGCATTTTGCAGCTACTCATGGAAGTGTTCTAAAACCTCTGGGAGCTTTTAAAAAATGTGTTGATATGACTGATATCAGAAGAGATGCAGCTGGAAGAAGGGAAAACCTGTGTATGAACATCATCCTCCCCATCATCTTCAAACAGCCTAAGTGCATGCATTTGGTTTGTGCATTAAAATTAATAGACCTGAATATTTAGGTATATCTCATACATTGTGAAGTAGTCCTGGGAGAGCAAAGAGATTTTCACTTCTCATGTTTGCAAAACACTTGGCATTAGTTGTATGATATCATTTTAATTTTTTACCAGCATTCCAAAGCTATGTATGCATGTGATGCATATCATGTGCACAATGTCCTACATATAAAAATTCAGACTCCAAATTTAAAGTGAAACTTAGCACAGGGTAAATTGTGATTTTCTTTGAAGGCTCAAAGGAAAATTCAAGATTCTATCAAAGACATAAGGTTAGTTATTAGCAATGTTGTTCTTCAAAGGACTATAAAAAAGGAGACGACTGATGTCACGGGAAAGTGGGGAAGCCAAGTAATTGGTGAAAATTTTTTTAAAGGTTAACCCTTTCTTTTACTGCTTTTGAAGAACTACAGAGACTTTATAAGATTTCCTTCCTGTTTGCTTTGTGCTAGAAGTATTAGTCCTGCAGTGCACCTGTTTTCTTCAAGCTTCTCAGCCCTATTTTATACAATGATATAAAGCTGGTACCTGCAGTAGCCCATGAGCAGCAACACATCACCAAGAGCTGCCCTCCCCACTGAGCACTCCTTGGCTGATGCAAAGCCTCCAAAAGCCTTCCAGTTCACACTAACCTCAAGAGGGTCTCTAGTGGCCAGAACTGCAGATGGGCATGGCATGTAGTCACTCATGCTGATTCCATGGGAGCTCTATTTGCTTGAGCTACTGTCATGGAGCTGAATTAAACCAGAAGCGTGTTGGTATTACACTGTTTAGCCTGAACATGATCACACTTGAAAAGGTGACACATGCTGGTGCTGCAGCTGCCCTCCATTTGGTTACCCTCTAATGTTGCATGCAACCCACTTGTCTCGCACAAGATGCACACAGAGGGAGGGATGGAAAGGAGGGTTTGAAGTTATCAGCCCTTGCCCACCTCTGCCTCCTGTGTCAGACCCCAACAGAGCCAAAACAAAGGTAGGAGTGTGCTACAGCCCCCAGAGTCTGTGGCATATGTCCATGCACGTGGGCAGCCAGAACTTGGTTCTCTTTCTACTCTGGCTTTAAATGAGAATTTACAGGCCACTTGCCTCTATTCGGGTGGCTTGCAGCAGCTAGAGAGAATGTATAACAATTACTTGCTCCAGATAAAACTTAATATATGAAGTGTTGCATCTGCTAGGCTTTGATATCAAATTCTAGAAATCCCTCTGTGTGTTCCTTGTTATGTGTCACTTTAGGTTTTCCATTAAGCACACAAATCAAAATTATTATCCTCCGGATAGAGTTCAGATGCATTTTGCACCTTTATACACGTAGTGCCAAAACCAGCTATCCCTTAACATCTCTGAATGTGGGGGTTCCTTCCACAATGAGAGTTTCCTTGACAAGGTATTCAGCAACAGTTATACAGTGAAGTGTATATCCTGCCTTAATCCAACAGAACTTTCAGCTTTCTTTTGGAGGCATAACAGTTGAATTGATCTTTTATACAGGGAGACAAATTTAATTTTCCGGCTCCGATTTGGAAAAGAATGCCTATTCATGACAGCACTTAAGCCTCACGGAAGTCAATGGGACCTAAACACATGTTTACAATTAACCATGTGCTTAAGTGGTGGTCTGAACTGGGTGAATAAATGTGAAGTCAGTAGGTCTGCTTGCATAAGAAAGAATTACTAGTTTAGGGGAGAATTATAGAATTTGGCTATAAGAGGCTGGAGGATTAGTAACAAATGTGTCATTCCTGTAAGTAATTTACTTAAGCCAAAACCACGGCAGATCTGTTTAGAGTATGCCCTCAGATTAATTTGAAGGACAGACTTAGAACATAATTATGAACCAACTGTAAATTTGTAAAATACATCAGAATCACTAACTGACTTTCAAATGAGATCTACAGAACTGAACATCCTGTTTAGATTTAATGAGTTCCGCCTGTTTCAGAGCTACGTTGGGTCTTGACACAGAAAACTAAGTAAGTAGAAGTACAGGCCAGAGATGTAATTGTGGCTCCAAAAATGAAACTAAAGAGCATATGTGAGAGCCTCCAAGCCCTTCCAAAATTACTTTTGTGGTAGCATTTTATGAGAAAAATATGAGAAGCCATCCAATAAGGATAGTGTAGACTATCAGACATTTTTCTGGGTACTCTTAAGATAATTTAACAGTGAGAATAAATCCCTACATTGGCCATAGTTAAAGAAACACATTAAGATACACAAGCAAGTTTGTCATGTACACCACTTAACCCACCACCTTCCCAGGCTTACTTGGTATTACTGACATGTCAATAGCTGGTACACATCTACATTTGATAAAGTTTGCGCACTCCTACATCACACAGAAGAGGAGGAAAGGGAATTGTCTCCAGATGTTCTTCCAGCTCTGTAGGATTAATGAGAAATTTAATAATAAATGGTCATAACTGGGTATGGAAGATGACCTTCCAAACTGGATTGACACTACTTTTTTCAGCGCCAGAAGCTAAAATCAACAACAAGAAGAGCTTGAAGACTATGCAGGTGACTGCAGGGCTACAGCTCAGCTCACCTCAGGCCAGCTGCATCCCACTGCCCCCATGCCAGCAGGTTGCAAGTCCCCACAGGACCCTGGAGCAGCAGTAGGAGCTGGACCCCTCTGGCCACCTCCCCTTCTCTTCACCATCTCCAAGAGCAACAGAAGCAGCAGGCCAGGCATCTGAGCTGGCTTTCACCTTTGCAACAGATAGCAGTGGTGTCCTTATGCTCACAGAGCTTGCACGTGACTAATCTAAGGCTTTACAGGTAATAACCCAGGTCCGGAGGCTGTGACAGCTCTGGAAGTTACTAATTAATTCACCACAGCTGCTCTGCCCCTTCCACCACAGTAACTAAATCTGGTAAATGTGGGGGTTGTCAGGCTAAGGAGTGCAGGGCTCTGAGGTGTGAGGAGGGATATGCTATTTCCTCAAATTTTCCTCTACTGAACTCAAGGTATAACTCCAGGGAATCAACATATTAAAAAAAAAAAGTGTTCCTTCAGATGTGTGCCAAGTGCCTGTGTTCATAAGGAACAGCATGCACGTGAGCAGGGACAGTATTACTGCTACTGAAGTGATTTTACACACACAAGGGCCCCAGTAGGGCTGCTGCTGCTGCTGTGTCTGGCTTTCCAGGATAAGCTCCAGCATGGTGTCCTTCCTAGGACCCTCTCTAACACACCCAAGGGGCAGGCTCTCTGCCTGCAGGCCTTCTCATGGAAAGGGGACTGCCCAGCCCAGTTGCCCTGGGCTCCCAGGATAAGTGCCAACCTTCCAGTTGCTTTAACAGACTTTTGCCCAGAATTCAGACATCACACACACACAGAAGATTACAGCTGGTCTCAGAAGACAGGAATGTTGAATCAGGCAATATTCATGACTACCAAATCAAGAAAGATACTAGTCTAAACAGCAACAAAACACCAATACATACCTATTTGTCTGCTGCTATTATTTCAAGGCTGTGAGACATTTCTGGGGGTAAAATAAGCCTTCAAAAGCATTGAAGACCTTTTCTCCACCACACAAGTTCAAGCCTGCTGCTAAATCACCCAGTACCACTCCAACCCCCACAGTTACTGTAGGCTCTTTCCTAAAACAACTTCTAAGGATCCTCTTCTGATAAAAAAAATCACAGCTGACCCACCTCACTGGCATTAATAGGTGATCAAAGGCCCAGGCACATCATCTGTTTCTTAATTGTCACCAGTTCAGACTGGGAAAACAGGCTGTGAGGCCATCCCTTTTCCCAAGCATGCTCTGCCCAGGCGTATGCTCATCCAAATCTTGTAACCCCCACTGTGGGCTACAAGCCAGGTGGAGAAATTCCTCCTGCTGTTTGCAGTGGGGTTTAGATCATCACAGAAGCAAATAGCAAAGAGAGAAGGCAAAGAAGCCCTGTGCTTAATCCAGAGTTTGTAATCTGAGATGGTAACACTCCGTTCAATATCAAGCTCTCCACAGCAATTCCTCAATTAGCCACACCATGTCCAGGACTGACAAGAAGTCTGCTGAGGAGGGCCTGGAAATACCTTTCCATTTTAAGGAGACTGTGTTGGCAGGGAACAGAGAGGAGTGTAATCCCCTCTGTTCTGTAAACCCCTCCGTTTAAAATTCTTTACAGAGAGGGTGATCAGGCATTGGAATGGGCTGCCCAGGGAGGTGGTGGATTCTCCATCCCTGGAGGTTTTTAAGAAGAGACTGAATGTGGCACTCAGTGCCATGGTCTGGTAACCATGGTGGTAATGGATCAAGGGTTGGACTTGATGATCTCAGAGGTCCCTTCCAACCCAGCTGATTTCGTGATTCTGTGATTCTGTGTGATTCTGTTTTGGGGCTGATGCTTGCATCAGTGTCAGGAGTTGGCAGTTTGCTCACTGGGCACAGGATGGGATATGGGATGTGAGCTGTGGAGTGTGTCTCTGCCCTGCCCCTGCCCCTGTCCCTGCACAGCCAGCCTGACCTGTGTGCCACGACCAGTGCCGAGCAGCTGTCAGGGAGAAGCACACACTCCACAGCTTCTGGCTGGCTTTGGATGCACCAGATGCAGCTGGTCAGCAGGCTGATCAGCAGTATTTGGCACATGGGCTCCCAAAGCCAGAGAAAAACCACAGTGCAGTGCTGGGAATATATGAGTTGTCAGCACTACAGCGGGAGAGCAGGAGACAGGGATGAATGGAGGCCACTGAGCTGGTTAAACCCGTGCCTGCACCCACAACGCCTGCCAGAGGACAGAGCAGTGCAGAGGAGGAGTCTGTGGCACAGGGGTTGGGCAGCTCTGCCAAGGGCATG
This sequence comes from Calypte anna, assembly GCF_003957555.1. Classification (NCBI taxonomy): domain Eukaryota; kingdom Metazoa; phylum Chordata; class Aves; order Apodiformes; family Trochilidae; genus Calypte; species Calypte anna. Next base: position 62,243,240 of record NC_044245.1, read on the forward strand.
CAGCAAAATGGTGGTACAGTCGGGTACCCGAAGAAGGGCAAAAGATTAATGTGATGGGAGGGACTTAAGTTTAATGGTTTCAGGTCCCCTCTCTTTGCCCCTACAAAAACAGCCCCTATGGCCATAGCGCATTTTTCCTCAGCTCTCTTTCTCATCTTCGTTTCAAGACAGGCTCCCAAAATGGAGCATCTTCACTCAGCAGGTCCCTTGACCTTGGTCAGCCACTGCCTTACAAAATCCTCCATACCAGAATGCCACACCTGGCACATCCCCTTGCCACAGAAGCTGCTGCTGTCAGCACTGTCTGGCACTCAGCATGGGCAGCAAGTGGCAGCAGGCTCACAGCAAGCATGAAGGGAAGCAAAGGAGGGCTGTAGCTCCTCTGGGAAGTATGCCCTTTCTTTCACTGGGATGCAACATACAATGCTGGCTGCAGCACAGTTGGGAAGCAGCAAAGCAGTCAATATCAAAGGTGCACTTGATCAGCCCAGAGCCACTTCCTGCAACTTTTATTGTAATTATTCTTTCCCTTTCATATTTTCCTTTCATTTGGAGAAGTGGGCTTCATGATGCATTGCAAAAAGTATTTTGCTCATCTCAGAGAATCACACAGAATCACAGAATTGTCACAGCTGGAAAAGGCCTCTATGATCACTGTGTCCAACTGTCAACCTCACCTCCCCCCATTTTATATATTTATCAATATCTGTATCACCCACAAGAGCATGTCCTGAAGTGCCTCATCTACGCAGTGTTTAAATACTTCCAGGGATGGTGGTTCCACCACTTTCCAATACCTAAATACTCTCTTGATAAAGAAATTCTTCCTCATATCTAGTCTAAACCTCCCCTGGCGCAACTTTAGGCCCTTTCCTCTACTCCTATCATTATTCACTTGAGAGAGGAGGCCAGCACCCATCTGCCTACAGCCTCACCACCCACCTCCCAGCTAACAAACCCAAGGTGCACTGCTTGCACAAAAGAACTGCCTCCCACGAGCACACGTGCACAGCCTTCTGCTGCTCATCAGGCCAAAATATTGCTTCTCCTTGATCCCACACACACATGTACACTGGGATACATGTATGCAGAGCAACAAGATACACTTCTTTTGGCCAGGAGGCAGGTAGAAAAAAAGCTCTTTTCTCTTTGACATTGCTTCTTACCCTGGTAGAGGGGGGCCATTTGCACCAGAGCTGGGGAGGGGGCTGGCACAGGGGCTGTGTGCCTCCAGGGCTCCCTGCAGAAGGTGGGGCTAGGGTGCAGTTGTGCAGCCAGGAAAATCCAGTCAATGCAGCATTTCAGTCATGACAGCGACTCGAACGATGCTCACCACAAGCTGGAACATCTGGCCAGACCCTTCCAAAAGTGCACAGGAAGGTGCCAGGGATGGCTGGGCAGGCAGAGGGGTGAGCACAATTCATGGGCTGGCAGGAGGAAGCAGGGTGGCCATCAGGTCCCATCCAGCACCCACAACAGGAGTGGGGTGGTTGAGTAAGGAAAAAGGTCCAGCAAGAACAGTCCAGTGGCTGTGAATGCTGAGGGCACACCAGGCCCAGAGAATCACAAGAAGGTATTTTTACTGTGCTCAAGTCAGTAGCCTGCTCTGTTCTGTTCTGAATACAGGTAACTAACTTAGACACCTAAATGAGGTGCTCAAGATAATCTCAGAGGATGTCACTCCAGCAGGCTGGCAGGATCCAGGTCATGCCTAAAACAATATGATGCCTCCCAGAGTTCCTCTGGATGAGATGCCTTCACGTTGTCTAAACAGAAATGTGTCCCATAGACTGGCTCACTTTCTGCTATTTCACCCTTATTCACAACAGTTTTATTCTGTTACAGAGCTCTTGTGTACCTAGAATTGACCTTTGGGTTCTACTGCAGGTACACAGTAGTGGGCTCTTGCGTTTGGCATCAGTTGAGGAGGGGAAGCCTTGGGAGTGAGGTTGCTGTCTCCTGTGCAGCATAATTTGGAATGCCTGTGGGTAGATGTGAGGGTAGATGTGACACTAATGCACATTGGGCAGTACAGGGCACACAGATTGTCCACAAATGTCTGAGCAAGGGAATTCCTTGTCACAGGACATTATGGGCATTGAGGTTTGGCATGGGTTCAAAAGACAACCAGGGAAATTCATAGCAAAGCCAGCATTTCAAGCATGGAGGGCTAATAGCTGTGATGATGTTGATCCTTGGTTAGGTAGCTCCTGAGTCACAAATCACTGGGGACCAGATGAAAGCCATGCATAAGTGACATGATCTGCTTGCCAAGTCCTTCTGCTGCATCCATGCAGAGACCAGACAGTGAACCAGGTGGATCTCTGCTCTCAGTAAGAAAGGAGGGAGTGGGGCCAGAATTTTCCCAGTCTCTTCTTGCTCCAGACAGGTGTCTTACCCCCTGGAAGCCCTGGTTCTTCCAGCACGAGATGAGGGAGAGTGTGTGCAAGGGCACGTGTTCCCTCTCTGCCTTGCTACCTGCTCCCCTGGGGCAGGCAGGGATGGGGCTCCCAGGACCCTGCTGCCTGCTGGCAGGAGGATAATCTGGATGCATTACACTAAAGACTGGCCAGGACAATTTATCAAAGCTCTTTTGTGGCAGCTCATGCCCTGTGAAGACAAGAGAGAGACTCTAGACATTAGATCACCAAATTTAGAGCCTGACCTGAACTTTGTAATAAAGCTTCACCCAAGAGAGAAAAAAACAAAAGAATGACATAACTGTGTGCATGCACATGTGTGTGATCCAGGCGACCTTCCTTCCAAACCACTGACTCTCACAGAGCATCTCACTGCCCAACAGGATTAGGCACATTTGAGGGCTTTAGGGTTCACACCATCCATTGGGATGTTTTGTGAAGCAGAGTCAGCCAAATCCATGAAGTAGCCCTGGGCTGCTGGCACGGTCCCTCCCTTGCTAACACAGGGGGCTGGCAGGCTGAGCAGAGAGGCCAGGGATAGAAAACCATGGAGAATAGACCTGCCAGATTGCTTTTTCTTGAGTCACTGCTGAGCAGATGTAACACCACAGCATTTGGGAAAAGCTCATGTGGCACATATAGACTATGTTAGGGATGTACAGAGTAGTTTTCTGACCTGGCAGCAGGCACAGTGCCAGTGCTTTTATATTTCTATTTACTCATTTATTAAGTTTGGCTACTTATTCACTTGCCTGTCCCAGTTCTCAACAGGGTCTTCCAACTACTGGTTTGCCATAACCCTGAAAGGCAGGAAACAGGGTGTTCCCACACTGGAAGCTGACCATGATATCACACCAAGCCCCAATGGGAAACACTCCCCACAGCTGCCCCAGCAGCTCCACTCTGCCAGCACACACAGAGCAGCCCACCCAGTGCTCTTTGGGACAACAAGGAGCCTCCCCAGTCACACACACACCAAAGCCTAGACTGAAGGGACCTGGCAGTGTTTCATACAGATGTACATTTCCTACGCTGCAGACAAAAGTGAATTACAGGCTGGATGGCCTGGGAATATTAGCAGCACAAGCAAAGGCTCCCACTTCCCTTCCTGCCCCCAAGGGAAAAGGCACAGAGGTAGCAAACATCATTTATCAGTTGGCTTGTGCTGAAAGAGCCTCTATCCTCCCCAGCAGAGGAGCAGGAGCAGAGGCAATATGAGACGAGTCAGGAAAGAGGTCTGTGGGGGTGATGGAAATAGCCTGGAGAGTCTTTCAGTTCTGAGGTTATTGTTCTGAACCTGGCCCAGCTGACAGTCCTTACCAAGAGTTGTCACTACACAGCACCTATTTCATGGCCATGAGTTGATCATTAAGGCTGCTTTGGTAGCAGCTGTTCACATCGTTAAAAATACCACAGACAACCCTGGCCATCTTAGCAGAGACACTGAGGATTTAATTGGAAAGGACACCATAAATATTCTCCTTTTGTCAGTCCAGATGATCTACCTTGACCAAACCTAAAGGCAGATTGATGGAGAAGCTGCTGCCACCCTGCCCTGCATCCAGAGAGTTTAGTTGCATGAGTGGTAAAAGCAATGCATCAGTGATCAGACTCAGGGAAATATTTGTTTACATAGTAAAGAATCCCCAGAAAATAATTACCTAATATCTGATTAAATGCTGACAGTTTGATTTATCTCGCTACTTAGAAATACTTGTTATGTATTTAACAAAATATATAAAATTAGAGCTGATATGTGGACATATTGGAACTCAGGGCTTCAAGCAGCAAATTCTTGCTACAGATGAGGAGAGTTAGTACTTTTTTTAAAAATTATGCAGGCTAGTTTTTCTGCACCTTCCCTAGCAATACTGGAAGGCCATTCCTCATTGTTGGTAACTGTGGGAGTTAGTATGTTTATTCATTAAAGACACAAGTGCAGTAAGCTTCAGACTTGCATCACCTCATCCCACCCAGGTTTCTATCACGTTTCAGCTCTGGGGCAAGCCTTCACCTTTGGAAAATAACTGGGGTATTAGTTATAAAGGTAATTTCTAGGTGTTTTGTCCCCCTTTCTCCCCCCACCAACCACACAGGAATTATCACATTAATACCAATCACCTCTGAGTCCTGGGAAAGTCTCTGTAGCAAGGAAGTAGCTAGGATTTTACTTGAGAGAATGAACCTATAAATTAATAAAATTTGCATACTTTACAGCCATTACAAGTGAGCCTGGATCTAAAAAGCACTCAGTACTTGCTACTGTTTAAGTTCAGCAGTCAGAATCCGTCCATAAATATCACAGCTATATGAGAAATTCTGCTCTCCCAGTAGCTGTTCATCTTTACCCAAAGTTTTAGAAAAACAGTCATCCTGCAGTCCTGTCCTACTTAGCTACAATATAATTGCTTTTTTCACATATAAATATATTGCAATCATATATATGAATTATAATGAAGGGTATATGGCAAGTCTATATTATACCATGTATATATTTAGTATCTAGGATCACATCCTATACGTAAATGTTGATTTGTTTAGAAATGTAGCATATAAATGCACATTATTTTGCTGCTTCAGTCATAACTGAGTACACTGAACTGCAGCTGTAAAAATGAGGAATAAAAGTCCATTTTATGATGTGTCATCACTTATTTTTTCCTGTTTATCCAGTAACTCACAGCATCAGAAAGGCTGTAAGGCATCCTCAGCTGTTAGTCTGAATTCACAGAGTTGCTGCTTGTATTCATAGACTTCACTTATGCTTACTCTTGCCTTGAATGCTCAGAAATCTAGTAGTCAAGGATCAGAGCAAGAGGACTGGCAGTTTTCACTCTACAGGTAACTCATAGTGCCCAGGAGAGTCACTAAGCCCATGGCATGCAGGACCAACACATCCTCACCTGGGACATCCCCTCTGACTTCTCAACCACCTCAGCCCTTATTCCTAGTCACCCACCTCCTTCACCACCATACATTGCCCCATGAGACCCCCTTGCTCCCTGCTTGTACTTGGCTGCAAAGCATCTCCCAGGGTGTGAGCATTACCAAAACCCCTCCTTTACCAAAACCTGGGCAGTGTCCAGTTAGCTGTGGTCCCATCACATGGCATGGGTAGAGTCCACACTGGGTGTCACATGCAGTCCAGGGCCATAGTGGAAAGCTTCCCACTCTGGCAAATTTTCACCTGTAGCCTAACCTGCATCCCATATGTTTATGATTGTTCTGCGTGGCACTGGTGGAAATGGATGTCTATGGATATTTCTTCTGACTTAGACAAATCACTCCATCTACAGTAGCTGTGTTAGGGCTGCATTTGCCTACCACACATGTGTGGTGTGTGTGTGGAAACAATCTGAGCTTAGGTATACCCTCTGAATGTGTTCCTGTGCCACAGGAACAAGTCCTAAAGTCACATTTAAGAGAGCATCTGTCCCCAACACTAAGTGTAGTTATTAACCGTCAGGCCCAGTCTTTAGTGGTATATTCTGCCTCAGTGCAATCAATGGGCACAACGCAACCTAAGACAACACAACAGCAAAGAAAAAGCCTTAGTCCTACCGTAAACTAAGCCAGGAAAGGCCAGCACTGCTCCTGTGAAGGAGGAATACACATCCTTCTGCTTGATACTACTGTTCAGATGAGCACTCTCAGGAAAGAGGACAACTTTGTGTCAGCTCCTATTTTTCTTTGTTCTTATGTTTTCTTTTCCCTTCAATCATATCAACCTTTCCATAAGAGACCTGAGCTGTGAAAAAGCCATGCAGCATCAAGCTCTGATTTCAAGAAGAAGTGAGGAAATGCACTGACTATTATGCAAAGGCCACAGAGATGAAGCAAGAGATACGCTAATGAAGGATGATGAACTCAAACTCAGGAAAGTGAATAAAGCATCAGGCTGAAACACGGTATAAATTTCCTTCTAGTAGGTATCCTCTGAAACCAAAACTGGGGTTAAAAGCAGGTTTCTAATGAATTTTACCCCCCTACAGCCCAGCAGCATTCAAGTGGAGACACACATCAGGGCAGGATTAGTCACCAGCAAGGTAAGGATCTGCTGTGGGTCATGGAGACTCACAGACCCTGCCTGGGGCCAACTCCCTAGAGAAAGGTCAGAGTCATCACATCCAGGTAGGGAGCTCTCCCCTAGACTTATGGTCATAAAATGTTAAAAGAATAAAAAGCGAGGACAGTGACTTGTGCATTCAGCTATTTGTTCTGTCCTGCAATACTGTGGGGCAGTGACCAGCAACCCTAGTCATAAAATATGAGCTGACCTGAAAGAGAACTTTTTTCCTTTCTGCTTTTTTCTTGGCTGAGCCACCTACACAGAGAAATCTCTTAACCTCTCTGCTCCCCCTGCTCCAGCAAGCGACGGAACTGGCAATTCTTCTGTAGGCATTAAGGTCTTGATCTTGCTCCCACCAAAGTCGAAGGCAAAATTCCCTTTGTGTGAAGGATCACAACTAATTTCCTGCGAGCTCCGTGACGTTGTTTGAGCCAGCTTCCCGAAACAAGCCAATGCATTTCTAAAACCACAGCTGAGGGTCTACTGTATTATAACGTGACCCCTGATAGGGCAAAAACTGCTGCGAGGTGACTTGTCCCAGCTATTATTTTAGGCTGCTGACTCAGGAGCACAGGGCTGCCTTGTTTCACATCTGAAAGGACATTTTTCTTTATTTTGGGACCACACAGGATAGAAACAGTTTGGGGTTGTCGGTTTATGGGTGGAAAAAGCAGTGGGAGGTTTCCTTCAGAAACACAAGTTGTGAGGAAACTCAGGGCTCACGAGAAGTGGCTTCCCAGTGCCCTGGGACCACGGGAACCCAGAAGGGCTATCACCAGTGCTCCCCATGGGTGCTGATGCTGGAATCAGTGGTGCCAGGGCAGCAGGTGTGGGTGGCAGAGCATCCCCAGAGAGCCAGGAGGTGGGAGTAACCTCGTGGGGAAGGTGGGAACCAGATCAGAGGGCATTGTGCAGGGAAGTGCTGGGGACAGCCAAGCCCGAAAAGGAAGTTGGGGCTGCAGTAGGCGTCGTGTGATTCCTCTGAGCCACTAATAAATGCCAAAAAGGAAGAGAGCTGAGCCAGGATGCTGATTAAAGGCTCCCCCTTCTCCACAAAGGGTGGGGGAGGACCTCCAATGATGCACCCTTGGTCTGCACAGTTCTAGAAAAGCCTTCTGCTGCTGAGGTTGAAGCCATGGGGTGCCCCTGGCACAGCCAGCTCCATGCCTTCTCCAGGTCCCTTCGAAGTCCTGTCAAAGCAAGGACCACTCAGACTGCCCCAGGTCTGACTGAGAACATTGCTGAGGGGGGGCTGTTGCCCAAGCCTGTTTGATTGATCCTAAATTAGTCCCCACTTAAACACATGTAGAAATAAAATGAGCCTGTCGCTTCCCTATCAGCAATTTATGGAACATTAGAGTCTGAACTGGCAAAAGTCCCACTTTGCTGAGAGCAAGATCAGGCACTCGCCTGGCTCTTCACATACAATTGCTTTCAATTCGGCTCAGTTACCAGAGAACTATAATATCTGAGAGAATTTTTTAAATGGATCATTTTGTCAGGTTTTTTTCTTTACACTTGCTCTGCCTTAGACACTTGTCACCAATTTTATTTAATTAGCACCACAATTGTATTAACACCACATTTTTTTAAATTTAATTACGCTTCTGCAGTACCCCAGCTTGTTTTGTGCAATTAGTGCTCTACTTTCATACAAATTAATCTCCCTGGAGAACTGCATCGAAAAAAGAGAAAAAGAAGAGACCTCATTTAATGGAAATAACAACATCAGCTGACAATGTATGTATGTAGCCCTCATATGTTGCCAAACATGCAATTTGAGGTTTTTTTGACGCCCATACACATGAAATGATCAGGGTGTTTTCTCTGGATTGAATTCAGGATTTTTATTTCGTAGTGGGCTTTCTGCCCTGGATGTAACACAAAGAGTTAACTCCATCTTCTGCTCTATCAGGCAATTTAATCTAAAGAGGACAGGAGGAAGACTGGTTCCTGGATCTGGTAAACATTTGCTTTATCAGGGAATGTAAGAGTGCCTCTAGCAGCCCTTTCTCAATTTAACTGGAGCCAACTGCAGCATTTGAGGCAAATTTAGGGTATTTAAAGCAACTGACTGCTCAGTCTCTGTGATGCTCCTTCTGTGCTGACATTTGTTTAGTGTTTTGACTGCCCTCTGCATAAACTGTGATGAACCTGAACCACTAACTTATGCTCCAGCTTGCTTATGCTCCCAAACAGTAAAATACAGCTAATTCCTGTGGTGAAAGAAGCTGAGTGAGCTGACTTTACTCGTTATCCTTCTTTGTGCCATGGTATCAGAAGCAAGCAAGAAGCGTGGCCCAGGGGGGAGGATTTGGCCCAGTGATTTGCTTCAAATATCTTCGTACTTTCTTTTTTATTAATGTGCCATCTCCTGCACATCAGCATCTTTCACCCAACAGAAATGATTGTGGGAAGCCCATGTGAGAGGGGAGTACAGGACCGGGGGGATACGCACGCACCCACGCAGTCAGGGGAGTGGGGTGCTGTCATTCCTCTGGAGCATCACAGCTAAGGGACACATCAGAGAACATGGAGGCAATCCACAAGCCAGGGTAAAGAAAATACAGCAGGCCTGATGAGAGGTGAGCAAGAGGTTAGTACCCATCCAGCACAAACCAAAAGTTGCTTCTGATTTTTATGAAAAAAAAAAAAAAATCAGAGAAATTTGGCCTAGGGTGGATGCTTGAGAACTTCACCAAAATCACCAGTAAAACCAAGACATGGTGCATTTTTATATGTTTCCACTAGCTGGGTTTCACAGGAGATGATGCCCTTGCTAATGCCCTTGGAGACTATAGACCATGGCAGCAAACATCTCCTTCCACCCCAAATCTGATTCACATCATCTTTGGATACTCTTCTTACAGATACCTGCTCCTGGGGCAACTGCAGCTGCCTCAGATTATTGCACCATCAACTGAAAGTCTGCAGAGCCCTCCAAGCAGGCTCAGCCAAAAGCTCTGTGATGAAGATGAGACTGGAGGAATTGATGCCTGAAGCATGTTCACTGTCTCTTCAGAGGAATGTGTTTGAGAAACCCTGCGATGGGTAAGGGGCTTCTTCTACAAAATGTTGTCCACATCACAAAGGGGCAGGAAATAAATGTAGAGAATGAGAAATTGGACAGTTCAAATATTACCCCAAATCCTTTTTTGTATTTCAGAATGGCACTAGAAATGTTCCTCAAAGATAATCCGCAACATTTACCATTTTGTCAGAAATACTATAAAAATACACTTGCTCTTAGTATTAAGACTTCTCTTGCTTGTGCAAACTGGTATGGAGAACAGATACGTTTATAAGGCAGACACAAGTGGAACGCTGGTTAAAAAGTGGGGAAGTCAATCAGCCACTGAGAGCTGAAACCAGATCAAAGATCAGATCAATTATTAACTGGAGGTACATCAGGGATTTTTGGTTTTTCAAAGCTTACTTTCAGCCAGCTGAAAGTGAAGTGTGTTGTGCTGCAACCTTTCAGTGTGTTTCAGACTAAAAGAAATTCCTACTTAACAAACATCAGTAAGCTATAGGCTCAGTATTTCTTTCCACAAGTGACCTCTTGAAACTTGACCCTTTGCCAGTCAAACAGGACATTCTGAACATCTGACAACCTTGCCGTAGACACATCAAATTAACTGTCAAAGAAATAAAAGCCCAGGACTTTCCTTGATGTCTTCTGGGTTCTGGGACAGCTGACCACAAAAACAGCACCAGAGTGACACTTTGTCACTTTGTCTTGATGGCACCAGCTTGTGTTTTTATGGTTTGGCATCTCTTAGTTTTAAGCACGTAAGACAGCAGAATGTTTGTATCCACCAGTTTACTTTGTGGCAGAGGAGATTAGTAAGGTGGAGAGATTTGGATCGTTGTGAAAAAGCACCCAGAAGTTCAGAAGAAGATGTCTTACCCATCATCCCCAAATACTTTCTGGAGGACACAGGGCCTGTGAATACCTTGAAAAGAACAAGCTGCAAGCAGTCCTAGCATAGTCCTTGTGTGGACAACCTGTGAGCCCTACCAGCACAGTCCTTGCATGGGAATCTCCTTCTGCAGTTGGTGGGGGCAGAGGGGCTCTTTGCCATCTATCCTGGGAAGACACTTATATTTCTGAGGTGCTCCAGTGGGCCGCAGAATCAGGACACATCTTCATGCATCTAATCAAGAATACTTTAATGCCACTTTTGCCTTTGCATTCCTCACAGGTTATGCTATGGTTTGAGCTCAGATCAGTCACTAGTCCTTCTGTCTCTGTGACTGACCAAGATATCTCACATAAGCAGCTTATCCCTCAGCTTTTCAGGCCTCTCCCAGCCTGCAGCAGGGTTGCCAGCATGTATTGAAGAGCATCGTGTAGGGTATCCCTTTCTCTAGGCCGAGGCCCCATTTTCTGTAGTCACTATGAAAGTATTTCCACATTTTTCACTGCAACGGGGTTATCTTTCTAAAGCTCATTAGCTGGTATGTTTGAGTTATGCGAGTAGTCCAGCAAAGAGGAAAATACCTACGTAATACCTTGGGTAGGCTACAGCCAACATCCCTAGGTCAGCCTGGCACCTTTAGAGTGCAGTGGCAGTGGCCCTCCTCCATCCTGTCCATCCTGTCCATACAGTCTCATGGCCAGCACTCACACGAATGGCTGTAGCCATGAGTGCCCCCCCTCTGAGTACAGGAGAGTCAAAATTTCATCCCCCTTCTCTGCTTGTCAGGCCAAAGAGGAACACATCATCCTTATGCTCAGGGCAGCTGTGCTTCCCAGGCATTCCCATGTGCCCCGGGATCACTAAAGGCTGTGGCTAAGTGCCGCGGTTTAGCTGTAATTATTCCCTGGAGACAACCCCTAAGAGCCGCGTCTGTCCCCAGCAGCTGCCTTGGTGGCAGCCAGCAGTGACCTCTTCCAGAGCAGACAGACACAGCCAGGAAAAAAAACACCATTTGCACCTCGGAGGTTTATCCATGGGGTGAGAGCTGTGTTGGGTGATGCTGCGCTCGGGGTCAAGTGTTGGGAGGGTGAAGCTCTGAGCACTGCCAGCACTGGTGCCCGGGCACTGCAGCTCCTTCCCCTGGCCCTGGCAGCAGTTTTTGCCCTTCTGATTGCTTAGATGCAAAACACTGGGAGTTTTTCTAAATCCTGGCAATGGTGGGGGCTTCTGCCAAGCTCACAGGACTGGGATTCCAAAGCTCAGCTCAGGTCTTGGTGATACCTCCAGCTAAAGTGTTTCTCCTTAGCACATCAAAGCATCACCGGCTAAAACCCCCCTTGTTAGTGCTGGGTGCATGGAAGCAGCAGACCAAGTTACTTTGGAGATTAATGACACAGTCGCTCAGCTTTTGTCCATTCTATTTGTTAACCAGTTAATTCCACAAATAATACAGAAGGGGGGATGGGGGAACCCCAACCCTATTCTCCAGAACACCACTGCGAGGAGATAGGATTAGAATGACATCAAGTGGCTTTCAGCATGACTTTGTGTGGTGTCAGGGTAGACATTCATACTGCAATACAATTATTCAGTCAATCCCATTCCCTGTGAAGTCAATGGATACTGTGCCAGGGACTTCAAAGGAAGAAGGATCATGCCCTCCTGTGCATTTTAGGGCTCTAACAGAGGTTGCTAAAAGCAGTTTTTAAAAAAAGTAATCCCATTTATTTTTCAGAGAAGCATGCAGAAACACTAGACTTGCTAGCTGCTGAGGGAATTCCTTTTTTTTTTTTTTTTTTTCCAGTTAATTGTGTTCCTAAGCAGAGCAAGGATGAAAACCAAGATTTTCTTTTAATCTTCTGTGAAATGAAAATTCAAAAAACTGCAAAGCTCAGTTTGTATCAATGAAAAACTTGTTTTCCAGTAACATCAAAACATGTTTGGTTTGTTTGGTTTATTTTTGGTTTGGGTATCTGCTTCATCAGAGATGATGTTTTGTCATAGAGCATGCAAAATAAGCCTTTCAATGATGTTTTAGTTCAATAAGACACCAGATTGGTCCAGTCTGACAAGGTCTGTAAGGAATGTCTGGACAACACTGCAAGCATTTCACTCTGCTTTTTTTTTTTTTTTTTTTTTTTTGTAAATGAAATCCAGAATGCCTTGACTTTTCATTCTCTGATAGGGAAAAAAAATGAAGCTTTGAGTAGCTCTCACCATCATCTACTAGTTCAACACTTACAAAAGGCAACCAATAGATAGTATGGACTTGCTACAGACCTTAATATGTATTATAAATGCTCATATGCATACAAATGTTACAGGCTTTGAGAGTCCCACTGACCTCCTGTCCTCTTACTCATCATCTAAGGATATACTAAACCATCTATTTATCCTGTACTAACTATGGATATATCTTAATTTATTGATAAAGCCCACCCCTCAAATAAAGCATGATTATTCATGTGAGAGCTACTTTGCATTCAGCAACGGGGGTGTCATTTGAGATGTGGAGGCCACCCCCTACAAAGGCTTTGCCCCCACCTGGGTCATAGCACCCTGGATGAGATGCTGAGTGTGGTACCAAGAGGTGTTTATACCTTGCTCATGCTGGGCAAGGCACAGCACTGGAGGAGACAAGGAGATGCGGAGGGGATGGGATCAGGGAGGAGATTTATGCACCACCAGGTCACAAGGCTGGTAGTTCCCACATTATCCAAGTTAATGTACTGTTTAAAGGCTACAGTGGCAAAAGCAAATAATCGGTCAAGATAATTTATTTATTTTTTAAAAAAACATCTGTAGCGTCTTGAGCAAAACTGGCCCCCAACACCAGTCTTCTGAGTTTCCCTGTCCCATGTTAGCCACCCTTCTCAGAGAACAGATGCTCTTCGTGTGCATTCGGTGATGCTGCCCAGCACCTTGTGGAGTGGCTCACAGCAGTGCCACACTCAGTTATGGCAGCTTTGTCTGAGAGACACAGATCTCTGATGACAGTCTGGGATGGAGTAATCTATGTATTTCTAACATCAAAATCCCCCTTTTGGAAACTCCTTTTGCAAAAATGAGAACAAAAGATGATCCCAAGCCTGGGAGGCCATCAGGACTCAGCCATTCATAGAATCATAGAATCAATCATAGAATTGGCTGGGTTGGAAGGGACCTCAGAGATCATCAAGTCCAACCCTTGAACCACCGTTGCGGTTACCAGACCATGGCACTGAGTGCCACATCCAGTCTCTTTTTAAATATCTCCAGGGACGGAGAATCCACTACTTCCCTGGGCAGCCCATTCCAATGTCTGATCACCCTCTCTGTAAGAAATTCTTTCTAATATCCAACCTAAACCTCCCCTGGCACAACTTGAGACCATGCCCTCTTGTCTTGCTGAGAGTTGCCTGGGAGAAGAGACCAACCCACACCTGGCTACCCCCTCCTTTCAGGGAGTTGTAGAGAGTGATGAGCTCTCCCCTGAGCCTCCTCTTCTCCAGGCTGAACACCCCCAGCTCCCTCAGCCTCTCCTCATAGGATCTGTAAAACAACACCTATCTCTTACCCAGTGAGGCAAAGACAGCCAGGGAAGAAGGGAGACAGAGATAACCCACAGCACACTTTACTGACCCAAAACCACCTCCTAACTAAAGGTACAACTGTAAACACTGGTGAGAAAAAAACACTCTCCCACTAACATGTGAGAATGATTTCCAGAATGGCTCCCTCCCCAGAGCAAGAGCCCTCAGCAATCAGGTACCCTGGGCACGTCGGCTCAGGGCTGCAGTGCATGAGACTATGTGCAAATCAGAGGGGTGTCTGGTGGAAAGAGGGGTGCTTCCTCCTCCTCTAGACACTGTGCAGCCACGACATTTCAAAACGCATCCATGAAAACACAAATGCAATTATGAGAACAGTAATGAAGACCAGAGCGCTGAACTTTAAGGTCCCTTTCCAACACAAGCCACCCTGTGATCTGTGAAATAGTTCTAACATTTCAGATATCCCAGTTAATGTTTCTGGTTTACAGAATCTTAAGAGGCTTATTACATTAGCTCTTATTCCTTGGTTAAGCAAAATCAGCTTTAAATCTCTCTTTCCCAAGAGAATCAAATGGAAAGTATAGGTGGTGTTTACTAGAGGAACTCATGTTTTACCAAAATCTGTTCAAATTAACACTGAAAATTTCATCACAAATATTTGCTAACTCATTTAAAATGGAGCATGTATCAGTTTAAATTGAACTCATAAAAGTTTGCTTCAGCTGTTATGGAATAAACTAGTTAAACAGACTGCCATCTATTCTAAGGATTGCTAACATTATAATTGCTTCTAAGTTGAACAAGGCATGCCAGGCTCAGGGTTCGATCTGCTGCTGAAGATGTGTGATGTCTGAAGTCATCTGTCAAATTTAAATACCAAGGACATAAAGGTGGGTATCTCAAGGAGGGATTACAAATCATGCTGTGAAGAAACATTTCTACAGTTTTAAAAGGTGATGGATAAATTAGGCATCAGTGCTCCTGTGTGCAAGACTACATGTTCAAGAGTTCTAGTTCTTACGGTGTGTTTGAATTTGGATCTACAAAATGGCCCCAGTTCCATCATGGTTATTGCATGAAGTATTTTCATCTTCTCATCCCATCACCTTCTGGCACCCCTTGAGAAGATACCTGCTGTGCCACCATATGCCTGTGTGTCATTTTGGGACCGCAGTGCTACCTCCAGACCCATATAAGCAAATCCGTAAGTACTGGGTCTGTGGCAGCATAGGCATCTCCCTGTGCCTCTCTAGCTGAAGGATCATGTCTCCAGATGGCAAGCTCTTTGGGCCAGCTCCTGTGTCTCTAAAGCACAAGATAATTCCCAGGAACTAAAAAAAAAAAATATCCTCTTACTCCAAGGTCACAACTGTCCCTATATCTACAGTACAGATTCAAATACATCTACTGTTCCTGAAATACCTATTTTGCTCGCAAGTGCTTGAAAGCATCATGTTACATGGGACAAATGATGCCTATATAGTTCAGCCTGAAGAAGAGGAGGCTCAGGGGAGACCTCATTGCTGTCTACAACTACCTGAAAGGAGGCTGTAGCGAGGTGGGAACTGGACTCTTTTCACAGACGACCTTCAACAAGACAAGAGGACACAGTCTTAAGTTGTGCCAGGGGAGGTTTAGGTTAGATATTAGAAAGAATTTCTTCACGGAGAGGGTGATTAGGCTATGGAATGGACTGCCCGGTGAGGTGGTAGATTCTCCGTCCCTGGAGACATTTAAAAAAAGACTGGATGTGGCACTCAGTGCCATGGTCTAGCAACTGCTCCGGTGGGTCAAGGGTTGGACTAGATGATCTCTGAGGTCCCTTCCAACCCGGCTAATTCTATGATTCTATGATTCTATGACTTCACTGGTAGGACTAATCATGCTATATGCTTCCCACAGTGTCATACAGCATCACAGTACCATGACCTGTCAAGAGTTCTTAGTCTCACACCATAGGCAGGTATCACTACTTTCTGCAAAGTCAGTGTTGGTGCAAGTCAGTAAAAAAAAAAGTTGCTACTCAGAACACTGCAAACTTCATTTAATAACGTCATTATTAAATGGTGTGAGGGAAAATGTCCCACAGACCAGAACAGGAAAAGAAGAGCAAGGTGGAGCTCCATTTCTTAATTCTGAGGAATCCATACATAAGTCTTCATACATTCCCCCAGACAGGGCTGCTGTGTACCATTTAACCCATGCTCTGGCTATCTCTCTTATTTTGCTGCAAAAGTATTCCCATTTTATTACATAAAGGGAAACTGAGGTTCAGAAGGACAAAAAAAAAGGGAAGAATGCAGTGCAAAGAACAGATGGAACTGTTCCACCCCTAGCAGACACAAAGCTTATAAAAATCATCCACATGAATTCTTTCAGAATTTTAATGACAGGCCACTATTGTTATCATTGTTATGGAAACTTTTTTACTGGCACAGATAAGTAACAGCAGTGGCCCCCAGTGCAACATCAAGAGGCAGTAAGATAAATTAGCTAAGAGCATGAAGTGAGTAGAGCCACATCTCCATACCAAACCAGAGATCTGGACCAGCATTTCCCACTCAGGTCATTGCCTTTCTCTAGGTATTTCCTGCACAAATGCAGCCATGTATTGTTCACCCTAAAGGTACTTTTCTTCCTTCGATCTATTTGTCATTTGCCTCTCTTCAGGCAAATAGCAGATGGCTGGGCGATTTGTAGTTACTTTTAGAAAAAGGTAATCATCCCATCAATAGAGCAGAGGTGGCTCAATTAAAAATGCAGCAAAATAAATTCATTGGGTCCTGAATGAGTGAATTAATGGTTTACCAGATCTTAATAAATCATCTGCTACTTCCTCACATGTGCCATGGGAAAAGTTTCAGATGCCTAGAAGGCCAGATTTCTTCATCAGTGGCCAAGACTACAAAGAAAACTACTTACAGTTGAAGGTCAAGGGAGTAAAGGAGGAAATGGTAAGGTCAGGTTACAGCCTATGGTCAGCTGTACCCAAAGCTCAGGAGTGTGAAGGTGGGTGCCTGCTGTGTGGGTGCTCCAGGCTGCTGGGAGGTGAGGGGGAAGGAAGACACTTGCACGGGATGGCCAGGCTCCATGAAGATCCTGGTGCCCTCCTTCATCCTTGGGAAACAGGGCAAGAATCAAGGAGCCAGTTACCAAAAGGAGCCTGTGATGGCAGGAGGTTAATTGTGGCCGTCAGAGATGAGTAGTTTCATGGACATGGCTGTTTAAATTTAACAAGGCAGCAGTTATTTCCTATAGCTCTGTATAGAGGAGGCTGTGGAAAAGGGAAACAAATCAAAACATTGTTTTGTCTTCTAAATGAGATGAGGCAAAACAGGAAGGAATAGAGATCTGCCTGGGAATGAGAAACTTCACTGAAAGTCTCAAATGTACTCAAGAAAGCAGTGATGAACCGAGCCCATCAACATATAAAATGTGTGCAGATCAAGAGAACCAGATTGTTCTTCTTTTACAGAACATTTAGTGATTCTTACGACCCTCCAAAGAGGAAGGTGAAAAAAATGGTCAAAAAGCCCATCAGTCACAGCTCCTTGAAAAACATCACTTGTCTGATGTGAGTTAACTGTGGTGTGCATGGCAGCAGCTAGACATCATCATAACCACACTGATTTCCCATAGAGGCCAAGATTTCCCGGTGCCACTCATGAAAGGAATTGGACCTCTTCTTTCTTCTTACCAGTAAACTGATGTCTGCTGTTTCAGAACCAACAGGGGACTTCCTAGGGTGTAAACCAGTGATTTTGCTCCATCTCACTGTGCAATGCAGGAGAGTGATGCTCACATGTTTATACAAATGAAAGCTTCACTGCCTTGGACTGCTGCCAAAAATGAGAAAAATATTTCCATGCAACCTTTTAGACTAGCTTTCTTTTCAAGTTTTTATTCTGTTCTGTGACTTAAATCTAGTCTGTGTTTTCATGTTTGTGGAGGTACTAGAGAAGTACATTAAAAAAAAAAAAAAAAAGGCCCTATCTCAAGGATTTTACAGTCTAAACACAAGTCAAAAAGAGAACAGATGACCAGGCAAAATAAGGAGCACGGCTGAGATTAACCAGGGATAGAATACTAAGGAGGAAGAGGTGGGGATAAAAGACTCAGCCCAATAAAACCCATACAAAAGTTGTAGGGAGATAAGAAGGTCCTCCAAAGGATGTGCTGAAGGAGATTAAAGAGGTAGGAGGAGAGGCAGGAAATGATAGCCCCATGAAAGCCAAAGCAGAAGAAGGTTTCCAGAGAAGAGCACCTCCTGCTTCAGTGGGAGCTGGCAGCCTGAGAGGAGAGCAGAGCAAGAATGTTTGACAGCATCCCCACTGACCCTTTCAACATTTTTCAGTGAAAGTTCAGGGGTATCTATTCCTGCAAACCATCGGGGTGTAAGGGACTGTTGGTTTTGGGGTTTGGTTTTGTTTTTCTTTAACAGGGATAGGGCTTGAGATTCCCTAGAGCATACTCTCGTTATAATCCTTTTGGGATTAAATAACTCCAGAAACATTTCCCCAAGGGCTGGATCCCCTTTCAGTTTGGCAGGCTGGATAGGCAGCTGCAGCCTCTCCCTGCAGAGGGGGGGAGGATGTTAACTGTCTCCCTGCCACAGACTGCATGCCACACCTGGTGGCCTTTAGCCCAAGATCAGCCTGGCTTTTACCTTCTAGACCAGCTATGATACACAGAGGGGCAGAAGGGTGTGCTGCCAGCCTCTGAAAAGGACTGGGCTCCAGAGGAGTCTGGACCATCCAGACACAGAGCAGAGGAGTGAACAGCCAGCTGAGCCTGGTTTCCAAATGCCAAGATGAAGGCTTCTGCCACAGCTTCACAACGGAGGGGAGAGAAGGAGAGAGTGGTGCTAGCTAATAGAGCTAAAAGGCAGAAATCTTTGTGTAGGTGAACACTTCCTTCTGTAATATACGTATTCATATATTCAGGGCATCGACTATACTAAAGCACTGGAAGCCAAGGCTTGTTTTTCTGATACGTGGAAGAGAACAGAGGACTCTCTTCTCCTACCCTCATAAAACAGAGCACTCATGAGAATGTAAAGCCATGTCATCTCATCAGATATGGAATGAATACCTCAAATTGCAAGTGTCCTGTTTGGGATGCTCTACTGCATGGCATGAGGGCAGTCCATTCCCATGGATTTCACAACCGTAACTCATGATGGGTCAGTCTGTAGGGACTGACTTGAAAACCAAGCTGCCCCAGTTCAGAAATCATCAAATTTATTTCCTGATTAAGAAAAACCCCTCCTGATTGTGTCAGTGAGGAGAAAGCCAATCTAGCACAAGTAAAAACCTCCTCTGTGTTATTTTTGCATTTCAAGAAGCTCCATGTTACAGTATGCCCACTTACTTGGCTTCAGCATTAGGTCTTTACCTAAAAATGATCCTGTCCAGTATCTGCTAGGAGAGGCAAAGGTGGCAAACCTGCAGCAGTGATACATTTCATTTTGCAAGGATATGAAGGGTAGTGGAGCAAGAAATCATCTACTGAGACAGCAAGGGAGAAATGGAAAATGGTCCTTGTCCTTCCTGAAAGTGATACCATGAGGGAAGTAGCCAGTACAATAATTTACACAAGTCACCAGACTTCATTAGTGGAAGATCAAGTAAACATCATTAGAACCTGACCAGCCCTGGCTCTTTGCTTGCTTTGTTTGAGGAACTCACAGGAGCACTGGAAAACAACAGAGCAGAAGGCACACTTTGCTGATCTGAACTGGAATGCCCCCCTCCATGCAGGGACACACATGTCCATCCTCTTCCTCAAGCCAAGCTCCCATGCAGCGCCCATGAGAACGCAGCTATTGCTGCTTCCCCTTTACTGCTACGATGGGGGGAAGCACCTGCAAAGATTGATAGAGACAAAAATGTTTCAGTGATAACAACTGGGCTGTGTAAGGTGTCTCATGCTTGTGGCCCAGCAGTTCAGACATCTGCCTGGTGTTCCCCTCAGCATGGGAAGGCGGCAGGAGCCCTGTGCATCTGCAGCCATAGGGGCTGTGGCTTCCTCCTGGTTCCAGCCATGCTGGCCAAAGGGGATCCAGCTTCTTCCCCAAGGAGAGGTTTTTAACACCACAGTGGATTTGTCTCGATGTGCAGGCAGGGCTGGTGTGTTGCCTTACTGCAAGAGGGTCCTGCTTTGAGTTGCAAATAGCAGGATCTTTATGTAAATGACAGGTATATGTGTTTATTCTCTGTGGGCATAGAGTAAATCTAATTAAATCAGACAGCTTCCAGAGTGTCATTAAGGCAAATTTGTGAAACATATTAAATTACGTTCCCACCATTTTCCTGTGGTTTTGACCTCCCGTTCTGAGGGACAGGAGTTTAGAGCAGATAAAGTGATGGAAAGTTCCTCAGTCTTCAAGGAAAGATGGGAGAACAAGTGGTCTGTTCATGTTTTCCCATCAGCATCACAGTAGCAGTCTGTGAGGGAAGAATTTATTTTCGGAAGAGCTATTTTGAAACCTAAAGTGTCACATCCTGGCTGGCTCTTTTCATGGTGTTACTATAATCATCCGGTTATGACAAGCTTAATGCAGAAAAAGCAATCTTTTTTTTTTCTTTTTTTTCCTTTTTAGGAAAAGAAACAATGTAAGTGGCATATTTTTAGACAAAGGCTGTAATTTTATTTCTTCTTCAGTATTCTTTTTACTTTTCCCTGTCATCTAACCCTATTTATAAAGTGCCAGACATTAGATCTAGGAACTGTCTGTCCTTTTTGGTGTAGAAGTCCATGCTGGCACAGCTCTGCTTAGCCCTGCACACTTGGGAAAGTTTTCTGAGTCTAGCACAGCAAGCACTTTTCTGGGGCCACAAACCCTCCCCAGTTCCCCTGCTCTCACCCAGCTGAGGCAGGAGGTGGGAAACCATGGCTGATGCGAACTCTCCGTATCTCCACTCCCCAAGTTAGCCTTCTTTGATGGTAAAGCAATGCATCCAAAGATCAAAATTATCCAGCAGGTACCTCTTGCCATGGTAGGAGCAAGCCTGCCTCTCCCCAGGGTGATGCCATCAGGTGGGCAGCTCTCTTGCTGCAGGGTCTGAGCTGGAGGAACTAAGTGTTGGCTTAGCAGATGTGAGAGCTGGGGGACAACCAGGCTGGCTGGTCCTGCTGGTACCATGTACAGCAGCCATCAGGTCTTACACCATTCTCCTCCACCCTGCTCTGCAGGTTGGACTCCAGCTGAAGGCCAGAGTAACTCAGAGCAGAGCTAAAAGACTGAGTGCTTTCATAAAATAAAATTATTTTCACAGCTGGAGTTGAAGCACAGTAGCTCATTCTGACTTAAACAGCGTTTTCTGTGGACCAGACAGACAAACAAGACAAACAGAGACTGCATCTTCTCTTATGCTTAAGATGCTCCTGCTTTGAATTCAAAGGGCATAAGTAGGAAATTGATATAATTTCTAATTTATTGGAGGGAAGATAACTCTCGGAAAGCCAAGGAGACTGCTCTCAATTTATGGGAAGTGGACGCTTTTAAACAGTCAATGAGCGAATGTTGAAAGAGTTCTGCCTATAGAGCAATGTGCATTTAATATTCAGAAGACTTGTAGGAGATGCTAAAGTGCCCTCAGCTCAGAAAATTAATAAAATATTATCTCATGAGTGAACTTCAAAAGCTTTGGCAGTTCCATTCACTCCACTTCAGATAAGCAGCCAAAATATTGCAATATCCTGCTAACCTGATGTGAAACACACAGCTTTCCTTGGCCAGTAACATTAAGCTCAAAATGTATGAACAGTCCTTATTATTAAATATTTAGCCATCTCATCTGCTCTGTGTTGTGCCTCCCTGCGCCTGGATCCAGTAATTTTGTAGGTGGATCGAGGCCCAAATAGTCAGCAAGACTTTGATACAAATGCAAGTGCCTGAAGGTACAGATTTTAAAGACTGCTTTTGGCAAACCTTGTAGCTCTGTATTTAAGGTGCAAACTGCCCAGCAATCTCTCTTTCTGGGGTAGGAAACCCCTATTTGGCTGGTGGGTAAAAGGACTGTGGCTGCAAAGGACATAGCAAGAGGACACCATCTGAGGAGTGGACATTTTAGAGAGATCCTAGGCTTTGGTGGCTTTCTGCTCACCTCATCTCCCAGCAGTCCAGCCACTCCTGGCTAGCTCAGGAAAAGCTTGGACAGCCTTGGATTTGGGCTCTCAGCTATTTCTCTCTCCCTTTTTTTTCTTTTTTCTTGTTCTGTTTTGTTTTGTTTTGTTTTCCTCAGGCTCATCTTGCCACAACAAATTTCCAGCAATACTAGAACATAAGTTATTAGTACAGGTTGAAATTTTTCATCTTGAGCTGTTGGGTGGCCTGGCTTTTCCTGAAAAAACAGGAGGAGGAACAAGGAGGTCTCAGGCCAAAACATGCCAACCTGTAGGGTTTCTATTCCACCGGACTGAGACCTGGCACTGGATGAGGATGCAGGCGGGGGCCCTAACACTGAGATCCCAAATTAATCTGACATCTGTGGGCGTCAACATCAGCTGAAGTTTCCTTCTTAGCCTTTCCTACTGCAATAGCAACTCGCACAGACAGAAATATGGTGCCACATCTCAACAACATGCTGATTTAGTACTTCACCAGTATACAATGTTTTGGCACCTCCATGTTACTCTGGTAGTGTAATCCAGGACTAAGAGATTCTGTGTTCCTTGCCTCCTCTTAATTGCTTCCCTGTTGCCACTTCCCCAGGAACACTCAACAAATGTAAGAGATAGCCCTCTCCCTCCTCATTAGACATTACTTATTATGGAGCAAATGCCACTTCAAAGTGAAAATAGCCTCTAGGTGGATAATAGATCTAATGAAAGGTACAGTAGTCAATTTAGCACTAACTTGTTTCATATTTATGGGAAGTGGACATAGACCCAGCCAGCACGGGTTTAGGAAGGGCAGGTCATGCCTGACCAACCTGATCTCCTTTTATGATCAGGTGACTCGCCTGGTGGATGAGGGGAAGGCTGTGGATGTGGTCTACCCGGAGTTTAGCAAGGCCTTTGACACCGTCTCCCACAGCATCCTCCTGAAAAAGCTGTCAGCCCACACCTTGGACAGGAGCACCCTGTGCTGGGTTAGGAACTGGCTGGAGGGCCGGGCCCAGAGAGTGGTGCTGAACGGGGCTGCATCCAGTTGGCAGCCGGTCACTAGTGGTGTCCCCCAGGGATCAGTGTTGGGCCCAGTTCTGTTCAATATCTTCATTGATGATTTAGATGAGGGGATTGAGTCCATCATCAGCAAATTCGCAGACGACACTAAGCTGGGGGGGAGTGTGGATCAGCTGGAAGGCAGGAGGGCTCTGCAGAGGGACCTGGACAGACTGGAGAGTTGGGCTGATTCCAATGGGATGAGGTTCAACACAGCCAAGTGCCGGGTCCTGCACTTTGGCCACAACAACCCCATGGGGAGCTCCAGGCTGGGCACAGAGTGGCTGAGAGCAGCCAGGCAGAAAGGGACCTGGGAGTCTGGATTGACAGGAAGCTGAACATGAGCCAGCAGTGTGCCCAGGTGGCCAAGAAGGCCAATGGCATCCTGGCCTGTATCAGGAACAGTGTGGCCAGCAGGTCCAGGGAAGGGATTCTGCCCCTGTACTCAGTGCTGGTGAGGCCACACCTTGAGTACTGTGTCCAGTTCTGGGCCCCCCAGTTTAGGAAGGATATCGAGGTCCTGGAGCAGGTCCAAAGGAGGGCAACCAGGCTGGTGAAGGGACTCGAGCACAGACCCTATGAGGAGAGGCTGAGGGAGCTGGGGCTGTTCAGGCTGGAGAAGAGGAGGCTCAGGGGAGACCTCATCACTCACTACAACTCCCTGAAAGGAGGGTGTAGCCAGGTGGGGGTTGGTCTCTTTTCCCAGACGACTTTCAACAAGACAAGAGGGCATGGTCTTAAGTTGTGCCGGGGGAAGTTTAGGTTGGATATTAGAAAGAATTTCTTTACGGAGAGAGTGATCAGACATTGGAATGGGCTGCCCAGGGAAGTAGTGGATTCTCCATCCCTGGAGATATTTAAAAAGAGACTGGATGTGGCACTCAGTGCCATGGTCTAGCAACCGCAACGGTGGTTCAAGGGTTGGACTCGATGATCTCTGAGGTCCCTTCCAACCCAGCCAATTCTATGATTCTATGATTCTTGCTAAGAGACAATCTCAATAAATGCCCATAAATTGCCTTGTCCATGACTATGTTGCTGGGAAATAGGACAGAAAGAAAAACTAAAGTCAAAAAGTAAAAAAAACCTAAATCCCTGCTGAATCTGATTCTCCTCTCATCCCTGCTGCCAGTCCCTCCGCCCAAGGAAGGGAGCCCAGGGGAAGCTTTATTAGTCTGTCAATGAACATAAAATGATAGCATTTGCAGGAATGTCAATCCAGCACAAATAATGAATTAAATATATATATATTTATATTTAATTTCCAATTCATCAGTAATTCCCGACAGATGGAATCCTTGCATTTCAGTTCAACTTGACATTGCCAGCACTCAGAGGTCCAAGTGAGCATTGCCAAATTTAATGAGCTGCAGTAACAATGTCTCCACATTACTCGACTAATTACTAGCTTCTGAAAAGAAAAGAAAAAAGAAGGGGGGGTAGAAGAAAAAGAAAATCCTCTAAACAGATGAAACTTTAATTAACAGCATTTTGAGACATTACTTATTATGGAGCAAATGCCACTTCAAAGTGAAAATAGCCTCTAGGTGGATAATAGATCTAATGAAAGGTACAGTAGTCAATTTAGCACTAACTTGTTTCATATGTATGGCTTTAAGCCTTCAGACTAACCAGACTTCATGGCAACAGCCAGCACATGCCGCTGCTGCAGAGTTTCTCTTTCCAAGGAGCAGAGCCCATCCAAGATAGGTTTGGCAGGGGGGGCAGCCTGCTGCAGGTGGATCCCATTGATGGAAGCAAACTTCAGCACAGGGTCACTCCAGCTGGTGGCCAGTGACAGCTCTGGCCTGGCAACTGGAATGCCTTGTGTTGAGTTTCAACTGCGAGATTTTTTTACATAAAATAAAAAATAAAAAATAAATAAATAAATAAATAAAAAAGTTTCATTCATAGAAGCAGTGGCTGTAGTCTTGGACTTCCAGGTTGAAAGTCCACGTTTCATTCAAGCCAGTGGAAATGCTGCACGTTGCACTTACGGAACTAATAATAGAATCCAGCCATAAATGAACAAAGCAAATGGAAGGCTAATTTCTTCAAAGTATTTTTCAGAAACTTCTCTTTCTTTCATACACACACACACTCATTCATTCACTTATCTAAACAGACACGGTAAAAAAAAATATCCTAGCCTTCAAACTAGTGAAAATATTTTTCCTGTGAACTGAGAAGGAAGAAAAGGAAGAGGGTTGTTTCTATTTCGATTTTCAAATACTGTGCCTTGCTCAGTTCTGCCATGATGAGGGGCCATGTCAAATTGGCTGTATCAAGTAACAGCTGGCTGCAAAATCCTTTCCTTATCCTGCAGAGAGCTTGCCCACTTCACAGACCAGCATAACCACCTTTACAGACACCACTGATGTGAACTGTGACTGAACCAGCCCAGAGCAGGCTAGCACATCCCTGAAATAAATTTGAATGATCTGGGAAGTGTAAATTACACTGGCCTGCACTGGGAGGACTTGGCTGCTAAAATGATACTTGTGTGTATTTAGGTGCATTCCCCAGACAGGGACCTACGGATGGAAATCCAGCACTCACTGACACCCTGTGAGATCATCTTGCAGGATTCACCCAGCCAACTGCTGCCCTCCAGGCAGGAGGCTGGGGAGGATTAAACTTGGCATCTTATGACTATGCAGAATGCACACTAGCTGTGAATTCAGCTTGAATATTGCTTGGAGGTGGGGGAAGAAGGGGGAGGCATGAGATTTGTTTAGGAATAAGGACATATCAATTTTCTCCTTGGTTTTCTTCCCAGTCCTGCCTCGGTAGGCCCATTATTTCCTATTTCAGAATTACACTTTTGCCAGTAGAACTTAAAGGCTGAGGGAAGCTTCAGCCTCTGCCCTTGGTGTGCTTTCTGCCCTGATGAGGGGACTTTGAAGCCATTTGCTGCGGGAACAAACCAGCAAGTGCTCTGTTGCCACTTTGTGGAATCAAGGGAGACCCCATGAATCTGTATTTCTCGAGATATTGCCAAGGCACAGCCTGAAAGGGTAGAGAAGAGTGAGTTCTGCATCCCCAGCCCCAGCAGGGCCTCAGCTCTGCAGAGCTCCTGTGCTCACCACCTTCAGTGTTAAATTGCATAGGTTGTCTTAGGTAGCTCAAGCCAGGCAACACAGCTGCTCACCTTGGCTCTGCCCTTCCAAAGCAGCACATATTACATCTCAGCAAATCAGATTGGCCAAATTTCTATGCTTTGGTAAAGACCCAAAACCACACCTACAACTGGGCTAGTCAGAATCCAGGAGTTTAATAGTTCAATATGGAGAGTTAACTTCATCGTTACCTCTCCCACCTCCTCCCATAAAATAAAATACTTTAAAAATAAAAGGCAGCAGCTAAGAGGCTGGTGGCTACGTTTAGTTGGAACAGGATTTGAGATTTTGAGGGAAAACCCCTGGATACAAAGAACCTGGCTGATGCAATTTGAAGAAGAAATAGGCTTCTCCCCATCAGAAGGATCATGACATCACTGGGATGCAGCTGTTCAGTTGCTGAGGAGGAGAGGATCACCAGACCCAAAAGCCAAGTTCTCCAAGAACAGACTATACTGCAAAGTGTGCCTGTGTTGCAGGGCATGCCTTGTTGCTGGCTTCCATACTGCCAAGCTACACTCAACTCACAGCCATACAGCAGCCATCTTCCTGCATGAGCCTCCAAAACCACTCTTGGGTGGGTTCACTATAGGTTCTACATTTCCCCATAACAACAAAAAGATGACAGCCACCACTTAGCCACATGTGACTGATTCCTGCTGTATTCCCACATACAGCCCATGCTGATCAGCCAAAGCCACTGCAGTCCAGGTTTGACATACGAACCCATAAGGTTTCTTCAGCCATCTGGCTCTGGGGTTTTTGTGAGGCTTCATGCCAGTACTCATGTGGGAGCTGGTTCCTTTTCCAGCCATTGCAGCCTCTTCCAGTGCCCTCAACTTTACTTTTGCCGATGACTTTCAGGACACCCTGACCACCAGAGTGGAAGTCTGCAAGGCAGGCTGTGTGCTCCCAGCAGCTGGCTGTTTTCCAGGCTTGTGGTTGCCATCTTTTGTTACTGGAAATACCCTAATTAGTTTCTAATGCACTGCATTAACAAGCATCCACCTTATCTGAAGTCTGTTGGCTTCTTCAAGGCTTTCTTTTTTTTTTTTTTTTTTTGTCACTAATTGCACACACTGCAAACACATTTCCCAGCACAGTGCTTCTTGCTCCTTGCTCCTCTCTCACAGGTGAAGATAGTCTGTAAAGACACTGCAGGACAGTGGGTTTGGCTGGTGAGCAGGACACAAGGCTGGTATCTCCTGCAGCCACTGGGCCAGGCTAAGCAGTTGTATCTACACTGGCAATTCACCTTCCCAGACCAAGAGCTGGGGGGAGGCAAGAAGCCCTAGATGGGGAGCTGCGAGGTGTCCTGGATGTCCCTTAAAACACCCACTCAGGATCTTCACATCTAAGGCACATTCTCTGTAAAGAGAAGATGTCAAAACTCACCTGGGAGGAGTACTTTAACCAAGCAGACAAGTATGCATCACGGCAGGTATAAGCAGAGGCATTACCAAATCACCAGGCAGAGTTTAAACCTTTGGACAATTAAGAGTTCTGTACTATAGACACATCCCAACTTGCAACTTCCTTGTCCTGCTTTCTCCATTTATTACACAAAGACACAGACTGCTCACAACACGGAACAATTATTCTCATTGCAGATGCTTAAAAACAAACAAAATAAAAATCCCAAATTAGTCTCCCCATCAAAGGATGAGAGAGAGAGAGCCTTGCTGCAAAGTGTTTCTCCCAGCCTTCTGGTATCCGTGAGGCACAACCCTGCAGCCTGGGTGTGAGCTTTAGCAGCTGTTTGCAAAATTTCCCCATGGACCCAGCTTCTCCTTTCAAACATCTCTCAGAGGCCGTGGGTTGGAAACATGTGTTTGATTCTTGTCTGGTTAGTTCTTACCCCTGACTTGCTATGAAGGGTGGGGGAAGAGATGGATCAAAAGGATGTCATTGAAAAAGGAGGTGCCTGCACCTTGATTTACTTCAAGTCCTTGAAAGCCTGTTACTGAATGTAAAAGAGAAAGAAAAAACAAAACCTGTAATAAAAAGCAACTAATGTATCCAGTTTTTATGGCCAAAAATAAAGGCACTGGAAGGCAGGCTTTTTAATGGCTATCATTCCTCCTGTGTTATTTGAAGATCCCCTTGTAAACGGGAATCCTGGGTCTGTTTTGCCATCTGTTCCCTCCACTCCTGCCTAGGAATCCTGAAAGGGTATTTATTGTATATGCAGGTTCAGTGAGGCCCACTTACTATAAACAAATACTGCATGAAATATGGTGGGGCCAGCTCTTTCTGCAGTGCCTGTATTTATGAGGAAACAGTATAAAAACAAATATGTAATCTGGAAATAAACCTGTTAAATGAATAAAAAGTCCTACAGAGCAAAACATAATGATTAGCAGAGCCATTCAGTGAAAGACCCTGTTAAGGGAACACATCTGCTGCCATCCACTTTGCATCAGTGCTTTTCCCCCCTGATAAAAATCCATCTAAAAGCAGCCATCAGAAAACCGTGGGGGAGGGGAGTGGGGAGAAGGAGATCATACAACCTAAGAGCTACAAGGCCAACCACAGCACTTTTGCTTGTTCTTGAAATGCCTCTTGAGCCCTACTCCCTGCTGTCCACCAAATATAATCTGTATTATTTACAGCATGTAGTAGGTACAGATTAGTCACTCAGCTGAAGAGGAAAAAAAAAAAAAAAAAGGAACAAGAAGCAATAAAATCAAATAAAAAAAGAGAAAGATTAGCAATGCAATTGAAGTTCAGCAGTGTGCTGAACAAAGATTCAAATAAAGAACTTGAAGTTTGTGCAAACATGCATAGGAAATCATATTTTGCTTTCAGCCAATTGCATAGAGCCTAAACACGGGTTATATAGAAGAGCAGCACGAGATAAATCTGCTATGGAAATGCAACTCAATCACGACCTCTGATTGCCAGCTTCACTGGCATGCAACATCACTATTTAAACACAGGAATTACAGTGCTAGCTACCTGTTCCCATTAACTATAGATTTATAGACCGTGTATAAGATCACAGCCTGCTCTGCACCCATCCCACCCCACCCACACAGTCAAAGCCAGCTACAGATGGGTGAGTAACCGTACTTGTTGTCACCCGCTCTCCCTGTGGTTTACATTTGCTCCAAGATGTTCTGGGTATTTCCTATCTCAGTTTCTGCTTTCCACTGTGGGTTGCCTGACCTTCCCCACGGAACCAGTTACTAATACTCCAGTCTCTACCAACAACGCAAACAAAGTAGGTAGAAGCTGATGCAACTCTGGAAAGTGCTGTACCAAGCACTGATGCAACCCCTCCGAGAGCTGCAAAAACTCCCTCGGAGCGCATGGGATGAAGATGCCCTGCTTGCTTTCAGCTTGACTCTTGCTTTTGCCTTTGCCTGCCAGAAAAAAAATTGACAAAACCCACACCTTCCCAGTCTGCAACTTGGGAAAGCTCTGGTTTTACCCTCCCTCTAACCATTCCTGGGAAGAGGCATTATACAGGCAATGTGTTTTTCTTTGGTCACGCATGTGACTTCACAATCAAACTGAAGTGCGTTGCCTGGGTCCTTTTTTAGTATTGGGATCATTTCTGCTTCTTACCATTCAATCAAAGTAAAGCAATAAAACCTTCACCTTCATAACAAGGAAGACAAGGCCCAAGCACTGACTGGAGGACCGAGTAGCAGATGATGGGCCTGTGACTCCACTTCCTCACCCAAAGCATGGAACAAGGCATAATTTGAGTACTAACTGGCAAAACAGACATAGTAGTTTGCTTGAAAGTGCACCGTGATGCTGGTGTACTGTTTGTAAATTATTAACCAGCATAGACTTGCTGCCTTCTGTGCATGTGAGATATATGTAAAAGCTTAACAGATTTATATCACTGCAGTTACTTCTACTGCTCACTGACACACTTTAGTATTTTTATTGCTTTTTCATGGCTAACATGATTCTGACGGTATGTAATTAAATATTTTACAAAGATAGGGTCTGATCCAACAACCTTTTTGCACATGAATAATCTCATTATGTTCAATGCCTCTACTCATGTACCCAAGCAGGCAAGACTGGGTTCCTACTGCTACAAAAGTAATTTTTTTCCACTTCTGTATTCCCCTTTTGGGATTTTTGTGGAATTAGTATTGAAAAAAAAAAAAAAAAGACCCTTAAAACTCCTTCACATTAATTTTGGGCATTGAAACCTTCACCTGGGATTTGAAGGAACTAGAGGAACACTGTTGTGGAAGTTATGGTTGGCTGGGAATGGAAAGACATAAAAGTTTGTGTTTTGTCACAGACTGAAAGACATACTGCTTTTTTGTCAGTCTCTGTCTTAGTGCGGTTTCCTGAGATAGACTAAGGGCTTGAAGAGGGGCTTTTTTTTTTTTCTCAAGAATTCATGACTTACTTTAAAAGTGGTATATTTCAGGCATGAGGGGAATTGCCCAAATGTGGGGGTTTTATATTACCTACAAAATATGTCACAGTCATATGCTTACTTCAAACTGATAGGAATGCAAAATGCTCACGCGCCACTGTCACACAGGTTGCACACATCCTGTCCCTCACTTGCCCAACACATCTACATGCTCATGGGGATGTTTCACTCTCTGGCCCAGAGACAGATCAGTATCCTCATTACAAAGCACGATTTGGGGTTGACCCATCATAAAACCAGCTTTTCAAGTTTTGATTCGGATCAGAGCCTACAGGCAGACTTGTCCCAGGTGTGTTGCTGTCCTGGCATCTGGTGAAACCCAGTGCTGCTCACCCAGAGTATCCCAAAACTGCTGGGCAGGAATAAAATGGCACAGGAGGATCAAATTTTAGATGTGGATTAATTTGAAACAAGTATTTTTAAATCATCACAGCCATCCTTTTTCCAGAACCAAGGCACAGACAGAGAGGGCATCTAGGACACTGAATCCTTAAATAAAAACTAGTGCCACTTTGCAATGCTTCCGCAGCTGAATAAAGGAATTTTTCTTATTTCCCTTCAGTAGAGAATGTAGGAAAGCTCTGAACCCAACCAGTCACTTTCTGGTCATTTGACACACACTCCCTTATTATTTTATTACCTCTTAGATCTCTGAAAAAAACCTCTCTCCTATCTCTGGGCAAAAAGGGTATCCAATATGAGTTTTTGAAAACAGGATTTTTAAATTAAGGCCTACTAAGTTATTAGCCTAGTATGAAAATGAAGATATTGCCTACTTGCACCTCATCTGCACCTGGGAAGCATTGAGCTTGATGACAGCACTGCCCCTGCAGGAGGACAGCCTTCTGGCTCTTAGGACTCTGTTGGATTAATAACTTTGAGTGTCACTCATTCATAAGACATAATGTGAGCTGAAGCCCTGTCAGCACACACAAAGTGCTGAAGAGCTTTGGTGCCTGGGCAGGGCATACACAGCCCCCTCCCAAGTAATCCCATCACTTTTCAGCTTCTGCACCCTTTGCAGTAATTTACTGCTGCGCCCCGAAGGAGTGCTTGGAAAGCAAGCTCAACCCAAATCTGAACTCAGCTCATGACAATTACCACAAATTCGTTTCAATAGCCATACTGAAAGGAAAAGAACAAAAAGTCACTTAGAAGTCATCTTATTCAGCAGTCCTGACCTGCCAGCTGTACAGTAAGGGAGCTTTACTCTATCCTGGCAGCAGAGCCCAGAAAGGGAATGTTTGTTTTGAGATTCATCAGCTGGACTCTCTTCTGCCACCATCAACTGTTTCTCCAGGATCTGTTTAGAAAAAGCCAAACAAGTCTACTGCTCACCTTCTAGTTTACCCATCTTTGTATTTTGTTCAGTGCAGGGAAACAGGCTGTCAGACCTGTGCCTCCTCTCCTTCCCTCCCCTCTGGCTGGAGTGCACGCTTGGGCTTCGAGCCCGCTTCCTTTGGCCTGCAGTGCTGCTGCCAAGTTGCTGTCAGGGACAAAATCAAGAGCACTTAAACAGCAGGAGAAAGCTGATCCCACATGACGTGTCGGGGAAAGACAGCACACACCAAGGTTTCAGGAAAACAGACTCTCTCCTGGCTCCCCAACCATGTGCAAATTTATGAGGTTTGAATGAAATTCAGCTGAAGCATCCAGCCCATCAACTGCTTATCCAAATGAACTCAATTGCTGGATTTTTTTCCATTTAAGTCACCTGACCATGCTCCACACTGCCCAGGTTGAGCTCAGTCAGTATCTGAAATCCTTCAAATAAAAACTAACCCATCTGTTGGCACCATAGAGCAGAATGAACTTTTAAAAAACTTCTAAAAACATGATAAAACCACACAGATTAAGGCACTACAATGACCCCAGTGCATGAATGTGTTACAGCCCTTTGACAAGTCCAGGGCAGCACTTAAAGAAGCGGAAGCAAGTAGTTAAGTGAGGCACAAGCTTTACTTGCCCACATGCACCTATATACATGAACATATGGATTTCTTTACATCTTGACCCCAGAGAACGGACATAAAACTTGAAAACTGCCACCTGGTTTCTGCGGTTATTTTTCCTTTTAGGGATTAAACAACTTCACAACTTTTTCTGTTGCAAATAGGCAGCACAGACAATTGCAAAGCAAGGAGATGGGTGTGAGAAAGTGGATTTCTGGTGACCCTGGGGAAAAAAAAAAAAGTAAAGGGATGAGTCCAGGCCTGCCAAACAGCTGGTTAAACTTCAGAACTTGGTCAAAGGCTTGTCTACTGACAACAAAAAAAGAACCTTCTCCTTTGACTGTCTTTCTTTCTGCACTACTTCCCCAACATCAGCAGGCTGGAGGATGTTCCACACAGCAAGATCAAGACTTGCCTCCTCACCTCTGTGAAAAAGTTGCATGTTTTTAAATATTCTTCTCCAAAATAGGTACAGGGCTCTGGTCAGATGAGTGCTGAAATGCTTTTAATGTGTTACCACCCCTTCCTTCAGCTGTTCCCAGCTACACCCATTCCCTGCAGCAGAGCCCATGCACATGGCTACCCCATGGCAATGCCAACCCACAGCTGCAAGCAGCTTGGCTGGGGTCCCAAGAAGGGACTGCAATACCTATTAATTATAAACCCTGTTGATTAAATCCATTGAGTGATTTCACCTGGCTACAACCAGGGGTGAAGGCTGTCCTGGAAACAGCTCTGTCCTGCAATGCAGCTGCCTGGATGTGCACACAAAGACCAAGGAAGGATTGGGTCTTAATCTATGTTGAATTTGCTGCAGGTCCTGGGTTTTACACCCCCATGCACCCAAGGTCTGACACTACCAGGTATGAAATTTGTCACAGTTATGGTTACAGGAAGTGAAAACTTCCCTCTGAAGCCCTGAAGGAGCCTGTTAAATCTTTCACTGAACACTTGCAGAGGCAAGTAAGGAAAGATGAATCCTGTTCCCGTGCTGCTCCACTCCCTGGGAAAAGGGTATGCTGGGATCTTAAGCACAAGTCCAAAGCTGTTCAGAAAATGAAAAACAAAGATTCCCCTAACATTTCTTTGTTTCTATTCATAACCACAATTTCATTTGCATTGATGTTTCCTGACCAGTCCTCTCCTCAAAATAATTGATGGGTAAAAGATCGGGAGATGTAATTAAAAGAGAAACAAACAGAAAACAAAGGGAAGAGGGTAAATGGGCATGCGACTTCAGGTCAGGGAAGGAAGAGGAGCAGGTGGTGGAACTGATGAGGGAGATTTAATGAACTGCGATTGACTTCAAATAACAAAGGAGGAGGAACCTAATCCTACCATTGGATCTGTACACATATGGACTTACCATAACAAATGGTAATCAATCCATCAGCCTTAAATTAAAGATAAGGTGGGCAGGGACATGGTTTATTCCCTCCCCTCCAACCCCTTTCAAACTATATCTGCACTAAATTCTCTGCTGGCAGAGAAACAGTCTCCCATCATTCCCTTCTCAGCCAAAGCAATCACCTTCCCATGCCTCAGCAGACCACAGTGGGCAGTTCTCTCTGGATGCTGCCCCAGGAGTTCAGGAATCTGGTTATGCTGATTCTGCAGCATATTTCACTCAAGAGCAATCAAGGCTCAGCAGCCTCAGAAATATACTCTTAGGACTCTGCGTGTAAACGCTCGCTGAGCTTTAATCAAATGCACATCACAGAGAGTCCTGTGTGACAGAAAGCAGAGCTGCCAAGCTGCAGACCTGCCAAGAATAGCCTCATCTGCAATACAAGGCTTTTCCTTCTTTTGTATCTTTTTGGCCCTTGCTTTCTCTTTTGAGGACAAGCTGCAAAAATATTCTGGGTTTTATATGGTATCTCCTTGTTTCAAGCTGAAAGCGAGTTCACCAGATTTTCTAAATATATACCCAGGTTTTATGTATCCTCATTAAGTTTCCTAGGATAGAGTTTCTATTTTAAGGCCTGGATCCTCAAAAAAGAGATGAGCAGTTGGACACCCCTTCCCATACATCTGGCCAAGGATAGCTGTGCACATGGGTTTCTTTGCTGGATTCGCCCCACTGAAGGTGGCAGGCAGTTTTTCCCAAAGAAAGGACTTCCAATCAGTGGGAAAACATTATGCAGTGGCTGGCATCTCTTGAGCTGGTAACTAATAGCTATTTCTCCTTGGCCAGCAAGCAGAAAATGCATGAGCAAATCATGAAGGTCGCTATTGACACACATTTAGAAGAGTGAAAGCCTGTGACTTACGGGGTAGTATCAGGAGGCAAGAATCATAATTTCTGTTTCTGCCATAACCTTCTTGTGCAAGTTCCCAGCATGATCCATATCTCAGTGAATTCCAGTTATACCAGAAGAATACTGCCAGCTAGGCTGAGAGGCAACAGGAGGTGTGCAGACACCCTCGGTAGGAGCTGTACAGGACTGTAGTTTGGCACAGTGACCAGGCATCTGGGCAAGGCTGGGTCTGGTAACTACTTGAACAAAACATTTGCTAATTGAAATAATTCAAACATAAGTCTCCTGTATCCCAAGAAAAGCACAGGGAGGGCAGAGATGGACAATGACACAACGTCAGGCTCTGCCACATCATATCAGGAAAGGAGGAAGTGAAGGGAAAACAGAAATTTCTGAAATAGCCACTGAAGCTAAATTCTCTCTATTTGTAACTCTGCAAGAGAGGTAGGGGGGACACAACCCAAGCATTAAGTCCTGCTTCCTCAGGTCCTCTTAACCTGTGCATTGGCATCAGGGTATTCCAGTTTCACAGCAGCTGAGGACCCCCCAAAAGAAGCTGGAACCCGCAGGGTTGCTGGAGCAGAGAGGAGCATCCCTCCCCTCAGGCATGGGGCACACCAGCAAGTGCTCTGCCCTGTCAGCAGGGACCTCCCAAGCTGAGCTACTCATACCTGGCCATCAGGAGAGGAATTCAGGATGTTGGATGGGAGGCATAGAGTCTGGAATACTGTAGGCACATGCCAAGAATGTACAGTCAATCCTCTTGGCAAATGCTAAAATACAACACTGTGGTATCTGGTCTCTGACTTTAATTCTTCCATCTTCCACATGCTAAATGACACTGCACCTGGACAGTGAATTTGCACTACATGGGTGTTTTTGGTGCTTTTTGGGTATTAGGTGGGCTGGCTGAGGGCCACCTACTTTCCTGCCAGGCTTCCTGAAGCCAGCCCAGCTCCACAGCCACAGCCCACTGTGCCTAGATCTCATTACCCCTCCACCAAAGAGAGCAATTCCCCATTCCCCCAGCCCATGGAAACATGACCACAGAGCTGCCCAAGAGGTATCATTTATCATCACTGACCCGTGAGAAGACAGACATGATTCAGAGGGAGCACAGCAAGGTGTCACTTCCCTGCTCCCACAGAACCAACACCCAGGTGTCTGGAAGAGTGGTCAGTCACAGCTACACACATACGCAAGTGTCTGTGTCAGCCAGTCACAGCCACCATCTCATGGCCCTCCAGTTCCTTCTCCTGGCAACTTCAAATTTATTCAGACTTTTTTGCTCAAAGGCTTCTTCTCTTACTTGTTGTCCAACAGGGGCCTGAAGCAAAGCACATCAACAGCAAAGGAGGAGGAAGAAGGTCAAAGCACAGCTCAGCAGCCCATGATCTCCCTCTCAGTCTGGCAGTTTTGAGACTTCTCGGGTCTTCTTTTCACCTATGAAAAACCTGGCTGGTCGCCACGGCATAATATAGCAACAGGGGAAAGAGAGGAAGAAGGCTTAACTTTTATTTATTTTAGCGCGATCATTAGGATTATGTCAGGGGGAAAAAGCATTAATACATAATCTTTTCCCTCTGCTATACAACACTGGCTGCTTTTAATTTAGAATTAAATTGAAACACTCACTCAGAGTGGCTTTGAACAGCAGCCAAGGCCTTCTCTTGCATTGTGTGAGCAGCTGGGTAGCCTTTACACTCTCTTTTTTTTTGGTTTCTTTTTTTTTTTTGGTCCACACTGCCTTTTTTCAGACCTGTGTTGAGGGTTGGTCACTGAAGGTAGTCATGTCTCCCTTCTGTAAATACTCGGGGTCCCCTTGGCTTGGAGCTGGCACACCCATCACAGGTGAAGGGGGAACCCCATCACCAAAGCTCATGAGTGCAGCCCCCAGCAGACCCAACCTCAGCAAAAAAAGCTTCACAACTCCAAGTATTTCACAAATTAGGGAGAGAGGGGACATTTTTAAAAGCACATGGAGGCTCACATTTTTTTAAAAACTGCTAAACAGCAGTGATTTTTTTATTTTCTGGAGAACACTCGTCATTTTGTATGCTTCATGGCAGGTGATGTAGCAAGTTCACACAAGGAGAACAGGGTTTGGTGGTATAAACAGGACAGACAAGACTGGGTGGGGTAAAGCCAAATTTAGTTAAGTGAACCTGCCATCCTGTTTTGTTCAGGCAACAAGCCTGCTCCAGACAGTTCTCACCAAGCCAGTGAGAAAGGTGCCTCTGTCTCCCTGTTCATTTTAATCTGTATAAATACTAGGTTTTGTCAGGCTAAAGAATCCACTGCAGACTCAAGCCTTTTCCTTAATTATTGGTATTCACTGAAAGAAAGGGTAAGTTTTAAGGGAGGGGGAAGGAGATTGCCACCCTTTCAGTGCTGCTGTGAAGGGAGCTCTGCTTATCACAACAGGTGCAAAGGCCACTCACAAAAACAGAAGCAGTTCAACACTGAAAGGCTAAGAAATTACTTATTCTCTTTGTCAGCTGCTCACATAAGCAGGGTAAAGGCTACTTGGAAGAGAAGAGAGAGGGTAAGAAGAAGGGTTAAAGTTTGTCACAGAATAAGAGAAAGGAAGAAAGAAAGAAAGAAAGAAAGAAACAGCACACAAGCCCAAAGGTTTAGAGAAGACTGCAAGAGATATTGGCCTTACAAATAAATAAATAGGCTAAAAAAGAAAGCAGAAACAAAAGTACATCACCACACAGAGCAGGAGTAAGCAGCACCAGCACGCTGAGGACTGGCAGAAATTTTAAGGCTCCCACTCCAGCTGAATGGGGAGGGGAACAATGCTGGCTGAAAGCACAGCATTCCTGCCCCTGCTCCCCACAGAAAGGGGCTGGGCTGTGCAGGTCTTTCTGGTGGCTCCCTCTAATTACCCTTTCTTGTGTATGGCAATTCCTGGCCAGCTCTGAGAATGGTCACTGTTGGAGGGGATTTGTATGCCACATCTAGAGAGTCAACATATTAGGGAAAAGATGGGAAGACAGAAGGAAAGATAGAAAGAAAGGAGGAAAAAAGGGAAGAAGGAAGGAAAGAAAAAGGGAGAGGAGGGGAGAGGAGAGGGGAAAAGGGAAAGGAGGGGAAAGGAGGGGAAAGGAGGGGAAAGGAGGGGAAAGGAAAGGAAAAAGGATAGGATAGGAAACAAAAGAGAAAAGGAAAGAGGAAAGGAAAAAGGAAAGCAAAGGGGAAAGGGAAAAGGAAAGGAAAAAGGAAAGGAAAAAGTAAAGGAAAAGGGAAAGGTAAGGCAAGGAAACAGGAGAGGAAAAAGGAAAGCAAAGGGGAAAAGGAAAGGAAAGGAAAGGAAAGGAAAGGAAAGGAAAGGAAAGGAAAGGAAAGGAAAGGAAAGGAAAGGAAAGGAAAGGAAAGGAAAGGAAAGGAAAGGAAAGGAAAGGAAAGGAAAGGAAAGGAAAGGAAAGGAAAGGAAAGGAAAGGAAAGGAAAGGAAAGGAAAGGAAAGGAAAGGAAAGGAGAAAGGGGAAAAGGAAAAGGAAAAGGAAAACACCCCTTGGTTAATCCCTAGATCTCTCTCAAGTTCTGCATAAATTTCACCCTCTCTTCCCAGAGCTCAAGGTTGTTTTACATCTGGTGCATCTTATTTTCTAAGGATGATGGTTCTGTTTATTTTAACCAGGCCTGGAATGATGTGCAAACCAGACATGCCTCTTAGATTCTGATTGTTCACAGAACCAGATGGCCAAACCTTCCTCTTTTAAGACAGCTGACTCAAAGCCATAAAAGAAAACACCAAAAAATGAAAACAATCATCAACAACAACATCAAAAAACACCCTGTGGTGGGAAAAAAAAATTAAAATCAATGTTGGCACTGTGTGAGAGAAAAAACTCAGAGAAAAGAGAGTGTTTGGTTTCCAGACCCTGGAAGTCCAGCGTGAGAAGGGGGGAATTTGTTCACTGGGAAGTTTCTACCACTAGTAAGATCAGAGGAGGAATTCCCTAGCTTAAATATGACAGATGTTCATGCCTCTGCTACCCAGAAGCAGTGAAAATCACCTGTGGTTATTCTCCCTACCCTACTAAATGAACAGCAGTTAGAGATACTAATAAAACATAGTGATAAGAGTCACCTCTGCCCACACCTGTGGATGCTCTGACTCAAAGGGCTTCAACTTCATTTTAGTGCCATGAACAGTCTCCTGCCATTCTCATGGTTCTTCTCCTTTCCAGGCTTTTACTCTTCCCAACTGGTCCTAGATTAGTTGGGAGGCTTTGCTACAAGGAGAATCTTTCACAAAACTGAACTTGCCTATGGGGGTTGAAGGCTACACAGTATCTCTCTTAGCAAAGCTACTCCCTCCACTGAAGGTTAAATCAGTCCAGCATCAGGCTGATTGTGAAGCTGTGTGTGTAGAGCCAACTGGCTGGTTCTAGTTTAGCCGAAACAACTCCTCCTCACCTTGACTAAAATCAACATCCATTTACACACCATTGTAACTAAAATGAAAAATAAGTTTTAAAAAAACACAGTCAGGTTATGGGCAGAAACAAACAAGATAACCACGTAACACCTCATGAGTTTTCTACTCAGAGATGTAAACTTAGAGCAAATCTGCTGCTCTGCAGTGTTGCTTAGCTTGCTGGCTCACAACCTGGTAGACATAAGGTAATTTTTCCTTCTTCCACCATCTTTCCCTTCTCCAGGGGAAAACAGATACACAAGCTGCCTAAAGACTCTAAGTCAAATCACTTTCTCTTTAACCATTATAAGAAATAGAACCCCCTGCAAAAATAAGAGATAGCTAGGTGCCTTTCATCAACTACTTTTCCTTAACATTTCCTACTATTCAGTAAGAAGTATGCAATCCCAGCATGAAAAGACATTGCAGACATTAGAAGACAGAAAGCCCATTTCAAACATAACAAGGGGAGAAAGGGCTTCAGACATTTTCAGAGTTTCTAATTCAATTTTCTATGGCTCTTAAAGAATGCAAAGTCCCAGTTAAAGGGTATGCATTCTGTGTCCGGGCCACTGCAGACTTAAGCTAAACATATGACTAGATTTAACAGAAAAGGTCACCTACAAAGCTGTTTATATTTGTTGAGCTGAAGTCAGATTTTGAACTATGTTAAACTGCAAAGATTAGGTACACAGTCAAGGCCTCAGTTCAAGTATTTCATGGGAACTGAATGCTACCAGGTTGTAGGAAGCTTTCTGTTTGGATTAAAGAGTTCTGAATGAGGCTGTTAAGACAAACTTTCCTCACAGATAGGGCACAAGAAGTAGAAAAACTTATGTTCAATATGCCTTTTGCACAAAAGCATTCACAGATGGTAATAGCAGGAATAATTGCATGCCCTCATGGAGTATTTTCATTTTAAAACAACTTCCCAAATAAATGTCAAATAAATAACAACATAAAAAATTAGGTAGTTAATGCAGCTGAAGATGCTGTTGTGTAAGCAACTGAAGGTACAAATCAATAGGCTGGGGACATTTTCTGTGTT
Source organism: Calypte anna (assembly GCF_003957555.1). Classification (NCBI taxonomy): domain Eukaryota; kingdom Metazoa; phylum Chordata; class Aves; order Apodiformes; family Trochilidae; genus Calypte; species Calypte anna. The sequence goes on from NC_044245.1 coordinate 62,283,569, forward strand.
TGCCAAGTCACCTGGACAATATGACTTGAAGCTTCTTGCCATCTCTAGACACTGGCACAACATAGATGTTTAATGACAAGGACCACATGCCTGGATACTCTGTCCTCGCTCTTCAATGTCCCAAACGCTGGAAATATTTTCTGTGCTAATTGGCAAGGATGGCTGTTAATCTGCCATGGAGTAGCTCCCTTAAAAACCACAGCAAAATCCACTTAGCTGTGAGTCAAGCATACTTCAGAAAGTATTTGTCCTCTTTGCCTTGGGATTGAGAGAGACAGAGAGAGCAAGCAGTGGTGAGAGAGAAATACCCTAAGTGTGATAAAACTTCAGAAAACCAGTAAGAATGTGAAAGAAAACACAGGCCCTGAGCTAAGGAGAGCAACTGGTAATTAAAACCTGGATACAGTAAGTCATTTAAGTTTATTTAAAAACATACTTAAAGATAAATGCAAAGCATTTTGCTCAAACCTTTTGAGAAGTATGATCCTTAAGTAAGATTAGGAGGTCTTTAATAACACCTGTGTTATAAAATGTCATTATAACCAAGCAGCAAATCAATAGTACATGCTGCAGATCACAAGAGCTGTATGTTAAGGAACAAAAGAAAGGGCAACCTCCTTGTCTTTCATGACAGTGATATGTTATACATACCAACACCTTTCATGCAATGACATTTTTGGTACCTCTAGTCACCTATGAGGTCATCTGTCTACATGATGAGGAGTATACAGGAAAGGATAGTGAGGTTTTTTTATTTCATTCTACGCAGCCTTCAGAGCAAGTTAAAAGCAGGGCCCATCACTGCTGAATGGCTGCCTACACCAGTGCACTGTCTTGTTTTACAGCTCCTCCGACCTCCTCCCTTTCCAGCAACAATGGTCAGACCTGGCATTTGAGGCTTCTCAGAGCACTCAGGGTGCAGATGAATCATTGCAAAACCCACTGATGCTCCCCAGCTGCTGTGCCACAATCCTGGGACAGGGGATGCCCAGCCAAGGCCAGTGGGTGGTAGTGAGGGCAGAAACATGGGAGCAGATTTAGCCCAAACTGAAGCTGTCAGAGCTATGCCTTGGTGAGTGAGATAATACATGAATTTCCCTTCCTTGCCCAGACTGAATTAGCACATCTGGGGTGCACATTTAGCATGGCTTTGGAGCACCTTTGCCATTAATACTAAAAACACATTCTGGCAGATATCAGGACTTGAGATGAAGGAGGTGAGGGGGGAAATAAGACACCATGCCTCCCCCCTTACCTTGTTTCTCCCTCCTACCACATGGCTCCAAAGCACTTTGTGACTTGAATGCTGTCAATCTCCTTATGAGAGAAATACATTTATAGAAACCCCATCTCTGTGGCTGAACACTTTTACGGTACCAGGTGTTGGAGGACATGAAGATAATAAAATAAAGCACAGTCCGAGGAAAATGGTCAAAATCATCTGCTGCCAGCAGTGAGAATGATAGCTTCTGCAGCAGCCAAGGAGCAGTGCCAGTTTATCCCAGTGAGAACTGGGGCCAGCAAATGGGAAAGGACATAAGTAATTAGGCTGAGTGTGCAGTTTGGGCAAGATGACTTTTGTTCTTTACTGGAGAAATTTTGCTAGAAAGGGTTAATGCCTTCTCCCCTGAAATATGACATAGGAGCTGCAGATGACATCAGATTTTCTGCCACACTGTTTTATATCAATGCACACAAAGCATCCAGGGAAGACCAAGCACTGCCTGAGACTGTAATGAGAGCAATAGTTAGAGTTATCACAGTAAATTGTGTCATTTGGAGATTCTCAGTCATGTGACTGTGGTTAAAAACAGGGATATCTTCATTTTGCTGGGTATGTGGAGATGTATCTCAATAGAGCAAAAGCTCTGAGGATTCAGGCACCTTTTTAGTAAGAAATCCACTTACATGGATCTCAGGTAGATATGTGAAAGTCACCTGCTTTTCACTAAAGCCAGCACCCAGGAAGATGGCAGGGTCTGTTAAGTGAAGGCTCCATATTGCTATATTTTGGCACCATGCAGCAAAGCTAAGAAGTACGTTAATTAAAATTCATATGTCATTTCCATTTCCTCTGCATGTCTACAAGACTGTTTATTCTCACCATCTGAAAGAGATTCTCACCATCTGAAAGAGATATTAATTGCTGCTCTTGGTTGGTGAGAATAAACACTACAAGAGATCAAGTTCCCTAGTGAAGCCTTCTCAGTTTTGCTTTTAAAACCCAATGGAACAGCTTGAAAGGACTGCTTTTATGTGGACAGCAATTGGCTTAACATGCAAGCCTAGGGTGAAGTTCATTGCCCCTTGTCCACCAAAATTTTACTGATGAATACTGAAGCAGTTTTTGTTCCCTATTTCCTTCAGCCTGCAGCTCAGTGCAATAAGATTTCAGCCAGAGATTAGGTTTATGTGACTTTTTTCAAATAATCCCCTTTCTTCATCACTTGTGCCAGCACTGTGGCTGCTAAAGTAATCAGGAGTGGGAAGGATCTGGAAACTGGACCTTTCCTTCAAAACCTGGAAAGACACAATATGGAGATAATGCATATGTTTGCCCATCAGTATTTCAATAGCGATGTGGTATTGATGCTGAGATAGGATCTAACAAAGGCTCCGCTGATGCTCATGGTTTATCCTGGAAATTGCTTATATCCTACAAATATAACCCCTCAAATAACACAGAGCAGATGGTTTGGTGGCAATTTCTGCCCCCGTGCTAGGCATCACAGTGATATGCATGGATCACATGGTTAGCACCATCCCAGAACCACATGGTATCCATCTCTGGTGTGACTTCAGCATCACTCCCATTGTGGTTGCAGGTGTGTTTTTAATTCCTAGGTGCTTTGACTCATAGAGCCTGATAGTGACTGTGATGTGAACACTTCCCCTTTGCCAGCATCACTGCTTTCCAGGCCTTCAGAACTAAAAACCATTAACATGTGCATCTGCTGGTTCACCAACGTAGACTCCTTACCAACCCAGGGAAGTAACGTGTGTGCTACTCAGCCATCCTTCAGACAACAGGAGACAGAGGCTGTATACAACAGGCAAAAAAAAAAAGGTAGGCATCTACTGCATATCATAGAATCATAGTATGGAAAGGGTTGGAAGAGACCTTAAAGATCATTTAGCTCCAACCCTTCTGTATGGGCAAGGACACCTCCCACTAGCTCAGGTTGCTCAAGGCCCCATCCAACCTGGCTCTGAACACTTCCAGGGAGGTGGCAGCCACAACTTCCTTGGGCAACCTGTGCCAGTGTCTCACCACTCAGAAATATATATACCATACCCAGCTGCCATTTCCCAGATGATTTCCCAGGACTTCCACCTCCCAGAGGAGACTAAGGGGTTTGGCAAGGCTGTGTACCAAGCTAGTAGTATTTTCAAAACTGAAACCTATGCTACAAAAATGTTGGAAGAAGTGCACTAAAAACAAGCAAAAAACCAAACAAATCTGTTTTGAAAACCTAGCTGACACTTGTCTATGAATATAAAAGATCCAAAGTTGGTTGTGTGGTATTTGTCAGCCACTTGAGGTGCATGTGGTGTGGATGAAATGGATTTCAGCTAAGCATAAAGAAAAAGAACTATTGTGATATACTTTCAGAAAAAAATTCTAGAAAAGGGAGAAAGATCATAAGTAATTAATTTCTAAGAAGAGACAGTCTGAGAATACTTCTCAGTTAACAGTATTTCTTTTGTCTCTCAACCAGTTATTCACCTGAACACATTAGTTCTCAAGAGATCTGGAGTGATGCAAAAAACTTACCTCTTGCAGCATCTGTTTATAAAAGCTGTACCTGCTGCAGAGCCATCACAACAAAACAAATTTGGCTTCAGTGCTAATTTGTTCACCACAAGAGTCACTTGAGGCAAAAGCCAGATCTAGGGTAATAGACTATCATCTCCATAAACATACCCAAACCAAATGCTTCAGTAACAGAAGGCTGTGTAAACTGATGAGAAGACAGAGAGAAATTAAAGTAGTATCATACTGGGGGCACTTCTGGGCAAGTCGAGGTATATGCAAGACTTTCCCCCTTCCCATTTTTTGGGGTACCTACATTACACTCCTTTTGTGTAGAGCACAAATGTTGAACTGGTGCATTACAACTCACCCCTGTTTTCTTTCATGTACCGCCTCTCTACTACTGCAGAATATTAGGCTGACTTGATGGGGTGGGAAAATACTATTTTGTACCCAACCTTGATCCAAAAGAAGTCAGCAAGATTTTTGCCACTAACTTAAAGAGAGTAGGAATATGCTCTTACTGAGCCATAAAGAGAGGCTGTTTGTTATATTTGAATACATATACCTCTGTTAGACTGCCATCATAATTTGCTGCAATTCTCTTGGGTATATTTCTAATACAAACACATTAGCCAGCTCTCAAATGCAAATAATGACAACTTCTAAAAAAAAAAGAAGTTAATAAATCCTTAGGCTTTTCAGTAAAGGAGAGCACATCAGTCACTCCCTAATCAATGCACAGACCCCTTTGTGAAGTGTTAGGGTCTCTGTGGAAACACATCATGTATACTTGAATTTTCCCCAGAAAGCTTTGGCTATAAAACGATACATTGAAAATATGAAATATATTTACCCCTACATCTTCACAACAGTCAAGCTGCCATTATTGGCAATGCAGGCATCAGATCCTAAATCTTATTCATCACTTTGAAAATGTCATTCTTTAATATGAACCTGACAATTCCAATGCACAGCATCCCCTGGAGATAGCCCAGCCCTTGTACAAACAGATATTTTGAACATCCACTTCTGAAATTTTCTCTTCAACTCAAGGACAAACTCACACTTATTTATTATTACCTTTAGAGATTAGAGGTATTCATGGGTTGTTGTTTTTAAAGCATAGTGCTCAGTGTTCCCCAGAAACCATCACATTAAGCTAATCTCAGGCCACAGAGAAGGTGGTGGCCACCTGGAAACCAAAGAAGTGGCATTTCCAGAATACCCTTCCCATAACATTCCTGACTGATGAGCACAGCTACTTATGTGACTGCAAGGCACACAGCAACAAAACACATAATTTTGCCCTTGACCAGTGAAACATCTGGGGTTGCCCCCAGATGTCTGCAGACACCAATGCTACACCCATCAGACCAATATTGCATGTATGGCAAAGTTCCAACAAAGAGCACCAGGAGCAAGGTTAAACCAGTCAGGGAGGTGCAACACCAAATAAAAGGTGAGATCCAGGGAGAGGAGAGAGATTACAGCAGTGCAGGATCCTGGAGCACTCCTGTTACACACTCATACTGAGAGCTCCTCTGTGCTTTTGGTTTTAATTAGCATTTGTTAACATATGGAGATATTTACCCAGAAGGAAGGTTGGTGTAGAGGTTACCAGAAACAGCCTCTCTCCCTTTCCCCATCCCCTTCCCACTGAGGTACAGGGGCCATCTCTCCAGCTGGTATAAATCTGCAGTGCTGCACTGATTTACACCAGCTGAGCATCTGGCTTGGAGATATTTCCGATCATATATAAAAAGAAGAGCAACGTGGTGCACTGCTGAGCCAAGGCTGTGGGCCTCACCTGTGCCCTGCTTGGCCACGTTGCCCCATGGCATGAGATAGGCACAGCCCAGGCCTGCTCCTTCCTGCTGTCTAGTGGAGAAAAGAGGTGCAGGATCCCACCTCCCATCTCCCCTTACAAAATGGAAGTGGGAGAGAGGAAGGGAAATCCCTGTCCGCTCCTTCCCCCAGCCACACAGGGAGGATTAGTTACCCACTGTTTATATATTGCTCCGAAGGGGTCAAGCGTGGGAGTGATTGGTGTCAGCTTCTCAGCATCCCATTTAACAGCTGACTGAGGGGTGCTTTTAATTTCTCTTAATAACAGAGCAAGTGGCACACACAACCCACCCTTCAGCTTGCAAGAACAAAGCTTGGCCCAATGCTGCCTTCCCCTGTGCTTCAGGAGGCACTGCCTGGTCCTCCCACAGGTCCTGGGAAGAGGCAGCTCCCAGCAAGGAGCACACACTTCCAGGCCAGGCCCACTGTCCCCACCTCACCCAGGCACCCTGCTTGCTTGGCTTTCCAGTCACTTATTTTAATGCAGGGGATTCCTTTCCCCCTGAGCATGGCAAAATGAGTGTGAGGAGGGCAAAGAGCAGTTGAGTCCTTGCCACCTCCCACAGCTCAAATCATGCACCCACCAGAGCAGTTTTGGTTCAACTCATGCCTGCAGTTCTTGTTAGTATTTCCTCGTGGACAAGTAGTAGAAAAGTGACTCATTCATCCCCTTAGCTTTCCTGCAGTCCACATTTATGCCTTTGCACAAAATTTTTTTCCCGATCTTTGCCTTGTTTTTCTGAAGAAAATGTGATCCTTTTATAGAAGTAAAGAAACTTTCTTCAATATTGTATTGAAATCTTCAGCTAGTTGGACTTTTGAACTGACTTGAATTCCTTTTCCTGCCTGTCCTTCATAAGGAAAATCCCAAATTTGCATACACATATTTCACCTGGATTAATTTCAAAGATAGCTTCAGAGAAAACAAAACTTAAAAAAATTTGATATAATAGACTTTTTTTTGCACTGTGGATGCCATTTTTTGCGAGCCCTTTTGCATTTGTGACAAACATGACTAATCCATGATAGCATAAGGTCCCCCATTTGGCAGCACCCATTGCCTCCAGAGGGAGGTGCAGAAGAAGAGAACAAATCATCTCAGGTGAAAGCATCAGAAGAACAATTTTCTTGTCCACGGTGGACACACTCAGTCTGGCTGGTGCCACAGCCAGACACCGGGGCAGAAGGTTGTGCCTATCACAGTGGGTGGCAGAGGTTGCCATGGGTGAAGTTGGGAAAGATTGAGAACCTGAACCAGCAGGCCAGCAGAACAACTCTGTGCAGGTCTCCTATGGCCAGAAAACCAAGGTATCACCTTCCCTCTGGATCCCTCAATGCTGGGGCAGCTACACACAGCCAAAGGTGGGATCACACCACTCACTGCATTACTGCATGCATCCTATTTTCTCCAAGAGGTAACAAGGTTGGCTTTAAAGCAGGCAAAGGTGCAGCCTCAGCCCTGTACTTCCTGAGATCTCTGAGAGTTTCACCATTGGCTTTACCAGCCAGGCAGTCGAGGTCACTGTGTGGTGCTTAAGCAGCCTCTCTGGAATCACAGCCCTATACTGCAATTAGTGATGATTTATTTTAGGTGACTACAGTTCAACACAGACCAGTACTGGTCTGGCTGCCACAATTCATCCTTGAGATTTGCCAGTGAAGGCAGCAATTCTTTTGATCTACCTAATAGAGAAAACTGGAGAGCCTACAATTAGCCTTTTTTTTTTCTTTTTCTTTTTTTTTTTTTTCCCCCAGTGCCATTTGGATATGACTGCAAGTGGTCTGAGGGGGAGCTCTGCTTGGAGCAGGCTGCTCCTCCAGTCCTGCTGGCCACGTAGCATCAAAGGTTTTAAACTCAACTCCACTCCTGAACATGTCAAACACGTGTTGGTGGAAAGAGCTTGAAATAAGAGTCAGGGTATTGGCTGGGGCAGAAAGGATGGAGTGATAAAGTCCCAGCACCCTCTGATTATAAAGCAGCTTGCTTTACATAGCTCATGCAGCTCAGCCTAGGAGGGATCAAGGCATGACCCAAATCTCAGGCTGCGACCAAGTTCACAGGAGGGTGAGCAAAGAGCCCAAATCTTTCCTTTGTTTGTTCACTGCTCCTCCTGTGTGGCTCAGAGTGGGGGTGTACTACACCAACTCTGGAGAAATATAGCAGCAAGTAGTCAGCAGGATATAAAGAGGCAAGAAAGAACATTTCTTTGGCCACAGGATATGAGAGATATCCAGGACATGAATCCTCCTCTTCAAAGGAACCACTAAGATCATGGTCATTTATACACACTCTTTGCATTGTCCTTGTCCTTGAAGGTATTTTCTGGGCTGTTCAGGGTTTGTTCAATCTGCAGACAAGATGTGATTACATGCTTGCTCTACTGGCAATTCTCTGAGGCTGAACAGAGTGAATGATCACAGTCCCTTTCTGACAGGGGACAAATGGAAACAGAAGTCACCACCCTAAGTGGTGGGTTAGGCAGCAAGACTTGAACAGAAGCTAAGCCACAGGAACTGGGTGGGGGCTCCTTCAGCAAACTCCTAGCAAATTAGTCCTGTCCTCCCACCCCCCAATATGGTCGTGATTATTTAAAAGCAGAGGAATACCAACCAGTACATCTGTACAAACACACCACAGGAAACCAAACTGTAAAGACATCGGCAATCAAGACCAGACTCTTGGTTTGTTTGTTCAGATATCAACATCCACTAACGACAGCCCTATGGTGGCTCTAATTGGCATGGCAGTAAATGCTCCCAGGGCAATGTGGAAGTTGAACAGGCCAACGTGGGCAGAGAGCAAACCTATCTCTATGGGATCTCCTACTTCCAATTTGTGAACTGCTGTGGATCAGGGTATAACTAAATTAGCCCGTGAAACAAAAGGGTCGCACAAACCTGTCCCAGTCAACATCATTCACTCAGGCATTTTGCTTGATGTTCCTCCTCAACTTCAAGCCAGGAAGCTGACAGAGAAACCATTCAGCTACAAGCTCTTCTCCCTTCTCCTGAAAACATCAAATAACTAAGATATATTCCCAACGAGAAGTGTGTCTGCTGCTCCTCACGAGTCTTGCAAAGTCTAAGGCATACTTTTCCCATCAAAATTGATAAAAGTTTGTTTGATTGTTTGCTTTAATGATTAAACATTCATCCCACAGGGGATTTCTCCTTTGGATGTTAAAATAATGAAAAAGACCAGTTTTTTTTAACAATCCAGCTAATGTGGCCCAAATGCTAATTTATTATCTCTGTTCTTAAATCCTGGGTGACAGCTAAACATCATACCTACTATAAGACACCCAGTTTTAATGCAAGAATTAGCATTTAGCACACATTTACTCTGAAGGAAAAAGCCCAAGGAAACTGTGAATATCTCAACTTCAAAAAGTTAAGGAGAGTCTCTTTAAAAAGCCTCCATGAGGAGACTTCCTTTAATGCTCCGAGTGCCTTCAAGTCATTCGCAAATTAAAAAGCATGGAGTATTAATAAACTGAGTAGCTCAAGATGTGCAAGATGGTCTTGTTCTCATGGGGATGGAGAAGAAGGGCAGAACCATGCCCCTCTGCATTAGAAGTCTATTAAAAATATTTTCAAAAATTTAAGGAAAAAGAAAGGAAACCCCGAAGGATAAAGGGAATTCAGCAGCTCACTTTTCTCCAGTGGTCTTCCACTGTCATGAACACCCTAAAAATAAGGGGGAGGTTCTCTTCTGTCATGCATACAGAAGATGATCCATCTCTTCAGTGCATCAAGCATTAGCACACACAGGTATGAAATACAGGCATAAGATCAATAAGTTGCTACAAATGCATTATTTTTCATCAGGACCTCAAGTAAGTTAATCACTTCAAGAAACATGCTGAAGCCAAAGGGACTTAGGTGTTTTCCCTCCCCAGGCCCTCAATATATAAATACAAGTATCTATTTGATCAGCTCCCAAAAATCAAAAAAATAGTAAGTGAATGCAGAACTCACTAGATTTTGCCAGATCCTGATACACTTTGAAGGCCAATGCTCCTTGAAACTAGTAACAGTTTAAAACAGATAAGAAAAGCTACTTTCTTTACATAGCAGGTAATGAATCTGGAATCTGTCCCTGCCTTGTTTGCCTTCCTGCCCTGCATGGGATGAAAGCAATGTTTCTTACCTCCTCATCTTTCCCAAATCTCAGCTATCAACATGCCTCAAACTAGGGAAGATTGCACAGCAAAAAGGAAATCTGTGTTACTAAATAGAAAGGTGAAAAGTTGTGTCATTTTAAGAACAGGGAAATATACCAAATATATAATATTTCTCACATCTTTTGGAGGTGGTGGGGAAGGGAGCCTAAAAATAAAAACAACAACAAACCCTAAAACCAGTTTGCTCTAGTTAAGATAATCCAGGCATAACATTTATATGAGAACATAAAATACAGCACACAGCTGTAAGTAAAACAATATGTGTGTTCCTGAATAATGGGAAAATAGCTTGCCAATAAGGAGATATTTTGAGCAAATGAAAGATGACCTGGAATTGACTCTGAAGTAACAACTTGATTACTTATAAAAATAGGAGGTAAGGGGAAAGAAAAAGGGAAAGGAAGCAGTGGTTGGGAAGAGTTTGTGTTATGTGGTATTTGATGTATTTACTTTGAAAAATTTTCTTTTGATGAATAATAAAAACAATGCTGTTACAGCCGCCTCCATGCCAAAAAATAGGATTGGCTAGAGATTTTACAACTAATGTGGCTCTACTCACCCAGACTGTCCGTGTCAGAAGGCCACATTGAAGCTCAGATGGTGAAACTGGAGCAAAAGGGGTTGAATAAAGAACAAGTTTGAAGGTGAAGAGAGGAAAGAGCATGTGGCACAGCTCATTCGGAGTGCCTGTCAGCTCTCCTGCCTGCAAATTGCTTCCATGCTGGTGTGCAGAGCAACACACTAGTGTGCCTTGGAAGAGGCCCAACATGCTTACCAGCTAATGCATTTCTTTCTTTTAATATCCAAGGTGAGCTCAGTGTTCATAAACACACAAGATTGCCAGGCTTGTTGGCTGAAGCAATCCACTACCACAAGTGAGACATTTTCCCTCTGGGCTCTAGGTCCTCCATGGGTAAGGCAGAGCCACCGGGTATGCAGCAGGGGCAAAAAGGGGGAAAACACAACCCATATCGTGTTATTGTTGGGAAAGCTTGTTCTGTATGCTTGCAAAATATTCAGGAGGAGTTCTGGGGTAGAGGGTCCTGGAAAAAGTCATGGATAGCACATTCCCCTGTATGTACCCAAGCAACGAACGCCCATTTTGCCTCTGCCCTCCTCCAGCCCCTTAGCCTTCATTCCTCAGAGACATCAGCATTAAAGGTGTCTCCTTGGAGTCCTGTCTTTCTGTTAATGCCACAGGTGATGGTGTTTTCTGGACCAGCATTGGTGTAGCACAAGAAAAAGAGGAAGAATATATTTATTTTACATCAAGCTTCACCTACAATTAAAAAGCCTTTAGTGCATTTCTTTTAATCTGACTCTGATTTCTCCCCTTTGAAATAAACATCACTCTCATCCTTCTACCTTTTCTCCTTTCCCATCTACATATAATGGACCTTTCCCCTTTGCTGGTTCCCTTCACTTTGGGATTTTTGCCCATCTCTCTCTGAGACATTATTTATTTTTAAATATCAGCCTAAAAGTCTTTCTCTCCAATTGCTGAAGAATGCAGCACTGAGATCAACTGCAATCCATTTCTGCTGAGCTCAAAAACTGAAGGGCTTCCTTGAAAAATACTCCTGACAATTGCTTTTATAGCTATGAGAGAACAAAGTTCAGGTCTTGTCCTGATTTCCAGCTAATCCGAGCTTACATGAAAGCTCCCCATGACACACAAAGAAATATTTACTATGAGAATTTAAGCAATGTTTCCTGCTTTGCAAAAACAAAGTTAGTGTTTGAGCTAGGTTTTCTATCCTGTGGGTTTCTGATATATGGTGCTTGTTATGGCATCCTGACAGGTTTCTTCTTCACTTTCTCAGCTGGACCTGTTCACAGCAAATAGGAGGACCAAGAGTTATGAACTTTAAGCAGCATTTTGTTGCTTTATATGGCTACCTCAACAAAGGTCAGGCAGTGAGAAGCAAAGAATAAAGGAGCAAATACAGAGGCAACAGAGAGAAGTGAACCCGATTAATTTTTCCCTGGGAAATACTTAGAGAGAGAGGATTGCTTTCCTTGGAGAACATAAGTTTGTAACAGAGACGTTGTCATCATTACTGGGATGAATAAAATGTGGAGTGCAACTATTTCATCTTTTATACAGCTCTAGCTCCACAGAGAGTAAAGCTTTTAGAAAGTAATAAGCCAGCAGAATGTCACAGTTATTAATCTGAGGTATTTTATCTCTTTTCTCTGAATATATCTATTAGCCGTGCATGGGCCTCTTTAAACAAAATCCTTTCCTATATCCTGTTTTTCTTACATCCTCCTCCTTTGTTCTTTTATTGGTTTAAGCTGTAACTCACTAGGTCAAGAAAATAATTCCTATTTTTCTTACAAGTCTCTATAAATAATGTCATATATATATTGGGAGTAAGAACTAGAAGTAATTATTTGCCAAGGTCTGTCTTTCCTAGCAAAGAAAAGGTAGCCATCATTTCTGTAGGTTTTTTTAATAAAGTGGGTATTGTCATGTCCACTGAGCAGAGAAAGGCCTCATCACAAAGAAAACAAATGGGAAGGACCCTGTGAGCACCCTGGCTTCAGCAAAGCCATATTTCAGAAACCTTTTCACCATTCATTACAGGAGTGGGGGTAGAGCAGCTCCAAGGTACCCTCATTCTAAAATTAGAGATATATCTTATCACTTGCCTTGACAGGACATCAGGCTTTTTCATTCTGTTTTATAGGAGGATATGGGACCCTTTATAATTCATTCCAGAAGTTTGCCTGCACTTTGCCTTGCAACAGGGAAGTTGATGAGAAATACACCTTTTCACTCAGCTATACCAAAACTGCAGTATCTGCAGCCCTAAAAAGAGCAATCCAACTCAGTTTAAAACCTGGATTTTTGTTCCCTGTCCCTGTGTACACCACAGTACCTCTTAGGAGGTACCAACAAAGATTCACATGATGACTGTCCTCAGGAAAAGCATCCATCAGTCAGTGCAGGCTCACCCTGGTGGACCTTGCCCTCTTCTCTGGTATCCCCAGCGCTTTTTTCCCCAAAATGTTGAAAAGGGACTACCGAGTTGTATACACTACTTCAGTCTCCAAAGTCTCAACCAGCACCCTTCCTAAGGCAGCAGCTATTTAAACCAGGTACTTTAATGAGGTTTGCCATTCAGGCTGTGAGCATTTCTCTTTGTTCTGCCCATCAGCCACCTCAGGGCTATAAGGACCAGTGGTGACTGCTGAATTATGTCAAAGCAGATCTTTGTCTTTCCAAGTGTCAGGTTCTTCACTCTCCCATCTGGTGCCACGAATCACGTTTGCTATGCGCCCAAGGACTGCACAGGTAAGGGAGATTTTGTACAGAAACCCCCAGAATGTAGCTTCACCATTGCCCTGTTGCCTTCTTATTTTTGTTTTTTGGGGTTTTTTTTCTTAAATACACCATTTTACAACACATACATTGTTGCTATGTTGTGACAAACTTTTAAATGATAAGGAAGAAGCTTTTACAATTGTGTTTCTGAAAAGGCTCCATTTTATTTCTCATAAAGATCCTTGGGTAAAAAGCAGAGTAACATTCAGAAGTTAAATGAAAAATTGAGGCTGCTCAGGGGGAGATGTTAAAGGCTGACTGGCACAAAAGGGTACTTTCTAGCAAACTTCTTGAAGCACTAAAAGAGAAGGGTCAAGAGTCATCTGATTAAGTAATGATCTCCAAGGCAAAAATATTGGCTGGCCAATCCCATAACTACAATGGACTATTATATGTATGTTCTATAGGTTGAATGCATCAATTATACTCATCATGTGGCTTCTCGAACATGCTTAACTTGCTATTTCCTTTTATTCAATGTGATAGCACATAAATTAATGAGAAGGCATACATGAGAGTATTTTATACCTTCTCTGCTTTAAATTTTGAGGATCAGTGATTTCACTATGAATAATTTAGAGGCAAAAACTTTAAGAACTGAGGGGGGTGGTAGGGCATGTCTGTGTCTGTGAGAGAAGTTCTGTCCACTAACCACACTTAGGCAGGATGGGAAACAGCTTTGCCAATCAATAGAGCACCATAATTCCTCTCTTAACAGGAAATGAGGACTCAGTGCAATACTGCAGTTTTAATTTTAATGCAGTTTAAAAGAAAAAAACACCCAGCACCAGATGCTCATCAGAAGACCATTAAATGTTATTACTATATGCTATTTCCCTTAGGAACTCTCATGGTTAAAAATCAACAATAAGAAGCAGCCCATACCTTTTTGAAGTGAATCTCTTCAGCTGCAGTTCCGTTAAGAGGTCTGACAGGTCACAAAATTCATCACAAGTTTGATTATTTCTCAATAGGCAAGCTGAGATGAGGATAATTGCCATGTTTTTGCAGACCTTCTCACCACAGAGCCCCTCATTGCTTCCTTCAGCCTGACCAAACATGGCTCAAACACAGCTTCGTGTCCTCTCTGTTTTTTTTCACTGTCCTTTCCTAAACACATGGCCTGTTTTTCTGCTCAAAGGACTGAGCAATGGCCCATTCACATGCTCATGGCTTCCTGCAGGAAAGCAACAGCACACCACAGATAGTGGGTAGAGATACCCTCAAGCAGGGCTCAAGCATCAGCTTGCCCTGGTGATTGCCACTGCTCTTCTTCTTCCCCTTTTGACCACAGAAGAAGGAACTCTCCCTTCCAGCACACACCACTTGGCTCTCCTGGCATGGAGTCAGTGCTGAAAAACCAGCTGTGGCAATGCTCCAATATTTAATACATCAATATCATCTGAGAGTTTTATTCACTGGGGGTTTGATAGCTTTCTAGGAGAAAGAAACAGGGACATCATTCAGGCTGCAAAGCTGCTGCAAACAGAAAACAAGGGATAAGTCACTGCTAGGTTCTTGGAAGATCAAATCAATGGTTTACCAAAAGTGAGGAGCTCCAGAAGCAAGGAAGAATGGTCAGGTCACAGAGCAGTCAGAGCCTCTGAAGGCTCAGGTGACTTTTCCTCCTCTACTAAAGCCTCTTAGGATCCATCATTCAACAGCAGAAGTCATAGACACTATCAATATTATGTAAAATAAGGATATTGATACCTCTCTGTCACAAACTTTATATTGATATTAAAATCAACATAGGTTTTTTTGGCTACACATACTCTAAAAAGGGCAATGTAGAATACCAACACCTCAACTCTGAACTTGGAGACCATTCACAAACAGATCTTCTCTGGCCTTTATAATGTATGGGGGACTTAAGTAGCAATTATCCCCTACACCTGTACACATTTATTTTCCTCAGGCTTCAAATAACCATGAAACACACTGACCCGAGATCCAGTGGTAACTTTCCTCCCCTAATCCCTGGAAAATAGAAGGGTAGTATTGCAAGAAAAGGTTACACTGAAACCTCCCCAGACTTAACAAAGAAGGAACCAAGACTCTTAGCACCCCTCCTAAGCATAAAAGCACAGACAGATGGACAGACTCCCTTCTTAAGAACTGGCAGCAACACTGTACACAACTCAAAAATTAGAAAGAAGCAATTTGTGGTGTCAAAGAAGCATCTCACACTACTTTCTGTGAAGAGGCTGGTGTTCAAATAGTACCAGCTTCATTTTAACAACAAACATCTTTATGCAGTCAGCCAAGTAACCCCAATGCTGCAGTGGGAGTGCTGAGAGTCTTCTAGGAAATTAAGTCAAACAGCTACACCACCTCATCACTAAGGAGTAACTGAACACTTTGATATGATAATTGATTATCATTCATTGATTAAAGCTGGCAAGAGAGCATACACTCTCCAGATGACTTTGAAATTACAAAAGCCACAAACTTCAAAAGCTTATTGGGATTCACACAACAAAACATGTTTTGTTATTTACAATGTAAAAAAAAAGAAGTATCTTCATAAATGAGGCAAGAATTTTAAAACAGTGAATGGTGAAACAGTACGACTTGAAATAAGGAACTAATCAATGCTATCAAAATGGCTTCAGTCTGTCCTAAGAACTCTAATCATTTCCAGATGATAACATGGACTGATTGGATGTCTCTGGCAGCAATTCTTATTGAGGCCTGATTATAACAACTACAATAGGAAGAAGAAAAATTAGTTGCTAGAGGGCCATTAAGAAGACCTTAAGATATGTGAAATAGTTGCTCAGTTTGGTGTAAATCTACCTGATCTGGTGGCTGCAAGTCAGCAAACAACTGATGTTGGTCATTTCTAGCCATGCTGAGATGCTTTTCATAAATTCAGCCAAGCACAGGCTGGATAATAGTTTTACTTCATGGTAAAAGCAAACCGATTTGCAACCACTTCGCAATTTCTACAAACTAGCAAAAGTCATCAGCAAAACATCTTGCCTTGCTTCCTGGCTTTGAAAGCCTTTCAAGCTCTTCTTAATTGCACACTATTTTAACTGCCATGATTTTACCTCTAGATCTGTAAAGGGACAGTGCAATTGTTACTATTTACTTGTACTATTATTCCAGAAAGAAATCTGGACAATGTTTTCCTTGCCATCATGAAAAACTTTACAAAGACATGACCCCACCCAAAGAGGTTTATCTAAATCTGGATGACCAGAGGCAGCAAGTGTCTGGAAGGGAGTAATGACAGCAGAAAACAATTTACTGAGCTCAAAGGAAATCAGTGGGCTCAATACTAAGTTAGCTCTTCAGTCCTATCACTGCAGCATCATGACTTTTCTGGGCTGAAACCTGATACCAGAGCTCACTCCATTCAAAAACCAGACACTACCCAGCTTTTCTGAGGTTCCGTGTAAGTTTCTTAGGCAGGCCCTGCATTGCTCAGTTGTTTGCCTCTGTGTCTGAAGCAGCATTCCCTGCAATACAGCTTTGACAGAACTAGGTGAAATCAGGCGTCTAGAGCAAGACTGGGGTTCATTTAAACTGAAATATGAAAACAAAGCTCAAGATGTATCAAGTCACTCAAAGCAAGCACAACTGAGAACCTGGAGTTACGCCAGCGCCAAAATTGCACTTTTAATTTTTAACAAAAAGTGACTCTCAGAATGAGCACAGACCAGGCCAGACACAAATCACGCAGCACTTGCTGCTTAGCAAAGGTGCAAAATAGCCACGTAAGATGTGCTGCAGGCACAGGCAACTGGATCTGCCTCACCAAGCTGCCCTAAAGGAGGGCAGTCTCTGCTCTTGCCTTCAGGGAGAAAGAAGAGATATTTTGTAAACTGTGAGCTTCAGTTTCTTCACCTTGCAGTATGCTGCTTCTAAACCAGGGGACAGCCTAGAAGTTTGTTTTGGTACAAGATGTGAGAAAAGAAGATGAAAAAAGTATTTTGGAAAGGGGAGAAACATCTCACTGATAACAATCATTATGTGGTTAAATACCAGCTTGCTACTGCTGGTCTATTGTGTCCACAGCTGATTATGTCTTTGTTTCAGAGGTTTGGTCTATAGAGTGCTAATCCTCAGACAAGGACATGGTGACCTTCACAATTGCTGATGAACCAAAGAAGTTTGGTTGTGAAAGGAAGCTTATTCGCTGTTAGAGAAGGCTGAAGCTCCTAAACACAGAAGACAATAAAATTTTTAAATACTTCCTTCCTTTGCTATTCAAAGTTCAACTCATAGATTCAGGAAAACCACAAAAACTTAATTTAAATTCACCTTTCTGACTTGATGGCTACATTTGAACTTATATTAAACTACCTTGTGCAGATGCCATTGCAGAGAAAGACAGAGTCACTGTCACTGTTCCAGTTTGGGGCAGTCCTAGTAGCTCAGGCAGCATAACATGAAACAACCATGGGATAACAAGCTAAACCATATCAGGTTCTATTTTCCACCCAAACCCAGTTACCCACTGGTGTGCAGTAATATGAGGCTGAATCCATGCTGTAACAACACGCCCTTGTCAACCACAGAACAAATACCACTTGCAGTGAGAAGCTACTTTAATTAATCTTTTATCCCTTCATTCTTGTTTCAGTCATACCTTGTGCAACCCAGACTGAAATATTAAGTAAGCAAAGATCTTACTCTCAAAGTATAAAAAAAATACCTGTAAGCCAGGTAGTCTGTTCATCAATCACCACCACTCCTCAGTCTCAGGGAAAGCATCAGTGCTTTCTCTGATACAAGCACAAAGATTTACTGTTTGCTATTATTGGCAGATTTTTAATCAAAAGCTGCGGGTTTATTGCAACAATTAAATGTATGAATCATGTATTTACTCACTTGGAAAGGTTTCTACTTTATTGTTCACCAAGACCTTAAAAGGTACACTGTAAGGAGGAAATCTGTCACAGGTGCTATGGGACATTTGTAATCCAGGCTGATTACAACCACACCTGAGCTCCTTCTGTGGCATCACCCAGATTCATACCCTGCTCCTCCTCTAAAGCAACTTCCAGATTCCCACCAGAGACACTGCTACTGTGCATCCTCCTCCCTGGGAGGCCTAGCAGGACTGTAAAGAAAGCTGCTTACCTCTCCCACCCTTGCTTTTACAGCCCCATCCTGCTGTGGCAGAACCTACAGAGCAATAAATGCATGGCCTGCCCAACCCCCAGGGTCTGGAGAGCTGATTGTGGTGGTGAGAAGAGAGGCAGAACTGCTTCTCTCCTGTCCTCTGCCTCCTTGTGCCAAAACCCCATTACAGTTATGAGGTTGTAAGTGCGTGCTGCTGTTCAGGCTGGAAAGGAATTAATGTGGCTGGATTTGGAAGGACAAAGAAAACTGGTGTTCTACTATGATCAATGGTCATTGATCTGGCTCTAATTAGTAAAAAAGAAATCTTTTAAAACACTGAAATGACACATAGACACTTGATCATTCATTCTAGGATAGTACTGATTCCTTGATGCATTTGACTCTAACTTCAAGCAAATATTTCTTATTAAGCAATACTAAGTATATTTATAACAGCGAAAAGTAAGCAACTGAACAAAATTGCCACCTCCTTCTCCTGTCTTTGTTCAGCTTAGCACTGCACTTTTCATGAGGAGACGCTTTGCATGAACAGCTTTGCATGAGCTTTGGGATTTGTATCCCTAATGTCGTCTCATCTAATGTAAACATCTAAAAACCTCTAATCTATTCTTTAATAAAGCTTCTTACAGACCTCTCAGAGCCGACTGTGTCTTGTGAAAGTGAGTCAGCTTCCTGTGTGAAACAAAAATTTTCTTCAGCAGATCACAGGGCCCTGTTTTCTATTCTCTGAAAGTTTCTGATGTTGGTTTCTGTCTGAATGAGTCCTTAGAAGGCCTCTTTAACCTGGCCTGTGGTGTCAGTTCATACAGTTCTATTGCCTCTTTCTTACCCACTTCCTCTACAACAGCCCCAACCTTTACAGTTCTTCACTGAAATGGACAGTGAGTGGAAATGACAACCTCCAGCCAGTGCACATAGTGGCATTCACAATCTTCAAGAGGGGCCAGTGGTTATGGCTGCCTGCAGTGGCTATTGCAAACAAATATCTGGACCTGAATAATCATGATAGTCCTGTCCCCATTGAAACATTGTTCTTCCCCATCTCAAATCTTCCCCTTCAAAACTTCATAACTTCAAAATGCAAGAACAGGCTAGGAAAAGGAGTGGAATCACCAACAAGGAGGCCCCAGTAGCTAGACCTGCATCACTTTCCACACCCAACTCAGCTAAAAAAGTCTCTGCAAGCTCTGTCCCATGGGTCTGCTTTAGCTAAAAAGGACCTGTGGAAAATGTAGAACCCGTGCAGAACATAAGCTCATATGATGAGTATCAATTTATTAGGTAGAGAGGTAGCCACAGTCAAATCACCACAGCTCTAAGAACCAGCTGAAGGAGACAAGAAAGTGATAATTAATCCTTGAAAGTCATGTGCTTTCAATAGGCAAAATTGCTCATGGGGCATGGGATGGCATATGGTGGGAAAGGGCAGTTCTGCAAAGCTGTAAATTCCAAAAAGAAGTGCAAGACAAAAATGCAAAAAAAAAAAAAAATAAAAAAATAATAAAAAAAAATCTTTCCTTCAAGCTGGAATTGAACCAGCGACCTAAGGATTACTTTTATGGAGCCCAATCCTACAGTCCTCCGCTCTACCAACTGAGCTATCGAAGGAAGGCAAGAACAAAATGCCAAGAATGAGTCAAGACTATATCAACAATAGCCTTAGGCTCTAATGGGCTTCCATATGTATTGCTTTTCACAACAGCAAAACAGTATCCAAAAAAAAAACAAAAAAACCAAAAAAAACCAGGCACAAAGCTGACTTTCCTGCAAAAATGGAGTTTGGTTACAAATTTGCCAGTTTTCTGACAAACAGATCACAGCTTTTGTGATACTGCTGGTGGGGGTAGCAGTAAGGCTGGCATTCTGGTCATGTCTCATATGAAGCCTGCCTACTGCTTGACAAAGCAATTTGCCCGCTCTTTGCTGACCTTACCATGTTCCCTAAACTGATCTAGGAGAAGAACTCACCTCCACACAGCTCCCCACAACCATTCTCCAGCCAAAATCCAATAACAAAAAAGCAAACAAATCAGTTAACACATTCCCCAGCTGATTCCATAGTAAATGCAAAGGAATAGAGGAAAAGGATGGGAAGGAATAACCACTGAGTTTTTAACACAAATCCCACAAGCTCCCATGGTCCACGTAATACCCCTGTACACATAAGAGGTTGCAATGTGTGGCCTTGCAACTGGTGGCCTCTCTAACCCCTGGGGCCTGGGAGGCTGAGCCCTTTGTGAATCATCTGTGGGAGTGCAGCTGTGGCAATTGAAGATGAACTACACTCTTCTTGAATTATAGTGATTCACGAGCATCTCATCTGTCTGAGCAGCAGGGTGGGGCAGAAAGCTGTGAGCAGACACCCTGTTTGCTGAAACCATGCCATCCTACTTGTGATGGGAGTGTGTTTAGCCCTGTTACCTCTGTACCCTACAGCATATCCATCCTCAACCTATGCTTACCTCCACCTCCTCCTTGTGACTCAGCCCCAAGCTGTTTCAGCAAGCATGTAGCCACCTGGTTGAGGGCCCTGGTTATTCCTCTATATTTAGCACTTGAGATTCTGCCTTGGGACTGCTGTTTTCAACCCTGGCTCCCTGGCAGAAGACATATGAGGACATTTTGAAGAAAGTCCAGTGGAAGGTCACCAAGATGGCCAGGGGACTGGAACATACTGGGACCAGATGGGATCCACCCAAGGGTGATGAGGGAGCTGGCAGAAGAGCTCTCCAAGCCCCTCTCTATCATCTACCAACAGCCCTGGTGTAGTGAAATGAGGCAACCAGGTGCCACTAATTACCAGGTAGTGGGCATGAGCACTATTCATGAGTCGATAGCCCTCAGGGTTGATTAGCCTGGATCAGTGCTATTGCTCCAAGAGCAACTGACCTCTCTGCTAGCTTGCTCAGGACTGAGCTGAACCTGTGTCTCAGGCCTCACCTTTTATTGGCCCCCTAATCCTGCTCATGCACAGTGGGGGCCCACCCTAATCAGGCACAGGTGGGCTTAACACAAGCTCATGCCCACTACCTGGCAATTAGTGGCACCTGGTTGCCTCATTTCACTACACCCTGGTTCACTGGGGACATCCCAGATGATTGGAAGTTGGTGAATGTCACGCCAATCCACAGAAAGAGCTGGAAGGAGGAACTGGGAAACTCCAGGACTGTCAGCCTGACCTCAGTGCCTGGCAGGGTTATGGAACAATCCTGGGGGCAATCACACAGCAACTATAGGATGGACAGGGGATCAGACCCATCCAACATGGGGTTAGGAAGGGAAGGTCCTGTCTGACCAACCTGATTTCCTTTTATGATTGGGTGACCCACCTGGTGGATGAGGGGAAGGCTGTGGATGTGGTCTATCTGGACTTCAGCAAGGCCTTTGAGGCCAAGAAGGCCAATGGCATCCTGGCCTGCATCAGGAACAGCATGGCCAGCAGGTCCAGGGAAGGGATTCTGCCCCTGTACTCAGTGCTGGTGAGGCCACAGCTTGAGTACTGTGTCCAGTTCTGGGCCCCTCAGTTCAGGAAGGAGATTGAGGTGCTGGAGCAGGTCCAGAGAAGAGCAAGGAGGCTGTGAAGGGATCCAGCACAAGTCCTGTGAGGAAGGGCTGAAGGAGCTGGGGCTGTTCATCCTGGAGAAGAGGAGGCTCAGGGGAGACCTCATCACTCTCTACAACTCCCTGAAAGGAGGGTGTAGCCGGGGGGGGTTGGTCTCTTTTCCCAGGCAACTCTCAGCAAGACAAGAGGGCATGGTCTCAAGTTGTGCTGGGGGAGGTTTAGGTTGGATATTAGGAAGAATTTCTTTACGGAGATAGTGATCAGGCATTGGAATGGGCTGCCCAGGGAAGTAGTGGATTCTCCGTCCCTGGAGATATTTAAAAAGAGACTGGATGTGGCACTCAGTGCCATGGTCTGGTAACCACAGCGGTAGTGGATCAAGGGTTGGACTTGATGATCTCAGAGGTCTCTTCCAACCCAGATGATTCTACGATACATTGTAGGAGGGGAGGCTGAGAGAGCTGGGCTTGTTCAGCCTTAAAAGGAGGCAGATAAAGGGGGATCATACTGCAGCCTGCAACTCCCAAATGGGAGAGGATGGGGAAGGCAGGGCCAGGCTCTGCTTGGAGGTGCACTCTGAGAGGATGGGAGGTAACAGGCACAAGCTGCCATGAGAAATTTTGGTGAATATAAAGGGGAAAAACATGAGAGTAAAAATTTTCACCATGCAAAGGTTTCCTGGAGGGTGGAATTTCCACATGTGGAGATGCTCAAAGCTTGACTGGACACAGCCCTGAGCAACCTGACCTAACTTTGAAGTCTGCCCTGTCTAGTGCATGATGTTCGACCAGATGATCTTCAGAGGTCTTTACCAAGCATCCAGAAAAGTGACCCCACGCCAGGAAGGTGATTTCACAGAGCAGATGATCTCACAGAAAAACTATCACCATGTACCTCTCAGTCTGGAAAATATAGTTCTTTGTCTCACAATCAAATTCCTGGACCCACACTTTATTAGTTTTCATACTAACAGACATTTTAAGCTTCCCCTGCTTAAAAAAACAGATTTTTATCAAAACTCAATGAGATGTCTCTCTGTGTATGTTAACAGGAATATAGGGAGGTCAGGAAGTATTTTACTAACCTAAGGGTTACTGTTGCAGCTTCTGAGAGGATTAATCCTGGGATCTGTGATGCATCATGTCATTCATGTATCCACTAATGACTACCAAGTCAGATGATGCTGTAAAGCAAAGCATACAATGGCCAAAACCATAAATCCTATATGCCTGTCAGGGTTACACCTGCACTCTCGGGGGTTAGATGGTGGAAGGAGATCCCAGAGATACCCATATGTGAGAATGTGAGGTTAATCCTGTGCTGGAGAAAGAATGGCACAACAGATAACATGGACCCAAACTCCTAAATCAGAACAGATAGCATAGCCCCAAGGCTCTAATCTTTTCCAGTTTGCAGACCTCACAGCATTCTCCAGGGGCACTTTAGGCTCCTTTCAAGCCAATTTAAGCCTATTGTCATGAATCTGCCTTATCTGAGTTACCTTTCACAGACCCTTTCAAAATAAATCAGTAGTCTCACCCATGCATCCAAGGACCCCAAAACTGAAAACCTGTCCAGTTTAACTCGTTTGCATAATCACCTAATCCAGTAGGTGAGGAATCAAATACAGAAGTATCACCATCTTTTTGCTGTCAAGGGCTGTTACTAGTGAAGATAACCCTCAACAACTTGTATTTTCCTATAAGAATTCAGTGGCAGTTGAATCAAGATAAAATTTCAAATGGAATCAGATAAGAAGTGGATGCTGTTACTATCTATGCATGAACAAATGGGATGCAGTGTTGCCTTGACAATAAAAGGCACCAGAGTTCTCTTTTTGTGGAGCTTGCTAGCTGTGATGTATGGGTGATCTGTGAGAGAGATTCTCCTAAACTACAAATGTACCCCCAGGGCAGCTTTTCAAAGTACATATTCCTAGGAAAAATTAATTAATTTTTTTCTTGATTTTTTGAACTTGGTAAGCTTTGAATGCTTAACAGAATTAAATTTTGGCATGGAGTTCATGAAAGATCTCTGATTATTTCGATTCTTTTAAGTGATTAAATGAAGATACCAGCTTTGAGAGCCATGTGACTGGAGCCCTGAGCTATATAAAGGGAACAGCTCACCTGTTTCATGTGGTGTAGAATAAGATGAAAGGAAAGGATGTAGCTTGAAAGCAGGATGAAGAACAGCCAGAGGTAAAGCTACTAATAGCTGGACTGTATAATTACACTTGGTAATGCTATGTGTTTTGTTAAGCTCAGATTAGCATATGATGGTCTCCAGTGTTTTGTATACTTACAGGCCGACTTTCTAACATGGCTTTAAATGGTTTAAAGTTTTTTTTCCAGTTAAAAGCTTTTTTAAAATCTGGTTGATTCTAAGGGACTTGGGGGGATTGTTTTATTTTCTACTGAGGTGGAAATATGCACATGCTCTGAATATGAGCATTAGATTGGACTTGCAATGCATTTGTAAAAGCTTTGTGTTCACATTAATTCTTTCTACCTGGTTTGTGTTGCACACCACTGGATGGCTGCTGTGGTTTCTGCACCACCAGATAAAGATGAACTTGGGATATCTCAGTTTGGCAGCATTGTGTGATAGCCCTGCAACAGAGGTTCTTCTAAAGACAACTACTCACAACATCTTGAATAGAGAGTCTGAAGCATCAGTGAAACAATCCTCTCCCTCTGTCTACCTGTTAAAATTCAAGATAGAAATCTCTTTGGGCCTATCTTTGTACTTAAAAGCTGAATAGCAGCTGGCACAACAGACCCTCAGTCATGTCTGATGCCCCCAGGCTCTGTTGTGATGTAAATAATATGTATGACTCCTTGGGTCAGCTTCAGAGACAACTTTAATAACACATCAGCTGAAAGAATGCCAAGGGGCAGGAAGGTGGGAATGCAGGAGGAAAAGAATTGGGAGAGTAAAGGAAGGCTTCATATAAAGGAAGTTTGATTGCATCACTGCAGTGAAGGCTGCAGCTCAGGAAATACAGTGTACAGGTCATTACTTACAGGTTTTGTTGTGCTCAGAGAACCTACTCAACACTTCTGATGCTCCACTGTGATCAGTAAGA
The DNA here is from genome assembly GCF_003957555.1 of Calypte anna. Taxonomy (NCBI): domain Eukaryota; kingdom Metazoa; phylum Chordata; class Aves; order Apodiformes; family Trochilidae; genus Calypte; species Calypte anna. The sequence goes on from NC_044245.1 coordinate 62,308,433, forward strand.
GACATCCAGAGGAACATATGCTTTGGGTATTCAAAACCTAAACTGTTTATGCTTATTCACAGATATATCTAGCTTCATTTTGCTACATAGCAGCTTTACAGGTCTGGAGTGGCTTTAAATACTTTTTTTTTTTTCTTTCCACCTAGGTTATTTTAATTTCATTTTCTTCCTCCGTATGACCAGTCCCAATTAAAATACAGACACTGAAGACCCATGGCAGTGCTCAGACACCAGAGTCAGATTGTGCAACCTCCTTCCAGCACACAGCTCAGCACCAGCAGCCAGCAGTGATGATACAAGTGCCTGAGAGCTCACCCCTTCGATGAGGATGGAGAGGAATAGCCTCCATGTAATTGTCACACTGTTCTTCAAAAAGTCAAATGTTCAGCTATGTAAGTCGAGCTGAGAAATGCAGTAGCATTCCTGTCTTCTCGTGGAAGAGAAGACTAATAATGCGTGAGCTCTTCTGAGATGATGATCAGCCCAGAAACTTTTGATAATTGGGTGGCAATTAACCACAGCCAGGACATGACATTATTCAGATACAGGGAACTAGCTCCTTGCTGCTGTGAATCCTAAGCCATCTGAGAACCTGACTCCTATCTATTGAGCTTCATTTCCACAAAACGAGGACAACCTTGGATTTTTTTTTTTGTTTAAGCAAAAGCTCAGCTAATCACCCCTAAGCTCTCCATGTCCTGGTCTCAGTGCAGGGGACAGAAAGCCACACTCTGGAGGCAGCCCTCTCACTTCCCTTTCTCTTGCTCATCAGGTCTCTCAAACTATACGAGTCCTAATGAAAATGCAACATGCATGTCATATATAAGGAGGAGAGGCTCAACTGCTGGAAAAAAAAAAAAAAAAGTGTGAAATTACAGTATTAGTGTGAGAGGGAGAGATATGAGCCTTCATTCCCCAGGAGAGAATTTGAAAGTGCATAGTTTTTTTCATTCAGAAGTGTTTAAGGGGGAGCTTTTGGAAGCTGAGAGGAAGACACACAAGAAAAACAGTATTTACAAGCACAGCAAGTATTTCTGCTCTAAATTTTAGGGGTATTGTTTTTGGTACACCAGCTTGGTTTGGCATAGGGAGATGTGCATAAGTGGCCCAGACAAACAGGTGTGGTTTCTAATTAATTTGTTTTGCCCACCATTAATGCTTTATCTAGCCCTTTTGAAGACCAAAAACAAATCCTGTAGGGGTAACAAAAAAAGAAAAATCCCAACAAAACCAAACCAAACAAAAAAAAGAGTCGGGTGTGACTTTTTGGCTGGCTTTCCTCCTCATGGGAGAATTTAGCAGTCTTGGGTAAGGAGGAAACTTGCCTGTTTCAGTTCTGGCTGTGGTAGTGGATACGAGTCTCTCTCACTCATGAGAATCTAATTTATTTTTAAAGAGCACTTTAATATAGCATAACAATATTACCACACATCTTGCTCAAGCAAAGAATTTTTCCAATCTATATTCAGTGCCAGATAAAGTGACTATAAAATGAGCTACTATACCTTAAATTTCTGCCTTGGCTATAGTGACAGGAAGCTAATTAGACAAACTCTGACCGTGTCTTCTGGACCTAAATCCATATTACTTGGACACATAAAAATTACCAGCTGCGTGACAGCTCATGCTTCTGGAAGGAGCTGGACTTAAAGGATGAAATAACAGGTAAAGGAGTAGAGAATGATGGCCACAGTGGGGCCCAAACCAGTAAAGCTGCAGAGTTTAAACTCTTTTCCAGCTAAACTTTAGCACCTCACAGTGCAGCCAAAATATGTTAGAAGGATGTCTGAGGAATGAATGCTGGGCGCAGACCACATGTAAAACTAAGCCCTAAACACAGTCTGACTTTTCCAGTTTATTCTTAAATTCCAAAGACCAGCATACTGGAGCCAACTGCACACACTAATCCTGATGGAGCAGACCGTACGTTTCAGAGCCCCCAAAGTTACTGACCTTCTGGACTCTGGGTTTGCTGAGTAGTGATAGACCTGGAACTACCAGGGCTCAACAGGCCAGGAACAACACTTTTGTCCTGGTTTGAGCATTAGACTGTGACAGGTTTCAAGCCTGCCCTCCACTTCAGACATGAGAAACAATAATGTTTGTTTTCGGAGGCCTCTTTTGCAAGCATTTTGTTTCTGGAAAATTACTCTTCAGAACTACTGTCTTCTTATAAAAATAAAATCCTTTGTCCTGTTACTGCTTCTTTATCAGAAGTAGGGCTCCAAATTATGCCCAGATATTTTATGGTCCTCTTTTTTGGTATTCTTACCTCTACACAGTCAGATCCAAGCATTTCAAATGTCACTAAGTGTCAAGCAAGGAGAAGGGCAGGGTTAATATCAAATCTAGTCACAAGTTGAAACATCCTTTCTGAAAGGGATAAACCAACTTCAAAAGGACCAAAAGCCAAAATAGCAGTTGCATCCCTAGCAGCTTTTCCTTGAGTTAGGCTCAGCCAAATAAAGGTGCAAAGCAGTCAGAAAGGAGCTGGGCCCAGGGACCTTACTGCTACTATTTTTTGTGTGTATTATTTGTATTCCTGTAGCACTCAGAGACTTCAAATGAGGATTACTGTTGCATTGAACTAGGCACTACAAAAATAAACACCACAAAGACAGTTTCACGCCCCTGAGAGCTAATCTTTGGCCATTTCTCTGCAGCATCTGGCTAGAGCAGGGCATAAGGAAGAGTATTAGGGTGTACTGCACAGATTGCATGTAATCTTATTTCTCTAACCCTTGTCCTTCCTTAACCTACTGCCTCCCTTATGTTTGTTAATCTAACTTATCAGCTCAGTCTATATTTCATTTGTGAGCTGCTTGGACAGAAGTCTTTGTGCCTTTTCACTTGTTCTCCTTTTGCATTTTGCACACTTTTGAGCCACAAAAAATAACAAACATTATTTGAAACATGAAACAAAACAACGTATTTCCTTCTCTAAGGAAAAACTGGAGACAATATATTTAAAACTGTATATTGGAAGTGTTGATTTTGTACCTCTACAGAACATAAATGTAATCCTGTGGATCAATGAGCAACACAACTGGTATGGCAATATAAAGAAAGAAGTCTGGTCAACATATATATATCCACCAAGTACTTCTCCAGATGACATGCAGAAAAGAAGATATATCTGCAAAATAATTCCTACTGGTTAAATACAAAAAAAGTTGCTGGGATACTGCATCATGATTCACAAATTGGATTTGCAGGTTCCCAGAAAGATAAAGGAATGTGACAAAGTCAGGGCAACACAGTCTTCCCACCTCCAGGACCTGGAATGAATCATGGGCATTCTCCCATCTCTAATCATTCCTTCAAGGCCACCCTCATACCTGCAGCATCCTCATCACATACCTGCAATAATTAAAGCAGTGCAGTAGGGTCCAACAGCTCTGCCAACACCCATCCATCCTGAATTTCATGTAAACCACCATTCATGCTCTAGAAGAGGGGAAGAAAAGAAAAAAAATAAATAGAAAAAAGAGGTTTTTGTTTAAAAGACTGTACTTAAGGTCTATAAACAATAGATGTTAGTTTACGAAGGCAGAGTAGCAAGGATACAGATTGAGCAATGGTGCTCTTCACTCTTCTTTCCCCTCCAGTCCATGTGAATCTGCCCCAAATTGCCTTAAAAAGGACTCTCTCAAATTGCTCTGCTGCTTTTCAGGGAGCAGAAAAAAAGAGAGGGGGTGCAAAGCTTTTGAATGCTTTGCAAGCAAGCAAAAGGCCACAAACTTTTTGATCACACTGCTTTCCCTTCCCTGTCTAGAGGGCTGCAAGACCCTTGGGGAGGCATGGGGCAGGAGGAGCCCCTTCACAGCTTGGCAGTCAAAGCTGAGAGCTATTTGAATTAGATGAGGAATTTCAAGTGGAAATCATCTGAATGTGTGTGCAAGGCCTGTGTGAAGTTGAACTGTGTTTAAAGAAAACAAATGGTTTCTTATAGTATATCCACAAGGTTCAGTTCTAACAGGAATATAAGTAAGCTTTGTTTTTCCTGCCATTGCAGGCTTAAATGTGATCATGTGGGTTTTTTGCTCCTGTTCTAAAGGCTAGGACTCATGAAAAATCCATGACAGCACCAGTATGAACGAATTGGCAAGTTATACTGTAAAGAGCTTTGATTTAAAAAAATACTAAAATCATATTGCAGCCATTTTAAAATTTCAGCTTCCTTCTTCACCTCTGTCATAATCAGGCTTATTCAACATGTGAGAAGAAGAATTCAGAGGGACACTTGCCAAGTGTTTCCTGACCTGAATCCTAGAGGTATCCTCCATCTGCAGCAAAACACAGCTTGCTGTGGTCTGTCATTACCTTCTGTTTGGTTTTCAACACCAGCTACCCCAGTTGATGCAAGAAGATACAACCACCAAAGACAATGAACAAAAAGACATGAGCAGCACTCCTGGGATGCTTTTAGGAAGACTTCTTGAACAGGCCAGAAGACAGAACAATAATGTCTGAGGCATGCATATACAAGCATATTGCTTTAGCAAACTAGGTAAGCTCAGATATTAGGAAAACAGGCTGCATAAAGTCTGGTGGAGAGGATTTAAGGACAAGAGATGAAGTGCAGAGCTATCCATTCAGTTTCTGTCACATCACCATACCTACACACTCAGCCACTATCTACAATAAATTTCATAGCCTAAAAAAACCAGGCAGCCAGAAATACTTTTTCTATAGGTCTGAGACCCAGCTCCACATCCACAGTGTTCTTCTGTGTAAATGTTTCCATACAGCCCTTCACATCTAAGGTTTGCAGCAATAGATGGTATTTAGCTAAATGCCATTCCCCTAAAGGAAAGCATGCTTTTGCTCTTATGATCTTGTATGGAAAGTGAAATGGACATATATTAACATGGGTAAAGTAAACACATTTACTCTCATCTAGGCACTGCTGTGTATGCTAATGAGGGTGGCCTGGGATTTTTCTTTATACAGCCCTGACTGAGGTCCAGAAACCACCAAGGAAGAAACTTACTCACAGAAAGTTAAAAACCTCAATTTGACCTCAGCCCTATGCTGGAGATTGGATATACTTAAACTATATAGGCAGCACTGGCCTCATCAGCAGAGCTCCATAATTTTGTTCTTCATCAAGCTTCCTTATTTGATGTAACTCCCATTTATCTACCATGTAGACATGCTGTACTTAAAATGCTTGTCTTTGATAAGCAATTCTCCCCTCTGAGAATTCATTAGGTCCAACACAAATCGAACCTAGAAAGCTACTTAAAGCTTCCAGAGAATTCTTTGGACTTCCAGCTTCACATTTCAGTCACTGCAATGTTTGCATAAAGATGCTTGCCTGAGTTCTGCCCTGCAGGATTTGGAAAAAGAAAAATGCTCCTTTTGTACTGAACACAACCAGTAGGTATTTAGCTATTTTCTGTGTATTATAACATTACCATCTGGCATTCATCTGTTGGTACCTCAGGAGAATGTCCCCTTCCTATTTGCCTGTATGATGTCGACCAAAATGATAGAGTACACCAAAGGTTAACTTCCTGTCTCTTGGCTTATCTTGACTAAGACAATAGCTCCTTTATATTCTTAGCTTTGCCTCTCGCATGTTCTCCTGTCTGCCTGGAAAATAGAGTCATGAGAGATTCTTACGGATCAGGCACCTCCTAATGTGAAGCCAGGGACAGTGCTAGCAAGCTTAGCAACAACAATCTATAAGGCCAGTTGGTGATGCACATATGGAAGGAAATAAGAAATACAGATGGAAATTTGCCCAGTTAGAGTTGTTCTGTTCCATTGAAATGCTTTGTACAGTGGAAGAATAAACAAACCATGCTCTTAGAAGTCATGGTTCACCTGCTGACTCAAAAACTCTTGTCTGTCAACGAGCGTGAGAGAGGCCAAGAGGACTATCTGTTTGGGTTTCTCTTTTGGTCTCAGCCTAATTTATCTTGTCAGTTCCAAGATCTCCATTCCTTTCCTGAAAGGAAGTTTGGCTTAGCCATGGTCTCCAATTATTTCATTATTTTTAAGTAAGCAAACAAGAACTTAACATGGACCAGGGCAGATTGACTAGTTCAGTTGCTGAGCAACTAAAGCTATTTTCATCCTAGACCCTTCCTCAAATGGCAGCTCCTTCATTCCATTCAGGATATATACTTCAATATTCCCAACTTACTTCTTGCAAGCAGCCTTTTCAAGAGAAACAAGCCAGTCTTGAGCAATTAAGACCTATAGATCTCCCCTCACTTCCTTCAAAGCCATTGTGGAGGTGCAGCTGAAACCCATTAAATTCAATTGAGCCCAAATGGCCCATAAGTCATATGGAAACTTCCTCTGGGCTTTTAACAAAGAGCTTTGCTTTAAATTCCAAATTACAAACAAATTCAGTCTGTTCAGCTTTCACATAAAACAAAAATTAAAGAAAACATACAGAGGAAAAGTTGAATCAAATCACAGGGAGAATTATAAGAAAGTACAACCAGTTGCTCTTGCTCTGGAATTACATTCTTCACTTAGGAATATATTTAGTCATGGTAGTATTTTCTTTACTCTGGACTGGAAGCTTGCTTTATTCAGTGGATCACTGAATAAAAAAGTAGAACTGATGTCATTCACCACCCAGTTCTCTCCTCTGACTTTTCCCCACAACAAGTAAAAATAACATATATTTACACAAACACACATAATAAGATATGTATATATAAGGCATAGATATGTATAATTATGTGAACACAGCTACCAGAATAATCTCAGGTTCATATATAGTAAGTAGATAATAAAAATTTATAACTGTATGTACTTAACATTAAGTATTGCTTTACTGTGAGTCAAGTTTTCATCAAGGTGAACAAATTTATTAAGGTGGCTTTATATTGGAACTCTCAGCCTAAGATAAGGGATAAATATGGGTACTGCAAGATCATAAGTCAGCTGAACACTGGGAGGATCCAGTCAGATATTGAACTTGAAAATTATACAGTAAAAATTTTCCATAATAGACCTTTCTTCAGATCCCCCATGGTTCTGGCATGCTGTAAAAGCCAAAAAAAGCCTCTGCTTGAGGGTTAATTTCACTCTAAGGGCTCTGAGAATAACTGGAGGCCCCAATCTTTATGACTTCATACCAATTAATGTTTTTTATATTCTTTTTAATAAGAACTTCATGAAAAATATCCTGTTCTACCTATTGTATTTGGCATCCAAGAAACAAGTCAGTAGAAGTATCTGAATTGTCTTTTAAAGTGCTGTGGAGTGATATTTTTGAAAGATAACGGGTCTGAGGAGCAGACACACGCACATTCCCAAGGCACATAAAATTGAAACAAAAAGTAGTAGGGGTCCTTTCTGACTGATCATGCCGAACAGCACACCAAGCCACATGGGCTTGGCAGCAGATTTCTGTGCAAATCCAATGGGCCAACATCCCACAAATACAGAGGTGATGGTGTAGGGTACCACTGCCTGATGATGAACTTCACACTGACTGCTGTAGGGCAGCCAGGGTCTGGGACAGCAAACCATAGTGAATGAGACACAGATTTTGCCTCAATCTCACTGCTGAAAATGCAGCAATTTATTTCAGCTATCTTCATACAAACCCATTGGCACAGTTCAGGTTATTGCAGTGAAACAAGCAGCTGGTTTTCCCCTCCCTCCTCCTCCCTTCACCCCTTCTAAACCTGTGCATCTGCTGCTCCCTCTGTACCAGCCCAGACCTCTGCAACTCACCCAACAGGCAGAATCATAGAATCATAGAATTGGCTGGGTTGGAAGAGACCTCAGAGATCATCAAGTCCAACCCTTGAACCACTACCACTGCAGTTCCCAGACCATGGCACTGAGTGCCACATCCAGTCTCTTTTTAAATATCTCCAGGGACGGAGAATCCACTACTTCCCTGGGCAGCCCATTCCAATGCCTGATCACCCTCTCCATAAAGAAATTCTTTCTAATATCCAACCTAAACCTCCCCCAGCACAACTTAACACCGTGCCCTCTTGTCTTGCTGAGAGTTGCCTGGGAGAAGAGACTGACCCCCTGTCTACACCCTCCTTTCAGGGAGTTGTAGAGAGAAGAGAGAAGAACAACTCAGCAAAAGCAAACTCTTTAACAGAGCCCCATGCAACAAGCAAGAAGGATGACAGTGCAAAGGATGTAGGACTGTGAAACCCTGAGCAGAAAGAGGAGAAGCAGGACTGAACTGCAGCAACAATGAGCAGTCTGCTTCATGGACCCACACCCTGAAAGACATCAGGTTTGTTAAACTGGCAAAAGGAAAGGACAGCTGAAATGTGTTAGCCTGCATCTAAGCCAAGAACAAAACAAAACCAAAAAAAAAAAAAAGATGAGCTCAGCATGGGCTATTAACAGCTTGACTCTCACCCCACTCCTTTCTCAAAATCTCTAGAAAATCATTGGTGTTTAAACCTCTCTCCTGGGACAGTGATAACAGGAAGTACAGAGCTTCTGAGACCATGACTAAGGTCTGGCAATATTAAATAGACAACTAATTTCACAACAATGAATGAAGAAGTAACACCAAATGGAAAAGATGACAGAAGGGGAGGGGGACATGGAATGAAAAGAAGATGCTGAAATACCTGTTTGGGAAAAGTATGTTCTCTGGTTTGATTAATTGTCCTAAATTGCAGTCACCACAAGAACACCGTAAGTCTGAAGAAGTGTAGAAGGGACATGTTGACTTTCAAGTAATAGGGAGGAGAGGAAAATTGCTTTCTTTCCTTTGATTCCTCACCACCAGGCAACAGTGAATTAGGACTGCCTGAAAAGCAAGTATACTGAAATCACCACTTCTGATGGACGGAAGTTATCTGAGGACAAATTCATCCCCATAGCTATAATATGGTTACCCTAAGCTTCACAATCGTCAAAATGGTGAGACTGAAGAAAGTAATAAAATCCCCCTAAAAATACAAGCTAGTATTCCAGCACCATGGAAGGAAATCCTCCAGTGTAATTCAGTTAATATAATTTAAAGGAGAGGATGAAGAATCTCATGGTGAGTTTGCAGATCCAACACACCAACAGCACCAAACACAACAACATCTATGAAGCCAGCATATCCCTGCCTCAAGCCTGGCTCTGACCCTCTTTGTGTTGGGACTGACCCAGATACAAAAAAAACCCAGCACGGGTCACTGTTCAGATACGTTTGTTTACAAGTTAACTCCTGAGTGCTTTTTAAAGTTTGGTTGTTTTGTGTGGGGTATTTTTGTTGTTTTTTTGTGTTGGTTTGGGGGGCTTTTTGTTTGTTTGTTTTGTCTGAGCAGAAGACATGACTTCTAATTTGAAAGACGATTTAAAAGTGGTTGTGATGCATGAGGATTTATGGACATTTACTGGTGAGATACACAAGACTGGATTTTTTTTTTCCCCCACAGCTCCAGAAAATGCAGTTAACAGTCTCCCACAGGTCATTACTGCAGCATGTTTGGACCAGCAATGCAGGACAGTCACCCAGCAGCTTCCATCCCATTGCCTGTGAGGTGCAGGACCCCTACGGATGCTATCCAAGGCTGCACCCAAAACTGGGGGACTTGTGTGAAAACCATTCCCCACCTGAACAACAGTTATGCGTCGTTTCCTTTTCTATATTTGCTGATTTACAGAAATACAGGATTGGATTGGAGGCCAATGGAATGAGGGGGTGGGGAGGCTGGAGGGGATGTTCCCTCAAGGAAATGAACATCAGGAAATTTCTAAGCCAAAAGTGCACCGAGGACACCATTATATTTAACCTAAGAGCGATTTTGCATTAATCCTGATTTAGACACTGAGAGTTTTAGCTCTGACTGTTTGCAGCAAGTGGTGTTCTGGAAAGCCCTGAAGTAGCTGGAAAGCAAAACACAGAAGCTGTGCCTTCAAATTGTGTGGCACACCCGGCTCTTGTGTATTAAACCCATTGCTCAAGGACTGACATTTAAACAGTTCTTGGGAGTCAGTCCAGTGTGAGGGAGAAAGCCTCAGCTACTTCAACTGTTCTGTTTACCCTGAACATTGCATTTAGTGATAAAGCTGGAATCTCCACCCTTGGTTGTTAGCCTGACAATATTTAATTCTGACAGTGAACTTGGTATACTTCATGAAATATGCAGCCCTATGACTAATAAGGCACTTGCACATATACAGTAAATTGTAGGGTAATAAAAATAAAGGAAATAAGGGGAAAACATGCTCTGTTAAAATGATGCAAAGTGTGTCTTTTTAAACACACAGTTACATCTGGATGCTGACTAGAACTCAATCCTGGGTCCCTCAGTAAAGCTTCACCTTAAAAAGACCCTAGGTCTCCCTTTCTGTTATTAAACATTAGCTCCCTACTTTTCAAATACTGATGAAAAGTTCATCTATTTAGTGTCTCCCTGTTTTCCACTCATCAGGTAAGGAGAGTACTACTTTGATTTTATGTGTGTGATTGTGTCCGCTCCAGTGCCAGGCATCCTATCAGCATATGACCAAATAGCAAAGCTGACATTTTTGCCATGATTATCCACGGAATGTGTTTCCTACCTCTGATTTACAAGAGCCCTGTTCGTGAGAAATGATTAATAGCTCCCTAGCACTGCCAAAAAGCACATAAATCTAGACATCCTCTATGCTCCTGACATGCTGCTCATCTCACAGATATGTTCAGATCTCTCTCTCCCTCTCCTGCTTTATCTATGTCTGATTCCCAGTGGGAATACACTCCTGCTGATTAGGCAATACAGTTGCTGACTGGGATGATCTTAGGCTTATTACTGATGGCACCCAATTAGAGGTTGCAGAAAGCAGTGTCCTTCCTGACTTGTACTAGACAAGCATGATTAAGTGTTAAATGCCTTCTAAATTAACAGGCAACATTACCCATGTGTCTGCTACAACTTATCAGGGTAAGAAACCAGCTCCACTGCCAAGTTTTCTCCATTCATGGTTAGTCTCCCAGACTGCAGACTAACAGAGCTGAGAAGAGAGCAAACTGCACACAAGCACAGACCCGACTCAGCTGACACTTACCGCATTCAACAAGGTTTTGTACACCTGGTATTAGACATCCTTTTAAGTTCCCCACTCAAATGTGATAGATTTAAACAAGCACTGTCTGTTCTAGAGCCCATGATACCATTCTCTGCCCCCTCACCACCACCACCCCACCCTGGTCTAATAAAAGCTATTTCACAGTTCTTGAGCACTCTTCTTCTGAAGATCCCTGAGTGCTTTGCAATTATTAAAAGAACAGATCATACCATGCCTACCCATTTTATTCCATAATTTTAGCAGGGTTGCCAGCACAGCAAGACACACACACATTAAAAGGTAGCTCATTGTGCCTAGTATGTGAAGAGAATATCAAGGTTTCCCTACAATATCAGTGTTTTCCCTACATATATCCACCAGGACACAGGTCTTTAATTGTTCGATCATGTTCTGCTTTACAAATAATACAGGGTAAAACATGCCTTTTTCTTGCCAGCTTTGATGCAGACAGGTTATAGCTTGCAACTGTTTTTCATTCCTGCATTCATGAAGCTCACAAAATATTGTGCATTTTTCATTTTAGATACTACCACCAGGCCTCAGAATCATGCACAGCTCTCACTGACTTCTCTGGAAACCCCAGCTAGTACTGCAGCTATAATAAAAAATTTATTATTATTATTATTATTATTATTATTATTATTATTATTAATGAAATTATCATAAAAGAGTACTGTTTTCCTTAGGTGTGTTTTGATAATATTCTTGGCACTCAAGTTCTGCTTAGGGTTTTTTTTTTTTTCCTTCTAACTTCCTCTTGAAGTTCAATTACTACTCCAAGCTTATAAACAGCTATCAACTTTTGAGTGCACCACCCAGAATTCTGCCAGATCACACATATCCAGCAGATTCTGTTTCCAGCTGAGTTATTGGGCTTTGTTACAGTACAATCTGTTTCTCAGGTAAATACCTGGAAAGAATTGCACAGATGTGAAAGGATATCTTGCTTAGTTGGACAGTAAATACCACTCAGTTCTCCACGTACCTTATCTTCAAGCTGCCTGGCACTTTTGCTAAGTAACAGATATGATTTCTTCAAAGCAGTACTTAACTGTTCCTTTAAACAGCAAAGAGTGACCTCTATAATTTTCATTTTTGTGCCAAAGATAAGAAAATTATTAGTGTTGTGTCTCTTGCTGTTTTATCACAAGTTCTTTCAGAAGCAGCTCATTACTTCATTACTGTTTCTTGCCATGACCTGATGTCCAGATTTGTATCCTGTGACTACTGTATGTGCAACACTACCCATGGGCTACATCCATGAGAAAGAAAAAGCTGATGGTATTAACAGGTGTTCATTGTGGCTGAATTTTGTGCAGTGCTGTTTGCAAATTATATAATCACACAAAGTTAAAAAATCAAACACTCAGCATGCCCAAGCCTCCTTGCCTGATGAGTCATAAGCCCCAAAGGGCCTTGACTCTCTGCTCGTTCTTGAGCCCTGCTTGAAGTTTCTTACCTGACTTATTTATTCTGATACATTTGGAACCAGTCTCGCAGACTGCGTGGCCTAATTCTGCTCAGTCTTTGCTTTTGCTCACTTACTGCCTTCCTACAAGCAGCTAAAAACATGTTTATATATTCCTATTACTTAGCCTGAAGGAAAGCTGTTTAACACGTTTAACATCTTTACCCAGATTTGAGACTTTCCACAGATGTAAGAACCATCTGATGGCAGCCACTAACACTTTCCTGTATAAAAAAAAAAAAAAAAAAAAGATATTTCTAAAAGAACAGCTACATGCAAAGTAAATAGAAAAATCTTCCATAAAAAGACACAACTTGCTGCCACATGTGCAAAAGATTTTTTTAAAAATTTTGAGTTGCAAATAATGAATATTTCTCTCTCTCTCATTTCTGTGATAAAGCAGAGCAGTGGGGAGAAGGTATTAATTTTATTAGCTTCCAAATGGCAGATTCTAGATAAGTGGAACCAAGTAGACCTCTCTACTTTGATATACAGTTTTCCATCCTGAAACTGTGCTAAATAACATGGAACTGCATAGACCACACACAAAAATACCCACCATGTATTTTTACCAGTCTGTATCTTTTCTCAGCTGTTTCACTGGGAGAACAACACACCAGCTTCTCCCACATAACACCCTGTAGTGGTGCATGTAGGAAACATTATCTCTTTGGGTTGGATGCACTATCTAATTAGAGATCTCCCAAAATCTCATCTTCACCAAGTTTCATAATTATGTGTCTCCAAGTCTCAGCAATCTTCACTCAGCCACAGTATTCCTAACAGGTTGAATTCAGATTACCACAAAAAATGTTGCTTGTTGCTTTGGAGATTCATAGTAAAGAAGAGTAGAGATGAATAAATTACGTTTTGGGTATTTCATTAAACCTAAAATCTCAAAGGTGGGAGGAAAAGAAAGAGAAGTTTAAAACAACTTCATTCTTCTTGTCCACAAAAACATACTGTCAAAAGAAGTATTTGTGTTTTGGCAGTGGATGATACGTTTGCAAGGGCTCTTCTGCCTGTCTCCTTTCATATAACAAAACAACTCTTACTCAAGGTTCAGACTATTTCAAGGGTAGTTCAACGCTGCCTTATTCTATGTCTAACAAATGCATGATTTAACTGGGAAATGCCCAGAAAATAAGAATAGGAATCAACACTCAGCTTATACCTCCTCTAGCAAGTGCTGCATTTCCATAGACATGAATACAACTAGAACAACTCTCAGGGGAAAGAAATAAAAGAAGGAAATTGTTTTCATGGATCATTTGCCCTAACTTTCCAAACTTGATTCTTATTTATTTATGAAAACAAGTACTAAACAGCATCTGAATTCAAATTGCTCACATAGGAAACCTTGACATATTGAAGTTTCATATGGTAATGTGCATGTTCTGGGTGCCATTTTGGTCATTCTTAAATCAAAAAAGCAATCTATCTACCTGAAGTTCATAATGTGATTAGGGCAGCAAAGAAAGTAATGGATACAAGGAAACTAGAAATGTAACAAGCAACTTTCTCTATCACTGCTCATTTTTCAAGAGCATGTGTTTAAACCTCAAACACTTAATGAGAGCAGTGTATACTCCCATCTGCTTGGCATATCTAAATGATACTAAATAAATCCTGACATGCTTTGGGAGAATTTTATCATTAAATATTTTGCACACATCATCTTGACCTTTATACAGCTTGATGAAAGAAATAAAAATCTGAGTAACATGAAAGATTCTCCTAAGCTAAGAGAGTCTTACATGACCTAAGCTCTATTTTCTTTACTCAGGCAAAACAAACAAACAGAAAACCCAAACCTTGAGCTTCCTGAATAAATTAATACTAATTCAGTAAGGAAAGTAAAAGTTGGGTGGTTCTGGCATCAGCAAAATCAAAGCACATTCCATCATTTAGCTAATACGAGTACTTTTGCTAAACAAACTATACCTTTGTTCTGTAAATTTTGGAAGCTAGGTTTTGGACAGATGTTCCCTGCTGGATGCAGACAGGCCAGGAGAAGGTTATAGCCCCAGCTGTTGATCATCACTTCTTTGCAGAGGTTACTGCTCCCTCACATTTGTTGGCAGATCTTGCTTACAGAAACACTCCCAAAGTCATTTGAAGTTAAAGTGAGGGGTGTTACTATTTAGACAGTTTAAGCTAACTAACACAGCTGCTTGAAGAATTTGTGTCTTGCTGTACCTTTAAACTTCCACTGTTCACACGACAGCAAGTTTTCACAACTTATCAGGGCAGAAAGAAGCTTTTCTCACCTTTTTATGAAGCACCAGGGATCAAATCCCAAAAGCTACCCTCAAATATTTAGCCTTAAATACCTCCTAATTAAACACTGACAATTGTGTTAAGTGTGCCAGCAAACTACAGTCCTGTTTCAATTCTGATTTTCTACTTTGATTAGCTTTCAAATCACTTTTCCACCAACTTCATGGTCTTAGAGAGAATAACCAAAACCTGTGTTTTTCACTGTGCAAGGGCATCCTGCAGACCTATGTGACACTTCTAAGGACACAACATGCACAAAATGCAGCTCTGGTGAAGCTCTGCTATTGGAAGGCACCAGGCTATGAGTACTTGAGACATGCATGTGATGCTCTAGACAAGCTCCTCACCTTTCTCTGCTATTTTCTCACCTACAAAATAGTGATACTTCTGCAGAGTTCTCTGAAATCTGAGTGAAAAGACCTGTGTGTTTCTGGATCATTGGATCATACATGTTATTAAGAACACAGATCCACTATTTTTTGGCATAGTAAAAAGCAAACCAAAGTACGAAAAACAAAACAAAAGCAAAGAAATTAAAAAAAAAAAAAAAAAAAAAAAAAGCCACAACACATAATTAGTACTAGTATAATAATGCTTATAACCTTAGAATAGTGCAAGATTTCTTTTCTCTTTCTTTATAAGTAATACATATCCATGAGCAAATTCCACATGTACCTCCAATTAAGAGATGCATTGAATCTGCAACTGGTTTTTGAGGGATTTTTCCTCCTGGCAAGATACTGATTGAGCTGCCTGAAGTGTCATTCACAGCAGGCTATTTATGTGATGATGTTTCTATCCAAGTGAAATTGCCATGTCTAACACCTTTTTTTTTCTCTCCAAGGAAAAAATATTTTTTGCAGACAAAACACGAAGTTATCCAAGGGTTTAAGAAAAGAATTTGCTGTCTCTTTCCTTCAGTGTAGAATTACTTTATTTTCATGCATTTGCCTACCACCTCCACTGCTTGAGCTATAGATCATACTAAGTAGCAAATTATATGCCAAAAATCATATTAAAAGAACATGACAGATACAAAGTCAATCACTCAAAACTTGGAACCTTCCTAGATTTTCCAGACAGTTGCATTTCAGGCCCCTTGCCATACATGTTACATGCAGGACTATGGATTACATGGCTGTTTTTTTCTTAAAGCAATTTCCTCATTCAGTGGACAGACGAGATGCTAAATATTAAACAGATTATCATTCAGTATTATTTTTTAATTCTTTCTGCTCTGCATGAAGCACCAGATCTTATTTACTGACCTGTACTCAAGACTTGCTATGAAGACAGGATTATCAATGTCTGTTGACTTTTCTGTAGTGCAGCCATCGCACTACTCAAGTACTTTGCAAGCAAGAAATCATCCATGTGATTCTGTGAATGAGATGAGCTTTCCCTCATTTCCACAGGTGAAAAGATCATGGAATGACAACCTGGAAAACAGTATTTATTAAGTAGACTAAGTTCACTTAAATCTGCGCAATTAATTTTCTTTCCACCACAGCTACATTTTAACAGTTTTTTGAGCTCTTCTTGCATGTGTGTAAGGACATTCGTAAAGCTGGGGCTTTGACAACACTGGGACAGAGAGCTTCTGCTTCCAAAATTCAACTTACTAGATTATTTCTCCAAATCAGCAGAACTTCTCAACAAAATGGATAGACATTTATTCTTAATCAGTCATTTCTAAATGAAAAAGCAACACATTTCTCTTAAACTTGTCCTTGAGGAAAAAAACCAAACCAAACCAAATCAATTTTCCTAAAACTTTAGATATTCATCCAGATGCAGTTTCGCAGCCTGTACATTTTCAGCCCAAGAAACATACATTTGAAAAATTTATGATCAACTGAAAACAGGGTCTTGTGATGAAATAGTGTCAAGCAAGCTTAACTATGGGTGGGATTCACAGTTTCACCCATAATTAATATCTCCTATGAAGTGTCTGCTAGTAATCCAGATGAGGCAGGCAGCACAAGGACTCTCTGCATACCTACACAAAAGAGCCAGATTGTGTTAAGAGGTCATTCATTCTACTGATGATCTGAAACAAACAGGCATCAAATAATTTATGCCACATAATCAGTGTTCACAACCTCACCAGACCACCTGAATACAGCTAAACCCTCCTCTCATTTCTACAGAAAGTCCATGAATGATAAGGAAGCCAGTAAGGAAAAAAAAAATCACCTGCAAAAAACCCACTTCTGGCTAACAACAGAAACACAGGACTTCGACCTAGACTGTTTTTACCCTGATGAGTCACAGCTAGATCTGTCCTGATATGGGCAACAGTAATTACCAGACACTTCATCTGATAGTTGACACTATTCCATAAAGGAAAAAAGAGCAAAAAATGCAGAAGGCCTTGTCCCAAATGAACTTGACCCTGTGTCACTGTGAAGAGGACCTTAAAATGTGGCTGATGTCTGCAGAATGATGTCTGCATTCCTCTTTGTCTGACCCTGCTGATGTTTCTAAAGCCATCTTCACTCCAGTTTAGGCCTTATGTGTGTGTCTGGACTACACGACTAAATAATTAAACACTATCACAGCTCTTTTACTCAGTGTACTACAACATAGTCTAGTCCCATAAAGGGCTAAGAAATCCATGATGAGTTGAGACTGCATAGTATACTACTGCACTTAGCTGAATCACTAAATAACAGTAAAATAAAAACTGTCATTAACTGGATACTTGTCTTACTTTTCCCCATGGATGTGGAAGGAAGCAGATAAACAGTTCATGTCTTTTTCTGGAAATTAGGATAGCTAGGGGGTGGTTTCCTTCTTTTTTGAAGCAGAAAAATAGTTTTAGCACTTATTTATGTTTTCAAGACGTCTTTACATCTGTTCTTAAAAAGCACAACAAAAGGCATCCTTTTAACTACAAATACTGATAAAATATGGTAACACTCTGTTTTTCCTTGCTGCAGAACTGCCAAGTAATAAGGATTTGCATGACTAAGCTTCTATTATGCTGACATATGCAAAACTGAGGTACAATTCTTGGTTTGACAATGCTTAGAAGGGAAACACACGCCTTTTACTCTACTCTAGGACATGATGGGCCTAAGACAAGATGAACAGCATCATTGAACCAAATC
Organism: Calypte anna; assembly: GCF_003957555.1. Taxonomy (NCBI): domain Eukaryota; kingdom Metazoa; phylum Chordata; class Aves; order Apodiformes; family Trochilidae; genus Calypte; species Calypte anna. The sequence continues at coordinate 62,326,310 of NC_044245.1, forward strand.
CATTTTTAAATGGACATTTAAATGCTGAGTTCTCTTCAGCACAGACACTTGGATAGCAAATTTATTATGTGAAATAAAGTCCACTAGGGATTTGACTAGAACTTGAAAACTTACAGTATTTCTCTACACAGAAACTGCCACACCATTTGGAATCTACTTCTGTGAACCTAAAAAAAATGTATAAATTAGCTTCTTGAAACACCTTTGCAAAACTCCCCATCTGGGATTTCCCCAGGACTAACTTTACTCCTGTTTTCTTTTCCACTGGATTCCTTGTTAAAAAGGGAGTCTACATTTTCTTCGTAGCCACCCTTTAAGTACTGGAACATGGCAATAAGGTCTCCCTTTCTTTTCAGAAAGCTGAACAAATCCAGTTCTCTCAGCCTTTTCTCATACAGCAGGCTTCCCTCTCTTATGATCATCTTTGTGGCCCTCTCCCTCCATCCCTCTCCATATTTTTTGTATAGCAGGGACCAGAACTGAACACAGTATTTCACATGTGGCCTGACAGGCGTTGAGTAGAGTGGGATGGTGACTTCTTTGTCTCTGCTGGTGATGCCCTTGTTGATGCAACCCAGCACCCTCCTGGCTTGCTTTGCTGCTGCAGCACACTGCTCATTCATATTGAGCCTGTTATCCACCACTATTCCCAAGTCTCTTTCCAGAGAGCTACTCTCCAGCCAGGTAGATCCCAGTCTGTGCCGCACTCCTGGGTTCTGTTTTTTCATGTGCTGGCTCCTTTGTCCTTCATAGAAGCATCCCACATAATCCGTTCTGACTGAGCCCTAAACAAGCTGAAGTTTGCTCTTCTGAAACCTAGAACCTTTGTTTTGGTACTAAACTTCAGCATGCTCAGCAGGATCCCAAACTTCAAAAGACTGTGAGCACTGCAACCAAGGCTATCACCAACCAAGATATTACAAAGCAGGTTTTCTTGGTTTGTGAGTAGCAAGTCCAGCAGTGCCCCTTCTATCCTTTATGTCCCCTGTGCATCCCAGGAGCTTGACGGATGACATGTGAATCGCTGCATTGTTTTTTCAGCAAATATCTGGGAACTTTAAAAGTCACCCATAAGAACCAGGTCTTGATAACTTGAGGCTTGCTTAAGTGGCCCAAGGGTTGCTTCGTTGGCCTTACTGTCTTGGTTTGAGGGTCAGTAGCAGATGCCTTCTGTAAGACTGCCCTTAAGGATGACCCCTTTGAATTTGACCCAGTGATGTTCAATAGGGCTTCTGCAATCACTGGAGTTAAATTCTGTGTATTCAAGGCTCTCCTTAATATAGAAAGAATATGACTCCTCCACTTCTTCTTCCCTGCCTGTCTTTACAAAAGAGCCTCTAAATATCCATCACAGTCCTTCAGTCATGCAAGTTGTCCCACCATGTTCTGGTTATTCTATTATTTTGTAACTTTCTGACTGGGTGTGGAGCTCCAGTTCCTCCTGTTTGTTTCCTGGATTCAAGTCTAGAGAGACAGCTGAGGAACATTTTTCACTGCTCTGACTGGCCTGATTCATTCCCCAGTTGCTTGTAGTGGCATGAGCATTCCTGTTTTGGACCCCGCTGCCAAAATCCTTCAGTTTAAAGTATGTCTTGTGGGTATTGCTGACCATATACAAAGTAAGACCTAACCTCATCAGTTCTAACAAAAAAGATGCTATATTTTTACAGTTAAAACTGTCAGTTGCAAAATGTTTGACTACCAAAGTACAACTATTATGTCATCTCTTATTACAACCTCATGAAATCCCTCGGAAAGGGTGGATACCCTATAAAGGCCTGGGAAAGGAGCATTTCCTGGGAAAGCATATGGTGCCCAGGTTTGTAAAGATGCACAAATAGAGCTGGTTTCCAATACACAACAATCTCCACCTCTTGTGAGGGATTGAACCGAACTGGATGGCAAACTCAACTCAGACAGTGATTGGAACTGTTGACAAAACAAACCTGAAAGCTACTGGAGGGGTCAAGAGACAAAGGCCACCACTGCGTGGCCCAAATGCATCACTGGTGCTGTCGCACCTTTGATATCTCATTGCTACATTCTGAATAAGTTTTCATTAATGGTAATAACCAGCAGCTACTTTCAGTTTAGTTTTGTACATAATGAGGCTTAAATGATTGTGCTATCTGTCTTTCTCCATCTGTTTACCTCTTCCCATCCACTCCTTTCCCCCAGCCTCCCTCTCAGAAAACTTTCTGAGCTGTTGGCCAGCACAGATTCACGATTGCTCTGAGGGAAAGCAGACAGAGCTCAGATGCTGCAGTTGGGCAACCAATTGCCCAGGCAGTACTGGGCATGCAGAGCACTGAGCTACACCAGGTGTACGCTGCTCTTTAGGGAATGGCATGCCATAAAAGAAATGGAGAAAGGTCAACATCGTGCATTGTGAGGGCCAAGGGACAAAGGACACTGAGCCAACAGGAAACATGTTTTACTAGCTCTCCTGCTCACAGATTGACTTCTTTCCACGGTGATTTTTCCCTGTATGTTCTGTTTGCATTCAGCACATACCCAGCCATAGCACTGGTACTGTCAGATCAGCACAGCAGAAAATGCACCAATGAAAGGGCAGATTTGCTTTGTTAGTGACTTATCAGTGGTCACCTGGAACAACCAGAAGACAGAGATGTGTTGAGAAACAGAAAGCAAATTTAATAATCCAGAATAAGGAAGTAATTACATATACACATACAAAATTTGGGTAGTTTCCTGCTTACTGTTTTTTTATCTTTTCAGCAGCTCACCGAGTATTACCTTAGTGGTGAGAATAATTTCCCTTAAAATTTATCAGTAGCTAGCAACTGTCCACAAAAAGACACACATTCTCTTCCCCTCTCTTTGTTTCCCTCCAGGACCACTCTCCTCAAGTACAGAGTCCTTTGGACTAGGATTAAGTCCTCCTTAGGATTTGAGGCTCAAAAACTCACAACTATAAGAAAATCAGATAGATAAGGATAGCATTAACCCATGAATTAATTATTTGGTAATACTGTTTTACATTCTCCTTTGGATTATCTGATGAACGCTGCAGTTAACTAACTTCCTTTTGATCCTCCTACTGAGAAAATAGAAAGGATGGGATGGTGGGGGTGGAAAGATAATTATGCTGAAGGAGATGGCAGTATCTTATCCGTAGTAAGAAAGTTAAACCCAAGTAGTTCCTTCTCAAGAACCCTACTACCAAGTGGAGATGCCATGGTAAAGCTGTTTAGCCAGTTTCAAATTGGTACATGTTCTCATGCTCTTGCGACACCTGGCATAGAGTGAATGCACTGAGACTTGTAAAAAAACAGTGATTCATTGTTAAACATTCAGAAAAGAGACAGAGATTAATGGCAACCCTGTATTTCTGGAAAAGTACCTACACCCCACTTCTCAGCTGTTTTATAAGACAGAAACTGCAAGTGAAGTTGAGAACAGAAGCTGGATCCTGATCTGTTCTACAACATTTTTGGGACTGTCACTTAAATCCACAGCTAATCTGTGCAGTACTATGTATGGTGAGCTGCAGAGACTCAAGAAGTGATCCCACAGTTAGGAAGATCTTGTGGCATGAGCTGAGCACCTTTCAGTGGTGAGTTCAGCCTTACATAAGCAGTTTCATACATGGACTGAATTGGATCTCTTCTCTTTTACACTGTAATGGTTGAATTCTGATCTTCTGGTTTGACAGAGTTACTTTTCAGAGAACAATCATATTTCATGTGTACCTGTTCCACAGAAGTATTGATACATATTTGCTAAAAGAAATTTTAAGTATAATTTCTTATTGAAAACTTGCCACTTCATTCCAACAGCTGTGATTTTCCATAGCTGAATCTCAGTGTCTGAATTCCACATTTTTGGTGTCTCCCACGGGCTATTCTACCATTAGGGAAAAAGGCAGGTTAATTATTTCTCATTTAAAATAACTTCAGTGCTGCTCCAAACTTAGCGGAAGAGCTGTTCAGATTTAGCAGTCCTTGCCACTTTCTTCCTGTCTTATCAACTCTGCTCAGCACCAGGAATGAGGAAATCAAGAAGCCAAGCCAGCCAAGGTGAGGTTGACTCTGTGGAAGAAATGAAGCTCATAAAAGACACAGAAGGGGCAAGCACAGCATATAGAGGACAGGTGGATAGAGGAGAGGTTTGAGCAGGTCTCTGATGGACTGAAGGAGAGTTGGGAAGGAGCGTGTGATGGGCAGCATGGGGAGAAAAATTTGGAAGTAAAAGCACACATAGAGGTGTAATGGGAGGTCAAAGTGAAAGGATGAGCCAAAACATCAGTTCTTGGAGCACTGAAGCAGAGAACATGCCCTGTGCTACCCCTTGAGTGACACAGGCCAGTCCTCCAGGTTGATGGGTGTCCCCTCTGTTCTGCAAGAGCATTTCTGTGCCAAGTTAGCCATGAATCCAAGGCTCACAACTGAGCAGCTGCCACCTTGCCCTGGGGAGGGAATGAAATGGCACCAGGGACTCTCTTCATCAGGTATTAGCCTTCTGCTGGGAAAAAAATTAATGCCTAGGAGACAGCATCTCATATACAGCAGGTAGAAAATGCAGAGCTAAGCTTTATGAAGTCTGGGATCAAGCTGGGTAAGCCCTCGTGAGTTCTGGGGAAGCTGTGGGTTTGAAACTGTTCCTCACTGGGCCCAGGCTCAGTTCTGCTGTAACTCATAGCTGAGGAAACATCAGAACCAGATAGACAATATAGGAAATCCTGTTCTCTTCATTGCAGTACATTGCATGTGGAACCAAAGATAAAGAATAAAAATGCACAAAAAAAAAAAAAAAAATCTTTAAAATTGTACTTTTCATCCCAGTTTATCAGTTACATTAATAACACCATCAATATGCCAGAAGATAGACTTTTCTTTAAGTAAATGAGATCTAAGTTTGTTTTCAACAAATGAAACATGCCAATAAACATGTCAGATGCAAACTTTATCCAGGCCAGCAAAAGTGCTCAAAACCATGACTAAATTCAGTCTCTACATGCAGAACACTGTCCATATTTTTTTGTATTTTGTTAGCAAAGCAAAAAAAATTAGGTTATTGTTTAAACATATCTTCCAAAGAATACAGGAACAGTTGGTGAATTAAGAGATCGATGATGTGATAGGGATGAAGTTTACATTTAAATCAGTTAGTCACGCTGCACCTCCTAGTTCTCTGGAAAATGTAAAAAGCAGGCAAGTGAGTTACATGGGGCAAGACAGCGAGGAGCACATAAGGCTGGGTTTGTTAAAGTGCTTCCACAAAAGAAACAGCCATAGAGCTATCCAATCCAACCTCACATCTGCTTCCAATTTTATAGTCCTCAGTGTCTTTGATGAAAATCCAATTTTTCCCAAAAGGAATTGAGTAAAGAAAGGTCTATTGATAAATCTAATGCATCTTTTACAGAGTACGATGCTTTAGGTGGTTGGCAGTGGGGGGAGAAGGGGTTTGTCTCAGTGTTTTGCTGCATCTCTAAAGCTCCCTTTACATGTCACCACTTTCTAACCTAAGAGGCAGTCTATTTAGAGCAAGACTGATCTAGAGGCTTCAAGCTAGCTCCCTTTTTTTTTTTTTTTTTTTTTTTGTCGAGTTCCTAAGCATCTTAGACACTCGCCTCCATCTACCCAGAAAAAGTCTGAGGTTTTTTTGTAGCATTTTTCCTAAGCAATGTGAGGTAGCACACATTCAAATTCACTTGATTATCAGTGTGTCCTTTTGATACCTTCTCCAAAGAGAGCAGAAAACAAAGAATAACACTTTAGCAAGAAATCGTGCTTATTTTATTATGTTTCTTCTACACATGCCCAAAAAAAGTCCTTATCCTACACTAAGCACTGTCAGACAGTTCTTATGGTAATGGGACAATATTATGGGCTAGTTCTCATTCTAACAACTTATATCAAGGCTCCTGGCTCCTTCAGAGTTAGCAGAAGTCAACAGGGACAAGACACACTGCTCTTGTTTCAAGGCACACAAAAACTTTGGGGTCTTGTCTGTCATCAGCCCACTATTTTCTGCTCTGCAGCCTTGATGTCAGAAACAGTCCCCAGGCTACAAAGGACACACAGCTTTTCAGGGGGACATGAAGGGTACTATAAATTGCCATCTGACACAACTGAGCCAGAAATCTGACTGGTGTAAGGATGTGAAATTCCACTGAAGTCAGAGGGCCTGTGCCCATTAATGTCAAGGTTTCATTTCACCCATTAAAAAGTGAACTGTCAGCTAAGCTGTGCTCTGTGAACTCTTGTGGGATTTCCTGCCTTCTTAAGTTACGCATTTCCAGTTTACCTACCAGCCCAGTCCAAATGCATGACTTTAAAACAAAATGCATTTCTAGAGACATGGGAGAGACTGTCTACATTAGATGCTGCTTCCACTGTCAAGAAAAAAACCAAAACAAAACAAAACCAAAAAACTGAAATATAAGATGTTTAGTGTAAAACCACACCTATCCTCCTAACCAGCTTGGGTGGAGGAAAGGCAGAGTGCTCTCTGATGAGATAGGAAGGTTAGGTTAACTACAGGACAAAGGCCTCAGTGCTAATCCTGCCTTTTTTGCAATGTAAATCTACAGGGATTGTATGCCTTAACCTGCTGCTTCAGTGGGACAAAAAAATACCTAAACAGTTCAGTAACTTTTTCCACTCCTGAAGCCAAGACAAAGCCATGAGCATTGCAACACTAGTGCTAATTTACTTAACATAATTTCTTATTTGAGCACCTGTCTGCGGGTTTGTGGAAGCCTTGGGACTGGATAATCCGCTGAATCATCTGTAATCAGACAGTAATATTAGGTGCTAATAGCTCTGATAAAGGGGCTGTTTAACCCAAATGTTAACACAAAGGCATGTCTGCCACAGCGACTATTTCAACAATGCATTTGCTAGTCATATTAATTAAAACTAATTCCTTGCAGGCCACAGAAAGCATAGGGTAAACCCATATGGAAAATGTCTAGGTTCTACCGTGACAAATCACGTTAAAGAAAAAAAAAATTAAAACTATCCTAAGGTAATAAAATTTGCCTCAGAAAAATATACTCTCCTGGAAATTCCCAAGCTAAAAAGGCCTTTAATAGACTCTTCTGAATGTGTATCTGTGGCTCTGTCCTGTGACTTTACACTAGTTAATAAAAGCTTCTAATAAGTCAAATAAAAAGCACTAAGCCTTGCTAAAAATCCTGAGGTGATAGTTATTTACACGTCATTTAGATGACTGTCCAAGACTATGGTTTAAGGAAAGCAACACAATTAAGTCTCCTAAATAGATTGGCAGGATTTTATCTTTTTCTCTTTCTACCTCTAGAGTTTAAATAAATTTAATATACACATTTACAAGGCCATAGAGGGGTAAAATCATAACCTCCTTCATACAGATTTCAGGCATGAGATTTACGACGAGTTCAGCTATCAAGTCTTAGTTAAGATTATACTATGAAATTATATGAATGAAAATGCTGGCTTATTCTTTAGAAGTGTGGCTTATAGAAATGTTTTTTGCTCTCCAAAGGTCCTAATATACCACAAGGAATTCAGAGAAAAGACACAGTTTAAGCACTTTAGTACTGAAATTAATTCCCAAGGATATTTTGGTTAAGAGGTAAAATGCATCCAGGCTAAATCCCCACCTAATTTCCTTCTGGAGTCTGTAAATGGAGAGACAATCAGCCAGCAAAATGTGACAATTTAACATTGTCAATGCAGGCCCCAAAGCTGTACTCAGATGTGATAGCACAGACCCTTCTGTGAAGACCTCTAAGTGCATGAATCTAGGAGGACAAAAGAGTGTTATGAAAAGCATACTCCAGAAATTTGTGCAATGCTCATGCTCAGGCTTCTGGTAAAACTGGAGCAGTGGACATTGGCTTTAAAAATTGATATGTTAAAGTTTCCATGCTAGAGGATCATTGCCAGTTATGTGTATCTATCCAAGGTAAAGAAGATTAAAATCCATCTGGACATAGTTCCGGGCCACCGAGTCTGGGTGACCCTGCTTAACAGTTGGTTTAGAGGAGATAATTTGTAGAGCTCACTTCCAACCTCAATCTTCCATCTGTGAAAAAAAGGAGAAAAGAATCCAACCTGGTGATAATCCAGCCATTAACACCTACTCACCTACCTCACTAGGAAGTTAAGACAGGAAATTGTGTAACTTTTGGAAGATAATGTTTCTGGAGCTCAATTCACTTTCACCAAGTTAAACCTGACTTCAAGTAGCTAGTAAAAAGTGTGAGAAACCTTTCCTTTACAGGACTGTGGTCCAATTGTGAACCTTTAGCATTATCTTAATGCAGTTTTGTTAAGGGAATTATTTATCAACTTGATACTCTCACTGGTCAGCACAGGGAACCTCCACCAAAGCACTCAATTGGACTTCTGAGTGCAAATCAATAGCAAGCATTCAAGGGGGTCTTCTTTCTTTGGTGCATACAGGAAACTGCCATTAAACACTAGTTATGCAACATAAAGACAACTTTTTACTTCAACCCTTCTTTTGGTCTTGGTTTTGCATCTTGATTTTAACCTGATTTACACCACATATTACTGAAAGTTAGCCTGAACTACATTTAAGTTTTCACACAGGATGCAATCTGTTCTGTGCATTGCCAAATTCTTCACCATACAGGCTTCTACAGTTTCTTTAAAAATGGATTTATTCTGGAATCATTCCTCACTCCATAAAACAGGTTAACTGTTATGTTATAAACATAATCTTTATTCTCAAATAAAGCATCTGTACAGAAGACTGTTTTGTAAACTAGATTGTCCCACAACAGCTGTGTAAGTTAGTTTTCCCATTTAGGTATGTCCTATGATTAGCTGGGTAGAATTTTAAAGTCTGAATTTTAAAGCCAGGCTTTATTGTTTTATCAAGGTTTACAAGCCAATCACTTCCTGGTTCTTAGTAAATTTACAGCCCAACAGACTGTAAATTGCTACATAGAATTATGTTAGCCATGCCCTGGGTTGAGCTATTTTATTGTCTGCAAAGCAAATTCATTTCATCCTGGAGATCTTTTTTTTTTTCTTTGTTTTTTATTTTTTCATTTCTTCCTTCCCCCAGGAAATGCATTAAAACCTCAGGCACTTAGAATTAACAGAATCCTTGTATTTATCATAAGGTGGTGCAAGTGTTGATGCCTCCTGCAAGTAAACTTCATTAGAAATGAAGCTGTCATTCACTAAAAAGAAATAGTATCTTAGAAACTTAAGAAGCATCCCAATTTTCCAGAGTACTTTCATTCAAATCACCTAGCACTTTTCTTTCTATTAAGACAATGCTAATAAATCATGTTTATAATTGTATGACCACAAAGAATTATCTATCATTAATTTGTACAGAAATATTTCAAATAGCAAAGAACAAATAATGGCAAATCACTGTAGCAGAAGGTCTTAGTCAGAAACAGAGCATTTCACTGACAACTATTTACAGCATTATACAATTATTACAGCATTTAAACTGGTGGCCATTTTCTTTGTTGCTTTATCTTCAGACTTGACCAACATTCCAGATTCTGCCTGTATTTTGTATGGAGCCCAGCAACATCAAGATTGAAGACATTAAATGAAAATCATCTTAATTTAAAGTGACAAGAGTGCCTTTGTGCTTAGGCTTTGCATGCAGTCATTTATTTACTCCCTGTGTATAAAACTTTGTCTTTCAGAACAAGAATCTCTTCTTGTCTGTGTAGCTCTCTGGTAGGTCCTCCTCATTTTCCAAAATGGTTTTACTGCCATCCTCACATAGGCTGTAGCATCAGCAAATCTGACCACAAATTAATTTTCTACATAAATATACTAATTCCACTACTCCCATCAAAACAGGGATGCAACATTGTTCAGGACAACTAATAAATGGGCACAAAAGAAGAACTTAAGAGAATATTCACATTCTCTTGGGATCACCAACAAATGATCCCTCACTTTAGACTGCCACAGCTGTCCCAGACCACCTGAAGAATTCTATTTAACTTCAGCTACTGATGAAAATTAGTCATGCCCTGACCTTCCTTGCTTCCTTCTAGCACATTACGCCTATCCTATGTGTTATTGATCCTAAGATTTCTGAAGGGTTCTCAAAAACATGTCTTGCCCACTATGGAGGAAATGTCACAAGGCAGATTTTCTCTGTATCCTTCTGGAATAAACACCATATATATATATATGGCCAACAACAGCTTGCAGAACCTAAAATTAAAGGCAGTTCTTTTCAATATCTCACATATCTCTGTGAGTATAAATATGTTCTGGGGTTACCAACAACATATCTTTGTTTTAATGGCATGTTTCAACATTGTGGTGGAGATGGAAGAACTCCTCTTTGGCAACTGGAAGTTACCTTGTTTAGAAAGAATCATATTTGCTTTTGTATTACAAAGAAAAGTCAGTGCTTCGTGGCACTGAGTCCTCATTTTAACCTAATGCATGTTCTCTTCGAGGAATTATTGGCCTGTTAGGAAATGTCTAGAAGCACTGACAGTAAAAAGGAGGAGACTATAATGTGAGAAGATGGAAACACACTAAAGATTCCTGTAGAGAGTTTGCACCAGGTAGCAAAAACATCTGCTAACACTGCTCAGCAAAAAGGAGATGATTTGCAACATTAGCCTCTGCACCTTTCCCTGAACCATGACTTCCAGATTACAAACAGAAGCAGCTATTAAGGAGAAAAAAACTTCTTTGTAAGTCTGATCAAAAGTGATAGGAATTTATCTTACTAATTTCTAACATTCTCTATATTCATTTGCTTACCATAACATGGAATTACACCCCAGAAATCATTTAGAAGTGGGGGAAAAGGTACACATCTTTTCAGAAGCAGGTGTACTCACAAAAAAGAGAAGGAAAATCTTCTGGAATACACTTAGATGTTATTTTATTTGTTAAAAGAAAAATACTTTGGTTAGAATTGCTGGATGACACATCTGCTTTCCATTCAATTCTCAGTTTTTACTCATTAAAAAGTAACATACAGAGAAGTCCAGTACATGAGCCATTGCTGTCCTGCTAAGCAAATTGACTGGTTAGTCTACAGTCATGTTTCTGGATTCTGTAACCAGAAGCACTGATAGAAGTTTTCTAACAGCATGATTTCCCATAAAAACAGTAGCCAGAGACTAAGGATGCCAGGCTTCCTGCTTTTTGTGGCTCTGCATCACTTTGCCAGGTGGGCAGCTGTAGGCTGTATTTCATTTATCAGACCTATGAGGCATGACAGGTGTGGCAATGGTTCCCTATATAGCAGGTGTGGTGTTACAGGCTATACAATAGACAAAGATATTCCAGAGTGTGTTTTTCTCCACCTCAAAATTAAAACCTTTCCCAAAATCAAGCTTTTCCATTTTTTCTTACTCAGATATAGTACACAGTGATGCATAGTCTCTCTAAGAGTAAAGTTTCATTGACTGCAACAACTGGAAATTACACAAATAACATTTTAAATTACAGCCTACACAAACCCCTCTTTCTATAAAATCCTTTGATGGCTAACCAGATTGCTGAACTTCCTCATATATCCAGAGCATACTCCTGAAACTTGGTCCTTTATGTTGTGAAAGGAAACCTTTCCAATCCTGACAAATTCAATTGCTTTTGTGAGTTCCTGGGCTTTTATCCCTCTGGCTAAGGGAGTCCCAAAGGCTCAGCAGGAGGCAAAGGCAAAGTGCTCGTGGCCAAGAGTGCTGCTATTGTGTTAACAACTCTCAGGTGACAAATCAATGCTCTATCTTAAGTCATCCTTTCCTATGCTTATTTTTTGGTGAGAAGGGTTGGCTGTATGGATGGCTTATCTTCTAGGAGGCTTCAATCAAGTTAAATCAACATATTCCTAGGATTAACATGCAAAATTAGGACAACATAAAGTTTTCCCATATTATTCCTTCAGAGGAAAGCAGATGATTCTGCTTTCTATTGTGAAAAAACAGTCTCCAATAGTATAAATGACCAAGGTGGCAGACTCATGATCCTAGCACACTCATCTGCCTGTGAACTACCAGAGAAAAACCTAGGAAAGAAAACCACTGAAGATCAGAGAGGCAAACTGTAAAAAACAAACTGTAGTTTCCAGTTTACAGCATGATTTTTCTACGATTTTAACAATTTTTTAACAATGATTTTAACAATTCATCTGCCCCCTTTGGTTTCTACAATGTGATTTTTGTAACATCCGTATAAATGTGTGTGCAAACTGGTTATTTCAAACACACAGGAGGTTGTGTTGAAAGCTGCCATATCCTAAGAAAAAAAATACATACATATACGGGTAAACATTGTGGAATCTCAGCACAATTCACCTGCTCACTAATATTCCTTCATTACTTGTCTCAATGAAAGATAAATTAAGAGATCCATGGATGTATCTTGAAAAAAATTTAGATAAATATTTAATTTTAAAATCATACCTACATTGATACTGTGTGGTAACTCAGGCATTTGATTTTGATTCTGAAGTTTTCAGTCATTTCTTATTGCAGGATAACCTAATTTTGTGTCTCTACAAATCACAGTTGATATAGCCTCCCAAATATATGGATAAAAACTACAAAATAGCTTATTTTATCAGAATAGAAATACAAATCAAACACATAGATAATTTAAACATACATGTAGTTATCCCTGAATCAGGGTGATTTCTGCTTCAGCATTTTTCTATCTGAGATTTTGGCTTTTTGTAGGACTCTGGGAGATCAGTGGTTTTGCCCCGCCTCTCCCTTTTCTTTTACTGTGTAAGTGCCTTATATAAAGTGATAGTTGTATGCCAGCAGGTAATATGTTTATGGAGTAGTCACCCAGAGCTGACAAGTAGTGTAGTGTATTTCTTTTGAAAATCGCCCAAGGTGGGGTTATTTTGTCTGCTTTGACAAATTGTATATGCACTATCCATGTTCACACTGTCACATCTACCTTAGGTTCATCAGTGTCTTATTACTGATGCTGTTGTTGTCAAATCTAAATACAGTACAGGGAAAGCAAGCAAGCACACAAACAAACCTAACTTAGCAATAATTTCAAAACCAAAGCACGAAACAATGACACTGTGCAATAGCCCTGAGTGGTTTTTTTTTTAGAGCTGCATTCTAGTTCTTCAGAGAACAGAGAGGAGCTTTGAAAAGGTGCTAATAGACCATAGCGATGTAGTTTGCAGCTAAAACACACTCCCACTTCAAGCTCGGGCAGAAAAAGAAACGAGGGCACCACAGAATTGAATTTAAAATCATGCAAACAGTCCCAGCAACAACCAGGGCAGCAGCAGCTTATAAGATCAGCTTCATTTGGCGGGGTGCCCATCATACGGTGACCCAAAAGGGCCAGGGCAGGAGGATCTCTTATGGATTGCAAAAGGAGGATGGGGCAGGCTGCCACGGGGAGAGATGGAGGCAAAAATAAACATCCTTTAAGCCTGTGTTGGTTTAAATTGCTTTACAGAACACCGACAGCAAACTTTTATCTCTTTTAAATGTGTTCAGTGTGTGTATCTAGAATTCATTTTAGATTGCAGACAATACTCTCTCTGGATCAGCTGCAATGCTAGGAGAGATTACTATCACAATGCCCCTCCTCCTGCCTGGGGGTGTTGTCCCCTCAAATCTCCCAGAGATGCTCATGTGCATTTTCCAAATGAGACCACAGTCCCATGACAGCCTAATCCAATGTAAACTGGGGCTGCCACAGTCCCTCCAACGCCAGCATCTGCCCTTGCCCATGCCAGCAAGGTAGCTGGTCTGGTCCCACACTGAAGTGGTTCAGGAAAGACAGAATTTACCTGAAAAATGCTGACACATCCCTGACATTTAATCTCTCTGTGGAGTCAAACAAGCACCAGCCCTGGTGCAAGAGATGAGGTGGGGATATCCATGATGTAAAACCAGGCTGCAATAGCTCTGGTTTCGATCAGCTTAAACCATCTTGGAACTGCAGTTCTGGGCTGGGTTAGCCAAGCATGTTTAACTGCTTGGGCTGACCTTGGTCTTTCTGCCTGGCTCAAATTAGGGAGTAGTCCTAAAAAGAGCTTCCTCATCAACAGCCCTTTCCTCAGACATACCTGCACGCAGGGTTTTGTGGAAACAGCCTTATGTGATCCGTGAGGAACACAGGGAGTGTCTGCATTCTTGCTGCTGTATGGACATGGATGAGGGGTGCTCCATGTTGAGCTGGGGGATGGTCCCTCTCAGGAACAAAGCCAGACTCCCAAGCATACCACAACATCCAGGACACTCTGTCAAGCTGTGATGAACTACCAGGATCAAAGCCAAAAATGACAAGATGCGATTTGAATGTAAAGAGATGCCAAGGAAAGACAGTAGGCAGGGGCACATCACATACTATCCAGACTGAAAATTCAAATAATTTTTTCCCCCTTCCTGAAGTTCACCAGGTTTTTCATCAGATCTGACAGTGAGGCAGTAAGCAAAGTGGTTAGGTACTTGCTGACTTGTTTGCACACACCCTCACATCTGATACGTGTATGCTGGCAGAGATGGGGAAGAAGACACAGTAGTAAACAGCAAACATGTAATTTAGACAATTTTACTACCTCCAAAGGTCACCTGTTTCTGTCCAGTAGTAGCTGTGGAACAGTTTAGAGCCAAAACTTCAGAGGGTGAAATCAAAGATACCCAAATTAGCCACTAGAGAGGGAGAATATCCCACAAGATATACCTTGTGCTTTTACTTGGAAAGTGGGTGTCACAGTTTAGGCCGAGTTGGTACCAACCAGGACTCCACTCACTCACCCCCCTCCCTGGCTGTGGGACAGGGAGGAGAAAATCCACTAATTTAATCTGCAAGGAGAAAGAGAAAACATAACCAGATCTTAATACCTCCCCCATCACTATCACTCCCCTTATTTCTGGGCCCGGATCCCTTCCCTGCTGCCTCCCCCTCAGGGCACAGGGAGGGGCAGGGGGGGTTTAGGGTCAGTTCCTCACACGGTGTTTCTGCCGCTCCTTCCTCCTCAGGGGGAGGACTCCTCACATTCTCTCCCTGCTCCAACGCGGGGTCCCTCTCATGGCAGAGAGTCCTTCAGGAACCTCTGGGACACGACTCCCTCCCACAGGTGCAGTCCCTCAGGAACTGCTCCCGCCTGGGCTGCACACAGAGTCACAGCTGCTGCGGGTGCAGTCACCTCCCCTGGCACGGGGTCCTACATGGCAGCAGATCCACATTTGAACCTCTCTGTGACACTTCAGGAGCTACAAATCCACATTTATCCCACCGTGGTCCTTCAGGGACTGCTCCACCAGTCTCCTCCATAGGTCGCAGGGGGACAGCTGCCATCTCACCTGGGGCTGCGGGGAAATCTCCTCGGGCACCTTCTCCCCCTCCTTCTACGTTTACCCTGATGTCTTTTCTCTAGCACTGCTCTCTCACCTTCCTCCCCTCCTCTGCAGTTTTGTTTGTTTGTTTGGGGGTTTTCTGTTTGTTTGGTTGTTTTTTTTAGTTTTTTAGTTTCGTTTCCCCTTTCTTGAATGTCACCCACAGAAGCACATCCAGCTTCCCGTATCTCCTGGGCCTTGAGCAGAGGCGGGGCCAGGATTGGAACGGGGGGAGCCTCCAGGAGTGTCTCACGGGAGCCACCCCTGTGCCCCCCTCCACCTCGCAAAACCCGAGGCCGTGGTCTCAATTGCCTGCTCTGCCACAGTCATCCTTCATCACCTTAGCTTCTCAAGCATTTCGTTCTGCTGGACTCATATACGTCTGTGAAGAGTGAATTCCGCGAAGTATCACGATGAAACACATTAGGAACTGTAGATGCTCTGACAGAAGTGATAAAGACTATAGAAGGCATTCAAGACAGAAAAACTTATAAGTTTTAGGAATGAGAGAGGAAAGGCTGGATTCACTGGGAAAAACACTTAAGCTTTGGGACATAAAAGGAGAAACCAGTAAAGTTAGAAGAAAACCCTGAAGGTACCTTATAGATGCCAGACGATTCTGGGAAACAAGACTATACCTAGGAGTTCCCAGCCTGTGACATTTCATTTACACCAGCACATCTGAATGGTTAAAAGATGTGTCTTGGGAAAGAAGCAGAAGTAACATTGCTCAGATTTCAAATTTCGTGAATCAGGGAAATACCTTAATAGCCTGAACCTCTGCAGTGTTTGCTGGGAGGAGGGAAGCCAATCTAAAACATTTTTACTGGGGAAGGAAAGGAGGAAGAGAGAAAGATGTAGATGGGTTGCTTCAGTAAAACAAAAATTCTAACCTGTATTTTTGCAGAACTGCCTACTGGAGTGAAGATACTAGAATAAAAATTACTTTTTTGTTTGTTTTAACTAAGTAAAACTGTTCAGATTTTTGCTGAACAGCCAGTTGTTTATTACCAATTGCTTTATTGTCAGATGCCAATTTATAATCTAAACATCTTTGGTTGAGACCACTGCTCTGCTCAGGGACTAATCCAGTGGCCATCACAGAACTTCCACTTCGGTGCACTTCATTTGTAACGTAATGGAGATGTGCATTCTCTATTATAAGGAAAATGTTCCAAATTATAGTAACACTCAAAGCCAAAAATGTTATCTGTTCCCTCTGCTCCCTCTCCCCCCTCCCAAAAAAAAGTGGATTGAGTTCTGCTTTTTCAATGATTCTGAGAATGAATGCAAAGATCATCTCTGCCAGTTGCAGATGTCTTCTATTTTTTTCCCTGCGTCAGAGCTTCTGAATCACTCTTAATAATAGGCAAAGGCTATTCATACCAAATGGGGAAGTTCTCACACACTATGATGATAAAGCATTTCATCCATTTGAAAAAAAAAAAAAAAAAAAAAAAAAAAAAAAGAAGAAAACACTACCTACAGATCTGCAATATCACATTATCTGTACTTTGCTGAATGTTCACAGAACAACACTGGAAGTCATTGAAGTGTTAGATAGTGATTTCATCATGTGTCAGGCCTCCCACTAATAAATGATTCATCTTTCTCAGTACTGACACCTCAAAGAATTAAGGAGAAGAAAGAAATTCATAAACTTTAAAGTGAGAAGAACTCTACTGATACTACCCTAGTAAACAGAAGCTTATGCACATACTAAGAATGTGTTTAGGATTTAACCTTCTATTTATTTGAAGTGTACTCTCAAGTTTCTAAAGTGAATATATTACATGGAAAAGGCAGCATGGAATTCCATGTGTATTATACTACTATAATACAAAGAGGTAAATTACTCAGTTTACAAGATTTCACGTGCACACATGGCTTTGTGAACTGAAACTAGAATTGGGAAAACATCTTTTTGGGTTTAAATAGCTGTGACTGACAGTACAGTGGTTGCAATAGACCTGCCCCGACTTCTAAGTACTGATTATAATCGTAAAAGCAAATCTCGTTCCTCTTGAAGGCAATGAGTGACTTTCAATTGACTCTAGCGGAAATGGGTCTGGAAGGAAATTTGTGATGTTAATAGGAATACATAATTGTTCTTTGATGCTTCATAAAGCCAGAACATCTTCCATTGATGATTGTAGCTCTACTGGATGAACAGGACTAACTAGTAATCCAAACTTACTTCTCCCAGAAGGTCTGAACTTGAATACAGACCCAAATGAGGCAATGTACTTAGCAAGATGGTACCATTTTCACTTGGTTTGCAAGGACTCTGAAGTTTATAATCACACAGTGAATTTACGTTAGTATTTTTTTTAATTTCAACAAAAGACAGTAGAGATACAGAGACCTCAAATTTTATTGTAAACAACAAGTAGCTATAGAATAAAGAAACTCTGAAAGTGTCCTAACTGGAAAAAAAAAAAACCAAAAAAATAACACAAACCCACACAACCTGTAAAGTGAATTTAAATCTTATGAAACTTTAAAGAATCCACATGGGAGAAAAGCCTAACAAATGACTACACAATAGGGAAAAAAAAAGACAATTGCGATTCACCATGAAACCATGAAACACAGGAGTATGAAAAACCAGGCTTTGCTGGTTCTGTCACTAATGGAACTCCTTTTGCTGTAGGAATGGGCTTTTTCCTCATCAAAACGGCATCTATTAAAAACAAAGCACTTCAATCAGTAGTCTCAAAGCTGAAGGAGCATATGAATACTTGATTCTTTTTCTGGAGTGGGGAAAAAAATTAGATGAGGATGATAAATTTTGGACTTCGACTCAGAGACTCATTTTCAGCAGAAATAATTGGACTGATAGGAAAGCTCCTGGGGGCAGAAAAAAGCCACAAACCTGAGGTCTCCTGTCCTAAGGAAGTACTTATTTTTTAGGCTTACTCTGAATATGTATACCAGAGATACCAACATGATGAATGGAGTATTTAAAAGCAGTCATATACAAGAGCAAACTATTATTTTCTTTCCCCTCACCTCTTCTTTTGGTAGAATTAATTTGGGCTTCTTGAGTAAAGATGATGTCCAGTTTCTCCTTCAGTTAGATTTAGCACAACCTCTTCACTGTCAGCAGAGGAATGTAAGAGACAGCAATGAACATTTGTATGCAGGAAAATTTACATGGCTGTGGGGCAGGATGCCTGGATGATCAAAAAGAAAAGCAAACAGCAAATACTTAAAACACTTCACCATGAAATCACCTTCTCCCCCTTTCTCCACCATCCCCCCATGTTAAATCAGGTAGAAAAGTGCGATAATATTAAGGTTTAATCCAATTTAAATAAATTATTTTCTTGTAAATGTTAAAACAATCATTACATGCATCATTTACCCCCTCCTCTGCCCATAGTCTTAAATTATGCTCCATTATACCCAGATGGAAAAAATATGCTGAAATGTTTCTTAAACATCAGAAATTTTGGTTTTGATTATATTCAGAGGTAAAAGTCATTAAGGAATCCTACCAAAGGAAAAATAATGTTAGAAAGCATTATGGGATTTTGTGTTGCAAACTTAATTAAGAAATCTCTTTGCTAGGTTACCAACAATATTTTATTACAAGGTTAAGGTATGAGATTGTTATAGCTCTGTGTCGTGCTTGGCAGCAAAGGAAGAACACATGCAAAGAACAATCTTGTTCGTACAATTAATCACAAATGTACAAATGAATGATATATCAGACCCTGTCTACACTTTATAGTCATGCATTTATAACCATTTCACCATATGCAGTTATTAAAAAACATGCCTTTCTTCTCCAGTAGCTTGATACCACATCACAGCCATGGGTAGTTATGTTTATTCATGCAGAGCTACCACCAGCCAGGGCTATATGTGTATGTCAATGTGTTTTAGGAAAATCTGCATCAAATAACCAGTAGTGCAGGTCTCTTCAGCTAGATGGTTTTTGGTGGTTGTTTTTTTTGTTCTGGTTTTTTTTTAAGTGGGCAGTCTGGAAGCAAGAAATAGCAAGCCAGAAATGCATGGGTGGCAGAGGGCAGGTGGTGACAGATAGCAGTCTTCAGCCACTGTCCACTCTGGGTGAGCTGATGGTGATGACAATCACCCAACAAAGGATTGCATAGCAACCCATCCTGCTTATCTGGCACATCCTTATTGTCCTTAAACAGGTCTACCACAGAAAAGGTGAGGAATTCTCTCCCTACTGGCAACATGAATGGGTTGAGGGGGAAACACCAAAGCCCTGAGCACTGTGAAGTCCCTGGCTGCTGGTGGGCACTGCACTTGCAGTCTGAGGACTACCAGTGGAAGAGACCTGTGAGAACATTTCTGCATCACAGGAACCTGCAGCACACAGAGGACTTCAGCACGAGCAACAGGACAGTGATGAACTCTCCTAAGAGAAGTCCATCCTAAATCCTCTCCTCAGGAGTCTCATTTCATCCAGCAAGGTTACTGGGTCACTGGGTGCCAAGCCTGGGTCTCCAGCAAGGGTGGGATACAGATAGCTACAGAAGAAAGAACATTCCAAAGTGTTTTTGCTGCAAGGCCATGCCGAGTCACAAACCAACCAGAAATCCCTGTTATGGCTACAAGGACACTGGCACCTATACACACTCCTCCCTGTAGACACAGACCTAACTACACACTACTCAAGGCTTGTAACACTGATCTCACAGGCAGGATTTAAAAATCACCACTCTGCTACTCTCTCCCCAGGCCAGCAAAGTATATTTTGTTTTAACCTCACGCCTTTGGTTCATGCTTCTCCCTAGGAACATTTGTTTCGTTCAGCTGTCCAAAGCCAGTCCAAGCCATGAGACTGAATAACATCAGTCTCACTAAGAATCATTTCAACAAACCCAAACTAATGCAGCTCTGAGCACATAGCTTGCCAGTTTTACTGGCTATAGAGGGAATTCCAGTTTTTGACCTACTGGTGAGTATGTTCCCATGCTTGTTCCTCGTGCACACAATTCCCTTGTCCTGAACTGTCTGCGAATAAAGCTGGAGATTTTTTGTGCTACACTCCACGCAGAGAAACTACAGCTCACAAGGCTATTATTATACAATGATTAGATACTCCACTTTCAAAAGCCATCAGTTCTAAACAATATTATTTTTATTTTTAAAATTCATCTTCCCTGGTTCACAAGATGAGCCATCTCATGGCCCAGATAGGCGAGATGACGCATTATAATTTATGTTGTGATTACATAAATTACCAGGCAGGCACTTCCTGGAAAAGGTTACTAGGGCTGTTGCCCACACTTTTAACGACAGCTGCAGGCGTTATGTTCTCCTGTCAGCTGAGGGGAGAATGGTATAGAAACCAAATGTAACAAGCACATTTTTTAATTTACAGGCAACACCGGCAGTTCAAAAACTTTTTAATTAATGAATACAACTGACTGGGTACACGTATGCTGCAAAGATGGCTACTCTGCCTTGGGTACTAGAGGCAGACTTGGCTTTCTGCACTGGTTTTCCATCACAGAGAAGTGATCTTCAGCAAACCTATCACACTTTCCAGTGTAATAATGGGCACATCCAGATCCTTCCATGCTAGACTGCCAGAGGTTCAAAGCTAGCTTTGGTGCCCTTGCAATCTACAATAAATCTAACCTTTGTTTTCTGAAAATGCCACAGGAGGCGTTATGCCCACCTCATGGTCCTGCCTGTAGAGCCGCAGGGATGGATCCCTACATCAGAGCCATTGGAGCTCCACTGGAAGCAGGAAGAGAGGCAACGCCAGGACACTGCCCACAGGGCCTGCAAAGCTACGTATGTACTTCTCATCCTGGGGAAGCAATAACCTCATCAGTGCTCTTCCCTGCTCTCTTGGCAATACACAGGCTTAAAAAAAACCAACAAAACCAAAACAAAAACGTTTCCATTGTGACCAGATATTCACTTTAATAAACAAACTTTAATAAAACAAACAATTAAAAAAAGCCAGATCCTCTCACACAGCATTCCCTGCAAGCCAATTACACAGAACCACTCTCGTGGGCCAGCAAGCAATCTCTTCCCAGGCCAGGCTCTGAGCAGGAACGGAGTCTGCTGCAGCTGCTGGGCAGGAAGGGCTGGGTCCACTGGGGCTTGGAAATAAAACAAACAGCTTGTTTGGCAGATAGCTATTTCTTCGTGGACTGGCCAGCAGAAGGCATCGTGGAAGCTGGCTGCCTGGTGACTTGAGCAAGCCTGCTGCCTTCCTGGTATGTTGTGTCCTCCTCAGTGAAGAAGGCAAATCGTAAGCTGTACCCAAGTCCCTTAAGAATTATAATGACAAGACTGACATTTGGTTGCGCCATCCTTTCTCTGTTGTTCTTGTCGTCGTTGCTGCTGTTATTTTTAAACCTAATTCAGCTTTTGCCACCACTCACTCATGCCAAATATCCTTAATCTACAAACTAATCTAGAAATAATTCAGCTTTATTATCCTTATTCCCTGAGCTCACATTTCATAAAGTGTAAGCACACTCAAGAAAGAATGATTCCTAAAATAGCCAGGCATGTACATTTTCACACTCTCTTCAGGAAAGCAGTTTAAAAATATAGGTCCTACAGGTCCTTGTAACACTTAGAATTGCTACCCTGAACCTCTCCATAGCAGCAGGCGGTATCTTCAGAAACGGCTGGGGCTTTATCTTAGCCTCTCACACCAAGCTACTACATACCATCATCTGTGTTTGCATAGGTCCTGCAGTGACAGAAGACAAAGGATGAACAAAACTGAGCACAAATTCTGGCTCACAGCAGCAGAAGACCTCAAAACCGCACATCCAAAGCCAGCACATGCTACAGACTTGAGAAAAACAACGGAGTACCCACTGGAGTGACTATAACTGGCTATAACAAACAAGAAACAAACATTCCCAGGTTTTTGGGCAACAAAAGCTATTAAAAAGAACAAGTGAATGCTGTTCATGTAATTTATTTCTTACACTCTGCTCTTTGCTCAACAATTTCAGGGTCTCAATTACGTGTGGTGCTGGGGTACCCTGGTGAAAAATCAAAAGGAACTGAGAGCATCAGCACCGTACAGGATTAGGCCTTTTCTATGCTGTTATTAAACACTGAATTGTCCAGTAAACTTCCTTATGACTACAAAAACAATCTGCTGTTTCTGTCCTTTCAGTAGGAGCCTCCACTATGTGAATGTTACTTGATTTATAAGTATTTTATTTATAAACATGGCCTTTTATTAAAAAACACAGCCTCCACTATGCTAATAATTAGTTTACTTGGCTGTAATACAAATGATGTTTCAACTGTGCGAAATTTACGATCAGTTACAAGACAAAATGATGGCTAAACTTTGGCTAGTAAGTTGGACACCAACAGCACTGACCCTGACAGCCCTGGAGCCAAGTTCCAGGCCTGATTCACCACTTTTCCATAGTATTCATCAGCTGGAACCAGCCCTGGGAAACCGAGATGGGATTTTTTTTTTTTTTTTTTCAACAAGAAAACTGAGTGTGTCCTGTGCTTGAAAGAAGCATTATTACTGCTTATAAAGGTGAGCTCCAGCATATGTGCCTTCTCTCTTTGCAAATTAAGCCACCTCAAATAAGACAACCTTAGTTCTTTACTAGAAAGGCCTCAATGTTGCCTGCTGGCAAAAAATGGCCCTTGATGAGAGGCAGATGTGCAAATGACTGGTTTGTGGAGTAGTGCTGGCTGAACTGGGAGTGTCTGGAGTTTCTGGTCCACCCAGAAGCACAAAACATGCTGCCTCTTCTTTTCCTCCCTGAAAAATCATCTGACTCAACTTCTACTGTGAATCCCTTGTCCCTTTGCATCTTCCTATTCCCTGCCTCCTTCCCCAGTGCTTCCCCACCACCTTCTCCTCTTAGTTCTGCCCCCACTTCTCATACCACTTGCCAATGATAAAGCAAGGCAATCATCATGTTTTCTAGCCCTGCTCCAGCACTGCCCTACACCTCTTTAGACCATGCTGGGCTTCCCAGGGTGCCATGTCCTGATCCCTTACACATCCTGCATCATGCCACTCTTGTGCATCCTGATCCCTTATGCAACACACCGGTTTGGGCAGGCCTACCAGTACATACATAAAGGGAAGGGGCAGAGGTGGCCATGAAGACTCTCCCCTTGCACATCTAGCCAACATTCTCCTATGATCACAACCTAGACTGCACCAGTCCTGCAAGCCTGATACTCCCTGTGGCTCAAAAGAACATTATACTCTTCATAACATTGTGGGGAAGAAGGGAGGGACAGAGGAACACAACCTTTCAAATGGGAACAGAGAAGGAAGGAGAAGGAGAGGAAGAAAGGCAAGATAGAATATTTCTTTCAACCTCCTCTTCCACCCACTAAGACACTCCTGTCCCTGTTCCTCAACACAGAGCTCTTATTTCAGTGTAAAAGCCTCTTACTTCAACTTAATGAACTCATTAAAATCACTAACTCTACTAAAACAGCTCACATTTATGTAAAATAAGTTTGTGCAAAAAAACTTGCACTCTAACAAAAAACCAGAAATACATACCAATTGTATAATTTTGTTCAAGCTCATGTGTGAGGATTTTGTTCAAGCTTGTCTGCCTCAAGGGTTACTGTCCCGCAGTCCTATTTCTCAACAGATGCGGGACAGCTAAGCAAACTGCAATTAAAACTGAAAAATGTAACAAGGGCAAGCACCCTTACACTGCCTGCTGCAAACAGCAGTGGAATAAAATGTGAAGAAAAGCTGATGTAGTACAAAATTCAGCAGAGGTAAGTCAGACAAAGAGTCAAATTAAGAGATACTGCTTTTTCTGCAGTACTCCTATCACGAATATCCTGACTATCCCCAAATGCTGCGTTCTCTTCAGTTCTGTGAACTGGAGGAATATTAGCTCTATTTTACAGGCTGTAAACTGAGGGAGTCAGAAATTAAGCTCTGAGGAGTCTCAAAGCACCTAAAACCTCATTCTTGCTAGTCCTAAGCATTGCATATTCATCAGCTGTTTAAAGGATACAGCTTTCAGCAGCCTTTGGTGCACATGGGTAGTTGTAAGAGAATGCCATAAAATAAGTACCACAGCCCAATAGCGACAATGGGAACACTTTAGCAACCCCAGACATACTTATTTCCCCATCTCCTCTTCTACAGTTTCAAGTGGGGGAACAAAGTACCCCGCACACTAGGAGATTTGGATCAAAGAGCTCTGATGGTCACAAGTCACGACTCATCACCCACCTGACAACTGTAGCTATTTATGTACAAATTAGAAGTGCTGACCTGGCCACTATTAAAAGATTGATGTAAATAGCTTATCCAGCATCACACTGCTTGGCAGAGAATCAACTTCTCCAAAGCAACATTCAGCTGCCTTAACAATGAGATTATGTCTTCCCTTCCCGCATTCATCGGAACACAGGAGGGTAAGAGTTCAACAGACAACACTCCTTTAGCAGGCACTCTAATTCATCCCCAGAGCAGACTTGTTTAATACACTGAATAAAAAACAATCATCCTATAGAGGAGGGAGGGAGGAAAGGAACACAATCTATTTTAAGATTACAACAATATATATATATGGATGGAATTATGATTGCATAAGCATTCCTAATTCTGGCATTTTGTAAAGTTTGAGTATTCAACTTAGCCCCTTCAATATGCTTTCACTCTGACCATCCGTGTGGTGTCTGTCTGCACATGTATGTAAGGTTGCCTTAAGGATCCTGGAGGTGCCAAGCACCACGCCTCAGTGGCTCAGAGGACTTTACATCATACACATCAATCTGTGGTGCATGAATCGAGCTCCTTTGGGCACACGGTAGGAGAATCCACTGCACACATAGAGCTTAACTGCATGATAGATGCTGCCTGTTGGGAGACCCTTCAGCCCAGATACAGAGACATCACCTTGCATGTACACCAGCTGACTATGTTGCATTATCATTATGTTTGCATTTTTTGTGCATATTTTACATGTGTACATTTATGCATCTACTGAAGTAGTAAAAAAGGCTGTGGGGAAGTGGCTAAACTGTATGCCAGCAACTGGCTACTCCATTTCCCCCAGGGAAGAAATAAAAGGAAGTTCTACTTCCTTCTTATGCAAGGGATTCAGTCACAGCAGTAGCCCTTTTTCTCCAAGATATATATTTTAAATCAATCTTTAATATTCTTCTACAATATTGCATTAACTTGCTATGGGACTTTTAACACCAGCGCAAGACAATAAGGCAGAATGTGAATAGAGGAAAGATGTGAATCATGACAGAAAGAGCAGTGGATCTCAAATTAGTGGATGTGGAAACCAGAATGTTGGGTCTAGACCCAACTCCAGTCAGTGGCAAGTTATCTACAGGCAAAGGCCCCTCTTCAATGGTCTCCATATCCTTCATATCTGCTCTAAGTCTGCTGCCTGTAGTAAAGTTCTGTCTTCTCAAATACTAAACAAAATGTGCTGATTACCATTTGTGATATGAAAAGCAACTGAGCAGGAACATGTCTGAATTTAAAAAACCTGAGGGTCTGCTTTTAGAGACTCTTTACCTACTACGTCAAGCTTCTAGGAAGCCACTCAAACCTTTAAAAATGAGAAGTCCCCATGCATTACTGTATATCGATGGACTGCCAGCCTGATTTCAGGGCTACAAGCAAGTTCTGTATCCCACAGCATAAAGTTACCAACTCTTTCACTCCCTTATGCTTTTCAGTGTACAAAGTTTTTATATACCCAAGAGATCAGATCTCAGAATTCAAAGTTGCATCTCTTTCAGATGCAGAAAACCTGTTTAATGGTAGAGAACTTAACCTTTCTTTTCTGAGGTATGCATAATTGAGTTAAATATGCCACTGATGAGGAAAAGGTATCCAGAAGTTATTTTTCTGAACTGGTAAGCAGCCATCTGTCCACAAACAATCACAGCCTGCCCCCAAGACAAGGCTCCTTTATGGCTGAACTTGTCTGGCATCATGCCCTTTGTTTGCTGACTGGTGAATTATGGCTCACAAATTCACCCCATGTTCTTTCTGCCTCCCCTGTATTGATTGTGCCTATTGTTTCATCTGTTTGACCAAAAAGAAGAAACAACAACAATAACAACAAAAGAAATGTCTGTGCTTTGGTTTATAGAAGATCCTCAATTTCCTTATGAACTAAACACTCTTTATTTATTTGTTTTGACCAGCAACCATACAGGACCTTATCCATTAGCCTACTCAAAATCTTGCCCCTGAACTCTAAGGGCACAATGAACCCTTCTGCACACACATCTGCCTTCCAGGTTTTAAAGTGTCAGAAGCAGTAGTCCCTGATTCAAAAAAACCCTGACATTCAGTCATATATAAGTCAGCTATGATTAATGTTTTTTTCCTATAACCTCAAAGAGATTTTATCCACATTGAGATATGAACTAGGCAAGTATTATAAAAGCTCTAGTAGCTGAAGAGGCATCACCAAAGTTCCTTCTTTAGGAAGCTTCCTCTTAATTTTCACTGGAATGGTGTACTAGATTCCCTTATGTGCTAGGAAGTGACTGTATTTCTCCTCTTGCTCAGAGATAACTGCACCTAGGATGTTTAGTATACAAAACTCTAAAACCACAATGCATAAAATGTGTTATTCTCATGCAAAGAAACAATACACAATACAATCAGCCTCCCCCCAAAAAACCCAACACCCAAGCTGTTTGAACTATAGTATATGTCAGATCACTGAGCCTGATCTGGCCTTTGTGAGTTGTTGAGAAGGTGGACTCTGGACAGTGGTAAAACCTAACTTTAAATCACCTAAATCTAGTTTTGGGGCTCCTTTATAAATCGGTATAGTTTCTCATAAAAGGATTACATTCAATGAAGAAATGAATGAGATGCAAACAAGGAAACTCTACCATGCTAACATTAGTCACTTCACAAATATTTTCATAGCACAATATAGTTGGAAGTGGCCAGGATGAAACTCACTGAAATTAGAAAAAATGCAATCAAATGTAACAGCAAAAGCTGTAATTGGCAGCAGTTAACCTGTTAGACTAAATGCAAATGTATCAGCATTTAATTAATTCTGTAAACTGGCTAAGCTTTGGTATTTAAAAGATCAGTCTTCAAAATGAACACAAGCTAAAACTGAAAGGCAAGATCCAATGCAGTTACGTGATACTTAGGATGTACATAATACCGTGCTCTGTATAACAGGACACAAATATAAATAGAGCCACAAATCTATGGAAAAGGTTTCTGCCACCCAGCCTTGAGAAGAAAATTCATTAGTTTGCACTGACAGTAAGCTCTTGTTCAACACATAGCACAAAAGCCAGTAGCAAACATACCAACAGTGAGACTTAAGAACACTCAGGAAGTAATCTCCAAAATGAGGAGGGGGTGAGGGGGGAACAGTAGGTTTCACTGCCTTATGTCATTTGAGAAAAGCCAGGTAAGTTTGCCACAAGAACCTTTTGCTCATTTGTTGACTCTGAAATAGATGAATGACTCTTTGTCTTTTCTAGTTTTCCAAAACGAGTCCTGGAGAGAGAGTCACAGATTCATCATTATTAAATGAAGAAAAACTGAAAAGCATTTTCTTCCAAGTGTGTCTTAGACCTTCAAGCCACATAAACACCTTAAGAAGAGGGCAGAAAGTTAAAAACAGTCCTACAATAAATATGCATATTTCCAATTTAAAGGAACAAAAATCTCTCTTCACACTTAGAAATAATTAATCTTTTTCCATGAGAGGCCTAAAGAAAAGGCTTCAAAAGAATAAAGATTGCAAGTAATAGTACTATAAAAGTTTTGTATTAGACGAGGCCAAGCATAGGTAATTTTTTCACCAGTTTTTTATTAAGCAAGATCAGGTTAAAAAGCCCCAAAATAACTAATAGTAAGCATGAAGAAGTGAAGAAAAACAAAGAAATTATGACACAACTGAGTTGGTTTTTTTTCCATGTAGTGTCTTAAACACAATTTGCACCCTATTTCTAAGGTAAAAGCAGAACACTATGCTCCCTGATCTAAGCAAGACAGGATGGCCTCATGGTTAAGACAGAAGACTAGAAACGAGTGAGTGAGGTTCTGTGGAGCTCTGGGTCTCCTGCTCTCTTGACTTTGGGCACAGCCTTATACAAAAGCTTTAGCACCTCCGGAACAGGGGTAATACTGTCCCAAAAGGGACATGAACATATAAACTGCATCTGGAACACAGGGTAAAGTCCCTAAAGGATTACACAAATGTCAGTATTAGCATAGAGGTGTATCACCTCACACTTTGCACCGAGGTGTACAGAAAAGCACAAACGGCCACCGAGTACAGTGATACCTCACCAGGGAAATCATCGATTACTCTCCTTCCTCCCTACCCCTAGGAGAGATGTAATCCACCATTACGGAACTGTTGTTTTCTCTAAGGATGTGCCTTCTACTTCGAAACCAGATTATTTTTGCCTTAACTGAAAAAAAAACAAGTAAAAAACAACCAATCAATAAAAAAAAACCCAAACCAAAAATTGAGTATTTGAGCTTCAGGGATTTGCACTGATATCTCGTTTGCGAATCCCAGCAGCACCCAGCTCCGGGGCATGCCGAGAGAGTTGGACAGGACAGCGCTGCCCCGTCTCCGGACGAGCACCCGGAGCGCTTCTGCCCTTCAGGGAACGCGCCCGATGCTCCTGGGAAGCTTCCTGTGCTCTCCGCGGCACAAGCGGGAAATTAAAACCCGGCATCCACACAAGGTTCTTCTCCGGCTCGCCGGACCCACCGGGCCCAACCCCGCCGCCTCGAGTCCCACGGAGCAACCCAGCACGGAGGCAGGGGCGGCTTCTGGGAGGGAGGGAGGAAGGGAGGCAGGGAAGGAAGGAGGAGGCGCGACCTCAGGATACCTTTGAGACACACACCGAGCCAGCCCCGCACAGTGCAGCACAGCCCGGCGGCCTGTCCTGAGCTGACACTGCCCGCCCGGCGAGCAGGCAGAGCGGAACGGGGAGCGAAGTGGGGAGCCCCTTGAATGAGGCCGGCGCCTCCTCATCGGCGCAGCCCCACAGACACGAAGTTTCGTGCCGCCGCCTCCCAGCCCGACCCAGACACATTAATCCCCGCGCCCTCCCGGCAGCCTCCCGCGGCGCCTGCCTGCCTCCCCCCCGACTCCCTGCCAGCGATTCCCAATAAACTTCCCCCTCTTTCCACCTCCCTCCCCCACCCTGCCATGCCGTCCCCTCCCCCGAGCGGTGGTGGTGGTGATGGTGGTGGCGGCAGCCGTCTCTCCGTCACCTCCGCACCGGCACCCCGCAAGGCCCGGCCGCATCCCACACCGCCCCCCGCATCCTCCTCCTCCCTTTCCCCCCTCCCGCCCCGAGGCGCCCGATGGTAGGGGCGGGGGGAACCACAAACAGGAGGGGGAAACCAACGGAGAGAGAAGGGGGGGATAAGGAAAGGGCAACCGTGACGGCAGAGGCGAGGGGGCGCGTTCCTGGCCCGGCAGCCAATCGGCGGCAGGCACGGGCGGGCGCCCGCCCGCGGCACGCCGGGAGTTGTGGTTTCAAGCCGTCGCCATTTTGTGGAGAGGGAACTACAACTTTCCCGCAAGCAAGGACAATTCTTGGGCCCTTGCGCGGAACCCCGCCGGCGAGGCCAGGTGCGGCCAGCGCGGAGGGCCCCGGTGCACGCCCGAACCGGGGGGAGGCGCGGCGGGAGCAGGGACGAAGCGGAAGGAAAGCCCAGGGCAGCCTGGGGGAGAGAGAGGCTGCTGCGGGGCGGGGAGGGGGGCAGGGCAGGGCGACAGAGCGTGCTGCGCGGTGAGGGACCGTCGCCAAACTCCCCTCATCGGTTGCGGCGCAGGGGCAGCGGCGACCTTGGCTGCCGGGTGGCCGCGCGTAAATGCCAAAAAAAAAGAGAGGGGGAGAGGAGGGGCGGAGGGGAGCGGAGGGAAGCGTGTGACGCTTAACCCGCATGAAGCGTTTAGCGCGGCCTGTTGCTTGCGTTGAACGCAGCGGGGGCCGGGCGTTGCGGCTGGTGTCCCGGTTGGGAGTTAAGGCCAGGCCCTAAGCGGTGTATGTCTGTATGTGTGTGTGTGTGCGTGCGCCCGTGTGTGTATATATATATATACACACACACGCGCGCACACACACACGCAGACATATATATTAAAAAAAAAAAGGAAGAAAAAAAAAAAAAAAAAGGAGCCAGGTCCATTTAAAGTTGCTGGCGGAGAGCTGTTCTCATTGGTTAGGGGAGAGCTGGAAGGAGCGGAGACACACACGGTGCGCGCAGCCCTCGCTGCCGCCGCTGCTGCCGCCGGAGCCGCCGCCGCCGCCGGAGTCGCCGCTGCTGGAGTTGTCTCTGCCGCTTTCCCTGCTGCAGCGGCACAAACGTGACTTCCAACGTTTTGATTATTTATCTTCTCCTTTCGGCCCCTTTCCTTCTCCAAGATGTAACTACAGCTCTGACACTAAGGACCTGCAGATCGCTTAGGTGGCTTGAGAAAGAGAAAAGGGGATATCAAGGGCGTCGTTTTTTTGTGTTTAGGGGGAAATTTTCTATTATAATGTTTCACTAAAGTGATTTTTTTTTTCTTCGCATTCGTCTTTTTTTTTTTTCTTTTTCCTTTTTTTTTCGTCCCCCATTTCTCGGATTTATTGCTAGGAGAATCACATTGTGAGGAAAGAAAGTCGGATTACAAGAAACCACTACAAACAACCCCCTCCCCCAAGGATTTTTTTCGATTTTTTTTTTTTAATTGTCGCGGCTTTAATTCATGAAGCAATTGTCCCCTTTTGCAATCAGAATTTGGATACCAGAATGAGCAAAGAAAGACCCAAGAGGAATATAATTCAAAAGAAATACGTAAGTGGTCATAACATGTATCATTTGACTCCCGGTTTTAGGAAATGGCAGTGAATGTCAAGTTTATAGTTAATCCTGCAGCTACAAGGCTTTCGAAACAAATGTGATGCTGGGTTTTATTTTTCTGTGGTGTGGTGGGGGAGTTTCAGAGGCCCGCTTGTTACAGGGGAACCTTCTCTTCAGTTTGGTTATAAAACCAGATTTGTGTAGCGATTCCTCCAGTGAATAAATGTATTGACCTCAAATGACACAATCATCATCTAGTTTTAGATGAAAGGCGGGGAGCTCGGGGGGCTGCCGCGATAATGTCACGAAACTGCATTTTCACGCGGTTTTATTAATATTGCTCTTTTGCTCGCGAAAGGAGGTATTTTTGTCTGCTCTGCCTGTGTGTATCCCCGCCTGGGGAAGCGGCGGCGGTGGTTGCTGAAAGCCCTTTAAGTTGAAACCGAGTGTCTGGTTATGGCGAGCTCGTTTCTCGCCACTACCACATCCCGTCTCCTGGACGTGATCGTTCGCTTCTCTGCCTGGCGATGGGAGTCGAACCAGTGGGGAATCGCCTGACGGGGAAAGCATTCCCGGGGATTTACTTTAATAACGGGGGGAAATGGCTCGGTACAGTTGTAAAATAATTCATTATGATAGCTTGAAAATTTGGGCTAATCCAGCGCAGCCCGGGCTGTATTTCTGCCTCTCTTTATTCAACCGCTTAACCAATCCCTTGTAATTGTCTAATCCTTTAAACATATAAATGTGGATGGATAGTTGAATTTTTGTTCGTGCTCCAGTTACGTTTTGATTGGCATAGGGGAGTTTTTCTTTACGTTTGGAAAAACTGAGGGGATTAGCCAAATACGCAGTAGAGCGAATGATGATTTTTATCTGCACGGTTTAAAAAAAAAAAAATTCTTCATCGGGGGAGATTATATAAATTCTCGCTTTTGGGTGTTCGATGCGAGGCTTTAAAAGTTGTAGTTTATATCGCGCCTGTCGAGTGTGCCGATGGTTTTCAGCGGGGGGTGTTTCTTGGCAGGGAGGGTGACCTTCGGGACACTTTCTCCTCCCTATTATATAGATTTGGTAAAAACTGCAGTTGACTCCAGCTGACTGCTGCTATCGGCTTGCCCGCCCCGCTGAAACGCAGCCGGGGGGGGGGTGAGGGGGGGGAAGAGAATGAAGGGAGGGTGAGGGGGGGGGGCTGCGCGCTATTTCGGAGCAACCCCCCCTCCCCTCCTACCCGAAATTTCCGAATTAAAATACATCCGCATTGCAGAGGAGCGGGGAACCCGGGGCCGGCGAGTTTAAAGTATTGCATCGAAACGGGAACGGCGGGTGGAAAGTCTGGCGAAACACGCGAGGCGTCCACGTTTCCCAGGCAGGCAGACAAAAGCGGGGGGAGTGGGTGGGGGGGGTGGGAGGAGGGAAGGAAGGAAACGGCGATGTTGATAATTAAGCATGGGGGAAGGGGGTGTGTGCATGCTCGTAGGGGGGAGAGATCGCCCCAAAACCCTGCTTCCGCGGTCGCCCCAAGCTCGTGGGGGCGAACAATGCGGCGCCGCTCCCGCACCGCCGGGCAGGGGCTGAGAGCGGTCCCGCCGGCCCCGCGGCCCGAGGGAAGGCAAGAGGGACGGGGGCCAGCGCAGCGGGGCGGGCAACGTGCTGTGTAGTCCCCGGCTGCAACTTCGCGGCGAAGCTTTTATGTTTTTTTTTTTTTCCAACCTCCCCACCCCCTCAATTTTTTTTTTGTTTGTTTTTTGTAATTTCGTTCCCCCTCTCCATTTTTATTTGGGGCAGGGGGCGCAGGCGGCGGTGCCAGCGGGGCCGCGCTGGCGGCGACAGCAACAGGTTGCCGGGGCTGTGACGGGAGCCCGCGGGCCGCCGGCCACGCCGCCGCCCGGCCAGGTTCGCTTTGCTCCCGTGACGTCACAAAGGGAAGGGCCTGCGCGCCGTGGAATCTTCGTCGCTTGGGCGCTCCGGCCCCCCCCCTCCCCTCATCGCCCCCAGCACCCGCACCCCCTCCCGTGGCTTTGCGTGACGTCAGAGCCGAGGCGGGGCGGGGGCGGGGGGAGGCCTCGGGGCAGCGCTCGATGGCGCTGCGGGGGAGGGGGCGGCCCGGCCAGGTCCGGCCCTGGGCCAGGTGAGCAGGTGCGGGGCCGTCCTGCCCTGCCCTGCCGGTTTCGGAGTGGGAGGTTGGTTAAGCCACCGCCCCGCGCGGCGGGCAGGGCCGGTCACGTCACCCCGCGGGGGCGGAGGTGGCGGCATGGTGACACGCGTGGCGCGTTTTCTTCTGCCCGTGGCCTTTGGGCGCTGCGGCATCCCGCCGGAGCACTTGGGAACGTGGCCGTGGCCGCCGCCGCCGCCTCCTCCTCCTCCTCCTCCTCGTCGGTGCTAGTCGAGTCTTTTATTGTCCGCCTGTGCGGCTGCAGGTGTGACCGCCTGCCCGCGCCCCGGTGATGGCCGCAGCCACCTCCAGGCCTCCGCGGGGTCTGATCGTCCCTTCTGGGGCCCCTAAATCCATCCCCGCACTCTGCCCGACCGGTGATACCTCGCACCGGCCCCGGGCACTCAGGCACAGCCGTAGATGACCCAGGAGAGGCGGCGGGGAAAGCTGGCAGGAGCTGAGGCAGGCCTCGCCTCGCCGGACCGTGGGGAGTCAGGGCCGGCCGCCCTGTCCCGCAGCGGAAAAATCCTC
The DNA here is from genome assembly GCF_003957555.1 of Calypte anna. Classification (NCBI taxonomy): domain Eukaryota; kingdom Metazoa; phylum Chordata; class Aves; order Apodiformes; family Trochilidae; genus Calypte; species Calypte anna. Next base: position 62,360,096 of record NC_044245.1, read on the forward strand.
GGTCGAGTGTCGGGCCCCGCTGCCCGGTTTCGGGGGCCCTGGTGCGTCCAGCCGTGAGGTGAGGGCCGCACTGGGGGTGATGCCCCGCCGTGGGGAGCCAGTGTCCAGTCGAGGGTAGCGCCCTGTTGCACCGGCAGCACGCATGGCCTCGGTGGCCCTGCTCCTCTGGGATAGTTGTGGGCTGTGTCAGGAGTGGAGCCTGTTCGGGCTGCTGCTTTTCACCATTTATGAAATGAATTCTGAAAACAAAAAGGTGATGAGAACAATGGAGTAAAGCCTGTGCTCTGCAGGCTGCCCTGGCAGGGCTTGGCTGCTTGCTTCACAAGTGGTTGGACTTAAAAGTTCTCTTAAATTTGGAGAGCTTTATCTTTTGTGGCTGATAACTCAAGAATGAGGAAACCCGTGTATGCGTCTTTTTTTCCTGAGCTTTAAAAATGCTATCACTTAATTTTTAGGAGAGCTATGGCTGACTCATACAAATCTTCCTTCTCACTTTACCCTCCTCCTTCTCAAACATCTTTACATATCAATATTTGCCTTTTGGCTCAAGCCTCAGAAAACTGACAGCTTTTGTAAAGCATCAGCCTAGAAGCCAGACTGCATTCAGTATGCGCTTGGAATTAATAGTTCTTCAATGAAAAGCTTTGAAGTCTTCAGTGCAATTTCACAGGTGCATTTTTTTTAACCTTTTTTTTTTTTTTTTTTTTTTTGGGTGATGCCAAATCACAAATCTTCTGTTCTTGTTGGTTTAGGTCTTGGAGTATCAGACCTGGAGTACTGTCTTTAAATACTTGCACAGGTCTGCCATGGTAGCAGATGGCAAAATATAATTAAGGAGTAATGTCACTGCTGTCGCCTTGTGTGATTTGTTTCCTTGTCCTTGCAGAGGTAAAAGTGCTGTAGTCTGCCATGAGGTGACATGCTTCACCTACTGACTGCCTCCTAAACCCCTCAGACAGAGGGCCGGCAAGGACCAGGATTAGCCTGCTGCCAGACATCCGAGGTTTAGAGCTTCTGTGAATGCTACAGCCTTTGAAAAAATACTCTCTACTTGGGCATGTTGCAGGCAGGCCCAGGGAGGTTTTGGGGGGAACGGGGAATATGCAGAACCCACCTCCTCCTGAATAAGGGATAGTTGGCTGCAGAGGCCCAGCTCTGGGCACCCTGGTGCCTCAGATTGAGGCTCTTGCCTTGCTTTCTCTGCTGCAAGATTTTCCTCATTTTCCTCTCCCAGCCCACAACTGATGGCATGCTTTAAGTTTGACCACTTCCTACAAGAAATAATGTAAATACACCCGTAGCAGCAGAGGTACTATTCCATCTGTGTACATGGCATCTCATTTCAAATTCTCTACGATCTGGGTTTGTGTTCCTCTTAGCCTTCTCCCGGTCTTTTATGTTGCAAGTGCCTGTAAGATAGTGGGTAACTAGAAACTAGTAACATAAATCCTTTCTTTAAAAAGGAGTATTTACTTTTTGCTAACAACATGTGCTTTACTCTGAGATACTAATGGACTCCTGCTCACTCCAGCGGACTGTGAGCCAGGAATCTGCGAAAGATGCTGTCCAGAATGAATTACAACGAATCAAGGCCCCTGTGAAGAGTTTTTAATGTTCATTAAGCACTTTCACCTTCTCTTATGAGGCCTACAAAGCACATACTAAAAATGTATTACCGCTTCCTTTTCTTCAGATGTAAAGTAACAGCTAATGTTATGCATATGCTAAAGTGTAGTATAAACGTCAGCTGATTCTGTAAGGCAGTGGCATTCCCTCCATTTTATTGTTGGGTGAAACAGAAAGAAGTCTAAATTACTTGCCTGAAGCTACATACTGTAACGGTGGTGGAGGTGGAACTAATCTGTATTTCTGCAACCTCGTCCAATATTCAACCCTGTAGCTCACAGTCCCCTGCTACAAGGCATGGCATCTGCTTTACACATTTGAAACTTTCTTTTAAGATTTTCCACATCTCTGGTTATGTTAGATTATCACTAGATTTTTTAACATAATAAAAGGTGCATTTCAGTACAGATATTTTTTTTTTTTTTGAGTGATGATCATCCCCTGCAGCTGATAGAGACCAGTTGATACTGTGATGACTCAGCTGTGGGAGTATTACATAAAGTAGGTCAATTTTTAAATCTCGTCTGAAGCTAAAGAGACTCCAGGTTTAAAATTTGTATTTTGCTTAGACACACTACAGCTGTGGTCTGGTTTGAACATAACTTGAAAGTTCTTGACGAGGAGGGAAATGTTTTTTGGAGTCGATTTGTTTTTTTTTTTTTGACCATTTATATTGTAATGAATCAGTGCTAGTTAGAACCTGGGGAGGGAGGGAAAACACCAGCTGCTTTCATTTCTGAAGTTTCCAGTTTGCAGCACTCAAGTGAAAGGGAGGACTAGAGGTAATTTTAAAGTACAGAAAGGGATAGCAGAGATACGATTATTTTTTACTACAAGAACCCAGCTTTTGTGTGATTTAGCATATGTGGAATTTGCAGAGGAATACATGCATTGCTGTGAAATCCAAATTTGCATTTAAAATATTCTGGTTTTCCCTCTAGTCCTCTGCATGGCTTTCTTCCCTACTAAAAATGTAAACCAAGTCTAAATGATGCATTGTTTGCCTTAGTGGGCAGACGTCTGGAAACAATAGTGCTGATGTATTTGACTGCCTCTGTGTAAGATTAACGGGACATTAACTTTCAAGTCTAATAATGCAAATTTCAGTGTTGCCAAACCTGAGCTTCCCTTAAGTGTTTCCTGATGCTGATGGCCCTAAATGTCCCTTATGCTACAGACCAAAACTTAGTTTTTATGATCTGGCTCTTCGCCTTGAATACAGAGACCCTTAACCTGTTGTTGCAACTCTACAGAAAACCATCAAATACACCTGGAGTTTAATGTCTCGTGTATGAGGTACGGTGCACATATACTTTTTATACTTACTACCTTTTTTTATTTAAAGCATTTTTAAGCAGTAGGAAGCCACTGGAAAACTTCAAAGCTGCAAATCACTTGTAAAATTCAGGTCTGGTACGTGATGAGTATTTGGCACTGAAATTCAGATACAGGAAGTAATATGCTTGCCAAAATGTATTTGGTGTTCTCTTAGATATTTGATGGGCTGTTTTGCTGGCTCATTACTACTGGGAATATTGCATGTGATCCTTCTTATTTTTTAACACGCAGCTATTTGGGAACTCTTTTTTCATTTGTAGGAGATGGGTTTATTTTAGTGGGTCTCAAAAACATTTTCTCAATGAATCAGTAGGTAGAAGGTTTAAAACCATTTGCCGTTTCACTTGCTTGAGTTTCACACTTTCCCTCCTGTAATGACATCCTGTTCTGGTGTTGCTCCTTCAGTAATCCAGCAGATGCCTGGTATTTCCAGTGGTAGGCTGTGGGAGAGGCTTAAACCCTTTAATTATATCTGTGAGTGCTTGTTTGAAAATATACTCGTCTTCCTCTACACGTGCAGGGCTTTTTTGGTTTTTTTTTTTTTTTTTTTGTCTGTCACTTCCTTATGCAGATGAAGAGTTCGAAGGTGTAAAACGCTGTTCTTTGATGTGCCCCAGAAGCGTGGCCACAGTCGGTGGCAAAGCTTGAGCCGTGGCTGAGAGCATTGCTGTGCTTAACGCTGCGTCTTGAGGCTCTTGGCTGGAAAGCAGACGGATGGTGTAGGTGTACCCCATCTGCTCCCATGCAGAGTTTATCAGCTTAATTTATGTTGCTGCAGGAAGCTCTTCGGAGTGACCAACTTGGCTGAGCGTGGAAGATAGGAAAAAAAAACAAACCCACTCAGGTGGAAATCACTGTTCCACTGGTTCACATAGGGATGAGTGGCATCTGACTGAAAGTGCTTCAGCATTTGTGCAGCAAATGAAGCATTGTGAACCATATCCTGTATTTTCATCTGGGGGAGTAAAACCTCCTTTAATCAGACATAAAAAGGGGATTGTATGATTAAAAAAAAATGCATTGAAAACAATCAAAAGGGAACCTGTCTCTGTACACTTTCTGCACCTAGGTCAGGCCTGCAGAGCAAAAAGTAGTTTCTGATCTGTTGAGTGTCTGTATAGTTGCAGTCAGACTTTCTGACACTCCTAAAATCTGTTTAGCAAAAATGTGACCATACCCCAGAAGAGTCTCTGATTGCATCACTTCAGGGGCATGACAATCCTTTCTAAATGTCTCTCTTCTGTAATGTGTCACCTGCTTGGTCATTCCTATTTGGACTCTTCAGTCTTTTTTCTGGCAGGTCTGATTTGGTGTGCAGAAAAGCAGTGTCTGTGTCCATTATGATATTGCTGTTACTTCCTAAAGTCTGAAAGAAATGCAAAATATAAGAATAGTTGAGACACTGTGACCCGCTGCCCTACACCAGGAAGGTTTGTGGTATTCACAGCCCTGTGCTTTCAGTTCTGTGAGCTTCCCTTGCTGGTCTGACATCTTTTGAGTGATGTGATGGTTGCAGATGAGCATGTTTTGGCACATGCATACTATGATGACTGGCTAACTATATTTATAAAGTTCAAAAATAAACCGTGGAAGCTTATTGTGACATAATCTACTTATCTTAGTTTCGCACTTTGATATTGTGTTGTCTGAGCCAAGTTAGAATAACCATATATTATGAGCAATTAATTTTTTAGCTTTGCTTGCAGATTAGTTTTGAAGCAACGCATACTTTTAATTAAGAATGACTGGAGTGAATTTGGAGAAATTATTGGCTCTTTCAACTATGTCCATATGGAAATCAGCTCTGTGCCTATTTTAAAAATGGATTTATGTGAGTAGGAGTAGAGATACGTGCTCCCCAATATTTCTGGACAATGTTGTGCACCGGCGTTTTTACTTCCTTTTTTTTCCCTTCATTGCCCACAGGAACAGGACTTTCTTCCCTTCTCTTTTCCACATTTGTATGTTAGGGTAAGGACTTTATTTTCTTTTTGAAGACCGGCCTTTATTTTACTCTGAATAAAAAAATCCATTACTGTTTCGGGTAAACTTCAGCCTCGTGCTAGGCATCCTGCTAGTCATGCTGGATTTTGGGGAGTACAACCAAGACAGTAGCTTTTGAGGCTCCTCAGTGAGTGGAATTCAGTTTCCCACGGGCCCTTACAACTCCATTTAAAGAGCTGATAACCATTTTCTAGCTACGTTTGGGAATGGCCTGCATTTTTAAGAAATACAAAGAGGAACTTGCAGATGTAAAATATGTAAGTCAAGTGAATTGCAATGTACAAATATTTTTTGAGGTTGCTACTGATAAACAGGACAGAAGCCATGAGTCTTGGAGAACAGTCCAGTGGCTCAGTCTTTGAGATGTTTAAATTATTTTTATTTAGCGTATGATTTTCTATGCTGTTCTAAAACTGGGGAATTTTATGCCCCTGAAGTACATAGTCTAGAAATGGCATTTAGAGTTTTAAGTTTGATCAGGCTGCCACCATATGTTTATAGGGCTTTTTTTCTTCTTTTACAAGGTGTTTTTTTTAATAAGGCATCCCAAATATTTAGAGAAGGGATATTTCCTTCTTTCTTGCCTTTTATTTCATGGATGTTACTTTCAGTCAGTTTGTCCCACAGAGGGCTTTTTTTGTACATCAAAGTTGTAAGCCAAATCTTTCTGATGCAGTATGCATGCTAAAAACCCCATAATACAAATTTCCAACCCTGCACGCCAGATCAATTAACTTCTTAACTCAAGCTGAAAAATACAGCACTGCTTCTGTTTTGGTTTCAGCCCTACAAAACGTGGTCTGACTTTGAGTTTAGAAAACTCATAGCTGAGCAAAAAGAAGGTTTTCTGTTTTCTTTGTAAAGTTTACTGAAACTAGGCTGGTGGTGTACGCAGTTTCTTTTTGGGTGATGTTCCAAACAACCAGCCCAGTGTTAGTGTTTTTTACAGAAGGATGACATACATGGACACCCAAGATGTCATTTTCTGATAGATAGTCACATATTTCTCCTGTTTGTAGCATAGTGATAATGATGAACCTTCTCATGGCCTACTGCCATCATGCAAAATGACTCTGAAACTAGGAAATGCCCCTTTCAGTTTTGGATATAAAGCAGAAGGTAATATGTTGTAATAGTATTTCCTCTGATCATTTATTAAAAGCTGTGCTTACACACAAGTAAGACTGTAAGAAGAAGGTAGTCTTTCTGCTGCTGAGGCCTTTATCTTAAGTATGAAAAGCTTTTTACAATGTTAGTGTTTTTGTTCTAGTTATCCAACAAATAATGGAGACACAGTAATACCACCTTGTAAGACAAAAGGCTTCATGTTACTTAAAAGCTGGAGTTACAGCATGTTACAGTAACTGTAACTTGTAAATTATTTATAACTTGGAAGAAATGATGGTTGTCCTAATGGCAAATAATTATGAAGCTGGCTTTTTCACTTTTCAAGTCTGTCTGTGATGCCTTTAACCAGTTAAGACTACAAAAATAAGAAATAGGTAAGTCAAGAGAAGCTGTCCTGTCCTGTTCTAATCTATGGTCTCTGATCTGTAGTGGAAATGTGCTGGAAATGTCCCATGTGTAGCTTTTGTGTTTTGCCTTTGGTAACAACGTTGTGAATGTGGAGACCAGCAAACTGCCTAATACTGTTGTTTTATGATTAATTTAAACCTGCACTGTTCTAAAAAAAGGACTTTAGTCTTCCTCTGGTTGCCTGTTCCCCCTGTCTTTTGCAGGCCAATGTGTGTACCACGTGATAGCTCTGACCACGGGTTGGGGACTTTCTGGATTAAAACTGAACTGACAAAATATATTTGATTTTTAACATGGATTTTAATACTGCAGTTTATGATGCTCAGCTGTAACACAGTGCTTGGTCTGGGGAAAGTGTTGCAGGGACATGAAGTGGCAAGGAGATTTGATTGCTTCTGTTAGCAGTAGTGTGAGCTTAAATGGGCTGTGAAATTATGACTAAATAGGAGTCAAAATGTATGTTTTATTTTGTAGCAAACAAAATTAGCCATCCTTGTCTGTTTTAAGAGTTCTTTAGGCATGGATTTTGCTGTACTGTCCCAGTGCTGGAAGCTTGGTGAATATTAAATAATGTTGAAATGCAGTTAGGCCATGTAGGTGAAAATGAATCTGAAGATATTTGTGCCTATGGTCATGGTAGTGCCCTAATAATGTCCAAAGTGCAAAAATGGGTTAGAAGAGGGCTAAGCATGTACTTCTGTTTTTCCGTGTTGTGCTTGCTTTGAACAATTTTTAAATTCATGCAAGAGAAGAAAAAAGAATAGACATTTAAGATAGCTGTACTACTAGAAGTTTGGTTCCGCTGCTATGTCTGGTAGTTGAAGTAGTACTTTTTTTAATTTACCACCCACCCCACAATACAAGAGCTCCACTGTGGAAGTGAAGCCACCGTACAGTTCTGCTTGCTACAACGAGGACCTTCTCACAGAAGGGAGTTCCTCCAGAAATTTCCCATGTCTTTATTTGTGCTACTGGAGAATTAATTCAAATACCTTGTCTTGTTAAAATCACAAGTGGCTATTCCATGTGCAAGTGAACAGAAGTGCTGATAGCTTTTTTTTTTTTTTTTTTTTTTTGCCAGAAAGGCCAAACCATATCAAATCAGCAAAAAACAAGGTTTCCTTTAATGATAGGAACATCAGGATGCAGCATCACATGCCTTTTTCTCACCATTAAAGTCAGCACTGGTGACCCTACTGATCTTTTCCCTTCATGGTATAGTGCTTTGGCCATATCAGTACAACATAATATCCTATTATGCATACACAGTAGGATCACTGAAATTATCTGGCTTAAAAACTAGTTACGCCGATGCTCTCCTTTCTTCCCTCACTTCCTCGGCTTTAAATTCTCTGGTTTCAGTGGAAACTTGCGAACACTTCTTAGTGACAAAGTGAACAGAACTTTGGGCCATAAGGACCTCTGGCTCTGCTGAGGATTAAGAAACTGTGGAACTGCACCCCCAGTTTTGATCCAGCAAGGGGCTGTAGCACGTGCCCGTGTCTCAAATGTATGAATCCTCTTACTGACGTCAATTGGAGTACTTGGAGCCTGTGAGTTAAGCACATGCCCAAGTGCTTTTCAGGTCTCAAGATTTTGCCATTCCTGTGTAAGAGTGTGTGCAAGTATTTGTAGGCAGGAATGTTAGTTCTCTAAGAGGGTGGTAGCCACTTAATGGTTTTAGTGGCTTTACTAAGGGTAGTTCTGCCTGGGGTTTTTTTGCTTGTTTGTTTTCTTCCTTGAACTGTTTCTTTTTGCTTTTCCATTGTTTTCCCTAAATATTTTACTTAAATGTAATAACTGTTCTTTTGCTTTCCTTACTCTTCTTTTTATAGTGTGCATATGTGGACAGTACTAGCATTTTTTATGGTTCACTTGTCCCTCCCACTTCTTGTCTTCTCGTGCAGTGGTCTTACCTTTCTCTCATTTGAAGGTATTTCTCTGGTTAGGCTTCTGTATCCCTGTTGACTCTCTTTGAGGAAATGAGCTCTTCACAATGCTGCTGGCCTAATTTTGCAAGAAAGCAAAAATGAACTATTGTCACTGTAATACTTGCTTTTCCTGAAGGCCAAATGGGGAGATGAGGAAAGGCTTCTGCAGTTCATTCCATAAGAAATACTTTGGAAAGAATACTTTGGAAAGAAATACTTTGGAAAAAATACTTTACACTGTTGCTTCTTGTCTCTCAAGCCTATGTGCAATCTTAGTATTGGTTATAGAAAATACTGGTGGTATACTTACATTATGCAAGGCTCAGCAAACTGTTAATGTGCAAATACTGTGGAGGAGAAGTAGAACATGGCCTTGCTCATCTTTTTTGAAGTCCTTTTATGAACTTTTGGGAAATCAAATTCTGCTGATGTGAGCATTTAAGAAAAGCTAATTTCATAATTCACATACATTCACATACATTATTTCTAAAACATTAATATTAATGCTCTTTCAGTCATGAGCAGCATTATGGGACATGACTGACCAGTTGTTAAAGGCAGTGAGTGCACAGCCTTCATTATTGAAGGATATTTGCGGTCTCTGGCTATGACCTTCCAAAATAACTGAAGGAGGTCAGATTTCTTTCAGACTGGGTGGCAGACCAGGTATAATGATTTGTGGGTCCTGTCGCTTTGGAGAGCAGGAATACAATTTTCAGCATAAATATGTTAAGAAAAATACAGTTTCTTAAAGTCTTCTGGGTAATATATTTTCTTTGTATCATACCATTATAATAGTACTTCAGCTGCCTTCTATGTAAGCTGGTGCTATGCAGAGGAAGGAAATGTGCTTATGATGTAGGTAATCATGTTTCTTCTCCTCACAAGCATCTTTTCTTACATTCTTGTTGTTTCCTCTTCCTTTAAGGTGACAGTTACTCTTGCACTCAAGGATGCAGTGAAATTAATTCCCTGTGGCCAATTTGGAAATTACCATTTCACTAAGTTTTATGGAGGAGAGTGAAGGAACAACTATTACTTCATTTTTTCCCCTAACTTTTCTCAGGTTCTGCCAGTGCCAACTCCTTTTTTTTTTTTCTCTCCTTACTGACAGCCTATCTCTTAATGCTTTATAACCCCATGTCTACTCATACTGGATAACTCTTGAGACCATTCCTGCTATGCTGTGCCTTCTAGCCCAGATGGGACCAGGAGCAGCATTCCTGCATGCATATCTGTCTGCACTTGTCCTTATTCCCCTCTGGAACAGTGTTGAGTTGATCGCAGGGGTTCCCTTGCAAAGTAGTGAGAAGCTTAGCTTTTTTATAGACTTTTTTCTGGATATGTCTTTGCTTGTTTTGTTTTTTTTTGTTTGTTTGTTTGTTTGTTTTTTTAGTTTTAATCTTGTGTTGTGTACCTGTTCACCTTTTCATAACCATGAGTAGGTATATGGTACCAAGTTAGGAGGACTGCCTGGCTATCAGCTCTGCAGAATCCATCTCCTTCACACAAGCTCTTTTCAGAGGTGTTTATGAGCAGTCATTTTATCGCCTGCATGCTACAAGCATGACTGTAGCTTTGTCTGGGGCTTTGTCAGGGAAGCATAAGCATGCTCAGCCCTGGAGATCTAACCTGCCCTCCAGCACAGTTTGTGAAACCAAGGTTAGTGAAATGTGATAAAAATGGCCAGGATATATATCCGTGGTTGGAGGCCTGCCCATGTGGAGGATAGCTTGCCCAGAGTTACCAGTTAGGTGCCATGGCTGTCCCTGTCTTTAGTAATCTCAGTATTATTTTTCCTGCTTTTAGTTTCATGTATTCCCTCAGTCATAGCATCATGGTTGTTCTTCATAAGTTCAGCTACAGCTTGGCTGATGGACATGATAGCTTAGGAGAGAAGTGATTCTTCATCTTTAACAGTGGAAGAATATACATGAACACACTGTTGTCTTTGGAAGAAGACTTTGGAGATGTCTGTTCAAGCATGCTTCGGAAGGTGTTCTGAAATTTGCTCTACACGATCCTCTGTATAGATGATTTATCACTGTTCTTTTCCCACGGAGCAGTAAATCACATCTGGGCTGAAAGGTTATAATTTTCCCTTAAAAGGCTTCATACTTTTGCACCACTTCTCCCTTTATTCCATGCTCTCCAAATGCCAAGGTATTTTTTGTCCAGCAGAGAAGATCCACAATTTTAATCAGGAACCTGTGTGTTACAATGATAGAGCAACATAGCATATAGCACTTCAACTTCGAAAAGCTCATCACTCTGTAGAAGAGTGCCATCGAGATACTTCCAGCTGGTTTCCAAATTTCCAATCCATTGGACCTCTCAGGGATTAAATCTTCAATAAATTTGATTCTTTGATAAAACCAAGGATCTGCAGTTGATCTGAGGGAGTTAATATGTAGTTTAATTTCAACACACATGAATAATGTCAAGCCCATGCATAAACTAGTCTAGTTAAGGAAAAGAACAAAATAATAGGTGATCTCTTGAGGCAGCCCTTTAGAAGTAACATCTTATAAATTTTTAAGCACATAAGAAGGAAGATTGAAGAGCTGGCATTATTTGAGATGAAAGACTGTGAGAACACTTCTAAGACTAACTGACCAAACTGCTGTTCAGTTTTGAAAATAAGGACAACATCTCGTAAGGGAAACCTCAGTTTTAGCAGACTGGTTATCAGGGCTGCTAATCCTGTCGTAGATAAGAGAGTATAAAACTGTCAAAACCAGGGTTTTAAATCTGCATCTCCCAGGTTGCTGGGTTGCTGTTATTTGCATGGCGCTTTTTTTGTGTGTGTGTGTGTGGGTTTTTTTTTTTTTTTCCTCCTAAATTGGTTTGGTTGGTTGTGCAGGAATTTCCTGAAGAGAAACAAAGACTGTTTCCACAGTGATGTGATCTTGAGGTTCTTGAAGGTTCAAACATAAGCTCCTAGTCTTACCAGTTGGAAAACTTTAGTTATCTTCTTGTATTCACGTATTTCGTACTTGGTTCATGTCACAGCATAAGAAAGTTCTCTGAACTCTCATAAGAAGACAATGTTTTCTTGGTCTGTCAAATCTCTTTCTTACTGCCAGATTAACTTTGTGGTTTGGGGGACCAATGCAAATATTACTAGGGCTTAACAACCAACCTACCTTTGGATGGTGATTACTGTTGTGATTAAAAATGATATAAGGTTGGTTGCTCATTGATTTATTCTTTTTGGCCATCTTCCAGAATGAAACTGTAACTTCATTATGTAAGAGTTTCGGAACAGTGCAGAGCTGTCGATTTATTTCCTTCAACTCTTACCAAGCTGACAGCTTGCCTTTGAAGGGTCATATATTCAAAAGATGCCAACTGGATCTCACTTCATTTTAGCCAAATGTGGCACAGAGTCTGAAGTTCATTTTCTTCCCTAATACTCCCCCCTACCCCCTTTTCCCCCTACTTTAAGTTTTTTACCTTCCCCTTCCCTCCTTTCAGTTCCTCCTAATGAAAATAAAAAAGGCCTGAGAACAGAGTTAATGCCATAAATAAATGGAATTACTTGATGATTTTTTTTTTGTTGTTGCTGCCTGTAATTTTGGTTTCTGTTAGCAAGACTTCAGTTTCTCTGGCTGGGTCAGTCCTGCATTGTGGAGAAATGACAAGGGTTCAAAAATGGTAAATGGAAGGTATTTTTCATCTTGCTATTTATTTGTGCTAACCATACTCCTAACTCTAAGTTAGCTGATCACTTCCACATCGCTCCTTGTGACTTTTGTTTTCCTCCTCCTGCTTCATCTCCTCTGCACTTTTGATGCCTTTACTTCAGAAGTCACCATTTGGAAGCCTCTGTGAAGTCATAATCAGGAAGTCTACGTACTTAGCTGAGTACCCTCTAAGAAGAAGGAAAAATGGCAAGGAAGACAAACCATGAACAGTATCTGCCTGTGTGATCCTTGAAATTAGAAAGCGTATTTCTGTTGCAGTACCCAGAGAAATAGTTTCTTCACATTGAGAAGTCATGAGCGTAAGATTAAAATTTTTTTGTGTCAGTGGGCTAGCCTTGAATTCTTCTAAGTGTTTTACACAGCTGCTTGTTTGCATGAGTCTGTGAATTCCTGGAAAAATACATATTGCTGTCGTTAAGTTTTAAAGAAGTGCTCTTACTAACTGCACTATATGAGCTGTATAGTCAATTTTCTAAAGTGGATAACTGTGTTTGGATTTCTCTGGCTTCTATTTTAAACATGATGTTAAATACAAGGAAAGAATAGTTTAAGTTCTGAACCAATGCATTCTGTCTATGAAAACTATTTTTCAATTAATTACTTTCAAATTACTTTTCCTAAGTTATTGCTGACTCTTTTTTCAATATATATTTATATACATGTAAAGTGGAAAAATAATATAATCAATATGTGACTAAGTATTACTATTTAATGCATTAAGTTATTTGCTTTAGTTCCCAGAAAAGTTCTATTATATGTAAGCATGTCCCTAAGAGTCTGTCTCAAATTCCTTCTGATATCCTTCTTATATTTTTGGTAGTTATTGAAAATTTTATCTGTTTATACATTAATTTAATAGATTTGTCAGATATTTTAGAATTTTAGTGTGGATTTTAACGTGCATTCTTAATTTTGTCTTGTTTCCTGCTTCAGCGATATTCTGTAATTACCTGATTCACTGTGGTTGTATGTAAATGAAACGATGAAATCTGTTGTCAATTAGCAATCAATGTGGTATCCGTATTTTTAAATGCTATAAATTGCCTATTAGAGCTAATTTTCCAGGGCATCTCTATCTCCATTCTTAATGTAACGCAGAATATTTTACAATAATGCCTAGGTTAACAATGATAGTCTTGCTGTATTGTGCAAAAAAGGCTTCTGTGCAGACCCAGCTGGGTTTCAGGCTTAATTCATTGCTCTATGGTGGGATCACCACAGCTGCTGTGGGGCCTTTACAAATGCAAAAAAGCTGTCAGTGTTTGTTTCATCAGATGCATAAGTGATGAGGCCAAGTTGAGGAATCCATTCCAGTGCGCGGTGTGCATGCTGGAGGCATTATTGTTTACAGAATTAGTGACTTAATGCTTTAAAATACACGGTGCGTGTTTGCCTTAGAGCAAAATATTTTAAGAGTAAGGCGGGTTAAGGATCCTCTTCAATTTAGTCCCCTCTTCTAACAGCGTTTGCCCTGACTCATGTAAACGTGTCTCTGAATTACTGAGCTGTACCTGCCTTGGTCGTAATTCAGCTCTCCTCGTCTCCTCTGCATCATTTTTGCTCGTGCTTTGATGATCGCAAGCAGTCACAATTAAATAATTGCACAACTTTAATGCAGCTTCTGCCCCCCCCCCCCCCCTTAGTTGTGAAGCCGGAGGAGTTGTGCTAACAGCCCCCTATGGTCACCCAGAGTCAGGGTCCTTCTTTCGGCTGTCAAGGCTTGAACCAGGTTCCTCGCAGCCAATTAGAGAGTAACGATGATTGGTTTCAGAGGGTGCTGCTTAAGAATGCAAGGCATGCCTCCGCGGTGGGGCAGGCACAGTTTCTCCACCAGTTCTCCTTTCCTTTAGGCTCCAGGAATGTAACGTGGGGCAGGGCTTTTGCTTACATGACACCAGGCTGGCTTTTGGGGGGGGGGTGTGAAAGGAGGGAGGGGTCAGGTCTCGAATGGTTTTTCTGCGGGAGCGTTCATGTGATCTTCCAGTCTTTGTTGCAGTCTGTTGGCTGCCTGTGCGAGGTTTCATTAGGGCACACCACCCTTCCCCGTATCGTGTAACTCCACCGATAATAGGCATTGCAGGAATTTTAACTAATGCGCTGTTTAAGCCGTCGTCGCTCTGATTTTATTAAATGTGCTTGCAGCGTGGAATTTTGCTAATGCTGCAGAGTGATCTGTTATGCAAATGGAATGGAAGAATGGGCTAGTGGGGATTTGCTGTCTGTATATTGGAGACCAGTCTGTTGCATTTGGAAATAAAACGAGCTAAATGGTGTCAGTGTGGCAGCCTGCTGCTGAAAAATGTTCATGCAGCTTTTTTTTTTTTCTTCTTTTTTTCTGGCTGGGGGTGCAGTATTGTCATGGGAGCTCAGTTTGGTGTGTAGGGAGGCTGTCCTGCCTGGAAGCCTGCTTGCTGCTTGCCAGCATTTCAGCGGGCACATCCAGGGTGAGTCAAACAACGTGAGTGTAGGATAGCTTAGGCACAGGCATATACAAATCAGATTATGAGATTTATTCTGGCTGGTCGTCATGGCCGGGCAAAGCTGTGTTCTCACTTAAGCTCTTCTGCCATAATGCAGAGGCAGATTCCTACGCAGGAGCACATGTTTAGCTGGGAGCACACGGGTGTTTGTTGGCCAACCAACCCACTGGCCTGTTGCTGAGGCAGCAGTGTTCCTGGCGTGATGTGTAAGGAAGACACAGGAGTCCTGCCGGGTGCAGTGGGAAGGCCGGGAGTTCGGCTTGGCTTCCAGTGTTGTTGCTTCACCGAGGCACATGAGCTGCTGTCTGCCCAGCAGACACAAGTGAAGGGTTTGCCTCTTCCCGGCGCTTCTTGCAGCTTTTGTGGCCTCTGTGATCTATAGGCTTAGGCTCAAAACATGACCAACCTCCTCTTCTCCTGGTGTTTCACAGGGAAAGTTGCTTGCAGTGCTTCCTCTGACAGCACTTTGTAGCTAGAAAAGCAGCAGCAGCCGAAAGAAATCCCCAGGTGGCAGCCAATGCCCTGCACCCCTCCCTTTCCCCCTCCTCATGTAGTGTTGCTGCAAGCACTACCATTTAATTCACTTGCAGTCTCTGTTGCTATTTTATTATTTGTTGTTTGCTGTGGGGGCTGGGAATGGTGTATGCGGGCTGCTTCAGGGGTGCAGTGTGGAGAACAGCAGCTGCAGGGGTTTACCCAAGACCTGGAGGAGTTGAGCAGTCAGTGCTGGGTCTGGCCCCCCTAAACTGGGAGAAGGAAGATAGCAGGTTCTAAACTGGAGCTAATGGGACTCCAGCATAGCGCAATTCTCTTGACAGGGATGGAAATGGGTTGAGGTTTTTTTAGGGAGGTGTATGAAGAACAACCAAAGCCTCCCTGTCAAAAGATCTGCTCAGCTTCATGGTGCAGAGTTTGGTTTGATCTCTGAGGTCCCTTCCAACCCAGCCAATTCTATGATTCTATGAATGAAAATAAAGTGTCTGAGCACATCACAGGCCATTTGTATTTTGAGAGCACAGTGCAGCCTCTGGTGATGCTTGCAGAGGCGAGGCTGCGCTGGGAAGCAGTGTGTGCAACGTGTGGTGGGTGGGCCACTACATTAATCTCCCTAGGGTGGAAACGCGATTTTGTGAGACACAGGGAATCCTCACGGGCAGAAAACGGGTGCTGGAGCAGCAGGAGGTAATGTTTGTGCCCATAATGTGGCTGTTCCCAGCACACAGGCTGCTTTCATGCCTCATCCTTGCACAGTGAGCAGAAGTTGAGCAGGGACAAGGCTTCTGTGCTGCCAGGAACCCCAGTAAGAGGCCAAATTCTGTCCTGAATGCCAGGAGTGCTGCTTCAGGGGATGGGGGGCAGACAAGCCCACCTTCTGAGGTCTTTCTCAGCGCTATTTTTCTTCCCTCTGCTCTTCTGTAAGTCAGGTGGCAGAAACAAAGGAACAAGTGATTAAATCCAAAAGATGAAGCAGAAAAGGTCTTTTTCTCCTTCTCCCAGGACACTCTCCCAGGGTAGTGAGCTGACTGCACTGCACTGCCTGTCCCTGCAGTGACGGCTGCTGCTGCATCCCTGCCCATTGCCGCATCCTTGCGTCCCCAGCCAGTCCTGGCTAATCTTGGAGTTTGAGCTTAGAGATAGAGCTACTTTATGGGAATATTTTGAAAAATGAAACGAAATTATCTACAGTATAATTTCTTTAAAATAAAACACTTCACACGCATTCTTGTAACCAGGCTTTAGAAAAAAAATCAAATGTTGAGCCAAATCAACTTTGTGGTTTCCTGTTGCCCTTTGGGTTGCTGGTGCCATGCCAAATCATGTTGGTACAGAAAATGCTTTAGTACTTACATATATCCTTGGATACATTTAGAAGTTCTGAAAAATGCAGTAGTGATGTTTGAGTTATAATAAACATTTTCATTATTCTTACTTACTAAGAATTCTCCTCCCCTCCAATATGCTAAGCCACTGAGGAAGTAATGGAAACTGGAATTCCAGCTTTGTATTTAGACTTGTAAATGCATTGGCTTTGGAAGTTCTTTGTAATTGTTAATGCTGATGTTTGCTGTGCCAGTGTGGGAATGTATTTCATCATAGGAGGCTGTGTTAAGCAATTGTCCCCTTGCTAGTGAATTGACTCTTGATAGAGATGCAGGAGAGCTTATTTTAATTAGGCTTTGCTTGAAAACATGGCTCAATGTACTAATTGAGGTAGGTGCTACTTCCCCATGGACTTCTCACAGTGTTAATGCAAAATTGCTCAATGTTTGCTTTTTAAGTATACTTCTGTCCTATTTGTATGAAAGACAATTGTGTGGCAAGAACTTTGAAATTAAAAAAAACTTGAAGCAGCACATAGGTAAGAAATGGTATATTAAAACACTTAACTGGAAAACACTCTACTTGGATTTGGGGTGAGGAACATGGAGGTAATGTGGTGTCACCAATGAAGCAGTGAGGCTTTGGAGGCAACAAATTGGCCTTGGGAAAGCAGTAATGAGCACTGAAAACACCAGTGCATGTTCTCTTAGGTGATACATGTCTTTTTGTTTGATACCCACTGTGGCTGGTGTGCTCACCTCTTCTTGTAGCAATTTTAACCTAGGAAAGAGCTGCTTTCTGTGCTTTGACTGCATGAAGGCATGTTAGTATGTGGCTACCCAGTCTGCTTTTCTTTTGAATAGCTTAGCTGATGTTTAAGGCTGAGAGAAGTGAGAAGCAAAATCATGAAAATCTTTCAGATGTTTTAATTAAAAGTGATGGAACTGGAGAATTAGAGCTGCTTCTGTGCTAGGATGGCTTATTCAAACATGCAGCTTAACCAGTTAGACTGCAAGGTGGAAAATGCTAGAGATTGTGTATCTGAATTAAGTAATTTTAATTTGGTCTTTCATCTGTGTCATTACCGAGGGATATCCTGCAGGCTGGTTTAATGAACTCAATCTAGGGGTGTGTAGAGGCACATCTCTTTGCTTGACAGCAGCAAGATGGCATGCTATGACTGGCAGACATATCTTCAGCTTGTGTAATTGTCTGCTCTTGTCATATGATGACAAATGGAGTGATGATCATATTAAACAACAAAAAAGTTCAAAGTAACACAAAGGCTCTGAATAAACTCTTGGAATCAAAGAGATTCTCACATGACAGCATGTCAGCATGGGTATTTTTAGCCTGAATTAATGCAGCTATAGGAAATTCCCCTCCCCCAGAGAAGTATTACTGCTTTAAGTTAAATGTCAGTCAGAATTTTTGTAATTTTTTTAGTTTACTAAGCAAAGTTTTTCTGTTGACTGACAAATCTGATTTTTTTTAAAACGAGTCTCTTCCAAAACTAGATGCAGCAAGGATGAGATCATGCAGAAATTTTCATCAGGAGCAGAGCATAGCTTGGAGTTTTGGCAAATATGTTTGAGGGAAAGAGAAATTTCCTTCTTTTTTTACCTATCCAGTTTTCATTCTCATTATGAATTCAAGCTAATGCATTTCAGTGCATTATGGTATGAGGTTTTAAGTTTTGCAGAATAAACTGTCTTCCTCATCAGGCTGAAGTCAAGTATTCCATCGAGAAATCTTACTCCTTTTGTGGATAAGAAGATTCTGCAAAAGGGAAGCACCCTTCAGAAAATCCAGGGAAGCTGTTTGGGAACAAAATACAGTTTTAAAGCATTAGGGTGCAGGAGCTGCAAAGTAAAGAGCTAGTAGAACAGAAACGTCTTTTGCTTCCCCCTCCCCCCTTAATTTTTTCCATAGGAACCGGGTCTAAGTAGAGTTAACCATAGGGGAAAAATGAGTGATGTAGCTTACCGGTTTTATTCACTTCTTGGTGCTTGCAGTTCTACTTTGGTTAAGATTTTTGTCACAGTTTTAATTCAATGTGGTTTGGGTTTTTTTTTTAAACTTTCTCCATTCCTCCCCCCCTCCTTCCCCAATCTTTTGGTCTTCTGGCAAGGAATAATGTTTTTAGCAATTAAAAAACCCACATATGCTACTACATGTGGAAAGAAGAGGAAAACTTCCTCTTCTAAACATTCTTCCACACACCTAATAGAAAATGGCTTTAGTTCTGGATTGCTGTCCAGTATCCCAGTGTCCTTAAATTCCAGCCCCAGCAGCACATATTAGATGCTCAACTCCTCAAAAGACTCTTTTAGGGCATCTACCGTGGAGCTGGGTCTTGCTGCCATGATAGATGAACGGCAAAAGAGAGTGCCAAGTTCAGTCAGCAGTACCCATCTCAAAAAGGGTCTTAAGTACAGCCTTTTCACCTTGTTGAGTCAGTAAGTGGCAGGAAAATGCTTCCTCTTTGCTATTTCTGAAGGATCCATAGTTTACTTCTGAATTTGAAAAAATTTACAATGGTCCTGTAGTAGTTGAACTGTAATGAGAGTAGTGCCTTGCACATGTACGCTTCGTTAGCTGGTACAGCTGGGACTCTCAATTTCAGCAAAAAAGTAGTTAGTCAAAAAAGTGCCTCTGTAAAAATAGCACTGTACTACTCAACAGTTAAACCTGTGCAAAATCTGTCACTTCACTAAATGTATATCAAGTTTCTTAATGCATTGAGAGAGCCAATTCTTATTAGCCGTTTTACTCTTAACATTGTGCAGCTTCCACCTTCTGCAGAAATTACATTTATCTGCTGCTTTGATACAGGTATGAGTAAGGACATAATTGTATGAAGAAAATGTGTGACATTAGAAAGCTTAATTATAATTCTATACCTAGTTTTTTGTACAGTTCCTTGTCTATTTTAAAAAATGTCGTAATAAATCATTTTCCCATATAGAGGAGAGTCAAAGGAGTAGGAATCATTTTAGACTCATATTCATTTAGAGGTTGACCAGGCCTGAATCTTAGAATTGTTGCAGGAAATCCAGTTGATTCACAGTCTCAGAACTAGAGAAAAATAATTTTTCTCTCTTTTTGTGTTAGTATGTTTTGGTATGAAGGGCCACAGAGAACTGGTAAACCTGAACTCTGCATTTCTGCCAAAGCTGCCTTTTGAGCATAGAAGTACCTGGAAAGGATCTGCTGCCTTAACCCTCCTCTCCTTTTAGTAGCGAGGAAAATTTAGAAGTAGAGTTGATGTAGCCTAAAAAAGGAATAGATAATTGGGCTTATTTGCTTGTTTTATGTCTTGAAAAATAAGCAACAGGTTAAGTGGAGATGTGATTCAAAATCTGGATTGTTCATGCAAAGATGACAGGAAAGATGGGGATAGAGGGCTTTAAAGTGTGAAACAGCAGAGAATAATACAAGAAGTGCAAAGATGGAAATGACCAAACCAACACAGTAATTATAGAAATGCTTTCTTTGAAATACTCTGATGGTATTCATCAATGTGGAGTGAAAAAACATTGAAGTAATGGCAAAAAAATGAGAGTTTTTCACAAGGCATTTTAGCTCAGAGGAAGATTTGTGTCTGTGATATTTTGTTGGAGGAACGGGCAAGATTTGTCCCTGGTATGAATGCTGGTGCCTGCAGAGGGGTTGAAACATCTGATAACTATATTGTATTTTGAGTGTTGGGCAGTCAGTCAGTAAGTTGCAGTATTTTACAGAACTGTTCATGCAGTTGTGTGAAGAAGGGTGGGGGCTGGTTCTGTTATGAGTCCAACAGTAAGGGGAAGAGAGTGATAACTCTAAAATTGTCTAGCTTCAGTTTGACTACAAAAGGAAAGTGTTTAGAAGCAAGATGGGCAGCATCTTCAGGGACTCCAGAAACTAGCATGTTTACTGTGGTAAACAGTCAATTTACTCCAAATCTTGCAGATGATTTCCATGTTGTTTTTAATCTGAGATTCATTTCTATGCAAACTGGTGCTTTACATGTGTTGGATGTTATTGTTGACAGTCTTGCCAGCACCTAGTCAGGTGCTCTTGGTTCATACCACTCATCTCAGCCACTTGTGAAATTGCCATATGTTGGTCAAGATGATTGCATAGCATCTTTATAGTTGAGCACTATGAATTTGGAGTTAGCTCAGAAAGCATCTTCTCTGGTCAGCCTCTCCTCATATTTATTTCTGTTACTAATGGAATATATATATGTGTGTGTGTGTCTATGTATGTATGTCAATGACCCAGGTAAGGTGAGGTTTCTAGCAATTTGAGAGTCCAGTTGGGAAGCTACTGATGATTGATACAGAAGAAGCTCTTTTAGAAGGCAGCCACTGTAAGCTGTTTTTCTGTCTGCCTTTCCTTTTCCTTCATATTACTTTAGATAGCTTTTACCCTTCTTTTTCTGTCTCTAATATTTTTGCTACTTTTCTGATGCACATGTATTCTTCAGACAGCAATACAGGATTATGGGATCCCAGATGGATTAGATTGGTGGGCCTTATCCTTGCTGTCCGATACATAACACAAGAAGAGTTTGTAAGCAGTGCTGCAGGCCTGGTCATAAATTTTAGGTCAGGACTGTGTAAACGAACAGGTTAAACGTTTGATTTTTCAAAATAATAATATATGTCTTCTGCCTCTCTGACCTTTTTCCTTCCTTTTATCTTCTGCTCCCCTCTTTCCAAAGAAATTCTCTTCTACAGTTTCAGTGTAAAAATGAGTTCCAGACTTTTTAAAAGGCCATGTATTGCTGTGTTTTGGTGTGTTACTGCGATTTATTTTACGCTAGTTTCCAGGACTTCTGAAACTCTCCTGAATTACCTCTCAATCCCAAGCTTGTTGCTACAACCAATGTACTGATTGAGTATGAAAATGCATTCATTTCACAGCATAATTGGTTACCTCTTGGTGATCGTGAAGCCATCTATGTGCATTAGAATCATGTAAATAATCTGGGAAGAATCCTTTCCATTCTGTAGGCAACTCTGTTTAATAAAAATGTTAATAGCTGTTACCTAGTGGCAGGATTAGTCCTTGCCATAGCTTTCAGAGGAGAGGTTGAGTGCCTGGAGGATGTAAGCAGTGCAGCCAAACGCCTCTGCTACCTACTTCAGTGTCATTTATGGAACTTTCAACTGTGTGCTAAGGAAGCATAAAGCAAACGTAACTGTATTATTGCTCCTATTATAACACTTCAGTAGGATAAAAAGAGAGAAAAAAACTTCAATAGCTCTGATGATAGCCTGCCAGAGTAAATGTTGGCTCAGGAGCAACAGTAGTAATGTAGCTTTTTCTCTAAATCTGTTTGAGTTAAATGAGAGCGTGGCCATGCTGAGAGATCAGTTTCTGTGTAGGGCCATCTCTACTGCTTCCAGGGTGCTCCAGATTCTGTAGTTCTACCATCCTCTGCATCAGGTCTGGTCTGAGGTGCTCTCAAAGTCTCCAGCAACAGTGGGGTTCACATTGCACGTGATATCAGAGGGAAGGGAGGGTGAGCAGGTGAAATTTTGCACTGAAGTATGGAGCTCACTAATAACAATTTTAATAATAATAAAAAAAGATGTGAAGAATGCAGGCTGTCGTGTGTCTGATTGGTATCTGATATCTGTTTTTAGAGTTTGTGGGCATGAGTTCAGCTTTCTTCTGATTTTAGAGCTAAGACACTTCCACTTTCAGGACTGTATAAAGAGAGGCATCTCTGAAATATGTGAGGAAATGACCAATTTTAGAATTTAAATTTGAAAGGTGTAGGTGTGAGTTAAAATCTTACTTGTCTAGTTTATTTTGGGATCAGATGGAGAAAAAGGTCTGCAACAAAGCCAAAGGTTTCCAGAGCCTATGGAGAGATGTTACTACTGCCAATGGCCGTGGTGATGAGATCCCTTTACTCTGACTGAGTGGGAGGTTTCCTGCTACTTTTCATCTTATTTAAACAGGGAGGGCACTGGACTAGTCTTAAAAAAATTTAGCACTAATTTTTCTAGAACATAGGTATTAAGTGGGAGAGGAGAGTGTAGTTGAATGAGGAAACTTTCAAGATGAAAGGAGACATGAAGGTAAATGTGAGTCAGCTTGATTTTTGGGTTAAATATTGTGATTGTTATAGCAAATGGTCTAGTAGTCTATTCAGTAGTGCCAAGAAACCAAAAGACACATGGAAATCAACCAGTTACAAAACCAAGCGTTTGATTATTAACAAAGAAAAATTGCAGTAGGCCTTTCACAGATGGACCCACAGACACTGAATGGGCTTGACCTTTCTGTATTAATCCCACTCAAATTTCAGTTAAATCTTTGAGGTAAGATCTTAATCTGGTGGAAACTGGTAACTTAATTGTAATGGATGTCTGCTGACTAAATTCCATCTCATGGCATTATTTACTTTCAGTCCTGTGTAAAAACTAGTATACCCAATGCTGCAGCATGACCTGGGAGGGAAGGAGGGCAGGAGGGCAAGAACTAGAATGGAAAGGGTAGCTAAGAGTTATGTATGCATACAAAAGAATGTATTATGGGATCTTTTAAGGTGAAGGATAATAAATACAGAAGATGAGATAATTTACAACATCACAAAGTGTTGTTCTTTGAGATAATCAGCTGTAGCAGTGAGGATTTGTTGGGCATGTGCTGTTGCAGTATTGTTTAATTTATATACACTCCTTCCTAGTAAAACGTGTTAGTACCACTGTATCTTAGTATGGTTTCCTGCATCTGTCTCTTACAGCATTCTAGTTGGAGACAGGATTACAGTCTTGGGAACCTCTGTTGCACACATGTCTGTGCACTGCTCACGAAGAAGCAATCACAGTAACTCATAAATATGTGCACTCGTCCTCCAAAGACATATAAAACATATTTGAGCTATAAGGCTATACAAACATGAAGCAATGCTGATGACGACATGCAAACCACAAGGGGAAAGCTTGACTGGCTCGATCTTTTTAGAACCTGAAAGTGTTTGCATAGCATTGTTACTTGGCTGTGTTTCTTCCTTGATAGATAGATAGGTAGTTAGGTATCAAAGACTTGAGTGGAATGCTTTCTTCAGCTGTATCTGTTAAATCATAGCCTACTGACCAGTTTTAACTTAAAGTCTTACAGTTTTCTACTTCTCTCCACCTTGCTAATTAAAGTTGCAAAATATGGATTGAGCAATAATTCACCCCAAGGACCAGAACACACAGGTTCTTGGTCTGCCAAGGTCCTCCTGTTGGACATTGTGCAAGAAGAGCCATGTGTAGCCTAAAAGGGATGCCTATATGTTATGTGTTGCAGGTCACGTGCAGTTTTATAATCAGTGCATTCCTGTGCCAGAAGTAGTTTCAAGCAATGTTGGATCATGTGTGGGGTGAAGCTGGACATGATTATGGCCAGAAAATATATTGCTAAATATGTTGCTGTGCTATGAGGGAGACACTGAATGAGTCTTGTTTGTTTGTTTATATATTTTCAAGCCAGATACTGTTTCCTTTCTATGCTACTTCCTTTGTCAGATTGGCTTTCTCAGACCACAGGATACAACAAAGTTTTCTGATTTTTATCATTTTACTTTCTCTGTGTTTAACATGTTAAAACGCTTCTAGAATTATATCAGCTGCAACCTGCAGGGGTTTTTTGGTGATGACTGTATTAAAAATTTGCTGTGTTCTTTTCTCTGCCCATACTGTTGTAATAATAATGAACTTCACCAAATTCATCAGGAAGTATTGCTTTAGAATTTTGTAAATTTGTGGTTGTGTATCTTGAGGCTGCAGGGGTGTGGCAGGGCTGAGGATTGGCCTGTTTTTTGGACAAAACAGTGGGTAGTTGCAGCAGAATTAAATTGGTGTTGTTTCTATGACCAGACAGAAATACATGTAGTTGTTAATATGTAATCAACTAATAGATTGTTAAATAGAGAATTGAGAGGATATGTTGCATTACCTGTGAATTCCTGCAGTAGCAAAGCTGAAGTTGATGCTGCTTACAGCAGCCAGGTGGTGGAGTTAAGGTTGGTCCTGTGTCTAAGGTGCCTCTGTCTCAGAAAAATAACAACCATGAGTATTTCCCAACAGCTGGAGCATAGAGGCTTTAAGAATACCAACACATGCCATATGGTGAAACACACCAAGTGTCATAGGTTGGCAAAAATTGCTTACTTGGTTTTACTGCATCATGTAAAGGCAGGAAGTATTTTTACTGTGAATTTGGAGCAGCATGCTTTGCCCTTCTCGAGTCACGCAGGAAAGTGTGACTGCATCTTTAATTTCCCCTGGGCACAGCTACCAGAAATAACCCAAGTAGAGGTCTGTCCCTGGAGCTGCACCTCTGGCCCACTTCCCTGCTGCCACAGCAAGTGGTGTCTCTGTCTCAGCTTTCCAAAGCAGATGCAGCAGTAGTGACACCTGAACTATGCTGACTTTACCCCTCTTAGTAACTAAAAAGGTCCTTCAGTTGATGGACCAGACAGGGCTGGGCTGTCAGCCATGGTGTTTTTCATTTAGTGATGTTTTGCAAAATATTTATCATATTGTTCTGTTCTTCCTTGTATTTGTGGAAGGAGATGACTGCTGACATGCTTCACTTGACAGACCTTACGAATGGCATGAAATTGGTTGTGCGTTCCTTTGGCAGAGGTTTTGTGCTTGAACCACATGCATCGTGGTGGAGGGTAAAGAGGGTTCATTCCTTAATTTTTGCTGAATATGTTGTATGTGACTTTTCACATCTTTAAGTGCTGAGAGAAGGAGCAGAGACAAAAAGAGAGGAAAAAAATGGCTAAAACTAGTCAGCTGCAGCTGTGGGCAAAGTTACAGTGCTTGATGAGTGTCTTAATGTTTGGTTTGACTTTGTACCGGTGAAACTGATAGCTGGTTGGGATGTTTCTTTCTGGGAGACCCATATCTTAACAAAGCTTTTCCTGTTGTCACCTAGCTGTGCTGATTTCTGTTGCCGTACTGACAGGACAGTGGCACCATCCCTGCAGGGATTGTAATTAGAAGATCTTTGAGCCTGGCAGTTCATGGGTGTTGCATTTTTAAAATGGGTAAAAAAAAAAAGCTGTTTTACAACAGCTTCGCTAACACCTACTTCGTTTTAAAGAGTGTTTAAAAGGAAAATGTGCTTCACTCTAACAGCTGGATGAACAAAAAAATTTAAATGCATGTTGTTCATTCACTGTTTCTCTCCGTACAATGAAATGTAGATTTAAGTTTTGAGTGCAAACCTGTCTTGGAGAACATTTTGTTCAGTGTCATACCCTGTAAATTCAGTCTATAGAGAGTTCCTAAAGCAAGTAACGGATAGATTTAGGGGATTAAAACCCCATACGCTTTTGAATGGAAGCCTTTTTATCTTAGAATGCAAGGAATTAATTCTTCTGTCTCTAAAAAGAAGCACATTGGCTCTTCTTTCCAACTTGGCAGCTAAATGAAGGTGGTGCAGTCAAAATTAAGCAGCTACAAAAAACCGAAACATATTGGTTGTGAATCTGCCAAAGGTGGCCAGCTGTATTGCTATTTTCAGCTAATTCTATGCACTTAGTCAGAGTTTTCACTTAAATTAAAGACTAAAGGTATACTTAGTGATCATTAAGTTCTCCTCAATAAAAGGTTTTGTTCCATGCTTTAGGAATGGGGTGGCAGAGAAATAGAAGGTAGCCAGCTAACCATTATTGTGTCTTTTTGCTATGATAAAATTTGAGTCCCTGTGATCTTTGGAGATTTTAATTTGTACTTTGCAATAAATGCCCCCCTCTTGTTAGAGCCATGTCATTCCAATTCTGACTTCTTTCCTTTGGTGGTTTTTTTTTTGCAGACAGAAGGAGACATTGGATACATGTGAAAGGGCAACACTGTACAAATGCTTGTGTGAAAGCTACTGATACCAAAAGCTTTATTAAATTACCCTGTATGAGAACCTCCCAGTCTGGGTATCCCGACTCTATTTGGAATGAAGGGTTCCTAGAGTTAAAAGGCTGCTGGTCTTTTAACCACCTAGATTCTGAAGTTTTTTGAAATATATTTTGCAAACCTATTTCTGAGGGAATAAGAAAATGGAAATCAAATAAACAAGGTTCTCACCTGGCCGTGCAAAATTTTAACGTTTCTCTGAAACATAGGTAATTTAGGAAAAAAAGACAAGGGCAAGCAAGAAGTGGTGGATTTGGTTTTATAAGGACAACTAGAAGAGTGTATGTGCAGCTTTTATTTATTAATAAAAAACAAAACAACTCAGTCTTAGAAAAAATCCTATGGTCATTTGTGATTTTTTTCTCATTTCATGCTTTTATCTTTCTCTTAAATTCTATTACGGGATACTTTCCTGCTGTCCTTAGTTTAGAAAGCACCTTGTGAATTTTGAGCCCTGCAAAATTTGTGGCACTCTTAACCACTGTGGGGTGACTTAAAATGCTCTGAAAAAGATGAACTCTATGTCACAATCTAGCAAATTCCTTTTAAAACGTGATCAGGGCAGCAGCCACAGCCTCCTGGCATCAGTGGGGGTGTTTCACAGCCCCCCAGTCCTGCAGAATTAAGTAATGCATTTTTAGTGGTGCCCTTGCATTGTTCCTGTGGCTCTGCATCAGATGGGCTGTGCTCAGCCTAGCATTGGGGTGCACTTTTGACTTTGTCCCACAAGGGCATTTAAAAAAGGAAACCACCTCCCCCATGCAGCTGCACAATAAATATCCTGGCAGGTTGCAGTCCATAAACTCTGCTATAATTTTGCAATTTATGACTATGTTGTTATTTGTCAAGAAAAACCACGAGCAAGTCTTTTTGTAAAGGAATGCAAAACGCTAAATAGGGAAATCAAAAGCACTGCTGGATTTTTTTAGGAGGTTTGTATTGATCGCCTTGCACTGGAGGTTGAAATGGGTGATCTGTGGTGTGTTTGAAGCGTGACTGAGAGCATTTGCACTCTGCTGATTTATTCTGCAGAGGTGCAAGTTTGGCTGGCGTTGCCTTAGTGCTTGCTACAAGCTGTTACAGTGTGCTGCCTTAAAAGTAGTCTGTGGCTCTCAAGGTTGCTTCTAGACTCAGTGGGCTGTAGAGATGTCCCGTCTCTTGTGGGCCGGGACTGTGGGAATTGTTTGACCTGTGAGTGTTCATGCACCAGTGCCCAGTGGGGCTGGCATTTGCTGAGCAAGCAAATCCCTCTCACACACATTTTTGATCATGGATACATCCCTTGAGGATGTATAGGATGCTTTTGACAGCCCTACCAGGACAACAAATGTTGGGGTGATATTGGGCAAACCTTTGCAGAGGAAATGTGCTGATCTAGTTAAAATCAATGAGTAAAGTGCATGTATATTCATTTTAAGTTACCATTTGTTGTATTATACTAGAACTGAGTGTTAGACAGTTTGGCATTCTCTAATAGTTTGTTAGCAAAGTCTTTTCCTCCCATCAAAAATATCTCTCCAGTTGGATTGCCTTCTGTTTATTTGTTTGCTTATGTTTTGATCATGGAAGACAAAATACTTGTTTGTGCACAACAAAATAGCTGGATATAGTTTCTTGAAACGTGTGCTTTAGAGGGTAGTATATCTGTCTTCCTGAAGTCTTTTCTGGGTTTAAAGTGTGCTAATAACAAAAATCAGCACAAGCAAGGCAGGCTCTGGACAAACTGGCCTGAGGTGACGCGGGTTAAAACGTGTTTCTGCGAGGCAGCACTTCTGAAGCAAATGGCCAAATACCAGAAGATTAGTTTTCTTCTTTTGCTGCAGCAACTGGAACTGAAATTAATTTTATAGAGCTCCCTTGCCTTTCAAATCTGTGATGTGTCTCCCTTTACATAGAAGATCTGAGAAACCAAGCTTTAGGAAAAAAAAAGCATTGTTCCTAGTAACGAACTGCCAGTAGGTCCGTCATGGTTTTCAGTTGTTTCCGTGATTATGCTTCTGAAAGGGATTAAAATACTTCTCTTTTATTATCAGCAGAGTGGATTCTGCTGCCGCTCGCTTCGAACACAGCATGGCTGGACTGGCTCTTCTGTGCCTTGCTCTTTTATATCTGTACCCCACGTGCTTATTCCTCTTCAGGGTGATGATGTGTATGTGGCAAAATCTCTTCAAAATCAGTGTCTTCATGTTTTCGGGTTTTACTTCGCAGATTTCTCACTTCTCCCAGGCTCTGTCTGGAGAACATAAGAATAATTGGTACTTCTGCTTTCATAAATAATTTTTGGAGCATTCTTCATGTTCGTAAAGTCACAGAGCGTATCAGTGAAACCTTGCTCTGAAATGCAGTTTACTGGGTTTTTTGGTCTTTTTTGTTGTCAATGAGTTTCTCCTGTTTACTTGGAAAGCAACTTGTGGTCAGGAAAGCTTATTTGTTTGCATTTGTGTCTGTCTCTTGATTGTTTAAAGAAGCTGGGTTTTTTGTGTGGGGGACATAAGAAGTAAGTGAGTATGTTTTAGCAGAGCCTCACTACACACTTATTTCCTATCTACCATGCTTTTTTTTTTTTTTTTTTTCATGTGCAAGGCAATTTGAATACAAAATGTGGTTCCGATATTGCTTATAAAGTTAGCAGGCTTACTTGCTGCCAATGGTGTCAGTTTATTCCCAATCTCTTGAAAAGAGAGAGTGTGTGAAGAGAGGTTACAGCATAGCATATTTAAAGCAAGTACAGTGCACCCCTTGCATCACTGTTGATTAATTCCTGGTTGAGCCAGGATTCCTGCATTTGAACAACCTGGTTTGTAGAGGAGCTGGCTACACGTGCTGTGCATGAAGCCCTAAGATCCCCTGGTCTGTGAGACCAAACACATGGCTGGTCCTTAACTGTGTGCAGGCAGGAGAGTAATGATAGCATTTAAAAACACAGACAGCTTGGTTTGACTCCTTCCTATCTCAAGTGGTGAACAAAATTTCTGAGCCATTTAAAGTACAGAGGAGTCTGCCTGTCCCTTTCCCTGTGTGGTGATGGTGCGAGGGATGCAGGGCTCTCCTACCTCCTGTTGGCAGAGGTGCTGCTTCCAGTATCGCCTCAGCGCCTGGGAGTCTGGAGGTGCCTCCAGCAATTAACAGCACAAGGTCTGCATTCTCAGCTTGGGATGGTTTTGAGGAAAGGTTAATGCTGCCCAGGCCTGTAAACTTACTGCTAATGAACTGTTTGCAGTAATACAGCAAGCAGCTTAAGCGTGTGGGTTCAGCAAACAAAATGTGGTGGAAGGCTTACATAATTAGCCTTAATGTTTGGTACAAAACACCCCATCGACACTATCAGCTGACTTATCTCATTATGGGCTATAGCTGCTTCATGAATCTAATAAAACATTAATTTTTAAGACAGGGTAGTGAGAGTAAGAGGAAGGCGTGAAATTAGATTGCAATCTATAAACATAAACTTTGGCTTCCCTGCCCCTGTCCAAAGCAACATTTTAGGCTTGGCTTTTACAGATGGCATGGGCTTTGTTTTTGAGCAGTAAGAGCCAGAATAATATCATTCTGTGAGGCATATTTTAAAATTTCCTTTACTGAAATCTGGGAGTTCTGACTCAACCATAGAGAAAGACTTAACTAAGTGATTACTTAGTGTTTTGAAATACTGAGGATCCTGCTCTGAAATTGGGTGTCATCTGATCTTTTTTGCTTCTCTGACATGTTTCCATGATGTACACCAGTGGCTGCGTGGCTGCCGTCTCCCTCTTCTTCCTGCTGTGTTGGAAGACAAAAGTTTCTCAGTGGAAAGGAGAGGGGAAATGGTAAGCGCTGACTAGTGCAGCAGTAAGAAACAAATCTTCATTTGCAGAAGGATGAGGAAAATCCAGCAGTTTAAAACTGGGTTATTCCTGGGGCAGCTGTGGGTTTGGCAGGGTGAGGGATGGGCTGCAGCATGAAGCTGAGCTGCACGATGTCATTCAAACTGGCGGTGAAAGGGGTGACTGGTCCTGCTTGCTGTGACAGTGGCTGGCAGAGCTGAGTTGCTTGGGGAACACTTTCTGTTAATTTCCTGATTCCAGTGCATTTGAAAATCCCTCTCTAAACAACCTTCAGGAGCATGAAATAAAGTCACTGCTAAGACACAGGACTGGTGAGCAGGAAGAGGGTCTTGGGCTGCTTTCCATGCTCATCAGAGCCTTCAAACAAGGCAAAACTGAATCTACTGTAGAGTTCTTGTTCTGTGCTTCCCTGGTATGAAAGGGCAGATTAGCATGCTGTGGTATTTGGTTTGAGGTTTCAAAAAATTATCATATCTGGATAGCAAACACTTGTCTAGAAATATACCATTGTTTTTTCATGAGATTGTTTTCTTAATCCTGAGGCATTTATAGGAAAATCCAGATGGAACTTACTGAGAACTGTCTTAATTCATAAAGCAAAGAAATTTACGGTATGATTTTTTTTACAGCGACCTCAGAGTCTATAAATCCGTGATGTTTTCACAACAGGAGGATTGACAGATGACTAACTGGATTTCCCCTTTGCTTTGTACAGCATTTCATGTATGCTGAATAATTTCCATAGAATGAGTTGTTTACATGTTGTTGAGTAGTTCAAGTGGAAAAATGCCTGGTATTGGTAGCTGTACCCATTATACACAGTGCCTCATAATCTCTTCTGCAGTTCTCTTTGTCAACCCTGCTTGTCCCTTGGACAGTTCCTTCTGCCATGCAGATACCTGCAAGTAGTTCCTTTATTCTCATAATCTCAAGCATCCTGGGTGCAGAGCTGGAGGCACAAAGCGCACTTAATCCTGACCTTCCTCCAAGGTGCTCTGAGTACAAGCTGCCCTCTTCAAATCCAGGGCCACCAGTGTACTTCCTCTTGAGCCAGGATGATGGGTTTAGCTCCCTAGCTTCTTACAATAAAATATCTTATTTTCTTCAAAAAAAACCCACCAAAAACAGTTGTGCATATATATATATATATAAGATTATTTTTCAGTTTTGATGAAGATCTTTGTTGTCTTGTTCTTTGACAAAGTGATTCAATGATTCACTGTTTTGCTCATTCATGGTGTATCACCTAAGTAGAAGAGTCTTGGCATTTCATAAGCCAACTAAATTGGGGTCTCAGTGGGAGAGAATTAGTTGTCACTGCGATGTAATCCCAGTAACAGATGCATCACAATTGTTTGTGAACCTCACTGGCTGGGGCACCTTTTTGTTTCAGCAGCAGTGTGGTAGTGCTCTGTGTTACGTGTGGAGAATGTGCACAGAAACTTCCATTTTCTTCTCTGTCAGTACTTGGCTGGGGGAAATAACAGCCATAGAGTTTGCTTGCTGAATTCTGATGGTAGTTGCTAGTTGCCCAAAACTTCCGTAAACGTTTTTTTTCCTGTGGGTCTAGATAGTCTTAGGGGAATGTGCCAGTCAAAAAAAAAAATAATCCTGCTCCTAGGGACAAACTTCTGTAGGAACTGAAGGTGGAAAACAACCACAAGACACAGTTGTAGTTCAGACATCATCTCTGCTTGTGTTTTGTGATGGTAAGAAAAGGCTTGCGTGATCACATCTATTTGTCTGCTTTTTAGTAAATCATTGAGTTCTCTAAATGTGTTATTATGTCAGGGTAAAGCATCTTGAATGTTGGGTTTTATTATTATTTTTAAATTAAGAAAGCTGATGTTATTGAGCAAAAGTTAAATAAGAGTGTTCTGGAATATTTGTTAAGCATCATATGTGCTGTAGAGCCTCCAGGCATTTTAGGAATAAGCTACTTTCCAGGACCTCTGATGACATCCAGATAATACATGATATTGGCCAGAGGTAAAGCTGCCTCTTTTTAATAAACTGTTGCAAATTTCCACTACTTCCCTTGGAGAAAACCTGTCCTCTGGGAAATGGAAATTTATTTGGGATTCATTCCAAGGTTCAGTTATATTCAAACCTTTTCCTCAGTCTGGAAAGAAATACAGACAAAAATAATATATTTTTAATGAGTACAAGATGCCTGTGAAGTGCTGCTCCAAGTTCATCAGTAAATGAACTGTCCCAGCCCTGACAGCGGTATTTGGGAGTTTTGGCTCCAGCGAAGGGCCTGGCGTGGGGCCAGCAGGAAACAAACCCCACCAGCAGAGGGATGGTTTTCTACAGGATGAGTGGTGCTGAAGCGACTGAGGGCAGGGGCCAGAGAGGGTGCAGGAGTAAGAGGGAAGCTTTTGTCTGCTCTCAGGAAAGGAGGGATGATTTGGCATTTTCACTGCTGCAGAAGTGGGTGTCCTGAGTCTGATTAATCAAAAGTTCTGGCTCACGGAGACGTCTGGTGAGACCATAGCCAGTGGAAAAGGGGAGGTGGGATGTGGGAGGCAGCTGGAGCTGAAAGAGAGAAGCAAAGGGGAGGACAAATGTGAGGGCAAGTAGAGAAGCTGACCCTTCTTATCTAGCAAACAGGGTGTTACAGCCTTGAGGAGCTTCATATCTGGGCTTTTGCTAGGCCTGAAGTCCACGATGTGGCCTTGTCAGGTCCATTTGTTTTAAGGGTGCTCACTGGACCTGATGGACAGCCCATTGCTGTGTCCTTGCGTGCCAGCTCTTCCTGAAGTCCTTGCACGCCAGCTCTTCCTGAAATCCTTGCTGTATCGTGCAACCTGGGAGGCAGGAGAGGGAAGGAGGACTAGCCATTTCCACTTGTCAGCAGGAAAGAATAAGCAGATTGAGGACAGGGGGAAAAAGTAGAACAGATTTTTTTTTTTTTTTTTTGTCGCCTGCTCACATTAATGAGAAGAGTTGCAAGGCGCCTGTGTACGAGTTTAGATTTCTGCTAAGCCAACTGATCTGTAAAAGCAAAGAGTAAATCCATTTTCCCCCCACTACTTTAGTAATTGGCAGAAGGCAGAAAGTCATTGTTGACTGAGAATAAACAGATTTCAGGCATTCCTAGACTGAGAAACCTGCTTAGCTTTCTAAAATCGGTCTCCCTGGTGCTCTGCTAAAAGCTTAATTGGCTGACATTTTGTATGTGAGAGATTTACTCTGCTGGCCTAAATTGAGTTATTTTGTGTAAATGTTTTTGAGGGGTTTATAAAATTTTCTCGTCAGAACATACATGTGTGTGTAAACTCTGGACTGTTTCTTTTGAAAGAGCAATAATGAGTACTGTATGCTGTGGCTTTGGCATACAGAGGATAATTTAATGTGGAATTCAGCTTACACTTTAAGTTAACCTCATGAGGGATTTTATGAGGTTAAAAAATTAATATCTGCTTTTTTTGTCCTGAAAAACCAGCTTCTAAGATACAGTTTTCCTGTAATTATGAAAAAGGACGGCTGCACTGGTTGTGCCAAATTTTGGGGACGGATAGCCAGTCTTCTTAAGGATGCCTTTCTAAACTGTGTAAGCGCAGGGGCATTCCCAACACAGGTACCATGCGAGGCTTTGGGAGCACTTGGATCATTCACAAGTTGCCACATCTCATTAGGAAGGAGTTAATGTTGTCACAACAGTGACACTGGCCAGATTGTCTCCTCCTCTCTTCCTTGCAGTGCTTGAAAGTCATCTTGCACACTTCCTCACTCTGTTTTTAGTATGTTGTAATTAGTATTTTCATTCAAGCTTTAAAATTCCTTGGAGATTTGCCTAGGAGAGGGCTGTGCACTTTTAACCCAACTGCAGAAAAAGGATCTGCATCATATTAACCGTGAAATTTGCAGGTCAGCCTTGGAATTTCAATATTTGGTGTTTATAACTCGCTGCCTGGTTTGGGCTCTTTTGTTTCGCATCGTTTTCCACTTCTTATTCTCCCAAATGTGACTGTCTGTCTTTTTTTTTTTTTTCTTTTTCTTTCTTCCCTCTTACTTTCCTTCCCCTCATCCCCCCCCCCCCCCATTGGATTTGGGTGGTTACTCCATCCAAATTGATGAACTTTCTTGGCAGGGATGAGCAGAGCCACAGAGTCACTGCTTAGGGCTGTGCTGGTGATCTGGAATGAGATTTAAACATTAAAGCTTGTTTACTTTTGGATTTGACAGGGGTTTGTCTTGGACATATTTTTTTTTTTGCATGCTGTTAGTACAGTAGATGTCTAGTAAAGTCCTCCCCGAAGTTTTTTGTGTCCAGTAGTCTAAGCTGATGCACTGAGGATGGAGAAGCCTGATTTCTTAGGAAACAGGGCATATATGGTGGCTTTGTCTGTGTTACCCTGCTCCGAATAGCTTTCAAACTTGTCTTATGGTTCTTAACCAGAGGAAGATGGGCTGCCTTTTGAATAATTCACTGTTTCTCTGTTGTTTGCTGATGGAAGTGAGTTGGAGAGATCCCAAGCTGGTGGCTTCACTAGCAGAGAGGCAGGCAAAGCTCAGCAGCTGTATCCATGTTGGATGCATCCGTCCCTCCTGTCTGGCATCCTGGAGACCTGACACGGATGTAGGGAGGGGCATGGCTACAGCCAGAGGAGCAGAAGAGCACTGGGAGCAAAGGCCATGCAGCCAGGGGGAAGTCACACTTCTCTGGCCCAGCAGCCCCACCTCATGGTGCCCTTTCTGGATCCCTCTGTTTAACTTTGACCAGACTTTATTCAGATGTGGTAGTTGGTGGTACTGAAAATGTACAACATGGTTGTGGTACCAGTCATTTACTATAAGATTAAGACTATTTTAGGAAAATGCTAGTGTCTCGGAAATTGTTGAAGGTGCCAGCTGTGTGAAAAGAGCTGGTAGAGTCAGGGAGGCTTACCCTATCCCGGGAGGAAGGAAAGTGGCAGGAGGAAGGGCTTGCTCCTGGTCTTGCTCCTTATGGGCTGTTATGCATCACCAGTGAGAGGAAAGGAAGAGGTTTGAAGAGGTTTGGCCAAGGTTGTTTTCCTGTGAGTTGTGGTTGTGTGTATATTAAGAATGTGGCTACCACAGGCATATTTTCACAAAAAATCACGGAACTTTTCTGGTTGGAAAAGACCCTCAATATCATCCAGTCCAACCATTAACCAAACTCTGCTGAGTCCAATGCTAAACCATGTCCCTAAGCACCACAGCTAAATGAGTTAAACACCTCCAGGGATGGTGATTTGACCATCTCCCTGGACCACCTATTCCAGTGCTTGATAACCTGCTCAGTGAAGAAGTTTCTTCTAAACCTCCAGAGGTGCAGTTTGAGGTCTTTCCTCTCATCCTGTCTTACTAGAGAGAGACCAACCCTCACCTCACTACAGCCTCCTTTCAGGTAGTTGTAGAGATTGATAAGGTTTCCTCAGTTACCTTGTCTCCAGACTGAACAGCCCCAGTTCCTTCAGCCTCTCCTCATAGAGCTTGATTTCCAGATCCTTCACCAGCTTTGTTGCCCTTCTTTGTACTTGCTCGATCGCCTCAATGTCCTTGTAGTGAGGGGCCCTAAACTGAACACAGTATTCCAGGTGCAGCCTCATCAGTGCTCCCCTAGTCCTGCTGGCCACACTATTCCTGATACAAGCCAGAATGCTGCTGGCCTTCTTGGCCACCTGGGCACACTGCTGGCTCATATTCAGCTGGCTGTTGATCAGCACCCCCAGGTCCTTTTCCTCTGGGCAGCTTTCCAGCCACTCCTCCTCAAGGCTGTAGCATTGGATGGGGTTGTTGTGACCCAGGTGCAGGACCCAGCACTTGGCCCGGTTGAACCTCATGCAGTTGGCTGCATTTTTGCATTGGCTGCTCATTGATCCAGACTGTCCGGGTCCCTCTGTAGAGTCTTCCTACCCTCAAGTACATCAGCACTCCCACCCAAGTTGGTGTCATCTTCAAATTTAGTGAAGGTGAGGGATTTTATAAACATTTCATGGATGAGCTCATGCCCTCCACATGTCTGTCTGTGCCCTAGCAGGGAGGCCTTCAGCCACTTCTCAAGTTTCCACGTAATGCAAACTTGTCCCACTGGCCTGATTGTGCCAGAAAATGCTTTGCTGTTGCAATGTGAAGGGAAAAAAAATAATCCCAAGCACAGTTCTTCCCTGCCTGCCAGGGGAGTAACAAGAGAACCTCTGGGTATTTTTGTGGGGCACTGGTTTTCCTGTTTTGTTGTAAAAGGGTCCTGCAGGGCAGGGCCTACCCTGCATGGCAGCCACTTCTGCGCAGAAAGCTCAAAAACACTGTGAACTTGTGGCTTCCATTGTGTAGCTTAGACCAGAAAATAAAATATGTGCCCGAAGCAGTTCAGTCCCTAAAGGGACAGGTCCTGCTCCCTCCTCCTTCCTCATCGGCTTCCAGTTGCAGGGTTCTGCTCTGCCCCTTGCATCAGCTCAGCCCTTCATCTGCTTGCACAGTAAACATGATCAATTCCCTGGTTTGTTAGAAACCCAATCCAAAAAATAGCAAAGAGGGAGGCGTGTGGATAGAGAGGAGGAAGTGGGACAGGCCTGTGAGCACAGTGAGCTTGCTTAATGACTTTGTCTAAACCACACCCATTGGACAAACAGGGACTCTCTTGGTGCCATAAATTGTCCCTTGTCCTTTCATTTTAAAGGTGGCAGAGCCCTCCTGAGAAGCAGTGGGCATGCTGGGACACTTGAGGCAGGAAATGCCAAAGTGAAATCTCTGCTTTTGTGTGACCCCAATGTGCTGCTGTGTGCACAGGTGTTACTTTACCTGGTCTTCCTCTCCACAAGCCATGGCTGTGTTCCAGCTCAGGGACTGGACATTATAGCAGCATTCTGAATGGATGCATTATACCAGCATCCTGGAGGTGTAAATGCAAAATCTGGGACTTCTGCCCCTATTGGTAGTTGCTCTGTGGATGTTACAAAGATGAGAAGTATAAAGTAGAGAATCTAACAACATGATGTAGTAGAAAATGTAATTTATTATAGAATTGATAAAGTAGCTTTGTATTTCCCATCATTTCCTGTCAAACCTGGAGTGGTTTATATTATGAAGGGACTGCCTGCCCAAAGACTGAAGGACAGTGTAGGTCCACCCTGGAAAAAAACACTAACAGTTCCTATTGTTTTGTAGAGGGTTTTTTGACAAGGGTTACATTCAGTGACAGCAAATAGGAGTAGACAGGGTCATCCACTGAGCTGATCTATCGTGAGCCTGAGAAAGTGCTGTTGAGTCCTTGACAGCCTCTCTGTGTCAAGAATTGGGTGACTTAAATGGCAGACTAGGGAAGAGGCTGAGGGAAGACTACAGGACCGACCTAACTGGTTGCAAAGTGGTGTTGCTTTAGGTGTTATGAGGGCTTCCTTTGTATCCAAAAAGTACAGCTTGTGTCGGTACGTTTTGATAACACTGCTTCAGAAAATGAGTGAACTGGGATTTTGCCAATGTGAGCAGGCTCCTTTTGTTGATAAGCTCCTGGAAACAGCAACTACATGAAAAATAAAAAGTTACACTACATTCACATGATGTTGAGGAACTTGTAGAAACTATTCTGCAGTTTTGGTTTTCATTGCTTTGCCAAGGTTACATTGATTTTTGAGACCTAATATAAACCCAGTGTAAGTGCTTTAGTGCACATTTTACAGTAGGCAGAATCTCTGGTCAGGCAGCTCGAGGTCATTTGTTGCTGAGGAGGGTCAGCAACAGTAGATGGATATTGCAGAATAATTCAGGTGAACGTGAGTCAAGGTGCCTGCTCTTGATTGCTGTAGGCCACACAGGGGTGGACTTTGCCAGATGAGATGGTAAGGAGACAGCAGTTCACTCCAGCTACCAGCTGTCTTGGAGGGCTGTGCTATGTTGTGAATGTGGCCACATGGCAGGACAGGCTTGGAGTGTTCAGGAATGGTACCAGAGTGTTCAGGAATGGTACCAGAACAGGCTGCCACCACCACAGCAGATTACCTGTCCTGCAGCCTACTCCTAGCCCTTTGCAAGAGATAAGCTGGAACAAGAGAACTGCCAAAAAGTGGGAGATGTGGGTTGTTTTGTCAGCATGAACCCTCTCTTGGCTGGTTGGTACCTCAGGGGATCTGTGAATAGGTAGAAACTTGTTCCTGTACCTGTGTTGTGTACTGCAAGCAAAGTTTCTGTGGTTTGTGTGCCAGCTACCCCTGATGCTTCCAGCACATCCATTTGTGTCGGTGGGGTGGATGGGCAAGGTGAGCCATGTGGCCTCTGCCTCCATCAGAACAAAGTGTCATAGCCTGGCAGTGGGAGGACTGGGGGGACGTAAGGATTAGCTGGGGGCTACTTTCTCAATTTGGCAGTGTGGGACAGAATGATTTCTACTCACTCTTCCTTCAGAGCATTAAACATACTTTGTACTTTTGTAATGTCTGCCATGAAAAAAAATCAGTTTTTTGCAGATATTAGTTCCTTTTTCTCCAAAAGGGAGGGAGTATAACCATGCTTCTGTAAATAAGGAGCCCAGAGTAGGAAGTGATTTGCCGGTAGTCACATGTAAAAAAGGCAAGAACTTTCAGTGGAGCTGCTCTTTACTGTTGGGTTGTTACTACAGGATCTTCTCCAGCAGTGCCTCTTGGCTGTCGCACTGAAACTGGTGGAGTCCTCTTCTGGGAGTTCGAATTGGGCAGAGCTATCTGGGTGGCTGTGCCAAGCTAGGTGGTGTGGTTTTTTCAAATATAAGGTGTTTTTATGCCTTGCACAGTCGGCAAGTCTGTGTTCAAGTAGCACATCTTCCATGGCAGCCTCACTATCCCCTTTTCAGCGTATACAAAAGGGGACTGAGATGGAGGACACTCGGAGGAAATACACTTGGCTCTCTCATATTAATCATAAATGGCTCTGTCACGATAGCTAGCAAATTATATGCATCCTCCATCTATTTCCTCCATAGTTAAAGGAATAGACTCTGAATGGTGTCTTGTCTTAAACAATGGTAAATCAGCCCTGAATAAAAGTGTTAGTGACCCACAGATGTCATGGGAAGAAACAAAAAATTGCAGTTCTTTACTTTTGTGCTGTTGTCACCCAACTATGTTTTCTCTTTTCTTCATAAGTGATTCAAAGCTCTAGAGAGGGTAACATCCTCTTCTTAAACCTGCTGTCAAAACAGAAAGGAAATGTACAATGCAAACAGAAAAACAAATTCTGTTTAGGTAACAATGACCCATCTAAGTTGTCCCATGGTGTGTGGTCCACAGCTAAAGTAGCTTCTGTTTAATTTATAACAAGCACATGTTCTGCTGAGTGCTTCAGGAAAGAGGAGGAGGGAAAAAAAATGAAAAAAAAAAAAAAGAAAGAAAAAAACCCCTTGTGGAATGGGGGCATGGATTAGAAGCAAAACTGACAGACTGTTTATTACGCAGCGTATAAGTTACCAAATGGCTTCA
This sequence comes from Calypte anna, assembly GCF_003957555.1. Lineage (NCBI taxonomy): Eukaryota > Metazoa > Chordata > Aves > Apodiformes > Trochilidae > Calypte > Calypte anna. The sequence goes on from NC_044245.1 coordinate 62,399,696, forward strand.
TTTTTCTTAGTGGTCCAGACTTGTCACTTCCATTTGGCAAACTCCAATGCTGCAAAGTCTGAAAGCAGCTATTATTGGCTTCTGCCTGAACTGTGCTCAGCTCATATAAATTTGGTGTCTGATCTTTTATATTGAGATTAATAAATATTTATTTAAGCAGACCAAATATCGCCAGGCCTTTCCTACAGAATGTGAATTTGAATGCAGTGCAAGACTTTCAGGTAGGCATATGACTGCTAAAATATGTATAATTTAGCTTCACACATTTATACCTTTTTTTTAAATTCTGCTCAGTACCTCTCTGTTCTGCAGTCCTATACATAAAATATGCAGCCAAACATACAGGCAGGGACTGTTACTAGATAATCACCTTAAGAATGTGCAACACTGAGTGTTTTAACATGGAAGAGAACAAACAAGGTAACTCTTGTTCTGCACAGCATGTGCTGTTTTCTTAGTTAAGACCATCTCTCCAGTATATTAGGTGTTTTAAGAGTTTAAAATTGTCTGTGTACATTTGGACAATTCTGCTGAATCTGTCTAAAAATGCTCCTTTTAGTTAAAACGCACCTTCAACCTCCAAACCTTCTCTGTAAAGACAAGCCATCCCATGGTGTCATTGGTTCAGTGAAAGCCTGTGTTGAAAAGACTTTTGGGGTGCTTTTTGAGTGGTGGTGTGCTTAATGAGAGCAAGCAACGTGACACTTTTAGATATCCGACCCTCCATCACTGCCAGTTCTCAGGTTTGGGCTCGGTCCCCATGATTTTCTCTGCTCAGAAGTGGCTGTGGGGCTACATGGCAGCCAGGCATGTTTTTTTTTTCAAGGGAATACAGTGCTGCAGGCTGCCAAGATGCCCTGCAAGGAGCTAGGGATCCTGCATGCCATCCCAGCCAGGCAGCCCTGGCTCCTGCTGTGCCCTGATCATCTGTCCTACCCTTCTCCTCACCAGAGGTATCACCCCTACCTGGTTTAGAAAGAGGGAGGGTATGCCTGAAAGAATTGTGTTGGTGGGAAATAGGGGAAAATATTCACCCTGGTTTCTAAGAAGTTGACAGCTATTGGGCTCTGTTTTCTTCCAGTTTTTTTCTGCCTTCCAGGTTACAACTCACCTTCTGCTCTTTCCCCTTAACCCCTAAGGCTGTTCCCCCTTATTTCTTTGTGTCTTTGCAGTGCCTGTTTCATGAGTATTAGGCCAATGTGGTGTTGGAGATACCATTCCTTGGAAGGACACTTAGTGTGCCAACACTCTCTGTAGTTCACATCAGGTTGGAGGCTGGGAGTGGAGGGTGGGAAAGGGGGCCCATGCAGAGTCCTACCTTTTCCATGCTCCCATCCAGGAGGCATGAAAGTTTGTAGAGGTTTCAAGTGCAGATGAATCAAATGATTACTTAGTACCTTAAGAGTTGAAATCATCTGCTACTAGTTCTCAGGCATCATTCTGCCTGAATGATTGATTCCTTTTTCCTACAGGAAGGCTGGAGAAATGTATATTATTCTTCCTTGTCTTACTGTCTGAGTTAGCTGGGAGATTCAGTGTACCAAGTGCTAGTAATTTGCCGTTGTTTTTTTCTTGCTTTTAAGACACCTGTCCCGTTGCCTGATAAGGGAATTTATCTGTAACACCAGTTTTTCCCATATTCATGTTTTTCCTCTGTGGTTGTCCCCTGTTGCTTGTGAATTTTCAAAGATTTCCCTTTGAAGTCCAGGAAAGCTTTTATTTCAAGAAGAGCTCAGAAATGCTGGAGCTACTGGTCTGCTTACACAGAGTTCAAATCTGTGTAGTAGATTTGGGCTATTAAAACTTATACTTTATTCTGTGGCTACTTAGGAAGATTGTCTACATGCCATTCTCTCTAATGTTAAGGTAGTCACATTTGGATTTTCCCTTTTCTTCTTCCCAGGGGAAAAAAAAGCAAATGAACAACAACAAAAAATAATCCCCAAAACATGAAGTCAAACTGAGTCTTCATCAGTTTTGCTTCAGAAAATTGTGGGAGGAGCCTGATGTGTCCTCTCAGACTTTTTATGATAGAAGGAAGGATGCCGAGCCTTCAGCATACTCCTACATCTTCATCAGTCACTGGCAGAGTGGGGAAAAGAAGCACAGAGCTCTACAGTGTGAATGTAGTTCCTTGTTCCTGTTCCTGCAACTTTTGTCCCAGTGGATAAACTATCATTCTGCCCTTTCATAATCACCAGGAACTTTTCAGGGAGAGTGAGACCTTGCATTGTGTGTATACTTAAACACAGCAGAAACCTATTGATCCATCCTCTGAATTTTCCTCACAAGATTTCTTTGTGTATTTTAAAGAAACAAAGAGCATAATTTCATTTTTTTAATATGAGCTGCCAATTTTCTTTTTCTATACATGCTACCTTTAAGGCAAATTTACCTGAAAGGCATTTCTGGCATCAACTAGTGTGAGTTTGTGAACCTTTCCATTCTTTTACAAGTTCTGACAAAACCTGCTTTTCAGCCACTGCTTTTGATGTACACCGGGGCTCTGGTGAAGTGGATTTCTTTCTGCCTGACCATCTCTGTCATTAGAAGAACCCTTTGGGAGAAAGAATTATGTTTTCTGTTACTGCAGGAGAAAACACAAAATTGGTGTCTTTAATTTCTCCCTATAGATAACATTATGGCTCACCCTGACCCAGAACATTTATCCCATTTTTAATTTTTCAGTTCTGAGTGAGCATTGTGTCTTTGCAGAGCAGGATTTACATAATCTGGATATCGTGATGGATGTCAGTTTTTAAAAATGTAACTTCAAAGAATGAGAAAAGCAGAATGTTCTTTCCCCTGTTTCAGAGCTAAATATATTTATCACATCTTGGGGTTTCTTTTTTTTTATCAAAATCAGAGTATTTGATCTTTTGGTTAGCAATGTTCCTGGCATGACTGGAGACAATTTGATCAGGTGTATGTTTGGTCCAGGTCAGAAAAGAGTTTTGGGCAGTTAGAGCTGTTACTTGCCATTCATTTGCTGAACACAGGAGATTGACGTGCTGTAATAGGCCAGCCCAGCTCTTGGTGGCAATGTCCTTTAAGCTACTTTCCATACAATTTGATTTAAAATATGCATAGCTAATAAAAGACCCCTTGGAGAAGGGTATGTATTTAAAACCTTGGAATAATTTCCGTTTCTGGTTGGTATGCAAGGCACCAGGCCTGTTTATCAGAGCTTTTTGTTACTGGCTGCTCCCATTAGATCCATCCCTGTAGCAGTGGGTAGGGTGTGCGAGAGCGAAGGGAACAATTATGGGAAAGGTGGAAAAGGTTTCAAATTCTGTCCTCTGAGTCATGATTTCTTATAGTGCTTGTTGCAGAGGAAGGCTGCTGTTTCACTGCAGCATGATTACAGAGGACTTGCTTTTGTATAAATATTTTCACCAGTTTCTCTGTGATTATTATCTATTGTTAATCAATGTGCTACCAATAAAGAAACCACCTTTTGCTGTTAAGAGAAACTGTATGGACCATGAGGGAGTTAGCTGTCTTTCCTCTGTTACACATAATGGGATTAGGACAGCCTTTTTTCCTCCTTTTTTCTCTTTTTGTAGTTTTGCTAACCCAAACTGGATATGGTTTCCTTTAAAAATCCCTTTGCAATAGAAACACTTGTGTGTTGCAACAATTCTGAAACAAGTATAGCAGTTTTTACCATTCTGTGAAATGGGAGTGAACTTAAGAAGCCAGTACTTAAAACTTCCACAGCTTTAACTAGGGGCAGTAATGGTATTGCTAAGCTTGATCCTGAACACCAGAGCTCTGGGAAGTTGTGCTGACCATAGCTTGGCTGCCTGGCTGACCAGCCCAGCCCACTCTCACTTCTCCTACTCAAACTGGAAAAATTTATCCTTCGGGGAAGCTATCTTTGTGGCCATAATAATACCAGACATCCCTAGCTCTGACATTTGGTCGGGCAGCCAGAGTGCAGGACCAGTGCCTGGGGTGGCAGTAACTGCCCTGGGCAAGGCTGCTCTGCAGTACTGATGTTAATTAATATGTGGTAGGTAATACACACATGGTGGGTGCAGGGCACAGTGTGGAGTGGCCACAGAGGTGGATGGTGGGCAGAGCAAGGGTGTCATCACGTGGTATTGTCTTGGAGAGCTTTGTGTGCCAAAGCCATGGATCACAGAAAATCACAGTGATGATTATACACAGATATGATGTATGATGTAAATGCACAGGATGTAGTCACACTGGTGTTTTTCACTGCCTTGTGAATTTAAAAAAAAAAAAAAGAAAAGAGAAAGTACTTGTCTCATCCCAAGGCTTCATCATGGTCTTCCCAAGTTGGAGTTGTGGTTTCACTTGCTTTTTGGGACCAGGCTCTTGCTGGTGACGCTTGAGGAAGGAGTGTATTGGTTTTAGAGCTGGAGTGTAGGAGCTGGCTTACAGTCTTGGTCTTAAACTTCTTATTTTAAATTTATAATACTAACCCTTAATAATCAGCCTTTTAGTCTTGTTCTTCTTAAGTTAATGGAAAATATAAATTGTTAAAGCAAATTGAAAAGTCCAGGACCATGCACATTAGGCAGACACAGTACTTCTTTCTGTGCTGACTTTAAAAGCAGTGCTTTTCTTTCCCATGGTAGAGCAATTGGCATTTGTAGCAATTGGCACTAAGTTTCTATTGTATGCCTTTTAATTTTTAAGCAATTTGTTTTCACCACAAGTCTCTTTCTGGAGCAGCTTGCATGGCAGAGTGGGAGATGTTTTTCTGTGGAAAGGTATGAGCTGTCATTCCTTTCTACACGCTGTGAGGTATGGAAATATAATTATTGGTGTTTACATAGGAGGAAGTGGAAGCACAGAGCGGTTCTGTGTGAGGCTGGCCAGGAAGGCTGAGGCAGGCTTGGATGAGAAACTCCAGGACCCGGTGCCCCTCTCTGGCCCTGGGGAATGGCACAGCACGCTGGGCAGGAAGATGGTGGGAATGCAAAGATGACTGCGATAGAGTATGAGGTGAAAAATTGTTATCCTTCAGAATCAATGTCATTGCTTTTATTAATGCGTTGTTTTGTGTGGGTTTAAGTCCCCCCCCCCTTTTTTTTTTTTGCAAAGGCACTAGATGGGAAGTTAAAACACATGCGAGATTCCCTGCTTGCGGCTTTAAACCGAATTTACCCAAACACAAAGGCGTCTGCTCCGTTTTAAAAATAAGCATACATAGGGTTTTTCACGTTCAAACAGTTGCTAACTTTAATGCTGAGAAGCCTCTGCCTGAAAGGAAACCTTTTTATAGTCTCCACGTGAGGGAATATAAATAGATCTGTAGATTGAAGGGCTCTTTCATCCCCTGTCTGGAGCGGCTGGGACAGCGGCTGCTTGTGCTGTGGAGCTGGTGGGTTTGCAGATTCCTTGGGAGCCAGAGAAGCCAATTAGGTTAATGCTTTAAAGCACAATGCAGTATAAAAGTTTTCAGATGCCTTTTCCTTTCCTCCCCACACCTTTTTTTTTTTTTTTCTTCTTCCCTTTTTTTTCTTTTGGTATTTAATGAACACTTAGAACAAAATCGTCGCCCTCCTTTTCTTGTTTTGCTTTTTTTAGTGGAAACCGTGACTCATATTTTAATCCCTGTTATTGAGCATCATTAAAATGAAGATTGTTCCCCAGCAATGTTTTTAATTTAAGAACTCTTCATACTGTGAGTGCTCTCTCCATTGAAGAATGACATATAATAAGTTGATGAAATTCGAAGTTTTATAAGACATTGTAATCATAACTTTTTCTTATGTAATTTGAACTATTTTGTGATTTTTAATTTTCTTTGGGTTTACACAACATAGACACATCTTATTTGGTAATCTATGAAGCACATTAAACTACTGGTTTAGCTAGAAGGGGGCATTGTCTGTGGCTATAAACTCATAAAGGGCAGAGGTTCCATTAGAAACCATACAATTTAAAAGGGAACTGGGTGGGAGGTAGGAAACAATGCTGAGTGGGATGCCTAAATTGCTCAGGATGTTGTAAATAGGGCTGCTGCCTTTTGATCTTGTGAAGAGTTGTGGAGATGCTGTTGCTTTGACCAAAGGATGTTGGAGGCAAGTGGCAAGAAATCACCCACCTTCCATCCTGTTTTCCACTGCCATTACTTGGCTTAGGGCTGGTGTTATTAAGGAGGTGTAAGGAAGCAGCTCAGACAAGGCTTCCCTTTAGGGTCTTATTGCTGCTAGAGAATTAGAAAGCGTGTTTGTTTCTGGTATGTTCAGATGTTTTATGGCAGCCCATTGTTGCTTACTGCCTGCTTAGGCTGGCTACCGGCTCTCATTAGGTGTATCATCAGGCTGTTGCTTAAAAAGGAAAGAAGAGATTAAAGTTCAGGCATAACTGGAGAGCCTGAAAGAAAAGTTAATATTAGGAGATTGCCTGTATGTCAGGCAAAATAACTTTAATGAAAGCCTTGTGCAGCTGAAGCAGGGAGCTCTGTATGTGTGTATACATGTACATATATATATATATCAGTTACAACAAAACATAATACATGCATAGGTTTGGGTTTTTTTCATAACAACTTTCTGGGGTTTTTTTCTTTCATAAAGATTTAGGTGAAGGCAGTATTTCAAAGATGTAAATTGGGCTGAAGCCTTGAGAGAAAGAGTCATCTGTTGCTTTTGGTGAAGAACTTTAGAGGTGAACAAAGAGTACCCTGTCTCACCATAACCCTGCCTGCCATGCACTGGGGAGGCAGAAGTGGCTTCTTAATGCCACCCACATCTATGTCCATACCCTGCAGAGATTTCTGCAGCTTCCCTGCTCTGGTGGGGAAGTACCTGGTTCTCCAGCTTCCTGTCCTACTGGGGAGAAGAACTTTTGATTTACACCATTGAGAAATGTAAGGACTTGCAGCCTTCATTGCCTGATGGCTGCTTTGCCTTTACAGCAGTTTGAAAACACAGCTGACCAACTCTCCCTCTGCTGTGGTGCAGAGGCAGAAAGGTTTGCTTAAAGCAGCTTCATCCAGGGGCAAGTGGCTTCTGAAAATGCAGTGCTGCTACTGGCCAAAGACCCCTCCAATCCTGAAGTGTTGCTGTATCTTGCCTTAGACAGCAGAACACGAATACTGGTAGCTGGAGAATTAGTTTTGAGATGGTGTTTGAAAATGTTTTTTTTGCTTAAGAAAAGATTTTCTGCGTTATTTAGACAACTGGCTGTGGCAGGATTAGTTTATGAATAGTAATTGCATCCTGTTGAGATAACATTGTGTCAAATATAGTAAACTGTTTTCTTGACATCCCTGCTTATTTACAGAAGCAATCTTTTCAAATATAAGTGAGGTCGTAAACTGGAAAACCTGAACTAAATGCCAGTGAAGTTGGGGACATAAAATATTTTGAGGCATTTACTAGAAGAATGCACTTTGGATGCAAACAATCCCGTCTTGATAATCATACGTTTTACTTGCTACTGTATTTTAAGTTGTCTGGGGTCCATTATGGTGCGGTTCATAAATAAGATGAAACTATGTGCCTAATAACATGAAATGTTTCCTACTTTGATCTAATCAGAATCCTGTCTTGAGCTGCTGGTTTAGATCTTCATCAGAGGAGAGGAGGATGTCGGAAACAAGTCCTTTAAGTGTTTCTCCCTTGGCAATTAGCCACAGGAGCTCCATCATTACTTTTTGCCTGGATCAAATGAGGTCAATGGCATGAGCTTCCTGCATGAGGTCTTTCTCAGAAGCAGATGATAATTGTGAACATCTCCATCCTGCAGGTCTCCATCCCGACAGCTGTCACGGGATGCAGTCTAGAACCTCAGAGGGAGGGGTAGGAAAATCAGGCAAATGTCTCTGGGGCCTCTGAGGAAAACAGCAGTTTGACTGTATTGCTTTGCATTAAGGTAAATATTTATTAATAGCGTTCAGAAGGTTGTGATGATGGTGGTAAAAGAAAAAGACTGGCATCAGTGGGGGGCCTGTCCACTTTAAAATGATGAAAGCATCAACCATCTACAATTCAACTTAATTTTTTACTGCATCTTTTTAAGAAGAATATTGCTTCGATACTAATTAAAAAAATCATTGCATTAAAAGCAGTGTCTGCACATATGTAGGCAAATATACAAATATAAGGCTTTTTTCCTCTACCTTACAATGAATTTCTACTACCTTAACTCTGTGAATTAAAAGATAATTATTTAGGGCTGTAATCTTAATTGTGAATTTTGGTGTAGGGTATTCCCTTGAAATGTCCTTGGGAGTTCCCTTAGCACTAGACCTGTGTCCTGATGAAGGATCCTGGGTAGATGAATGGGCAAGCATCATCTTTGGCAAATATATGTGTTCAGTTTTAATAGTGACATTATCCATTGAGTTTCAGCTCTCTAGAATAAGCATTAGAAAAGAGAAAATTGTAGATTTGATAATGATCTATTGATGTGGCAGCTTTAACCGTGCGACCTATCATGCAGTTTCTGCTATGCAGTATAATTAAGGTACCTTATCAAGTGATGAAATAGTCCTATCAACAAATAGCTTTTTAAAAATGATATTCAAATAGGCAAATACTTTGTGATAGCAAACAGTCACTTTCATGAGTATTACTACAAAGAATTTGTTTTGTTTTGTTTTTGTAGAAACTCCTGATAGAACTTGAATGACTCCATCTGTTCTGTCCTTCTCCCCTCCTCCCTCCACAGTGTTTGAGTGCATTTAACAACAAAAGTGATTTGAGATTATTTTCCTTTAAAAGTCAGAGGGTTTATTTTCAGTTGGGTGGTTCTTTCTAGAGCTGCTATGTATTAATCAGAGCTCTATGCTCACCTGAGCCCATGCCTGGGGGGCTCTTCTACGTGCACATGTAGGCAAGCATTTGGATTTGGGCTTTAGCATATTCTTTAAGCTGGCACATTCCTATTGGAAGCCCAACCAGGCTGCACTGTTTTATTGGCATTTATTCTTTTTCTTCCATAAAATAGATGTGACTCAGTGCAGTGGCTTCAGAGAGGATCCTAGAGTTTCTTTCTCGTATGAGAGATGTGCAGAAGAGCACAAGGAAGCTGAAGTGTGACTAGGGCATAGCTCACACCTGACACCCACCCATGTACCTTTGTAAAGCCCAGCAAGGACGACAGAGTATTTCTGGACAGGGTTGAGGAAAGAAGCTAAATCACTTTGTGGAAATTCAGTTTCAGCTATTTGCCATGATATCAGGGGAGGGGTAAGGTAGGCTAGAAGTGTTTGGACCCTGACACTATGCAACTGAAATCATATTTCAGTTTGAAATTGTTGTTTGTAGCTTTCATGGATAGAAAGGAAAGTCTAAAAAATGTCAACTGTGTGGCTGAATCAAAAGGTTGAAAAAAAACAAACCACAAATTACCCCATGGGAGCAGAGCCCAGGATTTATGACACTTGAAGATACAGTTTTAGCTTGGGAACCTTGCATGTAATTAAGGAATCCTTTGAACAGACAGAACTGGTGTAATAAAATAACATTGAAAGAGGAAAGGCAGAGAAATCCACCAGAAAAGAGAAATGTACAAGAAAATTTCAATGAGGCAATAAAATGGCTTCAGTCTTTCAGTATGCTGATGCTGGTGGCTAAAGATAATCTAACACTTGTTGCTGAAGAGTGTGGTTTTCTGATGAGCTGATTTTAAAAAATGAGGATATGAAATACTTAGAGGATATTGTCTTCTGTCTCTGAAAGGAAAGATACCATCTCTCCCATATAGGCTGGTTGAAATTTTAATTAAACTGAAGCCAAAAAGCATTGCTGACTAGACGAAAGCAGATTCATTTAGAGACTAAAGAGACTGAGGGCAAGGGATTTCTTTGTGAGGCAGATAAGGGAACATTACTTAATATGTTCGTGCCATGTCCATAGTTAGATATATTTGCGTGTCGAAATCTTTCAGTAAGAGCTGTGTTTGAATTGGGATATACTTGTCAGGGATTGTAGGATGGGAAGGGATAAGAAGGCAGAGAAGGAACACGCTTGGTACAGGAGGGAAAATACTGGTGAACAAGAAGAACTGCCTTCCCTCCTGTCATGCTTTCTTTTCCTCCTACTCCTTCAGGTGACTGGGTTGGCAGGCGTGTGCAAGCAAACGCTCTTTAATTTTTGTTTTGGTAATTCCTCCTCCCCACCTCCGGCTTTCTGTCGTGTGTGGCTCCAACCCCTGATTTATACTGCATGGCTGCCTGAGCTGTGCCTGCAGCAGGGGACCCGGGGCATGCTCCAGGCGTGCAGCACGCTGGCTGGCACTGCCCTGGCACAGCCCAGCCAAGGATGGAGTGCAGGAGTTCTTGGAGCATCCCTGCCCCTGCAGATGGGCGTTCGTGTGATAACTGACAGCGTGTCTGCTCCAGTACAGAGAACAATGTTCAAGCATGATTGCGATGAGATGTTGAAATAAACTCTGTTATGATTATGCTGCTACATTCTTGGCAGGCGTACTGTAAACCACAGTGTGTTTTTTGGTGTGTACGTGGCTTTTTTTTTTTTCCCCCCCTTCTTCTTCGTATAGGTAAGCAGATTAGCTAATGCCTGCCTTTCATCAGCCGAGGCTTTCATCCTTAATGCTGGGGTTAAACTGCATTCAAGCTGTCTGTAGCCTGTGAAGGTCACACTACCATTTTGATTTCCTCTCCCTGCCTCTCCAGCTCCTGCAGGAGTGGGTATGGGAAGGAGAGGCAGCCTCGGAACAGAGGCTGAGCCTGACCCTATTCCCCCCTGCTCTGCTCCAGGGATGTGTTCTTCTTTAAGTGGCCTTTCAGAAGGAAGATTTTTTTTTTTCCTCCTCAAAACCATCCCCCTCGGCCCCTTTGTTGTGCTTATGTGCATGTTATTAAATACTCATCTCTAAAGGCAGCAATTTGAAAGTAGGACATGCATTTTGCTCCACACTTAAAACACTGAGGCTTTAACTGGCAGCCAGCTCCTGCCTGGCATGCCTGAGTGAAATGACTTGCCCTGAAGTAGCCTCCAACTCCTTGGTCTTTCGCTGAGAGGACACTGCTACCCTCAGCCTTTCAGGTGTTTAAATATGCCAAGCCTGCAGTAGTCTACCTTTTCTCTTTCCTCCCCTGCCACAGCATCACAGCTGGCTCACCCACTGGCTGCCTGAGCATCTGCCATCTGGTTCCAAAACCCAAACTGGAGTGGTGTGTTGTTTTAATTATTTTCTACTTGTGTGGTCAGGAGGTTATTTGGTCTGGTGAGCTCTACTTTTAGGCCCTTTCTCTCATTAATACCACCTTGTGCACATCCTGCATGACTACAGGAATGGTTAAGTTATCCACTTGTGTGGCCGTCTCTTGATATGACACAGTGGCCAGTATTTACAATTACAAGAGGAGGCTGTTAGATGTGGATTATCCTGTATTTTTCTCCAGTGATGGTAATTACCTACATAAATTTCACCTTAATCCAAGGACTGAAGTCTCGCTAAAAATACACACATAAAAGTTCCATTATCCAGAAGTAAATTTGGGTCATTTGAGTTAGTAAATGGTATTTATTAAAGAGCCTCTTTTCTGGCTTGGAGGAATCCTTCTGAAGTGTGGCTGCAAAACCCCACGGACTTAAGAAAAGGTGCAAGACTTGATGGGAAAAGGAGGAAAAGATACAAATAAGAAAAATAGTTTTTTCAGCTTGTGGGACAGGGATCATTTTTCACTTGAACAGACAAAGCAAACGCTTGTAGCTGAAACATTGAAGCTGGAAATGCCTCTGCAAGATATTCTGCATGACTTAAGTTTTATGCATCCTTCCTGGAGACTGTTGATAAAGGCAATGCATCAGACAGTCGCAGGCAGGCAAACTCCAGCCCCTCCAAATCTGAATAGATAAGTGGCACCTTCAAAAATACTGTGGCATTCTAATTGTCAACATGTGCTTTACTGAAGCAGCTCAGTACAGAGGAGAAACATGGGTAGAACAGGGTTTTGTTTCAGACGAGTTTCCATAGGCCTTCTCAATTTCTGAACAAAAAAAACCAAAAAACTCCTAAGGGGATATAGCTGGAGGAAAACAGTGATAATTAGGGGCACTGTGCACTGAATTTGGTTTGAACTTTTTAGGCTGTCTGCCTCCAGCTGTCTCTGCAGCAGTGGCAGCTTCTTGTTTGTGGCTTTGGAGCTGCAGCAGAAGCAAAAACCTTCCAGGGACCTTCTCAGGTGCCTGCCAGGGCACTCATGCTGGGCTCTTGCATAGGGAATCAAGAAAGGACTTGTTGCACCTTGAGAGCCAAGAGTAGCTGCTCGCATTGGCACAGGATTAAACTGATGTGCCTCCAAGTTACTACAGAGCTTCAGAGTATCAGTGCTTAGATAGTATATTCAGCACTGGCCGTTTCAAAAGGAATAAATCCTCTGGATATGTCTGTGAGAGTCTGGTATCATCAAATTGCAATTTGAAACGGTGCAGATTTCTTTTATCTCTCGGGAAGCTAAATAGCTTGAATTCCTAGGGCTTCTTTAATGAAGAGACCTTAAATTTTAAAATTTATTTCCATTCGTTATTTAATAGCAGAGTTCCCCTCAAACAGGCTGTTTTTATGCCCCAAATTATTCAGAAATGTGGAAGGGGGGGAGAGGACGTGGAAAGAATGCAAAATCTCTGCATGAAAAAAAGAGTGAACTCTATGTCACCAGCACCTTGCAAGAGCCCTTCTACGTAGTGTTGGTGGTGGTGGAACATGAAGGAAATCCAGATTTGTGCATTGGAGTTAGGCAGCCCGGGCTGCTCAGCATGCTCATACACTGCTACTTCTGTGAGAACTGGGTGAATGCTGTAACACAAAAGTCCGCATTAGAAGGAAACTCCAGAACATGTTCTCAGCAAATTAACAGGGAGGTTTAGTGTGGGCTTCAGCATGAATTTCAGAAAAAACCCCACCCAACAAAAAGTGTTTGTGGTTTCTGAGTGCCTTCACACCGCCTCTTCAGATCTGTGTGATGTAAACCACGTTTCAGTGAATTAATCTTCTCTCTGTCCATGTGTGCACCACCTCGCTCGTAAACAGGAGCGGAGGGAGGGGGTGTGTGTGAGGGGGAAAGAATGAGTACAGAGTTTGGACCGTGTGGGTTTGTGAATAACTGTTATTTCCCACAGAATGATTCAGGTCTGAGTTTTGGATTATCACAGCATTTCTTGAATTTGTATAGGTCATGTATGTATGTTCATATTAAGGGTCTTTATCTGTTCTTTTGTTGTTGATTGTTTTGGTTTTTGGTGCATTTTGGTTGTTTGTTTTTGTTTAAATACTGCATCTTTAATGACTTCCCAGTTCTGAAAATTTTCACTGAATTAAGCAGAAGCTGCCTCCAGCCATTCCCCTTTGAAGCCCTGTTACAATTGACCATTCTGTCTTCAATTTTCTGCTGCCAGATTAGTTTTTAACTTTTCCTTTGTTTCTTTGTGAAAGGCTACAAAATGTGCAGGTTATTTAGGAGAAGCATAGGCCAGGTTGAAAAGCAGAGGATGTCTCAGCTTGATACAGCACATTTCAAAGTAGTTACAACTTGTTAATGTCTTTGTGTGTGGACTCTGACTCCCCTAAGTGCATTTTGGCTGAAAGGAAAACTACTTGGAAACAATACATTTGGGTTTTTCAGGAGTGTCCTTATATATGGTGCTAGATAAAATGTTAAATGGGAAAATTTTGTGTCCTCAGTAAGTACCTCTCTTAAAAAGTATAATTTATATCTTAACTATAAATACTCCATGTAATTTTATTAGAATATGGCACGTTTTCCTTTTAAGGTATTTAAAAAGAAAATCATTAAAACAGTAAGAATTACCTCATACTGTTATACTGGAAGATATTTATTATTTCCTGTAATGTTACTGGTTATTTCTCATGGATCCTTCTAGATGGGCTGAAACTATTTTTTCACCTTTTCAACAGTTCATTGCTGGCCCAGCAGTGTAGTGTCACAGCAGCTGGTCTGCAGGTTCTAGCCTCCAGTAAAAATCCTTAAATTTCAAAAGTAAAGGTTTTGTTTTTCTGAATTCTTAATTTAGCCCTGAAGCAGCTCTGAAAGTCTCTCAACAACTGTAGCTTAAGTTAATCTGTGAAATTCTGGATATTTAGATAAAGTACTTGAGGGTTATTACTTATTTTTTCAACTCGGGATGATTTATTCTTTATTCTTCAGTACCCAGGAGTTGATTATGTTGATGCTAGATGCACTGTGGTTTGAAATCTTGAATGCCGTGCTCGACATGGAACACTGCCTTGAAAATCTGAGTCTTATAAGGGAAATGTTGGCACAACACAAACTTTATTAATACTTGTGGTCAATCTGCTGTTATGTTTAAAATCCCTAGTTTCTATGTTACTTTGTAAATACAGCTTTGCTTCATTTGCTTACAGATTGACCCCTTTTGACTTTCAGATTTGTGCACGCTTCTACTTTTACACAGGCTTTTTTTTCTTTTAAGGAAAACATGGGAGCACTGAGTAAGATTTGAGATACAGAATACTGGTTTTGCCTGCATCGTTTTGATTGTCTAAAGAGAATTTGGATATACAATAAGATTGCGCCAAGAATGGTGGGGTTTTTTTGTTTTTTGGTTGTGTTTTTGAGCCTTTTCAACAGAGCATTTTCAAGTAAGTCTTGGCAGGAGACTAGACACTGAAACACCTGACACTTCAGTTCATCTCTGTTGAGAAAACATTACATATTTTGAAAGGTAAAATGTTTTATTAAGAGACTGTGTTCTGGTTATAAATACCATCTGTGAGGCAGGTTGGGAGATGGTTTGACTCTGGTGAGCTCCTCTGAAACGCTGCCTGTACTCCTCCTGTCAGCTCCGGCATCCCAAGGTGCCGAGGTATTGGTTGGCCAATTTGCTTGAGAAGGAAGAGTTTAACAAGGGCTCATTCCCAGGGCAGCTGATGTGATGTCTTTCTCTGTTTATTGAATTAATGCATGAGCGAATTAAAATGCTTGTATTTCCCTGTGTTACAAGGACACAAGGAAATTAAATTCTTGTTGGTACTATATTTGAAAGCAAAATGTTGGGGATTCTGTTGCCTTCAGTCTCTCTCCTCGACCACAGTGCTTTCTGTTCTGTTGGAGGATGCCTTCAGTTTAAGGTCAAGCCCACATCTTATCTTTTAAGTCTTCCTTCCCTTCAGGGTATCATCAGGCATTCAACTTACAAATCCTCTAAATCTTCTGAGGTGTTTTCCTATGAGTGTTTTCAAAAAAAGTTTACGTAATCTCTGTGAGAGAGGCTTCCGCTAAGCCTGGCACACCTTGTATTTTATTTAAACCCTTGCTTCATGCTTGAAGGACAGCTTGGCTGTCTTCATAAATCCACTGGGATTCCCTGTTTGAGATACAGAAGTCAGCTACAGCAATTTATTTATTTATTTATTTATTTATTTCCCCTCCTACTTTATGGTGTGGGGGAAAGGGAATTGCAACATATGTAAATGACTTCTTGCAAGTCATGCAAGAATTGTCTCCAACTGATTGCAAAAAATAATTTTGGCAGAGCATTTGGTAATATCTGCCGTTAGACATGTTGTCAGTGTTTCCTATGTTTCACTGTTCTTTATTTTGCCCTTTTACTTAAGCAAACAGTTTATGCCTAATAATCCTAACTGTAGAGACCCAGATGACTTTTGGTAGGTTTTTATATCCTTGAAGCAGTCCTCGCATCTGTTCACATGTTGGTATATACTTGCAGATACGTCCCCCCTGACCGTGAAACAATTTGGCTTCTTTCTTTGGTCCCTCCTTTACCACTGCAGGGGCTGCATCTGTCAGTCTGGTTTGTCTTCCCATCCTTCTTGTGGCTTGGAGATTTAGCACTTTTTTCCCAGTTGCATTACTGTGTCATCTTCAGGACGCTCATTTTTGTGTTGGAGGTCTGGAGTCTTATTTATCTCATATAAACATATTAAAATATATAGTATAGAAATATTAAAATATAGAGATAAATTATATTTTTTTCAATCTTAACCCTCTAAATTGCTTGTGTAGCTAGTCTACTTATCTGATGATGTTGCACTAACTCTCCTGCCTTCCCCATCTGATGGTGGTAGTTGTTATTACACTCCCTTGCAAATACATACACTTGGTTTTACTCTGTTCTGTCCTACCATGAGCACTACTGTTGTGCAGCAGCGTGGTGTGAGGGGGCTCATGTCACTGTTTGCATTTTGAGGGTAGTTTTAAGGAAACTTGTAATGTTGATAGAGATTGGGGATCTGAAAATAACGCCTGTTTCATGTCTTCTGTTAAGTTCACTTAACCATCAGACTGTTACCTGGTCAGGACCAGCTGTGCAGAAGTCTGTCCTCAGCAGTTAGGTAGTGAAAGAGCTCCTGATCTCATCCTCTGGTGATGCAGAGTAGAACTACTGGTTTTGGCCCTCGTCCTGTCTGGTGAAGCACTGGCCCAGAGAAAATTAACGTTTTATGAATGTTATGAGTTTGAAATCAGAGGTAGATAACAGAATTTTTTAAAAAACAAAACTGCACTGGTTTAATAGTTAATTTTTCTAGTGATGCCCTTCAAGATTCTTATTAGAAGTGATTTTTAACCTCATCCGTAAAATTACCTTTTGGAGCCTAAAGTCTGACACACTTAGAATTTGTTCACCACTGGGTCAGTTGAAAATGCGTTAAAATTTTGATTCTCATTGCAAAGAACTTTGCTTTTTTATTGTGTCCAGAGTTGGAGAAGTTAGAGGTTAAAATCTGAGTGACTGAATTGACGCTGTAATTCCTACTCTGCTGCTGGTGAAAATGTTGATAGCAGGCTGCAGTTGTTAATTTTTCCTGTTATGCAAAAGAAAATGTGCATGTTGAGCAGATAACCGTATACAGGCATTCGCTGAGAGATGTTTTAACACACACATGATGCTTCTTTGTCAGCTTTTCTCAGTAGTTACGTGGTTGTGCAACCCATATCCAGCTTCCCAGTTGTATTCCTTTTAAACAGCATGTCCCTTCAGGATGGGTCAGAGGAAGGCTGCCCACAGGCCCCGCATACTCCCATCTCTGGGTTTTTCCATATGCTGCTTTCCTTGCCCAGTTGCAGATTACAAAAGCCAAGGCCTTGAGAAAAATACTGATGCCTTTCTGCATTTTGGTGCTGGGGGTTTGACCTAGAAAACATCTGGCTGCTGCTGGAGATAAAATTTGTAGAGGCAGCATGGAGGTGCTACGTGAATTGTTTAGAAATTTGTGCTGGTCAGTGCCCAGTTGGGGGACGAAAAGGGAAAAGATATGAGGATGGTGATGTAGGATTTGTGATGCTATTTCCCGATTGATGTAAGCCAGCCTGAGATCTGCTTCTCCCCTCCTTGCTGGCAGCTTGCTCCTCCTTTCTGTTTTTCAGTCAGCATTTGGCTACAAGTAAATGTAGGAGTAATTCAGTGGAGAGCAGGAGTGCCCCTGTCAGCAGCTGCCTGGTTTTAGATCAGCTTAAGCCAAGCATGAAACCATAACCCATAAGTTTTTTATCATCACTGGAAGCCTTCCTTCCAAAAGTGTTTATATAAAAGAATTACTGGCAAAAACAAACAACAAAAACCAGCTACAAGGGAACCGTTGATAACAACTGGAGTTTAAACATGTTTTGGGAGGCTATTGGGTATTTTGTTCTTCATTGGGGGTGGTAGATTGAATTGGTAGAAGCTTAAGGACACTCAGCTTTAGCTATACCAAGGCAGATCCATCTCTGGAGTTCAAATTTCGGGATGGGGGAACACAATGCCAAAAAGAGTGTTTTTTAGCATGACAGTGCACTGCCTGCTGCTTGTATTAAATATGAACCTTTTTGTTAGCACCTTGCTTTACTCTAGTAAAATATTTCTCTTCTTTAGTGGCGTAAGCACTGATTTAAATGCATGTTAGTGATAATAGCTTTACTTTGAGGCAATATATAAACATTTAAAAATATCGTAACATTGTGAAAATCATGTTACTGTTCATTACTGAAATGAGCTAAAAAATGATGCGAGTAGAAAAAGAACAGTGCTGATACTCTGCTTGTTACTCCCGTTAAGAGTGAGCATACTTTTGTATATGTAGGAAGATAGTATTCAGGTTTGTGTCTGCTCAAGCCACCCATTCATTTTGGAAAATTGCTTGGCGAGTAGAAGCCTTCCTGTGGAAATGCCTTGCCTCAGTGTGGCAGCAACGTGGTTTCTGTACAGAGGATGGTGGGCATCTGGCTTGCAAGCACAGAGCTGTTTTTTTTCTGAGGGTCAAGCCCAGTGGGTGAGTTAAGCAAGGTATGAGGTAGGAAATCTCCAGCATGTGGTTAGGGCTCAAAGCGTGACAACTCTGTGTCAGCTCAGCACTGAGATTTAAATGGAGGGATAAAGTGGAGGCTGGCATAATGCAAGTACATGTGTTCCCCGTGCTTCTGAAGCACATAACTGCTGCTAGAAGGCTTTCCTGTTTCATTCTAGATGAGGTTTCATAGGTAAATTTTTACCTTCAATATGCGAGCCCTTGTAAAACAGAGAGTCAAGCAATATGTGAATATGCTGCATCCGGACACTTAAATTTATCTGAGAGTATTTGACAGTGGATATGTGCTTAGTGGAAAGACCTAATTGGGCTAATGTTAATACAACCCAAAGAACAAAGCTGGTGTGTTGGGGAAGTACCTCAAAGGTGGTTTATTTGTATTCATATTGCGGCCAGGTGAGTGTTTTCTACTGATACACTTTAGTAACGTGAGGTTCATGTTATCTGGAGGTCCAGACTGCAGCAAGTGCAGGGAGCTGTAGGTTTTTATATGCCTGACCTGTGAGATGGTTACTGATCTCTGGTTTTTGTATTTCACTGATAGCATTGCTGGCAGGCAAAATAAGGTTTTTTTGTTTTGGGTTTTTTTTGTACTTTTGTACTGGTCTTGCAAGTGATGTTTCATCTGCCCCTTTAAATGATGGTATTTATGAATTAAACTTTATACTGTGTTATTCATTTGTCACTCCAGTATTGAGCAGATGTTTGTAAGAGTTAATGTTGCTTCTCAGTTATCTTTGACAGAAGCAGAGCCTGCTCAACATCAGAGGGTTTAGACTAATGCACATTGATCTTGGCAGGGAGAACACAGGCTCCTTGTGCTCACTAGGCAGTACAGGCCTGCAAATTGTTGTATTAACAAGCCAATTAATTAATAAACAGGAAACCGATGTAACCCCCGAAGGAGTATGCACTGATGCTATATTCTTAGGTTTTTAAAAATAGGTGTTTCTTTACTATATAATACAAAGCACCCTCCATGCTGTTAAGGTCCAAGTGAAGAAGAGCTTTTCACCTTTGTTTTCAGTCTGAGCTCCTCCTGACAGGTGTCGCTGCCAGAAATTGCTCTTCCAGCTATGCGTATTTTTCCAAGGAGGAGATTAGATCATTTACCTGCTAAGTGGAGTGGCATAACGGGTCCTTTCTCTGCATCTTAGCTACTTGCTGCCGTTTGTAGGTATAATTTTGGTGCTTTACAAAATGCAGCATAGGCAGCTGCAGAGAGGTGTCCCAGGTGTGCTGGGACCGGTCGGCCTTTGGGGAGCAGAGTTCCTCCGGTGCCACAGATGGAACAAGGACAGAGGTTTCTCATCTGGCTTAAGATATAGTGATAATTGGATGGGAGACCAATATACCAGATTTGGGTAAAACAGCAAAATACCAGGTTTGTGGTTGCGTTCATTTGCCCCTGTACTCAGCTCTGGTGAGGCCACACCTCGAGTACTGTGTCCAGTTCTGGGCCCCTCAGTTCAGGAAGGATATCGAGGTCCTGGAGCAGGTCCAAAGGAGGGCAACCAGGCTGGT
Organism: Calypte anna; assembly: GCF_003957555.1. Taxonomy (NCBI): domain Eukaryota; kingdom Metazoa; phylum Chordata; class Aves; order Apodiformes; family Trochilidae; genus Calypte; species Calypte anna. Next base: position 62,419,463 of record NC_044245.1, read on the forward strand.
GAAGGGACTCAAGCACAGACCCTATGAGGAGAGGCTGAGGGAGCTGGGGCTGTTCAGCCTGGAGAAGAGGAGGCTCAGGGGAGACCTCATCGCTCTCTACAACTCCCTGAAAGGAGGTTGTAGTCAGGTGGGGGTTGGTCTCTTTTGCCAAATGACTTTCAACAAGACAAGAGGGCATGGTCTTAAGTTGTGACCAGGGAAGTTTAGGTTAGATATTAGAAACAATTTCTTTATGGAGAGGGTGATCAGACATTGGAATGGGCTGCCCAGGGAAGTAGTGGATTCTCCATTCCTGGAGATATTTAAAAAGAGACTGGATGTGGCACTCAGTGCCATGGTCTAGCAACCGCAATGGTGGATCAAGGGTTGGACTTGATGATCTCTGAGGTCCCTTCCAACCCAGCCAATTCTATGATTCTATGATTTTTGTTTCTAATTAGTGGCTTCGTGCACCCCAGGAATGTGCTGAATCGATCTAGCATGTTTTTCATTCAGTGGCTCAAAGCTCCTCTGTGTAACTCATTTTTCAGTGGGCACTGTCTAACTGTAAAAAGTAAAACTAAAGTCATTATACATTTTGAATTAAGAATATGTCTCTAAATGACTCATCTCTCAACAGAATTTGACCCTCAGTGATGGTAAGTGAGCAATTATAAATCTCATGTGCTTAAGAAATAAATCAACCAAATTTATAAACTAGGTTCCTTTCTACAGTCTTGGTAACTTGATTTGAAAGAGTTTTTTAAAGTTGTGACCGTTAGCCTTTAAACCATAGGAGTTTTATACACCCGTCCAAAAGAAATTAAATTTGTTTGCAGTTGACTGGCTTTATCAGTACTTTAGTTGACTATGCCAGAATTTTGTACTCCCAGTTTAGCTAATTGCTTTTCTAAGGAATAACTGGTATAATTTCTTGTGAGAAAGTGTGAGTTTCAGATGATTGATTTCATAACTTTTTTATTCAAACTGAACCCAAGCAACAGGGCAGGAGGAGAGGAGTGAGAGCATCCAGCATGCTGTGACTGCAGCTCTGCCATCTCCCTCCCATCCCACCGGTGCTTGCAAGATGGGTTTGTTTGGGTTTTTTTTCCACCAGGAAGATTTAATATGGAAGCCCACATTCTTGGCACACGCAGCTCTCTAGGCTGACTCTGCCTTCAAAGCTCTTCAGAAATGCCATGTTCAAAAAGATTTTTTTCCATCAGGAGGATATTGCTTGCTCTGCTTCTTCCCTTTCTCCGTCGTGGTGGTGGTAAATCACAAACTATAAATCAGAGGCAGGTTTTGATGCAAGGAAGTGCCCAGCAGTGTGTGAGGGGCTTTGGTGTTGCCCTGAGGCTGGGTGGATGGCACCCATCTGGCCATCCTCCCTCCAGGTGACTCTCTCCATCCAGTCCAGGATCTGCTGCTTTCCAGCACAGTGACTCCTTTAGCTTACTGGGTGAAACAGAGCGTTGCATTGGCCTGGGTTAAAAATAAGCATGCAAAAAAAAAAAAAAAAAAGCCCTCCAGAGTAAGAAGCAGTCCATGGTTGGTTATTGGGGTATGAGATGGAAGAAAAAACTGCTCTGACCTCCAGTTCAGAAAGCAAGCTGCAGTGTCTTTGCTGTCTGAAGGTGGGCTGGGGTTTCCCCACTCCCCTATCAGGTTGTACCTGGAGCAGTGAAACAGGGATTTGGGACCAAAAGTCAGCACTACACATCGAACACAGCAGAAAACACCATAAACAAGAGGTGGCTTTAAGAATTATTTTCAAAGCCTGCCTGGATGAAAAAGGAACAGAATTTCTTATTCTGCTAAAATGATGGGGGAGCCACCCCCATCACAGTTAACACCAGTGATAAATGTTGAACTGGTTTGTATTAAAAATGCTTTAATCTGATGTGGCCCCATTAATTTTTAAACTAACAGAGGAGGTCATTAAATCACAAGTCCCTTTTTTGTTATAAATGCTTGCACCTCGGTGTTCCCTCTGCTTCCCCAGATTCTGCTTCTAATTAGAGCGGCGATGTGGTTCATGGCTTGTCAAGCAGATTAATGTGCTTTTCAAATCTGTTCCCCCCACCCCCCCCTTCTTCTTCTTCCCCTATAGCTGCCTGCTTGTCTTCCTGGGGTTTCTCTTTTGGGGTGGGTGGTGTTGCTACTGCACCTGTAAACAGAGTCTATGAAAAGGTTTTGGCTCCTACTGTGCCGGCTTGGGCAAAGCACAGAAGAGCCAGGGGGAGGGGAGGAGAGAAGAGCTTGAAAGAAATCTGCTCTTCACAGAATGTCACATTCAGTCGCGTTTTTCCCTTGCATGGGAGTGATGTGCAGGCTTTTTCTGGTGATGTGCATGCAACCAGAGCCTGTCTGAAACCTGCAGCCCTCCCCAGTTTCCTGCTCCCCTGGATGGGACCATCCGTGATTTCTCCTGGCTGAATTCAGAGGTGGTGGGGGTCTCACCTCAGTGGTGCATAACTTCAGCGATGCCAGGGGCTGATCTGGCACCAAGCCAGGAGCCAGAGGGCTGCACTTCATTTGCATATAAATTTACATAGGAGTTTAATTGGAGATAAATGCACATGGTTTTTTATTTATAGAGCTCTGCAACTGTGCTCAGAGATTTACTAAAAAAAAAACAAAAACAAAAAACAAACCACCAAACAATGAATGAACACAACCAAACCAAACAAAAAAACACAACACGCCAAACCTGCCTTTTTTAGAGTTGTGCAGAATTAAGGTTATAAACCGGGCTCAGACTCCATCAAATTGATAAGCCCCCAGCAGCCTGTGGCTCCTTTGGCTTGGGGCTCTGTGCCCATCAGCCTGCAGCCCCATCCACACGGCTTGCCTTAATCTGTCCCTGCTTGTGCTGAAGAGGAGAGGAGGGAATGTCTGCCAGAAAGCGTGGCAGTTTCAGAGCAGCTTTGGAGCTTGCCTTGCTCTTCTTCTTATCTCTAGGCAGCCTGCACTGTTGCTGTGTTCCTTGGTCGTGGAGTTACAAGCTGCAGCCCAGAGACCAAATAAGTGTCTCCCTTCCTCTCTTATAAGTGATATACAGCCCTGGTAGGCTCAGTGAGCAGCTTGCTGGAAGATAAAATTAATTTTTGAGTAATGCACGTTGGAAGGGATAATCTGAATGAGATATGCACGCTACTGGATTATAAATTAACTTTACTACTGAGGAAAAAAGATATGGGCATCGCCCAGCCCAGCTCTCACAAACCTTTTCAAGTTCTGCTGCAGCGTGCATTGATAGTCAAACAGAATAAAGTAAAATGGTGCAGAACAGAACAAAATATGATTATGAAACTTTTCAGTTGTTTTTACAGAATTTGGTGGTCTGACATCGGTTCTGAAACGGTTTTAATGTTGTTTTATCTCAGTGTACTGGTGGAATAAAAAGCTGGCCTGGAAAGAATAATGAAATTAATAGAGAGCAAGAAAATATTTTTTAAAAAACAGAAGTATTGGGGTGGGGAGGGATTTTCAGAGGTAAAATACTTGTGAAGTGTAGCCAGGTGGGTTAAATAAGGAATGTGTACGCCACTTACGTATGGATAGAAATTAAATGGCAGAAGTGTACAACATAATAAGCCGTACAGGAAGAGTAAATGGAGCGCTGCTGTATTTAACCTTGCTGTGCAATAGGTCCCCTGCTTCTCTTGCCTCTCCAGCAATCTGTCTGACATGAGCCTTCAACAAGGGCAGAGGCAAATGCAACACAAGGAGGCATTTGAGTTAAAACTAAAAGGCAGTGTTTGAAATGGTTAATTTTATTTTCATGGTGAATAATTACACTGGAACCTGTTTGCCATGGAGCATCCATGTCTCTTTATAAATCAGTCTTCATCCCCTGCAATGCACTGTTCAATGAAACAAACAAAAGCTCAAAATGCGTGTAAAGACTTTGTTTCTTAGTCAGGTTCCCTGAGCTGTTTTGTTTTTTCTATTTGTTTGTTTGTTTTGATTTTTTTTTTTTTTTTTTGCTTGTTTTTTGTGTGTGTGTTTGGGTTTTTGTTTGATTTTTTGTTTTGTTTTGTTTTGTTTTTAAGCTTTGTTTTTGGACTCTTGGTAATCTAAAATAGCTGTGGTAACTCCATAATCTTATGGTCTGAGCTGTTAATGGGCAGCAGAAACTCCCTGAGAAATGTAGTATGGCTGAGAATATGCAGAGGAAAGAAGGAAGATTAAAATGTTATATGAGTCTGAAAAATGCAGCTTTACCTAATGCTTAAATACATAGATTAGAATCTAAAGAATAGGTAGGTTTTTCCAGTGAAACATGCTTTTAAATATTTTAAAAATTTGATGTTTATGCATTTGTCAAGCAAATTACCTTAATCAGGCTACTCTGACAGTTGTTAACCCTTGGACTATCCTCATACACATCTGTTTTAAGTCCATGCAAATCAGTGACAATATCAACTGTCAGGTAAAACAGAAGTTAATTAGCTGGATCAGGGGTAAAAGAGGAGAACAGAGCTGCAGTGCAAGAAATGATTTAAGCTGTTGATCTTGCAGCTCCTTTCAGGTTTCTGATGCAGGGTTTTTGTGTGTGTGTGGGGGGTTAGAGCAACCAATATATGGTAGAAGGAATTCAAAGTACGATAAAAGTTCCATCAGAGACTTTATGAAATACTTCTATCTATAATCATGGGCAGTTTGACTCATGTTTGGCTACAGATACTTCTATTCCACTGTAGTTTGTGTTGTTTTTTGTTTTGTTTTTAAATCTAGGAAATACTTTCCCCCACCCTCCCCTCCTTTTTCTGTCAGCTTTTTGGGGGAGGACAGGACAGGAAAATTGATCTTTTCTAAAGCCACCTTAGTGTGTGTAACCTGAATTACCAGCAGGAGTCTTGGCTCTTCGTTGTGTAGCTGACTGATGGGTGCCCAGGGGGTATGAGGAGTGCTCCCAGTCAGGAGGGCCAGGAGCTTGGTGATCTGAGCTTGTCTTCTTCTCCTGAGGCTGAGGGGGGGGGAGTCCACGCTTATGGGGGAGGGTTTGGGATGTGAAGCGGTGACAAACCTGCTGGTGCCCAGCTAAGGGTAAGGCAGATTTCTTCTCCTCTGTTGAGCCCAGTGAAAACAAACCTGGTCCTTCTGAGGTGTCTCCAGTAAGTCCCCAAGTCTGGACCAGGGGACTGAGGACACCTTTTGAACCAGAATGAGAGGCTTCTGGCCATTTCCTGCCATGGGGTGGTTGAGGTGGGCATGTGTATGAGGCTGCCTCTGAAATTCATAGTAGTGGTTCCATCTCTTTAACACCTGAATATAAGTGCTCCATCATTTACTGAGTGTGTATCCGGGTGGGAAGACAGAAGGTGAGGGGCTGCATTTTTGCACCATAGCACTAGGTCTCTGTGTCTCAAGAAATGTCTTGAATAGTCACTGTGCTGTGTGGGGATGACTGCTTACTGTAGGTTTATTTGAATTACAACAGGACTGGCTTGGTTTTGCTTTGGTTTTTTTTTTTTTTATTATTTGTGTTTCTTTTTTTATATATTATTTTTGTTGGTTTGGGTTTTTTGTGGGTTTTTTTGCTGTTTTTTTGTTTTTCCTCCTTTTCCTTAAAGATTCTCAGTCATCTAAACACATGGTCCAAGATGCTGTATGTTCTCTTTGGAAGTGTTTTTTCTTGCTTGCACAGAACTTTGGTTTGCTGGCACTCTGAGATGCCCCCGTGCTGTCAGGGCTGGTTTTGTTCTGCTCTGTAAAATACTGACATTCCTGGTTGCTGGCTTTTTGCTAGTGTTAGCACGAATAGAAAAAAAATGGCTGATTGAAGGTTTACCACATGTTGCTCATCTGTGTGAATTTTCTTTGTTCTGTGAGTTTGGGCAATCTTGTGTATCTGGCAGTATTTCTGGTTTGTGAGAACAGGGTCTGTCTGTCTTGATTCTCTCTGAAATGCGTGTGGTTTCTTTAATGTAGTAATTTTATTGAACAATTCTAAATGCAGTTCATACGTGTATATTATATGTGTATACTTGTTAAAAAGGAAAAAAAAAAAGAAAAAAAAAAAGAAAAAAAAAAGTAGTAATTCTTTCCAGAAGGGGAAAGAAATAGGAAGAAACACATTCAAACTGAAATACTATTTCCCCGAGGGATTTTCATAGCTGTTGAAGTAATTCTTTCTTTGTGTTTTCCCTCTGTGTAACATGCATGCCTTCTTTCTTTTAACTCCAAAATGTAAATTGCTGCTATTATGTTCTGTATTCCTTAGGATTCTTGAAACATTTGTCTCAACTTAAATGCTAAGTGCCCCATAGCATCTGAAGCCTACTAGAAATAGTGACTGGTTTCCCAACTTTTTCAGGCATTTCTTTCAGCAGGATGGTTTGTTGTTTTTTTTTCCCCCTGTATTTATTCTCCAGTACATCTTAGCAACATCAGGCCTGCAGTGAGTTTACCGTCACAGAAACTAACTGGATAGTATTGGATACTACCCAATGGAGAATGGATAGTATGATCTAAATGTGATTTTAAAAAAAAAAAGCTCACTGGTGTTTGGTGACCGTAGAAATTGCCTGATAAAGTTCTTCAGTCTATTAGCCTCCTCAGACAGAGATTTTGGTTGTGAAGATTTATAAACTACAAAGAGCTATTCAGCAATCACTGTTTCATTTAGAACTACTGTAATGGAAGAAAGATGTAAAGGATCATTCCAGCCTGGTATTTTTATGTATACTGGAAAAAAATCTCAAGCCCCTGTGTTAAAAAGTAAATATTTCTAAGCTCTTCCAGAACGGAGCATCATGATGTACCTCTAAGGAAAGTACAGCTGGAGTGATAAGAGAAGCAGCTGTGGTGAAAGGAGAACTGAATTGAAAGATTTAGCTTCATTATTTGGAGTGGAAGAGGTTTTTGGCCTTAAAGGCACAGATCACCACTTCCTGGTTGAGTGAAAAGTAGTCTTCTAGAGAGTTCTCACTTTGGGAATGGAAAAATAATCTCACACAAACAAAAAAATTTGAAAGGATTTGTGGTCTTAAAGAATTAATCCACAGGTCTTTTCTGGTAACAAGCCAAATGTATTTGTCCTGCTTCTTTCATGGGCTGCTGAGTAAAGCTAACCCTGTCAAAGTAGTACCTACTATGGTGACCAGCATGAGTAACCTTTCTGGTTGGCTGGATCTGGCTGGGAGCCCTAAGCTATAAATCATTAGCTTAAAATTAAAATCTATCACTTTTTCTTTTTCCAGCTAATTGAGGCAGTGGCATTAGTAAGGTTATTTTGTTCTTTCTAGTGTCAAAAACGGTGTGTCAGCTGCAAATACTGAAGGTTTTTTGAAATGCCCTCACTATCCAAACCTAGGTTTCTTTCATTAAAAAAAAGCACCTTTTCCTGTATTTTCCGTTTCATGAATCAGTTATGAAAGTATTTGTAAAAATCAAGACAAATCAGTCTTTCCAAAGGAAATATGATATTTAATGGTATTTTCCCCATTGGATGTTGTGGTCTGGCTTGAGGGATAGCTACACATCAGCTTTTGAGTTTCAGCCTCCTTGCTGTAATGCCCAGCAGTGTCTCTACCTCCCAGCCTGCTTGTTGGGATCTCTGGTGTCCATGTCCTGCACAGGTACTGTGCTCCCTTGACTTTTCAACAGGAACACTTCGAGTGGGACCTCCTGGGGACCTTATTGTGGCTTTATGCCATTGCAGAAAATGCTTGATGTAAAGTAAAGGAATTTAAGGATTGATTTGCTGAGCTTGAATAAAAGCAGTGCCTGGAGGTATTGAAGCCTGGAGGGAAGTTCAGAATACTGCTAGAAGAACCAGACTGATTCCAGATGTCTTCCTTTTTAACTCAGCTCTCTAGCTGACTGTACTTTTCTGCTTAATTCCTTGTAATAAGTTATCTAATTAGGTGGATTGGTGAAGAAGGGCCTCAAGATGAAATGTATCCTCTTTGGAAATACTTTTCAATTTCCAGCAACTAGTTTGATGTAAAGGCTATCTTTAAAATAAGTAAGAAGAGTAAAGTTGTCACAGAACGAAAGCTGAATTCTGGCACTGGTTTGATTTAGCAGTGTAGTTTTGGACAAAGTTTATAGATCTTGGCTTGCCAGATGTAAGAGTAACTCTGTGGAACAGCTGAATGAAATGAAGGATACTATAAAGGGAAATTAAGCCTGCAAAGAAAATACCAACACTTCTTTTTTCCTCTCTGTGTACTGCGGCTCTGTATCAACTAAACAAAGGGAAAATGTGCAAAGGACTCAAAAAGCAATTTTCAGCTTCCACCTTTGCTTTTAATCTTGTGCACCCTTTTGTGTTTTCTTCCCAACACCTACATGTCTTACAAGTGCTAAAGCATGTGGGATTTCTAGTTGTGGAAACTAAGGTTGGTTGATCAAGTCACACCAAGACAAAAAAGCAATTTTGCCTAAGATGAGCTCCTCTCTGCCCTTCTCGCTTCCTATGCAGACCTAAAGGAAATGCTGCTCTCGGATGTGAATGCATACAGCAATATGCCTGACATCATAAGGGGTAATTAAGATGCAGCATGTTGCAATCAGTGGCTCTTCTGGCTGCACAGGTGCTTAGGTGGGTGTGCAGATAGATCCCTGGTGTTGTCTGCCCGAGGGGAAGGCTGGCAGGGCTTTAATGCCTTTTTCTGAACATAGCATTGCTAGCAAGTAGTTTCCTGCCCAGCTTGGTTGCTGAGGCAGGAAAGAGTCAATTTAAATAGGTTTGTATCCTCTTAATGCTTTACTGCACTGGTTGGTTTGTGGTTTTTATTTTTTTATTTTTAAAATTCTCTTACTAGTCAGTAGCAAGCGTATATGAGTGTAACTTTTAAACTTTGCCTGTTTCCCTTCAGCCTGACTTTCTGCTGAAATACTTAAATATTACCCACCGTGTTCACTTCCCCTGGCATTGTGGGATTATTATATATGCTTCTCAGTGAAATCCTCAACTGATGAAAATCTGCCTGACTCCTGCCTTTGATTTTCAAGGGAGAAGGGTATACTCTGTCTCTTTGGTTGTATATGCCTTTCAATTGTAGAAGGCTGAAAAATGTCTGCCTCCCCCCCTTCCTGCCCCCACCAGCTGTGAAGTTGATGTGTGTGTGGTAGTTGGTGTGCATATGGGTTTTTTGTTTTATCCTGTGTGTAGGGGTTCACAGGTACATTGAAGTGTAACAGCACAGAACTTGTTGAACCACAGGTGTGGACTTCTAGTTTTATCTGTCTGGTCTTCTAGCAGTGCCAGGGATCCTTCGGCAATAAGGTACTAGAGGACTCCTGAAACCACATGGCAAAATCCCTAAACTGGTTCTTAACTTCCCAGGCTCCTCCTTTGCTTTATAATCATGTTGTTTCCACAGTAAGTAATCTCCTTGGATTGCTATTAATGGGGGCAGGGATGTTTATCAGATTTACAGATGTGCGCCTACTCTCCATCATTCCTTTTGTAGCTCCCACAGCTCCAGCTCTTCTTTTGAGTATCTAGTGAGTACCTTGGGCCATCCTGAGCACCTCTGTAACATGTCTGATTTTCATTCTATTGCAGTCACCCAGCCTTCATGCTGGAGCTGGAGAGGCCCTGCTCTGTGTAGAACCACAGTTCCAGGCAAGCCTCGACGGGATATTAAAAGTGTTTTTCTAAACACAAGGTTGATTACAGGGTCTGATCTACAGTCGTGTTTACCTGAGAGGTTGGGCTGCTGTACCTGCATTTCCTGACTTGATTACATTTGTAATTATGTGTAATGATGTGAAGCCACCTTGGCTTCTGCATGGATGCAAGATTTGGTCCTCAGGTTAGACCAGATTGATGTTCTGCATTTTTTTAGGAGCCAAGTATGTTTCCAAGCTTGGAGGAAAAAAATAATCCCATTACTGAAAAAAATTATTGCCATTAATTTATCGAGCTCCATCAGGAGGAGCAGCATGAAATCACTTTTATTACGTTTTGTTTAGAACAATTCCTGTTTGGAAAAAGCTGAAGCAAAGTGTTGGGAATTGGGAACAGAAGGAAAGGAGTGAGACCTTGACATTGGTAATAGTTTATATCATCATCTCTTTGACCCTGACAAATGCACTGGTTTTCAGTGTAAGTCCAGCTGATATTTGACTTCTTTTTTCAGTGACACTACCCAGTTGATTTCTGATCTATGCAGTTAGTAACGTGGCTTTCTCATTCCAAGACTATTAATGCCTGAGCCATGCTATTTACCTTCTTGCATACTGCTTGCATACTGCTTATCCATGTCTCAGGTTCTGGAGTGATACAGGACTTTCTCAAGGATCAAGTTAGTTCTCCAGGAAAAATGTTAATGAATAATTCAGTTGTTAGTTGTGCTTCCCATCTCATCTTGTGTTCTGTTCCTCTGCTATGTATCTCTCTGGATTTAGAAATACTCACACTGTCTTCCAGACATAACAAGGTTGTAAATGACATTTTGTAAATAGATTTTATAGCAAGTATTTATTTGGAAAATGTTCCTCATAACTTACTACATAATACTTCTCTATAATACTTAACTGTTAGTTAAGTATTAGCTCATTGTGTTAAATTAAATCAGTAATTGGTCCAGGTTCCAAGTGAGGGAGTTGACTAAACCAGCTGTCTGCCTGCACATATCCTCCCAGTTTTGAGTAATTCTTGATGATTAGGAAAAGACCCTATTACTTTTCAGAAGTAAAACCTTACATTTCACTGGATACCACCAGACATGATGGTCCTTGATTTTAAATTCTTACGCAGTCTTTTTAAAAAGTCCTTTTTATATATTAAAGATGTAAACTTGAAAACAGCCATATTTGTACAGAATGGAAAAATACTGATTTCAGCTAGCTGTTTACTTCCTTGAGTTTGCAGTAAATCATTCCTGGCAAATTTGCAGTGCTTGTTGCTGAATGTCAACTTCTTCATGTGAGTCCTTGAGATATTTCTCCCTTATATTTGGTGGTGCTGAAATGACATCTCCTTGGACCTGTTATAACTGAAAGATGAACCTTGGTTTTGTTACAAGGGACTTCAGCATTTCCATAGTGCAGTTAAGCTTCCTCTAGATGCAGTTGACTTGTGCTAAATGCTGGAAAGCAGGTAAATGAGCTCTGCACACCAAGTCTGATGTACTTATTACTATTTTGATCACTGAAATTGACCTTATGCAGCCTCCTTTTTGGAGACCACGATTTGATGAAAACCATACCATAAAAGAAAATGTTTCATATGTCAGATCAGTTAAGTGTTAGTCTACCTGTATGTCTTAATTCAGTTACTGTGTTATGTTAGAAGCTGAGTATGCAGTCTTGATTAATATGAAATCTTAAAATTCACTGGCATAAAGAAAAGAAACTAAGTTGAAAGACTTGGGTTGCTCATGGGAACAGTAGCATCCTTCCCTAGATACCAGTTCATAAATAAATAAATGCAGAATAATTACTGACCTAGACTTACCTAACTTTGCTAGGTGGGCTAAGATACCCCTAATACTTGTTGTCTTTGTCTGTAAAGGCAAGGGAGATGGCATCAGAATATGCAGGAAACATTTGAAAAAGGAGCACCTGTTATTAGGTACTTGATTTGTAAGATTTGGTCACCTTGCTCATAAACTTGGTGTAATATTTTAAAACTTGAATTCTCCGCTTTTGTTGAGAAGGAGAACTCTGGACTTTATACGAGCCAAAACCAAAAATGTGACAGCTGTAAGTTGCATTTAAAGAAATATACACCAAAAAGAAGGTAAATCTATTGGGAGTTTGTATGCTGCATTCATAAAACTATGACATCTCTGATTTAGTTTGCAGATACTTCAAGGGTAGATGGTTGTTGCTATTGTCTGCTGTTGTGCTATTTATTTTGGGCTCAGCTGAGCATCTGTGCTGTAAGAGTCAGATAATGTGTAGAATAGACTAGATGATGTGATCTCTTCCCACTGGTTTTGTGGGGTTTCTAACAATTAGATACTTTGCCTCTCTCCCTTTGTTTCTTCCTCCTTCCTGAAAGTGCAGTGCTTTCCCAAGAAAATCTTGGGGAAAAAAAAAAAAGACAGCAAAGTGTAAGTTGCTTTACACCATCTTGAATGCTGTTCTCAGTGGAGACAGGAAGTATGTGAGCAGAAATCCAGTGAATCCATTAGAGAGGAGGAAAGCTGGTGGACGACCTAGAGAGCTGCCAGAGGACAGCCAGCAGGAGGGTTTGGGTCATGCTTGTGCTACCTGGTGTGAGGAGAAGCAAGGCAAGGATGTGATGAAGATAAGAGGGCATCCAGCATGGCAAAGAGACTGGTGCACTCCTGCTATCCCACTTTTGCCAGCCTTCTGCCTTTTGCTGGCAGGTTTGTAATCCATCAAGAGATCTCAGGGAGACTGTGAAGATGAGTAGGAATTTCAAATATACTTTCTCAAGGGAGATGCCTGACCCCAGGAGCAGGAGGGAAGGTGGTGGTATTGCCAATGGGGACAGTGGTGCTGGGAGAGCTGAGCACATGGATCCACACACAGTCAGGTCTCATTAATTCAGCTGCTTACGGAGCAACTTGTTTTAATTAAGTCAAATTTATGTCTATGAGCACGGTGTGTGAGATAAATCTTTTACTTGTCTTGCTTGGTGCAGCAGCTGGGGGAGCTGCTCTGAGAGCATCACCCTGCCTGTTCCCCACCAGCATAGGAGAGCGCCCATGTTTCCTGAGCAGCACCCAAGGCTGATTCTGATAAAAAAGTAATTAAACAAACAGCTCTACTTTTATTGCTCAAACGCAGCAGCTGGGCTCTGAAAGACGCTTGGCTACAATGGAGAAGCTCATTCCACTTACTAATTGATTTTGCTTTTGAACTTCTCTAATGGCTTTGTTTTCAGCTACATGTAACAATAGGAGTAAGAGGCAAAAAGGGGGAAAACAAAGCAAAAAGCAAGTGAAGCCACTTTGTCTCCTCCTTCCTGGGCTGGTGGCCCTGTGCCAGCTGGGACATCCCTGTGGACTGGCTTGTCTGTGTGTAGAGCAGATTTGTGTGTATCTTCCACCCCGATAGGAGATTCTCCAGTGGGATAGGTGCCCTGCCTTTTGCCTCTTCGTCACCCCATGCCACCAGCCTTGGGAGTGGAAGCAGCACTGGGGCTGGTTAGGGGGATGGGTTTCTGGTGGTTGGGCACCATGGGATTTTGGACACTGTGGCCCCTGGGGCTCACAGCTTGCTGTGGAGTTTGCATGCAAATAGAAGAGAACAAAAGCCTTTTTTTCCCCCAAGAAGTGAAATCTTGCTGACCCTGCTCCTAAGGTGGTTTAGCAACTTGTGTTTTGGCTCAAGAAGAAATACACTTTGTCTTTTCTTCTCTTTTAATTAACTGGAGAAACATCATAGCACAAAGTTGAGGGGATGAATCTGTTTGATGTGTTTGAGATGCACCATGGAGCAAAATGGTGGGAGCCTCTGCTATGGTTACATAGGTCTCCTTTATGGTATCCCTTGGTGCCTGACGTCTCCCCATCCTGGTCTGGCTCTGACCACTGCTCTGGCTGCATCCCCACTACCCTCCATCCCTGATTATAGGAGTAATCTGGAAGCCTCCTTTTCTGGATACCCATTTCACTTACTGTCCTTTGCTCCTTCCCTGGCCATGGCAGCTCTACAGTGTAAGCATGAGCACCCACACCACCCACTTCTGGCTCTGCCAGTCTCTGTCAGAAACTCTTCCCACCATCTGGTCAGCTCTTGGTCCTCTTCTGAGTTTTGGCCCATTCAGTGCCCCTGCATGGTGCACAGGATCCTCTCATGCAGATGCTGATGCCTGCAGCTGCAGCGAGAGCATTGCCTAGTCCCAGTTAAATAATGTCTCTGGGACCTTAAAACCATTTTCTAAATGAAAATAAGATGTATTATGGAACCTGATTGTGGTGCTATCTGCATTATAGATGGTGCTGTGTCTGTGACTGCTTTCCCTGAACCAACTGTGTTTCTAGCTGTGTATGCCTGCAAAGCAAAGGGGGGATTTCAGCAGAGCATGTTAGCTTCCGGAAAGTCCACTTAAAAATTATTAATTTGTGTGTGAAATTGGACAGGGCATTCAGCAGCGGCTGACTGTGCCCAGCATTAGTAATATTACATACTTTGAGGTCTGTGAATTCTTCATTTGTTAGATTTAGTTCTGCACAGTCAAACGTATGCCTTCTGTTTCCCAGCACTGTGCTGGCCTCTCACCCAGCCTTGCTCTCTTGCTTTTCTCCACCCACTGGGTCTCCACTTACACCACCAAAAGCTGGTTATTGTCCAAAAGTAAATTTTTTTTCCCAGCTTGGTAAATTGCTACCCAGGTTGTTTGTGTTGTTTTTTTTGTTGTGGTTTTGTTTTTTCTTTTGTTTGTTTTGTTTTGTTTGTTTGTGCTTTTTTTCCTTGCTTACTGCCCATCCCTTTTCAGTCCTTCTGGAGGTGAATTTTGAGCTTTTTCTTTTGCTTCCTCAGCTTCCAAGTGACATCAGTTTTCAGGTCAGAAACCCATTCTGCAGGAGCCAGGAGGGGCTTTATTTATTATTGCGGGAAGCAGGCTTTTTTTGTGGGGATCTTTCCTGATCACCACACATGGCAAGAACTCTACGAGGCAGAAGTAGAGAAAAAGGGAGCAAAGGGAATGATTGATTTCAAACTTTGTAGTTTATGCCTTCTTGTTCTCCTTTTCATTGCCTTGATCTTAGGTGTGCATTTTTGGTCATGGGTCTCAGTTTTTACCCATTTAGATTTGATGTAAAATGTATGGCATTATCAATTCAGCTGCTTTACTTTGCTTTATTTTGATTTTTTGATTTTGTATTATTTTTTAGTTTTCTTCTTTTTCATATATTTAGAAATTTCATCTATTTAGGAATTTTTTCAGTCTGTAAATTACTTTCTGCCTCTTCATGCTTTTGGCACCATACCTTTATGATTAGGCAGCTTGAGCAAAAGGTTCTCTAAACTAGGAAGTAAGTATTTTCTCTTCTCTATTCGCATTTGAATATCCCAGCTTTATTCTTGAACCTTTTTTTCCCTAGCTATCCAAGACTCACTGTAGAAGCTAAACACTGGGGGAGCTAAATGAGTTTACAGCATCCCTTTGGTAACCTTTTTTAGTGAATGGGCAGTTGATCTGCCCATAATGCAAAGCACTTAATGTATTGAAGCATCTAAGAAAGCAAGCTACTAGTTCACCATTCAGAGTTCAATTCCCAGATAATAACATTTATTTATGGAGAATAAAGAGTTAGTTCTGTGATGGCAAAGTAGATATTGTCACTCAAAGCACGGTCTTTTTATTAACCTCAGATTTATATGGTTAAGTAATTGTTGTATTAGTAGCATTTCTTGAGTGGTAAGGAGGAGAAAAAAATAAGACAGATGTCTGTGAACAACATGCTGCTTTTATATTTATCTGTAGTAGGCTGGGGCTAGTAAATTGGCCTACTGTCATGGGGTTGTGAGCGATAGCAAGCTTGAGCTCAGCAGCCTGAAGCTTGAGATGCTGAAACTCATGGGCAATATGTGTCATGCATCCCTTTCTGTATATGTGTGTCTGTCATATCCTGTACAGAGAAAAAGGTGGGGAAAGACTGTACAAAAGTGCCACATACTGAATCTCAATTTTCTTGAGTAAGCTGGCTGACAAAAGTTGTTTCTTTCTGCTACTTGTTTATCTATCTGTTTTGACTTTCTGTGGAAGGTGGACATATTTCTCCAGAGAAGTGCACATATATTTAGTGAATGCATAGCTTAGTAGTAAAACATACAGAATGCTTCGATGTACCTTTTTAGTATTATGATACTGTTCAGATTTTGAAATGAAGGAAAATTCTGTTGGTATTTCCATTTCTACTTTGTTATTCCAATTTCTGTAATGCTGTAAATTAGAAATGTCATAAATTTGGTATAAGGCAACTGTTACAACAGAAGACAGGAGGATATTCGTGAAAGGTAAAATATTGAATCTATCTTCTTCGTGGCCATTTTCTTAAACCTGAAGTAAACATGGTGAAACTGAGTGGATTTCTATTAAGCAGGCTTCTGCTTTCATGTCACGTACAGAACAGACAATTGATGGCATATTTCCAGCTGGCAGAGCTGTCAAAAGGTAGCATGCTACTTCAGCTCCATTTTTTTCCCTTTTCAACATATGATTGTGCAAGTCTAACTAAATTCATTGGAGAGTAAATATTCATTCAGTATGGAAAATAAAGAATAAATCTGCGAGTTGAATTCAGTTAGTTAACAGATTATTGCACTTAAGGGTTTTCTTCAGTATAGCAGGTGCTTTAGGCACATGGATTTTTGAAGGTGATGTGATGATCAACTTAGTAGCAACTGTTGGAGTCAATACTGAGTCCCTTAAGTCTCCATTTCGCTTTTAGGGTTGGTTGGGATTGGATTTTTTTTTTTTTTTTGGCAGGTGGTAAGCAGGAAAAGAGGTTTGTACAGTAAGTATTACAACCCATTTTCTCAGGCACATGTTGAAAACCAGCCCAATTTAATCTATTGTCTTTTTACATTAAGAGTGAAAAACTTCACTGTGTTTTGGTGGCTGCTGCTTTTTACACATGAGGTACATTGTCTGGGACAAATAATGGTGTTCATGTTTGCTGATGGTTTCATCTTCATGGTGTTTTCCCAAGCATTAGCTGCTTGTCAGAACACTAGCCCAGGCTAATTTTCACAGCATTCCAGTAAAATAGTGGAAGGTGATCATCTCACCCAGATAAATTAATGACAAACTCCACTTGCCTGCAGGTCAAAAGAGTAAATGAAATCCTGCCTTTCCCCTCTGGAAATAGACCCATTACCCCTGGGGCTGTTGTGCTGCCTGGGGACATCATAGGGACTGGGAGTACTTCAGAGGGCTAAAGCAGACTACAAGCAGAGCTGTGGTCTGTGGGCAGCACCAGCTTCCCAAATTCTGAGTGGAAATTTACTGTAAGATTGTGTTGGGGTTATGTAGCTGTAGGGTAGACTGTGCTGGCTGTGGGATATTTTAAGACCAAGGTATATTTCTCCAGTGATTTCCCGTGAACATTGTTGTCTAGTGAAAACAGTTAACATCAGCCCTCAACAAGCCTTATGGCTGCCTGTGGTTTAGTTTAGTCACATCTCAGAGACAAAAAAATCATTGAATTGCTCTTTCCTGATATGTACTCCTTCAAGGGAGTTGGTGTAAATTTAGTCAGTTCACTTTGTTGAGTATCGAGAGCAGTATGATATGTAAATAAAGCTATATCAGATGAGATAGATTTAAAATTCCACAGTTGGTGAGGAAGCATTAGCAGTATAATATAATACAAATATTTACACAGTAACTTCTAAGTCTTCAATAAGTGCTTAGTATTTGAAATATGTATTGTGAAAACACTGACTGATTAAGCCGTACCATTGCTGCTACATCTGTATGTGGCAACTTGTGATGGCCTGGGGACAGGAGTCACAGGGAGGAGTAGGTCACCTGGCAATGCAAAAGCATTTAAACAAGTCATGCTTTTTTTTTTTTTTTTTTTTAAACATATAATTAGGATTCAGCATGATCTGCTCTTCAAAGCATACGTAGCATCACTGTGTCTCAGAGGTTGTTGCATTTGTGTAAGGTGAATGGGTGTAATCATGTGCCTGGTGCACCTAAGACCACTCTGGTGGCAAGATCAAGCTATCAAGTTTGTGCCTGCACACAGCAGGCAGTGTGATCATCACTAGTCTGTCCCCCCTTCTTGTATCTGGCAGGAAAATTGGATAAGGAATTCCAGTGGACTGTGATGATGGATGGTTAATCTTTTGCCTGCATGCAGCATCACAGGCATGGTGCTGGGCTCCAGCCACTCTGCTGCTTTTGCTGGGAGCAGAGGCTGGCAGCGAAGGAGATGCTCTCTTCAGATGGGTGTGTCTGCCATGCCTGGTCCATCATTGCATTCAGCCTCCAGTTCTCCAGTATTACTCATGAGTGAGCTCACAAAACAGTAAAATCAATAGACTGGAAATTAAAATAAACAGAGACATGGCTCCTAAACTTGCCTGGATGATTCTCTGCTGCCACCTCATTTGCCAAGAGGCTGCAAGGGCTGATGTGTGCTTTCTGTTTTGCCTTCGGCAAGTGCACCGCAAAACTGAAAACCAGAGTCATCAGCTTGGTGTGTGCTTGAAGTGAGGGTCAGGTTGAGCGTGTTGTAATTTGGGTGGGTGTGGTCTGTTCTCCAAATCACAGATTTGTTCACAGTCTACCTTCAAAACCAATACTTCATTGTGGTATTGTTTGACATTATGCTACATATAATTTAGACAGTTTCTGGAATGTTTTGGCATAAACCTGTTGTTGATGAGCTTTGCTCTGTGCAGACCCTTCTGACTATTTCATTTTACTAAAACTGTTTTTCCAAAAGAAAAGCTAACAGACAGCTTCTGTCCAACCCATAGTCTTTTCTCTAGAGACAGGTGAAACGATGTGGCTGGTTATGCAGGAAATTCAGCCCAAATAACGAATTTATGCCTCTTTTCTTGCTGCAGGCTATTGTAAACAACCAGCACCTGATGCTAATGATGTTTGTGGATTTATCTTATCAGCCGGTGCTTTTGCCCCTTCTCTGGGGAGCTGTGAGGCTCTCAAGGTCCACCTCTGGCAAGGCTGGAGGTAGACACTGCTGTGTGGCAGCTATGGATGGGCCCAAAATCACTTGGCATTTTCTCCTACTGCAATTGCAGGAGGTTTTCATGTCCCCATCAGCTGTGGTGTAACAGGCAAAGCTAGGTCTTTCAAAAGGAAGGTGAAGTAGAAGGTGATTTTGTCAGAAGCAGGTGGTGGTGAAATTGCTTACAATGGTTTAGGAGGCTGGTGGTGTGCTGTGAAGCTCACCTGTGAAGGTCCCCTTGCATGGTAAGGCTGCATCACCTGCCCATCCTGGTGACATGAACAGAATGATTGCAGTAACCTTAGCTTGATTCAAACCAAGAGGGGTGCGGGGTGGGGTTTGCACGGAGATGATGCAATTCTTTCACTGTTCACGATGTTTTTGCAAGGCTAAGAGCAAATAATCTTGAAATGAGCTGGCAGTTTTATGATTGGGTTTTATGAGCTTTTATGATGTTTGTAATGTGACATTGAACTCGCACTTTAGGAGGTGAAAGGTTTAAAGGAACATAGTAGCAAAGGCGTACCACTGAATTTATTCTGGGTAATTTTACTGCACGTCTTAGGTGCTTCCCTGATGTGGTAGGTTTCTTAAAGTATAGGCAAGGTAGTTCACAGTGTGTGTCGCTGAGTAAAACTGACTCTATCCTTATTGCATGTTCAACATAAGGAAGAATTGAAAAGAAAATGTGATTTTGCCTCCTCCAAGAAATGGCATGGACTGGAGGAAACTGCCCTGTGTAGGGTGGTAAATGTCTGGATCTCCAAATGCAGTCTTTGTGCATGAAACTTTTCCATTTAAAGTTTGGCCTCAGAAATACTGTACATTCTCGTGGGTATTTTTCTGACACCCCTACAATTTTAAAACTGGAATTATTAAATTTCATTCTTTATAATTCATATTTAAGATTCAAAACTAATAATATTCCCCCTCTAGCACTTTTGTAGAAAATTGACAATTTTGTTTGCACCCTGTCTTGCGATTCTGTATTTTTTTCCTTTGATGAATGTCTGCTTCAGAGGTCCTGCCTGCAGATGTTTGTGTATGCAAGAACCCTGTTCTTGCTTGAACCATCCTTTCTGTTTCCCTGCTTTATCTCACACAGCTCTGCGGGGCTCAGTGAGCAGCAGGTTTGCTGCTGGGTAGCTTTTTGAGGTTTCTGTTATGCACAGTGCTGTATTTGTCTCCTGGTTCTTCAATTTGTAATGTTTTGCTTTTGATTGCTGCAGAAGGCATAAACAAAAGCCTGGTTTAGCCTGTGGATTCTGTGGGGGTGGCTGGCAGCCTCAGACCCTAAAATAGATCTATCAATGAACTGAACTGCTTAAAATCCTGAGAATTTAATTTGATCTTTCAAGTTGCTTTAAATATTGGGACTGAATGAGGATTTCTGTAACAGAACATAGGATGAACATGTTGGTATGTGACAGTAATAGAAGAAGGGTCCAGACCTGCTGTCAATGAGATGCTCTTCTGCAATTAGAGGCTGAGCTTGGTCACTGGATAGCAGTTCATCTGCTCTAAGTAAGTCACTGTACTTGGGAGGGGGGGGACCACTGTTGTGCTGTATCCTCTGATTTTACACCATTAATGGGGGAGAGTCATTCTGAAATTCTTCCGTGGGCCCTCTTATGGGATAGTCACTGTAAGAAAACCTAAAGCAGTCACTCATGGTTTTAGCATTTGCTTTATGCTAGCTTTGTGAAGGAAGGAGCTGCAAAATCATCCAGGGGTGCGCTTTTTTTTTTTTCTTTCTTTCTATTTTTTTTAGTCCTTTTTCATGTAGCACCATGCAGTTTGTAATACCATAGCTGGGGTTTTCAGTTGTGGTGGTGTGAAGGTAACAATGATTTGGCTTCCATGTACCTAACAGCTGCAGAATTCATTGGAGCTTAGAAGCCTGTGAGTTATAGCTGTGATGCCATTTACAGCTTTTATGGAAAAGCTCTTAAAATTGTGAATGTGTTACTTTTTGAAGTGCATTATATTTGTAATTTGAATTCTCTAAAACCCTGCCCAAGAAAAAAATAGCTTTGAAATCCCCCTCTGCCCTCTGAAAACATGGGGAACTCTTACCAGGCAGAGAAGCAAGTCTCTTAAATTGAGTGATAGAACACATAGATGGATTTCTAAGTGCTAAAATGTCAATTACTGCACTTAAAAGCTTAATGGTTGTCTTTGATGTGCTTCTAGTATCTTCAGTAAAGTTTGAATGTTGCCACGGATCAGGGAGCAGAAGGGAGATGAGGGAGTTGAGCAACCCAAACAGTTCCCTGGTGTGGAGGAACTTGCAGACCCCTGGTCACAGCAGCTGTGCTAGGGTGGGCACCCAGCATCTTGCATGTGCATCACCCCTGCCCTGCTGATGTTCCTACCTGGCACTGCCTGCTGAGAAACCTGCAAAAGTGAAGGAAAAATGACTGTGCTGTTATTTTGAAAGTTCTCACTCAGGCTTGTTGGATTTCTTAAAAGAGAAAGGAAGAGATCTCAGAAACTTAAAAATTTGGTTATGTTTTTCCTTACCAATTGAACACAGATTTGATGTTGTGAAATACCCATGTGTTAAAAATCATGAATGTGTGTGCAATTGGAAAAGCCTGCTATCTTTGTAAGGTCTTTTTTTTCCCCTCCTCTTTTCCCCACAAAGTCTCCCAGCTGCCTATTATCTTCTTAATTTAACTATGTAGAGGAGAAGTGTGGTTTCACAAATCAGGCCAGATCTTAGAGTTACTGGTAGCCATTATCTCTTCCTCTTGCCTCATGTTTTAAAATGTAGAACTGAAGCTTATGTGTGGCAGAGCAGTGCTTCAACCTAGTTCTGTCTGAAATTCTTGACTTTGGTACCCTGAGCAATCTGCTGCAACTTCAATTCCAGGTATTTTTATATATTTTGGCCTTTACCCTCCTCTGGCACTGGCTATTTGGAAGAATGTTTTGCAGGCCTTCTGGGAAGTTGCTGGGATAGATTCATCTGATTTGTTACTGAGTGATTGCCTTACAGAGCAAATGCCAGTTTTATTATTTGCTTCCCTGTGCTACTAAAATGCCATTATTTGTTTGCTGGGTAGTATTTTGGAAATCAAATACATTTAATACTGAAGGGTGAGGTTGGAAAGCTTTAAAGCATAGGTTTGTGCTGATTATATGGCTTACCTCCATGCAGAAAATTTGCTGTTGTAACTATACTGACCTAAAAAAAATACATTCAGAGTAGCTTTAGAATCTCCTCATACTTTTTAAATTGGCTTATGAGAGAAGAGTACAGGTTTAGTTTACTACTCCCAGCTTCAATGGATACTTCCACCTGCCGTCTTCCCAGCTTTAAAGGATATTCTGCCAGTCAGGAATAAAAACAAGGACAAAAATTGCCTGATAAAAATCTCACTTTTTGGGCAGTATTTCAAGCAAAATCAACATGTCATGCTCTGAGTGCAGTATTGGAGTGTCCTTCCCAAGAGCTTGTCAATACAAGTGATTTAGTTCCCCATCCAGTTCAGTAACATTGATTCAGAACAAAATCAATATCCTGAGATTTCACAGCAATAGGTTCAGCATGTTTGGCTCACTTGTTACCCCTCCTGGGTTAAAGTTTGAGATGGGTTGCACTGATTGGGTTTCTTGGGGGGTTTTAAGATTTTTTAAACCTGGTGCTTGTCTAAATCAGGGGCATCCTGTAGGCTTATGTGAAAGAGGAAAAAAAAAAGTTAAACATTTCCAAGCTGGGGCAGTGGACTTCTTGTGTCATCCATACCCTTTTTTAGTAAGATTTACGCAAGCTTGTTGGTCCATCACCGTGGAAGTTACCCCATGGGCAGAGATTGCCATGCCCTAGTTTCAGCCACGCTGCCCACACCTCTGCTGGCTGTGGTCCACTCGCAAGGGTTTGGCTGTGGAGCTGCTCACATAAATGCACTCTGCTGCAGTGCCAGGTGAGTGTCAAAGTGTCAGATGAGCCAAGACCTTCTGTTCCACCTTTTTAAGCCAGCCCAGCCCCTTTGTACTGGTAATACTCCACTTGGCACAGAGTCATCCAGCAGGCAAGTGGTGACCTTCCCAAGCCTGCAAGGGGACCTCCATCCCCAGCCTGGAGCCTGTGAAAAAGTCAAGGTTCTGATGGGTGCAGCTATAATAAATAATGTAGCAAGGCTATATAAGCTTTGGGCTAGTGTATTTATTTCAATGAGAAAGCAACAGAAGTTATAAATTGTCAGGTGCACGCTTTTGCTGGTATATACTACTTTATTTCTAGGAAGCAGATAGGTGAGCAGATCTTTTCCTACTATGGGCAAAGCTTCATCATCCAGTTACCAAAGTCCTACCACAGAATCAATGTAAGCACTTTACCTCCTGTTGTATGTGTGAGATAGATGCTAACCACATCATTGGTACTCAAGCTCCTCTAAAATATTGATACAAAATATTGATGCCAAAAATGGAATCTCTTAAATTCCAGTAGAAATAGTGGAAGGCAAATTTATAACACACTGGTTGTGTGTGTCTCTTCTTTCCTGGGCACTGTTTTGGCATGCAGAAGTGATTAGTATTTTTCAAGTAAAAGATCAGGCTTTCTGTTTGAGGGTGCAAAAAGGTGTTAAGATAATTAGTCATATGCAGCAGGATTTGATTAGCCATATTAAACTTCACATCTGTAGGTCTTCTTAGCAGACATTTAAACTTCAGAAATCACTTATTATTTGACTATTCATATGGTTGCATACCAGAGCTTGAACACCTTATAAAAATATGAGCTGAATCAGAATGAAATTAATGAGAAAGAATATATTTGAATTTAATTATCTTGAGCTGCTGAATACCCTCCGAGCATACTGGGTTTTATGTGTCTATCTGAAGTGTACTTGGTGGAGAGTTTTAATTAGAACTGGAGACAGACTAACAATATTTGGAATGTGAAATTTATAAATGGCAGTGATTTTTAGCTATCAGTGCAGAGGTTTTTTGGAGCTTGCTACCATTTCTTGTTTCTCTTTTTCCCTCTTCCTAATAAGCTACTTTTATGTTTCAAATTAATACCAGATTCTGAAAAAAATCCTGCTGTGGCTCTTGGTCTTCTGCAGGGTGATCAGAGTTGTCAGATCCACAGCTGCAGAAGATTTTTACCTTTGTGTGTTTAATGGTTCATACTACTCTGTTCTTTGATGATACCATTTAACCATAAAAGTGCAGGGCTGTGGATGGTACAGGACATGTGGCTGCCTTGACTGCTGTCTCAGATGTCAGACATGCCAGGACTCAAAAGAGCTGATTTGGCAGCTGCCCAGCATTTTTTTGTAAAGGCTCAGTTGGTGGCCAGAAACCCTGGCTGTCAGAGTTGTGTTATGCAATAAATTGTTTTTCAGCAGAAGTTTCTAATCCAATTTCAGCAGTAGTTTTTTAGTAGCCTGTAATCAAAGATAAGTATATGTTATTTCATGGTGTTTCACTGAAGACATGCAGCGTGAGTGTCTCCGATCAACTCTGTTTGGTTGTTTTTATTTTAAGAAGGACCTGTTCACCTGTGTTGGAAATGATGCTCAAATTAGTTCAGTTTCTGCCTGGGAGGCATGCATCTATCTGTCTGTCTGTCTATCTATCTATCTATCTATCTATCTATCTATCTACAGCATACCCTTTCAAACAGACTTTAGCATGCATTTTAGGGGACATTCCTTATTTTGAAGAGAGCACCAAATAAGGAACGTATTTATCAAGTTACAGCTTTTATTCAGGCATTAACTGACTACAAGTTATAGACACCCAGGCTGTGACCTCCCTGAAATGTTGCAGGCCCTGTCCCTCTAAAAGATAAATCCGCTGTACCTTTCCCTTTCACTCCCCTGAAGTGAAGTATTTGTTGTGGGAAAATGGCATATGGTTTGTCTGAATGCAATTACATATTTGAGGTTTACAATACTAACATTACAGCAAAGTGATTTTGATTTCCTGAATACCATCTGCAACTCCCCCTTCCTTAGGGTGACCGTCATGGTTTGGTGTTATGATGGGCTTACACGCCTCAGGTGTGGGTTGCTACCATAAGGGTCATTCCTGCCTCTCTGTCTCAGCTGTAGCTCCCATAAGGCCACGTGGTTAATAATAAGGGGGCTGCTCTGGCTGAAAATGCTATTTTTTCTTTACTTAGGGTGAGATTTCAAATATTTTCCCAATCAGGCTGGTCAAATGGCTACATAAGGGCTAGTGCTGGAATCGAGGTTGCGGCAGGTGAATTTTGCTTAAGTTAGTTATGAAAACAGCTCCCCCCATCTGAATAATTATCTTGTACCTTCACACCTCTTTCTTCCAGCACTCTGCCACCCTTGGCTTTTTTTTGGCTTGCTTCTGCTTGCTGTTGGCTCTCATCAGAGCCCAGAGCTCTGGCACTCTGGGTGCAAATGGATTGATTAGATTGCTTATTGTAGCTGTGGATTCACTGCTGTTCGTGGGAATTGAAGTCCTGCTGTAAGCTGATAAATTAGGAAGCTTTAGACCTGGCTTTATTCTGAATTTGCTTGTGTTTAGCTTTTTTTTTTTTTTTTTTTTTTTTAAAGTGTTTTATCTTGGCAGACCAACAGGATAAACAGTTGGTGTCTTGTAGGCTTTCACTAGTTTCATATTGAGTAGTAGTTTTCTAGAGGTGCAAAAACATCACCAAGGCCCTTAAGTTTATGTAAAAGAAACACTTAACACATTAACCTGCTATTTTATTTATTTCATAATGAGGCTTAAGATAAAGTAAGAAATTTTTTTTTTATATTTTTTTTTATGCATGAATTCTGGGGCCCAGTATAAAGACACTAGTGACTTGTGTTTGGAAATTTCAACTGTAGCTCCTATCCTAATGTATTCTTGCAAGAGCAAGTTGAAGCTCCCTGGGCTTGAAAGTGCCTGAGGCCTTTAGTGACCCAAAAAACAGAGCATTTCTTGCCGACACTGCTTTTACATTTGGTCTGAAAAGGGGAAATGCAATCCCTGGTGCAGCAGGAGACAGTGAACAAGTGCAAATCAACGGGAGATTGTAGGGGATGAAAGCTGTAGGAGAGGTACAAAAGCAGGAGGAAGAGATTTTTAATTTCCTCCATCCTTTGCCATGTTAATGTTGGTTCTGCTGCTCAGGAGCATGAGTTCTTAGGGGAAGTTTTCTGTAAGTATGAAGGGAAAAAGTTGCTATAATTACCAGACAGACTTAAATGCTATAACAGCACCATTAATAAAGTTTCCCCTTTCTTCATGTTAGTTAGCACATTTTTAAAACATGACCTATTTTCCTAAACTAGACAGAACAGATTACATTTTCCAGAAGGCATGAGTCACTGTACTATAAAGTCTCCAAGCTGTATCAATCTTCATCAACTTAAGCCATTCATGAGGTTTTGTTTTTTTCTCTCTGAATATAAGCAGTTTGTTTTAAATGAGAAACTGCTATATCCTCTCTGGATAGCTAAACTTGATTAAAAGGTTATATATTAAATAAGCATGAACTTTGTTCTGAGAGGGGAAGGAAGTGGAGGGCCCTTGATGGTTAGCAAAAGACTGCAAGGATTTTACTGTGGGTATATGGGTATATCCAGTTTGCATAATGCAGTGGTTGGCTGTAGAAGTCCAAGCAGCATGAAAGCTTCCAGAAGGAGCAAAAAATCTTTGTCTGTATAACTTCAGTTGAATATATTAGAGACTGGTTTTAAATCATTACACCGGAATTTCAAATTTCTGCTAGGAATTTCTGCTGATAAGAGCTTCTGCCATGTGATTGTGGAATGGCCTACTTTCCCCTCCAACTTATGTAAAGAGGGAGTTTGCAGTGATGCTGGGCTTTTCTGCAAGTATGATAGGTGTTTGGAGTGGCAAGAAGAAGGTTGATGGTGTTTTGCAATACATTGGTGACCTCTGCTAACGTTATGGGGGAGGTATGGTGTGTTCACATAGTACTAAAACTTTGCACTTTCTCATGAGTTTAATGCACTTCATGCCATACATATACAGAGGAAGTGGACTTCGTAAATAAGTGTCCTAATTGCACTTAGTATCAGTGGCAGCTCACCCAAGACCGCACGGATGATCCCTTTCAGTCTCAGAAGGTGTATCTACCAATTTCTGTTACATCTGGCTTTTAAAGAAAAGCAGGTATAACTGTTTTCCATTGATAATATCCAGCCAACAGGCAAAAATCTGTTGCAGGTCTTGAATCTAGTAAACAAACATTTCCATATTGGTCCTTTAGCTGAAAAGTAATTTATATGATCTTTGAAAATGTGTTGTCTGTTTTTAATGCTAAAGACAGATTTTTGTTTTGTTGCTAACCAAACACAGAAAAACCCACCCTTTGAAATAGTTCTTCAAAAATATCCTTGAGGAAAGGGTAGAAGCTTGTGGTTTACTTTTCACATTGCTTCAAATGACCTTCTTACATCTGCGGGAAAGACTCTCTGGGGGTTGTTGAACCATGAAAGCATATTCATTTAGGGCATTGGGTGCCACAGTGATTTTAACCAAGCATTGGCTGCAATGCTGGAAAAAGAAAAAAGAAGGAGTTTGTGTTTTTGTTATTTTGCTTTCTGAAACCTGGCATGAAAAATGGGGTCAGGAGATGCGTGCTTGGGAAAGACCCAAGGAGAGAGCTGGAAACAGGCCAGCCACACTGAGTCATAACACACATGCTTGTAAGTATCTTTGTACCTTACAAAGCCCTGACTTTTCAAATAAAACCATCACTGCTGTTAGAGTATTTACATAAAAGCAAAACAAATAGCATGGGGTGCTACATGTAAGCTTGAGTCATGCCTGCTTGTGTATGCTTATGCTGCTTTATGCTGATTCTTGTGGAGCAAAGCAGGGTGCAGCAATGCTGTTGCTTCAGGCTGATGTTTCACCTACCCAGGAGGTAGGGTGAAGCTTGTCTCTCACTGCTTCCTGCTTGGCTTTCTTTTGGTTGGTAGGCTATTTTTTTTTTTTTCTTTTCTTCTTTTGGGATTTGAGTATAACTGTAGAAATATGCCCCTGTACTCAGTCCTGGTGAGGCCACACCTCGAGTACTGTGTCCAGTTCTGGGCCCCTCAGTTTAGGAAGGAGATTGAGGTCCTGGAGCAGGTCCAAAGGAGGGCAACCAGGCTGGTGAAGGGACTCGAGCACAGACCCTGTGAGGAGAGGCTGAGGGAGCTGGGGCTGTTCATCCTGGAGAAGAGGAGGCTCAGGGGAGACCTCATCACTCTCTACAACTCCCTGAAAGGAGGGTGTAGCCAGGTGGGGGTTGGGCTCTTTTCCCAGACGACTTTCAACAAGACAAGAGGGCATGGTCTTAAGTTGTGCTGGGGTTGGATATTAGAAAGAATATTAGAAAGAATTTCTTTCTGGAGAGGGTGATCAGGCATTGGAATGGGCTGCCCAGGGAAGTAGTGGATTCTCCATTCCTGGAGATATTTAAAAAGAGACTGGATGTGGCACTCAGTGCCATGGTCTAGCAACCGCAACGGTGGTTCAGGGGTTGGACTCGATGATCTCTGAGGTCCCTTCCAACCCAGCCAATTCTATGATTCTATGAAATAGGAAGGCTGTATGCAGGCCACATGTGCAAGATAGGCAGCTTAGCTGCAATGACTGAACATTTAAGCTGTGGGTGAATGGTGAAAGGTAGAGGTGGTATATACATTTTTATTTCATTTCCAATATAAGCACATTACATATTGATGTGCATTATTTATATGTATCTATATGTACTTTTATGTTTACATTAGTTGTAATTTCATTAATATGTATACATTTGAGTTTGCATACACACATATTGATATGTATTGTATAGATAATGTGTTATATACATTTAATATCCACATAGCAAAAACTAATATGTGTGTGTGTGTGTATGTATATTTCTTCCCAAATTAGCAGTATGTGGCATTATTCTGTTGCACTTTTTTACAAATACCACCTGACCTGAAGGCAAGTTGCTAGCCAGGTAGTGAGGTAGAGAGCTACTTTGCTGTATGTGAGGTAGCATCCTGTGCAGAAACGTGCTGGAGAACGTAAACAGAGATGGTTCTCCTCTTCTCCATTCCCACAGGCTGAACTTGCTGACTGCTGCTTGGCTGCCCAGGTAGCTCGAGTTCAGATATGTATGTATGCCTTTTGGTTCCTTAAAATGGCATAACAAAGGCATGTGACATTTTTTAGCAGTTTAAAGGAAATGATGCAGTTCTGTTTCTTAATTCTGCCTCTGGGCTTCCCTAGTTGTTTGTGTCTGTTACTTGTTTACTAATCTTATTGTCAGAATGGGTGGCAGAAGTCATCTCGACTGACCTTCTGCACAGTAAAGGCTGTGGGCTTGTGATGAACATACAGTTCAAGATGGCTTTCAGTCTTTTTTTGGGTCTAGAGTCAATAATGGACAATCCATTAGTTCCCCATAAGTCGTTTCAATGGCCAATTACTTGCACAGTTGCAGAAATTGTTCTCTAATTCTGTCTAACATTTTTCTGAATTCGAGTTCCAGCTGTTGGATGATATTATACCTCTCTCTGCCAGCTTTGAGAGCCATCTATTATCAAATTTCTATTCCCCGTGGAAATATTTAAAGGCAGTGATCGAGTCCCCTTGAGGTTTTTTTCCTCTTTTCTTTTGTTCTTGTGCATGTTTGCTTTTCAGAAGTTACATACAGTAAGGTCCTCAAGGCTTTCACTGGAGGATATTTCTGAGCTATTCTGGGTGCGTGTGTGTGTTGTTTTTCTCAAGCGAGGTAACTCTTTAAGTTGGTGGTGGTGTGGGTGCAGAGCGGGGCAAACAGTGGCTCTTCCTCCACTGGCATGAAGAGGCAGAGATGGTCTGACACACGTAATTACGGTTCGACGTGTCCAGAGCTGGAGGTGCCTTGCTAGAGGAGCAGCAGCAGCAGCAGCTGGGCTCTGAGTCAGACTTGTTGTGGCTGCTCGTGTGCCGCAGGCTTGAGGAGGGGAAGATGCTGTGACGGACGATTGTGAAACATTTTTATTACTCCTGCATATGGAGGCACACGAATGCAGGCATAAGCAATGGCAAAACCCCAGTTTTGCTGACCTTGGATAACGCAGCCCTGGGGAGCTTGAGATCCTTTTTTAATCTGAGCAGCAGTACCTCAGCGCAGGCGGGCTGATGGGAGCCCTGTGTGCAGATACTCCCCTGTGCGTGGGGGTACTCCCTGTTGAGAGTGCTGCTGTGATAGCAGGGGGATGATGCCACTGTGGTTCACCTTGAGTTCTACAGCTCTGTGAAGCGAGAGTGGTGTGAAATGTTGCTGTTTCTTCAGGGCTTGCTGAGGGAGGTTTTTGTTCCTGCCTCTCGGTTCCCGGCTCTCTGCAGGCCCTAGGACAGGGAGAAGCCCAGAGCATCTCCGGCAGTAGGGCTGAAGCCTCCAGCTGGCACCAGGAAGACACCTTGTCAGATTTTCCCTCAGAAAATAGAGCTCAGGGTTGCACACCAGTTTCTTTTTGCATCTCCAGGATGTTGTGTGTGTGGGGGAGATGACTTCAGGCCATTCACAAAAATACTTCAAAAGTGTTGGCCTAGACCAGAGGCCTCTGGTGTGTGGTGATATCTCCTGCCCTCCTGCAGGAGGGACTGTAACCTGTGTGTCCTGGGACATGGGTTGTACCTACCAGAAGTCACTTTACTAGCTGCAGTCAACTACTTGGTCTGTGTATGTAAATGCAAAGACCCATTCTATCAGCAGGTTTCACCCTGTCACTACTGGGAGCAGCGAATGTTGCCTTGTGCCTCCTTCAAGTGAGCTTGCATGACAAAGTGGGTTTAAGTATGATTAATTTCTTTGTTTTTTAAGTTTCCTGGATGCATTTTTAACCAGGGTAAACGTAGGATCAGGAACTGATGCGTATTTTCACACAAGTTCCAGCTCCTTGAGGATCACAGGGTCTGGTGGAGGGAAGGGTTTATTCTGGAGGGTGTTTCACAGGAGAGACCTCTGGCTGACAGGGGCCAGGGGAAGCAGCACGTGTCTGAGTGCAGCTTATAGTAACTGGGCTCAGTATTTACACATCTTGTGTGTGCCTGGCTTAAAGTATATAAAAATATAGGTTGGTGGTTTTGTTGCCTCTCATTAGGGTTTCTGTATGACTCATCTAGGCTTCAGTCAGAAGCCGTGCTCCTGTCCAGAGGGAACTTTCATCCTTTTTCTCTTACATTTGCTGCCCATTGTATTAGGAATTTCTAGAAATGCAGGTGAAGGGAATGAGTGATGTCCTCAGGCCTGTGGCCGTAACACAGGCTGGTGCCAGAAGTGTTTATATCCAAGCACAATTACCTTGTGGGTTTAATAAGTAGTTTCTGTGACAACAGGAAGGAGTGACATCTTGCCAGGCCCATGGGATTCCTGTCCAAATTTCCTCTCCAGACTTGGAGACAATTGGAACCAAAATGGGGTGTCTTTGGGTAAGCTGTGATAAAATCAAGCAGGTCGCAGCCCTCCCATATTGTGTGTCACTTCTGGCTAGGGCTGAACTTGTGTTGGCAGCAAAATGGTCAGCAGGAATTGTTTGTGTAAACCTCTGTTGAATTAATAGCTGGATGTACCAGTCTTTTTAAAATGCTTTCCTGGAGTTTTTTTTGTTTTGTTTTGGGGTTTTTTTTTTTTTGTTGCTGTAGGGTTTGGGCTACAAAATTTGGTTTCTTGGCCCAGAGCTGCGCGCACTTGAAAGCTCCCTGCGCATAGCTCATCCTTCTTCAAAGTAGAGAAGCTCGTCCCTTGTGTGAAATGTGCATCCCACTGCCAAAATGCTGGCTGCTGTCATGGCACGCATTGTGTTGCCTCCCCACTGCTCCTCTTCCCTACCCTCCTCCCCTTCCCCTCACATTACAACAGTGTTTTTTCTTTTTGGGGAGGATGTTTTTGATCACAGTGCTGCAGCTGAATGCCAGTGCCTCACTAGAGGAGCAAAGAAAAAGCTTGGTCACCCTAAACTATGCTTATTTTACAAACTTGAGAACTGGCCTTGTGTGAACCTTATGAGATTCAACAAGGCCAAGTGTAATGTCCTGTACATGGGTTGGGGTAACCCCTAGTGTTGATACAGGCTGGGGGATGCACAGAGTAGGAGAAACCCTGCAGAGAATGACTTGGGGGTACTGATGGATGAAAAGCTGGATATGAGCTGGCAATGTGTACACAGCCCAGAAAGCCAACTGTATTCTGGGCTGTATCAAAAGAAGAGGGAACAGCAGATTAAGGGACATGATTCTTCCCCTCTATTCCTCGCTCACAAGACTCCACTTGGAGACCCCACTTGCCCAGTTCTGGAGTCCTTGGCCCAAGAAAGATATGGACATGTTGGAGTGGGTCCATAGGAGGGCTACCAAAAATATCAGAGGACTGGAGTACCTCTCCTATGAAGACAGGCTGAGAGAGTTGGAGTTGTGGGGTTGGCTCTTTTTAGCAGGGCAGTAGAAGCAGTACAATATATACTGGTTTTAAACTAAATAAGGGGAGACGTAGACTAGATACAAGGAAGAAGTTTTTTACCACCAGGAAGAAGTTCCCCAGAGAGGTGGAAGGTGCCCCATCCCTGGAAAAATTCAAGGTCAAGTTGTACAGGGCTCTAAGCAACTGGATCTAGTTGAGGATGTTCCTACTCACTGCAGGGGTGTTGGAGTAGATGAGCTTTAAAAGTCCTTTCCAGACAAAACTGTTCCATAATTCTGTGATTTAAAAAAAAAAAAATAAATTTTTTTTTTTAAGTTAATGGTTTTGGTGGTGTTGGTCACTTGTTTGACACACAGGGTGGTATAAATGTCCTGCCTCTTGGTGGGAATCACTTATGGGGATTTTGGGGTTTCCAGTGCAGTGTGGCAGTATGCTGTGGTACGCTTACCTAATAAGGTCTGCCTAGAAATGTTAATCTTCTTGCTTGGCAATGATGTAGCCCTTCAGGAATTCAAGGGCAGAAGTGCTCAAATAGTGATTTTTAGAGACCCCAAGACAATTACAGGGCTTATGAAAATATGATGACTTACCTGATCTCACTTATGTCTTTATATCAATTTGCTGACTTAATTTATTTGAATGCTAAATGCTTTAGGGAAATGCTTTTCCAGGGAATTAATATTTTAACTAAAGCAAGTACTAAATATGACATACACTAGTATTGCTTTTGACAATATATTTGTCTCCTATAAATAAAGTAGAAAACATATGCCCCATGGGCCAAATTCCACTTGGCTTTACACTGAGATAAATTTAGAATTACTTCATTGTTATCAATGTACAGCTTCTCAAAAAAAAAAATCAATTGTGAGCCAAGAGGCATTAACCAAGACCCCAAAAGGGCAACAGGAAGTTAGTTCACAAAACTTAACTCTTATATTTCTGCAACATTCAATTTAGTGCCCACTCCCAACCCCCAAGGAATAGAACTTTCTGGCTGCAATAAATTTCTCTGTGAGGGGTGCATTATGACGATTTTAACAGGAAAGTTTCACCAGTTGTCTAACACCTATTAAATGAATATTGCTGTTTACAGGATAAAGGATTAGAGGCATCCAGACTCTTATTTTATGATGATGCCCCATGCATATATTTGATTATATTTTTAGGATATTTCTGTTCTCCTTTAGAGCTGGTCAAATTTAGGTTGAATTTTGCTACACGATATTTTTCCTCAGCATTTTTTTTTTTAATTAAAAATAATCTGTCTACCCTAGGCTTTTGTTTGTTTTGCTTTTGTTTCAAGTGTGTGTGTCTAATGTCTCCTTTCCATTTCTGTCTTCTTTAGGATGACAGCGATGGGATTCCCTGGTCAGAGGAGAGGGTGGTGCGGAAGGTCCTTTATTTATCTCTGAAGGAGTTCAAGAACGCGCAGAAGCGGCAGCACGGCGATGGCATCAGCGGGAGCCTCAAGGCAGTGAACGGTGAGTTGAGCCCTGTGGAAGGACTCAGTCCTTTTCAAAGTGGTTCTTCTGCTGCAGTGAGGAAGGGGGGCCAGTGCACCATCTGGCATGCACTGTGCCTTTTTGATCTCCACAAAAGAACGAGTTTCTTAAAGTGTTCAAAATGCCCGGTTTGAACAATCCCCATGTTTTGGTTTCTGGCAAACCGATTCAGATGGAGGTCAGGATGGAGGGTGGTAGGTGTGTCAGTCAAGAAGACAGGGACAGGCTGATGCTTGGTAAAAAAGGAGGCTCTTCTGGTCAGTCTGCTCCCTGATGTGCTGAGTATGTCAACAGAGAAGGTATTCATTTACAGGTAATTAGCTTCAGTTACCTCTGGGAAGGACAAGGTGGGACAGAATTTACCTACTCTGTCATTTAGATGCAAGAAACTGGCCAACCAAGCACCTGTAATTCTGGGGTGATCTCAGCCCATGTTGTCTATTGTTCAGAGGTGAGGCAGCACAGGAGTCATAAAAAGATTTAAAGGACTGATAGGAAAACAAATGCTGGGACATTGGACTCTCGTAGTTTAGCAGGTCACAGAGCAGTTGTTAGAAAGTTTCAAAAGGAGATGCAGACCAGCTTACATTACAGATGCTTGAAAGAACTTTAATTTTACTTATTTAATCCTTTGAACTATTATATCTGTTGCTCCCCCTTCCCTTATGGTTTGCTTAAAAATGCCATGGTGTCCCAAGAGGTGAATATAAAATGTCTCTCTTTCAGATTCAGTCCCTGACATAGGAACCTTTCTTGAAAAGGCTTTGTCATGCTGGCTTGAGCTTTGAAAGTGATGATTAGCAGGATTCAGATTTCTGGGCAAGCTTAAGATTTTCTCTTCACCCACAAGAGCTTATTTGTTTCTTTATGGAGGTTTATGGCAGTTTCTTTTAGGCATGTGCATAACTATACATGTGCTAATGCATTAAAGCAGCAGCTGGGTGCTTACTTGGTAGATTATTCTTATAAATAAGTAGCTTTCATTTTTGACATGGTGAGTCAAATTTCACTGCATTTTCACTGAGCATTATTGCCAATGAGGGGAAAAAACCTTGGGGAACAGCTGAATAACTACAGGCAGCACGGTGAAGTTACTGCATTGCGTAAGGAATTGGAAACTCCTTAATGAGATTAAAGAAGACCTCAGACTTCTGAGTTCAGTGATAATATCAAATACTGATCTTATGGGAAGGGGCATCTAGCTTTAGCAGCCAGACATTAATAAGCATGGAGGTGTACACAAAACAGCACTGGCTTTTTTCCCTCCAACACCTCTGCATCATTGATCTTCTGTCAAGCACAATTTCTCTTGGAAAGTTTCTTACTCCATTGTGGGGGTTTTGTTTAGTCAAAGGAAAAAAGTCTAAAAGGCGTGAAGCACAGTAATTGTGTGTTAGGAGGCTTTGATGGTGTGCCAGGTTACAGGATGACTGAGGTTTTTATGGTGCCTTGTTTCTCCAAAGGCAGCTTAGATCAAAAGTGATTTGGCTGGGAATGCTGTGTCAATGCAGGTACCAGACATGGAGCACACCACTGGCTTCCTCTGGCAGCAGCACAGCTCGTGTCCTCAGAGCTTGTCCCTTGGGTTTAAAACCACAGTGTTTGCTGCTTTTTCTCTTTTCATAGACAAGAAGGTGATCAGCTCTTTGGGAGTTAGGTGGGATTTTTTTTGGCTGGTTGGTGGGGGAGGTTTGTGGGTTTTTTGTTGTTTGTTTGTTTTAATTTTTGTTTGTTGTTGTTGTTTCTGTTTTTTATTTTTGTTTGGTTGGTTGTTTTTTTTAGCCAGAATCATATTATGTCTTTGTGTTTGCTAAATGATTCTTTAAATATCCTGTCTCAGCACTGCTCTATTTCAACATCACCATCCAAAAGCTTTTTTCCCAATTGATATGTGTAAGAGTGCTTCATTTAAAAAAAGGTTTTGCAAAAGGGAGGAGGATTGATATTGTGCAGTGACATTAAGAAAATCTATTTAAACATGCAACTTTTTAATTAAAACTTAAAAAAGTGTTTTCAAATTCACAAGCCTTTGTGGACTGGATGAAAAAGCAGGTCATTACTTTATGGGCTAGAGGGAAAAGCAGGTCATCCTAAGAAATTGCCAAGCTATTTTGAATCTAGGAAAATTTAATATTTTTTAGAGTGAGCCTTAGATCCATGATTTCATACTATTGAAGTAAAAAATATTTCTTTGCGTGTGTCCTTTGTTCCAACATTAAGGCCACAACCAGAATTTCCTTGTGTTACTCCAAAAGGCATCACGCATTTACATACAGTTTTATGTGAGCCATCTCCTTCTTAATATTCAGCACCCACAGCTCTCGGGGAGGGGTGTGGGGTGAATCCAGCTGGACTAGTTTGAAGTTAAATGTGTTCAGTGTCTCTGTAAATCTGGACTCCCCTGACTTTTAATTCTGGTTTGGATGCTTTGGGTTACAAACATAAAGGTGGGAAAAGGTTCTCAGTGTGAAAGCATGGAGTGGTCTTACCTACCCCTGAGAGAGTCCCTCAGGGGACTGTGAACCACTGAGTAGGCAGGATGAGAACTTAGTGCCACAATATGTAGTGCAAGAGAGTTTCTTTGTTCTGTTTTTATATTTATCATCCCTTAAATCGTTTATTTATAAACTTGCAACCTGTAACTTGTTTCAGTAGGACATACTTACTTTTGGCAATAGAGGAAGATAAAGTACACACCAGCTTCTTCTGACTGTTGTCTTTAAGAAATTGTATGGATTTTAAGTGGCTGAAGTTGCATAAGCATTCTATAAAAGTTGTTTCACCAGCATTTGCCAAGCTATAACTAAACTTGTATGAAAATATTTTCAATGGTATTTCAGCTGGTGAGTACAGTGGTATCACTGGTAATGATTTGGTAGCTGGAATAATGGTGCCTTTTTGATTGATAGTGTGAAAAGAAAGTTCATTTTAAATGTGAGAGATGAACTCATTAAAGGAGTCTTTTCTGTACTAGAGTTTCTGCAAGCTGTAAGATGGACAGAGACAATTGACTTCCATGCCTCTCTGAATAACTGGAGTAAAAAAAAATAAAAATTCAAAGTAGTTTGGAGATTTACATGCATTGTAGTACCTTGTCTGTCTCTTCTGAACTATGAAAGATATTTGTTTTCTTGAAAACAATCCTTCCATTTTCAGTTTGTGGCTGATACACCATTTCTTAGGCTGTTGTCGTTGAAGTAGGGGGATTTTGCTTAGGGTTCGTAGTGTGTTTGCAAGTCTCTTTACTCCTACCTTTTTGTATCTCCTTTTCACTTGGTAATTTTTGCTTCCATGTCTGTGTTACCTATTATTTTTCACCCTATTTTTCTTTCTTCACTCCTATTTCCCATCTCAAGATAGAAGGATTTCAGAGAAACAGGACTAGATGTATTATGACTATTGTATTGGCGAATGCTCCAAATGTATGTTTATGTTGACACTAGATATTTGCAGAATACAGATTAAAACTCTGCAGTATGCTTTGTTTGCTATGTGTTCCTGTGTGTGGGAATATAAAATCTGAAGGAGATGCTTCTGCAGGTTGTCAAGAAACCTTCTGCAACCCTAAATGGGATACTGAAACTCTGATTATGGAAACAAGGTCATGTGCTGAAAAACCCAGAGGGACCTCTTTAGTGATTTTGATTACTGCTGCCTGTCATTTGCATTAGGATTTTAAGAATAGGGATTGGTGTTTGGAATTGTGATACCAATTTTCAAAGATCCTCATCTAAAAGGAAAACTAGGTCCCTTGGGAAATCATTTTCTTCTTGTGTAACTTAGAATGTGAGATAAGGCTGTAAAAAGCAATGAAAGATATAATTATTGCTTGCATTCTTTTTATGAGAGTATATCATAGAGAAAAATTTTATGACCTAAGATTTTAAATTCTGTACTTCAGAACTTGTGATGAAGAAGAAATCTGTGATACAAAAGTACTGGAGTTTCATTGATGGAAAAAGTGTTGAAGTTAGCTTGTTTGTTTAACATGGTTAGTTCATCTACAGAGATGACAAACCAGACATTGGAATTATTCAAGCAGATAGTACATTTTCTGCAGCTATGCTTTGTCCTAGAGAGGTGTCATGGCAATTTCCAAACCTGCCAGCTAGGTAAATGTTGTGGCAAATACAAACATTTTATTTCTAGTTGGGAAATCAAATGTAAGCAAGCCTATGCTTTCGTTCAAGGTAGAAGTTGGAAGTCTTGCTCATTTAGTAAGTCAGAAGATGGGTAAAAATATGTAATTTTGCTATTTTGAGATATTTCACCTTAGATTTAGGGATGTTAAAATTATTTATTCATCTATGTTTGCTCTTTAACTAAAGAAGGAACAATGTCAGCAGTTCGGTGGAGCTGGCGGTCAGTCCACAGACGCCTGTGGTCCCCCTTTCTTCTTTGTGCTGGTCTACTCCCAGCCTTAGCCATTCCCACACAAAAGCTAATGTGACTTTTACTGGATGTTTGCTTTTTCCAAAACTGTCTTGGCCCAGGCCCCCAAGGCAGCCCGTGGTAGGACCATGGTGCTGGACCCATCAGCCTGCTCTGATGCCTGAGTCTGCCCATCCCCAGCTGGGCTGCTACTGCACTGGCTGCCCAGGCTGGCTGGGGCAGGCAGCAGTGCTATATGGAAATAGCTATTTTTGTCATTGCTGCATGCTTTTTCAAGTGTTTCCTGTCTTCTGCATGGGGGGTTTCTGTCTCTCCCCAGCAGATGGCATAAAAACAAAGGTGCCCAGTGGTTAGGGTGATATGGGGGCTGGGTTCATCTGACTCCAGCTTGGTGTTTGTTTTCCCTGGCTGTGTAGATGGTATCCTATGCATGGCATAAAAAGGGATAATCATGGTAGAAATTCCTAAACACAGCTAAGCTGGGTGATTCATCTCAGTGCCCTGTGTTATTTGCCATGAGCCAACCATGTGGGGTGACAGCAGCTGCCAGGAGGGCAACCACATCTTTTCTGGGTTGAGGCCACGTCTCTTCTCAGTTGTGCTGATGAAAACACAGCGGCTCTTGGAGAAGTGCTGCTATCTCAGTGGTGCCCTTACATGCCCTGAGTCACTACTTGCCTCTTTCCTCCCTGGTGCAGGCAAACAGGCTGGACCACCACCCAGCCTTTAATACTGACCAAGAAAGTAGCTCTCTTCTTTTGCTGTGATGGTTCAAATATGCTGTGAACTTCACCTCTCCTTTTTCTGAAGGCTGCAATTAAATACTGGAAGAAGATTTTATGCTAACGTTTGTCTAGGGAGCTTTTCACTCCATCAGTGATGTGAAATTGCATTTGTTGACAGTGGGTAATGTCTGTCTGTCTCCTAAGCTTTAGTAGAAGATTGTAAGTGTGCCAAGGACCCTTGTCTGTGTAAGTGGATTTCTAAAATGCATTTACAGAAACAGAAATACCTCTTTCAACTTTGCAATATTTCCTCTTTACATTCAGAGTAAACAGCTTTTTTTGGCTAGTTTAAGACTGTGATTAAATATAGATGTTTTCAACTGAAAGGTTCAGAAAATAAGCATTTGAGCAGATTTGTCATGGCACTCAACATCACTTTCACTTTAATGCTTGATGTCAAGTGAATTTAAAGATTAACAAATAAACAACAGGATGTTGGGGTTGGGCTCCATTAAAGATTTCCAAATCTCTTTTCCTTTCTTTGTTTTTTTTTTTTTTTAGAACAGAATTCATTTTCAAGCCTGCCAAGGTCTTGCTTGTTCATTGGCTGACACAGGCTCTTTTTTCCTTTTCCATTATCACCGTTTATAAAAATTCTGCAGGCCAAATTACGCCCTCAGTGATCTCTACTCAATTTGATTATGTCCAAATTGTGCTCCTGACTTAATACAATTTCAGTGTTTGGCAGGGCTGCCAGGAAATTTTCTCATGCAGGACACCTATCATCGTTTTCTTCTGAAACATAGCAGAAGTGGATATTTTTTAAACCAGAGAAAAAGAGAAATTGTGTAATTAATTTTCTTAAAACTTAATTTCATGGCCATCTAAGAAGAGTTGCTATTGCCCCTAAGTGCATTTCTAGTCAAAGTAATTCTAAAAATAATCTTGTCTTCCTGCAAATTACTAATTGTAGGTAATGGAAAATGAAAACAGCAATAAATAACCTGCAGAGAGAAGCATATGCATAATCTGTAAGGGACTGAATTATTGTAGGCCTAAAATAAATAAGATGGGAGAGAGTTCAGCAGTGGCTGATGGGTCTGGTCACACTCCTTTCACCTCCTGTCCTATGCTGGCTCTGCCATTTATCTGCTTTATGCAGTACAGATGGATTAGCATGCTGAAGTGGCAGAAAAACAATTTAAAAAAAATAAATAATTTTCCTCTAGTTTAATGAAACACACAGGTTTATCAAAAGCTCAGATAAGTGTTAAGTGTTTGTTTGGTGGAAATGAGGGGACAGATACCTTGACTGCAAGATGGAGGAGTAAACCAGACTTGTCCATTTTGATAGTAGAAGCAGCTTTGTTGGCACAGTTACCTTGTGTAAGCATAGCCTTAACATTGACACAGTTGTCTCATATAACCACAGCCTCAGGTGCTAGAAGGAACAACAGTTGCCAGAAATAGGAGCAAAACTAGAGTGTAGCTTAAAAATCCACTGAAAAGTGATTCACAAATGTAGCGTTAGATTTATGTATTTTATGTATTAAACAAAACAAACAACAACAAAAAAACCCAGCAGTGAAGTGGTGGTGAAATTCATTACATAGACCTTCCAACAGAACTTTGCCTTAATCCCAGCAGAGGACAACAACTTTGTTTTCCTTGACTCAGGGTCATTCTCCATGGCTGCTGCCTTGGATTTACTGTTTATATCAGCAGTCCAGAAAGCACCCGTGAGAGCAGACAAGCAAGCTGCTTCATTCTGTCTTTGTCAGCCATAAAATTGCTAGCCAGCCAAAACTTGGACCCTGGCATCTTTCTGACTTGCATATACAGCCAAAAGGATGGTGGTGGTTTTACCTCATAGGGTTGCCAGCTCTGTTGAAAATTGTATGTCTAGAAAAAAATTCTAGATTGCTTATTTTAGAATTTAGAGTAAGAAATCACTTGTACAAAGCTGCTTTTTCTTGGCTGTAATATTAAGTGAGAATCCAAAGCCAGTGCATCTAATTCAGCTATTTCATTGGTTGTCAGATAAAGACATTTAAATTTGTTTGTAGTTGTTTTACATTTTTTTAATGATTGTATTTTTATTGGTGTGTTAAAAACAAGAGAAATCCACTCTCCTTCAGACAGATAGGTTGGGGTGGAAGAAGTTCATGAAGTGATCTGCTAAGATGAGAACTGGTGGTTGATGCTAGTCACTTTCTTCATCTTTTCTGTGCTAATAGGCAGTAAAGAGAGAACTTGTAGTTTACATAGGCAACAAAACAAAATTAAACATTTGTTGGAGGTGGTGTAAATGGTGGAGTTCCACACACCCATGTCTGCTGGATCATGCTATTGGAAGAGAAGGAAAACTTGCACAAGGTGTGGACACAAAGGGGAGGTGAGGGCAGCAGTCCAGCAGTATGCTCAGAAAAAGTGAGCACAGTGCTTCTGTGTTTATTAGCAATAGTTCTCAGAAGGCGTAGGAGTGGGGAAAAAGATACTTCTATCTCTTTTTGTCTGTCTGCTACCCAGTGATGATGATGATTATTGTTATTATTAGTGTTTATTAAAGTGTAGGAGTGGAGACCAGAGGTCTGCAAGTTGGAATGCATAGCTGTTGTTGTAATAAGGATTTAAATTTCAGTACTTCTCTTGGTCTCCCACCACCCATGATTGGCAGACTGTGCAATAAGTAACGAGTGCTTTTAATTTGAAAGAGACAATAAGGGGTAATACTAGAGAAGCAGCAGGGAAAGAAAATGCCAGTCACTGGAATAGCATACTCTCTTAAGAAAATAGAAATGTAACAGGAAATAAAAGCAATATCACAAATCAAAGCAGAAGTTTGTCATCCAGACAAACTGTGTAATACAGCTTATTGTAATCAGTCCTTGGGAACTGTATTTTCTGAAATTTGTCTATGCTTAGGTTTGAATAAGGCTTCCACTAATTATTTTTAAGCTATAGCTTTGAGCTAGTAGTGCAAGACTACATTTTGTGGAGCACTTTTAGAGTATTAGAGAGAAGACATTTTCAGTCTTCAAGGGCTTGTTTTGTGTCTTACGACCTCCACAATAATTCTGCCTTGACATGGGGGACATTTTAGAAATGGCTTGCTGTTTTAAGGAGTGGAAGGAGATTGAGAACTATTTGGTCCAGAAGGATGTTCTTAAGGCCATTAGGCTGCATTCATTCAGAGCAGGTGTCATGTGTGCTGTACACTATATGGTGTCAACCCTGTTAGTAAAGTGGGTTTTAAAAGAAAAAGTAGAGATACAGTGATAGATTGCTGTAACTGCTGATGGGTACAGTAGCCACTTCTGCAAGTTGTCTGGCACAGCTGTCAGTGCACCTTACTCTTCCACTTCAAATACCCTCCACCTCCTGTGTTTCCAGGCTTTGACTTGTTAAGTGTAGGTGTTCCCAGTTAAAGTGGCTTAGGGGATCCGTGTAGTGATGGGGAGTAAAATGAAAATACCAGTAGATGGATACTGCATTCTTTTTAGGTGTCAGCAGCCCACATTTGAACGTTGAATTTCTGCTCTGAAAATAAAAACAATAATTAAAAAATTCAGTCACAACTTTCCAGGAATTAGTCACGTTCATTTTATGGCTCATAACAGCCTAGGACAGTCTGCACTCTGAGCTCATACCTTCACATTTTAGTTTGGTTTGGGTGGTATTTTTTTGATATCAAAATCTCCAAGTAAAATGTTCTCAAATAACTGCTGTCTTTTGATAACTGGTGATAATGAGAGGTTGATCACATAACTGGTATTTCCCAGTGCTTGTGGGTGAATGTTTTCCAGAAAAATACAGTTTAGCACATATACTGTTAAATCATAGCAGATTGCTATATTTTGTAATAAATGCACATGGATTTTTTGGTCTTTTTGTGTGTGTCTGACTAGCACAGATTTATTACAGGCAGTTAATGTGATGTTGCTTCCAGAATTAGATGAATACACATTTTCAATAATCTGCTTCTGATGTCCTTTATTTCCCAGTTCAAATTAATTTAATACTGTGAAGGAGGTCCAGTCAAAGGTGTAGATGTAGAAGCATTGTGCTTAGAGCGTCAGGGATGACGGTGACAAAATTGACTTGCGAGTGTTGTTTGAGTAGATCTGAAGGAGTTTCCAGCTCTGAGAGCTAGAGGCTTCTGAATTTCAACCCTTACCCTTCCTGTTTTCTCCTCTCACAAGACAGTTACAGAGCATTGCAATTGCAGTCGAGACTATGTGATGTTTCAGATCTGTCCACTAAGACTAACTCATTCCAGATAAGCCCTGAACAGACAACATTCATTTTTTACTTTGCTCAGAATTTCCTGTGCTTTGTTCTGCATCTGTTTGTAAAAGACTGCGTTATCTTTGGAAGCCTTCATCTTGTTTTCTTTATTCAAGCTATATGCTAAATGGAAAAAGGCAAGAGCTGAAAGGAGCCCAGCTGGAGCAATCTGACAAGGATCCCACAAAGGGGCAAAGCTGGCAAACTCCTGAAACCTCTTCAGCTGACCTCTGGTGCAATTTGGGAAGCCAGGAGATAAGCCACTTTTCCTGCAGATGGTTTGACCTCAGCCAGCTGTTCGGAGTAATGCCCCAGGACCACACCAACATTTAATTGCATTTTTTCCCCTTCACTCATCACTCACTTAGCTTCAGTAGTGATTGACCTTAGAAATATTTCAGTTCAGCTTCTTCCTAGTCTTTGTGTGCCTGTGTGCAAACAGAAGTGCTAGAGGTAAATTGTAACTTGGCGTGCTCTGCTTCAGCCAGGTTGCCTCAAAAACAAGTTCTTCCTAAAATACCTCCCTCAGACAGTGATTGTCTCCTCTGTGAGAGGTGAAAGCATTTCTTGCATGGCCAGCTGTTTTTAAAGATGCTCTTTTTACTGTAGCTGCAAAGCACCCCAGTGTTTTTATGTCATGCCTGCTGTGTATGTGGAGAGATTGAAAGAAGCTTAAAAGTGATGAAAATGGCACAGAAGGAGTACAGTTTTTCCCCTGCTTCACAATGTGGGAGTTTTCTTTATGCTTCAGGGTGGAAATGCTGTCAGTGTTAGCAAGAGGGTGCTAGAACAGTGGTAGAAACACGTCCTCTTGGATAGGACATTGAGTAAAAGGCATCTGAGTTGCACTGAAGTGTTTCAGATATAAGTGTATAGGATTGAGAGAACTGAAGAGGAGTGTAATCTGCTTCTGTTTTTTTCCTGGCCCCTGCTCCCTTGCTGTGATGTTG
Organism: Calypte anna; assembly: GCF_003957555.1. Lineage (NCBI taxonomy): Eukaryota > Metazoa > Chordata > Aves > Apodiformes > Trochilidae > Calypte > Calypte anna. The sequence continues at coordinate 62,463,287 of NC_044245.1, forward strand.
GGATTTCATTTCAGAGTGCTGTGCATGTCAGAAGCAAGTGGTAGGGTTGCACAAGGTGTCATGAGGGAGTGGACTGGGGTTGTGGAGTGGCATATTGCTGTTACACAGTCTGCTTGAAGGGCTCAGTTCCCCTTCTGTTGGTTCCTGGCGTGCATCTGTCCAGGAGCATACCAATTCACTTCCAAGGAGAAGAGTTCCAGCAGATCTTTAGTGTGACAATCTACTTGATAGGACAGTAAGAAGAGAACTTCTATAATTTTGCCAACATAATAAAATCAGGTACTTTCTACTGTAGTTGTTCTGCGTCTTTATATCTTGGAAGGTCAGCAACAATTACCTCCAGGTGGTAGTCATGAATAAAAAAGGATAGATGTTAGCAGAATGCAGCTTGAATTCTTGCAACATATTTGTTGCTACTCTTCTCCCCCTCCCCAAAATCAATTGAAGATGGCCTTTTGTGCAGAAATGAGGTCTGTGGTTAAGGACTACTTGTCAAGTTTTATTTAGATGGAAACCTGTCTCAGAAGCTTTACCTCATCTCATTGTCCTGCAGGGATGAACTTCAAATGCCAGTTTACATTTGCCCCAAAATGACCTTATCTAATTGAAATGGACACGGCTGTCTTAGCTAAGTAGATAAACACAGCCCATTTGCAATTGTAGATTTAAATGCAGTCTTTGATAGATTACCTTCACACAGTATGGTAGTGTCCTTGAATATTTATAGTCTAATTAACAAGAGACCAGAACTGAAGAGTAAACGCTCTTTGTGAAAGAGATGCTTTTGAGCCACAAGCTGATGTTAATCTCTCCTTGGTTGGAGGAAGACAGTTTGGTACAAAGTCTGCTTTAAGCAAGCATGGAAAGCATTTCACTAAAGCATGCAAAGTCTTAAAAGTTGTTTAACATCCAGAGCGTAAGACAGGTTTACATAAAAATACTCTGCTCCTAAAGTAGAATAAATGAGATGTTAGTTTTAAGGCATAGCTCAGTGCAGAAACCACCTTTCTTTCTGTTACAGATCTTCACATTTGCCATTAACAGCCAGGAAAGCAGACTCCCTTTAGAATAGTTAACTGATTGCAAAAAAGAATTTAAGATACTGCCTGCAAACTTGAATATTGGGGTCTATCAGGAACATGGTTTTGCAGTCCTTCGATTTCCCTAGTGTAGCTGGATGCTGAGATAGTGCTGGATTACCATCTGGCTGTATCAAAATTATAGCTGCTAAGTAAATTTCTATTTAAAGCTTCTAAAATAATGTTGGATTCAGTGGGGATAGTCTTACGAAAATTAAATTTGTGGGAAAACTTAGAAAGGAACAGACTGCTGAGAAAGACTGCTCTTCAGTTTGCACTGTCCTAATTCCAGGAGAAATTTTGCTGGTACAGATGAAGGACTCAGAAAATTTACCAAGGTTTTAGGAGGACAGCTTTCAGTTTTTGTCCCGTGACTGCTCTCCCTCTTGACCTAGGCTGACCAGGTTGTTCTTCAGGCAACAGGGACCAGAGAGTAGAGATGTATTCCATGTCAGTTGTTTCCCTTTATTCAGGTTGGAGGCAATGGAACAGTACTATTTCGGTGCCCTTCTGTCACAAGAAGACTTAGGTTCCCTAATGTGCTAAGCAGAATAGGAAGGACCTTGTTAAGATTTTGATTTGGTTTTGTTTTCTCTAAAAATGATTGTTACTCTGCAGCTTGAAGGAATTATAAAGGAAAGGTGAGCACTCCTCAGCCCCAAGGTTTGGGGCTGAGTGTGGTGTAGTGCCAAGTTCAGCAGAAGGATTTAGGGAATTCTTTCTGTAGGAAGACAATTGCTCCTTGTAGGGAGCAATTTTGTCTGGATGTGGCCTGTTGGGAGCCAAGGAATATTTTGGAAGGCTACATCTACTTTCGCAGGCAAGATCCTGCTTTAACCCAGGTGGGGACATACCAAGTGAAATTATGACTTCAGAGGAACTAATCTGCTAATGTGGAAGAAACTTTTATTGATCATGTAAAAAAAATGTCCCTTCTTCCCTCAAAAGCTTATAGCTTGACTAAATGTAAGTACTGTTTTGAGGAAGAACCTGATTATGGCCCTTCTGATTGAGACCTTAAACACAAAGCTCATGACAGGATTTCATTGTAGGAGCTCACTCACCCATCAGGGAACTTTAGGGAATATACTGGCTTAGTATTTGCTTGGAAACTACAGTGAAAAAGAAAGGCAAAGCTGCTGAAACCTTGGAGATTGCAGAGCTTCCCATGGTATGCATTTTCCCCCTCAAAATTCACTCGTATGATTTAGGTTTAAGACTACACAAGCTTGAGTTTAACTTACTCACCAGTGATGTGCAGCAGGTGTGCCATACTGTGCCATCTCTGGAAACAGCATCTCAAACCTGAGTAGGCCCCTGAAACGCTCACAAGTGCTTCCTTCTGAATGGCAGAGAAACTGCTCTTGGTCCAAATCTAGCTGCATCTGCTGCTAGTGCCTCTCATGGGGGATACTCCCATTTATACTACTTGCTTTCTGTGCAGTGTTGTTCAGGATTTTTAGCTTATGATGATAGGAAAAATAATTCTCATATACTGCCATGTTAATACCAGAGAATTAGGAGTACTCCCCCTCTTCCTGTTTGTGTACACCCTTCGTTTTCTGTTGTCATTCTTTTTCCTCCCTTTAAACTGGAAGGAGAAAAATGAGTGTTCCTGTTTTCTCCATGTACTTTTCCTCTCCAGCAACCTGTGGTTTTTTTTTTCTGTCTTTGTCCTCTCACTTTCTGTGCTCCCTTTGAAGTGGGAGCGTTTTTTCCTGCAACATGCCAAGAGGACAACTCCAGGCTGCTTGCTGCAGACTCACTGTGGAGATCATGGATTTCTTTTTTTAGTTCTTTTCCCCTACCTCCTCCCACAAACTCCTGGGCTATCCAGCCCAGTGAGAGCAGACTGGCCTTAGTATTTGGAGAAAAGATCTGTAGTAATCACTGTGTACATGCTAGTAAAAAGCATCACCATGGTATACCAGCTCAGTTGGAGTACTAACTGTACATTAATTCTCTAACTGATAATTAGTTTTATTAAATTCCAATTTCCTGAAAGGAACCATTATCAAATAACACTGTTTGAAATCTCAAAGAAACATAAGGAATGAAAGCTTAGTCCTCTTCTGCTTTCATCTTTCAGAAGCAATCCCTATCTCAACATCTTGACCTACATTTTCTTTTTACCCTCTTCAAGAAACATTGTGTGGATTTAATGTCTCACAGGGGAGGCAAAGACTTTTTTTTTTATACGTGTATATGTGTTGACATATAAAGTTTTGGGAAAACAATGAGGCCTTCTTGTCCCCAGTGATTTTTTTTTTAACTTAAAAGCGTTTTCCATAATATATCTGAGGCAGATTAAATGTAAGAAATCTATCACATCCCTTTACAAGTGGTCCCCTTTTATCTATCAAGCTTTTTTCCAAAGCCTTTCCTTATTTTATATATCAGTGGAGGAAAAAAACTGGACTCTTCTTTCTGATATCCTGCTCACCTCTTGGGATCCAGTCTTAAAAATTATTTCTACCATTAAATGAGATGGGGGAGCTTGTTTTTGGATTTGGGGGGAGAAGTGTTTGAAATAATTGTTTTGTTTGCATTCATTCTTCCTGTTCCTTGGGTTCATGTTTGTAATGAACAGTTTTACATGGGATTTAAACCTTGACCTGGGTGGCACAAGTGTGTGAAGCAGCAAAGGCTGTCACTGCGTCGAGCAGCTGGTGCAGGTTACAGGATAGTCAGGGTCCCAGCTTTGATGCTGACAACCATTCCCACTCTGTGAACTGTCCCTCTTCCAAAACATAGCATGGCATATTTGATTTGCAGTGCTGCTTCCCATTAGACTCATCCATCCTCCTCTTCAGGAGGGTGGCTCCCATAACCAGTGTGGTTGAAGCCATCCTTTCTGCCTCATCCCGCCCCGTGGGGACTGTGCTCCTAAAGTAGGATGTCTTTTCCCACTGCAGGATAAATGCTGCTGTGGCCTTGTCCCACGTGGGGACAGGCAGAATTCTTCTCCAATTGGTTCAGTATGGTTTTGTTGGGTGTTTTTTGGGGGCGTCCGAAGAGTGAGGGGGGCAAAATGCATGCCAAGCATTAATACTATTTAATAGTATTTGTAGCTTGAGTTGGGCTTGATAGAGATGCCTTAAAACAGCGTAGGGAGGAGTCCAGGAACTTTTGTTATCTGAATTGTGTCAGTTTAATATCCCTTACTAGCTTTTTATAGGGTACTTTGAATGTACAGAGGGATTCCAGTCGTCATTTTGTCCCCCTCTCCTTTTTGTTTCTGTTTCAGTATTGCCACATCATCTTGAAATAGAGTTATAGACTGTTTTTTTGATTGTAGTAATACAATGGCAAGTTCAGCATACACACAGCCTCTTGGGTGTATTTTGAAAGCTCGCTTACTGTTTTCATCCTGCATTTCTATGCTGTTGCTTTGCACACAGCCTTACTCCCTCACCCCATTTCTCTGATGCTGTATTTAAAACAAGTAATATGCTAAGAGGTACCAGATTTCGGTTAAATGAATGGATGGAAGGAAAATTCTGTGCCGTGAAATGAATCCTTGTTTTTTGGTTTTTTATTTGGTCTGGGTTTTTGCTCATTTGGGTATTTTTTGGGGGGGAATAATTGATCTTTAAAAATCATAAAACGGTACTTTATCTCCTTTGTTATTTTGAAAGATAAAATCATCAAATGCACATCACTGCACAGTCTTGATTATGTAAGTGTGTGTTGATGGTTGTTCCAAGGTTTCTATTAAGTCAGGAAGCAGCTAATGTTGTTTCACTTCCCCTTCTGATGCTCCAAAATGTAAGCAAAAAAAGCTGTTTAATAGCAGCAGAATATTTTATGGCAGTGGAATTTCTTTAACTCCTCCGGGGGGTGGCAGGAAGTCTCCTTAGCATTTCAGAAGGCCTTTCTCCAACATCAGGTTTTCAAGTTGCTGGCCCCATACCCCATCTCTCATCTCTTCCCCCCATGGTTCGCCTGTAGAACTCACAAAAGGGAGGTGAAAGTAAGGTTAAGCTGCTGATCTCAAGTGCTAGAAATAGAGATGGAAATTGCTTGGCATCTGAGAAGTGTTTTCTTAAAGGCTGTTAAAGCCCTCATTTTTTGTATGCTGATGCTTCAGAGAATTGCATTTATGCTGTCAAGAATCAGATGTCCCTAAAATTAAAAGGTGAATGATCCTCCACATTCTCTGGCAGGTGGCTGAAGTTTACTTTACCCAACACCTTTAAACTTGAGTTTTGTTTCCCTTGGTCTGTGCCTCATTCCTATGGTGAGATCCTCAGAGCTCAGCTGACAGCCAAGCATGGGCTCCTCCTGCTTTGTCCCTTCACCTGCTCTCTAAGTCACTGTAGTGCTGGAGGTGGTCTGGGAGGGCAGGGGTTTTCCCCAAGAATCTTCCCAGATACAAATTTACTTACTTCTGGTATGTTTTTTCCATTGGGTGTGCCCAGCAGGTAGATGGTTGCTGTGCATCAGATAGACATCTGCCAGCCCCTGCTACCACTGTCAGCATCATGTGTAAGATGGCCTGGGATCCCCATCTTAGGCTTGTGCTTGAGGAGAGGTGAAATGTCATTGCTCCTGGGCACTCATATGGCAGAACAATTTGTTCATTTGCTTTGGGGTTTCCTATTGCACTTGTGATTTAATTTTGCAGTAGTTACTCTAAACATTGTACTTGTCACTGTCATTGTCACGAGCATCCTCTCCCCTGAGAATAACTCTGCAAACAGATTATAGAGGGCTGAATCAGCAGAGCAGCTCTTCATCCCAAATGTGAAGTGTGTGAAGTGTGCTCTCCTCCAACCTTTAATTCAAGAAAGTGAGGAAATGATACTCACCTGCCTGTCCCTATAAAAAGAAAAGAAAAAAGAAACAAAAAAGAAACCCAACGACCCCCCCCCAAAAAAAACCCAAAAACCAAAAACCACCAAAAAAACCTCCCAAACAAACAAAACCAAGAAGTCCCTTCCTCCTGGCAAGAGGTGAATACAGTTCTGCAAGAACAGATTTCACAGAAAGATAGGTATGTGTTTTTTTATTTGTTTTTTAAAGCAACCTGTTGTTGGAAATATGTTTAAAATACACTTGCCTAATGTGTGGAGGAAAAAATATTTTTATGGCCACATTGCTGTTTCATACATCAAAATCATACCAAGTATTACACAAAAAATAAAAATAATCTTATAGTCAGTATAGCAAGCTAAAGGTAAAACCAATGGCAAGAAGGAAAGCATACCGAAAGTTCAAAGACTGAATTTTGGGGACTTTCCAGATGTCTGAGTTTTTTTATGGTGGCATGTTAGGTGCTTTTGGTGAAGGAGAGGAAATGAATGGTGCATTGGGTAGATGGTGTCAAGAGGAAGGGTTCACTTTCACTCCCAGTAAAAGCAATTACTGCCTTTTTCCCTGAAGAGTGTTCCCCTTCCCTACTAGCAGTGATCTGCCGAGCATTGTGCATGAAATTTAGGGTTACAGACAAAACCCTGGGAAACCAATGGCTTAAGAAGAAGTGTTTGGGAATTACTCAGGCAGCTTTCTTCCCTCTCTTCCTCCTGGAATGTCACAGGGCCTTATGCTGGAGGGGTTGTCAAGCCTACAAGTTTAGACTCTCAACAGATAGGCTAGTGCTCAGGCTGGCAGGCAATTGGAAATTTGGCTGCAGGGGGTGCCAGCGCATCCCCAGTCCTGGAGGAGGCAGCCTGCTTTCCTGCTTTCCTGCTTTCCTGCTTTCCTGCTTTCCTGCTTTCCTGCTTTCCTGCTTTCCTGCTTCCCTGCTTTCCTGCTTCCCTCCTTCCCAGCTTCCCTGCCCTGCTGCCTGGGCTGCCCTGACCTGTGGTAAGGGGAGGGCTGTCTGGCATGTTGCTGAAGAGGCTAGGGTGTTAAGTTATAAGTGGCTGTGGCCTGCTTTCCTTTTGGGGATGTTAGTGGTGGGGTTTTTGGTTGGTTTGTTCCCTCCCTTCCACCCCCCCCCCCGGTTTTGGGTTTTTTTTCCTTCATTATTTTTGTTTGTTTTGTTGTTTGCATTCTGTTTGTTTTGGGGTTTTTTTTTAAAGTTGGTAGATACTTAATTGCTCAAAACTCCAAAGAGATTAGAATTCAACTGCTTAGTAGAAGGAGGTGGCGTGCCAGGAAAAAAAAAAAAAAGTCCTTGTCAGCAAAAGAGGTTGACAGCTCGACTCCTGAAGCTGGCTGATGGATGATCTCAGAGTTAAGGAGAGCATGTTCACTAAAAAGTTATTGAAAATGGGGAGTGAAAGTAATTAAAATGGTTTAATTCAAATCTCTGTCATATATGACTTGCGTTCTTGTAGAACACCTAGCATTTAGCTGAAATTCTTTTTTCCCAGGACAGGAGGAGGACTCTCTCCCTCCTTTTCTTTGACTGAAAGCTCAAAGCATCTCCAGTGAAGGAAGGGCTGAATTCCTGTACCTGTATCTGCTGTCTGTGTGGGAGAATCACTGCTGCTGCATTACAGGACTGTGTGTTCTTGCAGCAAACGAGCACATAGCTTGTGTCACATCGGGGGGAAAAGTGTTTCTTCTATCTGTTTGGAGGGCTGCCCGTGCTGCTGGCAAAAGTAATGAAAGGCAAATCCTAAATGACATGCATTAAAATATCAAATGGACTGTGCAATTAGAAGTATGTCATTCGGCATTTGCCTTTCATAGCTTTTGTCACACAGAGGCAGAATTAGGGACAAGCAGAGGATAACCTCTCCGAAAGGGCTTCCTGGCACTTGTCTTATCCTTTCCCCATCCTCTTTCCTGCAACACACTGCTATGGTAGAATCCTCCTCCTGTTCCAGAGTCTGATGTTTTGCTCAGTGTTGAGGCATACATAGAAGTCAAGTCCTACACTTACTGCTCCAGTCGTTTAATTTAATTTGGTTTACATGAGAAAGAAGTTAACACAAGCTGCTCCTCTAAAGGGCTGGGCTACTGTAGACAAGCACAGTGGCGTTGCTGGCTCAGCCCCTGCTGGTTTGGGAGCTCAAGAAGATGGTTGACTGTGACTGAGGTTCCAGAAACAGCCCTTTTGTCACCTACATCTGATGAGATCATAAGCCTGTCCTGTTTGTGTGATCCCTCAGCACCAGAGGAGTAGGAACCATGCCTTGTCAGAGCAAAAGCATGAAGCAAATGTTCATCAAGATGCTGTTTTGCTGTTGTTTCTGGTTTCATGCAGATATGCTGGGTTTGAATTATACAGCCTGTAAGGGTTTCCTAGAAATCGTAACAAACAGCCAAGCCTTGCTAAGCCTCTCTCTTTTCAGGCTCCTAAGTATTCATTGCTAGCAGTGTGAGACTGCACGCCCTTTTATTTCCCTTGTTGTTTTATTTGCACATTCATATGATGGATTTTCTTTCAATTAGCAGGCTGTTCCTTGCTTTGCTGTGTTTGCGTTTACCTTCCTTCTTCCTCCTTCGTTTATACTCTGTGGAGACACAGTTGCTAATTTTTACTTTTTAGTATAGAATAGCTGTTGTCTGGAGACATGCTCTTGGCATATCTTTCCTTCTCATGGTACTTAAATTACCAGAATGTATTTTTAATTTTTTTTTTCTCCCCCCCATGAATCTATCTAGTCCCTTGGTGCCAAGGATTTTTGAAGTGTGGATTTATTGTTACTTTGTCCATCCATTCCTAGCAGATGCTGAACTCTGAGGTGATATAAAGTGTGTTACTGAACCCAAAAGCAAATTCTGGTAAAGCCTGAGTGGAGGGAAGTAATTAATAAAAAATGGGACTGCTAGTGGTGTATTGCAGTTGAGAGAGATCTGTAAAAGTGAATTAAAATGGAGAAGAATTTTCTTCCTTTGGTGCTCACATACAGGAGACAGAGACCTAAAATGCTGACTAGCTTGCTTCACTTAATTCCTATTTTCCAGATTAATCCATGCGTCCTCCCTCACATTAAAGGATATTGGTGAAGGCATTAATAGACAAAAATACTTTAGAAATTGAGTCAGTAACTTTTGTCCAAGTAACTGTCAAATAGATTTAAACCGAATGAAAGTGGCAGAAACAAAGTATTTTAAAATTAAATGCATTCCTTCACAGGCATGTTGAGGGTTTCCTTGATTCTCTCCTCTCATGGGATGTTACCCTACTGGTTCTCCATTCAGTCATAAAACTGTCCAGAAAAGGCAGGATAAACAAGGCATGATGGTTTTGGCATAAACCCCAAAGAATAATTTAGTTGTATGTCACTGATAATTTTTTTAATACCTGAGAACTTAGACTTTTCTCTCTCGCAGTGGTTATGCCCATTTTTCTATCACTGCTATCCTTGAACTAAGTAGAGATATATTGGACTTGTGGACTTGCTTGTGCCTGTAATTTAAAATAAAATGCATGTGTAATTCTGTTTCCAGATTGTATATTTTATTACCAAACAAGAGAACATGTCCTGTAGGACAGATGTCCCTGGCATAACTGCAAATCAAAGGGCACTTGTTCTCCTTGGGGAGAAATAAAAACCACTCTGTCCAGTGCCAAAATCAACATGAGGCACACACCACTGAGGGATTTTAATAATAACTCCATGTCTCATGTCATGCTTACTGTCTGTATCCCTCCCTTGTGCTTCTCTGGTGGTGGTTCACACTATCCTTTATTTTACAGGCGGGTGAGCTTGGGGAGGGAGGTGACCCTTCACAGGAACCTTCTGGGTGGTGGCTGCATCTGGACAGAGTTCAGGTCCTCACATCCTAACCAAGCTGTCTTTCTGCTGGTTGGCCCTGCAGAGGGCTTTTTGCCTTCTCTACCCACAGCTCTGAGTCTATAGCTAGGGTCTTGCATGTGAAAGCACCTTGTTCCTCTCAATCTTTCTGACATACAGTCAGGAGGATCTGGGGGACAGAGGTGGATGCAAGCTGCCCACATCAAAACCTGTGATTCCTTGGCAACAGGATGGAAGAGTATTGGGTGTTAGCGTCCCCAGAGCTAACAGGGGCTGCTTATGGTACTATAAAATGAACTGTGTTTCTGTTTGTCAGAACCTACTGACCTACAGCCTAAAACTTTCTTAATTAGAAAAGCTGTTGCTCTCCTCTTAATCATACAGCTCCAGGGGCAATTGGTAGGAGCTGGATAGCACATTGGTATTGGTATAAGAGATAGGGAGCAGCTGGTAGGATGGTTGCCATCAGCTCTCTTTCCTCCTCTCTGCTCTCCTTCGTTTGGGATAGCCCTAGCTTTTGGGTCCCGGAGCAACCATTCCTTTCATTTCCTTTTTTTCTTTCTTAAAATTAAACAGAATTGACAAAATTCAAAGTAACTATTTGTGGTTTGAAGCTCTCACTTAATCCTCTCTCTGCGTTTGTAGGAAGGGGACTTAGGAGAGATCTGTTTGTTCCCCCAGCTTTTTTGTCAGCATAACTGCTGCTGTCTCCATCACCTGTGTAGGCACACCCACCTGCTACTCAGCCTGATTTCTGTTCCCTCCTTGGTCCAGGCCATGCCACATGGACTGCAGGCTCATGGCCTCCCTTCTACCTTATAAAGAAGAAGGTGCCAGAAGCCATTGTTTGTCTTGCCTGTAGAGAAATGGGGTTGCAGTTTTCAATGTGTCCTTTAAAGCGGAGAAATGCCCTTTAATCAGAGAAGTGTGTCTCTTTAAATATTTCTTTTTCTTTGTGTAAACCTAAAAAAAGAGAAGCATAGATTTCAGGTATGTTTTTTCTTGATGTAGGATATGTCGCAGGCACTGGTAGATTTCTTTTTTAATTTTAAATTCCTTCCAGATGCATTATTTCATAAATAAAACCAAGTCTTGAAGTATGTCCTATAGCCTGGGGTAGTTTACGGGCAGAATTAAATTAGGTTCGTATTTGATTGTAATATTCTTGTTTCTACCAGTTTAATAGCACCACCCCACCCACCCAGCTCCTTCCAAACAAAACCAGAACCAAACATCCTTAAAAGTATCGTGTTGAAACACCAGAACAATATAATTTCAATTAACACTGCTAAGAGGTATAATGATAATGGGCTCATATGCAGAAAACCATCGCATAAATGTCTTTGTTTGCTTAATAGCAATTTTGGATGGAGATGTAATGGGAGTAAGGAGCTTCTTTCAACCTGTATTATTTAATCAGTTCCCTTTGGTGATGTTGTCTTTTGACAGGCTGACAAACACATCTTGTGCTGTAATGTCATTCGTGCTTGGGTTCCATAGTAATGATGTATATCTACATATAAAAGCACTCATCTAGTCATTTATGAAGACTGTACAAGCTATTTGCTAACAGTTTTTGGCATAACAGTATTGCTTTATGCATATGCTCTGTTATGTGCTACAATCAACCTAATGTCCAGTGGCTTGTCATCTGAAAAGCCCACATACCGCTAATTACCATCCTGGTGACAACACAGAACATCATGTGATATAAACAACGACTGTTTCATGCTGTGTTTCATTTATTTTTTTATTTTTTATTTAGAGACAGAAAACTCTCCTGGTGTTGCATTACTGAATGAGATCAAAATAGCATTTTTTGATGACAGGTATCCTTCAAACGTGAGCAGGGAATAGGTATCTCTCTTATCCCAGAGAAAAATGTTTTATTTTGTTTTTTAAATTATGTTACTACTGTGAAAACCTAGTCCTTTAGTCTCTAAGACAACCGTGGCATGGAAATAGGTCCTATTTTCGAGGCATGTTGTCTGTTTAATATGTAATGTGATACCTTGTCATGCTGTGACAATGTGACAGATGGCATTTGCACTATAAAACTAAATTATCTTTTGTGCATAGCTGTACAACAGCTAAATACAGTAACTCTGTACAGTGTGCTGATTAATGCACGCTGCAGATGTTTTAGGGGCACTGGTATGTTTAAACTTTGCATCAAATGATTAATGGCTTTATTTAACGTGTCTACCAAGATTTTGGTAGTTGTTTCAGCACGTAATCTAATGTGTAAGGACATTGTTGGTAGAAGATAAATTTGGGGCTACAGACGACAGGATGTGAATTTATATTGTGTTGCAGCTATTTGTCTATTACTTCTGAAAAATGGGTGATACTTTTCAAGTAAACTTTTGTGTAAAGTTACAGCTCATAACCGCTAAGTCCTGCAATTCTTAGGTGCAGGTAAAAAAAGATGTGTAGGGGAGCTGTCGGTTTATTTTTATGTCTATTTTAATAAGAGTAATTCAAGGGCCAGAATAAATACTTTTAAGAGCTGAAGTTAGTAACTTTTGTCCCCTCTGTATTTTAGGTATAGGACCCATTTTGGTGATCTTTCACGGTGTGGTTGTACTCAAGAGTTTGTCCATGTTCGGGTGGCACAGCCCTGTCAGACTGTGATGTGGAATGGTTAACCACCTAGCTTTCTAATACTTGTGGCATCTCTCCTAAATGGGACAGTGCCAAAAGAAGAAAATCACTATTGTTTTTGTGTGTTTCAAATAAAGCTTTTCTGTACAACTCCTAAGACTGCCAGCTGAAGTTGGGATGGGCATGTTAACTCTATAAGTGAACAAAGCTTTACCTCTGTGCCAGTGTTACCACAATAAATGCTATTTCATGTCATAAATAACACCATCTTCCTGGTGCCCAAAGAATGCTGCTTCGAGTAAATCCACTCTTTTAGCTTCTTGTAACTTGTGTTTGGTTTTTTGCCAATTGCCCTGGAAACTGGTCCTCTGTAGCAGCCTGGAGAGTTCAGCTTGAAGGGATCAGGGAGGAATGCAAGGACAGGAGTGCTGGGAGGAGACAAACCCAGTATTTGTTGGCAGTGGGAAGTAGGTGGTTAAGAAGCACTTGGGACCTGAATTATGTATTTTACATGTAGCTGAGATATGTAGTGTGGCTCCCCTGCCCTGAACTCTGTGGACTGGCTGTTAGTTGATGTTAATCCCATATAGAAAGGTGCATATATGGTCTTGTTGAAATCTTTCTTATTTAGGTCAGTTCTGGTATCTGGCTTGTGTTTGTGTGGTGGTGACTGATGGTTTTTCTACTGTGATGGCTTTGTGAGTTGACTCTGAGTGTGAAATACAACTGAACGTGTTTCTTTTTTAAGCAGTCTCAGGACTGGGAAATAGCAAACTAAAATAGGTGTTGCTGTCTTCTTGTAAGAACACTGAAATGTTCATGCTCAGATGAGTTTCTGACGTTAGAATAAGTGATGTAGAAATACTGTTTTGGAAACATTGTGAAAGTTCCTTTACCCAGCCTCTTTGTTCAACTAACCACATGATACTGAGATTTGTTCAGATGCTCCCCTTTGGTTTCCTGCTTATTCAGGAACTTTAATAATGAAGAACATAACAGTAATTGTAATCTCATCTGTTCTTAAAACCAGCTAACTAACCCCAAACCCTCTCTTGCATTTTTTCCATCTTCGATTATGTTGCTGCTTTCTGCTTCTCTTTTTCAGCCTATGTATTTATGATTCTATGGTTTTCTATTGTATGGTTCATACCCAGGTACTGTGATTTTGCATCATGTGTTCAAGTGCTCCTAAGATCTGCCCTGCTTGTCAGCCCTCTCTCCAGGTGGCAGAGATGGGTTAGATTGTGGCTTGAGAATAGAGTTGCAGATTGTGTGTGTCTATCACAAAAAATTGAAAAGTTAGCAAATCTGTACTAATAGAAATTAAGCCCTGCCTGCACTGGAATAGTAAGTCTTACTTGCTAGACTATTACGAGGTAGGCTCATTTTAGCGGCTGTAACTGTTCTTTACACACACAGTTTTTCCTGAAAGAGACATGGCCATTGGTGGGGAAAGCTCAGCAAAACCTCCTCTCAGTTAACAACTGAGAGTCAAAGGGTACGGTGAGATGCAGTGGAAAGAAGTGGGAGCATGCTCCACAAATGTTGTAAACCCATGATATCCATATTCTATCTGGATCGCCCTAGAGGGTATGGTTCATCTCATTGCAGAGCCCTTCCTGCATGTGAAAAACCAAACTTGTAGTCACAGATTTGAAAACATTCAGGGCATGGAAGCAAATAAAAAGGAGGTGATAGAAGCCTCTTTAATAATGACTGGGGTGCAGAAGGCAGAAAGGATTTTTCTGCATGCCTCAGCTTGTACCATAGTGATGTAATATTCATATTTGCTGGGATTTTTTCTCTTTTTAAGCAGCATTTAACTAAAATTGCAGTTTGCTATCACAGGTCACTCAGATGTTTCAGTTTTAAGCTGCTCTTTCTAATTACTAAGAATTAGTGAGTGGCTTTTCTCCTAAAGTATCTGGTCTTGATCAGTTAAGAGTCAGGACGATGTATTTAAGGGACCAGAGATGATGTTTGATATGTGGGTTTCTGAATTTCTGACCTAATTAAAAAATTTCTTATTAGTGACTTTCTCAGTTTTAAAGCAGTGCTTATTCAGTGACTTTGAGCTATTCAGTCTTTCAGTTACTTTTAAACTTTGGCAGCAAATATGCACTGCTTCACTGTATATATGAATTATTATTTCACATAAGTAATTTTAATATATTAAATCCTACACTGATTTATAATACAAGCTACTTTACTTTCAGGTTTAATTTTGGTGAGGCCTTGGTTTTTTTTAAAGCATTAAAAAAAATCGAATTCGACTTGTAAACCAAACATTTTATATTACAGGAATAAAGTCTGGCTTTATCAGCCCTCATTTACTCTGCCTTAGTTATTCAGGCCTTGTTGTTGGTCATGAGTCCAGCTGCAAAGAGAAGGCAGGGAGAGCTGGAGCTGAGATGAGCCCAGTGGGCAAGGGGCAGGCAGCTGCTGCCAGCTCTCCAGCAGCTGGGAACATAACTGGTCACGGGCTTTGCCATGAGCCAGGGCTTGCTGGCGTCATGGGTTAGAGGTTGAAGGGCACTGCCATGGAAAAGCACTAGAGAAACAATATTTTCCCTTTGATTTTATTTGGCTCTTGATGGCTTGCTGCTTCCTTGACTGTTGCTGGGTGCTCTGAAGTAGCCAGGATTAGCAAAGAAAGGAGGGGTCAGCTCTTCAGACAATGCAAGAGTATTTTCTTGCTCAGTTGCTTTTCTCTCTTTTTGTGTATATATATATATATATCCACAACTGCAGTATGTAGCTTTTAAGAAACAGGAATGCTTGCTGCTTCCTGCAGCTCCAGAGAGTCAAACCCATGTGGATGTGTGTGTGCTGGACTCTGCTCATGCACTGCACCAGCAGACCCCTGCGTCCCATCAGCTGCACTGGTGCCAACTGGTTAATGAGGATGGGGGTGCCCGAGTGTCACTGGGTACAACTGCAGCATCTGCATCTCATCCTGGGGCTTACAGACCCTTTTATAACTCGTGGTTTGTGTGAGACAGAAAAGGTTTATTGCAGCAAGAGATAGCAGGAGTGGCGTTTGAAGGAAATGGTATCTGGGGGCAAGCAGAATGCATTTAATATAAAAATGATTGAGTGGCAATAAACCTTAAAACAGCCTACTTTAGCATGTGCTTTCTTTCCAGTGCATGGGAGTAGGCTGTGGACTGTAGCTGTCTGTGGTTTTCATCACTTCAGAGTGGATTTTGCAATTATGCTGGCCCAGCAAACCAGTAGAACATGACACTTATTCCCATTATTTATCAGTATCTCTCATCTGTGCTTTTATACCTCCATTTTAGGATGCTTGTTTTAATTGGTTTCAGCTGATGTTAGCTAACTTCAGTTATCAGCAATATTATTTGGTTTTGGGATGGTGCTGGTTATGATGAATAATATTTTTCTCTAGGAGACATAAATCATGCTTGTCTCACTAGTGCACTGATGGTTTGGTTGGGTGAAAGCATGAATAAAAATTGCCTACCAAGTGCATGCAAGTTGAAAGCCCAAAAGGTGATTTTCTTGACTCATATACTTTATGTTGCTGAGTTTTACATATGGCAGGTGTCCAGAACAAATATTGCTTTTGGAAGACATAATCAAATTCTGCCATGAGAGTTAAGTTACTGAGTATCAGGCCTCTGATGGTATGCCTGATTTAGGCTTCTCTGGAGTTCAAAAATTATATGTTTTATCAGCAGTAGTCTCATGGAAAAATGCAAAGCAAAAGTTGAAGCATTTTTAGAATAAACTTTCACACTAGGGCTCCAGCATAGAAATGTAATCTATGTGATGTCTTCTAAAAACTCACCTTCATTTCATTGAGAGTGCTTTGAAGTGTTGCTGTCACACCACAGTGTATCACTGTGTTATGTTACAAACCCTGTTGTAGTATCATGTGCTGATATTGAAATCTGTATTATTTGTTGGGTCACAGTTTGTGACCTCTTTAATGGAAAGGAAAAATAAAAAGAAATTTAATAAAAGGGAGTGAAAATGTAAATTGGGTCATTTAATGTCTCCCTGCCAATCTCAGGCTGGCTAGAAGAGACATTTTAATGCAAAAATTGCTGCTTAGTTCCAACTTTAGGGTTTTTTGGGTTCCATATTAGGAAGAAAAAAAAAGAGCTACCAGTTTATTCCATGTTCCTCACAAAAACCCCCAAACCAACCACAACAAAACCTCCTGACTTCTCCTATGTATTTAGCATTTTTAAAACAGCATACAGAAACTGCAGCATGTGGCCACCACATAGCCACTTCTGACAGCAAGTCAAGATAAATTTGGTGTATTTCAGAATGAGTAAGAACAAGCTTTGACTGGAAAAAAGAAGACAGTGGTATGATTTAGTGATATGATGCAGACTTTAGCTTAGGGTGTTTAAAAATGGGCAGTTGGAGCAATTGGATTGGAATCAGAAGTACTGAAAAGTTCAGAGCCCACTAGCAGATGGATGTGTCACACTCGGTCATAGTGCCCAAGCAACCAGAGAGTAAATGGCCTTGTGGGGAGGGAGGGTGGGTTTGGCTGTGGCTGAGGCACCAGAACTTAGGGCAGGCAGCTTGCTGGAGGAGATTTCTTGCTCTGCCTTCAGTGTCTCTTTGAAGCTGAGCTTGGTCGAATGCTTGGTTATGCAATGAGTAAGGGCACTGATGGTCCTAGATGGTGATTTTCCTGAAAACAGAGGACTGAAATGATGTAGTGCTAATATACTACTGGTAGTAACTTCTGAACTCCTGTTAGTAAACATTTTTGCTTTAGTACTCTTAAAATTTGCTGGCCATCTTATCTTGGAAGGGGTTACCCCCTTCCCTGTTTTCTACGGTGCAGTTAAAAAAAAGGGGGGACTGAAATGACTGAGGGGAGTCCTACCAGTGTTTTGCTGAGGAAATAAAGCTGAGAAGCAGAAATTTCTTATGCCATTTCAAAAGTATTTTGGTGGAGAAATGGGAAAGCATCCTCCTGGATAAATTTGCAGCTCCTCTGGTAATAAACTCTTAAACACCAACTAAATAGTGAGCTGATAAAATTCTTTGTAATTTCCTCTCTCTCAACCCAAAGCCTTCTGAAGGATATGTTACTAATGTAATTCTTCCTTAAGTCTGAGTGGCATCACTGTCTCCTGTTGTTTGCAAGAGTAAAATTATATTACTCGTTTGAGTAGAAAATGCAAAAATTTGCTAAACTTTATGATTGTACAGGACCCAGTGCTGTCTTCCATCTGTGTGACACTATTTGCTATAGTATTCCATCAGGAGAGAAGAGGCACAAAAGGGAAGGCAGGTGTGGCAGACTTTTCCCCTGCCTTGTGTGCCTTTACTGGCATTCTGCAGTTTCTGTAGTTGAGTGACATTTGGCTAGAAGAATCTGAGTTGAAGCACAGGTATTAGATGTCCACCCCTAAAGGTTTTAGGCTTTTTTTGGTAAAGGATTATAAATTGCAATTGTTGGAGGCAACAGAACGAAGAGCAAGATGACAACAAATTGACTGAATGGTAGCTTAATTTTATATTGATCTCCAAAAACATAAAAGACTTTCATTTATGCCAATCAACAGGTGTTCTGTAAAACAGTTCTAAGCTGTGTCCCTTTATGAATAAGAGATGTATGAGATTATAAATAAGACTGCAAACACCCATAGAGTAGTTATTTGAGATTGGGGGTTGACTGAATTGGAAACAGAATCAGGCAGGTTCTTGTTGGATGCTTCCATGCAAAATAGATGTTATCAGCCTATCTCTTTGCAAGGTGGTTGCTTTGGGCATCATCTCTCTACTGTTGGTGTTATGAATGAATTTTTGTAAAATCCTTTTGGCACTGGTGATGCAGGTTTTGAATATTGTGTATTACTTTGTCACGTTTGCAGGACTTCTCACTAATGGCCAATCTAAAGGATTAGGACCAGGATCAGAACAGCTTGAGAATGAGAAGGATGATGCATCCCAAGTGTCCTCAACGAGCAACGATGTTGGTTCTTCGGATTTTGAAGAAGGGCCCTCGAGGAAAAGGTCAGTAGTGCATTATGATTAAAGTACAGCTTTACTGCTTTGTGCTTTTTGTGCTATCAGATTGTAATTATGCTATCAGCAGAGTATGGCTGCACATAGTGCTCTACCGTAAGCAGATTTTCCAGTGTGGAGTCCTTCTACTGACAGTGAGGATATAGTAAACTTTACACAATCCATTGGTGTTGGTGTTTCTTATTGTTGTTTTGGAAAGCATGGAAAAACAATTGCTGTTTTGTAGTAGAGGTTGATTGCTAAGTTAAATGGACTCTCCCCTCCTGCCTTCCTTCCTTCTCTCCTGGCTTTGGCTTCTCAGGGACATATCAGTATGTATGTATGTGTAGTTTCAAATGAAGCATCACTAAAGTAATCAGTGTTAATGTTATTTTTAACTATCTGTGAGTGAAACCATGTAAGGTTAAAAAAAAACAAAAAAACCCCATGCTAACATGCTTCTAGTAGAGAAAGTGTATATTAAGGCACTGTGATGGTTCTTGGTTGCAAAGGACTGTTTTTTGATACTGATGTGGCAAGATGCAGCATCTTTACTGTTAAACAGCTATGAGTTCTTAGCCTGAATGACCAAAATATGGGTTAAAATCATAGGACTCGAGCCAAACTATTATACAAAATATGCTAAGAATGCAGGAGGCTGGGTGTTGTCCTCTGTATGAAGTAAGAATCAAAACAGGCTGGCTGAAAAATGCTGTTTAAAAGAAAGAAATGGAACATGCTTTCTCAGCTTTTTTCCTACACACTTCTTGCATCCTAGGCCCAAACCAAAATGAACCATGAACTGAAGTTCTCTTTCAAACAAAAGAAGTATTCTTATTTTCTGTGTGACCCTATGATTCCCCTGAGAAGTCTGATGGGGTGAGGAGGGTGTTTCTTTGCAGGACACTTTGTTCCTGGATCCCTCACTACTGGTCCTCACAACCTGTTCTACCCTCCAAGAAACAAACTCTTAAGTCTAGTTAGCTCCTCTGGTATCAGAATAAAATTTGTAATATCTTCTGTTCTGGTAGAGGGTTTGTAAGGCTTACTGCATCATACTGGTGGTTAGAGGAAAAATATTTGCGTGTTTAATTTTGGCTTGATGAAATACAACAGAGGCTTTCTGCATAGAAATTTAGGTGATACCTGCTGTAGGTATGATCCTTGGAGACAGTGGTCATCACTTCACAGTGTTTTAACTGTTGCTTACATGTTACCCTAAGGAATTTTTGCTGCCCGCTGCACTTGCTTTGTCCCCTCATTCCAGAGTGATGCTCACACAGCTGCTTATAGGGACATTCTGTGAGTAGATTCAAGGAGCTGATTTGGATTTTAAAAAAATAGTGAGAGGAAGATGGATTGAGACTTTTTGCCAGTGCTCTCTAATTTTAACCTTGGTGAAGGCTTCTCTGTTCTGATCTTCCTGCTGCTGGTGCAGCTTCAGGAATGAGTGAGATTGCTACATCACTGTCCCAAGAAATGGCATTTCAGAATTTTAGGCAAAATTTTTTTGGAGGAAACAAGACAGGAGCAAATAGGCTTAAGTTGCACCAGAGAAGGTTTAGACTGGATATTAGGTAAAAATTTCTTCAATGAAAGGATTGTTAAGCATTGGAACATGCTGGTTGAGTCACCATCCCTGGAGGTATTTAAAAGATGTAAATGTGATGCTTAAAGACATGGTTTAGTTGTGGACTTGGCAGTGCTAGGCTAATGGTTGGACTTGGTGATCTCAAAGGTCTTTTCCAAGCAACACAATTCTATGATTCTGTGAATATTTCCTAGTTTTTGGCTGTGGGAGCTCAGACACTTGACAAACAACTGAGTGGTTCAGGCCCAATAGTAGGGAACTTTGTGCCTCTTGTAGTTTTTGGATTAAAACCCCCCCAAAAGAGAAACTATGATGAAAATATCTTTTTGTTTTTCTTGGAAGACAAGCCATCATTTCCGTTCTTCATGCATGTTGAACTGTTGACATACTATTACATTTGTTGCTGCAGTTGCCTTTAAGGCAACACAGACTTCTGTTTACTTTTTTTCCTCCTCCAGTCTCCTCTCTGCAGAAGGACCTCATAGGGGCTCGTTCTCTCAAGGTGTATTGCAGCATGTTGAGTGTTTTGATGTCTTCCTCTTGCTTCCTTTTAGATTGTTTTGTTTAGTTGAATATGTAATACTTCCTCAATCTACGTTGTCTTGGGATCCAACAAATTGTTGTGCCAGGAGTGTTGGGGGAACAAAGAATGTGCAGAAGGATGAGGAGGGGCCGTGGGACAGAAGCAGGATCTGTGGGTTCACTGCCTCAGCTCATCAAGTTGTGGGGAGTTGTGCCTTCCTTGTCTTCCCTTGAACTTCCTCAAAATTAAAGGTTTCAATTGTCTGTTCAGCTGTGTGTACAGCTTCTGGCACCTTTATACTAATGAACATCCAAACACTAGCTTTAGCGTGTACTTTGTGCAGCTTTTTTGCCTCTCTGAACAGAGAATTTGTTTTCTGCTAATACTGTGGTGTATAGCTGATGGTATATGCAGTGAAATGATTTTAAGGATTGGTACCCTTAGGGAAGCATACATGTTTGAAACTTATTCTGTATAATACAGTGAGTTTTGAGTACCAGGTTTCCCCTGGTGTTTGAACTGTGGATATGTGTAATGTATATAGTGGTTTTATGAGTTTTGGGGGTTGGCATTTTTTTGGTGTATGACAGGAATAGTTCTTTTGGAAACTTGGAACCTTGTATCTTTTAGAGGAACAGATCCCTTGTATTTCACACCAGTGATAGAAACATTGGAGCCCCTTTTATAGGAGGGACATGGACGTGCAGGCGCATGTCCAGAGAAGGGCCATGAGGATGACCAGAGGTCTGGAGCATCTCTGCTATGAAGGGAGACAGAGAGGTGGGGTTATTCAGTCTGGAGAGGAGAAGGCTCCGAGGAGACCTCATTGTAGCCTTCCAGTATCTGAAGGGGGCCTACAAGAAAGCTGGTGAGGGACTTTTTAGGATTTCAGGTAGTGATAGGACTAGGGGGAATGGTTTCAAACTAGCGGAGGGCAGATTTAGATTAGATGTTAGGAAGAAGTTCTTCACCATAAGTGGTAAAATACTGGAACAGGTTGCCCAGAAGGTGATGGAAGCCCCATCATTCCTAGAAGTTTTTAAGGCCAGGGTGGACAGGGCGCTGAGCAACCTGATCTAGTTGGAGGTATCCCTGCCCATGACAGGGGGGTTGGAACTACATGATCTTAGAAGTCCCTTCCAACCCTGAAAATTCTATGATTCTATGAAGCAAGGAGAGCACTAAGCAAATAAGCACAGTTAAATAAAGGAGGCAGGCTGCTGCTGTGGAAGCAGCCTACTGCCAGTTTCTCCTTTCCTCCTCTTCCCAGCTGTTGTGTCTGGCAGTCTTCTGGTCTGCAAGTTGGTCGGTTCAGTGGACTGATTTGGCAGCACTTCTCCCCCTGATAGATCTGGTCAAAATATAGAAATGGAATAGGGAGATAGATACGTGTGTTTATGCAGAATTTGTGGTTTTAATTTGCATTTATAGTTGATCCAAACTCTTCCAGTGTCAGAGTTTATTTGCACTAGAGCCTGGATGAATAGCAAGTGCCAGTTCTAGTAGTAAGCTGCGTGGCAGGTGAGTTTGCCAGCAGTTAGCATTACCTTGTGGTCTCACTGTGCCAGCCACCTCTGATGTAGATTTTCCTTGGGTCAAAACTAGGCAGTGAATGCTCTGAATGAGTTACTGGTCAGAGAACTCAGTTGTAGATATGTAGATTCTGACAAGCGTCTGGGGTGGGGGAGGTAAATCCTTACCAGCCTGCCTGCTGACCAGTAAAGGGATTACTGCTGAGTGTTCCATGTTTCACACGTTCATGCCAAGATGCATAACACAACAGTAGAATTCCCAACCAAGCCCTGCTTCAAATTTAAAACTTTGCTTTTTTTTTTTTTTTTTTTTTACTTTTTTTCTTTCTTTTTTTTTTTTTTTTTTTTTTTTTTCTTTCTTTCCTTCTTTCCAGTTTCAATCCCTTTCAATCCACATAACTTGCGAACTTGAGTGAAGAGCCATACATGCCTTAAAGAGAGCATTGTGATGGGAGGACAGAGATGGCTCTTCTGGTGAAAGTATGCTGACTGAGTATAGTGCTACAGATTTTGTTCAGAAATTCTCTTCAATGCTTTGGACCAGGCTTTTGAACACTGTAGCCCAGTGCTGTTGGGCTTCAAATGGCTCTAGCTAGACTTTGTGGGTACTTTGTCAGTAATGAACACTTTTGCTCTCTGGGACTTGTTTGCAGCCAATGGGGAAAGTCCATCTTTTTCATTTAATTTTGAGTGTAAGGTTTTAGATTGCAACAGAAACCATGTTTCTGCATACTGAAAATGTGCAACCTGCCATTTTGTGGTGCTGCACATTGCAGCTTGGTGGTTGTATGAATATAGTACATGCACGGCTTTGTAGGTGCAAAGTCTCCAGATCAGTCAAGAAATTGTAAGCCCTACTTACACAGTAAATGGGGTTTAAGGAAGGTTGGCAGTGGCAACAGCAGCAAGATCAGGACTTATAAATACTTAGATGTGTTTGATTTTCCACTTAAAGAAGGGGCAATACTTGCAGTAGTCTGAGCTGTGTCTATTGCAAGTAACCAGATATGCAGGGATGGGGGGGGGAAGGACAGGGTTGATCCTGAGTAGTAAATGCTGTTTTCAGCCTGCATTACTGTAATATTTGGCAAAAGCTAAGGATTCAAATGTTACACTGAATCTGTTGTGCAATGGGTTGCTGTCTAGCTGCCATGTGAGAGCTAGTTAGTTAAATGGTTTTGAAAGACATAAACATTGGTATACAGGCTTGATAAGCTATCAGGTTGGATGGTCTTCACTGAGTGAATACCATGCCTTTTAAAAAATCCATAAAAGAGGTGATTGCTGAAGGAGGAGAGGCCTATAACTTCAGTGTAGCTGCCTCTTCTTGGTATGAATCTCCAATTTCCAGCTGGGACACTGCTGAGAAGGTCAATAGGTAACTGGCCAAAGGTGTTTAAGTCACCGTGCTGGATGCTTGTACATTTTTATGGATAACTCTTAAGACTTTAACCACTGGCAATTAATAACAGTGTGCACAGACAGCTCTATGCTTTCTAGCAACAGTTGCTCACCTTGCCCAAGAAGAAATATGTTCAGAGCAGGCTCAGTGTGACAGTGCCTTCATCTTTGGTGATAGCAGGCTATTGATTGCTTCCTGTTACTAATCAGGTGGCTACTTATTAAGATGGGGCCTTCCCAGAAATGCACACAAGGAATTGCCAAATGCACAAATGGATTTATCTTTTATTGTAGAGCTCTGTTTAACAGAAGGCTGTGAGAAGCAGAAGGAGGTTGACTGTTGAAAATAGTCATTAAGCTTTAAATTTAGGGTTGGTTTTTTTTACTTAATATCAGGTTATTTTCTCCACTCAGGGTGACAAAGAGGTTTGTTTCATTTAGAATAAAAATAGAGCAGAAGAAATTTTGCCCCATTGCAGAGGTGGCAGAGAGGACGTGTGTCATCCCTTGGGCTGAGTGTGCGCAGTGCACAGGAGAAGATGCTCATCCAGTCCTGCTACAGGGAATGGTTCTGGCAGCAGAAGGAAAGAACAACCCACTGGGGAGCAGTAGTGTTTTAAGCTGCCACAGCTAGATTGGCTAGAACTGGCTTATTAGGAATCTTCTAAGGCCTTTAATTAATACAGCAGCTTTCTGCTAATGGCCTCAATCATGTGACAATCAGAAGTGTGGTTGTGTGCTACAGCAAGGCCAACCCGTGGGATGTGCTGCTGCCCCTTGGTTAATGCTGTCTTCCTGCTGCCTGCTCCATCTTCCCGTTTGTCTTTTTCTTAAAAAATATATTTTAGATGCCAGTTTTACTCCTTGAACTGTTTCACTGTGGAGTGAGATGAGTATCAAGATCTGTCAATGGAAAAGGTGTCAGTATGTGGCCAAGGAAGGGGAGGTGAGTCAGTGCTCTCCTTTGGCTGCTGTCTGCACAGCTGGCAGCCTGGCTGGCAAAACCATATTGCACACTCAGCACAAAAAAAAAAAGCCAGTCAAGGCTAGGCAAGCTTCTCTGTGTTAGGCAAGCTGCTAATTTAAGCGTTTTCTTTTAATAATATATCATTTTTAACTTGAGCTGCAAAAGACTGCCTTGCAGCCGAGCTGTCAAAAGATTGAGGTGGATTTGGGTTGGCTTTTTTTTCCTTTTTCTTTTACGTCACATTGTTTTTCTAGTTAATAATGAACAGTCCCTTTAGCACTAGACCTAGCACTTTCTATGCAGGGCACAAAACAAGGTCAGTCCCCTTCCCACATATGTAAGTTTGTGAGGGATTTCTGCTTGGTGCCATAGGTGATGGGTAGAGCAGTGTATTATGACTCAGGTGTAAAAGTGGGAGACTGCTCATCATTTTGATGTGTTTTTGCCAAATCTTTTCAGTGAATAGTGTTTTCATTAATTGAAACACTACATGATGTATTTGTGTTCAGCTGTTGCCTGCTACAACACAGTATAATCCCAGTTATCAACCAGGTGTCTTTTTTTTTTTCTCATTTCAGTAGGCTATGCAAATCTGCACTAGCTATATGTTTATGATGAACTACATTGATCCACAATAAAACCAAAATGGCAGTAAGATTTATGTATAATAATTTTCTTATTTTTTTTCCACTCCCCTCTGGAAATTGTGATATGAGCGGAATATATTTTTAGTGCACCACATTTATATTTAAATAACAAGCTGTATAAACAAAACAATAATACTCCATTGGAAAAGGTTTGCACAGGAATAGTAAAAAGACAGATTACCTTCTTTTATAATGCAAGTCAAGGAGATCATTCTGTGTAGCTTGAAAAGGAAAAAAATCAAGTGATTAATGTTTTTATAAGTATTTTCATAAGGAGCAAAACAAAAGTTTTTTACATGGATTCTTCTATCTGCCAGGCAAAAATACAATGTTCAAAAATCTGGAAACACTTTAACTTTGTGAGTAGACAGCTATGAAAACAACTTGTCTGAGTAGTGATTTCATAATTATTAAAGTATAATTTATAGCAGCTGAGAAGTGTTAAGCAATGTCCAATTCAAACTTGCTTGTCCTCACTTGCCACCCTCTCTTCAGAAGTCAGAGTTGCAGGAGGAGGTCTTCATGACCTTGAGCTTGGGCTCAGTCCCTGGGGCACCAGGGGAGTTTCCAAAGCCAGACTGGACGGGTGCAGTTGTTTCTGTTTATGGCAGACTCTATTTCAGCTGCTTTATAACCCATCCATGCTGTCATTCACTTTATTCATCTCCCCTATGTGTTTGACAGGCTGGATGCTGACTGCTTAAATACCAGGGAAAGCTTCCTCTGGACCAATGTAAGAAATAATTGATTAGGTACTGAGAGACATTTTTCCCAAGCAAATTTGTGTGTCACTATAGAAGAGGCATTTTGATCTACAGAAACCACTGTTTATATATAAGATTCTAGCTTGATGTTTGGGTTAACATGACTCTTCGCGGCATCTGATTTCTTCTGTCATATTGCACTTGGATCTGTGCTCTTGCTTGGTCTTTTCTTAACTTGATATTACAGTTCAGCTGTTGTCTGATGGCTCAGCCGAGTGCCCAGACTTCTGCCTCTGAAATATAAAGGAGAGGAGCCACCTGCCTGATTTGATCTTTTTGAGAACCTTCTTTTCTTCTTCCTTTCTGAAAATTACCTTTCTATTACTCTTCTGTCCAGAGAGTAAGGCTTTTATGGACAATCTACTTAGGTGGCATTTCAAAAAGACAGGTTGGTATTAAATCCATTTTCCATTGAGGACTGTATCTGGACAGCCAGTGAGTGTTTTTATTTCCCTGTGCTGCTGCCTGAGAAATGTTACATGTGGTGAACATTCTCAGAGATTTTGTCATGTCAGCAGGGATGGACTTGCTGCTGTGCCCATAGCTGTTTCTGGCTGTTCCAAAACCAAAGCCAGGCCATCTCATCCTGAGTTGTGGAAACATGCATAACTGAAATATGTTAAATATGTTTTGGTTTGGCTTGTTTTTGTTTTTTTTTTGCTTTGGGTTGTATTACCCTCTTGGTAAAATGTTGCATCCTCACCAAACACACATTGAGGACGTCATGTCTGCTTCATCCATGAATCAGTTTCCATGATTCTGCAGTGTGAAGGGAGTAAAAAAAAAAAAACCAACCAAAAACCAACCGAAACATTCACATGTATTACATGGTATAAATTGGTGTCTTTCCACTTACTCCTCCATTTGTAATTCCCAAAAGATGAATTTAAAATCTAAGAAAGGGATTTAAAGAAAAGGTATGTAAATGTATTTTCAAGATCATGGCAGTATCGTGATTTTCTTTTGTTAGGTTATTTAAAATTTTGATTCCTAGAAATGAGCCATCCTGGCATTTATAGAGGTCTTACTCTTTTGGAAAATAGAGATTATGAATGAGAGAACATTCAGCACCACTACATGGGTTACATGGGTAACATTTCAAAATTCAATGGAACAGATTGTTTCTTGCATAAAATTAAACTTTGAGCTTAAAAAGATGCAAACAGGTAAAAATAATTCTAGCAAGAATGAAAGTCCACGAATGGAAAAACAGAAAACTGTTCCTGAAATAGAGATGTAAAATGCTGTAGTATTTGTCAGAAAATAGTTTACTGAGATGAAATTAAGTAAAAAATTTATGAAGTAAGGCCACTCTTTAGCAGTCTTTTGAAGCATTAGGAAACAAAGGATATGGGAAAAAAGTACAGTCTGAAGATTTCTTCTTATTTTCTACTTTGTACTGGTAGTGGGCTCCTAATGTCTTAATTCAATCTAACTTTAGATGTAAGGCTGATTTGCCGGAAGAAACATTTTGTTATGGAAGGCTGGACATGATTTTAGTAGGCTGCATTACTATAGCTTTTCCAGATAAGATTTCTGAAGATCTTGCTGCTGAGTGCTGCTAAGACCTAATTTGTGTTTCAACTAATATTTAAGCAAGCTGTTATGGAAACATCTGGTTTCTTTTATACAGATAGTTAGAGGAGGTTTATCATGGGCCATTTGCATGCAGCATAATTTCTGCTATAATTTTGACCCAAGTGTTTAGTATATGTGCTGAGTTAAAAGCCAGCCCGGGTTGGAATAACATTGTCTTATGTGCTCTGTGAAGATAATGATATTAAACCTAACAGAGCACCATTCTAATATTTTAAAGTGTATTAGGGATTTTTTTTGTATTTTTTGTATGTATTTGAAGATTGTAGCTACACTGTCTGCTGGTTCGTCAAGCACTAAGCTATAGGAAATCTTATTGTGTCTTTATCCTGTGACTGCTATGTACAAAGTCTGAGTGGTAGGAATATATTCTTGACATCTCTCTTCCAAACGCCTGTGTGAGTGGTGGCTACTGCTGGATTCACCAAAGCTGACCTCAGTGCAGCTGGTAGTGTTGTTGTGGGTCAGGTCAAAGCATCTGTAATCCCAAGATGGGAGTGGGTCTCCAGACTACCCAGATGGGATGAGAGAGGTGTGGGATGGCACAAGCAGTGGTCAGAAGTAGGGCAGCCCTTGTCACCAGCACTGAAACTCTGAATTCCTCGCTCTGAACTGAATATGACAAGCATAGACCTTATTTACTGTAAATGTCTTCTCTGTAATTTTCTCAGGTCTCTTGTGTTGATACAAAAATCATAGGCACTTGATACATGTGGCCTAGTTTATGCTGGTATAACACTTTTCCTTTATTTTCTTCCATTACGGCATCCAAGTAGCACAGGATTTCCTGAGGGAAGCTAATTCTTTTTTGTTCTTAACCTGCACATTTGTATTTTACTATTTTAATGGTATGTTTATTGTTAAATAATTAGTATAGTAATGGCCATGTCATCATTATGTTTTGATTTTATGCTTTCCTTCTTTACTTTCCTCTCTTGGTATTTGTTCTTGGCTCTGCTTAAATAAACTAAAGCCTAGGGGATCATTGACCACGTGGCAGATTATGTGCAAGGATGATTTTGTTTGTTTGTTTGTTTGATTGATTTGGTTTGGTTTGGTTTTTTTCACACCTCATCCCCTTGCACCCCCCACTTACCCCTCCTTCCCTACAGTTGGATTACAGCCCGTTTCCACTAGTAGCATTCTTTTTCCAGCTTTCAGATAAATTCTCCCCTGAGTTTCATAGTGGTAGTTACTATGGAGATGACTGTCCACTCTTTCTCTTCTCCTCCCTTGCTCTCTTTCTTTCCTGGAGCTCCTGCAGATTTTATTTATCTTTTCAATAAAGTAAGTAGATTTTGTACAGACCTGGTTTCTAATATCTCTTGTATTGCAACATGTGATTTCTTTTTCACTTCCATGACAAATAGTAGATACTAATTTATGTGAATGAAAATTTTGGGGTATGAGTAGAAAGTGAGGTGAATCCCTAGTTGAAAGGGTCAATCCTAGAGCTATTATCTGATTTGAACTTTCTTCACAGTTGAATAGCTGTTCATTGCAGTCATAATTCTGCAAAATGAATTAGCTGGTAGTGTGTGTGTATGTATGCTGAGTGTCTAGGAAAGCTTTTAGAATTGATTTCTTTTAAATGGCAGCTGTTGGAAATATACATAAACATGTTCTGGTGCAAGTTAAAATTTCTCCGATGAAGAAATGAAAACTTGAGACAACACATCGTTAGCCTTTTAAGTATGTGAGAGGTTTGTTGTGGGTTGGTTTTTTTTTTCCACCTCATCATAATTTTGATAACTCTTTATGCAGCTTTATAAATTCCAGCTTTAACAGAGAAGTGTGGATGTTTGGGTAGTCTGCTGTTCTCCAACAGACAGAATACTGTATTTCTGAACCCCTTGTCTTGGGGAAGCATTTCAGTTGGTGTCAGTGGTTTGTTGAATGACTTGAAATTTGCTTTCCAACCAAGAAATTCTAGTACAACTACCTGGCTGAGGTGACATCCCACCCAGAAAGCTGATGTTGCCACTCTGCTGTTACCATGAATGCATGTTTCTTAGGGTAGCTGCATCATCAGAAGTTTCTCCTCTTTCTTTTGAAAAATCTTCCCCTAGTTGATCATGATTTTCCATGTTGCACTATTTTCCTTTGGTCTGCTGAGTGCTGTCATCTGTACTGAGAAGTCTCTCTGTTGTACAACTGCCTAAATACCCTACCTTGGGCTGATAATGCAAATCACTTTGCCTCCTGTTGAGAGCATTGGGTTGGAATTACAGCCTCATGGCATGCTATGCATGATAAGGAAAAGTGTGCTTCCCTTGGCCTCGTTTGTGCTGGCTTGAAGAAAGGCAGATGGTTCTCTGCTAAGTTAGTAGGACTGGTCTTGGGGAGAGATGCCCTGGGCACCTCAGTGAGTGCAGCAGAGGTGGCCATGGAGAGACAAAGAGGAGGAGCATCAACTCATCTGGGTGATGGCAGGCTATCCTTGAGCAGCTCACCCCTCTTAGATTTATTCTATGAAAGCAAGTTATTTGTTTCTTTTGGTTGTTCCTCTTTCCTGGTGAGGTGAGATTCTGAAACCCTTTTATTGTGCCTTGGATTCTTCCTGGCCCTGTGACAATTTGCTCTTCAAGTTGTCAGGCAAAATGTGTATTTAAAAATAAATTATTCTAAAATTTTAATCAACTCTTTTTTTAGAAGGGAGTCTCATGTTTTTCTTTTGCATACGTCTAGTTTGCTGTGAAAGTGAGCAGCTGGGACTTTCTTGATTACTTCTATTTTTAGTGCTGTCTTCTTTACACCTGCACATTGAAAATCATGACGTTTTCTTAACAGAGACTGAGAAATCTTTGAACTCCCCCCCCCAGACTCTTAGGTCAGAAGCCTGAAAACAAGATGGCCTGCCAGTTGTGGTATTTCACTGTGCTTGGACTTTTTGTCTCATACTAGAAAAACTGACCACTATTGATTTTTCTTGAAATCTGGTTCATCCCTCCTGGTTGAGAACAAGAAGACAATCCAGGTGTGCCACAATTTCTGAGAACCTTGCTTTTATGTCTCTAGGCCTATGATATTCTCTCATTACCTGAAAATTAGGTTCCAAGTATACTTAGGTAAATCTTACCATGCGATCAAGGTTTATTTTTTATCAGTTTGATTTACTTTCTGTTATGTAGAAATCTCGTTATCAAATTTACTCTTGATACATGTGCCCCATGGTGTACCAGTTTAAGACTAGTTAGTTGCTTCCAGTTTCCAAATGGACTGCAAAATAAACTTCAAAGGTGATTCAGATGAGAAGTGGAAAAACAGGGGAGATAGCATCTGAGTAAAGGCCATGCTATTCTTACCAGGAGAATTAACTGGAGTAATTTGGAAAAAAAAACTAATGAAAAAGAAAGATTGTTTATTCCTTGAAGCTTACAGTCACAGGACCCTAGTAGAACATGAATTCAAGCATTTCTTCTTCTTTGTGGAAGGAAAATAAAACAACAGTATCTCCTAGTAGCCTAGCATATGGTTGGGAGCATGCATATTCAAATTATTGCCATATTGTATAGCCTTGCACATGACTTAATCTCTGTATCTCTCTTCCATCTTCAAACTTAATGTGCAGAGTTTCGAGGGATTTAAGATCAGAGTAATTCCTGTTTATTTTTTTGAGGAGTAAAGTAAAAATAAATTACAGTATGTGTTTGTATTCTTTATATATGTATCTGGTTTTGGATTTATGTATTTATGTCTCCACTTCCTTGTTATGATATTAAATTGACATAGATATTAACAAATAAACAAAAAAGAAATTATCTCCCTGAAGGAGGGTTTTGAGACTGCTTTATCAGCACAACTACATTCAGATCTGTTTTTAAATAATAAGGGTTTAACTCCTGGTTCCACTGAAAGGTAGTGCTTATTTTGTTATTGATTTCACTGGGTCAGACCCAGGTCTTTTCCTAAGATGTCTGCAGGCTGGAGAATGCTGTAAATTAAGTGCCCCTGGTTTTGACTGCACTTGGAGTAGACCTGCTTAATATCTTTCTGCTTTTCCAGACTGTTTAGCAAAGAGTCTTGTTTATTTTCCTTTTCAGTTATGTTATTTTTTTTTATGCTGGAGTTTTACACTGCAGAATGAGCCATCTGAAAGTGATGCCATGTACTCCCTGCCATGTGTTTCCCCAGGCTTTTACCTGGTCTTGGGTTTGCTTCCTCTGTTGAAGCTGGTCAGTGTAAAATGAAGTGTTCATTGAGTCGATGGTTGCCAATCTGGGTCTCTTACTTCTTGGGTATTTGATTATTTTAGTGGCAGAGAAAGACATCCTCTTCACCTACAGGATTGTTTGTTGAGAGCCTTTTGCCCTGAGTATGTGTTGGTGTTGAAGGTCCTCTGTTGCATCCTCTGCTCTGCTGAAGCTACAGCTTATATGCGGAATTCTTTTTCCATGGGAGTACAAAGAGTATGTGCCACTCATAGTAACAATGGAATAATCTCTCCTTTACATTTTTATTTGGTGTTGCAGGGTAATTGAATGAAAACAGCTCACATAACCTATGTTTCTTAAACATTATTTTCCTATTACTTCAGTCATAGAAACTTTCCAATATGCAACTTTACACCAAATTATGGTCATTATTTTCAGCTTCTCAGTTGCATCTTTTTGAGCACTGGTTCACCATTCTGTATTCTGAAGCTGTCCAGTTTCAGGAAATTTAAGTATTTTTTGGTGTTGTGTGCTGTCTTCACTTCAACACTTCAGATCGATTTGCTTCTCTATCAGGTTTTTACGTGCTGTTCAAAGCTCTCTGCCAGCCTGGAGATGCAGCTGTATGCTAATTTTCCAGTTTCTGCATGGCGCTGACAGGTTAGTACTTAAATATTTGGTCTGTTTGCCATGGAGGAAGGAAGTTACTGGGCTGGGATAGGGGAGAAATGCAGGGTCTGGGCCTCTTGCTGCTTCTTGTTTCTTCTCAGCTCCTGGAGAGGAACATTCTCCTGAGACAGAGCTCTGATGTTGTTAGAAATACAGCTCTGTCACATCATTATTTCTAATTTTTAACATGAAAGAGGCAAGTTAAAAGGGAATTTCTTAGAAGTTCCTGTTACTCTGTCTTCTAAAAGGAAATGTGAGTTTAATCTTCATATACCACATCTTCATGTAACAATTTTTGGGCTGAAGTAGGGTTTGACGTGAGGTCAGACAGCAGCATTTCTGTATCTGGGCAGATTTCCAGACCCTGATACTGTCCAAGTGTTCTGATCTGTCCTCTGGACATGCTTGTTCCCAAGGCTCTTCTCACTGCTCAGAGGCACATCTTTTAGAACTTGACATTCTCAACTTCAAGAAGGTTTTGTTGGTTTGCTTTTTTTTTTCTTTACAAAAGTGAATATCCTCTTCAGTCAGACACTTTTTTGGGGGGGATGGAAAATTATGGGAAGCTTTTTAGCAGCGTCCCTCCAGAAATAAAATTAATTTTTCTACTAGTAAGTAGTAGTGCAAAGGTAGAGTTGATGAAGAGATTTGTTTCCCCACATGCCCCTTCAATATTGTAGTGCTTACTGTAGATATCAAGAAGGCAGGACTTGGAGGGCTTGCGCTGAAGATGTAGGGCAGTGTTATTCATGGTCCCAAATAGTATGTAGGAAGCAGAAAGTCTTTTTTGGTATTCTTGGATGTTTTCCCCTTAATAATAATTAATAAGGGTAGCAGAATTTGTCTTGCTTTTCCACTCAGGTTCTTGTTTTTAATGGTACAAAGAATGTGTTGTTTTTCTGAGGTAACCACTTCTAAGGGTTTTCTGTAGTTTTACATGAAAAACACTGTACCCCTCTATAGTCTTTAAAACAGAAATCAATTTTCTGTTTGTGTTCCTTGCTGTACTACTTCACTAATCACTAAACAGTCCAAGATGCATTAATTAGTTGTTGATTTTCTGCTTTGTTTTCTTCCCTGTTTGTTCCTTGCTCTGCTGCTTCTTTGGACCATCCCAACCTTTTCTGTCGAAGTGTTTTTCTGCTAGGTTTTATTCACCAGAATCTGCATGGTTTCCCAGTATGAGCTTTAATGAAAACAAATGTTTACGGCATTTCCTGAGTTTTAGGTGAGCTGCTACCTTTAATTATGAAGAGCTTGGAGGTGGAGGAGGAAACCACTGGTCTCATTTGCCTTATTGGCAACAAAGGGTCTTGGGATTATTTGAGCTCAGTTCATTCAGCTCTCTCTGCTTTACAGACGAGACTTTCTGAGCATCTGAATACAGTTTATTCTATCAATTAAAAAAGAACAAAACAAAACCTGTCTCTTACATTGCTTAAATACCTATTAAGCCCATGAACTGAATACTAATTTAGGTGGCTCTGTATAATGAGCTCTAAATTTCTGAGTCATGTCGTCCATGAAACCTTTTAACGAGGACGTGGAAAACCCCACAAAAAAACCTAATGTCAGTCTCAGTTCCTTAATTATTTTAATGAGTGTAAAAATGAAAAGCTCCAAAGCATTGTGTCGCAGTGGTTATTTTCCTGATTGAATATCAGAGGGAGGATTTATGAAGATTTTCAGCTATATTGCTGGGGTGGATGAAACATCATGTATGAAGGTCTGGCAGTGCTTGACGCCAGCAGCACACCTCATCAGCTGACAAGCTCTGGAGAGTTCTCCTATGGGATAAGATGGCTTTTTGTGTTGTTTTTTTTTTCTTACCCTTTTTTCCCCTCTCCCCTCTTTCTATATGCGTGCTGGCACATATAAATCAGTGGTGTTTAGCTAGTGCAGAAAGGGGCAGCACAGTGCAGAGCTGCACTCTAACAGCTCATTAGATAGGCAGGGGTAGTAGCTGAGGTGCATAGGAGTCATTTACCTCTGGGTGGGTGTCACTCTGAGTTCTTGCGGATTTTAATTAGGTGATGCAGCGATGCTCGGCAGTACCTGCACTTCAAAACACGGATGTTACTTGACTGTCATTTACTCTGCCATTAACACACCCACGAATTGCTCGATTCAGCTGCACAGACCCTGTAGAAGATGCACTGATCACACAGGGACAGCTTGTACACTCTGGTCATTCCTCTGGAAAATGTTGTTGCACAACGTGGTGCAGCTTGTCTGCTGGGGAATTGCCCCTCTGTTAGGAGGGCTGTGTTATTGAGCCAGGTATTTTTTAAGGGTAGAATTCAGCATTACACAGTGATACGTGAAACACAACCTAATGCGTTTTGGCAGTGCTTTATATTTTCCTTCCTACAGGAAAATTTAAATGTCCTACAGTGTGAGCTTCATTTTCTCCATAGTCTGTATTATTTGCGTTATTTGTGAATGTGCTCATTTTTACTGTGGAGAGAAAAATAAAGGCAGGGAATCTTGAGGAGGTGCCAGCTAATGAAAGATAGGACAGTTGTGTTTTGTGGTAAACAATGAACATAGTAAAACTAGTGATGCTACAGGCATCTTGTGTTATTGATGAAAACAAACTGCTTACTGACATCTGCAGCAACCAGCCTCTGACTGGTGGTATCCCAGAGCCCTCCCATGCCATGTGTTAGGCAGAATTGCTGGAGTTCCCATTGTGAAAGTTGCAGTTTTTGAAACATTTTGGATGTCCCTCCCACTTAAGTGCTTTATTTTTTTCTTGCAGATTTATATTTCTTATAGGTAATAACTGGTTGTGGTTTTTGGTTTTCTTGGGGTGGTATTAAAAGGTATAGCTATTTCTCTTAGCTGATTACTTCAGTAATCTAAAGTCCCTTTTGATAATAGTTACAGTCTGTCAGTGCTGCTCTGGAATAGCATTTCAAATACTGTAGACCTTCACTACTTTTCCTGAGGAGTTCCCACTCTCAACTGCATCACACTGCCCAGTGCAGGGTCCTGTTTCCCCGGGTTGTGAGCATGCTTCTGCTTCTCAAGTAGGTTTGCTGCACTATCACAGCTTCTGCATCGAGTTTCTCCTAGCACTTGGGAAACTTGGGTTTAGCCCACATTTTTCCTGTAACTGCTGTTACCCTACTGTGTTATGAAGCTGATTAATTCAGTTTTCCTATTTATACTGTTATGTGCACAGTGTTAGTAGACAAATAAATATATTTCCCCAGGATTTTTTCCTGAGATACTATAAATTAAAGTGCCGTAGTTCTAATTTGTATTTCTTGTCTAGAAGTGTGACAAGTTGAAGAAAGGGACAGTAGCACTTTGGTTTACAGTCATGTTTAAATGATTCATTTAAATAATGATGAACCCTTAGCTATTGACACATCTCACTTTCTATGGCAGCTGTCCAGATCAGAGAGATTGATGTTCCAGGTCAGCTATAGCTGATCCAAGGACTGCCTGGTGCATGATTTCTCTTCACTAACTGGAATGGAGAGCATGGAAATATTGCTGAGAAATAATTACAGAGAGTTCCTTATTGTGCTCAGAGGGGACTATAAGAGCTGTTCTGACTTGTTGCTTGTCCCCTGTGACCTGGGGAACCTCATGGCCACTATGGTGGGGACTGACATGATAGATCTTATCGGCTTCTATTGGCTTGTTGAAGAAGACATAGCTCATACTTTTTTTTTTTTTCCCCTCTAGCTAGTTTTCACCTTGAAACCTCATGTCTTCAGGGAAATGATTGTATGTAATAATGGGCTGCTAAATCCTTCTGAAAGAACTACTCAGTAAAACTGACTAGTCTTTAATTTGATTTTTCTATTGCTGGGCGAAGATGTGAGTGACAACGGCTTTCCTTTGCATCTGCACTTTGAGAGTGATGGCATTCCATGGGTTTTGTTTGGATTTAGAAGTCACCTTTAAAAAACTAGAGCTGGAAATGAGCTTAGAGTCTCAGTTCCTTCAAAGGCACATTTTGCTGGTATTACGGCGTCAGATTCACTGATTTGGTAGGATGTGTTCTTTACTCGGTCTGGAGGAGTGTTGAGTTCTGTTTTTTGATTGGGTTTTTTCCCTAAGCTTTTCTTTACCCTGAGGGAAGGGGGGAGGTATGCAAAATGTGGTTAATTATGATAGTTTATTATCTCATTAAATTATGAAATGCCTTCTGCAAAGCTTATCATAGTAAGAGTAATCTCTGATCAACTATTTATATTTCTGATCTTTGTCTCCAATCCTTGGTTTGTATTGCAGATAAAATATATATGTATCTGTGCGTGTATGTGCATGCATAGGTACATGAATATAAAAAAAAATTGAATAAAGCAAAACTTACCAATGTAGTTTAATTTTATTCAGCTTAAAGCTTTGTGAATCAGATCAGTCATATCGTGCTGGCTAAGGTCACACAATGTCTGTGAAGGGGGATATTGTTAGTGAGCCAGTTATTTCTCATGTAGCTTCTGATCTTGCAGATTTATATAACTGTGGTGCATGGAAGATCTGGAACACTTCTAAAACTGCCTGGCTGCGAGGAGTCCCTTGTGGGTGGGAAGAGCCTTAGTGAATGCACAAAATATAGATTAGCACGTTCAGCAAAAGTCATACCTAGATTTTGAACCCTGTATGAGACCAGTCATGTCTCCATCTGGTGTGTTTTTAATATTGCCTCTCCACACTCAAAATGTGTAGCTGCAGTTGGTACCTTTTCAAAAGTATAGAATTTGAGTATGTAGAGATGGAATTGTAGCTTGAATTTCCACCCAAGATAATATCTGTCTCTTGCAATAAAAAGCCATTCCAGACAGACAGGATGTCATGAAGTCAGGGGGAGTAGAATCTAGGATAGCTTAAGAAATTATTTACTGATCCAAAATTGTTCCAAGTCCTAGTAGTGGTGCTTTGCTGAGATTTCTAGATGCCTTATGTTAATTTAGTTTGAGATGTAGCTTTTAAATTAATGAAGTTTAACTGGCACAAGAGGCTGTATGGACAGGCTGTCTTTTTGATTTATCTGTCAACAAGGCACTGGTTTAACCTACTCCTAACCCATAACAGTCCACATGGATTTGAACTGATTTAACAAAACTTATTTAATTAAATTGGGGCAATCTTGTGTTGCCAGCAAGGCCTCAGGAGAAGCATCTCTAGTTCTGCCTTTTGGCATTTTCTTCCCTTGGTAACAGTGTGATAAAAGATGCATTTATTTTATTTGTTGACTTTGTCGACTTAATTCTCACCTTCAAGCTATTCAGATTTCCTTTAGTGCTAAGGATAGTTGCTCACACAACCCATTTTGGTTCCATTTGTTTGTTATTTTGAACAATATCCCTAACTACTAAACCCATAATTAATATAATTTAAAACAGAGAAAATACTCTGGGCATTTATGTATTTGTTTACCTGTCTCTCAGTGGTTGGCTGGATATGAAAAGGATTGCGTATTTTGTCAGATTTCTGCAGTTTTCTGATCAGGCATGTTGACAGCCTCACTGCTGTTCTCTGTCTGATCTTTGCACAATTTCCATTTTATTTTCAGATAACTGTCACTTTCCCAAATGCACCAATGGCTCTTTGTACTCCCTCACAGTGTTTTACTTTCTTTATTGCTCCTGGTCTTACTGCCTGCTTTTTCTTATTGCTCAGGTGCTCTTTCCAATTTCACCTCTTCTGTTCTCCAGCGGGGTTTCGTGTGGTGTTTTCACCAGTTGTCTTTTGGGTGCGCAGCTTTCAAGACTTAAACCAACTGGTGCCTGGTGTTCATCAAGTGTTCACCACTCATCCAAGCTGAAGTAATTGCCATTTTCTTGCCACTCCAGTGTGAGAGCACTCTCTTGTGACCGATGGCATGGCCATGTGGCAGACAGGCCTCACGTCCTCGTCCGATTTAAACATACATGGGTGCGCACACACACAGCATTTTTCATAGGATTTTAATCCTTTGGCCAGTGCTTAATTTCAACCTGGGAAAGGGACGAAAAAGCAAAGTGCTTTGCCTGAGGGCATGCAGTAAATCAGTGACCAAATGTTGGCTCAGTGCCGTAAAGAAGGAAAGGTGGCACTGGGAAGCAACCCAGAGTTTTGGACCTTTTTTTGACAGATTTAGAGGACTGCTCAGTGAGGTGAGGGTTGCTTGTTGAAGGGCCTCCTATCTGCCAGGGTCACAGTTGATAGGGCTGAGTGAACACTACCAATGGGCTGAGGCAGTTTTGACTCCAGTTGGGTTGAAAGATAGGCATGGCCAGGTGGAGTGATGGGGAGGGGGAACCTCTATTGCAAGAAGGCTCTGAAAAATGCCAATCTGGGAAGAAGTTTAAGCTTAGGTATGTAATCTGTTATGGAGGATCAGGTTGCAAAAAAAAATACAAGCACTAGGATGCAGCAAGGTGTGCACTGGGGCTATCACATTTGAGGCTTGATGTCATGGTTCACATTTGAGGCTTAATGTCACGGTTCACATTTGAGATTAGGTGTCGGAGTTGTATAGGTACACATACAGCAGGAAGTACTTCAGTGCCAGATTTAGTTTGTAACACAGTACAGCAAGGGGAGGGCATCTCACTGCCTGTTGCAGAGCAGGCGAACAGCATATTAAAATAGCAGAAGTATGAAATTAAGTGTCAGAGTGTGTTCAGACTAGTGGAGACATCTACTGAATGTGACCCTAGGGCTCTTACAAGCGTGTCTGCCTGAAAATTACAAGTGGTCAGCTCTTTAGAGCATTCCTGAAGCTGTCAGGTGTCCCCTCAGGCTGGGTGCTGGCATGAGGTGCTGGCTGGACACAGCTGATCAATGGTAGGACAGGGCAGTCACAGCTCAGGGGCATTTCCAGAGGTACCCAGTGCAGGCCAGTGTGCTGGCTCCTGCTGATCAGGATGCTTTGCCTGTGGGGCACCTAGATCAGCAAATGCCCAGCTTTCACGCAGTGTCACTGTCAGTGTGACAGCATCTGGAATGCTATCCTCTCCTTCCTGTTTTTAACATTTGTAAGCTGGGGTTTTCCTTATGGTGGTACAGGGAGGAGGGGTGGGTGGTCTTCAGGTGGGGGCAGAAGGGCAGGAAATCAGACCTTTGCATTATAAAAAAACCCCAACAAACCCCACAAACAAACAAAAAAAACCCCAGAAACCTCAAGATTATCAGGTGACCAAACCCCACCTAAATTTGTCTTCCTTGCTGTGAAGCCTTCGTGGAGACCAAGCTCCATGTTGCGCAAGGGTTGACAGCAAAGGGGGCTGTGCTGGCATTCCTGCCACGTGAATTTTTTGTTAAGGTTTTACAGTTCAGTAACTAATGTGTTTCTCAGTCAACTTAGTGTGATCTTAATGCAAGCTGCTACTGGAAAAGGCAGCCTTGTTCTTCCCTCCCGTGAGTTCTTCCCACCTCTTTTGTGCCAACACCAGCACCTCTGTGCTTATGAAACCCAACACGACAAAGAAGAAAATCAGCCTATAAATTAATTTTCAGCTAGATTGACTTCCTCAGTCAGCTGATTATGGGGTCTCAAGAGCTCTTGTGCTGGCATAAGCAGGAACGTGTGGCTGGAGATGAAGGGAAGAGCACATACCATACCTTTTTTCTGCAGCAGCCCATGCTGAGAGCAGTTAAAACTGAACTGAGCCCCCTCATTTAGGGCAGAAAGGTGCAGATGAGGCAATGCTGCAGTTTGCTGCTCCAGAAAGGTATGGTCCCACTCCCTTTGCCCTACTCCTGTGATGCATTTGCATCCCTTCTGTCCAAGTCCACTATAGTGTGCAGAACTAGAAGAAACATGATTCTCCCCTTCTATAATAAGCAATCTCTTAGTTTTCTGGGCTGTACCACTGAATGTCAGGCATCCTGCTGCTCACATAGCACCACATCCTAAAAGTAAGGAGGGTGCAAGAGAAGACTAAGCATAGACAAATCTTATTCTTTTGTGAACAAAGTCTTCTCAGAGGGCCTGTATTTTTGTCACTTCCTGGACAAATCCATGGTGTGTATGAGAGCATGTGTTTTTACTATGATTACCTGGTACCAAAGTGCATTTTATACCCACCATATCTTTTTACTAAACCTCCCAGGGTGGGGGGATGCGCCACATGAGGCAAGAAGCAAGATAGCATTGAATGCTTAACTACTGCAGGTAAAGAAAGGAAGTCTGCAGGGAGGGCTATAGATTGTGGTGGCACAGGAATTGTTACCATAGTTTCCATCTGTATAATTAGTTTCCAACTACTTTATCTGGCATTCAGGAGGAAGAGAAAGACAGCATGCTCTGGCAGTCCAGCCAGCCCCCTCTCCTAGGATTTAGCATCCCTCAAAGAAGAGGTGCAGGGTGAATGGCCCCTTTTCAGGACAGTTTGACTGGTAGCAGGATGTGGCATTGCTTGAAAGAAGGCATGAACAGAGTTACCCAAGACAATTGACTGCATCTGCCTGATTGACTTCTAAGAATGGGCTGTTTGGTTCCTGGGGAGGAAGCCTGGAGAGGGTCGTGGTTTGCTTCCAAGAGAAACTTAATGCAAAAAATTACAATGATGTAGGAAAAGAGATCAAGAAAGTGAAGATAGCACCTCCTAGTTTTTCTTTTATCTTCAGAATTATATAAGGGTAATAAAAATTTAATATAATGGAATATACTGATTTATTCTTTTTTCTCCTCAGTAGCTCATTCGTGTGTTTCTGTTTAATAATCCCTTTTTTGGCAAGATGGTGAATGTGATCGATGGGTGTTTTATGCAAAAGTGTTCACTTTGCTGGTTATCGGAGTAAAGTCTGTGCAGCAGACACGGGATGCCTTGTGCATCTAAATGTTGTAGTTTTACAAGAGAAATGTTGAGTCCCTGGTAATAGCCAGATGGTAGGGGAGCCTTTGAAAGGCTGGCCCCAAGGGAAGTGCAGATATCTGGTTTCAGGTGTGGTTTAATTGCAATCTGCAACCTCTGCAAGAGGTTAAAATGCCCACAACCTGCTGACCGTGTGACTTTTATCACTTCCTGCCAGCAGATGGAAAATTTTATTTAAATGGTAGGGATTAATGGGGGACTTAATTGAACAGGAAGTTTTTCAGCCATTCCGATGGTGGCTAAAATGATCCATACACTGTTACTTCTGCCATCTCTGCCAGAAGTAATCTCTGGCTTTCTGAGTAGTGGAAGTTGCTTTTAGAGCAAAAGGTGAAAGATCACAAGAGTTGAAGTATGCATGTTTTTCTGAGATTGGAAAACAGGAATGAAATCGTCTGTAAAATAACTTTTTTTCTTTTAAAAACAAAAGGCACCATTGCAGGGAAATGGATGCTCAAAGGGAAAAGAGAATTTTTCTTGAGTCAAGTGCTTCTATCTTCTACCCTCTTTTGAGTTATAGGAGTTGGTCAAATTACTGGGGAAGAAGCTGCTGGTACGCTTGTTATTGTTTGTCTTACCATTCACCATTCAGTCTGAGCCTGCAACCTTTTTTAAGAGAGGCAGAGAACAGAGGATAGCGCTGAATTTATCAGGAACCAGGGTTTTGGATAGATTGGGAGGGCATCACCCAAGTGAGGAAATGGGAAGCTCTGTCATCTGAATCCTGCTGCTTTTGTTCATTGTCTCCTGGTTGAGAGCTGGGAGGCAGACAGGTTTTGCAGGTGCCCTTCAGATGTCTGAGAGCACTGAAAATAGTACTTGAAAAATACCAAAGTTGCATGGTGTGTTGTACTAAAAGTAGCTTTGAATTCTGTGTAATTAAATAGTGGGCAAATATTAAAGTTTATGAAAATGGGCAGGTTTAAACATTCTGAAGGCTCTCTTCCATCGGGTGGGAAATGTTTTCATAGGGCCAGAACAGCTTTTTGAAAAAAAACCCCTCAGGTAGGTAACAAGGTGCCTGTTACACGTAATTCAATGCAGACAGAAGGATGGTGCTGAAAAGCAGGTGAAGTGAAAGGTGAGACCATTTTCTGTCCATTGGCTCTCCCACACTGTGTTTAGTGAACGCCAGAAAAGTAGGATTGCTTCACTCTTCCACCTGCAGCCTGTGCAGGCAGCAAGGATTTCACCCTTCTTTGCCAGTAGATGGAGACGGTGCAAGTGAAGTGGAACATGAAGCCTCTTTGCAGTCTGGCAGGTGTTGGTGTAGAGTTCACCTTGCTTACTTTTAGCTCATGGGACAAGGTGTAAGGTGGGGAATAAAAAAAAAAAAAAAAAAAAAAAAATTTAAAAAAATATTATATATATATATTTATGTTCTTCTCCTTGAAGAAGAGTTTGTCAGGATGTAATACTCACAAAGATATCTGCTCATGTTGATTAAAAAGCAAGAAAATGTGATTGAGGTATTCTATTTCTTTTTCCTGCTTCCGTGTTTTTGCATTTTATTTTTCTGGCATGTAGTGTTGCTCTTCTTTGTGCAACAGCATGACATAAAATGACAGGCCTGGCCTAGAGTCACTCCATGGAGATGTGCTTCCTGTAAAACTTGATGGTGTGGGGCAGTGGGTTTGGCTTAATCTGAGAAGTAGGAGTCTTGGGTCAAGCTACCAGAAAAGAGGAGCATCCTCTCTGGATGCAGGGACTGGTATCCAATGTCTCCATTTGCCAAGTGCTTCCATATGGTATCCATGCTCAGCTGTGCTGGATAAGCAGCTTGCAGGGTGCTCCAGTGAAGAGAACCAAGTGGCAAATGGAAATCAGAAACGCTGAAGAAGAAGAATGGCATGGGAGCAGAAGCAAACTGTGGAGAGGAGTCATAAGCTGTTGAAGGTGCTGGTACTGCTGGAATAAGTGCTCATCAAATGGCACTTAGTACTGATGCACATTAACTGCTTCACGTACCTTCTCTGTGGGGATGTTTTTGCATTATTGTGCATGTTTGTAGCTTGTGTGAGCATCTCTGAGGTTGTCCAACTGAATGCTGTTGGCTATGTTGGCAAAAGTGTCTACAATAACCAAAACCTTGAGAGGAGCATTGTAGGACCCACAGTTAAGTCTATGCAGCAATGTTGTTAGATTCCCATGTGAACTGATGAATTTGAAGGATTAGCCTGGGTGGCTTTATGCAACCTGCAGTGGGGTTGTAGTCACAGCTGGAGTACAGCCCATAGCAGTCAAAGGTCAAGATACCTGTGCTCCTTTTCTTACACTAGAAATTAAGCTACTTCAAAATGGGAATCATTGGGAACCATTGTAGGGAAAAAGAAAGGGTGGCACCACCTGTCTCCAGTGTTCAGAAGGATCTCTTCTGCCATCTATTGCCATGTACAGCTCACCACATGCTCATATGGAGAAGAAAAAATTACTGTCCAATCTCAGGTGTGACAACCCTGGAGAAAGTGGATTTAAAAGAGACAATGTATTGCCAAAATAGACTGTCCAAATACTACACTTATAAAAGAATAAGCCTTTGGATCCGGATTTATGGCCAATCAGCAGGACAGTTGTGTGACTGGATAACAAAGGCAGATAATTTGTAGGAACCATATACGTTTTGGGGAGCTTCACTCATCTGCTGTGTCCTCATTTGGTCATGCTTCCAATGCCCTCCTCTCCCCTTGGCAAAGGTTGATAAATCCTCTTGTGCTTGTCACAGCTACCAGCATATGGGATGGGTAGAAGTGTTGAGTGTTTTGCGGTAATTAATGCACTTCAGTCTAAATCAGTGTTTCTCCAGCTGCTTAAAGTTAGGCTGGAAGCATCCTATTATTGAGATCCTTGGAAGTAGATGTGGGGTTTTGTAATTGTATTGTGCTGGAGTTCTGCCTTGGTATCTCAGGGTTCTGTTTTGGTCTGAACATGAGAGTTTGTGAACTTGTGCATAGTGCTGCAGTGATGTACATTGTGTATGACAAGCATGGGACTGTTCCTGCATCAGGTCCAGCTAACACCAGTTGTAGCAGTAGAAGAGAACCATGCTCCTGGAGAAGGGATGCAAGCTTGACTAATTAATTATACTTTGGGGGGTTTGAGT
The DNA here is from genome assembly GCF_003957555.1 of Calypte anna. Classification (NCBI taxonomy): domain Eukaryota; kingdom Metazoa; phylum Chordata; class Aves; order Apodiformes; family Trochilidae; genus Calypte; species Calypte anna. The sequence goes on from NC_044245.1 coordinate 62,507,396, forward strand.
TGTTTCTTCTTCCCCTCTGTTTCTGTGTATCCTGAGGTCTGTGGAGGTGGATCAAGTTCATACTGGTAAATCCTGCTGCTACATCAAGAAAGCATTAATATTCTCTGTCCAGCATGGGTGTTTCGAGACAAAAACCCAGGGCATCATCCCTCTCAAGGTCATCTAGACCACTGAAACACATGGGCTACCTGGATCCATAGCTGAAATCTTAATGCAGTGTTAGTTTTCCACAAGTTCCTCTTTACCATCTAGTTTGGTCAATCTGGCCTCAGTCTGGCATGCAAGTTTTGTATCCCTGTGCCATTGTGGCTGCTGATATTATACAAGGTGGAGTACCTATGAAACTTGTATGTGGTGTCTGGAGTTGTCCAGTTCCTCCAAGGTTAACATGGTGGGGGCTGGCAAACAGTGTCCAGTGGCTTTTAAGAACTATACTTTGCCTAAAGCTGTCTTGTACGTTGTTTTGACAGCCAGCTATTTCACTTAGTGGGTGTCAGTACCTCTGCTAAAATTAGCTAAACTGCATGAACTGAAGCAGTTTTGGAGATGACAGATACCTTCTTGTTATCAGTGAGCATGGTCAGGAAAAAAGGTGATGCCAGAATTAGTGGTAATTTGAGCAATTTCTAGCAAACATGTGTAAGCTGCCAGTTGTACTTTGAACTAATCATTAAGCATATGGGCTAGTTCAATTATTTTTCATTAAATGTCATTCTCAAACACCTTTCCATTGTTTGCAGGAAAGGAGATTTTAGAAACCAGCTGTTTCCTATTTAAACCAAACACAAATAAAAAACCACAAAAGAAAATGTGAATCTATTAATGGTTTCTTAAGTTTTAAAGCAAGAAGTGTTATTTATGGGAACGTGCCCTGTCAGCTTCAACAGCCAAGGATTGTATGGACATAGGTGTGGTACTTAACTTTGATTTGCTCACTTGAGAATTTAAGGCTGGTTTAAAATTGTGTTATTAATTTAGGCCAAATTTTAAAATTTTGGACCACAGAAAGTAAAGATGATAGAGTGAAAAAGGGGTTCAGTAAAAATAACATCTGGAAAAGTCTTGCGTTCAACCTTACTAGAATGTTTTATTTACTGAAAATCAACCCTGATTCTTCTAATCAAGTGACAGGATTAGGAACTATACCTGTACCTATAATACAGCTCTTGATTGTGTCTTGGATTACATCATCTTGCAAATAATTTTGAAGGGGTCATGTCTTGGAAGGACCACAGGTTTTGCTCTGATTATGTGCAGTTGATGTCTACGTGGATGGGAGTGACAAGGTCTGTTACCTTCTAGTTCCTTCCTGGTACAAAAGGTGTGGAGACACAGATGATGATTGAATCTTGATTTCCACTATGGAAAACTTGCCCACAGTAGTGACTGAGCCAGCATATTGTTGAAATAGGCACCAGGTGTCACTGATACAGTCAGAAAATACTATCCCAGAAGTTTTAAGGGGATGTGGGAGAGGAAATGAAGTTCAAAGGTATCTTTCCTGTGCTTGCTCTCTGCTCTTGCTGTGATTGATGCCAGTTATTCACTTGAGGTTTTAACTGGGGACACAGTGGTTCCAGTGGTATCTGAGTAGACAAATAGAAATGCTGCCTAGAACTACTAGAGATAACATTTGCACTTAGGTGTGCTCCAGGGCAAGCCAACAAGCTGTTGTATTCTGAGGGCAATTCCCTTCACAGTTGGAGAAAAGAAGAATTGTGTTTTTTTTAAGTTTTGGCAGATTTAGACAACTTATTGGTTTGAATTCTGGAGACCTGTTCTCATGAACTGGTGGTCCTGTGAATGCCTTGGGCTTGCTCTCAGGAGACAAAGGATGAAATATAGCTTAACCATCCTTCCCACTGGTGCATGCAATAGTGATAAAGATTTCCCAATTGCCCCATGAAGAATGATACTTGCAGCACCAAGTTCTACTTGCTCACCTTTGGCTTGCCTAGAAGTGCCTGTCACATGGTTGATGTTGTCTAAGCTGGAAATTACATACCTGATAACAATCTGCAGCAGATGCCTGGCTGTTAAAGCCTAAATTACTTTGTTTTGCCTTTTTTTTTTTTTTTTTAGAACATTATCTACAGCCTACAGCATTCAGATACATTTGCATTAATAAACAAAGCTGCATACACAGACAAATCTTTGCATGCAGTCATGTTGTGCATTAGACCAAGTCTTAGACTGTACAGTGCAGTCAAACCAAATGAGGAAGATATTTACCAGCTCTGATGAGAACAAAAGATGTTGCTCTTCGAACCTGATCCAGAGTAGAGTAGGGAGAAGTACAACTCAGAGATAATTATTTTGCCAAGCCAACAAAGTGTCACAGTAAGGAAATAAAAAAACCAGGTACATGGCAGAGGGGAAACTGTAAAGATATTAGCACAGAGTAGTCAGTGCAAAAGCAAGAGTCAGTGGGGTAAGTTGCCCCGTTCATGGTGGAGCCCTCCCTGGAATGGGTGCTAGTGGGTGATGGAAGGACAGCCGTACTGTTTTTGACTATGTGTGGCTCTGTGGGATGGTCAGGTTGAGACAGCAGTGTGGGAAAGATGCCACAGAATTTAGCTGTAACCATGTAAGGCCCTGGGATAGGCCCTGAATGGAAAAAAAGTACATACATGGTGCACTGGATTTCTACTGGACAGATTGAGAGGCATAATATGGAAGAACATCTGGGAAGTGCAAAGCTTAACTTAGCAATACCAAGAAATCAGAACTTCTCTCATTTAAAGATGTGTTTTGAAAGAGGATTTTTTCTTCAGCAGCTAGCCTTGGAACAGACAGTAAGTAAAATTTGTATTCCTAACTATCTACTCAGTGTTTGGTGAAAACTAATACCAGCTCATTGCCACTAGTTAATATTAGTGAGTTTAACAAGATAAAAGTAAATACCTACAAAGACTTACATTGCAGTTTGTCAGAAGGAGAAGAAGGGACAAAAGCAAAATAACCAAATACTGACTGCTTTTGGAAGGACAGAGGCATAGATTCCTTCACTTCAGCTTGCAGGCCACTTACTTAGCAGCTGGGGGAGTGAAAAACACACTGCCTTGAAAAGGGATATGGGAATTAATCACGAAACGGTGACACGCAAGCTGTTACTTTAGCTACAGGTCCTGTAAAGAATGGAAATCTAACTCTAGTGGTGCTGGTATAAAGAAGAAAAGACAAGCATCAGGCAACAGAAAAGCAGGAAACAATGAAGGCAAAAGCAAAGTTCAAGGAGTAAGTAAGAGGCTGTGAGACCAAGTAGAAAGAAAACGCTGTAGTATATAATAAGCAGGAAGTTCTGTGAAAACGTGCAGATTGCTGGAGCTTGGAGAACGTTTGAAAAAGATGTTTTGGAAATTTTTTCCCGGTTGAGATCCTTAGGTATGAGGACCTATTGTGTTGTAATATACATTATCAATTCACTAGAGTATATTGTTCTTTGTGTATGTTTTCTTGTACTTTCACTTAGGAGTTGTGGACTAATAAACTGAAAACAGTCAGAATTTCGTACTGATGTACAACTCGCATACTAATAATTAATACTTGGTTTGTAACTTACACTGCATGCACTGTTATCTAGAGTATTAACATTTACTGTATTTAACACTGACTGGTGTTACTAGCCTGAGCAGTGCTTTGCAAAGAAAAGATTGCCGTTGTGTAGTGGGTGTTTTCTTCCTTAGCATGTCCTTTTTTGGGGGCTAAAGGCATGGTTCTAGGATGTCCTATTTTAAAAGACATTTCTGAGGAATTTTTAGCCAAGACAAACTGTAGGTTTTTTATTCTAAAGAATTCAATTTTCTTAAAATATTCAACTAAAAAAAAGTTCTAGTCTGGAAAAGCTTCAAAAAGTGTATTGTGAGTTGGAGAGAAATGATTTCCAGCCTAGTCTGATGTTTTTGTTGTGTTTTGTTTTTAGTCATTGCCTTCGATTTGCTGTCTTAGACCTAAATAGCTGGTTCAGTAGAGAAGAGTATGAAAAGGATCTGAGGCTTCCCTAGGCTGAGGCGTTTTTAAACTTTGTGTCATAAATACGTGCTTGAAGTCTCTCAAAAGCAGTAGAAGGAAAATACTCTGTTGAGAGAATGGGAATTACTATTTATTTTTAAATATCTAGCCATTTCTGGCTGTGTGCTGCATATTTGCATGGTATCTAGATGTGGTATTATCCTTTTCCTTTTTGCAAAGTTTTTTGAAGTAATGTATTTACAAGGCTTTTATAGACTCATAGAATGGTTTTGTTTGGAAGGGAGCTTAAAAGTTATCTTGTTCAACTTCCCTGCATAGGCAGGGATACCTCTTGCTAGAGCAGGATGCTCAAAGCTCCATCCAACCTGAACACTTCAAGGGAGGGAGCAGTCACAGCTTCCCTGGGCAACCTGGGCCAATGTCCCATCACCCTCACAGTGAAGAATTTCTTTCTAATGTGTAATCTAAACCCACTCTCTTCCAGTTAAAAGCCATTACCCCTACTTGTAAAAATTCTCTCCCCAGCTTTCCTGTACACCCCCTTCAGATACTGAAAGGCCTCTGTAAGATCTCTCTGAAGCCTTCTTTTCTCCAGGTTGAACAATCCCAACTCTCCCAGCCTGTCTTTATAGGAGAGGTGCTCCAGCCCTCTGACCATCTCTGTGGCCTTCCTCTGAACTTGGTCCAACAGCTCCATGTCCTTTGTGTGTTGGGTGCTCCAGAACTGAACGCAGTACTCCAGGTGTGGTCTCATAAGAACGGAGTAGAAGGGGTAAAATCACTTCCCTTGACCTGCTGGCCACACTTCTTTTGATGCAGCCCAGGATATGGTTGGCAAAAAGTAGTTGAGTACTTCAGCCCTCTCCATATTTAACGATATTTAACCATTAACCAGGTTTCCTGCTTTCTTCCAGGAAGGGCCTGTATATTTCATAGTGTATACCCTTTCTATGAGGACAGAGTGAGCCATTTATTTTGAGGATGCAGACAAGCTCTTTGTTGTTCTTCTTGCTGCTCATGCCAACCTGTGTTCCTTTGCCCAATGCAGGTTAAATAGGTCATTCCAGCAGAAATCATTGCATTACAAGCAAAGAGCAAAGCCATACTGGTGGTGTTACGTGTTTATCACATCCAAAATGTCTTTCTGAGCACTTTTATCACTTCCTTACCTATTTGGCCGAGCCCAGAAGTGATGTGTGAGTGTGACTGACTGCTACACTTGACCTGGTCAAATTGTAGTGGAGGAGGGTACCTCCATTTTTGGCAGCAGCTTCACAGTCACATCACATTAAGTGTAATGTGAAACCATACCCGTAATAATTGGTTTTATGCTTCTAGAGGTTTTTGTGAGGACATACGAGGCTATTAAGATGCCTACACTCCTTCATAAGGAACCAGTTTGAAATTTTTGCCCATGTTTTGGAAAGTGTTTTTTTTTCCTTTGCTGGCCCAACTTTACACTTGGTCATCTTTATGCAAATCTGGAGCAAAGGCTGCTTAAAAGCTCAGCTTTTGTTTCCTACCCTCAGTGCCTCATCTGAATGTGTTGTAGCTACAGAATAGATTATTTCTTGATCACAGCTCTGTACACCCTCAGGCAATGAAGTAGAAGCCCGCAGAGCACATGCCTAACCATGCAAAGGACATGAGTGGTTGCAGAAACCTAAAGGATGCTGCAGTAACAAAAGGGAGCCTTCATTTACTACTGTTCATAAATCAAATTGGTGATGTTTATGCCCTGTAACTGCTTAGGATCTTAATAAAAAATGGATATTTCATAAGGAGCAGGCCTGTTTTTATTGCAGTGGGTAGTTCAAACCAAGCAGGAGGAAGTACAGGAAATATCTGTAGGAAATATCTTCTCTCAAATGTCTGTGAGAGAAGAAGGATCTCGGATACCTCTGTCCATATGGCAAAAAGTCTCTGCCACCTCCCCAGGAAGCCACAAAAGTTCACTGCTCTAGGCTGAAACTATGTGGAGGGTAGGTCTGGCATTTTCACAGAAAGGTCCCCGTGGGAGTGTAGTGGGTGGTGAAGAGCTAGGGATGCTGCTGCCTGGTGGGAAGCAGGCAAGCAAAATGAGTGGTGAGTTGTTTGTACTGGGGAGGGACAGCTAGTGCAGGCTGTGTTTTCACACAGACCAAAGCAAAAGTACTTTCAATTCACTAATTAATTTCATGTGTATGCTGAACTTCCAAGTCATTCCCTAATCCTCTTTCAATGCCTCTAGGGACCAATAACAGGGATGCTGCAAACATCTTTGCTGCAGAGGGTTAATTTTGAACCATGAAAGAGGCTTAACCTTTAGTTATTGTGGTAGTGGTGGGTGTAGAGTCCTCCTCACTGCTTATCTTTGGTAGCATAAGATTTGAGCAGGTGATTTCAGAGATGCCATGAGTGGATAGTGTGTATTTTTAACAGCCAAGCTGAGGAAACATATTGATGGGGAAGAATTATTGTGAAGATGAGAGCAGCAGGCAGGGTTGCTTGCTAACCTTTGTAGACTGTTTTTTGGCAAGACTGAACATTTTGGTGAGAACAGAAGCCAACACAAAGTGTTCATCTCTAGCCATGTATGGTTTTGGTGATAAAGATGTAGCTGGTCGAAATTAAAAGTCCCATTCATCTTACAAGGGTGTTTTCCATCTACTTGAAAGAAGAAACAGCTTTGCAAGGCAACCTCAGTAATTTTGGTGATATCCAAACATATCTGGATTGAGACCTTCATTCTATGAAGTTAATTATTCAAAGATTTCATGACATACATGTGATCAATTCTCTTTTAGTTTAGCTCAGAAATTATAAGGACTATGTTGAAAAAAAAATTATAAACACTATGCTGTATTTGCCATTAAAGTAGCGGAATATAAGCAGTAAGAATGAATGATCTTTTTGTTTGTTTGGCCTTGGAGGGTGGGGTTTGGATAGTGCGGACATCGACATTTTATGTGGAGTTCAGGGAAAAAAATGCTGATGCTGTTCTCTGTTGTCATTAGGGGATGTGTTTATAGGTATACAAACACTGTTGGGATTTTTATTTTTTTTATTTTTATTTTAGCTACATAATTGTGGAAGTTTAAAATACAGTAACAAACCTCTTCTTACCCAACTATTTCAGTTTAATTTCTATGAAAAAGTAGAGATTTGTCAATGGTGCTTTTTATCCACACTGAACAATAACTGTGCTTTCCTTAAGTCGTAATAAGTCAAGCCTGCCACAGAGTGACAAGACCTGGCTTTCCTTCAGTGTTATTTGATACATGTTTCAGTTTAACATTATGTAAATACTCTGCTATTAGGAAGGAAAATGGCATAAAATTGCATCATTTCTCAATGAGGTTTCAAGTTCTTTCAGTAGCTTCTCTCCTTTTTGAAGCTGTAATAAAGATCATAATTAGAATCCCAGATGCCTAAGTGAGAAATTAGCATGTTCTTAAACGCTGAGCCAAGTCATGTTTCCAGTGAGACCCCCCCCCGGGTATCTGTCCTGCCCCAAAGCGCTTTCCCTAATACCAATTTGCGTTCCAGACGTATTAAAGAAAATCATATTCATTGCCACCTAGCAGTTAATCAGAGCCTTCAGATAGGCTTGAAATAATTTGCATCTTGACTGCCAAAACCACCTGCACCTGTTAATTTCCTACAGCCCTACCTGGGCATGCTCTAAAACTTAGCAGAGAGTGTAAGACCATCCTTTAGTACCAGCACCGAGACATGTCCTTCATTCCTACAAATTTGGTACAAATACTGCTTAACCCCACCTGGACCTCCTTGCTTATTGTCTTTTAGGCTGTGGCCAAGGGAACAAAAATCTAATGGCTTTTACCCTTTATTTTCCCTGTCAAAAACATCTTTCCCTAAAGAATTTGATGAGTTCTTGTAGAACTGGGTCTAGCATAAATATCTTATCTATTAATATTTATTTTACCATGTAAATAAAATTCTAGCAGATTGGAATAAATTAAAACCTTAATGGGACTAAAATAAACCTAATTTGTAAATTAATTAAAAACAAGAAGCAAAGAACACTAACACTTTTTTAGAAAGGACATTTTTATGATGCAAAATAAAGATTTAATTTCCAAATAAGTGAATGGTAAACTGTAATTGTATGATGCACAAGAAAATACTCAGAACATATGAAATAGTGGTCACAGATTTTATAGTCAAGATGTTTCTCTTTCTGTTTTTCCAAATTGTAGCAGAAGATACTGAAGGGAAAAGCAAATAAAATGCTGTCTTTGCAATTGACCTAGGTAGAGATAAGATATTGGCAGGATATGGATTCAGATATCTCTCACTTTCTATTTATTTATTTATTTATCTATTTAAATCATTAATTTTTATGTTCAGACTTTTCTCCTGCAAGTTCTGCCTAACATGCTTCTGGTATGCTCTTTGTTTCCACAGGCCAAGGCTGCAAGCACAAAGGAAGTTTGCCCAGTCCCAGCCAAACAGCCCCAGCACAACTCCAATAAAGATAGTGGAGCCGTTATTACCCCCTCCTGCCACTCAGATTTCTGACCTCTCCAAAAGGAAGCCCAAGACAGAAGATTTTCTCACTTTCCTCTGTCTTCGAGGTAGGAGTCTTGCAGCAGTCTCAGGGCACAGTCTCCTTCAAAAAATGAGCTGTAGCACCAGGCACTGAGAAGCAGCCAGACAAACGTGCAAGTGTCACACCGTGAATACACTGCGTGCATTCCCACTCTCATCAATTTCTATCTGCAGCAGAAGCATTTGAGTTCATGGTTGTAAAGACCATAAAATGAGGCTGGTAATAGTGCAAAAAGAAATTTCTTTTATGCTTAGCACTCTGTTATCCTTGAATGAGTTTTTGTATAGCTCTGGTAAGTCCTTCCCATCCTCCTTTGTTTTGTCTGACTATAAACTGAAGAAGTGCTTAACTTGCCTGAGTACTTGTTCCTGCAAGAGGAGAAATCTAGTTGGAAATTCCGTTCTGTAGCTGCTCACTGTCCTTCATTGTTCAATCTGAGTGAGGCTTTTCATCTGGCAGTGAGTAGAAGGGCTGCTGTTGTACTTAGCTGCCCAGGGAGCTGGGTTGTTCTGATGATGATAAACAGGTGAGCTTCTCTGCGAGTGCAGGCAAGGCATCTGAAGTTGTACAGTTAATTTCCTGAACTATATAAAATTCCTGAGTTATCTCACAGTGCCTGAGCCTGGCTGGAGTTGTACAGTGTGTGTCTGGGATCATTGGTGTGTGTCAGACTTGGGGACTTCAGTATGGAGTCTGCTGACTGTCCAGGTTAAGCTAAAGAAGGAGACTGTATCTGAATGGTCATTTTTCTTGGGCCTTCCCATGGCCCTGCCTTCCAAATCATGAACTGAAGACAGGATCTTCCAGTTTAACCTCCCAGCTGTCATATGAGATCTTGTGGTATGTATCTCTTTGTGCAGATGCCCCTGCCCCCTTATCTAGTCACTGCTCCATCCTTGATGTGCTAGAATGATGCTTCTTGATGTTGTTTTTTTCCCACTACCCACTGAAAGGGTGGGCATTTGTTACTGATAGGGCTTGTCTGCAAAAGTCTTACCTAGTGGATTGAATCCATCAAGCTTCTGTTTGAGTTGAGTTCTGCTGTGAGCAGTGATGGTCAACACCACCTGTAGCTTCTTGCTTGAGGCTTTCTCACCTCAGTGCAGCATGGTTTCATTTATTTTTCCCTCTTTTCTGGGATTCTGTAGGCTAGTGGTAGCTTTAGTCTGATTGCTAATACATCTGTCTTGACTCTGGCCCAATATGGAGCCTTCATCCTGTTGGGACTTCTGGTAAAGTGAGAGGATGGAAGGAGTGGTTTGCTAGCTTTCGTGTTCGTTTAAAAGATTGCAAGGAGCAGAATCTGATAGATTTTTATAGTGGCATCACAGTCCTCTGAAATTTAATCTGTGGAAATGTATTTCTAATTAAATCTGCTGTGAGGTTGATCAGTCTGTTGGCAGCGTGTCACTGCTGTGATCTGGGCCGACTGCCACAGGAGTTGGTGGGAAAATTCTGGTGGGTTGTGTGTGTGTATGTATAGATATGTGTGTGTGTGTGTGTGTGTGTGTGTGTGTGTGTGTGTGAGCACACATGGCTGCCTTCACACACTTGTTTCCACTGCTTGCTAACTAAGCACGTGTTATTTATAGCTCTAAAGGCACTTGCACTTAAAAGAAGGCAACCTGTGTTGGGATGTGATTTATATCCATCTTTGTTTCCTACTGTCTCTTAGCATTCTGCTTTAACAATGCAAATGGGAAGCATGGGTACTTTTGTCCTTCATTCAGAAGATTTGTGTTTTGTTTTGTGTTTGTGGTTTGGGTTTGTTTTTTTTTTTCAAATTTTCTTTTAATCAGTAGCTGTTTAGCTCTTGCACCTGCAATTTTCTTCTTTGTTATTAATCTGTAGAATAATTGATGTTTTGTACTGTCAATTAAGAACTTACAATTCATTCCTGATTTCTTCAATATGCAGGAGTACTCATATATTTCAGACAACACATGCATTCATACGGCAAGATCCCAATTACAATTATATTAAAACCACAAGGGAAAATCTGCTCTGAGTGCCACACATGGCATGTTCTTGGTCTGTTTAAACAGGCTGAAGAAAAGCAGAAAGGGAAAAATATCAGCTCTCTGTTTCAACACCCCCATGAGCTTATTGCTCCATTACCCCTGTATAGAGCCGGAAAAGAGCTGGAAAAAACAGGAGGGGAGATCTTGGATCTGCTACCTGTGGAGGAGCAGGAGGTTGGCTGTGTCCTGAGGAAGTATGTTTGTTGCTATTAGCATGGTTCTGGCTTTGGTGTCTGAGCTCCTGTGTCCTCCAGGATGCCCCAGCTGCTGCCTGAGTGTGCAGGTTTGGTCCCTCAGGGGGTTTATCTCCAGGTGGTGGTCTTTCTTGATGGATCCATTGGAAAAAAGAATGTGGAAGCTGGTTCTTAATATGCTTGTGTGGAGTTCAATGAGCAGTGCACTAGTGCATCCAGTTCCAGAAAGGTCCCGGAAATAGCCATCCAGGGCACTGGCACCCTTGGTTTGGTGCTGTTCTTCTGGTGGTATCCAGCGAGCCTGGAGAGGGAAGAGCCAGCATCTTACTTAAACCCTGCACAGGGAGGATTTGTGATATTTTTTTTTTTTTTTTTTTTTTTTTTTTTTGGTTGGTTGGTTGGTTGGTTTTGGAAGGAGATTATTTTGATTTTGAACCTGTGTGCTATTATTTATTGAAGTATTGAGGGCTTCAAAATTGCTTGCATGGTGGGACGTGTGGTTTTTCTGAGTTCTGTCCTGATATGTCTGTCCAGCCTTGGTAGTTTGCACTCTCATAATGAAATGTGTCACACAATTACATGGAAATAAGAGCTCTGCAAGTTGGAAGTTGCTTAGTACTAAGTCTAGTAGTGATATGATCAAGGACAGTAATACTGTTGTTTGTTGAGACAAAAAAGCTGGGATTCTTTTAGGTCCCAGTGTTTCAAAATGCTCCTCCTATTGTATTAGTCCCTGCATTCATGGTCAAAGCTTTTCTTCAGCAAGACAGCCTTCTCCAGGACCAGTGAGAAAGCAGCTCTGTGGTCATGTCTCTGCCCTTGTTCCACCACACACAGTAGCAGTGCCGGAAGCATGGTGTAAATTAGTGAGAGCATGTCAATGTGGACATTGATTTTCTTTTTCTAAAAGGAGAAACTTAAAAATCCCAGTCACTGCTGGAAGTTCACTGCTTGTACTCTGGGGATTTATTTTAAGCTGCAGCAACTACATTCTGTGAGTGGTGGAGCAATACTATTATGCAACAATGTGAAAGAAAGGCCCTTGCCTGTATAGTCCTATATTAAGTAAAAGGAGTCTCTTGTACCTGGCCCTTTCCTATCTCCTTGGTGTTTTTGCTCTTGTTGTTGGTTGGGTTTGGTTTGGGTTTCTTTTTCCCCTTTGTTTTCTTCTTTTTTCTTTTTTTTGCTTAGCGTTCTGTAATTTCAAAGAGACATTATTTAACTAAGGTCACCTCCTTGGTTTTGTTATCCAGAATACTGGGGCTTTAGACATATTTTTAATTAGTTTGGGTTTTGAACCCTTGATTTGATAATACAATGTACTAATTACTTTTTAACAGGTAAACCAAGCAGAAAGAAAAAGCTGTAACAGTTGATGATTATCTGGGCAGCCTAGAATACATCTCACTGACTAGATTTTACAATGCTTCCCTGCTTTTTAGTATTTTTAAAAAGTGACCTAGAATTTTTAACATAAGGAAGGGAATAGTGCAGATATCTCTGAAGTGTTTGTCTGCAGCATTCTTATCTTTAAATAGCTTCTTTGGAGGAGCCCATATGCCCTTTGCCAGAAGCATAATTAGTATCTTTCAGCAGCATGCATAGACATGAGTATGACATCTCTGTGCAGTTGTACAACAGCTTTCACTTTTGCTGGATTTTCTGCCTCTGATCAGTATTTTCTTACTAGCTTCTGTCACGGTGCATTTAAGTTACCTTTACTTTCTGTAATTCTTCACAGGTGTAAAATGTAGCAAGTGGAATAATATAGGGGTAGAGTGAAGAAGAAACAGCTCCCTGTGAGCAATGGATCTTTCGCAAAAGGTGATAACGGGAAGGCTGTGATTAGGAGCTTACATTTTAAGAAGTTTTCCCATGATCAGTTTTCTAATTAAGCCAGGACTCTGGGATTTACATGCTAGAGAATCTCAGGGATTCCTAAAGAGAAGAGGGTTTAATTGAGATCTCACAAATTGAGTTTTCAGATGCTTCTAACAACTGTTCTGCAAAACATGAGTGTTCATTTTCTTTGAGTACTGCAATGACTTAAAAATGTGATGATTTCCTACAACTAGGCAAAACCAAAATAGAAAATTTCACTTCAGCATGTTTGTCCAAACTTGCAGTTTGCTCTTAAGCAGGCTTTTTCATTGTAAACACCTTGTTTAGTTGGTAGGCTTGGGGGTCTTTTGATGCCAGTTTCTCATATCTTGGGATGCATATTATTGTCTGTGCCAGTAGATACCTACAGAGATTTTTCTATTACCAGCAGCAGACGCCTCCAGACCAAAACCTTAGGACCTCTTAATTTTGAGAGTTAGAAAATGGCCATTAATTTGTGTAGCTTTTAATGAGGCAGAAGGTACATTTGCCTGGTAATTCCATATCAATACATTCAGTGGCCTTTCTGAGAGCTGGTGGCTGCATCAGTCACATTCTTGAATTCCCAGGCTTCCAAGGGAGCGTGTTACCACTGTGGGGACATGCACACCAGATCTGAGTAAGCATATAAAATAGCACAGTAACTTGATAGGGCTGGAAGCTAAGCAATGAAATGCTGACGTTGTCCAAAAATGTGAGCTACTTTGCAGTCGAGATAAGTTTTATAATTGCAAAATAATACTAAAACATGAAGATTTACATTAATTTGTTGAAAATAATAGAGGAAGACTTCTTATCAATTTTATTTTAAAATACTTTCATGTTTGAGACTGAAATTTTAGAGTGTATTGAAAACACAAGATTAAACTTTGGGGTGTAGAAACTTCATCACACAAGCCATTTAGTAAAAATAAGTTTGGATTTAACAACTATAATCTCACAACTTTTAAATTCTTTAAAATTTCGGAGTAATACTGAAGTGTAAAAGAAGAGGTATATCTCATACATGAAACCATTTAGTCCACCTGTGGAATATGCTGCTTTGGTCTTGTAACTCACTCCTACATTGGTGTAGGATAAGAGTAATTTAATCAGTGCTGTCAGGGGGAAGGGGATATATGGGCTCACAGCTAGAACCACATGTGTCAAGTATATAGGGAGGGTCTGGCAACCAACACTGTGGCCATTCCTCCTTCACTGGAGAGCACTGCTGGGAGCTCATCCCTCCAGGCATGCAGTGGAGGGGACCTCTTCATCTCAGTTTGTGCCTACGAGGTGCAAGAGCTACTGAATGCAAGAGAGTAGTGTGTGTGTATTACTGCAGCTAAATCAAGGTTTTACCGTGATTTTCCTCTTCTGAGGCCCCTTTCTGATGTTCATGATTCCAGTGTGTACCCCTGCAGAAAGCCACAGGATGAAATGAGCTTCTTGAAACCAATGTAGTGGTTCAGCCTTTGTGTTTGCCAGACTCTCTCTGAGTCCCTCAGCAAGCTACTTAGTTTTTCTGTAAAATGAGGAGAAATATTTAACTCTGTGTGTTGGGATTGACTTATCTGGACGTGGATTATGGGTGAGCTACTGGCATAAAATCCAAATCCTTTGATGGCATTAACAGTGCTTCAAAACCTCTAGTTTCCAGCATCCAGGTGGGCAAAATAAAATATTCTGGGAAAGGCAATTTGTGCCCTTCCTCCCAGTTAGAAACCTGTCAGCCTCCTTTAACTTGTGAATCTACCGTAGGTTCAGTGCTCTGGGAAAGAATTCTTTTTTGCTAAGAATGGGCCTCAGGATCTCTCAGGGACCTCGGGAAACCTTCTGGGAATGGCAGCATGGTGGCTTGGGATTTGCAGACTTGTCTCATTTAGAGTGGAGGTTGAAGTCTGTGTCTGAAGGTTTGGTTTTGAGGTTTGCCTCTGACTTTAACCAGGCTAGTGAAGCTAAATTACCTTGAGATTGTCAGATATGAATCACAGGAGTGGAAAGCACTCTACTTGTTGGTTTTTTTAACACTCTGGTGTGCCTTTTGCTGACTTTGGAAAGTGAACCTTATTTTTTTTCTGTGAAGATCCACACATTTCCCCACTCCTACTGCATTTCCCTAAAAAAGGAATGATTTTCTTTGGCTTTTTTTTTTTGGTTTTAGCTCTATGGCTTTGAGGAGGATGGATTTTATGTCACTACACTGGCCAATAACTTAGCCATAGCACTAAGCATCTTGTGATTTATACAATGGCAGGGGAAGGGACAGCAGTGGTGTATTTAGGAGCTCTGTTTTGTTTCTGTACTTGGGATGGCCTTTTCCTCCTTCCAGCAAGTGGAGTCAGACAAGTGTGATAGAGCTGTTCTTTATAGAGTTCTCTACATGTAGAGTTTATGCAGTTCATTCTCTTTTAGCCTTGCTCTGTGAAACAAGCATAAAGTGCTGGCATAAATTACATTTATTTGCAGTTCAGGAACCAGACCCTGTCTGGCCAAAACTTCATAACTAGGACATGTAATAAATGAGAAGCAGGCCCTAAACTTTTTAAGCATTGAGATGCCAGTACATCAGGAGCATTTGAGAGGCAAGTTTTTTCACCTGCATACAGCCCCAAATTAAGGCTGTGTGTCAGAGGAAAAGCCAAACCTCTGGACATGGCTTGTTACAGGACTTGGCATGCCATATGTTTATCAGGGCAAGCTTAAATCCCACATACCTTGACCTTCCTTCTACTTAAATCATTCTGATGTCTCAAATTGCTTTCAAGATTTTTCCAAAGCACATCTGGGTTACGTTTAATTGTTATGAGGGAGGAAAAAAAAAAAAAGGAGCTAGAGGGGGAGTTGGTGTAAATAATTCATGGAGAAGGATCCTCCAATTTTGCAGAAACCACAGCCCAAATCGCAGAGAAGGCTCTTGGACTGAGATGATTTTTGTTGTGGTTGTAACATACCAGGGTTTGAATCCTGTCCAGATGAAAACATTTGGTTTGTACTTCAGTAAATATTGCAGAAACACTGCCAGCTAATTCTGAAGAGTAATGAAATAGTACTTTTGGCAAAGCACATGCACTTTCCATACTTCTGATTCCACTCTTCAAATCCAAATTTAGAAGGTTTTTTAGTATGCTTAACTGGTCCAAGACAAAAGTTAATGAGAAAGAAAACATACTGTAATTTAGGAAGGAAAATTACACATTTGTCAAATAAAATATTTAATAACCTCATTAGTCAAATAAAATGGTTGAAAAAGACTATAGTTTGTTCCATTAATCAGTTACTTGCTGCTGAGGTCAACACATCTGTATGTGCGGATTCAGAATCAATTCTGCCTACTCTTACTAGCAAGCCTGAATATTGCTCATGCAGAGGGTAACATCTTTCCAAGAAAACTGCTAAAAGCAGCACCATGACTTGAAAAAATGTATTTTACTTTATAGTTATTGTACAAGCATCAAATTATTATAACAGAGGACATAAAATACATTTGTCATCCTTTCACATGCATTAGACAACACTTTGTGTGTAGTTGTGGTAATTGTTTTTCCCATATAGTTAGGTTTTCTTTTGTGTTGCTCTCACAATGGGAGGGAAGACAAAAATACTCAAGAGAATTTCAATAATGAAGCTGGAGATACTGAGGTAAAGAGTTGCCAAACATGCTTCAAACCTCATTTTTAAAAGAGCTGAGTATCCTCCCTTTTTGCAATAATTCATAATTCGTTGTAACCACAATGAATGAATTTAACAAAGAAAAATCACTATTAATGATTTTCTCAAAATTTGTCATGCACGGTGATGTCTGTTACAGAAACAGTAACTCCTGCTTTGATGCTGGTGAGGAGAGGGTACCTGGGGTTTTGTTAGCTATCTGAGCTTTCCTTGTGGTTTGCAATCCCTTATTCTGTCACAGTGGTTCATTAGGTTGCTGCTTGCCCTTGTCCATAGCTTTTCTGCTCTCACCTCTTAGTCATCAGTGAGTTGTTAAGCAGAAAAAGGTGAGCAGCACGTGTCAGGGCAGCAGGTGGACAGCACTATCAGACAGATACCCCTTCTATAGTTGGCCAGTACAAGGTGTCGGGCCCACTTCACTGTATTTGTTGCTATTTAATGTCAGTAATTCTTTCAGCACCCTCCCATTGCTTCTGCAGTCTGTGTCCTTTTGCTAACTTTTCTCTCACCACTCACCTCTGGTGTCCAACACCAGCATATTTGAGCCATTCTCTTCTGCTCTGCTGCTGCATGCCCTTTCTTTCAGCTGCCATCTGCCATGGATTTTTCTTCTTGTCCATTGTGTTGAAAGCACTTTGTCCTCTTCTTTGGTGGTGGCACATGCTTTTATACAAATATCAATGCAAAATAGTTTAGCTGGCTTGAAGGGGGAAAAAGTATTTAGGAAGCATGTGCACAGACATCTATCATCAGGATAGAATGTAAAGTGTGCAGCCTTCTACAACAGGTTGGAAACGTGCTGTGTTTCATGTTTTCTTTAAAAACTTAAAGTGATCTATTAAGCTAAACATTCAATAAGAAGAAGTGTACACAGAAAATTTCTAAATCTTTACTTGAGAGCTTGTAACATTACATTACAGTTACAGCATTTATTAGTGGACTTTAATTTCCTTAGTCTGGAATTTAAATCTGAATCAATTCCCTGATCTGATTTACCACATGGCCCCAGAAAAAATTATACTGCCCCAGTCAAGGTGGTGGCACAGGACTGAAAATAAGAAGTCAGATGGGGGTATATGATCTGTGGGCCATTTTTGATGCCAAGAAAAATGTCCATGCAGCCATAGTCTAGATGGTTCCTTGCCTGAAATGTCTTCTATATAAGAGGTAGGGAGGCAAATTTTGTTTTCTAGATTACCATCAAATTTGCTGAGGGAGCAGATTTTTCAGACACCTGCTGATCATGTGTATGACAGGGTGAGATTCTCTGCTTAAACCAGGTGCTGGAAGGCTGCTTCCCTGCTCCCTCCTCTCATTCACTCTCTGTGGTAGCAGTTGCCTGCACAACCTGGGGGCTGCTGGCACAGAAGGAGAATTGTAAAATTCAGTACAGCCATGAGCTCTCATAACTCCCTAGTAAATCTTTTTCTGCTGTTTCCTTGGGAATGGAAACTGAGGAAGGAGGCAGTTACATACCTATCGTGCTGAGAACTGGGTGCATCACCTCCTGGGTGCAAATGTTGCCTGCTGTTTGGAGCATTGCAACTCTTTTGCTGTTACTTATTATTTAAATTCTAAAGTCACTCTTTAGATTGCCCTTTGAGAATTACACCTTGATGCTGGGCAGGTCAAGAGGAAGAGGAGGAAGGGATAATTGCTCATGTTTACTCTTGCTGTCTGGCTGTCAAAATATGTGTAAGAATGAACTGGCATAGCTGCCCCATGGGTTTCTGTTGCTAAGTGCATCCAGACCAAAAATGTGTAGAATAGCATACAGTTTTCCTTATTCTTATGTCTTTTTGGAGGGCTTTTATAATCTTGCTGTCATTCATAATTTTCATTATTAACATCTGTTACATGCAGAGAAATCTGAGAGCAGCAACAGTGAAGTCTATCTGTAAGGAAAGCCAAGATGCTCTTAACTTAAGATGAAGGCAGGACAGATTATGAGGAAGGGCAATATATTTTGTCAGTCCAATTGATACAGCTGGAAAAAACAAACTGACTTAATAATTTCTGTCAACAGAAACACTACTTAGTGTGATTTAAATAAATTTACAGCTATGAGAAACAAACAGAGTCCCCTGTTGAGGAAAACTGTGGCATCATATACACATCCCTGCCTAGTCTCAAAGATGATGAGGGGTATTTAGGAAAGAAATCTTTATGATAATAAGGTAAGTGATGACCTAACCTCCACTTACTGGTGCAGCTTTGCTCATATGGGCTTCATTAGTTCTTCAGTGGTGAGAAGTCTTGAGTTTTATTTCTGTAAGAGGAGTTTTGAGGGAGTTCTCTTAGATTTCTACTTGGTGTAATACACCAGTGTACATCAACCACTCATACTTACATACAATAGGTGTTAGGTAATCAACATAGTTGTCATTCTTTTAACTTAAATGAAATCACAGTGTTTACAGGCTGGTCTTTCCTTCAGTTTGCTCATAAAGGGAATTTGCAGTATCTTGAGCTTGAGCAGACTGTCTCAGTCTTTCACACGAGTTTTCTTAGCTTTCTAGACATGTTTATCTACATAGGCTTAAAGGAAAGTGGTTTTAACCACCTCGGCCCATAGTTGTGAGCAAATACTCAGTATTTGAGGCTATTCTAGAACTGAAATCATATAATAAAAGAGAACGATAAGACAATGATAAAACTACTTCTAATCTAAAAAGTAAGCAAGAAAGCTCAAAGCTCTGAGATTTCTTTCAGAGTCTTCCATCCATTTCAATGTTTAAACACAGCAAAAATGCACAAGCCTTTTTTTTTCTTTCTTTTTTCTTTCTTTTTTTCTTCTTTTCCTTTTTCTTTCTTTTTTTTTTTTTCTTTTTTCTTTTTTCCTTGCTTTCTGTTTTGCAAGTCAACTTTAATAAATACATAGGGAAAGGTGGGGGTGTGCAGGGGAGGCAACACAGGCTGAATGCCAGCTTTTTTTCTCCCACGTCTCATAATCCAGAGCACTTAAATCAGTTAAGTGAGGGGTAGCAGGACTCTTCTGTGTTATTGGATGCTCCTAGTCTAGCTTCCTTGAAAATGTACTTCCCAAACAGTCCCAGCTGTTCCAGGAATGCAATTTAACCATTGTTGTTCATAGTTCAGTCATTCTGACTGAAGATTTATGCACTGACATTACAATGATTGAATACCAGAAGTTAGATGAAGTTTCTATCTGGTCTCTCACTTGGATTAGACTCTCCCTCCTTTCTAAGCAGAATGACACGGTACTATATTCTGTGCTATAGAAGTCATAAGATTGCCAATTTAAAAACAACATTTCCATTGCAGAGGTAATTTTTTGCTGGTTGCTGTTCAAGGCAGCTAACAAGAAAGCTCAGGTATGTGGAACCATAGGGAAGATGAGGCTTAGAGAATAGATGCTAGTCTCCTATTTTAGTGTCTTGGATAAGATTTCTGAACTGTTTCTCTTAATGATAATAGATTTCAGTCTGTGTTTAAATCTAATTTTGAGAGTTCCTAACAGTAAGTTTCTTTTACTGACATAATTTATCGATGCATTAATGCACTGACGGTGCCACACTTCAGATCCTGATTAGAGCTGATGCACAGTATAGACTTGCAGAGCTAATAACCTCTGAATGCATACCACAGACTGGGGTACCTAAGTGGGAGGGGGAAAAAAAAAAGTTAATTTATTTTTCAGGACATACTGCCCTAGAGGGACTGCTTTGGAGTCTTCTAGTTACTTGCTGTTGATACTTAGAGCTCACTTCCAAGCAGAATTACTGAGCCTGTCACCACCTTTAAACTGTTGATTGATTAGAGTGTGCCAAAAAGTTCTGGGCTTCCATAAAAACCACAAAGATTTTTTGTTTCTGTAGGTTGCTACAGCTCCCATGACTTGAAATATGTCAGCAATCTTTATTTGTTCATTAGTCTGTATTAGAGATTCATAGGTCATGGAATGGTTTGGGTTGGAAGGGACCTTAAAGATCATCCAGTTCCAAGCCTTCTGCATGGGTGGGGACACCTCCCACCAGACCAGTTTGCTCAGAGCCCCATCCAGCCTGGCCTTGAACACTTCCAGGGAGGGAGCATCCACTGGGCAACCTGTGCCAGTGTCTCACCACCCTCACACTAGAGAATTTCTTCCTAATGTATAGCCTAAATCTCCCCTCTTCCAGTTTAAAGCCATTACTCCTTGTCCCATCACTCAACGCCCTTGTAAAAAGTCCCCCCCCAATCTTTCCTGTAGGCCCCTTCAGGAACTGCAAGTCTGCTGTAAGATCTGCTCAGAGCCTTCTTTTCTCGAGGCTGAACAAGCCCTACACTCTTTGCCTGTCCTTGTAGGAGAGGTGCTCCAGCCCTCCTCTTAACTTGCTCCAACAGCTGCATGTCCTTTTTGAGTTGGGTGCTCCAGATGGGAGCACTCTCTAACAAGAGTGGAGCACAGGGGGAGAATCACCTTCCTTGGCATGGGCCCACCTCTCAAGCCTGCCAGGGTCCCTCTGGATAGCCTCCCTTCCCTCCATTGTGTTGGCCACACCACACAGCCTGGTGTCACTTGCAAACTTGCTGAGTGTGCCCTTAATCCCAGCATCCATGCCAACAGCAAGGATACTAAACAGCACCAGAACCAATACCAGCCCCTGAGGAATGCCACTCATTACTGCTCTCAATTTGGACATCAAGCCATTGACCATAGTTCTTCGATTGCAACCATCCAACCAATTCCTTATCCACTGAGTGGTCCCATCTGTCAACTCCGTGTCTCTCCCATTTATAGACCAGGATATTATGCAAGGACAGTGTCGAACACTTTGAAATTGTGGCATAACAAAAGGCTTTCCCGCTAGGATAATCATATGTGTCTGTACATGTCTAGGTTGGATGGATTAATATGTACATTATTTCAGGGTAAAAGAACTGTCATGGCCTAGGTGCTGCTGCAGTGTTTCCCCAGCTGTCCCAGTGCTACTATCCATGCACAGCATGGGTGCCAATGGAGAGTTTCTCTCTTCTCCCCAAGGCAGGCACTTTCCCAAAAGGGTTGGTATGGAGACCAAGAGCAAATATCTTTACAGTGTGGGCTGAGCCTCATGCAGCTCACTCACTCTCCCCTGTCCATTTCCAGGAAAGGAGGGCTTCATCCAAAAGCCCATCTTCCCAAACTGTTTTTGCTGAGCACAATTATATGCATTTGGGATATCTCTTTGGTTCAGCTGAGTTCAGCTGTCCTGCTGGCAATGTCTTCTTCCAGCTTCTTGTGCACCCTCAGCCTGTTCACTGGCAGGGCAGCATGAGAAACAGGAGGGGGGGAAAAATAAAAAAGGAAAAAAGCCGTGATGTTGTGCAAACACTGCTCAGCAGTAGCTAAACATCCCTGTGTTATCAATACTGTTTTGGTCACAAATCCAAAACAAAGCACCATACAAGCTACTTATAAAGAAAATTAACTCCATCACAACCAAAATCAGTACACTTAGGATAGTTCACTGCAGAAACAACCTATCGTGGGGTTTGTGCCATATTTAGGTATCCATTCATTAAAATGTAATTTTTGTAGTTAAGAGTACTTTGTACAAACCTATTGGGAGCAGGAAATATGCAACCCAAAAATAAACTTTAGTTAGTTATTGGCACTAACACCAGCAGCTAACAACCAAACAAAACACAGATTTTCTGTTCTGAAGAGCTTGAAGCCAGAAATGTTTCCTAAGGAAGCATCAGCCAAATCACCATTACCTTGTGTTGTTGGTCTGGAGCCCAGCTGTCTTTGTCCTTTATTTAACTACAGGAAGACAACTGAAGTGAGGAGTCCCCATTCTCCACTTCTACTGACTTTTTTTATTCCTTCACACAAGAAAAATATCTTTGTATGAAATGTAAAGGGCTGCTAGAGCAACTGTCCCTCCAGGGGACAGAGAGACTTACTTCGAAGTGGAAACTAGTATCTGGCATAAGGGAAAGTACCCATTAGTTATGAGCAGCATTTGTGCATTTAAAATTAATTATTAGGTAGGTACAGTCATAGCAGGTAGTCCTGATGTGGTGCAGGGAAACCTATACACTGCTGCATGACACATGTGAAAGAAATTCTGTGCAAGAGTTATTTTTAAATTGCAACCCTGTATTGCTGTTATGCTTGTGAATCTCCATTTCTCCTTAACTGAACTGCATGTTGTATCTTACCTGTGTGCAAACAAGACAGGTTAGGGGGATCATCAAGGGAAGTAAGCAAGAGATGAGAAGCAACATCCTCTCAAGAGGAGCACAGGAGGCATTAGGAGACCTTTGCTCTTTTCTTTTATGCTAGGAACCTGCTGGGCAAATTTAAACATCTCAGTGTCTCAGGTTTTGTTTAAAACTGAGCCAGAATACTGTAAAGCATTGTGTACAGTTCAGTAGAGGTCTGTAAAGCTCTGTGAAGTTTAAATGCTAGTATTTCATTATAATATTATCCTAAAAATATAACTGGGGTGCAGATTGCTTTGTAAACTTTTTTTTTTACTGGAGTTCAGAAAGGCTGCAAGCTTTCTGGTTTGTGTGTTAAGACTTCAACAAGGCACTTGAGCATGCACCTGAAATTAAGCATGTGCATTAGTCCTTCTCTGAATACACAAAGCTATTAATTAGGGCTTGTAGCAAGACTGATTGCCAGAAGTATGAATAGAATGTGCTTGTGGAAGGGGAAACCCTGCTTTTCAAGCTCATACACATATCCTGTTGTTCAAAATTAATAAATAAAAACCCTCCAGTTAGTCATGCACTAGTGTGACCTTCCATCTGAATCCCTTGATATGCATAACACTTAAGTAGGTTATGATCAATACTGCTTAGTGCAGTAAGTGAATGTAATGATGCTAAAGAACCATTTCTTTCTAATTATCAGGTTCTCCAGCCCTGCCCAGCAACATGGTATATTTTGGAAGCTCTCAGGATGATGAGGATGAAGAAGAGGAGGAGGAGGAGACAGAGGACACAAAAACAGCCACAAATAATGCTTCATCATCATGCCAGTCAACCCCCAGGAAAGGGAAAACGCATAAACAAGTACCAAATGGGCAAGGTAGGTCCTAAATAGTCCTGTTGTCCTGCATTGACTAGTAAAGGAATTTGTGTACTAAGTGTAGTTAATCTTTTTCTGGGTTGGAGTGAAAAAAGAGACATAATGGGAAAATGGACAGAGATGTAGTGTTAGCATCTTCTACTTTAACCTATTTCTCCTGAGAATCTGAACTCTGTGGCAGAACTGGAATTGTACACACACAGGTGTTACATGCACACGCATATATGTCTAGACACAGTCACTGGTTTTCTGGCTTTTTTAGAGTGCTGTTTGATCTAGAATTGCTTTATTTTATCAAAGTTAAATATAAGCATTCCTAAGTGTTATCAAAATGCATGATGGGCACCACTTGATTTCTCACATGCAATATTGATACCACGATTGCAGTAGCTTAAGATTCTGCAGTCTTGTTGTTGATTGAAAGATTATACAGGAGCAGCTTGTTCAAGTCAGTTATTTCTTTGCAAATCAACAAGAGGTGCATTCATCACACAGTATTTTTATCAGAACATCTCTGTGCCTTACATATCTTGGTAAGTGAATCTGTGCATGCTGCCAACATCACCCAGTGTAAAATGGAAGACTTAAAAGCCATGGTGGAAAATTTCTGAGCCTGTTGTAGTGCTCTACTGCTGAAGTCCTGTGTGATGTGGTTCTCCCTCCAGCAAGAGCTCTTGTATCCTAACAGCTCTGTGCCCTATCTGCCTGAGATAATTTCAAAAGGGAGCCTGTGCTCTCCTTTCCCTTCCACAGTATTAGTTAACCATCAAAATCTTTCCTTCTGGTGGCTGCCCATTCTGCTCTCCTGCTCTTAGGAGGAAGAATTAAGAGGCAAGTCTCTCTACAGCATGCTTCTGAGAAATAGCTGTGATGTGTGCCAGATTTTTTTGTTCTTCCATACTACTTTTTGCTCTAAGGAAGAGATTGGTGTATACCAGTTACTGTGCTGGTCCCCATATCTGCTCTTCAAAAGGGACTTTTCTGTAAAGGACAACTTTTGTTACTAAAATCATTTTTAATTACTATATCTGAAGCTGGGTTTTATTGCACACTCAAGCTCTCTGTGAACCATTTGTGGAGAGGTGCAAAAGGATGTTATGCCTAATAGCACAGGCAAACTGTCAGCTGTGAGCAGGAGCTTTAACACTGTAAAAGCTATGGATCAAACTTAGCACTTGGTTTCTAAATAAACCCCCCAAAATAGGAGGCACAAGACACTGCATATGGAAAATGAGATTGCATGTAACAGAACTGCTGCCTTAGAGTTTTTAATGTAATACATCATTACAAAAGGAGCGATCATGTTCCTTGAGAATGTCCCAGATGGCAGCCACTTCGAAATTAGCTCAAAACCAGAGACACCTGAAATCTTAATTGGGGGTAAGTAAAGGCAAATTTAATGAGCCATCTAATGGCTTCATAATCTTTATCAATATAGTTCAGAGTGAGCATAAATGAAGCTGCTGCTTTAATAGATCTGCAAAAGACCTTTATAAAATATGTGAGATAATGTGAGATGTTTTGACAAAGGTGATGAAACAGGAATTCCCAGAGAAAGCAGCTGCTTCTTCTTCGTCATTGTAATTTCTGTTTTTCTTTTTTCCTTTTTTTTTTCTTCTTTAAATTAAAATTTCCTTACCCAGGAGTATTACCATTTTTCAGTGTCTGTTATTTTGGTTGACAGCCAATAGTATTTTTGTTTCTTGTGAATAAGGTTGGTTCTAGTTCATGTGTGTCTGTTTTAAATGAGACCACACACAAAGTCAGACCAGGGATGGGAGCACCAAATGAACTTAATCTAGCGTGAGAGACTATTTTTAATGAATTGGAAGTCTTTTGTTTTTAATATACAATGTGTAGTCAAGCACTTTAAACCTGAAAATGCAAAGCATTTGCTATGACATATAACAACAAAGGTTCAGAGCTTGATGCATGTCATTAGACAGTATCAAATGATTGCTTTTTACTGAATGGGGGACCAAACAATTTTCCTGAGTGGAGTCATTTGTCAATATCCTCTTCTGATGCCAATATGGGGCATTATTAGGGTTGACCACCACAATTTCTTAAAACTTTGAACCACCTTTTGGACATCTGACTCAATCAAAAATGCTGAAGTATGAATATGAACCACATGTAACGTGGCATAGCTTGCTGCATGAAATGAAGTAAGTAGCTCAACTGACTTGTCACTTTCCAACATTAGTGCTTAATTAAAGCATCGGATTATTACCTCTGCCTTTTCATCTTTCTTTCGTGGCAATTCACATATCCAACTGTTAAAAGCAAAGTAAAATGTTTGGCAGAAGTGTTTATCCCCCGCAATCATGGGAGTGTGGATCAGGGACGTGTAGTGAACGTGCAAGTCTTTCCTTCGTGCATTATCTTAGTGCAGGCAGCAATAGTCTTGTGGTTAAACCGTTTCTGAGATATTGCTGTGGTTGCCACAAGGGAAAATGGCAGAGTCGTGCTCTTTAAAATTGGTTTCATGTCATTGCCAAATTTCAGCTGATTAGACCAGGTCTGACGTATGTTAAGATATGTTAGCCATAGATAAAGGCTTGGATGTCATTGGTGCTTTGTGCCTTGGTTAGAAATTACTATTAGTTCTGGTCACGTGGGATATTCTGCATGAACTCTTCCCATAACTGTCTTTTTTATAACATGCTTAAATTTACAGTGAACAATTCTCACTGAAGGGATATACTGTCTAAAGACTTCCATTTTTTTGTTTCTAAGAGAACTGTTCTCTTGTAATAGAGAGTAAAATTTGTGAATGATTGTTACTTGTTTATTCATTAAGGTATGCTCTCAAAGTACATGTCATAGATTATTCAGGTCAGAGAAGACCCCAGGAGGTCATCTAGTCTTAACCTCTACCATAAAATACCATTAATAACTTTCCTGAAAAGTTCAGCAATAACATTGGCTGAGGTTTGTGCTTTTAATTATGTATGTCTTTTGAGGAGGGGGAGATGTGAGAAGCTTTCTAAAACTTATTGTGGAAACTCATGGTTCTAATCATAATGATTTTAATTGAGTTAGGATTTATAGTGGGGTTAAAATGATGATGGGTCAGAAACTAATCAACTAAATCATTTGGTCTCCATGTAGCTACTGACTTCAGAAGAATATTTTTCCAGCTAAGAAATGATACGAACATTTAGTTGGGATAGAGTAATCCCCCTTGCTGTTTCAGTCAGGATTTCATCTTTTTAAAGCACAAAGCTTCCTTTTAACTTAAGATCTTCTAAGTGTGTTTGTGATGAATTTCAAAATTAACATATGGAAAATCAGGGATGATGGGGTGTGGAATATTGCAGCAGAGATAGCAGTGGCTTGGACAACTGTGTTGTAATTGCAGACTTGTTACTGGCTTTTTTTTTTCTTTTTTTAATTGGGGTTGTAGGAATTTTTGGCATTTAGATTCAGAACACTCAGCCATGGGATGCCTGCATGCTGCTTAGATCAACATGTGTATTTTCCAGCCTGCATTTTGTACGCATCTCAAATGACCATCACTCCATCTGAGACTATTACATGGCTTTGAACACAAGGAATTCCATGGAAGAAGCAGGCAGGAACGTTGGCTTTAACAACGTGGTTTTTCTTCAGTGTAGCTGCCAGGTGTGGGGAGAAACTTCTCGGCCTTGGTCTGAATGACAGGGCATCTGGCCAGCACCGAGGAGGAGATGGAGAGACATTGATCTATTAGAAAATAAACCTTATGCAAAGGGAGGGAGAGTCATCAGCTGCTGCAGGCTGACGTGCAGGGAAAGCAGGTTCTCCACAAGTGAGCTGTACTCTTCTTCCCTGGGGGACAGGAAGGTACCAAGACTAAATTACATCTCCCTGCTGCTCAGAGGAAATTCCAAGTTGTAGGTAAGTGGGTAGGCTTAGGTGTCCGTTTCTTCAAAATTAATTCTTTGAATTCCTCACAACTAAATAAATCCTACTTTGATTTCAGTCTGTGGCACAATGGAAGGTTTTTCTCTGCAGGCTTCTGAAGGAAAACTTTTGCAGGTGCCAAATGTTTTGTTAGGCTGGGATGGGGAGCTGGAAGATGCAGTTAGGGTGTTGCTGGGTTATCAGTCCCATCACAAGACCAAAAGGAGATTACTCTACTCAAAAGGGCCTGTGGGAAGAGGACTCAGAAGGAGCAGTGTACACAGCTACAGTTGCGTAGACAACACACAGCAGGCTGCAATTCCTCTAATGATGGTTGGCTACTTTCCTCAAAAATGGTGATTGCAAAATTTAGGCATTGCTCACACCAGCACAGCACTTCAAATGTGGAGAGAAGTGCACATCTGGGCCAGCATGCCTGGGAATGTTACGTTTGTCTTTGGATGCCTGAGATGGACAATTAAGTTATAATTTACATTTTGGAGCACAGAGTTAGCCATCATTATTTATGACCAGAGTTTTTCATGAATGGGGGGGTGTCTTGTTTCCTTAGCTGGAGCAAACCAGCTTCATTGTGCCAAAAAACTTCTGGTTCAGAAAGGGTTACTGGACTGCGCCGTGTTTTGTTAACACGGTCAGATAAAAACTGCTCTGCTTGGCTTTTGCCTGAAATGAGCAGGGGAGAAAATTGTATAAACGCCTTTTTCTTAGAGCTCAAGTTTCAAAACAGATCTGGCAGTAGCAGTAGTGTGTAGTAAGCAGCCATCACTAGAAATGCTATACTCCTCTTCAGCGCTGTCTTCCTCGCTCACCAGAAGTAGAGGTGGTTTTGCTTCTCAGTTTGCAATGGATAATTTAGCAGAGTAATTTCCTTACATGTGTAGCAACAAAGATCGTAGGCAGTTGTTTTTTTTTTTTTTTCCCTCATTTCAGGAGTGAATTCAATGCAGTGTATGTATACCTTGGGCTTAAATGGCCTATCTTCTACATACATTGCTGTTGGGGTGTATTGTAGGAACATTCTGATTTGTGATTGCAATTTTTTATTTAGTTTGACATTTGTGGATGTGTGAATATAAGAGTCTTAGGCTCATGCATCTTTTGCTAGTGAAATTAATCTTGTAGAGGTAAACATCTAGAAGAAAAGTACTTTTTGCATCCAGCTAAACTGCAGAATGACAACATTTCAGGCAGAATGTTACAATAGTTAATGGCTAGGCAATTATTTTGATGATTTACAGCCTTTTGTTGGAAGACCATGGAACCAGTAATTGTTGCAATAAACATTTTTGCACATTTAATTTTTCTGCAAAAATATGTAACATGAAAATTACCCCTTTTGCTGTAATTTACATATTTAAATATGCAAATCAGGCACAACACATTTGGGCATTTGCTGATTTTCAGTAGCTAAATGTATGACCTGTGGAGAAGAATAGGGGAGCTGGAAGTTGCTCAAAAAATTAGAATTGTTATCCTGGTGAGAGACTCGTGCTAACAGATAGACACTTCTTGTACAGACTTGCTGCTTAGTGAGTGACCCTTTGGATGTTTGTGTCATAATGGTTAGGTGAGAGTAATGAATTTGTGCTAAGATGAGGCATTTGGTATTGAATTTTTGCAAACACTGGCATGGTGTCTGATACCAATAATGCTCTTTTCAGTGGCCCAATATATTCCTGTGCTCATAGGGTTTGATCTGTGTTGCTGATAGTGTCAAAAATAAATTCAGTGTTGTCTGCCAGTTCTCCTGTTTGACTTCTGTTAGCATGCAGCAATGGAAATTTTGTTGCCGAGTTGGCCACCAACAAATTGCAGTCTTGTGTTAGGGCTGAAGAAGTGAAGAAACAGCAGTACCACACATTTTCATATGAAGTTGTCGTGTCTTTTTCTCCTGAAGTATGCCTTTGCCACTGACCCTGAGTAGGCAGGTTGTGTTTGAGGGCTCCATAAGACAACTTCTGTCTCTAGAAATGATTTATAGAAGTCTGAACATAGCCAACACTTAAGGAAAACAATCGGCAGTATTGAAATACTCTGTTTTATGGAAGTAGATTATTGTTTTAGTTCCTCTGGGAGAGGAAAAGAATTATTACCTGGGTCCTTAAGGGCAGTTTGAGAGCCACATAAATGCTTTCGCAATGACTTAAAACTGAGTTAATGTGAACAAGAATGTTTTTGTAAAGTAACGGATATTCAATGCCAGAAAGTTGATTAATGTTACATCTCTTCCCAAACATGATCTATGCAATAACATGAGCTTTGCGTTGGAATAGCTGGCTTGGGTTCCCAGCATTGGCAAGGTTCCTTTTTCCTCCTAAAAACAAAACTTCTCCCTTTCACTCGTATCTTCCCTCTTTGTTTTGGATAGCTTTATGAATACGAAATCAGTTGCTTTATGCTGCATGGGGGCTGCAGCACAAGGCATATGTGTACATGTATGGCCTATGCCTTCATTTTCCAGATGCTTGCATAAAGCAGAAGGGTTCATACATCAGTACGCTAATGTTCCTGCAACAGACTCCTCTGTTATCTCAAGTACTAAGCAGACCTGGTGCAGGAATAATCTCCAGGATGGCTTGGGAGAGAAAGCTTTACCCATGGAGTCAGCAGCTGGCTGAACCCAGTCCAGCAATTCTGCTGCTTAAGCAGTGAAAGCCTGCCTATTGTACGTATTATAAATTGGCATCTGGATGGCTGGCTGCATGTATCCTATAAAATGTTTGCGTGCAAATTAATTTGTAGGAATACTTCAGAAAATTGCTGAAAACACAATAAATGTTTATTGCCCACCACAGTGTCAATTCCTGTCGTAAACGCTTAGTTAATCTGTAGTAATTGAGCACATCTGTGGCTTTACTTGATCAAAATATGTTTTTAGCCATTATTATAGCTGCTCCTAGTACACACACGATTTACACAGTTTGCATTGGTTTGTGTAGGGATTCTTTAACATGGTTTCAAATGAGATACCTCTAAGTCCCTGTGTGGGATCGTGGGTGAATATTGGTGCCTGGGGTCCAGTTCCCCTGATGCAGAGAGCACTGTGGTGCATCTGTGGGGATCATGCCTGCCATAAGGTTTTGCTCTGCTGCCATAAATTATATCAGTGGTTTAAAAATCCCAAGTGCTTGTGAGTTTTGGATATAGTGGTTCAGTTTCTTTGCGTTTGATCATTACTTCTACCCAGAAGACCCACAAGAATTTCCCTCTGGGATTCCTATTGTTTCAGCTTAATAATAATAATAATTGCTTTGGAAGATGCAGCATTTTGAGAATGAGTATTCAGGTAGATAATGGAGAAAAGGATATCAATTTATTCTGTTTGAAGTGTCTGAACACTAATAATTTACTTGCACTTTTAATTATTTGTTAGCAGTGCTCTTGCCTTTAACTAAAGGAAATATCGAGCTGATTAAAGTAGCATAAAATAATCATAATTCAAGACTAGAAGATTTCTGGTTTATGAACTCATAACTCGTGAGTTTCACCACTTGCAGGCTTTTTTTTTTTTGTCTTTTTGCTTTTTAATGAAATTATTGCTTCAAGGATGAAACTTACTACTTTAATGTGGAAGAACTGAGAGCAGAACTGGATATTAAGTGTGTCAGAGTTATGTCTAGTATGGTCTGAGACCATAGCTGGGACAAAATGCTGTATTTGGGCTTAGGAAAGCATAAAGTACACCTTTTCTGAATGCCTTATAAGTATTGAAGAGCTAGCAGACATGAAGGAGAGTGAAATCTCTTGCATAAGAAGAGGCAAAAGAATTAATAATTATTTTATTGCTAAATCATCAATTGGTCTCAGTAATATTTAACACCAGGTTTTGGAATTTTTATTGATTTCTTTCCTTTGAGGAGTGGGTGTTTCTCTCTAATTATCAGTTGTTCTTCAGCAATGAGATTTCTTGGGGATGCTTTTTATTTTTTCCTGGCAATTTCATCTTCACATGGAACTGCCTTGGTAGTTATTAGGGCCAGTGTTTAATCCTGTATTATGCTAAATAACTTATTTATTGTCTAAATAGTTTACTTCTCCATTTTTACTCAGATGGGAGCAAAATTATAGTCCAGGAGATTATTTTTTCCCACTTAAATGCTTGACTTGTGATAGTGTTATTGCAATTATTCAAGTTACTGTTTTGATACTTGTTTACATAGTGCCTTTGTGAATTTTGCAGAACTTAACTATTGCAGGAAGGTTTTTATACCTATCTGTCTGGTTATAACAGTATTCTAGATGCTGGAAGAAACAAACACTGATTTAACAGAAACTGATACCATCTACTGTTCAACAAGGGACAGCTTGACGAGGACTGGTTTGCATCTGTGTCGCTCCCTTTTCATTGTGTTTTCAGGCTGCTTTAAGCTTTTTAAGCTTTTCCTGTGAGACTGAACATTTTTTCTCTCCTGTTTCTCTCTTTCCCTTTTCAAAAATCTTCCAAATTAAGACAAAAGATAATTAGTCAGAGGGTAAAACTGGCAGGGTTCCCACGACACTTAAAATTAATGAGCTGTTGCATATAAAATATATCTTGTCTCGTGTTTGCTGGTTTTTTTGTTGTGTTTTTTTTTTTTTTTCAGTAAACCATAAAAATGCACAATTTGGCTTCTTGACTGTGTTTTCTGTTTTAGCAATTTTCGGTTTAAAAAGTGAAAACTGAATACAGAAAACTAATCTCTCTGACTGAATGTTTCTGTATATCAGTATATATGATTTGTTCCTTCCAAAGGAAAATATCACTCGCAGTGATGAAATCCATATTAACAAAGCTGCCATCAGTTGTTTCTGCTATGTCTTACTAAAAATAAATAGTCGTGCTTCTTGCATCTGTAGCACCTTCCATCTGATGTGAGAACTCCTTACAAAGGAGGATAAATGTATTGTCATGAAGGCAATTATTATCAGTTCCATCACTGGAAATGAGACATGCAGGTTACATGACTTCAACCAAAATCACAGAGAAATCCTCGGCTGGCTGGGGCAGCGCCAGTTGCTCCTGAGCTCAGTAGTGACAAAGCCACAGGGGAATTTGCAGTGACTTTGCTGCTGACAGCTCTTCTCTCCTTCTTACTCAATTTATGCAAGAGGAAAGGAAGGCAGGAGGAAGAGCAATCGCAATTTTTCATTTTTTACATAATCTCCTTCAACACTTGTAACTGACTGAATATGATGAGTGACCTGAATAGCAAATTCATTAAGAGCTTGCTGGAGTTCGGCTTTCAGAGGTGTGGTGGGGTGGTAGATAGATGGGTTGGGAAGGTTTGGAGGTAGGTGTCTACTCAAATGCAGCTTAATGCCCCTCTTCTGTCCAGCAGGATTGATGTTTGTTTATTATTACTCTATTATTACTCCTGCTACTACAGTAACACTAGGGTACATCTGTAGAGACAGCTAAGCTTCACAATAAAAATGTGTGTATCATAAATAGATCATGGTTAGTGACAAAAAGGGGACTTTCATTTAAGAAGAAAACAATAACTTAATTTTGTTAATGTTTCTATACATAAAAATACTGTGTGTAAAAGATATGATTTTCAGATACATGTCCTGTTAAATATTTTCCTAAACCATGTCAAAAAAGGCAGGGGTAAAAACACATGAGTAGATGAGTAGAAAAGGCAGGATGGCACTTGCCATTGTCGGTGTTGTATCACAAGTGTTGTGTGGGCTCTTGACAACTCATCACTGAAGAGGGGACGGTACTAACATAAATTCACTGCATTTTTTATTAACAAGGAAACAGAAATATAAATTATTTAACCTCAGCTTTTCATGTTTCCTTAAAACAAAACAGCAATGACTATTCTTAAAACATTCAGCAGAGGGACAGAAACAAAACTCTCTGAGGTAGACTTGGATACATTTGCATGCTATTTATTGTCCAGCAGATATGGTTTCTGTTCTGTGCTTTCTTATAACTTCTCTTCAGCAGAGGGCTAGAGCACTCAGCATAGGTCCCAGCATTACTTTATATGATATGTTCTAGAACAGTTTTATTGTGTTCCTTTTTTTTATTTGCATTTTGTTTGCTAGAGGCAAATTCCTGTCAGTTTGGCTTGGCAGTTTGGATATTGGTGGAAACAAAACATGCTTTTTTGTTGAATATAATTCTCTTGTTTTAATGTAAAAAAAATCTTATTTCTGGTTAGGTTATGTTTAGAATTGTTGCAGCAACAGAAAGTTAATTAAAACCACAATACGTGAAATAAACGGGTAAGCCTAAATTTAGGTAATATGCCTTGTATGTTTTCATTTGGATATTGAAGATAATGTGTGTTAACAAGCAAAGGAAATACTTTGTAGATCTGCTAATAATATGCAAAATAGTGCTTCAATTTCTGTATTGATTTTGCTTTAGGTGTAAGAAGACGTTCACTAAATAGCCAACACTGACAGCAAAGAAAATCGGGTTGTTTTGAATGAAGATTTTGATCTTGTCCATTTTCTTTTTTTTTTTTTTTAATAGTCTGATGTTTCTCTCTTCTCAGTTTTCAATGGGTCCAGCAAATCATCGAAGGAGAAAGAACCTGCTCAGAAACACAAAAGCAAAGAGGCCACACCAGGGAAGGAGAGGAACAGCGAAAATAAGGCTGAGATCCGAAAAGACCAGGCTGCTGCTAATCACCATCCTGCTACAAACACTGGCTCCTCTACGAAAGGGCTCACTGCTAACAACCACCACACTCTTCATAGATCGGCTCAGGACTTAAGGAAACAGGTAATGAATTGTACTTTACTGTGGACACATGGGAAATGCAGACTTTTAAGGTGCTAACTCTGTTTTTCACTTGCCGGGCATAGAGCAAACATGGAGATTCTTAAAAGCATGCTCTGGAAACAGCACGGAGTTGATTTCAGTGAAAGAGAGAAAAAAGGAAATAAGAAAAGTGGTTCATACATGGCATTTCAGTATGGTAAAGCATGCTTTACAAACCTGTCTTTCTATTATCCAGTGTATACATATGAAAAAGTTCACATTGCAGTTTATTAAACTGGCACTCTTGTTGACCCCTCTGCTAACAGTACCAAGGCTGGCAGCACATGGAAAAATGAACTCCTTTTGTGTGTGGCTGGATTGCTTGGGTCATGTTAGAGGCTCACTGGCACTACAGAGAAGCTGATGTTGCTCTTGGGTGTCTTGTGTTGCACATGGGCAACACAGACCGTGGCATCTGGGAAAAATGTTTTGCCTGATAAATCAAGAAGGTGCTCCAGGATATTGCCCACTTCACAGTGCATGTACCAGATGGAGAGAATTCAGAGTTTAGTCTAAACTGGTTGAAAGCTAGCAAAAAACTCAGCAAGAGGTTTGTCTCAGACTGATTTGTATTTTGGTATATTGGGAAGTTTAGCAGACCGGTCTTTTGGTGCTTGTTAGTGGCATTTGGGCAGGATGTGTCTCCATCTATTTTTGATACTTGGATTAAAAGGCTCCTAAAATAGAAACTGTTATTAAGTTTTTATAAGACTTTCAAGATCCCTGGTCAGTGTCCTTATTCAGGCTGGGGCTGGGTTAGCAGGGTGCCTATGCTAGGGCAGTGCAGTACAGAAAGCTTCCTACACTTACACCTTAATTTGTTTTTTCAGTGAATAATTCTCAAAAGGCTAATTGGAGGCATCTGTATTTACTAGCACCTAATGGTTTTTCTTCTAAGTAGGCTAGCCTGGACTTCAGTGGAGCTGGAATTGCCACCTTGTAGGGCCATCAAGGCCTTAAATGGTACCTCTTAGTCACATATTTGGAAATTAAAAATGACAAAAGGTGCCTTGCCAAAGGTATCTTTCAAGACCGGTGCTTCGGTGGTGTTTAACTTCTCTTGAAGTGCCTCCACTGGATTTCTGTTACCTTCTAAATAAAACTTGAGGTCTTGAAGGCTATCTGTGGTATATTTCTCTATACCTCTGTGAGACCTGCATTCTTTATTCCTTCTTGGCAATTTTTGCTCATGTAGAATGCCTACCTTTTGCATCTTTGCAGGCCTTTTTTTGTGACTACCAGCATTCTATGGTCCTTGCTGTGACACGCTCTGCCATGAGCTCTTCATGTTGAACAAATCTGCCAAAACTTGGATGATGGACCTCTTACTTTATTATTTTTACTATTCTTTTGCTATATTTATTACTTTATTATCACCAGAACACTTGTTTGAAGTGCTTTAAAGTTGTATCATCAAAGTAAGAATGGCTAAAATTCTTGTGAAAGTCAACTGTTGTCACTGGTGAAGGTAATTCTGAGAAGGGAAAAGACAGGTGTCTTTTGAACTTTGTTGACGATACAAGTGGGATTTGCTTTTTGGAGTATTAGATGTTTTCAATTGTGCTATGCAAAATGGAGAGAAATTCTAAAGCATTGAAATACAATCAACAGTCACACCTCACAGACACCTCACAGGGTGTCATCCTTCAGAAAATAAGGGGGCTGTAAGTTGGAATAATGGTTTTGAGGGTTGTTGTTGTTGTTTTTACAAAGAAGGCTAGTCATTTAATTCTTCTTCTGCAACTCACAGTACCATTAGTACTTTCTTACCAATTTTAATGAAAGTGTGCCTGTAACTGATCAAAGGTAGATTATGTATTTTTCCTCACAGAAGGACTTTGGTTCATGCAAAACCTTATACTTACAAGTTGTGTGACACTGCTGAATTTCCTGCCCTTTTTCTGAGGCAGGAAATTTTTCTTGTTTTGTCTTTGAGTATTTTCCAAAAGGAGAGTCGTTTTCCCAGAGTGCCAGCCATGTGTTTATCCTCCCTCCAGTATATTTTTTGCTCCTTGCTCATTTGCATTTCCATAGCTTATTTATGGGTTTGTTTTGTTCAGTCTTACA
Organism: Calypte anna; assembly: GCF_003957555.1. Lineage (NCBI taxonomy): Eukaryota > Metazoa > Chordata > Aves > Apodiformes > Trochilidae > Calypte > Calypte anna. The sequence continues at coordinate 62,543,433 of NC_044245.1, forward strand.
GAAAACAAAGGCAGAACACTAGAAATTACCAGAGATTTTATATTTTCCCTTCCCTTCCTTTTTCCTTCTCTTTCCTTTCCTCTTCCCAAATCCCCTACTTCAAAGTGGCTGTGGGCAAAGAAAATGTAGTTCAATGAGGCCCTCTCTTGGCCTGATATGGTAATTTAGCTCTGTGAAACTCATATCAACACAATTATTTTTGTGAATGAATTTGAGATTAGTTGCATAACTTGAATTAATGTTTGGGACCTAAACTGTTGCTGGTATTACTGTGGCTGTTGTCTTAACGAGTTGTTTGTTGGCTTTATTTTGTGTGTGTATGTGTCTTGTGTGTCTGGAGGATGGATCCTACCTGCTGTGCAGAGGTGTGTATGTAGACCGGTTCAAATTCAACAAAAAAATTGCTGCAAGACTGTGTGCTGGTCCCATTTACTATTTAAAAGACAACAAAATTTAAAATTTATTGTACCATCTTTTACTTCAAGGCAAGTGTTCAGTAAAGTGAAAAAAAGTGTCCTGAAGACAAGTGAATGTCAGCAAAACTGAGAAGATAGCTGAAAAGCAAAGATAAGGTGATTTATACCCTTAGTTTCACCTTTAGCTCAAGACCTTGGGTCATGTGAGACTAATGTCAATCACTTTACTACTATTTGAATTAAATTGACTTCTTTCTTATGTGCTCAGTGTAAGCACTGCCTCGGGATGGAGCTGTGGCATAGACCCCCATTTGATGAACCTGCGTACCTGGCAGTGTGGCCAATTTTTTAGGCTGATGCTGAGTGTGTATGTTTGGTTTGGGGGGAGACATATCAACAGTAGAAAGGTAAGAAAATGCCTACCCCAGTTTCTTGTTTCTTTTGGTTCCAATCATCTGATGGGTCCTCAGGGACAAATACAAACGAGGAACATGTAGGTGATGACTGACCAGCCAGACTTTGGCCCTTGTCAATGTGAAATCCTGAATCCACTTGTTGGTTTGATGGTGGGCTTATGACCACTTTGTTTTCCCACTTGTTCCCAGCAGAAAGACTGAAAATTGTTGCAACTGGAATGGTTGCAGCCGAGTACCATTTGAAGCATGGTCTGTTCTGGTCTATATAGTATTGCTGTATCTTAAACATTATGCTGTCCTCTCTGAAAACATTCAAGATACTTTTGGGCATTTGGGGATGGAAGAGGGAGAAGCATTTGAAAACCGTTGTGTTGGGTCTGCTCTAGAAAGGTGATGATCTCGAAGTTTCCAGCAGTGTTTCTTTCTTGTAATGTCTCTTTGGTTAGCAACCATAAACAAGCAAGTGAATTTCTTATTCCCAAAGCCAAGTGGTCTCTACGTCAGTCTATGTTCATCGCTGGAGTGATGAACATTGACATCTTCTCTTAAGTTTGAATAAAAAATCAAAATAGCGTGCTTGTAATCTAGGATCGGAGGTTAGATAGCCAAAGCTTATGTACCTCTTCAGTTCAAGATCCGGCCCTGAGAGATCTAAGCTTTTGTTGTCTGGAGGTATTCTACAACTCAAACCAGTTGTGATAAGTTGCTGCTTTCTTAATAATTCAGCTTTCCAGAGTTTTATATCTTGGCAGTTTTAAATCTGTCCTAAAGCTGATAGTGGTGATGATACGTTTTCCTTTGAAGAGGAGGAGCTGTGAAGATCTTGCCTTTCTCCATGAACACTTTTTCAATGGCTGTGTTTTGTTCTTAGGCCCTGTTTCACCACTCCTTCCTGAAGGAGTGGCCCTGATAGGCGTTCAGACTTCTGGTCACAACTTCTGAAAAAATCATAAGAAGTCTGGAGTGACAAGGTGCTTCCATACAGCCTGACTGCTCAATCTGAAGTGTTGTCTTGACTGTACCTGACAACACAGAGATACAGGCTGGACCTCCTTGAAACAAACCTTCTTGAAAACCTCTCCTAGAGGAGACTCCACAACACTGACTGACAGCATTTTCCTTTACTAATGGGCATGTTTTCCTAGTATTGCCTTAGATCATCGTTGTAGACAGTTAAAGGGTTGTGGAGTTTTTTCTCCCACTTTTCCTAATGAGAATAGAAAGAGCGTTTACTGTGTCTTCAGAGAAGCTCCGTATGCATTGGAAGATCATTACAGAGTTGTACCACAGGCATCTCTTTCAGACTAAGTAAGTCCAGCTCTTGTGGCTTTTCCATAAAGATAATTTTTTCCAAATACCTGAACACTTTGTACTCTTTTAAACTTGCTCCACTGTCTAAATTTTTTCCAGTGTTGGGTCAAGACCCTGCTTAAGGAAGCCTGTGCTCCTGTTTCTTAATAGGTCTTTTTGTACTACCATAAGGTTTTGCAGCTCACTGTGGTCCCCAAATGTTATTCCCCTCCTACATGTATTTAATTTGTCCCTCCTAAAAATAGCACTTCCACTTATTGTAGGAATGTTCTGAAATAAGTTTTTCAAGATTGCCTTTGATTTTGATGTTGTCTCCAGGGTGTTTATAGCCCCTTCCAGGTGTAAATGTCACTGGCAAATTTTATAATAATCCAAGTTACTGAAGGGAGTACTTGATTGAAGCGAGGCCAAGGCAGAAAGACACCTGAAATGCCCTCCCAGGATGGCAGTGAACTATGGTAACAATAACTTCTTTTGAGACTGACTTTATTTAGACTCCTGTGGAGCCACGTTAGAGTAATTATGTCTAGGACATGTCTCAGGAGCTTGTTTGATGGAATATTACGGGGGAAAGTAACTGGAGCCCTACAAAAGCAGAGGTGCTTCTTTACCTGCTCAGCCAGGTGTCTGTCAGAAGATAATTTAATTAACTTGATGTGTCGTTTTGGCAAAACTGTGGGTGGGGATTTTTTTTTTTTTTAATATTGCCTTATTATTGTTTGCATGCTTACAAATTAACTGCTTGTTGATTTGTTCAGAATGATTCTAGGGTTTGAAATTAGGTAGACTCTACCTGCCCTTACCTTATTTCCAGGAGCCATGTCCTAAGTCATCTAGGTACATTCTTGCTTACTGGACTTGCCTTCCTAGCCTAGCTCTTTTTCTGGAATTGGTTGTGTTATAGGTCTGGTAAGTATTCAGTTGGTGGTACTTTTGGTGAAAGCAAATACAGAAGAAGCACAAACACTTTAGCCAAACTGTTGTGTTTGTTTTCCTTCCTTGTGTGGTGGTTAATCTGTGTTGCTCTGTGTTGTCTTTGTATTTTTAAGGTGTTTATGAATTGTTTTGTGGTTTATGTCCTGGTAAACTGAAGTTTCTTAAGTTCCTTGGCCTTTCTGATTTTACCCATGCGTGCTTTTGCTGTTCCTGTATAGTCACACTTAAGCACATGATTATGTTTCTACTTTTTACTGTGATCCATTTAATTTTTCAGTCATTAGAGAACTTTGTGTCCTTTGAACTTTGTGTGATCCGTGCTTTGTGCCCTTCCTCTGAATAGGAATTACTTTTGTTTGCTTGTTTGGTTTGGGTTTTTTTGTTTGCCTTTTTAAATTTTTTTTCCTCCCCCCCGCGCCACCCTACCATCCCCCCGCCAAGATCTGGTCCTTTCTCTACTGTTGTTACATCTTGGAACTGAAAACTCATTTCATGATCCCTGTCACCCAGATTACCTTCCCCTTCCAGTTCTCAATCAATTCTTCTCTATTAGTTTGGATGAAATCTGCTATCGATGTTCCTGGCTATTTATGAAGCCAGAGATGTTCAGTACTTGTTCTGACCGCTGCAGGCAGGAGGCATTATCTCAGCAGCTCTCTCTCTATTTGTTGCTGCTCTGTGACATGAAAAAGTACTGCAAAAGTCAAACCCAGGCCTCGATTTCAAATGCAAAGCATTGCCTAAATGTCAAGGGAAGTGGGTAAATGTGTTCTGTTGGCAAGTGTTTGCTTTCCAGATGATACCTGATACATCTTTGAAAAGCTCAGGTTAAAAACTTCTGTCATTGGTTAACTGGATTTTCTTTCAGTCTTTCTACCTTGGAAGCACAGGAAGGATGGGGATGTTGATGGGGTTTTAACTCCTGCTCTGAGGTGTTACTCCTGCTCTGGCTTCTGGAGCACAAAGGAATAAAGGCACACAGCAAACACATGTATACACATATGTGCGTGGGTATGCAGAATCCCCAGGTTCCAGTTCCTCTTCCATTAGCCACTTGCTGCAAAACCATAGCATGATATTTTCAGTCTCGTTTTTATAACACTTTATCCCTATTTTATAAGTGACTACAATTCTTGCATTTTTTTTGAGAGAAGCTACCATGCTTAGTAATTTGGCAAGGATTTCAAAATCCCACAGGGAAGTCTTATGACTTTGCAGGAATGGTGTTACTGACCTGAGTGCTGATGAGGCGGTGATTGTACTGCATGCTTTCACTTCGAGCACTTTTATCAATGTTCCTGATTTTTGGATCTGCTTTTTTGCACTCAGAGTAGTTTAGGGAGGCGAGAAAACAGTGTTTAAACTCGTTTAAATGCAGAAATTTGTTTGAGGCTTGAGCTTGATTTTCTCATTAGCAGGGCTTACCTTTGGCAACGCTGAGCCGACACAGTTCCCTTTGAAGCTGTGGGTTGCTTTTGGTGCTTAACATGTCTTACAGATAAAATATAAATTTTGGTTTCAGAGCTGGGTTTAAATGTCTATCAGAAAGCAGCCAAGTCCAGCAATTCTAAGTTTTGGTGACACATTAGTTAGTGATTAATATGATATAATGAAATGTGTGTCAGCAAAACTGCCCAGATATCAAACTTTAAAAAAAAATTTATTTCAATTTTATGACAGCAACAAGATGCCTCTCCAGATTTAATATGTTTGACAAACTGGATCTTTCACGGCTGTCCTGATCTGTTGGATGCATAATGTGTTCAGAATCTCTTTTAACATGTATCTAATATATATACGAGGTTGGTTTGAATCTCGGAGTGTATTTTTTGCAAAACGTTCCTATTTAAGTTACATTAGATAGTATATGTTGGCTAGTTCATCTCCTAAGAAGTAGTAAACTGTGTGTGCACGTAAGTGAAGTTGGGTGGGAGAGACATTGTGTATGAGGACCAAAAAAGTAGGTAATGGAAGTAGTAATTTGTAAATCAGACTACCTATGATTTGTGATATTATAAGAGTTTCTTGTAGACAAGAATAGAGAGCAGTGCAAGCAAGCCCTTCTTAATACCAGAGACTTTGTAGCCTCTGAAAGCAAGATTGCATTTCTTGGGCCTTGTTGGTTTGGTGTGGTGTTTTGTTTTGTTTTGGTGTGGGTTTTGGGTTAGTGTTTTCTGGGTTTTTTGTGTTTGTTTTTTGGTTTTTGGGTTTTTTTGCTGGTGGTGGTGTTCTTGTGTTGTTGGGGTTTTTTGTTTGTTTATTTTCAAAAAAATTCTGTTTTATTTGTTTATTATAAATGCCCCAGTCCTCCTCTTCCCTGGGTGAGAACTATTATATGGAGGTTATGTGAAGGGGCCAGAATTCAGGACTGCGAGATATGGTTGTCCAGGGAGTAGGACCACCCTGGCTGATGAGTAACATCATTAATTTGTTTCTCTGTTTTCTGTTTCTTTCCTTCTGCTTCTCTTGCAACGCCCTTGGCACTGCAGGTTTCTAAAGTCAACGGGATCACTCGAATGTCATCTCCGAGTGCAAATGCAGCCAGTGCCAAAAAGATGAGAGAAGTCAGACCTTCACCGTCCAAAACTGTGAAGTACACTGCAACAGTGACAAAGGGAACTGTCACGTACACCAAAGCCAAGAAAGAACTGGTCAAGGAAACCAAACTAAATCACCACAAACCCAGTTCACCTGTCAACCACACAATCTCAGGGAAAATAGAAAGTAGCAATGCAAAAACCCGCAAACAGGTGCTATCCCTTGGAGCATCCAAGTCTAACAATACCGCTGTTAATGGTGTAAAAGTCAATGGCAAGTTGAACCAAAAGACATGCACTAAGGAGGTGGGGAGACAGTTGAGGGAGGGGCTGCCGCAATTCAAAGAGGGAGGCTGGAAGAGACAAATCACATCGACAAGCTACAGTCGCCCACCAAGAGAATGAAAGGAGCCATTCAACTTGGCAGAAGCTGCCAGCAAAAAGGCAGCTGTAGAAAAGCCTTTGCTGAATGGACACCTTAGAAAGGAAGTGCCAGAGAAGAGTTTTGGAAAGAAACAGGCCAAAACGAGCCATGCTGGGAAAGAGTACGCCAGGGAAACAAGCACATGGCAAAACTGAAAATGCCTCCTGTGAAAATCGTTCTACCTCTCAAGCGGAGTCCTTGCACAAGCCACAAGACTCAATGGAAAGCACGAAAAGGCAGTAGTAAGTCTGGGTGGGGGATGCTGGGGAGATTCCCATCCTTAGGGCCCTCCACCAAGGAATTCATGACCCACTGATATACATTGAGTCAGTCCGAGCTCAGGTAGAGAAGTATGGGATGTGCAGGGTGATTCCTCCTCCAGACTGGAGACCTGAGTGCAAGCTAAATGATGAAATGCGGTTTGTGACACAGATTCAGCACATACACAAGCTAGGCAGGCGCTGGGGACCCAACGTGCAGCGACTGGCCTGTATCAAGAAGCACCTCAAATCTCAGGGCATTACCATGGACGAACTCCCACTCATAGGTAAGGCTGGTTTCATTGGCCTTTTGCTGCGCTTATCAGTATCCGTATACAACTTTATTTATGCTCTGTTTGCCTTTATGCTTAACTGAACCCCCTCCCTGTTCAATTAACACTGCGGGGCTCTGGATCTCTATCCATGGGTCAGGGTTGGTGCAGGTTGGTTGTCAGAGAGCTTTCCAAGGAGACCTGGTGTCACCACTTTTCTCCTGCCAGGTCTTCTATTTCACCCAGGGAAAAAAAGCTATGCATGTAGGTCTTGGTCTACAGATTTCAGATCTCCTTTCTCTGCTGTTTATTCTTGTAGATAATACAACTACAGATATTGATAGCCTCGCTTTAAATGCTACCTCAGAATATTTTTCAGACCTTTCCAAAGATGTTTTCCAAACAGTTTGCAATGCTGCCAATCTTCAATAGAAATATTTTTTCCCCTTCCTTTAAAAGCATTTAACCAAGGTGGAAAGAAAATATCTCGGAACTGACTTCTATTTGGGTACTCAGGCACTCAAAATCACAAATTTGCAGTGACCTGCTGACATTTAACAACCATTAAGTGTCAAGAATAGGCAGTAAAATGTGGTTGATTGCAAAAATGGAGGTTTCATTATTTCTCCCAGCAGGTGTCTGCCAGGGCTAATGCCTGAGTGAGAATCACTTATTTAACAGAATTCTTGGTTTATGGTCTGCTGTCAGATATGACACGTGACAAAAATGTGACAATAGTTTGTAAAAACATGACAACAGCAGCATACAAATGAACTACTGAATGAGCCACCTCCATCTCAGAAGCCTTTGCAGCCATGGCACAGTAACAAACTTGTGTTTTTAATTTTTTAGCCCTTCTTTTTGATTTTGAAGCGTTTTGAGTCAGAGCTCACAGGAGCTGCGTGTTACAACTTGAGGCTCAAGTTTTGCCTTTGAGACATTATCCCATCAGAGGCAGATATCAGTGCTAGTTGGATTAAAGGAGACCCTTTTTTTGTTTAAAGTGTTCACAACATTTTCCCCCCTCCTGTTTTCAAGCTTTGTTTTATATCACATATGGTATACGAGTGAAAATGCATAAAAGCACACAAAGAGATTGCAGAGTTTATGGTCAGCCAGTGCAGAGCACAGCAACGAAACGATAGAATTGGAAGGAGAAATGAGAGTTAGCACTCTGTTGCAATAGCCATGCAAAAATGTTCAAGAAAATCTGAAAATTGAAATCACTCAAGCAGCAATAAGTGAACATTTTGTATGCCTAATGTATGCAATGGCTGTATGCTAATAGAGAAGAATAATGAATTAAATTTACATTGGCAAGAGAGAGAAGCAAATGTACAAGACAGCTCGATTAGCGCTTCTGGAACAATGTTAACTTTTTAATGAAATACCTTAACTTGGCATTAAGAAAGCATTACTGTTAATTATTTGTATTATTTAAGCATCTAAAAGCCTAATTAATAGGCAAAGATTCTATTCTGCTGGGTGCCATATAAGTGGAGCAAACAGTGGTCTCATAAAATTTGCATCCTATGTGTCCTTTTTGCAGTTAGTTTCCTATCTATCAGGATAAAAAATCAGGAAGAGAAACTGGATTATTATCAGTGTACAAGATGAGAAATTTGTTGGTCCAGCAGGGAAGATATAAAATAATCTGTGGTGATAAATGCACAGGTATTTAAGAAGAGATGCATCCATATCTCTCCTTTTCAGGGCCAAATCACATTTCCATTGAAATAAGTGGGAGTTTTGCTAGCAGCTTGTGTAGTGCCAGCTTTTGGTATTAAATGCTTACCTGAAGATCTAAGATTTTTGTTTTAAAAATGAGCTTGGTCACTAGGCAATATAAAAATACTTGCTAACTTAATGAAGTTAAGACAGTTAAAGAAAAGTCAGATGTTTATTTTTACATACCTGTCAGGTGTCTTACTTAAGGCATTTTCAAAGGGCTTATAAATGGGATTAGAATGGCTTTGATTGGTTGTTGTGCTTGTTTGTTTGTTTATTACTTGATTTGGGTTTTTCCCCTTCCTTCAGCCTTTCCAGGAAAGTTTAGGCAACATGCTTTGGTCAGTCCTGGAAAAATATCAACCAGAGATATAAATGCTTCCAAAAGTTGACGGTGTGAAATGGAATTATAATTGACAACGTTTTGTAAACCTTACCTGTAGCTGGCCTATAGAGGATCTGCCCAGATATTCTTAGGCTTGTGCAGAGTGATTTGTAGAATGGTTTTGGGTTGAAAGGGACCTCAAAGATTATCTAGTTCCACCCCCTGCTATGGTCAGGGACATCTCCCACTAGACAGGCTTCTCAAAGCCCCATCCACCCTGGCCTTGAACACTTCCATGGAAGGGGTATCCTGGGCAACTTCCCCTGGGCAACCTGTTCGACTGTCTCACCTACTTAGGAGTTTTTTCCTCAGGTCCAACCTAAATCTACCCTCTCCAATTTAAAGCCCTTACCCCTTGCCTGGTCACAATATGCTCTTATAAAAAGGTCCCTTCCCAGCTTTCCTGTAGGCCCCCTTCAAGAGCTACAAGGACACTATAAGGTCTCCCCAGAGCTTTCTCTTCTTCAGGCTGGGCAAGTCCAAGTCTCTCAGCCTGGTTATATAGGAGAGGTGCTCCAGCCCTCTGATCAACTTCATGGCCCTCCTCTGGACTCACTCCAAGAGCTCCACATTGATGTGCTACTCAAGCTCATTATTCCATGATGTGGGGAAAAAATAACTTTCTTTAAATACTCATAACCAGTATTGCAACTACGACCTTAAGTTAAGTGAGCACTTTTGTCCTGCTGGAAAATATATATAACATTAAGCCTGGACTACACTTCTTTTTTAAGTCAGGGGTATGTTACTCAACTTTGTGCAGGTTGCTGAATATATTGAGATGGAATGCAATCGTGAATTCTGCCTTTAACTTATTTGTGTCCTGTGCAAATAAAACACTAGACCAAAAAAGTAACAGCCTGTAATAGAGGCCAACTTGAAAGTTATTTTATGAGGAATATTAAAGAGGAAAGAAAGAAAGCCTTCCAAACTATTTTTATCCCCAATGATGTTTACCTTGCTCAGCTGCAAAACTTAACCATTTTGAGCCCACAGAAATTGACTCAATTGGATAAATCTTCAGCCCTGTAACCCTGCCATATGCTCCCCACAGCCTTACCCTAGTTTTGGCTGCAGCTAAAATCCTTCCCTCTTTTCACACCATTGCCAAGCAGTGTGTGGACAGCATTAGCGAGGAGCCTCTGGGGCTGCTTTGCTTTGCTTGCAGCTATTGCCATCCCAAAATGTTTCACAAAGGTTTACATTGCTGAGCCCCTCTCCTTAATGGTTTGGCACAAGTGGTGGAAGAGGGGAAAGCAGAAGGAAGAAGGAAAATTTTTATCAGTTATGAAGCATCCAAGATGCAGCACAGTTTAGTTTGAAGAAAGCAATAGTGCTTGCACTATCAAGCAGAGGGATAAGTCCTTTAAGATCCTGTAGCTGTGCATCCAACAGTAAATATTTACCATAATGCTGCTTCTTGTACTTCTTTGTTGTATAACAGCATTTCAAAGTACTCTGAAACAACTGAGGCATAATAGTTTTTTACTTTTCTGAAAGAAAAATGGAAAGGAGAGACAATGTGGCTGCAGCAATGTTGACACAAGTTTTGTATTAATTCTTTTTTTTTTTTTCCTTTAGCAGTACCCTGTTGACTTGAAGGTGGTCTTTGGTCTGTTTCTTCACTCTTTTTACTGATGATTTATTTCTGTGCTTTGAGAATACTTATGGTGTTTCTTTTATGGTTCTTTGTTCATTTGGCTGCTTTTATGCTGCAGTTTGTGTGATCTGCTATTTTTATTTTTTACTGGAGTGTGAAATGTGCTAGTCATCCTAAAACATACAAACCATATTGGAATATAAAATATGGATGTCTGGAAGATAATGTGTCTGGAACTCTTTTATGCAGTTGCAGGCACCAACCCCAGACAACACCTTGCCTCTCTTGGTTTTTTACTTTGGGTTTTTTAAAGTTGTTTTTTTTCTATCTGTAGTGAATTAGTGTGTTACTGTGGTCCTTTTAAATAGTAACAGTATTCAGGGTTGTGCAGAGATAAGGTAATTGATGTTTAACCTCTGGAAAGGATAGGTGCATGTCTTTTTGACAGCCAGTACCATCTTGACACTTGTTTGCTTCTTCCTGGTATAACCAGAGGTGGGACTTCTGGCGGGTAGGGATGTGTGGGCTTTTAAAAGAGCTGGGCAACTCTTGTCCCCCCAGCTGCTGGGGAATGACTGAGGAAAATGCATGTCAGGAGATAGCTGGGGTGCTCTGAGAAGAGAAGGGAATGAAACTGGGAAGAGGGAGGGTAAATTTAACCATAGAAGGCTGTTGCAAATAGCAAAATACTACCTGCTGAATGAGCATAGTCAGCAGAACAGTGGTGTATGAGCCAGTCTTTAGCAGGAGACATAGGAGATAGGAGCAATCCTGTTCAGGTGACCAGGCCATACGGGTGACATGTCCCATGTGTGCCCAGCCTGCAGATGCCTTGATTGGAGCCACTTGCAGCTTTCTAACTACTCCTGTTTTTCCCTTTCCCCTCCTCTGCTGCCTGGCACACGTGGCCCCCAGGAGGCTGTGAGCTCGACCTGCCTGCTTCGTCAGCTGATCAATGAGATGGGGGGGATGCAGCAAGTAACTGGACCTCAAGAAATGGAACAAGCTGGAGATCTGCTGCGCATCCCCAAAACTGCACAGGACAGGCTGGCCAAGCTTCAAGAAGGCTACTGCCAGTAACTTGCTCTCCTATGACTCCCTTCTCCCCCGAGGAGCACAAGAAAACTGGAGAAGGAGGTCTTGCTGAAAGGAATCTTAGAGAAGAGGAAAGGACCTTTGGAGGGACATTTTGGAAAATGCTACAAGTTTCCATTCCTTGCCCCGGTTTTGAGCCAAAAATGGACCCATAAATGGGGTGGTTCACAAAAATGGCTTCCGCAACAAGTTAAAAGAGGTTCGACGTCCCACTGAAGACGGGCAGACGGCGGCTCTTTTGCTCAGGAAAAGGAGACCACAAAGGAGGACGAGGAGGAGGAGGAGGAAGGAGTCTTAGCGACTTACACAAGTGTATATACAAGGTAACAAGGCAGGCTCTGCCTATGCTGTTTTGCAGAACTGATGATGCTGTCACCTGGGTGCGAACCCTGCTAGCTGGGGGGAGCCAGTGGGCTGCGGTGCCACCCCAAGGCAGCAGTGCAGTGCAGCCAGGCAGTCTGGTGGCTTTATCCTGATCTGCCTGGCTCTCATGAGATGTCTGGAAAAGCTAGAAGGTGTTTTTATTGTAACGAGATGCATTGAGCTCTGCTGCCCTTCCTCTCCTTGTAGGAGGTTCCCTTAATAGCTCTCCCCAATTCTCCTTGCAGACACAGGTTTTGTTTCCATTTTCTGGTGACATTTAGAGTAATGTCCTGCTTTCTCATTCCTGTTTCTTGCAAGTCTCTTGTTGAGCAAAGTAGCTCACCGTAGCAAAACTAACATTGCTAGATATACTACTGCTTGTAGAAAGGGCAAACTGAAATGTAGACAGTATTTTCATCCACAGTGCCAGATTTTGCTCTGCACTAATAGTCACATGGGTGATTAGCCTCCCCTATCAAGTACATCTATTTATGAAGAATGCTGATCTTTTCACTGTATTTTATTTGGCCAGACTTCTACTCTGGAGCAGGACTTGGCACTGTAACTCACAGTGCAGTTTTGAGTTGTGTTGAAATGTTTAGCTGTGCTCCAGGAGGAATATAATGTTGAGTGTCTTTGCCCAGTAAAGAAATGCACTGCTCTTCCCCTTCCAATCTCACTTCCATCACCAGGAAATGAAGCAGATAGCCCAAAGCCAAGACAGCTTATTGTTAAGCTGTATAGAAACTGCATGAGTTCATAACTTGAGCTTTAGCAGCTTGCTTCAAGTTTCTTTTGCAGCCCATTATGATTTGTCAGCCCAAAAATTCTTTTAGTCAGAGACTCTGGCCTCAATCCCACCTTTGAAAAGCATTCTCTTTGCCATGCTGCTGTTGGGGAGAAGTGTATCTAATGACAGCAGTGTTTTTAAATAGTGAAGTGGCATTTCTGTGCCTAATATCCAGTGCTTAGTGACATTAAATGAAGAATTTAATTCAACTTACCCTGACTGCTGTATGAACAAACTCAAACTTAGTTGGGAAATGCCTCCATCTTTTTTTCCAGTGCAGGCCCCAAGTTAAAGAAGTCTAGAAGATATAAGGTAACTCAGAAAGATAGATTGGGATTTGTGAGAAGCATCCTAATCAAATTTAGAAAACAAAAAAAAGTGAAGCAAGCAAAGCACAGTTACTATAACCAGTTATTATAACCTCAGTCTGCTGAGCCCCAGAAAGCTCAGGACTCTCAGACTCAACTTGGATACCATGAGAACCTGAATGAGTCCAACAATACCCAGTAGAAATAGTTTTTTTCTGAGTACAGAAGCTGTTAGAGGCAATCATCTCAGAGGCTGCAGGCTGGTGCTCTCCCCACTCACCAAAGCAGCTGCAGCACACGGAGCCACTCAGGCAGCACCTTGGGTTGTTCACTGTGGTGCTGTCAGCTTCCCAGATACACTGGGGCTTCCCACTTTGAATCCCATTCCACCCCAGCATCTGCAATGCAGAAGCTGGGGACTGCTGTCACAGGCAATGGACTGGGGAGAAAACAGGGGAAGAGAAATCTGTGGTGGTTTTCTGGAGAGATCCCTATTGTGGAGTGCCCTGTGGCATGCCTGGTCAGTCAGAGGGCAGGGATGGATGTAGCCTCATTTTCACAGCACTTGGGGAAAGCCCTGTAGAAGGTCTGGTGCATGAGGACTGGTTATGTCACTCAGAGGAAGCCTCAAGATCTAGAAATAAGAAATTATGCTGCAATCCTGATGTACAAGAGTAACCCAGAAGACCTGTAAAATAACTATAGTTCATCACTAGGCTTTTTAATAAGAATGAGGTGAGGTGGTGCTGGCTAGCAGATTTAAGCAGAGGATGCTTTGTTGCATTTTATGAAACAAGCCTTTTAACCTTGTGTTCTCTGTTTTTCTTGAATGATGGTAGCCTGTGTATGTGACTGTGGAGGAGAAAGTGTTCATTACTTGTTCACATGTTTCTGAGAAAATCTGGAATTTTTTTAACAGAGCATATCCTCGTGTAAAGCATCCACAGATGATGGGATTCTAATGGTTCCTTTATAAAGCACACTGCTATTTCTGGTTAGAATTTAAAACCACACACAAAACAAACAAGCAAATAACCCTACCCCTTTGATAAAATGCCCAGGTCAGTAAGTAGGGGGCTGGAGGAGAACATGATAATCATTTGCCTCTAGTCCAGTTTAGGCAATAAAGTCTATCCTTCAGGCTTGGAAGAGACCATACATTTAGGTTTTCACACAGTAAGTTCTGCAGTCAGCACGTGCATGAGCTGAGACATCTTTTTAGAAAGAGACATCCAGTCTTCCAGGAGCATTTACTACCATGTTGCATGTCAAGGTTACACTAAATCTCTGTTGCTTGTGGTCAAATTTCTGCCAGGGCTCCCAAATTATTTTCAGTGTCACTCCTTTGCAAGCTGTAGTGAGCATGGGCTGCAGGCTGCTGCACATGCTTTCTTTACTTCTAAATGTTTGGCTTTTCTACATGATTAATAAAATGTCATTTTTAAGTATGGCAAGTCAACTGCTGCAATCAAAGAAGGGTCTGCTGCAAGATTTTTACTCTACTCTTCTTTCCCCAGTTTTAACTCTGAAAATATTTTAAAAAACTGTATTGGAGCTGACTGAAAACAACATTTATTTCCATACAGAACAAACTGAAGGCTTAGTAGCAGGACTCTTAGGCATGCAGAATTCACCAGCACAAGTTTTGCCGGTCCTCAAGTGAAATTGGCCAAGAAATCCCATGCTGAGTTCTCTTCAGTTGAGGACTCAGCATTTTTGGACTCCACTCAACAGGAGTCCCTCCTTCCTGCCTGCGACTTTCTGATCATATTTATTCTTGATTTGATGTCATTAACATTCATAGCATTGCAGCATCCTTCTCTGTACCTTCTGTAGGCTTCATGGTAGTGGTGATGTCCCAGGTTGGCTTCCATGGCCAACACAAAATCAATAGAGGAAGTAGAAAATTTTGTTTCTTATTCCTCTGTCATACTGTCACAGGAACAGATATTCAGCTCAGTAGCTTGAAGCCCCCAGGACAGTTGTTAAACTATTGAGATATTTTTTGAGGGTGTTGAAATAAATATTTTACTCTTCAGCAATTCATTGTGTGTTCTGGTTAAAATGCTCCATTACAGCACTTTAAACTACTTTCTGAGTTGGCATTAGAAAATTTTACAAGAGCCCTCAGATTAGAAAAGTGAAACTAAAAAAACAGATGACAAAAACCCCTCTGCAGTTTAATTTGTGTTACAGCTTTTAGGACACCAAAAAGACACCAAATTCTTGATAGAGGAAGAATCGGGTATATGCAGTTTTAAAAAACTAAACTGTTTGAGTTCTTCACTTTGTTTTTTCTTGCTTGCTGCATATCTGAAAACTGGAAAGACATGGTTAATCTTGGAAGATGAGTCCTTATTTTTCTGTATCAGGCAAGAGAAAGAGGCAAGTAACAGAAATGAGGGAGCTGCTGCATAGTGCATGATGGTTTGTGAGTGGCGAAGTCTAACATCAAGTGTGACAACCACTGGAGCAGGGCTTGTGTTTTATGAGAGATTTTGTTGTAAAAGTGTGCCTCAGTAAATGATTCATGAGGGAGGGCACTAAAAGATGAAGAAAAATCACTTATTGTATTGCAGAGCATCCAACTCTGAAGTTTATGGGAATCAGAGGGCCGCAGGCCCTGGCATTTCATCTTTCTACAGCTAATTATGCTGCATTCAATTAAAAAAGTGACATGTTACAAGCGTAGGAGCATGGCAAAGTGATAAGACTTGGCCTCTATGGGGAGAGCTCCTTGTATATTCGTTTCTAGTTTACTCTTGGCATAATTTAAATAAACTAATCACGTGGTTTGCAGATCTGTTGCAATTAAATAATATAGAAGGGTAATATCGATTGAGTAGAATTTCAGTCAACTGGAGTTTAACTGTTTTCCAATGACAACCAGTGACATGAAGGAGCTAGAGAAAGTAGCAAAGATTTTCAGCCTTAGTTAAAATGTCAGTTCTGTTTGCAGAGACCTGCAAACCATGATGGGCAGAGCAGATGGGGGGTGGTGCCAGCTCTCAGGGGCTCAGAGCTTCCCAGGATGTTACTTCTGCCCTGTATCGAGAGGCAGTGGAGATGTCACTGTCTTATGAGTGGGCTAGAAGGAACAAGTTTCTTCTCATGTTCCTGCCTTCAGAGGACACTTCCCAAATCACCTGGTATTATAGATTTGTGTGAAAGCAGGTACCCAGAAACTTAGGTACAGCTCAAGCAGAAAACCAAGTCAGATTCTTTTCTCATACAGCTCCTACAGCAGTGCCAAGAGAAAGTGCACTCATTTGGCAATTTTACTTCTTTTTCTCAGCCCTGTAACAGTAGGTCCTGGTTCCTTGCATTTGAACTGCTTTTGTTGAATCAAGCATAACTATGGTTTTATAAGCAGCTGATTGCAGTCATCTGGGTAAACTCTACTTTTTGTGACACCCTCTTGTGTGTCTGTATTGTGACACAATACTATTTTGATGCTGAACATTTCTGTGAATTTTTGAAGTCTTTTCCACGTGTTTCTCTGTGTGCAAAAAATGTAGCCATGTGGTCCGTTAATCATGTATCATACTTAATTGTAAAATGAAGGCAGGGTTGCCAGCTGTGTCCTTTGCAACCTGTCATGTCAAGCTAGGATATGCCCATCTTCTATACTTATCAAACACTGAGCATCCTGATAGACAAAGCAGTGTACATGGCCTTCTGGAAGTGGTTGGTGTGGTGATCTGATGTGATTCAATTTCTGTACCTTTAGAGGTATTTTCCCTCAGATAAGAAATGAGCTTTAGACTCACACGTGTCTTAAGATATTTTCCTGACCGGGGGAAAGGAGACACATTTTTTTTTATTTTCACTTTTTATTTTCTTTTTCCACAGGGTAGGTCTGTTTCTTTAACAACCTTCTACCGAACAGCAAGAAACATCATGAACATGTGCTTCACAAAGGAGCCAACAGTAGCTGAAGTAGAGGTGAGGCCAACACAAGGATGGAAGAACTTTTATTTCAGGGGATTGAATATGTAGATTGAGTATAGTTGATATTCAGGAATTGCCATAAGCACTTCAAAGCTGTCGAGTGTGGAAGAAAAATGTTTGATAGACTGATTATTCCTCCTTTAAATTTTTTTCAATATATTTAGTAAAGCTGTATGATAAACTGAGGCCGATAAGAAACTTAATCTGGTCATCTGCTGAAGTAACAGCGGCTAAGAGATTCTAAATTACTGGTTTTCCCCCCATTCATTGTTCCTTTAAGTGTTTATATTTTATTTTAAGCAGTGGCTTTACTGGTGAATTAAGACTGGAGGTCATGAAAAGCCATGTGGATTTCTGAGTTTTTATATTTTAATGAGGATACCTCGTTCAGTGGATTAAAGTAACATTACCATCTTTCTCTCACCACAGCTAAGAATATTGGCGGATAGTGGAACAGAAAGATGCCACTGTAGCAGTGCACTTGTGGAAAAGTAGATACAAATACCACGGAGTGGCTTTCCTGTAGGGAAAATCTGAACCATTTTCAAGGTAAGATCACCAAATCATACCTGATTTATCAGCTCGTGGCCTACCTGCCCTGGTGGGAGTGCTACGGATGGCATGTAGGGGCATTGGTGGCTGGGGATGTTGGCACAGGAATGTTGGCACTGACATGGTTCTGCCTCTGTGTTGCCCCTCCAAAACCAGGCATGGGTGGAACCTCACAGTCCTTCCTAATAAATACAGGATCCATCCTGCGACATCTTTGGTGCTGTGCCGTGGGTAAGCAAGAGTCTCTCTTGTATGTTTTTAAGGTGGAGTGGTCACCAAAATCTTCTCCCTCTTTCTGTTTGGCTGGCTGATGGGTAGACAGACAGTTGTATTCAGCTGGTGGTGTTTACAGGAATGAAGGCAGGTGTGCAGATGAAAAAAAAAAAAATGAATTAATGAATAGTTGAGACTTTATACCTAGGAATAAAGTTCTCCTCCTTCTAGGAGGAAGAGGTTGTCCTTGCAGTATCCTTTTCCACTCTTGACAGGGCATTGGTGTTCTTGCCTTGTGTCAGTGAGGAAGGACAGAGCCATAGAACTTCCTTATGTGCAAACATAGGCTGTAGCACTGGGCAGAGCAGCACATGAACTCTTTAAATTAATTGTCTGTCATGAGTGCTCCAGCTGCACGTGTGCCATTGCAATTTATTGGTAGAAATACTGTCTGAAAGCAAAATTCAGTCACTTGTGCAGGTGTTGAGCATGGGCAAATCAACTGGCAAACAGAATACATGTATTTACAAGTATGTGTGCAGTTGACAACACGAAGCAACTTCCTCTGATCGATGGTGTTGAGCTTGAATTATGGGCATTTGTAAATTTTCTAAAGAATAAAAACTTTTTTACATCTATTAGGAAACAAATGTATTTAAAGGCACTGTAGTTGGCTGGTAGATATTTTGTTAGTAGAAAATGCTGCATTTGTTAAATTATTCTTTGTGAATTATTCACTCTGGTAGGAAGATGTTCACAGATAGAACAAGATTTTCAACTGAAATTCCCTGTCTTTTAATTAGAAACTTGTGTTACTCAAAACTTCTTTTCAATCTCTGGTTTAGGAGTGACAATTCCTTGGCTAAATATTGGCATGGTCTTTTCTACCTCATGCTGGTCTCGAGACCAAAATCACCTTCCATACATTGACTACTTACACACTGGTGCTGATTGCATTTGGTAAGTGTTCTTTTATTTTGTTTTCTTCCTGTTCATTGCAGTTGTTGTCTGTTTGTGTAATACCTTTTGTATGAATGAATCTCATCTAGAAGGTCCAGAGTAATTACAGATTTAGTGGAAAAATGTAGTATAAACATAAGTGATGAAACACTCTTTTCTGGAAGAAAAATTCCTCTTTATTGTCCATCCTCTCTTCTGAGATATTCAGCAATAAACTGTTTCTGCTTGACATAAGCTTTAATTTATTGAAATTTTCATGCCGTGGAAGACAAACAACAGTTAGTCAAGGTAGGTGTCCCTTAGGTTGATAGAGGGACACTTGTCAAGCAAGCTCCATATTGTCACTTGTAAAATTTTTAAATCCATGCTCTGACTACAGTCACCACTTCCTTATTTTTATGCAAAAATAACTTGAATTCTCTATCAACCAGATCCTTAATATTTTATAAATATAATTTTTAATATGATTATACATGTCATTCTGGTGTCTCAGTGTGGACATCACCAGTTAGCAGCTAGCTGCACTTTGTATTTTGTGTAGACACTTCAGGCAAATAGAGGCAATACTCCTCTTATCAGTGGATTTGACTGTGGTGGATCAGGGCATTCAGTGCACTCAAATAACTACAGATGATAATGAGTTAGATTGCAGTGGAAGTACAACAGCTGATGGGGGGATTAGGGAAGCAGGTTGGTGCCAGCATGTCACATGCCTTTCTGACATGTTCCCTGGTATTTGTGTTGTTACCTAAGAGGATCACCAGTGAGAACAATGAATAATAAGCAATGTAACTATTTCTTGATCAGAGAAAATGCAGTAAAGGAAGAAGAAAAGTTATTTAAATGATGCTCCCCTGCAAAGGTGGGAAGCTGGTTTCCTTTCAGCAGTTTCCCTCAGGAACTCTGAACTACCTGACCTTTTGCTCTTTGTTCAGTGTGACAGGAGAAGGCTTTCAGGGTCTACTTTTCATCCAGAAGTCCCTATGGTGGCAGTGGCAACTGCTCTTTGTTCATGTGCAAAGTGTGTACTTTGGCCATTATTTTTAACTCCCACATTTCTCAGCTGCTGCTGCTGTCAGGGATACTGACCCAGTTGCCACTGGAAAAGCATGTGGCCTGGAAAAAAATTACTCGAAATCTTGGAGGAATACATTAAAGCAGAACCTCCTCTCTCCAAATGATTTAAATTGAAGAAATGTTCTTTATGTGATCATGCCAAGGGGTAAGGGTAAACATTTGATTTTGCTGCACATGCAGAAGTGACAAGTTTGTCATTTTCTGTCATGGACATTTTGTGGCTCTTTTCCCTCTTCTGTGAATCAGAAATCCATAATCTTTTATAATAATATACTGGCAGGACAAACCACTGAGCAAACTACATTGCTTTCAGTGTTAGGTGAGTCTGGCTCTCTCTACAACACTGATCTAGTCTTAAATAACAGTAAATTTCCAACAGAAGATGTTAAAGAACCCCCTAATTAAGTTCTGAGTCCTCTCTTCATCCTGTGCGTGACAAAGCATGCCTTTGGGGATTGAAAAGACTTAAATGCAGCCAGCCAAAGTTTTAGGGAAGGCTACTATTTCTGTTATTTCCAAGGCAAGGAGAATACAAATGAAGAAGCCATTTGCTTTGTCTTGATGGGCTTACTCAGTAGCTTCAGGTGTACTTGTGACTTCCTTGATGAAACATGGATAGTAAGCAGGAATAACTTGGAAGAAGGAAGTAGAGAAACTCTTGTTTGTAAAAGCTATTTTACAGCAAGATTGCCAGGCTGAATTGTCATGCTAGCATTCATTACTAACTCATTGCAACTTTTAATATTGCAATAAAGTACCCAACTTTATTGAGGAAAAGATGAATTGAATTAACGCCAAGTCTGGCATAGTATTTGGAGCAGCCCTGACAGCATTGTTTCAGCAGCTGTTTCAGCGGTAACAGCCAGGCCACTTGGCACCAAAACACTCCCCTCTCTTGAAAAGTCCACCCAACATCCAGACATCACTTCCAAGGACAGATCCCTCTGGTGCTAAAATCAGTGGTGCTTTATTTACCCGCAGATTGCTCAGGTCACTGATCTCTCAGGTTTTACATCCTGAAGAGTGAGCAGGGGAGAACTCAATTTTCATGCAGAGCAGAGGTCAGTGACCTAAGGTTTTTATTCCAGAGGGATCCTCAGTGCCCATTAAAAGAGAGAAGAACATCTTGCTCTGCCAGAGACACTCAGAAGTCTGTGCTGTCTGCTCTCTTCTTATTTCTTTGGGTACCTGAAGAATTGAGAGTGCGTAAAACTGGAGCAAATTCAAACTGCAAAGCATCTCCATTCCCCTGTGTCTGGCCAGTAGTAAGATAGTTCCCTGCACTTTCATGCTTCCCTTCCTCTTCACACATCTTCCATCTTCACACATCCTTCCTCTGTTTTTTTCCCCAGTCCATCTTGTGTGGGACTACATGCTTGAATCTTTTGGATGGTCCAGCTGTATTTTCTGATTCTAGAAGGAGAGAGTGGACTTGGACATATTCTGGCTTTGAATTCAAAGTATTTTCAGCACCACTGAAAATTTATTATTATGGTATAACTAGAGTAACACTCTACGTACATGCAGCTCTTCTGCAGCTGTCACTGTTAACAACACAGCTACTGCAAAGTATTAAAATACATAGCATGCACTTAAAATTGCAGTTGGGACTCATGATCCTTATCAAGATGAAGTTCTTCTCCATAACCCTTGTATTTCTTAGCAATGTCCTAATCTTTGTCATTATATATGTAAGGAGTTAGTCTATGTAGACCTGGGTCAGTGAGCTCATTACAGCCCCTCATTGTGGCTACAATTAGTTGTAGAGGAGGTGGATATTGTCATCTCTTCTGGCTTTTAGTTTGGAGATCAACAAGGACAAATTCAAAGTTGTGATCAATACAAAGAACAGTAATGAGGTGTTCAAATCATAGGAGATAGAGCCTCCTACAGACCCATGAAGCAGGGTCACTGCCTGATGCATATGGAGTTAGCATTAGTGCAAATATAAGCAAATAACCTGACAAGGTCTGTAAGGCCAGCAGAATGCTTTATGAAATTGGTAGGGAGAGTGGATGAATGAGAAGAAAATTGCACCTTTCCCCCAAAATATTTCCAGATTAATTCTTTTATCTTCTGCTATGTTTGGAAAAATGGCTCTGTGTGTATGGCATGAGGCCAGTGGGCTGCAGGTTGAAGTCTCATTGCTTAAAGTGACCAGAGATAAGCAATGACAAATCTGGAGATGCTTTTTATTTGCCTGAGCGTAAGAACCCTACCTAAAATAACCTCTTAGATAACGCCCAGTCTGGCAGTAATTCAAAGCAGTTTGGGAATCCCTGGATTTGCATCGTTTCCCACCAAGCTGCACTGTCCAGTTTGCAGTTGACAAGTACCAGCTACCAGATCTTGGGAACAGGCATCTCCTGGGTGGACATAAACCCATTGCCTTTCTGGCAGGGGGCAAGCAAGAGTAGCAGTGAATTGTCACCCCATCACCTTCCTGCATCCAGCAAAGCAGCAGTTCTTGGGATGTGTGAAGCTAAGACCCGAGCCCCTGATGTTATTTCTTAGCACTTCTGCAAAGGGAGCACTGCTGGCAGTGAGTACAGAGAGGGCAGCTGCTTACTTGGCTTCTCAAGGAGAGGAGAATGTGCAGCTTGGGGCATATACCCAACAGAGTTTTAAATCTCTCTTGCTGCTTTAGCTGCTCTTAGTCAAGCCTTCCTTTTCTTGCAAAGGAGAGGAGGGATATGAAGATTTGTTTAGTAAGCAAGGCAAGAAGGTCTTAGGCTACTTTGTGTACCAACAGTAAAGATGAGTTGTGCTTTCTTGATTGTTATGAATAGAAAACATTAAATAAAAAGATCCTTTGGTTCTTGCACAGGTAAAAAATATGACCATTTATGATAACAGTACATATATTGGTGCTTACGAGATGCAAACTCCTCAATGCTTACAAGATGCAAACAGCTAACTCATAGTTAGCTGTTCCAGTGCCATTAAAATGCAGAGCCTGCGATTGCTGAATTTTTTTTGATTCTAAAGAACACTGAGTATTCACGTTTCTGTTTTGGGGATTTTGTGTCCTTCGGCATCTAGTGAACACCATCAGACTGAGTGTAAATAAACAGCTTTTAATGAATCTGCAGTGTTTTCACCAAAAAGAACCGTGTGGGAAAGCCTGCAATTTCTTTTCTTCTTTCTTTTTTTTTTTTTTAATCAATGTCCTGGTCTGAATTGCCTGTTACAGTGTAGCTGTGCACCGTTATTTACTCCACAGTAAATCTTTCTCTTTTCTTCTGACAAAACAACAGGTATTGCATTCCTGCTGCGGAGGAGAACAAACTTGATGATGTGGTACATACCCTGCTGCAAGCCAATGGCACTCCAGGGCTGGAAATGCTTGAAAGTAATGTAATGGTAAGTTAGCACCGGGAGAGGTGTTCCCATTTGAGAACAGAAGGGTAATCAGAAGGCTGGTGGTTGTGGGGGTTGTTTTGGTTTTGTCTTATACTGCAATGATGCAGAGGCTGTTGTTGAAATCTGGCTATTTTCCACCTTCAGTGTTTACCCACATGGCTAACAGGGCTTACATGTTAAACTGCTGGCATTAAAAGGAATGTGACAGTGCAATAAATGTCCATTTGTAATACTGTCCACAATACTTTTAAACTCACAAAGGGAGTGTTTTGTAATCTATTTAACTGCTGTAATTGACAGTTTATAATGCAGCATGGAAATGAGAGGCCTAATACTTCAAAGGATTTTAAAGTATTTCTGACTCCCTTGTTGATTTTATGGGTTAGAATTTCAGTTTAGAGCATTTTAAGTATAAATTTGGGAGCCCACAACAAAAACAACTGTCAGCTCTCTGTGTTAACATCTGTAACAGTCTGTATGAAAAGATCTAAAAGGAAGACCAAATGGCCCTTGTTACTTGCTGTAGCAGTAGATACTGCCCTTTTGAGGCTTTGTGTTTGAGATTGCTTGGCAAGTGAAAGTTTAAGCTGTTGATTTCAGAAGAGCCTCTTCTGTTATTCTCAGTCCAAACACTAAGCTTCAGCATGTGCAGAAGGGAAGAGAGAAAGCAAACAGAGCTTTTAGCAGAGCACAGCTTTTCTTCACAAGCAGCATGTGGCAGTACCCAGCAAGGAAGGGGATCTAACTGTAAAACAAACTTCTGATTTTTTTTTTCTTTTTCTTTTCTTTCCTTTTTTTTTTTGTTTTGTTTGCTTGTTTGTTTTGCTTTTTTGTCTTTCTAGATCTCCCCAGAAATCTTGTGCAAGGAGGGGATCAGGGTGCACCGTACTGTACAACAGAGTGGGCAGTTTGTTGTCTGTTTTCCTGGATCCTTTGTGTCTAAAGTGTGTTGTGGCTATAGTGTTTCTGAAACAGTGCACTTTGCTACCACCCAGTGGACAAGTATGGGTTTTAAAACAGCCAAGGTAAGTTGAGAAAAGGAGTTAAGATGGATTCACAGCCCTGACATCTAAAACGACAAGAAACCAGACATTCCAGGATTGATAGTATTGTGAGACTAGTACAACAACGTCTATTTTTTGTGGACTATTAAATAAAAAATAATAAAAAAATAATTTAAAAAAGAAAAAGTTATGCAAGGCATAAGACGATCCGTTGTTTTCAGAAAAGCAACTAAGGTAATAATTGATAGCTAAAAACTTCTGTATATTTTAAAAGTTCAGAAGATTGTTATGCCTGCAGACCAGTTTGCAAAGAAGCTTTTCAAAAACCCATTCAGAGCTAATAACTATATATTGTATTATGCTTACTAGTTTTTTAAGTGATGTTTTGTAGAACCATTAGAATCTCAGGTGCAAATATCTGAATAACTGTGCTTGTTAGCTCCTATGATAGGCAGAGTCAATTAATACTCACACCTGTATAGCCTGTCTTTCTCTGCCCTTTCATGCAAAAAAAGCTGTTGATCAGGGCAATTTCAGTTTTAATCAACTTGAAAATGCTTAGGTTCACTGACCAGTCCCTCTGATCCTAGACTGTTAATAAAATAAACTTGTTTTGTTTTCACACAACTGAGGCAGGTTTTCTGTAGAAACAAAGAGGTGAATTGTCCAAGTACCATGATTTTAGCTACATTTCTCTGTTCTTGGACAAAGAATGTATGTCACTTAACTGTGTTCCCACTCTCCTCAAATACACTGTGGGTTAAAGATGCTATTTTGGTAGTGTTTTATAGCTAAGCAACTAGTAAATTATCATTTACAGCTTCAGCCCAAGTGGTTAGTAAGTAAATGTAATATGCCTACAGTTTTGGTTCTTTGAGGTTAATGGAATTCTTCCAGCCTGGTTATACTGTGTATTAACTTAGTTTGAAATTTAAGGTTATTTTATTACAGATTTATTTTGGGGGAAGGTGGGAATTGTATCTGTGTTTAGGTGAGGAATGAGAACCCTGAGCTAACCTTTCCTGTCTGAAGGTACACAAACTATATTAACTCTATGCTGTATTTATTGCTCTACTGAACTCCTGTTTGATATTGTGAAAATGCCACTCCTGTAAGAGACAGAAATCACTATGCAGCAATTAAAAAGCTCTTCTTAGTGCCTCAAATTCTGGAGATCAGTTTCTTTTGATTAATTTTTAAGAGCTTTGCACTGGGCGCATATAAGCCAACTGAGAAACCGGCAGGTTCCAATCTCTGGTAACCAGCTCTGGAAACTGAAGCCACAGCTCTCACAAATTTTACAAAAACCACAGCTAGGTGTTTATGTCAAAGTAACTCTGGGAACTCCTATTGCATCGTTCTCTTCCGCCTTCTTTCCCCCCTCCTGTCCCTTCCCTGCTCTATGTTCCTAACTCCTTTCAGTTTTGGAAATTCTTCTCTGGTTCCTTCACTTCACCATTTTCAGAAGCTGGCCAGGATTGTGCTTTTCAGAGGTTGTGAGACATTCTGTGTAAAATGAGCAAAATCCCCCTTTTGGACTGTTAAAATGGACTCTCTGACAATGGTACCTTCCTGTCTGTCTGTTCTTGACAGCAGTATTTACAGTTTTCAGCTGTTTGGTACATTAACTTTGTTTTCATTCTGTGATACTGTGCCCTGATACTTTAATAGTGACTCTCTTTATATTACTAAACAATATTGCTTCTTTTCTGTATCAAATCTGCTCAGTCTCCTTTAATATATGGAAAAATGAAATGCTGCATCTGAAATGGCATTGATTTCCCTTCATAAGAAGTTGGGGTAATTGTTGGAATAAAAGTGCTTATAAAGCCTGTCTAAAGGGACAGACAAGTTTCGCCTAAAACATATGTGGAACAATGTTGCTGGCTTTAAAAAAAAAAACCAACATCCTAAGAGCTCTGGTCATTTTAAACTAAAGATGAGGAGAATGTTTGCATGTGTGATGGAAGAGTTTGTTTGGAATGGCAGAGGGGCAGCTCCATATCCTCAGTCAGTAAAACTCAATATTAAGAGACAGAAAACCAGAATATTGGACTAAAGGAATGCACTCTGTTGTAGACACTTGGAAATAAGAAGGAATGCCAGGTTTTAAGGGAAGACTTTCATGGTATAGGACCTGTCAGAAACTTGGTGGAAAGACAAGTCAGCTGGTACTGTAATACCAAATGAAGTTGTACGTAGGAAAGTTGGAGTTAGTTATCTAGATGGAAGAGACCTTACCATCAAATAAGAGAGGCTTCACTGCACCAGTAACAGAATCCCTGTGCACTGATCTTGCCACCTGAAACAGGAGAAGCAGGACTGTCCTGCCAGGATGCTGGCATTGCCTTTATTTGTATCCCCCCCAGTAGACTTTGGGTGAAGAACACAGGTTTAAAACAGTTTTACCATTCCATGGTTCCTATCACAGAGCTGTCTTAGCCTGAGAAGACCAGGTTGCTTTCAGATGAAACCAAATGGGAAGAGGTGCTCCAGAAGTACCTGAGGTCCCCCGAGCACTGGCCGCGGTGTGGGCTCAGGACCAGGAGAGACTCTTTTGAAAGTAAAGTCATCAGCTTTACACACTCAGGCCCAGGGGGTGTTTGGGTCCTCAGCAGTTACTGTACCACTGTGCACATTCACTCCTGCTTCTCCATACTGGGTGTAGCTGTAGCCTGGGTTAAACTAAATGAGATGAGAGAAGCTGTGAAGAGAGGATGTGTGATGGAAATAGGAACTGCTGGTCTTCTGGCTAGGAGAAATGTTTCTTGTGTTTCTGTGATGCCAGACACAAAATGGCTTCAGGGAGCAGCTTCTCCACATGAGGAGAAGCTCTCCTCTCACTTGCCAGCAATGGTGGAGCCCAGTTCAAAACATGACTACCAAATAGCTGTGCTGTGATGGTGTGCAGGATTAAGAACCTTAAGAGAACAGTAAAATGCAAAATGTCCACTACTGTGGTGTTTTGTTTCAAACGACAGCCTCAAATAATAAGGAAGCTTGTTAAATTGAGAATGCAGAAAGAAGGGTGTAAAGAAAGGTTTGTGTCCAGTATAGAAGTTGTTTTAAGATGGTGTGTTAAAGGCTCACAACAGGTGCACATTGCCTAGGGGAAAAAAAATAATTCAAAAGGCAAAGCCCCTAAACTTGACATGCCTAAACACCAGGGGAAAGAAGACCAAAAAATCCTCATGTCCAGAAGATGAAAATGCAAATAAAATAACCACTCCAGCAAGATGAATATAAATACACACAGATGTGGACCAAAAATTATTATGAAGAACAACTTTCTAAAGGCAAAAAGAAAATGTAGAAAAGAATGAGACTGGGGCAATCAGTGTGGCTTGTACAGTGAAGTCAAGGCTCCCAGGCCTTGAAACTTTTGGAATGATGTCTGGCCAAAGTGATCCAGTTGAGAGAGTCTGTGAGCATTTCTGGGAAGAGTTTTGATGAGGTTCCCCAGAAATTACCTGGGTTGAGGGGGGAAGTTCACACATCAGAAGAAATGTGGTTTAAAGAGAAGCAGAGGATGGAAACAAATGGTCAGTTTTTGTCATGGAGAGAGATCTTTCTGCATTCTTCAGGAAGTTGTACTAAGAGCAGTTCAGTGTATCCTAGAAAGGGAAGCAAATACCAAAACTAATTCTTTATACTGAGGCTATAAGAAGTAATGACAGCAAAAATTAAAGCTGTGGGGTGTTGTAGAAAGATTTCATAATATTGAGAGATCCGAGAAAGTGGGTTGATAAATTTTAAAAATCTCAGGAGTAAAAAAAAAAAAATCTGAATTGTACAGAACTAGTGATTGGCTCTGAATGATCTCTTGCTACTGAGAAAAGACATGTTTGGATTCCTATGGAGCTGCCAGCTAAGTGCTCCAGAGAGGCAGAAGCATCTCTGTGGAACTGTGTAGGCTCTTGGTATGGCCATGGCTTGAATATTGGTGCAGTTCTGAATCCCTAATTGCAAAAGGAATATAGAGGATCTAGAAAAAGTAGAGGATGAGGTGTAAAGGTATGAATTACCCTCTGTGTTAAATATAAGAAGACTACTCAGCTTGGAAGATTAATGAGTGAGAAGTGTGTAAGATAGGAAGATCAGATCACAGGTGGCAGGGTGGTGATAGCTGTTTGCTGTTTCTCTTAATATTGGACAATGTGTCATTGTCCAATTGTAGTCATTGTAGGTCAAAAGCAAGCAAAAGTCTGTTTTAAAATACTTACCTGTGTATTTCAGAATTGTATGGAAGAGAGAAATAGAAGTGAATTCAGATGAGTGCACAGATCCAGTGAGTAGTGCTAAAGCACAGGCACATTTCAGGCTCAGGAGGTCCCTGAGCTGTGGGCCAGCAGGATCCCACCTCATTTTTTTTTTCTCTGGCCTCTTCCCCTGGCTGTGTGTGTTGCCTGTGTGAGCTTTTGATCTGGCTTGAAGCTGCAGTTCTTATGTAGCCTTGGACAATATGCAAAGCAAACCTAACATGCAACAAAACTAAAAGTGCAGCTGTTTGGACCCCATGCAGGCCCTGGCAGAACCTTCTGAAGGCTTTTTCTTACCCATAACCTTCTTTAGAAGACTTTTTGGTCAGCAGAGGTTACTCGTCCATTTTATGGTATTACATATTAGGTATCCCTTCAGTGCATGCAACCTCTGCTGTTAAAAGCTGTTCATTTTATGATGTATTGGTTCTAATAGAAGAACCACCAAGAACATGTACTTAGGGTTATAAAAGAGGGTGAAAAAGAGTTAAGGGTAAACGTGCATCTTTGGATTTGTTTGTTATGAGTAGGTATTTGGTGAGCTTAACTCCTAACCAAAACAGCACCTTCACATTACACACCAGTGTTAGCATCATTTGAAAACCCTCAGACTCAATATAAACCAAAAACACACCTCTTCAGACACTGGGAAAACTCTAGACTTTTCCCAACAGCATGGTAAATGACAGGATTTCCCTACATAAGAATTACAGAAAGGGTTTAAGGTACCAAAATCAGTCAGCTTGTATTGGAAAGGAATGAAAGATGTAGTTGACACAGAGAGGAACCAGTAACAGGTGAAACCAAGCAGAACTGAAACCTGCTCTCTCTTGCCTGTTGTCTCTGACCTCTGCCTGTTCTGCCAGGTGTTGTCTTCTTGATGCTTTAAAAGGTGTAAAATCAGAGCAGGTTAGAAGATTAGACCTTACTGGGTGGCTGAGACTGCCAGTAGTGTCCTACTGAGCTTCAGTGATTGGGTTGCTCCTCTTGACATCACCCCAGGACAAGTTAATTTATTAGAAGACAATTTTGAGGTGTTTGGTGGTTCCTCTACTTCAGTGAACTGCATCTTAATCTATGTCTGGGTGTCCATCTTCCCACTTTTCTCATTTTCTTGACATCTCTCCTGTCCTTTTCCATTTATGAAGTTTAGTTTTCTTTTTTTTGGAAAAAAGGCTATACCTGAAATGTGGTGACACTGGAGTACTTGCATTTTGCATCATTCTCCTTGTATATACAGTCATTGCCTCTCTCTTCTCTGCATTAAATTTCACAGCAAAGCTTATTAAGAAAAGTTAGCATCGAGATACGATTTCTTAGCATTGAAGATGTTTTTGGCTGTCTGTCTACCAGTGACTTTGACCAAAACCACAATGTTAAATATTACAGGCACTGGGGTATTTTCTGACAAAGCATTTGGTTGTGACTGTCTGGTAGCATGCTTTTGGTTTAGGTTTTTTCAAATGTTTTTCTGTAGTGTTGGTTCACCAAAAGCACGTGCAGAAAATGTTCCTGCATCATCCTTTAAACAGGAAGACCCAATTCAGCAAAGCACTTGGCTTTCCACCAAAAGGGCTGATTTAAAATCAGCATTTATTTCAGTGTAAAGTTAGGTTCTAGATGTAACGTAGGACTATAAATACTGTTTAATTTGGACTCTAGAAAATTTTATATTTCTGGTTGTTTTAAAAGGGTACTTTTAGTGCTTTTTGCTACAGTGAATCAGTTCTTCACTTTTAATTTTCAAATTTGCTTAAGAATTAATTTGGCAATTTCTGTCCCAGGAAATGAAGAGACGACGTATAGCCAAACCATTTTCAATGGAGAAGTTGCTTTATCAGATTGCAACAGCAGAAGCAAAAAAGGAAAATGGGCCAACTCTGAGTACGATATCATCACTTCTTGGAGAGCTCAGGTAACGAATTGGGGGGCTGTTGTACCTGTTTTGTTTTCATTGACAGACTCCAGGGGTGGATGGCGTAAGTAACCATTTCAGAAGCATGTCTTTCACCTACTTAACCAAGCAAAAGCCCAGCAAACCTAACTGAAGGCAGCCATATGTGGAAGAAGCAGTTTCCTTGGCTGTATCTGATGTGGAACTGCCCATGGTTAGGATGTCTTACTCTTAAGAATTCCCTACTTTGGGCACCATCAAGGAATTAAAACTAGAGTTTGCCTCAAGTTTTTCTTCTGTTGATTTTTGTTGCTGAGAGTCAAGACTTCCTGATGCATTAGGTGAGCTACGTGGTGCCAAGTGGTTAAATACACTGCTTCAGTTTTTCAGCTTCTTGGCATCAGTAGCCACTCTCAGTCCATGCCTGCGATGGGTTTTGCACCAGGAACCCTTGTCTTCAGCATCAAGGTTGTTGTACTACAGTTGTAGAAGGTACTTTGTGTACAGAAAGTTGTCTTGATTGAAACGATTGAATCAGTGAGCAGCTTATGCATGGGTGCTAATGCATCTTGCATTAGAACTTGAATGTTTGAAAGAAAAACTATTGACACTCCTTTTTCTCTCCAGTATTAAGGAAGCATGCTTAGGGTCTCTCAAGATAGGTAAAAAAAGAATATGTTGCCTGGCTTCCTGTGTAATGATCTTCTCTTTTGTTCCCTACCATGTAGTTGCTACCTATCTTTCAAGTTTGTGACAACTGGTACTCGAGATGTCAAGAAAGTTTTGATGAATGGAATCTACAAACTGTATTTAACTAACTAGCATGTTCATTTGGAAAATTTCCAATGACATATTGAAGGGGAAAACAGCCCATGAGTTGTTTTAGTGTTCAGAAAGAAATACAAAGAGGTGTGCTGACTGCTTTACCTGCAGCTGGTTCCCCTGTGGCAATAATCACTTCCAAGTGCGTTTTTCTTTTTTTGCTTTTTTTCTTTTTTTTTCCTTGAAGAGGAAAAGTCTGCAAGTGCGAAAGGTGGAACAGAAATGTTGGTACTTGCTGTTAGACCATCACATCGACCTCTATCAGAGTGGTTCTCAAACTTGTTCTTATGCTTAGGCTGGAATTCCTTGGAGGATACCGGTGTCCTTCCTGTGGCTGCTTATGTAAAGCAAAATCCCTAACAACAAAACCTGACAAAAACCCCACCACAAAGTGGAATGTTATACTATTTTCTTTTCTCCTTGGTTTTGTTTTGCTTGTTTGTTCTGTGTCTTGCTGATCTGCCGTGGTTGCTCAGTTTGCCTGTGCCATTTGCTTAGTTTTGCTCTCCACCCATCTACCTTGTGTCTGGTGTTGAGATTGTTATGGTCCCATCTGCTCACCTCACTACACCCTTGCTGTCTTCACGCAGCTCCAACCCAACCTGCTCTCCTAATGCTGTGTAGTTCAGCATAGGAAGTGTTGGCCACCTTGCAGATGCCATGGGTAAAGGGTGGCTGGAGGGCTCAGTCTTTCCCTTAAATGAAATCTCCCTTTTCCCCTGGGTGTACAGCAAGATCTTCATCTTTTGATACAATCACTTGCCCTGCTCCCCTTTCCCTGCCTGAAGCTCCTCACAGCAGCAGGTCCTTGGTTCACCTCTGCCCCCTGATGAAGGTGGCCTTGGCACTTCCGACAGGACCAGCTCCTCCTCCTCAAGGTGGCTTTTGGCAACTTCAGGAATGACTGTCACATTAGCCACATCTCACGACTCTCCACATGGTCCCGAGCAACCATCGACCTCCAGGAAGCCCTCAGCAATCCCCAGTTCTCTGTGGAGCAGTTTGAGAACCACTGGCTTGATACAGTGGTTGGTGTTAAAATCTGGAGATAGCATTTGCCACTGGGCAGCTTTTCTGTGTTGCTGGCAGTCTCTCTCCATGTGTAGGGAACGGCACCAACCCCCACAGACACTCAGGGCTCTGCTCTGTGGTGTTCAGGTTTCAGGGATGAACGTGGTAAAAGGGTGAATTATCCACGGCTTTGCTGTCGCAGGAGGCGATGGCAGTGTCTAATTGCGTGCAACATTCACAGGGACACGGAGCTGAGGCAGCGGCGGCAGCTTTACGAGGCAGGGCTCCACTCCTCAGCGCGCTACGGCAGCCACGACAGCAACAGCACGGGGATGGATGGCAAGAAAAAGCCTCGAAAGTGGTTGCAGTTAGAAACATCAGAGAGGAGATGTCAGATTTGTCAGCACCTGTGCTATCTTTCCATGGTAAGTAAAAATCCTTTGCCACCACCGGGGAACTGTCCCGCCCTGTTCTAACGTACTGTCATGGATTTTAAGTGCTTGAGACACAGCACACGAGTAGAGAACCATCTCAAGAACTCCACACAAGATGAAGAGATTTTGATTTGGTTTGTGTCAGAACATTTATCCCCTTGGACAGCAGAAAACAGTGTCAGCTACCTTTTCTCCCCCCTGTAAAGAAGGGCTCCCCTAGTCACTACTCTGCTCTTGGACGCCTACAAAGAGTCTGCATTGCACTGGGAAGGTACCACAGATACCTGTGGGTTGCTGGTAGCAGTAACTGGTGGCAGAACAGCTCTCAGGATGAGTGAGCAGCTTAAATGCATGCCCTGAGTCTCAGGCAGGCTGCTACAGCCCGTGCTGTGTTTCCCTGCAAGCCAAATTGCAGGGTAGCTGTATCCTGTCTATCCAGCTGTGATGCTGTTTGCCAACCTGTCTGTTAAAAAATACAAGTCACGCCCATAAACTTGCTCTCTCTTTTTAGAAGTAATTGCCTGCTGGCTTTTGAAGGTGTGCTAACCACTGTGGTGACACTTTCAGTTTTTGTCTGTATGCAGAACACCTAGAAAACCAGCAGTTTCATTAAAAATACCAAAACCCCATCCCACAGCCCTATAAAGCATTTAATTCCAAGATCAGACATTTAAATACACATAATGCAGTGCACGTGAGTCTATATTCAGTCATTTTTTCTGTCATCTTTTGGGTTTTTTTGGGGTTACAGATACTAGTTTTCTGATGGAAACACAAGGTAACTGTTCAGTGGTGTAATAGAACCATCTCCCTCCCTAGGATAGAATAAACTGAGTTTATCTCCAGAGCACTGCGCAGCTCAAACGTGGTTAGGCAGGACCAGTTTGAAGTCACCTTTAAATGTGTTTGTTTAGAAAACCAATCAACCAAAACCTCTTAATTCTGGTCTGTTTGCTCTGGAGTAAGTGTAATTGATGGAAGGATTTTTTCTTTTCTTTGTCATTCTTAACAGTAATAAGGGACAAAAAGTCAACTCAGTTGTCAAATTCCAAGTGGAATGCACAGGATTGGCAGGCAGCCAGCTGAGCAAATGTTGCCTCTGCTGAATGAGACAGTAGCTGAGGAATCCTGTGGCTAAGCTGCTGATTTCACCCTTATTCAAGACAGTATTTAAAGTAATGGGAAGCAGCTGCTCTCAGGAAATCTTTAGGCTACTATCTATCTACTAGATACCAGTAAAGCTTTATGCATAGATCATTATTTGGATTTGGCCTTCATTACTATTGGTGGGAGTTTTAAAATTAAATTATATATATTTGCCAGCATTAGCACTCAAAAAGGGGTATGTACGCTCCTCTCCTTACACATTTTCAATCAATCATTTCATGATGTGTAATGCTTCTTGTTTATGCTTCCTTCCACTACCTGGCAGTAAAATACAGAATTGTCACAGTTGGAACAAGACCTCTAAAATCACCAAGTCCAACCAGTGGTATAATTAGCAATTCACACATTGCAATGGAAAGTACTGTGTGTGTTACACTGCTGCAATTTGGAGCTTACTGCAGTTCTCTCCCCCCCTCACCTCTGCATTTTTACAGGTTGTACAGGAGAATGAAAATGTTGTCTTCTGCTTGGAGTGTGCCCTGCGGCACGTGGAAAAACAGAAGTCTTGTCGGGGACTGAAGATGATGTATCGTTATGATGAGGTGTGTACAGTGCAGCTTCCTGCTGCTGGGGAGCCTCATGCTGGAAACTGGGGAGCAGACTTATCTCAGGAGGCCTCGGGAGACTCTGCTTTACTGGTTGGGATTGTTTTTCAGTGTGGGAAGAAGGTGTTTTATTATGAGTTAAAAGTAAAAGAAATAGGGGCAAACATGATTAGAAAGATAAAACCTGAAGCACAAACTGCAGTAATACATGTTACAGGACAGAGAGGCCCTCGAGTGCTTTAGGATGCTGCAGGACATGAGGCTGTGCTCTGACTGGTTAATTTAGGATTCACTTCTGTGCCTTAGGATAAGTTCTCCCTTGGTAACTCCAAGTTCACACTGACTTGCTCCAGTCCAGCCTGAACTTTCTTTAAGGCAAACTTGCAGAGAACTTATAGATGGGAGGTGCAGGAATAGCTGAGTGGCCCCATGTGATGATGAATAATCACAGAACTCAAGTAGGTGATTTTGGCCTGTGCCTGCGTTCTGGTTAATGGGTCACTGCAGTACAGTCAGGTTGTGCCTCTCTACCTGCCTGGTTGTCTCCAGTGTGTGTGTGGGGCATCACTTTACTGTTAGATTGAGCTGGGGAGAGTGAAGCAGGGGGAGAAATTACAAAATCAGCTCTTAGAGAGCAGTGCTGCTATAAGTGGCTTTTTGCAAAGGGCTTCTCAGCAGTTTCTGATGTAGGTGTAGAGGTATGGGGAAAAAAACCCCAAAAGGTCAAAGTGAATGTGGGGAAGCTCATGCCCTTAGCAGCTTTGTTCACTTTCATTTGTAGACTGTTCTTGTATCAGGTGCTGTAGATAGAAACAAGTCCAACCTAAGAAGCCCAGGCAACAGTAAAACTGCCTTAGTAATGTGATAAACCCTGAAGAATTTCAGGAAGTTATGCAGAAATTTTAATTCATCGTAAGAATAGGATTATTCAGTCCCTTACAACCTGAGTTTTCAGCTTTGTTAAACATACGGAGGTTTCCAAAACCACACCTTCCAGCAGAGTAACATTAAATAACTATTTTTGCTAGGTTTTATAATTACAGGGTAGATACTTCAGGCTGAGTTGGGAAAGGCGAGAAAAACCTCTCCTTCAATACTGGATGAAAATTGTTTTTTTTTTTTTTCAAATGTAAAAATCTACCACAAAATTTCTACATTTCTGAAATAATCCAACTGCATGTCTGGGTAGTATCACAGAACTGGTTTTCAGGGCTATGAATAAGGAGATAACCTGCATGTCAAATGCCAAGTGTTTAAGTCCACCTAGTTAAAGAGATTTATTAAGAGGCTGTTTCAGCTTTGCACAGGTAACATCTCAGTGTTCTTACTAGGATGGCACAGCCAGATCAGAAACACCTTCACACACACACCCCAAGCTTCTTAAAATCCCTGAATGTAATGGAATTAGGAGTAGCACTGCAGCCAGGGCAGTGATGTGCTGTTGAAAGACTCTGCCTCTTGCTCACGACAGTGCCATGGAGCTGTGGCTCTTCTTCCGTGTGGCAGCACCACGGATTCCTCAGTGCCTGGGGCTCAGATCCCCTGGGCACCCAGAGTTCCTAAAAGAGCATTACATGAAAGCAGTGTCCCATTGCCAGTGACAACACTGTCACAAGGAAAAAGGAGACTCCTGTTCTTAAATTTTAAAGATATACTGAGTATATTGTAAATTATAAACAATGTTACTATAGATTTAAATTTATGGCATTTATAACTTGGTTCAGCAGTGGGTTTTAAGTTGTATCTGAAGAACATTTCTGACCCAAGTGAAGTAACCTTGTGCTTTATTCTTGCTCAGTTGCCAGAGCTCTGATGTTTCCAGTTGTGCCAATTACTGCCCTGAAATTTGGGAGGGGAGGGGGCAAGAAGCAAGGGCAGTTCTGGGACTTCTACACAGTACTTTTTACCAAACTCCCGGTTGGGAATAAGTAGTACAGGAGCCAAGCTGCTGCACAGTTTGTAAATACATAGAATTATATATCTAAATATATATCTATATATCTAATACATAATAGATAGAACTGAAAGCAGTTAATTGCTTTCAGTCAGAAAGTCAGCATTACATCTGTCCAATAGAAGTGACTGAAAAAGAGCAGATGCTAATTTGTGTTCTGTTTTTCCTGCTTCCTGAACAGGAACAAATAATCAGTCTAGTCAATCAAATCTGTGGAAAAGTATCTGGTAAAAATGGCAGCATTGAGAACTGTATCAGCAAGCCTACACCAAAAAGAGGACCTCGTAAGAGAGCGACAGTTGATGTGCCATCATCTAGGCTTTCATCCTCCAGTTCATCCAGAAGTGCTTCAAGTTAATCCTGAAGATGCCAACACTCTCATTTTGTCAATTTATATATATTTTTTGTAATTATTATACCATAGTTTGGAGTACTTGCTGTAGAATACAAGCTGTCTTTGCACTAGCTCTAAAGAAGATTTTCTTCTGGTTTTAGAGAACTAATTTTGTTTTAGCATTAAACTGTTGAAATTTTTTTTTTTTTGTACTTAGACTAGATAGATATAGCAGTCTGATTTTTTTAAACTGCCGTATGTTCACTGTTTAAAAGCGGCAAGGGGCTGATAAAACATTTATTTGTATTGTCCCTATGGCTGAAGAAATAAAAAAGCCTTTTTGGTAACTGTGAAAAAAGGCTTTTAGCCCATTTTTTGAATAGGTTAAAGTTTGATGTGTTTTATAATTTGTTCTCCGGTCATGTGAGCAGATTTTTCTAGAGAGAAAGGGATAGGAGACAAAAACTTGAAAGAAATTGCTTTACTTTGGCTGTCTTTTATTCTGTCACAGCAAGATGAGTTTTGTAATTTTTTTAAATTGGAGAATACACACTTTCTTTGGGAGGTTATGGCAGCTGAAGATGGACTTTGTTTCCTAACTGTAGGCAAAAGGAGGAGATTTGGAGTATGTTCTCTTTTACCAGCACATCACTATGCATCTGTTTTGAGGGGAAAAAATAAAAATTTAAAAAGAAAAAAAGACAAAAAAGACAAAAAAAAAGGACAAAAAAAAAAAAAAAAAAGAAGGAAAAAAAAAACTTCCTGCCTTGAGGAGTCACGCGAGGGGAAAACTGTGCCTGATTTCATTAGGAAATCCATTCTGTTATTTTTTGGTGCTGTTGGCTACTTTATCAAAAACCCTTCAATAGCATCCTTTAAAACAAAACAAAACAAAAAAAAAAAAAAAAAAAAAAGAAAAATGAAAAAAAAAGTGATTGAAGCCATAAGTGCTTCTTTGTCATAGACGTGCAATCTTTCTAACATTCCATTTCCATTCCACTGCTGTTTTTCACACCTTTACACAGTCAAGCATTAATTTTTGTTTTGAATTTGTTTCATTATATGATCACATTTAGAGCCACTAGCAGGTCTGCATATTTCTTTTGAATGTGAAAATGCATTTGCTTTCATCTTGTCTATTTTTTCTCTTCATGTTGTAACAAAAAAAAAAAAAATAAGAAAAAAAAAAATCACACCTTTTGTACATATGCCTGTAAATTTTTTTAAATACTTGAGCCTTTTCTTGGGGTGGGGGGAGGGATGGCAAAGAGACAAGATGAAGAAAAGCCTTACGTTTCACTTTCTTCATCGGTTGGATTGGATGCTTACAGGGTTTTTCTTGTAACATTTATAAGTGCTGCTTACATCACTGAACAACAACAAAAAATAATAATGGAGTAGCTGTTGCCCTTTTCTGGTTGTGTGTACAGTATGTGTGGAATAAAAAAGGGAAAATGTTTTCACAAACTGTTTTGTTTCGTAATTGAATTCAACAATACCGTAGCTACCCATATTGCACTGAGCTTGCCAGTGGTGACTGTCAGGAAAGTCCTATAATACAATTTGTTGGTTGTTGTTGCAGAAGACTGAACTGTTTTGGAATATTTAACAATAACATAAACCGAGTCAAGTGTTTTCAAATGTGGTTGTCTGGTTTTTATGGCCTTGCT
Organism: Calypte anna; assembly: GCF_003957555.1. Taxonomy (NCBI): domain Eukaryota; kingdom Metazoa; phylum Chordata; class Aves; order Apodiformes; family Trochilidae; genus Calypte; species Calypte anna. Next base: position 62,581,484 of record NC_044245.1, read on the forward strand.
GTGTACTTTTCCCTCTTGACAGTAAACTTCTGACTATGGCTTACAGTTTGACATTTAATTTATTAGCGCTGCTCTGCTCTCTTTCCTTGTAAGGAAAGACTTCATGTTGTTTATTGCCAGTTTTTTGTTTACTTTCCAGGTTTGTACTACGAGGTTTAATAATAAAACAAAACTTTTTTGGACATTTTGTCTGTCTCCTGGAAAGTCAGTGAGTAAAGCCAGATCCTTCAAGAACAGTTTCTTTCAAGAGATGCCTTACTAAACTGTAAGTATCTAATGGCACATAGGGAGCTTCTAGTTTATATCCCAGAGAGGGGTCAGGGAGCACTCTGTCAGATAACGAGAGAGCATGGAATCCATAGGGAAAGAGGCCACTTCCCAGCTGGCAAGCAGCAGGAGATGCCTCATTTCCCAACCAGTAGCTTACCAGGGCAGGTCCCTGGAAGGGATCTATGCCACAGCTTATCCTTTTACTTACACTGTTCCTGATTACATTCCTTTCCTCTGTGCATCAAGAGCAGGAGCCAGGAGCCTTCACAAGGGAGAGCAGATCCCTGCAAACAGAGTGTGAGACTTGACAAGAAACAGGAGTTAGAAATGTTCTGACCTCATGTTCAGAGAGAAAAATGACTGCAGAAAAAATAAAAAGATGGCAGTGAGATGATGATGATGATGACTGTAGGGCCTAAGGTTTATAAAATGTATGCATTTAATTTATAATTCATTCAAGTATAATCCCTTAATTTCCTGGCTTGCAGCAGTGTAGTCAAACATGTTACCATGGAAATGTAAATTACACTGGTGCTCAATATAAATAACCATCTTTTTTCTGATCGCTGAATTAATCTCCTCTGTTCACTGTCATGGGTAAATATTTGGGTAATCAAGTAAAAGACATGGTTGGGATAGAAATACTTTTATTTTATAATCTCAAAAGAGGAGTAAGTTTATACAATGCTAAGATACCTGCTCCATGAGGAGTGTAACATTTCAATATGCATCTCTCCTCCTTTTCAATTTCTTTTTTTTTTTTTTTTTCCTTAACACCTATAATAACTAAGTTGGTCCTGAATAAGAAGTGTGAGAAGAGTAGACACTGCTGCATTAGTAGACAAAGGCAGTAGGCAGACAGTAGGTAGTAAAGAGTAGAAAACAACTTTTTGGTTTGTATCCTAAATCTCCAGTTGCAGCAGATGATAACATGCAAGGAACAATTTGGGTTCAGTATTACACATCAAGTCTACATCTTTCCAATCAGCCATTTAAAGGTTAGTGGTCAAAGTAATTTTCCCCTTTAATTCTCTTATACATAGTATATACAATAGTTTTACTGCTCCCCTGAACCCCAAGACTACTGTTAAAGTGTGTGTGCTTTAGGCATTTTTTTTTTCTTTAAAAACCAACCTCCATGTGACTGGCAATTCTGTAAAAAGGCTGCATTACTAAGTAAAAAGATCTGGCTGTTAATGCTCGGTTAGCAAATTGTTACACAGGCAAGCTCTTCATTCACTTGTTCATTCATTCAGAAGTCATTCTTAAAGGATATGGTTTTAAGATTCAAATGGTTTGAGAGTCACTTTCATCACTAACATCTGAAGCACCCTTTCTTTCAGCTACAGCAGCAAGAGCAGTGTCCACTTGAACTTCCTCTTCATCCGACTGAACAACTGGGGACTCTCCTTCACTTGCATCTTGGCTGGCAGAGTCGGTACAGGTGGATGACAGTGAAGACAATTTCTGTCGTAATTCTGACTGGCTTGGAACCTGAAGACTTATCTCATTCATGTAGGTGTTGGAGTCAGGCCCTTATGGTTGGAAACACAACAGCAAAAGTCAGGCTGTGGGTCAGGAAGCTGACTGAGAAGTCAACATATAAACTGAGCTAAAAGTTGGTTAATGAGCTGCATTCGAGCTGTTTTCCATCTTTTACAAAATACCATTAAAAAAAAAAATAAAAATTCTACTTACTTAACTTTATGGACCTTACACAGGTCCATAAAACTGTGAACAAATCTTGGCCTGACCGAACCAGTTCTCTTTGCTGACAGCAAAGTGAAGTGTTATCTTTAAGCCACCTCATTTTCCTGAGAATGAATATTATTGCATATTTTGGGTTGGTACTAGGGTGCGAGCCCCTTTTAAACAACCACAAAACCCCCTTCTGATACAGAGGGTCAGGAACCACAACAGTAAGATTCACACAACTCTGACACTGTAGAGGGAGAGGTGAGTTGCTGCAAGCTTATCAAACCTCTGCATTAAGGTTACAGAGAGTACTAGAACACTGCAGCACTGGTACATTATAGAACAGTCTACATGCATATATATAATAAATGTATATCCATACATACAAACTGTAGTACTTGCATTACAGCACAAAATAATTAATATATCTCTTTCAAAGGCTGGTTAAGTTTTACACTTATTAAGGAGAAAATAACCACACCCAGTACTTTCTACTCTACACTTCTTTAGGTAATCCAGCACACTGTCTGTTGTTAAGACACAAAGCTTCTTGGTCCAACACCTGGCAAAGACCCAGCAAGGGGAAATCAGTCCTAGACTTTGTAATTACTTGCATGCTCAAACAATGATCAACTGTCATAACAGGACTTGGATGCCTACCCAAAACCAGCCATCTGAATTAAGTTTTTGTAATAAAATAGGAAAACCTTTAGTAGTCAAGCGTGCTGTGACTACTTTCCTATGCTTTTCATCTTCACAGCAGGTAACAATCACCTTCTCCACAGAGGGGAAAAAATTACTCCTGGATATTACTAACATTTTTCTCAATAAATCCAAAATATAGGCTAGGGTTTAAGGTATACTGTTTAATCACTGTAACTACTTCTGTAAAAAAGGACTTTTATAAAAAATACTTCAACTTGTATTTTCAAAAGAAATCTAATTATATTTAAAGGAGCCTCACCATCTCCCCCAAGAGAAGTAATTTTGACACATCTGGGAAAAGGCATTTTAGTACTAAACCAAGTTTTTAATTAAGAAAGCACAATTCCCTGGTGGATAAAGCATCCAATATTACTAATTCCCTGCTTAAAGTGGATCCCTCATCATGCTGCAGTGTGCAAAACATAAATATGGTTTTGTTCCTCAGAACACGTAAACAAAAATTTTGATGAAGGTTAATTTAATCCAATTTAACTAACATTGCCACCAGTAAGAAGGCTACATGAAAGAGCTACAGTATCAGAATCACTATTCAGCCACTTCAAGAATATTGTCAGGTTTTAGATATATGAACTGCTGTGCTGAACCATGTCTCTGATACCTCCCGCTGAAATTCTTGCATTATACAACTTCAAAATGCCAATTTCTGAACAAATTCTAAGAAAGAAGTCTTAAAATAAAACTACCACAAACTTTGTTTGATATTTGTTACAATGTCCTTTCTTAACCTTACATTGAGAAAAATGCACCTTAAAAACAGTAACACATCACTTATCCATGCTGTGACAAATGAAGTGTGAGGCTGTAGTACCTAGCTGAAAAAGGAGACAGTCCAGAAACACAGAGTAGTTTTGCACGAAGCTCTCTCTAATGCAACTAAATGGTAATGCTCTGTAAAACACTAATGAAAAATATTCAATCCAGGTAAAGTATAGTGTTTTATGAGATACCATCAGCCATTACATATTAGAGCACTTCCAGTGATTTACTGCTTCATCTCATTACTAGTATCATACCCAGCATGGGAGAAAGCAGATTATTGTCTTCTCCTCCTGAGTTCAGAAAGACATCGAGTGCCTCTTGGTCAGACATGTCCATTAGGTCCATCTGTTCCAGCATGTCCACGTTCACCTCCATGGAAGACATACTGCCAATTGGTTCTGCAGGAAAAACAGCACAGTGAGCAAACAGACTGTCAGCTGCACCACACCAATGCCTAGAGAAGCTTCAGCAGCTGCTGCTACCACTGTGTGTGCATCAGTAACAAATGAATCAGATACGGAAGGAGAGCACTCACGGGAGCTGCTCAGCAGCAATCTCGGCCCCAGTCCAAGAGTACTCTGTGCAATCTTTGCTGTCAAACTAACATCCATTACTTTTTTGTAAAACAAAACATTTTTAGCAGCAACATTTGTAGCAAGAGCAATGTCAGAAATATGCCAGGATGGGGCTCAGGGACAAAGTTCAAAACTTTCCATTCTGTAACACTCCAATCCTCTCAACTGGAAGTCATCTTTTTAGAGAAAAATTAGCAATCATTAAACATCAGTACACAAGGGTACATGAAAATTCAGAAATAAGGATCAATGTTAAGAGGGAGCAGCCATTTTTCTTCTTCAATCAATCCATCAGTCTAATAAATGGCAGTAGGCTTCCATCCTGAGCCTTCTCTCAGTGGATTTCATCTTATTAATTACTCAAGCAAAGTACTTCTTATTGTCAATATACTGACAATTCACAAGGGAATTAAATACTTGGATGAGCACCTTCTCCCTTGAACAATAAGGCATAAGAAGAGAAAAGTAAGTTCAGGGGTACTCAAATTTCTAAGTCTGGTTACTATGTGCAACATCAACTATCAGAATAAACAGCTTAATGGTTTATCTTTATTTAATAATTACACTATTAAAAGTCGTCATATGTGAACTGAGATTAAATCCTATCATTTTTCTACTGATTTTTTCCCAAAATATACTATAGCTGCAGGATCAAATCTTTCATTAAAAAAGTTTCTTTGATATACCATGAGTTCTGCATTATACTGCAGAGCTGAAGTTCAGAAAGTTAGGTATTCTAATCTTCTAACAGCCATGCATCCAGTACTAATTAGCCAGTGATCGTGCCCACTTATAGCCTAAGTGGCGTATATATATATATATATATATATATATATGCACACAGACACAAACATATAAATAAAAGTAGGAGTCTTAACTCAGTTCCTTCCCACACCAAAGGAATTTAAAACTTCCATATCCCACTTCTCAGAAGTCTGTTCTAGCAACCAATCTATAGTATCCTGCAGATGAGTATTTATAGCACTCATGCAGAGAAATTGAAACCTTGGACTGTATTCCCTGCTCTAAGATTACAAAAGATACCAAAACTGATCTTGGAGCAGGGACAGAATCTACATTTTCCCCTGCTACATGAGTTTTGTAACCTCCCACTTGCTTTCTTTCTGGTCCTACATTCCCTAAAGTTTGGCCCAACAGATGGATACCTCCTACACAGAAGTGACTGTAGTCTGGGTCCTTCTTAAGGAGATGCCAGACTTGAGTCATCTTGTAATAAGGAACAGAGTTTAACCTCATCTCCTATGTCCTAAGCACATGCTCTATGTATGTTACATAGACAATGGAAATAGCAATCACCTGGGAACTATTTTGAAATACAACACTGAACTTCTGTGGGCACTTTGCTGAGGCACCTCCTGTCAAGTCACAAACCCAGGCTCTGGAACTCCAGTGGACAGAAGTGGCCACAACCTGAACAGATACGGATGCACTCTGCAGCTGCAGAGAAAAACGCAGTTCCAGGTATACTTCAGTACTCTGCATTTCCTCAGACAACAAGCAGAGAGTCTGTCTGATTTTCTAAGGTATCTAGCTCTCCTGGAACCCAAAGTTTGTTTAAGCAGCTTATCTGAAATTTCAGTTCCACTGAGGAAGAATTGAGACACTGCATTGTTTCACCTATTAGCATTAAAACTGCTGCTGATGCAGAGCCCTCAATTGTGTTTCCCAAGTTGTGAGTTTGTGATTACAAAGGTATTTAAAAACTTGCCTCGCCTCTCTGTTATCTGCAAGTATCCTGTAGAAAGGTATTGCTCCATGTCCTGCTGGAAGGCTTCCTCAAAGAACTTCTGACGTTCCTTTAGCTTCATCTGTTGGGCATGCTCCATATCCAAAACCTTCTGTGCATGTTCAGCATCTAGCTCAGCTGAGCATAAAACAAAGAAAGAAGTAAAATATTGTATGTATATATCCCCAACTCTCAGAATTTAACAGGTACTGAACTAATTCAGCACTGGCAGGCTGTTATTAGAGACTGTTAACACAGGCTGTTACATGAAAGAGGGCTTCTGTGCTTTGCAACTGTATTTTAAAATTGACAGGATAAGCATACTATATTAGTCAGCGTGACCTTGACATTAATATGATGTCATAATTATTTTTCTTGAGGCAAGACAAGATTTCTTGAACTGTATAAACAGCAAGACCCTAAAGCACTGTCCATCAGTAACTGGGACTGCAAAATTCTGCCAAAAAACGTTATCAAATAATGATGGTTCTGCTACTGTATGAACCTAGTGCACACAAAAAAAGTAATACTTTGAATCTACAGGTAGTGCAGGTACACATCCACAGAAGCTGTGAAGGAAGCCTGAGTAGACAGAAGGCAGGTAAAAAGTACTATTTGTAATGACACCACCACACAGTCAATAAAATCAATATACAGGGTCTTCTCTGTATCTACAGCAGCAAAGAACGTGCCAGAAGATGATGATACTGACACCAGGAAAACAGAGCCAACTTCCATGAATTACTAGTATGACACCAAGCAGAAATTGGCAGCTTATATAGCATGACCAAGTGCCGGGTCCTGCACTTTGGCCACAACAACCCCATGCAGCGCTACAGGCTGGGGACAGAGTGGCTGGAGAGCAGCCAGGCAGAAAGGGACCTGGGAGTCTGGATTGACAGGAAGCTGAACATGAGCCAGCAGTGTGCCCAGGTAGCCAAGAAGGCCAATGGCATCCTGGCCTGTATCAGGAACAGCGTGGCCAGCAAGTCCAAAGAAGTGATTCTGCCCCTGTACTCAGCGCTGGTGAGGCCACACCTTGAGTACTGTGTCCAGTTCTGGGCCCCCCAGTTCAGGAAGGATATCGAGGTCCTGGAGCAGGTCCAAAGGAGGGCAACCAGGCTGGTGAAGGGACTCGAGCACAGACCCTATGAGGAGAGGCTGAGGGAGCTGGGGCTGTTCAGCCTGGAGAAGAGGAGGCTCAGGGGAGACCTCATCGCTCTCTACAACTCCCTGAAAGGAGGGTGTAGCCAGAGGGGGGTTGGGCTCTTTTCCCAGGCAACTCTCAGCAAGACAAGAGGGCACGGTCTTAAGTTGTGCCAGGGGAAGTTTAGGTTGGACATTAGAAAGAATTTCTTTACGGAGAGAGTGATCAGACATTGGAATGGGCTGCCCAGGGAAGTGGTGGATTCTCTGTCCCTGGAGATATTTAAAAAGAGACTGGGTGTGGCACTCAGTGCCATGGTCTAGCAACCGCAACGGTGGATCAAGGGTTGGACTTGATGATCTCTGAGGTCCCTTCCAACCCAGCCAATTCTATGATTCTATGTATGTGAATTGGCCTATGGATATCTATGTTGGGTCTCTGGCAGTTCCTCTTTCCTCTTCCAGTTAAAGTAGTATCAGACTGAGTACTGCTGGAAGGGCTCCTTCCCTCCTGTTTTGCTCTACAGGCATTCCTGATTGGCCAGAGGATGTAAAATGAAGAGAACTGTGCTGTTTAGGGAGGAGTAACATCTTCCAGAATCACAGAATAGTCGTGGTTGAAAAGGACCTCTGAGATCACAGGCTCCAACCATACACACAGTCAACAAACAAACAAACAAACAAAATTAAAAAAACCCAAACCAAACAAAATCAATCAAACAAAAACAAAACAAAGAACCAACCAGCCAAACAAACAACAACCCACACACACACAACAAACCCCCTATGTGGTAGTTATTGAAGTACTGACACTAGCCAGACCACTATTAGAATATGCTTTAGAAAAAAATGTTTTTTTAGGGTGAATATATAAACTAGAACCCTTCCTCTCAGAGTTCTCTGTCAATTTTTCTAAACCAGTCTCATGAGTCCTCTGCTTACAAAAAAACCCCCAAAAATAGAATTGCTAGCTTAGATGCTGATGGAAAGGATGGGAGCAGTGAGAAGAGCTGCTGGTCTGGGATTGTTCTACCCATGAAGAGAAGCTGCAACAAATACTGTTGGGCAAAAACATTCCCAGCTTTCACACAACAGACAGGCAGAGGTATCCATACAGATAAATGCTGAAAGTGTGTGAGGTTTTCTAGGACAAGCATCACGTCAGTCTTTCAGAGAAAATCATATGTTAATGATATTTCAGTCGCATTATTGGGTATAATATTTAGTTAAAAATTTAGTACTAGTTTAGTAAGAAAATTCATTAAAAGCATTTACCATTATGAAGATTATTATCCAAATGCAAAAAAGAGTTTTACTAAACCAGACAAAAACATCAGAGAGCAGTAACCACTCTGTTAACTGCATTGGGGTCACAGATAACATACAGAAGCCACTGAGCTGTGACAGTTGCCAAGAGGAGCCATAAAACTGGACTGACATACCAAATATCCATGAAAACATCAGCAAAGAAACTGAAATCTTTTTCTTAAAGAAGATTTCAGATGTAAAATATCAGTATAAAGAAAGAATTTAAGTAAACTCCTTTATATTATCAATTACACTGTAGTGTACAATAACTCTTATATTCCTTAAAGCAACTCTTACTCCAATCCTGTATGATAGGCAATTAAAAATAACATTGTGCATGATGCAGAAATGCTACTGAATTGTAATAATAAAAGCCAGTGGCTCTCACTGCCAACAGAAATATCCTGTATTTCTTATAATATATTCTGACAGTTTTGCACTGTGTATTGGTATTTCAGGTTATTTTTAACCCCAGAACACAGGCAGCATCCAAATAACATATGAGACTGATACAAATTCTTTCTTAGCAGTACTCTCACACTTTTTTTTTTTTTTCCCTAAAACATCCTGTTAACTACTGAAACTGTCACTGGCCAAGGCTAAATGGTAACAGCTGCCAGCTGTGCTAACATGTTCTAAAGAAACTCAAGAAGCACTAGCTAAAGAGTTGTCATAGGCTTGTTCTCTACAGTCTGCTGCAGAGAGTCAACATCAAGCACCTTACTGCATCATTTCATGATCTGCCAGGTACAGTAAAAGTTGCCTGGCTAAGCAAAACCAAACTTATACATTTCGGGTTTCTTTTATTGTCAGAAATGCTGAGATGCTAAGATGCTAAGAAAATCTAGATGGCTAGATGAAGCTCATGTTCAAACCTGAAACAGAAAAGCAGGTACACTGTTTCTTTTACAAAGCTATTCAGAATTATGTTTTCCAGAACCCCAGTGTAGTTTTACATGCTTATGAAACACTGAAATAGAGACAGCACCAAAGGAGTTCTAAGACAGACAGAAGTATCAACCATATTCCATCATACACTGTTTGTGCCCACGTACAAACTTTTCCCAGGAGAAATTCCCACTGAGACCTGGCACGCTTAGAATACTGCTGCATTTTTCCTTTCACCATAAAATTGTAACATCTCTAAATAACTGCACCTACTTCTCAATCATGCTGCTGTGCATGAAAGAAAAAAAGAAGGGGAAAAAAAAAAAAAAAAAGGAAAAACCCTACCAACTACACAGAAAATCCTAATTCACTATTAGATGCAGATTAGAGAAGCTGCCACGATAACCCAAATAAAGACAACTTCAAGCCTACATCAGACACGGCTTTCAGGAGGACAGATCTAAAAGTAGGCAAAATATTTCTTAAAAACTGGAAACTCAGGTGCTGACATACAGCCTTCTGCATCCTTCCCAGGAACAGCCCCACAGCCAGCCCAGAGTTCACCTCCCTGCATCCTGCCTCCTCCAAAGCCCAAGCAGAGGCAGCGCTCCACATCCCAACTTCCCTTTGCTACCAAACCTCATTTTCTCCACACAGCACAGCTGAACCTCGCTCCCTCCCTGGCTTTGCCTCCTTGCAAGCTGCCCACATTTGGACCTCTTACAGCTGCCTGTGGTGGGCACTGGAGCTTGGACATCAGTTCTATCCTGGAGCAGCCTCCGGGTGTGTGCACCCTGCCTGAGCAGCTCTCTGCCCTCACCTCCTCCACCCAGGGGAGGATTTATCAGGAAATTCCAGTGCATGACTCCTGGACTAGAGCTGCTTCTCCTGCTTCTGCCTCTGTGGATCTCATCTGGATCAGCTAATGGGACCTGGAAAGCTCTACCAGTTAATTCCAGTCATTAAATGCACTGCTCTGTGCCCTTAAAAGGTCAGTGAAAAATAATAAATAAAAAAATCAGTGCCCAGAGTGTAGTCCTCAATGCACTGACTTTCCCTATAACCATTTCCCCTCCTTTTATTATTTTTTTTTTCTGAGAAAAAGAATCACCATAGAGCTGTACATATGCCAAAGACTTTGAAATCAAGACAAGACTAGGAGTACAGTATTATTATCTGGTATCCATGTTCTCAGATCTCAATTTACATTTCTCTTTCTGCAGCCACAATCTGTGCTAACCATACACTGTGCTCCTTTAATAAATTTATTAAAGCCAGAACCTCAAGACAGATTTCTTAATTGTTATAAAATATTTTTATTTACAAATGAACTGTATTTCTGGCAATAGTTCCCTCCCATATCTCAAGTGTTTCAACCAGACACTAAAAGAACCCAAACTCCAAATGGACAAATTACAATATCTTATTATCATATGCCTTAAATATTAGGGAGTCCTTCTTTTGGTATCAGTCTTATGTCTGACTGACACTTCCCTCAAATTAAAGTTATGTTGCAGCAGATGAAGTTTTTATCCAACCAACAAGCTAAATGCCCATTTTATACTTTAATCTAAAACATCTTCCAGTTATACACAACAGATTTCCTGATAAAGTATGGCTAAAAAAAACAAACTAGAAAAATTACTTCAAAAAACCTCAGAACACTGATGTTGAGACTGCTTACACATCCCTTACACCTAATGTCAAAAGATGTCAAGTTGACCAAATAGGTGGGGTTTTTGGTGCTTTCATACTGTCAATCAATCAATTTACTTTTCTTCTATTAATTTATGTTACTTTATAGTTCTCATGTGAACTAGAATCCTCTAAACAAGGAAAGACACAGAGCAATAAATAAATAGATGCTTAGACTAAGTGTCCCTCTCCTCCCCACTCTGAAGTTCATGTTTTTTCTAAATTCATCCAACCAGACCATAAAACTTATGCAAGTATTCTCAAGGAAGACTAAAGACATCACAAGCAGCCCTTCATTGAAATCAGTCCAGTTTTTTTTTGGTGTTCCTCCTGTTCTGGGGTGTCCAACAGTGGACACAGCAGGTAGACATGCTAAGAAAGGGAAGAGAATCCCTTCCCTTGATTTCCTTCCTCCGTTCCTCTTCATACAGCTCAGGATGCTGTGGTCTCCCCTGACGCCTGGCAAAATGCTGGCTCTTGCCCAGCTCATTGCCCACGGCACCCCCAGGGCCTTTCCTCGGGGCTGTGCTCTGGTCAGGCTCCAGATGTTCTCTGCTGCAGGGGCTCCTCCTGCCTGTGCACAGGCCTTTCCCTTTGTCCCTGTTGAGCTTCTAAAGGTTTCCATCAGCCCACTCCTCCAGCCTCTTCAGCTCCCTCTGGATGGCAGCCCTGACCTCAGAATATTGGTGGAGCCCCCCCGGGTTTGGTGTCATCTGCAAACTCAGTGAGAGTGCCCTACATAACCTCCCCCAGGGCAGACCAGCCTGCTGCTTCTTCCTGCCCCCAGCTGGGCTGTGACCCATTAACCACTGCCCTCCAACCTCACCAGTTATTTATCCATCTTGTAGCCCATCCATCCAGACTGCAACAGCACAATTCGGCCACAAGAATATTGTGTGTGACTGTCAAAACCTATTAGTAAGCTAAACAACAATCACTGAACAACTGAATGCCTTAAAAATCAGAACAAGAAAACCATAAAAACAGACAATGGAAAAGAGACAGACAGGTAAGTTTTCAAGTGCATCATAACTTGGAAACTTGTACTTGCAGCTGCCTCATTATATACCCTTTTCAGTAAATATATCAAAGCAAGACAAGGCAGTGGGGAGCACTTCAAAGAATGCAGTTCTCAAAAATGTTTAAATTATTCTAGACAAGATTTAGAATACACTTTGATAGTATGAGGGAAGAAGCACCAGAGCACACTTGGCACCGTACTTTGCTGACAAGTGGGGAAAGACTATTGGTAAATCTTAAAAAATAAATTAAATCATTAAAAACTATGTAAATTAAGCGCAGCATCCTTTTTCCAAATAAGAGTGAAAACAAGTGAAAAGTACAAGATTTAGTTGTTTTTAAACTCTGATTTAACACTCTCTTCACAAAGGAATTTTTTTAAACCATAGGTATAGTAAGGTGATTGCAACAAAAAATTAAGTCCTGATTCACTGGAATATGAAGTCAGGTTTTCACTGGACCTCAGTGACAGAAAGGTCATTGCTGTTGGAAAAAAAATACAAATCCTTTCAAATTAGCTCTGTTGTCCAGTGACTCTTGAAAGACGTCATTTTAATGAAAAAATATTTTACTAAAATTAAGATTATAAAAATTCTTTCATTGAAATATTTCTTATTTTAATTAAGTTCTTAAAATTACTATTTATATAAATTGATAATTTCTAACCAGCATTTTTATAAACTGCATCAGAATATGAAAATTGATTACCCCAGAAATAACCTAGTCAAGACATTTTCCCTGTGCAGAGAAATTATTTATTAAGCTGCCCAATTAGTCGTTTCAACAAGTCATCTTATCTTGGAAATTCCCCCTAAACAAGCTGGTTACCTGAGATCTTTGAAAAACACAGGATAAGCTTAAATAATTATCGGAATAAACCACTGAAAATAATCACCTGACTCAGGTTACTAAAGCAGCACCTGGAGGAAGAAGCAGTCTCAGTCCAACTTGACAGGAAACAGCCTGGGAAGAGGCTTCCACTCAACTCCGAACTTTATTTGTCTACCAGGAAATCATCATAATTAAGAGGCACTAAAAATATGCTGTACCAAACAGTAAATCAGGTTCTAAAAATGTAAATACATCCTAGGATAAAAAAAATGTAAAAAATCACAAACTTTATCTGTCACAGTGTGTGAAAATTTAGAACTTGAGAAAATTAGTATCTTTTAGTCCCGTTAACCCAAAATTTAGTACATTTATTGTACTTTCACAGTTTTCTTTAGCTCTCTCATACTTTTTAGAGTGCTGTGAAGTATGACAACTTTTCCTTGCTTCTCCAGATGAGAGTACACCCTATCTATGGAAAGAATCCACTCTTTGTTTGGATTTTTAAACAGTTAATACATCCCACATTGAAATAAATGCAGGGGCAAGCCTTGAGCATCTGAAGTTATACACAACAACTTAAATCCTGCTTTGCCCAAATTTACTTTTTGCAACAAAACAAACAGAACATCCTACAAAGCAGCTATATGCCACATTCTATTCTTTAGATTGCTTTCTCCTTCCTCTATTCTTTGCAAGCTTAAATATTCACCAGGATGAGGACTCCTCTGCAGGATGGCTGCCTGCAGCTGTGTTATGGACTCCTCTTTGAGAATTGGCTCTACTGTGGTTCAGAAACAGTAAGAGTGCTTTGGACCATTTTATTTCTCATTAAAAAAAAACATCCTGAGACCTGAGTATGTTCGCCTACTTATTGACGAATTTTCATGCCTGCAAACGTGGCAATCAGGAGCAATTTTAGAATTGTTTAATTGGTTTTAACCATAATGAAAATCATCATGAATAGACTGTTCTACAGCACAAAAGGATTTTTTTCTCACACTTTTTCCTACCTTCAGATGTGCAAATGCATGTTGTGCAAAGGCTGGTAATGTTACAGCAAAAGCTTTAGGGGTGGAATTCTTTCCTCCAAGAACATATTTGACTACTTCGGGGTTAACAAATCTACGATTCACCACTTTCCTGGTTCTGTATTTAGAGTCCCAAGAACAGTGAGTGACAATATCTGTCTTTTTAGAAGACTGAATTTAGTAATGACTTCATTGGAATAGTCCTCAATTTGCAAAGGACAAGGCCTGTTAGGAAGAGGAAGTAATTCCCACATTCATCCTTTCATTAGATTTCTATACAACTGAAAGAGAAAAAAAGGTGATAAGAGATGGGTAACATTAAGCTGAACCTCCCTAGCAGAGAAAGTAAGTTGAAAATAAGCACTGTGACAAGCACCTGACCTCACATGCTTGCTTCCTGCCTCCCTATAAATCCACCCTGTATGATATTGTAAGAACAATAATTCTTTTAGTAAGCTGTAAAGTATTTATTGTCACAATAAATGAACCTGAAAACATCACACATATCTTCAGTACACATAGTTTTATTTGTGAAGACAATCCAGCTTTAAAATCTAGCCACCCATAATAGAAAATCCCATTATAGAAATCATACTTGCAAATAGTTCAAATGACTCAGCACTAGTCTCTTGTAATGAAAAGCTGTATTTAATGCATACTCTCCAATTACTGATTTTTGTCTTGCTTCAAAATACTCATTTTCAACCAGAAAAGCTAATCAACAATGAATCTAAACCCTAAAGTACTTAAAATAGAAACCACAGCATTACGGTATTCTAATTCAGGTCTGTGGAAGTCCATGAAACTCCCAAATAAGACTAATAACATCCCATCATCTGAGTACAAACTGATCTATCAAACAGCTTAATTACTGTTTTCCATTCCGAGAAGATAACCACCTTTGCTTTGGAACTGGAAGGCTCTCAAAGACAAAGCAAATGGCTTCTGCTGCTCTGTGAGCTGTGATAATCTTAACCTTAGCACAACTCCAAGGTATTTGCCTTCTAGATCAAATTATGTGCATGTGTAGAGACATAAATAAATTACAAGATACTGTTTTGCTGTCACAACTCATTGTGCACATGTTGAAGATGCGGGTTCTGCAACATGGCAAATCAGTCAGCAGGTATCAGCTTTTACTTGTCCTTGCCTTGAGAACACCACCAAACACCAAAATCTTGTTTTGGTCGAACTGTTCTTCACCCAAACTGTAAGCATTTTCAGACACACAGTCCAATAACCTTCCTTGCTTAACTAAATCTTGCCACAAAAAAAAATGAAGGCAAAGAAATTCTTTTCTTTCTTAGTAACGAAAACAAAACAAGGGTTTTAATCCATATATTGTTTTCAGAATAACCAGGTTTTGATCTGAACATGCAATATATACCTCCCTCTCCACAGGGAGGGGTAAGCTCTGCCAAAGAAACCTACAGGCTTCAGAGCCAAAAGGAACGAGCTGCAGATTCAGTCTCCATAGGGTTCAGTCTAATACAAGTTGCTTTATGTAGATAGTGACATATTTTATACTTGAAGAGGGCTTTTTTTTTTTCTTTAGACATACTTTCCTACAAAGCTTAGGTTAACATTAGAAAAGATTGCTCAATCAAGAACATAAAAAACCCCTACCTTTAACAAAAAAATTATGCAACCAGTTGAAAGAGAATTTGATTTTATTCCATATCTTTCACATGGTAAGGCATTCAGTATGCATTATATAAACTGCATTTGATAACAGCTATGGTTTACAAATGCATGGCAAATAAGATGGAACAATGATGAAACTTCAGTGTCCATCAGAACTTTTATTTCTGTTCAATAGTGAAGGAGACCATTTTGCAAATTCAAATTATACTTGAAGCATTTGATGCTAGCAACCGTTTAAAATAATCAGTCCTCTCATCTGAATCACTCATCAAACTGATGTTCTGAAAGCACAAAGCCCATGAGCATTACTGCAATCAACCACAAAATCTCTTTTTTGGTTATCTGCAATGGTTTTCTGTTAAGAGCGTTAGGGCCTCAATACTAAAACTTAAACAGAGCTTTTAACAGAGACTGAATTTCAACCTTTAAACAAGCAACAAACACATCCTTTCTTCCAACAGAACCAGATTCCATGTGCAAAGATGCACATGAGATGCTTAAGGTAAAACATGCATGGCTACCTACTTGGAGTGGGCTCAATCAGTATGAAAAGATCTGCAAAAACAATAAATAGAAGAAAGCATGGGGGTTTGCTTGGTTTTTTTGGTTGTTTAGGGTTTTTGTTTTTTTTTTCATTTTTGTTTTGGTTGGTTGGTTGCTTGGGGTTTTGTTTTTTTGTTTTTTAATTTTTTTAATTTTCTATTTTAAGTATAATAGGGGAAAAATTCTACAAATTAAACCTAAATATCCATAGAACTGTAGGGCTGCCAATGAAATCATTCTCTTCCTCATGTAGCAGCCTGGATTGTTTACAATGTCAAAATTTCATATTTAGCAATATTCTCAAAGGACCATAACCAAATAATTGCATCAGTAGCCCATACAGAATGTTTGAAGTATTTTTTCTTCACAACTTGGTCTATTTTCTCTTCCATTTCTGTCAAGACAACTTCTCCAAAAGAAGCAAAAAAATTGCTATTCATTAATTCTGCTGGGTTTTATTGTTTCAGTCTCAGAGCTAAGAAGAAAAAAGACCATTACAAATCCAGTCCAGTTCAAAGCTGCTCAGTTGAATGTCCTCAAATGAATCACATTACAGACTGTCTTTAGAAATCTTAGTGGTGAGTAAACACTTCTGTCTGACATGATTGGCAAAACAAGATCTGAAGTCCCATACAATCTCTAACAAACCAACATCCAAACCATTACTATAAAATAAAACAAGACAGGAGAAATTTGCTAACAGAGAGCTATTAGGGATGCATTACTAGCTGAGGAATTTCAGAATACATGCAGTCCTGCATATTCATTACACACAGAGATTCGGTTATGACAGAGCAGTTTATTTTGAAGAAATACCTGTTTCTTCTCAAATGCAAAACAAAGATGCCATCATTACTTTTTAAAATTGAACATGTAACAGTGCTACTTACTAGTTAAGATCATTTGCAATATTAGCAGTGACACATCTTTTCCAGACTCTTGACGATACCGTAAAACAGATCTCTTCAAAACTACATTATAATATTCTCTTACAAAAGTGTTGATCAATTAATGAGTTGCTTTTAAACTTAGCCAAATGGACACTCACAACTATGCAGGCTGTCTTTCTAAGAAAAAGACAACCAAATAAAAAATCATGCTAAATTGCAAACAGAACAGTGTAGTTGAACAGAAAAGCAAAAATTTCAAAATATATTATTATATTTTCATAGTTAAAATTCCTTGTTTTCTATTATGGAAAAGCATTATATGACAAGAAACAGAGCACCTTAATATAAGTACAGAAATATATATCAGTGTGGTTTTTTTCAATTAATATTTATATTTTAAAAAACAAAATGGCTTATATAAAAAGGGTTGAGTTAGGGCATGAACTGTGATTCAAAGTTAAGGCACTTTTCAGTAGAAAAAGGATATCAAGTTTTAAATTTTTAATTAAATATTTTGTTTTCTTCCGTGCATCTAGGTTTCATACACTCAAAAGCATTCCACTTGCCTATTGATTTTATTTTTTAGAGAAAAATAAATGGTTATAGCTCATAAATAACAAACCTTAAGAAAAAATGCAGCCCAGAAAAAACTCTCAACTTGCAAAAATCCCAGATCAATTGTGAGGATAATTTTTTTTTAATGAGCTTGAGAAATCTTTTTGGAGAAAAAAAAAGCATCTTGAACAATGATCTGCTCCAACTGGCTTGCTGATTTACTTGTGTGCCATCTTCTAACAGAATTGTTCTGAACTGTTCAAACTTGCAACTTTAAATATTGAAGAGCAAATGAAGGTCATCATTATATATAGTGTCAAAGCCCTTTCAAAATTTTACTGGTAATTTGTAACAGTTTCTGCAACTTTGCTATGCCTTTTTTTTAAAAAAAGCATTTAAGGACAAACCTGGAAGAGCAACTTGCCACAGGCAGATAGCAAAAAACCCAAACCCCTACCTTCATTACATGTCTCTATAATAGGAGGGTCTGGCTGGGTTTACTTTTTTGTTTTGTTTAATCCTGAGTAAAGTCTCAATGCTTTACATCTTCCACAATTTCTGTATTTTGTATGGTAGCCAGTATTTGCTACTAATAGTAAGGGAAGCTACCAGATCACAACATATCAGTATTTTTCACATTTGTATGCTGACATTCAAGTTTCTACCATGCTTATTCTTTAAAGACAACCAGACTAAAACAGCACATCAGTGTTGGCAAAGTTGAGGGTGACTACCATTCCCTCAAAGTACAAAACTGATTTTATGGTAGTAGATCAAATTGACACCACACCAAGGAAGCACTGGTGGCTGAGCACAAAAGTCTTAGTCCTGCTAGACAAAAAAATTCAGAAGAAGAAACCTTTCTGTTGGGTTTTATTTGTTTTTGTTTTTTTTTAACGAGGATCATCCATCATCTCTCCTCCAGCAGAATGGACATCAGGTGTAAAACCAACAGCCACCACATTGTCAGCTCCAGCTAACACCATAATGGCACCTGTGCTCACTTTTGATGTAGATCAAAACCATTTTTTAAGCTTTGCCATTGATTTATCAACAGCATCATGAGATGTGAAGGAACAGAATAATGTTCATCTCTGCTCCTACCGGTTTATCTTGCAGCTACAGGTAAATTGCTTTCTAAATTTTGTTATTCAAATCAGTCAAACTGATTTAGGTGACTACATTCATCTATTATGCTAGGCTGGTTTAAAAAAACTGCAAAAAATCCAGCAAATCTTCCTCCCGTTTGCAAGACGATATCTTTAGATTAATAGATTACTTTAATTAACTGAGATTAATAGACTAATTCATCATGATTAAATACAGCTAGGCAAGTTTCACAGGTTAACATAACTAACTAGGTGATCTGTACTCTCACACAAAGAGCGTAATTAACAGGTGAGATTTTTTCCTTATTTAGTGTTCACAGTTCCACATTTGCTTCTTCTTCGGAGAAATCATTATTGCTAAAGCAATAAAAGACTTATCAGGTGTTGGGCAGTTGCTTAGCCCAACACCTCAATGCATGTATAACAAAAAGAGAGACACACAGCAAACTAGAGAGAGGATGGAGCAGATGCATCAGTGGAGCACTAAACAAGAGAGAAACATGAAAGGAAAGGAGACACTAAGTAAGAGAAATGAAGATGGGAAAAGGGTGGAGGGAAAAGGGCAACTGGCAACTCAGATTGTTGACCAAAGCTTATAAATAAGATACGGCCCTTTATTCTCTATTTCTCCAGTCTGGTAGAGATTAAACAAGTTGTGAGGAGAAAAACAATACTAACCAGGAGAAAGAAATTTAAAACAGAGACACAGAAGACCTGGCCATATTGAAACCAAACACCAAGAACAAAGTCACTGCAATAAAATCATCTGTTACCAAAGAAATACACACCACTGAAGATACTCTGCAAGACAGAAAAACCCAAGAGACTGTTGGAACAATTACAAGTGAGAGAGAATGCACATCCTGTCTGACCATCAATGACTAAACCCAACACCTATAGTAAAAACAACTGACAGATGACACCCAGGATACAGTATCTTGTTCAGGCAAACAAAGAAAACCCACCTGAAGGATGCACAGACATCAAAGTGACAGTGAAGAGTGAATAAAAGAAATTCAGGAAGCTGATAAAAGCACTCAAAAGGGGGAAGGGAAGAAAGAAGGTGGCTGACTGAAGAGGGAAGTAAATATAATTAGGACTACAAAACATGTAAAATAACACTTCCTATGAAGTAAATCCTTTCCATATATGCAGCTATTTAAAATCTCTCTCTCATCCTTTCTCCCTGTTTTGTTCCAGTGCATAGATGCCATGCAAATCTTCAGCATCTCCTGCCATCTCATGGGACAGCAAGCACTTCTTTGTGCCTGTGCTGCAATACATTATAAAATGCAGAATTCTTCTGACATCAGTACCAATCAACTTTCACCATTTGTATGCAGTTTAAAAACCTTCATCTTTAGATGAATACTTGACTTAGACGAGATAGAATACTTGATAGATACAAGACAGATACAGGAAGATTTACAATCTTTTCTTTAGTTCCTGAACATGTATAAGGCCCTCCTAATCTAATTTTAAATATTAAATACTTATATATTTAATATTTATATATCTTATACATTTTTAATATTATTTTAGCAGTAATTAGTCATGAGTACTTTAAATCTCACAACATGCATGCACATTTCCTGCATGGTACAAACATGCAGTTGATTTCTGAAAGGCCTAGATAACTTAACTAGTACTCTGTTTCCCTGAACAGCACCTCTGTGCACTAGGTGCCATTTTCCAAAGCAATGACAATCACATGCTATAACTTTACAACAGGTATTTCTACCCATAGCTGTAGCAATTCAAAAAGCCCCAACAGAACTGCACCGTGATTCTGGAAAAGAAAGAACTGTTGAGTTTTAAAGCACTGAGATAAACTGGGAACAGAGGTGTACTCACTTGACTCAGTGGCCAATTTTTCCTCAGTTTCATGTCTAAGCTTGCATAATGTGCCTCACAGAAGCTGAACACCCACTACTTTTAGAGAAGGGTATCATTAGAACACAATATGGCCTTTATTAAATATGAATTATTTGTTCATAACACATTTGGCATGACAGTGGGAAAACAATGCCTTCAGGCCACCATTACATCCGCCCTGTTTCCTTCTCTTTCTTCCCGTCATCATACATCTGCTTTGTCAGCTCCAACAGCATCCAATTTCCATGGGCAAAGAGATTTATTCCCTTCTTTTTACAGCTACTGACAGTATTTTTATTTAACACTAACATAGAAATAAAATTATGAAGTTTATGGAATTTAAGCTTTCAAGAGGGATGGAAATCACCTCTTAGCTGCTGCTGTAGACTCCAGTAGATGACACTGCAATAGATTTCACTGCCTTCACAGAGGGAAAACTTAGTTCTTGGCCATGAAGACTAAAACATATTTTTTAACTAAAAGATTAAATCTGAAGGAAGAAGGTTACAAATAATATTATGGGATCTAAATATTTGATACCCAGACTTTGGGATACCTTTCAAAACACAAATAAGATAAGCAAGATGGGATAGTGAAGGGCACTCAAAGAACAAACTCCTGACAAGACTAACAAAGCAACAGTATGACCTGTTGTGGGTCTTGGCTAACAACAGACCTTTGGAACATGAAGATCATCACAGCTATGAGTTCTTCCATCAGAAACACAGCAGGAAGAGCATACGGTACAGCAATCACCCTCAATATTGGTTCCTGAATATACTGGACATTATAAACATGACCTGATGTGAGGGTGGGAATCCACCAAGAAATACCTGGGGGGGCATTCCTTGTTCTATTGTACAAGTATTTTCATTCCAGGGTTCAAAGAATGATATAACAAGGTGTTCAGCAAGTGTTGAACTTCAACCTATTGAGATTCTCTTACAAACTATTAAATCTATTCATAATAGTGACTATGTAAAGCTAACAAGAACTGAAGAATGCATAAGGAATCAACGTAACATCATTATTATAATTTTATGCTCTTTAAAACTGTACATGTTTGGTAAAAAGCCTCCTATTTTGAAATATACTTGCTGATATTATTCCTTTAAAACTATTTTTCATGCGTCTCTTATTTATTAAACCAGTTCCCTTGACAATACATGTGTTTATATATGCAGTAAATACAGCATGAACATCAAATATTGGTTGCATCACACAAAAATAAAGCAAACAAACAAACAAAAAAGAGACAAACAATAAAGCACTGAAATTCTTGTCCAGAAGGAAGAGAAAAAGCACTAAGTCTTGATAATACATCAAAGCTATATTTTCAAAATAAATTTGGTAAATTCAGAGCATTATTCAAGAAAGTGGTAAGTTCTTCGCAGCCAACCATATCATACAAGATTATAGGGTTTTTATGAAGCACTAATCAGTTCCTTTCTTTCACTCAAAAATCCAAACTACCAGTTCCTTGTAAAATGCTAGTTTGTCTATATATATTCAGAACAAGGGATTTTTTACATCTTTAGTATGTTTTAAATAATATATTTATATATTTATTTCACTGATTTATTTTTATGAAAACCCCCTAAGTCAATTTTAATAAAGATAGACCTATAAGTGCACACTTAAGTACAAATGCATTGTACCCAATGTATTGCAAATAATTTCACATATGAACACCATAAATATTAGAGGACTAGAATGAATTGCATTTTGCTGAGGAAGTTTACAAAGCAGCAGTTTCCACTTATCATTCAAAATAGGTCAGAAATTATATACTTGCATTACAATCAATTTTTTTTTAGGTGAAAACTGTAATCATATCAGCAAATATTAAAGATTTATGGCCTGCTTTTTCAGTTGAATGATGATCCTCAGCGTAGGGGAAAAAATATCAGAAAAAAGCCTGCTAGAAACTGCATTTTATAAGCATGCTCATATAGTAATCTATGTAAAAATGAAACAAGGAAATGCCATTCTTAAACCTGGAGGTAAAATATCTGTTTAAAAACGAACAAGCCTACAATAGTATGGATCACATCTCATGATCCCATAATTTGGAAATACCTCTTGTGATCAGATTTAGGATAGTGAGTTCTGCTTACATTTAAAGTAAGACTTCCATATAGGGCATTTCACAATTAATTTTGTTTTAAATATTCTTCAAAAGTCCTAGGTAGCTGACAGGTTTTGCCCTTCACCTTATTCACCTATAGGAACAGATATTACAGATTTCAGAGAAAGGTAGCAACTAGTCAAACTGCATTATTGGAAGCATAAGATCCAGTGAGTCACTGAGGTGACACAGCAAATGAATACCACTACCTTCCTGCCTTGCAAAATATTCTAGCTCTCAACTACACAGTCATTATGAATGGTGTCTTTGTTTCAATGCTAGGTGAAAAAAAAAAATTTAAAATGGGAATAACTGTTGTAGCCCAGAAGCTGAGTTAACCTTCTCATTCAAGAAGAGATCTGGAGGTCAGAGCTGAAGTTTATCAGATCAGGCAGCACTAAGATGCCATCTGCACTTTTACTGCCCCTGCTGCACTCATCCTGAACATGAATGTGAAACTCAGGTTCATCACAGAATCATTCTGGTTGGAAAAGAATTTAAAATCATTAACCTAGCACTGCCAAGTACACCACTAAGCCATGTCCCTCAGCACCACATATACACATCTTTTAAATACCTCCCGGGATGATGACTTCACCACTTCTCTGGGCAGCCTGTTCCAGCTCCTGACAACCCTTTTGATGACAAATTTTCCCTAATACTCAACCTAAACCTCCTCTGACACAGCCTGAGGACATTTCCTCTTGTTCTCTATCACTTTCTGCTTGAGAGAAGAGACCGACCCTCACCTCACTACAACGTCCTTTCAAGGTAGTAAGGTCTCCCCTCAGTCTCCTTTTCTTCAGGCTAAAAATCTCCATTTCTGCTCCTTCTAAGACTTGTGCTCTAGACCCTTCACCAACTTGGTTGCCCTTCTCTGGACATGCTCCAGCACCTCAATGTTCTTCTTGTAGAGAAAGGCCCAAAACTCAACACAGTACTCAAGGTACAGCCTCACCAGTACCAAGTACAGGGGAATGAGCACTTTCAGCTCACTTTGAGAGTTCTGTAAAGAAATGAAATACAAAGTCTTGCAGTAATTCACTTTGCAAGTGTGATGCAGACTGGATTGCACCCAGCCAAGAGATAACAGTACAAAAGAACAATGTGAAGTATCTGAACTATAAGATATAAAAGAGCTATAATAAGAAGTAGTCATGAAAAATACTTCTGTTGGTATACACGCTTTTTAACTTGCAGAATTAAAAAATGTCAGTATGAACTTGGAGCCTCCTGAAGTGTAAGACTCCTAAGAGAAACAAAATACTTGTCCAATATAGTCTTAAAAAAGTCACAGCACAAAGAATTCTTAAAATAGAAGCTTGCAAAGCGCATTATATTGTCAGAGCAAATCTGTCTCCATCCCACTAGAGATGCTAGCTCAGTGATCCACGTATCTTTTAAGGCAAAAAGTGTCCTAGTACCACTGGCTTGTGGGCTTTAATGCAACGTTCTGGCAGTTGTCCAAGACTCTGGAAAGGAAGGCACACAGCTTTTCACATTTTCTTTTTAGGTCATGACATAAGAGATCACACTGATGTCCACTAATGCTCCATTTAAAAACGCAGAAGGAAGTCAGCAACTCATACTGGCAGAAAAAAGGAAGGCACTTCCAAAAAACAATGCTACACTGTACAGAAATTCCATGTTTACTCAAGTTATCCAGCACTTTTCACAGAGCTTAGTGGAACATAAAACTGAGAAAATATCACAAACAACATGGAACTGAAAAGTATGGGTAAGCCAGCATTACCTTTAGTTCAAAGTAACGAAGCAATCCTAGCAAATATGTTTTTGAATTTAACAGGGAAATCAAAAACATCAGACATACTGTTATTGAATTTTATCCTCTTTCCTATGCTTAGAATATGAAATGCCACATTCCTCACAGAAATGACCAGACTGAGTTAGAGATCAGAGAATTTTAAAGTTAGTAAGTGGTATTTGGAGCTTTTGTCATCTGTGAAGGAATCCAAATTGGGATTGGGACTTCGGATGTGGTCAAGTCTTCTAGCAATGATAAAACCAGAAATCTCTCCCTCATTTTTCTCAGACTTGTCCTTTTTGGACAGTTAACAGTTACATACAATCTTGTGGCTTTATATAGAACTCCTTACAGTAGCCCTTGCCAGCAGCCAGATGCCATGTTGCCTTCTATATCAAAATAGCAACTAAGAATGATGGGTAAGGACATCACTGAAACAG
Source organism: Calypte anna (assembly GCF_003957555.1). Taxonomy (NCBI): domain Eukaryota; kingdom Metazoa; phylum Chordata; class Aves; order Apodiformes; family Trochilidae; genus Calypte; species Calypte anna. The sequence goes on from NC_044245.1 coordinate 62,606,121, forward strand.
AGATCCAATTAAAGGAATATGGCAAAACTGACATTTATGTAGACAACAAAAATCTCAGGTTAGTCACCAGTGACTGAATTTATACCACAGAGCTATTAATTCTCACTTTCTGCAGACAAAGGAGCAGCAGTTAACAAGAAACTCACAAAACCAACAGCTTATGAAACAAACTTTTCTGCCCAACAGACTTCAGTAGAAGTTCAAATACTCCTATATTTTTTCCTCCCCAATAATTTGATGACCAGGGTAAGTCAGAAAAATACTGACGCTAAACAAAATAAAAGATTGAAGCGTATCACAGCACAGGCAGACAGTATTTTCAGTGCTTATAGGATTTTTAAAAGCCTCTTTGCTGATTTAATACTAGAATAGTTTAACACAATTAGCAATTAGCTGGAGGCACACTTATTACTACAAAACAAAGCTCCCAAACCATTCCACCCCAATACACCATGATCCTTCAGGAATTTTTCTCTTTCTCTCTTTTTTTTTTTTTAAATGGTAATTCCTTCAATATGTTTACACATAGAAGTCTCTTTTCCCCCTCCATGAAGCAAGACAAGTTATGAAACAAGCTTTCTTTTCAATCACTTCTCTAACACCTCATTTGCAGCTATCCACTGGATATCTCATGATTGATCCATCCCTGGATATTCTTTACCCTGTTCACACTTGAATTAATCTTAATAATTAATTTCTCAAGTGAGTCTTTATGATAGAAATTTTATCCTCATAAATAATATCTGCTCAATAATCTGTCAATGGAAGAACTTTCTGGCACAAAACCTTAATAGTAACATTACCAAATACCAAAATAAAGACCAGTAACAACAATATCTATTACTAGTATATTCTGCATGTGCTCAACACTTAACACTGATCCTTGTGCTGCTGCCTGAACAATATACAAAATCTTCAAGTTAAAACTGAATTAGACCTAATAAATATTTCTCAAAGGCTAATGTTAGAGTCATATATCCAATGTGTATCTTACTTGGGCATAAGAATAATACTTTGCTTACAGAAGCATAGTGGACTATTTCTTTCATTCAAAAAGCACTTATTTTTAAAGTAACTTAAAATGCAAATGTATTATTATTATTATTACTATTATCATCTCTTCAGGTGAAATTCTGAACTTTCAAGGACTGAAAAGAATGCTGCTTTTTCTGAGTCATTTATGGAGTTTTAAATAATACATAAAGAATACCTTTAGACATTGTCTTGCATTTTACAATTTTCCTTCTAAAATAATTGACTTTTTTGTCTCAAAACCCCTCAAAGCTTCCAAATTTCTATCAGATAGGACTAAAATATATTAGTTATATAAATCTCTTCTTTTTTCTCTGTTGTTGTACACCTATTTCGCAATTCTTCCACGTGCCAAATTCATTTTCACTTCATTAATATTAAAGCAATTAGATTGAATAATCACTAATATGTAGGAGAAGTCTTCAATAGCACAAAAGCACACTGAACTCTGTGTAGTAACAGCAAGAGGGAGAGAAATAAGTACCCCTGCCAGACTTCTTCCCATCCTGTAACTAGTATAAGTTTTCATACCAGTTGTGGTTCCTCAAATGTGCAGAAATCAAGGACTCCGCTTTCTGTTCTGTCAGCCTTCCTACAGCTTTGCATCCAAAACATATTTGGGAGTGATGAGGACCAGATATTAAATGACTGGGAGCACAACACTAAGTATGGACCAACAAGCAAAGAAGTGAAAATGCATATGTCACCCATACCCTTAATGTGAATCGTCTTCCTTCAGTCTCACGGGTTTGTGGAGACAGAAGCTGAAGCTGCAGGCCCTTCCTTAGGACTCTGCTGCTCTCCAGCACATACCAGGATCTACCCTGCATGTAAGACTAATCACACCAACAACTAAATAGAGCTCCTTAAAACAAAAGTAATAAGCTCAACCTTCTAATTCTGCTGTACAGTTAAACAGACTCCAAAAAATATAACATTATACCTATGATTAAGGCTTAGGACAGTTGGGCTGCAAAGCTGCAATTCCCACATCACTGGCAAGCCACAAAACTCAAGCTTATCAAGTACCACCAGATCCATTTCCTATCCATGTGAATGCACTAGATAACTGAAAATATATCAGGACGGGCTTCAGTGTTTCTTCTAAGTGTGGGTTTTTCACTTTTATGTTCAATAACCAGAGAAGAGATAATAAATCTATGAGGATTTAAGATTATGATCCAAGTTAAAACCTTTCTGAGCCAATGGACTCGTTGGTTTGTGAGGTCTGGGGTGGTTAAATAACCATCTAATTAAGCCAGAAACTTATTCCTATAAATCGCACCATTTCTGTTTAATTTAAAATGAGACACAGCGAACCACATTTTGATCAAGTCTCATTTATATAGTGTCAAAATAGCATTAGTTGGCTTCTACATAAAAGGAAGAAAAGGCTGAGTGACAACTCCACATGATTTTCATTTCATCTTAATCCATGGAGTACCCCAAGTGATTAACAATGAAACAATGCATTCAGTTAGTCAAAACTGCCTCTTAGTCTCTTTCAGCCTTAACTCATATACTCTATTAGAAATACACAATTTAGAAGTATTACATAAATACATAAATGTATTACTGATTTTTTTAATAGTGCCTTTTTAAAGTATTTTGTTATTTTCATTATTCAATGCCAGCTTCCAATATAATATCGTTTCACCTGTTCAGTTAAAACAAATCACAAAAAGGACACCAACCTACCTACAACAATGAATTATGTTTATACAGTTTCAGCTTTAATGTCTTGATACACTTTAACATGGCATACCTAACACTTGTAAATAAAAAGGGTAGAAATTTTTACCAGAATAACCACATATTTGTTCCATATACTGACCAGGAATGCAGAAACATTCAGAATTCCCACATGCACACCTCAGCCATCCGCCCTTTCTATCTGCATTGCTAAAACCTGAGCAGAAGAAGTAGATAAATAACACACTGCTGTGAAAGGTGGGACCAAGATTTTATGTGAAGACATTGTATAAAGGAGGAATAAATTACTTCTACTGCAGCTCTTAAAACAACTCTAGTATTTCTGGACACCATAAGGACCAAAATAGTACCACATTTCTACAATAAAATACAGTACAATATAGAAAGAAATAACACCATGTGGAGAAATATAAAAAGCAAATCTATTTCTGTACATTTATTTAGCTACAAATTAAACTGATCAAAAGCCTACACTTACATTTACATTTCAAACACACAATAAAATAGAAGGTGAATGTCAAAAGAGAAAATACTGTCATTACAAAACTGTTCAAAAATCCATTTGCACCAAGATGCAGTGACAGGCCACAAGAGCCTACAGCATTCAGTCTTTCAGCACCCCAAAAAGCATTGCATCTGATCTTGCTAGGGAGAAGCAATCTTTTTAAAAGAAGAAAGATGAGTATTTCTTAATTTCTTACCAACCTCAGCCTATATAGATGCTAAGAAAACAGACGACCATAAAAATACAATAGGGATTCTTTAGTTTTGTGTTACTGTTTTCTGTCATCAATCTAAAGAAAAAAAAATGTTATTAAACCATTGGAATACTGGTTACTATAGAGGTGGTAACCTTCCCAAAACCCATGTTGATACTAAAGCTTCTACTTACGGCTTCCTCTTCCCCAGCAGTAGTTGGAGGACTGATACTGCTGAAGCTCACATTTCAGAAGCAGTCTCCAAATCCATATTCTGATCCTTATAAAAGTGTAATTTCAAGTTTGGTCCTCCCCCCCCCTGCCAAAATAGCCATTCTGTTCTACAGGATATGATTGCAAATATGGAAATGAAGAAAGATTCACAGCTGTGCTCCCAGTTCAACATTCTCCCATTTCAATTTCAGGAAATAACAAGAAACAACTTTTGTCTGTATATACAAAGTAGTTAAGGATTCAAAATTGATTATATCAGTAGTATATATATTGCTTGCAAAACTGACAATTTTGAGTGCAGAGTGGCCACATTTAGCATAATTTAGCACAGAGGATAATTTCTGCCACCTTTAAGTAAACTGTCAACTATTCTGTCTAGATTTATAGAAAAAACTGTGTAAAGAGTTCTCCCATATGAGATCAATTTTTTAAAACAGAATATTCAGTTTTACTTGACTTTTTTATTTAATATGAACATCAGCAGTCAGAATTAGAACTCACTGGTAGAGTCTTGATAAAATTATGTTCCAACAGGCTATTAACATAAAATAATAATTCAATTTACTTTAATCTTTTGGTTCCGGACACCAACTAAAAAAATCCACAGGAATGCTACCAGAAAAAAAGCTCTTTCAGTGGTTATATAAAAGAGCATAAGAAGTATCAGAGTACAAATCTACATCCTATTCCCATTTCAATGTATAGTCCTAAATATAATTAGCTACAAATTAAGAATATAAAACGTTATCAATTGCACTATTAAGAACATGTTTCATCTGACATGGGGTGCTCATATTGGTGTAAATAACACTAATTGCTTCATTTAAAAATGTATTATTTTCTCATTTACTCATTCAACCAAGAACTGACATGATTGCATCTATACTTGTGAAAAAATTTTCAGTGATTATATAAAAGAATGTATCAAGAATCAGAGTAGAAACCTACATCTATTTCAATTAATGTACAGTTCTTCACATCGTTAGTTAAAAATTAACAGCATAAAAATATTATCAATTGCATTAAGAACATTGTTTCATATAACATACAGTGCTTATATTGATATAAATATTACTGATTGGTTTATTTAAAATTTTATGGGTTTATCATTATTTTATAAGGAGCAAACTAAGAAACAGCATGACTGCAGCTATACTAATGAATTCAGTGCTCTAATTTTTTATATTAGGCTTTTATCTTCAGATAATAATTCTGTCTCCCCTCATCCTCTTAAATCACCCCACCCTTAAACAACTCTGCCTGAATTTTAGCTAACAAGGTATCTGTGCATTTGTATTCTTTTACTAATTGTGGTTAATATTACCTCAGCAATAATGCTAAGTGGCAGACAAAAGCAAAGCAATAAACAAAAGCTCTGACAAAACAGACTGTAAGTCTCTATTCCTTTCAAATCTGCTAAATCAAGTTGGTAATTAATCTCTCATTCATAGTACACTCTTTCCATATCAGGAAATGGTGATAACTGAGGTAATTAATTAAGCTAACTTTAATTTGATTTTGCATTTTACATTAGCTTGATAAATTAAGCTGACAAATAATAAAGATAATAATAAAGTTCCACCTACATGAATTCTTCTGAGGATTCTCAGTGGCTCTCGGAGATGACATGGCAGTAAGAAATGAGTGAGTAAAAAGAAACCCAGTACTGGTCAAGTGCAAGCTCCAGTTACCAAGCAGCTTCTCTGATGTGCATCTTCATTGATGCAGAACAAAGCCCGATGCTAAAGGCTGCTTTTTCAAGGCAGTAATACCACGAGTGCCAGTTTCCAAAGGGTCAGTCACAGACAGATGCATACACATGGATACTTCAACTCAGCGCCTTTCCAGAACCTGAACACAAGCGGCCAGCAGCTGGGCTGTACCAGAAATACACGCATGTATTTGGGAAGCTACCACATGCTGCTAAGTAAAGGGGTGCTAGAAAGAGAGAAATCTTCCCAGCGGGTTATAATCCGATTACATGCAGTTACAGCATGTGTTTATTTGGCAGAGAGCTGGGAGCGTTTGAAAATCATTGAGAAGCAAGGAAAGGGTACAGAAAGGTTCTGAATTCTTTTTTTATTAGGTGATGTTCACAAGACTCACCCCTCAAAGTCTTTTTCCTTGGCATGGATTAGCTCAGATACCCCAGAAACTAGATTACATACTATTCTTACTTCCCACATAAAACATTAAAAACCTTGGATATGATTTTAAAATAAATTAGGAGCAGTCTTCTCTACTGAAGGCTGATTTTTGTGCAATACATCTCCATACTACATTTGCATCAGAAAATCAAAACCTGGTTATACAGTTAAAAAAATTACAGAAAGAAGCATGTGACCAGGAATCCTTGGTTTTGGTGATGCTGCAGTTACACAACAGTGCATTTATGTTTCAGAAATTGTAAGGCATTGATCAGAATTCAGAATACTGGCACGTGTTAGGAGGGTGTGCAGTGCTGCCAGAAACCATGATAGCCATAACAGTTCCTTCCTTTTACTTAAAAAGATCACATTTTAAAAAGCTCCTTGATGACAATTTTCAACACACAGCATACAGACAAAAGTGAATTATGTAACAAGTACTGCTCCACTCATCAGCATTAGAGGAAAAATTACCAAGAACATGTGGGCCTACAAAACTCGGTTTTATTTTACTGCTGAAAACAACACCAAAAATATCTATGAGAAAGATTAAAAGAATATCGATAAGCACGAGATAATCCAGCTTCAGTCTGGACTCCAGTAATTAAAGGATAAATTCAGCTACAGTTGCAGACAAAACAGGCTTCTTTCTACTTTTTTCCACATCACAATCATCTAAACATTAGAGATAATTAAAATATTACACCTTTAAATGAGGTCTTTTGTACACAAACCGAGTATGCCAGGACTTAAGTTCCCATGAAATTTTTTCCAAATTCTCCACATGGTTAGCTATTCACTCTGACAATAGCCACAAAAAATCTCTATTGTCACACTGGTCCCCTCCACTCCTCACAAACCCAGGATTCTGCAAGGCTGACCTCAGTGTAAGGCCAACCCCTACTGCAGCCAAGAGGAGCTGTACCTGCACATCTAAGAGCCATCTTATTTTTAGCCGCAGTGATGTCAAAATTGTGATATATCTGACCTCTGAAAGAGCTTCTGACTTACTGCAGCACTAGACTGCAAAAAGAATAGGACTCAAGGAGAAAGAGATAGCTACATAAATGAATCACTATTAAAATTTGTGGGAGAATAAACCAGCTTACTCAACATAATAAGCAACATCAGACAGGATGAAAAAGCATAAGACTGCCACATTACAAAGCCACATGTTTCTCTGAAAGTATGTGTAGATGAAGCAAAAATTTAAAAAAAGAAAGAAGCATCCCTACCTTCCAATCTATGCCCCAGTCAGAATTAGCATTATAAACCTGATAAAAACTAGGTGTCAGAAGTATCTGTAATAGTAGAATTCTGTGTGTTGTATCAATATTCTACTACCAGGTAATAGCCATCTTATAAAATCCTGAAATCTTTTCCAGTCAGTCAGAACTTCACTAGTCTGCTACAACATCTTAAGAATTATGGATAGTAGCTTAAGCAACTTCATCCACCAGTTCCCTCAGGATCCACAAATGCAACTCACTGTTCTCTTTTAGGTTTCCTCAGATGGAACCTGATTGACCCCTAGGAGTGGGTGATTCTTCATTCTCCCAGTCCCTGCCTTTGCCTTCTGTGACTTGGGCAGTGTGGCCTGAGCACCTGTCAGTGAAGACTGAGGCAAAGAAGTCTCCGAGTACCCCAGCCTTCTCCATATTCCAGGCAACCAGGTCTCCCACTTCCTTCTGGAGAGGGCCCATATTTTACCTAGTCCTCCTGTTATCACCAACAAACCTGTATGTGAATTTACTTGGCTTTCACTTAGGTTTCATCTAGAAAGTGCCCAAGTCTCAAATGCTCACTTTATTGAGAGAATGGTTATGAAAGGCTGGATGGGAAAGACACTGGTAACACACATTGTTAACTAGAATTCTATCAGAATATTTTCAGCTCATAGAAAACTAACAAAACACCCAGAATCCTTAACCTACTTGAAATTTTAACTCTGTCTTAGCTTTATTATAATAGAATTAGACAATTGTTTCTCAACTGTGTTCTGGTATGAGAAAATACATTTTTCTTTTACATCTGTGCTACCAGGTTTAAATATTTTATGTTTTGACCACAGTCACCTAAATGAATTCTAAAACAATCAGGAGACACTCAGAGCAGAAACACTGCCTGTCTCTCACAGAATGTTTTGGGAGACACACAAACAACCAAAGACACACTCCCTCCCCTACTCAAATGAGTAATTGAAATGCAAAATCACAATATACAATATTAAATTAGAACTGCCACTATTAGCTAGCTGGATTATGGACACAATTTAGCCAAAAAAATTCTTCACAGTAATGAAACACCTTGAATTTTCCTCCTGTCATAGGCTCTGGTGTAGTTTATTTGGAAATTTAAGCTAACTCCATGTGGCTGGTATGATTTTCTATGATTCTACCACATTATCTTCTCTTGCTTAGAAGAAATGTACAGGATTTTGTGCTCAAAATCACAGTACAACTTCTAGAACAGCTACATCATTGAGCTTTGCAAACCACGAGCTGTAGAGATCTCCAGTGTGTATACATTACCCATGTATCTGGAAGACAACATGAAGATTAGGAAAAGGTTGTTTGTTTTGACAGCCATGAGGATACAGCATGATAAAGAGGATTCCCAGACTGGAAGAATTTAAAAAGTTTGACACACTATTTGTTAAATTGAGTGGATTTTAAAAAAAGGAAAACGAAGGGATGACATCAACAGACTGGTCCAAATATTGTGTATGCTTTAAAGAAGGGAACAGTGAAAGCCAGGAAATTAATTTAGATACAAGCTACTGATAAATTCAGATAAAGTTACTGATAAAAGGACAGAAAAACTGCAATTTCAATAGAAGCATCTTAGATGCATGAAGAGGGGTGACAAAAGATCTGCATATCAAATGCAACAAAATTACTTCATCTAGAAGAGAAAAGAAAGAAAAAATACCTCTTCAGAGGTCTCCTTATCAGAAATAGTATTTTGATAAAGCTTTTAAAATGTAGTAGGACTTGTTTGGGAGAGATCGCTGATAAAAAGGGCTGGAAACATATTTTGTTGTATTGTAAACAGAAGTGCTGAAAATGGTAATATGACCACTTTCTATGAGCTTGAATGGTACTAATCCTGTTAAAGAATAGAAATCTGCATGACTCAGTAGCCAAAGTCACATGCATATCAGCCCCAACAAAGTTTCTGCCACCTTTCATCGTCTAAAAGTGCTGTGCTGCTGATTTCTAAATGGCCTCTACTGCTCTAGTTTTCTTTCCAGAAACAAACTCAAACATTTCATCCTAAACTTTTTTTTAAAAAAATAAAAATTAAGTTTTGGAAGCAATTTTTAAATCTATCATCTATGCAGGTCCCATTAAGAAAAAGTCTGCAGTTAATTCAGCAATGTATGTTTTTACCAGGGCAACTGTACTATTTTTGTAGCTAATTTTTTCCCATTATCTACCTCACTGCTCTGCTTCACTCTTCCATCTTGTAAAGAGATTAACAGTTTTCCGTAAGTATTCACTACACAGTCCTGCTGTGCTGGGACAGAAGATTTATTAACTTAAAAAAAAATTAACAATTGTACCATGTGACTAGAGTAAGTATTTCCAATTTCAGTGCAGTCATAAATGCACTAATTTTCAAGTACTAAAAGAAAATATCCACATATTAGCTACCTAATTTCTAGTTTTTCAGCTGTAAAAATGAAAACGATACATGCCAGTTCTAAACCATGGGAGAGCACAATCCATCAAATACTAGAGACAAATATACACATCCACAAATATCAACTGGAGTAGATTCTACTACTGCAAGAAATTGCCAAGATCCATAACAAAACTTTTTGGTTTTAGTGGCTTTATAAGCCCCAGCCAGGACAGAATAGCAGTCAGGTCTTACAAGCAATTCTCTGAAGATTTGAACTGATGCATGCTAGAAGCTCACAAGCTGCTTCATATTTCATACCTATTATTTTAATACATAAATCTATCATCTTCGAGAGCTTTGCTCTTTGAAAGATAAATTACCAAAAAAAAAAAATAAACTGGACAACCATGAGATGTTCTGTCCTCGTGCATACTCACAGCTCAGGAGCACAAATGCCAGTGCTGTAGCAGCATCAACAGGGATGCCTCACATTCACTCTCTGCCTCCCTCAGAGTGAGGTGTTTATAGAAAGAAGCAAGAAGGCTTCTAACCTTCAACTTCTCAGGATCACAGATTATTAAAGAATATGTTATGCTTACATTGTACACAGAAAACCCATTAGGTTAGAAGAGACTGGAGAGATCTGTTCTGCTCCTTTACACTGTGGGTATATCAAACAGTAAAGGAGAATGTCTGGCCCTCTACATAATCTTAAAGCAAAAAGAAGACAAATAAAACTTACTTTTCATGATGAAAGAGATTACAATCTGTGATACAAATGTGAAAAAAGACAGGAACAAATTCGAAAACAGTATCTCCATTGACAAATATAATCTTTTCTTAAAACAGGATTACATAATTACTTCATGATACTTAATGGTAATAACATCAACGAGCAAGAATGGTTATGGATTCTCAACACTTCTCAATGCTGCAAACAGATATATATACACTGAAGTTTGTTAGAGCCCCTTCTTGATGAGACCTGGTATCCTCAAGGAATATGCTTAATAGGTCAGTGGATGAACTTTGTACACTAGGGCACACAGCAGGAAGATCTAAATGAAACCAGAAACAATTTTGTTTCTTGATTATGTGAAGGTTGATTTTTTCAATATTAAAATAAACCTTTAATTTTACAGTCCCACCTAGATTACACCTGTATCTATATCTGTTTATATTTATACCTACACAAAACTCCAGGAAATTAAAAGTTTTAAACAAATCTGAGAGTTCTGTGAAGCTGCCCACCTGCCCCTCTGAGACAGACTTTCATTTGCATGGTCAGTGCCCATACACAATCGGTCCTTTTTTTTTGTCCTCATTGTGAAACTGATGGGATGCACCAGTGAATTTAAGTTTCCAGTGCTGTGCTATTTTGGCCCTCATACTGTATCATTCAGTGTCTTCATTCCAGTAAACTGTATTTCTACCCTGAGCAAGGCATTAAAAATCAGTCGGATACTTAAAAGCAAGCATGCAGCCCCCTTTTTACCCTCTTCAGCAAACATACTTGAGGAATGTTTTTGTGGTACTTCAGTTTCTACAGATTCAGATAGAATGAATTTAGATCTTTATGAAATATATTTTTATGCAAGACATTTACCACCCCTAATCTGGAAGCCAATTTAACATATGGATAATCATATTCACAAATAACAAGTTACTATTAAGAAAACTGGCATTTCTGTTCTTTTACGTTAAAACATAATTTAATGTTTAATGGTTTCAACTGCACATGGACTGGAAGATGCAACTGTATATAAAGGTACTTTAAACTGTTCCTTCCTGGCCTTTACACTGGGTACTTTAGAAACTGTTCATGAACACTGGACAGTTATGTAAGGATGAATTAGTTGAGGCTGTAGTCTATACATCAATATAAAATGGAAAGACTGATGTACCCAACTACTTACTTAACATATTTCAATCGGAACCAACCCTTCTTGAATACAGCAAACCAGGGTTGTAAGCAAGGTAAAATCTTATCATAAAAACTTAAAAATTCATAATTATTAAAAAATTTATAATATTCCCTCACCTCAAATTTCAAATGTGCTAGATAATGTACTACTAGAAGTATTTGCTTCTTAGATGACTGAATTACATTGGTAACTTCGATATGCTGACTGCTCTTGTCACTCACTGCCTTTTCCTTCCTGTGCCAGGATTTCATCTACTGAGTTATTTCAGCATGCCTCATCAATGTAAACCAGACCAAACCCAAATGACACCTCATGTTCTGCACAAATCTAGTGAGCCTTGGAAGTAGGTTAAACCAGAAAAATGCAAGAAGGAGCCACCAGTTAGACTGGGCTAGGTTACTGTAGAACTACAACATCTGTCATTACATAATCATGAAGCCTTCATGATCAGGAATCTATGATCAGCTGATTAAATACATACTATATACTGTACTCAGAAACTGGCTGAAGGTCCAAAAGGATGGAAAACAACTGACTGAAGCCAATGTAAGAATACCTCTACTTCACCATTCAGGTTGAGAACAAAAATTCCAAATAGCATCAGATTTGAGCAAGAATAACTTAGTAAGCAAGAAAACATAACATTCCATCCAAGTATGCATTTCGAATCAGCCATGAACCCTCTTTTTAGTTTTATAATCCCAGTTTCCTGGGAAAATGTCAAGCAAGACCGAGAAAGTTGTTGCCAAAGTCAAAATACGATGTCTATGCTTTTTCCATCTTATAGAGAGAATTTAGACTTGCTGGATATAACTCTATTCTTGAAGGTTTGTTAGCTATTGTTCCTCTCTCTTCTGCCAGGTACAACAAGCTTTTTTATCAGTTTATTGATCAAGAACTACGTTGTTTAACATTTAATACCCCTTTTTAAGGATCTGCCACTCTGTGCCTTCTCAGCCTTCCCATAGCGTCTGCCAGTTCTTTTGAGTGTTACAGAAGAAATTTGATCTGTTGGTTCAAAATGTCAAACAGATGTAGCATATCCTCCTCCTACCTGGTCTTTCCTTTTTAGAGCAAGATATCCTACTCCTTTCTCATTGATACTGCATTAGCTACAGACAATAGTTGAAGTTTTCACTGAGGAAATATGCAAAGACTTTGTCTTTTATCTTGGAATCTGTTTGCAATTTCCCCTCTCTGTAGTAAACTGAAAACCCTCTGCTGGCTACCAAGACAAGCCTTGTCTACCCAAGATAACTAGCACTAAAAATCTTTCATAACTGGCATTGACTCATGATCAATACACAGCTAACACCTTCCTCTTCCATAAATCTATTTGTCTTTGTAAAACACTTCCTGCCAAAAAGTTACAATCTCTGTTGTAAAAACAAGAAGTCAAAAGAGAAATAATGTTGGAAACCTTCCTCCTTGCTTCCAGAAATTCCCTTTAAACCCCGAATTAATAAAAATTTAAAAACCCCAGGATTCGCTGTTCTCACAAGCATCAGGTACTATAAACTAGCCACCTTGCTTTGGAACAGAATAAGCTTAGTGTTACCTTTGGTTTTGTAGTGAGCTAATCTATGTTTAAAGCTGCTGAGTCACTCAAAACAAAGGGTTGTCACAAAAAGCTACAGATAGTGATATTTTACATAATCTGTATTGCTTGCCTCTTACTGCTAGTTTTCTTCTTTTTCTTTTTTTTTAGCATTATGTACAAATGAAACAGAAATGACTTGAAAAGTCAAAGAGTTGATAGAAATTTCCATCCCATCGTTCCATTTCAAGAGGCACTTAACTGACATAAGTCAATGTAGTTGACTTCATTCTCATAAATAAAACTAGTCACAAAGCCACAGTCACACCTTATTCAAAGCAAAAAGAGAACTGCAGTTGTCAAGCTGATCAAACATTAACATTAGTAGGTAAAGTAAGCCTGAATTTAACATTTACTGAAAATGGCATTGTGTTCTATCTATACACCACAGACAAAGTAATAACACATAGTAGAGTTACTAGACACTGCATTTTATTTAAAACAGATACTTGTATATATCACCATGTGAATCCAACAAGTTGAGGTACAAAAATCACATCTGTTTTAATCTAATATTGAGAAAATTTCCTAGAATCAGCTAGACAAAAGTCTAACAAGTAATAACAGCCTACAATACATGCCAAAAAAAACACATTCATGATAGGAAAGACATCAACTACTTGAAGACAAAGCCCTTAATTTCCAAAACTGAACACCAAGGAAAACGCTGGAATTAGATACAGAATCTCTGCAACCTAGCTAAGGTAACAACCATCTGTGTTCTTCTTACACTTGCAACTCTCTAAAAGAAATCAGTAGCAAGAACAGGTTAACTAAAAAATAAACAGCCTGTGGGTTGACATAAAATTAACATTCTCAAATGCAAAACTGGAACAGCTCCTTACTAGCTTCACTTAATACAAGAATTCCTGTAATTTTTGTAAGCATTATCATAAAATATTAAAAATAGAATTTACCTTTGAAGGTCTCAAGTTCCTTCCTGTTGGAGAAAAGCAGAATTAAGAAAAATAGTAAGTTATTAGAAATACTACATTGGAACTATAGGAGATATTTTACACAGTTACAAGACATCTTACAGTTTAAGAGCTGTAAAAATACAAAGAATTTGAGCATCACTATTCATAAGGGTAATAGTTCTGTGTATCTAAAACAAACACTTATCAATCTGTTTAGAAACTAGGCTACCACCTATTTATAAACATGAACAAATATATAAATTTTGCCCATTCATATTTAGACACATAATTTCTAGGTACATTGTTGCAAAAATAACTACGATTTCTCAAGGTTTTAGGTACTAAAGCATCTATTGCTTAGTGAACAACAATTAGTGTTCAACTTTCATCAGTACTATTAAAAATATTTTTGACAGCAGTGAAGGAGAAAAATTTGACAATACCAGTTACAACACACTTCAAAGGCAACAGAGGTAAATAGTGACACTTCTCAGAGGATTTTAAAGTACAGAGAGTGACAGATAACCCACAATACTCACGTGTCAAAAAGCTAAGAAATTTAGTCAAAAGCTATAGCATTTTTTTCCTTCATACCAAGCCATCTTTCACTTTTAACAGTGATGCAAATGTGAATGCACAATCTAGAAAACTAAGATAAATACTTACCCTGTTTTCAAGAAATTGAAAAATTCTCAATTTGCAACTTTTGCAAAGTAGTGATTTATAATATATTCAGAGGCTAAGGAAGAATCAAAGGTATAGCTTAGATAAGGCAGAATGCTGGCCTTTTGTTTATTAAAAGCTCATTTATGATGCATATTTTTTCATTCTGTGCCATGCAGACTGCCTAGTTGAACTCTGAATTTTGAAAGCAAACGTGGAATAGTTTTAAGGAAAATAAATTTATAAAAAAAAAAAAAAAAAAAAAAAGAAGACTGAACTAACAGTTGCCCAAGTAAATGATTCTGCTCAACATCCTCAGACTAAAACATACTTCATCTGTTGCCATATACAGTGTTTTCACTTACAGTAAACAGTGGTATCTTCTTCTCCTCCCTAACTGATGATACAACTCAGCAATTTTCATGCATCAAAACAAGACCAAACTGTTTAAAGCCTGAAGCAATTCATTTTCTAAGCAGGGTAAAGTATTCTAAAAGAAGCAAGAGAATATATTTACCTCCACATTCTCAGTGAACATCCCACTTTTGTCACCAAACGTCAAATACTGGTTTTTGAAAGAATGGGTGATTTACCAGGAAATAAGCTATAGTGGAATTTACAGTACAAGTCTATTACTTGTAACTTCCTGTCAGTATCTATTTTCCTTCCTGCTTCTATTCCAGCCCCTTCCCAAGCTAGGTTCTCCCTTTTTTAGCAGAGGAAAAAAGCTGCTTCACAATACCTACAATTTGCAGTTCATATCCTAATAAATTTTTCCTACCCTGTGCATTGGAAATATCATTACAAAACTCTTAATCACTCCCTCAAGTTGCACTCCTTACGTTTTAATAATGGGATACCCTGTGACAAAACAACAATCACAGGAAATGCTGGTTTTCCATAGACCTAACTAAAACTACACTGAGGAAACATCTTGTGAAAGTAAGAGGAACAAAACCTGACACTATTTGCTCCTAGTATCAGGAGGTCTTATGTATGACACTTAACTCCAGAAGAGAAGACAAACCATTGTGTTTCTCATTGTGTTCAAACAGACTGGCAAACAAGATAGTAACACAGTAACCAACTGAGGATGATTTTCATTGCTTTTGTCTAAACCCCCAGAATTTTGCCTCTCAAAATCCATCAGTATTTTAGGGTTGCTATATTAGGATGTTGTTATTATATCCACACATGCAATTTCCATTCCAGAAAGCTGGAAATTAATATTTGACAAAACTTTTCTTTAGATCACGTAATAAATCTGAAAAATTAAAAATATCTACAATTCACATACTGTAAAAATACAGATTTGGAATCTAAGGATCTGTACTTCATAGTATCTTCATACTAATTCAGAACCAAAACCTGATGATTCTTTATATGTTATAAACATGAATGAATCAATCACATCTTGTGGTTCCTCAGCTTTCTTAGTTCTAGAAATATATATTACTTATAAATACATATTAAAATATGCTCATTGAAAATATGTTCTGCATCAGCAACATGGAGGATTTTTCTTTTTTAAAATTAAATTATCTAATTAAAAAAATATGAAGATTTTAATCCTAATGTTCCTTGCTCATCAGGAGCTTTGGTAAGAACCAGATACTAAACTTAAAGTGGAAAGGAGACCATGATTTGTAAAGACACTGGAAAAACACAGCATAAGATTAGAATGCAATTTTCTAGATGTACAATTACAAAGTTCTAGACAAATGTACAGAGAAAAGGTGTTAGAAAGTATTTATATTTCTCTTCCCCTTTTTAAGTAAAGAAATAATTCTGTGTTTTGATAAACTGTTAGAAAAAAGATACCTCCTACATCTTCTCAATGAATTTTGAGACAAAAAATCATCCACAGAAGTAAATACATTGAACATATATTAAGAAAGAAACTGTATTTGGAACACAGACACTACATAAGAAAAAGCAGTTAGTTTGAATAATGAAAATGGGAAAGATTAAACTGGAAAAAGTTCTGGAAAACAGTTGTCTTCAAAACAATGTTACAAAGCAAGCAAGAGGAAAAACTTGCTTTTTAAGTAGGCCTATGTGAGTAGCTGGGACTGCTGCCTCATTATTTTGACTTTGCCATATTAAATTACTAGCTTTGATGCTATACATTTTTGTGTTTTTTTTCCTTTAAATTCTTCATTCTTTGAGCTTTTTTTTTTTTGTATTAGCTTTATACAAAAGCTACAGCCACAGATCTCAGCCTTTGACAGATAGATTACTAACAACATCGTATTAGAATACAAAACTGTAGTACAATGAATCACCTCTGAAGAAGAGTTCCATCAACTGTTTTAGCTCAAAAGTGAATTAGTTATTCTATACATGTTTTCCACAGGAAGCTACCCTTCCCCCCTCATTTGTCTAACTAGCTTAAAGGCAACTGCAAGCTTTCCATAGTGAAATGCCAGAAAAATGCTCCTGGATTTTACAGATATTTTGTCCAAAAAAATACACACATTTCACAGATATATGACATAATCCTTTCCATTATAATGAGAAAAAAACCTACACTCCTGCCTTGCACTTAGCCTCACTAAACATGAAGATCCTTGAAGCCCAATGCGGACTGCTCAGCATCTATCTATAGATTAGATCAACTCCCATATGGTCTCACCACTAACCAATCAAACTCACTGATTGCATTCTGACTATATGCACTTTTACTTTAGCTACTAAATTTTAGGTTAGTGCCAACAAAACTGGCTAGTTACACAAATAAGAATATTCTTTATCTTTTTACCATTAATATTAAGCTTTCAGAAGAAAGTATTTAATTAATGGTTTTCTTATTATATAAACACCTCCACTTTGTAAAAGATTAAGTTTAGTACCATTGAGCAAGAAAAAAGGTTAAAATAACAGGCTAAAGGCTACAATAATCAGACTACAAAGGCACAGAGGCACTTTAGAAGCAGTCTTGTACTTGTCATGGTGCAATTGACAAAGCTCTATTCCTTTGCTGAAAGGCAAGAGGCTGTACAGGCTCCATCTTCACTGGAGTTATGCCCAAGAAAAACTGTTTGGCCACATATATAGGCAATAATTTTAATCTCTTTCTTCCAGTTGCTTGTTTTCATAAAATACATGGAGGGCTTAATTAATCTGTGAAATTCTGTATCACTTAAATTCAGTTGAAAATGACCAACAGGATAGCAACAAGGGCAACAATTACTGGTGAATCTCCAACTGCATAGTGGTTGCCTTCTTCTTCAAGATAATAAGATAATACTTAAGTTAGGATAAAGATGATATTTGGGTGTATTTCAGTGCAGGCCTAAGAGACGCTGATCAGATTCTCAGCCCTTTCTGACAGACAAAGGTAAATCTGATGATAAACCCCTCTATGCACCATGCCTAAAAAAGCACAGGTGACAATGTCTCTTGCTTCAAAATAGGTGAAGCAAATAAAATTAAATCACTCCTAGCCCAAGAGATTCCATGGAGAACTACTCTGAAACATCTCATCAAAAAAGGGCCACAGGTATAGAGAAAAAGGATATATATAAACATTGAAAAAATACAACCCCTCATTTGAATCTGAAGTATACGTTCTATACAAATGTTTACTTGCAACAAGTACAATGAATTCTTAAGTGAATTAAAACTGTAGCATTGAAATGTAGAATTGAAACTGATGAAACAGGATGTGTCTTTTGAATTATTATTTTTAAGATCCCTGGAATGCTGTGAATATATGCATTGTGTTCTCTTGTCACTTCTAAATTTAAGTTATTAAAGTTACTAATGAAAATAGGTCATGTCATAATTACATCTAAAATTTGGGCTGCCTGTAATGTTTCTAGTACTTCATAATTCACTTCTTTATTTACAATCCCACAGATCAGCACTTTTTCTCTAAACAAAAACAAACCTTCCACTTGGAACTCAGAACACAACTGTGTAGCAAAGCCTTCATTCAACTTGACCAGAATTTAGTATGAGGCTTGTAGTAGCAGATCCACTGAAGTGGTTTTGTTTGGGGTTTTTTTGGTAAAAAAATATAAACATAATGGAATGACAAAGTACCAAATATAGAAACTTCTGCTTAAGATCTTATTCATCCTCTAGTAGTGACCATCATCATATTTTCACTACCCAATTTAGGAGCAGACAGTAACTGCAAAACCATGCATCCTGCTGTGCATTTGAACAGAAATTACACACTGGTTTTGTAGTGTAATGAGGCAACCAGGTGCCACTAATTGCCAGGCAGTGGGCATGAGCTTGTGTTAAGCCCACCTGTGCCTAATTAGGGCAGGCCCCCACTGTGCATGAGCAGGACCAGGGGGCCAATAAAAGGTAGGCTAGCTCAGGACTGAGCTGAGCCTGTGTCTTAGGCTTTACCTTTTATTGGCCCCCTAACTGGGGCCTAAGCTTGGGCTTAACACAAGCTCATGCTCACTCCCTGGCAATTAGTGGCACCTGGTTGCCTCATTTCACTACAGGTTTAAAGCAGGTATCTCAAGGAAAATTCTTAAATCTCACAGTAGTGTATTAAATACAGACAGTTCCAAGCTTTGCAAACACTACTGAAAGCCAACCATTGTCCTATCCTTTACATAAAAATAGTGAAGAATTATCTGTGATTCCTTGGCTGTTCAGTTCACTATGAATTTCTATTTCTTAAAAAAATGGCTTTCAAATGAGTTAAACTATTGTTTGATCACCTCAAGGTAGTAAGTGCCACCAGTAATTTTATAATATTGCCTGTATGATCTCAACCCACAGAATCACTGCAAAATACATAGCCATTTTTTTTTTTAATTCTAAAACAACATCAATGTATTAAAAAACATCCTCCTTAAAGTGAATGAAACCAATGGGAACTTAGTTTGTTCAACAAAAGCAAGACAAGGTTCTCAGGTTCTACTGTATCTTTCAAATAGCAAGAGACTACAGAGACACCAAGTTCTTTATTATGACACCAGCAGGAATTACTGACAGCTTCATAATTTATCTTCAGGGAAAGAGTAGGCAGATAAGAAAGTAACAAAGTCATAAATGAATGTTAGGAATGATTTTCTAATGCTAGTCCTGAAAGTAACAGCCAATAAATTGAAACTGCTAGGCTCAAGTGTGAACAAAAGACTATCTCAAGACAGCATATGGATGGTAAAAATCATGTATTAAATTTGAAAGACTTACAACTGTGTTGCTTATAAACACTGAGTTTTAAATGCTATTTACAAGCAAAAATTAATATTTAAAGAAAGTATAGTTGTTTATCTGCAATTTTACAGTATTACATGGTACATAAAAGTTTACATTCGAAGGTATTTCTAAGACCTAACGAGACCCAAAACAAAACCTGAGAGGTACTGCATTTCATCTGCTATGTCTGATACAGTTTTTTCAAAGCAATATACAAAAAAATTCCTTCCATAGAGTAATTCAAGATTTAGCCAGCTAAAAATCCATGGGACTTTTCTCTTGATGTCATCAGAAGTAAAAACATAAAACCTTGAGAACTCAATGACACAAAAATGTTTTCCCTACCCCAAATTGCTTGAGCATCCTTTCCAGATCACTTAGACTAACTATTAATCTAAAATGGCTTTGAGCCTGAAGCCATGACAAGCCTTGAAGTAAGGAAAAATAAGTAACAAGTGAAAGTACTACTAAAATAATGTTGGAATTAAGCAACAGGCAAGGTTTTTATCTGAAGAAACACTGGTGACATGTCAGGATCTTCACCATCAAATGTGAAATTTTATCCAGTAAAAAAGAAGAGGAAAAAAAAACTAAGGAATTTAAATAATGCATCAATTGAGATTTTTTTTTCTTGCTTCTATACTCAAATGGAGCCACAAAAGTAGCTGAAGTCTTTTCAGATCTTTCAGAAAGACTTCTACATAAACCTCATTGCCCGTGAAGGAATGGTTTCAAAGCAAAATTTCGTAACAGGAATTGCAAAGATTAACTGGTAATCAAGCTAATAAATAAAAGTAAGACCAAGTGTTGTCCTTAAATACTCTGAAGTTTCAGGGTACAGTGAAAGCATTTCTCTTTGGAAGTTTGAAAAATTTAAGTTTATTGGGGGTCACCTTTCAGGTGTCATCATTCAAAAGAACATTAAAAATTAGGGAGACAACATTAAAAATAGAAGAAAACAGTAGAAGCTAAACCTTTAAAAGCAGCCAAGTGTTCTGTCCTTTGCTAAGAGACTGATACAGACTGTTTAGTATTGGAATCATTCCAAAATGGAATCTGAAACTGAAATAACATTCTTAGCTGTTTCTAAAAGGTTATGCATTCAGATGTAAGATTTTGCACTAGATCCAGTTTTTACATTTTTGCTTTCATCCTGTTGCTATCCAAAAATAGGACAATTTAAAAAATTTTTTGGTTTTGAACCTTCATCCTAGAATGCAATGTCACTGGATGACTAAATGACACATGTATCAGCACAGTTTCTTTATTTTTATCATATGACCAAAAGTTCAGGAATCAAAGTTTAAAGCTGAAATTTGAGAAAAGATATTTAAGAGAAACTACAAACAATTAAAAGCTATGAAGAAATTTAAGAGAAGCGGAAGAGAAGGTACAAACAACTACAATTCCACCATCAAATGCCATCTCCACCACCTTTAGTCTTTCCTAGAAAGATAAAGGGCTCCTCAAAGCTGTTTTTGGTAAACAACTGCATAAAAAAATCCAGACCTTGCTTTAACTTGGCTGCCAATTTCCCCATAAGGATTAAGAGAAAAAAAAATCACAGTATTTAAAAACTGGCCAAACTTTATTCACTGTGACATACAATATGCCACAAGTCCACATACACACAAAAAAATGTAAAAAAAAGCCTGTAACCACACAGGCACTCTTAACCAAAATTCCTCACAGCACAAATCCAATTGTGGCATTGAGTGGTACAGCTTGTACAACCTCAAGCATCCTCAACATATCCCTTTAACATAGGAATGCAAAATCTCCCTCACAAAGAGAGGTGTTTTCAGCAAGTGCATTTAGCACAATTTTTCCTTGAGTAGTTTCAAAACCAATTGGATCTGGATATAAGTTAAAGGAATTATGAAAGATCTCAGTAAAATAATTCACTGTGAAGGAAGAATTTATCAAGAGGCATGGTAACTGGTGCTCAAAAGGAGAGAAGGGATTTCAGCATGGTAATGGTAAACACATAAGCCCTGTCTCCTGCCACTGGACACAATGAATGAAATAATTCAATGAATAATGCAATTTTCACAGAATCATAGAATCATCTGGGTTAGAAAGGACCTCTGAGATCATTAAGTCCAACCCTTAATCCACTGCCACTGTGGTTACCAGACCATGGCACTGAGCGCCTCATCAGCCTCTTCTTAGAAATCTCCAGGGACAGAGGTTTGGAGGTGAGGGAGAGTACAAAACAATGATCAAGGTTGTCTGAAACCATCTGTTTCTACTATTGGTACAGTAAGTTTGGAGAAAGAATGCCTGGTACTAATAGATTGACAAAATTTGCAGACTATGCCCAGTAACAGGTACTACATAAAGTTAAAAGTTATGCAGGATTGATGTAATGTTTAACATTTTCTAGAAAACATTAGTAAAAGGTACTGTAAGTTGCAGAGGATCCAACACAAACATTCCGTTTCAATCACAGGTCACCAAAGCCAACAAAGAAAAAAAATCTCTTACATGCCCATACAAATGAAAACAAAACTATAAGGAGAAGGTACACAACAAATCTCTAGTTACAATGTCACTGTCTCTCTGTATCCAGCAAAAACCACCACAAAAGAAGGGCAAAATTTAATCAACAGTGACAGAAATGATACTGCACTTTCACACTTAGCAAATAACATAAAACCTGCCAAAAACCCTGCTGTCTTTTGATCTCCTTTGTACTCAGTCCTGCCCAATGTTTTCAAATACTCAGAGCAGTGACAGAAGTAAAATTCACTACCAATGAAGCAGTCTGCTCCTTTGGGTTTGATGCATGTGAAATACTGTACTGCAAGTGTTTTTGCAAACAAAAGAAAATTCAGAGCACTAGTATTACACAAAAGGAAGCACAATTACCAAAGGAACTTCCCCAAAGCTTGTGCAAACCCAGGATTTCTCAGGATTGGTAAGAATTCTAATTCCATATGTCTGTCCAAAGAAGCTGAAGTAACTGATGGCCATATAATTCCAGTCAGTTATCACCATAAAACACTTCCTACTGATTATGCTGCATGCAAACTCATGAACAGCAGGATGGTAAATACCTCCACAATGTCAAGTCTGCTTTCAGCACAGAAACTTATAGCCATACAATTACTGCCTAATGAAAACTCAAATCCAATCATCCACTGC
Organism: Calypte anna; assembly: GCF_003957555.1. Lineage (NCBI taxonomy): Eukaryota > Metazoa > Chordata > Aves > Apodiformes > Trochilidae > Calypte > Calypte anna. Next base: position 62,628,993 of record NC_044245.1, read on the forward strand.
ACATCTAACATGAAAGCTGTCCAGAAGATTATGAAGTTCTCTTCCACCCTTGCAAAATCTTTAAATATATACTCAGATATACTGAGGCATAACAGCTGAAAATCTATACCACCAAAAGACTTATCAAGAAGAATATGGTATGATACCTGACTTTGAAGAAAATTTTGATGAGAACTGTGAAAAATGCAGCTAGAGTCTTACAAATAATTCAGTGTGTTTAAGGTTGGAAGGAGAAAATATACTTGTATGTTACATCTACAACAATAGTGTATTGAATTGACAAATTACCATGCAAAGCTTATAAGAATTATGAAGGTACAATGTAAATTTACCACTGCCAGATGGGAGGAATTAATCACTGAAGACAACGTACTGTTCAGATTACTGTTCTACTTTTTCACTTGGGGAACAGTATAGGATCTAAACAAGGCCTACAGACATAGAAGTCTTTTACTAGGCAACACAGTTTTGTATGTAAGTCCATCTTCCCTATCCTGACCTTCATAAAAATAATAATTATTTTTTGTTAAACAAGATCACCAAAAAGTGGCAGTTTTTTACAGCAATATGGCAGGAGTTAAAGATAATATCTGAATGCAATATGCAGCAAAACAACAGCAATAATTCAAAGTATCTTACTATGTAAATAGCCATTAATTTGCCCAAGTTAAAAGGAGCTTTTCAAAAAATCAGACTAGTCTGAATTGCCTACACAAGTTTTTTTGTAGTTACTTTTTGAATCTCTTTATTGTTCAGGCCTAACATAAACCACAGTATCTAACTTCAACAACCCTTAGTGACCCTTATGTTGCTAAAGCAACAATAAAGAGGGATAAAACCAACAGAAGACCACAGAGAAGAAATAAACTTATCAGTGGTAACTTTTTAAAGACATTTTCTCACATACACATCTCTGTACAATGCAATTGCATTAAATTTTATACCCTTCTGAATGAGAAACCAAATCCAACATTCTTCTCTTCCAGTAATATAAAACCACCATCACAGAATGGCACTGCATCTAACAAGAATTATGACAATCTGTCCACTTATTCATCTAGTGCACTAATTACCAAAGTATGGTATTATCCATTATATATCCTTCCATTATCCATATATATCCAACAAATAAACCTTTAGAATACAAAAATTAGGAATAAATACACATTTAAAGAACATGTTTTCTCTTCAGTTAAAGCATTTCTTTAAATCTCACCGGAAACAAAAAAAAATTTAGTCCCACTAAGGTTTGCAGTATTACTATATGTTCACCTGTTAAAGTATACCCTAGCATCAGGGTATACTTCAGACTGAGGATTTCAGATTTCTTCATTCATACTCCTGCCATGTCTGTTCTCAGAGAAGACAAGTACTGAAAACCAGAAAGGATTCTTAATCTGGAAGTCCTAAAAAAATTAAACTTCAGACAACTATGCATCAAGCCAAATGACACACAGTAAAATGTATGCAGTAATTTCCAGTGATAAGGACTCTTTGCTATCTCAAATATATTCCTGCAAAATGCTAAGAGTTGGGCAGCTCCTTTTAATTGATAAAATAACCAGGAGTTTCAAGTTTTTTTTTAAAACGGTGATCCATCTGAAACGGATAAAAATGGAACTAAGAGCTTAACAGCAAGTGCAGCTTCAGGAGAGAAACATTTTGCCCTATGCCATAAGCCTGCAATTCGGCACACAAAAGGAAGCTTCTGACAGTGCTTCCTGAAGGACAGAGTGCACTGCCTCAGAAATGCAAGAACTGTCACTGGAGACTGGACTGACAGTAGTTTTCTGCAATCAGAAACTGTACAACCTCAGTAGGAGGGTGAAGGGAAGGGATGAAAACTCGTGCTTGACTGGAAAAAAGGACAGGAAAAAACCTAAGATGGTTGAATGCTAGCATGAATGCAAACAAGTGCAGCAAGAGTAACTAGAGAAAGCAAGGGTAGAATCTCAACTTCATACTAATACTCTGATCAATACATTTAAAACCAAATTATTGTATTGCAGATTTTAGAGATAAGCATAAAGAAAAGCAATCAATCCCCTCTGAAATACCAGCCTTTAAATTATACTGCAGCATCCACCTTGGGACTGATGAGCCTACTCTGAAACTAGCAATCAACACAATGACAAATGAGAAAAAATTGATCTCTTTGAACTAAGTTGCTCTATTTAAATGAAAGATCTATTTCTAAAAATCAGTTCCCATAGTTACCATAAGATGCATTTCAAAAGTTTAATGTTGACCTAAAGCACCTCCTTCTGAATCTTTTATATAGCAAGATTTTTCAAAAGACTTGAACTATGTGAACTCCTATCCTAAGCAATACAATGACTATAATAAAATTACTTTTTGTCACATGCTCAAAATAACAACAGTTTCTACAGTTTATGTTCATCTCAGTTTTCCTATACTGCCAAAACAGAGGAAATACTTGGTTTTTTTATACAAAACCAGTCACTGGAAATAATTCTTTTCTTACAGAAAGAGAATAGACTCATGAACCCCCATTTCATTCTTTCAGTAGCTGGTATCATAGTAAAAAAACTCAAAAAAACCCAAGTCAAACACTAAACAGAGGAAGACAGAAAATTAGGTCCAAACACAGATAACAAGTCACACTCACAGTAACTGGCTGTTCACTCAAGTATCTACATTGGCAAGTGTCCTTCTAGTAATGAGCTAGCAGTTAATTTCTTACCTAATTTCTTGCAGTGGTAATGATCAACCAGAAATTACCTGCATTTTTCCTCTTTTGTCTAGATCCGACCAAATGTAATCAGCTTATAATTACATTAAGTAGTTTGCCTAGGATTCTATTTATAAAACTGATTAGATGCTGCTAAGTAGAGTAGGTAACAGTTTAACACTTTATTTTCATGTTGAGGACAGAGGCAAGGGGATGTGGACAGGGAGTAAAGACAACAGAGTAAAAAAAAAAACCCGAGAAAACTTCAGAAAGACATATTTTATGGGTGACAAGTCTGTTGTGTAAGAAAATTTTAAATTTATGTGTTATTTAGCTAAATAACACATATTTAGAATTAAAAATTTATTGCTATTTAATAATTATTTAAACAGGTGCAAAGAAATTAATATGCAGCCATAATGACTAATGTTGACTCTTCCTGGAGAGAGAGAAAATGCTTTTGCCCTAGCTTGGGAAAAACAGTACCAGGGACCTTCTGGGAGACAGAACTTGCAACAACATCAGTACTTCAGTAACCATATCTATAACAACACAGTTCAATATTCCTAGATAATGTATCAGAAATGGCAAATTTGGGTACAGATGCAGCAAAAACAGAACTAATAGGGAATTATGAGTGGATTATTTATTTGGGAGGATACCAAGATTAAAAAAAAAAAAAAGGTACAAGGATGGCAAAAGGAAAGTCAACAAACAAGAAAACACACAAACTATGCAACAAGGTGATCAGTGCTGTATGGCATAGCCCTGCCCTTGATCACTTGATAAAGACATCCTAATTAGGACAGCAGACTAAACCAGTTATTCTGATCCATGCTACATGAGCCAAACCTGCTTCCACAATCGAGTGAAGTGAGGAGAGTGCCACGGTGCTTCACCAGGCTAACAGGACACCTGGCTGGACAGATAAGTAACCTGGTTATCCATTTGTCCGTGGAGGCTGCAGGTCTCTCAGCCTCTGCGTGTACCCACCACTCCTTAACACAGATCTGTCAGAGACTGTCTTTGAACAAACTGCTTCGATTTAACTCCTCATTTCCTCATTTATGTAGTGGACTGAGTAATGATTTTTTATCTCCTTCAGCAGCATTCTATTTGGCACTGTCAGTTTAAGTTATTTAAGCTCTTAATATTTACCTCTTGTTTCCTTATCTTTTAGGTAAATACAAAGCTCAATAGTTAGAGGTCCTGACTTTTCATATAGATGGCTACAAGTTGAACTTTGATTCCAAGTAGCAATACACTGTCTTTACAAGTAAGAGAATGGCAGGAGAATAGTATCTTTCACACAGAATGAAAGAGGCTTATAAATATCGGATAGGGTAGAATTGAAAAGAAGATATAGGAAAATACAGTTCCTACTTTACAGATAAAATACACAGGTACAGATAAAAAAACAGGGTAGGGATTAAAAGAAACAACAATTTATCAGTGCTTAGTAACAATAGCCCTTACTCCAATTGTTTGTAGAGAATAAGAAGCATGATTTCATGTTAACAATGTAGTGATAATTTTCCAAGCACACATACTCTTTGTTCATCACCACAAGTTAGACCAACACTTAATGAATCTATTACAAATTTACAACTTCCTGTCAAAGATGACAGTTTCTTTAAAAGATTAAAATATATGGGATTGTATTATGTATGTGCTGGAAAATAATCTCAAAAGGTTTTTATTTTACACTAATTTATATTTATAACAATTGTTTTATTTACCTTTTTGTTTTCTTGTAGTTTTCCAGCTGCAATGTCTGCATACATTTGTATCTTTCCAACTCACACTGTTCACATAGGTCCTCAAGACACAATAGATGATTCTCCATTTCCTCAAAGTCTGCCTCTAGCTGGGCTATAAGAAACACTTATATGAACATCAAATTGTATCAACAGATGGACAACTCACCTGAACAGAAACAGGAATTCATAAAACTACATATTTAACATCATAATAATTACACATCTATAAATGGCTCAGAAAGATAAACAAATTCAGTCCACATCAAACAGTGAAGAGTGACAGCAGAGCCACATTCCTATTGCAGCAAGACATTCCTATTGCAGCAAGATGCTGCTGAACCATTGTTTTGCCCCAGCATTTTTGTCTCACATGTTCCTGCTCTATATTTCAGGAAAAGAAGCATCCAGAAACCATAATTTAATATTGCTTCTTGGGCATACTGTAAGTTTACTCCTTCCTACCTGCTACCAGTCTGAGAAATAAAGCTGTACTGACCAAGACTGAAGACACACAAATCTCTTGATTTAACTGTTTAACCCATGCACTTAAAAACATGCAAAACTTCTGTATTTCCTCTTGAACCATAACTGTTCAGAGTCTTAAGTTAAAAGAAATTGCATCTGTGACAAGCCCCAAGAAACATGATCTTATCTCTTAGCTCATTCTGTTTTGAGTATAAATTTAGACTAGAGAACTCCTGAGGTCCCTTCTGACCTGAATTATCCCATGTGAACCTTGTATCAAAGGATCACTCTTGCTGTTTGTGCTTAATGCTGAATGTAGTGTCAATACAATTTTCCCAAACTCTAACCATCTACTCTGGGATGGAGCTGTGTGGATGCAGGACTATTATTTACCCTTTTGCCAGGACTTCTCTTATAGCAGAGGGAGGAAGCATAAGTCACACAACCAAAATAGAAACCAAAGAACAGAAGGGATTTTGCAGATCAGAGACAGATACACCGATCCATTGCAGTGTGTGAACTTGATTGTTGATGCAAAGAACTATACAGAAGATGGAACGAAATAGCAGAAAACCTAAAGAAACTCTTGAGTTTCAGCAAATGGCTCTGTTTCACCTTGCCTGTAAGAGACAGAAGCAATCCTCATAAAGTGAGCCAATAACTACTATGTTGAGCATAGGAAAAAGTTTTTAATCTGCCTTGGAAGCTCAAAAGAAAGAAGCAGTAAACTGAAGGCAGTAAACCACTTGGACATTATCTGGAAGAATACAAATTTTAAACTTTCTTAGCCATTACTTAATCAGATACTGTCATCCTAGTGGTCCCCCTAGAAAAATTAAGACTTGTATATGGATTTACAAACACGAACAGTCATTGATTCAGCTCCACTTACTTAAAAAGTTTTTTTTAGTCCCTAACAAGTAAGGTACTTTACTACAGCAATCAGAAAAGGAAAAAGGAATCATATGATCAAAGATTTCCTTAAATTATTTACCTGTACACAGATCCCTTGTGGAGGTAGCTGACAATGTAGAAACAAGTTGAGGGGAAAAAAAATGCTTCACTTCTATGATTGTGATGTGGAATGTGCATTGTTTACCACATATTCAAATGGCTCTCACAAAATCCAGATGCATTCAAAGGGGAGTATCATCACTCCAATTACAGCTGCTTGTTTCTTTTTGCTTAAGAAACGGACTTTTCTGAGTGCATTAAGATTCATATGTCTGTATTATGCTAACTTGCTTTTCAGAATGATTGTTCACTTATTAATTTGCAAAATTCACAAATACAGCAGGGCTCAAGATCATTTAGTAAGGTACCTATCAACTACTGTTTTTTCCACTTTAAAAAACCACCACCTCCTCTGCTGCCCTTGCCATTGAAATAAAGTTAAGAGACAACAACAAAGAATAGGAAAGTAAAGAGGTGAACTCCGGAGGTCAACTGATTCCTAGCACTAGCATTTGAGCAGCCTCTAGTGGGAAAGGCAGAAAACACTGTGCTGAAGAACAAGAACGAACTCTTAGGATCTCTCCAGAAGACAGCAATCCTGCTATACTTCTTTTCCAGCTCCACAAGAAACACCACAACCAAATGGCCAGCCAACAATCACCATCTCATTCTTTCTATAAAGTAGAAAAACATGACTTCCTTTTAATGTTTTGAAGGAGACTGGAAAAAAAATAAATTGTACCTTTAGATTAAGAACTTTCTCATATATCAACATGGCACACTTGGTAGAAATAGTATTTTTCCATTAGGTGAAAAAATAACTTGCTCTTTAGGTGACACCATTCCAATTACACTAGCTTGCCTGGCCTGTATTTCTTACACTGTCATAGGTATAACACTATTATAAGTTTTAGCTCTGAATTTTAATTTTTTAAAAGTAAGCTAATGTTTGATCAGATGATACGAGAATGAATTATCTTTCATTGTTGTTCTTAGTTTATCAGCTGCTCAAGTATTAATTTAGATAAAATTTCCCTAATTTAAGACAAAATTTCTTTTAATGGAAACCTATGTTACATGTACTCTGCAGTTATACAAAAATTGTTAGAAAAGCTGAATCACAGCTGTATATCAGAACACATTACAGCTTACAATTTTTCCTACAATAAATTTAAATGCAGTTTTTCTGCACTGTCCCAGTCAACAAGGAGTATGAAAGACATTTCTACAAAGTTCATTTGTTTTCCAACTAGAAAGTAAAAATATCAGAAAATAGAAAGGATAGAAATAATTGCATCAAATAAATTCTGGCTAACTCCAGATCAGACAGGAACACAGATTACTAAGCTTAAAACTAACAGTGAAAAACATATATACAGGAAGTGCCTAAATCAGCTGCAACACGAGAAAAAATATTTACATATTACAGATCTACTAGCTCTCTACTCTTATTAGTTTTTAAAGATCTTAAGCCTGGCTAGTATCATATCATTTACATGAAACTTCTTTGATGAAACTATGTAGCAAGCATACTAGTATGTTTTTACTATTCCAGCCATAAATATTTCATGGCTTACACCACCAAAATACAAGCGTTTTACATCTTAATTCACTCTGCTGAAGTATCCTGCCCTGGAGCCTATAACAGAAAAAATGTCCCACTGAAGATGGGTATCATTACACTATATCATTCACATATCATTGTTTTACATAGATCCCTCTCAATATGTGCCTGATTTTCTCAATAAAAGATAAATGCTGTTCCATCTCAGATAATGAAACTCACAAAAGCAAGAAAAGTAACAGTGGTTTTTAAACAGTTAGAAAAATGCTTTTAATTAGTGAAATGTTTTTCTTTCAATATTTTCCCAACTGCAAATAAGTTACTACTTCATAGTAAAAGTTTTTACATGTCTCTTGAATTAAAAAATAATTATAAAATCAAAAAGAAAACCCTAAAAATGAAAGGCTTCTAATGGAATGTGTCTTCTGGATTTCTGCATCATAAAAAAATTTTCTAGCTCTTTTTCAAGTGCTCTCAACTGCCAGACCATAGGGAAAAGGAAATACATAACCAAACACAATTCACAAGTCCAAGTTTGAATGCCAGATTTGTGGAAAAAAATAATTATATATTGTCTGGTCTTAAATTTACTTTTACTTGACCAGTATCTGCAAATATTTAAATCCTGACATAAGCCACAATTAATAAATAATCATAAACTAATGATTTATCTTCCCTAAAGACAGTCATATCATCCCCAGAGACAACTCTATGCACTCCTAGTCAGTACAGTCTTTACTCCTACAAATACTGCTGTAGAGGCTGTCTACAAGCTATTAAATGAACAATAACAACAAAAAATAATCTCATAATACAAGACTGTGCTGCTAAATTTTGCCAAGAGAAAAAAAAAAAAAAGTATTTCATTAAATCATACTTCTTTTTGCAGTAAAACAAGTACTGAAAATATGGGGTATAGAGCTCAAATGGGGTATAAAGTAATTCAAAAGTTACCAAAATAAAAACCTTGTATTTAATGAAAAATATACTATAATCACTGCCATGCAATATTTCAGAAGTTTACTTTTTTTTAATGTGCTAAGAGGACATTAAGAAGTCCTTCACCCCACTGCATTAACAAAGGGAACAAAGACTGTTTTTGTTCTCTAATGCAAATTGTAAGCAAATAGGATGGAATTTTGCAAAGCTAGAACATGCCAAATCATCACAGTTTCACAATCTGAAAATAAAATATGATCTTCTGATCAAGATATAAATAAGGAAATATCCATTAAGTATTGTGCAAATTCTTGTTTCCATAGTGGATTTTCACACCCTTCTAACCAAGAACCAATAGAATTTATCTGTTAATATATTCCCAGCCCTATTTTCCTCCCAGTTTAAATATCTGCACCCTATATTGGATCTGTCACCTATGTTGATGAACAGCCTTTCTGAAACAAATATTGTTAATGCTTAACATTTGGTGTTAAAAAAAAAAAAAAAAAAAGTGAAAATTTGATTTGGATCAGTTTTTGTGTGCATTGATTTAACCTGCTGAAATCAAAACAGGTATTTGAGCTAAATGTCCCTGCTTAAACATGAAGTAAATTTCACCTTAGGAGAAGTTGGTCAGATATTGGCAAGGAGACACGTTCTATAACATCTTAAAAACTGCTTGAAGTGATGAATCACATTTTGGACTATGAAAGGGAAATTACTGTTCTTTTCACTTTTACACGAGAATAAAGTTTTCAATAGCAGCTACAAGACACTGCATCATGCAATATATTTATCAAATGAATACCCAAACTTTTTATGTGAAGGATGACTGATAAGTTAAAATACTTTTTTTATATAGTGCTAATGAAAACATGTCTTTATACACAGCAAAAGCTGAAGAACTGGTGTGTGACTCATACCATCTGTAACTAGGTCACTAAAAAGGCTCATTTATATTATCTGAAATTTCTTTTATCAAAAGCAGCCAGGGTTTCCTATGTACTTTCAAAATGAAAGCATTAATAGATTGATTAGAAGCCTATCATGTAACAACACAGAACAACCACTTTTCAGAAACCATGAAGATTAGCCCAATTCCATCTTAGATGCACAACCCATAACTTCACAGTTTCTAATTTTTTATTCAGATACATTTTTGTACACAATATTACACTTGCATTTAAAATTCACATCCACACTATTACCGCCTCTTGTAAAAGTCAATACAGTTTACATTTATAAAAAGCACACAGTTCATAATTATAAAAAGTAGAAACAGTGCACAGCATATCAAACCAAATTTATGGTATATCACTTTCAGAAGTGTAGATGCTAGATTTGGTATAAGTTATACCTTTCTCTTTAAATAGTTGCTATAAAACTTATCAGAAAAAACCTATTCCAGAAAAAACTCACAATGGTTAGGAGGTACTGATAAAAATCCCTAGAAGAATTACTTGAAAGCTAATACATGAGGTGAGGATAGATGATATAGTTCATATCTCACAACCATAGCAGTAGATTTTAAAATTCATTAGCTCCCCTGAGCAGACTATTTAATGCTTCATTAAAACTTGCTTGTAGAGTACAAAATACTCCAGAGACACAGAGCCTTCTCCAAGTAGTTCTACAATCAGAGTGAGATTAATTCTGGTTCACAAAACTGTAATATTAGGAATGGGAAGGTAACCCAAATTCATCTGGATTTATAGCATTTGCAATTATGAACTCATGGACAATTCCATTAGGTTTTGTTATGTTGCTTAGCTTTGGTCTATCAGTGGGCTGCATCTTTTTGTGCATGATGATATTAAAATCAGTACTTAAATAAATCAATATCTGAATTGATATTTTCTTAGAAAATAATTGAGCTTTTCAAAAAGCCAATGTTAAATGGTTATCACACATGATAAAACTTTACTAAATAAGGTGATACAAGAAAACTGTTACCAAAAAATGAAATCTATTCCTTGGTTCAGAACCAAACACCAAAGTTATTACCAGCTTTCTTAAGAACAAAAGCTGATTTGTGCATGACCACCAACCATAAAAGAATGAGGAATAAGTCTCTGAACACAGAAAAGAGCCCTCTTATTTTTCTTCACATGATATGCCAGCACACAAATCCAGCTCGCTCCAGAGAGAAACAAGGCCAGCAATTACATGAAGAATTTCTGCATACTTCCCAGCTGGCTTAAGAATAGGGCAAGCAGAGTCCCTGGGGAACTCAGCTACTAAAATCCATGTAGTACAGGCAGCAGTTTTTTTAAACTTTAATTTGATGCAACTTGCAGTCTCCATGATTTGTTCAAGAGGCCTAGTGCTGACAGAAAGGCTTACTAGTCGTCAAGCACTGTGTTCCCATTCCAAGGCTCAGTAACACTAGAGCTTTTCAGAAACTAAGAGGCCAAAACATTTTTTCCTAATTTAATTTTCAACAGTGGATCAACTGTTATGTATGAGAGACTTCCAGAAGCAGTGCACTAAGGCTCACCCAAGGCATCCTGGCTTGTATCAGGAATAATGTGGCCAGCAGGACCAGGGGTGGAATTCTCTCTCTGCTCAGCACTGATGAGGCCTCACCTCAAGTACTGACTCCAGTTCTGGGCCCCCCACTTCAAGAAGGAGCTTGAGGTGATGGAGTGGGTCCAGAGGAGAGCACCGAGGCTGTGAGGGGACTGAGGGGAAAGTCTGACAAGGAGAGGCTGAGGGAGCTGGGGTTGTTTGGCCTGGAGGAGAGGAGACACAGGGGGTACCTCCTAACTCTCCACAGCTGCCTGAAGGGAGGCTGCAGTCAGGGGGGGTTCGGGCTCTTCTCCCATGCAGGAGAGGGCATGGCCTGAAGCTGCACCAGGGGAGGTTTAGGTTGGATATCAGGAAGCACTTCCTCATGGAGAGGTGATCATGGATTGGAATTGGACTGCCCAGGGAAGTGGTGGAGTCAGCATCCCTGGAGGTGTCTAAGGAAAGGCTGGATGTGGCACTTAGTGCCATGGTATGGCCACTGTGGTGGTGTTAGGTCATAGGCTGGACTTGATGATATCAGAAGTCTTTTCCAACCTTAATAATTCTGTGATTTTCTGAAGATACTCATTTTCCATCTTTTAAACTGACAGGTTATGTTTGGTAAAGTTATTAAATTTTGAAGCCGTGTAACAAACATAAGGTATTTAATAATCTTAATAACTAGCATTGCTAGTTTCACCTACAAAAAATCCGAGTATCACTTCAGAATACCTTAACCCTGTACACTAACTTAAACAATGGAAATTAGTTTTGGGAGCAACGATTACTCCCAAGCAAAAGTCTCTGCCTCGAAAATGTCCCAAGCCGGGTTAATTTCTACTGCCCCCTGTCCAAATGATGATTTTAACCAAATTACATAAAACTATATGCACTCAAAGAGAAGCAATCACAATACTTACAAATCTTTATAAATTCAAGAAGACCTCAAGAATACTAATTTAAGCTCTACAAATCAAGATATGCAGTTTCCATAGATTTTTGTTTTGTTTTTGTTTTTAAATGATAACACGCAGTATTTTAACTGCTGGTAGAGTAACCACTACTGTTTTTGTTCTCTTACAAAACCAGTTGTTTAAAAACTCCTGTTTTATAATAGAAAATGTGTTTGGGAAACAATTTTTTTTCAAAATTCACAACAGCTGAACTTCAGTCTATTCTTCAGTACAGATTTAAATGCTTATTATATCTATAAAATCTTACCAAGGCTTGCTGTGAGGCATTCCAGATCTGCTAAAAATCCAGGTATTTGTTGGAGCTGATCCTGTAGTTCCACCAGACTGTTCCTTTTCTTCTCCCAGTGTGCAGAAAGCATCACAACTTCACTATCCACCAGCTGAAACAAACAAGTTCTTTACTTACAAACTCACGTACCTATTTAAAACATCTTGACTAATTTTTTAGAGCTCTTGCATCTGCAAGCATCAGGTCAGCACAGCAGCCTTATAGTACTGCCACTTGTGCATTTCTCAAGTAAATATACAACATACTCAAGGAAGATCCAGAAGAATTAAATATATATCAAAATCTATTTAGCAAAACAAGATTAAAAGTTACTTCTTAATATACTAGCCAATGCAGAAAATATTTTATGGATTTTATTAACTGTAAGTAACACTCATCTGGAACTCTGACAGCAGCATTGCATTGCAGCTACACAATAACAACATGGCAGTGCTGCAATGTAAGGCTTATTTAGATCAATAACAGTTTAATGTCTCTAGTAATACAAATTTAATCAATAAAACTAAGTCAGCTTTGTTAGATGGGCATCTTTTTCCTATTATTACTCCAAAAACCAGAACATGTGTGAATTAGAAACACCTGTTCCACAATGTTTCATTATCAGAAATAACATGCCTGCGACACATTCTTTGCAGAAATTACAATCAAATGACAATACTAACACAGCTGTACATCATAACAATAAAACTGAAAATTCTGCATACTCAAAATACTTCAGAAAATTAAACAAAAGGAATGACATTTTTTTTAAAGTTGCGTTTTTAACAGTCCTGCTCTCTGCTCTTGTAATAAACTCTGCTGCAATAGCTGGAAGTCTTCACGATCACACCTCTACATGAGTTCCATTTTTAATGTTGCTTGATTCTTCCTAACACTATTATCAGAGGGGATACACTGTTTTAAGAGTTTTAGTTATATAAGTCAGATTCTATGAAAAAACGAAGGTCAAGAGATCTCAAGTAACAAATGCTTCACTTGTAAATGATACTTGAGATGATTCTATTTCATTTTCCCTTCTATTTGTTCTATTACTTATTCTTCCTCTTGGACACCACTGCAGCCTGTGGCTGTATCTGCATTCTGATTTCCCTAGTTTTTGTAGAATTTAGCTGCAGAAACCAAAAAAGTCTGAGGAACTGGAAAAGATTTCTCAAAGATTTACAATTCTACGCACTACAGATAGATTCCTTTAGAAGAAGGACAACTTATCCCATTTACAAATTATTTAAAGAAGCCAAGTCTATTTTTGAGTATGTGATTTACACCTTTCAAAACAGTAAAACAAACAAATCCCCATCATAGCATGAAAACAAACACTGGAAAAATATTTCACCTCATGGATAATTAAATGCAGCTAAAATTATAAGCACCTAAAAGCAGTATTTTAAGGACAATTTTGTAGATGGAACTGGTAGGAATATATAATTTTACATGGTAAGCTGTAGGCAGCAATTAAAGCTTAAAATTCTTACATTCCTTTCTCTATTCAACATTTATGAACTATTCATGCTGTCTTATACATCTGCTACTGGCCCGTACCAGACACAGGATACTGCACAATTGGACCTTTAGACCTGATACAGTACAGCCAATCTTGTGTGCTTACACAATTCTTATATTATTAAACCCTGCATTTGCTACTTTTATATATATTAAAAAAAAAATTAAAAGCCAACACAGTAATACATAATTTGGTTACAATTTAAGGTCACACTGGTCTCATACATATTAAACCTTTCATTGTTTTCAGAACTACAATTTTTAAAGCAAGCTGTTTCAAGCATTATAAAATTGGAAGTAAGTAGGAGGTCTTCTAAAAAAATCCTCACTGGAACTTCTATATATGCCTTACTTTTACCTTATTTTTCTTGTCACACTCTAACAAAGTTATGCTTCTCAGTGTCTTTCTCTAACATAATATCCCACAGAAAAACAGCAAGCTGGTATAATTAATTTTTTTCCTTAAGTGCAAGCAGTGATTGCAACAATTTGAAAACAGAAGACAACGAAGTCTGTGTGTTAAGATACCAGATGAAAAGTACTCTAAAGGCTCTAGGAAATTCTCATGTTCAGTATTTGTTATGGTAATTGAAATACCAAAAAGTAAACAGGAGAATTAACTTCAGATAATTCTTGTTAGATGACACCTTATAAGAAATGTGATCACACAGAATTTGTTTTTACAATATAAGTATTTAGTAACTTAAGAACATTAACAGCAGGTTAAGTTACCATCAAACCTGGAAGGGTCATGAGAAACAAGAAGAACTTGAACACTCTAGGTCATTCCATGAGCTGCCTATCAAATGACATCTTAAAACATCACTAAAAACTTATGCAACTTGGCATTTTTGACTACCAGCAATACAAAGCATTACATTATACCTGTTGCACTGGGTCCAGCTGGAGGATGGAGTTAACTTTCCTCATAGCAGTCCATATGGAGCTGCATTTTGGATTTCTGACCAAAACAGTGTTGATAACACACCAGTGGTTTGGAAACTGCTAAACAGTGCTTGCATACTGCTAAGGCTTTCTCTATTCCCCACTCTTCTCTGCTCCCCCTGCAGTGAATAAGATGCAGGTGGGCAAGAAGTTGGGAGGGGACACATCAGGAACAGCTGACCTTTGGCCAAAGGGTTAATTTCATACTATATAACATCATGCTCAACAAAAATACCTAAAGGTTTGGTCTTCCAAAGTAACCATTGCTCTGAGATTAACTGGGCAGTGGTCTGCTTGTGGGATGTTGTGAATGATTGCTTTTTGGTTTTCCTCTGTCCTTCAATTATCAAACTGTCTTTTTCTTGAACAATCTGTTTCTTGTTCTCTCCTCTGCTCCACCAGTGGGGGAGTGAACAAGGCTGCATGGGTACTTAGCTAGTGGCCAGGTCAACTGAATACACTGGTACAAAAAATTTTAGCTTATCTACACATTTTAAAATATTTCAAGTGTGGCACTGTGACTTTTTCTTACCTCCCCAGCTTTTGCACAATCTTTGGCTCCTTTGTGAAGGGCAGCCCAAGCATCTTCATATCTGAAGAGAAGACAGATAAAGAACTATTTTTACTGTGTTTCACTAACAAAAAAAAGAGGACTTCATGGATGCCACTGTGTTTGTATTTACAGGGACTACCAGAAATTATAGTTTTACAAGATACCAAGTTGGTTTGGTAGAATAGTAAAAACCAGAAAGAAATATACAGTAAGAAATAGTTTCTTTTCAAGAAAGTGATTCATGTTTTTTAATAGACCCAGTAATATTCGTAAGACTATACATAAAAGCCTTGGAACCCAACTACTTGGAACCCAATTTTATTATGAAAATGAAAAAAAACAGCAAGTTTGTCATCACAAGCCACCTCGCCTCCAAAAAAGAGAATTTTTTCAAAGACAGAAATCCAAATGAAATTTATAATGCAGATAGTTTCTGCCACTCAGAAAACAAATGTGTTTAAATACACATGGAATACACTTTCTTTTCATGGCAATAACAGGCACGTCTCTATTATAACACAATGAAATAATATTAAATATGGAAAAGTTCTAAAGTATCAAATAAAAACCAGAGGCTGGGCCCCAGTGCTGGTCGCCTTCATATCTCTCCATTAGACCCTGAACTAAAGAAATCTTTCAAATGTTGCCTTTCACCCAGAACTTCTCTTTAATTAACATGACAGCACTTCAGAATTGGGAAAGCTTTAAACATATTTATGTTCAGCCCCACACTACTCACTGCCAAATATATTAGTAATGCTTTTATTTTCTTCTCATTTTCTTAACCTAATAAAGTTACTTTTAAAATCATAAGAAGCAAATGCTAACAAAGAGAAGGGAAGTCATACCTGCTCAGTAATTCCAGTCCAGCAGAACGCTCTGGCAAACACTGAACATTTCTGTAAAAGAGATTGTAAATGTTGTTAATTAATAGATAACTTATTAAAAATGCATGCACAAACCTCTGCATTTAAGATATGCTGAGGACAGAAATATTCCATACTGTTCACTTTCACATTTTGTCAATGCTGGTTTAAAAAGCATTATACTGTGTATCCTATGAGAACACTCTAGAGCTAGAGTTGTTTTTTTCTCCTCTGGTTATTTTAGCTCATTCTTACCCCTTTTTGATCATGTCCATTAAAAACAACTTCTTTGAGAACTTATTGATATAGTTAACAAACACACAGGACAAACATTGTTTTAACTTAAAACAGTGGACAGAAACATTCTTAAAATAAGACTACTACACAAGTTGTTTGTGCCCCTCAATAAAGATATTGCACTTAATGTATTCTACATTAAAAATAAATATGAAGAACCTTTGCCAGTTTAATGCTCTAATGATTTCCCACAGGATGCATACATTTTCATTAATAACTGATTGAAATATAATGGCAACTCATCATTAATTAAAGAAAATAAAAAATGCAGCACTTTTAAGGATATATTATGTGAAAGTCTTGATGTCAACCAAGACTCATCTCTTGGAAGAGTACTGGAGTAGAGTGTTTTGTACTGTCATACAGTACAATTTGAACACAAAAACCCAAATACCATAACCTGTGCTTTTATCAAGAAGTAATGGATATTTACAGTACAACAGATGAACTAAAAAATTAATGTACTGGAAACATACCAAAAAAGTAGTTGCCTAGAATGGTTTTATTCAAATCTTCACCCACTCTTAGTTCAGTTTCCATGTCTTGTCAATACAACCAATCTTCTGTCAGAAACTCTTATATCCAAAACATCAAACTTAAGATCTTAAAACACTTCATTTCAGACACCTTATTTTCTGTTCAGGGATGCTTTTAAAACTAAGTTGTTTCTACACAATCTGTTTTTACTCTAAAGCACATTAGAGTTTATCTGAAGAAGCAACAACCACAGATGTAATTTACAAACGTTAAGTAGTCTGTCCCTGTAGTTTACACAGCTTGAATAAACAATATACTAAAATGCAGAGGATAACAAACACCACAACTCTTGAATCTTGCAGAATTGAAAACTGGTAATTGAAATACTGCATTATATATACTTTTTTCCATAATAAAAAGGCTCATGTTTCTGTTCGTACAGTAAAGAAAAAGTACATGAGATTAACAGAGATTGTAAACAATGTAATTTCTCAGTGTACTGCAAATTAAATCTTGTATAAATTTCTACAGTAAGTTTGAATGCACACATAATTTAAATAGCCATTTATGTATTTGATTGATGACCATCAGAAATTATTTAGGCCTATCAATCAAGGTTTTATCAAGCCAAGTATTCCCTCAGTATTAGGTTTAAGCTTTTCTGTTATCAAAAGACTATTCTGTAAAATTATATGTTTTTGTAACTGGCTCATATATATTACTTGCTTTCAATTATTTTAAGAACATACTAGGCCAATGCTATATATAAAGATTTTCAGAAGTACCTCTGCTTGCTTTTTTTTGCTTCTCTTGATTTGTCGCCCAAAGTCTTCAACCTATAAATTAAAACACAGAACAATCAGGCATTTCCAACACCAAAAATCAAACAACAACTTGTTTGAACACATAGTGTGCCGATTCCAGTGTATTATTGTTAATTTTGTTTCAGTTTATTTCATAAATAAATCAAATTTCACTTAGTTTTGTGGAGACTGTCATGTGAATTTTTACCACCTACGCTGCTTTAAAAGGATGAGATTTTTCTACAGGTGAATCAAGTGAGTGAGTATGAATATTTAATGGGAGCTATATATCCAAGTCAATCCAGCATTTCAACTCTTGCCTTAGCAGACAGGTATTAAAGATCTGCAGAGAAATAATCATCCCAATTGTGAAGAACTCACTTCACAAGAGGGTGTATACATCAAGGAAAAGCACAACAGTCACAGAGACATTTGTGCCCACTACTTGCCAGAAGTCTACCAACACAAAACTGGCACAAGCACAATTTTTTGCTGTCATCTATGAGAATCTCCAGTTGCATCACCACAGGCACTACTAATGTTCACTCAATTTCAAACTGACTGGTACATTACTCTTAAAAAAAAACCAAAACAAACAAAAATAACAAACCAAAATCTCAACCAATTAAAAACAATGTACACACACACAGAATTCTTTTACACACTTATTTTCAATCAACATATATATGTCAATCAAGTTGGCATGGCAGAGTGAGAATCCAAACCTCCTGATATTCTCTAGTCACCAAGACGATGTGTGTCCTCAGCCTCTATCACCTTTACAGTCCCAGCTGTCCAGGACAGCAAGGATTATAAAGAAATAAAGGACACACAGACATATGCAAGATGGAAATAAGATATGAGCTGCAAAGATATCCTCCAGATATGACACAGATACATAATCCTGAGAAACACTTCGAACATAAAGATATGCAGGCTGCTTCTAGAATGAGCCCAATCGCTCTTCCAGTCTTGATCACCACCAATTTTCCTGGAACTCAAAGAAGAAACCTCAAAGCTCTACAGCCAGACAGGTGGTTGGCAATTTGAGAAAAGACATGCTAAGGCAGGTCTCTACTCCTGTTAGCTGTTCATAATAGTCAAGACAAGCAGCAATAACCAGAGCACACACTGAGAAAGAACACTGCTGCAAGAAACTCCGCAATTTGCCCTTTTCCTACTCTGTCACGCTCCCCACTACGCACCCCAGCTACTCTGCACACAGGAATTGAAGGAAATAGTGGACCACAACTACCAATTCTTTTACCAGAGTATTTGTCAGGCAGTCAGAAGTAAAATTTAAAGAAATTATCACTAGATTGCAAACAATATTGGCTTCCTTTCAGCAGTGTTCTTTGAGCCACATCACACAAGCTGGTAGAAATTACTGCCTGAGCACATACACAGCTCAAAGTTCTGTTTGCTTGGTTTGGGGTTTTTTAGGTGGTTTTGATTTTTGGGGGCTTTTTGGTGTGTTTTTCTCCTGCAAAAGACTGCTTGTAGGTAAATGGGTTAAAATCTAGATACCTCACTCACAAGGTACACAGACATGAACAGGAGACACGGATGAGCAGGGGAAAGGGGAGCTCATTTCTTTGTACACAGAAATGGATAATAAGCCTAAACAACTCTTTCTTCAGACCTCACAACAGCAGCTTTAATCTTTTTAAGCTGCACATAAATGTTCCCTTATTCCTTTGGAAGTGGTAATCTCTCCTTAGAAGCCCTAGAAAAGCTTCTCACTCACAATGTTTCAAGAAATCCAACTATTCCAATTTGCAAGCACTCATGTGCAGCTAAGAAGTTGGCCTCAACTGGCCCAGCATTCTTGACACTAGAAATTTTTCTGGGTTTTGACCCTTTTGAGTCAAAGTCTTAACAGCATACAATTGCTTCTGTCATCACTTTGATGGGGTAGGGAACAGGGTAATCCAGAACACTACAGCACTGTGGCTGCACTGCCTAGAAAGGGAAAGGGGACAAAACAGGACAGGTCACATTCTGGCCTTAATCCCTGGGGACAATATGGGAAAAAAAACAATGCCCCCCACAGTCTCTGCTACTATGGCTCTAAGACACAAGTTCCCCAGGGCACAATGAGGATGGGACTCTAAGAAAGGCAAAGTAATGGAGCTGCTAAAACACAAAGATGGAAATGATGAAATCTGAGACTGTTCTCAAAACATAAGAAAACATTGCAATACATGGGAAAGGGCAAATTAAGATGAAAACACACTGGCTCCTCTGCAGCAATATATGGAGATACAGAGCTAAATGACCATCAGATCCAGCACATTATGGCCTTTCTGCTGTCTTCTCTCATCATGTGAGAGACACATTTTCCAAAGAAAACTTATACTGTACTGGGGCATCAAATTCTGTGAGAAATTCTAGAAATAATAGCTAAATAGTAATTTAAATAGTAAACAAAGCAATGTCTTAGTCTGTAGTCTTAGCACATTTTAATATTCAGTTAATGTTTGTTAAAATGAGACAGATAACATCCAAGCAATTTTTCTGATTGACTGGTATCCTACTCTATCAGTTTCTCTATCCCATTATATACCGCTACAAATAATTTGTTATATACTACATAACTTCCTGAAGTAGGTTGACATCCACTACTATATATAAATATTTACCATAGGAGTATTATAAGGCAGCCTCAGCATGGCCAAAGACCACACAGTTTTCAAAAGGAATTGCTTAAAACACGATACTCTCCCGTGGCTCATTGCGAGCCAAGAGCTTTGCAGCAAAGACATGATCTTATTCTCCAGCCATCCACTAACTACAGTAACACTCATCTGGACCACCTGCTTGTCCTAAAAATAGCACTGATTCAGGGCCTATCTAAAAAACACAAACAAAACCTATGAAGCAACCTAGGAAGAACATCTTTCTGCTTTTCAATGTAAGCAAGGGGCTGCTCCTTCCGCTCACCCCGCACTTCTTTTCCCTAAAGCGGCAGTAACTTCTTCCAAGCGAAGAAAAGCTTCTCATGTGCGGAACAGGGCACAGCGATGCTCTTTAAACAATTACGTCAGCCCATAAACGCTGAAGGTCAGTTACTTCATCAAAAATTGAAGCGCGCTAATTGACCCCACTCACATCTTCCTCATTCTCTCCAAGCATCAATTCTGTCTCTATTTCTCTCTCTCCTTCCCTCCCCTGACCGCAACCACAAAGCACCTCCTCCCCTGAACTCCTGACTGGAGCTGCAGGCTACCACGCAGCTCCCGGGACTCTCCAGTCCGCCAACAGCGACTCCGCAGAGGCGGGGAGAGGGACGGGGCAAATCAGACCCAGGAACCGCGTTTCCATCCCGTCCCGGCACCGAGGGCTGCACCGCCGCCGAGGCAGCAGTAGTGAGAGCGAAGGGCCCGACCCGGGGGTCCCGCCTCCGCGCCCTCCTCCTCCTCCTCTTCCTCCCTCCCGTCCGCCAGCCGGGCCTGTCCCCGCCTCGCTTGCCCCCACCCCCCCCTCCTCCCCGGTCACCTGCTTCTCCCTCCCCGCCCGGTTGGGAGGCGCGGGTCCCTCTCCCCTTTTTTTCTCCCCCCTTGCCCTTGCCAGCCCCGCGGGGCCGGGCTGCGGTTCTGCCTACCCGGCGGTGAGGTCCTGCTGGACGCTCAGCAGTCGCTCTCGCAGCGTCTCCAGCATCGTCCCGGCCTTCTCCCCCTGAGGAGGCCAACGCCGGGCGCCGCGGGCGGGGCGGAGCAGGGCGAGAGGCGGGGGCGGGGAGGGGAGCGGGGCGGGAAGCGGGGGCGGGGCGGAGCAGGGCGAGAGGCGGGGGCGGGGCGGGGAGCGGGGCGGGAAGCGGGGCGGGGAGCGGGGCGGGGCGAGGCTGGGAGTGGGGCGGGGAGCGGGGCGGGAAGCGGGGCGGGGCGCGAGGTTTAAACTGCCGCCTCCACCCTTGCTTGAGGAGCGTGTGAGGTGCTGCGCGAGCCTGTGGTGGTTAACCGTCTCCGTCGTGCCTAACGGACGATCCGCCCCTCTCCCCTTCCTCTCTTCTGGGGAGGGTGAAGGTGACGGTGACGGGGGGGGAGTCCCCGAGTCCCCGCCAATAGTGCAGGGTTGCGGCTGCGTCTCCTCGTTTTGTGTTCCTGACCCGGGAGTGAAGTTTGGTTAAAACTTAAAAAAAAAAAAAAAAATACTAGGTGGAGAGCACTGAAATAATTTGTCCCAAGGAGAATGTATGGACAGGTGGGACTGCAGGGTGTGCCATTTGATACTGGATCAGTGTACTTGGAATGGTTCAAGGTACCTCCAGTCAGCTGGAATACTGACACCATAATGCTGTTCGCTTTTTGCTTGTGTGCTTTTTTTGAAAGAACGTGGGACCTGTAGGCTGTTTCTGATGTGGCTTATTGAAAATCATTATTGCTCTTTGGTCTTGGTGCAAGATAAGAGCTAAATGGCTGCTAAGAGAAATGTGGTTGTGTTGTTCACTACAAACATAGTGAAACTGATGTAGCTCACCTCATCCTGAGGTCAGAAAGACTATTTTCATGGTACACTGCCTCTGAAGTTCTGTAGAAGAACATATGACGTTTAGACAGTATTTTAGTCTTGCTTGGCCTTACAACAGTATCTGAAAGTAGAAACTTTCTGCTTCCCTGGGTAGTTAGTCCTCCAGACTAGAAGGAAAAGAATTTGAATCAACAAGATTTTTTTCTGATACATGTAGAGATGTGCATTACAAATGCTGACAAAGGTGTGCAGGCTGGCCTTAGGTAATATATGTGTTGTGAGAATTAAAGTTTTCACAAAACAGGGCAGGGGTTTTAAATTTTAATTTTCACCTTTCCTTTGAGAAGACAAATTTCTGTGTCACATATTTTTGCTTTTGTTGTGAGTGTTCTTGTCAGCAGTTGCTCTAAGAATCCACGGTGACTAAACACTTCCAGACTCCATTGCTTCTTTTGCAGTTAAAAGAAGACTATTCAGAAACTGCTGCCTTGTATGATTTCATTTCCATCTCTGTGTAGAATTGAGGAAAATAATTGTGTTGAGGTAGTGCTAACAGTCAGTAATCCTAGAAATACAGAAGAGACTTCTGAAAGCCTATGCAATGCTCAAGGGCCATGATGATTTTTAAATACACTATAAATTGTTTTCTTTACTGGTTCTTATGAACTTAATATGGAGATTCTGCATGCTTGTTTTTCTTAGAGTGAGTAAGCCCAGTTTCTTTATTTTACCTTCAAGTCACTTTCTGAGCTCAAGATGTTCTGCACCAGAACCAAGTACCAGCTCATCTGTCTCTTTTTCAGAAATATGCATACCATGAATCTGAATCCAAGATTCCACTTCCCACAACAAAAACTTGTAGCAAGTTTTACATGCAATTTTAAGAAGTTTAAGGTGTCAGGTGAGGACACCTGTGGAGACCAGCACCCCTGCAACAATGCTCAAACAGAGACTGAATGATCAGGTCTAAGCTTAGGCTCTTGGGCCCACAGGAGCAGCTTGTGTCAAATGATACAGCACTTCCTTTGTCACAAGTTATTATAACATATGCATTATGGTAGGTGAGGAGACTTAAAAATGTGGTCAGGAGTCCTAAAAACATAGTTTAACACTCTCTCTAGTTTTGGATTCAAATTTAATTTAAGATCTGTAGAATATGATTAAAAGTTGACTAGTTGACATTATACTTTTTGGACTTGATATTTATGTTTCTACCTAGTTTTGATATAAGCTTAAATGGCTTTTAAAAAACACAACTAAAGCTATAAACTGTAAAACTCTACTACCCTTTTAATTGATAGAGATCAAGATAAAAGTTTGAATTAAGGTCTGATTCAACATTTCTTGCAGGGATTCCACTGCATGCTGAAAAGGTTGGTACCTAACAAAGTTTTATGTGCCTAAAGCTTCAGTAGCATCACATGACATAAGTAGAAACGAAATTTGAGCATTACATCCTAAGAATTGTCTGCAATAGTCTCACATATAGGCCATATCCTAAGGCCTCATTGCTATTTCCAGCAGCTTCTACAAACTCCCTTCTCCAAATTAACCTTTATATCTTCCTAGTAAGAGCTAATTTCTTCTGTTATCTTTACTAACTCTTGGGATTTTAGCAATGTAATAAAGTCTTCACAGCTGACACAAAGCTTTTGTGTTATACAAATAGTATATTTTTATTTCAGTAAAGCAAGTTGGTTTGGGTATTTGTTTTGGGTTTTTTCCTTTTCTATAAACGAGCACAGGAATATACAGACTGTAATCAATGCCAGTCTGAATGAGAACTGGAAGAACAATTTCTGTCCCACAAGTAAAAGTGTTCTTAATTTGGCACTAATTCTTTAATTCTAAATTCTTTAATCAGACAAAAACAGGTATGAGACTCGATCTCCAGGTTAATACAGGTTCGAAGACCTGTTTGAGGTTTTAGATCTATAATGTGCTTCCCTTCTGACAGCATGAAAGGTTTTTATGTTTCTATATTTAATATTTTTCTGTGGAAAATTTTAAGATTGTTTTAGTCAAGGCTAAACAATCTTATATAAACAAACTTTTTATAGTACCCTGCATTAAAAAAATGGGGGAGGGGGGGAAAAAAAGGAATGGAGTTGGAATTGATGAGCCCAGATAGTGTGTGTTGTAAATGTGACTTAACTAGAATACGAAATAATCTAAGCATGTGTTACTTCAGTTTTGCTGTTTCTGTGAAAGAGACTTTGGAGTGGGGTAAATAGTAGTGGTCCTTTTCTCCCACTCTCCTTACGCATCTGGTGATTAAACACAGGATGAGTTGCTACCTTTTTGATCTGTAGGGAAAAATTGGGAATGTGGGGAATCGGTGGGCTAGCAGAGTTAGGAAGTTGAACAGTCCCTTTTTTCAGTGTCTTAATTGCTAGATCTGATATTGGGGAAGAGATAGGAGCAAGTTCCTGGGGACAAATGTTTCCAGAAGCAGCCTGTATTTATAGCTGGCTGGATATAATGGAAGCACATATCCTGAAAGGAATGACTCTTACAACATGGCTGCTGTCCTTCTCCTTTCCTGAAATCTACCCAGATTCAGTGGAATGACTTCTTATTTTCTTAATCTTCTGTCATGGCTCTGTTCCGTCATGGAGATGGTAATGATAATTTTGCTGTTACCGCTGAAGGTGGCAGAGATTGAAAACTACTTAGAATGCAGGACACGAGCTGCTATCTTTCATTTCCCCACATTCTCTTTTCTGCCTTCACCTTGTTCCTAGTCTTTTTTCTTTTGACTTGTTTGGTTTGGTTTTGTTTTAAACAGTCACCCAAGACCATCCCTTCCTTAGTGCTGCAGTTGTCAGTGAGACAACCAAAGACAAAATGTTAAACTTGCTGCTGCTTAAAGCCTGTCAGGTGTGATGCTGCTTAATAAGATTATATGCTCAGGCTGTTTCTCCACCAGTGGGCATGCAATTGAAGTTGGGAATGATACCTTATTTTCACTCTTACTAACGTATTCCATCATTTTTATGTGCTTTTGCTGAGAAAGTAGTTTTGGAATAGATCATCCATGGCTCAGACTACTTCAGCTCATTTTATCTCTTCCTGAAGTGGTTCAGTTGACCCTATCTCTGACAGTATCTAACAGACCACAAAAGAGGATTTTCTTATAGCAAGTTAACAACTCATAGGAAGGACACTCCAAAAATGAGTACTTTATTTAAAACTTTATAATTTGTATTCTCTCGGTATCTTGAAACTTATGTACAATTAAATTCTTCAAAGTTAATAAAGGAGCTTTCTTAAGAAAGTGAGGATAGTAACTCCAGCTCTTGAATGTAGTTCAGTTAAGACTGTATTTTAAGGGTAAAATATGTAGCAAATTAGCCGATTCCACTAGAGGGCACAGCAGTGTATAGAAAAACAAAATCGAGATAACACTACTGTTCATTTCTCTGGTAGAGCATGCATTATGAATGAGCAAAAAGTATAAAGTACAATTCGGTTTTTATTTAATCCCAGAAGGACACCTTAAAAACTGCTGCTGGTTTAAGTGGCATAACGATCAGTATGTAGCGGACACCTGGTGTTTGACACAGTCACGGTGTTGCTTTCATAAGCTTCTTTCCCCTGCTTTAGCAGGGTGAGGAGATCTGTGTTATGCTGTTTTGCTTGTATTTTTACAGATAGTGCAGATGATCTTTGGAAAAAAAAAAAAAAAAAAAAAAAAAAGCAGAAATAAGAGCCTTGTGTCCCAGCTTCCTATCAGAATACTCAGTTACACCGTTTCTGACAATTCTTTCGTTGTCACTGCTGCTGAAATGATCCGAGGGGATGCACTTTGTAACAACTGATTTCAAAAGAAGCCATGCTGCTGTGTCTTTGGGAGGATCCCATGGTCTTAGAGGCAGCAGCTGCCTGTATCAGGCAGGTTTAGCCTTTTAATTACAAGAAAATATTTGTGTAGACTGCATAGCTTGCATAAGAAACCTTGACTGCGTTGTCAAGGAAGTTAAATAGATGTGTTAAGTATGAATGAATGCTGTACAATAATATTTGGAGTAGTATTAAGTAGTTATGTTGTGTCTGCATCTACTTTTTTTGTTGTTGTTGTTGCTCTTGTGTAATTTTACTAGAGTAGACATTGTATCTATGATTAGATGATTCTTTAAGCTATAAAGCATAATTGGTTTGTTTGAGGAAAGTCCAGTTTTCCTTGTCACTGCAGTGCCAAAAAATGCTGATGTGACTGTAGCTACACTTAATGGGGGGCTGTGGGGAGGAGAACTTCAGCTAAATGTGTCTCTTGGTGGTGTTGTGGGAGGGACTCCCCTATAGCTATTGCTGTATGCTGTGTCAGCGTTAGGAGGCTCTACTGGTGCATGTGTGCTGGTGTAAGTGAAGCATGAGAACTGCTGTTTGCAGAGAAGGGACTGCAAAAATGCTAGGAAGCTGCTGCGAGTGGATGAGATGTGTCATGAAGCACAAGGGGCTTTGGTTGAATAAAATACAGATTTCCCCAGTGCTGACTGCTCTATTTAAGTTCTTGTCTATTACTTTCAGTTTTCTATTAATGTGAACAAGTTCTGCTCCCCTGGATGTCAGAAGCATTGTTTGAGGGAAATGGAATGAAGCCAAGAGTGAGATTCTTGAAGGACAAGCAATGTGTCTGACTATGTGTCAGTGTTATTGATCAGAAGCAATTAGTTAAGCCAAACCCAATTAGGACACAGTTTTACTTTTATACACACAGACATTAATCGCTCATTATCTAAGTGAACTCTAAAGGGAATTACAACAGTCTAGCAGAACAAAATGGCTGTACTTTTGCTTTTAATAGAAGAGTTTCCTAGATTGGCATTTGGTACTAAACTGTTAATTTCACTGACTTCCTCTTGCAATAAATCAGCTATTGGTTTGGGGATTTTTTTTTCGGTAACAAAATCATCTGTCATTCTGGCCTTTCTGGTGACAAATATCTCATGAGTAAATTTAATTGCTTTTTGGGTTTTTTTTTGTTGTTGTTGTTTTTAGGTTCTTTTTTTTAAACCGGTAACTCCTCCCCTGGTTTGCTGCTCTTGCTTAAGGGAATTTTTGTTGAAGCCTTCTGGCTGGCTGCCTGGCTAATAACTCTGTGCAATTGTCAACTTCATATTGCTTCAGCATTTGAGATAGATTTCTCTGTCATTCTTTCTTCAGTTTATATGAGTTTGGTGTTTGCTAGTCCATTAAGCAGTCTCTAATACACTTATGGTATAAGTAGCTTGGAAAGAGTGCTATTTTTTAACTTTTTTTTATTGAGCATAATTCTGTTTGAATGAAATGGTCATAATGGCTGTTGTACTGGTACAGAACATTTTAATCACAGTGCATTTGGTCAGTTTGATTTATCTGTCTACTTACATTTGTTGTGACTACTCAAGAGTTGCTTTACTAGCTACAGTACAAGTACCACATCCTCTTGGAAAGTACTCCATATTTCAAATTACATAGTTTCAGGATAGACCTGAATTCCATAGGCGATTTTTGATTTAAAGTGCTAGCTGTTATATATATGTATTTATATAGTGGTTTTGTTTGGTTTGTTTTTTTTTAGGTTGACTTTTAGTTTGGAAAGTAACTGTTATTGATGGATGTCAAGGTGTGTTTCAGCTAGGTTCCAGATTCAGCAAGTAATCACACATGCAAGTTCCTTATACACCTATGAGCAACAGTTGATGACACCGTCCCAGCTATAAAGATACAGATACAGGTAGAAACAGTTGATTACACCATTCCAGCTATAAACATACAGATACAAGTAGCTTACAGGCATTAACTTATCAGCATGACTCACAACCCACACCTCCTAACATTGCTTTCCCTGGAGACAATAACAATCCTACCCCAGAAAGCATTCTCCCCCCTTTTAAGCCTGGGACCCAGGTGGGACCGGCACACCCAGGAGGCAGGGTGGGAAGCCTCCCCTCCCCTCCCTTCAACCCTTTCAACCCTTTTATCCCTTTCAACCTCAATCATTCTGAGTTGGTGATGTCTTTATAATCTTATTTGCTTAGAATGCCATACTACCATATTCAGCTTATCAAAATGTATTTTTTACTTCATTTGCACTTCCTTTTTATTTATATGTACAACTTTTTGAAGTAGCCTGTACACTGATATACAGATCTTTGAAAGTTGAGGTTGCCCTAGATTTTATGTGAAAGATTGAGCTAAAATGGTGATTCTTACTGTACTAGCCTTCTTACTGTAATAGCTTTTACTATATTGCTTTAATCAGGCAGTGCTGTGACTTTTTTTTTTATTGCTTCTGCTAAATCATCAGTCTTTAGGAGTAATTTAGTAATTTCAAATTAGCTCATTTGATAGGGTTCTGAAAATGCTTTCTGAATATTAGTAAATGAATACTCAAGTACATACAAACATACAAGATTTTAAATATTCAGCAATTACTGATGGAACAGTTATATAACTATAAATCAGGTCCTGTCAAGTCTGAGTCTTCTCATATTTAAATATTCATGCTCGTCCAAAGATGTATGATTCCTTGATATTTTTTTTCTATTAAGAGCCTGAATATGACTAAGAAAAAAAGCATAATGTAATATACATCATATTATATGTAGGCAGGTACACGTGTGTGTGAATGTATATATTCATGTCATGACTGTAATACTTCAATTTTTGCTGTAGCAGAGGAAGGTCTTAGTTAAGTCTAAAGTCTAATTTATACTATCTATAGCTACCTAATTTATACAGTTTAAAAAGTCTCAGCTATCTAATTTATACCAGATACCTAATTTTATTTCTCACGGAAATAAAGATTTTATATACTCGATTATATAATACTCGATTTTAAGTAGACCGGTGTCTTTGAATGGTCAGATAGGCTGCAGAACAGACTTTAGGAGATGAAAAACAATCCAGATTGATTTACTGAAATTTAATTATTCTATTGAGTTAATATGAATTGAACTTACATATGTGTATTGATGATGCCACTAGTCCATTCAGTCATTACCAGAATAAGAATGCATCACCTACTTCCACTCATACTTCTGTTTGAAAATTATTGTCAGCAATTCTTACTTGATATTTTCTTGGTACTATAAAGCAGAACAATTAGCTTTTCATTCCATTCACAAATGAAACATAGGTTCTTTTCTCTCCATTAAAATGCATATTTTTATAAATAAAGCATTGCTTAAAGAAATATAGACTAAAAGGCAGGGATCACTTGTGTTAAAATGCATGCACATATTCTGCATAAGAGATTCATACATTTCTTTATCCAAGGCAAAATCTACAGTGTTAAGATACAAAAGTATGTTTTTCTAGGAACAGTGGATCTAATTAAGTTTTTTTAATTCTTTTTTTTTATATCACATTTCTCGGTCCTTTCCATCTTCAGTGCTCAACCACTTCTTCCAGCTCCTTCCCATGTCTTTTGCCAGTTGGCTGAGAATATGGCAACATATGCTGTTGCTGAATTAAGCGTGTGCTGATTGCCTGTTCATTACATCCATGGTGACTGGCCAACTGGCTGAACTGCAACTGGCTTTGCCTTAGTGGTAGCACTGGTTCTGATCCATCTCTAGCAATCACTTTTCACAAAATGTATAGGAATTTACTGTCTTCAAGAATATCTCTGAAGTCTGAAGCACCCTCTGAAGTTTGAGCACTCACAGGTTGAAGACTCACACGTTGAGGTAGGAGAGGCCTGGCAGTAGAGTTTCATAATTGTCACTTCCTTGGGAAAACAGTTTTAAAGTTACTGTCATATTATTCTCTCATCTCAGGAAAAAAAATCTCAAGGTCCTACTCAGAGCAACAGAATGATTTTTAATTTTGTACTGTCATTAGAGGGAGAACCACTTGTGAAGTTTTGATGCCTGTTGACCTTACTGAGGTTACATAAGTGTAACAACTCAATATGGTTTTACTATTATACTAGCTTTTCCAGAGCAAGTGGAAGATTAATCCTGATGCAGCAAAGCAAAATATTCAAATTATAAAATAACGGCTGTATCTCTCCAGAGATTTTTTTTAAGTTGCCTGAGGTTAAAAACATAGGTGTTGTATGGTGAGATCCACTGATATACAGGCATGAGGCAGGTTCTCCCATTTTTCTTAACAAAACTCATCTCATTAAGGAGCCTTGGTAGACCAGAAATGTCAAAGCAGTACACTTTTTTGTCTAAGGCCAGCTTCCATCTAGAGTGCCTTTGTGTACCTAAGGCATTATTATTATTTTTCTCAGTACAGCATATTTGTTAACTGAGTTCAAGGTGCTACATTCCAGACACTGCAGAAGGAATTCTTGCTCCCTCAGTGACCTGGAAGTTCAAAGCTTGCAAGCTTCAGACACTGAAGTCCTCAACTTCCCTGGAGCAGGGGTACCATGTAGAAATTCATCAGCCCACAAAGTCTGACAAGTGAACAAGGTTCCTGCTGAGCAATTTCAATGAAAAAATGTATTTTTCCATCAATTATATTCTGCCAAATTGGCATTTATCATTCAAAACCTCATTTTTTCTTTTAAAAAAAAATTCCAGCCAGCTCTTGTTAACAAGAGTGGAGTTGAATATTAATATTTATTAATTTGCTGCTTTTTTTTTTGTGGTGCCTTCTTTTAAGAAATGACTGTTTCATTTTATTCTTTTCATACTGCATAGAGCTCAATGGAGTTCATCCCATTTATCAAGTTATTTGATAAAGAAACAGTATATACAAACACTTGAACAAAATTACTTTCCTATCTATAAACTATGGCAGTTATCTGTGGTGTATTGAAGCAGGACTCCAACAAACCCAAGTGCAAGGTCCTGCACAAGGGTTGGGGCAATCCCTGGTACCAATACAGGTTGAGGGACAACGGATTGAGAGTAGGTGCTGAGAAGCACCTGAAGGTTCTGGCTGATGAAAAGCAGGAGATGAGTCAGCAATATGCATCTGCAGCCCAGAAAGGCAGTTAGTTGTAGCTGAGCTGCATCGAAAGAAGCGTGACCAGCAAGTCAAGGAAGATGATTCTGCCCCTTTACTCTGCTCTTGTGAGACCCCACCCAGAGTGGGGGGTCCTCAGTACAGGAAAGACATGGGGCTCTTGGAGTGGGTCCAGAGGAGGGCCACAAAAATGATCAGAGGGCTGTAGCACCTCTCTCCTGTGAGGAAAGACTGAGAGAGTTGGGATTGTTCACCCTGGAGACAAGAAAGCACTGGGGAGACCTTATTACAGACGTTTAATATTTAAATGGGGCTTATAAGAAAGATGGGGACAAACCTTTTAGCAGGGCTTGTTGCATAGGACTGAGGGTAATGGTTTTAAACTGTATGAAGATACATTTAGACTAGATATGAAGACAACATTTTTTCCAGTGAGGGTGGTGAAACACTGGAAGAGGTAGCCCAGAGAGGTGGTAGGTGCCCCATCCCTAAAAACATTTAGATTCAGGGTGGATGGGGCTGGGAGCAACCTGATCTAGTTGAAGATGTCACTGCTTACTGGAGGAAGTTTAGAGTAGATGACCACTAAAGTCCCTCCCAATTCAAACTATTCCATGATTCTGTAGCTGTATGTAAGAATTATAACTGTATATCAGAATAATCTCAGTATTATACACGGCATGGCTAGGACTCTTTGTAACAGTAAAGATAGTCACTCAGAACTGACATTGAGAGATTTCCCAGGTTGTGTTCCTTTCTCTGTACATGAAAGCTTTGTATGATATTCCTATAAAAAATTGGGACCTCGCCATAAGCTGCGGGCAGTTCCCAGCTCTACCAGTTAATTTCCTATTCAGGTTTAAAACCAACTGTTTGTTGCTGTGTAAATGATCCTTTTCCATCCTACAGACTCAAATGTGGAATTCTTTGAGGAGTTCAGCAAGCTTGCGGTGTCAGAGACACAGTTGTAGCTCTCACTGTGAAGAACATGACAGCAAAAAACCAGCTGAACAAGGCCTGCTTCTCATAGGCCTGATAAACTGTTCCAACACACATTGCTGTTGAACACTAATATCCTGGTTTTGTACATGCAGTGGGAGCTTATGTGCTTCTAAACTTTTCAGCTCACCACAGATGGAAGGCAAATGCTGTGGCCTTTATGGACACAAAATGGCTGTTCAATGTGTCATGGCAGTGGTGGCACCTAACATAATGAATACTGAAAGCCATACCCTGCTATTACTAGCCATTTTCAGAATGGAAAACTCCAGTTTAGCTAACATTTGTTGGATATTAGACTGTGCCTCATGCTCATTCAGTATGAGCTCTTACAGCTCTAGTGATTGTCTAGCTCATTGTCTGTAAAAGATAAGGATCTGACTGATTATTTCTAGGTAGCAGAAGTTTTTCTACATTGGAAATTCTTGAAAAATGGTCTGCCCTGATGGCATTCTCATTAAGTAACCTGATTTAATTGTATTAACAATAACAGAGGTGTTAGCAAATGGGGTAAATGAAGAAACACTCTCACTGGCACTCAAAACTAAATGACTACCTGTTTTTTTTAAAACTGTGCAATTTGTAATGCCTGTTCTTTTTATCGAGTTCATCTCTGTTAATAAGAGCTATAATTATGAAGCAGGAAGGCATACCCAGATTGGCTGATTATAATGCAGGGGGCATAGATGAGTACTTCTAATTCCCTGGGGGATGAAGCTCTCTGGTGATAGTGTTAGCAGGCTTAGGGGTGCTAGACTGCTGTTTCTAAACATCTTTATTTTGAAGCAATTGTGTTTAAGGGAGATTAAAGATTAAATTATTAGTGAAGAATACTCAACAGCTTTTATTGTAGCTGCTGTTTGCTTTCTTTTTGGTATTTATTTCTCTGGTATCAGAATCAACCAGGGAGGAGAGACTGTGTGGAATATCCATGGAACAACTCTGCTTTTATGGGTACAGTATATGATCCCAGTCCTACAAGAGTTTTCTAGTGCAGCTATCTAGATTTGTTTCAGCATGGTGGTTTATATGGGTAAAGACATCTGCTGATCTGATGGGTGACCTGAAGCAATTTTTTTCATTTGTCTTAATTTCTCTATGTTTAAAATTGAGATGATATTAAAGATCTTCAGTCTCCCTTCCTTAGAATGTATCCCAGATGCTTTCAGTTGAGGATAAGGATAAACAGCAACATCTTGTATTTTGGATGTTGTCTTCAGTTCTGCATGGAAGTCCTGCTGCTGGGAAGCTGGCAACCTGCTTCTCTCACCCTGCTCTTTAAGGTTCAAATTCTTACAAATTCTTTTCCTGCCCATCTTAGCAACGTACCAATATTCTAATGAAAATGTGGTATCTCTAGATTATCTGAGGATTGCTGTTTTCCTATTCTAAGCATTGCCTACTTTATTCTCTCTTCCTCCTTACTGCTATGTGGGGCGTCTTTATATTTTAATGATAAAAAAGTTGTCTATGGTGTTGGGGAGGGCTGACTGGTATGATGACAAATTCAAACAGATGGCTGTACTTGTTCAGTGGCAGATGCCAAGTACACAGCATGTGAAACTCTACAACCAGTGGACTTCTAAATGAGCAGAATTTTGAAAGGCCAAGGAGAGGTTACTGATTTCAAACCCTTCTTAGGTAAGATTGTGTCTCAGTAACAGATCAAAGAGAATGGGAACATAATGTACTCCCATGCTTTATCTGTCACTATCTGCTAAAGGTAAAGATGACTGCTTGGGTAGCTTTGAGAAAGCAGCCTTGGTGCAAGCAAACTCAGAAACTGATGGTAGAGAAAAGAGAGTGCCTGGGACATTGTGTCTCTGTTCTAAAGTCGTTTCCTCTCTCAGGTGTGTTATCTATAGAGCTATTGATTCCTGTAGTTTTAGCAGGTTGATCCCAAAGGATCAATTAGTGTAGGACTTGTGGGACAGTTCAGAGCAGGGCCACGTAATGCTAGACATTGTGAAAAGGTGGCATAGTAGAATTTTAGCTAATGATCTCATGCCTTAAACAGAAAACAACAAGAAAATATGAGCAGGAAGTAGTACAGTTTACAGTAGTACAGGCTGAGGTGTGGCTGCAGGACAGCAGGACATTTTTCCAATACAGGGCGGATTTTTTTTTTTTGTTAACCTTTCAGGTTAAATTATCCTAGGAAGACTTTAAGAAGGAAGATGAGAGAGTGAAGAGAGAGGTCAGGATTAGGAGTTGGGTGAAAAAAAGATGAAGTGCTTGAATTAAGGATATTACAATGAAAGGATTATGTTCAAACCATTCAGCAGTATATAGGAATAACAATGTCCAGAGCAGAAACTCTAGTGAAGAACATGACTTGTCAAATTCCCTACTGCAACATCTCCTGAGGATGTTTCCTGTTCCCATCTGCCTACTGAGCAGGAGCTTGTGCAACTAAATTTGAGAAAGGTTAGGATCAGAAAAGAGCATGATCCAGAAGAATAAATACATTCATAAGACAAAAGGAGAGGCTCAGACCCACTTACAATTAGAAGAATCAGAAGGAAAATAATTCATAATGTGCTTTCAGTTAAGGATAAGATTAACAGAGACATAAGGAGTTAACAAGGTTATTATAGTGGGTTTTTATTAGTCCCACGCAGAGGCAAAGGCTGCAGTATGATTGCATCTCTGATTACACACTTGAAAATTCACAGAGGTAGATTAAAAACAGGCACAGACAAAATAAACACTGTTAAAATAGGTCAAGATCTGAAAATGAACATCATGCAGGGATTGGAAGAGCATCTAAAGAGATGCTTACTTTTCGTTTATGTGAGGCATTCTTCCTGAACCCATGAATAAGTGTGATTTAAAGGCAGATGTAGCTGTGTTTTAAAATCTTGACCAATATATATTTAAAGATTAACCTTCATAGGGAGTTTGCCAACTTGAAGTATAGGCATTGCAAATTTGTGCAGGTTTGGCTACTATCCCTTTCTTCAAATCTCAGAATAGTGACCTTTAGATTCATATGTTCCATATCTTGTATCTTCCTGTCCCTGCTGTGTTGAAGTCACGGAAGTGACTACCAAGGGAAAATACAAACATACACCCCAGATTTCATAAAATAAATGTTCTAGGAGCTCTGAAGACTTTAAAGAGTAGCTTTACCCATGTGAATACTCTCTTTTAGAAAGTTCAGAGGGTCTGTTTTTTGTAAGAATAGTCAAGGGAATGAAGCATTTTTTTTCTTTACTGGCATTTTAATGTAGACCTTATTCTAACTCATTTTTAAGTCAATTTTCCAATCAAACTGTGGTACTTCAAGTGTTTGTGGAAACAGGGATATCATTACACTTGTTTAATCTAGGCTACTAATGTTTTGCTCTACCCTTGAGCACAGAATTGTAAAATCTGCTGAGTTTGGAGAGACCCATCAGGATTGTCAAGTCCAACTTGATGTGCCTGTGTTGGGCACCCCAAGAATCACACCATGTGCCTCAGAGCCTCATTCAAACACTTCTTGAACTCAGGCAGGCTTGGGGCTGTGACCCCTTCCCTGGGGAGCCTGTTCCACTGCTCAACTGCCCTCTGGGTGAAAAACTTTTTCCTAATACCTAAGCTAGATTTCCCCCATCACACCTTCCTACCATTCCCTCGGGTCCTATCATTGGTCACCAGAGAGAAGAGGTCAGTGCCTGCTCCTCCTCCTTGCCCAGTGAGGAAGCTGCAATGAGGTCTCCCCTCAGTCTCCTCTTCTCCAGGCTGAACAGACCAAGTGCCTTCAGCCACTCCTCACACAGCTTTCCCTCTCAACCCTTCACCGAGCTCGTAGCCCTCCTGCAGACACTCTCTCCTACCTCTATCTCCTTTTGGTACTGTGGCTCCCAAACTGCACACAGTGCTCAAGGTAGGGCTGCACCAGTGCAGGGTAAAGTGGGACAATCACCTCCCTTGACCAACTGGCAATGCTGTGCTTGATGCACCATAGGACTTGATTGACTCTTCTGGTTGCCAGGACACACTCTTGGCTCACATTCAACTTGCTATCCATCAGCCTCTGCCAGCTTTTTAAGAACCCTTGGATGAATCCCATCAGTCCCCATCGACTTATAAGGATCCATCTGGAGCAGCAAATCCCTCACAAATTCAGGGCTGACTGGGAGATTATAATTTGCACAGCCATGGTTTACTAGCCCAGGGCTCTGGAGGTGCTCAAGTCCATCATCAGTGTTGAAGATGGACGTGAAGAAAGCATTAAACATCTCTACTTTGTCTATATCCCTATTTATGAGGTGTCTGTCATCAAGTAATGGACCAATGCTGTTTCTGACCTGCCGTTTGCCATTAACATATTTTAAAAGGCCTTTTTAATTATCCTTCACAGTGCAGACCAGCTTCAAATCTAGCTGAGCTATAGCTGCATGGACTTCTGCCTTACGGTGGTGAATGGCATCCCTATAGTTCTCCCATATTATCTGTCCTTCCTTCCAGTGGCCATACACCTTCCTTTTGTGCCTTAGTCCTAACAGAAGACTTCTACTTAGACAGGGTGGCCTTCTACCTTGCCTGCTTGACTTCTGGCATTTTGGAATCACCTTGTCCTGTGCTCTTAGGTGATGGTGCTTTAAAAAGGGACCAGCATTGCCGGACCCAGCACCCTGAAAAGCTAAGGACAGAGTACTACATCTGAAGAATGAAAGTGTTTACTGAAAACTGATTTATTATTCTTTGCAAAAGAAAAACACATTCCTTTTATAATAAGATAAAAGTCCTAATTTTCATGGTTTAACTCCATCTTTTATTTTATTACATTTTACAAAATCATACAGATTTTCTTATAGACAACATTTCAATGCGTTATTTTTTGCATAATCTGATTTTACTTCTCTGGCTTTTATTCTGCCAAAATTTCTGAAAATTATTACATATCAAAGAGCTTTCAAAAGTCAGAGACTAAGCTGTTTTGTAGTTTCTTCATGTGTAAAAACTACTTGATGAAATCAAACAGTGCTACTTCTTGAATATAAAATCTTTTTAGCCCAAGACAAGTTTCACTATCTGTTACAGCTTCATGAAATTCTCATAAAATATCCATGATGACCAATTACTTTATATACATAATGGACTTGTGATTTCTCTCTATGAACTTATCTTTTTGCAGCTTCTAAATGAATGGCTAAGCTTGCTACAAAGTAAAGGGGTTGTACAATGTAAATTCAAAAAACCCCAGTTTTATGCAGCTTTTTGTAAGTGACATTAGTCTTTAAAATGCAATACAGCTAGCACTACAATTTTTAAATTACTTCCCCTCTGTAGGGCCTTATTAACTGATTAGGTATTAATGTTAGCAGGATGATCAAGTTTTATGTAGCTTTCTAGCTTCCTGAAGATATATTTGATTGACATAATTGGGCTTTTAGTTAGAGAATGGCATCTGATTCCTCTCTCAATGATGTCAGTGTAAATCCAGAGAATTGTCTGTTTTTCAGTTTGGTCTCTGGCCTATGAGAATGGTATATAACCTAGAGGCCTTGTAATGTTTGATTTTAGTTCAGATGTAAGAGCTTTTACTATTAAAAGGCACTTATAGTTGTGAAGGAAAAGACAAACAAGAAGACAAATGGAGAAAGATGTAATTTTCTCTTTAGAGGTTTAAAATACTGTACAAGGTTTTATACAGGGGTAGTATGGGAAGGAAGGTATGGGGTAAAACACAACTATATTTCTTTTTATCAGTATATGTGCACTGAAGCAATGTTTTAATGTGACGCTGTCTTTCTTTTCGCTCATTGAAACCCATAATTTTTAGAAGGAGAGATTAGACTGTCAAGAATGCATATTTAACATTAAGCAAGAAATGGAATATCACAATCAGCAGGTTCACTCTGGTGACTGACTTCCTGCATCAGTCTTTAGAGAATACCTGTACAAGAATTAGTCCTATGTCTGAATGCTGTTGAATTTTACTTCAGTTTAACTCAAATGTCCTTTAACAACATTTACTCTATTTATAATACAGTTTATTCTCTTTGAGGTTTTCCCTGTGTATGCTAATTTGATACATTTGCTGAAAACTTCATTTATTTCGGAAACTAAAAAAAATACTGTAATCCTCAATTTATTTTTGGAAAAGTACTTGCTTGATGATTTCAGCAAAGGCATATCTCCTGTCTTCTTGCCAGAGGCAAGCAAAGTTTATGCAAATGACAATTTGAATGCCATCTGTGAGTTAATAAGAGGGGAGTGGTCTCAACTTAGAGTGAAATAACTGGAGGGCATTAGAACTATAACTATCTACAGAAAAGAAAATGCAGTCATTACTGTGTTCTTGCCCAAAGAACTTAAGTGCCATTAATATTTTATAGATAGAATTATTCTCTATTCTTCCCATCGTAATGGAAAACTAAAACCACTCTCAGCAATCCAACAATTATATATTTAAATCAATAGGCTGTTTTTTTCTTTGAGTTCTAGAAAATGCTTCCCACCTCACCTGTAGTAATCCACAGACACCATCTGACTGTCTCAGTCTGTCAGGTTCACTAAAAAAAGGAAGCAAAAGCAAAGTGTCACATGCACGCCTTTACCAAAGTTCCTGCTAGGGCAGCTTTTTCTAAATTTGGCTCTGTGCTGTGGAGACAGCATGACGTGTGTTTTCCCTTGAGTTTTGGGATTGTATTAATGACCCAGTTCTGAAGTTCTCATTAGGTGTCAGCAATTAGAGTTTTTGCCTGAAAACTGAACAAGATCTTTGTTACTTAGTCAAACATCAAATATCAGATGTTAAAATGCAGCTAGCTGAACTGCCAGAGTAACCAGAAATAACTCACCTCTGTTCTAAAACTTAGTCTTCCTAATGTTTTACTTCCCTGTACTTAAAATCAGCACAAAGTAATGTTTTTACAGTAAACATTGTAAGGTTTATTTACAATAAACACCTCTCTTCAACAACATAACCCAGACAAGAATTAAGAATAATTAGGCCAACATGAGCCATAGTGGAAACTCATGTTCACTAATTAGAAAAAGAACTTTAAGTCAGGTATCTTGTATCTGTGCTGACGTAAATAAAGATCTCATAAACATGAAACTGATAATCTTTGTAGCATAACAAAGTATCACCATGTTATCAGTATCACGTTCTGTCTTCTTGAAGGATATCAAGTATAATTTTTTTCTAATCTAAGTAGTACAAGGCAATATTAATCCTCATTTGAGAAAGGAAAATGGCATTAAAGTGGGCTTTAGAGAGTTGTTGTTCTGCAACAGTTGTTTCTGTAAAGAAAAAGGTATGGAAACATTCTGGAAGCGAAGTTATATAATGTTGCATAAGAATGGCTTCATTATTTCTTAGTGCCAATTTACACACTCCATCTGGTCTGATCATTTTCTGGCCTTATCAACAAAGGAGCAGAACTACAAAACATTTCCACATTGGCTGTGATTAATGGAGAGAAAGCTCAAATCCTGTCTTTGCCATCAAATTTGACATTACATAAGGGAAATGCAAGTTATGCATCATTTAACTTTATTAATCACTATTATGTGCTTGCATCACAGGCTCTCAGAATGCCTACAGTTCTTACACTTTTAGGTGTTCAACAAACGTTCTCATGGTGGGAACATGAAAGCAGCCTGAAAGCATCATCCATTTTTCTGATGTTTTTCTGAGGTCTACTTCTCTGAGGTTTCCAAATTAAAAGTGAAATGTACTTAATGTCAAAAATCACTCCAACAGACTACTTCACAGCAAAATTATGCAGGAAAATAATTTCCCACAGTTACAGCAAAACCAAACAGAACTGGAACCAAACAGAACTCTGCATTGGAGCCTTAGTCTTCTGAGTCTCAGATCTTTCCACTCCCCTGTTCTCTCTCCTTTAAGTAGGTACATAGCTTTAGTGGTTCAAGAGAGAAGAAACTGTCATCCTTCCAGAGCTACCCTTTGAGCGCTGTGCAAGAACCAATCTGAGAAAAAAAGATACTTCCATGCTTACTTCTGGCATATCCAAGCAAGGGACTGACAATGAGATAGTTAATTCAGAAATAGCTTCAGTATCCATGGCAGCACATCACACTTTATAATATGCCCTAATTGTGAGGAAAAACATCATCTTTACAGGGAGTTCAGTAATTCAGTTATGTGGAGATACTCCAGAAATAAATGATAAGTAAGCAAGCCTAAGTATGCACACTAGGAATGCACATTGTGCCTCCCAGCCACTCATGAGCATTGGTCGTTGGAACCAGGTAGTACTAATATTACAGGTAAACTGCAGTAGTAGTGTCCAGATGAATATACTGCTCATGTCTGAGCAGCCATCGTTTGGTGGTTCAGATCTGCTCCTGTTGCACCTCAGCATATACTGCACTAGCTAATTTGTAGGGTACTAGCCACATAATATCAGCTTTAGGAAGAAAACATCTTGGGAACAGCAGTGTGATGGAAGTCCTTCTCTCATGTGAGTGTTGTAATAATGGTTTCCCAGCATGACATCACCAGTGGATTTGTATCAAAGAAAAATCATGTAAACCGAATGTAAAAACTAGACTGCACTTTTTTTCAGTTCAGCTTCTGGTTTTGTAAATTATAATGGAGATTATTTTGTCCAGTTGCACATTGTTCTATTATTTCCTAGATTGAGCAGTCCATTGAACCCTTTTGTTATGGTTGATTTTGTTGCAAAGTTCTTTCAGGGTAAAATCACAATAATCTTAGAAAATGAGCTCCCTCTAATGATGTTCTTGCTTGTATCTTAAGTGTCCATGCATAATAGCATATTGCTGCTGGCTGTATTAATAACAAACCCCCTTGTTATGAGATACTGCACTTGTTTTTTCCCACCATCAGCTTTAGTCCCTTTCTACACACCTTGCATAGAATTCTGTGGGATGTTTTTTATTCAGTAAATGTCAGTAGAGTTCTCTCTTTTTTTCCCCCAAATCTGAGCTCTGCATCAATAAAATCTCCAGGACCTCGTGGGTCTTCAGTGTAATTTGTTTTTCATGTAACCTACATAATGCTCCTGATGTGCATTTTGATGTTCACTTTAGGGGAGCCAAGAGCATAGCTCCAAGGCTGCAAGAAAATTTGGTTTCAGGTGTTATATGACAGATTTTTCTTTCAGCTGAGGCACTTCTAATTTCACAGAGCAGAGAGTCAGGTCTTGAAGCTAGGGACTGCTTTGGAATATGATGGCTTTATGTTACACTACCCATAAAAGATATATAGTAAACACTGCACCAAAGTGCTGAAGTTTCAGGATAGAGCTGAAATGCAGAATAAGTGTGACATACATTCATTTCATGTGTTTTATATTTTACCTCTACTTCTTGTTAATGATAAAGCAATTGTTGCATTTTCAGTTTGATTAAAATGTGCATTGCTCTGCATTGTGGCCTAGTTGCATACAATATCTATCTTACAGCATTTCTCCTTGTCATGAGTCAATTAGATCACAGTGGGCTTATGTAGAAGCCAACTTCCACCATTCTGACAATGCTGAGGGTCTTAGTATAATTTAAGCAAATACATAAGTATTAGAGTATACAAATTCTTGTCTGTTCAAGTGTAGTGACTGATATACACAAAAATTATTTGTACTAATACACTTTACTGATGTTATCACCATTGTCTATTAAAATAAATCCTTACATGTCCAAGAATCCAAGAATTTGGATTGTTTTCTTCTTAAAATAAAAACATTAGA
Source organism: Calypte anna (assembly GCF_003957555.1). Taxonomy (NCBI): domain Eukaryota; kingdom Metazoa; phylum Chordata; class Aves; order Apodiformes; family Trochilidae; genus Calypte; species Calypte anna. The sequence continues at coordinate 62,670,632 of NC_044245.1, forward strand.
GCAATATCTTCACCTTATTCTCACTGTTCTTTCATGTCTCTGCTGCTTTGATTCTTTTATATCACTCTTTGTCTGAATCAGTTTTTTTCCTAGTTTAGCACAGGAACTTTGTAGTGCTGATAAGAAAGCATTGGGGCTGCACTAGCCATTTCACAGGCAGGTGATTATTTCTTACTGTCAAGATGTCTGGGAGAAATTACACTTTGTACTAAAAGGAGTATGTAGCATGCATTACTTGACACAGCTATTGTGGATACCTCTGTCAGAGCATGAAGGTTCTCTAGTACCTCCTCTACCAACCATTCTGTATCTGTCCTGTGAATAGAGGCTACCTGAGGCATCTTCCCTTCTCCTCCCACTCATAGAATCATAGAATCATAGAATTAGCCGGGTTGGAAGGGACCTCAGAGATCATCTAGTCCAACCCTTGACCCACCAGAGCAGTTGCTAGACCATGGCACTGAGTGCCACATCCAGTCTTTTTTTAAATGTCTCCAGGGACGGAGAATCTACCACCTCTCCGGGCAGTCCATTCCATAGCCTAATCACCCTCTCCGTGAAGAAATTCTTCCTAATATCTAACCTAAACCCCCCCTGGCACAACTTAAGACTGTGTCCTCTTGTCTTGTTGAAGGTCGTCTGTGAAAAGAGTCCAGTTCCCACCTCGCTACAGCCTCCTTTCAGGTAGTTGTAGACAGCAATGAGGTCTCCCCTGAGCCTCCTCTTCTTCAGGCTGAACAGCCCCAGCTCTCTCAGCCTCTCCTCATAGGGCCTGTGCTCGAGTCCCTTCACCAGCCTGGTTGCCCTCCTTTGGACCTGTTCCAGGACCTCTACATCCTTCTTAAACTGAGGGGCCCAGAACTGGACACAGTACTCGAGGTGTGGCCTAACCAGCGCTGAGTACAGGGGAAGAATCACCTCCCTGGACCTGCTGGTGACGCTGTTTTTGATACAGGCCAGGATGCCATTGGCCTTCTTGGCCACCTGGGCACACTGCTGGCTCATGTTCAGTTTCTTGTCGATGCAGACTCCCAGGTCCCTTTCTGCCTGGCTGCTCTCCAGCCACTCTGTGCCCAGCCTGTAGCGCTGCATGGGGTTGTTGTGGCCAAAGTGCAGGACTCGGCACTTGGCCTTGTTGAACCTCATCCCGTTGGAATCGGCCCAGCTCTCTAGTCTGTCCAGGTCCCTCTGCAGAGCCCTCCTGCCTTCGAGTTGGTCCACACTTCCTCCCAGCTTGGTGTCATCTGCGAATTTGCTGATGATGGACTCAATCCCTTCGTCTAGGTTGTCGATAAAGATATTGAACAGAACTGGGCCCAATACTGATCCCTGGGGGACACCACTAGCGACCGGCTGCCAACTGGATGCAGCCCCGTTCACCACCACTCTCTGGGCCCGGCCCTCCAGCCAGTTCCTAACCCAGCACAGGGTGCTCCTGTCCAAGCTGTGGGCTGACAGCTTTTTCAGGAGAATGCCATGGGGGACGGTGTCAAAGGCTTTGCTGAAATCCAGGTAGACCACATCCACAGCCTTTCCCTCATCCACCAAACGGGTCACCTGCTCATAAAAGGAGATCAGGTTGGTCAGACAGGACCTGCCCTTCCTAAACCCGTGCTGGCTGGGTCTGATCCCCTGTCCATCCTGCAGGTGCTGTGTGATTGCACTGAGGATGATCTGTTCCATAGCCCTGCCAGGCACTGAGGTCAGGCTGACGGGCCTGTAGTTTCCCGGGTCCTCCTTCCGGCCCTTTTTGTGGATTGGCGTGACATTCGCCAACTTCCAATCGTCTGGGATGTCCCCCGTGAGCCAGGACTGTTGGTATATGATAGAGAGAGGCTTGGCGAGCTCTTCTGCCAGCTCCCTCATCACTCTTGGGTGGATCCCATCCGGTCCCATAGACTTGTGGGGGTCCAAGCAGCTCAAGAGGTCACTGACTGTGTCCTTCAATATTACAGGGGGGCTGTTTAGATTTTTATCACCTTCTATAGGCTCCAGAAGCCTGCTGTCAACAGGATAACCTGTCTTTCTGTTGAAAACTGAGGTAAAGAAGGTGTTAAATACCTCAGCCTTTTCCTCATCTTTGATAACTATATTCCCACCCATGTCCAGTACAGAATGAATGTTTTCCTTGCCTCTTCTTTTGCTATTGATATATCTGTAGAAGCATTTCTTATTGTCCTTCACAGAAGTAGCAAGATTCAGTTCATGTTGTGCTTTTGTCTCTCTGATTTTCTTTCTACATGATCTGACTATATTCCTAAATTCCTCTTGAGAAGTTAGCCCTTTTTTCCATAATTGATAGGCCCTCTTCTTAATCCTAATTTCTTTCAGAGTCTCCCAGTTCAGCCAGACTGGTTGCCTTCCCCGCCGGCTCGCCTTCCGGGACTCTGGGACAGCCTGTTCCTGTGCTTTCAGAATATGCTCTTTGAAGTATGTCCATCCCTCCTGGACCCCTCTGTTTTCAAGGGCTGTTTCCCAGGGTATACTCTGAACTAGTCTTTTGAATAGTCCAAAATCTGCTCTCCGGAAGTCCAACACAGAGGTTTTACTGACAACCCTCCTTGTATCCCTGAGTATTGAAAACTCTATTATTTCATGGTCACTAAGTCCCAGTCGTCCATCAACCACCACATCTCCCACCAGCCCCTCTCTGTTTGTGAAAAGAAGGTCAACTGGGGCTCTGTCCCTGGTGGGCTCATTTACTAGTTGGAGCAGGAAATTGTCTTCAATACACTCTAGGAATCTCCTAGACTGCCTCCTCTCTGCGGTGTGGAGTTCCCAGCAGATCAGGGGTCACTTGGCTTCCCCAACATCACCGCCCCTTGGTCATTCCTGGTGCTTTCCCCTGTATATCACCCTTTAGAAATCAGTTTCCCCACTTGTCCACTCTGAACATTCTAAGTGCAAAGAGAAACATGCAGTAATCTTTCACATTCACCTTTTTAAGTCTGAGCTGAAGTTTGGTCTCATGTAACAAGTTGTCTCAGGCATCTTCCCATCCTCAATACAGTATGTGTGCATAAATGTTGTGAGAGAAACATGCTCCTTCAGTGACTTCCAGGTATTAGATGTCACACACGAAGTTGTTTAGCACTCAGCACCCGTGTATGTATACTGTATGTTGAAAGATATCATGGGTAGTTATTAGCAGCCCATTACTGTCAGTGCTAAACTACTGTTAAACAGGAACAAACTTCTTATGGGGAAAGCATCCTCCAATATTTTTTCTATATCTGGTGACTGGTACTGAGCCAAAACTGTCACATCATTATTATTCATTGAGCTGCTTGGTATCTCCCTAAAGAAACATAGTTTAAGATGAAATATAGTAGTCAAATGGAAGTTCAACAGTGTTTGTTTTTAACAAGTTCTTGCACATTAGGATTAGAAACAATATGTGTTTCAATATATAAGGTCCTGAGAGAACATTGCCAGTTTGCTGATAAAGCCAATAATTCAAATGGGTTCTTCTGTACTGACAGTAAACATGGAAACTGATATAATTTAGGAGTGGGAAGTATTTTATGTAACAGTGTCATAATAAAGATAAGAGTCTTCTGGTGTGAGTGGAAATCACCTATGGAAACAAAGATAGTACCAACCTTTCCTGTCAAGCAACAGATAAAGAATCACAGAATCAAAGGGTGACAGAAAGGTTTAGGCTGGCAGGGTCATCTGGAGGTCATCTGGCCCAACTCCCTTTCTCAAGCAGGACCAGCTAGAGACAGCTTCCCAAGACTGTCCATAGAGCTTTTAAATGTCTCCAAGGAGGTGAACTTCACAACTTCCCTGGCAACTTGTGCCAGTGCTCAGTCACCCTCGCGGTGAACAAGTGTTTCCTGATGTTCAGAGGGACCGTTCTGTGTTTCAGTTTATACCTTTCGCCTCTTATGTTGTCACTGAGGACTACTGACAAAGATCCTGGCTCTGTCCTTTTTGCACTGTCTCTTCAGGTATTTATAGATATTGATGTGTCTGAGCCTTCACTTCTCCAGGCTGAATATTCCCAGCTCTAAACCTTTCCTCCCAGGAGAGATGCTCCAGTCCCTTAATCATCTTTGTAAACCTTCACTGGACTTTCTCCAGTATGTCCCTGTACAGTGGAACCCAACCCTGCACACCATTCTCCATGTGTGGCCTATCCAGTGCTGATCAAAGGGGATCATTGGCATCATTTTGCTTAATGCAGCCCAGGATACCATCAACCTTCTTTGCCGAAAGGTCACATTGCTGATTCATGTCCACCTTGGTATCTGTCAGGACAGCCAGGTCCTTTTCTGTAAAACTGGTCTCCAGCTGGGTGGGCCCCCAGCATATACTGGTGCATGGCTTGTTCCTCCCCTGGTTGTAGGACTTGTCACTTCCCCTTGTTGAAATTCATGAGGTTCCTGTCAGCCCATTTCTCCAGTTTGTTGGGGTCATGCTTGATGGTAGCATGACCCACCAGTGCATCAGCCACTCCTCTCAGTTTTCTGGCATCAGCAAAATTGCTAAGGGTACACTCTGCCCATCATCCAGATCATAAAAATATCAAACAAGGCTGCATCCAGTATTGACCTGTGGGGTACACCACTAATTACTGGCCTCCAACTAGACTTTGTGCTACTGATCAGTAGCCCCTGGGATCAGCACCTCTCATGGCTATAATATGTGTCTCAGTGAGAGCAGGGATATGGTAGAACAGGAAACTTGAGTAACTTCATTTCATAGTATTAACCTCAAACTGAAGAAGCTGATTGTAGATTAATTTTCTTTTCCTGAACAAGGTGCTTTTCATTTTTAGATGAAAGTTTCCCTGTCACCTTCTACATGATTCTTCATGGCACTTAAGATGTATTTGGGACTTTCTCAGGAAGTCTGAAGAGCTTTATATGCTGATGCATGCCACCAGTATTGCCAGTTTCTGACATGTGCTAGAGACTGTCATAACACTGGGTAGCATTTGACAAAAAAACCCAACACTTTTAAATACTTAAAAAAACCCAAACAAACAGCTGGAAGCACTACTGCTACTTGCTTGAAACATGGGAAAAAACTTACTGCTTTAAAATCATTACTTTTGATTTGACTCATAACTGGCAAAGGAGATGGCACCTATTAAACCTCTGTCCTACCAGATGAACCATGTTTCTGCAAATATGGCATATTTCTTCTTGTCATTGTTAGACAACTATAGTCATTATTTTCTAGCAGCAATGGGTTTCCAATTTTGCCCCCCCCCGCACATGTACATGCGCCCTTTGTGCCTTTTGAAGTTTTTTATATAGTCTCCCAATAAATATTCTTTGGGCAAACCTGTTAAATTCAACAAATTACCCTGTAGTAACATAAATTGACAGAAGAATTGCAACAATTACCTTAAGAGGAAAATAACTGTATAATAAAGACTTTTTTTTTTCCATGTACAATATGAATCTTTATTCAGTAAATCAGTCCATAATATTTGCGGTTCTACACAGAGCATCAAAGCCTCCCTTTCCATTTCCCAGGTAATTGCAGGAAAATAACCACCTCTGCAGAATAGGCCAAATGCACTTGCCTGTAGTCAGTCTAGTTTCCTATGGGTAAGACCTGTTTCATTGTAATGACTTCAGCAAATGTATTTCTGCTGGAGAACTGGAAAATGTTCTTTCCTCTCAACTAGCAGAATGAAATAACACTTTCTGATGTCTGTAATTTCAGCTGCTCTCATTATTAATCCATTTAGAAGAGGAATCCTGCATCTGTGATGGTAGATTAAATTCTTTTGTCTGTGCCATGACTTTGAGGGGGCCTTGTGCTCTCAAATCTGAGTGCTGTTACAAATGCCACACTGCTCACACAGCCCTGCTGGAGAGGACCTGTGTTTCTGAACAGCTTTATTTGCCATTCTGGGCTTCTAAGTGTAAAATGCAGTGGTTCACAGCAGCTGCTATAGAGTGAATATGGATTATGGACAGAATCATCACTGTATAAGATATTTAAAAGGACTTTTTTTTTTTTTTCCTTCATAAGATGTGAAGAATGCGGGGAATTAGAATTTAGTTAGCACAGAGTATGTTTCAGCACTAGTTTGACAAAGTGCATACTGGTATATGTGGGCTTTTGGCCCCGGTGTCCTTGTGGAATAACTCATGCCATCTTATTTCTCTGACTTTATTTTCTGGTTTTTGTGTCTTACTTATACAATACTATGGTGTTTGACATGTATAGCAATTTTCCTTCTCCTGTTAAATTGAGGTTAACAGTACTGCCATTTATGCTGTAAATTATAGTCCCTTCTGCAGCATTTTTGTGTATCCAGAACAGATGGGAGCTTGCTTTCAAAACTCTTACAAATTGTTTACATTATGTTGCCATCCCTTTATCTCAGCAATAGTACTTACAGAATTTAATTTCTGTGCTGCAGACTATTCTCACCCCCCCTCTCTCTGTTTCTGAGAAACTGTCATGTTGAAATGGATAGTCTTAAGGTCCATACTAAAAATATGGGAAAGGGATACGGTACCATGATGGAAGAGTGCAAGAATTTTCATAATGCTATCCAGTGACTGCAAACTTGTGATTGGATTATATAACGTGCATGCATAGATATATACACTTAGTACTACCAGTTGGTACAGGATCATGTTAGTCTTTTTCTCCTTTACTGTTGCTTAATTGCTTTCTTACCCCATTCTGTTAGGAGTGTGGTTTAATGCATTCATCTTGAGGACATCCATTCTCTGCCTGCTCGTTTATTCCCAAGACCCAAGTACAAATGGTTAGAAATAGTGAAGTAGAAAATTCTTAGGTAATAAAAGATCCGAGGAAGTGCAATGACATTTCAAAAGTACCTTCTGGTCTAAATATGAATTGTTTGCATTCTCTGTTTTGGACTTCCTGCTTGATGGGTGGTGATTTGGAAGACCAAGGGCTGATGTACTCCACCAACAGTTTTGTTTTCCTGTGTGGAAAACCCTACCATCCCTACCATCTTTCTTCATATGCTTGCTTTCCTACCCTTACACCCTTTTCTAGTCTCTGCCATAAGGAGGTGGGGAGAAAGCTCATATCTCACTTGTCATTCACAATACGGATAACAAAAGGAAGGTCATTAGACAAGATGAAAGGAGTGCTTGCAAAAGGTTGTTCATAACTAACAACTTTCCCTAATCTAAAATGTTTGGAACCATTCTATAGGGTAGAGAGAAAAGTGAAAGAAAAATATCTCATCGTTTTCCAGATTCTCTGGCCATTGGAATTTTATAGGTCCCAAAAGCCAGGAAAGTCAACAATACATAACCGGTCACCTGCAGAAAAATTCATTGCTTGTTTATTTTGCATTCAGGAAACAAAGCCATGAATAACAAGTTCCTCCTAGAGAGTTTCAGCTCTCTTCATAAACACATATTTCATCCAAAAAAACAAACTACCCTGAAATGCCTGCTGGCATATGATGTATTGTGTTATAACATGATAAAATTGCAAGCGGAGGGATAAACACAGGATGGTGTGAATGATAAAAGGAAGAGACCCTGCTGAGCCTCCAGTAGAGGTGATCCTGCGCAGTGGTACGTCTGTCCCTGTGTTGAGCTCTTCCAGCCACCAAGCAGTCCATGTTTGTCAGTGTCTCTAATGTCACACTGACAGACACTCTCTGTGAGCCACACCTCTCCTGTCAGGGATGCTGAACCCTGTTTCTCTGGGGGAGAGTGGGCAGATAGGGGTATAGAACTGAAATGGCAAGCAATAAATATTTTGAACACATTAATGAAAAAAAAAGTCACTGGTAGGAAGGTAACTGATGTCATGGAATTAAGACAACTTTAAATTAGAACCAAAGCCAAGCACTATGGTCTGAGTATTTTGCAAGTGATATTTTTGAGTCCTCACCTAGAAGACTTTTTTTCTGAGCCTAATTATTTATGCAAACATTCGCAGATTGCTGTTAAACTCTGATAATTATAATAGCCCTTATCAGTGTCTCAGTCTTCTTCCACACAAGAAAAACTTAAGGAAAAAGATACTCCCAGAGAATACACATAAGTCCTATAAAAATAAACAATGAAAGTGAAATAATGGGATTTGGGTTCAAAATAAATTTCTGATGCAGACATTATGCCAAGGGAAATTTTTGTGACTTGCAGAACATCACCAGTGAAAGTTTGTTGGGTCTTGATGATTAATTATTCAAATGAGAAAAGGCAAACTACAGATTATTGATACAGACAAAAAAGGTTTTTAAATCTGCATTTTATGTAGGTTGATGAATAAGAATCACCGTGGGAGTTGTGAGGCCACAACTAGTGAGGTCAGGGAGGCTGCCTGATTTAAGAACAGGAAATTTATGAATGAAAAGGCATTTTAGAGATCCTGAGGAATGGCTGCTTAGAAGGACAATGAAGAGACTGGGAGTGTCACTTTTTGCAGCATAGGGTTTCCCATTTTCTTTTTGTTATTGCTTGCTGCTCAGTGTTTCCCTTTTTCTAATGAACAGAGTAAGTAGTCTGAAGGAAAGTAGGACAGGGGTGTGGTTTCTAATTCAGCAGAACAGTTGTCTTGTAAAACATGGGCTGGAATAGGTTCTGTTCTTTGGGCACCATGGAACTGGCTTTGTTTTCTTTCAGTGAGCTACTGAGGAAAGGGAGCTTTCCTCTCATGCCAGGTGAGCTGGACTCCTCGCCCTCTTTCCCCGAGGCTTGTTCATTTGGAAATGGTAGAAACATAATTGTTCAGCATTTCTGTGACAATAAATATTACAATAAAAAGAGCAAAACAAGTTAAGACAATCTCCTCTCCGTTGCCAAATATATTTTTCTCACAGTCATAGGCAAACTTATTGTTAGATCAATGTAGTACAGAACACCACTAAATGCTTAGAAAACAACTTCCATCAGAAAACAACTTGTGGCACAATTTTAATGTGGTTGATATGTGATATAGTTTTGATAGAAACTCAAATAATGTATGCTTCTGTTACCAGAGAAAATTTTAATGGAGACTTTGTTATGTAGCTACTTCTTTGCATTGACTGTGTCATTTATGAGATGGGCCTAAGGGAAACCCCAACCCATGGCCCAGGAGTTCCACTTCATCCCAAGCTATTCAGTCCCTGACCCAGTGAGAAAGTTAGTGTAGTCATGCCCACAAGGTGCATAGGCTGTAAAAGTGCTGTTCCAGAAAACTCTCTGCATCTGTTTTTGTTGCATTTATAGAGCTCTGCAAAACCAGACTTGTCTTTTTCACTGGTTATATCTATTCCCCTGAATGGTAAAGCATGACATTGCCAGGATGGTGTTAAAGTTCTCTAGAGTTAACTGTGCAGCAGACAGAGGTCCAAACCACTTTTCTACTTCTTTTAAAATATTTGCTTTATAAGAATGATATTATTGTCTTCCAGAAGTCTGAGAAGAGGTGCATAGGAATGTATTCATAAAGCAGGGCCTCACATTTTCAGGTTATCAACCACATGTTAACAGAGAGGGTATTCCCCCCACAGACCCATGTCATCCATGTGTTAATGACAGTATTGGTTGATATAGTAAACTAAGACTAGAAGACAAATAAATGTATTTATCTCATTTATCAAAAGAAATTCTAAAAATTTACTTATAAGTGTTACCTAAAACATGTATCTGCTTAATTTATCTTAGGAAGATGAGAAGGACTGGGAATTTTCCCATTTGAGAAACATTACCAGCAATCTACGGGTCAGGACTTGATTAATTTTTCTTCTTCTGCATATCTTTTTTCCATGTTGCATTTACATTAATATCTACCTCCTTCCTCTGCAATTTTTTTGACCAACCATGTGATCTTATTGTATTGATTAAGTATGCTGTGGCCTGGTTTCTTTTTCTCTTGAACTGATTTCCTTATCTTGTGTCTCCTGCTTCCCTCCCCAGTAATGTATTCTTGAAAGATTACTGCCAGGGAGTATGACCTAGAATAGGACTGAGTTTATCAGTTACTAGGTTACAGACATAATTAAATCCAGTGCAGTTGTCACAAATCTTGGTAATTCTTAACCTTCCTGAAAAAATTAAATTTGATTAATTAATACAGAAACTGGTGAGCAAAATTGTATCCCCATTTCAATCTCAGTATGGGCAAAAGCAGTGTAGACATCTTTGTGTATCACATTCATAGGCAATACTTTTCCTTGAATTATGCTTTTGCAATCTGTGCAGCTTAATGACATAAACACGTTGACCATGAAATTGTCAGGGTGCAGCAAAGGCCCAGTGGCTCCCTAAAGTAAAAGGGTTAGACACATCTGACTTCGTTCTTCCATTCTGTCATTAACTTTGGATTATCATTTGCTTTTTGTCCTTTTATTGTCTCTGCAAAGAGACCACCTGTGCAGCTGACAGGTGTTCAGCAGGAATTGGAGATGTACCTACAGTAAAATTAAAATGCTGAGGCAGATGGATAGAATTTCCAGTGCATATCCACAGTTCATAAAGGTAAGCAGAGTGCCTTGGTCATAATTTGACCCAATTTTACTCATTTAAGTTGGTAAAATTACCTTGCTTTTACAGATGATGCAAATATTATTTGAAAATTTTTAGATACAAGCCAATTTGATATTCTCTACAGCAGTCGATTCATTAATTCTATTGAATGGACATGAAAGACACTCTTTTCCAGATGTAACTTTGTTATAGGTAAGACTGATTTCTTGGCAGACCACAGGAACACAATTGTGCTCTGTTTTAAAGAAAATGCCATAAATAATGTACTCTGAAATGTCCCTCACGGATGCAGAAGACTATAAATTACAGAAAGTATTGTGTAAAGACATTCTACAGTGAGTTAATTAAGGCATTCAGGCATAAAGCCGATAACACAAGAAAAAAATTAAAAGATACTGGGCAGGGAGGAAATCTATGCTTTTGATTGAGATTTGAAAAGAGGGAATGAAATGAGGCAGAAAGAGGCAATCTGTTTCAGATGGTGGGTTATAGATGAGAAGGTGTTTACAGGAAGAGTAGTAAGTGTGAAGGAACAGAAAGGAGCCTGGCTCTGTACTGCAAAAGGAGAAACAGAAGAGGGAAGAATAATGTGTTGAGCTTGAGAAAATACATGGTTTTGGAAGGCAAGAACAAGAGAAGGCTTCCAGCTGGATCATGTACCACAGTGGAAGCTGAGCTGTACATGACTTTAAGAGTCAAAGCAGTTGTGAAGAAAATAGAAGATAAGGATAAGACTGGGAAGGGACTATTTCAAAAGACAGGTATTCAAAGATGGGCTTGTGAGGTAATAATACACTTATTTGATATAGGAGATTGAATGCTGTTTTCGTGCTGTGCTATAGAACATCAGCAGCAAAAGGCTGCAGAGCCTAATCTCTAAAATATCTTTTTCAACCCTGTAGAAAACAGGATAGACTATTTTCTTATTGCTCAGAAAACATCTGGGGCTGGGAAAATTGACCATCACAGAACTTATACATTGTGAATCTAAGGTGAAATTGTCTGTCAGTAATAACCAGGCAGTAGGCAGCTTGCAGCCATGCTGTAGGCAGCCCTAGTCGTCCATCACGTGGTTTCCCCCTCACATTTCATGCTGTACCAGCAGCATGCAGTAGAAGGTTCCTCCTCCACTGCCAGAGATAAGTGACTGAATGAGCATCTGGATGAGTGAGATGATGTCTTTTTATCTCTTAAAATGTCACCCAGGAAGGAGTAGAGTTAAGAGGAAGGTGGTAGGTTACAAGATGAAGGCTTGTTTAGCAAAAGGGTGAAAGCTCTCTCCAGCAGGTTAGCATGATAATTACACACCACATCATACCATGATTCTTCTCCTTTCAGCAAGACAGAGAGTCACTAAATTTCAAGGTAATTAGTATATTTATAAAGGTTGATTCCTGCAGGGCAGTAGAGGAACGAATGTTGTCTGAAAATGTTCTCTTTGTACCTAGCTTTGTATTAATGAAACTTTAGCACAGAAGGCTATGAGTCTTTTTAAGAAGAATGACTTGATCTGTGTTTAAAAAAAAATGCAAACAGATAACTCCTGTTAGCATAGCCACATGGAGTAGAACAGATTTCTGTAGAAGTGGGTTATTTGTGGATGTCAGTACTGTATCTTTGAATAAGATGTTGATTTACAACATGGGTATGTTACTTATGCACATTTGCAGAAAGATACAGCTGGTATAAAACAAATCAGCTGAAATAAGTAGTTAAAATTTTAAGGGAATAAGGGAGGTCAGGCAGGATTAGTCAGTCAGTCACCTACCACTAGGCAAAAGCAGACATCTAAGAAGAGGCCTTTTATGCCGAGTTCTCTCTGGAAGCCAAAACCTCTTAATCCATTATGGAATGAGACTCTACATGAGCAGAACTCCTAGTTTGATCCTAATTTTTCTTTTTTCTGGAAGATCTAATTTGTGACAGTTTTTCCAACATTTTTATCAACAATTATTTAAATTCTAAATTCTGAAAATTTTTATTACTGAATTTCTGAATATTTTTTTCCTAGACTTCTCATATAAAAATGAGAAGGGTCACTGTAACACAGATTAATTAGAATATTTTTCAGCCAGTGATGGTCTTACTTATTTCAATAAAAGATTTACCTGTAACAGTCAGAAAATCAAAATGCTGTTTGTTGTACCTGTTGTTTCTAAGAACTGTTCTATATTAGGTACTCATGACAACAAGGGAGGTAGAAAACCAGCTTCTTTTTGGATACTTCTCACAACATCTAGAAGCACAAAAAAAAAAACCAACAAAAAAACCCCAACCACTAAGTCAGATCTGTTTGATTGGGTTTTTTAGAGCAGCAGTTTCTGTCTGCCTATAAACTAGTCAGTGGAGCAAGAATAGTTTTCCCAAGTACTATCACAAAACTTGCATGGTAAAAGCAATCTATTGCTCAGGTTTCTGTAGTAAATATTCATGCTTTTATGGGTTCTTGTATCTGCAAGACTTGGCTAGACATACAATCAGCCATTTTAATTTATTTTCCTTTATTAGAAGAAATGTCTTGTAGATTGGCAAATGAGTAGTTGTGGTCTCTATCAGCCTGACAATTGGCTAAGCTAGTGGTAACAAATGGATCTGTAAAGATACCATTCTGCACTTCTTGAGCCTTTCAGTAAAATTCGCTAGCATGACGGCTCACTAATTATCATATTCATAGGAAGATATTCCAGCAATATTGACTATTGTTAAAAAGCTCGGTTTATTTTTTAAGTGTGATTGTCTTTGGAGAAAAAATTTACATTTAATACTTCCAAATAGCATTGTTATACACTACAGATGCCTTCTGATTGCAAGGCACATAGTCTTAAAATGAGTCTTTAAATTTTTTAGAAATGTTTTTTAAATGTCTAACATTTCTTTTGTTGAAGTCAGAGATAATAGCTTTAGAAAAAAAGAAATTCACTTACCTTAAACAGAGTTTTTCTTGAAGTGAGTCTACTGTTATGAGGCTTTTTTTTTTTTTTTCATCAAAGTATTCATTCATGAGGTCAGTTGCATCTTTTGAATTGAAATAATGAATGAATTTTGGATTAGGCAGTAGTCAAGTAGCATTTATACATGTAGACCACTTGATGAAGACCAGAATGTGAATGTGGAAAACAAAGAAATTCAGAGTTCAAGTAGTGGCTAGAAACCAAGTGTTGTTTGCAGTGAACATGCTGTGGGATTTAAACACATAAGAGCTCTCTCACAGGCACAAAATTTAACTGCTTACTGGTTGTATTCTGCACTTGAAACAGCCATTAAAGCAAACATTAGAATAGGAAAAGACTGTTCTGTAAATAGTCAATAAGGACTGCCTCTGAAGCTGCTTCTCTGCAGCAGAAGAAAAGCTAAGCTTGCATTTTAATAACTATTTGAAGATTTTCTTTAAATGGATAAGGTTTCCTGCTAAGCAGCTCACATATTTTTCTTTTCATCCTTGTTTGCCTGACAGATGAATGTGGAGTCAAGCAAAACTTGAAGGTACAATACAGAAAGCTGAAGTATTGCAATTCTGTCTGGCAGGGTCAATTACTAAGCCTTGATTTGAAGAGCTGAGAAAGTTGCATCCAAAAGGGATTTGGATCTGAGAGGGAAGACATGATGTGTGTGTACTGCAATAGATTGCTTCCCTCCATGGAACCAGGGATGTGAGTCTCTGCATAGTTACCTTAGGACTTCCAAGAAACCTGTCTAACTTGTGCTCTCACATGGGAGTGACACACATTCAGGCAATTCAGATACTGCATTAATAGTGCCAGTGGCATGAGTTGCTCTGTGGGAGACTGGGAGTGCTGCAGGAGATAAAAAAGCACAGCTGAGCCCATACTGTTCATGCATACACCCTTGCATCCTACAGACCTCTGGGATGAGAAGAGACAGAGCCATGGGAGGTGTACTGTCCTTGGGGACACTAGAAATTAGGTTGAATCAAGAAGAATTAAGTGGGAGACAAAACCTGCTACAGTACTTCTTCATACATAACCTTTAAATGAGGTGTTGCCTGTTTATGTGCGTTTTTGGCATCTGTTTACTGTGTTTGTTGACTCTCCATTAAATTCTTCCTTTGCACAGGCCAAGTGCTTCCATAGATGGTGCAGTGACCAGTGTATCTTTTCCATTCTCTTCTGCAAGGGGAAAAATTTTTGTGAGTGCTCTCCGTGTGCATGATTGAGTGGCTGGCTGCAAAGGAAAAGAACACCAAGTGTCTGCATGCTTAAAAACAATGATTCTTCACTCTGCTTGTTTTGACACCTTTCTGAGTTGAGTCCTATTACATGATGGTGGCAGTAGTAATTCAATGTCTCCCTTCTTTGCATGGGGAGGTACCACTCTTGGCCAATGCTGGGTTGCTGCTGGTCATTCAGGTAGCACAGGTATCTCTGTGATGCTTGACTGTCTTGTCAATCCATAAATCTTCCCTGGGTTTCTTCTGTTACTCGACAGTGGTTTCGTATTAGTTAGGAGATGGTTCTCAGGAAAAGGGGAGACATGTTGAAGACACAGTGCTTACTATACTAGGTAAAGCACTGCACTGAATGCTCTTTAATAACACACATCTTGCAAAGTCATAATGATAATAGAAACAGCAGTGACAGTGTCCTGGGTCAATGCTTTGTGTGCATATGTTTCAAATTCATGCTAGGGATCCTATTAGAGCCTTAAAATAATTTTAAAAGCTTTGCATCAGCAAGTTTTCATGCTCATTTAAACCCCTGGGTTATCATTATGAAGTGTATTAACTTCGCTATGTTTAATGCTTATTTCTGTCCTGAGAGAAATAAACAAATAATAATTTGCAAATGAGTTTCTTGGAGAAGGAGGCTAAGTGGTAGCAGGGTATCATTTACACTTACAGCTGATTGCTTTAAAAAGCTGCTTTATAGTTCAAAAGGTGAAAAAACAGACTTGGTGAACATGTGTGTCTTAGTTATATTTTCCTTTTTGCTCAGAATAGATTTACAGAGCAGTCTTTTGACAAGCATGAGGCAGTGCCAGTTATTCAAGTCTTGCATGAATGAGAAGAAAGTGGTAAATCATATTTGCACAGTATTTCTGTGAGACTGCTAGCCTTAAGTGTAGGCTGCTCCCTGCTGCTACTACTATATATACTTCACGAAAGACTGGTTTAAATTGTAATGAAACCATAGTGAGAAAAGATACGTTCCTTTTCCATGAGCATTTAGAAACAAATAAGCATCTTTATAAAACATTACCATCTCCTGGGCCAAAACATGGGCATGCAACTGCCCACAGAAAATGTTGATATAAGGCCATTTAGAAATGTGTAATATAGGAGTGAACAACTAGCAGAGGAATGGAAAGGTATGTGAAAGGAACAGAAGAAAGTGGAAAGAATGTGTGAAAGAAGCAGAGAGCCATCCTTAGAGAGTTGTCCTAAAAAAGCACATGGTGCTTGGGGGTCTTAGAGTCATGAGCAGAGATGGCGATCTGTTGCTGTGCACTGATGTATTCAGGAAACAGAACTTTAGAAGTAAGAAGGAAGGCATCAGGGATATTTGCTTTGTTTTCCTGAAATAAGTAATGTATAATATGTAAATGCTTTTCATTTGGGGAAAAAAAAAAGTAAGATTCAAAAATTGTTTCAAGCTTTTCTCCTGTACATTTACTGCCATTGGGTACCATTGTTATTCAGACTTAATTTCTCCTAATGACCTACTGCCAATTGCAATTCTTCTTGGAAAAGCAAATATTGATTTTTGTAATGTGGGAAAAGGCAGTTGAGGGGCTCACATTTTGTGTGATCTAACCCACTTTTCAAGTGGAAAAGACTAGTATATTAATTTGACACTTTTTAAATACTGAAATTATCTGAATATGCAAATGTGTAAGAATAAGTGCTCAGTCAAGCCATTTCTTAATATGTTGGTGCCTATTTCATGGGATTTAAATAAAAGTAGCTTGGCTTTTCAAATAGCTGAATACTTGCATCATCCCTTGACTTAATAAGCAGATCTTCTGTGACACTGTCATGGTACAACTC
This sequence comes from Calypte anna, assembly GCF_003957555.1. Taxonomy (NCBI): domain Eukaryota; kingdom Metazoa; phylum Chordata; class Aves; order Apodiformes; family Trochilidae; genus Calypte; species Calypte anna. The sequence continues at coordinate 62,687,072 of NC_044245.1, forward strand.
ATTTATAAACCTGTCCTTATAACATTCATGGAATTTGCTTGTTATAGAAATGTGCTGTGGCAGCGGGTGGAGGAAAGGTTATAAAAAAAAATATTGTTGCTAGGGATCTGAATCACTGTAGGGATTTATATTAAAATTGCCTCACAGGAGGTACAGCAATTCTGCACAAAGACTGTGCAATTAAATAAATGGAAACTTTTACTTTACAGCACTTTCTCCATGCATGATTAGGCTTCTTTAAAAAAAAAAAAAAAAAAAAAGGCAGCCATGGAGCAATGCTAACACGTCTGAGTGATGCATGATTGATGATCCCCTAAAGGCACTGAGAGAGAAAATTACCTCCTTCCCTCATTTAAGGACATTATTAGAAGACTCAAGGAGTTCAAAGCTCAGGAAATTATGTTAAGAGGACTGAATCAGGCTTTAAAAAAAATCAGGAAAAATTATTTTCTCAGCAGTTCAATGGTAAAATTGCTTTTAATGCACTGTAAAAGAAAAAAACTTTGACACACTGTTACATGGTACTCTAAAAATATCTGTTACATCATTTGTGATTTACATGTACAGGTATTTTTCTATCTCACATACTAAATGGACTGGAGTCTGCGACCAATGCAAATTAATATTATATTTTAAAAGCCATCTATGTCCTAGTATCTCACTGTGAAATATAAAGTGGTCCTTGATTCAGCTGTAAAGGTAACATGATATTCTGGGATAGAACAGGATTAGCTAACACTGTTCAAAAAGTGTTTTCTTCTGTGGAGCTTAAGATCAAGACCAACTCAATGTCACCTAGCACTGTATGCTCCTAGTGCTAGGGAGAGTAAAAATTGGAACAGTAATAAACAGATTTAATGTAGTTAGGGTACTTATTTTATTTCATTTTTTGCCTCGCATTCTCTGTAATTAACTGTTTCATGAAACCATTCTAGCATCAGCTAGGAAACAGTGAGAAGTATGCTGCAGGTGATCAGGCAGACATGGAACTGGGTCTGTGCTGTCTCAATTCTCCTCCTTAGCCAAATTAACTGCATTTCAATAGTCACTTTAAGAATGGCATGTGAATAGATTCTCTGTAGTCTTGGTGTAGTCTAGTGCTTTCCTAATACCACATCTTCACAGTGTCATGAAATAATATGCATGTAAATTAGTATCTTCAAAATATCAGGCAGTGTTGGATGTTCCCCTTTACTATATGGAATAGATTTTTTTTGCCTATATGCAAAAAAGTATCCATTCGTTTTCAGACTGACAATACCAAGTTCTAGAAAAGAACCAAATCAAGAAAGAATAACAGTAATATCTCCTTCTTAAAATTGCTCTCTTAATATGCTACATAAATTGCTTTCATAAAACAGCAGCTGCCTGATAGGTACATTTGCAGAAGGACAGACCCTCATATTCATTGGAAGTGCAGCAGATGGGAAAATAGCAGTGGCTATGTCTAAATTAACTGAGCTGGAGGCATTTCTCAGGTCCTATGTATAAAACGCCTAGACATTTTGTGATGTGTGTGGGAGAGACCCTGATGCATGTCACTTCCTCTCCACCTTCAGATTTGTGGCTTATTTGGGAAGGAAACAGGTGTGTAGGCAGTCACATCTGCTCTCTGAACAAAGTCTGCTGTAGGGACAATCAGGAGCATGTGTCTGATGCACACTTTAGATTTAGACAGTGTCTACATATTTCCACATTGCTGAATATAACAGTAAAAGCGTTATGTTTGCACTTGAAGAGGCTCACTGAAAATCTGACTTACAAAGCTCAACACAAACCAATCAAGTGCTGGCTTCATCATCATTAAAGCCTAATCAGGCCCATCACTGCTGAAACACAAGCTTCTCTTGTTTGTATACACAGTGCATCATTAATTTATTTAAATATCAGCATCAGACTTCATAAAGGCTCCCTACACTTCATCCTAAATCCCTTTGCAGGATGGGAAAAGAAGTTACTGCATCAACCTCCTTTGGTTCAGCGCAGTATAATTCAGATATGGCCTTGGATAGATCCTTTAAAATCTTTGAGGCTAGATTCTCAGAGACTATTCCAGCAGCTTAGCACTTTTATTCAGTAATGCTTGTTCAGGACATTTACAGCATTTCCTCCCCCCGCCCCCGTTTTTTTTCCTGACATAAAAAGCATCCTCTAAAGGCCAGAATTAGTGCCAGATGTGTATGCATGTGCTGGGAGAGAAAAAAAGATAATTACCTACACTTCTAAAGTGAAAAAGCCTTTTTCTTGCAAGAGTGAATGTACTCAGTTCAGCAGGTAACTCTCATTTGTTTAGCTTTTCTGCCCACTGGGACCAAGAATAGTATCCTCTTCTATTCTGCCACATCTTACTTTCCTTGCTTCCTAGATGATCTGTAAATTCTTGAAAGCCTGATTACTGCTTTGTTCAAAGGCATTTTTTGACACAAGCTGCATGTTAAATTAAAGATGCAGATAGTACAATTAGCATGAGGAGAAAAAAAGTCCCTGAAAGCATCAGATCTTTAGAAATGTAGGAAATGGAGTATATTAACGTTAACTTCTGCATAATGGATGTGCATTACACCATGAGTTAATGCATTAGCCTTTCACCCTAGAAACCTGTGTACACAACCAGAGTCACACAGAAATGAATTTTGTAGCTTCATGCAATTCTCTTTTGAACATTAATCCACCTCTTACAAATCACAGCACATTCTGATCTGCCTAGATGCTGAAGAGTGGGTGACTGAAACAGCGTGGAACACAGCCAGCTCTCTTCCGAACACCTACAAGGCAATCAGGTTCGTTCTTCCATTGCTTCCCCATGAGTAAAGTTGTTGCTGCTCTAAGTTTTTTCTTTGTTCAGCTGACATCTATGCTGCCAGTAGACACTATCTGAAAAATTACCCACATAGTTTTGCAATATATAACTAATAGTCTGATACTTAGATTTATTTTCATTGTGACACAAGGAAAGTTGTCTTAGCTAATTACTTTAAGATTTCATGCTTTGGAAGAGGGAGGATAGAGAAGAACCTGCTTCAGCAACAAAAAATAAATAAGCTGTGAAAAGAGGAGCCCTATTCGGATTGCTGTTTCTCATCACTGCCCTCTATTACATTATATCAAATTCAGATTACAATTGGCTAGCAGAGCACCAGCACATTCAATCAGGGCTTTCCAAAGTGTGTTCCCATTTTATTACATGCTATGTAGGCAGTACTTAAATATTAAATGAGTACAAATTCCTCTCAAAAGCATTTTTAAAGTAACTCTTGATGCATTCTTTTTCAGGCTTTTGAAAGCTGAAAATGCCTTAAGGCTTTGGATGAGGAGAGGAGACAGCTACACAAAGTGCTTAATTTCTCAGCTATACTGAACTAAGAATCAGCAAGAATTCAGTGTAAAAACCTCAGTGCTCGGGTACTTCTATAATATACAGCCAAGGACAGTAAAAAGTAAACAGCTAATTCAGGATCAGACCTTCAGACACAGGTATGATTTTTTTCTAATCACAGATATTTTTATTAGCAACCCACATTTTCATGTTGGTAAACTAAGATGAGCAATTCTTCTCTGTTTTATTTGTAACCTCTCTGAAAAGATGTCTGTGTGCATGTGCCATTGTACAATTTGTGAGAGGTTTTTCCCTTGTTCCTGGCTTTGTTATTTGCAAGCCTGATTGTCACAGAAGTGCACTTCTTGCATCTGTTGTAAACTGGAGCCACATTGCTATGAGATTGTTTGTCTTTTCTTTCACTGATGGGATCTTTCATTGGATGGCTTTCTTTCACTCCTGGGCTTTGTTTTGCTCTTAGCCACTGAGATGAAGAGTTTCCTCCAAATAAGGCTACACTGAATGTCTCCCATGAAGTCCAATGTCCTGGTTTGGGCTAGGGTAGAACCATTTAGTTGCCAGCCCAGCCTTAAACCACGACATCCAACCTCCTACCATGTCTGCGCACTTGTGCACTCTCTCCACCTGTGCTCCTGTAGATTTGATGCAGTCTTTGTTCCCAAATCACTACTCTGTCAGGGCTATGATTCAAAAAACCCAAAACCCAAACAAATAAAAACCCTGGGGGAAAGAGCTAAAACATAATCAGTTTACCTAAGAAACATCTTTGCTTAAAATGAAGCATCCCATTAACGCTTTGGCAGTTGAAATGTTTGGTGCCCACATTTAGGCTTCTGCACGTGTGCACTAGTGCATTAATATCTGTCTCAGCTCTGCTCTCAGTCAGTAAAGCTACCAAGCACCCTGTGTGTTTCTGTTGTACTTGGTGTGCCTGTGGCACCCTGGCATCCATCATTCATCACAGAACAGATCCATACTCATCCCTCCCACCCACCTTGTAGTGGTTGGCCATTCCTTCAATGTCAGGCTCTCTCCTTGCCAGTTGAGGCAGCTCAGTGGCACACCCATAACATGGGCAATGAAAGGTGCTTCCCAGCTCTTATACATTGCAGGCACTTACGGTGGAGTTGGAGGAAATACAGTTGAGATCCTGGCACTGAAGGAGGCCTATACACCAGGGCTCCCATTCCTGAGCAAGTGCAAGGACTACCAAGAAATTACATAGACAATGTTTCCCATTATCACCCTGATGCATATGAGGCTTGTGAAGTCCTTAACCTAAGAAGAAGGTGCAGTACTTAAACATGGACCTGTAAGTCAGACAGACACCTGACCTGGAGAGAGTGAGAGCTCACCTACAACTCAAAAAAGTGAACCCTTTTGATCCCTAACATTTTTTCCTCAGTGTGTTGCAGTCATATTCCCACTTTTAGTAGTACCTGTGGCATCTTTCTGTGTCTCACCTTCAGCTTTAATTCATCCCTCCCATATAAAAGCTGGAAAGCTTTGTCTCATCTACAGGTGGCTCAATTCAGCTCCATAAGCCATTATCCACTTCTTTCAACAGAGTAATGCAAGGATAAAACTGTAACCAGCTTATTATAGCCAGCATATAACCAGCTTTTAACCAGCATATTATGGCCCTTTCAGCAAGTGTATTATTCTCATCATGCCTCTGTGTGGGAAGCTGTGGTGCAGCAGTGTGGCATGTCATGCAAGTGTGACATGTTCCAAATGTTGCCATCTAAACCACTCTTTTTTGTCTTAAACTGTTAAAAGGGGATGTTGGAGCTGCCTCTTGAAGTGATGGCATTATTATGATCAAGGAACAATCTTTAGTGTGTGTATGTCTAGTGGAGGATACTATTAGAAGGCAAAATCCAGTCTTTCTCTAACACCAGTTTATTCTGAAGCACTTGAATATCTGTAATAAAGAAACATTCTCCCATGAAACATTTTCCTATGAATCCTGGCATTTCAGTACTTTACACTTCAATTATTCTTGTATAAGAAATGCAACAGGAGGATTACAGAGGCTACCCAGTGGAATAAACAGCAGCCTTTATAAATGCAAAGACTATAAATAAGCAGGCTGATAAGAGCTGGGTATCTGTCAATTTAAATGCCATTCAGCATATGATCTTTAATTGAGATGAAGCTTTGTGACACAATGTATTCCGTTCATTACTTTCCATTAACTTTCATCTGACCTATTTCTCTACCTTTTGACAGGTTCATCTTACTGAGAACTTCAGAGGCAAAGTCACGCTTTCCTGTTCTGTTCTTGTCCTAACTGTGATGTCAGCTTGACACAGCACTTAGCATTCACTCCTAAAAGCAATACAGCCAAAGGCATTAAACATTATTCCATACTCCCCCTACTTTATTTAATTTTCCTTCTGTTTCTTGACTCTACTTATCCTAAAGTCTGGAAAGATTATTTGGTGATCAGTTTTCATGGGTTCTTTTCTGGCCAGCTGAAATGAGAGATGCCTTGCAGTTGCTAGTCTGGTGAAAGAATAGAAATCAAGAAACATTACAAACTATTGTGAACCTTAGTCCTTAAAAAGAGTACAAGCATATGCTAAAGACGTGATTAGTGATTATGAATCATAGTCACCAACTTTTGGATTCATAGATATATTTTTAGCCACATAGCTTATATCTTTGCTTATTTGAGTATATCTTTGCTTATTTGCTTATTTGAGTACTACTATAAAGGCAGCAAGAATGTAATTTCAGTGGTTTTGACTGAAAATACAATTTTCTGATAATTCCTACTATGTCTTTGCTGAATTTTATGTTTCTGGAGCGAGTTGCTTGGTGTAAAGCCCTTCCAGTTTCAGCTAAATAGCAGTTACTCTCTACGTTCATTTTATTACCTTGTGACAAACCAGCCTCAAGTCTGTGTGGTTCTATTCAGTGGAATCTTCTTTGCCTCAAATGATAATTTGGCAAATGGAATTTTGGAGCCATTGGACTGAAAAAGTCGTGTGAGGAGTCTCTCCCAGATGGGGCTGGCAGTGAGCTGACACCCCTGGTACACTGGCTGTTGACTGTGGGCTGGGCAAACAATAACCCTGCTCCTCTCAATGGTGGGGTGAGAGTCCTGGGGTCTGAATCTATAAGGATCTCTCTCTTTCTCACTCCTTTTCTCTCCCTCATCCCACATCTCTCTCTCTTTCTTTTTGCCTCTCAACACATTTGCCATACCTTCGCCTTATCACTTTGCCTGTGTCATTTGTCAAATAAAACTTTCTGCTTCAACCTGACCTTTCGTGGCTGGACTTTATTCTTGTGGATCTGAATTATAAGTTATATCAACCAATGGGGTGGGTCAGTAACAAAGTCCAGCTTAAAAATCTAGTGGTACAATATGCACCTAACAGAGGGTTTATGAGCGTGCTAATACTTGGGGCCACTGCTGTCCAGATAAAATCAGTGGATACTACTAAAGTCCATTGCATACTGACCAGACAGTGTCAGGGAAAGAATCTATATATCCACGAGGAAAGGGAGAAAACCAAGGCCTCTCCATTCTAACCCAGTCCTTAGGCAAAACATAGAGGGTTTTTTTGCTCTAGCAGTGCAGGCTACGTAATTGCAGCCTAGTGTGACTAACAGTGATTTATTTATCAAAAGGAAAATATATTTTTCTGTTTCCTATGGAAAAGATATCAATATGGTTCACTCTTTTACCATCCAGTTTATGTTTTATTACTAGCAATGGTGGTAGTTTGAGAATAAGGTTTTAATTTATTTACTGAATCTTAAATGAGCCCCAAATCCAACACCGAACTTCTTCAATGCCTTTTTATGAGCTGATTTTGAAGAAGTGGAGCCTGATATTTTTAGGATGTTCATACTAGTTTATAGCAGTTATAGGGTAAGTTACATTCATGTCTGAAAGTATCTATTGTATGAAATTAGTATCTGTTGAAAAAAGTTTGCACTAAAGTATTCTAAAAATATTGGAAGAAATATTTTGATATATGCAAGGTAGGAATGGTCGTTTATGTACTTCAGGAATATAGTACTTATTTAGTGCTGAGGTTGGTACATGGAACATAAATGCAGGTTTGGGTAAGCAGAAAAATTATTCCTAGTGTATGACTGGTTAGGAAAATTATCTGATTATGCTGAGCTTATTTAGTTTTACAGTTTGATAGAAACATTGAAAAATTTAATTCTGAAAACTTGCTTAAATCTGTTCCAGTGTCCCATTTAGAAAACAGCACATACCTTAAGCATTATCCCTTCCATATGAACCTAAGATTAATGTAAATTATTATCCAAATTCTCATTAAGAGTCAAGCTGGCTATTTACCTTTGGTCATATAGTTGCCAAGAGCTAACATGATGATTAAAACTACTATGTCAAATCCTGTAGAGTGAATTCCAAAATTTCCAACATGCTCTGCATGAAAAATTATCTGCATCCTCTGTAACCTTTTAATCTGTGGCCCAGGAAGTCATTGGTTTAAATTCCTCCATTGTAATAAACCAAAAAATACTGACATTTACTTGCTATCTGATTTCCTTTTGCTTAGATTTTATTTCCTGAAACCACTCTCCTCTTTCCCCAGTCACATTGTATAGCAGCTCTTGAGATCAAAAAGTCATACACAATTTCCTTACTCCAATATCTTTGCTGGGTTTTGCTGCAAAATAGCTTAATTCATTCTGAATCATAAGAGGAAAAGAGGTGAATGTTGCCAGTTTGATTTGCTGAGAACAAGGTTAGACCCTGCAGGATGGTTTCTGCTTCCAGAGCTGAGCATGTGGTGTAGATAAAATCTTTTCATAGGTACAAACACAGGCCTGTCATTTCTCACAGGTAGTCAGAAGTGCTGTGGGAGTAGAGCACCCACTGCATGCCCAAAGGTTGTTTTTCCAAGAAGTACATATTTCTTGCACTGGGCTGATATGTGCTTTGCAGCCAATGAGAGCCTAATTTGCTGTATGGTCAAAGCTGAGAAGAATCCTGGTGGGGGGAAGCAGGTAGTCCATGAAAATACAAAAAAATACTCACTTTTGGGGAATATGTGCTTCAGAGTGGCTTTTTTGTCAGATGATAGAATACATGTGGGAGATAATTGAGATGGTTGCTAATTGGAAGCACTGCTGAAGGTGACTGCATTATACCAGCAACTTATATGTTTGGGCAGAGATGGGGGGACAGCTTCCTGTCTGTAGTCCTTACTGATTGCCACCAATCTCAGACATGAAAGCAGTGGCTACTGCTTTATCAAGGATGTTGCTAAATCCTGTATAACTAGTAAAAAGATCACAGCCTTTTCTTCTAACATAAACATCTGAGCAGGCATTTATGTATATTTTGTTATTGAGTTTGTTATTTAATATTAATTCATTAACTGAGAGGCAAGGAAAACTGAAGTAGAATCTTAAGAGCCAGCGGTGAACATGGAACCCCAAATGTTACTTGATGATACATATATTGCATCATTGCATGCATTGCTAAGTGTTACTCATTACCTGTTTCCTTGTCCTTGCCATGTGTTCTATGCAACTTAGGATATAATTCCTCAGCCAATTTAAGATCCTAATTAAATGTGCTCATTATTTCAATTTATTTACCTCTACTTAAATAAACATTGGCTTAAATCATGAAGCAAAGTATGAGTGAAGTTAAAGTTTACTGTTAATACATTTTTAAGACAAGAGAACTATCTAACATAGTCTTAAAATAAACCTTTATAGCAGAGCAATGACACTGTGATTAGATAACTAATGAGTTCCAATTTGCTACCATTAGTGTATTTGTAATTAACAAGGAAAATTTCATCCCCCACCTTCTCCAGTTGACTTGTATTCCTGACTTGAAAGGACCTCTGAAAATCAGATATTCAGAAGAGTACTACAAATCCTTGCATTTTGTCACTACCTCATGCAGTTCCCACTTCAGTTACCACCTGTATTTATCAAACCCTATCAACAGTGTGCTCTTTTCTCACCAACTGTGAAGAGCATAACTATTCATGTTCTTTATTTTCTTAATTACATTTTGCACTTCTAGTTACTCTACCTCAGGTACCTTGGGTATTAATCACTTCACAATCACTTGTGCTAACCTGCACATAGCTATCTGCTTAGCTTACCGTCATCAACAAACCAAAATGCACTTATTACACATTTGAAACCACCCTGGCATCCTGTTTTTTCTCCATGCCAGAATTTTTCTGAAATGTGTACAAACCAGACTCAATCTTCGGGTCATTTCCTCTCCGCAGACATCTTCTGCTGGACTAATTTGTCCAGTAGGCACACAATCAACAATGTCCTCTGTAAAATTACTTGCAATCTCTCTGGAACAGCTTTTATTAACCCTCTCCAGACTGATTTTATTTCACTAAACTCGTTTCACATTTTCTTCTCTGGGAAATAACACTTATTCCATCTGTTATTAACTGAAATATTGCTAGGAAGCCTTCCGTTACACAGGGATTTCAAGTGGGTTAAGTTTAGGAAACAGCAGAGACTTTTTTTCTGAGCTACTTAGGCTGTTGCAATTTGCTGATGGCATTAGGAGTAGGAAAAGGTGACAGGAAGGCTCATTCATTGTGCTGGGTACTGGACTGATGGCAGCACTGAAGAGATGAGAACTACCAGTTAAACTGGAGTCTGCCTTTGGGATAGGAGTTTTGGTTTCTTACCTCCACTGCCCCTAGGAGGTTTCAAATTGTTCATGGTAGACAATATGTTTACCTGCCAGTTCTCATACAAGAATGCACTTATTATTGAGTCAACATTAACAAACAGTGCTCTAGGCATTACTATCATTGCTCTGTTTTTTTAATTGCTGCTCAACTTTTTAACACAATGTATTTTATCAGCTCTCTGGAAACCTCTGTCCTTAACAGTCTGCTGCAATATTCCTGCTAGGTCAAGAAGATAGCATTGCACTTCAAAAGAAAAAAAAGAAAAAAAAAAGAGAGCACTTTGGATATATATTGGTGGGTAGCAATGAGAATGAGAAGAAGTCCACAATACATGACCTTCAAAGAAAAGCTGAGTGAATTCATATTACTGAAAGTAAAAAGCAGAAGACTGAGCAGAGTAGAATGCACAATCTTCAAGAACAAAAAAAGCTTCTTCAGAAAGAAAAAGAATTACCCATTCTTTCTGTCCATGGTGAACAGATAAAGAAATACTAAGCTAAAGCTGCAGCAAGAAGATTTGCTCTAAATCCTAATGTGACATTGGCGTACATAAGAAGTTAATTATCATCTGCTCTGTACTGGCTCAGCCATTCTAACCAGGTTCTTTGGGCTTTGCAGGCTGGGTCTGTGAAGTACATTACTATAGCTGTTAGGTTTTGTTATTTCAATTTTTAAAAGCTCTTTGACCTTTTAATTAAATTGTGGCCCTGTTTTACTAGCTGTTGTATAAGCACAAAACCAATCCCTGCCCTGAAGTGACAACTTAGAGAGTATTAAAATATATTATCATTGATTTTTTGCTTTGAGGTAGCACTTAAAAATGCCAGGCATTGGCTTCAACTCCTCTGTGTAAGACAGAATATACATACATGACCATCACAATTATTCAAGGGTACTAGAGCTAAAGGACTTCTTCTCTGTACTTGTTTAGAATAAGGTCTATTCTGGTTCTCATAATGTGGAGCTCATAATGTGGAGCAGTAACTGGTGATCCTATTTTAGGCATTGTCTTCCATAAAGCTTTTAATTAATTCCTTTGTTGTTATTCCTTTGGAGAGCCCTCTGAAAAATGGATTGGTTACATTATATCCATGCAACAAGAATAAAACTCCACTCTGTTGCCACTCAGAATGGAAAAGATGCAAATTTTTAAACTACACAAAGCCACTTATAATTTAAGTAGCTTCTTAAGGTGCTTTTTACCAATTCTTGACATCTGTTTGGTTGTATTTCAGATATGTATTGAAGACCCACAGTGAAAATCATTTTGTTCAAAGGAAGAGAAAATAACAAGAGAATTTTTATTAATAAGGAATTTTTACCATGTAGATGATTGAATGAGCCTATCAAATGCTTTGGCTAAGAAACTGAGTGAAGAGTAGTAATAAGTCATCACTGTTGAGATTTTGAAAAAAATAATTGTCATCATCATGTCATCATTATGCAGCATCTCTCATTTAAGTCATGAAGTACAGAAAAAACTATTTGAGAAGTATTGCAAGACAGATGAGTATTAAGAATTTCCCATAATATAGAGATACCAAATATACTCTAACCTTGAAGAGAATTTGAAAATATATACAGAAGTTCATACTCGTGTTCTGATCCCATTTTTCTGTTTGTTTTTTGTTGTTGTTGTTTTGTTGTTTTTTAACTCCAGAAACATGATTGCTGTTCTACTAATATGCAAAACTCTATCTGAAACATACAACACTCTCTATGAAGCTTGGTGCATGGTGGAGAGGATTTGTGAGTGACAAGATTATAGAAATTATATACACTAGCTACACTCTAGAAATGTTTAATCTTTCAGGGAAGTAGCTGGTTCTGCTGTAATTTCCTATCTAAGTGCAGGGAAAAAGATGAAATTTTTTCAAAAGTCAAAGATATTTGTTAGATAATAAAACTGTATTTACGACAAGGAGAAGAGCTAGTTCCATTAAGTTTGATATTAGAAACGATAAAAAAGACTTTGGACCATGGAATAATTTTTTTTCCACAAATATTACTACCCACTGCAGGCTGTTATTATCTAATACACTCCCAAATGACTCATGCTACAGAATAATCAGTGTCTTGAGAGAAAGTTTTAAGGCTCCTTTTGCAAGAAATTGATGCATTTAAATCCTGCAGACCTTGAAATACATAGGTTATATTACAATACATATACTATATGCAAAAGATGGAGTGAGAAAATAGCAGGCTTCCTGCTTCATTTATTCTGAGAAGGCAACTCATTTCCACTGTAAATCTGTTCTTGTATGACTGATGTTTAAATTGACTAGTGGTGAAACAAAAGCATGTTACCCACTCCTGATATTAACTCAACTTGATTTTAGAATTAGATGACTGCTTTATTTTTTAAGATTGTTAACTGTAAAGGACAAGTATTTAATGAGCAGAAGAATGAAAAAAATCTGTCCTAGCACTTGTAAGCTGTCCATATTGATATAGAGGATGTTGTCATGGGACTGCACAACAGGATAGGATTTATTTGGTTTGCAGATAACACAGCTCTAAGAGGTACTACTATGAAATTGGAGTAAAGTTGAGAATTTGGGAAAACCTTGACAGTCCACGGAGTGACTTGAAAAAGTGCGGTGCAGCTGAGTAAGGGCGAGGAAAGATTTCACTCTTACACAAGTAGAATCAGCTACATAAGCACAGGATAGTTCTGGTGGTTAATAACAGCTCTGCAGAAAAGGACCCAGCAGATCTAGCAGATGACATCCTGAACATAAGGCAACAGTTGCAAAAAAGTCAGATGCTGAAGTACAGGGTAAGACAGGAGCCTGCCTTGGAAGCCACAACAGAATCTCTGATCTACTAGTTATCTGTTAGGTCCAAGCTGGAGTACCCTGTTAAATTTGAGCATGACTTTTCATGAAGGATGGATCAGTTGAAGTCAGTCCAGTGAATAACAGAGAAATGGGAAGTTTGAAAACACAGCCATGGAGAAATGTTGAAAGAAGATAGGAGAGAAGAAGAGAGATGAGAAGAGGACAGGAGACCAGACCAGACCAGGCAAGACCTAAAGGCTGGTGCACAGAGGAAGAGAATCATCTGCTCTGAATATCTTTTGTGAATATAACTGATAGGCCTGATTTACAGCTAGATGTAAACTGGACATTGGACAAAACTTTCCAGCACTGACGTTATGAAACTTTGAAAATGGACTGCCTAAGTTTGTTATGAAGTTGCTTGTTTTGGAAGTTTTAGGGAGCTGGGTAGACTACATGCATCTGGAATTTCGAACATAAATCCCTCTCAGAGCTTGAGAGATGGAATAGCACCTCTGTTGAGACTAATTTTTTTTCTATGATTCACCATGGCATCAAACCTGAATGGGCACTTGATTACAGTGGTAGGTGTATATTACAGTGATAGGTGTATATTATGGCCAATGTTTTCAAGTGTAGACATTTAATCTCAGTCTTGTATGTAACAACATTCTCAATCACTCACATGACAATTCTCTGAAGTTCTGAGGGTGCACAGCTTGCTGTTAAATTTTGCACATGCTGTATGGAAGAATAGAAATACCAAAATGGCTTCATACATCAGTTTCCTGCCTGACCTCACCAGATACTCCAGTGCAGATTCATGAAACCAGGCAGTGATAGGATAATATGCAATAGATCTCTCTCTAATACCTGGTAGCAAAGATTGGTTTAAACTCTCAAGCATGCAGTTTATTGTTTCTTTCAGCTCGTATAGTAATAGCAATAATTTAAATTCCGTATGGCATTGTTATCCTTTTAAATATTCAATCACTTTCTATATAATTGGTTTTTGAACTGTAGCCATGGGTTACGCATTGAAATTGTACATCTTGTGAAAAAAAAAATCTGTAATATCCTTTTAGAAGTGTCCAGACATTTTGGCTGCAGCTGCTAACATTGACGTATCTTAACAAAACATTCCACCTGTCACAAAAACCTTTTCTGGAGACAAGTATCCCCTACCCTAGAACAGCCAGTAAGCTGGGGCTACCAGGGTTGTCTAAATTAACACTGAATGAAAACCTGGGCTTCTTGTATCCCAGGTGACATCCACAATTGCTTGCAGTCCATTTAAAAACCAACAGATGTTCCATAGAGCATTGCATATTCATTGTGCTGGATATGGCTTATATCTTGCCATTTGAGGAACTGGGTTGGAGTATGTGAAATGAAGGCTTGGTTCTCTGTAGCAGAATGTGTAGAGGCATGGCCTGAGCATGCGTACACAGCTCCATGTTTGAGGCACTCAGGTGCTAATTACGAGGTGGGAAGCCTGAGTGTTAAGCCCACCTGTGTTAAGCCTCCACCCCCACCTAATTAGGGTTTGCCTCAGCTGTGCATGAGCAGGATTGGGGGGTCAATAAAAGGGGGGCTTCCCACCACACGCTCAGCTCACTCTGGAGCAGCCAAAGGAGGAGGTTACTTGAGTCTGGAGCAGAAGCACTGAACTAGCTGAGTCTGAAGGCAGCAAAATCAGAGCACTGACTGTGCACCTTGGTGAGAACACCTCTTTGACATCGGAGTGCCGTGCCCCAAGAAAGGTTTGCCTGTCTGCACCTGTCTACAGTTCTCTGCTACAAGCCAGGAAACACAAGCTAAAAATTAATTTTCTGTTTGCTGTGTGAGCATCTGAGCATTCAAGATGGCTTACTCTGTTAAATGTGGCCCTTTGTTTCCCATCAGAAGAATTTTGAAACACAAAATCATGTGAGGAAAAAAAAATATGGGTGTTTTTTTCCCTTGTGGAGCTAAATTTTTATTCAGTAAATGCAATTTTTTTGCCTGTCAATAGGCAATAGTAAATTGTACCTCGGTCTGTAATCCAGATAATGTCTCACACTCTTATGTTATATTTCTGTATTCTTGTGCATTCCCTATTCCCATTCTTTTCTTTTTTCCCTTCTCTAGCCTTTACTTGTATGAAGATGGAGAGCCACCATCTTCCATGCAGGCCATTAATATGCATCATTCTCAGAAGTTTGAGTTGCCCAGTGTCAGACAGGTAAGCACTTCAGCTTCCCTTTTTCTCCCACATGCATTAGGTTGCGTTTAGCAGAGCTTAAATTCATTTGCCACCTTGCCCTTTTGTTTCCATTCTATTTCAATATAAGAACAGCATATCAGTAAAGTACTTAAAGCAGATACTGAAGAGACATTGTAGCTTCACCCCCATGCCCTTCTCACAGCAAGCATGTAAGCAGATTTTAAGATATAAATGCTATGAATTTGTTCTCTTGAGAGGCTAATAAAAGCATATGTGTGACCTGTTGAGCAGCTGAGTTAGAAAGGTTCAGTACAGTTGGAGGGAAGGGGGGTAAGTGTTCATATCACCTGGCCTCCATTTTACAATTCTCAACACCCAACATATGTGTAACACATTGAGCTCTGCTGACAGGCTATCTCCCTTTCATATGGAAAAATATGACCCCACTCACAAGCACTGCTCTTTGAAATTCCAGCCTCAGAGTAATGAAATCCCTTCTGTTCCCTTCTAGGTCTTTTTTCAAAGTAATACAAAACCTCTGCACTCAAACAGGTTTGGAAACTTAGTTCTGCTTTCAGAATGTCCTACCTTTTCTCTTATGCCTGACTACTTTCATTTCCCAACCTGTCAGACAGGTTGGGAAAAGCCACTTGTGCAATTAGAATAGAGAGAAGACTTGATGAAATGATTTAGTCTGGCCCAAGCTTATAACTGATGCTGTAGTGACACTCATAAATCTGATGTTATTGTCTGTCCTTTGCTAAAATTATGTGATTCGTAACATCCTTCCTTGTTGCTGGAGAGTTCAGAAACATAATTCTGTAAAATTTATCATTTTGTAAAACATTAACATAAGCCTATTAAAATGCAAAAGCATCACATTAATACGGGGTAAATCACCTAGTCTGGAGCCTGTAAGGCAGCCTGTGAATTATTCAATAGCATGATAGATTTAGCCAGTAAAACACAGCAAGTCTCTGATTAGCCCCAGGATAAATTCTGAGAGGTCATTAAGATCAATATATTCCTTTAAATGTACCCTGTGCGTGTATGTGAAAATGGAGAAAAAAAAAAAAAAAAAGAAAATGAAACTATACATCTTAGGAAGAATAATCAAAGAGATCCCTGTCTTATAGGTTGTAATAAAACATGGCTGATACCAGACCCAGCTGAAATTGCCTGGAGGCAAAACCACCTCTTGCGTTGTCCTGTTTACAGCAAAAATTAGGAGAATGGAGTTTCCAGTAGGAGATGTGAGCAGGAATCCCTGGTAACTAAGTGTTGGAGACTATTTGTCAAGCACCAGGTAAATAAACAAACCTGCTTCCATTGGAGCAGATTCAAACAAAATGGAAAGCAAACAGTTTCAGCAATACCTGATCATGGCTAACTCATGCACACAGATCTGTTTAGTATTTGTAGAGGAAAAAGAACAAACAAAATATACTCAGGGTATTTGTATGTTCATTTGATTGTTTTGGGATTTCTTTTTTTTTTTTTCTTTAATTACAGATCAGGTCAGGTAGCATCTTTTAGACTCTAATTAGAAACACTATCAACCAGCATGAGCATTTAGTCTGATCAGGAGATGTGTTACAATGAATTTTGGCCAGTCCTGTTTGCTTCTAGCACAGAAAGGAGTGCAGTACCCACAAATGTGTTTAATCAGCTATAGGAACTTCTTGCTGCTGCATGTGTAATCAACTTCTGCTATTAAGAATCCTCTGGGAGCTGGTAAATGAGTAGCATATGTAATTTCTTCATTAGCATACTTGTTTACTTCCAGCCCTGCTTTAAAGTAGGTTGAAACAGGCTTCCTGTCCAGCAAACTCTGTTTCTAGACTGTAGTAGTAAGTACCAACCTTATGAAACTTAGGTAACCTGTAGCTATTTATACATGTTCTGGCCCCTGTCTATCAAAGAAGAATATCTTCAGAAAATACTTTTTCACTTATTTTCATATTCTTCTCATAAAAATGATGCTTTGTCACATCAATCTAAATGTTGTGCATTGAAGGTTATTGCATGCAATTCCACTACAGAGTGTTTAAATTCCCTTTAGGATGGTTAACAGTTCAATGTGCAGAAAGGAGATTCTTACTACGGCTTCTTTCCTACCCTCCTACAGATAAAAGAATTCTTGGAGTATATTGGTGAGTCATATATCAACTTTTAAATTGCCAGTGGACTGAATGCATAACATATCATAGAATCATAGAATATGCTGACTTGAAAGGATCAAGTCCCATGACTTGATACCTTGATGACCCATCAGGATCATCAAGTCCAACTCCTGTCCCTGTGTAGGGCACCCCAAGAATCACACCATGTGCCTCAGAGCCTCGTCCAAATGCCTCTTGAACTCAGGCAGACTTGGTCCTGTGACCACTTCCCTTGCTCATCACAGCATGTCCTGAAAGGCCACATCTACACAACTTTTTAATATCCCCAGGGATGGTGACTCCACCACTCCCTGGATAACCTGTTCCAGCACCTGACTACTCTTTCAGTAAAGAAATTCCTCCTAATATGAAGTCTAAAATGCCCATGGTGCAAGTTCAGGCCGTTTCCTCTAGTCCTATCATTATTTACCTGGGAGGAGAGGCCAGCACTAACCTCCCTACAACATCCTTTCAGGTAGTTGTAGAGTGTCTGGCCTCAGCTTCCTCTTCTCCAAACTAAACCATCCCAGTTCTGTCAGCCTTCCCTCTCTGGCATTGTGATCTAGACCCTTCACCAACTTGGTTGCTCTTCTCTGGACATGCTCCAGCACCTCTGTGTCCTTCTTGTGGTGAAGGGCCCAGAACTGAGCACAGTATTCAAGGGTGCAGCTTCACCAGTGCTGAGTACAGGGGCATGATCACTTCCTTGCTTCTGCTGGCCATGCTATTCCTGGTACAAACCAGGAATAGTTGGGGTCAGAGTGAGTAGGGTATATATGTTGAAGAAAGCCTATTCTTTGGCTCTGACCCACAGCTTTGGCCCTTCTTTCCAAAAGAATTAGGGAAGATAGTGAGCCTGCTTAGCTACCAGGTAAATTTTGAGACTTAAACCATTTTGAAACAAAACCTTTTCTTATGCTTTCTTCTTCTTACTCAGCTTGCTTTCAGAGCTCTGTAGCAGAGGTCTCATCACAGTTCCTCCTTCAGTGCTCTTGTGCTCTTTTTTTATGATGTGTCTGAATTTTTTAGTACCCACAAAGATATGTGCATGGCTTTTCTGTGAAAAGGCTTTACCTTTACAAACACTGCACCTATTAGAGTGGCATGAAGCCTTTGAGAAGGTAGCATTGAAAGGTTTTCAGATAGTTACTAGATGTGCTCCTGAGTCATTGGAACAACATGACTGGCTTTTTATGGCATAAATTACAGAAGTGACATGAAAACAGATGAGTTTATTAAGTGAATCACTGGTGACATTTAAGACTAATTAAGTCAGGATACCCAGCTTAATTATTTGTTCCAGAGGAGGTAACTATTTTGGAATTCATAATGTCTAACACAGATCTGCAATAGCATATGGTACCTAGTGGTGCCATTCTTAGGGTCTGTAATAGCAAACCATAAAATTACAGGATAATTTGGGTTGGAAGGGACCTCTAAAGGTCACCTAATCCAAACCCCCTGAAGTAAGCAGAGACACCCTCAGGTAGATCGGGTTGCTCAGACCCTCATCAAGCTTCACATTGAATAGCTACAAGGACAAGGCCTCAACTACTCCCTGGGGAATCTGTTCCATTTTTCCACTACCTAACGGTAAAGAGTTTTTTCCTAACATCCAATCTAAATCTTCTCTAATTTAAAACCGTTGCCCCTCATCCTTTCATGACAAGCCCTTGCAAACAGTCCATCTCCAGCCTACCTGTAGGCCCTTTCAGGTACTGGAAGGCTGAACAACCCCAGCTCCCTCAGACTGTCTTTGTAGGAAAGGTGTTCCAGACCCCTGATCATTTTCACAGCCCTGCTCTGGACCCACTCCATCAGATCCATGTCCTTCCTGTACTGAGGGTTCCAGAGCTGAATGCAATACTCCAGGTGAGATCTTACCAGAGAGGAACAGAGTGGCAGAACCACCTCTGGATCTGCTGGCCACGCTTCTTTTGATGCAGCCCAGGATGCAATTGGCCTTCTTGGCTGGAAGTGCACACTGTTGGCTCATGTCCAGCTTTTCATCCACCAGCATCCCCAAGTCCTTTTCTGCAGGGCTGCTTTCTAAAACCTCGTCCCCAAGCCTGTACTTATAGTGCTGAGTGTTCTGACCCAGCTGTAGGACCTTTGATCTTGTTGAACCTCATGAGGTTCACCCAGGCCCACCTCTCCAATTTGTCCAGGTCCTTCTGGATGACATCCTGTCCCTCTGGCTTATTGACAGCACCACTCAGCTTGGTGTCATCTGCAGTCTTGCTGATGGTGCACTCAATCCTGCTGTCTCTATCATTGATAAAAGTATTAAACAGTACAGGTCCCAAGATAGAACCCTGAGGGACACCACTTGTCACTGGTCTCCAGCTGGACTTGGAGCTGTTGACTACTACCCTCTGGATGTGACCATTCAGCCAATTCTTTATCTGCTGAACAGTCCACCCATCAAATCTGTATCTCTCCAGCTTGGTGAGTACAATATTGTGTGGGACTGTGTCAAAGTCCGACTTGCAAAAGTCCAGTTCTTTTCCTTTGTTGGCTGGTGTAGTCACTCCATAATAGAAAGGCACTAGGTTGGTCAGGCAGGATTTCCTCCATGCTGGCTGTTTTGAGTCACCTCCCTGTCCTCCCTGTGCCTTAACATGTCTTCTAGGAGGATCTGTTCCATGGTCTTCCTAGACACAGAAGTGAGGCTGACAGGTTTGTAGTTTCCAGAGTCCTCTTTTTTATCCTTCTTAAAAATGGGCATAATGTTTGCTTTCACCAGGGACTTCACCTGAGTGCTATGATTATCAAGGAGAGTGGCTTGGCAACTACATCTGCCAATTCCCTCAGGACTCTGGGATGCATTGTGTCAGGTCCCATGGACTTGTATATCTTCAGGTTCCTCAAATGGTCATGAACCTTGTCTTCACATACAGTGGAGGGGACTTTATCTCACTGGTCTCTGTCTTGTGAGCCATCAACATGAAAGCCATGAGGAGAGGGGATGCCAGTGAAGACTGAAGCAAAGAAGTTGTTGAGAATCTCAGCCTTCTCCTTGTCTGTTTTTACCAGCTCACCACAGTGGCTCATCAGAGGAGGGTTGCTTTCTTTAATCTTCCTTTTCTGGTCTACATACCTGTAGAAGCCCTTTCTGGTTTCCTTTACATCTCTTTCCAAGTTAAGTTCTAGTTGTGCCTTGGCCTTCCTGACCTGATCCCTGCACAATGGGGCAACATCCCCATACTCTTCCCAGGATACCTGTCCCCTCTTCCACTGCCTATGTAGCTCCATCTTGCCTTTTAGTTTGACCACCATGTCTCAACTCAGCCATGATATTTTCTTTCTTTTGCTGCCCAATTTCCTACCCTGGGGGATTGAGATCTCTTGCACCCTATGGAAAGTATCCTTAAAGCTCTGCCAGCTCTGTTCTACTCCCTTGACCCTGTGGGCCATATCCGATGGGGTCCTGTTTTCTAACTCCTTGAAGAGCTGGAATTTTGCTTTCTTAAAATTGAGAGTTCTGACTATGCTTCTCACCTGTCTCTTACCCCCTAGGGCAGTGAACTGCACTAGTGCATGATCACTGCAGCCCAGGCTGCCTTCAGCTTTGATATCCCTGATGAGTTTACTTGTGTTTGTGACCATCAAGTCCAATAACGCGTGTCCTTGGATAGGGCTGACAATTTCTTGTCTTGGGAAGTTGTCATCTAGGCAGGCACTCCAGGAGTCTCCTGGATTGCCCACAGCTTGCCATGCTACTTTTCCAACAGATGTTGAAGTGGTTAAAATCCCCCAGCAGGACGAGAGCCTGTGATGGTGATGTCTCCTTGAACTGGAGTAAGAAACCTTCATTGACATGCTCCACTTGATCAGGCAGCTTGTAGAAAACTACAGCCAGAAGGCTCTCCACAAATGCTTTCACATAAAAGGCTGTGTTAAGTTAGATCATGGTGAATTTTATCCCAGCCACTTGATAATGCTATTGGAAAATATTGTTATGGTTGCATAAACAAATAGGGGTGGGAGGAGGGGAAAGGGTGTTCACAACAACAAGATGAGCCTATTTGTAGCCTGGAATAAGATGGGTAACGGTGAAACTTAGTTGTTTTCCTCACCTGTGGAAATGCCTTGTGGATAAAAAAAAAATACAGAAGTGAAACATGTATTTCAGTAACAAAAGTGTCACAAATTAAGGGGAAAGCTGATATATGCTCCCCCTCCCAGTGAGGTACTCCATGCATTTCAAAGCATACATTTCTATTAAATGTTCACCTGTGCCCTGCCTGACCTTTTTTGCTTCTCTACTGGGCATTTATATCACTATGCAGCCAAGACACTCTTGCAATAAAAAATGCAAGGATATTTTTTGTGTAAACTAGATACTGCTTCTCTGACTACCTGCTGTTATACAGACAATCTTCCTGGTAATTAAACCTTAGACTCCTTCCTTTAGCACTAAGATGAGCTGCTGCTTGTTGCTCTGGCACTTGAAAAGAAAATGAATACTGTTTATTTCTTCAGAACAGTGTGTTTAAGTAACCCTGCTATCACTGATGGCAAGCTATGCTCAAAGGGGCCAGTACATGCCTGTATGCCATATCTGCAGGGTGGTATGTAAGCTCTGAAGTGCTCTCTGGCAAGGCTCTTTTTTAACCACAGATTTATGTGCAGGGTGATTTGGCATCTTTAAGTTCCTCAGTTCAAATATTTAAAAACTGTCAGAATGAATGCAGAGAATTACAATTATACAGACAAAAACCACCTGTATTTTTGCATACCCTTTTTATCTGCAAGGTTATATGTTTTTCTATTTTGATTTGTACAGTATCAATGTCTCAGTTGCTCCTTGTTACTATTGATGTGTTACAAGAAGCAATTTGGCACTGTACTCCAAAACATGAAGTGATCCACTCTATATATTATAAATATTAGGTTCTTACCCAGGAAATAGTAATCTATGTACAAAACAAAACATGAGAAAAGCCCCAACCCAAAATCTACAAAACAGACAGAATAATCCTCCATGAAGATAAATAAATAATAGCTAAACCCCAGATCTATTTCACTACATCTGCAGTATGTGAATACAGCTATCACTTTTTTTTCCTTCATGGAGAGCTGTCATCTGTTGTGTCCTTATTCACTGTAAAATTGAACTGGATCTGCCAAATGGTACATGCAATATTAAACAGCCAAGGCAATGGATTCATGCACAGCAAATGTTACGTAAACCGTTGAGTTAATTCAAAGTCTTAATTTATGTCACTGTATGAATTTTTTGCATTTGTTCCTCTAGCTAACCTTACCATTCACACAGTCCTTTTGTTGTTTCATTCAGGAACCTATGAGCTACCATCCTTTTCTAAAGCCAGCAGGGCATTCCTAAACAGACATCACTCAGAAGAATGGACATTTGTTTAATTGCAGTGCATATAATTTACATATTCTACTGCCTGTAAATATAGCTCCATTGCTAGGCTTTGTCCCACCCATGGAAACATACAGAGAAAGTAATATTCTAGCTTGATAGTTCAAGAGAAAGACGTAACCATGAGGGGTTAATATCAAAACAGCCAAACTTATTTACCCAGAGGGCTTTACAAGCCAACTGCCAGGAATTTTATTTACATAGATATTTGCATATTCCTACAATCTAGAATAAATTTTCCTGATATTAGCAACTTGAAAGTGAAAATAAAAGTATTACTACCACTGCAATAAAAAGCTGCATATTATTTATTTTGCCTTCCTTGCAGATAGAGTGGCTGTTTGGTGTTTCGTTTAGATTGCACAACTGCACATTTTCTTTCACATATAGTAAGCTGGGTGTCAGGGGCATTAGCTGGATGCATGGCTCTAAAGGGCATAGAATGACATCCAACACTGAGATCTGGCTTCTTCCTTTTATTTGCATGCAAGTCCTATCAAACTGTTCTTATTATCTAAAAAGGCAACAGAAAGAAAGAAACAGTCTTCAGGATTCATGATGCTGCAGAGGCTAGACTGGTTGTCATGTTCCGGCAATATAGGGTTATACAGTAGGTCCCTGGTCCAATCTCCTGATCAAAGCAGGGCCAGCAGTGGTATCAAACCAGGTTGCTTAGGGGAGGTTAGCAAGTTAACACAGCCTTTGTGAGCAGTGCATTCTCCTGCTTGACTGTCATGAGGTAAAAAGCTTTTGCTTATATCCAGTCTGAACCTCTCTTCTTTCAATTTATGTCCATTGTTTCTTGTCCTCCCACCCTTCACCACTGCAAAAAACCTGTCTGTGTCTTCTCAGTAACCCCTTCATAGGTACTGGCAGGCTGCTGTTATGTTCCTGCCTGATCTCAACCTTTTCCAGGCTAAGCAAGTTCTCCCAGTCTCTTCTCATAGGGCAAGAGTTCTAGCCTCCAACAACCTTGGTATCTCTCTGCTGAATTTGCTCCAGCTTTATCCATGTCTTTCCTGTATTAAGGAGTCTAAAACTGGACACAGTATCTAGATGTGATCATAGTACTGAATAGTGGCCACTCGATCTACTAAACCTACTGAGCATGTCAGTCTACTGGATGTGCTCCTTTTCATTATAGCCCAGGATGCTTTTGGCCTTCCTTGCTAGGAAGCACTCAGCTAGGTCATGTTCAGCTCAGTGCTCATCAAACCCCCCACGTTCTTCTCAGCAGAGCTGCTTCCTGGCCAGTCAGATCCTGCTCTGCCATGAGGCTGGGTCTCTCCCTTCCCAGGGGAAGGTCTTTGGATTTGTACCTTTTGAATTTCGTAAGGCTGTTGTCTGACTGTTAATTCCTGCAGTCTATGTATACCCCTGCGAATGACAGCTCTGCCCTCAAGCAGGGCTCTCCAGCTTAAAGGAGGAACATCTTCCTCCCGTCCCCTGCCGAGTTTTGTGTATCCTGCAAACTTGTCATTGTGACTTGTTTAGGTCATATATAAAGATGTCAAACAGGACAGGCCCCAGGACTGACCCTCACAGCACCCTATCTAACCAATTATTTACCCATCTTGTTGTTCAGACATCCAAACCATAACATCCTAATTTGGATGCAAGAATACTGTAGGAGACAGTGTCAAAAGCCTTGCTAAATTTGCTGTAAATGTCAGCCATTGCTCTTCCATTTCTCTAGTCAGATCCAGTCATTGCAGCACAGAAAGCAGTCAGACATGACTTAATTTGGTTCAATCCAGACTGATCCTAATCACTTTGTTCTCCTCAATGCACCCAGAAACTTCTTTCAAGAAGTTTACAGATTTTCCTACAGAGCAAGGAGAGGTTGACTGGCTGGTTGTTCTCTGGAGCCTTCTTTTGTTCTCTTCTGAAGGCAGATGCATTATTTGCCTTTCTTCAGCCATTTGAGCTCTCCCCTATTTCCTATTACTTTCAAAGATGATTGAGAGTGGCACTACTAGGATTTTAACCAGTCTCCTAACCACCCATTAATGTAGCTTGCCAGGTACTATGGTATTTTATGAGTCAAGTTCTTTCAAGTAATCCTCATCTTCTGCTGATAGTTCTTATACTTGAACCCTTTTTTCTAAATAGAGAAGTCTGGAAAATTTTGTTTTTGAGGACCAAGGCAAAGAAGACATTGATTAGTTCAGCCATATCTGTGCCTGCTGTCACATACCCTATGTAATGATGGTCCCCTCAGTTTCCCTGTTTGTCCTTGAGGTACTAAAGGGCTCTTTTTGACCTTGATACTCGTTACATGTGTCAACTTTAGGTAAGCATTAGCTTTCCTAGTGTCACTGCATGCCCAGAAAATGTAGCTATATTAATTCTTTATAGTCTGTCCCTGCTTCCACCTTTTGTCTACTGCCTTTTCACATTGAAGCTTCATCTCAAATTCCTTCCTTAGCCGTGAGAGTCTCATGAAGCTTCTACTTGTATTCCTGAATATCAGGGTGGATTGTTCTTGCCTTAGAGGATGCTGTCTGTGAAGACCTTCCCACTTCCTAGAGATCCTTGTCCCTTTAGAGCTTCCTTCCTGTGACAACCCACTTACAGTCCACTGAATGAACCGAAAACTTCTCATCAGAAGTTGGCTGAGTACTCTCTTCATGTCCTGACTCACACCTCATAGGATCTTGAATTCACTATTCCATGGATGCAGCTGCCAAAGCTGATATTGGTTACCATATCAGTAACTAACCAGTTAGTTCTTCCTTGATCCAGCTGCGTGTCTCCTTTAGTTGGCCCATGCTGTACCGGTTGCCTTTGGTTCCACTGACTTACTCTGCTGGGGGACTGTATGTGACTGTTGCTTTCAGTCAACTTAAGGCAAGTGCATGAAGCACTCAGATTTACTCAGATTTTTTCTTTGTTTTAAAAAAGATTTTTTTCTGTGTTGTAGACCTCTGATACAACTTTGCTGTTGTTGGGTAGGTATCCAGACCAGTACAGCTGTGTCTCAAAGAATCCTGCCAGACCTACACTAGATCTGTAACCAATTGTACACAGCAGTCTCCTCTGTTTAGATGCCTTCCTGACCACACTAATCCCAGGCCACAGGTGGAGCCCCTATGCTGCCAAAAGTCACTGCTATTACAGAGCATTCTGGTTAGATCCTAAGGGCAGAAAATGAAGGGCTGCAGGAAGTATATGAGGATTTTCTGACTTGGAAAATGTCAGTATGATTGTAATCCAGACAGAACATTCTTTGCATTTGACTCTGACAAACATCTTTTTTCAAAGAACCCATTCTTTGCCATTGCTTGCAGTGCCCTCTGTGGAGAATAAAATGTCTGGAGAGTCATGCCAGAACACAAGAACAGTAGAGAGTCACCAGACAAGCTCTCAGCATTATCTGTAGCAGACAGAAGTCCTCTTAAATGCAGACAGATTTTTAGAACTTTCTACTGTCACCAGTAGACGTCCCCGATTTTTAAGTAGCTCATGCACCTTTACCTACAAGAAGTTAAATGTGACATTTTAATTCTATTTTAATGGAAAATGCATAAATAAGTTACTGCATTGTCACTGGGAAGCTGGTTTGTACTGCGTGATAAAGATATGATAGATGTATTGTCTTTCATACAAAATCAAAAGAAGTTTTTTTTTATTTTTACTTCTAAGTAAGTAGATGATAAAAAAGGTGATACTCTTTGAAGTTATACTTGGAACTACTTACGTGAACTACATGAAATATGTCCTCCTTCTTCCCTTTAATGTCAATCCATGGAGCCCTGTCTCCTACACCTTTATATTGCCTTTAAATGTTCCTTAATAGCCTTCAGGTCAAAAGTGCAGACTGAGAGTCCTCCATGGTTTGAGGGTGTACAAGTGCTTTGTAAAAGCCAGTGCTGTCAGACATTTGAGGAAATCCCTCTTGCCTGTTAAGACTGCACAGCAAATTGCACGTTTCTCAGCAAAGGTTATACACTGGTATTTGCTGTCCCCTATTTGCTGTGCATTTTAAGAAGAAAGAGCAATAAGTTCATGTTCAAAGACTGACATAAGTTTGGAGTATAAATTGAGAGAGAATGCTATCTGTGGAAGTAAAATGGGAAATTGCACAGCATAATAAAAGTCTTGAAATACATACTATTCTTTTAAAGCAAGTTACTGGTATTTGTTTTTCCTTCTCTTACTGCTCTGAAAAAAAGTAGCATATGTAGCTTTTTCTGATAATCAAAAAAACAAGGATATAATAGTTCTGCCCATGGATAAAGACAGTGTATTTCTTGTGTCTTTTGAAGGCAGGTGCAAGCTCACTTTGCTCAAACTGCAAGACCCCAAGTTGTATATATTTAATAGTGCTACACTGATCTCAGGATGTGTCCTGCTGAGAAACAAATGGCTTCTACTTGGCTTAAAGCAAGAGAGGTGAGTTCCTGTTTGCTTGCAGAATGCCCTGTAGAAATTAAAATGAAAACTCTAGGTTTTATTATAGTTCTCAGACTATGAATATACTTTTTTTTCCCTTTGGTTTTGAAGGTTGGTTGCCCACGCTGCCATTGAAGAGCAAGTGTGAAAAGCCAAACAGGGAGTTTGTCATGTATAGGTGAAGTTCCATTGCATTCTTGCATTAGACAGCAAACACAAACTACTGTATAGACATAACTCATAGGACCTATGCAATTGTTATGCTCATCTGTGTCCTGTAGCAGATGCATCCTGCACCTGCAACAGTGCTCACATATCAGCTCATGTTAAAAAACTATCCTTTGAGACAGATAGCCAACTCAAGTCTCTGCAGATAGCAGGTACAAATTAAGGACTGCAGCAAGCAATAAATATTGAATATTTTTGGCAGTGTTAACATATGGAACACAGAGCCCACGGGGAATGCTACTGTAAGTGGAGAAGAGTAACTTGTAGAGTCAATCTGAAATGTATCCTTTGATGTGAAATAAACCTTCTCCCTCTACCCTTTTTATTAAGCAAGCTAATAGTTTGAAAATAAAAGGGATACTAGAATGCTAATTACTATGGTTAAGATAGCATTTCTCAATCTGAAAGCAAATCCCAATGTCCTGCTTTAGTTTATTCTGT
This sequence comes from Calypte anna, assembly GCF_003957555.1. Lineage (NCBI taxonomy): Eukaryota > Metazoa > Chordata > Aves > Apodiformes > Trochilidae > Calypte > Calypte anna. The sequence continues at coordinate 62,714,693 of NC_044245.1, forward strand.
GTCAAAACCAACCCTGAAGTTACTTAAGTGAGAGAATTCTATAAAGGACTAAAGTCAATACTGATAAAACTAGCACTTTTGGAAAGAAAAAGGAGTAATTAGCCATTACTTTGGGCAGTAAAGTCTTCATCCTCTCTTTATTCTTCACTGTGATAGACTCATTACTAAAAATGATGTCACTTGGCTACATCTAAGTATGGCATGTGGTTTATTTATAGAAAGAAGATACCTTAGATATATGTCTCATCCTTAGGATCTTATATACAGACTAATCTACCTTTAAGCAAACACCTTCTAAATATCATGGAATGCCCCAGGTGATGGAAGGAAAATAAGGATAATCTTCATAAAACTCAAGAAAAAAGGAAGTTATTGCATGCTTAACTGCCTTTCTTTAATATTTCTCCGAATGAACCACAAGATCTGGGGAGAGAAGGAACTTAAAGTTACTACGTAGCTTGACATTCCCTTTTAATCTGTAGACAGCAAATCTGAACCTGCTTATTCTAATCCTGTTTAGAAAGACTCCCTAGAAGTCATCCATTTCACTTCAGGGGTCCAGAAATCACAGGCTGAAGTAGCTGAGAAATTCTGATTAGTGGATCTCACGCTTGCTGTCATCTGCTAAATACTGCCCTGTAGATCATTTCAAGGAAACGTTTTGTATTATGAAATAAGGAATAAAACTAAACTGCCTGGACTTGTTTTTTGATGGCATCTAGTACTAACGCTTCATTACTTTGAGCAAGTGCCGATCCTTGTCAAACTCTGCAAAATGGAAAGGAATAGTTTAACCAAACAGCCATAGATAGGAGGTGTGGGGTAGCTTAGTGATGCTGTCTGCACTTTGTGTTGGCAGAATTCCCAACAGAGGTTTTATCTATGAAGGTTATCATTGCTAGCTTTGGTCATGTATACAGTATCTCCTTCCACAGTAAGATCCAAAACCAAAATTGTCTTTAACTTCTAATGGTAAAAGACACTCAACTGTTGCGGGGATTTTTTTTGCAATTTTTTTCCTTCATAAATCAAATACACTGTTATTTCGGTCTGCAAGTGAGTTTTCTAGTCTGTTGCATGTGAAACCTCTTGAGAAAATGATTTTGTCAGTAGGCATTAACATGCTTTGCTTCTCACTCTTGGGCAACTATTTCCACTAGATCATAACACTTTAGGCAAGAAAAAGAAAGTAAGAGAGATTCTGAGGGAGAGCAAATTCCTCTTGAATAACACAGGTCATTTACAAACCTTCCACAGCCTTAACTGAGCCAACAGGAGGTCTCTAAATTAGCTATTGGAATAGCATTTTAGGATGGATTGTGTGGTGGAATGGAATTGATAATAGAAGTTGCTTGTCTGTACTCTGTGAGCTGATTAGCTTAGGAAGAGTACACACAGTGTTACATTAGCATTCAAAGCCTATTCATCTGTACACTTGCACAGAAAACAGTCTCCATGGGAGGCTTAACTGGGAGAATTATTCCTTCTTCTGTGCTCTTTATAGGTAATTGGGCTCTAAAGGATCCAAGCCTTTAAAAGAGACTTGGTCTTCAGGACATCATTGAAGATGCTGGAAGCTATAGTGCTCGGCAATTGTCAGGACTGAAAGCAACTGCTGTATTGTTCTCTGTCAAACCTGGTATCTTGCACTGCAAGAAAAGTGTTTATCAGTAACACATTTAAAATAATGTTACTAGTCAGGATTCAGTAGTCTAACAGTAAAATGTGAAAGTTCTTCATGCAATGTTGCATTTGCTAATATAGATGTAAAAAAACACTAAGAAAGGAAACAAACTTCTGGTTCAATAGTAATATTAATGTGGCTATTTTTGCTTATATAATACCAGACATTTTCAAAAGAAAAAAAAAAAAAAAAAGAAAAAGAAATTAAAACTAAAATGAGTGAGGCTGAAATATTATGGCACGGTACAACTATGTGATTTCCTAATGTGAAGTATTGCATTAACACTCTTACTATCCTCCCAAAGCCTGAATTTTCTTCTGACCATACTGTAACTGTCACCACTAGGAAAGATTTACAGAAACCCAGAGAATACTTAGGCTCTTCCCCCAACCAAATGGTACATTGAGACCCCCAGAATTCCCTGTCCCTGAGTAATGTGCACAAAATAAGCTACCTTCAAAAATAATGTGCAGGCAGGCTTGGGGACTTCCAGTCACACATGCAATCTTGAATATTGATTTGTGCATCCTAGAGACCAAGGTTTTCAAGGACAGCATCTCCATGTGAGAATAACTACGGGCCATGTCAGTACTTGAAAAGTTTCCTCTCAGCAAAAGGAAAGACAAAAGCCTGAATGCTCTAGGGTGAAGTTGACCTAAAAACTCCCATAAACTCCCCAAGTTATTTTGGATTTTGTTTGTCTTTTGATTTCAAAAAGGTATTGCTTTGTGTCTGTTTTGTCACCACTCTCGTTCTTTGCTCTCCAGCTCCTACATTATTGTCGCATTGCGGGAGTCTGAGTGTTGTAAACACCTCTCCCAAGGGCTGAGATTGCATTCAGGCCATGCCTGACACCAGACAGATGTGGGAGCAAGGTCAACCAGCTTGTCTTTCTGCCCTTTGCAGGATTCCACCCTGCCTGCATTTCTTCCTGCTGATGCCTCACCTGATACACCTCTGTGTATTACCAGGATGATGCCCTCTTTGATAGTCTCTGACAGACTCCAGCTGGGTTTAGCATTCAGAAATACACTCTGAGCTTAGTCTCAACTTTTTCTTTGTTAGCTTGCTTCTGCGTCTCAACATCTGCTGAGATTGAGTAATTCCCTTCCTTCATTTATATTTATATTTTGAAGGTATTTATAGAGTGAAGTTATGGCCCCTTGAGTTTTATTTTCTCTAGGTTTTATTTATAGGCTGTTGATAAACATCCCTTGTATTTTGTGCTTATCTTCCAATATTTGCTGTTTGCTAGCTCCTGCATTGCTGCTTCCCCCCCCCAAGGTTTTCCTGTGCATTACCCCCAAATTGGAGATAAGACTAATTTTACTGTAACCTTGTTAATTGAAGAGAATGCAGCCCCAGTAGATATAAAATATAATCTATCAACATTCCAGCCCTGAAACACATCCTTGAACTGTGACTGGTTTTTTACTGTTTAGAATCTTGCTGCTTTTTCTCCTGCTCTTTGGGGCAGGGTCTGTATCTGGCTGTTAGTGCAGTGCTCAGCACATTGGATTTCCAGTTGCCTCTGGATTCCTTTGGTGGTTCTGTAATGTGAGGTAGCTAGAAATGAAGGCAGCAATGACTGGAAAGAATAAAGTATAATGCCAGAATCTCAATAGCTCTTCTTTTGTAAGGAATTTAATTTTCACACTGAACATTCCTAAACTGCTGTAACTGTAAGAGAGTTAGAATTGAAGGTGATAATGATATGGACTGGTGCAGATTTTCCTGAACCATATGTCAGATCAGCAATCTAGGCTCATAAATACAGTTCAGTAGCTGTGAAAGTGCCTTGAATTATTTAGTTTACATGTCCAGTGAGAACTCAGAATTATTAAACTTTTGCCAGCTACTAAATGGATGATTTTTTTTCATAAAGAATTTTTCCTGTGTGCAGTTGGCATATTTTTAAACCCATGTGGTCAGCCAGCTTTCTGCCCTCTGATTCATTTTGTGTTCTTTTTACAATATTTCTCCCGTTTCCCCCAAATAACTCCTCCACTCCAGCTTTGTCTCCGAGTTTCAAACAAAGCCTTGACTGGATTTTAATGCCTATTCGGACAAAATATCTTGGCTTAAGAATTTGTCTGGGTGGCAATGCAGGCTAGTATAAAACAAATAAGAATATAATTTCCCTCTTAGTTAACTAATTTCTTTTTTCAGCTTTTCAATACAAGTTAAACCTAAACATGTTCTGGAATGACTGGGGCTTTTGTTTACCTCTGGCTGGGCTTCCCTCTGGCAAGAAAGCAATTTCTTAAGCAAGGCATATCACAAGGGATACACTGCTGTAATTTGAAATACCAGTGAAGATTCAGCTTGTGTTCTTGTTGTCACTGCTCAAGAGAAGCAGTTGCAATTCACTGGGCAGCTTTTTCTTGTGTGCTGGGTTTCTTTGGTCTCGGTGCCATGGATAGAGTGCAGACTGCTTTCTATGTCTTCCCTGGGGGAAAAAATATGAGCAAATCAGATTTTTCACTCTTCCTGATGAGCAATCCCTGTCACTTTTACTTCCAACTTTTTCAGTAGCTCTAATGATTCCAGATTTTTTTCTGCAGCTAATAGAAACTTCAGAGTGTAGGCTTGCTGTTGTTGGGAATGCTTTTCTCTCCTTATCACCTACTGGCTTCTGATACATCAAGAAAGAGCTGAGATTTATGTGGACACCCACAGAACCTAGGAGACAAGTGGTATATTAGAAGTATACTGACTTCTAAAGTTCTTAGCCTTTTCAAAGGCTAACCTGGCCCACAAGTATCAAAGGTAGCATGTGCTTGCTAAAAGGTTTGTTTGTTCTTTTTCATGGAGTCATAGAGTGGTTTGGGTTGGAAGGGACCTTAAAGATCATCTCGTTCCAAATTTCCTGCTATTGGCAGGGACATCTTTCATCATCTGATCATCTTTGTGGCCCTCCTTTGCAGTCTCTCTAACAACTCCATGTCCTTTTTGTGCTGTAGGCTCCAGAACTGGACACAGTACTCCAAATGAGGTCACACAAGAGCAGAGCAGAAGAGGAGAATCACTTCCCTCAACTGTCTGGCCATGCTTCTTTTGATGCAGCCTAGGATACTCTTGGCTTTTGGAGATGCAGATGCACATTGCTGGTTCATACTGACTTTCGCATCAGCCAACACCTCCAAGTCCTTCTCTTCAGGGCTGTTCTCAATCCATTCACCACCCAGCCTGTATTTGTGCTTGGGATTGTCCCATCTCATGTTCAGGACCTAGTACTTGGACTTGTTAAACTTCATGTGGTTTGCATGGCCCCAGCTAAGTCCTTTTCCCTGAGGAATAGGTGGATAGAAAGTTCAACATGAACCATGAGTCTGCACTTGCAGCCCAGAAAGCTAACTGGATCCTTGGGTGCATCAAGAGAAGTGTGGCCAGCAGGTCCAGGGAAGTGATTCTCTCCCTCATGAAACCCCACTGCATCCAGTTCTGGAGCCCCTATTACAAGAAAGACATGGACGTGCTGGAGCATGTCCAGAGGAGGACCACGAGGATGATCAGAGGTCTGGAGCACCTCTGCTATGAAGACAGACTGAGAGTTGGGGTTATTCTGTCTGGAGAGAAGAAGGCTCTGAGGAGACTTTATTGTGGCCTTCCAGTATCTGAAGGGGGCCTACAAGAAAGCTGGTGAGGGACTTCTTAGGATGTCAGGTAGTGATAGGACTAAGGGGAATGGTTTCAAACTAGAGGTGGGTAGATTTAGATTAGATGTCAGGAAGAAGTTTTTCACCATGAGGGTTGTGAAATACTGGAAGAGGCTGCCCAGAGAGGTGGTGGAAGCCCCACTCCTGGAAGCTTTTAAGTCCAGGCTGGACAGGGCTCTGAGCAACCTGATCCACTGGGAGGTGTCCCTGCCCATGGTAGGGGGGTTGGAACTAGATGGTCTTAAAGGTCCCTTCCAACCCTGAAAATTCTATGATCCTATACCTTTCAAGCCTGTCCAGGTCCCTCTAGGTGGCATCCTGCAGCGTTTTCACTGCACAGCAGATCTTGGTGTCATCAGCAGACTTGCTGAGAGTACACTCAATTGCACTGTTCATGTCTCCAACAAGGATCCCAAGACCAATCCCTGCTAACACCACTTATCACTGATCTCCACTTGGGCATCAAGCTGTTGGCCACAAGTCTTTGAGTCTGACCATCCAGCAAATTACATTTTTTAACTCAAGTCTTTTAAATGGGTCAAAAAAAGACATTCAGTATGAAGAATTCTCATCGACTGATCTAGGATATTGGAGAGAACAGAGTGAAGTCATTTACCTCATGAAAGGGGAGGATGGCACAGTGAGGGTATCAAGTGTGCTTGGCAGCCTGTACACCCCACACTGTTCTAACTTGTGCTACCTTGTTTTCTGAATGAGGGCTTAAGTTAGGAAGCCATAACAGTCAAATGGCATAGGATAGTTGGAAGCATGGAAACTAACAACAAATCATTTCAGTCTCTGTTACACCTGTAAGATAAAATTAGACTTTACCAGTGAACAGTTCTCCAAAAGGCTCTTTACATCATCCAATGGAGTATTTGATGCTAGGGTCAGTAGTTTTCAAGCATCATCATCTAAGACTACATTTTAATAGTATAGCCTAATATGTGTGCAAAACCATAGTATCCATAGAGCACAATATGTACATACATCACTGCTGACAAACCTGGGGGATGTTTGCTGAATTTTGGTGCTGTTAATAGGAGCAATAAGCTAATGACATAAGACCATCACTAGATGTGAAAACAAAAATGTTCCCTGCCTGGCAGGCCATTTGTGTAAAGAAATCTTTACTCTAAGTTAAAAATGGCTTTCAAAGCTTAAGAAAAAATCTTGGAATAACACCTTCCAATCTGCCATCACTTTTTCTCCAGAAACCTAGGATGTTCCTGTAAGAATAAGGTGGGGAGATACTGTGTGAGCTGCTCTGCAGTACTATAATATCTCTGCTTATTTCTGTAGCTAAAAAAACCTAAAGCCTGTTTGCCCCCATATTAGTTGTTGAGAAGTGGTAACCTAAATGTAGAACAAATACAGGGTGTTATCACTGAGGAATTTCCAAAAGGGCATTATACTAGTCGCTGTAAAACCTGCATGTGGCAGACTGGAAAAACACACAAATCCCCATGCTTTATGCTGTTATATTTTTGACAGGCCCTCTCCTGGGGTGATTACTCCTAAGATGCATTAATTCTAGCACTTAAGCTCCCATGCTCAGGGAAACAGAAGCATGAACTGACCTTTCCAGAAGGAAAAGGTTAATGCTGAAAAACACTGATTTCAGCAATCCATCTTCTAAAAGTAACCCCAGAGTTTATAGTTTGCTTAACTCTACAGTGTTGCTGTTCCCTTGAAAAATAACTTCCTTTCTAAAGTGATCTATGTAGCTGAAACAGTATTCCCACTAATAAACTGTTTGAATTTTAATTGCCTGCTATCTGTCTCATATGTCTTTGTCACCTGATAGAATAGAGTAGATGTTGAGATGCCTCTGCATCTTAGATGCTGCTGAGGTGGCAGCCAGAGATATGTTCTCATAAAATCTTTCTGGTAATTCTTTCCTATGGTCATTCTGGGAGGAGTCTGAAAGCACTGCAGTGCATCAGGAGATGAGAGTCATGAATGGGATAACATGGTGACCTTTACCCACTTTGCATGAATTGTTTCAATTACTTGTATTACATAACAATTTTAATCCATCAGCTGTGTCACATAAAGAAATTTAATTGAGGGTTGAGCAGTAAATCTGGGCAAAGGAGAATTGGAGATTGGTATTAGAACCAGTTCTGTACCAGGAATGTATTGGGTTAAAAAGTTTCATTGAATGAACTGTTGAAACTTCATCTCTTCAGTTACCTTCAGAAACCTCAGCTCTTCAGTTACTAGGCAGGGCTCTTGAGCAATGTTGGTAGGGAATGCTTTTCAAGTGACAGTCCAGAAGCATTGTCTTATCTAAATGCCAGTGTCTCTGCTTGACATCCTCTGAATCTGTCTTTTTCAGCAAGTATGATGGGCACATCTGAGGAAAGTGTACTTTGCAACACCTGAAAGAGGCCCCTGGCTCTGGAATTGGCTAAGTGACAGGGCAATACTTCATGTCTTCTCAGTGGTTCTGCATGAAGCAAGACCTGCATTTTCACATCCTACTGCTCTTGCTCCAGGTAACCCAGCCTTCTTCTATCCAAATGTACATAAAAAGGACATATGTGGCAGGGGTGAAATATACACTGTACCAGTTCCAGAAGTTCAGCTGAAAGACCAATACCAGGGGTGTTTTATTAACTGCTCAGTGTAGTGCTCTGTGGCCACAAAGATCATTTCTCTATTTATTACTTTGCCTTGTCTTGCTTTAAGTGACTGGGGCTAATGATGCTTCCAGCTGCTTCCTTCAGGAGATTATTTTGCAGTTAAATGAAGTGACAGAATATTCCTCCTGACCCATCTGACTTTTTTTTCCCCTCAGCTTCATCCCATTTATTTTACTTTAAGAAAATAAATCTTTTGCAGCTTTGTGTTTTTACATGATCTGAATACTTCTAGGCTGTTCTCATAGCCCCCAGGTAGCCACTACAGGGAGATACTTTGTTCTTCCTTCTTGCAGACTACATGCTGCATTGAAATGTAAGTTCGTGATTATCATGAAGTTAATAAATATCATTTAAATTAGAACTTATTGGAAAATACAGTTACAGGACAAGAAACCAATGGGAATGCTAGGCCAAATCCAGTAAAGCTTTTAAACCATTAGTTTTCAATGAGATACTTCTGGCATTGGTGTGAAGCTGGGAATCTACAGAGTAGCTAAATGCCTACACTAGGAGATGAGATCCCAGATGTTTTGTTGGACACAAACCTTTGTAATTCCATACACTGAATTTTTTTTTTTTTTTTTTTTTGGGGGGGGGGGGGAAGTCTGTGAGAGTAGGAAGTCCTGGCTACAGCATACAAAGGGACAGACATTTGCTGCCTTCACCCAGGGCTGGGGTCCAGCAGTATCAACCCTACCCGTAAGGCCATCCCGGGGTGTGGGCTGGCTCTGTACATATTTCCTCATACACAGAATAGTGACCTTTTAGAAAGTTTCCAAAAGCTCTGGCAACTGACTGAGGAGGCAGGAAGCAGAAAGATGTCCCGATCTGCCTGGGCCCACAGCAGCTTAGCAAAGAACAGGCAGGTGCAGAAGATGGCTTTCAACAAAAATAAAAACTGATTTGCGCAACCTTTTCTTGCATGGGTGTAATAACATTACGACAGTAGACATGTCTACTCCATAGTTTCTGATAAAGACTTTATTATATGCCTAAGGATTTCAGAAAGTTTAGGGATATAAATCTTTTTGAAGCTGCAAAAAAAGCAAATATCCTGTTTGAACAGAAAACAAATGGCAACCTTGCAAAACAGGAGGCCTACATCTTACACAGGGTGCCAAGAAAGTATTTCAAAAGGAACAGAGCAATTGTGGCAGAGGTGCATGCACAATGGCAGGTAGGCTTGGTGAATATACAGCAGATTTCTAAACACTATGAAGGTCTAAAATACATATTACCACTGATGGATCTATTATCCAAGCCATCCTGAGCCTTTTGTCTGAAAGGGTAAAGTGTCTCTGAAATAATCAGATCACATAAAGCAATTTTTAGGAGGCAATGCATGCCTCAGAAATTGCAGACTTTTCAGGGAATTGCATTTTTGAACCAACCTTCAAACAAGCTGGAAAAGCAGCATAATATTCACTACTGTGATACTTGTAATATTAATTACCATATCCAAATGCCCAGTGCTCCTACGTGACCACTCCAGCACCAACATGATCCATCACCTCTTGTACTACATGCAAAACATCTCCTAGCTACCTAGTGATGTAGAGAAGACTGTCCTAAGTGGCCACTTCTGCATCTATAAGAACAGTTTATACTGAAAATTTATCTATGCAGGGTTTGGTGAGTTTTGCAGCAGGAACTACCCGAAAGAGTTTCTGAATGGCCTCCATCCATGGTGCTAATTAACACAGCACACACAGAATGTTTTGATTGATCTATCTACCCAAAGTAGGAGAAGGTATGGGGAATCATCATGACTGTGCTATTACAAATTCCTAGAAATTCAGAATTGCTAGAAGTTCCACAGTAAAGGAAAAGGTCCCTGATTTTGCTCCAATTTTTCTCTTTCAAGTGAGAGAACATTTTTACTTAGAGACCTCAATAAAATTTTGACATGGTGCTTCGGGGCATGCAAAAAATACTGAATGTCTGTTTTGGGAGCTTCCAAACTTTGCCAGGCCAGGCACTGATACCAAATAAACAGCATGATGCTGCATTGGTTGTTTTGTATTCTTCTTTGTTGTCTCCGGTTTAACATTTTAATTTCTTACTGCTTTTACCAAAATGATACCAAGAGTTCTTCACCCAAGCCAGCATTTCTCACCTTGTGAGCTATACAGACAGGATTACTGTGCCAAGGGCTGGCAGTGTACCAAGGTATTTTGCTGTGTCAGGACATAAGCCCTCTCCTTTAAAAAAACCTAAACATAAATGCATTCCCCCATTACCAAATGAGTTCCACAGGAGCTGACAGCACAGACCAGTGTGATCTTTCTGTATCAAACCTTTCAAGTACTTTAACATTTTTGTGATCTTTTCATTGGGTGTTGTTAGGTGCATTTCACTTTACTCTGATCCTTGTGCTTCAACCTGAGCATGTATGAAACATCTTTACTCCTTTCATCTTCTTTGGCCTTATCCTCTTTCCACTGGGGAAAAAGTAAAGAGGAGTGTTTCAGTTATTGTAGCAATATCAACTGAGAGCTTCCTGCAGGTTTTTGTGGTCCAAGCAGGTTTTCATCTATTCCTAAAATAGAAAGTGTGAAATAATATCTTACTCTTGTTCTGACAGTTACACCCATGAGAACTGAAGTGTACCTTTGAAACTAATTTTAGGTAACTCCTAAACACAAATGTACAGACAACTATGCATTGGATTGTGCTTTCAACCATTTGATTAGTTCTCTAGCTCATGCATAGTGCAGGAAGTAAGAACATCCAATATTTGATTCCTGTCCTTTGGGGTAGCTCTTTGAACCATAAAACAATAGAATAGTTGGAAGGTATCTTAAGGATCATCTAGTTCCAACCCCCCCTGTATGGGCGGGGACATCTTCCACTAGACCAGGCTGCTTAAAGCCCAATCCAGTTTGGCCCTGAACACTTCCAGGAAGGGGGCATCCACAACTAAATCCAAAAGCAATTTGTTTTCAGAATTCTACTGCCATTTCAGTCCAGTAGTGAACAAGCAGATGCTTATGGTTGTGTCATTGGGTGAGCTTCATTAGTATTTTATTGTCAGAAGTTAAATGTGAATACCCAAAGTGTAAAAGGGAACAACTACATTACTTTTTAACAGAATTAGAAATAATATAACAAATACGCACCTTGGATAGTGCTTCTGCATTAATGAGATTTAACACAAGTATGACCGGTTTCTGGTGGCCAAATAACAGCACAGAATGGAAATCCTGCATGATGGCAGAGCTTACTTGGAAGTCTCTCTTTGCTGGGCCTTTGCATATTTTTTAGCAAGTCATTTTTATGGAAAGCATGCTTTTTGTGCTTATGTAAATTCCCAGCAGATACTTTCTTGCTTCAATAGCAATAACAACTTCTTTCTGTTCTCATCTGCAGAAACCTTCAAGATATTATTTTCCCACAAGACCAGTGAGTTATAATCCAATCCTTTAAGGCTACTTCAAGTTGCATCTTCTGGATCGCTACTTATGGAAAAATTGTTCCAGGTATTTTTGCTGTACAGTTTTGAGAATTTTTCATCTTGTTTTTGCCTTGCATCTTTGGATAAACTGGTGACACTTCTCTAGGACTGACCAGTACTATGTTGAAGACCATATGCACCAAGCCTTTTTGTTAAAACTAAAAATGTGAGCATCAGGAACTCAGAAACTTAAAAACTGTATTTCTCACAGCTTTTCTAATTAATTACATAATGGACAGATTGAAGCAGTAAACTGTCTGAAGTGGCTGTTATGTGGTTTTTTTCTGAGCTTTTTTTCATAACTGCAGGAGAAAAGTTATGTAACTCAAAAAAAAAAAAAAAAAAAAAAGTGGGAAAACCACTGAAAGCACTGAAATTCTGATTTATAAATTGTTTCACCAGAAGCAATAGTGACTCATACTTTTATTTCTTCTACAGGAGATAAATATGAGGTTGTTTGGCTCAGGCACAACTCTTCCTGGGGGAAAAAAAAAAGGCCAAAAGCCAATTCACAGGAAGATGAGTTGAATACTAAAACTCAAGATGACAATCTGACAGCCACTTGGCATCTGCTCTCAGATGGCAGCCAGCTGGCTTCTCACAACAGTACATACACCAGAAACATTGTTAGGAGGAGCTCGCTGAGAAAGTCAATGTGGTACAAGCATAGAAGCAACACCTCCTGGAAAGCTTCTCTTGGGAAAATCCCAGTGAGTTGGGGCCTCACAGTAGCACTGCTCTAGCACCTGTGTCTTTCCTCACAACACACACATCCCCCAGGATCTATGAGGAATTAACAGATTAGTGATGACCACTAATTGAGTTATAGCCACCTGTTTTTCTGGGTTCCATCCTGCTAATATACCACAATATATTAGCTCTGTCATATGGACAGCTCACAGTCGTGTTCTCAGGTCCCAGTGACTACAGTGCTGAAAATGTGCTAGTAACAGTGATGTGTACTTCACTTTACATGTAAGCCTTTGTTCCCACTAGGTGTAAAAAAGAGACATGTCTGGATATACAAAGACCTTATTGCATAAAGATGGGTCTGAGAAATGTAAACAAGATCTTCTGTCACCAGCTGCTAAATGAGTATTAACTTCAGGGCCTTTTGAACATTCTAGCTGCACCAGATTTTTCAAGTGCTCTTAGTTTTGGCTCTGAGAATCCTTGTTCCATCTCTGCTTTACTAGTAGCTGTGACAGCCACACAATCCATCATCTTAAGTATTTGTATGATCATTAATTCAGGGCAGAATGCTGAGAGCTTGCCACTTCTGGCAATTAACTTGAGATAAAGAAAAGTGGCAAGAGGAGGCATTAAGTTACCCACCTGCGGAAGACTGCCTCAGCACGAAGTGCTCTCAACAGATGAGTGCATCTGAGGAAGTGATAATTGCAATTCACTCGTCCCAGTCTTTTTGTTGATGCACAAAAGACTGAGGAAATGGCAAGAAAAGGAAAATGCCTCTATCTTTTGAGTAACAGCAGGAAATACACAGGAACTGGGCTCTAGAAGAACACCAGTTATTCTCAGAATCTGCAGGAAAAGAATACTCTAAGAACAGAGGAACAGACAGAGGGATTGATGCCATGAATAGAAATTTCCATCTGTGCTCTGGCCATCATCCAGGCTGTATGACATAGCTTACAGGATACAGTGCCCACTTGGATTATTTATATAACACTATAGGTGCTAGGGGTATTATTGAAAGATGAGCTCTGTGGCCTAAGAGTCTTGTATTGAGAGCGAGACAGACACAATCTAACGATTAATTGTAAGGTGAAAATATGGGAAAGGGCAGCACTAAATCAGATGAGAAACAAAGCTGAGGTAAAGAAGCAAACGCTTACCAGGGCCATAAAAATGGCATGAGAAAAGGCAGAGGATTGCTAGGTGGAGACAAAGTGCTGTGAAGTAAAGGAGGCAAGGGTGAGGACTAAGAGCAGGGAAGAAAGAGCAGTGAGATTAGGCAGAGTTATGGGAAGTGAAGTCATGAAGACTGTGAACTTGGAAGAAAACAAGAAAGCTGGGATTTAGGGGTGATGGACTGTAGTATACATGTATAGTATGCAGCTGGTTAAGAAGAAAATCTATTTTAGAATACAGTATTTTCAGATATTGTATTTGGGATGGGTTGGCTTGTGATGAGTTCATGGGGTGGGAGTAGAATGCAATGTGCAAACAGCTAATGGGAATAGTAAGAAATTCACTCTCCACATTGCATCCTACGCACAGAAAGACCACTGAGTGCACCTCATGTCCACTAAGCACTACTCATGAGTAAGTGCCACAACACTTGCTCAGAACTGGATCCAAAATTAACTATAATAGAGCTGGATTTAACCCACTAAATCAATTTATTCCCTGAGGGACAGTATCACAGTTGTGCAGTTTCCTACCTGCACGCATCCATTTGAATGCCTCAGAAAGGGAAAATGCCATGTGATCCATAGGGCACAGAAGGGAGGCTGGATGCTGTGATGGGCTAGAGACAAGTTGCTGTAGTTATCTCCTCTCCATGCTATATTGCATTTATTCTTTTTCTGCCCATAGGAAAAAAACAACCAAACAACCAAAACCAACAAACCCCAGGTAAAAACACTGTTGAAGAAATCCTGATTGTTTTTTTTCCAAAGGTAGAGTGATCCTTTGGGTATTCAAATACTGCCCCTTTGGGAAGCAAGCAGTAGGGAGAAGTATAACCAAGATTGCATGTGGCAGCTCAGGGACATCTGGGAGAGCAGTGTGAATGTTTATGACAACAACTGAACTGCATCCCAGAATCTGCCCTGTGTGGCTTGGAAGTGATGACTGTACCACGGACCTGGTGTCAGTCAAAAGGAACAGAGTGTTTGAAAGCCTCATTTACCACATGATCTGGGTCAGAAGAAACCAGGAAGGAAATTGTTACGTTCACTGTATTGTTTACAGGATACAGGGTGAAATTTTTGGCTTAATATCTGGTGGTTCAAAAGGCAGAGCCAGCATAGTTGAGAAGAATTGGCAGCACTGAACTTGGCCATAGCAAAGTCAGATTTCTTGTGACTGCCACAGAGATTATATCTTCGTTCATCCCTACAGTAGCAGTTCTGAAGGTCTCACACATCAAATCATGCCAGCTCAGGCCAGCAGAACTATCCTGGCATTTTTTTATCCACTTAAATGAGTAAGAAAAAAAGGAGATGGGACCTTGACCAGCATAGCTGAGCTGGGAGCAACCTCCTGTTCATAAATAATTTTCTTGGCAGAACAATGCAGTTACCTGGGTGACCTAGTTTGTTTTGGGAGGCTTCTAATGCCCCCATTTTACACTGCAGACATGCTGTGAGCTGCCTCCCCAGACTTACCTATGGCTCACAAGGCAGGAAAAAGAGGACATTTTAGGTAGAACAGCCCAAAACATTGTTTCTCTAATCTATGTATTTATTTGGTGGCAATGGAATTACAGAGTAGTCGCCTGATTAAATGCTCTAAGTAGCAGAGATACTCTTGTAACCCATATTACTGTCCTGTTGTTATAGCATGTACTTTGACAGAACGTTCAGAACGTCTTTTAGACTAGGATTAATGAAAGCAGGGCCAGCAGTGTTCAAACAATATTGGATTTGGATTTTCAAAAATCAGGATAAACTATTTCCTCCAATGGCCTAATCCTATTTGCTTCATTAAAGGCCTACTGCATTTCAGGAAAATACGTTTCAGAGGACAAAATTCTTCAAACAGAAGGAAATTGCTTTAGCCTTTAGTACATGAGGAAAAGGTAAAGAAAACTACTATGGAAGACAAATTATTACACGATTGTTTTGCATCATTTAAACAGCTCAAGGCATGGGCTGAATTTTTCAACATTTTTTTCAAATGTATTTGAATAGAACTGGGAAGCAGCTGTTATCATTGGTGCTTTTATTTATGTACAAGGATAATTTATTAATCACTATTAACAGCTCTGTGTCAATGGCTTCAAAAAACACAGTTGCAATTTTCATGGTCCCATATAAAGCATCTTGCCTTAATCCTTCCAATTTTAAGTCCAAGCTGTAAATTTAATGCTAGGAATTTTTAAAACCCATAGATATTACTTAACAGCCAAGAGGCAAAATGGTTTTGTGCATCAATTCTTCTACCCAAACACAAGCTAAGTTTTAAAAGCAAAATAATCTATGGGATGGTTTCATTACTTCAGTGATAGACCAATTACATGAAGTGCCAAGCATGGGATCATTTAGCTAGAACTTCTTGGTAAGTAAACATAATTTTCTAGTCCCACTACTTCTTTTTACTCACACTTCACTGTCAGATGTTGGCACTTCTTCTGTAAGCACCTTTGTGAAATACTTCTTCCTGAAGCACACTCTCTTTTGGGTCATTCACTATGGAGTGTTTGAAGTTGTGTGTTCAAGGAAATGGTATTTTGGCCTTGCATCACACATGATTGGCTAGTTGCTTGAGACTGAATTAAGTAATCTTAGTAATCTTAGTAGTTTTCTTCTTCCATTTTTTAACCCAAATTCATGGAGCAGTAAAATAACAAACTGAACAAAATTCTGAAGAGTTCTAGGTTATTTTCCTGACCACTGCTCCATCCTTTCTTTCCTGCTGAATCAGACTTGGAGAAGCCAAGGCCACGTTGGATGGGATCTTGAATAATCTGATCTAGTGGGAGGTGTCCCTGCCTATGCATGCAGGTTGGAACTGGATGATCTCTAAGGTCATTTCTGACCGAACCATTCTGTGATTCTATGATGATCATTCTAAGCAGAAAATAGAGAGAAGCTGAAAGGCCAGCTGGAAAGAACAGCAAATGGCCTCTTGTGGGAGTGGTCATTTCTAAGTTCTCTGATTAGTCTTGCTGCAGACCTGCACAGACCTTTTGAACTGAGCCTGCTCTGTTCTTGAGATGCATCTAAATAAAGATAGGTGAATTTAAATCAGAACTTGAGGATCTCCAGAACAGAGACCTGCTAATTTGTCTTCTTCAGTCCAGTTAAACAAACTCTAGGCTTTGGTTTTCTTCCACAGCTGAGAATCCTGGGTTTATTGTGAGGAAACTATAGCAACCAAAATGCTACTTAATCTGATATACTTGGTGTTATATCAAGTTCCTTTGACACCTACAAGTAGAAGACCAAAGCACATTGCAGAGTTGCACCCTAGAATCTAAGTCATTCATAGCTATATGGTGATAACTGTTTGTTCATAGCTATTTGCCAGGTGTGGACAGCATTTAGGCCAAACAATGTCCTTCTCAGTCATGAAATATTGCAAATTATTCACTGCTTCTGTGTGTTTCAGTCTGCAATTCTTGAGCTCTGAGACCCAAGCAATTGAAGTGGCTACAGGTGCACTGAAAGTTGCCAGGGAAAGTGGAAGAAGGAATTTAACATTAAGCCAGGCTTGGTTTTAAATTAGGTCCATTTAAGAATGAGAAAAGACCTCATAATACTTTTCTTGGCCCATTCTTGTCCTCTGAGATTAATAAATGAAACAAAGACCATGCAAGAACTCCTGTATTTTCCAGTGTTACTTCTATGTTATTTAGGAAGGCAGATGCATACAGTCTGCCAGGAGGCATTAAGATCAGTGAACATTTTTCAGCTCGAAAGCTTCACCTCCCTTTAAGCAAAATACTTCAAAAAGAGGAATTGAAGAGCAATATCCTTCTACAGCAAACTTAGCAAACATTTTTATATAGTCAGGGCACTTTCTTTATTGCACATGAAAGGAAAATATCATTCTTCATGAAGGATACAAATTAACCTATCACAGGATCTAATTGATATTTCGATTCCAGCAAATAACACACTTAGTTTTTTTGTTCTACAGCTGCATAATATCTGACAGCTCACTGAGCAGTCAGTGTTGTGGAGGAATCATGATCAGTTTTGTGAAGCCTGTCAATCATTCAAAAATTCAAGTTCTCTTTAGACAGAAAAAACACTCTCTGAACTCTATGGGACATTGTGGGTTTTAGTCCGAGGCAAAGCCAGAAATATATGAGAAGAACAAGCATCTTAACAAGCAATTCCTAACTATATATTTTGAGCCTCCCAGAAGGTAATCCTATTGATTGATTAATTCTTCAAAGTGCTTGTCTGATTTTTAGCAGGAGCTTCAGGATTTTGATGTGAGCAGAAGCAAGATCTTGTTCCTGCACATGTGCTTAAAATGGGAGTTTAGCCTTGAGCATTCAAGACTGAAGGATGCAGTTTGCTTTTTAAAGGGGGAGAAAGGGAAACAGACTAGCTTACACATTACTTGTCCTATGACAAAAAGGACAGTGACTGCTGTGGAAAATGTTCTGACATTTGCTTCAGTCCCTCAAATTCTGTCTTATTTCTTTGCAAGTCTGGTGCAGGTGCCTGTAGAAGTAAAGCAAGAAATCTAACCCAGATAAAAGGCAGTCTTATGACAGAGTATTTGATTGTATTTGAAGTATTCATTTCCAGGGCCTGCTGTAGCCTGTGTGGACTTGTATACGTCCCTCTCAAGCTCACATTTTAACTTTACAGTGGGGAAATAAAATAATGGTATGATGTGTGATAAAGTCAATGTTTGTGTGGTGACTGGGCTTCAAAACAGCAAAAACAACACCACCTTCAGAATTTAAAATTAACCTAACCACATCATGGAAAGGCTTCATAAATAACAGGTTTTTTTCCTGGGTTTGCATCTTTTCTATTAAAAAAAACAAAGACTGACGTTTGTTCTTTTCATTTACATTTGAGTTATCCCAGCTTGAACTACACTGGGTAATGTCTCTTTGCCACAGGTCAAATTAATATTCCCCTGGGAACACACCTGAGTCACTAACAGAAGGCAGAGCACTGATTGTGGAGTGAGTTGCTGTGTTTATTCTGACCTGGGTGGAAAATGTTTTAAAGGAAAATGTTGTTTGACTTCCTAGATGAATTGAGGTCTTAATTCTGATCTGTTTCCTTGACTTGAAGTCTGGAAAGATCAAAGATTTTTAGTCAAAAGTCTTTCAAATCAACTTGTAAGCTTATGGAATGCAAACCACTGTCTTGTTATTTCCTTTCTATTTTGGAAAAAACATGTTTTTCTCAAATCCCTGTCTTAATATATGCACCATTAATGTGGTCAAATAATCCCACTGGCTTTAAAGATTCACTCACTATCTCCAAGGTCCTGGTAAACTGTAACAATGACAGGTCCCAGTTGAAAAGACAATCCTCCATTTGTTCTTGTGCCTTTCTTTGTTCTATTTCTGTCCTTTTTTTCTGCCCAGAAAGCTGCAGCTTCATTCAGTTCTCATTTGTGGAACTGCTAGGATTGATGAAATACAATAACAAAAATAATGGTCTGCTAGTACAGAGCCACTTTTTATGTTTGACATCAAGAGACAGGGAAAAGCCCTCACCCACACTGACCTTTGCATTCCACCTCCCAAACTGCTTGTCCTTTAAAGTGCTACCTTATTCTGCTCTAGTTCTTTCCACCAAAATTGGGTTTCTTATCCTTCTGTTGCTCATACTGCCCTTACCTTTGTCTCCTTCTTTCCCTTTTCATGATTCCCTTGGGCAGTGGCCTTCTGCTGCTGCCTGGGACCTTCAGGCTGAGGGCTGGTGTCTCACAGATCCCATTGCTTGGTGACCTTCCCCTGCATCCATCAGTGGGTGGTAGTTGCCCAGGTTTTGGGGAAACAGGTTTTTGGACAGCCAAAACCTAAGATGAAGATACCATGTATAGGTACAGCAGCAGGGGCTGGTGGGCAGGGTGGGCTGAGTTCAGCCCATGAAATGTGGCTGATGATAGTTCATGGATGTAGGCTGGGATCCCTGGTTCCTGTGGAGTCCCAGGGAACAAGAAACATGCTGATGGCCTTGGAAATTGGGACTTGGGAGCAGCCTGAAGTCTCCCCACGGGGTGGCAATGCAATATCTGCAAAGGCCCTGGTGCCAGGGCTGGGGGAAGCCGTAAACAACCTTTCAGAGCTGCCTTTATCATCTGGACATTCAGCTTGAGACCTGATTAATGAGGCTAAGCCAGAAATTGTTTTCACTGAGTGTCTGAGATAGAATTCTTTAAATAAAATAGTTGTTTTTCTCTGCAGCTTCTTAAAAGCTTTATTATACCACTAGAGACATTTTGAGACCAATCCTATGAACATATTTTGAGCTTATTAAAAGCCTGTCTTAAAACTGGCACGTACAAGCAGCAATCAATGAAAACCTGGCACTGCTACACTGAACCGCATTGTGCTGGCCATAATATTGATGTTTGCTGAATATTTACAGCATTGAAGCAACAGTTCATTTAAAAGAAACAAGTTGGAAAGAATCTTACACTGCAAGCAGTAAATAGATTATATCAAATACCATATGAGCTTTGATGCAGCAGAAGTAAAGCATTAAAGCCAGCTAGGGCTGTTTTGATAAAAGATCTGTGTGAGAAGTTGTGCATTGAAGTCAGAGAAAAGCATTACTTTTTTTTTTTTTTCTCAGAGGAGGTTTTCAGAAAGCAATTTAGGGTTGTGTTGAACAAGAGTGCACAAGAGGTTAACTTGGTTTTGCTGTATAAATGCTACATTTTGCTCTGTAGATCGATCCAAGTCTATGTCTAGAATGTGATTTGACTGCTGTGATAAAAGAGGACACAAGTTGTTTTGGCAGGAAGAAGGTGGAAGAATAAATTTGGGCTCAAGAAAATTCAGCTTTTTCTGATTGGCAAAGACTCAATGTGTTCTCAAGAATGGAGAGCAGAAGAAACCTTTTCCCCATCTCTGATAATAATGATAAAATGTAGAGTAGTTGAAAATGCAAATGAATATAGTAATGTTTTCCAAACAATGTAACTGAAGCTTTTCTGCAACATTTTATTACTCTTCACATATAATGTCTAGCTAGGCAAGGAAAACATCCTTTAAAAGTCTTTTTTTTTAATTTTAGTCTTGAGAGGAAACTCACCTGAAACAGAAAAAGTTGGAAATGTTACAGTCAGCACTTATAACTTCCACTTTCAGAATGTTTTTTTCTATGCATATATCAAAATGCACTATAAACAGCACAATAAGCAGCTCAGGTCAGCAGAAATACACAAATGTACCTCTGACAAACTATCAGCTTTGCCACATGGGGAAACAAAGGGCATAGAGCAAATGAACAACTTTCTCAGGATCATACAGTCAGTCAATGGCAGAGTCAGGGAAAAAAGCCTGGGTTTCATGATTTTCAAGTCTTTTAAGCACTGGAGTGCAGAGATTCAGTCAAAGGCTAACCTCATCTTTCAGGAGTCAGACTGGAAAACACTGTTTGTTTGTCTGAAGTTTATCTGATGCCTATCTACTATATATGATGCACACAAAGTCTAGTCAGAGGTTAATTTATAATGAACTCAAATTCCTAGACACAGAACTTGAAAGTTCCAACCCTGGAAGTGCCTTTGTATGCAACCTCGTGCAAATGACTCATCAAAACCAGCCCGTGCTCCTCATTCCAAAAACAACAGATTGAGATAGGTTTTTTTTTTGTTTGTTTTTGTTTTGTTTTTTTTTGAGTCTCAGAGGCTGCATGACTTTTGAACAGATTGTGTATTGGAGTATTCAGAGTATTTATATACTCTGCAGTACGTAACATTTTCATATTGTTTCTGCTGGACTCCATTTTAAGTGACCCACAGAGCCAGGAGGAAAATCCTTGCCTGTGGAGCAATGGGGTTTAGTTAACTCACTTTTGAGTAAAATACTTCTCAGTTTTGCCTTGCAGACAGGAAGGACCTGGCTGTGGGGTAACAGCCTGAGCATGAGGGGGCTGAGGAAGAAGCTGTGCTCACTTCACTCACCAATCAAAAATTATCACAAGAGTGCAAAATTGCATCATTGACAGGGTACCCAAACATACATTGTGGAGTGGCTGAATAAAATATTTAAGAGAATACATCTGAAACTGGCATTTGGTCCCAAATGGCTGGGTGAGTACAAAATACATAGATAAATGGATTTGTCTGGCCTTTGTTCTAGGAGTCTGAGTAATAATAGCAATAGCAGACTGTTTTTTTCACTGCAGGAGGTGTCCACTTGGTTATTACAGTTCATGACAGTTCTTGGGTGATTTTTATTGTTGTATTTTTTTCTAATCCTATTTGAGTACCTGTTTTTTTATGAGATTAATGGCTCGCAATCTCCAAGACACTTATTTAAGATGCATGAAGAAGGACTTGTCTGCCAGGCACATCTGTGCTCTGCAGTCTAAAATTGCCTCCTGTTGTGAGAGAAGAAGACAGAAAGAAGTGGCTTGAGTACACTTGAGCAGCTAACGAGCTGCTTTGTAACCTTGCCCCTGGCATTTACTAGTTGCTCTTTGAAAGGCAGCTTTTACTGAGCTGTTGTTGGCCTGCATTGTGATATTTCCTATTTTAAATGGTGCTGTCAAGAACTATGTGCTTTAAGAACACTTGTTTTGCTTAAACAATGCTTCACATGCAACTAAACGGTACTGCAACTAAACGGTCCTGTTATCCACTGAGATCTGTTACAACCTCACTGGAAACCTTTCTAATAGCAAACTCCTTTCCAGGGAATCTAATTCATCTTTCAGTTTATTTCCCCTGGATGTGAGACACTGAGAGCACTGACTGAAAACGAGCATTGCATTTCAGGTATTGTGATGGGCTTGCTCTTTTTTGGTCACACATCATGAGTCTCTGTAGAAGGCACAGAGCAATGGGGATGGTTTTCTCCTTAGGGTGCATGGGGTTTTGCGGAATGGCTGTTATCCTTGTTTTGGCCAGGGTCTCTTGGTACCCCATACTCCTAAAGCCAAGTCTGCTATGAAAGAACTCTGCACCAGACTATTGTATTGTAAGGCCCAGCTGCATGATGCCTAATTCTTGCTAAAATGACCATGTACTATGTAGTAGTAGATGTGGACCTCTCAATGGATGCTCATTTTGGTCATCTACCAGAGCTAACGGCAGTAGGTCATCAGGATATCAGTCCCATCTGGAGTAATGCACAGGATTTGCAGAGAGGTTTTTCAGCTTCTAAACTGACTTATGGACTTATTCTCATTAGCTGGTTTGTCTGTTCCTTTCCAGTGATCAGGCACAGATAACTAAGACTGCACCAGACTCAATGTTTTGGGAAGAAAAAAAGTCTCATGTCAAACCTGTGCTTAGGATCTCTGAATAATTTAGAAACAAATAATATACTTAACAGACTAGATCATATTTCTCTCCCTTTTTACAGTCAGACCTTTACAAGGTCTCTGTTAAAAGTCATTTGGTTTACTCAGCTAGGTCAGTACAAATATGATGAATGTCTGCCACTTCTACATGCAACAAATCAGCCTAAAACACATTGGTGCTGCCATCTGAGCATGCTTTCTGGGTGCCACAACAGGTCTGCTGGAGTATGTCTACAGTACAACGATCAAAGTTCTGTAATCCAGCATACTGTGCCTGGATAGGTGACTGTATTTGAAACAGAATAGCAAAATAGGCTCAGAAGCATTCATTTTTAACAGTGTCTGATTAATTTGATCTAGTCACAGGCATGTACAGTCAGAGCACAGAACCAAAACAGGATGGAGGTTACTGAGGACTCCAGATTACTAAGAAGAGGAAAAGAAACCTGTCAACAAGGAGGGAGAAGGTAAGAATATGGCTAAGGAGAAAGATACAGATTTACAATGTATTCTTCTAACAGATGATCTCACCCATAAAATGCTAGAAACTGGTGTAACACATCTGATGGCTACAGCAGATAATTAAACACCAGCCCAGGAGCTTGGCACCAGCTCCCTGATGAGCAGAATTTTAGAAGTTCATTTCCCACTGCAGTACTTTCAATATCCATATGTTGATCATCTGTCCAGATTGCCCAACCTCCTAGTCATCTGGGGATGTTGGTCCAGTCAGACAAAGTGAGCAACACAGCAATATCCAAATACCAAATGAAAGATTATGGAGCAGGTTGAATTGATCCTCCTCTCTCCCCATTCCTAAATTTTTTTACTTGGAAGTTCCAAGTAAATTTTTTCCCCACATGAGACCAAACTTTATAATAGCTGGCATACTTAACAAATGTTTTACCCCTTCCAAACTGTGAGGTTTTTTTCAGTTATGTTTTTGTTGAGTGCAAAATTAGAAGCAAGGAGTTCTAGATGTGCAGTTTACTGGGTGGATGAATACAGGCTGACAAGCTGTAGTGTTTTGATTGTGCAGGATGAAGAAGGTTTACGAGGTAGCTGAATAATCTGCAAGGAGCAAACCTTGCAAGTTTTCTAAGCACAAAAGCATCCCTGTAGTCTGCAGGAGACCAAGTGCTTCCAGGGTAGGCTCCAAGTGGGCTGGAAGGGGAAGAGTGGGAAACTTTCCTTTTTGGGATACATACAATTTCCTCTTTTACATTCATAATACAATAGGGGTAATTGAATTGGATGGGTGCTCTGTTTTCCTCTATAATGATCCCATTCCTACACTGAGATAAACTACAGGCTTTAGGCCTCATAGTTAGTCCCCTTGGAAACCAAATTATTTCCTTTTAAAATAGAGCACACCAATTATCCTCTAAATAGTTTCAATTATTGTGCTTACCCACATACAAAACAAAAGATGTATTATTCACCCTATCATGTGCAGTTGAGCTTCATCCTTAAAGGATACTGGCAGATCTGTAGGAAGGACTCACGCAATAGCCTCCTTCTGCCACATAATTAAGCAGCCCGGAAGCAGTGATGAGTAATGGATTTGGTTTATCATTATTGCACAGCATAGCTTCATTTTAGGCCACCTTCCAAAGGTCCAGTATTCACAGCAGTTGTCACTGAGTATTTGCAGTCAGTATTCAGCCTTCTGCATCGAGGACCTCGGTGTTCAAGAAGGTAGAAAAAATTCACCTGACTTTATGACTCAGATCTCCAAACTCATTTAGGTACCTAACACTCACTAACTTCAGAGTGACTTGGATATTTCAGTGCCTGCAGGAAAATATGTGTCAGACAGGTTTTCAGAGATTTTTCAACATGAACACAGACAGATGAGTCCTGTTCAAGTAGGGAATTGCACAGTCTTTGGAGAACAGTTTTGATTTTCTGTGCTTGCAAGAGTAGTGGGTGTATGCAGGCTACAGCAGTGGAAAGCTGCACAAGATTTTATCTAATTTTTAATGTTTAAACACCAGGCAGCAGTTACATAGAGCAAGACTTTCTACTTTCAGATTCACTCTTGGAGTTACTGGTTGAGAAACAAATTCCTCCTGATAGTGACATTTTAGATATTAGAAAAATGTGGGGGTTTTGTGTTTTTTCACACATTATGAGGCATCTCAGCAGATATTAGAAGGATCTCAGTATTAAATGCTTATTTCACTTGCAGAGCTATTTGTTACACTAGGCATTACAGATGTACATGCAAAATACAGCCCTTACTCCAAAGACTGACAATCTAATGTCTAAACATTTCTGTCTTTTGTGCTTTTCAGAACAATAACATCAATACTATGATTGAACACGTACAACTTGATTTTCATAGGAAGCCTTTCAAGTCTTCCAGGTAAAATGCACTTCTGTTAGAGATGTTTTGTCTTCCTTTGGAAGACTGATTGGAGAGCAAGCAGCACACCAGAGGTGATATCAGATGTGTTCAGCTCTCTGCATTTCCCTCTCTCATTAACTGGTTGAAGGTCTGCATTGCAGTGGCTAAGATAGCACTGTGCTATTAAGAAGAAAATCTACTGAGTCTGTGTTCAGATGCAACATCTTATGGCTGAGCCAACAGGCAGTGAAACCTGAGCTGTGATCTGGCAATTCTGTCCCTTCACTCTCCGTTTAAACCATACTCATCAAACACTTGTACTGACTTCAGTGATGCTGTTGAGGAGCTCACCTATTGCTGTTGAAGTCATGGTGTGAAGAGGGGAGCCTGAGGGTCACTGGCTAAAAACTGAGTCCTGAATGCTTCTTCCAGAGTTTGCTGTGTGTGTGAAGGGAAAAAAAGACTGGGTGTTCACCTCCAGGGATATTAATTCATAAAAATCTTTCTCTTTCTTTCTCTTTCGGGTACTTATTCCTGGCAAGACATAACTATCTGGTTCCCACTGCCATCAGCAGTACAGCATATGCCTTTGCCCCCCCAGATCCTTTTACCATTCACCTGCTAGGGTGAACATAGCTGTATGGGGCTTGATCAGCTACTCTGGTGAAAGGCTTTTATTTGCATAGAATAGACTGCTTTCCTCCACTCTCATGTTAATATTCAGAGGATGATTAATTTGTCTGCCTGCTTCTCTGACCCAGCTGACCTCATCTCTTCCAGGTGGACTGCCATAGCTGCCGTGTTAAAATAGCTTTCTAATCCCCATCAAAAGAGCTCAATTAGAGAAATGCAGTTAAAATGGCAAATGTAGAAGTGAGAGAGAATGTGCTTGTGTGTGAATCTGACATTATACATCAGAGGCCCACAAAAGACCGAGATGATAATTGCTTGTCTGAAAAACTGGCAAATATTTTAATGCAGCCTTTGCCCTCTCATGGCACTGTCTGCCTCCCAGAGTGACAAGTACTGCTCACTGATTTATTTCAGCCATATTCCCTTGGTTTGTCTCTTACAGTCATTTGAAATCTAACTAATGTGAGAAGGAAGGGGCAGTTTGTTACAGTAAGCACAAAATATCTGCAAGGATATACCTAGTTATGCTGTTAACCAGACCCAGTGCATTCCACCTATCCTTGTACAGTCCCTGAAAGCAGTTTGAGTTGATTTAAAGAAATCAATTACTTTATTCTCCTTGAGCTGTGTTGATCTCTACTGTTTTTCAAAGCACTATGTATGTCCCCAGGGTAATTGTGATATGACCAGAGGTACTTGCTATTGAGCTCTTTCCCTTTAATTACCTCTGAAAATCCCTGCCTACACTTCTGAAACTGTTTTCCTCTATACAAATGTGGCAACGTACATTTTTGCCCAACAGAAAACTTCAGAGGGATATCTCAGCTCTAGCACATTAAATGCCACTCAGACCAAATATGTATATTGAGACATAAAAGCTATCTTGGTTTGACTAAATTGTCCTTTAAGCATAGGGAGCAAAATAGTTTTAGGAGGACAAAATGACAATGACTTCTAAGTCATTGTACACAAACTATTCTGCCCTCTAAAATCTTCACGTTGGAATGCACTGTTCACGATAGGATTTAATGGCATACAAGTCCTGTTACCCTAGAAAGAATTTCAGGTGTTTAGTTATGGCCTTTTCAGTGGTTGCTGGTTTGAAGACATTTTCTAAGGCGTTTACCTCCACCTTTTCTGAATCCCATAGTTGTTTCTGCGTTAGGTAACACATGTACTGTCAGCTTGTGCCACATAGGGCGTATTATTTAATTTTGCTCCTTTCTCCAGCAGCCATAAGACATTACAAGGTCTTGAGTTCTATTTTATTTTTATTTTTTTTTCCTTCTCAGAAAGGGAATGAATGAACTAGTTATTTCTTAGATGGTGTGGGACACTAAAGACTTCCTTGGAAGTGCAGAAGGAGATTACGTTTTGTTATATGTCCTCAGGATGGAAATTTTTTAAGTAGTTGCATGTGTGACAGTGTGCAATTACTCATGACATTACCTGAGCACACCATAGTGAGAAAAGAGCAAGGCAGGGATGTGTCATTTTCTCATGCTTTTTGGTCAGAAGGCCCACAGGGCCTTAGCAGGGCCACAAGATAGTCAAATTCCATTAAGAATTCATTGTGATGGAATTAAGCAGATACACCAAGGGTTTTGTGTTGTTGTTGTTAAATACATTGAAAAAGATGATGGGCTGAGCAAAAAAAATTTAACTATAAAGTTTCAAAAAAATTAGAACAATCAAAAGGATGCAGAAATTACCACCAAACTCAAGCTGTTTTAGCAAGCCTCCCAATTAAAATTAATTTTTTCAAAACATTCTTTTTTTGTTTCAAAAGAATACTTCACTTAGACATGTAAAATGTTGAGAAAAAAAGGTAAATTTTTAGAAAACCGTAAAATTAAAAGACAAATATAAGATCTTTAAACACAAAACATGTTTCTGGGGAGTAGAAAAGGAAAAAAAAGCATTTTCACAACAATATAAAATTCAGTTATTTTCTACCTTTTCTGTTCAACTCCACTAGGACTTTCTGCAGCAAAAGAGCACAACAGAAAGGTCTGTATTAGTGTAGTGTGAAAAGGTTTGAGGTAGCTTAAAAAGTATATCTTAAGCACTGTAAGAGTTCTAAACATGTCAGCATGGAGATGTATTCCAGCTAATTTACACTGCTTTCTTATACTCTGTTTGACTCATGTTAGGCTGGGTATTTCTGCACTACATTGCAACCTGTTGAAAAAATACTTCTCAGTTGGTCAGGTGCAAATTACTTTGGATTTGATTTCAAGATCAAAAAATGTTTGCTCTTCTTTTCTTTCAGGAAGAATGAAAGTAATGAAACAGCATCTTCCTTTCTCCTGCAAGAATTTGATCAGTTTCCAACAGCTCCCCTACTTATGCTAAGGCTAATTCTAATTAACTTTCCTTTTCATCTTAGCCTGTCAGTTCAGTAGGCTGAGCACAGAGAGAGCTCTTTATGAGTTATCTAACACATTGGGTTTCTCAAGTCTAAATAATTCTTGAAGAACTATGAAAAAGAAAGCTTTTCTTATCCAAAATTGTTGTTTACCTCCAGGTGAGCTAAAACATAGACTCACACATACCTAAGAGAGGTTGCTTTAGCTCTTTCACTCCACTTGCCCTCCTTATGGTCTGATATCTGTTACATATCAACTATTAAATAAAATAGGAACATTTTTTATACTTCTAGTTAGAATAATGTGGGAATAGAACAGGACAAGAGATTGATGAATGAGGTAATACAAGCTGTTCCCAAAATCTCAAATGCAGCTGTTGCCAGGGAGAACAGTACAACTTGGTACATGCTGTCCATTATTTTCAGTATTCTGAGGTATATTTCTTCCTAAGATTTTACCTGGGCACCTGAAATATGTAGCATGAATAAATTTGCTTTCTAGAAAAGTAGTTTATGTAGGGACACATTAATATTAATTTTATGTGCTTATTTTGCAAATCTCCTTTTACTTCTGTGAGCCTCAACTTAGAAATTTATTTCCAATTTTAAAAATTTCTGCTCTCAGGCAAATGGGGCCTCATACTGTCATGTTATGTGGCTAGGAAAGTAGTTGACAAACTGTGCACAAACCTCTTCAATATTTTTTTTTTTCAGAGAAATCATTCACTAGGAGATGAAAAGCATAAGCAAGGTTTTGAGTGCCATCTCTGTGGCACAAGTAAAGCATGTTGATGAGGCAGACTGGTCTGCCAGGGTAAACACTGTCTCTCCTGCATCTTTTCTGAAGTTCCTCGGAAGTCTTGAAACTGGCCTGGTCCATGGCAGAGTTTTTCTGACCCTGAACAAAAGAAGCAGTATTGAAAGGACTTCAAGAAGCAGGCTGGTCTGGCCTCCTCACAAGAAAATGCCAGTTATATTTAAGTCAATGGATTGGCCTAGGAGTGCAATATTTCTGTCAGAGAAGAGCTTCCATGTGAAGCTACTGCAGTGCTTCACTGTGTTGCTGCTAGAAACCTTAATTTGCTAGTGCCTGACCTAAATCTTTCTACACCTTAAACACATTATTTCTTGTTCTATCCAACACGGAAATGAAGAAAAAACCTAGTTCATTTGCAGCAGTCTTTTATTTACTTTAAAGTTATGATGTTCCCTTTCCATCTTCTCATCTCAAGGATAGGAGCCCCAAGTTAGCCCTTTTTTTTGCACTGAGTCCTAAACTGTATTCATTCACTCAAGATTTCTTTCAGATGCCATGTGTCACTTGAAGTGCCCGCATTTGTGGCTCCAAATTCCCATTAACATATGATTGAGAGTTTAAATAGAAATAAACCTCATCTGAAAGCCACTTGCAACTGAATTTAGAGTTTTGAGGAGCTCTGGTCTGAGACCTTAGTTCTCCATCTCTCTGGAAGATATCTATACTTGAAGAGTTTGCTGGAGTGTTGATTTCTTCTTGCAGGTATGCCATCTCAGCCAAGGTGGCTCAGATATTGAAAGAAAGAGTTCTTGCACTGCAGGGCACTTCAGTGTCCTTCAGATTGTTTCTAACTCTGAAAACGTGACCTCTATGCCCTCCCTCTAATCACAGAAATTTCAGGAAAATGTCAGAGATTTTGATTTTATAATCCCCAAAGGGCAGTACTGTTTAAAATGCCTTGGCATACTGGGGATAAATTCCATTTTTGAAAGTTTAAGGTATAAATGGTTGACCCCTGGGAAATAAGTGTACTGCTTCACTTGCTGCTTTAATGAAGGCTCTCTGCCAGAGAACCTGAAGTTCTTTATGGAGTTTGCTTTGTAATATTGACTTACTTACATAGGCTTGCAAGAACCTCATATCTCTCCCACAGAAGTCACATTAACTGCTTCACTGCTGACCAGCATGAGATGGTACAGATAGTGTAATTGGCAGCAATAAGATAGACTGGGGGTGGGTTTGCTCTACTTGCTGCTAGCCAGCAAAAGTCAAAGACCTGGCACTCTCCTACCTGCTTGATCCCACCTTCCTGAACCACACTGCTTGTCCTTAGTTACAAATTCTGGCTCTCAGATCAATTCCTATAAACATATGTTATCCCGTGATGCATTGCTATTGTAAATGAAAAATATACAGACAAAACTGAGCATCTATTATACTTCTGCTCAATACTCTGTAAGAAGATGGATGATTCCTTCAGCTCCCACTCCGGCTCTGATAGAAGTCAATATTTTCATTGCCAATATGAAGAGGAGTGTCTCTCTCTCTCAATAAAACACAGCTCCTACAAATATATATCCCTGTATTCCTTGCTCCCTGGAAGGACCTCAACGCCCTTGCTGGCTGCCACACATCCTAAGTAAGGATGGACTTAATGCCCCCTCCAAGGGAGGAAAACACACAACTGCAAAACCACAGGCAGTAAGACATTTCCAGTGTGTTCAGGCTGACCAGCAGCCTGGAACAAACAGCACTGTGCTTTGCTGTGCCTGTTTGTGCATGCACTGAGCTCCACTAACTTATCTGTTAATTGCTTTGACCTTTTTATTTACTTCCTGCTTGGGAATCTCAGAATATGCTGCACTAAAAATGCCTTCTGGATTGCAGCACTGAGCAAACATTGACTTAACCTTTCACATAACTCTGTGTCAATATTTTCAGTCTATTCACATGCATGTGCTATTGCACTGGATAAACCAGGATTGTGTTCAAAACTAATGCTCTTTTTATTTATCTGGAGGTATAGTATCGTGAAGGCACAAAAGCCACCCACAGGAAACCACATGAATGTCTTTAATAAAAAGCTTAACCCTTATCAAACACTCTACCCATGGACCACTGGATGAAAACAGCTCTAATTTAGAAAGCTTTTCTGCTCCTTGACAGCACTATCCCCTGCTCCTCATGTTGTCACTCCGTGACCTGCTACAACCCGAGTGCCAGGTATAGGAAGTAATCTCTTTTTCCCAGATGCAGCAAGTCAGCAAGAAAGAGAAGGAAGAATTTAACTTGAGAGTTATGTTTAAGGGAGTTGTGTTTGAAACACAATCTTCACCTTTGAGCTGTGCAATTAGATGATCACTCAGAGGACATCCTAAAATTGACTATTAAGCATTCCAGGAATGCTAACACGCAGCAAACTATTAAGATCAATAGAGTGTTCAGGCCCTTACAGCAGCATTTTATACATGTTATGCGATCAGTGAGCAGAATGGAAAATGAAAGCCATTTAGAAATATTTAATTTTGTGTTTGAGATGACAAACCTAAGTATTTCATTGCTGATACCCAGCACCACTCTTTATTCTGCTAAATTCCGCATTTCTAACTTACTACCTGATCGACATTGTATTTCTCAAAGGGCCATTTTATAAAGTACTTTTGGGACTCTTACATCCGTAAGAGACTTTGTTAAAACAAACTGTGATCTGATTTGTTTGATCTAAAAGCCAGCCGAGCTAGGTAAAAGATGAAGAGCTGTTTATGCACTTGCTGCCTTTTTTAATAATTCCTTCTTTAAAGCAGCCAAAGGTTCAGCACAGTTCAAACTAATCTCAGTATTTCTTTTTTCATAAATGAAAATGAGAATTTTCTTATTCGTAAGTTACATTGTTATCTCCTATGCAACACTTGTCCAATTAGCCTTTAAATCAGCTTTTACACTCTGGCACTGTGTAAATATGTTTTTGTTTTGGTTTGGGTTTTTTTGGTGTGTTTTTTTTTTTTTTTTTTTTTAAATGAGCTGGTGTTCACTGCTATATATATTTTTTAACTACTACAGCCCAACAGCCATACCTCCCTTTCCAAAGCCAGGGCGTACATATGAGCATACCTAAGGGATGAAAAGAGAAAAATCATTAAACAAAAAAACCTGTTTTCAGACTCCCAGATATATAAGAGGGGAAATCACTGGGGTGGGGGACTGGGTGGTGATTTTCCACAGAGCAGGTTTTGTTTTAATAACTACCTGTTGGACTAAACAGAAAACTGGCATTGGAAAGAATCCTGGCTTTACCCTCTCGTTCCCCACCAATAAAGCTGAACTTATAGGCAAAAGTTGAATTTTCTTCTGTGGTTAGATGGGATATATCTAGACAGAAAACAGCAAGCAGTACTTGTGACCTGATTCTTGTCCACTCACCTGCAAATTAAATGGGCCTAGCAGCACTATATAAGTGAAAATAATTTATTTAATAATTTACTATAGAAATCTATCATTTTTCTCTTTTCTTGTCAGGTTCTGCAAAAGGAATACAACTGATTCCTTTAGAATTTTTATTTTTTAAAAAATCTTTCTTCCACATAGAAAAAAGTATTTTATTCTGTGCAGTAGTTCTGAGTATTGAAACAAAGATCAGTGTAGGCCTGAAAGGAATAAGTTAGGACCTGCTTTGAGCGGAGATTAGATTTTGGTTTGTGAGTTCATGGATGCAGGATGGACAAACTACACAGCATAGTATCACAGAATAGTATGGGTGGAATCTTAGAGTATTTTTGCAGACTCTTTGACTGAACAAGTAACTGCTTTCACCAGTCCACAACCAAATCTTGTAGAATCCTATTCAGCCAAAGAAGTTTTTGGGACTGTAAAGTGAGACAGGTTTTTTTGTGAGGCTGATGCAGGTTGGAAATTGGAAGCCAAAACCAGATACAAAAGGTTTGTCTTTGCTCAGACATCCAACTGAGGAAGTTTAAATGCACTTTCCCTTTGTTTAAAAAGTAAAACACATGAATCAATGCTTTTACTGAAATCTTCCAGCTTTCTCTGAGAAACGATATCCTTTTCAGTGAGCCTCAGGCATTCCCACTTGACTCAGGTTAATGCATTTGGTCTCTATAGAAACAGCAGCAGATCCCACATGTAACTTGGAAAGGTCACCTCATTTTTGTACAAAAGCTCACATTGTGTCTTCCTTCTGTTCCATAAAGCAGCCGTAAAAGGAAGCAAAAGGCAATGCACTGCACTCAACCAGAGTCTCAGAGCTCTTCTCCTCTTGCAAACGCTGATGAAAGACCAGGCTCTTCAGTGCTTGTGCTTGCTGACCATCATGGGTCAAAAGGAAACACGAGCTTTTAAATACAAACTAAGTAATACCATTGAATTGGCAGGAAATTCAAACTCCTCTGAACTGTCTGAGAGCCAGCAAAGCTAATGAGCTGTACTATTTCCAAATGAGACCTTGGTAACACCATCTGAGAGCTTGTATACATGCAGAGTTGTACAGGTTTGCCTTAAAGCATAATTCGAAATGGATTTAATTAAACAAGAGATAAAATAATAAGGAAACTTAAATAGATACCAAGCAAGCTTACGTCAATTTGATTAAGGGAGCACTTTAAATCACCATAATCTTCTTTTAAATAGACAAGTGCTATCTCATATCCAGGGTTTTATAGTGCTTTTTTCTGCTCTTGGTTTAAAACACAGTTGAAGTTAAAAGCAGTCTGCAAGTCAGTTCCCAGCCTCACCACCACATCTATTCATACAAATGAGGAAAGTTTTGGGACATGGTGATCAGTGAGAGGCAGAGAAGAATTGGTAATTGAAGGTAACCAGAAACCTATCCATACAGAAAGAGAGCCTTTTTGTAGGAAAAAGGAGTACCAGAAAGAAAAAAATTTCTAAATTTCCCACGTGATTTGAGAGCACTTTTATGTGTTCAAGGGCTCTGTTATGCAACCTTTAGCACATGGAGTATTGTTCTTCAGGGAAGAAATGTAGGTGAGAGAGCTCCACTTTACGTGAGGAGACATTTCACAAACGAGCCCCATGCAAGCAAAGTGGTGATTAGTCAGGAAGGTAACTCCAGGCCACAGCCACAACCAGACAGCATTAAGGCAGCCCAGACAGCCTACTGCTCCCTTTCAGATTTTCTTTCTGAAGTTTCTGGGTTACAGGATTCACGTAAGCATCGTCCACATTCTCTCACTCCAGCTTCCTTATGCAGCTGCAAGGCAAAAGTAAAGCCTTGCTGCTTGTGCATACATTTATAGTGTGTCAGGTATACAGCTGAAGGTGAACACGTTCCCCTTAAAACAGTTGCATAAAATAAGACTTGTGATTGATGCATAAAAGGCTAATTATGAGATCATCTCTTTCTGACCTTTTCTGTGCACAATTCTGGTAACTATATACTAACAGCAAGTCACTGGCTTTTATTAGCTGCCCAGAAGAACAAGCATTTGTATGAAGGCACCACCACACTCAGGACTGGAACTCATGGGGAGTGATTCTGGCTGATGCACATCTTCAGCTTCTATTAAATTATGTGCCATCTTTGTAGGTTCTGCTGCACTAGTCTCATCTTGTATTTCTACCCATTTCTCATAAAAGGATGCTGCTGGAGTCTGGTCAACCAAATACTTTCAAAAGGAATTTGCTGAGAAGTCTGTAGTTATCATGTAAATTCATACACAGTTGAGGTCAAGCCTGTTTATGTCTTAATTAATTCTGATTATGTGGAAGTGGAGAATATCACAAGACCTCTTTCAACTTTCTGGCTCTCTTCCTACTGCCTAGAGAGGGCAACAAATTGGACTTCACAGAGCCTGTCTCCAGCTGCAAGCATGAGTGGTACTTAACTCAAAGGACTCTCAGGAGCAGGCAGGGCCTTCAGGTGCCACTGTAGCACATATTTCTGTAAATCAAAGCAGTACAGAAATGCTTCAGAAGCTGATTTCATAAAGTGGTATGCTCTAAATCCAGATTTTGTGCAATCTTTCCATTAATTTTCACAAGATCTGGGAGTGTACATCTCTAAGGGCCAAATTTGGAGCTAAATAGAACTACGCCATTTATTTCCATGACAGATACTACAGTGCCAGAGATCTGGTGGCATCTTGACAAAGCTTTATTGATAAACATTTATTTATTTATATATTTATTTATTATATTTCATAAATAAATGCTGAGGTGTGCCATAGATTCATAAAAAACCTTTGTCTACTCCAGAAATGAAGTCAACCCTATTTTTTTTAAGTGCTCTACTAAAAGAAGCACCAGAAATACTCTGGAAGATGTGACACTGTTCCCCACTTATCACTCCTGTCTTTATACTGAGTTGTTCATTACATTCACATAAATATAAAACCATTTCCTTGTTGAACATGCCCCACCTTTTTTTGCCTAATTAAAAAAAAAAAAAAAGCAAAAAAAAAAAAGGCATTCTTTGCTTTGGCTGCCATCTCACTGTTGTCAGATTTTTTCCTGCTCACCTAGAGCTAACACTCTTGAAGACACTGTTTCTTTGCCCCAGATATTGCTAGGATGGAAATAATCAGTCACCAGCTCTGCTCCAAGCAGTATGTTCCAAGTTAGAAAGATTTTATTTCTCTTCAAGGAGCTCTGCTTGCACAATGGAAAGCAAATAGCTATTCTCATCTGCAGAAGGATCAATGCCAGCTCTGCAAGACATTAGTCTATTCAGAGTGCCTGCAATAAACTTTTAACCTTTTCCAGCTTCCCTGTGGACTGGCAGGTATTAAAAATATCAGCACCCTCATCCCAAAGCTTCACTGTGCAAACCAAAATGAATGAGATATTTAGCAAACCACTAATAGATAAATCTTAATGTTCCCTCTTATTAGACAAATAATTTATTAGGCAAATAAATAGAGAAATTACCTCTCTGTGAGGCAGAGTTTAATGCAATGGAACAGCTGATTTTATCATGAGCCAACATTTCCAATTAAGTCCATTTTTATTTAAAAATTGAAACGCATGGAAGGATGTGATGACCAAAGCAGGTTTTATTCTAGTATATCTTGAACATCAAGCAGTTTGTGGGCATAGCATAGATATTGCCACGGAGTTGCCTGTCTGTATTCCTCTCATTTCTTTTAAAGGATTGGGGGTTCTGTGTGCATGTCAGGACCCAGTGCTCTGGTAAGTGCCCAGGTCAGTTATGAAATGAAATGGTCTTGGAAGTGGTCTGCCAGGTGCTTGGAAGTCATGCTGCCAGGTGTTGCCAGAGGGCTTGCTCACAGACAAACACTGCCACAGAGTCAGTGGGTGCAAACACATCTCTCTGCATTACAGCCCATAAGATGCTGTGAAGGGTTAAACATCCTACAAAGAACTTAATAATTATGAGTACAAAAGGTGCTATAATATTTCACCCCAGTCCAGTAGGCAGAGGTGATACAAGAGGAACTACCTTGACAATGTGGGAGCCTGCAGTGCTCCATGCATCCCTGAGAGAAGTCAGGCAGGCTGGCAGCAAAGTCTTGTGGCTTTTTGGTTTTTTTTAAATTGGTTGGAAACAGAAGTGCTGAGGTACTAACAGGCTGACTCCTACTCTTACCTCTGCTGTCAGAGTGGTTGCAAAGAATGTTTGTCATTATGGTGATAGGTGCTTTGTCAGCATGTTTCAAGCACCTCCAGAAAGGACAGGACGGTCCCACCACAAACGGCCTGGATCACCAGCTTGGTATGGCTGTGACATGAGAGGTAAAGGGGCAAGCTTATTTGAGAGAATTTTTTTTGAGAGAGAATTTGCAAATACAAAAAGCTCATGGTTAAAAAGAGAAAAAGCAGGATGTGAGAGGTCATTCCTGTAGGCTGTCAGCAATGCCTAAGAAAAAACATTAGGAATATAGATTGGCTTAAACTGAGACTCAGAATCATAGGCTAGAGGAGAGAAGGACAGAGGTTACACATCTGTGTAATTCTAACCTAGGTATGGCACGGTATCAAATCCTGAGCAGGACTGAGCTCTGGAAATCTCAGTAAGTGTCTAAGCTGCAAGAAATCTCCAACACCTCAGGTCTGTGTAGTGAAATGAGGCAACCAGGTGCCACTAATTGCCAGGGAGTGGTATGAGCTACCTTTTATTGGCCCCCTAATCCTGCTCATGCGCAGTTAGGGCCTGCCTTAATCAGGCACAGGTGGGCTTAACACAAGCTCATGCCCACTACCTGGTAATTAGTGGCACCTGGTTGCCTCATTTCACTACAGGTCTGAATCCTGACTTTACTGTTCCTACTAACTTCCATCAGTGTCTTCTTGCATGTGTTTTTTAGATACTTTGTAAATAACAATGTTATATGCCATACTAGAACTTTCCAAAGCTAAATTGGATATACACTGGAACTTATTAAATACTTTAGAACTAAGAAGTTATATCTATATTATACATCTCAAAACTAAATTGCTGGCTAAGTTACTTCTATGTTATTGACATACAGCAGAAGAAAAACTCAACGAGCTCCATCAGACTTTTTAAGAGCCTAGTCCATCACAGATAATCTTAAACTCCAAGAAATGCCTTTGGATAAGCACATGCTTACAGGCAAGAATTTGGCTGAGTCTGGGCCTGGCTTGCTGTGCTACACTGAGTATTTCCTGCAAAAGTGGCAGCAGGATGTGCTGGTGTTTCTGGAAAAGAGTCTGCAAGAAGCTCTCCCTCCCAAAGCTGTCCCTGCCTCCAGCAAGGCAAAATCAACTTTTTGGTTCCCTTAACTCCCCCTGTATATCTCTGCATGGCAGTGTTTGGAACTCAGGAGGAGTAAAGAGGGAGGGATCAGCTTCCTAAGACCAAATAATAATGCAAGGGACATCCAGCCCAAACCCATCTGTAGAGATCTGAGTCATAGGAGGCCAGAAGCAGGGTACTGCAGTTTGCATAGGTGCAAAATTTGCACTAATGTAGCAGGGCTATATTTATAATATAGTACATGTTTATAACATGTACTATAAAATTAAGCTTTTATGTAACTCCACCCTTAATTTCTCTCTAAGCAATGTTTTGTGCTTTGTCTCAGTGCCAAGGGAGCCCAGCTGCACTTGCAAATTAGTGTTAATTGTGCAATGCAGCTGTCATATGCAATGGGTCAGAGTAATTAAAGGGTTTTTAATAAAAAATTGAAAGGAATGAAAAAGTAGTCTCGTAAGTATTTTTTTCTACTAGAGGAACAAAATACTAATACCTCCTTTGTATTTCTCTGGAAATTCATCATTCTGATATCTTGCCAGTCACCTTATTTGCATTTTGTAAATTTTTTTAATTATTCAGCATTCAATTGTGGATCCTTCACAGTTGATGCAGTGTAGACTCTGAATGCATTTTAGTAATAGCTCTGCAATCAGTATTCTGCATTCATAGCATGGAAGGAATTAACTAATTTTATGTGCTTATGACAGTCAAAGAAAAATATCTGAAACATATTAGTGTAGATAACATCACTGTATGCATGCATAATAGCAGGTACCCAAACAATGAAAAATTTGCAGTAGAAAATACAAACTGCTAGAGTCAGTATACTTCTTGGTCAATAATAAGACAAAGTATAATAAAATTTGTGGGTTTTTTCAATAGAGTCTCATTAAGGAAAATTTTTCCTACAGCCTTTTGTTCAGTATTCCCTAGGCAGCAATCATTCAGACACTTTGACGTGTGCTTGACTTTCAGTATCCAATTAATCCCAGAGGAGCCAGTGTAACTATTCATAGCCTTAAACACAAGGACACGCTTAAGTGCCTGCAGGATATAGAACTTAGACTGTCCCCACTCAAAGAGCTCATAATAACCCTCTGAAATGGCCAAAACCTCTAACATAAATGTGCCCTTGAGAATGGAAAAGCTATAAAGCCAAATTTGGTCTTGGTATGTGCAAGCCCTTTGGAAGTAAATAGCAACATTGATGCTCACCGAGGAAGAGAGGCTTTCTATCCCTGGCCCCTGTGGTAGCCCTTGGAATGACATATGTTATTGTCAGCTGTCTTTGTGCCTGCCAACCCAGACTACAAAAACTATTACCAAGTTAAGATTAATTTCAGATCTAATCTGCCAGTTTTCTACACTGCAGAATTCCCTGGATGCTCCTTGGTTTTGTCCCTTTGTAATCAGATTATTATTTGAAGTTCCAATCATCACAATTTATTTGCCCTATAATGCATTAAATTGGTGTGATATGTAATCTTCTAATGTCT
Source organism: Calypte anna (assembly GCF_003957555.1). NCBI lineage: Eukaryota > Metazoa > Chordata > Aves > Apodiformes > Trochilidae > Calypte > Calypte anna. The sequence goes on from NC_044245.1 coordinate 62,753,602, forward strand.
TCTGATGCTTCCTTCCCCTGTGCTGCTTCAGTCATTAAATCTTGATGTGAAGATATTAGACAAACACTTAGAGTAGTAGCTGGTTGTAGGAGAATAACTAGAGAAGCCTAAAATATGAACTGACAAATGTTATGTAGCTTTACCCAGTGCTAGAAGCATTGCTGTAGTTGGCCTAACTTCTCGATTCTTTGCATCTATTAATCTCCTTGCCCACCTTCAATCTCCAGAAACCCTGCTGTCTGTTCAAAATCTTTTCAACATCACTGGTGGCTTAGCATTCACTGTGTCAGCCACTGATTGATTTCCATTTTTCATATTCTACAGGAAAATCCGCAAATACACACACATAAAACCCCCTGCATCATGTGAATGATGTCAACAGGAAACCAAGTGCTGGATCAGAAATTTCCTGTTTGAATAATAATTCTGTGTCATGCCCTGGTGTGGTCACCAGATTGGCTGAAATAGCAGCATAATGATCCATGAAACATCATTAAGCAGTGGAGGTGGGAAAGCCTTCCCTCAGCTGTGTTGTTCTGTGAGTTTCATTCCAGATAGAGTGGAACAGAGTAGTGAATTTGAGCAGAAGTACCTATTCATTTTTACATCTGGTTTGACTATCACACTATGAACCATATTTTTTTGTGCTTGTGCAGATGTTGGTTTTTAATATTGATAAAATAAGAAGTAGCCCCTTTCATACTTGTTGAGTCAGAATAATAGCAGAAATGAGCTATATTATTGAGCTAACTAAGGGTTTAGGTTGCCTTTTAATGAGACTTATAATATTGATTCCCAAAAGTAAAGCTGTGTTCAAGGCCTGTGGGAACTACTGTCATTTTCATTTCAAGGCCTGCATTAAGTGAAGTAAAGGAGCCAATATGACACCTGGATTTTACATTTCTGGTAGCAGAGAAGAGATCCCTGTATGATAAAATTGGATGTAAGAGAAAGGAATACTAGAAAATGTCTTTTTCTATGGAAACACTCTTGACTTCACTGTCATAACATAGTGTGAAGATTAAGAATTCAGGAGTGTTAAGAAGCAAACAGTGGCATAACTGGTGCCACAAGCCCTAGGGAGAATCAAGGTTTAATCTTCCAGCTTCTTCATCTGAAGTGGTACTTTAGTTTAAAAGTTGAAATGGGAGAAGCACAGATCTTCTGTGATCTGCAACATCTAGGCCTGGCTGGAGTGAGGGGCAGCTATAGACTGAGGTGGACCTGTTGTGAAAAATGTCTCCCAATCATTTTTTATGTTAGATAAATCATGTCATTTTACTGACTGTCCAGTAAGCCATTTAAAAAGAGCCTTAATTCAGGATGTTATGCATTTATGATTATTAGAGCCCAGCCATCCAAGGCAGCCAACAGATGCAGTATTTTTTCCAGCAGTCTCTGGGTTCAGCTCTGGAAACTTCCTGATCTTGAGGTGACAAGGTCCAAGATCACCATGGAATGCCTGAGAACCCTTGGAGAAACTTGAGAGCACCTGTGGCTACCAGGTAAGGAAGGAAGAGGTAAGGGGAGATGTTCTAGAAGCTTCTAACAAACATGATCAACACCCCTTGACCCAGGTGCCCAGAATCTTTTTACAGCTGCCCCAGTTAGGGAGGGTCAAGCACCCTTTTAGCTGGTGCTCAGGTGAGAGCTATCTGGAGCAATTTATACAGAAAGCTGTAAAGAAGGGTGAGTTAGGTGATGTTGGTCTGCTGGAATGGTCTTGGTGGAAACACGTTAAAGAGGAGTTTCTCTGGCAGCAATCAGTGTTAGGGTAAAGGCTTCCCCAAAGTGAGTGTCCCAGGCTAAGGAGGTCCCTGGGACCTTTGTTCTCCAGGTAGCTGTGCTGCTAAGTGAAGGAGTTACAGCACCAGAGAAAAAGAAAGGAAAATAGACAAGATCTTCTCTGAAATGTGGTAGCATGAAGATCCCTGAATTGCAGCTGCAAGAGAGGCAAGCAGTGTACTCCTCCCAGTGCTAAGGTGAGTGTGACCTTTGGAGAGGGTGAAAGATGGAAGCTGGTGACTTCTGGCACTGAGAGGAAGGCTTCTGCCTCATCTAAGGACTTGTAACTGTGAAATAGGTTTGCTGCCCTCAAATTTGAAGAGGCATACAGGTATTGTTTATGTTAACAACATCCAGAAGTACTAGGCTTTCAAAAGAAGCAAGTGGCTTTCTCTTTTCAGAGCCTGGCAGGTGTATGCTGGAGCATGAGGCTGGAACAGTGAAACCTCATACTGGCTTTTCTCTTGCCCTGGCCTAGAGTAGAATAAAAGGCTATATCATTGAAATCTGAAGTTTCAGTCAATTTCTGTGGATGGGGTTTTCCCAAACTCTACTGCCAGTTGTAGTTAGAATAATTTAATTTATCTTTCAAATTTGCCATTGTGGTAGTAACAGTTGACTGATTTTGCATTATATAGTAGAGCAGAAGTGTTAGTTACATGCCTTTTACCCATGACCTGAAATTTCTCCTATTTACTTGCTTTAGAGGACCCAAACAGTGAATCGGTAAGATCTTGCAAATGCTTGATATGAAATTATTCTTGTTTTAAATGTCTACAGTTTTCTTTCTACAATTAAAGCAGCAGACAGTTCTGTCTGTGCATTTCTGCTGAAAATGGCACAAGGTCACCAATTACAAGAAACAGTTACTTAGATGAGTAGTTTGGAGTTTTTATTGGTAACCAGGAATTTCACAGAAAGGATACTTTTCTTCCACAGGATGAATATTTGGATTAAATGGCTACTGCTGCAATATATTTTTAATGCTTTGTGTCAATCATGAGTATGAAAAAAGGCCGTGTGTCTGTCTTTACACATATCTGTGTTTCCTTAGGAAGTATTGACAGTAGAACATGTTCTGTCACCAGTGGTCAGTCTCAACCAGCACGACTGACCTGTGTGCTTACGTTACTTCTTGCAATCTCTACCAGATCTATTGAAATAAAACTTGCAAAATATATGGGAATCAATACATATTGGGCAGTTGGTTTTGGCTGGCAGGAAATTTTCTGTTTATATTTTCTTTTTGCTGGGAAGTTATGTTCCTCTGTTCTTGTGATATTTTTTTTTTCTAACAATTTATGTAGTTCCTGTTATTGGTTTTAGGTTTCAAGTTTTCAGATGAGTACTCTGGACTTCACCTAATAAAATGCTTCCTTACCTGTCAAAGAACTTCATGCACTACATGCCCTTGTAGAAGACTTTTTTTGTTTGAGGTCCCAAAGTCCCAACGAATTGCAGAACTGAGCTTGATTGTCCATCTTTAAAGCACTTAATAGTACTATGAAACTTCTGATTAATAGTATCTAATTGATACTATTTATTTGTAGGATATCTGCCAGAGAAATTCACTGCCTTTAGAGGATAGTATCTGCTTCACGTAAGAGAACCCAGTGCCGAAACCATGGAAAAAATCCTGTCACAGCACTACGTTCTTACTCCTTGTATGCCCTCACTGAGCGCTGCTCATGGTTTTCCCAGTTGATTTTTCAGCAGACTTCTTGTGTTGTTATAGCTCTGCTAAAGACTTTCCTTCAACTGTGTCAGTGTAATACTCTACTAACACTTGCTGATTTGACAAGTCGGGTTGAGTTGTGCAGTAACCTCCATCCAGCTACAGTTCTTCCAATTTATAGGAGCAAGTGTTTTTCAAAGCCCATCTTTTGCTCTCTACTGTAAACATTCTGAAGCGCCACCCAAATAAGTGAGTTGCCTTACAATGACAAAAACTGTCTCACATTTCTGGTCAGCTTGTTTATTCCTACCATAATCTTCCAGAAATTGCACTGCTTTCTAAAAATGAGAGCAAGCATTTTGAGAACTCTTTCAATATTTATTGTGGCAGGAGCGTACCAAGGGGTTACAGCTTCATTGAAACAAAATATTAAATAACTCCTATTTTTATACAGTTGTAGATCTTGTAAACAATGCACTTAGGGGTGACAGACGTCTGGGTTTCACGTATCAGTCATGGAGGACACCATTGAATCTGGGCCATTTGACTAAATAAGAAATGGAAGGGTCTGATTCTTCATCTGTCAAAGTCCCATGGGTGTGAGTTCAATAAGAGCAGAACTATCCTCTCTGTTGGTTTCTCAGATATTGCTAATCTATATTTAAAACCTGTGTTATTTAAACTTGAAAATTAATTTGCTTTAATGTCTGTGTAAAATAGATTAGAATTAATGAAGTCTGACCCCCTTATGGGTTAGTGTGAATGAAATAATTACTCTTCAACAGCACATGATATACTGTACTGGACTTTCTGGCTTAAGTTAACAGTAAGAAGTCAAAGTAAGTTCAGGAAATACCAGAAGTCTGGAACTGCTTTAGGAAATTTTGGTTTCTGGTTTCTCTTTATGGAAATTTAAAATGCATGTGCTAGACTTTGTGTCACTGATAATAATAATTATGGAAAATTACCTGCATAAATTGAATATAGAAATATTCTAATTTGAAACTTGGAACTGATTACAGAAAAAATGGCTCTTAAGGTTGTGATAAGGAGGGTACTCCTTAAAATAGTGCTAATTTAGTTATCATCACCTGGTCTAAATTAAAAGTGAAGGAATGTCTTCCCAAATCTGTTTAGCACTTCTGGGAGGATACCACTGTTGTCTACAACAGCTTCTTACTGCTCCATGTGCATTCAAAGGCAGAAATAAAATTCACTGAGGCTTACGTGAGCCTGTAGTTCTTCAAAGAATAATATTCTAATGTAAATTATTATTATCCAATGTAAATGAATTTTCTTGTATGCTTTTCCAGAGAGTGGGTGGACTTTTACTAATCACCATTGAGCCTGCTGGCCTTGACATAGGAAAGTCTGTCTTGATGTCTCACAGCCTTCTCATGGCATGGTGACAGCTCTTTGTGCTTAATCCGTCAGGGCAATTGGGAAGACTTTAATTAGAGATTCCTTACTGTTATGTCACTTTGTTTTCCTTCCTGGAATGATTGCTGGCAGGAGAAATGAAATGTGACTGTCCTAGTCAATATATGTGACAGCTGAGTCCACAATCATCTGGAAGCCTGTGCTTCCATCCAGTATGATGCTTTCCTTGACAGCAGCATTGCAAACTGAGAGTGGGGCCTGAGGAACAAGCTGGCTCTCTCCTGGATCATAATCTAGGACTAGGAAGGGGTTTCTTTTAAGGTATTTTTTTGCTGCATATCCCCAGCCATACACAGAGGAGTGTACTGTGAAGCCTGAGTGCTGCTCACAGTTCCTGCACTGGTCTGTCAGTCCAGGCCCTCAGGATGCTCTTGCAAGTCACCTGCAAGCAGGCTGGTGTCCAGCCTGTGGTGAAAGCAAAAGGAAAATGCTATTTTATGACTCATAGGGAAGACTGTGGAAATATCACTTTGCAAATAGTTTTGCTAACTTGTGAAAGTGAACGGTCCTCCCTCAGACCTGTGTCACTCTGCAGGAGATGCGGATGTTGCTGGAGGCCCTGGTTCCAGGGCTGTTCCTGAGCATTGTGCTCCACTTCTACATCTGTAGCCCCAAAAACTGAAGGCCTGAGACTGTCCTACATGGGAAGCATCTTACTCTTTCAGTGTCTGAAGCACAGAGGAGAGGCATAAGGCAACTGCTGAAGCTGGCAGTGGGCAGCATCTCAACCTATGCCTCTGAAACATCAGGAGTGCTTCCCTGGAGCAAGCCATTGACCCCTCCTGCTGCAAAGGGTGCCAAATGGTTGGGAAGGTGTGTGGGATGCACCTTGACCTCCTAGGAGACCCCAGCAGCAGCAAGATGCTGGATGTGAGTGAGACCTAAATGTTTACATCCCTACCAGTTATGTAGTATTTTGCAAAGATGGTATGATAGTGACATTCTGATACCTCATCATGTGAGACAAAGTGCTGGAGAGCTGACATCTTGTCCAGCTGCAGGCACTGCTACTTGCTGTTTCAGTTTCTTTCCACCCGCATGCTGACCCTGACCAAAACTTAGCAGGCTGCATGGTTCAACAAGGCTTTAATAAAAGCAGTGAGATTGCAGGCAGGCCACTTCCAGTTGCTGTAGTTCTGTTTGAATGGGCTCTAATTTATTTTCATCCTTGGTTGGCACAACTGTAACTGGCAAAGCCCACAATCATTTACTGAAAGGAGGGGCAAGACTGACATGGTTTTGGTTTTTTATGAACCTTGTTTCTCCTGACATGCCATTTCTTCATGTTCAACTTCTGCAAATAGTCTGTTTTGACACTCAACATGAGTCTGGGGAGGGGAGCAGAGCAATGAAAGAATGAATGCCTGCTATGCTAGAAACACTGAATGGGTTAACCCAGAAAATGGCTTTTGTTTAGCCACAGGAAGAAAAAGCAATGGAGAAATCTTGCTGTGTACCCCTGCCTGACTTAAGGAGGCAGAGAAGACTTAGACTTCTCTTGAAGGTGCACAGTGACTGGGGAGGCAGCAGGCACAAGCTACAGCAAGAGAACTTGCAGTCAGATATAAAGAAAAATCTTTTACCCTGAAGGTATTCCCACACCTGCATGGATGGCCAGAGCAGTACACCATTCCCTGGCATGCCATGGAGAACCTGGCCCTGTGCAACCTGACCTCAGCTTGTCCCTCCTTGCCTAAATTACTCTGTGGGGTCTACAGTTTGATGCTGCCAAATGGATATCTGGCTTTTTCTTGTGTTCAGTCAAGTGCCTTCTCTGTTATTGAGCTTGGTACAACCCCATCTATCCTAATCTGTATTTTTATTTAGAGAAATAAAGGAATGAAGTACTAGGAAACAGGCTCCTGAAATTTCCAGTAATGCAGGATGTTGATCTATTTATAGCAACATCTGTAGTTTCAGAGACCTTTGATAACTTAATTTCAGAACACATGTATCTCTTCATCCTGATCTGTCTCGCATACTCAGTGTGGTGCTCCCTGTTGCACAGCATTTATTCAGCATGCAGGGACTATTTTCTACCTCCAGAGGAAAAAAAGCAGCAAAAATTCCTTCATCCCAACTGGTGTAAATAGTAAATCAGGAAAGTAGGTGTTGGAAGTTAGTCATGTCCATCATGCTGAAAGTCAATCAATTATCAAAATGCTGCTGATAAGTGTAGTGCTTCAAAATGTCTCCTTAAGGTGTGAAAAGCTGATTTGCCATTCTGATAAACCTGAACATCATGGGTATGATTGAAGGAGGGAGAAAAGAAGGTGCAATTGCAGAGTTTGGCCCTGCTGTGTTAGACCAACAGGGTCTAACAGGGTATAAGGGATGGATGATCATGAGCTGGCAGGATACATTTTTCCAGACAAAACCAAAGGGTCTTTGCTGGGACCAAGCTGGGAGCAGAGGGGGTTCTGTAGGTAACACACACACCAGCCTCAGAGTCAGGGCTGGTCTCAGTGTGACAGTCACTTTTGCAGCATTGCACTAAAACTTCTCTTATTTGTGTTTTCTCCCATCTTAAAGCTAGTCGAAACTTTTTTTTCTGCCAAAACAGATATGCATTATGCATGAAACACAGCAGAAAGCATTTTCTTTTTAATTTTCAGGAAGTCTGTTATTGCCAAAACATAAACTGCTTAAGAAGGAGGAGGAAAAGTGGGGTAAGTGATATTTGGCAAGATCCACATGTTCCGTTTGTTTATGCAACAATCACTGCTGCTGACTTACAGCTTCAGAGGCAGCTGTGTAAATACAGGGCTGTGATGGCTGAGGAAGCCAAGAGACAAGCTGTGGAAAAATAACAGATAAAACCAGGCATGTTCTGGATGCCACAGGGTAAGGCAGAGCTGAGCTATGCTGCAGACATCTTGCTGTGCTGCTGAAATACCTTCAGTGACCATTTTTGGAATATCTTTCCTCCTACTGGGGGTTGGTGCTGGTGGTCTTTTTATAGGGACCTAAATGTAAAGTTTTGTTGTGAAGGAGACTCAAACTATTCCTGAAAACGTTAAGGAGACTCTCTCTCTGAAGGCAAGTATCCAAATCTTGCTCTGCTGACCCCTGTTTGGAGCACAGGGGCCAGGAAGCCTTGAACGTATCAGCTTGTGGTGTTTGCCAGCTTCTTATAAATGGGCTTAGTCCTTTGTTTTGTGGGGTGAGAGGTCTGGCAAAGTCCTAGAAACTGCTAACTAATGTATTTAATAAGTGCTGGAGTTGCTGCTATCCAGTTCCTATGGGAGCTGACCCCCCCTAGATAAGGCCAGCACAAGCATTTTCCTGCAAGGCTGATGCCTGCAGCCTAACAAAGGCTCAGCTGTGCAAGGTAAACCTTGGCAGGCTCTCTAATTTATTTTTGCATCTGATAAAACAGCAAAGAGATCATGGGCATAAAGAGGTTGATTGGATTAGAAAAGGTTATCTACTGGATTTTTTTAATTGCAATATTCACCTATAAAGCTTATTAATTTCTGCATGAATTTGGCATAATTAGGCAACAGTATGAAACAAACACTATTAAGCAATATTGTGACACAGTTCACAGCTAAATGATGCATCTGAGCATGTGCCTCTAAACCTCAGTTTCCAAAACAATCTATATCTTTTTTGACCAGTGTGTTGCCTTTGTAGTTCTTAAGACATAACCTAACGACTTTTCTGCACGTGTATTGTTTTTAGCTTATAACAGAGTACATAATTTTTCCTTGCAGACCAGGTCAGCTAATGCTTTGGCACGTTACACTTCTAAATTATTCTATAACAATTCCTAGATTATTATATTCTAGGAATTCTCTTATTATATTCTAGAATTCTCTTATTTCTTATGTGTCTGCTATGCTACATCATAAAATCCATCTGCATCTTTCTTCACCATAAATCACTGGTCAAATAGGTGTCCTAAATGTCATTTAACTTGGTGCTCTAGTCCAAAAGCTCAGCAGATGTGTCTTGAGTAGGCTACAAACCATGGAAACACATTCCTTTTCCATAATGAATATTGCAGTTTTCATCCTTTTTCTCTAATTCTGGAATAAAATTGATTTAAATATATGCAAAAATCCTCAATTTGACTGTGAGAAGTAGAGGCTACTCTCATCTACTTTGATCTGTTTATCAACAGGGTTCTAAGAAAAAAAAATCATGATACCTTAAGTAGCAAAGAGGCATTTGCACGTGCTGTTTGTTCATCTGTCTTTGCAAGGCACATTTAAATGGTACTATTTTTCTTTTAGCAGCAGCATTCTGTCATTCCTGCATTTCTATGTTCTAAGAAAATTTTGATGGATTGTCTCTGTCCTTGGTGCAATTTTAATTTTTTAACTCAAATCGGGTATTGTAAATCATAAAACATTGTGAGAAGACCTCATGTGTTAATCAGGTGATGGAGATAAGCAGATATATATCTTCTGACTTCATCCCTCCAAGTCAGGGTTGTATTTGGTTGACAGGGACAGTTCCATCAGATACTTTCAAAATTCCTTATTCCCTTTCCTAGGATACAAGAAATCTCCCACTGCAGAGGCAAGTGTGTGCTCCAGTTGATTTACTCTGTAGAGCTGGAAGGAAACTTGAGTCACACATGGAAACTGGTTTCTGACTGGAGAGTAATAAAATGCATTGTTTTTTCTATTTTTCTTCCAAGGAGGACAGTATTTTCTTGTGACATCCCTCTGGAGCAGTGTGAATTGAGATGGGACAGGATACTTCTTTATATTAAATTACAGTTTGGCTGAGCAAATCAATCTACAAAGTGCTTCTAAAGCTGTTTCTGAGGGCCTGATCCTATAACTGTGGATTGATTTCAGTGAAAGATGTGAACCTTAAGAGCATACTTCTATGTGGAGTTACTTTGGAAAGAAAATAATCAAGTAAATTGTTGGAAGACCCCATGTGCAAATCTGTAGGATAAGGATGCTTTCTGATGGTTTAGCTAGATCCAAGCAGCTAAGTGTAAACTTGGTACTAGGTTTCCTTGTGGACATGATAAAAACCACTTACCCTCGTCATAAAATTCTGCCATGTACTTGGAGAGATAACAGGTCCTCTTGCAAGATAATGGTAGCTTGTAAGATAGAAATAGTTTGCCTTTCCACAGTCATTGATAGAAAAACATCCCAGCCTTTTAGAAAGGTTTTCCCTTCATATTTAAGAACAATTTTCATCCCCATTTTATTGATGAGGTAACTGAGGCACACTGAATTTTAGTAACTATCTAGTGCCAGAAACCGGGAAAAGGGCAGATCCAAAAATAACAGCTGGGTCTGAATAGCAGTAACCTCATCACTGGATAATATTGTCTTAGAGCTAAAAGCCTGGAGGAAAAAGCTGAAATGTCTTTCTTCCGCACTCTGTCTTTACCCATGTCTGCATATCAGAGTCATTGAACTGGAAAAATGTGAATGTTGCTGTACAGCATGAATGAACTAAGTTGTCTCCTGTGCAATGAGCACATTTCCCAGCTGGGTAGGACACTGCAAAGCTTTTACGAGTTTCCAGCACTATTTCACTCAAGCAAGACCCTCTTGAGAAGGTCCTGGTTGAATGCTGCTTTTATTTTTTTGTTTTTCTGTCTAGAGGAACACAACAATCTCCTGTTGTTTTCTGCACAGCTTTTGCCAGAGATTAGGGCAGTTTGCACAAACAGAGGTCTATGGTGCAACAGGGGCTGTTTCAGAGATTCAAGAGCCCTGTCTCTAAGTGGAAATGGTCTGCAACAGCCTATATGGAAATGTCTTCATGAGCTGAATGTCTTTATTTGCTGAAACCACTAGCTAGGAAAAACAGCAACAAAACACTCAAGGGGCAGTGCAGTTAACATCAGTACCACTGTGATGAGACTGCTGCTGTTTCCTCATCAGATAACATTTGATCACTAAGCTATAAAACAAGCAAACAAAAAGCAACCCAAAAAAACAAAACCAGACCACCAAGTCCCTCTTTGATCCTGACATTTCAAAATAACTCAGCTTTGCACCAAGTCATCAGAGCTTGCCTCCTGCCCAAAGGCTCCAAGGAAGGATACTGTGAACCTCGCTCTGCTTTCAGATGGCTCCCAGGCTACAAATACACTTCTTACTCTCCAGCTGCGTTTTGCATTGACATGAAATGGAGATGGTCAGATTGCCTTCTGGTGCCTGTCTGAGCCAATAAACACTGCTGGTGGCTTGTTGTTTCCCCGGCTACGTTGAGAGGTGATGTGCAAAAGGAAAGAAGTTAACTATTTGACAAGGGACAGCTTTATTTACAGAGTGCTGCCAGGCTAAAATCAGTTGAACTGCATGAAGTAATGTGCACTTGCTTGCAAAAAGGAGATGAAAAGCGGTGACACTGATTGGCAGTGAAAAGCCTATAAACCAGCACACATCGATTGAGTAATTGACTGCTTCCCTCACATAAATGATTTTTCTCCTTGCTGTACTCCTTAGGCACTTGACCACGATGCAACTCGTATTGATGGAACATAACAAACCTAACCCATTTTCTGAAAGCCATGTAAGATACAAGACAGTGCTTGGATGAGAGGAGCTTTGAAGACAGTAATATAAATAACTGGTTTGTTGGATTGTTTGTGAAACAATCAACTCTTTTAAACTATGCTGAGATAAGAATTTTCTTTGCAGGAATTCACCCAAGTAAGGGAACAGGATGGTGCTGACTTTTCAGACCTAACACACACATCTCCCTGTATCCATCTGCTTTCTCAAATCCCAGAGCTGTTTGGAAGCTCACTCAGCATCGCTACCTTGAGCATCATTTGTTTTTTTCCACAGATCTGGCATTTGAATTTTGGAAAGGCAAAAACTGTTTTATCTGGTTCCTGCTGGCCTTGTTGCTTTTAATGTCTTTTCCAGCATGTAGGTCTTGGCTTTGCTCTTTTTATGAAGATCAGTTTTTCTTAAATATCCAGCAGAAGTCTCTGCAATTTAAAGCTAAAGCAAGCATATCTGCAGAGCCCCAGCTGCCCAACTCAAACCTCCTGTGCTGCTGGTGTGCTCCCCTTCAGCCAGGCAGAATTAAACAGCTCTGCAGGATGAAAGGACAGCCTTGGGCATGGCCAGGAGCTCAGAAAAACTCTAAACAACATACCCTGCAATAAACAGAGATAACTCAGCCCCAGCACCAGGTCTGAAGCCAAGCTGTTGCAGTTTGACCTGCTCAGATTTAGTGTTTCTTCATCATCGTTCTCCACATCAGAAAAAGTTTGTGGTTTGTCTTTGATTGTTCTGGATTCATAATCCCAGACATTTTTCTGTTGAATATCTTCACCTTATGGTTTTGCCTCTCTTTGTTGTGAACTAAGAGGTTTCACATAGGGTGTTTTTGTGGTTTTTTTTTTGTTGTTGTTCAGCTTTGCAGTGAAACCATATGCTATTCTTATGGTCTCACGTAAGATTTTATGAGCTTCTGTCATCACAAGATCTACAGAGACTTTATTGCAGGATCAAACAAGATGACTGAAATGTCCTGCAAAATGCGTGGGAACTTGCTTAAGTGGAAGTATCTCTGAATGCTTTCCCAACCTCTCTCCATAAGTACCAACAGGTTATAGAAGACAGCAATGTGGAATTGTTTTCCTTTTGGCATCAGCTTTCTAGGCAGGGACATGGAGGTGCAGCAGGGAAGAAGGCAATGAGCAGGCAGATTAAACATCCTACTGGGAGCAAAGCCAGCCCAGTCAGCGCCTGGGGAATTCTTCCACTCTCCCCAGCCTGGGCTTTTGTTCTTTGCTGGATCATGGGGCTCCTAGTTGACACAGACACCAGAAAACACCACCAAGGACAGGATGTCAAAGATGACTGCTGGTGTCTGGTACCTCAGTGGGGTGTGTGAGCAGCAAAAGTGCCTCCCCTCTGTGTCCAAAGGGCTGAAGAAGCTGTAATTGAACCATTTGCTCAGTGTGAAGACAGAGTTCAATGGCATGTCTTGAGGGATCGTGCTAAATTGATACTCCAGAAGACAATTAAATTTGTGTGACAGTTTATCACAGGGGGTGCCCTAATAATCAGTGGTTTTTAAGGCCTTTAAATCACAGGTTTGTAGCCTGCCTGTATTTATGAACTATAAGGAACTCCTGCAGATTTTGCTTGGCTGTTAGATTCTGTGGAGGAGCAGTCTATTTCTGTCAGGTTGAGTGATGCCACCTTGTTAGAAATGATGCAGTACTGACCTGGCTGCAGGCAGCAGACTCACTTGCTTTTAAATCCCCATCTGGAATTTCACAGAGGGGTAAAACGATCAAATATTTAAGTGAATGCCTAGATATGTCACTTCCATGCCCAACTTTTCTTTCCCTTTGTCAGTTATGCCCTGTGTATTTTCCTCTGCTTAAGCAAATCAAGTTTGTCTGTAACCCCCTTATTATTCTTTCCCATATTATGCTGGTTTTCTGCTGGCAGGAAACCAAAGCAGCAGTACCTTATGTCTCAAGAGAAACAAAACACTTCTGAGTGGGATTCCTGGCTGTGAGGGGCAAGGCCAGAGTTGCTGGGAAATTTAGGACACAAACCCCTCTGTGATGCTTAACAATGCTTTTCAAGCCACCCTTTCCTAGTTTAATTCCAGAGTGCAGGCACCATGAAAGAGGTAGAACCTCTTTCTCAGGTGCATTTGTTGCCAATGATGTTATTTTCATTCCACCATCGCATTGACTTAAAACCTTCAGCCACAAGCTGGAACTCAAAATAATTTGTAATGAATTAACCCATGTAGTAAGTAAGGCATTTCCAATGTACTTGCAAACTATTTTGCTTTGCAAAAGCACTGACTGATCCCCCTGTATGCTTTCTACACCATCATTTTCTTTCTTCTTTTCTCTGAATTACTTTCCTAGTATTTTTTAAGTTCCTCTCCTAGTCATGCACAGATGCAGACTTCTACCTTAGGCTTCCAGACCTACATTGGCAGGTGTCAAATTCATCACGGTGACCTGGAGCCTGGGAGCCCAGAGCATCTCAGTCTGGGAGAGCCTGGGACTGACTACATTTGCCTTGAATGTTGATTTGGGACTTCAGAAGAACAATTTCCTTAGAATGGGTTAACCTCCACACATGAGTAGCTGTACATAAACATACCTGGAGAGAAAGACAAGCAGGACTGTTAGTGTAATTAACACTTGCCTTCATATAGATGTGTTTTGTACATGCAGCTTAGGGGCATACATCTTGCTTACAACTGAGTCTTTCTCATTGGACTCAGATATTGCAACACTGATTAACTACAGGTATCTTTTGGGATTACTGTTTTTCTTCAATCAATTACCATCTAATTCTTATATGTGTCTAAGATTTTTCCTGTAAGAAAAAAAATACTAGGAAAAAAATGTGCAAATAGAACTTTGTTACCATTTTCCTGTCTGTAAATTCACTCTTGAAATCGATGAAACTCTTCAGCTCTTTCAGGAGGCAAGGCCTTAAATCCGTTATTTGAAATCCGCAAGTTTTTAAATGCAGGACTCGGCTGCATCAACATTGAAAGCTGTCATACTTTTCATATCATGCTGTCACTTAAGCATTTTTAAAAGCAAATTCAGTAATTGTTTCCTGCTTTCAAATAATGTAGCTGAACTGTGAATTTTAAAAGCAGCAGATTTAGCAATTCACTAATAAGGCAATGTCAAAAACTGTATTTCAAACTCTGAATACTGCAGTCAGAAATGCTTTACATGCACTCTTAAACCTGCAATTTCCATCTGTGTATGTGTAAAGATTTGATTTGCAAAATCAAAAAAGCAAGATTTCTAAGGTTCAAGCATCAAATACTTATAAGGTAAGAAATGGCAGAATTAAAGCAGCCCTTAGCAGGTTTAATTTGTAACCACGCCTTTCCTGCTAATGTATGTACAGTCTTTAAATATATGATCATTTTTTATTCTTTTCCCTAAGTTTTATCTGGGAGTCAGTAAGAATGAAGGGTCCCACCTAGACATTTGGGTTGTGTGTCTGTAAGAAAATGTCAAATATAAGTCTGTAAGAAAATATTTTTTTTCATGAACTAGAGAACTAATTAAAACTCTTTTCCCATGATTTAAAGCCTTTCCATTCCTTAAATTACTTTCCCTACTTCTTCTGTAACATCTCTGTCTGCTGAAGCACATGGCTGCTTGTGTTGTGTCTGGGCCCATTCTGGGCCCTCACCTGTACCCAACTATGTGCAGCATAAAAAATGTTAATTTTATTTGACATCACTGACCTGTGAAATTGTGCTGAAACTGCCCAGAAGGATCATGCATTGTTGGGGCTGAAAGGCAGGTATGTGGAGGGTGGAAGGGAGGGGAAGGAGGGAAGGAAGGAAGGAAGGAAGGAAGGCAGGCAGGCAGGCATGTGAGTAACCTCAAGTTTATACGTTAATTATCTGTAAAAGTTAAATTTGATATCAAGTAATCTGTTATTTTTTATACAACAGATTCCTGTAATGTGAAGTAAGTAATTTAATAGCTGCAAATTTGTATTCTTAATTTTCTGGGAACCTTGTTTAAGGAGACTGATGTGTGAAAGTGCTGTGGCATTCATGTCTACATTGAGAATCAATGTAATGTCAAGTAGCCATGAAACATCAGGCCTAAATATCTTATTGTAGCCCAGAACACGCTGATGATTCACTAAGATACTATAGGGATGACTGCCAGTGACAACTCCTGAGACAATTGATAATGATTCTTTTACTGGGGTTTAGTTGGTGATGTTAATAGACTTTGGGCCTGTATGCTAAGCAAGAAGCAAGCAGTCTATTGAATAGCTGCTCACTTATTCAGCTGCATTGGGCCATGTACCAAAAGAGGTATTCTCCTATAAGCAAAATAATTTGTCATCATGGCCTAAAATTATACCATTTTGAAAGCAAGGAAATAATTTCCCACATGGTATGGATGTGAGAGGGGAGAACAAGAAGTTGAAGAGCCTTAATTCAGTGATAAACTATTTTTTTGCAGCTTAAACAAAAGTCCTTAACTGAAGAATGTTCTTGTATAAAATATGTTTATGAACAAAGATAACATGAATCTTTTTGAAAACCTTATTTCAAGTGGCCTCTATGATTAAAAACTTGTAGCAAGTTATCTATGTACAACTGCAAAGGAGAGCAAATTTTGAAGAGCAGCTTAGTACCTTTAATAAATCCTAAGGCTGGGCAGAAAGGAGGGAGCAAGCAGAGGGAAATGTGCTCTAGCAAGTCACATGTTGTCCACCAAAGACCAGATCCTGATATTTGGTAGAGAGCTAAAGTGAATCATGGGGAAATGTAATTCTAATAAACAGATATCCCTGCCAAACAATGTTCTTCCTGAAAAGCACACTCCACAATTTCTGTGTTAGAGTGCAAGCTTTACCTGTACTGCTAAGAAAAAATAAATATGTATCTTACCTTAGAGAAATAAAGATTTTTTTTCTCCTATCTCACCATCCATACCATACCAGAAGCATTTCCATCCTCAGATGGCTCCTTTTCCTCTAGTTTTTCTCTTTTTCACTGTGTCTCTGACACTGGCCAGAATGTTGATTTTTTTTTTTCAAAGTTATGTGTAGTTTAATCACTAGGGGATGTCCATAAATATAAGATATGCCAACAGCTCCTGAGATGGAAAATATAAAAAGATTATAGTATTATGTTTCTGTCCTCCAGAACTTGAAAACACATTTTAGAGACAAATAGAGAAATACTAGTTTTAAAAAATGAGGCGTTATGCCATGCTGGCAAGTTCATTAACAAAGAAAAAGATATTTATTTTTTGCTGTCTAAAGGCATCAGTTACTGACAATAGCACTCAATATTAAGAAGAAATTATTGCCAGCTGAAAGATTGAGTCTAGCACATTCAGACACAGCTAAGAAAGTATACTTCCTAACTATTTCATTTACTGTATGGCTGGTCTTAAACATATACACAACAATTCAGATCCAGTTTCTTCCATCTTGGCCTCAAAATTCACTAATTCTGTTCTTTGTATGCCTTCATGGCATAGATGATGACCAGGATTATATAGATGTCTAATGACTTTGGTAATGGTGATCTATCCACACAGAGAAACTGGACCCAGGAGAATTAATGAATGCCTCTTATAAACAGCAAATTAAAAATCAAAGCAGAAATCCGATCTGAAGATTTCCTCTTAGTAAGCCACAAACACATCTTTATGGTCCTTTGTGTGAGTTATTTTTCACCACGTATGGAGCAGCTGGGAAAAGGAAACAGAGCAGGGATCATATGGCTCTCACTCATGTAAAGCTCAGAGAAAAAAAAAATTCAAAACAACAGAAGCAAGGTTCACAAGCTCTAGAGAATAAGAAAATTGTGGGGTGTGGACTCATAGGCTCGTTCTTTGCTCTCCAGGGAGCAGAAATAATTGGGAGTGAAGAAGACCGACTGGAAGATTGGCATTTTATAAAGTTAATTACTAGTGTTAGTGTTGAAAAGAATTACTGACAGTGAACTTCCAATATAAATTTTATAGGGGGAGACTATCAGCAGTATGCAGGCCAAAATAGAGTAATCCATCAAACTGAAAAAAACCCAACATTTTGACATTGTTTTCTTCCTTCCCCAATTTATTTTGCTCTTCACAGTGACTTTTGTGCTTGGCTGTGGAATTTTACATTTCCTCTGGAAGAAGTCAGCATGATCTAGTGGGCATCAGGGTCCAGGATGGTCCTACTTAGTGCAGATGTGCATGCATCTTCTGTGCATGACAGAGGACCCTTAAACTTATACATGCTGGCTGAATGCTCTGTGCTTTCACAAAGGCAAAAGCAGTGGAATACATCTGTTCCTTGTACCTTCATTTCTTCAGGGGATGGAGGGAGCAAAAAAGCATGAACTCCACATTGATGACATCTAGAGGAACCACAGCAGCTTCAAGGTAAATAATTTCTTTTCATGCTCACATGCTGGTTTGTATCAGCACAAAGTGATGTTGCCTTCATGGTATTGCATATAATGAACACCTAGTGCATCAGCCAGTCAGTGCATCCCTGCTCAGCTGAGCTGGCAGAGGGACTAATGGCAAAGTTAAAAGTATTATTCTTTCAAAGGTCACTACCCTAGGTCAGTTGTCTTCCTTGCCAGTTTTTCATACAGACACTTCTAGATAAGACAGAAGATGCCCCTGAACTTTGAAGTCTGATGAAAGATGAGTGCCAAGCAGTGGACATTACAAGGTAACATTTGTGTCATCTGTTTCAGACTCTGGGATAGGATGGCCAGGCTGTAGTCAGAAAGAGATTGTCTTTGAAAAAGTTGCCTTATCAATATAGCAAGCAATTTATTTTGTCTACAAGTAACTCTTGTCTTCCCAGTTGATAGAGTGTTTTGCTTGTGATTTTCTGATGTACAGAGAGAAGATATTATTCATAAGAGTAAGACATAGAATTGTCATGATCCCAGGTGCAGTGATGTAAGTTATGGACTGAGTACTTGATCATGATAGTGTGAGTTTACTTCCTGGTCTGAGGGCTGGTTCAGAGGCTGTATGAATCTGTATTTATTGTATCTTGAGCAAGTCTGTCAGCCAAAAGTATCATAGTCAATCACAAGCTCTAAGCCTGATGCTGGCTTTGTCCCTCTTGTACTGTGGGAAGGGTAGTGACGAGCACTGGATTTTACTGGAGGAATCTAGCAGCAAATTGAAGGAAGTAATTTGACTTAATAGCTGCTGCAATTGATTCAATAGCATCTGAATATTGATTCTGTACAAAAGGAGTTTTCATTGTGGAGTAAGAAACGTGCTGAAAGTGAGTCCTACCCAAAATAATTTTATCCAGCCATACTTAAATAACGCTTGCAAGGCAATTCAAAGACGTAGTTTGAGTTCAGCATCTATTGATTAGATGCACACAGGAAAAAAGCCCTGCATATAATCTGGCACTTATAGTGTGAGCAAATAATCAAGAAGAAGAAATGTGGTCACTAAGGAATAAAGAAAATCCTGGGAAAGTAGACTGTTCAATGATGAACAAAGGGATGGAGAGTGCACAAAGATTCCTTGCAGCATTTGTTGGAGATACAAAGTAAGACCACCCAGTTAAGATGAAGAAGTTAAAAATAGTATTAAAGGTAGAAGATTTTGGGTTGCTCTTTCCAATTCTTAAGTCTCAGAGATCCATAGATCACATAGAGGAATGTGTTTAAATAACTGTAAATTTTTAAAAAATTGGATGGGATTTTATTTGTCCTCTGTAACTTTGTTTCAGATATTTTAATGGCTATTTACATTACAATGCACTGAATGTGCATTTCCTCCTCTAAAGATTATCTGATTTAAGAAGCTATGCTTGGTGACTTTGACAGGAACAAGTCCATATATCCACTATACCCACACTAACTCTTATACCTGGATGTTGGTATGCATTGAGGCCATCTATTTCACAGAATCACAGAATGGTTTGGATTGGAAAGGGCATTAAAGATCATCCAGTTCCAATTCCCCTGCATGGGCAGGGACACCTCCCACTGGATCAGGTTGCTCAAGGCCCCATCCAACCTGGCCTTGAACACTTCCAGGGAGGGGGCAGCCACAACTTCTCAGAGAAAGTTCTGCCAGTGTCTCACCACCCTCACATTAAAGAATTTCTTCCTAATGTCTAACCTAAATCTACCCTCTTCCATTTTAAAGTCATCACCCCTTGTCATGTTGCTACATGCTCTTGTAAGATGTCCCTCCTCAGATTTTCTGTAGGCCTCTCAGGTACTCAGGTTGCTATAAATTCTCCTCAGAATTCTTTTCCTCATAGGAGAGGTGCTCCAGCTCTCTGATCCTCTTTGTATCCCTCCTCTAGACTCTTTACAGGAGTTCTGTGCTCATTTACCAAAGCAGCTTCACACCACCTCAGACTGCCACTCTGGCAGGCTGTTACCATGAAACTACACTACTAAAACCATTAAGCTGCACAAATATACTGCCACCATGGCAGCCTTATGGATGTTGGCAAGGATTTAATTTACTGATCTCTTTAGAGACAGTTTGGTGATGCTCCATTTCATAAACTGCTATAGTTGGAAATACCATCTTTAAATCCATTTCATACAGACTGTGATCAAACCAAATTCTTTTCAGCTTCACCAGCACATGCTCTTAGCAGCAGAAATTACAATAAGAATGTGACTTCCTGTCATTGCACACAAATCCTAAATTTATCCATGAGTCTCTGGCCTGGAATAAGTTTCTCACCAAGCCTTGAGAAATGTGTTGAGCATCAGTACCATGAAAAGCAAAGTTTTGCAGATAAATCTTTCCTCCGAGGTGTTAATCTGATCCTCTGACAAGGACTGGAAAGTTGAAGAGAAGTTTCAATGAACATGTCCAGCTTGCTGTGGGCTGTACAGAGAGTAGCAAATCAAGTACTTGTGGCTGCTGTTCAGTATCAAGGCACATGCACCCACCAAGGACATGAATATTCAAGGATGTGACTTCACTGACCCAGAGTTCAGGCAAGCTCTTGGTGAGATCCATACTTTGTATTTCATTTGTAATGCTTTGTATTTCAACCTGAATATTGACTTCAAGAATCAGTAGAAAGTGAAGTTCACAAAAATATTATAATTAAACCAGTTTCATGGAAAGCAACTTGATAGGAAATGTATGTGTATAAAGAAAAGGTGTGTGGCTGGTATGACATTTCAGACTGATAATTTTAACCACACTTTACAACTGGAAAAAAATTACAAATGGCCTGTTGTGTCTTTGGTTTTATAAATTTATATATGAGTACATACTTATGTGTATGCATCTATATGTACATAGATGTGTGCATATATACAGGTGTACATAATTATCAGTGTCACTGAAGAATCTGAAACCCCAGCATATGTTCCAGGGCAGCAGATGTATGAACCATACAAGGTAATACTTATGCATTAACAGAGAGAATTCTACTTCTTTTGTGGTCATTTGTGGTGTATAATTTTTGACAGATGAACTAATAGAGTGACTGTGGTTGAGACACAAAATTTTCATTGTGGTTTTAAATCTCCATTTTATATTGCCCTTCCATTTTATATTACCCTTCATTTTATTTTACCCATCTTCATTTCTCAAACTGATAGTAGTAATGCACAAGGGCCTTTACTCTAGTAGTCTTTATTTTGCTATGCTAGATATTTCTATTCCTTCTATATGTGTAAATGTAGGTTTTGCAGACAAGCAACAGACCTTTCCCATTGAGCATTAGTTGTAAATGTAAATTAAGCACAGCAAAGATGCAGATACACTTTCCAGTAGACAAAAATTGTCAGGTAGGATGAAGATATGCATCAAGATATGCAGAACATCTTTTTGGGGTGATAATTCAAGCTTCCTTGGGGAAATGACCCTGAAAAAGAATTGCTGACCAAAGCTGGATTGTCACAATTAGGACAATCTTTTATGCGGTGCCACCTTCTGATAAGAAGGCGCTGTGATATCAGACAAAGATGGGCTTTCAAGTTTTTCATGAAGTGCACTTGGTAATGTGTGAACTGGACCATCTCCAATGTATTCCTCTCATCCCATTCTGCAGCATGGTGAAGAGGGAAGGGCACCTGTACTGATCATTTGAGATAAACAGCCTCCCTGGGTGAGCAGAGGGACCAACAGAGAAAACAAATGGTTTATGGAGTGTAGGGGTTGTTCTGTGGGTGACCTGGGCAAAAAGAACAAGTAGAAGTTCTTCCCACACTTCCGTAAATGCAAATAAGGGAAATCAATGCCTAAATGAGATACTCCTATCCCCTCTAGATTTTAGAAAGAATATACACCAAAAAACCCAGTGGCATATGGTAACTGTCATGTCTGAGCTTGAGTTCTTGTTCCTTTTTGTATTTTTTTGAAACATTTAAACCAGCTCTGTGCATTTTTCACTGGCAAATGACTCCTTCAGCCCTGCTGTTCTGCCACAATCCATCAGCTTCACAGGGTGAAGCACAAATGCATACTTTTGTTCTTGTCATAAATCTGCTGTGCAGTTTGCCTTCTTTCTGTGATGTTCTCCAGGAGAGTTGTACGTTCACTTCTAGGTAATAATCTGCAAGCATAAGATAGCTCGAGGGTCTGCTGAACCCATACTGCAGTTTAATTGTGTAATTGATCAATGTTTTCCCACTGCATGCAGCTTTACCTCTCTTTTTCCACCTGGCAGATAGAACTAATCATCAACAATTGTGTAAACTATTTTTCCTAGAAGAGCTACCACGTACTTCTTCTGTAATAAAGGACTCAGACTGATGATATTCATATAAATGTCACCTATAGCATAAATACTGTGGGAAAGGGGAGTATAAAGTGCTACGCTAGGGAAAGGGAAAAGAAAGGTAGAAATACAGATTGGGAAGTATGTGGCAGAGACATAGCATGGCAGCAAAGGTGTTACAGAGTTACAGGTGAAATATGAGCCAGCAACATGATGCCAAAAAATGGGAAATTATATCCTGGGGCATATCAACAAAAAAGGTCATATAAAACAAATGGGAGATAATTTGTGTGCTCCACACCTACTGCTGAGGCTGCTGCAGGAGATGTCTCCTGGCTTAGGTCATCGTGATCTAGGCAGGCTATAAGAGAGCACAGCAGAAAAAAGAGCTTCATAAAATAGGATGTATGAATGCAGGTTGAACTAACTGGAACAACTGTCTGTCTTTGGTCTAGAAGCAAGAAAGCTCAAGTGAGATTTCTACCAAAAAGGACTAAAAGGTCATAAAGTGATCAATACAACTAGCAGTATAATTATTTGTCATCTCTGTGAAGGGAAAAAGCAAAATTAAATTAATTTAATTTGTGATGAGAATCCAGCTGGAAAACCAGCTTTGGGTTTCAGTTTTGGTTTGTTGGTTTGGTTTCTAACAAAACTGAGTGTTTGATTTGGGGTAAAAAATTGAAAGGACAATCCTAATACTAAGAGAAATTAAGTTCTTCAACAGCCTTCCAGTAAGAATAATGATAATAACATTATAAAGCTACCTTTAAGGTGGACTTCAAATCCCCTCTCTTTTTTCACCCACAAGGCTACATAACCTTACAAAGAGCAAGGAAAGAAAAGTGTGACTTAATCTTTTTAAAAAGTTAGACTTTCCAAAACCACTATAAAGCACTCTCCAGTCTTTCGTTGTGAACCAGATGAGCACAAACTGCCCTTTCTGAATTCTGTATATTCTCTCATGTATAGCGTGTCATGTATATTCTATCAAAATGCATATTTTACAATTTTGTTGTATGCAAACTGAAAGTTGTCATCAATACATCAAAACAATTTTTCAAATTCATTCCTGGATTTGCATCCCTATAAAGCCCTTTGGCTGCTTCATATAGACATATATATTTTAATGAATGCACACTTTATCAGGGACATGAATAGTAAAAGTTTACAATGAACAGCATTTCAGGACCTGCAGTAACAAAGTCATAAAGTTATAGCAGCAGCCTTTCATCCCTTCTTTTCTCCTTTGGCTCTTTCAATAGATTGCTGTCCTGCAGTGTTCCAGGCAGATCAAAGTTTTTTAGGGAGCCAGGTTCCTGTCTCCTTTTTGATACAATCTAGTATCTATAACACACATGTGGCCTTTAACAGCATGCTATAGGAAAACCCAAATCTACTAGGAAATCTCCAGTTTCTCATCAAACAAGGATGGTTTTTTCTACTAGATGTCTATCCTACTTGCTAGCTGCTGTGTCTGAAAGTGTTGTCTCTAGTTGACCAACACTGTACATACAAGAGGTAATAAAAAGAGTTGAGAGGCTGAGACAAGAACTTTGTAGATAGTGGAATAATACCCTAAAGGCTGAGGAGTTTGGTTGTCTTTGCAATCTGCCCCTGGGAGGGTGTCCAACCAGAAAAGATGCTGCTTCATTGATTGAGGAGGTACCATGGAAAAATAAGTGCAATGGTGTTTCCATGAGTGCTTTGAGCTAACTTAAGTAGCAGCTGCTGCAGAAAGAGTTTGTTGCTCCCCACCTGCTCCATGCCTCCTTGTGTTGTCACTTGCATTCATGCATTCTCATGCAAGTGAGGTCAGAGGGCTGCTCTGTTTGAAAACCCAGCAAAAAGCAATAGTTTCCAGCCAGATCACTTTTTTACTCTCCTTCAACCAGGAACACCAGTGCCAGTGCAAAGTTGGGAGAAGCAACATCTCCTGGGGAAGGGTTAGATCACACGTTTAAGCTGCCCTCTGCACCTACACGGCTTAAAGATGCCTTGAAAATGCAGCCCACTTTTTCTGCTGGTACACCGCAGGTTGTTGGATGAACATGGCAGATACATTTAAGAAAGCCTGAGCTCCTTTCTGTTTGTCTGAAGGAAAAAATTATTCATATCTCCCTTTCTTGAATAAGAACAGACAGCACTTCTGTGGCTGCAAGGCCAGGAGAACTTGCTAATGTCCCTGGGTGCAGCTCTGGTGGATGCTATTGTCACATGTTTCAGGTGGACCCATATTTTATAAAACATATATTAAGTATAGAAATGTAAATGTATAAAAATTGAAGCTACAAACTACTTCTATTATTTAGCTTCCTAATTAACTTGTTCTACTTTACTGGAGAAATTCATAAAATACTTTTCTATTTCAGAGGGGAGGATATTTCTAGAGGCAAAAAGTTCTCTCTGACTCATTATCTCTGTCTTTGTTCTCACATTTTGGTGACAGAAAAGGGAAGAAAGGAAATTACAGTCTCAATGGCCTCATGAAATTATAAATTATAAATGAGGAATCTGATCTGAAGTATGTGACAGGGCATCTTGCCAAGGTGCTTTCTCAATATTCTACTTTTTTATAAGTACCATATCCTTTTTCCAGGCAAGAAAACAGAAGTAATGCTACACAAGTCATAATTTTATGAAATGGCTGAGTACCTTTTTTAAGTTCCAGTGAACATTAAGTAGTGTGGTAGCTGAATTCCTAGTTCTGCTCTAACATATTATCTTCCTTTTTTGTCTTCTTAAGCTGTGCAGGAAGCCTTTAAATTGCTATGACTAATGAGGAATTTTCTAAAGAAAATTGCTCTTGGTGTTATTCTTTGTAAATATGTGTAGGATTTGGCTAAATATGGTTTGAATGCTTGCTTTTTGACACTGAAACAGAGTCAGTTGTGATCAGAGGTGAGCACTCTGCTGTAAACTCAGCTCTGGCCTCCAGGCAACTTCGCAGATTTCTACATCGCTCATGCTTGCCCTGTGTCTCTTTTACAATAAAATGGTGTGAGATTTCTTCCACTTGAGTGCAAGCAAAGTAAGTCAGCCTCCAGTCTTCCTCCTTTCCCTAAAACAAAGTTTCCTCAAGTAACTGAAAATGGATGTTGGTTTTCAAAGACATCTTCAAGCTGAAGACAGGTTGTACGCCTGGGCTTTGAGAATTATTGCACGCTTGTTGATGAGGGGCTGACAACTTCTTTATGATGGAAGTGTACACATCTCTAAATATAAGTACTAGCAAAGCTGATTTTGAAACTTCCATTAAAATAAGCAAAAGGATAATTCCATTTACATACAATAAAACAGAAGCATTTCTCCAGGACCAGCTTCACTGTCACTTCCACAGGGAAGGCAGAGATGCAGTGTGGTAACTACCTGGATGCAATGAGTAGTGTCTGCATATTGCATCTATCTAGAAAATACACTTTTTTTTTTAAGAGTGAAATGCCAGACGGTTCTGTGTAATCAGAACAGATAGGTGTACTTCACCTATCCTGACTTTTCAGGTTTGTGTGTGCATGCACAAAATCAAAATACAATTCAGTTAGAAGTGATGAATGTTACCTCCTTGGGTCTTGTGTGAATGTCACATATATTCAGTCAGTAACCAGATAGCTACTTGATTCCTCAGACTTGGAATGTGTCAGTCAAGGTAAGCACAAAGAGTATCCTTTCTTTCCTACAGGTTGTTACTTTTTCCATCTCAACTCTTGTGAAGGTTAAAATCCTATTAAATTAGTGAATTCCAAAAGCACAGAATTATGTAAAAAAGCCTACAGAAAATGGATATCTGACTTCTCTGTCACAGAAATGCCAGCTGAAGGTGTCTCTAGAAGTCTCCCCAAAGCAGACCTATTGCTACTTTGGTCTTGCCTGGCCAAGTCCTTGAAACCTCCAAGGTACTTTCCTTAATGACCAACCCAAATCTAGGTGGTAATTGCCTCATTGCATTCTCTGTAAACTACCAAGAAGAGTTTGTCTCCATCATCTCTGTAACTGCCCTTCAAGTAGTTGTAGGCTGCTGGTCCTTTTGCTCCTTTACAATCTCTCCATAACTATCAGGGAAAGCTGTGAATCTTTTTTATCTGCACTAGAGCTATGATGGCTCTCTGTGCTAGTAAGCACCTAACACAGACTGGTAAATTAAACACTATCTTGGACTTCAAATAAGTTGGCACACAGGGCTGCCTGTATCCAGGAGGTTTGGGACTGATTGTTTGCACACCTTAACATGCACACAGCATGCTAACTACTGAAAAAACAAATACAGACACAAAATTACTGATCTTAAGTAGTGGTTAATTTGGAGACAGATTCTGTTTTGGTTTGGCAAATGACCAACTGTGAGCAGTTCTGGAAGATTTCCCTGCACCCTGCTAGAACAAACAGGGCTTTTTCAACTCTAAATAAAACTAGGATCCAGCCATCATAAAAAGGATTTGAGCAGAAAAGCTGGATCGTTACCTCAGTTCCTTTGACTCTACCCATATACCTGAGCTTAGTGTTTAAAAGTTCCTCAGAGCCTTTCATAGACACTAGTGTGGACTTTAGATCAAGAGAAGAACATTTGTTTTCTTTGAGTGTAGGCCAGATGGGGCTCTTGAAAACTTTGGGGATACTTTTAGCATAGTCAGATGCACAAAAGAGAAACTACTGAGCATCACCTCAGAGCTAGAAATTGTTACAGGAAAAAGGCAGGATAATAAGAGAATGCCAGTTGGACATAGTAGCATATGGCAGAATAGTAAATTTAAGCCATTACACTAAACAGTTTGTTTGAAACAACAGCTGTTGTGGTTTTAGAAAAGTATTTTTCCACCCACCTTGCAGCCGCTTTTCTAAAGGGAGGACAAGGACTGTGTCTGTAGATGGAGTGAGGTTGTATGTTGCAAGCTGTTATGTTAACCTTCAGCTCTATTCATATAGAGGTGCTTTTGAAAAAACTTTAGATCTGAATTAATAAGGGGGTCTAAATGTTTGGCAGTTCAAAGCCTGAACCTACAGAATCTAAACTGCTTTTATTGCAGTATCAATGTCTCAAGCAGGGCCTCACTACAGCTCTGGGTTTTACTGTAAAAGTTTTGAGCAGGTTTCATTGCCAACACAAAGCTCTAATCCTCCTGCTTTGTATTTTATGAGAAATTGGTTGTGACTTCCTTAAAAAAAATCTGACAGATTGTTTTTTTTATAGCTAGAGAAGCAGGCTGTCTTATTTGCCTTGAGGTGGTGAAGACAGAATAATTTTACACTATCTAGATTACAAAAGAAAAATGAAAATTACTTCTTCTAGCTCTTGCCTTTGTAAACGCATCTGAAGGAATATTTTCCTTTCATTCTCAGTAACATACACACATATCTATATTTATATATACAGTTAAAAGTCAAAATCACCTTATCCTGTCAGATTTCTTTGTTCAGCTTTCATACCTCTCATATTAACAACAAATCTTTATTCGCCTGAACAGCATTTTGCTATCATAGGGTTTTTTCTCTAACAAACTGAGGCTCTGTTGGGTTCAAGGAATATTTCTTGTTATGAATATGCTTTGCTCTTGATTTTGATTAGGAATTTGCCTACAGTCAATGCAACAAGAATTTGCTTTGCAAACAAATAAAAATTGTCCGGCATCTCACAGATTTACATCTGTGTCAAAAATAACACCTATATTTTCTCTGTCTTTTGTAATCATGACAGAAACAACATGTATTTCATTCAGATATAAAAATGAAACAAGTCCCCAGATTCATATTTGGAGTTTCCACACTTATACTAGAATATACATGTTTATTACAAGACCTGAACTCAGTTCACTAAAAGATGTTTAATTTCCTGAAGAAGGGATTTCTTCTGCTAATTTAGTCTGAATTTATAGCTCTTCAAATCATATTTCTGCTAATTTGCAATAACAACTGTAGGATTAGTGTTCCAGGCAACTGTAGAGTAGAATGTTTATGAACAGAGAATATAATTAGGTAATTTATAAGGAAAAATAGGGGAAACGAAAGAATGTTACTAAGACAAGAAAAAAAGAGCAGTTATTCCATCTCATCTCCTTTTTTTAGATTACACTTGTGCTCTTAAGTATCCTGTGCTGCATGTCATAGAAACAGAATTTGATTTTACTGGCCAAATTCCAACTGCAATTTGCCTAACTAATTGCTTCTTGTATTCTTAATTGGAAAAAGCATCCCTCAGTTTCCAGTCCTGCCTAGTTTGCTTTTATAGTGTCCTTAATTCAGCACAAACCAGGGCCACCCTTCATCAAGATGTGATTGATCTTTGAAGGTAGAGATGACACTTATGTACACTAAACGTGTCACGTACAGCTTGCAGTTATTTCTTCTCAAGATCCAGTATACTTATCAAAGTAATGCTCCCCTCCTATCACAGGATTTGATCAGCTCTGTGGAAATGCTTGGCAAAACTCCTAACAAAATCCTCCTTTCTGTGCCTCCAACATGCATGCAAATGAGACACGAGTTAAACCTTTCATTTCCAGACCAGGAAGAGCAGTGAATTGCTGGGGCTGGCTGAGTTACCCAGAGCCCTCCCATCTCTTTGTCCAGCTCTGCAGAACTTGGTTCTTCTGAGGAGGAGAGGCAGATGGCATTCGAGTGCTCAGTTCTGCAGAGTAAGCTTTCCAGTATCCTCCTAATCAGCGGTGCAGAAAGCTCTGCTGATGTATCGAGTGTTCCTTCTCCTCCCCCTTTCAGGTTTTCTGAGAACCAGGCATGGAAATAATAGTATCTGTACTTGTTAGGCTTACCAGCTTGCTGACCCAAAAATCAAATTCTCTCATGAGCTGTTAAATCCAACCAATCTACTTGAAAGTCGGTTCTACCTATTACTTGTGTAGCTCTCTTCTCTCTGCTTAGTAGGCTTGGTACTCTTGTGTGTATGAAACGTGCAAGAGTCAGCAGACATTATGTTTGAGTTGTATAGCGTGATAGTCCAATACAAAAACCATAATTTTAAAAATTGCATTTAATTCATTTAGAAATGTGGTATTAGAATTTCCTTGTTAGGGAGGTGGTCAGAGGAAGTGTGTGACAGGAGAATAGAATGGAGAGACCTAACCAGCTGCTGCTGAAACAGCAACTCCTTCTTCTGCCCTCTGGCTAATTCAGGGGAACTCTGAGGCCATATAGATTTTTACAGGTGATTTCTGAGTAGTGATGGTAGTACAGAGCTGGGAAAGTATCTGGGTTTTAATGAAAACTTAGCCACTGATTTGTATTTTGAGTTCAGGAAAGGCAGTTAATCTATCAGTGTCTCGGTTCTTTTCCAGTGAAATTGGGGTAAAAATGCAATTCCTCTTCCACAAAGATACCAAGAATTGGTCTAGTTCCCTGGCAGCTGATCAGATCTGAGGTCCTTTTTTTCAGACTTGCTGACTGCAGACAAGTGTAGTACCAAGGGCAGCACTGAATACACAGCATAGATTCATCCTTTCAGATCCCTGAAATGAGAGGAGTTTGCAGTACAATGTTAATCTCTCAGGTGAATCACCCTTTCTTCTCTTAACATGCTCCTGCTATATGTATCAAAGCTCCTGCAAGATAGTACTGTTGTATCCTTGCTTCCAGTTTCCCCCTTTCCCCTCTGTTTTGGTCCCCTCCCTTAAACATGTTTTATTGTCACTGTAGAGAGAGTAACACTTACCTTTTCTATTCTACTCTGTGTCCTTTGTCTCCTCCTCAATGCATTTCCTTTAGCAATAAATATGTAAGACTCAAGAGACGAGTTATTTACAACAGCTGTTTGAAGGCAATTTGACAAGGCTTGGGTAAATATATATATCTGGCAAAGTACTCTGCACAGATTCATAAGTGACTGCTTTACAGGCTTCAAATTCTGACCCATTCTTTCAAAACTAGATATTTTCCATAGGGTAATTGGGTCTGACTGTGAGTAAGAATCAAAAATGTGCTTTCATTTTGACCTATTGCTTGAGGTTATTCCATGTCAAACAGGGTATATTCATGGTACACTCTATTCTCCACAATGTAATGTGTTGCATAACAGAGTCTGAATTTATTTAACACCAGATTCAAACAAAAAAGTATTAATGCAATACTAATTTTAAAGAGTTAGTAGGGCCATATGCATCTGTGGGCTTTTCATCTTAACATATCCTACTTTTTTTTTTTTTCTTCAGTGTTCATTATTCTTCAGAATAATGACAGGACCAGAGGAAATGGTCTGAAGCTGCAGCAGGGAAGGTTTGAATTAGATATTAGGAAGAATTTCTTTACTGAAAGAGTGGTCAGGCACTGGAACATCCTGCCCAGGGAGGTGGTTGAGTCACTATTCCTGGAAATATTTAAGAAACATGTAGATGTGGCACTTCAGGGCATGCTCTAGTGACCAAGATTGTAGTTCTGTTATTTTGGTTGTGTTGTGTGCATGGTTGGACTCTGTACCATCCAAATGGGATTTTGGCAAATGTAACCTGTACCTGGATTTTTTCATCATCCATAAGCAAGATTTTATAGGCCAGGTGCTGATATCAGGAAGGGATCCAGTGTGTGGTGGTAGCCATGGGAGCACAGAGAGCAAGGCAAAAGGCAGCAGAAGCAGCAGCTGACTGGGAAGAGCTGGAGGAGACTACGCTGGAGTCTCCTGGGGGAGCTGGACCTGAAGAGGAGGAGCAAGGCATGCAATAAATGGAGAAGGTTGGAGGAGCTTGATCTTAGCAGAAAGGAGGTAGGCTGGTAGCATCGTGTGGTGAGTGAGAGATTATAGCATGTGTTTGTGAGAAAAGGTAGGCAAGAAGGAGGCAGTAACAGATTAGGGTGCGTAGACTTGTGGAGAAGGTGAGGACTTGTGAGTTGAGAGGAGTACTCTAGTGCGTGGGGATGTGATAGGAGGAGTGGGAAGCAGAGTGCACTGCAGGTCACAAGTCACTGGTGTTCCTTAAAGGCAGTTCTGTCCCCTTACCTCCTTATAAAGTCGACATGGTTGGCACTGCTGCCCAGGTGTCACAGTTTGACACTGGCCCAGCAATTAAACCAAATGACAGATGCTCTCTAGTAATCCCCCTCCCCTCCCAAATAAAGGACAGAGAGAGAATAAGGGGGAGAGACTTATGGGTTGGAAACTAAACTACACAGCTTTAATGAAACAGTAATGATAAATAGGAAAAATTACTAAATATATACAAATATACAGGAAAATTGATGCCACATTCCTCCCTCCTTTCCCCCAATAACTCTCACGTCAGCACCGAGGCTGCAGGGCAGCCCTGGGAAAGTCCAGGCTGGACTCCTGGAGTCAGCATCAGTCGGGAACTGGAGGCAGGAACACACAGATATGGGCTGGCACGGATCAGGACCACAGGCAGAGGAACAGATGGAATCCTCCCAGGATGCTGAAGCAAAAGGGACAGACAAATAAGGGGAAGCAGAAAGGGTTTGACCCTCATGATCCCTCAGATTTATTCTGAGTATGATGTGTATGGGATGGAATACTCTGTCTGGTCACTTTTGGCCATCTATCTTGTCCTCCTCCCCAAAGGAGGTCTTCAGGTGTGACCTCTTTACTCCTTCTCTCCTTCCAAAGGGCAAAATGTTCCGTAGAACTGAGCAGTGTCCTTGGTTCTGCACGCCAGTCTCCAGCTGTAACTATAAACATCAAGCATTATCAGTCCCAGAAGCAGACACTGTCTGAGAAACTTGCTGTTAATTTCAGCAAATGCAGCTACTTACGAGAGACTTTGCTGAAAGCAAAAGTACAAGACAGAAAATCACCTTTATCCTGGCCCAAACCAGGACACCAGGAAACCCCACCCCTTCTATTCTGCTTGTAGGGATGTTCTCCTCTCTTCCCTTATCCATCTTTTTAGCTTTTGGAAATGTGATAGCTCAGAACAAGTACCTTAAATTCAGGTAATCTGGAACACTGGGGTAAATATTGTTTACCCCAGGGTTTATCTGGCATATCCTGCATATCTAATAGTGAACATGAAATCAACATACAGAAATTTACTTTCAGTAAGCATAGTATTTTATTGGGCATATCTAGGAGCTACCCTTGCTCTCATTAATAATTTTTATTTATTTTCACTCTGGTAATAGGCAAATTCAGCTGACATGTATTATTGTATGCAGGTGAAATGTATTCTAGCAGACTTTCCCCATATGAATAATTGCTATAATGTAAATTGATCACTGAAGCACATGTTAAATACTATCAGTCAGATGTTACCTGAGTTACAGTACTGCATTTCATTAGCAATGCTCCATAACTATATTGCCATAACTGAAATTACAGTCTGGTTCAGAAATAGTTGCAGGACATTTTATACATTTAAGGCTGAAAAAGTAACTTAATATACATTATTAATCCTGTTATGCTCAATTCTTAACACTTAATTGATGCTAGCTTTGATCTTTACTTTCTTCAACTCATAAAAAGGAGGAGAGAAAAAAAATAATCGATATTTCTTTAAAGAAACATGAATTAAAAAGAGATGGTTTCAGTCAGCTTTGCAGCTTGTGAAAAATCAATGTTGCTTCAATTACTCCATTGACCTCGATATACTGATGTTGATTTACAGTAGTGGGGATCTACACAATGATTAATAATAAGAATACCTTAGACTTTGAAAGGGCTTTCTGTCTTGAGATTCCTAATTGCTTGTCAAACACTATTAGTTTGTGAATATGCAGTATTGTGTTCAGGACCTCATAAACTCCTTTAGTTCAAGAAAAGTACAGCTGTATTCAAATAAATGTCTTATTAAGAAGTCTTACTTAATTTTTTTTAAATGTGCATGATATAAGCAGGAGAAATACCTGGAGGCAGTTGAAATAATTGTTCATGAACAATCCTTCCTAGCAGTGTAAAACCTATTTGAAACTCAAGAGCAGCTTTCAGTCCTGCTGCCATGTTGCAGATAAGTAACTATTTTAAGTCTAAAATCTTGCCAAGATGCCATACAAACTGTCATCTCTAGGGATGATCCAGTTTACTTATCCACTGCTTGCTCTGCAGTCCCTTTGTTTTGCTCCATAATTCACAGACAGATGTGGTCCAGTCCCTTCTTTTCTCAAGCCAAATGTTTTCTTGCCTCAGCCAAGCTTTGGTTAATTGGTTTGGTTTGGGGTTTTTTTGTTTATTTGTTTGTTTTTGATCTATATCACTTTATTAATTTCCTAGGGATTTTTTGAATGAACAATAAAGCATTGCAGACTCTTGTTGAACTTTTCATGGCTATTCTAAGGAAAGCGGATGTGAGGATGATCCTCAATAATGCCTGCATAGGGATCATTGATTATTAATGGTTGTAACAAAATCCTCCAGCTAACAGCCCTAAAGCTTCCAAAGGATGCCCTGTGGAAAGCAGAGGATGGCCAGGATGCTTATCTGATGATGCCCTGCATCTGACTGGTTCAGTCTGTCTGTCCTGCTGGACATGAGGACATGGAGGTGTGACAGCCTTTCCTCCCTTGGGCTGCCAGATTCAATATCACACCTTTTCTTCTAACATGATTTCCTGGGTTGATGCATTCTTTTCATAGTACGATGAAGTTTTGTTCAATTCTGCTTTACTTAATTTGGGTAAAGGAACAGAAGCTACTTTGGCTTATAAATACCCCTGAAAATAAATTATTTGTTTATTTTTCTGATCTACTTTCTCATTATCAGAACTCTGTCCTCTCACAGGTGGTCACCTGGAGGTGAGAGGACACCTCCAGACCTAGACCATATTAATATTATTTAGATCCATAATAGCATAAAATACTGATGAATCTATTATGTAACAAATAGCAATGACCCGTGTCATATCAGTGTAGTTGAAGAACTCAAAATCTGTTCCAAAATTATACCACCACTAAAGCATTACACACTGTCCATGAGTAGAAAGTTATAAGCTTTATCCAAAAGTTTATCAAAGCCTCAAATGTAAGACTTTGATAATATGTTGTACATTTTTGTAGGTGTCCATGATTCAAAGGAACATATTTCTATTTCAAATTAATGATCTGGCAGGTTAGCAATACCCATTTAAAATACCTCCCATCCTTAGACTGATGCCATCTCAATACATGACAAGAGCACTTCTTGCTCCAAAGTACACGAGGATACCTATTGTACAAATATGAAACATGGAATTGGTTTCCACCCTATACTGAAATCTTTAAAGCAGCAGAGCTCTGATCCATGCTTAAGATGCCTCAATATTTCAGTACTTCAAACAATGAAGAACAATAGTACCAGGTACTTCTAAATCTGCAGGTTGTACTGCATATGAGATTCCTTGAAAACTATCCAGATTTGGAAAATCAGATAAGATTCACTGAAAATGTTTAAAATAAAGCAGTATTCTCTTCAATAAACTATCTGCAGGATGTGAAAACAGAACTTCACCCTCAAAATACCTCTCACTCCCTGTTCAACAATTGTTTGCTATGAGTATGAATAATGCAAGTCTTTAAAAGCTGTAGCTGCATATGTAATGCTAGAGTAAATAGGCCTTATTTTTACATCTTTTAAAGCACAGAAAATAATTTAATAGAACTGTACATTGCTTTCAATAGAAAATATATCCTGTTTAAGTACCCCTCTTTACAATGTATTTCTTAACGCTGGAATATTCTTGACTTGTTTTGTAAACTAGTCTTGGTTTGCACAACCATCTGGCTAAAGTAAAATAGGAATCTGTTGCAGAGTTCACTCTACAGTACTGTTTTTCTTTGATTATTATTACTTATGATTGAATATAGACTAATGCCATCAAAAATTGGCATGCTTCAGTTGGAACATGCTTCAAAGGCTATGACTTTTACATTCTGGGTCTTACTTTAGCTTTGCTCTGAAGAATATCTTTGGATTTATAATGCCAATGTTTTGTAGAATCACTGAATAACTGTGTTTTTTAAGAAGCTGGGACACAAGCCAGTTGCAAGTGGACACTGAGATTATTCAGAGATTTATGGCAGACAGTGCTGATCACTGATGTTGAATGAAGCAGAGCTCTGTCAGATTATTTGAATCATTTTTTAGCTCTGAGGTGGTACAAATGAAGAAAATAACCTCAATAAAGGGATAGAGCAGTTAAAAGCTCTGTAGGAGAGGTAAAGTGCGGAGAAGAACCGAGGAAGGTAAAATCAGTGGATGCCAACAAAAACAGGATGATTGGGCAGAAGGTAGCTTTATTTTGGGTAACAGTATTGCACGATTTTAATAGCTTCCAGTTAGCTCAAGCAGAAAAAGCTAACTATAACACTTTCTAGAGATGTAACATTATAGCATCTAGAAATAAAACACATGAAAAATACATTACTGAGCATCTAGGCGTACTCAGACTGCCTAAATTTAGTCTTATAAATTAGGTAGCTAAATTAGAGGGATAGTCTTAGTAGATTATTAATGGAAAGAGAGTGGGAGGGAAGGGCTGGGAGTGGGAGGCTCTTTAAAAAGTAATTCAGAGCTCAGTTTAAAAGCTACAGTTTTCCTCATAAGGAATTCCTTCCTCTTTTAGCTTTGTATAAAGCTTCAGGACACAAGTCTTCTCAGTTAGTCATCTAAAATAATATATATAAATATCCACCAAAGACCACAGAAAGACTTTAGAAAAATGGACTCTACAATCAAATGGAAGAGACAAACCGGAAATTTGGGGAGATAATTCAGGACCTAATAAAAGACCATGGGTACATAAGATGAAAGTCTAAGAGAGCATGTGCATGAGAGCACAAATGCAACAGGAAGGCTAAAATTATTCCATGACAGAATAAGCAGACTTTGCTAACAATAAATTATTTTCTCCAAAAGCAGCAGTTGTAGAGAATAGATAAGGCTAAGATGATGCTCTTCTGATCAAAGAAGCTTGAGGAAGGAAGATATGTGGAGGACTAAGTAAGCCTGCAAAATGCCAGCACATGTTGTAGTAAATAACAGAAGCTAGGCTTGGTTTTTTAGTCATAACATTAGATAGAGGAACTTCAGTGAACTATATCAGTTTTCAAGAATTTGCAACTACAAAAGAGAACACACTGTTATACCTACCTTCACCATAACAAAAGTAAATACTTAGGGTACAAGATGGAGACCTGACACTAAATGGCATTTCTTTGTCTGTTTTAATTGGACAAAGACAGTACAGTGACCCAAAAAGTGATGGAGCACTAAAGGAAGGACTATCAGCAGTTAAAGAAATTACTGTAAGCCCCTATTTCCGTGTCCACGAGGCATGTTATTTGCATGTAAATGTATTATATTTAAAGTACCCACTGCTGACTTTAAAGTTCTAGCCAGTTCTTGCTCAAGGGGCTGATCTCAGGTGAAGTTCAGGAGAACAGAACAACTGAAGAATTGTTTGAGGGTCTCTTCCAAGGCAAAAGGAAGCCCTCCTCAGAGCAGAGCAGGAAGGGTCATGTTGGACCAGAGTCTGTAACACCAGCAAAAGGCCATGGTAAAGCAGATGCTAAAATAACATTTGAAATGCTTTTTCCTCAGGGAGCTATGGTAAAAATAGAGGGAATAACTTTTCACATTTAAAGAAGAGATTAAATACTTTACTTAAACAACGCTTCACGTAGCAAAAATAAGTAAATATATAAAAGGGAACAGTTTCTACTGTTTACACAGGAAGAAGTTCTAGATTAAATTATGCCAATTATTTTTCTCTCATTTTTGTGTCTGCTGAGTTCTGTCATAATTGCTTAGCAAAACAGAGCACATATTAATATTCATACCCATTTTACAGGATGTCCACCACACACTGGTGTGTTTGTTTTCTTTGGCACAAGGTGTTTCAATACAAAGTGACAGCTATTTTTTTTTTGCTGTAGAGTAGGAAAGTTTGCATAGGGGTTGACTTTGATCTGAGAGACTATCTGAAAAGACTCATATAAAAACTGGAATAGCAACATGATTACCAGGCCATAAACAATTTTTTAAAAAAAAGCAAAACAAACAACCCCCACAGCCATGTTTCCTGAGTAAATACGGTGCACATATCCCTTGCTCTGCTGGTTCCTAATCCAGTAATTTCTGAAACTGTTGAGTTGACCAGTCTCAGCCAAGTCTCACAGAGAGACAGCTTTCTCAAAGATACCAAGTTAATATCATGTTTATTAATCACTGAGGAAAGATAGAAGTCTTGCAGCCATGAACTCAGCCTTTACTAGACACCAGGGAAACTATCTGAGAGAGACATTATGAATGCTCCAGACAAAAGAAAAGTCTCAGTGAGAGGCAGCAGGTTATTAAGCAGCTGGGAATGTAACCACAAGACAAATCCATAGGCTTCATTAGTTTTGGTGCTCAAGGAAATAGTTGTTATTTATGGGTTGCCGGCACTTACTGAAACTGCCCATTAATGACTTCTTACCATAGCCAAAGGCAGCTCCACAAACAGATCATTTTTTTTTTACCTACCAAAATATTGGTACAGAATTGGTACAAACCAAAATTGAGTACAGAACTTGGAGTAGTTTCCTGATTAAAGAAAACACAAACCAAACAAAAAACAGGCAAAAAACCCAAAACAAAGCCCCAAATACAGCCTTTATGAACATTTGAAAAAGGGATAGTAGAACAAGATTGAAGGCTATATTACCTACATACTAACAGCTTAAAATGGGAACTGGGCTTTTACAAAACATAGGTTGTTTTGACTCCGAGTTCCTGCTGAGAATGAATTCCCATGATAGCAATTAAGACAAATGCCCAGGACACTGTATTTCCAGTTGCCAGTTAGTTGGAAGGCCTCAGTTATAAGATGAGGTAGATATTTGAAAGCACTGGGTTGGTAATTCCAAAGTTACTACAGAGAAAATACTTGGAAAAACTATCTGGAGGTCACTTAGGGACTCAAAAAATCTATGGGAAGAGACAGATGGTTTTATACTGACCTTAAATGCACATTGACATTAAAGCAGTTGTTAGAGCTCTGTGAAAAATACAGAACAAGTCAAGTGAAAGAGCCCATGTTGATAGCAGATGAAAAATAGGTTTCCTCAAGCAAGAGATATGGTCCCGTGCTCTTTCATAGACATGTCACTCATTTTCAGGTTTAGTTTTAGCTTATCCTCAATATAAAATAGTAATTAATATAAAGAGAGTATGATCCTCTATGTAAATGGAATTTCTGAATCTGGAAGACCTTCTGCAGAGAGAGGAAATGGCATTTTCTGTGCTGTAAGGTAGACTTGTGCACATACTATATTGTGGCTACACTTCTTTCTTTTAAACTTTTGTGAGAGCTGTCAGGTGCAAACATAGTATCTTAGCCAAGAGTCTTCAGAGAGATGCTGTCTAATGGATGTTGAACTGAGGTTTTTGAAATTGTGAAGAATTGTTGGTTCTCAAGAACTTTTTTTCCATTGAAAGAATTCACAGTAATGATGGGTTTACAGTGGACAGGCTCTGACTTTAGAGGCTTACACATAACTCATACAGATTACAGTAAAGCACACTGGAATTCATTCAGACTAAAAGGTTTTCCACAAAAAACTGCAGATGCAAAAACCATCTATGGAAATTATTGTTTTTCTTGCTAAGCTGGAGAACATATAAAGTAACCTGTGAGAATATGGTAATTTTTCTGACTTTTACTTTTGTAGTGTATGTTTTATAGAAAGCTCTAAAATTTGTTTTTTGTTCTCTTCCCAGCCTTGGTCAGGTATAAGTCAACTATCATTTCAAGATGCTTTCATACAGGAATGCCCATTTCTGTACATCCATTTCACCTTTTTAGAAATGTGAACATTTTTTGGTTTGTAAAGCTAAAAGTACAAATCTGGCCCATTTTTCTTGGATTTTACCTTAAACTCTGACCAATCTCACATGCTTCCTCTTGTGGCATTAGAGGCTATAAAGATAATTTCCTGTTTCTCAAATACTCAGCATGAAAACAAATTATAAAGAACATAAATGCAGAAAAGAATTAAATAGTTGAAAAGTCT
Organism: Calypte anna; assembly: GCF_003957555.1. Taxonomy (NCBI): domain Eukaryota; kingdom Metazoa; phylum Chordata; class Aves; order Apodiformes; family Trochilidae; genus Calypte; species Calypte anna. The sequence continues at coordinate 62,792,572 of NC_044245.1, forward strand.
TTTTAATGTTTTTGATCCTGAATCAAGGGATTATTTTCTCTTTAAAGTATTGAATTCATTTATGTATTTTGTGGTTAATGCACAGAGCTCTCTCAGAGAATTTTCCAGATACCTTTTCCATATAACTCTCTTCATGCTTTCAATTTTGACTCCTTTTTTCCTTCAATCTTCCATAAGGAAAGAAAATCAAGCCTTAATTCTCTTTCTTCATTATCAAGGACATAACTTTTTCTTTCTATGCCTAAACATGTATGCATTATTTTGTTTGTCTGTTTTGTCTCACCTGCACAGCCCAGGTTTCAGAGATCCTTAGCTCACTACTGACTGCTCAGACTGGTTTCCCAAACTGTGCCATGCAAACAGCCTCTTTCTCCTCCTACAAATGGATGTCCCCACACCCTTGCTGCTTTTTTTTCTCTTCACTAATGTTTTTTTCATGCTGCACAGTTGCTTCACCCCTATACTAGAAAACCACCACAGTGCCCATAAGCTGCAAATGTGGCTATGGGAACCTTTCACAAATACCAACTAGGTATTCTTAAAGATGGATAATATGTGACTTCTGTTTGGATTATTTATTATACTAATTTAATCAAATACCATATCAAGCCATTTCTAGCTGCTCTATTAGTAGTTTCATTCTCTGCTGAAAAAGCAACTACAGCTAAGTTTGGGGTTTCTTTCTATGAATAAAACATCCTCTCCATCATTTTTTGTAAGTTGTTGGGAACAGGAGAGGTGACTGGAGGAAAGCAAATGTCACTCCAGTGTTCAAGAAAAGCAAGAAAGAGGACCTGACCAAGTCCTGACAGACCAGTCAGTCTCACCTGCATCCCTGGAAAAGTGATGGAACAACTCATTCTTGATGCTGTCTCCAGGCACATCAAGGACAAGAAGCTTACCAGGAGCAGTCAGCATGGCTTTACTAAGGGGAAGTCATGTCTGACCAACCTGATGGTTCCTTCCATGAGGCCGTAACCAGGTGGGTGGATGATGGCAGAACAGCAGACATAGCCTATCTTGATTCCAGTAAGGCATTTGGCACTGTCTCCCACAGCATCCTTGGAGCTAAACTGAAGAAGTTTGGTCCTGGATGATTGTGTAGTGAGGTGGATTGGGAGGTGGCTGAAGGACAGAAGCCAGAGAGTGGTAGTCAATGGTATGGAGTCCAGTTGGAAGTCTGTTTCTAGTCCCTCAAGGGTCAGTACTGGGACCAGTACTATTCAATATATTTATTGATGACCTGGATGAGGGAATAGAGTATACTATCAGAAAGTTTGCTGATGACACAAAACTGTGTGGAGTGGCTGACATCCCAGAAGACTGTGATGTCATTCAGAGGGATCTAGAAAGACTGGAGAGTTGGACAGGGAGAAATTAATTACAACAAGGGCAAGTGTGAAGTCTTATATTTGGGAAAGAACAGCCCCAGGCACCACTATATGTTGGGGATTGAGCTGTTGGAGAGCAGGATAGGTGAAAGGGATCTGGGGTTGCTGGTGGATGGAAGGATGACCATGAGCCAACCATGTGCCCTTGTAGTCAAGAAGGCCAATGGCATCCTGGGGTGCATTGGAACATGGGTGGTTAGTGGGTCCAGAGAGGTTCTCGTCCCCCTCTACTCTGCCCTGGTGAGGCCACAACTGGAATATTGTGTCCAGTTCTGGGCCCCTCAGCTCCAGAAGTGGTTCCATGTTAGTATTAAGAAGAATTATTTCACTGTGAGGGTGACAGGGCACTGGCTCAGGCTGTCCAGGGAGGTTGTGGAGTTTTCTCCCCTGGAGACATTCAAAGCCCACCTGGATGCGTTCCTGTTCCTATGTGACATCCTGTAGGTGACCCTGCTCTGGCAGAGGGTGTTGGACTCAACAATCTTTTGAGGTCCCTAACTTTCTATGATTCCATGATTCTACAATATTTGTTCATGAGCTTAGTAAAAATATTTGTAATGAACAGCCTACCTACCAGCTTGTGGCTTTCAAGAAATTATTACCAGTTTTCTTTTGCATTCAAGAATACACTAAGCAAGTGTGAGTTTGGGGATCTGATTGACACAAATTCATTCACAATGCAGGCAGTATCATGAGCTTTGCCTCTTGTCTAACAAGTTCCAGATCCTGCTAAGAATGTGTTGTATAACTGTGAGACAAAGGTTTCAGAAAATCAATTGTTACACTTTATCCATTTCTTGAAACTGGCAATTTTCTCACTGGCTTTATGAAACAATTGGCATTGTTCATTTGGGGAAGCAATTACACTGCAAGATAACTAACCTCTGACACCCATGTGCATAAATACATACATACATATATATGTATACATAAATGTGTGGTTATATTTTTAGCAGGAACTAGTTTTTCATAAACAAAATGACAAAACATCTTTCCGCCCCCTTATTTTTCTTGTTTTCCTCTTAAGTGCATTGTCTTTGATATAAGTATACAGGCCAAGCAGCTAATTTGTGAACTGCTTTTCCAGCAGGGCTATGAAAGAAGCCATTACCTACTCCATACCTCAGCACAGAAAAACACCTCGTGCTGACAGGGTGGCATAATTATGTGAAACTTAGATCTTCCCTTTTTTGTATAAGTTATATGGACTGGATCTGTCAAGTGACAAAATCACTGACTTTGACCTAAGTTCTCACTAAAACATGTCATAGAGAGAACCCACAGACAGTACATTAACTCCTCCAGACCTACTTTATCTGAAGTTGCTTACTTTGACTTTTTTAGGAAAAGATAAACTTATTCACAGAAAGGGACAATCACCTTTGTAAAATATTTATTTCCCTTTCATGGCAGAGTTAAAAGTTTCTGACCTATCTTAATTTACTCTCTGTATTTCTACTTAACTAGAAATAATACAATATTATATCTGTTCCTCTTCTGCTCACAATAAATGCCATGCATTCTTAAAGCACTAAAGAAGAACTTTTGTTGTCTGATTAGAGTCTTGCTTTTGTAAGAAATAATGTGCAACATTAAAAAGCGATGAAATTAATCCCTCCAGTTAGTATCTAAGATCTTTACTGTGATCATGGAAGTTATAGATCCTAAGCTGTTTTCTAATTATGAAATAAGAACACTGAAGTTACTGAAGATAGATCAGTTCCAATATATTGTGAACAAATTACTAATGGTGGTGAGATATGTTGGTTTTAAGGGCAACCAGCTTTGCTGCTGTTTTGTTGGCAGCCTTGCTGGCTGACAAACAAAACCTAATTGTCTTGACTGCAAAAAGAAAGATAATAGTTCATCAAAATGCCTTCCTGAAAAAATATGCTCATAAAATTGTGTAATCAGGTTGCTTCTGTGTTCCTGTGCCTTTGTTTCAGACATTCATTTCCTAAATGCTGGGATATTAACTCCTAGAGACTGCATTTTTTTTTTTGAGTGAATACAACTGACAGCTATCAAATGCTTTCTTCTTGAACAAGTTTATTTTAATAGTAATACTTGGGAGACATGGTATTTAGCAGCAAACAGTATTGCTCAGTATAAATCAAAAGACATGAAGATATAATAATCTAGGATTTTACAAACATCTGATACATGTCCCAACAACTGGAACAGGTTTTCTACAGTGAATCTGGTCTCAAACCGATCTGGGAAGATTTTTGAGTAGGAAATGCAATTCTATTTGACAAAATTATTTATCCAACCAGACTGGAAATCCCCGAGTTCCAAATCAGTGGAAGGTGGGAGGGGAGTCTGGGGATTAAAATAAGAATTTCTTCTTATGCTCTTTGATATACCATGAATTATTTGCCTTGGGCACTTTGCAACACATTAGACATCAATGAGCATCTCTTGCATGTTAAGCATGCAGTCTACCCCTGGCCTAAATCCCCAAAGACAGGATTCAGGGCTTTGTGAATCCTTGGTCTGATCTGGTGGTATTGTTTTTATGCTCTTAAAATGTCCATGACAAGGTACCCTAAAACTGAACTGACATCTTTATCATTTTGGTTTGGTTGGGTTGGGTTGGGTTGGGTTTGGTTTGGTTTGATTGGGCCGGGTTGGGTTTGCTTTGCTTTGCTTTGGTTTTGTTTCAAGAGCCTTGGGGATGCCCATGAGATGCTGCTCTGTAAACCAGACAATTTATGGCCTGTTAGCTGCACGGACTTAGTCTCAGCACATTATTCTGCGTTCACTACCCCAGTAAAGGTGAAGCATCACTGTGGGAAGCATGGGAACCACTGACATGTCCTTTTTCCACAGGAGCTAACTAAGCACTGTGCACAGTGCAGAGCAGAGGAATATTTCTCAGAAAGCTCAGGCAGAGGCAAGATATATAGGAGAACACTAGAAGAATCTTTCAGGTATAAAAGGAAGTTTTTGTGTGTTTATGGATGGATGACAGTGTTTCCCCTAAGAAACCATCACTGTCAGAATAGCTCCTCAGTTTTATGCTTCTCTCCATGCTTCTCAGTTGGAAGATCACCATCCATGTGAGTGATGTGCATTTGCAACACGACCAGCAGCCTTGACAGTGACAGGAAAGAAGCTGGACACCATCGTTGTGTTCATGCACAAAGCAATTTTAGTCAGGGAGGAGACAGCAAAAGAGACTGGCTGCAGTCATGTGATCACACTCAGTTTCATTTTAAATCATCCTAAAATGCATTTGTGCTGACCTGTTCCTTGGGAGACAGAAAAAAAAATGGAAAGCAGAATTAAAGTATAACATCATTGTATGTGCTTTCTGGTGCTTTTCTCTAGGGATTTTTATTAGTGGAAAACACACGTACTCTGGCAGCCTGAGAGAAGTTGCTGCCATTCCATGTCCCCAGGTCCAACAAGTAGTGAGGCTGAATGTGTATTCCCAGTACACAAGCACACAAAACGCATATACATCACACAAATATGTATATACACCACTGGATTTATAGATCTTAGAGGCACAGAGCACTCACACTGACACTGAGAGCACCTCATCCTACTCTGCTCAGCTCTGTCTGAGCAGGACAGAGGTCCATAAATGGGAATATATATACATATCTGTAAGGTGGAGCCCTGCAGCATCCAATTTTAGGCAGTCCATCCTATAGGTGCCTCCCATTCTCCCCTGTTGCTGCACTTCAGCTGCTGCTACAATCACACATCACTTTCCAAGAGAAGGGTAGGATGCTCTTTTACATAGGACTGCAGAAATTAGTAATTTTTCTGGGTGATTTTCTTCCTTTAGAGCATCACACCTTTGCCACTTACAGCTGGGATAATGCAGTACCCATGCCTGCCTTTCATATGAGTGCCTCTGATGGACAGCAAAGATAAATGAGAGGTACTTCTAAATACTCTCTGAAGCCTCACCCTGAGCACATGCAGAAGCTCAGCATTTCTGAATTTTTACTATCTGACGTAGTATACTGTAGCTTTAAAGTATCCTGAATTTGATCACAGTCAATGCCAGGGGCCACAGGCAACACAAAGAATATCTCAGAGAAGATCTCAGACAAACATCTGCATAATGATACCACTGCTATATTAATGGATTGCTCAGAAGATGGAGTATCCCTTTGATAGATTGGAAGAAACTAACCGAGGAAAGCTATGAACAAATTTCTCTACAAGGAGAGGCATCAGCCTTTACTGGAAACAAGGGTCAATATTGCACTGTTTGAGTCTAAACTTAAAGGTCTGGAATTTATTATTTCTGTTCTCCAAGCAATTGGCGTTTTCACAGGCTTTTTGTTTTCATGTCAGACAAGGAGGCACCAATGCTTGCTACATGAAATGTGACCAAAAATGAACCATGTGGAGGCACCACATGAAGGAAAAAATAAGCAACAAGAGTTAGGTAAGGACCTTTAAATATATTAATGTATGTGAGGTGAATTGCTTGTGCATGAATTGGCACAATAAGGAAAGCCTGACCTATCACAGAGATATTACTGTTGGATAACACATGATACATAGCACTGAGATAACATGTTCATAATGTTCTTATACGATATCCAAAGGGTGAACATCCATGCCAGTTTGACAGAGTACCTCACAGAGAGTTGTTGATTTCTCAAAGGGACCAGCCAGGAGACTGTAAGACATTTCAGTTTTTCCTCTCAGAGCCCAAAGGATTGCAACAGGCATTTCTCACGAGAGCTGTCTCCTGTGTGTTAATGCAAGACTCAGTCCTTTACTCTCTCCTGTACAGCATGAATAAAATATCACAGAGAGACTGTGAGAAATTGAATGTATTTCTATGATAGCAGTGTCCAGGTGACACCCTTGAAAAGAAATGCTTGTTTTACACAGGGCAAAGCCAATCTATGCAATTTACTGCCACAAGCTATTTTTGTGGCCTGCAGTTTAGCAGGGTAACACTTTTACAGGCGTAATAAGAACACCTGCTTTTACATTGCCAGGTAAGAAGAAAGCACAGGAAGGATATTAATACCAACAGAAACAGTAAGGTCTCTGTGACAAGAACCATCTGTTTCTACTTCTCAGGACAATGCCTAGCACAGGATGAACTGATTCCTAGGACACAAGTAACAGATAAAAAAAGTGAAGCCAAATCTATTAAGTATAAACCAACTTTAAGTGTTTAGTGCTAGAGACAATGTATGAGAACATTATCTCACAGTTACATAAAGACTTCTTGCACCTCCCTCTGTAGCATCTGATCTGAGCTACTGTCAGGCAGAGGATATCAGAATACTAATTGCATGAGTCATCATGGAAGTTTTTGTTCTTCTCCTTCATAACAACTCTAGGAATCCTTTGATTATGATAGAAATATTGAAATCACACAAAATTCCATACCACAATATACAGAAGCCAAACTAAAATCAAACTAAAATCCTATTCCCTGCATCCACTCCAACTGAAACAAATTAGGAAAAATTGCAAATAGAGTCTTTTTTCCATGCTAAAATATTTTTGTGGGTTTTTTTCTTAGTGGCTAACCCCCTTATCATTAAGTCCCTTGCAAAGAGTTCTTTTTTCCCCATAAAACCACAGAGTTAACATGATTTTGTGATTTTGTTCGTCTTTCTGTCATTTCCCTTTTTCTACATGTCACTCTCTCAGCCTGGCCTTTTAAAACTCTAAGCTCTTCATCTTAAATACTATAGATCTGGTAATGAAACATCTGAGGTAGTAAGTGTACAGGTGACATGCAGCACCATTCAGGTTCGCTATCTGATGTCCTGACTCTTATTTGCCTCCAACTGATCTTCCTCATTCAGGACTGAGCAGTCTTTCAGTTAGAGAGTTCATAGAATCATAGAATTGGCTGGGTTGGAAGGGACCTCAGAGATCATCAAGTCCAACCCTTGATCCACTACCGTTGCGGTTGCCAGCCCATGGCACTGAGTGCCACATCCAGTCTCTTTTTAAATATCTCCAGGAACGGAGAATCCACTACTTCCCTGGGCAGCCCATTCCGATGCTTGATCACCCTCTCCGTAAAGAGTTCATATGAACAAAACTAATACAGCACAATCTACACTTATCAGGATAGGCATATACTGTGTTTACAGAGTTCACAGCAGAATGAGTGTCTGTTCTGAGAATCCTTGAACACATGTTGAAAATACTAACAATACCTATCGAGTAGAGAAGTAATACCCAGGCAGAAGCGAGTGACCCATACTCACAGAGGAACAAGATAATATTCAGCCCCGTGATGACCTTGCACTAGTGCTGTGATTTGTTCTTCCTTCTTATCCTTCATTGTATTTTCAGATCCCCATTTCCTCACATAGTTTTTCTCCTGACAGGCTACTTGTACCTCACCAGTGCACTGCTCAGTACTTCTTTGATCTGCATTTCTCTTGGGGAACCTACAGAGCATGCATTTTGTGCTTAGTTCTCCCTGTCGTTTCAATTTACATTGTTAAAGCAGCCATAAACCACTTTACCCAATGCACCTTGTGCAGGTTTGCCAAACAAATACTTCTAAGCACTCGCCTGGTGCAAGTTTTGCCCCCCTGGTCAGGAATCACCTCGAAGCTTCATAAATACAGAGTTCAACGAGTGCAAAAGCATCGTGAGCCATTCGCATGGCAGCTCGTGTGGGCTGCATTACTACTTGACCTGTCCTTCCTAAAATTTACTCATTTCCAGTGCTTTGCACGCCGCAGGACACAAAGTTGGATGAAGGCCAAAGAGAATATGGGAGGGAGAGAACACTAATCCTGAAGTTATTTTCACCTAAACGAAAAGAAGCGTTTGCACAGCTTAGAGCTGAGCCATGGAAATGTTTTGGTTGTCTCATAGCTCACAGGCACTCTCTCTCAGATTACTTTGGTAGAGAGTCCCCTGACAAGCATGGTTTGGTCTCCACCTCCACACAGAACAACCGTACTCCGCTGCGCTTTAACCGGACACAATTCCAGGGCGAGAAGCTCTGGGCTTTTAGGCTTTTTTCATCCTCTGGGGAGGTGAAGGCAATTTGGAAGCGCGGGTTGCTGAAGAAACAAGAGTCCCCTCCAGCACCGCCTCCTTTGGGGGCCCGACCCAGGGGCTGGCAGTGCGGAGGGGCCACGCCAGGGGGAGACACAGAGCGACAACAACAAGCGCTCTGCCGGCCGCCGCCGCTTCCCGGCGCTGATTGGTGGAGCCGGCGGCCCGCAGATCCCAGCGGCGCCTGGCGATTGGTCCGCAGGTGCGGCGGGGCGGGGAGGAGCGGAGTGACAAAAGGTATATATAGAGGAATCGGAGCCGGCGGAGCGCAAGCATTCAGGGAGCGGGCACGGCGGGCGCGTTGCTGGCGGTGTCCGGGCGTGGGCGGGCGGTGTAGGCGGTGGCGGCCGGGGACGCGTGCGTACCTCCGCCTGTAGAGACAGCTGCGCTTTCTCCCCCGGCAGCAGCAGCCGCCGCTGTCGCCGTCGTTCCGGGTGTCCGTGGCAGCGGCGACGCTGGCTGTCCCCAGCCATGCTGTGCTATGTGACCAGGCCGGACGCGGTGGTGATGGAGGTGGAGGTAGAAGCGAAAGCCAACGGGGAGGACTGCCTCAACCAGGTGAGTGGCCCCGCCGCTCCGCGCCCTTTTCCCCGCCGCCCCCGCCACCTTCCCGGGACGCGAAAGTTGGGGGAGTGGGGGGTGCGTAGGGTGGGTGTTGTGTGCGTGAGGGGGGTAACGGTGACCGTTGGTCAGCACAGACCGTTGGTCGGTGCCTGACCCGCCCCCCCCCCCCAGTGCCACCGCTCCGAGAGGATGGGGCGGAGGGTAAAGGAAAAGGGGGGGGGAATGATGAGGCGCGTGGGGCGCCCGCCCCGGCCGTTTTGGGCGGCGGTGTGGCGAGGCAGGGCCGTGCGGCGGCACAACCCTGCGCAGGGGCGTCCGCCGCTGTGGGGGCGGGGATCCGCTGCAGCCTTCCCCCTTCTGGGTTTTCTTCCTCCCCCCCCCCCCCCCCCCCCCTTTTTTTTTTTATTTATTTTTATTTTTCGCACTCTATGTTGGATGCAGATTGCTGAAACACCACCACCACCCGTCGCCTTGGCCTCTTTTTACCTTTTCCCTTATATTGCGTGTGAGAAAGGCAGGCGGGGGAGCCTGAGGAAGGCCTCAGCCTCATCCCTGCAGCTTTCTCTAACTGTCCCTAAGGTGGCGGGCACGAGTGGGATTCACCTCGCCGGGGTGACGCTACCCGGGCGGTACCTAGATGCTTCTCTTGGCCTGATGGGGCTGTGCAGGCTGAAGCAGGCTGAAGCTGTCGGTCAGATCCTGTCGCCCTTTCGTCGCCACCGCCTCGATGCGGCGGCTGCCGTGAGGTTGCTGGAGAGAACCAGACGTGTAGTTGTCCGGTCTGTTGGTGGCACCTAAATGGAACTTGAGGGCTGTACTTTTTTCTCCTTCTTGCCTAGAAAGCGCTATTGGCTGTCATGTTGAATAATAGATACTTTCCTCACTCGGAAATCAACTTGATCCTCTTAACTGCCTATGTTGCAGGTGAGGAGGGGGGGAGGAATTCGCTCATGGAAGTCCATGTGCTTTTCAGCTAGTGGAGAAAGTCCCAGTTTATCCTCAGTATTTGTCTACGTGTTGTTGCTGCACATAACTTAAAATCAAAGTAATTAAGTCTTCTTTTAGGTAAAGGTACTTAAAGAAAGATTTAATTTTTGTGTTTTAAAGTGAGCAGTCTGAAACAATACTTGATTCAAGTGGTATTTTGCATTATGCTGTAGGCTCGTAATAAAGAACCTCCTTCTTTCAGGTTTGCAGGAGATTGGGAATTATAGAAGTTGATTATTTTGGACTGCAGTTCACTGGCAGCAAAGGGGAGAATCTGTGGCTGAATCTGAGGAACAGGATCTCCCAGCAGATTGATGGTTTAGCCCCTTATCGATTGAAATTAAGAGTCAAGTTTTTTGTAGAGCCACATCTTATCTTACAAGAACAGACAAGGTAAGGTAAAGGTGATTGTAAGTATTTTCATTTTGTTTTCAATTTCTGTAGCTTATAAAAGTGATTATACACTGGTTTTATTTCTTCCATCTTCTGGTAATCCTAGCTTGACTTTTTTGTGTAGCTTTAAAACCCTAACCCTAATGTTGTTTAAGTATGTATTACCTATTTTGGGGAAAAAAAAAAAAAAAAGGAATGAAACTGGTAGTATTGTAAGCATTGTGTAGCTACTGAGTAGAGGTAAGTCTTTTAGCACTTAGGGCTGGAAGTAAAAGAAACTAAAGCTACCAGTAGAAAATTATTTACATAGTATTTGTATACCCGATAGTAACCCCTGTTCAGTGGTGTTACTTTAGGTCATTCTAAAACACTGGTACAGAAAGACAGGAAAGGATTCCTCCCACAGAGCGAAAAAAATTGCTGAATTCTTTTTTGTCTGGTATTATGTTACAGTAAATTTCAAATAGCTACAGGCCCCTTGAGGCTACAAAAGCAACAGCTGTTTCGCCTCTTGTCTGGCCAGGCCTCTTAACTAAATTGTTTCAATGTTACCCAATCCTACCAATTATGCTTCTAAGATTAGCAGTGAACGTTTGCTTTTTCTCTTTGCGTTTGGTTGCCACATGCGTTTCAACTGAGTTATCTTTAAAGAAAGATGGGCACGAGTACTTAATGCTGACCTTTCAGCTAATTTTTCCTGTTAGTTTTAGATAGTACAGTTAATACAAATAGGGCAGATTAAAAACAAGTGTCTATATGACAAAGCTGAAATACATCTTCACTACTCACATTAATTGGTACTTTCAGAATTAAGACTATGGCTACAACATGGTATTCTGCACAGAATATTTGTCTAAAGAAGCTGGTCAGGGGATGACAGCATGGGTTTGTGTTTATTTCATTGGAAAAGGTTTTGAGTTAGGTGCATGTATATGTATGGTTGGGGGTTTTTTAAGTAATGTGCCAGGAGAGGCTATTGATGAGCTTGTCGGTCAGGTTGGAGTTTTCAGAATGCTATGGAGTTAGAGCATAGTTCTGTATAAAAGCTTTGATTAGGCAAATGCATTCTGCCTAAATTCCAGTGTTGATGTACTATACTTTGGTAAAATAAATTTACTATTCATGACATGACTTTGGGCTTTTTTTGAGTATTGTCTTTAAAGAAACATGTCTTATTTAAATACACTTAAGAAAATGTGTAAAAGCAAATAATGAAGGATTTTTATGTAGAACAAAAGGAGCAACCTGATGAGGTACCTGAACATGTTGAATGTGTCTCCACATACAGACCGAACAAGGGTTAAATCTGAGGAAACTCAAAGATGATATGATTGGCCCTTTTCTGCTATACTGGAGTATTTGTTCAACTTCATAAGGTTTTTGTGCACACCTGTATTCCTGCCTCCCAGCACTGTCAGTGCAAGTTAATAGAGATCTTGAACTGATGAAACATACCTTAAGGGCCTAAAAGACAGATGTGTAGCTAGAATGTACCAGACCTTGTATGCCTAAATCAAAGCACAAGAACTTCTCCACTATAAAGGTGACTAAAAGGTTGTTGATGTGACAAGCTATTTTAAAGTAAGAATTAACTGTTCTAAAACTTAACATATTCAACAAAGAACTTGAAAATTATTGAGGCACAGTCAGTAGAAGAGGTCATTATAATTCTTCTCTGGAAATTGCTTATTTTCCAGAGCTACAATGAAACTAGTATTTAGTGTCACTCTCTTGAAAGCATGAGTAGTCCTGAGGCTCAGCTAAGGTGTTTAGCTTGAATCATAGAATCATAGAATTGGCTGGGTTGGAAGAGACCTCAGAGATCATCAAGTCCAACCCTTGATCCACCATTGCGGTTACCAGACCATGGCACTGAGTGCCACATCCAATCTCTTTTTAAGTATCTCCAGGGATGGAGAATCCACCACTTCCCTGGGCAGCCCATTCCAATGTCTGATCGCCCTCTCCGTAAAGAAATTCTTTCTAATGTCCAACCTAAACTTCCCCTGGCACAACTTAAGACCGTGCCCTCTTGTCTTGTTGAAAGTCATCTGGCAAAAGAGACCAACCCCCCCTGGCTACACCCTCCTTTCAGGGAGTTGTAGGGAGCGATGAGGTCTCCCCTGAGCCGCCTCTTCTTTTGGCTGAACAGCCCCAGCTCCCTCAGCCTCTCCTCATAGGGTCTGTGCTTGAGTCCCTTCACCAGCCTGGTTGCCCTCCTTTGGACCTGCTCCAGGACCTCGATATCCTTCCTGAACTGAGGGGCCCAGAACTGGACACAGTACTCAAGGTGTGGCCTCACCAGTGCTGAGTAAAGGGGCAGAATCCCTTCCCTGGACCTGCTGGCCACGCTGTTCCTGATCCAGGCCAGGATGCCATTGGCCTTCTTGGCCACCTGGGCACACTGCTGGCTCATGTTCAGCTTCCTGTCAATCCAGACTCCCAGGTCTCTTTCTGCCTGGCTGCTCTCAGCCTGGCTTTCTGTCCCCAGCCTGTAGCGCTGCATGGGGTTGTTGTGGCCAAAGTGCAGGACCTGGCACTTGGCCTTGTTGAACCTCATCCTGTTGGAATCAGCCCAACTCTCCAGTAAATACTGGGTGTTTTTAGTGTTCTTGCTAAAAACAAATACAAGTTGTAAAATAATTGTGAAGAGCTGCCTTTTAGCTTTATATTCCCAGAAGTCTACCTGAAGCAGACCTAGAATTCTGTAAGTGCCCATGGTTAATGTGTATTTCTGTGGTGTTGACACTGAGTTTCAGTAGTTATCTTTTTTTTTCTTTTTGGATCTAATGGAGGATTTACCAATGCACCTACCTGTGCATTCATACTTGGTTTGCATGTAAACATCAGTGGTATCAAGGAGGAGACAAACTTGTCAAACTCGTCTCTGAACTTTAAATCAATAGGTCCAGTAGAGAACAGAATCACTTAGCAGTACAGCTGACACCTTGTAAGTCTTTACCCTGTACTTGCAAAGTTCATGTGTTTGTTCTTCAACAAAGAAATTGTGACGGGGATATCCTTGGTTTCTTTCAGCCGATGTCTGCAACTGATCCATAGTATGTTTCTGGCAGAGCTGTTGAGTTCTGCTCCCATGTATGAGGAAAAACAAGGAAGTCTCCCATCTTTCACTTGCTGTTTGTGTCTTTGTGGCAATTGAATACTCAGGTTTCTACATGATGTGTGAAAAGCTGATCTGGCACCTCAATATCAACCTCTGCTATCTTTATTCGTGTGCAATCCAGTGGAAGATCACAACCTTATGCATTTTACTCATTTTATGCTAGGGACCTCCTTGCTACCGAGAATAAGGGCAGAGCAGGTTATCCACTATGGCCTCAAACCACTTTGCTGGGTCCTTTGTGAAAGGTAGAATTGCATGGGAAAGAAAACCTTACTACGTTTTCCTTCTGCAGCATTAAAAGTTCTCTATTTCTATTGTTCTTTGGATCGCAATGTCTACTTTTTTGACTGCCTGGTACTGATTTTCACCACAGGATTTTGTAGTTTAGCATTGTTTTCAGTGGAATGAAAATGCTTCAGTAGAAGAATGCTATTCAGATTTAATCAGCTGCTGTCAACCGGTTTTACAAACAAGTCTGAAATGTGAACGGTGTGCTTGTTTAGAATTGGAATAACTGTATGGCTTCTTTGAATGGAAAACCACATTGGCTTGAAAAGGACTGCTGTCTTTTTGCTTAAAAATACACGTGATGGGCCAAGATCTAGATGGTATGCTCTGGTTTATGTCATGTTCGTGTTTACTGTTTGCTGGTTTACTTGCTAGGTAATGCAACAGTTAGTAAAAACAGTAGAAAGTAGGGGACTTGTCAGAGTGATTTATGGCTGCTTTTTGTTTCGAATGTTATTAAACACTGAATCACAGTGAGGAGCTGGCTCATTGAGCAATTGTTACACATCACTTCTCGGGATTTTCAGGAGACTCTTGGCCTGGGGGAGGGAAAGGGCTGGCAGGGATGCCGACAGGCCGGGGGAGCCACCCTGGCTTGCGGGGTGCGGCCCTAGGCCTCGCCTCCGCCCCCAGGCTGCGCGGCACCCCGGCGGGGAGCGCTGCGGGTAACTGCCGGTCACTGACCGCCGGTAACCCCGGGAGCTCCGCTCCTGATTGGCCTGTGCACCTCTGTCTCGGGGAATAACGTATTTATTTCTTCTCGGGCGAAGAGCTCGCCATGTGAAACGTGCAGCAGGAGTCTAGACTTGAGTCCACTTGAAAAATAGGTGCTTGCCGAGCCGCACACGAGTAAACCTCTGCCAGACGGTCGTCTGAGAGAACAATGGTTTTTAAGTCTGGCAGGATAAAATCACAATGTTGCTGTGACAGAAGTAGAAATAACTTTAAAGTGAATAACGTTTTAAGCAATGTAAAACTGATCAGCTTTACTTCGGAATGGGCAGTTATTTGTCGTCTTTAACATCACTGAAAATCAAATACTCGTATGTGAGCCATGACAATTTAAAATTACATCAGATTCTTGTTAAATGGCTTGTTATAGTAGCACAGTCTCATGAAATGGTCAGAGCTGTATAATGCCAGCCTTGACATGGGTGTTTATTGTTTGGGAAGCTGAAATTTGTGTGAATATTCCTAGCATTTGAATTATATTTACAAAATACATGGTTTTTGCAGTGTTACTGAGTTGCTGATAAATTAATTATAGCTAAGAATTGGCTTGGAAAATATTTTGAGCAGTTTCTGCCTATGTGCAGGTAGAAAGTAAGAAAAACATTCTCTTATAGTATTGACCAGCCCAGTGCAGCAGTGTCATTGGTATTTGTTACAAAGCAATAAATGTCTGTTTCAACAGACATCAGGGCGAGTTCAGTGCATCTTCTTGTCTAACCCTAAATCAGGGTTAAATTGCACTTTTTAACCTTTCACCCACATTGCTGAGAGCAAACAAGAACGCATACTGAGGAGCATAACTGATGGCTTTGCTTTTTCATATGGAGAGTGGCCGTATATCTGCTTTTAAAAACAGTTGCATTCTATGGATTTTGAGTTATTTCTCAATATATTTTTTAAGGAGAACAGTTATGCCTTTTAATTTTAATTCCATTAGGCTGCAGAGTTGTAAATTTGCTTCACAGTAGGAAAGCCTTACCTTTGGTAAGGTATGTCATACCCTAGAGAACAGCTAGTTCCTTGAGAGTTCCTTGCCAGTAGTCTGGCAAGAGAATAGGTTCTTTTGGCTGTATTTCTAGTTTAGGAATCAGTAATCATATACAGATACTTTTATTGATAAAGGATTGGAGTTTGTCACTTTCCACTGGCAGCTAAATTAGAGCCTAAAACTTATAATCTGTTTAGATTTCTATTTTGCACTGTTTTTCTTTCCTTGGTCAAAGCAGTAGAAACAAAGTTTTCAGTGCAGAACTTTCAATCCTGATGCATGTAATTGTCTTGGATGATTGAAGAAAGAGATCAATACTCTACACTTCATAGCACTTACTTTGTGTGACTGTTGTTGACAATTAAGGTTGCAAGTCTTTTGCTTCTTGTAGGAATTTCACTGTAGTGAAAACATTACATCCTTTTCTGGTAGTGGTGTTCAGAAGTCAGCCTGTGTGAATCACTTGAGAGTGAGGCAAAAAGCAATTGATGTGATATCTAAGTTTGTGATTTGGTAGTTGGGTTTTTTTTGTGAAGTAGGCCAACTACTCAAATCTCCTTAAAACATCTCTACAATATTTGTATGAAATTACTGATGTGCAGCTAAAAATACAGTAATCACACTGTACATTTTATTTTAGTGTTTTAATATGCATTGCATTCATTACTTGTCAAATTTCCAACAGGAAATACTAGTGTGTCATGGGTAACTTAAGTAGTGAATGATTCAGAAACAAGCAAAACAAGTTAGTTTCTTTTATGTTGATTAAACTAAGATTTTACCAGCAGTGTTGGAAACTTAGCTTTTAGAGGTCTTCAGTTACAAACAGTTTAAGTTTTGGGCTTTAAAGCAGCTCATTGTTTTACAAATTTATGCCTTATTCCATTAGGCATAAAATACGAACACTGAATTCTTTGAAAAACTGAGTACTCTTTTGCTATGCAAGCTGAGTAACTTTAGAAGAGGGGAAAAGCTTTAACAATTTTTTCATTGTAATGAGATTTCTAAAGAGAGGAGCAAGTGTGGATTAAGTTATATTAGGTCACAGGCTAATTTACAAAACCTTGCATACTTTCTGGTAACTAATAGAATCTGTAAGATGACCAATTTTGCTACAATATAGTCCTTTTGACTTTGCAGAATTAGATAAGGAGCTACCTCCTACTGCTTTAGTTTTGCTTGACTGTATTCAGCAATAAAAATGTTCTGTTCAAGGATCTGAAACTTGTTGTGTAAAAAAACCAACCAAACAAACTTTATAATCAATCAGACTGGTGTCATGTTTTCAACCTTGAAGGGGAAGGATTTTGCAGTGGATATTCATGTGACATTGGAGAATCTCAGTCTTAAAGACTGGATGAGCAAACTAAAATCTGCACCAATTAGACTGACTTTTGCAGATATATAACATGCTTTTGTCCTTCAGTCTTAAAATTTTATTCCTCAAGCACACTAAGGGATTCATAAGGAGAAAAAAGAGTGATTTTGCTACTCGAACCTGGGTTCAGGGTAGCTGCTGTAGCAGATCAGTATGAAGTAATTCACTGTCTTTAAAGAACCAATTTCACTGGCAGACCTTATGTTAACTTGGTTCTGTCCCATTATGGATACAGTTTAGGTAATGGGCTGGGACCATAAATACAAACAAGGAATAATCTGTTCATGGTGGAGACTTCAACCAGAAGTTCTCATCCTCTTGCCACCTAAACTTGTATCCTGATTACAGATAATACTTTCCATCAGGCCATCATTTGAACTGTTAAGGTGTAGATTGATTGTCTGGACATGAATGATGCAATTAAGCAGTTGTCACCACTGCAATGAAGCTCTATCATGCCTCAAACTGCCTGTAAAATGAGGTGCTGGAGGTGAGAGTTGCTGCATGAAATGGATTGTAAGGCAACTAATGAAATAATACCTATTTTTTCATCAGTGCAGAAGTTCTGGATGCAAGGCCTCCATGGGCCTTTATTTTCTTAGATGCAGTGTTTACCATGGTAGAGCTCAAAATGAAAACAGATTTTTCAAGTTATGTAATTACTTATAGTAGCCTTATTTGCCCAATAGTGCATGGAAATTGTGGAATGCTACAACAGGATATATGTGAGATACTATCCAAAATTGCTGTTGGACGAAAAGTTAATCACTAGGGTCTTGAACTTGAGTGATGAGTGATTCAATATAGCTTTTTAAAGAAAAGATTACACCTAGTTTTAAGAAAAAATGTAAATGTTCCATTATTGAGGAAGCTAAGGCATATCCTGGTGGGTACTGGGTTTCATTTATTGAAAGATTTTTTTCAGTAATATGTGGCTACTTCTGCATCTGGTATCCATAAATATGTTGTCTTAAGAACAATGGTGAGAAGGTTTTCTTATCTTCTATGATGAAAGATTAAATTAATTTATAGAAGTTAAGGTAGAGTAGAGGCATTATCAGATGCTGTTAGTCCTGGCATAATTAACTGACCTATTAGGCAATTAAAGGCAGCTTTGTGTTTTCCAGCTAGTTGTCAAACCTGCCTTGATCCCAAATGGAACAGCTAGTATGACAAATATGCTTACATAGTAATTGATTTTATTCCATGATGCCTTTTCAGATGTTTGAACTTATTCTACTAATCACGCCACTGGCAAAAGTGTCATCTTTCCTTTGTTGTGGCAGAGGCATTCAAATATGGGTAGAGAAAATATGGCCTCTCCTGGTGCATGATAGATGTGTGTGTGCTGTTTTGGGCCGCTCTTCCCAAATTTGTTTTTGTGCAATGCAGAATAATTTGCGAATTCCAATTAAATTTAAACATAGGAAACTAACCCAAATATATCGTTGATATTTTACTCACTAAAGTGGAATTACTAAGTATCCTTAAAAGTTAAAGCAGTTCCTATTCTTAAGAACATAATGAAGTGTTCATTTCCTTTAGTAATGCTTTTGGACACTGTCTTCAGTTGTAGACTCATTTCTTTACTCTCTTCCAGACTTTCTCTACTTGGTACATTCATTGCAAATTCTTGATTATCAGACTAATGGTTACCAAACATATTTGAAGGGTTATTTGATACATATCTTGATTAACATATTGTGTAAGCAAACATTTCTTATTCTATTGCAGGCATATGTTTTTCTTGCATATAAAAGAAGATCTCCTTGCTGGTAATCTTCAGTGTTCTTCAGAGCATGCAATTGAACTTAGTGCATTGTTGGCACAGATGAAGTTCGGAGATTATAACCAGAACACAGCCAAGTACAATTATGAAGAGCTGTGTGCAAAAGAGCTCACCACTACCATTTTGGAGAGGTAAAAATAACACAATGATATAACCTTCTTTTTTTGGAGACCAAAAGCATAAGATCTATGATCTAAAATGCTGATGCTATACTATGTATTATGTTATTTTTTAAGAAGTATGTAGTTTTGGAGATGAAAAACCAGCCTATTTTAACTAATACTTTGATTTGTGTTCTTTTAAGCTAAAATTAGTTTAATTAGTTTAAGCTAAATAATGAGTTGGGTGGGTTTTTGTGATAAGTAAAAGCTGTTGAACTCTAATACTTGGGGAAATACAGGTATCTAATGACTTGGAACAGGGTAATCAACTTGCAAATATGTCTTAGACCTACAGTTGTGAAAGCAAGTAACAAGAATTTAGCTTGGTGACCTTACACTAGGAATAGGATTCCCAAAGCTCTTTCATAGCTCAGTTCCTGAATGATGAAGTTTGTGTCATGTTTTTCTGTAGATTTTTTTTTTTTAGTTGTGAACTGGTTTGGGCCAGGACAGTTGTTCAGAGAAATACATTAGGAGGGGGATCTTACTTGAAAAGCCTTGATTATGTATTGCTTTTTAATTTCTAAGCAAATGCACAGTATTGTCTCCTGACCACTTTCAATGTTTTCATAATTCTCAGTTCTTTCCAGTCAGAAACACTTAATAATCTGTTGAAGTAGGTCATCTAAAAATCCATGTTAAAACAAGATTCTGACAGTAATGGCAGACACTTGAGTTATTTCACCTGATCTTAATCTTTTTTATCAACAGCATTATTGCAAAGCACAAGGAGCTAGAAGGTTTAAGTCAAGCATCAGGTGAATACCAGGTTCTACAGATTGTTACAACACTGGAGAACTATGGAGTGGAGTGGCACTCGGTGAGAGATAGTGAGGGGCAAAAACTCCTTATTGGTGTTGGACCTGAAGGCATATCTATCTGTAAAGATGACTTGAGTCCTATCAACAGGTATGTATTTTGTAGAACCATTTTCATCTTCCATTTTTTAGAAGTGCTTGAGTATGCCTCTAGTTTTTACATAAATACACAGAATTAATCCATGAATTACTAAAAGGGACTATTGGAATGTAGGGTTGGAGGACACTCACTACTTGTTTATAATCAAGATGACAACTGCTTTTAATACTCGTGACTTTTATACATTTTTGGAAGCATCTTCAGCATTAGACAATAATCAGAGATTAGAGGTATCTTCTAATAAAAATGCACTATAGTAGATGTGGGAAATGCTCTTATCCTAAAAAGCAAATAACCTTTCTCTCTTTATATATTTGCAGGATTGCATATCCTGTTGTTCAAATGGCAACTCAGTCTGGGAAGAATGTGTATCTGACTGTTACCAAGGAGTCTGGTAATAGTGTAGTTCTCTTGTTTAAGATGATCAGTACAAGGGCAGCAAGTGGACTCTACAGAGCAATTACAGAGACGCATGCATTTTACAGGTCAGTATTGCCATTGGAGCCAACTGCTGCTGCTCTTCTCCACAGTACTTGAATTTAAGTGCTTAAGCAATCATCAGTCTGACTGCACTTTAGAAATTCTCTGCTAAATGTTACTGTCTTTGCAGCCTCTACTTTCCTCTTAAGTCCAGAAGCTGAACAGGTTTTTGCTGCTTTCCATTTTGTGGGGTGGGAGTATAACACAAGTAAGCAAAATTTTTCAAATCTACCACTATGAATAACAGCGCCTTAAAATATAAATTTACTGTGGTTTTTGATACATCATGAACAATACATAGATTGTTTTTGTCCCTCTGTAACATAGAATGAGAGAGCTAAGGAGAAGAAAGATTGTCAGTGTGTAAGTGTAACTCGTAAGCACACTTACTACTTTCTCCTTTATTTGGCTCTTCCAGTTGATAGAACTTATCTTTATGCCACTTTCCCATCCCATCCCATCCATTTATATCTTCCTATGATTCCTTTGTCCTTGCTCACCTTCCCAGAATTTTGTTTCATAGAACCATGGAATTGTTTAAGTTGGAAGGCACCTTAAATACCATCTAGTTCCAACCCTGTGCATGGGCAGGGACACCTACTACTAGATTGGGTTGCTCCAAGCCCCATCCAACCTGGCCTTGAACACTTCCAGGCAGGGGGCATTCACAGCTTCCCTGGCAACCTGTGCCAGCATCTCATGACTCTCAGAGGAAAGAATTTTTTCCTATGTCTAAATCTCCCTAATTCAAGTCTAATCTCCCCTCTTCAAGTCTGAAACCATTTCCCCTTGTCCTCTTGCTACACACCTGTGCAAGAAGCCCTACGTGCAGGCAGTGAGCCATTGTTATTGTCCATTGTGGTGGGGTGCTATATACTCATTTTCAAGGGCTGATTTTTTTTTTTCCAACCCCTTTAATTCCTATTATGAGGTCAAACACTCAGTATAGCTGTAAAAGACAGTAGTGTTTTTTTCTAATGTGAATACCACATACTAGTTTCAATTACTTTATACGAAAAGAATTGGACCTAAGGAATCAGATACATACACTAGGCAGGGGCCTGTCCAGCTTCTCAAATGAGAATTTTAATAGTTACAGCAATTAACATCAACTAGTTGCCTTTCAAAGCACTGCAGCTAATCAGCTCCTCACCACTGCTTGTTTTGTGAGCCTGATGTGAAGCATGTCTTGATATGCTCTGTAATTATATGCTGTTTTGCACTCTTCATACTTTTTCCAGGAAATGAAAGCATTAAGTATCTTAGTCTAAATTTTTTGATCTTTGTCTCTGCTTGTAACTTCTGTCCTTTGCAGTTTCTGATTTTAATCTCAGCAAAATTATGGCATTTGGCCATAAGCTTACGTCTTGGACCTAAGGCCTGGTAAAGCTGCAGTCCTTGTGTTCTGTCTTTGTTTTCTTTCCCACATTGTCTCAGGAAGTGATCTATCTTAACAGGTTTCTGCAGGTTTAATTCTGCTGCTGAAATAATGGGACAAGCATGATTAGGGTAGCTGAAGTACTCAGTGGCAAGTAAAAAGGGTTTAATTCTCCACACTGGTTCACACTGGTTAGCACTCAGATCATACAATATATGAAGTGCTGAGAAGAAATTTGGTTAAAATGCTGTGCTAGAAATTTTTACAAGTATGTATAAAGAGGTGTTTTGCCAAAACCTAACAATTAGAATTCTTTATTGCAGTGTTTGGAAATTACCAAAAGAGATAAATTGTAAGTTGTAAAGAGGTGTTGTCAAGCTAAACGGTGGGTTGAGCAAGCATTGGCTGTTTATATTAGCATAATGCCTTAAGTCTCTTGCATGGGCTCTTAACCAGACTTTTCACATTTTTAAAGATGTAAAATGTCACTTTCCCATTTTCCACTTTTCAAAGTAGAGTTTTCATGCAAAAAAGTCAAGAGCTTAGACTGAACAGACTGCTGTATTTGCTCTAATATCAGAACTGTTACTTCAACTTTCAGAACATATTATTGTAGGGATAGATAACCAAATTTCTGTTTGTCCTCTTGCTTTGTAGATGTGACACTGTCACCAGTGCAGTAATGATGCAGTACAGTCGAGACTTAAAGGGCCACCTTGCATCCCTATTCCTCAATGAAAACATCAATCTTGGTAAAAAGTATGTCTTTGACATTAAAAGAACATCAAAAGAAGTTTATGATCATGCAAGGCGAGCTCTTTATAATGCCGGCATTGTGGATCTTGTTTCAAGAAGTGACCAAACTCCACCAAGCTCCCCCCTTAAGTCTTCAGAAAGTAGCATGAACTGTGACAATTGTGAGGGTCTCAGCTGCCAACAAACAAAAGCACTGCAAGAGAAGTTGCGGAAGCTTAAGGAGTCCATGCTTTGTATGGTGTGTTGTGAAGAAGAAATAAACTCAACCTTTTGTCCCTGTGGCCACACTGTTTGCTGCAAGAACTGTGCTGCCCAATTACAGGTAATTGCAATGCTGGTAAGATACAGATTACCCAGTATAAGGAAGTTACGGTTTTCTGCAAGCCCAGCAGTCATGGATTATTAGTACGTTTACTTGATATCCCAGTAAAACTTTTAAAATTTTGCTTGTGGCAGACTAATTCTAAAGCACATTCTGTTTAGATAATCTGCTTGAAAGTATGTTTTAGCTGTGCTAACTTGCAGTGAGGGTAAGAATTAGCTGCATGTTTTTTATAATACCTTACTCTAAATATGGACATGATGGAAGAGTGGTCTGCTAGTGTGTACGTGGAGGGAAGACTCAAAAAATGAAGTAAACTAACTTCCTGATGTTTTCCTTTCCAGTCGTGTCCTGTGTGCAGATCTCGTGTAGAGCATGTCCAGCATGTGTACTTGCCAACTCACACCAGTCTCCTCAACCTGACTGTGATATGATCTGCGTGTACACTTTAAACTCATCATGTCCTTTTTAAACTGCACTAATACGAAATGTAACCATTGATTGTGAAGAAGGCAATCACTCTGGCACCTATCCATGATCAAGAGAAAAAATACTGCATTTGTTAACATGTATATTATTTGTTCAGAATGTCCAGAATGGTTTGGGACATCTTTTGAGAGCAGAAGTGTAATCAATTCATGTTACTTAAAAGGAGAATGATGCATAAGTTTGTAGCATGGCAGTGTTGCCAAAAAGCAAGGTAATCCTGGAGAAATGTGGTATACACATGTTCATATACCAAGTGAGAGCAACACAGCCTTCTGTTTTACACTCAATAATTTTCAGTACAGTCATTCCATTTATTTTAATACTAAGATTAGCTTTTAAAAATATCAGTTTAGTTTAGGCTCATAGTTTCTGCTTTTAGTAAACTGCTTTAAAGAACTTAAAAAAAAAATGGTTCTTAAATGAAAGTTGCAAGGCCTCATCAAGCAGCTGTGTTTAATTCAGAATTCTCTTAAATAGAAAACAGTTCTGAGAGAATAGCTTTGGAAGGGTAGTTTGTTAATCTGAAGGTGGTGAGGATGGATCAGGAAAGTCTTCTGGTTGCCAGTGTCCTGTGGAAGCACTGTTAAAGGGGCCTCATTCACAGGTCTTGGTGGGCAAAGTACTCCCAGGTTTCCCACATCCAGCTTAGCTGGTGGTCTTGGGAGCTACAGTCATCTGCCCTTGAAGTTGGTTTTAGTTTTGGAGACTGATTTTAAACTATTAAACATGTACCATTAGTTTCTAAAATTAGGGTTGTGTATAATTTTAAATGCTTTCTTCAGTTAACATCTTCATTGAGTAGGTAATTTCCTTCTAATATGTTTTAATCTCAACCCCCCAACTTGGGCATTTTGGGCTCTGGTTTCCCAGTGTATTCTCCAGGGTACAGAGGGAACTAGAGACCATGTTTTGGGTGCAATACTGGCTTAATGAAAGCTAGAAAAGTACACTGTCACTTTACTGAAATTTTCTGACTATACTTTTCATATTGCCTTAATGTAGCAGTAATGTGTGTTTATGCATCTGTTTCTTTGCACAGACATTTTGTCAAAATATTGAAACTCTACTTTTTTATGACACATTAGCATATAAACCTTACTCTAAGAGGGTATTTATTTTTTCACTTTGTAAAGAAAATTTTGTTTCCTCATGAGGCAAGAGCTTTGTCCTATATTGCAGACAGCTTCTGTCTTTTTATATTCAGATTAATAAAGGACTTCAA
This sequence comes from Calypte anna, assembly GCF_003957555.1. Taxonomy (NCBI): domain Eukaryota; kingdom Metazoa; phylum Chordata; class Aves; order Apodiformes; family Trochilidae; genus Calypte; species Calypte anna. The sequence goes on from NC_044245.1 coordinate 62,816,952, forward strand.
AAATCTACTTTGTTATTGATAAGACTTCAGTTTTGTTCTGAAATTAATCTGAGGCATTGCTGAACTGAAAATACAGCATGAAGTATTTTAATGTCCACACTTTTTAATGTTGTGTTTCAAAGGGGAATGCATTTTTCTCAGGTGCCTGCAGATTTCTAGGAAGGGAAGAAAAGTGATGTGCAATTAACCACCTGTGTTCATGCAGTGTACTCTGAAATAGTTGATGTATTCCAACTGTACAGTAGCTGTCAGTGTTACTTCATGAACTATCCTACAGTATATTGCTCCAATCATGGGGTAAATTCCATTTAGGTGAAAAATTAAATGGCAGCTTGAAGAATAGAGATTATAGTTTCAGAAGCCTTGTCTAGGGAATTTCTTAATTACAGATGTGGTGGTATCTTTTTTTCACTGAAGTTATTTATATTTACTAACTTATGACTCTTAACATTCTAGAATAGGTGGTGTTTAGGCACTTCCAGCAGGGTCCTCTGGCTTTCCCCCACCAGTAAGCTGAGGGATGGAAGACAGTGCTGGGATTGGACCAAAGCTCTCTGGAATCCATAGGGCTCTATCCTGATGAATGTGAAGTTTCACATAACTATGGCATTTAAAAATTTTAACAGGTTATTGCAGAGCAGCATGTCCTGTTAAAACACCAGGGACTGAAGCTTGAAGCCCTGGACCTAAAATTGTTTAGGCCACTGCTTGAAACTGCTGATCAGGGAAGGGGAAGGTGACTGGCAGCTGGGCAGCAAATTCTGAATACAAGAGCTGTTTTATCTCTACATCAAATGCACTGGGCACAGGATAACTTAGCCTTTTAAAGTTGATTTCATCTCTCAGTGAGTGGATGCTACTGAAAAAGATAAAAAATCTGAAGAGGAGTTCTGTTGTCCCTATGTGCCATTTACAGGAAGGAACAAGTACACAAGTGTGCCAGTGTATAGCAGTGCTAAAGCCAACCTTGCTTGGTTCCCAAGGTTACTCTGTTCTGTGCTAACAGAATTTAGTAATATCTAATCCATCATCCTATGGCAGCTGGCTGAGGTGGATGGTAAATTAATAGACATTAATACAGCCATCTGAGGTAAAGTATTCAACAAGATCAAGCTGTTAAGGCAAGCATTAACTTCAGGTCCTTCTAACTAAATTGGCTGTGTAATTAGACATCCCTAATAAAAGTAATTGTAGTGGTTAGAACTCCAGTAAAGGTGGCACTTGACAGGTTCCATGGCACAAGTGGAATTGTGACAAAGCCTGTGACTTCTGCCTGGTCTTGAGAAGCCAGACAGAGGGTCAGGCACAGTCAGGGCTGAGGTGCAGTTCTGGCAAGTGTCGGTTGTATTCGACTGCTGGGAGTCTGGTTGTGCTTCAAAAGGAGAGCCTGGGGCACAAGGAGAGGCAAAGGGCTTTTTCCAGGTGGGAGTAGTGGGATTCCAGTGAGTATGGTGAGCAGAACGCTGCTGCCTATTCTGGGAATGGAGCAGCAGATAATCTTTGCTGACTTGCAAATCGCTAAAAGCCTCACTTCTCTTGTGTGCTAAGATCTAATGGGATGCAAAACAATGTAAGAATAACTTCTGTTTGTTCACAGCTTTCCTCAGAAGCATTGTTTCAAATGGAGTGTCACGCCATACTAGGGAAGTTTTGCTTAGCCATCCAAAACTGCTGTGGCATGTGTTGCTCAGTGTTTGTGGTTCTGGTACACTGTTTCTTACAAGAAGCACTGTGTCCAATCCACATGAGCTGCCAAGAGCTGTCAAGGGTGTAAAAGCAACAATAGGAAATCTTGAACTCCACATGCCATGTAGCTATGCTGTAGGAAGAGCCATCTCTTGTTTGCCAAAGTGCTGTTCTTTCTCCTAAGCAGCTTTGTCTGAATGTTATGTGGGAGGGCAGTGGGGAAAAAATAAAATTCAGAAAACCCCAACAAAGCCCAACAGAATAGTTTGTGGGAACAGCTTGGGTCCTATCCTCTTCTTCCTCAGGAGCAGGGGGATTGATCACAAAGCTTCACTGGGTGCCTCACACACCTTATTTTAGTGTCTCTGTGCACACCAGGTACTCATAATGAAGACAGCTTCTATACTGGTATTTGCTACCCAAAGCTAGTGCAACGTGGTGAGAAAAATCAGAGAAAATTCAGTTTTACATGTACCTCCAAAGTTACAGTGCAGTTGGTGTGGCCCTGTTGGGAGTGTGCAATGCCATTTTTAAGGGCTCTAGTCCCAAGTTTCTGCTACAAGTGCTCAAATGGGAAAAGCTCCCCTTCAGAGACATCATGACTTGATGGGCAGCAGCTGGGTAACGGGAGCCCCGTTTGGTTTTTTGGCCCTCCTGATTGTAGAACAGCATTCAAAAGCTGCCATGTGGTGAGAGGGTTGTGAGTTTAAGCTGCAGGACAGATGTTGTTACTTAAAGCAGTTAGGCTTAATTGTTGCTAATAAAAAAGGGAGGGGTTGTAGCAATAACCACACCTGTGCTACTAGGGCTGGAAACTCCCAGACCTTCGCTGGTATGTGGCTGGCTTTTATCCTCCTTTTGATGCATCAAGATCTCTGTTTATGGAGAGAGCTCAACCTCCGAGGGACTACAAAGGCAGGAAGCCAAGGTGTTTCAAGCTACATTCTTAAAAAAGAACAGAAGAACAGCTCTATCCTTCAGTACAGTCACCAGTTCCAAGGTATGTACAAGAGTTGAAACACAAACTATAGAATGAGGGCTTCTGTATTGTGAAATTATTTTATTTTCTTCCCCAAGTGCCATAAAAGCACATAAACAGCAGAACTCATGTATTTAAAGATTTATTTCCTTGCTGTATCAGCACTGTGGTGTTCCAAATGGAATGCCCTTGGGAAAATTCTCATCAGTCAGCCTATGCTATTTCACTTCACAGCAGCACTGCTGGCATGTTGATCAAAGACAGGGGAAGATTACAGCTCAGATTTCCCATATATGGCTTTAAACAACAAACTTTATGTGAAGCGTTAAAATTAAAAATTCACAAATCTTAGCTCCAGTAATGCCTGGTCAAAAATCCTTCTGGAATTCCACCCCTTTGGCCCTGTTTTCAGAGGAAAGTATGCTGTAGTGCCAGGGAAGTTCTTTGGTTGGTCACGTTTGTGCCCTTAGATTCAGCCAGCAGGAGCCTGTTAAAATGAAACAGCAACTAAAAAATGTCTTTAAAAGTAAGAAATCACTAAAATTGGAGGGGGTTGTAAAAAAATACCACCTTTCCATGACTTTCCATGGCAGGGCCTGAATGCAGCTTTGCTGGAAGAAGGATGTGTGGGATATGGTTGGGAAGAGGCAGGATAGGTCCAGACAGGAGACAAGTTGTGCTGGGGCGGGGGAGCAGCTGCCAGGGCAGTAACTCCCTGAGGAAACTCCCAGCAGAGGACGCAGTAACATCCCACATCTTCAAGGGAAACAGCCAACTGGACTTCCTTCTATGGGTGCTAAAACCTATCACAGTTTCAGGGTCTATTTGTTTCCTGCAAAGGGTGTAGTGAGATAGGAGGAGGTGCCAGGAGTAATGCTGAGGAGGGGCTCTCAGAGCCCTAGTTAAAGAATCAGTGGTTGGTGGGAAAAAACTGTTATAACTTTGAAAACTAAGTGGGAATTGTGATTCCTCCTCCTGTGAGAGCTGGATGTGTGAGCTGGATCCAGAAGAATGAATGGGGCTGGTGCTTCGCTTAGGGATGGTGAGCAAGGCCCAGTGTGACCTCCTGCTCCTGCCAGGCAGAGGGGCTTGAGGGGCTAACATTTACAGAACTCACATGTATATCGAGTTCCTGCAAGAAAAAAGTCAAGCAAACAAACCATACCGGCTTTTCCAGAGCTTAACAACAGGTTACTCAATGATTTCTTGCCAACTAAAATGCAGAATCCTTTTCAGCAGGGGGTGAGACACAAGTGAGAAGGGATTCAATCTGCTCCTGAAAGCTGATGACTTTCTCTGAGCACTTTGACCCTCTCATGAGTGACCTGATTTGGCCTATTGACTATTTGCTGATTCTTCCTTATTCCTGAAGACTCTCCTGTTTTCTTACCAGTCATTTCTTGGTGATCCATCACCAAACTCTGAAGCCTCTGCTCAAGGAAAGAATCTGCCTTTCTTTTGCCAATGTCCATCTCTCTCCGATTTGGTGGTTAAATGGGCTTAACCTGATGTGTGTGTGTGTGAAGGTGTTTGCCATCCCTATTTCTATCCAGTAGTTAGTGTCTATCTTCTCTGCTTCTTCAAATCAATGTAGGTAATGATAGATGATAATATGGCTACTTTTTACATAAACAGTCTTGCCAAAGCCAAATCTTCCTTTCTCCTGCCAGAAAGCTGTTTGTCTGAGGAATCCATGCATCTGGCACCAAATTCCAATCATAGCACTGCAACTGAGGGAATTACAGAGACATTGGCAGCTCATTTGAAGAGACAGTATTTGTTTTCCTTGTTTAGAACTATAAATAGTCAATATAGGACTCTCATTCAAATAGTATTGATAATTGAAGTTATCCAGGCACAGACACACATCCAAAATCTCACTGCTGCTCCAAAGCCAGCCCAAATCTTACTTTCTTAGCTGAAATTCCGAAAGGGCAATGCAGAAAGCATTTGCCCAGCAGCAAACTAGCCCTGAAGGTACACTCTGACACACCAGGTGTCTGTGTGTTTGACCTTAGAACTGTTTGCTTATATCGTTGGATGGACTGGAATTTTTTAAACCACCTTTGGCTCTGCTGTTGTTTGAGCAGCTGACTTCCTCCTCCTCTCTCCAAGAGCAACAACATGAAGCAATACCAGTGTCCCAAGAGCACCCTACCTGGACAATGTGCTAACAACACAAGGGTGATTCTTGAAGGGCAGTTGCAGGGCCTTTTTGTTTAGAACATTGAAAGTGGAGCTTTGACACCTTGTCACTGGTCTCTGCTGCTTGATACCCATTTGAACCTCTCCTGCAGCTGAAGATGCAAATGACTGCAGCTCTTCCATTCTCTGGGGAACAATCCCACTGCTTCAGCAGGAGGAAGTGGGGTCTGTGTCTTCCCTAATCCTTTTTAAAAGGGAGAAAAAAGAAAAAAAGAAGTTTGCTCAGTTTCTGCTTTTAAGAGTAGTTGTCAGCCTCTTCTTGGAGGAGGCACTAGAGACTGGTAGGAGTGATAGGTGTGGAAAAACTTTTGGAAGAACAGAGATGTAAATGTATTGCCACAACCAACAGCTGTTGCCCAAAAGGCTGTGATCTTGGGTAGGTGCCCAAGTGCTGTCATTTTCCCTGCAAGTCCTGTTCCTATCAGAAGGATTTCCCTCAAAATGAACTGCTATGTCCCGCCAGCCAAGGTCACTACTACAAAAAAATGTTTTGTCTAAGTGGCAGGGAGCTCTGTAGCAATGGAGAGAGGCAGAATAATACCAGAAACAGAACACGGACTAATTAATGTAAAAGAGCGGCATAGCTGTAACTCATACTGAAAACCATGTCTTTGAGCTAGAGGGGAACATGATTGTGAAAAGAGGAACCAAAAAGGGTAAGTAACAAGTGATAGGAAGATAAAGAGGCAGCTCCCCAACTATTAAATATATTGCTGTGGCTTTTAATAATAAATTACATTATGTCATAAGTTTCTTCTCCCACTCTTCAGTATGCAAATGTTACATTAACAACTTCAGGCTGCCAGAGCCTTTTTTATCTAATACCAGTCACAGCCACAGAGAAACAACATTTCTTTAGTGGTGCAGAATCAACCATCACAGCTAATCTTCCTATTGTCTCCCTGGAATTTCTTCTAAAGACTCAAGGTGTTTACAATTGCACTGGGACAATTTTTCACTGGTGACAATTTTTGCCCAGCCTGTTTGTGAAAGGGATACAGCACTATTGTGTGAAACAGCCTGAAGCTTCACTACCACCTTAGTGGATACCTACCAAGAAATATTATCTATGTGCAAGATGATATTTCAGTCTTTTAGGAATTTCACCCTATTCCCCCACAGGTCTGCAAACTTCCCTTTCTATGTCCTGTGCAGCCCTACCAAACTACAATTCTTTTAAGTAAGGTTAATTTTAATGTGAAAATTTAGTTTGTTATGGTATTTTATTCTAATAACATGTATGTATTTAATGGAAAACAAAACAAAACAAAACCAAAAAACCAAACACCTATATATCTTAGTGAAAGGATACGTTTTGTAGCTCTTGCCATCTTATAAAAACTGTCGTAAGAATGACATCGTTTTGCGTACCCTCAAACAAACTTAGACATTCACTCAGTCACACATATTTTTTGCTTCTGTGCAAATATGAAAAGTTTCAGTCACAAAAAAAGGCATTTTCAGAAAGTTTTGGAGGTTTGGAGGTTAAACAAGCAGCTGTAAAGGAAGCTGTTCTGCAAACTCAGTGATAGTTCTATCATCAAACCATCACTGGACTGAAACTGCATCTTCAGCTTCCACACAGCATCCAGTCTAAACCTCTCTCCTCTGGTTGCTGCTACATATTTTGTAACCTCTCATACCCTGCATGGCATTGTTTTGATTCTGAAGATGTGATGTTCTGGCTTCACCATGGCCTTCTGCTTTCCACAGCCACCAGTTTCTTTATATGTAACCGTTTTTTTTTTTCCCCCCTCTCTCCCCAAACCCTGCCCTGCTCATCTCCCCTGGCTCAGTCTGATGCTTCAGACTGTCTTTTTCTGCATTCTTGATGCCTTGAGCCCAAACTCCATGAGTACCCAAGCTCCCTCAACTCTAAATCATCTTCTGTCTGCATGCTGCTAAATTGTACTTATAAAGTACCACAGTTTGCCACAAAAATACACCTAAGTCCAAGGCGAGTGCTTGAGCTCTCTGTTCTTTTGTTCTGGGTTTTATCTGAACAGCTCAAAGAACCAGATAAACCTCCAGCTTTGGAGTTCAAAACTGGGACTGCTGTCTGGATTATGTTCTTCCTGTGATCCAACATGATAGAGAAGTGTTCAGTATTGTTTTACCAAGCTTGGATAACTACTTAAAAGAAAGGAGAGCTGCAGCTCATGGAAGATTTTGTATAGCAGAGACATTTTAATATAGGCAGGAGGGAACAATTACTATGTCTGCCTCTAACTCTATTCAAATAACTATGCCAATTTGCATCACTCATAATTTATTTTACTTTGTTGCCTGTCTGTTTCAGATTGATGGGGATTATTTTAAACCTCATAAAATTTACTAAAAATGACACTAAGGAAAAATATGTTGTTTTGCCATCCTAAAAAGGTCTCGTCTATGCAAACCCCTTGTGTGTGCACCACCTAGATCATATATATAGATATATATATATTCACACATATACCAGTTCTGTTCAATATCTTTATTGATGATTTAGATGAGGGGATTGAGTCCATCATCAGCAAATTTGCAGATGACACTAAGCTGTGGGGGAGTGTGGATCAGCTGGAAGGCAGGAGGGCTCTGCAGAGGAACCTGGACAGACTGGAGAGTTGGGCTGATTGCAACGGGACGAGGTTCAACAAGGCCAAGTGCCGGGTCCTGCACTTTGGCCACAACAACCCCATGGGGAGCTCCAGGCTGGGCACAGTGTGGCTGAGAGCAGCCAGGCAGAGAGGGACCTTGGAGTTTGGATTGACAGGAAGCTGAACATGAGCCAGCAGTGTGCCCAGGTGGCCAAGAAGGCCAATGGCATCCTGGCCTGTATCAGGAACAGCATGGCCAGCAGGTCCAGGGAAGGGATTCTGCCCCTGTACTCAGCCCTGGTGAGGCCACACTTCGAGTACTGTGTCCAGTTCTGGGCCCCTCAGTTCAGGAAGGAGAGTGAGGTCCTGGAGCAGGTCCAAAGGAGGGCAACCAGGCTGGTGAAGGGACTCAAGCACAGACCCTATGAGGAGAGGCTGAGGGAGCTGGGGCTGTTCAGCCTGGAGAAGAGGAGGCTCAGGGGAGAGCTCATCACTCTCTACAACTCCCTGAAAGGAGGGTGTAGCCAGGGGGGGGTTGGTCTCTTTTCCCAGGCAACTCTCAGCAAGACAAGAGGGCACAGTCTCAAGTTGTGCTGGGGGAGGTTTAGGTTGGATATTAGAAAGAATTTCTTTACGGAGAGGGTGATCAAGCATTGGAATGGGCTGCCCAGGGAAGTAGTGGATTCTCCATCCCTGGAAGATATTTAAAAAGAGACTGGATGTGGCACTCAGTGCCATGGTCTGGTAACCGCAGTGGTAGTGGATCAAGGGTTGGACTTGATGATCTCTGAGGTCCCTTCCAACCCAGCCAATTCTATGATTATGATCTGTGTATCTGTGCATATAGCTATACATATTTTATTCAGTTGTGGTTATATTTCTTCCTACACTGCCTCATTCAAATGCCTCTGACTTGGAGAATAAGCTAGTGTTGGAAAGGGAAGAGAAAAATAGCTTTATGCTGAAAGCAGCAACTCTCAGCATTGGAGAGCTGGGTTTGAATTCTGCTTGTGCATGTAGTTCCCACATGATGCCAGCCAGGTAATGTAGGATGCCCTGCTGGCTGTTAAAACACATTTATGCTGCAGCTTGCTGAACCTGCAAGGCAATTTCTGTGCTCTCCCGCGAGTACCTGCAGCAGGCCAGGACAGTGCTGCCTGGCACATCTATCTAGCAGCAACCCTGGGTCTCCTTCTGCCCCAGGTCCTACTCTGCAGATGTACCAAGCCAAGGGGAGAGAGAAGTTGTCTTTTGTAACTGGATTTTCAGTCAGATCTGACCAAAGTCATATCACATCTGAAAAACTGCTCTGACCACTGGGCTGTTTGATTTGAGGATGTGTGTCAAAATGGATCCACCTGTGCCATCAGCAAGTTTCATCTTATCTTTGCATTAGGAATTTCTTCTGTATATTTTCTGGTGAGTTCTGATTCTTCTGTCTGTGCCACAATAGACTGAAATTGGTCTCAGACACAGGGAGACATATTCCCCCTTCTACTCCATGCATGCTTGGTACATGAGCCCTCCCAAGAAATGGAGGCAACACAGAGTATTTCTACTTTGATTCCCACAGGTACATAACCAGCAACACCTCCTCTTTCAAGTTAAGTACTTACAGCAGGTCAAAGAGGGTTCCTTCTCCAGAAGAGAGCTGGAGCTTTGTTATGTTGTGCTGAGCTCCCTCTGCCATGCATCACAGCCTGGGACCCATTGCCAGCATTAGGATGGTAACAGGCAAAACTGACATTACCAATTATTTTGGCAAGGCTCTGCTAGAGTACAATTTACTATGGAGTTTAGCAAATGTATCACCTGCCCCCATCAAAACACATTCTTTAGTATTAGATGAATCCCAAAGGTGTACCTGAAAGAATAAAAAAAATTAGCCATGTACTGTCTTTGCTGCAGGCAGCAAAATTATTTCCATTAAAATATAGTATTAAATCTCCCTCTTCTTTTCCACTGTGAAGCACTGGGTGCTCGTAAACAATATATTTCAAGATTTTTGTAGCAGCTTCACAGCCTTACTCCTGTCACTGATACTGTCAAGTTGGCATATTGTATACCTTGAAATGCTGTGCAGTGCACAGCCATAAATCCCACAAGGATTTATCCAGCAGGCTTAGTGTCATTAGCCCCTGTTATAGACAGGCTGCAACGCTGAATGAACGCGTAACTTGACAGAGGTCATACAAGGTAGCAAAGACCTCGCCAGAGAGCAGAGGATTTGTAGCAACCTTTCATTTTCTGAGCCTTGCTGGGTAGGCATCCTGGATGCAATATTCTCTTGCTATCGTTTCCTTTTGCCTTCAACCATTTCTATTGAGAATGCATCCATGCAGCACTCTGGGAAGGAAAAAACATTTATCAGGCATTTTGCTGTCTGTCTTGTGACTTCAAAAAAGCTACCTGTCATTTTCCAGTGTCATTGCCAAATCTCAGTGTGGCTGTTCTTAATACTCGTTGTAATTGTGTTAACGTGTTTGCTGAGCGAGCACTCTGAGCCCGTGCTGACCACTTGGAATTCAAAATTAGCACAGTAATTATATTTCACAGGCTACTGGGCGATGGGAAATTTCATCTCACTTGTGAATTTGCATGTTCTGAAATAGGTCAGAGAAGCGGATGGCTTTGAAAGAAGAAAGAAAAAAAAAAAAAGGGCTGGGAGTCAGTCTTCTGTTTTGCTTATTAGATTAAGCCCTTTCTGACAGGGTGAGTGCTCACATCCAGTTAGGTGCTTCACTGAGTGAATCATCAAGGGTGTCTCAGGAATTTTCCTGGAGGGTATTTTCTGGGTAGCTTCCAGGAGTATTTATGGACAGAGCATCCAGAAGCACTAAGGCTCCACCAGGGAGTTGAAAAAGAGCAGTAAATGAGTCTGACATCTAAGAGTCTGAGGGTGGAGAAAAAAAATAGTTTTCTATTACCATGATGCCGATGTTGTAATTAAATATAGGTGTTGCCAACTGCAAGATCTGCTAGATAACTGAGCAAACATATCTCTGGGGAAGCAACCTTGACCTGAGGCATTTTTCTTACTTCTATGAACACAAGTAAATGTATTAACATTGCTATTCAAGCCCTTTTTTATTATCACTTCAATCTCAATAATTAAGGGCAGCCTCAGTAATTTGAAGTCCCTCAGGGAACATAAACAAAAGCCCACCATGTTCTTCTAGTATTTCAGCACATTATAAGGCCTATTTTCCCACATAGTATGGTGGGGTGAACAGCAAATAAAATACTGCAGGAGCCCACAGCCTACTTCTGTGAATGCTTTCATGCTGTGTGTTGTACAGATTTGCCTCTTTCTGGCTTTCTGTTTTCTCTTTTACTTGCCTTCCTTCCCATGTACCCACAAACATTTGATTTCATCTCTCAGTTTAAGAACATCAACAAAAAAAGAACACAGTTGCTTTAATTACCAGCTGTATTTTTGGAAGAAGCCAACAGTCATGCATAGCCAACTTGCATGTAGTCTCTTGAAGAGGCAGTACCATATGGAAACCTGTCATGATGCCTCTTTATGCTACTGTGAAATGTATTCAGAATTACCTCATGGTCACAATATCTCTGCAGATAAACTCCATGACCAGCCATGGACAGCTGGAGGTCGCCTGTGGTCTCCTGATACAAAGATAGAAGTCCTTTCCACCTATGCTGAAGGAGAATCTTTGATGCCTTTGGCTGAACACAGGCCATGCTTATTACCTAATAAGGCTGACTTTGGAGTTCAGGGGTACCTGAGTATCAAAAGAGAGGCTTTTAGTTTCCTGTGTGATAAATTCACCTGGATATGCCCATGCTATAATATCCTCTTCTTCTTTCCTCCACACCTGCAAAAAAACCTCACAACATAATGTTTTCATGGTTATTTATTGAGTTCCTGCCTGTATGAACAGACAGAGCTCACACGAACAACCATGTGTATGTAAAGTTCCTGGGAAATACCTAACTCAATAACTGAGTTTTGTTTGTCAGTCAAAAAGCAATTAGTAATAACTTACTGTTTTTCTCTTAGGAAACGAGATCCATCATCTAAATTGACTTTGTCTGAATGCAGTGATTACAGATCTCTGCCAATCAATAGCACTTCAGATAAACCTAAGCTGAGCCAAATTTGTGTGTGCTGGTTTATCTGTGCTCTAATTTTATGCTATGCACTGCAAAAATCAAGAACTGATTCTTTATTTTTAATTAATGGAGGTTTTTTCCCAACATTTAGCAACGACTTTCTTAATGACATTCAAATGTATATTGCAATGGAAATGGAAGATTCTTTTCATAAACATATCAATAATCCTTGTTAATGGCAGCCTGGTTACTTGCCTTGTGAAACAATCCACTCACAGCCTGTTTTCTTGTTTTCCTATTTTGATTTCCATTTGATTTATATATAGAAAAAGACTGTATCAATGTGCAAAGAATGTATGCATGTCAAATTATTAAATCATGAGGTGGGTATGAACTGCAGAACAATAGGATGCCTCGAGTAATTCATCTTATTATCAGCATTGAAGAATGGATAAAAACATCTTACAAAATTCACTATAAAAATTATCTGGGAAAAATGGGGCATAATGCTGTCAGCAAAGCCATGCACAGAAAAACTAAAAGGAGAGTTGAAAAAGGAAGATAAAATCAAAGCTACTTGATGCTGCTTCTCAGATTCTTCTGCCCTCAGAATTGTTTCCAAAGGATGGTGACTCTGTTGTTCTGAAATTTTTCAAGGAGCTTAATTCTTCCATACCACAGAAGGGCAAATAGGACTATAATAATTATTCATGCTGTACAATCCTTTTGCTATATTTAACATTGTAGCTAGAGCAGATCAGGGGAAAAAAAAAAAAAAACAACCAAAAAACCAGCTATACTTTGCTCTTTTCTTGGAGTCTACTTTTTATAGATGGGATTCCAGCCCATTGATTTTTGGACAGAGGCCAGGTGGGTTTTGATCTCCTGCCTTATTTATCTACAGGACCAGCCTGCAGCAGACAACCCATCACAGCCCCAGAATCCCAACCCCTCATGGGTGATTGTCATCTCATGAGACTGGAACAAGAGCTGAAGGCTTAGACTCATATTCCTGTGAGAACAAACAGAAGATGCTGAAAATGAGCATCTTTGCTGCTTTGGCTGTATGAAAAAAGTGATTGGAGCACTTATTAAGACATTTCCTTGAGAAACCACCAAGAACAGGAAGAGGAAAGGTAACTCTTATTTGAAGAGGATCTGCTATTTTAAGCATTTGTGCAACCTGCAATGACTCTACACCATTCAGTGTGTCTACTGGAGGCACCCAGACTTTTGCAACAGGTCCAGTGGTCTTGCTCAGAACTCATACAAGTCCCGTATGGATGATCTGTAATTGGTTTCTTTAGGTGGTGAATGAAAAGCAACTCAGCATGGTGCTATCAGATGTCAGCTGCAGAAACTAGCATGCCTGGAGCACTCGGCCTGATGTGTCACCAGGATGCAGGATGTGCTTTTTCAATGTCATCTGTACTCAGAATAATGACAAGACAGAGTATGGAGGAGCTCTGATGCATGAAGCACAGTTGTAAAGCATACAATTGCAATCCATCCAGCAGGTTGATCTCCTACTGCAGACAGAGGGAAATTCTGAAGACCTGTAGCATACACGCCAGTGCTCAGTTCACAAGGGGTGCTCTGGCCTCATAAAATATTTGGGGAATGGAGCATATGCAGGAGGCAGAACAGTAAATACAAGTTTTTCTAAGAGAAATCCAGTTTTTCTAAGAGAAACACAGGTAAAGTGGCAGCATATAGGAGCTGCTTACTCACAGCCTGTTAACCGGTTTAGATGGCAAAACATTAAGGTGAAGAAGCTGCAATGTTAGGGTTTATTAAGGGATACCAGAAGGCAGGGCCACAGTGACTTAGTTCTGCCAGGGGTCAGAGTCCAAGCCTTAGTGAACTCTTTGTCACCTGGAGTTCAGCCCAAGCAAGGTTGGTGTTACGGTCCGAGGTAACATTAAAATTTATTTTTGTTTTGGATACATGAAACAAAGTCCAACCGTAGAAATGGTCGGGTGCAATCAGATTTTATTTGATAATTGACACAGCCAAAAATATAGAGCCAGCCAAAAAGGTAGAGAGGAAGAGAAGATATAAGAAAGAGAGAGAGAAAAGAAGTGGTAAGAAAACGGTAAGAAAGCATGAGAGAGAAAAGTGGAGAAATAAAGGGTAAGAAAGTGGGAAGAATGAGAGAGAGAGAGAAGATATAAGAAAGAGAGAGAAGAAGTGGTAAGAAAATTGTAAGAAAGAATGAGAGAGAGAAGTGGAGAAAATGGATAAGAAAGAGGGAAGAATGAGAGAGAGAGTCACCACCAGGGGTCCAGCTGTCCAGCGAGGTTCTTCAAGATGGTGCTGATCCTGGACAGGGTCCGGTGCAGTAATGGCGGTGGGTCAAGAGACGATGCCAGTCAGAGCATGGACAGCAATATATACCCCTGAGTGCCTTTTGTTCCAAAGGGGCAGCCGTCAGTCAGCCAGGGTTGTTAGAAGGCAGGCTGCCTGGAGGAGAGCAGAAGGGTGTAGTCCTCCACCCACTCATCAATTCTTATCTTCTTCCAGATGCCATTCCTCCTCTCTTCCAGCAACTTTAGCCAGGTACATAACTGTGCCTCCAGGGGTGTCCCAGCATTGCAGGCTGGCCCTCAGGAAAGGGGAGTAGTCTCCGCCCATTCATCAGTTCTTATCTTCTTCCTGGTGCCATCTTTGCTCTGCTCCAGCCCCCTTAGCCAGGTACTTCGAAAGTACAATCAAGGTGGCCCAGTTGTGCCTGGAGGGATGTCCCAGCATTGAAGGCTGGTGCTCAGAGAAGAGGAATAGCCTCCACCCAATAGGTCTTACAACATCCCGAGGTATCACCCCTGCTCAGCTCTGGCCAGACAGGTCCTTCACCCAAGCCAGGGCTATTCATTTTAAAATTGCTCCTTTGAGACAGTTGCAAATCAGTGAGATCAGACTCACACAGTTGGCATCAGTGGTTTGTGAAGACAAAGGGCATCTCACTGACCAGGCCTTGATCCTCAGTAGTGTAATTTCTAGGACTCCAAGCTCCAGATTTTACAGGGCTCCCTGCACTCACTACAGTAATAATTTATTTATCTTAAAAGCCTGATTTATTTTTAGCTCTCAAATGTCATATAGAAAGAGGGAATCAGTCAGCCAGCAAGACAGACACACAGCAAATATCTCAGGGAAGACAGTGGACTGTACCACTGATATTGACAGAATCTGCCTGACTTGAGTTGACAGCCTAGGCAGATTTTTTTCCCCTTCTGCCTTTTGCACAAGGAGCATCTAGAGCTTGAATACATCTGGTTTCATACAGGGTGCCATCTGATCATCCCAGGCATGTGCTCTGAAGCTCTCTGATGGATGAGTCATAGGTCCACATCCTTATAAAATCTTTGAGAGCTGGAGCATATTTGATGCATATCTGTAGTAGAGCTTTTGGTGTCTTTTTTTTTTTTTTTTTTTTAAGAAAGATGAGTTTCAATGTGCCAAGCAAGTCTGGGTACCAGAAAGGGAATGACCATGGAGCTGATTTCAGCCCCACACTTCTATACCACATCCAAATACAACTGTAGATGCAGCCCCAGGTAAGGCATGTCATGGTACCAACCATATATACTAGCCATGTTTGAGGTCATATTGTTCAACTCTATCAGAAACAAGAGAAAATACAAAAAAAAAGGACTCAGATTAAGGACTGTGCCCTTTGGAGATGTCCTTACGTCCCCCAGCTGACACTTGTGACATGGGTGATTTGAAAATACTGTGGCGAAGCCAAAAGGAATAAAATCTAGAAAAGACATGGAAATTATTTGAGTAATAAAGCATTAAGAATCTCTTCAGAGATCCCCTTGTAGTTTATGAATATGAATGGACTTTGTGAATTTTATTGTGTTTTATAGGCTGCAGCCTGTTTATGACAAGTCCTTACTCTGGAGGGAGTTAGGGTTAGAGTCAGAAAAAGGCAGATTAATGGGAAATTGCTTTCCTTTGCAAAACTCTTGTCAAGGCATGTCACAGCTGCCTGCTCCTGAACAGCACAGTGACATTTTAGACAGAATGTGGACCACAGAGACACATCCTCTCCCACTTTCTTAAAATAAATATGCAGGCTGCTTCTCACATTAGTCCAGAAGAATGAGCAAATCATCTGCTTTTTTCTCTTTGGGGGAGTCCAGAACCTGTATGAGTTGACACACTAAGGAAAACAAAAAGCATTTAAAGCATTTTTATGATCACAAAAGCCATACGCTGAGACCCTAAACTGATCCAAGAAAAACTGTACTACTTAATGAACTGGCATTTCAAACAGGTTTTATTCAGCAGGTCTAGGATCCCAAGAGTTCTTTGTCTGGTTCCTTATTCTCTGACCTAGGTTTGCAAATAAACATTTCTCCAGCTTACCATGCCAAGAGAAAATCCTGGAGTACCTCAGAACTCCCCAGCTACTTCCATCTGTATTTCTGAGAAGAGGTTTCTATGGGGAGGAGCAGTTCTATTGCCCTCTGCTGTTTTACTTTTTTCCTGTGTTCTCAGTACAGCTGGCCATACTCTGAAACAGGTTGGGTTCCATAGATGTGTTCCAG
Organism: Calypte anna; assembly: GCF_003957555.1. NCBI lineage: Eukaryota > Metazoa > Chordata > Aves > Apodiformes > Trochilidae > Calypte > Calypte anna. Next base: position 62,833,031 of record NC_044245.1, read on the forward strand.
AAAAGAACTGAATCCATAAGACTTCCATGAGGTTTGTTTTTTTTTCCCAAAAAACCTATTCAAACCTTTTGGAGAAAATCTGGATAGGAAAGAAAAAATAAAAAGAAAATAATTTTATCTTTAGTAGATGAACACAAAATTTTCATTTGACAAATCATATGGTTTTTACCACCTCTGTACAATAATCAAATGCTTCCTTCTTAAACTGACCTTGCTAGTATTGTTAAAATCTAATCTTTATTTGTTTAACAAGAAACCTTCTGCTGAGTGATGATTTCAGCCAAGTCTTTCATCACATCTTGTAACCCATCCCAAATTAGCAGTTGGGTGCTGCAGAATATTTTGATTCTATTTCTAAATGGGGGCTTTTTTTTTTTTTTTTTTTCCCTTTTTTTTTTTTCTCCTGGGAATTCCAAAATTATTAAACATAAAAGGCCTGAGTTTTTTGTAACGCCAGTTATCAAAATCCATTTCCTCATCCTGCTCCCCACTTCAGTGTCCAAGCAGCTGACTCTTTATCTGGTCATTTGCTCACGCAGCCCATTTGGAAAGAGTTCTGGGAAAGTGCCTAGCTAGGAAGAAGATGATGCAGGCAGGTATTTCTCAAAAAAATCAGAGATTTTGTTGCAGAATAATAATAAGACAAGATTTCAAACCTCCATCTTTCTCATCACAGAGAAAATCCTGTTCCCTTCTAATGTATTTATCAGACATTCTCTGTATAAATGCCCCCTCATGGCTAATTGAACTCTGCAAAAAAACAATTGACCTTGCAGAGGGATTTTATCTGTGCTCTTGCATTAGCTTGGGGTCTCAGTCCTGCTAAGCCCAAGTTCCCAGTGCCTGTGCTGCCTCCCTGCCAGCTTATAGCCCCTGGCTGGACTGGGATGAGCCAGCTGGCTTTCCAGATAGATAGAAAAGACCCTTGATCACATATTACTGCAGGACTCTATTACTTCCATATAATTCCAGTGTTTTCTCTGGATTTAAAGAAGCCAGCCATACAGCTGAAGAGATGCTATTTGGGGTGAAAGGTCTGAAGGAAATAGGGCACCAGCATTCAGCAGGAGCTCTGCCCCTGTGGGGCTGCTTGCTGAAATGAAGGAGAGCAGTCAACACTAGCTCATTGCTTTTGACCTTTTATTTGCAGGTAATTTATAGGAGTGTTTCTGGGGCTTGTGTGCTCTTGAGCATGACACTGGGGGGCAAAGGAGCTAACACTGCAGGCTGACTTTTTATGACACAGAAGAGAAAGCAAGCTCAAAAAAAACTCCAGGTAAAACCACATAGGCCCACATGTGGAAAATGGGGAAAGATAGAGGGCTGAAATCAATGACCTCTGAAACCTTTTTTCTAATGCTCAGAAGTTCTTGCTGTGTTTTGTTAAGAGCAAATGTTGGCAGGCAGGAGTCTGGGCAGGAATGAGCCATGTATCCTCCCCTAGCAGGATCAGGCCCTGGTGCTCATAGTTAGGTCCTGAATCTGTAGACAGCCTGGATTCCCTCTCCATTCTATAGCAAATTGTGGATTCTACGTCCCTGGAGATATTTAAAAAGAGACTGGATGTGGCACTCAGTGCCATGGTCTAGCAACCGCAACGGTGGTTCAAGGGTTGGACTCAATGATCTCTGAGGTCCCTTCCAACCCAGCCAATTCTATGATTCTATGAAATTAATATACTTTTCTAACATCAAGAGCCAAAAACCCCCATTTCAGTGCTAAATTCCTGAGGTTTTTGTCCTCTTTCTTCAGTGGGACTGACTTGAACATTTCCAAAGGAGAGCCACTGAAATGATCAGAGGGCTGGAGTGCCTCCCCTATGAAGACAGGCTGAGGAAATTTGGGTTTTTCAGCCTAGAGAAGAGAAAGCTTTCCAGTATCTGAAGGGGGCCCACAAGAAAGCTGGGGGAGGGAATTTTGCATGGGTGTGTAGCGAGAGGAGAAGGGAAATGGTTTAAAACTTGGAGGGGGAAGGTTTAGTTTAGACATTAAGAAAAAATTCTTTCCTGTGAGGATGGTGGGATGCTGGCACAGGCTGCCCAAGGAAGTTGTGACTGCCCCATCCCTGGAAGTGTTCAAGGCCAGATTGAATGGGGCCTTGAGCAAGCTGGTCTGGTGGGAGGTGTCCCTGACCATGCAGCAGGGTTGGAACTGGATGCTTTTTAAGGTGCCTTTCAACCTTAGCCATTCTATGATTCTATGTCACGTTGTTTTCCCTTATTAAGGCAATTATGCTTTGCAAAATAGCTATAAATTGTTAGTCCTGACACAGTTGTTGTTTACATCCACTGAGCAGATCTGCATGGTTATTACAGGCAAGTTAAAAGAATATTTTTATTCCTTGAGTGGAAAATGAGGCATGAAGAAGCATAGCATCTTAAAAAGGGTCAAAAAAAGAAGTTCATCTTAAGAGAAAACTTGGAAGTTCTAGCTTTGCCCTAATTTGTCCTTTTACTTTGAGACAATTCCTCTGTTACTGTTTTTTTGGTTCCTCCAGTTCCTTACTTGTTTCACCCCATTTGGACTAAAAAGCTTTCTGGCAAATTCTGTCTCTTATTATGTGTTCAGCCCTCAGCTGAACTGCTGCCATTACAAGCTATTACAATAGCAATAAATTTTAAAATTAGAATATTTGCACATCATGGGAGGACCAGTGGTAAATCCAATTTATAAACTACATTACTTCTGATAACTACAATTCTATATTTCTTCGCTTTCATGGAGCTCCCTGCACCTATTCAGTTCTGGTGTAGGTGTACTGACATGAGCAGTTTTCTTCCAAATTCACCAGCCACCAGCTCTTTTTCTGTCAGGATAAATCCTACTGGTACTGAGCAACATCTCCAGAGTTCCACACGACACTGACTGCCTGGGAACTAGAAAAATTGCATCTCTCTAATCCTCAAAGCTTGCTTAAACAGATTTGCTGGCACTGTGCCTGTGCTAGAGGACAGGAACATTTAAAATCACATAATTTTTTGGCTCATTGAAACCATTCTGTTGCCCTGTTTTCCAGTGCCATTCAGCCTGATTTGCAAGTAATTTTCTCAATGGAGCACTTGACAAGGTTGGGAGTGTCCTGTGCTCAACACTGCATTCTAGCCATAAGCCTCACTGGTGCTGGTTGGTTTTCTGGTGCTGTCATCTTGCTGGGAACACTTTCCTTCTCAGGTTTTGGCACAAAAAATTTCCTACTTAGTCATCAGATGCCCAGTGAAGCTTACTTCATTCAGACAGATTCTCTACTTCTTTTTTTTTTATAGTTCACTTTCAGGATTCATTTCTGCTTGTTAATGCAAGCCTCCGAGCATGCTGCTGCTGTGCATTTTTAAACACTTCCCCAAATGTCATCTCTATTATTTCCAAACTCTCAGACTCTTTGGGGATAGCTTAGATGCAAATGAGCTGTCAAAGAAAGATTACTTGAACCAACATTCAGAATGACAAAAGGCTTACAGACTGCATGCACAGCACACGGCTTCCAGCTTCCCAGTCAGCAGTTATTTGCCAAAATCAAGGGTTTATACACAGTCCAAAAAAATGTTCCGCTTTTCTACAATGGGGCACAGTTATTCTCCATCAAAAGATTTAAACCTCTTAGATCTAAGAAAACTCTGATTTCTATGGCTTCTCAGCTGTTGCTCAGTTACTTATTCAACCCCTACATTCTTTGTGCCTAAAAATTCACTTTGGAGCCTGCTGTCCTCTGCACAGTGGGGCTGTTGCTCCCTGAGACACACATCTTGGTGGTGTTGCACAGGTGGATTAAAAGAAAAACTGTACTCACCTTACCCTGTGCAGCAGCCTGAGAAACACTGAGTGTTGTTCTGATAGAACAAACCAGGACCTCTCTTTAAAAGTGAAGAGGCTCTGTGAGAATGTGCAGTGCAGTCATTGGAAGTAAAGGCATCATTTTGTGGCATCCAGCTCTCTAACTGCAGCTGGCACTCCTGATCCTACTATGGTGACACACATTTTGCTGAAGATTTTTTTGCTGATTTCTTCAGCAGGAAACAAGAGCCCTAGAGGCTGGGAAATTCAACCAAATCCTGACCTGCTTTAGCTCTCAGTATTATACACAGGAGATCCATATGCTGTCATTAAAATAGGATAGCAAGTCCAATTTATCCCTCGTACAACTACTGACATCAACAGAAGGCCCACAATGTTTGAACAGCAGCTTTTTTGTTGTTTTGAAACAACAAAATTTGTTACCTGAATAATACTTAGCCAAAATTAAACCTGGATAGAGGCAGAAGGTATTTTGTAGATATTCTGGTTTGCATTGAGCATTGAGGAATTCCAGGAAGAGCAGAGTTTAGGGGGATGCACAAGATATGCTCAACTCTGATTTCCTGTGTCTGCAGAGAAATCTTCCCTCCCCATGCTGGAAGTGGTCCAAATGATGTCTTTTTCAGCAAGATAGTAAAATACAGTTTAGAAAGTAAACACATTCATTGCACTTTTCATCTCAAGAGCCTAGGCATTAATTAATCAGCACAATATCTCTGCAAGCTAAAAGATTATTTTTACTCATTGTGTGGAAAATGAGGCATAAGGAAGTGGAGCATCTTAAAAAACGTCAAAAAAAGAAGTGCATCTTAAGAGAAAAAAATCTGCCTAATTGGTGATAGCTGTGGGCTAAGAAATACTCCATGAAATTGATGAAGTTTTGTTCTGTGTTTTGCATGGCTTATTCCAGCTGAGAGATGCTCTCTGCCCACAAACTGCTGTACCAAGGGTGAATGTTAATCAGTATGTCATACCCTGCTGGTCCTCAGCCCAAATCACAGCAATCTGTAACCCTTGTCAGCATGGGGTTTTTTTTTGTTTATGGTGTGAGAGCTTCAGGCTGTAAAATAGCCAAGACAATATAATTTACTGTATCTCCAGAGATAACACTGAAGAAATATTGCAGTGTGGTCAAATTTACATGCTATACTCTGTTGTCTTTAAGGGAAGTATTATTCAACTGATTAAAAGGGAGTTGTATCAGCTGCTAATGCTGTTGTTTACAGAATGGGAAAGGCAGAGTATTGTTTCCATACTTACGTCACTATCCTTGAACGTGTGTCATGGGGAAACCCTTTGCATTTCCAAGCTCACGAATTCCTTCTCATGTCACTTATAAGGCTAGACTGGGGTGTATTCCATAATGGCACCTTGTTTTGGGATCTGCCTCTTATTTTGAGCAGTCTTCCTCCTGGTTCCTTGTGCACGTGCACCTCTTGTCTCCTGACTCAAGCTGAAATTGCTTTTGTCTCTCATTTTATTCTGCATTTGTTAGAGTGGAATGCCAGGAACAGGATCCTTGGAACCAGAATCAGTGTTACCTTTGCTTCCAATAGCAAGGCAGAGGTGTCCAGCACCCCAAGAGGATGGGGGGGCTGGAATAGATGGGGACTGCATCACCCTGACTACACCATGTGCATTGAAAGCATAATACTCTCCTTGGGCAGTCCTAGCTCGGGAAGGGGGAGCACAAGGTACGTACAGTCCTCTCCACTTGCCTCATTAAATTTGATCCCTTAAGAATGATTCACACTGACCTAGAAAATGTAACAGGAATGGGTATGTCGGTTACCAGGTTACTGCTGTGCCTTGCAAAATCATGGCAAGCTCTCTCCTATGGGATGAACCTTCACTTCCTGCCCCAAGTGATACTGCCCTCTGGAAGCATAGGGATAACTGTAATTGAAGTGGATTTAAGTTCTAGCACAGGTGAGATTACCTGTAGGGTGAAAAGAAAGTAACATCCATGGAAATAAGAAGACCCTTCTGCATAAAATTCAAAGATTTTTGCAGGAGGTCAGACTACATCTCTCCAGCTGAGTATTGGTTCTCAACACCCTCAGAAACCTCTGCAGTCACATCACCAAATCTACAAACAAGATTTTTATGTGTTGTGTTGAACAGAATAGCAAATTTTTCTCTTTAGACAGAAGAAATTGGGCCCCACAGCAGTGATTATTACTGACTTCAGCATCAGATTGTCACCAGTGCAGAATGTTCTGCCTGTATTCCCTGGCAACTTGAAACAATAGCTAAGGAGGATTGTGAAGCTTGCCCATTTGTTTACAAAGTGGTGCTAACTCTGAGACTCAAAAAGGACATTAGGAAGCTATAATCTGCTGTTTGGTCAGTTGCCAGAAGTGCTAACCTTTTGTCCTTTATCTGCCAGTTTCTAGGGGTCTGTGTTATTCTGGTTGGACAGCATTGCAGCACAGGAGAAATAAAACACTTGAGAAATAGCAAAAAAAGAAAGAGAAGGATTTTTTTGTCTCAAATAAGTAGTACTAAAGCTGCAACACTGGATGTATTTTTTCTTTCTATACTTAAGTCAATTCTAAAGAGGTATTTTCTAACTAATCTGCATTTGTTACAGAACTTGGAGGAGTTCTACCATTGTGCTACTGACCTGGGAGATCAGGTGGCAGAATTTAGGCTTCCCTCCCTACAGAGTATACTGGTTCTTTGTTATGATAGTGATAGAAAAAAAAGGACAGAAAAGGCTGAACACAGGCCAGGAAAGGCTATATACCCTGGGTTTGTGGGGAGTCATTTGTGGCACAGTTTTATTTGCCTTGATTCAGTTTACTTGTGTTAGCAAAAAAATTGCCAGGTTTGCAGAAAGTGGAGTAGCATCCAATTAATGACTAACCATGCTATTAGCTGGACAAAACAAACACTTTTCACCTGAAATGACATGTAGCTCTCCAGTCAGCCTGGAGAGATGGGGCACTGAGCTTTAAGGCTTGCCAACTATGAAAATTATAGAAATTCTCTGTGTGTGGAAAACATGGCAAAAAGGCATTGGACATTTAAGCTCAAAATAGAGATTTGTTTGTTTGGTATTTTAGTGCACATTTATTACAGATCTTGACGTCCTGTCTGAGGGAAAAAGCACTCAGGAAAATGCATAGATATAAACAAAAATGTATTTCACAAAACTTCAGGAAGTTTATTCTCATCACTGTTGCTTTGGTTATGACTCTGAAGTTTGCCTTGTAAGGCAGCTTCCTATTTTGTTCACCATAACTCTTCTTAGTGCTTTGGACAAGGTCTGTACAAGGATTTGAGAGCTGATCTAGCAGGAGTAAGCACACTGAGTCCTGTAAACAACACATCTTCCATTATTGCTGGCAATATCCTAGCTGTAATCAAAACATTCTCACCGTGGATAAAAAGAGCTGGAACTGGAATGTTTGCAGGTGAACTGACCTGTGGCATACTTGGCCTTCCACATCCCCAGCCCGTGCAAAGCTCATGCATGTGTGCTCAGGCTCCTCCTCCCCTGCAGAACACACGCTCCCACCCAAGTAGCATAGATGAGGGGTAAATCCAGCCATGACCACGGGGTCAGACTTACATTTCCCAAAACAGCCACTTGAAATGTTGTCTTTCACCAACAAACAGGCGGCACTCATGTTGTCTGTGCTAGAAGTCATCTAAGTTAATACTTGCACACCAGCTCTGGGGTTTGCAGATGCTCAGCACGTCTGAAAAACAGGGGCTTTATTTTGGCAGTTGTATACAACTGCCTTAGGGATCTCACTTCAGAAGTGCCATTTGCAAATCTAGTCCTAAATATTTTATCATGTCTATTCCCCTCAGAAGGAGCTCTGCAGATTAAATACAAAATGCTTGTAGAGTCCTCAGATAAGATACACTACTGACACAGAATGTATTGTTAATTATGATTAATTATTATTATTCTGCGGGCTGACAGGCATCTGACTGACATATACTTTCTAATCCCTATTCTCTCCCCAGATTTTCTTCCTAATTAGTGTCCTCTAGAACCTTGTAATCACATGCCATGCAGATGAACTGCATGTTATTTAGCCAAATAGATTAGAGGAGATTGGGTGACTTCCTCTGTCACAAGCAGGCTAAAGAAAAAGAAACGGAGAAAATTTACATGATGTAAATTTTTATTTTCTCCTGAGGGAAAGAGCCACCAGCAGTGCCCTGAGCAGCGCTGATGACACAAAGCAAGCGGCGGGGCCCTGAGACGCAAGAGCAAAGCTGCCCTCTGCAGGTTACTGAGTCTGCAACACGCAATAAATCACCTCAGCATCTTGAGGACGGAATGAAGGGGTTCAGAGAGATAGGGGGGAGAAATTGATTCCTTGTGTGTTGATAACAGTTACCTTAACAGGAAAACAAACAAATAAATAAACAAAAAAAACCCCCACAAAATACCCAAACCAAACAAAAAAACGAAAACAAAAATGAAAACAAAAACCAAAACCAAAAAAACCTGATCCAAATCAAACCAAATAAACAAAAAACCTCAATAATTAAACATCAAAACTCACAAAACCAAACCAAAACCAAAACAAAAAAAAAAAGATAACAATAAACCAACACCAAAACAAAGCCCACCCTGGAAGATGTGGCATCAACATTTTCCAGCAGGAATCTCTCCATGCATTGAAGTGCTGGCTGTGGGGAAAGATCAAATGCAGTGAGGGCTTTCAGCCCGCCCAGCCTGTGGTGCGAGGTGGGTGTCCAGCTCAGACCCCCCTGAGACACAGAAGCCCTACTACTTAACTCATCTAATATTTGCAATCACTTCTGAATCTTTCCACAATCCCTCCAGCACACCCATTGTTTCCAGAGATGCTGCCGTGAGTGTTTCTCCAAGGCACTTTTGCCTCTGCTTGCTCCGGAGCCTGTGTTTTCTCACTGAAGCTTTGGGACAGCTGTTCATGTTGCCAAGCATGAAGGCAGACCAGGGGATAAATAAAATTTCTTTGCTGCATTACCTTTCAAGTTGAAGGGCACTTGTAATGCAGCCATTGTGCAGAATTAGAGGGACTTTTGCTATGGGGTGTGGGGATGCATGGAGGAAAAGGATGAGGAAAAACCTGGGGCCTACTTAAGTGTGTTCGATTAATCCTGCAGCCAAATATGAAACTTGAGCCTATGAAACTGACTGCCAAAAAGATGTGGACAGGTGAAGACAGGACTGTTGTGGACACTCTGCAGGTAGGCCTGTTCTTTACCAAATAAGCCTACAAGTTCAGTGTCACCAGCAGCAACATCCACCTGCCAACCCCCCTGAAGTCACAGCTGTGGCAGCACAGACCTGTTACAAGCTGTGCTGTGTAGAAGTGGAGATGGCTGCTGTCAATTTGATGCTTCTAAATTATGTAAGAGTATCCCATGTAAGCTTTTTTTTGGTGGCCTTTCCATGATGCGTGCTTAATTAATTTCTGTGTATGGATCAGGTGTTCATTCCTACATTCTCTCGGTCTGGACAGTGTTTAAAGATCTTTTCCAGGTCTTGCATGCCTGGTGGGTGAGGGGAAGGCTGTGGATGTGGTCTACCTGGACTTCAGCAAGGCCTTTGACACCGTCTCCCACAGCATCCTCCTGAAAAAGCTGTCAGCCCGCAGCTTGGACAGGAGCACCCTGTGCTGGGTTAGGAACTGGCTGGAGGGCCGGGCCCAGAGAGTGGTGCTGAACGGGGCTGCATCCAGTTGGCAGCCGGTCACTAGTGGTGTCCCCCAGGGATCAGTGTTGGGCCCAGTTCTATTCAGTATCTTTATTGATGATTTAGATGAGGGGATTGAGTCCATCATCAGCAAATTCACAGACGACACTAAGCTGGGGGGGAGTGTGGATCAGCTGGAAGGCAGGAGGGCTCTGCAGAGGGACCTGGACAGACTGGAGAGTTGGGCTGATTCCAACGGGATGAGGTTCAACAAGGCCAAGTGCCGGGTCCTGCACTTTGGCCACAACAACCCCATGGGGACCTCCAGGCTGGGCACAGAGTGGCTGAGAGCAGCCAGACAGAGAGGGACCTTGGAGTTTGGATTGACAGGAAGCTGAACATGAGCCAGCAGTGTGCCCAGGTGGCCAAGAAGGCCAATGGCATCCTGGCATGTATCAGGAACAGCGTGGCCAGCAGGTCCAAGGAAGTGATTCTGCCCCTGTACTCAGCGCTGGTGAGGCCACACCTCGAGTACTGTGTCCAGTTCTGGGCCCCTCAGTTTAGGAAGGATATTGAGGTCCTGGAGCGGGTCCAAAGGAGGGCAACCAGGCTGGTGAAGGAACTCAAGCACAGACCCTATGAGGAGAGGCTGAGGGAGCTGGGGCTGTTCAGGCTGGAGAAGAGGAGGCTCAGGGGAGACCTCATCACTCTCTACAACTCCCTGAAAGGAGGGTGTAGCCAGGTGGGGGTTGGCCTCTTTTCCCAGGCAACTCTCAGCAAGACAAGAGGGCATGGTCTCAAGTTGTGCCAGGGGAGGTTTAGGTTGGATATTAGAAAGAATTTCTTTACGGAGAGGGTGATCAGGCATTGGAATGGGCAGCCCAGGGAAGTAGTGGATTCTCCATCCCTGGAGATATTTAAAAAGAGACTGGATGTGGCACTCAGTGCCATGGTCTGGTAACTGCAGCGGTAGTGGATCAAGGATTGGACTTGATGATCTCTTGAGGTTCCTTCCAACCCAGCCAATTCTATGATTCTCTGATTCTATATGTAGTCCGTTTGCACACCTACATAACAGAACAAGAGAACGGCTGACGTTGGAAGGGACCTTTAGGGGTCATCTGGTCCAACCCTTTTACTCAAGCAGTGTCACCTAGAGATGGCTGCCCAGGACCATGTTCTGATGGCTTCTGAATATCTGAGGCCTTCTCTTCGATGTTCCCATCCACCTACTTGGGCAGTAGAAGCAGTGATGTCTCTCTCAAGTTCCCAGTTCTACCAAAGGTCACCTCTTTACTGCACTAGTGATGGATGCACTGGTGGAGCTTGTCACAAGAGTGGCACGTGGTCCCTCAAGACTCCACCAGTTCTTCAGTGGGGTCAGCTGTAATCCCAGCTCTCTGCAGTCTGAGGCTGTAAAACTGAGTGACCAAAGTAAAATAGCTCCTGCTCTATTAAGTACCAAGATTTCTACCAGATGATTTTCATGCTCAGCAAGCACCCTCTGATAAATCTATTCTGGTGTAGGAGCTAGGTTGTTGTCTAGAAGAAAGCACCTCAGACAGCTTCCTTGATAGGTCAGCCTGGTGCCCCCAGCAGCCAAGATTACAACCTGGCATGGGAGAAAACCAGCAGCAGATACCCAAAACAGAGTCCAGTTCAACTGGTGGTTGTGCATAAAGAGCCCCCAGTAAAAAACTGAACTTATAAATCATACATGAAAAGCTTCCTCAATTCATTCCATGTGCACAGATCTTGTAGTGGAGCTATACAGCTAGTACTCCTGCTACTGATGTGCAACCTGCACTGTGTAGCAAAGCAGTATCATGCAGCCCTGGGCTCCAACCTCTCAAGCCCTCCTGCTCCATGATAAACAAAATACCAGCAAGGCCAGTGTGGTGCAAAGGGAGAGAATACAAACCATACATGCCAGTTAGTTCTGACCACACAGCCTACCTGCAAAAAGAACTGAAGAGACATCTACAAGTAAAAGGAGACAAAATTCTAGACAGGTTATAATTGGCAAGTCTGCACGAGAAAAAAGAGTGAGCTCGGATCTCCTTCACCTGATTAAGTGATGCCTGGAAGTGCTTCGGTGACGCAGGAGGAATTTTTAAGTAGCAGCCATATATACTTGACAAGATTGCTCATGGCTAAAAACAATGCCAAGATTTCTGATCTTCCTGCCACTGAAATAAATTTGACACATTCAAAGGCACTTGATCAATTATAAATATAAGGTCTACATTCTTCAGAAGAATCACACCAGCCAAAGATTAGCCTGTATTTCCCAGGAAATAGAGTCCTGCTCTGTCCTTTGAGTATCTACCAGTTTCTAACAATTTCCTCAGCCTGTAGGCTTGCTGCAATAGGAGTGTTTGCGATGCACAGTTTTTATACGTGTGTACTCTGTCCATCTATGTCCATGTCTCTTTTTTTCTCTAAAACACAAATTTAAATCCATATGATGCTCCAGCATCAAAGGCATACAAGGGAAGAAGGCTCCATCTGTAGCATGGACAAGGTACAAAAAGTCTTGGATGTATTTCTCCTCCAGTCCAGACCACCACGTATCTCATCACATCCTGCAGTGCTGCCGTGGGCCATTGCTGGGCAGAGAAGTCTTTGTCAAGCCCCATCCTGCAAGGGGCCATGAGATGGCTCATCAGGAGCCAGGTACATCTGAGCTTTGAGTATGTCACAGCATTTTTCCTGCCCTCTGGCTTGCATTTCCTCTAAACATTTTATCATTTATTCTTTTCTCCAGACTTCTTGTTGGTAACCAACTTTAAAAAGTGACAGGGCAGGGGGAGGTAAAAGTGGTCTTAACATTGCAGAAACAAAAATAAGCTTTCATAATAACATCTGATGGCCCAATAATTGATACAAGCTCTTGAAGCATACAGTCTTGCCATGGCAATTAGATTTGTAGTCTAAGCATTTCTGGACTTTCTGCCAGGAAGGAACTGGGAAATTAATGAAGGCAAATTAATTATTTGTCCTTGGTTTTTGATGTAAGAATACAGCTGTTCTTTATCAGCATAATTCATTATTAATGTCTCCCAAAGCTCAGCTCAAATATATGCCCATGTTTTTCACATGCCATGTTTCTGTTCTGATTAAATATCAAATGGTTTTTAAATATCAAAATGGTTCTCGATTCCTGAGCTCTGTTCTGAGTTGTGGGAAAAAAAACAAATTACTCCTTTTGATCACACACACGGGTTTTACATCATGATACTGTCACTGTCTCCTATAGACACAGTCCCAGTATACACTAAACTAAGTGAGGGAAGCTAGATTCTGTGCCATGGAATATACCAGTCTGCTACACCACAGCTCAAATAAAGGCTTAGGAAAGTAATCAGGAGTAAAGGAAGATGTATTTTTACCAAACTGGGCACCAGACACCATGATTCCATTGGATCAGTTTCAAGGATCAGGAAATCAAATGTTTATAGACATTTATTCATTCCCAACTTTTCCCCTCTGTGACAGTGTAGCCCCACACACCTAATTTAACAAATTCCACAAGATTTGTTTGCCTGGCACCAAAGGGACACTGCAACTCCTTGATTCTCTTGACAAGTCCCTGTTGGGGTGTGCAATATATCACTACCTGACAGTAGGGTGTCAGGACGAAAGGAAGTAGCCTGCACCTGAATGTGAGAGGGTCTGGAAACACGGGAACAAAAATAATTGAACTAAAATAACAAGGCATGAAAAAAGGGAAGCGTGATGAAACGTCCCACCATGTCCTGCACTTGCCATCTGAGCTCTCTAAGGGCCATTTGTGCAGCACATGAGGAAGAGCAGGGAGCAGCTCTGCTGTCTGTGCCACGGGACTGTCTGCGCCACGGGACTGTCTGCAGCTCCTGACACAGTGGGGTCAGCAAAGGGGATTGCAGGGGAGGCAAGGGGCTGCTGGCCCCGTAGCTAAATGAGGCCATTCATTCCCTTTCCCACAGAGCTGGGAAGAAGGGCTGAGAAAAGTAATTGTGTTTTGCCTCTTTCTTTCTGAGAAGAGAATGAGGTGTTGCTTAGGTAGCCTGGAGAAGCTGATTATTGCTTTCCTCACGGTGCTCTCCCTAAAAAGGAAGAGCTTTTGCCATCTAAACACTGTGGAAGAAAGAAAACCACAGGACTCGGAATCCAAAAAAAAACCCTCTCTTACATTGGTTCTTTTCACTCAAGGTACAGGATCAGCACAATCTTTACAATGTACTGCAGGTGAACTGACATGGGAAATGGGACCTGAATGAGATCCAGAGGATTAGACTGAAGCAAGAAAACTCAAGGGAAATTGTAAGAGAAACTATTGAGGACAATAAGAATAAAGAGGTACTTGGCAGGAGGAAAGTCAATTGTGTGCCTGTAGAATAGCCATCCTTTTGTAAGGATGGAGCTCACAGAACAGTGATTATGACTATGCCTGAAGCAAACATTCATGGGATTACTGAGATGTTTGATAATTTAGTCAGGGAAACTCAAGATGAAAGCAAAACCCATTAGCACTGTGTGCATCTTGGAAAAAAAAAAAGGAATGAATGTTATCCTATATTTTTATTACACTTTTCATCCAGGAGGATCCCAAAGCACTTCCCACTTGGTGTATGGGAGTGACTTCTGCCTCTGCTGAAACACAGACAACAGGGGTTAAACATGCCAACTCTTCTAACATCAAAAACTGGCACTGCTACAGAGCTGTTTGAGACAGGATGGCACAAATCAAAATGCAAAACAACAGACAATTTGTTAGGCAAGGATGTAGAAACTCAGACCAAAAATATTTTGTAAGTATTTTTTTAAGTCTTCGTTATGTTAGTGCAGTGAGTCTGTAGTCAGGATCCATGCCTTACTGACCCTGAGTGCTGCATACTCACTGCAATAATAATCCAACTTCACAGTTCCCCAGCAAAGGCACTATATTTGGGACTAAAATCCAAGTAGAGAAATGATCTTGAACTTACACCCCCCCCCTTGTTCTCTTATCACAACAATATAACTTCAAATTCTCTGAATTTTCTTGACAAAATGCTTACATCTGTTTACCATTTTTAAGGACTGTTTTTAAGTTTTGGTTTACCCTTGGATCTATTTTTTTAAAAATAGCTGAAGAGGATCTGCTTTCTTCCGAAAAAGGAGGAGGGCAGCTAGTGAGATTTGATCCATCAGTTTCACACCATATTTGTCCAGTTCAGTTACTGAAATATCATGGGCACCCAAACTTCATGTTAGATACAGGCCAACAGGGACAGATGTGCAGCTAGTGTAGCCTCATATGCTGACAACATTAGCCTCTTGAACAGCCTTGCAAATCTAGTGCATTTTTTACAAGCTCACACATTAAATCTTCCCTTCCCATTTTAATATAATGACATATGAGAATATTTAGCAAGGCTTTATTTGCTGTGGGAAAGAGGCAGCATTTTCTAGGTCATTTTAAGAATATCTTTTACCTTAGGCAGGGAGGAATGTCAAGTGAGAAAGGCATAGTGGTGACAACTGAGCTGATGCTAACCATAATCCCTGTGTAGGTACCTTTATGAAAAAGTCTGTGATGGCTGATAAATGCATCAGCTTTTATTTACATCCCATTAAACTCTAAAATGCAACAGCAGTCCAAGCCAATCTTGTGTTTTATTTCCCCATGACAAGATTAAATTAACACGTTCCACAGAAGGATAACTCCCTGGCCAAGGCATACAAGACATTTAAAGTTGTGGGAAATGTCATTTTAAACACAAAAGACATAAACTCCTCACACTTACTGAGATTAAAATTGGAAAATTCCTTTTTTATTTATTAATCGCAATGATTACAGAAAGTGCTTAATACAGTTCAAACATTTTGAAGTATCAACAAGATGGGGTTTATTGCCTGTAGATGGTGCAGTTGGGCAGCAAGGTGATGAAGTTTTTCTTTAAATAAAGATTTAATTTGGATTGAAAGCTAGTCTTTACTAGATCAGATGTTCATAGTTAGGAAATACTAAGAAATATTTTTCCAGTTCAAAATTTGCAGCAAGATTGACACCCAAAACAAAAATTCAAGGAAAGCCCAGAAAATAAAGAAAATACCATTTTGGTTATATAACGTTTTGTTTTAGGTTTTTTGTTGCTGTTGTTGTTGTTTGGGGTTTTTGGTTTGTTTGGGGTTTTTTTAGTTGGTTGGTTGGTTTTGTTTTTGTTTTAATTAATGATGGGCCTTTTGTTTCTTTCATATAGCAGTGACACTGTACTTATTCAAGGACAGGCTCTGGGCACCAAGCCAAACAAGACAGTTATCAGGGTTAAAAAAACACAATGTCCTGACCCTTTTCCATAAGGAGGAAATGGACTTTCAGGACCTTAGTCTGCATTATGCCTGAGGGACTGAGCAAACTGATGATGCTAGGAGCAAAAGAAGTATTTTTTTTCTTTTTAGTGTTAACCACCTTCATCCTGCGTAACACAAATTTAGGGATAAACCTACTACTCACTAATTGCACAAGAAATAGGTTAACAGGAAGGAAGAAGCATGTGGATAAAGGTACATTAAAAAGAAAAATTAAAAAAATAAGGTGCAAGCAGCAGTATCAGAATTTGCATTGCCCCAGAAGTGTTGTAACTTCTCTAGTGCATACTGTAAAGTCAGCTGTGGGTGAGAAAAAATGTTTGTGTAAAATGGCTTCTTGAATCCAGTTATTATCCTCCCTTTACATGAGCAAGTTGAATTGGCAATGGATTCTTGGGAATTTCTAGGCTAGAGATGATGGATGAAGCTGAAGGGCAAGTCTGCATACAGGTTTTAATGAAAACACTGTGGGGAGGAGGGTGTATGGCCAGATCAAGTAGAGTCTGGATTGTAACATGATTAAATTCTTGTGCATTGACATGACTGCAGGTGATTTGCTGATAAAAAAATCATCATCCAGTATGCAGGCAACACCAGAAGTTCATTTCTGGTTAGTTCTTCTCAGTCCAAAGCCATCTGCATCTAATTCCTTCCTTCCTTCCTTCCTTCCTTCCTTCCTTCCTTCCTTCCTTCCTTCCTTCCTTCCTTCCTTCCTTCCTTCCTTCCTTCCTTCCTGGTAAAATCCTGGTAAATCAGCTTATGTCCAGCCAAGACAAAAAACCTCTATCCCCTTAATCTGAGATGGAGAGGCCAAGTAAGCAGGCTGCCTAATTATTTTATAGTACAGCAGACGCAGAACCATGGGCACGCATGAGCCTCCAGAGCCACAGCAAGATTCTGAAGGAGTAAAACACTGAATCATAGAATCATAGAATCACAGAATTGGCTGGGTTGGAAGGGACCTCAAGAGATCATCAAGTCCAACCCTTGAACCACCATTGCGGTTGCTAGACCATGGCACTGAGTGCCACATCCAGTCTCTTTTTAAATATCTCCAGGGACAGAGAATCCACTGCTTCCCAAAGCAACCCATTCCAATGCTTGATCACCCTCTCAGTAAAGAAATTGTTTCTAATATCCAACCGAAACCTCTCCCAGCACAACTTAAGACCATACCCTCTTGTCTTGCTGAGAGCTGCCTGGGAAAAGAGACCAACTCCCCCCTGGCTACACCCTCCTTTCAGGGAGTTGTAGAGAGTGATGAGCTCTCCCCTGAGCCTCCTCTTCTCCAGCCTGAACAGCCCCAGCTCCCTCAGCCTCTCCTCATAGGACTTGTGCTGGAGTCCCTTCACCAGCCCAGTTGTCCTCCTTTGGACCCACTCCAGGACCTCGATATCCTTCCTGAACTGAGGGGCCCAGAACTGGACACAGTACTCAAGGTGTGGCCTCACCAGTGCTGAGTACAGGGGCAGAATCACTTCCTTGGACCTGCTGGCCACGCTGTTCCTGATCCAGGCCAGGATGCCATTGGCCTTCTTGGCCACCTGGGCACACTGCTGGCTCATGTTCAGCTTCCTGTCAATCCAGACTCCCAGGTCCCTTTCTGCCTGGCTGCTCTCCAGCCACTCTGTCCCCAGCCTGTAGTGCTGCATGGGGTTGTTGTGGCTAAAGTGCAGGACCCGGCACTTGGCCGTGTTGAACCTCATCCCGTTGGAATCAGCCCAACTCTCCAGTCTGTCCAGGTCCCTCTGCAGAGCCCTCCTGCCTTCCAGCTGATCCATGCTCTCCCCCAGCTTAGTGTCGTCTGCGAATTTGCTGATGATGGACTCAATTCCCTCATCTAAATCATCAATGAAGATATTAAACAGAACTGGGCCCAATACTGATCCCTGGGGGAAGAGGCCCCAGAAATGCTGACCCCTTCCAAAAGGAATCCAAGGAGCTACAAATGCCACATCAAGGAACTTTTTCAGAGATACAAGGGAAAAGAATAGGTAAGGTCCATTGTCAGAAATCCCTTTGCCTACTGAGCTTTGTGGTGTGTATAACCACACTGGGTGCAGCAAGGAAGATGCTGATGAAGAAGTGACCTTCAGGCACTGAATGCCATGTGTACAAACACACAGACAAAACCTCATGAGAGCAGAGGAGAAACTCAAACACAGAACATGGAACATGATGGGTTCTGCCAAGCTGAACATACACTGAGAGTTAAGAACTTTTTTATTTCAGTACCAGCTCTAAATATGACCCTCTGTATGACTTCAGCCATGAGTATTTACAGTTCAAGGTCAAATTTCACCATTTTTTGGTGGTAAAAAATCCTAATGATGCTCATGGGATTGAGTTCACTGTATTTGCTATCTGAAGTCAACTTGTCATAAATGACAGATCAATGTAGGCTATGACACTTTGCCACTTGTCTCTGATTAGTTCGCTCCACAGCCTCTTTCTTCCTGTGGTGGTATTAAGTATGGACAGCTCTGCTGAAGTCAGTAGAATTTTACCACCATAAAACCAGTGTGAGATCATAATCAGAATTCTGATGTGTAACTTGGATAGGACTTTTCTCCATCCCTGGATTTGTTTTTCCATGCCTTTCTCTTACATAAACAAGCTTTAAAAATGCTTCTGACCATCAAATAAAGTATTTAATCACCAGAATTTTTAGAGAGCCTTGATATCCTGAAAGGGAAGATACACTGTATTGACCAAGTAATGTACAGAACCAAGGAATTACGGAGTGATTGAGGTTTAAAGGGACCTCTTAAGATCATGTAGTCCAGCTCCTGCTGAGTAAGGAACAGCCAGTGCAGGTTGCACAGGACTGTGTCCAGTTGAGTTTTGAATGACTCCAAAGACAGAGACTCCACCACTTCTCTGGGCAACCTGTGCCAGTGTTCCACCACCCTCAAAGGAGGAAGTGTTTCTTTATGTTGAGATGGAATTCCATGTGGTTCAGTTTGTGCCCATTCTCATCCTACCAGTGGGCACCACCAAAGGGAGGCTGTTTCTGTATACAAGCACTGTAGCAGCAACAGAAGATGTGTTACATTCTGTGAGACGGCTTAAAATTTCCATGGAGAGAATCTCGATTTCTTTTATGGTATGTGGGACTTGGATGTAATTTACAGAAATATCAGCTCACAACTGATAATACGCACCAGGTTTTGTCCCATTTAAATCAAATCTAAAGACTTTTTTTGCAACAGTAAGCTCTGTAGTAAACCAAACAGGACCAGTGCATGGCCATAACGTCTACCATGCATTGGTCCATACTCTTTACTTAGTATCACACTCCTGTGTACAACCTGGCCAGCTATCACTCCTCTATCCAGGTAGTCTGAATACAGAGCCAAAGGAGAGTACCAGACTGTTTCTAATTTGCAATATGAGTGAAACCCCTTGAAGATCACATATGGCATCTAAATTGATGTTATCTGTGAGTAACACTTTGTTCCTTGCCTTGCAGGCACAGAGATTGGGCTTGGTCCATTTTATTTATCAGCACAGACAGACTCTAAACATATTTCATGAGCCAAGGAAGGTTGGAGTTTCTTTAATTATTAATTGCTGTGATTACTTATAATTAGCATTTGAAATCTGCTAAAATCAAATGGGAATGGATATTGTTATTTACTAAGTAAATTGTACCTTGAATGAGAGGTTGTCCTACTGAATTCAATGTGGATCTGGGATTCAGCTTATGATTAGTGGTTTACCCTAAGACCTTTGAATTTAACAGATATACTTAAGGCGTACGAGTCTCTTCCATTCATATGATCTTCATGTGTGTAGCTAAAGTTTGCTTGACACATCTAAGTCAGGAGTGTCAGCATCACTCCTCTCCATTTCTGCTGGCTATCAAAGCCAGCAAAAGTCCTAGCAGAGATGCTGTAATACTAGTGATAGTTCAGAGAAACTCACATATCTTTACAAGCAAAAGAAATCTTCTGCTTGCATTTGCAGGGTTTGCTGAGTTAGGTCTTCTAATCCATCTACTGAGAAATGCTATTCAGTGTAGACTAGGCCCAAATTCAAACAGAATAACAAATACTATTTAAATTTCTTGCAAGAAGAAGAAGAAGAAGAAAAAAGACTCTTTTCCCAAATGTACTGCTTCTCCTTAACACTGAAATGTTTTCATCACACATGTCCTGCAGCATGTTGTTCTTTCCAGATACGGGATTTTGTTGGGAAGTTGTGACACACAGTTTGAGGGAGCACTTGCCAGCTGAGCAATGCTTTCACTACTGCTCACCACACTCCTTAAACACGCATGCTAATTATGTTACAGGCTGTCTGGATGGAGCTATATGAGGCTATAGTATTTTCCTAGGAACCACAGCAATGAAGTCAGCATGTGCCTTGTGTAAGTGGAGGATCTGCTGCATCCACTTCATTGTCCTTTTAGCTAGTGTGCACTTCATCAGTTTGTCTATGAAGATGTTATGGAAACCCGTCAAAAACCTTGCAAAAGTCAAAACAAACAACATCCACTACTCTCCCCTCACCCCACTATGATGAAACGGGACAAGTAATTTCATCATAGAAGGTAATTAGGTTAGCTCAGCATGATTTTGTGTTTGTAGAATCACACCAACTACTTCCAGTCACCTTATTTGTCCTCCATATGTTTGGAAATGGTTACCAGGTTCATTTGCTCCATCACCTTCCCAGACATCACCATGAGGGTGACTCACCTGCAGTTCCCCAGATTCTCTCTTCTTCTTGCTCTTCTCAAAGACAGGGCTGATGGTTTTACTTCAGTCTTCAGGAAGCCTTTCCCTTCTCCCCCACCCCAATCTGATCCTGTCTTCTGAGGTTAAGTCTTTACTGCTCTTGACTTTCCCATGGGTCTCAGAGGCCTGGGACTCCTCAGGCAAATCTTGCCAAGAAGGCAAAAACCTCAATGAGTACCTCTGCCTCTTTGTTGTCCTTTGTCACCAGATACCATTTATGAACTTATCTCTATTATGAGATACAACAGTTAAAATTAGTGACATTAACAGTATGAAAATCACAAGGACAACAGAAACTCTCAGATAATCACATACTGAAGTCAGACAGATACTTCTTCTTGAGATATGGTAATAACTGTTTGCATTATTGTGACCACTTCTCCCTCTTCCCAACCACACCAATTTTAGGAAGTTGTCAAAAGGCCTATGGAACTACACTGGCATTGGTGTTTTCAGACACAGTGACTCAAGTTCTCTTGATGAATCTTCTTGATGACAAGTTCTCTTCTAAATGTACTATGCCATCTATTTTTAAGTATATGTATAAAACAATGAAGTAAGGAACAGCTCTGAAGCCAAGTAGCAGAAATTATTTACATATGCTAATTTCTGAAACCACTGATAGATCACTTGCACTCACAGGATAAATACCAAACCGCATACAGCATAGCTGAATGGCTCTTCCTTCCATAGCGAAGGGGTAATACAGGATCACTGCAGGTGTAAAAAGGAATAGCAAAGATACAAAACAAGATGATCCTCATTTCTGGCTATGATGATTACTGATCATGCCCTTTCTGGTGTCAATACTTCAGAAAGGACACTCAGAAACATACAGGTGGTTAGCAAGAAAAAAAATTTCATAGCAAAAATGAAATGAAGTGAGAAACTGGAGGATTTTGTAAATTTTCAAGATGACCAGAGTGGACCTGAGACACTCAGCTAGTCTGTTGGCACATGTACATGGGGAAAATAGTGGATATTAGCAGATACTATAATCTACAGAAAAAACAGCATGGTGAATTCTGTGAGTGGAAACTACAACTAAAATACTGTAAATGAGGAACAGCATCAGGTCTGGATTTTCTGGGTTTACAGGTATCACTCTAGAGCCTCTGTCTCCTACCTATCACTCTAGAGCCCACTACTTCCCCAGAGACTGTTGACCTTTTGAATTCACAGTGCAGTGCAGTAGCTTCTTTCTTTCTTCTCAGCATCACATGCCTGCTGTGAGGGCAGAGAGAAGACATGGTGCCAGGAACAGACAGAAGGCATTTGTTTTTCCTCTGTACTTGATCCTCTGCTACAGGAATGCCACTTTCACAGGACCCATTCTCATCAGTACTCTTTGTTCCTGAGCAAAATGTTTGTTTACTACTGAACAATAAATGGTGGGAGATGTGGCTGTCTGAAGGATAAATTTTAGTAGTTCAGTTCCATTGCTGAATCCAGTGGAGCAACCAGCAAGCCAGTGGCCTCTGTTATCCAGATGAGGCTTCTAATACCAGAGCAGCAATGATCTCCTGGAACACCATCTGGAGTTCTGAAGCCTCAAGGCTCTCTGGAAACAAGATTCGAGGCTTCTCAACCTGGATATTCAGAACTACAAGTGCTTAAATGCCCTGCCTGCTGTGTAAACCCTGGGCCTCATGCTTGGTCATATTAAATTATCTGGGACACTAGAGCAAAGAGATGTAGAAGAGTGCTACTGAAGGCAGGGTGTTGACCAGATGTGTGCAACTTTCAGATAAAAAAAAAGAGCTCTCACTACCTCATCCTGAAACGTGTCTGAGGAAGGGAAGCCAGCCACAGATCCTCCTATGCTTGTTTGTAGTCACTCACAAGGCTTAGCATACCTATTTTCCAAAAAAGTCCAAATCTTATTTCATAATTAAGTAGACTTGAAGGCTTAAAGCTTCTCTTTAAGTCATCTCATATGCTATCTGGTAACCTTGTATTGATCACTGTGCCAACAGACACAGATGAACCCAGCGTGTCTAGATCTGTTGCCATGGGGTTTTTTTTGACTGCATGTTAAACAGTGGCTAGCCCTTGGAAACACATAAAAGTCAGAAATCAGGCTCCTCCATGCTATAGAGGGGGGAAAAAAAGAAAAGGCTCCCTGTTGTTTCTCTGCATGTTCTAAAATAGGAAATTATTATGCCGAGGCATCTCCAGGTGGCTGGTGACATGGCTGCCCTCCTATGACCAGCACTCTGCACATTTCTCAACGTTTTTAACACCAAAACCACAGACCCAGCCCTGTGCTCTGCAGCCAGATGGGGAACCAGCTCGAGGGGCTCAGGAGCCGAACAAGGCTCAGTTTCACCAGAGGATGGTGGGCAGAGAGGGGAACGGGTTAGGGCTCAGAGAGGAGTTCCCCCGAAAGTCTAGATTTCCACCGAAGCCCAGGCAGAGACTAAAGGCTGCCCTCGGAGGCACCAAGTTTTGGGCCGCCCCAAAAACCTTAAGAAGCGCCGCCAACCCCCATCGCTGTGGCCGCCTCTGAGGCCGCAACCGTCGATCCGCAACCGCCGCCCGTGGCAGTGGAAGAGGAGAAGGAGGAGGGGAGAGGGAGGAGGGGGGAGGGACGGAGGGCCGAGATGTCACCTCAGCCCCGCAGCGGCCGCTCGGCACCGCCGGGCGCCCACACCCGGCAGCAGCAGCGGCGGGGACCCTAGCGGCCGCCCGTTTAGTCACATGGCGGCGCCATTTCCTCTGCCCTTGCTTCGCCCTTAAGGCCGCTCTGTCGCCGGCGGTGCCCGTCTCTCACCCCACACGGGCGGCTGCGGACGGTCGCCGCGTCCCCTGTCTTGCCGCCGGTCCCCGCCACACTTAAAGTACCCAGCGCGGCGGAGACACACGGGTGGTTAGAGCGAGAGAAGGGGCATGGGGCGGCCGGCTGCTCAGCTAAAAACAACCCTCTCCTAATAAAGCGATGGGGCCCTGGCCGCGGCGCCGCACTCCACGCGCCCTATAAATACGCTCCGTGCAGAGCCGGCGGGCTTTGGCCGGCGCGGCTCTGCAGGCGGCGCGGTGCAGCGGAGCGGAGCAAAACCAGCGGGGCTGCCACTGCCGCCAGGAGAACCTGGGCCTCGCACCCTGACACCCCAGCAAGATGCCCCGGGTAGACGCAGACCTCAAGCTGGACTTTAAAGATGTCCTGCTCAGACCTAAACGAAGCAGCCTCAAAAGCAGATCAGAGGTGGGGGCATTCAAACCCAGCATGTTTTACCTCCATTCTTAGCGCCTAACTTCATTAACCCTCCTTCCCTCCCTACTTTTATTTTTATTCCTCAGTCTAACGTAGCGATGCCTTCCCCGATCGTAACGCCCTATGCCTGACGGGGGGGGAATGCCGCTGTTCCGCGGTGGAGGGGGGGCCGTGGTTGCGGAGCCCGCGGCGTGGCCCCCCCTCTCCCCTCCCCCGAGCGAGGCGAGCCCCAGAGGAAGAGGAGGCGGCGGCGGGCGCTGCAAAGCCGGTGCTGCACTGTCGTCCCCCGCTCCTCAGCAAAAATAAAAAGGGAGTGGGGTGGGGAATGAGGGGGGAGAGGGGGGGGAATTGTTTGCTCCTAACAGGTGCCTCTGCGGATTTCTGCGGCGCTGCGCGGGGGGTGACCTCCGGTTTCCGGAGGGAAGCGGGGGGGGGGGGTTGCCTGCCGTCGGGGCAGCGTTGAAGAGGCAGGTCAGGCAGGAGGTAGGGGGCTGCCCGGCTACGCGCCCCGGAGCTTGGGCCAGCATAAGGCGGGGGTGCGGGGCGGCAGGCATCTTCGCTTTCAGCCGCGGGGGCTGCGAGCAGTGCTGTTACCGAGTAACTGACACCCTGGTTAAAATAATAATTTTTAAAAATCTAGCAATAATAAAAAACAAGCAGCGAAGGTGTGGGGGAGCGCTATCCGCAGCACGGGGTCCTCCGGGCTGGGATCCCGTAAGGTGTCAGATCGGGGCAGTGATCCCATTTCACCCTCCCTTAATGTTAACCCCCGCGACCCGCCTGATGCTGCCTGACCTGCACCGGCACTGCCCAGCAACCCCTCTACTGCCCGGGGCTCCGTGTCCGTGCTGGCCCACTGTTAGCCGTGATGTTGCTGGAGTTATTTCTCTGTAGGGATGAGGAAAGATCCGAAGAAATGCCATGAGGATTGCTTCTACAGAAAAAAAAAAAAATTAAAAAAAAGATGTCTGCCTCAGGGTTCAAGGTGCTGCCTCGATTACCTCACATAACCCCAAAGTTAACAAAAGATTTGCTTTGACTAGTGAAGGAATTACGTTGTGTTGAGGGATGGAAAAAGGATTAAGCTTTTCTCCAGGGGTAACAGTTGAGAGAGACCAAGACAAATCAAGTGAGACTGCAAACACAAATCTGGAAAGCGAACTGGGGTGACTGTGTTTATTCTGGGCCTATGTGCAGGGATTTTGAGGGCAGCAGCTAAGCAAAACTTTTGCCATTATGAAGGTGTAAGATTGGAGATGCCTTCTCAGTAGGAAGGTAAGCTCAGGCTCGTAATTTTTAATTTACAAAGAATGGTGTCCTTTCTGAGTAACTGCTTGTTGCGTGCAATTGCTGTTCATTTGCTTGGGCACCAGTAGTCCCCTCTAAAATTCTCTGCTCTAGCCTGGCAAACAGGTGGAGCTGTGCTCCACCGAGTGACACATGGCTCCTCAAAGTGCCATGTTTTGTATATTTAGTTGTGTGCAGGCTGTGGAATGAAGGGCTGCTGGGAGTGGAAAATGATAGGAGGAACATGAGCTGATACGGCAGGGTTGTAATGGTTGGCTATGATGAACTGTTAAAAACATTTCACATGAGAAAAAGTGCATGTCATGAGGGGGGTCAGTGAAAACTGATGAAGGTTAAGAAATTGGACACCATCACTGAGGCTGTAGCAACAGGAATAAACAGTTTCTGTGAGAGCCAGATCTGAAATGGACGTCTGCTTCAAAACAAGAATATAAATAAATAGTTCTGGCAGAGGAACAGAGGCAGCATACTACAGTGCCTGTTACCCAGCAAGCTGCTGCTTTGAAGCTTATATCAGCAAGCGTCTGCTTCTCTGGTGTGAATGCCTCATTTTGTGGAAGGATTGCTTTGTATGCAGTAGCTAGGATGAAGTCAGCTTCTTAGGCAGCTTGGGGTGTTTGCAGTTCCTCTTGTAGGTCTGCGGTGTTGGTGTTTGGTTTTGATTCCTTGTACTGCTTTAATTTTCCATAATTGTTTTCTCTTTTTGAAGAGATACTAGCAAATTTGAAGCTTGAATTCACGTGTCATAATTGGTTAAAGCAATGATTGGAGTGGAAGCAGCACTACCTGTCCATGGGGGGTCTTGGTACTCACATAGTCTAGTATTCTTGCCTTTGCTGGATTTGTTCTGCAGGCTGTCTGTTAGAAGTTCACCTTAGGTGATTTCCTTTAGGAAGTCTAGTCATTAATTTAAATTTGTAAATTCAAAGAAGTCTTTAAAAGAACAGCTAATGTCGTAGTACTTTCATATGTCAAAGGTCTGGGTAGGAGTTAGAAAATAAATTTTATTATTTTCTTTCTGAGGAAGCTTTTACTGCTGAATGATTGTGAGCAATCCTAGAATTAGAAATTATTTTCTTATAATACATAAGCTATAAATAATGAACTATAAATTAGCGTTACCACCCAGGAAACAGACAAAGAGATGAGTTACTGGAGGAACTCAGGAAAACCAGTTAGCTATGTGATGCCTCTCAGGATGTGCATTTTGACCACACAGGTCTGGTGATCTTTTTACAAGAACAGCATAATATGCTAAAATAAGAACAGAGAATGGCAGCCAGGATGATCAGCAGTTTTCACTGGTTTCTGGATGAGGAAAAACCTAAACATATTAGGACTACTCAGTATGGAGAAGAAGCAGTTGTGGAGAATAGGCTGGAAGTCTATGAAGCGAGGAGTAAAATGGGGAAGGTGGAACAGGAGTGGGTGTTGATTGTCTCTCAAACAAGAAGTAGGAAGTACTGAATGTAATTATCAGGCAAAGGTTGTAGTTTTTATGCAACATGTATTTGATCTCTGGAATTTATTGCTGTGGAATATTGGAGAAGCTGAAGGTGTGAAGGATTAAAACAATTACAAGATGTGTTCTTTATCTATGAGTGACTATTTAGCACAGTCGATTGAAGGAGACCTTTGCCTTTCAAGGTCTATAAACATCATCTTCTTGGGACCTGGGAAGGTATGCTAGGGAGTTTTTTCAAAACTTGCCTCATTCCTGTATTCCCTTCCCAGACATCTGCTATTGGCTGTTTGGGGAACTGGGCCACCACATAAACATCTCCAGCCCAGTGTGCCATTTCTCCTGTTCTCATAGAACACAAGCCTCACTAGGGGAATCTGTACAATTATCCCTCATTTATGCCTGCCGTGAGTATTATGAACGGTGTAGATAATTTTATGAGATCTATCTAACTGGCTGGCTGAAGGAAGTAATGTATGAGAAGTTAAAATGTAAGTTGAGGTGAGAATCACTGCAGGAGTAATGGCCTGGTGTTTCCTGCATAGCTTTGCATCTTGTCTCAGTCTTCTTTTAAACAGACTCCTCTACTTATTTCTTAAGTTAATTTGAAAGAGATGTTTTTCCTCTGTAAAACTGTAAGGCAGTGGTTCTGGGACTATTGTCTGTGTAGAACTGGTTGTGTGATACTCGTGTCTTTTTTTCCTTGATCATAGTTAATAACTTACATTAAAGGGAGTAAAGTACATTCATTTTATTTAAAACATGTCACCTTAACAGTGCTTTCTCATGTTAGCTTCAGCCAGAATTCCCATAAGAATGTTACATCATCAGTTGATGGGTGTAGAATTGGGCTTCTCTGATAGTAAATGGGAAGAATGGTCAGTATCCCGTATGATTGATGTATCTTAACTTGTTCATGAAAGCAACCTTTTTGAGCTTATAGAAAGTGAGAACCTGTTTCATCATATATCACAGGTGTTCAAGATCCTTCTCTTACACTAGCCAGTAATAGCCCCCCCACCATATTAATCAGAACACAATATGACAGTGCTCAAAATATGTTGTAAATAAATAATCCAAGTCTTGTATTCTTTATATTGCCTCCTTTCTGGTGATGAATTTTAGTTCAGTTCTGGTCTCTCAGCGTTCTTGAATTAAAGATGAAGTGAGGAGTAATGAAAACTATGAAAGACCCTTCCTTTCCACTGTTACTAAAGAGACTAACCTATTATCTTACAGTTACACATTTCTTAGAGATTTCCCTCTTTTTGCAACATGCTAAGTAGATCAGTGGGAACTGATCTAAATTTGGTGTTGTCTCTTGCAAATGTAAGGAACAGAATGCCTCATGTTGTCATGTCTGAGGGTGCTGAAGTCAAAGTAACTTTGAAGGTGAAGGCTGAACCTGTTACAAGAAATCAGCTTGGAAACTAGCAGCTTTGTGGTTTAATAAGCCAGGGTATGAATGTTCACATTTGTTCACATTGTATGGCAAGAGTGCTGGTAACCAAGCCAAAAGTAAAAGCTTGCTTTAGTATATTGTCATTTACATCGAAGATTGTAACAAAATCCTCTATGCCCTGGAGACAGAGGGAGTTCCAGTTCTGACTTCTGTGCAGTTAGGACTTCAAGTTTCTCAGGCAGCCAAGAAAACAGCCAAGGTTACTTCCATTTAAAATACTCTGTGGTCCTCATTTTCCTTTCCAACACTTTCTGACTTGTTTATATGTATATAGTTCCATTTTGATGGTATTTTTCTCCAGCAAGAACAGAAGTCATTATTTTACTTTTATATTTTGTTTCTCATTTGGAAGGCGGAAGTTGTAACCAAATAAATAAATGAAGTGAGGGAGTACTGGAATGAAAGAAAGAACAGGAAATGTGAGGAAAATTAAGAGGCAGTGCCCAGAACTGCTGTATCTGAAGTCAGTGGCAAAACTCTTGTTAGATTGCAATCAAACACTTAAAAGAATGTGTGCCTCTTCTTTGCAGGTTGACCTCACGCGCACCTTCACCTTCCGCAACTCCAAGCAGACCTACACGGGAATTCCCATTATAGTGGCAAACATGGACACTGTGGGGACGTTTGAAATGGCTGTGGTTATGGCAAAAGTAAGTATTGATTCTCATTTCTGCAACAATTGGGAAGTCACTGGGTGACAGTGAGCACCCTTTGAAATTTTTAGATACTTTTTTTGGAAACCAGGCAGGGCATGAATTTAAAGAATCCAGAACAAGAAGATGTTTTTTCATTGCAAAGCAGCTGTGCTTTTACAGCAATACACTTAACAGAGCCAGGGCTCCAAATAAAAGATACTTTCAGTGGAGAGGCTTACTAGGAAATTTTCATCTTGGGTGTAGCTCAGCTTCACTTGCAGCTTCTAGAGCTTGGTTTTTGATGCCTATATTGTGCTTCATTCCAGAAAAAAGTTTTGATAGTGTAGGTTACTGGGTAAAGCTGCAGCCGTCAGGAGCCACTTGTCAGTTCACCTCTGGCTTCAGGGCTCACCTTAATTTCTTAGTGTGTTTAAGCACATTTGAAATATTGACCATAATTCAGGAAACACATCAGAAACCTGATCCCAAAAGGTCAGCTAAGTATGTTAAGTTACTTTTGAAGAGGCGTTTGCAATTGCCTGATCTGTTACTCAACATTACTGCTTCTTTCAAGCAGGATGAGCCTATACTTAAATGGGAATTTCTGATATCTTGTTACTCTTCAGCTAAGGGGAGGATGAATAACTTTGACATTAATATCAATTTTCTTATTTTTGCTAGCATGCAATGTTCACTGCAATTCACAAGCATTATTCTGTGGAAGAATGGAAACTGTTTGCTGCCAATCACCCAGAATGCCTTGAGGTACATTTTTGTAAATTATTATGGTTTATTGCTTTGTTCTGAGCTCACATACACTGGAGTCTTTTGGGAATACTGTTGTTAAGTGAGGTTTTGGGGTATGAAGATATTTGCTGCTCTTAAATGCATCAAGGGAAGTGACTTGTCCTGATTTAAAAATAATAGCTTTACAAATTCATTATGAAAACCCCTTTGTTATGCAAAAAAGGAAAAGTTTATACATTCTTGGAAGCAGAGAAGCGTCCTGAAAAAAGAAGAAAGAGCTGCTTGGAAATGTCTTAACTTCTGTGCTTCTCTTGCTGTTGGGAGCTGTGGTAGTGCTGATAAGGAAGAAGCTAAAGACCACAAATGCAAATAGCCTTGAATAAGCCAGCCACAAGCTGGCCCTGCACACCCTTGTGCTAGGCAGGGTCTTTGCTGTCAGGCATGGAAGTAGACACAGAGTCTGTTGCTGGAGGGGCCCAAGTGCTGGGCCCAAGCAAGGATGAGCACTGACAGTTGTCATAACCTGTGTGTAGTCCATTTACCTCCTTGCACTAGAGCTCACTCTGTGCTACTGTGCTGCCCCACTTGTTCACAGCATCTGAGCCTGAGCCATTACAGAGAAACACCATTTTGTAAATTCAAACAGTGACTTAAGTTCTGACTTTTACATCCAAATTTCTTCTGTGTTCTTCTGGCAGGCCCCTGCACTGAGAGAGGCAGGCTGTCTCCCCTCCTCCTCCTCCTCCTTGGAGTTCAGTGCAGTTTTGAAACTTTTTCTGCATAGAAAAGAATGTCACACAGCAGTATGGTATCTTTACCTGTGGCATTTATTAGAAGTATATTACGAACATTACTGATTACAGGATTGTCTGAAAGCCAGCCTGTCACATAGATTCATCAGGGTTGCTTATATGCCACTCTAGGGCAGAAAGTGGTCCCAGGAATATCCCATGTCTGAACACTTTGGCATTCAGCTCATTTGTGGTTCGTAATCACTGCAGTAGGATAGTGATTATAGTGATCATAGTGATTCAATACTGACTTGGTCCTTGACCTTGGGTCTCTGCAGGGGTCTTGTGGACCAACAGCTGTGGAAACTATTATTCTATTGGGAAGAATTTCTAGGAAGACAAAGGAGGAAGCAGTCGGCTTTCAGTGGTAGCAGACCCTGCTTGGCAAGTGGGTCTGACTGCATGATCTCTGGAGGTCCCTTCCAAAATTGACTGTTCTGTGATTCTGTTGATAAAGGAAGTGTTTGGTGAACTTAAAGACACAGATTCCACCCTCTGACAGTGCCTCAAATTTTGCTGCTCTACCTTCCTGGAAGTATATCAGTTTAGGAGTTCTTTTGTGTTTTTATTAATGTATAATGTGTGGCTGAGCCTTCCTCTATCTCAGGTGATTATATTTGCTTATGAGAATTCACTTGTGATGAAGAACTGATAAAATGCTAATTTTGCTTTATTTTAGAGCCTTTAAACAAAATCAGAAGTAATGCATTGGTATTTCCAGAAAGGTACTTATTTCATATTATATAGTATGATTTTCACTAGTTTCCAGCACAAGTTCTCCCAATACAATGCAGAACTGTGGTGTTGATCCCAGTTTTTACAAACTATTACTCCCTTTTGTTGTCTCTGTAGCATGTAGCAGCAAGCTCAGGTAGTGGAAAAGCTGACTTGGACAAATTAAGAAGTATTCTAGAGGCCATTCCACCTATCAGATACATCTGTCTGGACGTGGCAAATGGCTACTCCGAGCACTTTGTGGAGTTTGTGAAGTCTGTCCGTGCCCTGTTCCCACATCACACCATTATGGTAAGTGTGTAGAAAGGGTGGAGGGGATGTGTGGGAATTCTGTCCTGGCCCAGGGTGCTATAAACCTCTTGTCTTAAAAATAAGTGCACAGATACCCTTCTAAGATTATAAGGAGCAGCTCTATTCATTTACTCTTTAAATTCAGCGAGATGGTAATGGAGCCAAATGGTGACTGTGTAATAACATGTTGGCATTATCAGTCTTCCACTGTTGATAGTTTGTGGCACTGTTCAGTGTGTGCTCTGATACAGCAGCTTGATGTTGGCATGGCAGGCTGGGTGGATTCCATTTTTTTCCTACTCAACATTCTCCTTCCCACACCAGATGTGACCTCTAATCATAAAGTGTGTGGATTTATTTTGGTGATTCCAAGCTGAGGTTTGCTGTGGGAATGCGCTGACGTTTCTGGCCAGTTGAGGCCAGAGGCTGTTTCTGTCTATTTGATCACTATGAAGACAGCTGAATGTAGACTAATCCTTGCTTATGATAAGAATCACAGGAGTGTTGTGCAATTGTGAATGGGGTCATCAGGGAGCAAAATAGTCAGTGTTGGTGCTTTTCATGCAGCTTCTTTGATGTTGCTGTCCCTTCTCAGAGTGCTAATGCTATGCTTCCTCCAACCCTTTTGGGCTAAGAGTGTTTTCATTGACACAGGACTTCTTGCAGCAGAGCCCTACTGCTTCTTCTTGTTTCCCAGGGCCCTTGTCTTCAATTTTTTTCCATGAGAATTGCAGAAATTCTCAAAGGAGCAGGTTCTTTGTGTGGCTACCAGCCCTACTTCAAACTGGGCCAGAAAAAAATCATGTGTTTAGGCAGCATTTTCTCTTTTTTATGCCAGACACAAAGCTTCACACGTGTAGAGTAAATGTGAAGTGGTCATAAATGCACTCTCTGACATGCTTAAAGAAGAAACTGCATGTTCAAACTTCTCAGTAGAGACTATGTTCCTACTTCCTCCCATGTCAGAGGAAAGCAGTGTTGTTGCCTCTAAATGACGGAGGCATTGGAAAATGGAAGTGGCTGGAATGCCTGCTATCAGCAGATGTGGGAACCTCTTTGGTATGGCCATATTTCCCATGGTTTTACAGAGAACTTCTGGCAGTGTGAAATGATACATACGGATTTTTTAAGCTTCTGGCTCACTGCAGTGAGGGAAGAAGCTGTTTCCTTGCTTTGGAACTAAAGTACTGTCCCTAGTGACTTGACTACTCCAGTGTCTTTGAGTTCAGGAGTTGTGGGAGATTAAGCTACATAATTAAAACAAAACAAACCAAATCTCTATCAGGAGTGGAAAGAAAATTGTTTGTCATCCCCTCCTCCACCTCCCCACAGACCGGTGACTTTGCTGACTGAGGAAGGAACTCAACCAAGATTAATTGTGCAGAAGGCACAAGAGGTCAATGTCGCAGTTGGATATGAAGCCCAGATGTTAGTCCAAGGTCCATAAACCAGTCTCATCCACCCCTCACATCTGTTAAGCTACCTGCTTGGTTTCTCTGCTTCTGTGATTAAGGTTATTGTTACTTCAGGTCTCATTGTACTGACAGCACCACCTGGTTAAGCACATATATAGCCTTGACCTGGTTAGTTGCCTTACCTGATCATTGCTTCTTTCTTTGGGCTTTGTTTAATATGGCTTATCTTTTCAACCTCCTACGCAGGGACAATTTTGATTCCTAAAAGGATGCTAACAAACTTGAGGCGTTCAAAACCCTTTTGTTTCCAAAGCCTGCAGTCCCTGAAAGTCTCTGATTCAACTCAGGACATACACCTCTACACTGCTTCCAAATAAGTTTACTTTATGCTCTCTACCAGAATGGCCTTTTGAAGCTATTCCTGGCTGAAATGCAGCAGCTTATCTAGGCTCCTTTTTGTGATACTCTGGAAGACATGTCCTGCTGCTACCTGTTCTCTCTGCTTTGATGTCTCTGAGCTATGCCTGCAGTATGCACTCTGCTGTTGTGTCTTTCAGACAAGAGAGTTAGCAGTTAAATAGAAGGTATAAAAATAAAGAAGCTTTCTCATAGCTGAAAGTGATCTCTGGGACCTTTCAGGCTGTCTTGTTTGCATTCCTCAGCATGACCATTCATTCCACAGTCAGCTGCGGTGCAGTACATAACAGGAACCCAACCCCAAGTCTTAGGGAATGTGTATTCCCAGAAGCCATGTAATGGGTTCAGCTCTGAGTCTGAAAGGTGATGTGCAAAGCAACTGTGGTGGCTGATACTTCAGTGGAGATGGAGGATCTCTTTTGTGTAACAACCTTTAAAACACACATTTTTGCCCTGTTAAATGCTTGCTTTTATAATCACATTACCTTACTTTCTTCTGCCTGGCTCTGACACAAGCTCTTGTTGTATTAATTTACAAAGATCAGTCTCTCATGGAAACAAAAGAATAGGGAAGACAAACAAGGGCACAGTGGTACAACATGACTTGCCTTAAATCACCCATTAGATTGAGGAACTAGGAAGAAGAATCAGTATTCAAGATTCCTGACTGTCTCACAAATGCAGCATTGCCTTCCAGAATCAAAAGTAATGGTCCAATGGGGTCTTTTGCTGTAGTACAGCATCATGTGCTTGGGTTGTGCCTACTCTAAGCAAATGTAAAGCAAAACTTGGGTTGACATTCGTGGTGGAGGGTCAGAGCCTTACTTATTACAGTAAGCAAAGTCTTTTTTTATTAGTGTAATTGTAGATGTTAGGGCTCTTCCATTTCACTGGAAGTCTGTTTTGCAAGCTAAGATATCTTTGCCAGCAAACTTTGTCAAGATCTTAGTCCTAAGTTTTGCTTTTCATAGTATTTTCTGTTCATTATATAGAAGAAACCCTAGAGAGGGTAGCAGGGAGTGAAGGAAAAAACTGGGGCAGGAGCACACTTGCAGATGCAGTGGCACCCACAAGGTGTGGGCCAGAGAGCAAGGCAAGTAGAATTGCAAAGCAGGAGCAGAGGGAAATAGCAGGGCCCAGAAACTGTTGCTCCCTTTGGAGTCAGGAGCAGAACTTCTCAGTGCCTTAGTGGAGGTGGAATTCAGAGTGAGCCATGGAGACTTTCCCCAGTCTGATCTCTGGAACAAGCAACAGAGTCAGTCCAGTCATGGCGTGTCCAACAAGGCTGGGGTCTCAGAACAGGGTCAGCTGGGATCCCACTGTAAGACACAGGGACGCTGCCTGAACTTCCTTGGGTTGTTCATAATACTGATTGCTAACACCCACCTAGTACTGCTCAGCCTTGTAAAAGACATCATCTCTCCATCTTATGGTAAAGTATCCCTTGCTTTGGTGGGTGGGAAGTGTCCTTTGGCAGTGTTCCTGATAGTGTGGAGGCACAGACTGTGCTTTCCTCCAGGATACAAGAAGAAAGTTTGAGAACTGTTGTCACAGACACTTCTACCCAGCTTGATCCATTGCCATTTGCCAGCAGCTTTCAATCAGTGCTGCAGTGTTCTTGTCTTAGTGTGAGGCAGTATTTATAGCAGGCTTTTATGAGGCACAGTATCAAATGCCTGACTGAAATTCAGAGGCACTGCCCTACTGTGTTCACTAATTTTGTATCTCTGTCAGAGAAGCTGTAGGCTTTCTAATCCTGTTAGGTGAAATCTTGATCCCATTAAAGTCAGTTAGTAAACTCCCTTTGACTTTTCTGAGGCCAGGATTTCCTTCAGGACTGACCCACTGTTCAGTCATCCTGGGTAATGCTGGAATGAGCCAGGGTGACTCTCACTTGAAACCTCACTCTGAGTGATGGTACAGCTGAATGTCACCCTGAGTGTGTAAGACCAGGGCCACAGCCAGGGTAGTTTCTTGTAGCCCCTAATAACTGTCTGCACTGAAAGCATGGTAGCTTATCTGACTTTTCAGCTGTTACTGATGCTCTTATTTTACAGCCAGACATAGCAAAGTTAAATTAGCACTAAGGTAACTACTGCTTTCAACAAAGCCAGTTCTGCAGTAAATTAGAGTTGCATTGGTACATGGGCTCATGATTAAGATGAGCATGGTTTTTCAATAATACAAAACATCCACTATGTCTCCTGGCTGCTTGCCCAAATACAGTACAAAATTTAGTCTGTAAGTGGCTTATTTGTACAAGATCCAGTTACTTTACTTGCTTTATATTCTTAGTTAATTTTAAGTGGGTTTCAACTCTGTCGTCTGAGTCTTTCTTTATTCACCTTTTTTTCAGTTGAAGTACCTTACAAGTGGGGCTTTCAAAAGCTGTTTTGCTTCAGTTCAGCTGTCCTACTGGCATCTGTGGTAAAGCAAGCATTGGCTTCAGTGAAAGTAGAGTTCAGCTGGATGTGAGAAAACAGCTTTCCCTCTTCAGCTGTGATATTAGGGTCTCTTCACATACAGATATCTGTGCCTCCCTTGTAGTGGCTTGGTTTTTTTTTTGTGCTCTCTGAAGTCTGCAAAAGGTACCTAAATGAAGCAAGCCTGTCATTGGCAGGTAGAAGTCTGCTATGTAGAGTTACATGTCTTCCCTGAAGATTTGTTAAAGATGTGCACATTCAGAAAACACAGAAACCACTGATGTGTCTACAAGAATTCCAGAAAAAAAAAAAAATGCTGGGGACACAAGTGCTTTTCCCTGCTATGATGAGCATTTTGAATGAACACATTCAGTTCCAGCATTCTCTAGCACTAACTTAACATTAAACATCTGGTTAGCATTTCTAAAGAGACAATTTGACATCCCACTATGCTCTGCTAATAAGAAGACACTGCTGTTCAAGTTAAATACATATTTGATCCCAAATCTGATGGAGCCACCGACTTTAATACCCATTGGTTCCTGTTTATAAATCTGTTGTAAGTGCTCCAGTATTTCACCAAGTTGTGATGTGCTGTGTGTCATAATACATAGATAATCATCTGCCTTGCAGATGTTCACTGCCTCCTTAATGCTGTAAGCAGCATGCTCTCCATCACTCCACCTTGGAGTGTACACCACTTGGTATAGCAAATTGCCACTGTGCAGAAAGGAAGCAGCACTTAACTGGAAACACCATACCTATTATGTATTCTTTATTTCCCAGCTGTTCTATTTTGTTTTATTTTTAATCAATATCATGCAGTTTTGAGCAAAGTTAAGTGGTCCTGTGATGTAGACCAAAAATTGTTGCCTAACATTATCAGTGTTTTTATAAGTGCCTCGGGTGATGCCTTGTTAGCTATCTCAAGCTAATAAAAGAGGGAAGTAAAATTCATTAAAAATAAATAAATGGTAAAATAGGAGCCAACAATCAGTAAGTGGAGAACAGGCCTTGCCCAGTATTCCCTTGGTGGCTCCTTGACTTCAGCAGGCGTTTTGCTTCAATAAAAAAAGAGAAAATATTAAGTAAGCTTTTTAGGACTTGCTTCCTGCTCTGTCCATATCAGTACTGCTTCAAACACTTGCCGAGTCCTGGGATATCATTACATAAGAGGTTTTCTGAACATCTCTAGACACAAGATTCGTATATTCACAGATATTTAGCCCATTTCAGTAAAAGTACAAAATTTGTGATGTGTGCAACTGGACTTTTTTCGTGCAGGTTAGTGTTTTTTCTAATTAGGAACATGACGCAGACATGAGACAAGCCTCAGAGCTGAAATTCAAACTATCCTACTTGGTTTTCAAGTGTCTGTGGGGATGATAGGTCTGATAGGATTCATGCCAGAGTTCTGAATGGGTGTTACAGCAGATCCCCTCTCAATCACTTACTAAGGTCGTCAGAGTTTGGGGGGGGGTCCCCACTGACAGAAACCTAGCCAACATTATTCTGCTTTACAAGAAGGGCATGAGGGAAGACCTGGAAACCTACAGATGTGTGAGTTTTCCCTCATCTGGAAAACTTCTAGAGGAGATCATATTGGGTGCTGTTGAAAGACATTTAAAGAGTAATGCAATATTCAAGTATAGTCAACATGGGTTCACAAAGTAAAAGTCCTGTTTAATTTAATATCCTTCTATGGTAAGGTCACCAGCCTAGAGGTTGAAGGGAAAGCAGTGGATGTAGTTTTTCTGATTTAGTAAAGCTTTTGACACTGTCCCTCACAGTATCCTTCTGAACAAGTTGTCCAGTTATGGGATGAACAGGTACACAGTGTGCCAGGTGAAGAACTGACTGGCATGGTGCAAAGGGTTATAGTGAAAGGGGCTACATCTGGTTACAGTGTTCCTCAGGGCTCAATTTGAGGGCCATTTCTGTTCAATATTTTTATTGATGATGTGGAGGTAGCAGTTCAATGCACTATTAGCAGGTTTGCTAGTGATACTAAGCTGTGAGCTGCTGTTGACTCTATTTGGAAGTCATCAGTGACATGAAATTTATCAAGTCCAAATGCCAAATTCTGCACTTGGGATGGTGTAACACTGGGCACAGGTATAAACTGGAGGAGGAGTGGCTGGAGAGCAGCTTTGCAGAGTGGGATTCTGGTCTGCATCAGGGCCAGTGTGAGCCAGGTGTGTGACCTGGTAGAGAAGAGGGCAGAAAACAGCATCACCAGCCAGTCAAAAGAGGTGATTATCCTGCTATATTTGGTGTTGGTCCCACCTCATCTTCAGCATTGTGTGCAGTTCTAGGCCCCAAGATTTAAGAAAGATGTGAAAGTCCTTCAAAGTGCCAGAGGAGGGCACCAAAGCTGGTGAAGGAGCTGTTGTTTCATGAGGAGTGGCTGAGGACACTGCGTTTGTTTAGTTTGGAGAGAATAAAGCTGAGGGGCAACATTACAGCTCTCTACAGCTTCCTGAGGATGGTACGTAGAGAAAGAGGTGCAGAGCTCTTCTCGCTGGGATTCAGTGATAAAACACCATGGGAATGGCTCAAAGTAGTGTCCATCAGGGGAGATTCAAACTTGATATGAGGAAACATTTTTTTAACAAGAAAGTGGTCAGATCCTAAAAGAATCTTCCTAGAGAGGTGGTTAATACCTCAAGCCTGTCAGTGTTTAAGAGGCTTTTGTACAGCGCTGCCCTTTTTGGACAATACCATGCCTTAACTTTCATCAGTTCTGAAACGGTCACTCAGTTGGACTAGATGATCATTAAAGGTCTCTTCCAGCTCTTCTCCCCTATGGCTCTGGTTACTATTTGCTTTCTTACAGTCTGTGGCTTATGAAATCAACCCCAGCCCACTCCTGGAAGAGGTTTTGTGTGCAACCAGATCAAGTCCCTGATCCTCCTTGCTGCCTTGTGGCCTCATGGGTATCAGCTTTGGTGCAGAAAGGGGACAGCTGATAGAGCTGGTCTCCAGGCTGCAGGGCTGGTATCTGCCATGGCCTGAGAGAAGAGTAACAATCAGGTTTGTCCTTGGGAGCCAAGGGACAGAGGATGTGTCAGGGATGCCCAGCAGCTGTGCCCAGTGCCTGGCCACCAAGGAAGGGCAGGGACAGCCTCTTGGGCCCCAGGGCTGCCACAGGCAAGCAGTACCCCAAAAGCCTCCCTCACAGGGATGCTGGGTGATAAGTACCTCAGGGAGCTGCAGAGAGGAGTGATGTTGCCTCTCAGCCACCTTCTCTGCAAACAAGACAAAGACAGTGTCCTCAGGCACTCCTCATGGGACATTTCTTCCAGCCCTTTCACCTGTTTTGGTGCCCTCCTCTGAACACATTCAAGTACCTTCACATCCTTGAACAAAAAGATTGGTTATGCTCAGGGCAACTGGGCTCCTGAGCTGGTCGACAGGAATTGGGAGTGTAATACCCCTCCGATAATCCAGGAGGAAGTAGTGACCATAAATCTATGGGGCCAGATGGGATTCATCCTGGGGTGCTGAGGGAGCTGGCAGAAGAACCAACCAAGCTGTTCTCCATCATTGATCCACCAGTTTGGGCTAACCAGAGAGGTCCCAGATGACTGGAGGTTGAGCAGTGTGATGCCCATCCACAAAAAGGGCTGGAAAGAGGATCTGGGGAGCTATAGACTTGTCAGCCTGACCTCAGTGCCTGGTAAGGTTATGGAGCAGACCATCCTTAGTGCCATCAAGCAGCATGTACAAGACAACCAGGGGATCAGGCCCAGCCAACATGGGTTTAGGAAAGGAAGGTCCTGCCTGACCAATCTGGTCTCCTTCTGTGACCAAGTGACACACCTAGCGGATAAGGGGAAGCCTGTAGGTGTGGGCTACCTGGACTTCAGAAAAGCTTTTGACACAGTCTCCAACAGCATCTTCCTGGAGAAGCTGGCAGCCCATGGCTTGGACAGGTGCACCCTTCATTGGGTTAAAAACTAGCTGGATGACTGGGCTCAGAGAGTGGTGCTGCATCAAGTTGGCATCCATTTACCAGGGGGGTCCCCAAGGAATCAGTACTGGGCCCAGTTCTATTCAGTGTCTTTGTTGCTGATGTGGATGAGGGGATTGAGCCTGCCCTTGGTAAATTTTCAGATGACACCAGACTGGGTGGGAGTGTTGATCTGCCAGAGGACAAGAAGATGCTGCAGAGGGACCTGAACAGGCTGGATTGATGGGCCAAGGCCAACAGTGTGAGGTTCAACAGGACCAAGTGCAGGGTCCCAGACTTTGTCCCAGTCAGTGCTGCAGGCAAGGGGAAGAGAGGCTGGAGAGCATCCCAGCAGAGAGGGACCTGGGAGTACTGGTCCACTGTCAATTGAACATGAGCCAGCAATGTGCCCAGGTGGCCCGGAAGGCCAATGGCATCCTGGCTTGTATCAGGAATAATGTGGCCAGCAGGACTAGGGGTGGAATTTTCCCCTTGTTCTCAGCACTGATAAGGCCTCATCTCAAGTACTGAGTCCAGTTCTGGGCCCCCCACTTCAAGAAGGAGCTTGAGGTGCTGGAGCAGGTCCAGAGGAGAGCACCGAGGCTGTGAGGGGACTGAGGGGAAAGTCTGACAAGGAGAGGCTGAGGGAGCTGGGGTTGTTTGGCCTGGAGGAGAGGAGACACAGGGGGGACCTTCTCACTCTCCACAGCTGCCTGAAGGGAGGCTGCAGTCAGGGGGGGTCGGGCTCTTCTCCCAGGCAGGAGAGGGCAGCCTGAAGCTGCACCAGGGGAGGTTTAGGTTGGATATCAGGAAGCACTTCCTCATGGAGAAGGTGATCATGGATTGGAATGGACTGCCCAGGGAAGTGATGGAGTCAGCATCCCTGGAGGTGTCTAAGGAAGGGCTGAATATGGCACTCAGTGCCATGGTATGGCCACTGTGGTGGTATTAGGTCATAGGCTGGACTTGATGGTATCAGAGGTCTTTTCCAGCCTCAATAATTCTGTGATTCTTAAATCATGGGGTGCAGTTTACATTCCCATTCCGCATTCCCCCACAATAGAGGAATGCAATTAGTACAGCTACAGCACATTGTTTT
The DNA here is from genome assembly GCF_003957555.1 of Calypte anna. Lineage (NCBI taxonomy): Eukaryota > Metazoa > Chordata > Aves > Apodiformes > Trochilidae > Calypte > Calypte anna. Next base: position 62,873,502 of record NC_044245.1, read on the forward strand.
AGCATTCATTGTTCATTTGCTTTGTGTGGCCCTTTGCAGAGAGGAAAGCATGGTCTTAAAATGTACTGGCTGTTTTTTGAAGTGTAACTCAAAGCATAGTTTTTAGCTCATTAATCCCATGTAATTTAAACTCCTTGCTCCCTGAAGTCTGTCTTTTTCCTAAAATCCCTCTGGACAGGGGACACTCCTGGCAAGTGAATTAATGTCTGGCCTCACTCTGCCTGCTGATCCATCAGTCCACATTTGGACACGTGCAAGGGCATGTCTCATCACATTGAATTGGCATCAGAATGTTGAGATTCTGTGACTGAACAGACATAGTCTGGCAGTTTTCTGCTCTCATTTTACTGTTTTCTCAAACTAATTCCCACGTGTGTTCTTGAAGGTTGTTTTTCATTGTTCGTTTTATTCATTTAAAAAACCTCACATTCCTTTGTGTCTGAATAACATCATCAGTAATTTCATCACACCAACATTCTCAGGTGATTTCTGGTGGGTGTAATTCAGGTGGAATAGAGCCATATAAGACAAATTGAATATCCTGATGAGATCTTAAGGATCAGCATTTACTGGACCAATCATGAAATTTCATTGACTTGAGAATGTACCTATATAATTTATTTAATCTCTGTTTCATGCACAACAAAAAATATGGTGAACTGTATTCTTCTTGATTCTTATGGAGTTCAACTCATAAAAGCTTTGAGTAGAACTCTACATTATCATCATTGGCCTTCACTGCAGTAGGCTTGAAATCTCCCGTATATGTGATATTGTTCCTTCTGTCTAGGCAGGCAACGTGGTGACAGGAGAGATGGTAGAAGAACTTATTCTTTCTGGAGCAGATATTATTAAAGTGGGTATTGGACCAGGTAAGTCAAATCCAGTCAAATAAATGGACTTATGTTAACACTGATGGAGGAGTTGTCCAGATGGAACCAGTGCATAGTACTGTTTGATTGCCCATTAAGATGCCTAAATCCCCTCAGATCAAGAAAGTAACAGTGCCCTTGCACACTGTGTATTTAAGAAATACATGCACAGGATCCTAGTATTTCATACTGCCTGGTACTACATACTCCCATCTTCTGGCAGTGAACATGCCCATTATTGAAAGCACTGAGTTACTTGAGTGCCTTACATTATCACTGATAATATGCGTTGTGTTTAGGAACTTTTTCTAGTCTGTTGAAAAGAGGCTGAGTTATCCCAGCTAAAGCTCAAGGGATACTGCTTTCATGTATCCACTTTGATCAAGGAGAGAGACATTTCTAAATAGCTTCATGATTTGTGTTCTGTTAAGCTGAGGTTGTCCATCTTGTCAGTGTCTTCAAAGTTGAAGAGTCATTAATTAAATGTGAAGTATGGATAAGATTGCCTCTACCTGCTAGTGTTGCTTAGGAGCTAAAACTTACATTTATGCACTTTTATGTTACCTACCACCTTAATATTCCCATGGATAAATGGGAGGATCCTAAACCTCTTCAGTATTTTTCCTATCTTCTTTAATGTTGTTGTCTGGTATATACTGCCATTTTTTTTCTTTTCATGCTCCTTCCTCTTGTGGTTTTCTTTTTAGACTCCAGCTAGAGTCCACCATATGTGGGCTGGATACTAAAAGGGCTAACACAAGTGCTGCTGACAATACAGCTGTGATCAGCCAGTGCAGTGCAGGCAGATTGTTCACTCCACAATGCCAAATTGTTACGGCCCACAAATGGATAACTTGAGCAGAGCGAATGGTGTAATAAAGGTTACAGTTGTGCTGAGGAAGACAGCAAGCGACAATAAATACTGCAAAATATGTGAACTATAAACAAAAGAGATACCATAGTACAATTGTCACATGCAAGTTTAGATACAGAAGAGGAAATATTATTGTTTGATGTCTCAAAGTAGAGATAGTTAGGAATAAATGGTGTATAGCCCTCTCTGGATATCTTCCTGAATAAGCTGACTACCCAAAACCACATGTAACAAATGTTCCTCACGGAAGATCAGATTTTGAGGCAAGGTAATAGTGTATCCTGTGGAAAGTAGCAGTGATGTATTAAAAAGCATTATATGTACAGTACATACCATGTGGAGATTATTTTAAAACTAATTTTCTTCTACTTCGGAGAATGCCTCAGTGTTCTCACTTTGTCAGTTCTTTGAAAGGTCTTTGGAAACTTCTATTTTAATGATAGATTGAGTATACCTGGTTATCAGATCGGTGAAGGGATACAGATTTCACTGCATTGGTTTGAAAAGCTGTTTTAAAAGCTTTGTTACCATGCAGACATGTATGATCTTTATCTTAAATATATGACCTGGACTGGCAAAAAAGCAGTCCTCAATTTGAATTCTTGATTTGAGAAAAATAGAGACAGTGTTCCAGAAGATATATCGCCATGTTACCATGTTGAACTATAATTGGAGTTTTATGTATATGTAACTTTCTGATTGCTTATCTCACTTTCTAAATGCTGTGTGCTGATTTTCTGATATTCTCAACCATTACAATCAATCAAATATTTCTGCTTCAAGTATTAGACAAAAGATGAGTTTCTCTCCCTTGTGCTAAATAGCCACCAAAACAAAACAAAAAACCCCCCAAAACCCAAACCAAAACAAAAACAACAAAACCCCATAAAACAAGCAAACAAACAAAATAAAAAAGAGAGAGAAGTATTTATTGGAAGAAATATTCAGTTATTAAATGCTGCTGCTGAGTCTCATGGGCTGTGACTCTTGTCCTTTTGTCTCTCTTCCCTTCCAGCACCTCAGGGTGATTTGATTTCTCATGATGCAGTAAATCCCTCAGCAGGAAACATTACTGATGAAACTCAGACTGGAAATTGTGGCCCTAGAGAAGAAAGTGGGGATATCAGTCACCTCAATTAAAACTCCCATGAAGTGGTGTGATAGCATTTCAAAACTCAAGTTTCTGTGTGTTTCTTTTATCCATGAGAAGCCAATGTTGACTTCTTGAAGGAAAAACTAATACAGAAACACTTCTTTTTTTCCACAAGAAAAAAAAGAAAACAAGCTGTATCTCTTCTGTCAGCCTAATGGACTATGTATTTTGCTCTCATTCTCTTGTCTAGGTTCTGTGTGTACCACTCGGATTAAGACAGGAGTGGGCTATCCACAGCTAAGTGCCGTTATTGAGTGTGCAGACTCAGCACATGGCTTGAAAGGACATATCATCTCTGTAAGTAAATTCCACCTACTCTCAGGTTCCCACTGTGCCAATTGTTGTGGAAAAGGGGAATCAAACCATCAAGCACTCTGCATGTTAAAGGCTATACTGCTGTCTTCTCCAGTTGACCCCTGTACTAGCTCCTAGAGTAGTCAGTGGAGATTTAAAGGTAAAGAAGCCTCTAATGTTTAACAAGACTTGGGCATCTCACTCGTGTTTGTGCCTTTGGAAAGCTGTTTCTCACTCCTTGAATGGAGTAATCTGTAATGGAGCAGAATAGGAAGTTTGACAGTGCTTTCACATTGAAGCAAACAGTAATTCCTATGAAAGATTTCTGAAAAATAAGTGAAATACAAACATGGCTTTCCCCAGGGAGTGAGGCTGAGGGACAGGCAGGTAGTAGAGTAGAATACAAGGTAAAACAATATAAGCCCATCTGTGCCCTAGTAGCAAGACTGATTCAGATAGCATCCTCACAAGAGCTGTCAGTGCAAGGGCTGGCATGTTTGAGAGGTGGCTCTGTTAAGCACAGCTGGCATGTGAGCCACTTACGTACTCACAAAGCTCTGGGGAAATAGTGAGCCCATGGAGGAAAACGTGTGTATCTGTATTGCCTGCTAACAGCAATTTCCACTCTACCAGCAAGACCAGCTTCACACGTAGAAAAAGTAGAACTGTAAGCATGGCCTCAGACTGAGCCTGAGCCACCCAAATGTCCTGCTATCTGCAACACCCAAAGGTCTGTGTGCTTAGCATGCCCAGCCAGTGTGCCCCTAACTGTGTCAGGCTGCCTGTGGGGTGATCTGGAAGGCACTGGGGTTAACCATCATGCTGTGCATACAGGTACCCTCACAGCCAGCAGTCTGTCTCTGTGGCTCTAAAAGAGATCATACATTGAATTTTAGTCCTACTGCCAAGTGAAATGACTGGAAGGACCTGATTTGTTTGACCCAGCAGTGACTGGTATCTGTGTGTTGTTGAGGAAGGAGGGGAGAGGAGGACAAACTGACTGTGAATGGGAAAAGGACTTGACTATATTTCTTGGAGCTGTGGGTATAATGGAGCAGGAAAACAAGTATTCATTACAGTCAGATTTCTCTTACCCTTTGCTGTTGATGCTTTTTCATTCCCGCCTCTCTGCAGTTCCTCTGTATGAATTCTTGCAGAAAAAAAGAAAAACAGTGTGCAGTTTTATGACTTGGGCAGTATTACAAATGTTTATGCCTACTGCAGGCAGCAGAACATGTGTGCAGTAGAGCATGAAGGACTGACTCATTACTATGAAGACTGGATAGCTATAGGTGCCATCCAAGCAGTGGTGCTGAGAGACCCATCCTAGTTCTGTAATAATCATTTTCTGCTAGGAACCCACAGAATAACACTACTATCCTGATTTTACAGGAAAATGGGGAGTGTATTTGAACAGCTAAAAAATTAGACAGTTTTGTGCTACTCCTCTTCTCCTTCATTACTTTGCAGGTGGATGAGTTTCTGACCTGCTTAGGTCATATTGGCTTTAGTGAGCCCAATCCTGTAGCCACTACAGGGCGAGTGAGTATAGGAGGGCAATTTAATCCCTGTCTGCTCCAACATCAGGGCCTTTGGCTGTAACCAGGGTCTCTAACACCACTACAGCTCAACTCTGTCACCTAGGCTAAAGAGACTAAAGGAAGGGTGAGGAAATAATGCCCGAATTCTGCAGCATTCAGATAGGTATTGGTGTTTTTATTAGGGAAAGAAAACTCTGGACTGCATGGTCATTGTCAGAGCTCTGGCAAGAGTATCGTAAGAGAGAAGTGTCCTCCTGAGGGAAAAACACCATATGGGAGCAAGCCTAAGTACATAATTTGCAACAAGCATACATGACATCCTTCAAAATGTGTCACTGCTGTCATTATGTAGATTCAGGAAGGGGCACACCCTGAGTCAAAGGAGACCTCTTTCTCAGCTATCTGACAGTTTGGTAGGAGTAAATATGTCCAGCAGGTTTTTTGTTATATTGATATGGAAATGGCAGGGAGGATGTGAGAAGGTTCAAATCCTAGCAGCTGTCTTCATGTAGACCATACCTGATGGTGTGATGTGAGTTAGTCCCTCGGGGTTCTTTCTTGTATCTGCTTCTGTATTTTCCAGTGCCTTCATTTAATTGCTCCACTTTCTTGTTACACTGGTAAACTAGGTTATGAAGGGAAAGAAGTCTCACCCACAGAATGAGACAGTGACAGTACTGAGCACAGTACAGGCACTGCAAGGATCAGAGCACACTTGAAGCCCATTCTTCGGTAGCTCTGCTGAGATGGCAGCACAAACCGCTATTTTAAACAAGTTTTTATTACAGAAGTAATCATTTATGATTTTTGGAGCTGATACATTGACAAAGAAGGTGACATTTTTTAGGTAAACTTGGTAGGCCAAGTAAACGCCTGGTGTCTCTCTAGAGGCACACAAAGAAGGGGGAGGTGAAATTGCAGTAGTTACTTTCCTCATGCTAAATTATCTTCAAGACTAAAAGCTTACCTCAGAAATTAATCTTTCATGACTCACTGAAAGAAGAGAGGAAACCCTGTGTAAGACACAGGCACTGTTTCTGTCCCATGCTATTTGTCTGGGAGCCAATGGTCTCATTTTTCATTCCTGCTAATCCATTGGCCTTGAGAAGGTGCATCAGTGAGTTACAGTGGAGGAGACATTTAGCAGAAGAGCTCTGTAAGAAATGTCCTACTTGAGATAAAGTTTCTGTTTCTTGTAGGTCATAGAGCTACTGTGCTGGGTAGAGAGGCAAGTCACGTATTCTAGTAAGACAGCAATGTGAGGAATGGAAAGCATCCTTGCATGTGTTCTCTCTCACTTGGCTATCATGGGATAGAGATCCCTGTTTCACCTTCACCCTGACTGTGTGATGGGACACCAACATTCTGTGAAAAGGATGACTAAGAGTTTCTTCACCCAGCTACTTCTGTACCATCTCTTCTTCTATGCAGAACATTCTCCACACAGAAATATGCCCAGCATATGTAGTTCAGAATAAAGCACCATATGTATTATTTCTACTGCTGTGTATGTCACATACTTTATTTATCTTCTGCATAATAAGTACCTATATGTTTTCTAATACTGTAGGAAGGGCTGGTTATATGGTTTATTATAAAGTAGCTTGAAACATAAATCATAGTTATAAACTTACAGTTTGCATATAATATTAAATATTCTGGTTAATACCGGTTTAAATTTTTTTTTAAATTAAAGTTAAAACTGGTTTTCCATACTGCTTTTCTTTTCTTCAGGCTAAATTTTGTTGTTGTTAAATGTTAGATCTGTCCTGAGAACTATCTGGGGAAAATAATATTTTAGCCATGTTAAAATAATTGTGGTGACTGGAAAACAGTTTTCCTCTCACCTTCAGCTTCAGTAAGCACCCTCTGACCTCAGAATCATGCCCTCTTCAGGCCCCATGGCCACCCTTTCCAGTAGACTTGCTTCAGAATGATAATACCAGTCCTCCTCAATTCACAGGGCAATTGGTGCACATATGTTTCCCTAGGATCCCGAGGCAGAGGCTGAGCATGCAACAAGCTTCCTAACTGTAGCCCAGCAATTTTAGAAGCAATTTCCAGTCCAGACCCAGGCCCCTCTTGGGACTAGCTGAGCTGCAAGTGAAAGCTTCACAGACTGAATGCAACAGAAGTACAGTCTTATTTTCTAAATAGAGTGCTTGATTTTTCACATGGAATGAAGTGGTTTAATGCATATAGCTTTATTATATATCATCTTCTGGCATTACTGCTTAGTATGTCCCCTTTTTGTTTCTCTATCTGTGAATCACCGTATTTACCTGCTTATGTGAATAAGTGGAGACATCTACAGATCAAGGAAGATCTGTGAATCATCATCATTGGTTCCTCTTATCTTAATGGTACCTTATGAGCTTTTGGAAAAGTGTCTTAATCTGCTCAGCATTTTGTAATTTGCTGAGTGGTATTTTCTGAAAACTATGATGAATGGTTACACAGTAAGGCCTCCATCTTCATGATACTTCTGAGAGCATAAATCCTCCATTACTGTTACTACTGGCTTAATTATTAAAGTCAGACACTGAGCCACCCAACAAGAAGAGTCTGAAACCCATCTATGAAAGAGCATTCATAGCCAACCTATCTCAGTTAGAGAGTAAGAGTCAGGCAAGTTCCTGACGCTACAGTTTGAAGATTATTAGACCTCTCTTTCTACTTCAGCTCTTCCTCCCCTGACACATGCACACACACTCACACCCTCCTCCAGGCTCTGACAAACTTGTCAGAGGGGAAGAATTGCACAGGCAGAACCCTTAACAGGAGAGAGAGATTCAGCTGTCAGCCCAGAACTCCTTTCTGGAGCTGACAGCAAGAGTGTCTAGCTCAACTAAAGTCATAATGTGCTAGAGGTTATCAACAAATGGAATAAAAGCCTTTAAACTTATACCAGGCACTGTTTGCAGAGGGATGCCCTTTGAAAAGCCACTCACTTTCAGATCTACCTGCTCAGTTTGTGTCTGGCTCCTTTTCTGCTCACAGAGGTTCTAACACACAGCCCCACTGCCAGCTACCCACGAAAGTCAGCTCTGAAATGGCTGACGGTGGGGGTATCTGGCTGTGCTCTGCCACAGGTCATGTCATGCACGTCTGCCAACAGAGAGGTGAAACAAAATGAAGTAACCGTAGAAGTCTGGGGAATAGCTACTCAAAAAGCAGAAAGCTGTCAGCAGTCTGCAACAGCCCTTAAACATCAAAGGAATGGGGAGCCCTCTCAGCACAATGGCTGTATAGGGTAGAAGGATCTTTCTTCTGATGCTCAGACCTCTACAAAACCTCAAGAACCATAGGCCGTGATGAGCTCTGCTATATGCCATTCCTTTTTTACAGCCCTCTCACATGTACTTGATTTCCCTTCCTGCAACTGAAACCCCCTCATCAGTCACTTCTTTCCACTGAGACTGAAACGCATAGGTCTAAAATGCTGAAGATCTCACTGTGGTGGTGTTTCTTTACCAAACCCATAGCAAACAGTGGGAGTATGAGAGATTCATTTTCATTTACCAAAGATTACCTGATCTGCTCAGAGATTACCAAATCAAAATCCAACATATCTGATGGCATATTTCCTCACCCTCCCCCCCATGACCTTTTAATGTATTGTAAACTGCTGAGAAAGAGATTTTATACATCTTCAGTGGTTTAAGGTAAGGACTTGTAGCTCTGAATCACATAGCCTTTCATTAAATGGCAGGGAATGATTCAGATTATCATCATAGGTTTGTTTTTGTTTTTTTCTCCCAGTTTTGGGGATTTAGGAAATAGTAGTCAGGAACTGGCATTGCTGCTGTTACAAGTGGTATTATTTGCAGGCTGTACCGTGGAGTAAGCGAGCCTAAGGAAGGAATGCAACAGATACTATGGATTTCCTAAAAACTCGGCCAGGATGACGTGTACCAGTGGCACCAATGGGGCCGTTCTGCTGCAGGTGGCAGAGCACCAGTGCTCATTGGGTCCCCGAGTGAGCCCACTGGCACTCACTGTCCTCTTTTCTTTGTGCAGGATGGTGGATGCAGCTGCCCAGGAGATGTCGCCAAAGCGTTTGGTAAGGACAGGGCTCGGTGCCTCCCCTTACACTCCTTCTTCCTCCAGCAGTGTAAGCAGTGGTGCAGGAGTCAATTTGACCCAGAATGTGTAATCAGTGATAGGTTACATTCGTCCTTGTGGTTGACTCCAGTGATATTACCACAGCAGACGTGAATTTGCTCTTTGGACCAGACAGTCCGAATTCTGCAGTGCAAAATGTACAGTGGTCGAAGTCCTATTTAGAAACTGTCTGCAACGTATGCATGGGATACAGCCACTGGTACAGGAATATGAAGAAAACTGATAAGGGTTTCTTCTGAGTAGGGTTCAAGGATGTCTGTAACATTGCCATATCTGGCTGACCTGGGCCTTGAATGGACGATGAGCTGGTGGAATGTGTGTTGGACAGAAGAACAAAACAAAAAGGCAGGCCAGGTCCCTAGAGATGATCGTGGGATCAGCTGTCCACTTGAAGAGATGAGATTTTATTTATACTGTATCCCCTAGAGCTGAGCAGATGTCTAAAACATCTAAGTTAATTATTAACAGATTTTGCTCTCATGCCAATAGTTTCAGTGAATTGCTTCAGCTCTTGTTGATAGAATAGAAAATGTAATCTATGAGTATTTTCTGTTGGGCATGAAACTTACATTGGTGTTGGGGGTCAAGGTCAGGATTGTGGCTTAGTCATAACCTTGTTGCAGCAGAATATGTGAAGCAGGTGCTGAACACATCTTGGGCTGACAGGACATTTAAAGACACCCCCTAAAATGCCAGACCCTTTGGAGATGCCTCAGTGGGGTAACACTCAGAATCCAGTCAGACAGCACAGTTTTTCATTGCAATTTCAGGGTGGTGTGCTACAAGAAATAGCACATTATGATACAGCATGTCTGCTTGTCAGGAAGTTTTGCAAGGACAGAGAGCAGGGGCAAGCCTTAACTCAGATTACATACCTGCCAAGAAAAACTCTGGGGCCTCCTGGAAAGGTTGAAACCAAAATCTGCTTTCTAAATTTGCAGACAGGTCCCGGTTTTACACAGGTCAGATGACAAGGAAGATTTAATTGGAGAATTTCAAGCACAGCTGTGGAGTGATTGCTACCAGCAAGGAATCTGCTCAGTCACAAGATTTCACATCACCTTTGTGTTACCCAGTAGGTGATGTAACCTAAGGGATAGATACTTCCAGTTGGGTGATTCTTACATAGCTGAACAGCAGCATCCACCCTCTCTCACAGTAAGATTATATTAAGAAAACACCTCAGCCCAGCCCACTCTGACATCATGCCACCTGCACTGAGACCTTTGTTCTGCCTGACTTTGTCTGACTGCGCAGCTTGACCTGTTCTTGCTGGCACTGTAGTAGCTGGGAGCTTGGGAACTGAGATTGCAACCTCACTGCGTTCCCAGCTGCCTGAACAGAAACCTGCCCCCTGGAAAAGGTCTTACTTCAACAAGAACATTTCCAGAAGTTAGGACAACAGGAAGCAACTTCAAAGTGTTTATAATGTTTTCCCTTTGTGATGTTTATAGCAAGTCTGAAGGGTCCTTGGTAGCCTCTTCGGGCTAACTGAACAGAAACTTGCTTGAAACCTGTGAATGGGGTGATTCTGGCCTTGATGGTTGTCTGAAGATGCTGGGATTCAGTAGTGTGTGTGAAGGCTACCATGGGTTGTCCCTGGGACAGAGGAGCATGAGAAAGCTGAGGTTGTACAGGCAGTAACTCTGACAGTAGGCCAGGCAGATCAGTCAGAGCTGTGTGTCACAAGCACAGGGCTGGAACTGAAAGAGATTCCCCTGAGGCAATAAACTTACCGTGCCTCCCTATGTGTAATTGAGGTAAGACATTGTGGACATCTGACTGGCTGTAGCCAGGTGTGCATTTGTCAAAGGTGGGTGGAAAGATAAGCTACTAGGTAATGTTACTGCTATCAGTGTTTACTGAATGCTGCAGAGGCGATTGGCTACGTCAGGCACATAGTAGAAGGCCCCCATGGCCAGAATTTACAAGCCAAAGCCTTGATACTGAGTTGTCTGGCTCAGACCTCTGCTTGCTGAGAGCCTCGTGGTGGGGAGGAGTTAGATAAATATATTGGATAGCAGAGACAGAGTGCTAAAACACACAGGGGTACTTTTCCACCAGGGGATGGAGGCCTGGACAAAGCATGGACAGGAGGCCCAAAGAGGACTTTAGGTTAAAGTGATTATACTGTCTCATTTTGGTGGATCATTATAAAGTAGTGACAAAGCAGCCATTCAGTCATAAGAAGTGTGGAAGAGTCTCCTGGATGCGAAATCCAGCATTGACCAATGGCTGAATATGTGATTGGAGGAGGCAAGGGACATGGCTTAATGATGGACTTGGTTGGCAGTGTGCTAGGTTAATGGTGGGACTTGATGATCTTAAAAGTTTTTTCCAACCAGAATGATTCTATGGTTCTCTGAAGGTCATGGAAACAGGAGGAATATAGTGGATTGAGTACAAGAGAAGAATTGTGAAGAACCATGAAGAAGATGCTGAGAAACTTTACAAGTGGAAGGTGACACTATTGAGTGGTGTCAAGAATCAGACAGACTGGGCATTTTGACAGAGGGGAAACAGTATTAAAATACTAGATATTGTTATAAATATAATTGCCTATTAAAAAAGGCAAGGAACAGAGAAGCACTGAAGGTGGGAGACCAAAATGCCAGAAGTGATAGATACTTTGGGAGAGACTTGTAATTCTGAAAATGCTGGATGGGAACCTGGTCTAGATGTGGTAAACTGAAGATGTTACAGCCAGCTGGGTATGGGAGATGATAATGGAAAAGACATGGGTTAGTCAGGAAAAAAAAAAAAAAAAAAAAAGATGTGTTTTTGTACAGGAATCAGAGAAATCAGTAAAGAACCTTGTGCTGAGCTCAGGTTGTTGATATAACTGCACCCTTGGAAAGGCTGATAACATGGACACATTTCTCAGAAAGCCCCAGGGAGGCACTACTGTCTCCTTTTTTTAAGTTGAGAAGTCAAAGCACAGAAATGCTAAGTTCAATTGCCTGAGGTCACATATATTTTTGTGACAGAGCCAGGAACAGAATGTGCCTTTTGAATCCTATGCCAGCATCTTTAACACAGTACTGCTGTTCCTTACAGCAGTTGTGAGAAGAGATACAGGAGCAGGGAAGGAAAAGGAAGAAAAAATCATGTGGAAAAGTCAACTGGGGACATACACTGTTTCCAAAATATACGTGACAGATCATACTGGCTTTTTTTAATGTTTTCAATAGCTGTGTGTATACCTACTGTTGCAAAGTCTTGCTAACTCAGCTGGAGCACAGGTGAATGTTGATTCCAGGGTCAGCTGTGGTCCAGGCAGAATTACACTGCATCTGTCTGGAGGGCTGCCCAGGCTACAGATCCAGGCTGACTCCAGCTGAATTTGTGCAAAGCCAATCTGGTTATCTGTAACTTGTATTATCAGGCATATAAAAGACATCTGAGGGACTCCATCCAGATCCAGCATAACTGTGCAAGTGCTGCAAGACTGGGCTGGTATCAGCACACATACTCTATAACAGCTTGAAAGAGAAATGTGGATGAGCAGAAATCAGCCCAGGTAAAACGTAGGCCTCAAGGGGGAAGTCAGAGCATTGAAGTGGCATCATGTAGGAACAGAACTGATCTGGCAAACCCTGGGAGAGCTACTGGGATGCTTACAATCAGGGTACCCCATCACATCCTGTATTATCTAGGGGGTTGTTGCCTTGTGTTCCCAGTTACCCCACAACCTAAAATGATGGCACACTGCTATCTGTGCTTGAGAATGAACGACTGCAGCCAGGTGTTAAAGCCTCACAAGTGCTTCTGTCATACAAAAAGCCATGCATAAGTAAAGAAAGACTATGCTGAAAACCACAGCCTCCTAGTTGGAGTTAACTGGCAGGAAAATAGTGGCACAGACTTGAGACTTTCAGAAATCTTTGCAACACTGAGGCAGAGTGGAAAGTTTTGGACAGTACTGGAAAAGTGTGTTTAATATGGGCTTGTCATTCCAGGAGCTTCAGGGCACTGGGCATGTATCATTCCAATGTTAAGACGTGCCACCTCTGCTGTAAAATAGCTCCTTTCTTCTGGAAGAATTTGATGAATTATGTTGTAGTTTGCAAAAGTTACTCAAGTTGGATGAGTTTTAATCCTGTAATTCAAACACATTTGCTTTCCTCCCAAAATACGCAGTCAATAGAAACATAAGAAATAGAAACTCAAATGCACAGGAACCAGAATTCTGTGATTCTGAAGTGTAAAGTTATTGTGACTGTTTTGCATAAATAATTTGGAGGCTGTGAGACCCACAGCCAGAGACAGGACTAGAATTTGGGATCAGGGGTTAGTATTGACAAGGCCAAGAGTCCAGGGTATCCTTTGGCAGGCCTATGACTTGTTTAAACACCCTCTTTGAAATCTGACCCCAAATCCATCTCTCCTTCCTCACAATGTTTTCTTGCACTCATTAAGAAGACATCAACTAGATTTCCCAGGGTACTTATTTTTTGCAAAGGTGTAGCAAAGATGTGCCAGGTAACAGCAGGAGCTCCCCACCAATAACTGAGGATGTCTTAAAGGATGAGCATTCCCTTTGTTTTTGGCAGATTAATAATAGTATCAGATGTGAGTCAAACTGAGCCTTTAAAACTCAGCCATCTGAAGAAAGAGAACGCAGGAAAAATCTGCCAGGTAGCTGGCATGACAGGACACCTGAATGGGTGCCTGGCTATAAATAATGCTTGTGATGTGCTCAGCAGATTTGTACAAGCCTCGTTTTTAATATCCTTGAACCACGAACATACTGTTCCCTTCAAACAACAACCAGGGAAAAGGAGGTGAGGTCAGCAGAGCAGCTGCGTGCTCCACTCCCTGGCTTTGCTGCTGGGTCTGCCCTTTGGCAAAGGGGTGAAGGGAAGGAACTGGCTTTTATGAAGCAGTGCACACTCCACAGTTGTCATGTATCTTAGATCAGAATATTCTGAAATTCAGGTTTGTCTTCAGAGCTTTTAAAAGTGGCGGAAGCTGAGCAGAACTGATAATGATTTTACTTTAAAGGTTCAGTGTTAATGTTTAGACAGTGAGACAGATCCGAGCAAATCCTAATGTCAGACTTACCTAGCCTGGGATCTCCCCAGACTTTGGACATGTTCATAGTGGGTCTGAGTTAGTTCAGGCTCATCTGCTTTCTGTGAAGTGAGTTTTGTAGTCCAGTTCTTTAGACAATTTTGGGAAGAATCTGGGCAGAGGGGAGGCCTGCTTTAACACATCCACATTGAATTTCTGATCAGGAAAGTGCTTTGTTTCAGGGATGGATCACCACAGGCTCATACAAGAGTGAAAACCAAACTTTTCTGAGCAAGGCTAGATATGCCAAAATATTACAAGAGGAGCTGCTGGTGGAATAGTTCCAGCCCAGCTGGAAATATTGGAAATCACAGTAGAAAATCAAGAGTGATTCCAAAAACCTTCTTCCTGATCTTACTCCCAGTGGAACTGATTTAATGATTTGCAAAGCCAGGGGAGATAGAGAGACTGAACAGGAATGATTGAGTATTCAGTGTTGTTATTCAGTATCTGGAACATATTTAGAAGTTGTAGCTATGGGTTAGACCTCCTTTGTTGTGCATGCTGAGAAGCACAGAACCTAGGGGTAGAGGCCCTTGGCCTGGAGTTTTGAAACAACAGGAATCAAATACAGACCCATCCATAGCTCTTTGACAAGGGATCACTCAGACCTGCACTGAACACATATGGCTGATGGACTTAAAAAAATCCATCACTTAATTAACAAAATCTGCTTGTTTTATATTAGTGGAGGGACGAGTACATTACATTCATGAGTTTGCCTTCATTAAGTGTAGAGTTCTACTCACAGATTTGTAGCCTAGACAGGTCTGGAAGGAGGACTGGTCTTCTTTTCTGTACTCAGGTACAGGAGCTCCATGGGTCCCAGCCCTGTGTTTAGGGCTTCTGACTTCTGCAGTCACAGTAGTATTTAATAAGGAACTGTGCTCAGATACTGTTATGAAGTAAAGGGTTAAAACTTAATTTGAAAATGAAGAGTGTGAGGTTGAGTAGAATAATATGCAACTTTCTCACCACAACCAAAGAGGATTCTTTCCATTTAAAATACCAAATAATTTCATCATGTGTCAGTTCTTCAGTACAGTATTTCTTCCAAGTTTGCTGCATTTGTTACAGGAGGGGACTCTCTGTACCAAACGATTTAGGGCTGGCTATTGTTTTTGGAGGCCACTATGTTCTTGCTTTGTCTTCACCCTTTTTTCCTTTCTCTGCTTTCTTACATGTCACTTTGCTGATCACAGGAGCTGGTGCTGATTTTGTCATGCTTGGAGGAATGTTTGCAGGCCACGACCAGTGTGCTGGAGAGATTATGGAAAAGAATGGCAAGAAGGTGAAACTCTTCTATGGAATGAGCTCTGATACAGCCATGAAGAAGCACGCAGGAGGGGTTGCTGAATACAGGTATGAATTCCACACAGGAGTGATTGCAGTGATCCATCCAGCCAGTAACTTGTGGAACAGAACTGTGCAAAAGGCATCTGTTGGAAACAGGCCCATGCCTCTGTTCCCGTTTTGGAAGCTGTTAACCAACATTCAGAGCAGCAGATTTGAGGGAGGGATGACATAAAGAGGGAGACAGGGAGAAGGAGTTGGGTGAGTGCAACCATCTTTACTCAGCTGCATCCATCACAGTGTCCTGTCACTGCAGCACTAGGTGTATGGTCTGGGAAGTCATTATGGATCTTACAGGTCTCTTGGAGACACGTGGGAATTTAAGTGCTGGAACATGGCATGCTAGGCTGCAGTTTCTGGCTCTCTGCTTTTGCAGGTTGGGTGTCCTGTTGGGGTACAGGTTCCTAGCTGGCCCACATGCTCCCTTCCAATTGCAAAAAGTGGGTGCCTGGTGAATCAGTGAAGCTCAGATGAGGTTTCCTCAGTATGGAGCTGACTTACAGCCATAACAGTAATGAAGGCCCAGACCCTCCAAAGCCCTCTCAGTGGCAGGTGGTCTGCCACTTCTATGGAGTTAAAATGTTCCATAAAAGGTGCATTAGTTCACTTAGCACTTAATGAAGTGATAAGACACAGCCTACTTCAGAGCATTTACATCTGTCTCCTTAAGCCTAAACCACAGCATCATAGAACAGTTTGGGATGGAAGACACCTTAAAAGGTTATCTCCAACTTTCTCCCCTTGCAATGAGCAGGGACATCTTGAATTAGATCAGGGTTCTCAGAGTCCCATCCAACCTGACTTTGAATATTTACAAGGAGAGCCTCAACCACTTCTCTGGGCAACCTATTCCAGTGATTTACTGGAATCACTCATTGTAAAAAATTTCTACGCTCCTTTAGTTTTCCCTTGTCCTATCACAACAGGCCCTGCTAAAAAGTTTGTCCCTGTCTTTCTTATAAGCCCCCTCCTAAGTACTGACAGCCTGCAGTAAGGTCTCCCTGGAGCCTTCTCCTCTCCAGGCTGAACAACCCCAACTCTCTCAGTCTTTCCTCATAGGAATGGTGCTCCAGTCCTCTGATAATTTTTGTGGCCCTCCTCTGGACCCCAGAGCCCCATGTCTTTCCTGTACTGAGGACTCCTGAGCTGCTCTCAACCCTTCATCCCCCATCCTGTATGGATACTGGGGAGTGCCCTGATCCAGGTGCAGTGCCTTGCACTTGGCCTTGTGTGAATCTCATGAGATTCACATGCACTCACTTTTTGAGCATGTCCAGGGTGGTGGTAGACATGGTGCTGGAGAGACCTGGAGACAAATGAAGTCATCAGCTTTCCTGGTCTGTCAGGTAACCCAGGCTCATTAAAAGAGCAGCCTGTGTGAAAATG
Source organism: Calypte anna (assembly GCF_003957555.1). Classification (NCBI taxonomy): domain Eukaryota; kingdom Metazoa; phylum Chordata; class Aves; order Apodiformes; family Trochilidae; genus Calypte; species Calypte anna. The sequence goes on from NC_044245.1 coordinate 62,890,173, forward strand.
TGGAAAGAGAGAGCTTGTGGATTCTACACTTACCTGACAGGCTGTTCCTAATAGACACAGTCTGGCTCAGTACTACTTTTTGAGGAAGGCTTCTCAAGAAAAGAAAATCAGTTGGATGGGAGATGGTAGCAAAGAGTTTTTATAAGAGCCAAAAAGCTTCTGATGAGTTTTGGCAAGTTCCAAGGGCATTTGTTTTTCACAGGAAAAAAAAATCTTAATAAGCAAAAATACACAATTGAATATTGTAGTTGGAGAACATGTATATTCTGGCAGATTTTTAAAGCCAGAAATTTTCTCATCTAATGGATGAGAAGAGGACAGGGATACCTTTACCTTCTGCCTAAGTAGGACATACATGTCTTTCTGGAGTAGAGTGTACATTGTACTTTACCTGAGCACATGTCTCTCTTTCTGGGGCTCACATCAGAAGCTGAAAAGATGTTCTTTTTTAGTCTCATATGGGGCCACATCTGTACCAATTAAAAGCAGTGCTGTCTGCAGGATATCTGGCTATGCTGATGACAGCCAGTGGATTGCTTAGGGGAGCAACCCATGTGACTGTCTTTCATAGATTCATAGAATGGATAGGGTTGGAAAGGACCTTAAAGATCATCCAGTTCCAACTCCCCTGCATGGGCAGAGACACCTCCCACCAGACCAGGTTGCTCAAGGCCCCATTCAATCTGGTCTTGAACACTTCCAGGGAGAGGGCAGTCACAACTTCCTAGGGCATCCTGTTCCAGCATCTCACGCGTTCACAGGAAAGAGTTTTTTCCTAATGTATAACCTAAATCTTCCTTCTTCAAGTCTTAAACAATTTCCCCTTATCCTCTCTATACACACCTGTGCAGAAAGCCCTACCCCAGCTTTCTTGTAGGCCCCTTTCATTGACATCTGTTAAGCTTCTGCTCCACCATCACCCCCAAGCCTCTCTCCTCAGGGCTGAGGCTCCACAATCCTTTCTCATCCCAGCCTGTTTTGGCGCATGGGATTGCCTCAACCCAGGTGCAGAACCTTGCACTTGGCCTTGTTGAACTTCATGCAGTTTTCACAAGCCCACTTCTGGAGCCTGTCCAGGTCCCTCTGGATGCCATCCCTTTCCTCCTGCGTCTTGACTTCCCCATACAGTTTGGTGTCATCAGCAAGCCTGCTGAGGGTGCAGGTTGCAGGGTTCCACCTGCTTGGCCTGCCAAGCTGTTTTGATGCTGCAGGTTCAGTGTGCTTTGGCTTTCAAGCAAGGCTGTTTCTTTGCAGAAGACGAGAGTTGACAAGTGGCCATCTGGATCCGAGATAAGCTGAAGTGATGCAGCAGAAAGATGTGCTGCATATCTCTGAGCTTTGATTAACTCTAGGCTCATATACCAGTTCCTGGAAGCATTGCACAGTTGTTTGGGGGCTTTTTTCATCCCCCAGCAAATTTGCTTGTCATCAAAGCCTCTGAACAAATGGCCTGAGTGGACAGCACTAGTAATTATCTCATAATTTAAAACTGACAGCTGCTGGTTACCCAGAGGTGCTGGCAAGCTTTTGTCTGAACTACAGTAATGATGTGGCAAAGTCCTGATGCTGCTCAGGCCTGTAGTTAATGGAAGCTGATCCCAAGCATGCTATGTGGATCTCAGTGCTGTGTAGCCATCTAGGGCCTGAGTACCACAAAGCTTGTGAAAGTTGCAGGAAAAACTTTGGGAAAGCTTGCTGTGTCAGTGAGCCAAAGGGATATATATGGCAGCAGTTGAATTCTGCTTTGCCTAGTTAGGTGTATGTGTGATCTGGAAAAAAAATTATCACCAGCAGGAGAATTCATTGACACTGTCCTTAAAAATGAGATAAAATGCAAGCATTATGTCTTGCAGGAATGAAGAGCACTGTTTTAAGCTCGGTCTAGATAGACATTTTCCCTTTCTTATGGCAATACTACACAAATTCTGCTTGATCCATAGCTGTATTTTGTTTTGTATCCTGATTTTAGAGTCCCCTGAGGAAGGAGTTCTGAAACCTTCTCAGCAACAAGGGAGCAGAAGCACAATCTAAAATGTTTAGTCCCTGCTGAGATACTGCTTTTTTGTGAGTCCCCAATCTACTGATAGTTCCAAACATTGTATCTATAAGCCTTGGCTGTTAACTGTGAAGGAGCTGATTCTCATCATCTTTGCATTGCAGCCAGACCTGGCTGCCTCTACCATCTTTTGGTCTTGTTCTTGCTTAGCAAGCATGATGAGCATCACTGTGGTTTAAAAATAGCAACTGCTTAGTTACCCAGCACTGAAAATATATGGACCATTGAAGGGATGATTTGAAATAGGGCAAGGCTTTGCTTTAAATTACTCTTACAGGAAGAGTTAGAGAAAGTTTAGACACTTAGTAATTTAGCTTATGGCAAACTTTAACTAAAAGTGTTCTAAATCAGCATTTTAATTTCAGGATACCCTGAGCAGGTAAAAAGTCAGGGGTATTGTTCATATGCATTTAAAAAGCCCAGCTGTAAGTCTGTATCAGTTAACCCCAAAAGCTGCTTCGTCTTTAAAAGAGCCTGAGCACTCACAATGTTTTATTCAGGCAGTGGGAGTTCAGTGTGCTGAACCCCCCTGCAGAATCAGACTACTTGTCACTTAACTGCATCCTCTCAAAATCACACATTTTGGCTGGAGAACTTAAGCCTCCAGCAAACAGTTAAATTAAAATTTACAGGTATGGTGAGATTGCTGTAGCAGGGAGTAAAGTCAGGAGAGTAATTGTTTTTGTAATGGATATGTCAAGTTGATCCTATTTAATTTTGTTCAAAATCCATGTACCTGGTTTGATTACTTTTATGTGGATTTTCACCTCTTTCCACAAGGAACATGGATAAGAGCTGGGATTTTCTGAAAGGCAATTATTTTCTTTTATGGGAGAAAAGGAATATGGCAAGCAGGAACAGAGGGAAGCATGCAGTATTTTTCAGTTAGAGCCAATTTACTTCGTTAACCCTTTTGAGATTTCACAGGTTTTGTGTGTGAATGCTGCAATTCACATTGTGGTCACTCAGCAATTCACAGCTGCTACTAAGCTAGGTTTTGGCACTTTGTACTAGCTGTAGGGTGGAATTTTGGCCACAGAGACAGGCTAGCACCAGCAGCTGACTGCTGCTTACTGTCTTTTTCTGTATCCCAAATGATAGCCTGGAAGATCTGCCCCCCGTTCCTGCCATTTATTAAATGCTCCACTCATAAGGTTGCCTGATGCTGGGGCATCCTGACCCCTTTATTGTGGCTCATGTTTTGCCAGGCTGACAGAGCACCATCATATGGATGCTTCACCCCAATCCACCCTGCCAGGATTCCCACCCATCATGCAGAGCCCTCCACGCCAGCAGCAGGCTTGAGCTGGACAGGGGTTAGACTGTAGACTGGACCCTGTGTGAAAAGTCTAAAGCAAACCCTTGTCCCTTTCTATTCACCATGCAGTGGCTAGCAAGAGACAGAGAGCATCTGCTGAGAGCATCTGAGCACACCTTTCCAGATGTTGAGAGTCCCAATTGCTTCACCTTTCTTTCCTGAGAAGGGGTTAATTTCAGGTGGTAACACCAGGAGAGGTATCAGAGCTGCAAGTCCCTCAGCAGTTTCTGCTGACTGGTGTGTACAACTATGCCAAGCGTGCCAGCTTTTTGTGACACTTGTTGTAATCCATGCATGGCCTGTGTGCAGGCATTTGTTGCTGGCAGAACTGTCTCAAAGTGGGGATTTTTCTACTTGGTTTCATATATTGCCGACTAAGACAAACTTGTAATCACTGTTGGGTTATTAAAAAAACACACTTAAGCCAACCCCTTTCCTCCCCCTTTTCCAGACTCCACTTAAGCCAGACACCTCTCTTTGCCCTGCCATGTCTCAGCTCCCCTTACTTTCACCACAGATCACAATCTGTCCCAGCTCCTTCCAGTGATGAGAGGGGTGGCATGGGATCTTGTAGTCATGTGTGTAATGGCTTCTGTCTGCCACTCCTCCTTCTAACTGTGCCTGCTCCATCATGGATTGTCCACAGGCCACAGGGCCTTTTGCAGCTGTCTCTGCTGTGGCACGGGTTGCCCAGGGACTACAGTCTCTTTAAGGAGAGTGCTCACCATTTTCATGAAGCACCTCTTTCTGAGAGTACATCTTTAGCTGCATTGTCTCCTCAGGCATGTTCAGGTGTGTCTCCTCTCCCAGTGGCTGCTGCTGTTTCTTAAATACACTTGAGGAGAGGTTTCGTGTGCTCCCCCGCTGGCTGAAATGGCTTTACCCCATTTTCAGAGTAAGGTGGAGCCATCTCTGTGACTGGCATGCAGCAGATCATGGCCTTCTTCCATACAAGTCACACCAACAGCCCTTGATACCAAAATTTTACCATATATGCAAAAAAAACCCAAAACACCCCACATAAGCAAGAAAGCCCCAACAGTTTGAATATTTACTCATTACAAACTCTATGCCTCACCTCTGTGGACTCCTGTCAGGGTTAATATCATTTTCATCTGAATACCTGCTACAAAATTTAGGACTTGTCCCTTCAAAACAGACAACCAAGACCAAAACAGCAGCCATTCACTGTGCTTTAGCTCTAAAACATATGACTGAGATTGTATAAAGAAAAGTTAACACTGCTGTTGAAGGTACCAGTATGTTCTTGAGTTTAGCAACTGTAGGGTTCATTTACATCCAGAATGGTGTATGTGTGTGTGTGAGTGTGTGTGTGTGAACACTGTTCACATGCAGCAGCATGGGCATTTCCCCATCTGGGGAGTCAGATGACACACTAAAGAGCTTCACTTTCTTGGGGCTTGTTCCAAAGCCATAACATTAATTGGGTGCTGACCTTTTTGATGCACTTGCAGTTACTTAACTCACAGTTCTAGATTTCTGTCCCACTTCCATTCTATCCTCCTCCTTTTCCTTCTGGAATATCTGCTACTCCAAGCATGTAGGGTGAAAGCATGGAGAATTTTCATCCCTTTTTTGACACTTTTTTTCCCAAGGGTGAACATAAAACTGGACACACTGTTCTATGGAGCTCATCTCACACACCTCTTCCAGCATGCTTCCCCAGTATGGTATCTGTAAGTCACTCTTGGATCAACAGGGAATCCCACCAGCTGATGCTAGAAGAGCAATAGCAACTTTTGAGCTGTCAGAGCTTTGGGGCTGTGACCTTAGTGTTCACCACTAAAACCTACAGGTTTTTGTCTCCAAAGCCAAAAGGGGCATCCATAAGCTCAAGCTCCCCACCACCACCATAGCCACTGCAGTGGCACTTTCCAAGGGCAGTGGCTGTAAGTATCCCACATTTTTATAACTTCCTCTGAGCAAAGGACTGCCAAGTCTTCACGCTCTCAGGAGCTATATTCCCACCTCTGCAGGTCTGTTGAACCACTGTGACTGGGGCTGCCTGTGCCATCAGCTCTCTGCTATCAGAACCCTGCAACTTATGCCCCACATGTTGCTCAAGCATGAATTAGCAGGGCACTCGTGTTTGAACTAAAGGGGCATTCATGCATAAATCATTTGGACACTCATGCGTGAGCTGAATGGTCAGTCATGCATGAATGCAGAACCCTGCATTTCTTGCCCAGAAGCACATCCAGGGCTCTTCAGCTGGCAGAATCTGGTAGCTAAATTTCACACTGCTTTCCCTAAATCCCGGCTGTGCGCTGTCTTGCACATTCTCACAGGAAGCTCCCCAGAGGCCAGACTGGACTTCCCAACTTTGACTGGAGGTGGTGGCCATGGCCAAAAACCAAGCTCCAGAATGATACAGCATGACTTCTTTTGTGTTGTTTTGTGGGCCAGGCCTGCTCTTACTGCTGGCACTAGTGCTGAAAACACAAGCCTGTGAAGTCCCATCAGGCAGCACCAGCCCTACAAGGCACCAGTGAGCCCCATGCAGTCTGCTGGATGCCAGTGGCACGTGGATTTCCCATTGGGCAGTTATTACAGTGTTTATTTAAGGGTTTCAAGAAAAAGGCAATTACTCTTCAGATGTAGGGAGATTAATCCTGGTTCCTTATTCACATGGCATATTAACACTCCTTCTTTATTGTCTCTCTAGGGCTTTGACCTCATATTTAAACTAACAGAATGAAAGATAGCCAGGCTCTCACTGAAGTACCTCCACATAGCCGCTGTTGCTAATGATTTGCAAATGGAACTTCTAAACAGGCATGCCCTTTCTTTCTTGCACTATCCCCTAGACAACCTGTTTAAGGAGATGTAAATAAAGCCACATGTAAAATGGCAGATTCCTAATGTGATTTCTCTCTCCATTCTGTAGGGGAGAAGGACAGTAGTCCCCTCTCCCCTCTGCATTTCTCTTAGACCCCCTTCCAAGGAGCCAGAATGCCATACAGAACAAGCTTCCTCTAAAGCCCAGAGAGATCAGCTGGTGGTTGGGGAACTCTGCTGCAGGAGGAATTGCTGAGCATGAGGCTGAAGAAAGCTGAAGGGGCAGGGGTTAAAGTTATTTGCCTGGATCTTTCCATCATGTAACTCTTCAGATGTGCTTTTGACGACAGTGCAGTCCGTGCTGGCATACGTGCATACTTGACAGTATACACAGACCTCTTTTTTTTTTTCTGGCCCTGAATTACACTGGCTCACCTTTTAGCTTCAGGGGACAGCTCTGCAGCAGCTTTCCACAGAGCGGGTCAGCTCTGTGGGCTCCAGAGGATCAGGCTGGTAGGAGACAGCTGGAGTATGTCCACCTGCATTTGCTCAGTGACATGGGACAGAACCCAGGGGCTGCAAAACCCCTGTAGAACTGGGATGAGTGGTACCTGCTGAGACCCAGCTCCACCATTCCTGAGGTTCATTGCCTGAGCCTGGCCATTCCTTATCCTTTAAAACTTGAAACTCTCAAGGTCACATGTACCTTTTCCTAAACCTGGGAGCTTCACTTGCTTGTAGGCAGATACTGAAGAGAAGGATACTGGGGCATCTAAAAAGAATCTTTCTGCTCCTAATTCACAGCATTGATGGTGAGTAGAGTTGAGGCATTTCAGTGCTAGAGATCACCAAGCTGCAACAGGCCAGCAAACAATAAAGCTGTGGGAATATTTGTAAACTGCAGCATGTAGAGTGTTAAGCTCCATATGATTGCTCAGGTGAACAGTTATGTTTTTCATCTTGCTGTAAATGAAGTAACTAATCTCTTCTGCAGGGCTTCAGAGGGCAGAACTGTGGAGGTCCCATACAGAGGGGATGTGGAACTCACCATCCTGGACATCCTTGGGGGGCTGCGCTCCACCTGCACCTACGTGGGAGCTGCCAAACTCAAGGAACTGAGCAGAAGAACAACATTTATCCGGGTCACCCAGCAACACAGTCAGGTCTTCTCTTAGCCAAGGGTTGGGGGTCTGGAGAGAGAGGGGCTGAGGAGAGGAGCAGGAAGGGCTGCTGTTTTCTTTTGCTTTCTCCTCCATGTTGTGTTAGTGGCAAACTCTCCTCTCTCGGAATGGCAGTGGATAAATGTAGATGGGATTTGGAAGGGGAAGGTCGTGCTATTAACACAGTGCCATTGGTTCAAAATGCAATAGCCTCATCTTTTATTGCTGTGCCTATTTAATTTTGTAATCAATATTTCTTCACCTGATTTTTCTCCCTCTCTGCTGAATAGCTGCTGAAACCTCAGTTAGCAGGAACTGGCTTGTACAGACATGGCTGTTATGCCTGCACACATACACACATTCCCTTTTTTTAAGACTGACCTGTCAGCTACCACCGCTTCTGGCAGCGTGACCTCCAGACACTGCAGGCTGGGAGGGAAAAAGATTCAAGGAATTGCACAGAGAAATCAAAAATCAAATTCTCTTAAGCTTTGTTCTGGCAACAGAATGGATGTTTGTGGCATGGCTGCCAGCCTGCAGAACGTTAGAGGTGGATGGTGGATGAGGCCTGGCTACTGGTGACTTCTTACTGTGATGACAAAAATGTCAGACCTCTCTCACTCTCAGGTCACAGGCCTGGTCCTGCTGTACTTAATCTCCCTACTCAATGGACTTGCCTCTTCAGAGAAGCTGGCATTGAATGTAGCAAACCCATACTGTCTCCCCTGCCTCCATCTGTGGAGGTCATTCAGGAGAAAACATCTCAGAGCTCACCTGCTTTTTCATGCAATCAGTTACTGAATTACCTGGGTTCTTGCTTTTACCTCTTCCCTCTGAGCAGATTTTTAAGACATTGAAGCTCAGCAACAGTAACTCCACCAAGGGAGGTGGGGGTTTCTCTGCAAGCCCACTCTCTTCCCTTGCTTATTCATATCCACTTAACAAAGATGTAAACATGCTGTGCTGTGCAGTGCCTGTGGCCTGGTGAATGAAGCTGGAAGAATCAAATTCCCTTGTAGTTATCTGGTGCCATTCCTTTGCAGTCCTTGCACCATGAAAAGCAAAAGTGAGCTTTCAGCCCAATACCCCAGTTGCAAGACACTGGTAGGCTGACATGGAGTTAAAGCATTTGCTGCAAAGACAGTAATGAATGTTTAAGACTCTGGGTAACACTTTAATCAACTGTAATGTCCCACTAATTAATTGATAAATCACAATGAAATTTCTTAGGAAACACACTGCATCCACATGAATACCACAGTAGCTCATTATGATAAATGATGTAAAAGTGAGCACCAACAGAATTAATAATGCTGGGCCACTTACTTTAAAGTGCTGCTGAGGTTGTAATACAGCTGATAGTACTTCAGTGTCTTGCTCTCCCCTCCTGTAGATACCTGTAGAAAGAGGCAGGCTTCCTTTTAAAAGCAAAAGAGTCATCTATAGAAAGAAGAACAGCAAAGAGAAACTTATATGCTGGACTGCTCAAAAAAGCCATACACAAGGATTGGTACAATGATCATGCAGAGGAACAGACCCAGGCCACAGGCTGATCCCTGGTGATTCTGAAGTGCTGTGTGCACATCAGAAAAAAACCCCACAGAATATCTTCTAAATAGCCTGGTGTTTCAAATGTTTTCCTTTCAACATGTATGACATAATTTTTAATTATGGTATGACCCCTTTCTCTTCTTTGGAGGTGCATAATGGCCTTAATGTGAACACAGGTTATGCTTGTGCTGGCTTTAAGGACTACTTGTTCTGCCCACATAGATACCATAAAGGAACCTGAACACAGAAGAGAAGGCGGCCCTGTAAATAAAGGACCTGATCTCTGTTCCCTCCAGCCTGAAAGCATCACATTAACGAGGTGCCAGGCTTCTTTACCACAAACCACACACTGCTCTTACCTGAGTACAGACAGTTCTGCTACGCTGCATCAGCACAGCAAGAGGTGGTCACTGTTGCTTTATTTGTGTGCTGTGAAGGGAAGGGGTACACAGGCAAACCAACACCTCTGCTAGGAGTGGGGTTCAACCATGACAGCACAGGCCTGACCAGGGTGACTACAGGTGTGTCCCCACACTCGTGCCTTCATACGTGGGAAGTGCAGCAGTCTGCTGGTCTCTCACCCACCCTCGCTAGCGCTTTTCTACTTTTTTTAGCTACATTTCTAAATGGAATTTAAGAAATACGTATACATATATAAAATATATATTTGTAAACATTTTTTTTTAAAGTCATATGCACATTGAGCAGAGCAGCTTTATGACATAGCTTCAGAACAGTTTCTTTTCCAAAGGGCAGGTGCTGGGAGGGTAGGGGAGCTGCCTCTGCATAGGCATGGCAAGCTCGGAGCTTCCCCCTCTCCTCCCCCCCCCCCCCCCCCCCCCCCCCCAGGGAGGGAGGCTGCACACTTACACAGCCAGCCTGGCCAGGGGCCACTCTTACACCCCCTTTCCTTCCCCTGTCACACATACCTCTGACTGACCAATGACTAACAGGAAAGGATGGGGATAGGCTAATCGTAAGCAGTCTCCTGAATTCTTTAGTCTGTGAATGACATCAATGCTAATAATAGTTACTGATAAAGCTTTGACTTAGGGTATTTGGTTTTCTAAATAGCAGTTCTTACCATCATTTTGATATGCAGTGTTTTCTCTTACTCTCTCCAAAGTGAGTGGGAGAAATTGGCTGTAGAAAGGCTGTACTGGTGGTACAGCTGCATGTCACCCAATGGTCTATGTGAGATTTGTTCAGGGATAATCCTCCATGATGTCAGGACTCACCATTATACATGTCCAGTTCTTAGACAGGCTGTAAAAAAGAACTCGAGCCCTTCTGTAACACCCAGTCCTGTGCTCTAGTCATTGCCCTTACCTTCACTTACCCCACAGGGCCTGTGCCCACTATCACCCTGACAAGGAGCTGGGGCGAAGAGGGAGGTGAGGGTGCACTATGCCTGGCAGGATGGTCCAAGCAGAATACAACCACTGACAAACACCATGTGCCATTTGTGGATCTACCTCACCTGCTCATTTAAATGGGTTGTTACTTGGTGTTGTTCTTGGGGGGGCAGGAGGGGATGAAATTTGTAAGTGCATAGTGGTGGGTGATGGTGTGTAACCCAACCCCATCCATGTCCAGAGGAATGCTCTGTATGTGATAAACTACACTGCAGGCCAAGGCCATGCCTGCTTCCTCCAGCAAGCAACTGCCAGGTTGGGCACCCAAGAGCACTGTTGGGGTTTGTCCCCTGGCTCTGCAGTGATTTAGGTTTAACATACCAAAGATCTAGAAGCAGGGATGCTGAAAAGGGCAGCGTTACATCATTAAAGCAATCCCTGCTGAGTGTGTCCACCTCTGGCTTCTTGAAACACAGGGACACTTCCTCAGAACACCCCTGCAATTTCCAGGCATACGCAGGAGTCTCTGTGCTGCAGCACATTTTGCAGGGGGGCAAGGGGGCTGGCTGTCCCTCTGACCCATGCAGCCTGGCTCATCCAACTCTTCTTGGGGAGGAAGCTCTCAGGACAGCAGCAGCCTCACTGACGCCCCAGTGATTGCATGGTGGCTGCAGGCCGTGCACGTGCAGCCCCTGTGGTAGACACGAGGTCAGCTTATAAGATGAGTTAGGATTGAGCCAGCATCCTGCCAGATGCAAAACAAGCTGTGCAGGTCTCCTTCCTCGGAAAGAATCAAGTGCACACACCCAGGGGCATAGGGCACAGCAGGGGTCTATAGGGCCACCCTGTAAATAAGTTGTCAGCATGAGCAGCGGGAGCCTTGCTTACATTTGGAGGAGCCTTTCCCAGACAAAGTGTGTCTGTCTTCCTTTCAGTTGGTCAGTAGCAGGGGTGAGAAAGGATGAAGGCAAGTAAGAACTTCAGCACTACTTTCAAGCCACACAGTGCTGGGACAGGGGCTGGTGTTGTCCAGTCACGGACACAATGAAAATTTGAAACCTTTTTTAAACCAAGCACTCCATAGTTTATACCTGTTGAGCTCCACTTTCTTTAACAGACTTGCTACTTAGCTTTCTGCCAGTGTATGTACAGTGTCTGTCCATCACTGCCTCCCACCCCTGAGGATGTTGCTTTTCAGTCACTACTACCAGTTTTATACCAAAAGTTCTCTGTTAGAGCCAGGAGGGGGTTTGCAACTGGTGCCAAGTTTGGCCTTGCTTGTGTAGAAAGAGAGAAAACAAAACCAAACCAAGACCCTAGAACAGCAGTTTGCCTTCTGCACCAGGCAGAGCCTTCCCTGCAGGCTGGGAGCTGCCCAGGGGTGGAGAGGCCAAAGCACGTTTGGGTTAGATGCTGGCACAGCTCCGCACCCCTAAACACAGCATGGACAACCGCCCTGCAGCCTTTGCTTCGCTTGTGGTCATTCAGATGTTTGAGGGAGCCCTCCAGCATTTACTTGACACAATGTTTACCAGTTGAAGTTTTCATACTTTAATAAATACTTCAAAGTCCAAAACTCCGCGGTGTTGCCTGCGATAACTGTGAAACGCTTCTGCGTAATCGCCCAAAAGGAGCTGATGGTTGCTCAGTGTTTCCCTGACCTGCTGAGATGGCGACGAAAAGCGCTGCCTCCCCTTGCCTGTACCAGCCACGTGTGCTCCACATCTCGGGCACACCTGGCACAATCATTTAACGTGTTCAAAAGTTGTAGATGGAAAGTTTTTGTTATGCAATAAAGAGCTTCACTCGGAATGGTCCGGAGAGGGTTTTATGGCTATGGATGAGTACACGTGCGTTAGTGTGTTGTGGTGGGCAAAAGCAAACGCTGCCAGTGTGTCTGTGTGTGTCTGTGTGTGTCTGTGTGTGTAATTAAATTGGGCAAATTACTTCTCTAGGAAAGCTTTCTCCCGTACAGTCAAACTCAAGAAGACAAAACCCACACCATTTGCAATTGGCACTGTTATTTTATTAGTACGAGTATACTGAAACAATAAACTTGTACTGGTATACAGACAATTTCTTTAAAACAATTTTGTTCAAATTTTGAATCAAACATTGTTTTATTATAATAATGAAATAATTTCTACCTAGAAAACCTGCAAGCACCATCAAAGAAAGGGACCATAAAATTCAATAAACAGACGCGAGTGTATCCTACAAATAGACACACCACCATTAGAAAATAGAATATGAATTCTTCCATTTTTTTAATATTTGTTTTAAAAAAGCTAGTGCAAGTACAATATTTTACACTGGAATTACAGAGAGTATGCACGCATATGGAAAAAAGTTCTCCTGTCACAATAAAAGCTCTTAACTATGTCTGTATGCACTTAAAATCTTCTCCTCTTTTCAATAAGGTGCAAAACGTTATTCCCTCCCTATTTCTCCTTTGTACTGGCCATGTCAGCTCAATTTCTCCCCAACACAAAGCTGCGATATCCCTTTTACTGGGCCTACACTAGGAACTACACTGGAAGTGTGATTTGCAAAAACCCTCATGAGAAATACCAGACAAATAAAAAAAAAAAAAAAGGAAAAAAAAAAACAAAACAAAAACCCAAAACAACTGAAAAAAAAAACAAAACAACCTAACAACTACTGCTGTAGAATGGCTAAACCTTACCCCAGCACAGCCCCGCGCTGAGCACCGCCGCCGGCTGCTGGGAGTGGTGACATAGCTAGTACAAAATGATTTTCAGTAGCTCACCCAAAACTGAAAAAGGTTGGGAAATCCCCCTCCCTCCTCCCCCCCTACCCCGTTTTGTAACACTGTGAAAAGAACAGTGTTCAACAAGTTAATATATTATTCAAAAAAAAAAAAAGGAAAAAAAAAAAAAGAGCAAATACATACATTAGTGAGTTTCAACATTAGCTGACTGTGGTGAAGTCGTATCTATGCCTGAACAGATTAGCAACTTGGCTAAGAGGCCAGCCCGGTGGCCAGAGGCAGAGGACACAGATGAAGCCAACCACAGCCACCCCAGCCCCGATTTTGCCCTCAGCTACACAGATCCAAAGGTGACTGACTTGGACAGGAGTTCTGCAGAGCGTGTTCAAAGGGAGAGTAGGTGGGTCCCGGGTTTGTAAAGCAAACACCAGGGAAGGATCCCCTCGCCGGCTGGAGTGAAGGGGGCAGAGCGGGCACTGCCCAGGGAGCCGGAGGTCCCACACCAGCTCTGTGTTGGCCGAGGGTCTGGGCCCTGAAGTTTCTGCTCGTCAGCAATCCGATAGTACAGCAAGGACAGCTCCAATGAGTGACTAACGCTTGCTGCAAACAACACTTCCAATGCATACCTACTGCCTGGTTAAGGGAAAGGGCACAGGAGCTTTGACCGCTCAAAATAGAAGTGAACGAAAAAGAAACAACCTTGGATGAAGCCTCCATAAAATCCTCAGTGGAAGACTTGAGTCTTTTCAGCTAACGACAAGAAAAAAAACCAAAAAAACAAACCTACAAGGACCTTAGAGACAGTTATTGTATAAATACTACCTGTTGGCTGAATGCACTTCATTGTAACACAACTGGGGCTGGTTTTCTGAGCACCCGGGGGGTTACTTGGAGAGGGTGAGTATTTCTGCCTGCGGGAGCTGAAGCTTGGGTTACCTCCAGAGAGGGGGGACGGGAGCAGCCTGAAACTTCACCTACTCCATCCTGCCGCTGGCTCCTGGCTGCCCAGCTCAGTCTTTGGACACAAAAAAGGACCAACCCTCTCCTCAGAAACTGCCTCAGGATCCTCTGCTTTTGGCTTCTGAAAAAGACGGGTCTTGCCACAGGTCAAGACCACCAGTGGAAACACCTTCTGTGTGACCAACTGTTCCCCAGTGGCTCTTAAAGCAGGGGCAGGGGGGGAGGGGGCAGCCACAGGGGCTGGAAGGCCGGGTCACCTTCGGTACCACTCTGCTGCTAGCACTGGGCTAGGATCCCTTGCTATAAGCACTTCTTGCTCAGGGTTATACTCTTTGGGTTTCATCTGGAACAGGAAGTGCTGAAAAAACGTGGAACAGCATCCCCAGAGAGAGGAACAAATGGGACCAAAAGGCCCCAGGCAGGTCACTAAGCAGGCCACACTCAGTCGGCAGCCACTCGGCACCCCAGGGCTGCTGTGATGCTGCCTGCAAAGGGCATGGCAGAGGCCTGCCACAAAATTAGCCTTGCCCTGTGGGCTGCCAGGGGCTCCCTCGGTGCAGGCAGGAGGGACTTAAAGCCAAAATACAGCTGGAGAGTGAGACTCTAGTTTTGCACAGTAGCCATCCTTCTGAAGTGCCCGGTAGCTGCACTCGAAAATTGCTGCTCCAAGGTTATGTTTTCAGCACAGGAATAAACAGTGTGAATCATGACTCCAATCCCCAGAAATGGGACCCATGTAATACAAACATAAAATTAAGCACAGTTGTTCTTTAAGAGCCTTTTAAGTAATAATTCTTCCTGGCCAAAGCCAATACAAATCAGATCATCTAGACATGACATTTTCTATATACAAAAAACATGTAACTTTCAACCTTTCTCTGCTTTTGTATTTAAAAACTTTTTTTTTTTTTTTTTTACAAACAAGGTATGAAACTCACTGTTCAAACAGAGCCATCTCTTTTTCAAACACTGAATGAATCATTCCAACATTCATTTTTCTTTTGTGCAATTTTTTTTTAAAACATTACCTGTACTCCTCAATGTGAGTGCTTCAAAAAAAGTTTCTATTTTTAATAAGCTTCTCAAATTAGGTTTACATCAAAAAATATTCCCACAAGGTATAGTGCTACAAGAAAAGATCCTATCAGTAAAGGTAACACATCTGAAGCGAGGTCGTCTATGTAAAAGAAATTGAACTCTGGAGTAGAGGTGTGCAACGCGTTTGGAATTTCCCTCTCAACACAAAGCGAGGCTGTCCTAAGGACAGGGAATCAAGTGAACACGTAGGCATACGCATAAAAAAAAAGAAAAAAAGATCACATATTTATTCATGTGCAAACAGACACTTCTGTCTGGGCGTGTGTGCACATAGCGTATTTGCATCAACAAATTCTCATTTTGCTATTTATTTCAGGATTTGGGGGTGGGGGAGTGTGGGAGGGCTGGATAAACCAGAGGAAAGGAAATCACTGTCTGCACTCTGGCGGTGGTGTTCACTCCCCTTGCTTTTCACATCACACTGGCCAGAGCCCACAGTGGGCTCTGCTCTTACCTGTGATGATGATGAAGGAAGAAATGGAAATTATTTGTACGAGTGCATGTCCCGTTTTGCCATTCCTTGAATTCCTGGGACAGCAGAAAAGTTTCAACAGGCCAAATCCCTCCTGCCCACCCAATGCTTCTGCCCTGGCAAACCTGGAGGAACCTCAGGGTTTTTCTAGCTGCCTGATTAAGGTCAGAACCTGCCCTGACTGAATCAAGCTTCATTTTCGCAAAGATTTACACACATGCTTCACAGCAAGCTCCCAAGCAGCCTTCACCAGCCAGCCTGGACCTCCCATAAGCACGTGTATAAGTATTTGCAGAACTGGGTCCCAGGATATGCAGAGCATCTGCGCTAAGAGCCCCCCTCTTTGAAGTAACACTATTAGTGTTTAAAAATATTGAGGATTCACTCTCTTTGATACAGGCCTTCTTTTTTTTTTCCTTAAAGGTTACATACAACTATTAACAGAATTTCACCGTTTCCTTTTTACTATTGGCAACACACTTCAAAATAAATCTCTGCAGAGTGAATTTTCATTATAACCAACAGCTACAGTTCGCGCTGAGCCTGCTGCTTTTGTATTGCAATCTAAGTGAGATCTACAAAGTTTAAACCATGAGATGCAGGAAATCCAAACTTGTCTGTAACATTGTACATCCCTACTCCGGAGCAGTAAAAGTGCTGCTTCTGGTCACATCAGTGTACCACACATATGCCAGCCCCATCCCTGAGTAAAAGGTGTGAAAGGTTTCTAAATGTTCCTTGATTTAAGGGAAACGAGAGTAGTGATGTCACTTCCCCGTGTTGGGAAAATGACAGGAACGACAGGTTGAAGGAAGTGACAGCGGGATGAAGGAATTAAAGGAACAAAAAAAGGAACATGTGTGTGTGTCCCCCTCCTCCCGAGGTCCGCGTCTTCGAGGTGAGCCCAAGGGCAATGTAGGAAATGGTGAAACAAGTCAACAGTGACTCTGATTTGGGTCTCACCTAGAGGACTCGAGGTAAGTGACATCAAACTCAAATTCCCCATGATGTGGCCCAGACAAACTGAAACAATGCCTAAGTTAAACACTATAAGGAACAGTCATTTTATATAGAGAGATAGATAGATAGATAATTTTTTTTTCTTAGAAATCCCTATAAAGAGGTTCTTGTTTTATTTTTCTTTGCCCTGACTAATTTCTCGGTGATTGTATGCGTTTCATTGTAAACTAAAGAGGCCTGCTACAAAAAGAAAAAAGGAGAAAAAAACAAGAAAAAAAAAAGAAAACTACTGTCAGTTACTATTGCAAAGCAGACACTGCACAGAAGCAGTGGCTAAACCTCCTCCTTCGGCCTCAGCATTCCCATGCCTGCAAGCAGCATTTTTCCATTCACCCGGGGACTGATGGCACTTCCCGGGCACGGGTACTCACTGCAAAGGATGCTTGGTGCCAGGGGGAGAGGCAAAGCCCCCCCTCTTCCCAAGGACGTGGTCTCAGGGGAGATTTTTCTCTCCCTAGTGGGAGTCAGGTCTTGTCTGTGTGCCAACCAGGAGGAGAGAGGCACTCTGTATGGCCGAGTGCCACCCTCTGTCTGGACAGCACACAGCCCTTAATGCAGCTTTAAAATTTTTTTTTTTTCTTTCTGGATCTTTTTTTAACATCAAATACAAAAAGGGTTGGTGTTTCTTAGGGCAAGGGATTCTTGACCCTTAATATGTTGGGTTTCTTTTTTTGGAAGGGGAGGATAGGGAAGGAGTTATTAATAGGAAAAAAAAAGGTAGAAAGAAAAATACCAATAAAAAAGAAAAAGAACAAAAACAAAGGAAATCAGAAATGGGTATGAGATCTAGCTAACACCACACGGGTGAATCTAAGTTGGCACGTAAAGTATTGCACATCCTACAAAAGCCAAAGCATGGAAAGGGACAATTTTTTGGAAAGAACCAGTTATTTCAGAATTCCTCAGTCTGAAATACAAGCACAAAACTAATACATTCCTATTGCTCCAAACGTATTTTTTTATTATTATTATTTTTATTTTTTTTTAGTGTTAGTTGAATAGATCCAGTCAGTTTAATAGCCCCTGCTTCCTTATTAACCACAAATGTGTATGTGTATAGTTTTACTGGAGATTTTTTTTTTCTGAGTACATGTGAAGTATGGAAATAGTGGTACGACTGTGAACTAAAATCTGCAATTTTTTCTATTCCTTTACCATCAAAGCTTAAAAACAAAACAGGAAACAAAACAAAACAATAAATTGCAAGTGCCCTGAGCAGAGTATATGGAAGATTAAGCAACTTCTCTGAGCAGAAATATTAACAAATAAGCACTAACTAAGCAGTGTGACTGTGAGAAGAAACCTACTCAGCTATTTGGTAGCCTGCTGAGAGGTTAATAAAATTCAAGGAAATTCAAGAAAAGTTTCAAGCTATTTTAAACATATTTCAACTTTTTGGTGCACCCCAGAATACGGTATAAAAACAATTAGTTCTGGTGTGAGCTAAATTTCAAGTAACAAATAACAAGAGTCAAAGCTGGGGTTCGGGGTTAACGTTTCTTCTCTTAAATAAAAGCACTGTATTTTCGGGCAGAGGGAGAAGAGGACTCAAAATAAATTTGCTCGCTTTAGGTTACTGCAGCTCTAATTATGGACTTTCATTTCCTTTTCTCCCTATCAGTACAGCTTCTTCAAAACTACCTGAAGGATGCAAACTTGCCAACCAAAAACAACAACACGAACGCTTGCTCACGTAGGGCCCAAGCGCAACTCCACTGGAACCAAGGGGAACTTTCTAGTGGCAGCAACAGGCTTAAGCACTCAGCCCCCAAACTACTTCATACTTGCACCTCCCCGAGGCTCGTGCAGGAGGGTGGGTGCACAGCACCCCAAAGGATCCGGCCCTACCTGGGGAAAGAAAAGACTGAAGGGCACGATTTCCTCCCCCCGTCCTACTTGGTTTGTACCAAATTCCTGAAATCTCACCTTTCCAATGGAAAACAATGCAATTAAAATAACAAATAATAATAATAATAAAATAACAATAGGTTTGTTTTCAAAAGAAACAAACACCTTGCTTATGTATAGAAATGTTTCTCATGGAAAACTCCCTCAGCAAGTCTGAAGAAAAATAAATTCTCAGAGCCGTCCTGGTAAGACCTGGTTCTGTGTGGCAGATATGGTATAAAGACCAAAAATGAACTCTGAAAGGAACGTAACCCTACGAAATGGCCTAGAGCGTAGGCAGGTTAGTGAGTAATTGCTACATTTGCTTATGCTCTTTCAGACCCCCCCTAACCCACAACATTATTAGGTAAAAACTGCAGGAATACCACACAAATGATAAACTCAAGATGTGCAAATTGCAAGATTATTTAAAGTCCATCTTTTTCAAAAACACTGGACAATGATTTTTTTTCTCCTCTCTCCTCTTTCCTTTCTCTTATTTTTTTTTTTAATTATCTGTCAGCTCACATATGCCTTTAACTCTTTCTCAAGCATTAAAGTTTAAAAAGTGCCTCCTATTAAGTAGTCCTTTGTGGACAATGACTGTCACATACTAGTTCAATAATTCACATTCATCCCTTTGAAACCACATTTAAAACTTTCAGCATCTTGCCTGTGAGAAAACTTTACATAGTTGCATGTAGTTACAGTGTTGAAGAGATTCATTTGTTTGTTTGTTGCTGTTGCTTTCCAAGCAGATTAAAGTGAGATACAGTACGTACTGAGTGTTAGACCAGGATGCTCAGCAATAAAGTGTGAACAGCATTTTAAGTGCTTAAAGACATTCTAGGTTCATCTTCAACAGCGGATTCCTGTGTCACACCGAAATTTGAAAAAAGTGGCACCAGTTGTCCATAATCATGAACTAAAAACAGTACTAGAGTTAAAGACAAAGATTTTGCAACCTAACTGCAAACAATGGATGCCTGTGATCTCAAAGGGGCAGTATGCGTCTACCTTGTGGAAGCAAATGTCAATGGCGTCACCCGGTTGATTTGTCTAACACTGCACAGAAACAGGAGTGAGCCTGAGCCAGGTGCATCCATGGAGCCGGAGGCCTCCTCGTGCACACCCATGCACACCCACCACACACGCACACACCCACCCACCCACCCCACCGCCGTGAAGGAAAACCTTGCAGGGCGACCGGTGCAAGAGTCCGTACAGCCTCCCCGTCTGCCGGCTCCAGGCAATGGAACTGCACTAGCAAGCAGAAAGGAAATGTTGGTGTGGCAGTTGCTTTAGGAATAAAAATCAGTGCAGTCAGACCCCATGGGGGGAAAAAAATATATATATACATATACACACACACAAATATATATATATATATATATATACTGTAGAGCCTTGAGTAAGTGTTGGCTTGTTGTTGGAAACATCAGAGACTGTCCGATCCTTTTCAGTAACACCTGTGGGTTGTGTCCTCAGCATCCACCTGGGGTGTGGAATCCTCTTCACCAACCCACCACCGAGCTGCAGCCCCTCCTCAGGACTGGCGTGGATGCACACACACACACACACACACACACACACACACACACACATACATGCAGGCGCCCCACGCGTGACATACACCTCTGCTACAGATCCCTTCTCCTCACCTCCCCCCAGAAACTAGAACAGGAACCAAAACAACAGAACAAGAACAACAAAAAAGGAAACAAAATCACAGCTGGACCCTGTCCTACACGAGGTGCTAGAAATCAGGAGCCATGACAACACATTCATTTCCACCAAGGGTGTGTGAAGCAGATACTGCCCCTTCTGTAGCTCTCGATAAACCTAGTCACTGACAAACACTTGTGGAAAAACATATGCACCAGTCTCCTGCATAATACCAGCTGCAACTATAACAACAAGGTTATAACATAAACCTAAAATAAGATGATAACATGTAAATACTGGGTTATTTAGTCTACAGTACAGTAATCTGGATAAAAATGACAAGGGATAGCCTAATTTCCTTTCCCCAAACAACTTTTACTTTCCTACATTGGATCGACCTTCAATGCAAATCTTAACCTCCTGAGGAATAAAAGAAGGCTTGGGAAGAGTCAAAGGTGGCTCCTCTTCTGATTTCTCTAGTTTTCGTGTTTCGGGGGCTGACCACCTCCTCTTCCTCGTTGCTGGGGGCTTGCTGGGTTCTGTTTTGGTGAGCAAAGGTGCTGCAGGCAATCCTATTTTGTCCGGAAACTTCAGTTCACCGTTCTCAGCTAACATCTGTGCGCTTCCCTGATTAATCCCGTTTTCCTGCTCCGCATACCTGTGTCTACTTCCAGCTAGACAGTCATTCTTTGAATGCTTCAGCAAGATACTAGCTGAGTCCATGGGCTGGCCCTTTTTAATAGAGCCGTTCTTCAGGTTCTTGAGTGTGAGCGATATGCAGACGTCCCCCACCGAGAGTTTGGAGCATGGCAAATCAAAGAGCTGGCTGGTTCTCTCGGGGCAGCAGGATGACCAGCCTTGTCCAAATACAAAAAAAGGGTATTCTACCAAGACTTCCACGCTGACCTGCAGAAAGAGAGGGGACAACAGAGAGAGAGACAGAGGAAGAGAGAGAGGAGAGGCATGAGATCACCTGTGTGCCCTCACGCGTGTGCGTGGCAGGCAGCGTTTGCTGTGGGGAGAGGGATAAAGCTGAAATCGCAAAAGCACAGGTCACTTGCCTCAAAATCACTACATCCACCACCAGACCTCACCGCCTGTCCTTGTCACGTGGCTGACAATGGTTTCTCTGAGCACAACCTTTCTTAGCACAAGACTCCAGTGGGGATCAAGCTTTACCTTTATCCAGCCGCTCAGGCGGGAATAAGAGGCAAAAAAGCTTTGGCACCTGGCAAGCTCCGCTCCCAGCCAACCTCTTGTGATACACAGAGCCTGCCACCTGCCTCTAAAGACACTTCCCAACCAGAGGAGGGCTCAAGGGAAGCTCTGAGTTCTGACACACAATTTCCTAAGTCACCACAGCAACATGATCCTCGCCTCTGTGAGGTATACTGAACAAGCATATACTCACCAGTGTGAAACAGCTAAAGGCGTGCTCATTTCCAGGGATCTTGTAGCCATAAAAGCAGAGAGCACGAACCTGCCATGCCCCAGCAGCCCAGCTACCAGTCCAACTTCTTCCCTGCTCACACCTTCTCCCCCACTCAGCAGCTGAGCTCATCTACTGCACTACCTCAGGGACAGAACCATCTCTCTTCCTCCTGCAGTTCCTTCACTGGGCCCCTTCCCCTTCTGTCCCCACTTCTTCCCACTTTACAAACACTTCTGGTTATGAATCCTATCTAACCATCTTACAGAGAGCTGACACAGATAGAAGACCAAAACAACAACACCTGCCCAATGCTCCTTGACTTCCCGAATGCTGGGCTTTGAGATCCCAACATGATAAAGCACTTAAATACCTGCTTATCTTTGCACATATTAGCAGCCCAGGGCTCACTGCACAGAGCTGCATTCTGCAGGCTCAGACACTTGAGGTGGGCTCATGCAATTCACATCCCATGGGGGCAAGCCCTCCCCAGCACACCACAGTGAGGGGGGCAGAAAATTCTGACTAATACTTTTTAAAAAAATTGCCATGTGTCTTTAAAATGCTGTGTGTAATGCCAATGAAGTCTGCAACTCTAAGAGGCTGGTTTGTGCTGAAGTTACATAACCACTCTCTGCTCCCAAGATCCTCATGTTCTCTGGAGTTCTTCTCCAGCACGGAGGGGTTGGATCCTGCTCTGATGATGTTAGCCCTGTTTGGTAGGGACTAAAGAGCAGGTGTGTATTTGTGTACACATGCTCATCTCATGTCTAAGCCATTCAGCAGGCATGGAGCACACCAGCTGCCTGGAAAGCCTCTCCTTTCCAGGAACTCCTTTGAAAGAAACATCACAGCAGGCTTGAGAAATCACCTCTCACCCTTGGGAGCGAGTAACACTGTCACACCAAGCATGGCTTTGGACTGTTAAAAATACATTTCCACATTAGGGAACAGAAACTGTTTAAACATTCCAGAGTCCCACTACCTTTGTTCATAATGTTGTGGGAATCTTAGAAGTTGCACAGCTTGTCTCACACAGGAGAGACTCAATGAACTCCATGACAATCTGGCACCCAGCAGTCTGGCCACTTCTGTGTTAGTGCTGCTTACCCTCCCTGGAAACAGGGGCCAAGGTACACCCTACTGTCTCCACATCCCTTTTGGACCAGAAGATTTGATCAGGGATGTGCTACAGCTCAGACAGAGACCAGAAACAGGAAACCAAAGATTCCCATTAAATGCTTACTGTGCCTCTGACCAGTTCAGGCCATGCCATGCAGTAGCAGTCAACTGCAATTCATGAGCTGGTTGATTCTACTGGAAAAAAAAATTACTAAGTCTATACATACATGCTACATATTTCTGCAACTAGGCCAATGAATTACACTGCATGTAATATCCTGCCATTCCACCTGCCCAAATACAAAGCCATTGTACAAGGAATTGCAGAAGTAGCAGTTTGGAGGCACAAGATTGCCCCCCCACTACAACAATTTCTTTCATATTTAACCATCTCCAACCAGAACTGTCTGCCAACAGCCAACTACACACATGTAGAATGGGATCTACCTGACTGTAGGCCTGGTTTATCCTCTGAACTATGGAGAAAGCAGAGAGAAGTAACTGTGGAAGTCCCATCTCTCTATGTCGTTGGACAGAAATACTCTAGCACCAGGACCTGCACTATTTGGCCAGTTTGAGTTCTTATCCCATACCTATGCATCTCAGTAAAGGTTCTGGATGGGACAAATGGTGAACATTCAGTATCTCTCATGGACTTCTTAGAAACTGCTGTCTGCACAGAGTTGTAGGCATAAAGCACTTGGTGAACACAGCTTTCTCCTTTATATAGCTTTGTTTCTCCCCTTTGCTTCCTTCCCTCTTTCCTTCCTTCCTGCCTGCCTGCTGTATTTTTTAATTTTTTTTACTTTCTCATCCTTGTCAAAAGCTATTTGTATCTGTGGGAACCATGCATGCTTCAGTGCATCATCCTCACCGACACACAAGTTTCACTTGATGTGAACACAACTTCCACAGCCTAGCAGAGTTACACTTGTTCGGGTTTTTTGTTTTGGTTTGGTATTTTAATGTGGCATCCAAAACACTTGCCTGAACTGTCAGCTAATGAACCAAATCTCAGAATTGGTGCTGCCAGTTAAGGATAACACCAAATAATAGAGATGGTGAAATGCTGGCATTTCAATGATCCAGTCACAGTGTGCAAGTACCCCTAATCAATGGGAAATGGGTTCCCTCACTGATTATCAAGCCCTATTTTAGATGGCTGATTCTGGATTTATGGTAACCATTCACTACAAGCAATAATAGTCAAAGTCCTTTTAAGTGTGAAAGTTCAGTAAAAATATCCCTGCTAATCACTGCATTAAAACACACACAGACACACACAATTTTAAAAACTCACTCCTCCAATATCTTGCCATGATTACTGTAGGAGAGAAAGGAATTTGGAACTTGTTTCCTCACTACAATAAAGCAACACACGAAATGTTGATCTCTATTCAAGCACACAGGCTCTACTGCAAGCTATATTTATATTTCTACTTTTTAAGACTGACTACTGAAAACACCTCCAACTCTTCAGTGCCTCCACCGAGTACGAGCAATTTTCTATAACCCTTTATAAATGTCTTTTTTTCTCAGTCAAACTCAGTAGGTAAGGCAGGCAATTCAGACTGCCAGGAAACCCTGTCTGGAGCTGGAAGATGTGATGCCCAGAAAATACCCTTCCCATAATACAGAAACACAGCAACTTCATTTTTGGGGCTCACTGCTGCAACCAACATAACAAGCACTAAAGCAAAAGCTGCCAAATAAAAGAGGTTTGCATTAACTCTATTTTAATAAACCTAAACATACATTTTCCAGTGAAGTGTTTTTCTCCATTGTATTATTAAAATGTGATGAAACTAGGAGTGGCAGTCTGGAAACAAAGGGAGGGAAGCAGTTCTGGAAACGATGTGCAACTAAGCAGTGGGGCTTTCTGAAGTCCTTGCTATGGAGGAGACTCCTCGGGTCCATAAAACAACTGGGTGGATTCATAGAACAGAAACTCTCCCCCTCACAGAGAAGCCTCTACAGTGCCACTCTTCCACACCACCTCCCCTCCTCAGAGACTCTGGAGTCTTCTCGTGTTGACACCACCCTGAACAACACCTGCTTTCACAAGAGTCCATTTCCTTTGAGAGATTTATGGGGTGGGCAGCACCTCCTGCCATGGGGACTACCCAGCAGGACATGCCACCTGACTGGCCATTCCCCCAGGGCTCCATCCAGCCCACCATTAGTACAACAAACACACTCTGCATAGGGGATACTGCTCTCTACAGCCACATGATCCCACCATTTCTCATAAGAAGACACCTTTGTCCACCAGAGCACTGGCTGCTGAGTTTATCACAGGAGATCTTATCTGCTGCACTCCCAGAATTCAGTAGCACGCATCTGAAGACAGACCACAGCTGCCCCACCACTTGGAGGAATAAAGATTTACTGGCCCCAGGACCAGGGTACACACAAACAAGTGATCACATGAGGGAAGGTTGGGAGGAATCTCCCCCTGCAACAGCAAACTCAGTCAGTATCTCTCTGTATCTGTTACCGTAGTGAAATGAGGCAACCAGGTGCCACTAATTACCAGGCAGTGGGCATGAGCTTGTGTTAAGCCCACCTGTACCTGATTAGGGTGGGCCCCCACTGCGCATGAGCAGAACCAGGGGGCCAATAAAAGGTGAGGCCTGAGACAGGTGGGGCTCAGTCCTAGGCTAGCCAGCAGAGAGGTCAGTAGCTCTTGGAGCAGCAGCACCAATCCAGGCTAGTCAACTCTGAGAGCCATAGGCTTAGAGCATTGCTCATGAGTCTCTGCTGGAACACCTGGTTGCCTCATTTCACTACATATTATGGTGCCAAAGATAACGAAAGGAGAGTGCAGAGGAAAAGAAAAAGTAAATGGTTTGTGTGCTGACAGAGATTTAAGGGGAAAGCTAAACTAGATGATGCTCAAAAAAATATATGCACTCACCTAGTCAGGGCTACTAAGCAGATCCTCTAATGTGATTTTTCCACCTCTACTGTCTATGATTCTGTTGTTTTTTTTTTAAAAAGGAACATTAAGAACTTTATATTTTTTTATTTTTAAGCTATACTTTAGGAATGACCAGGAACTTAAATGCAGGAATGCAAGCAAGCGTTTCAGAGAACTTATTTGCATTTTTGGTGTATTTTGACCTTTACAGTAATAGAAGTGATATACCAGCTTCTGCTTGTTCCTGGCAGCAAAAGAAAGGACAGGTAATAATAATGAGAGTTGTTAGAAGAACAGTATGCGGAATAGCAAAGAGATGAAAAGCTGTATGTCTTTTCTGTAAGGCAACTAGGATGCAGAGGAATAAAAGCTGGACTCCATGTTCTGGTCCAGTGGATACTTTGACTTCTTCCTAATCCAGAGCAGAGATGCTGCAAAATGGAAACCCAGTACCCCTCCAGGGCTAAGGTGTTATTAAGGCAGGTAGCTTTCAGTGGGCGAATTTCCCTCTATGTTTCCATTCCCGGAAGAAGGTTGGATTTGATGGGGAAAGGAAGGAGTATGACCTCTTGCTGCCTAAGTGCTGTGCTGGGAGGTGCAGCTACGGACTTGATGTGATATGATACAACAGCAGCTGCATGGTGCCTCCTTATTTACATTACAGTCATATACGCTCAGCTAAAAATAATCTCCTACCTCTGTCCCTCAATTGGTGAGAAAATTAGCTAATGTTTGCACAGAGTCTGAAAATACAAATTCATCAATGTTATAATAACTTCCCAGAGATCTCTGGGAGGAGTATGTAAGTGAGCCAAAGCTAATGATAACAATGCTATTTTTGTACGGCACTTACTCTTTACAACTTACGCTCCCTTGATAATACCATTTGAAACGCTTCATCCTTCCAGAAGTACATATGCTACTGAAACTTGATTGCAATAAAATACTTTGTGAAGCAATGCTACGCACGCAGACACATCACCCCTGTCCTTCAGAGTCAAGATATATTTAAGCACAGCAGCACCACAGTGCCGCTGCTCAAAGCAGCGTGACCAAACACTGTTTCTTCAATGAGAAGAGTAGGTCCTCTTCATACAGGCAATTTGCTAACAAGTAATGACTGCCACATGCCTGCTAACAAGGCCAGTGCTTTCATACAGCCACCTTGGGCTGAGGGTGAGATCACCGCAGACTTCAAGCATGTAGAAACAATCTCTCTCTCTCTCCCCTAACCCAGGCAAGGGAAAGCTGGCAGAGCCTTCACCACTATGCAGGGACACAGCTGATCTGGGAAGAGACCCAAGTCCTGGAATCTGCAGGAAACCTAAATTAAACCCTCGTTTCTAATCATATCTCTACGTGACTCGCCCTCCATTCTGGAAGCATCCCCGGTGGGAAACACAGCTGGGGAGTATTTCGGCTGCGATGATGTCAGCTCGCTTCTGATAGGCTTCTCAGTAAGGTGACACTTTGCTGGGTGAAACCCGTGTGCCCGGCCCTGGATTTGTACAGCCTCAGCCTCGGCTTGTTTTCTGCCAGAGGATGGCACTCCACTTCCTGCAAAGGCGCTCCTCCCTGCGCCCAGGACTACAACACATCGCCCGCGTTGACAGATCTGCAAACGAGACATGACACAAATGCTACCTGCTAATTTGTACCTCTTCTGCTGGTGCAGAGACCGGTGGCCTGGCTGCAGGGAGAGAAATGAGAGCAAGATGAAAATTGCAGATGGGACACTGCTAATGTTTGAAATCTCATTATTCAAGGCATGGGGGCAAATTACAGTAACTGGTCCTGATCCAAGGACGGCTCCTCTAATCGCAAAGCCCGAGATGCACCAAAATACAGTCGAGCAGCAGGGAACAAAAAACGTGCCTGTGCACCAAAAGCACCCGAGTCCCAACTTCTATCATCTGTGCAGATGAACGCAGATTCATGAACAAAACCACACAGGGAATCCACAAGTTTGACATGAGAGAGGGAATGTGTCGTATGTAGAGATCTACACAATCGGGGAAAGACAGGCCACGCACTGCTGTGACTGCAAGAAATTTTTCACCTACTCTGCTCCTTGTTGTCGTCGCTGTCAGCCTGAGGCGCTTTACTACATGTGCCCATGTCCAGCTCCTCCCTCCATCTCTCTCATTTTGGTTCTCCAGAGATGAGGGTGTAGCATCAGGATTGCAGATGCTGCAGTTAGCAGCATTAAAACCACACAAAAAAGATTCACAACAGGACTATTTAAAATTAGTGCCTCCACGAAGCAAAACGCTATCTGGCATATCCAAACTACTGCAGCCTCAACACAGCAGAATCTAAGCAGCCCAGAAAAAGGACAACATTTACGATCAATACGTTCTCAACCTAAAAATACCTTTCGAAATTTACAGGATTTCTTCCTATATTGGGAACCAACAAGAAAAAAAGGTCAGAAGCACAGCCTCCCCAGCCACCTAGATGGTGTTTCTTTCCAAATTTCCCTTGAACACACAGCTTATATGAGTCATGCAGTGTTTAAACCACCTGCACCCGCAACAGTAAAATTCTGTAGACATCTCAGTAACATATGTTTGTGATGGAGCCATTCTCAGGCAGCTCCAGGTCTTCAAGCCATGGAAATTTGTTGCCTTGTGCCATACCTATCTCTCAAGAACAGGACTTGAGCTGAATCTACACTGAGCTTTCTGGTGTGCAAGGTAAAAATCACCTATCAAAATGCAAAATATATCTTCTCGTACTGCTTTCACCATTTTATATTTTAATC
The DNA here is from genome assembly GCF_003957555.1 of Calypte anna. Taxonomy (NCBI): domain Eukaryota; kingdom Metazoa; phylum Chordata; class Aves; order Apodiformes; family Trochilidae; genus Calypte; species Calypte anna. The sequence goes on from NC_044245.1 coordinate 62,918,480, forward strand.
AACAAACAAGAAGATCATGTAATTCTTCCTGTGGGTTCTCCAGAAGACCCGTTTTATACCCAAGAGACTACATTCATCATCGGTGTGACCCTGATGGCTCCCCTGGCACAGTGAGTGGGATGATTTTTGGACAAGAGTTGATGTCATGGATAGATGTGAATGATGAAGAATCAAACCCCCATGGACCCAAAGCAACTGAAACACACTGAGGAAAGCTGCACCTGGGGGACCACAGTGTCTGCTCCAGTCTACCCCCCATGCCCTACCATGCGTTGTCATTACCTGTGCTCGATGCTCCCCAACCGCAAACTGTATCACAGCAATGCCTGGGCTATGGCTGTCTTCAATCCTCTCCACAGTGCTGGAGTCTATTTTCAGGTCGTTGCTAATTTCCGCGCTCTGTATGAAGTCCTCTGTTTTCAAGTCCTCTACTTTTTTCAGCTCCCCGTTGGCAAGCTGGATGATTGACCCCTTCATAAAGTAAGGGGGCAGTGTGGGAGGCGCAGCGGCCGGGGAAGCAATGGACTGCACCACAGGCAGGTGGATCTGTGCCTGCACCATGGTGGCCTGGTAGGCAGGCTGGGTGGTGAGGGGCTCCGCACTGAAGTTCTCGTTTTTGGGGACGGCGGTGGTGACGAACGTGTGAGGCACTGCTGCGAACTGGGGGGACGACGTGACGATCGCGGGCGTGACTCCTGACGGCTCGACGTCCGCGCTGCCGACGGGGATCAGCAGGGACTGGGTGCCGGGGATCACCAGGTGCTGCGGCAGGCTGCCAGGGTACCCGATGGCTTGCTGCTGACCACTCAGGTAGCCGATCACCGGTGGCTGGGTCCCAGCGTAGAAGGCCGTCGCCGGCAGCCCCACGGGGAGTTGCTCGGAGGCGCTGTGGGTGGTCTGAATGACGGTGTGAGGGGACAGCGTGGCCACTGCCTTCACCCCCTCGTGACCCAGCGCCTGCTGCGGAGACAAGGCGTAGGACCGGTGGGTTGGCTTTCCTAAGTGCAAGCTTCCCTTGTCGTTGAGGGCCGAGGGAGAGGTCTCACGGTTGGTGGCCTGCTGCACCTCCATGTCTGCTGTGGGCGTGCTGCTGTTGGGGACTACCATGACAGAGGCTCGGACACCTGAGGAATCCCGTGTGCCATACTCAGCGGGGCTCGAGTGGACCACCACGTGCCTAGTCTCGTAGTGATGGGGAGCTGGTTTATTGCCTGCTTTGACCAGACCCATGTCAGCAGAGGGCGAAATGCCGTACCTCCGGCTCTTCTCTATCTCACCGTTCAGTACCTCCTTGGCCTGCAGTGCCTGCAGCCGGCTGCTCTCAGGCTTCTTAGGGGCATCCCTGGTGATGAAGTGGCCACCCGAGTCGGTGTATTGCACCACCACTTGAGAGGAAGGGCCGAGGGTGAGGGTGTGAGGGATCACTGTCTGATGGGGGTGCAGGGGGACCGGGATGGTTGGAGGAGAGACGTTTCTGACCGTGCTCTGGGAAGAGCTGGAAATGTGGACGTACTGGTTCTGCTGGGTGGGTGGAGGAGACCCGGCAGCAATCAGTCCAGGTGTCCTGACCAGGTGCGGCTCAACTTTGTGCCCCTGCTGGCTTAAGCCGCTCATGCTGGCCAGCAAAGTGGAATAAGCCTCCAGCTGGGAGCGCTGGGATGGAGTGGTAGCAACAGCCGTGGCCGCTGCCACGGCACCAGTCGCAGAGTTGGCTGTTGGGGAAATCAACTGTGAGGGGATGAACCCGGTGTACGACCCGCTGTACTGGGGCCCGACGAACTGGAAGGTGTGCTGCAGGTGAGTGTACTGCACGGGGGAAATGGGGGTCCCTGACTGGGAGAGGGCAGGCGAGTACACTGTGGGTAGAGTGGTGGAGGCTGGAACAGACCTGGGCGCACTCGGCGGGGAATAGTCCAGCCCTGCGGACAGCGACTTGTGCAAACCCTGCTGCAAGCCCACCTCCACCGATGACGTCCCCGTGGGCCGGTGCCGGCCCCCCAGGCTGCCCTGGCTGCTTGGCGTGCTGGGAAGCCATGCTAGGTTATCTGCACGATGGTTTTCGTTTGGCAGGACCGGCTTCACCTCCGAAGGCAGGCTGGTGGCTGGGATTTCTCGTTTCTTAGGTGGCAGGCATTCATTGCTCCGCTCTTGGTTGGATTTCATCTTTCGCCGTCCCCCCTCCACTGTGCTTGCTTCACTGTTTCGCTGGCTCTGGTTTCAGTCTGATAAAAGGAAAGTCACATTTGATTTCTGCAAGGGATCCAGTGACTTCATGAGGAATCATCTCCCCGTGAGCACGATTCTCCGACGGCTCCTCTGGATTCTGCAACGAGAGGGTGGGCAGGGGAGGGAGGGAGTCACACTGTCAGCACTGGGAAATGAAAATGAGCATATACCCCCAAACAGCAAGCTATTAAAAGAAAAACCTCTGGGAAAAGAAACATAACAAAACAAAACAACAAACAGGCAGGCATTCGCCTCTCATATAAAGGAGCAGTTGACAGCTACTCTGTAAGCAGCGGCAAAAATCTTGGGCACATCTAATGCACCACAAAAACCAACTAAGACTTTAGACAGATTGGAAAAACCTCTGGTTATAACTTGCCATATTTAGCAGCTGTCACTTATTCCTCAAAGCTCACTTACTTTGGGAAAACCCTGCATGTCCCTAAGGTTCCCAGTTTGCTCTCTTCCAGTCTCTCCTTCCCCTGCAGCAACAACATTGCCTTCACCCTGCCATGTCCTACAAAGCATGGGAGCACAGCAGGGAGCCCTGTGAGGAACTTGCACACACAAAATATTTACGTTAGCAACAAGTAGCTATTAGTGGTGTGGAGGGGAGGTGGTGGGTCATTCCTGAACCCTTGAACCCCATAGTCACCCCAGAGCCACCCATCACATTGGGAAGAGCTGCAGAGCCAGCAGCTGTCCTCATCCACCTCCCGCTGCCACGGCTCCTTACGGCACACGTGCCCTTCATATAACAGTCTGGCAATGAACCTCGGCTATCTGATCTGTTTACAGCAGCAGCCCAGAGCCAGACATGGATCTCAGCCAGGATTTTAATGTGTGGGTTTGTTGTTTTTTTCCCCCAGTGCTTTGAACTCCCTCTGCTTTGGACACCTCACACCCAGGTGTCCAGGCAGGGGTCTGTGCTTGGAGATGCCCTCCACTGCATGCAGGTGGGCCAGAGGTGGGTGCTGGCACCATCTCCATCTCTGCTGGGATTCATTCCCCCTGCTTCTTAGCAACTGCCAGACCAGGGAGGCTGTGGGCACAACATAGGTACTGGGGCCAAACATTCTAACCTTCAGCAAACTCAGCTCTGGGGATGCCTTGCTAGGACAGCTTGGAAAAGTTTCCTGATCCAAACCAGGACCCCCTGACTTGTTATTTTATACTGGGCTAATTTTGCTATTGGAGCAAAACAGTTGCTTTCTCTGCCCTCCATCCTCTAACTTGGTGACTTCAGACACCCAAAGGCAAAGTCAGCAAAGTCTTCAATTATCTGCTACAGAAAATGCCATAATTAAATCACATCATGCCTTGGAAAACAAGCAAAAGGGGATGAGAGTCTTCCCCTTTCATCTGAGAATGTTCCTTGCCTTGTCCCATAACAAACTTTATAGAGACTGAAACTCTTCCCCAGCCACCATTTCTGCATTTCTGGATGTTTTGAACGATATGCAAGAAGGGATGCTGAGAAAACAGTGCACCTCTCACAACCAGCATCCCAACAAGAAAAGCATGCATTACATGAAAGAGGGGAAGAATTAAGAGTGGATGTGAAGGAAGAGTAAATGCTGAGCAGCAGTAATGATACTTATGGCAAGTAATATTCCTTTGGGGGATTTCTTTCCCTGCTGCCTCGCTTCTAATGAACAATAAGCCTGATGTTTATATTCTTTTGCAGTACTTTGAAGATATACTAGACTAAGATTAAACCTATCTTTAAGAGCACTCTTTACGTTTATGGTTCTCCAAGCTGCTGTAAGCCTGCAGGAAATGTCCAAACCTTCTAATGATTTGATACAATCAGTCTTAAGTCAATTATTCCATTGTTTAAATATTGATAAACAGTAATGAAACACCAATAGTGACAGAGCTGGGGAGTATGGGGGACTGAGGGGGTGGTAAAGCACTGCTTCATCCTGTCTTTGTGGTGAAAGGGCGGAGAAAAGGACTCTGGACAGCTTCAAATAGCAAGGGCCAGTGATTCCTTGAGCAGGGCAGCACTGGAGCAGTGGCACCTTCACCCTGACTCTCCTTATGAGTCGGCACCACCACAGTGGCACTGTGACCACAGCTGGACAAGGGCAGCCAGGAGACAGGGTCCCCGCTGTATCAGCATGGGTCTTCCCCCTCCTCCTAAGAGTTGCTTAGCGCGTCTTGGCAACAGCTAAAATTATTATATTACACATGACTTACAGATTTTTATTTTTAAGTTCAACTAAAAATAGAACCGCCGAGCTCACATTTGCGCAGTCATCCTTGGGTAACTTTAGCTCACCGTAGCTTTCTGCCCTGAGCAGTTGGCTCTGGCAGGGAGTTCAGCAGCTCCTGGCCCAGGCAGCTGCCCAGGGATGCTGTGGGGGCACGCAGCTGACACAAGGTGCTTGTCCCACTCCACTTGCCATAGGGAGCTTGCTTTGGGCTGGAACCATGCTTCGATGCAAACCCAGAATGTAAATATGATTCCATGGGGAAAAGCTGGCCACCCTGCTTGCAACAGAGCGGGGAGCTTGGATGTGGGACCAAACAGGGCCAGACTCTTTTGCTGTGACAAATGGGACAGATGGACTCTCCAGGACTCTCCACAGACTACTTGTTTCAAAAGCCCAAAGCATCTGGGTTCAGCTTCTTCACATTAAAAGTACTACAGTGAAGCTATATGAAACCTCATTAAGTTTCACTCTGCAGGATCTGAAGCAAAAGTTTTATTCTGCTAAACAGCATTCAATTACTGACTTTTGGGTACTCTACAAAGTCAAAGCTAACATCCTTCAAAAGTACCAAATACTAAATCTTTCCGTTTCAGTTGGTTGGTTTTTTTTGTGTGTGTCTAAATCTCTTATATGGCTGACTTCATCATTACGAGTAACAGAAGGTCTGCCCAAATTCTCCTGGAGAGGACTAGAAGGAATGGACAAGCTTAACAGAGACAATAAGACAGCTGTAGAGTGGTGAAGACTGCACCACTTTTCCAGGCTTAGGTAGTTCAACGTGAGACTTTGAACTCTTAACAGATGCAGCACTAGATTTGCAGAAATACAATTGTGCAGCACAGAACTGCAAGACTTAAAATTAAAAGTATTCAGCATAATTAAGTTCCAGCTACAGCAAAGCCAAGCCAAGACTGATTTTGCTCAGGAAGCAATGAAAGGGAGATAACCCAAACAGAGCATCTCAAAGGCAAGACTTGGTTAAACTGTTCTCTCCCTTCCGCAGTGTGTTGCCTGGGTTGTTGTTTGTATGCTTTTTGTTTTTTTTTTTGAACCAAGTAATTTATCTGACTCTTGAGATTTCCCTTGTCTTGAACTTCAGATCTCTTGATCACGATTTGTGAGATATGCAAACAAGGAGCAAACTCCAGGTGATTTTTTGCTCCCACTTTGTACGTGCGTGTGTGTGTCACGCGAGTGTGTGCGTGCGTGCGTGCATGCCTGTGTAATTATGGCTGCGAAGGTAAAGGGGACAAAGAGATCAGGGACGGCAGCTGGACTTCGGTATCTCTGGCAGCAAGTACACATGGAACATTGCTAAAGTGTCTGGACAGCCAGTGTCCGCTGGCAGGCTGCCCACACTCAAATTCCTGGAAAGGCTTAAGGCAGAAAAATAATCACTTGGAGGAGTCACCATCTGGGCTTGCTCTGGTCCCAAAAGGATTGCTCACTGGAGCTCAGGATGTGCATTTTTCATGTAAAACTCCAGTGTCTCTCTGCAGGGCACTTTAAACCTCACTAGGTCTCCCAAACCAGTATTTTTCTATTTATTTCATCTAATAAATTTAAAACTCATGAGAGGATACTGGGTTATAGCTTGAGGGGCTGTCCTCCTTATCAGAGAGCTCACCACAAAGATAAAAGTAGCAACACACATCTCAACCCACACATAATCTTATGCTGTGTCCCACCACACAGGACTGAGTCTTGGAGTGCAGAAAAGCTGGGGCCAGACTCACACACCACTGCAGCACCTGCCTATGTAATCTGTGGGACTTTCTCTGCCCTCAGAAATGAGGTACTTTTTGCAGTCCCATGAGTTGCTAAAGACATTTTTAGGTCTCTAAAACACCTTAAAAAATCTGGACCCTCATCCTCTTTGGTCTCTGACCCTTTACAGCTGCTAGCAAACTCACATTGACATTTGCCACCAGGAGCAAGGGCTGTGACCATGCATTTGTTTGCCTCATCGTGTGGAAGTAACCCAAGGGGGGCAGCCATCAGCCTCCAACTTCAATGAAATTCAATGCAAGCCATTTGCTTATTCTCAAAAGGCTCCTTTGGTCCCAAATCCTAACGGCATGTAGATTGTTACAACTTTTTCACTTTTACCTCCTGGCTCCACATATGGCCAGTAAACTCCCACATTTATCCATGTAATAAAGAAAACTGGGTGTCCCCTCTGTCAGACAACATTGCTCTGCCTGGCAAGTAGACATTGATACTGTAATCAAAGAGTACATTGAAAAAAAAGAAATCTGAGGGGTGTTACTGAGCAGAAACAGCAGTGCAGTCTGGTGCTGCCACCTCAGACTGCCCGCCCATCCCATCATGACAAGGAGGGGCAGGGAATTTTGGCTGCACAGGAAAGCAGTGGGAAGGGAGAGCACTTTACCTCTCCCCTCCCCTCCGAGGAGGCTGGCATCATGAAGGATCGGATTCAGAGAGATTAAGAGTCAGACACATTGCAGAGGGCTTCACAGCTGCATTCTGGCTCTCAGATCTATGTGCCAGCTTCCCCTCCCCACTCTACACCCTGCCTGCTGCCAGCTACACAGTCATAGCTGTAGCTGCTACTGATTTCATTAGCCTTGCCATGTGCAGCTCAGCACACGCCAACAATAGCTATAGGAGTTTATTGTCCAATACGACCAATTTCACAGCTCTCTGGAAGATTTCCCAGGAGAGCCAATTGCAGAGATCCATTAATAACAAACATGAAAACCTCTAATAAAGTTTGGTATTCTCCTCCCCAAACTAAAGGATTCCTGATCAACACTGCATTTGCAAGACTGACTGTCCACTGCAGTGTTATACTTCTGGGAATCAGACGCAGCAAATTGTTACAGGTTTCTGCAGAGCAAGCAGCTATCCTGCACACCCCTCCTCTCCAGTCAGATCAGCCTCCATGCAATACAGAAAGGAAGAGAAAGAAGCCAACCTCAGTGAGCACATCACTGGATGTGAGATGCCTGATGGCTAGAGATTCCCATGAACTTTCATGATATAAGTGTGTAAGTATCCCCTCACAGAGTTGAGGGGGGGGGGGAAATTAGGAGGCAAAAGTAGTGAAATACTCCTGAAAGAATAGACAGATGACTGAGTTCCAGCATAACTGTTCACTTGGTGACATTTAAGGGTTGGACTCGATGATCTCTGAGGTCCCTTCCAACCCAGCCAATTCTATGATTCTATGATTCTATGATTCATGAATGCAGTCAACATAAAAGGGAGTACTGGAAATGTACTCCACTGGTTAACTACCCATTCCAACCCTTTTAACTCTTTTATTTTGAAGATAGGGAGAGATCTGCATTTTCTAAGCAGAGCATGTGTACACAGAGCATGTGTAGTCCTGTTTTTCTACAGTGACTATTTTGTGTGGTGGGTGCTGTTGAGTTTCACAAGAAGGATGGCTTCTCACAGAAAAGCTTAGCTTTTCTTTAGGCTAACTGCGGAATTAAGAGTTGGAATTATCTTCCAGAAGTTTGCAGGTTTCTGCCATTCATTTACCTGTGTGCCATCACCTGGCTGGTTCAGCAACAGAAAAGATGCCTACATTTTCAACATCTCATGCCATGCTCTGGGCACACAGAGCTTTATCCATGCATGTATCGTGAAGCAGCTACATGTACACCTTGTAGGACTGCAGGTGCCATGGACAATATTAATAGATTCTCAGCTGCCTATTTATTTATTCATTCCATGTCTTTTTTTTATCAAGAAACTTACTAGCAAAGGTGATAACCCTCAGCAAGTTTGTTGATGACACCAAACTGTGTGGGGAAGTAAACACACTAGAGGAAGGGATACCATCCAGAGGGATCTTGACAGGCTCCAGAAGTGGGCTTGTGAAAACTGCATTAAGTTCAGCAAGGCCAAGTGCAAGGTTCTGCACCTGGGTTGAAGCAATCCCATGCACCAATACAGGTTGGGAGGAGAAAGGATTGTGGACAGCCCTGAGGAAAGAGAGTCATCAGTTTGTGTTTGCAGTCCAGAAATCCAACCGTGTCCTGGGCTGCATCAAGAGAAGCACAGACAGCAGGCTGAGGGAGGTGATTCTCCCCCTCTAGTCTGCTCTTGTTGAGACCCCACCTGGAGTTCTGGAGTCCCCAACATAAGAAGGACATAGAGCTCCTTGAACGTATCCAGAGGAGAGACACTAAAACAATCAGAGAGGGCTGGAGCACATCCTCTTTGAAGACAGCATAAAGAAGTTGGGATTGTTCAGCCTGAAGAAAAGGAGGCTTTGAGGTGACCTTGTATCAACCTTCCAATATCTGAAAGGGGCCTACAGGAAAGCTGGGGTAGGGCTTTTTACATGGGTGTGTAGCAAGAAGACAAGGGAAATGTTTTAAAACTTAAAGAGGGGAGATTTAGGTTAGACATTTGGAAAAAACTCTTTCCTGTGAGGGTGGTGAGATGCTGGAACAGGATGCCCAAGGAAATTGTGGCTGCCCCATCCCTGGAAGTGTTCAAGGCCAGGTTGGATGGGGCATTGAGCAACATGATCTGATGGGAGGTGTTTCTGCCCATGCAGGGGGGGTTTGAATGCTCTTTAAAGTCCCTTCCAACCTTATCCATTCTGTGATTCTACGATCTCTCCTTTTCTGGCCTGCTTTGCAGAGAGGTAGTACCACTGAGGGCCACACAAGATGCCAGCCAGGCAGGCAGGCTGAAGGCAAGGAAGCACAAGCTCCAAGAGCCAACCTGGTGGCAGGGCTGCCATCAGAGGGCTTGCTGCATTTGCCATCCTGCTGCCCTCCCAGACACCCCATGGGCAGCACCCTCACTCCCAGGCACAGAAAATCTGTCTTGCAGTGCCAAACCCAGGCACTCAAATATCACAAGTCAGGCTCTGCTTCTTGCTCCTGAAACACATGATACTGATTAACAAATAGATTTCTTAAAATGATAATAGTCGTGGTTATTTGCTTTTTAAAATTCTTTTTCCTTTTAACTTGCCCTTTTGCTGCATAAGACCTTTCTCCAGCTTTCCCTGCAACCCACAAGACCATAAACTTACTATTTTAGCTAGAAGTGGAATTTCCCACCCCATCATTTGACACCAGGAACTGGAGTTTTGTGAAACAGCATCAGATATCTAAAGACTAGTGATAAAAATTCAAAAGCTGACAACGCTGATTACAGCAAAATTTCTTTGAGGGCGAAGCACTGGACTCCAGAGCTCTCTGCCTCTATGGAGAAGGGGAAAAAAGGGCTTACCTGGTAAATAGGAGTCTGAGCCCTAGGGCAAAGCCATGTGAGTGTGCCTCTGCATGGCCTTCTCCTCCAGCTGCACAGTGCACCTCAGCTTACCCTGTAAGTACCACCTCTTTCTGCAGCCACAAAGGAAAGACCTGGGTCTGCTGGGCCCAGGGCTTCAGCTCCAGCAGGCTGCAAACCCCAGGGTGCTACATGCAGAGTCAATCCAGGTGTGATGCTGGAGCACACACTCCAGCAGTGTGACACTTGACCACCATGCTGTGACACAGCCTTTACAATCTGACAGAGGTCTGCTGGATTCTTCCAAAGCCCTGCTCCTGACACCTTGGAAGTGGCTGTGCCAGAAGCATCAGAACCACCAATCTAAGATTCTTAGGAAGGCAGCATCTGCCTTTACCCACAACCAGCATCTTCAGTGGCAGCATGGAAGCCATGGAGCAAAACACATCCATTTTCAAATGCTCTTTCAACCCCATCAACACCAGGACAGAAAAGTGCATTCCACCTACATTGCTCTGCAAGGGGCCAGATGCAGCATCTAACCTTTCATCTGCACCTCAGCAGTGGCTGCCAGCACAGGACATCAGGCTGACAGGACCAGCTTGCCTCACAGTGCACAGTGACAGCCTGTCCTCTTAGGCCCATCCCCTGGAGGCCCTTCGACAGCTTAAATGAATGAACAGTTCATCTATAAACAAGTATAATACCGAAATTACTTTGTTGATGTTTTTCATTTATCTAAAAAGTGCCCAGCTACAATGGGATCTGCCTACACAGTTTTTCCATTGAAAATTTCATATGAGTGACTACAAACATAGCAACACCCACTCGCCGCTCATTTTAACTTGTGACAGAAACTGTCATGCCTGTATGAACACATTTGCACTGCAGATATGTCACACAGGTCTCCTTCCATGTGTCTGAAAATGCTCACTAAAGTTCCCTCCCTCTTCAGCAAAACAAATTAGAGAGACGCCTGGTTTTCCTGCCAGGAGACATAAGTAAGACCTTCATGAAAAATTACAGAAACCAGGGGCATTTCACTGCTTTGAAGATCCAGCCAGCAACACCAGCAAGCAGCAGCCAACTCGGAGCAGCCATTTTACAGATAAGCACAGGCACTCATGGGGAGGAATGTACCTTTAAGCCCGGCTGATAAGGGAACGGTGTGAGAGCACAGCTTTAGGGGCAGATTTGGAAAGGTCAGCTGCATACTCGATGCCTTTCCTTGGAAGTTCTCCCTGCAGACTGCTTCTCTGGTAGATTCCATGTGCAAGCAAATTAGACTATAATTAGTCCATCTGTAAAGTGCGAAACGTGAACTGATGCTAAATTCGCCTTGAAATGGATTCCAACACCTCGCCTTCTCTCAGGCTTCATTCAGCAAAGCTTTAACTTCAATCATTTATGCATAAGCACTTGCTCATAGTTCCAGCACATACTCAGTGCCTTCCCAAATCAGGATCACTGACTGTCACCACTGACAAAACCGAAATGCCAGAAGCTCACCCTGGCCCCCAGGCGTGCAGTGTGCTCCCCTAGTACTGCAGTGAGTTCAACATCCCCCTCAGCCACTTCTCTATTGTTTTTTTTTCTCTAATCCATTTTTTTCTTACTCATTCAGTGTCAGCAATGTTTGGGTGTGCCCTGCAGCACTGCCCAATGGTCCTGCACAGATCCTCAAACTGTCAATCTCAACTCAGCCAACATTGTAGGGGTTAGCTCATGGATGAATAAGCACAGGCAAAGAAAAAGAGGCAGACCCAACTCTCCTGCACCTCCTCTCCCTATAAAACATTCGTCCTGGCCATGCAGACCATCAAACCAAGTGACCAGTTACTCTTCCTGACTCAGCATTGCAGGGAGCCTCCCTCCTGCTTCATGGGGAGCATGGCTGGCAGATAAAATGTGCACAGGGGCCAAATCTAGCACCAGTATAATTTGACTGAGGCCAGCGCAGTGAGGGTGAGATTGCACTCACTTCCATCTGACAAGGCAATGCAGAAAACAATTCTTTAAAAAATGAAATAATGCAGGTTTATAACAACATAGCAGGCTCCACAGTCACAGACTCCAGTTGCAATTAAAAACACCCATTCCAATTAAGAATGCAAATCATCGGTGTTGCAGGGAATGTTGACAAATGAAGGCGGTGTGCTAAGAGGCAGTGCCAGTACTCTTAATTTAAGTATGTGAGAAACAAAGGTATGTACCAACCAGGACTGCCAGAAAGAGCTTGCTTTAAACAGCGATCAGAAAGAACTGGGAGGGTTTAAAATTGACTTTTCTTTAAAAAAAAAAAAAAAAAAAAAAAAAAAAAAAAAAAAAAGAAGATACACGAAAACCTTTTGCTCCCCTTCTCCCAGCCAAATGAAGAAGGAACAAGACAATATAAATCACACAGCTCCCATAAAGCCTATTTATATAGGAGTTTTGAACTCAGGAACCAGAAAGTCCTCAATTGGACATGTGGATCCAGTGAATCACAGCTTGGAAATCCTAATGGACATTTCGTAAAAGCCACTGAGCCATGAACATGCTTTCTCACCGCTGCGATCACTTCTGTGAAAGCATCTTACCCATCTGCCACTGGAAATCCGCAGAGCAGAGACAAGTGACTTCCCGACACCAGAGAAATGGACAAAAGGATGACTAGCTACCTGCAGCTGGTTTCAATCGAAAATCCGAGTAATTATTGCAGCCCTCTCCTGTGGCTCATACGGAGCGCAGCACGGAGCTGTAAAGCGTTATGCAAGTCTAATGTGCTGCCAGATCTCTTAGAGCAGGCAGCAGCCAAGTCGCTCCCTCCCACCATTGGCTCAGCTTCATTAACTTAATCAGGTATTCATTCATTCATTCACTCACTCATTCAAAAAAAAAAAAAAAAAATTAAAAAACTTACACTAAACCTGGCAAATAGCCAGTGCCATGCATGCACAGGAGCATGCTCACATCAGCCACTAGTGCTGGAAGAAAAAGGATAATCTAACAACATCTCTTATGCTTTGAGAGGGGCATTAGTTTTGCACGCAGCCTGGGTACACATGCACCTTTGATACACCTCCCCAAAACCAGAGGGCTTGCAAGCAGTGGCGGGGGCTGATGCAGGCTCTGAAAACTGTAGAATTGAGACCAGCCCTGCAAGTCATTGCAGCCAGCAAGCAGCGGAGTAAAGTACTTCCCCAGAGCAACAGACTAATCAATAATGTTACTATTTAGGGGGAAAAAAAGGAAATGTGGTGGGACCAACTTGTTCTGCTGCAAGGCTGCTACCTTTTGGCACATACCACATATGTTGCACAGTTTAGTTCAGACAGAAGGGAACAAAGCAGAATAGAAAGAAAATAAAAAACAGAGGAAGCATCACACAGCCAATGTTAGGAGCAATTGGCAATAGAAGTCTGTCTGACCCCTGTATCTGTAAACATAAAACTTCCTACGGGCACAGAGCATTCAAGCATCAAATAAAGAGTCCCCTTCCTTGCACAGCTCTTGCACTTGTTTTTCTTAGTCTTTCCATGTAAGTTTGCAAAGAATGTTTTTCTTCCCTCTAGCTGTCACCAGAATGACTTTCACTGCATTTGCTTTCCAGCAAGCTGCAAGAAAGCTGCTTTATGACTATTCCAATAGGCAGGCCTTGAGAGTCAGCTCTGACTCTGCTGTGGAGAGTTACATGGAGGGAGCCAGGCTGGGCATTAAGGGCAGGGGAGAGGTGTGACATTTCCCACAGTAGAAGCTGAGCAACAGCGTTAAAGCAGTCAGGATCTTACCCCCTTGTCTCATTCTGCCCTGTCCAAAAAAATACAGGATGGCAGGTTACTCTGAGCAAGTCCATAGAAGCAACATGGAAATACAAAGCACTGAGACTATTTCAAAATACTGTTAATGGTTATATAATGAAAATTATACTCCCTGGTACAAATTCTCAGCCACAGACCTGGCTGACATGCCCCAAGATCATCCAGACTCACCACCTTCCTCCAGTGGCACAAATCAGACCTTACAACCCTGCATCTTCTGTTATCACAGAGTGCACTTCCACATAGGAACTTCAACTGCCTCTCTAGCTGGCCTCCAAGTCACTATTTGTCTTCAGACAAAAAAACCCAACCCTGATCTTCTGTGGCCACTGCCACAAACCACAATACAAATGGCAAATCAGACAAAGACTTTTAAAAAGGGCTATTAATGTAAGGTTGACATTTAGCTAAAGGTCTGCAGTTCAGATGCACTTAGCAAAAGCATGTAAAAGACCCCTAGCCAACATACATTACTCTGACCCTGACTCTTCCTCTGACCAGCCTGCAGAAGACATGGTTAACTCCTGGATCCTTTTTTGAACTTCTCTGTAGCTGTACATGTATATGTATATGTAAGAGCAACTAAATACAAGCAAAAACACAGCTTCTGGGGAACCAGCTCTTCACATTGGTAAGGGCTACAAGTGAGCATTAGGGATTGAAGCTCCTCAACAAGTGAACAATGAAGCATGGCTGAACATTGCTTCTCCAACTGGTACATGGCAGAACGTAGGATCTCCTGGCCAGAAAACCAAAACTACTGAAGGTGCTTTTACTGCATTAAGAGAATTACAAAAGAGAAAGAAATTAAAAGGTGGCTGAAAGGTGACATGTTCCTTAGTCTTTGTCTCTTAGCCCCTGGGCACTCCAAAGTATGTAGGACGTAAGCCAAGCCTTGAAGTGCTCTACAGTCAAGTCAACTTCCTTCACCATTAGTTCAGTCTCGAGCTAAGGACCTTTAAATTATCCAAGCATTTAAACACTGTCTCTTTCATTACATTCATTCCTACCTTTAACCGTCTATAGGGTTTGAAGCTTGGGATGTTCCCTCCTTTTCTTTTTGCTTCACCCCCCTTCTCTTGCATCCCTGACTCAATGACTTCATCAAAAAAACAGTGCAAATTCTTCTTTCTCCACTGCCCATGCTACCATTTTTAGTTTCCTCACCCCTGTTTAAACAGCTGCTCAAGCTTTTTTTGCAGCAGCAACCTGCTTACCTTCTATCAAGGCTACAAACCACTGTGAGATTTCATCTTTTGAGCATCTCCTCCAAACCTGGAAGGAGTTGATGAGATGTGATTTCTGATACAAGAAGTAGCTACAGGGATTTTAAAGAAGGCCAAGCCTTTTGAAGAAGGACAGGAACATAAAAGAGCAGGAGCAGAGAGCCAGCCTGGGAACACTATGAGTATGCTATCCCAAATGACCCAAACTTGGGCAGAGGTTCTAGTTTGGTCTAGATAAGCAAGAGATGTGGTTTGAGCAATTCTGGTTCTTTATATGAATCATTTTATTTCTCCCTCTGCAAGAATCATTAGGAGAACACAGGGTTTCATGATTCAAGGTAGGAGAATGAGAAGGCAGTATTTCAGCACTATGAAAGGAGTCTTGCACGTCTGACCGCACCGCCAGCTCAGAGTTCGCTTCTCACAAATGTCAAGTATATTTTCCCTTCTGTATCTTTGCAAGCTCCAGTTCTGTCTGTTGTCATCACTCATGGGATTTACCTAATCCCCGAAAAGGCAAAAAAAAATCATCTCTTTTGCTGGAGAAACAGAATAATGTCTCGAGCACACACTGAAAAATTCAAATTGTACCTATCATTTATTTTAGCCCCATTTTGACAGTATAAATACAACTGATGCCTATAACAAAATGCTGAACTGCAGTCCAGTATATTCAGTGGTATTTCTTTGATATTTCCACTCATTTTTGTCATTTCTCTGCTCACATTCCTTGTACTTCAGCATATTCAAGCAGCTGCCTGTTTACATAAACACAGCCTGAAAGAGTAATGTTGATTCCCTTCTTCCTCAAAGCTGGTGGCTTTAGCTGAGTCCACTGATCTTAACTAGAAAGTGGTGCAGAAGCAGTCAAAAGCTAGTGGTTAATTTAAAATCTTTATCGTGTGATTCAGCTATAAAGGAGGCCTTCAATACTTTCTAAGAACAGAAATTCACCTTTCTGGAGTTTTATCTTTAACACTCAGGGACTGTGATGTTGACCTTTTAAATTCACTGTATCACATTATACATGGCAGGTACAACTCCCTTCATACACAAATTCGTGATGGTGCACGAATCTGCAATTCCAGATTTTGTTGGCACTCCCTGAACTGAGGCCAGCATGAATCTGGATCCTGATTGTGCAGCCTCTGCTGACAAATCCCTCCTACCAGCTTGGGCACCCTGTTGCACAGCATTCAGAGAAACTGTGTTAGCCCTTTATACGTCAGATTGCCGTCTGCCAATGAGCTTCAGTGGGTACAACATACTGGGCTTTGAAGTGCTTTCTCCAGGCTCAGGCTAAGGCAAGACCTAGTGTGAAAGCCTGTCATCTTACCAGTGATACCTCGATAATGACAGAATTTCAGTTTCCACACCAGCTAATGAGTTTTCAGAAGCACTCCAACAAAATTAGGAGAAAGGAAAGCTGGGGGTCCAAGAGCTGAAAACCTTTGTGCATTCCTCTTCAAATCAGTGATCAAACACTACTCTCCCAGGGAAGAAAAGAGTTACAATAGGCTCAGATCCTCCCCTTGCAAAGCAGAACCCTCTGGGGGGACTGTCTTGGGAGAAGAAAGCTCTCAGGGGAGGTCCCTTACAAAAACTTCCTCATCTCACCAAGACATCTGCTCCAGCCAGGAGGAACAGGGAACACTGACAGTCAGTCTAGACTGCTTGCAGAGGCACCCTGTGTATAATTTGTGAACTTTGGTAGCAACACCAGTGTGACAGACCTGACGCATGCCACTGCTCTGCAGCTTACCCTGCAACTGTGGTGACATTACCCAACACTGCCATTCCTATGGCAGAAAGGAAAAGGGATTTTTTTAATACCTTGCTTTTATTTATATTCAATTAGTCCTGTACAGAGTGATTCTCCAGCCTCTGATCTGTTTAGCACTCTCCCCACTCTGATTTTTTCTTGTGAATGCATAATGATTTTACATCTGTTAATCTGGTTTGTTTTCTTCTTTGTAAGGTGGTTTTCAACTTGTAGGTTCCTCGTGCAAGATATGGAATATAATGCTGTTTCTTTTGTCGTTTGTTCTCCTTGGGTTCACAATGAATGTTACAGTTTCTTAAAACACGAAATGACTACTGAATGGATTATAATCTCTTTGGTTCAACAGACATGTTAGAAAAACATGGAATTACCATAAGATCATAAAACCTGGGTGACTAAAACATCACCAGTCACAATTTATTCAACTCCTGAGAAGGAAAAACCTTGCAACATTCCACTACAGGGCTAGTGAAACTGAACCCATAAAAATGTACGCAGCCACTGCTGCCCTTGGGCTAAAATTAAGTAAGAACTAATGGTTTTTAACAGAAGCAGCAGGAATTTTTCAAGGAAAATTCACATCGGGAAATGCTTGTTTTCAAACCTGAATATGTTGGAGGCAAAAATGTTGGAACACAGTAAAAACTGCAGAAAACTGCTGGAATTTGTTTGTAAATATTTACCAGTAACATTAAAAAAAAAAATAAAAAATCCTCTTGCTAGGCCCAAATGAAGGTGGCTGAGCGCATTGTAAGCGTTTAATGAAGACGAAAGCTCCACACAGCACTGTAAAAGGCCTGTAACTGCAAGAGAAATTTGGTTTGGAATGAAACTCTAGCCTGAATATAGAGCTATAGTCTTCACTGTACAGTTTTGTAAAACGCTTTTACCTATTATCTGATTTTCATTGTATCTCAGCTTTTCAAGTTTTCATCCCATTACAGCATGAGACATTTCTTTGAGACCTAGGCAATTCTCACAGGCAGAAATATCACTTCCTCCTAGCTCTGATTTCTAATTAGATTTAAATCTTTCCTAGCAGGGGCAAGACCTACCGAAGCGTTTTGAAACATCGCCAAGTTGATTACCCCTGCACATGAAAATTCACATCCTTGCTCTTGCCTGCCAAAGTAACATAAGCTGCAATGGAAAAAGAGTCTTTCTTCTCCTGTGACGGCATCATTCAACTTACCCCCCAAGGGTCCAATTCTGCCTGTAAAATTTTTCCTTTCGGCTCAGATTGCTGCCGAAACAGCACAGTATCTTCTGTGATGTACAGCCGGGCTGAGATGACAGCTACCGCACTGGTTTAATGAGAAGGAAAAGGAGAATGAGAGGGAAAGGAACTGCTGGCCTGTCTGGTAAACTGGGTTGAAGAAGCTGCAGTATCTCTGCAGAAGATATGGCTGCTGGGTCATTCCATTCACAGGGCAGAAAGAACTCTCCTATACGTATGTTGCCTGAACTCTTGCTGCAAGTTGCCAGTATGGCTATCAGAAGGGGCACCATAGAACTTATTAGCTGCAAGAGTGAGGCTACCTTGGCTTTTTTTGTTTGGAGAAGTAGGTTAATGAGATCTTCTGGTACTTTGTACCATTTCAGTTCACCAGTGGGCTGCTGGCAAGGATGTGAATATGCTCTTTACACCTGTCCACTGAAAATACTGGGAAAAAGGATGGATTTTAGCAGGTGACTTTGACAACCATGCCCTGTGATTATCAGTCCGCACAGATGTGCTGAAGCCACTCCAGTGAGAGGCTGCAAAGGTGAGGGTAACATAACTAGTGGCTCAGCTGTACTACCTAGGTCAAGATCTTGGCAGGGACCCCCAGTGAGGTCCACAGTAGCTGCTATGTGGAGTATGTGATGTGCCAGACTCCAGGAGGAGCAAAGCACCCTGAAACACTGTCAGCTGCAGCATGTCTGCACTATGCACCAGCACATAATGTTTTTTACGTGCAGTTGCACTACCTGTATCCATCAAACCTCCATACATGTCACAGATAAACTACTAGCTGACAGAAAACCAACAATGAACCACCTGCGTTCCACCTACTGCACAGACCTGATGCTCCAATTAGACTATGTGCCTCCTAGCACAGCTTACTTTGCTCACGGAAACAATTCCAGTGGAAGATGCAGACAAATCAGCCCTGGGATAACCAGCAGCAGCTGCTGCTTTCTGCATGCAGAGTGTTGAGCAAATCAACTGAGATGAGCCCCTGTTCGCATCAAAATCACAGAGATGTGGGTGACAACTCTGGTTAATTAAAAGCCACTGGATGAGACTAGAGGAAAATTGTCTATCAGCTGCTTAAACTCAAAATCAAGCTGGTCTGAAAAGAAATAGCAGTTTTCCCAATTTTTAGTAGTCAAGTACTGTTTCTACAGTTCTGCTCTAGAATTATTCCCCTCCCTCCCCTCTGTTCATTTCTGAACTACTGCTTTAGCATTTTTCATCGTTATTTTCCACATCTGAGGCCTATCTGTCATTCTTGCTTCCTCTTAAATGTTAGTTTCTGTCCTTGCTTCAGTATCAGTTAAAATGCCACTACCACTGACAGCATGGGACTGAGTCAGAATTGAGACTGCGCACTCATTCATTTCTGAGTTTAGGAAAAAATTACTAAGAGCCAAAAAAAGTACTGTGGATTACATCTCCTCTCACTGATGCCCAGAACAACCACATTGTACTAGCAGAGTCTTTCATGAGAAATGTATACAATTGCTATGAAGCGTTTTTTGTGTTACTCTGTATAAAAAAGTTTTGCTCTGTTCTGTCTGTTCCCAACCTGCATCTATGAAAAACACAATGAGAAGGCTGGCAGGCTCAAATAGGCCTGAATTTCTATCAATATGTTCTTATTTTTGATTGATTTTTCATTACTCCCATTTTCAACACATAAACCAGTGGTGATGCAGCCTCTCTGAGAGGGCTTTCTTGAACCTTTGCAAGGGGGGATTATTCTGTTCATGTTTACTGCAGAGAATCTAAACTTCATAGGTAGGCAAGTACAAAATTTCTGAAATAACTCAAACTGCTGATCGCAAACAGGGATTAAGCAACATTAAATACACATGTGAATTGCAATTTGTTTTGGATTTAAGGGTATTTAAGTATAATCTCTAAAGAACTGATGAAAGACAAATACTCCTTTTTCTTAATTTCCTACCTACAGAACGTGGCCTGGAAGACACCAGATGCAGAGGAGCTAACACAACCAGAATGGTTCTGATCAGACAGTAAAACACTTACTGAGAGTTACTACCTAAAGTCTCCCTTTATCACTAGAAGTTGTTCATTGCAATAGGAAGAAGATTAGGCCTTTCATCAGGAATTTATTAATAAGCCAAATCACAGTGGCAACACACTATCCATGTGTCAATGAAAATAGCTATAAACTAAACCAAACTTTTATTAGATTTCCCCTGTAAGACCATACATCACAGATTTCAGTTAGCACAGGTCTAAATGTACCTGTGAGACACGTCTAAAACACCCAAGACTGTCACGTTCAAAATGATTTGGGTATCTTACTGTAATGGTTGTTTCCATGCTTATTAAGAAGGACAATCTGAGCCAGTCTCCAAATCAAACCTGTGTCCTCCCTATAGAGCAGACTCTCTCCTAGCAGCTCCTAAGTCCCAAGCAATGCTGTGACACACCAAGCCTCTATGGGCAATATATGCTCTTCCAAATACCCTTCACATGAGGGTAACTGAGAACTGAGATGCGCTGCAAACAATTAAATTAGCAGAAACAAATTCCCTCCATGAGCACTGGCTATATTGATGCAGTTGTGATACTTGCAAACAGAGCAGACAATGTCTGTCCTTTGCCATCAGAATAACAGGAAAAAAAAAAAAAGTCAGTGATGAACAACAGTCTTTAAAAAAACAGTTTGGCAGTTACAGGAGATTAGATAATCACCACTGGATTTAATATTACATGGCTTTAATAATTCTCTGTTATCATCAAGCTGCTAGCACTAAAAAAAAAAAAAAAAAAAATGGGAAAATTGGCTCTGATGCCTTACAGGATAGATTATGAGAAGAAGAGGCTCTGCCCTCTGGGTGCTTGGTTTGGAGCCAGTGCAGGTTGGAAATGAAAGTAATTCCTGCTGGGCATCCTCTGATGTGAGCTGATGTTGTCAGCCTCAG
The DNA here is from genome assembly GCF_003957555.1 of Calypte anna. Classification (NCBI taxonomy): domain Eukaryota; kingdom Metazoa; phylum Chordata; class Aves; order Apodiformes; family Trochilidae; genus Calypte; species Calypte anna. The sequence goes on from NC_044245.1 coordinate 62,939,118, forward strand.
TCCAGTTCCACATTCAGACAAAAAAATCATCACCACAGCAATGGGGTGTGCTGAAGTAGGGTACTGTTGAAAACACTTTGTCTCTTGCTTATTGTTATCATGCACGCAGATCATAGCCTGGGACAAGGATATTTATACAGGCATATTGACTTTGTAGCAAATCTCACTAACAATGACTATGAAATTTGCATGAAGCTGTATATATATTGTCTTGAATTAAGAGGGTGGTTTTACCACTGTGCAACTCCGTAACATTGGTGTGGAGCAGCAAATCCAGAGAGCAGCAGGACTGTCAAGCCTCTAGCAACACTGGTGGCTGAATGCTGAGTCTCAGAATTATTACTGCTTTCATTCTTAAAATATCTGAGAAAGGCTCAGCTTCATGGTGCATCCTGGGTCAGGCTGAGTCTGGAAGATAATCTCTGGCAGAAGAGTTTATGGTGGGTCCATGTTGCCCACTAGGTCACCTGAAATCCAGCTAAATGAACTGATAATTCAGTTAAATTAATGCAGGCGCAGGTCAATAAAGATCTGAACAACTTTTTTTTTTGAGATTGGACACTGCAAAATCTAAACTATAACACCACATCCCTCAGGACGATCCCTTTCTCAGCAAAGGCTGCAGCACATGAACAGTGCAGTGCACTGTAGCTGCTGTGTCTGCTTGATGGATTTTAATAGAGACATCGTCCTCTGGGGCTGTCAGTCCCAAATCTTTCAGGAAAAATGAAATCTCCAAAGGAGAAAAAAAAGAAAGCCAGTACTGGAATTACAAATAAGTGTCTTTTTGACTTTCAAATGAGACCTGAAGCGTCTTCATTTACAATTTAATGTTTTAGTAAGCACTTTAATGGAAGAGACTATGTAATGGGTTAATTTCCAAATGACATTTATCTTTACTCATTGGGGATGACTTTCTGTAATTCACTTGAGGCTGCAACACTCACGGATTAATACATCATCCTCCAACTTGAGAAGATAAAAGCCTTACAAGCTCTAACCTGCTGCACAGGCTATATTTAAGTAGTACAGGGTAACGATAAATATCTCCCATAAAATGTGTTCTCTTCACACTTCCTGCAAAAACTGCTGAGGGAGCCAGCTGGTGAGATGGAGCCGACAGTCCTTGCTCACAGCCCCACCATCTACATGCTGTGAAACTGGAGTGCTCCCTTACCCAGTGTCCCCCTGATCTTGGGCTGCCCACTAGACTCCAGGGGTGAGGCCACAGCATTCACCTGAGCACAGGTGGCATCCTGACTGTCACCCCAGCTGACTCTGCTCGTGCCTCTCCATCCTGCCTGGCAGGCAGGCACGAAGGGAAAGATGCCTGCTGGGGTGCAACTTGGTTTTCCTTAAACGTGCTCCATTTCCCCGTGTTGGATTAAACACTTCACAGATCTGAATGAAGACTGGACGTCTTCACAGAAATGCTTTTAAAACACAGAGGAAGACTCTGGCAAGCAGAGCAGAAGAGGGGAGATCACGCAGCTGCATGTGTTGCTTGCAGGGCCTGGATGCAAACTGAATTGCTTCTCACTTCCTTCTCTTGCATACAACTGGTGGATGCTGATAAACACACAAGGACCTCACAGCATGGACACTTCAGACTGTGCTCCTGCATCAGGAAGCTAGAGGAGGTCCAGGCCAGTCCAACCAGTCTTTTCAATTTGCATTGTCTCCTGTTGACCAGATGTTACCCCATCAGTGCTTTCCAGGACTGCTTTTAACATCACAAAGATTTAACTGCAGCCAAATATAACAACCTCCAGCTGGAGTTGGCCTTCCTGTCCAGGGCCTGAAGCCTGATTGAACTAAACAGCACCAGGATGTTAACCTAGCTCCTTACCCTATGTGGGAGCAATCTTGTGTCTACAAGCAATGACGACACTCAGTATCCTTCCAGCACCATTTTCATCAAGTTCTCCCCTTACGTTAAGTCACTGCTTTACACACATGGATCGCTCAAATAACTCTCTAGAGGGAGAGAGGAGGACTACAAGCCTCCATCTAGTTTGGAGAAACAGAGATCAGAGCAATCAGCCTGCTTTCCTGATGTGCTGAAGAGGAGTCCTTGGCTACAGCTGTGTTTCCCAGCCATCCGAGCCTGGACAAGTGCCCCATGGAACTAAAAATTAAAGTTACCTTCTACAGGCGGAACACATATCCCACCGCAAGCTTCCTCATCTAATTAATGGCAGAAAAGAAGCCATCCTCCCACACACCTGGCCACTTCAATGGGCTGAACACATCCACCATAAAACTGTTGCAAAACTCTCTCTTAGGATAAAAGGTCATTTAGTTTGTTGTGTTAAAAGCTCCTTGGGCCTTCACTGAGCCTGCCTGTGTAGGATCCACAGAAGTCTCACTGTTCTCTCCCAAGGATATGCCTTCTTACAAGAAGATATCCCAAGGAAATGCTTCTTATAGGGCAGACAAGATCAAAGCTTCAGAAAAATGAACTCACATCGGCCTTGACCCTGAGCCTCTGGGTTTTACCAAAGCCATCTCCTCACAGCTGGCTGTGCATAATGCACTCACATTTACACTTCCCTCTCTCTCTCACAAGTGATGAGCATCAGCTCAGAAAAACTACTATCAGATTAAATCAGCTCTATTTTTTACACTCATGTTCTCTTCGGCTTACTCGCTTTTCTCTTTCATCACATTCTAGCCTACCTAAATTTTATTTAGATGGTGCATCTGGACTCCTGAGGATATTTCTTCTCAGATCATCATGATCTCACAGTAGGTTACTGTTTAAACATGTCCTTAACAACATACTGCTGACCATCTCTTTTCTTCCAAAATAGCTTTGCAGAGGTGGTGAATTCAGTTTTTCAGCAATGGCAAACACATGGTGAAATACTTGTTGCAATCACAAGCTAGTAGCATGAACTACCCTTAGTGTAGTTTTATGTTTATCTAAATTTTAAAACATAAAGAGATGCAATAAGAAATTAATAAATGAAGATATGAATGAATGCAATGAAGAAGAAATGCCCAGTACCTGCTATGTATCTACTGACATTTTTTGATATTAAGTGAAGAAACACTGAAATGAACAGCTTTTTTACCAATTCTATAAATACTCTTTTTTAAAGATAGGAGACATCAGGCCATACATTTAGGAACCTAGCGTACTTCCTCTGCAACTATATGCTGTATCAGTTTTGGCTTCCTCTTCTTATTCCACCCATTTAGGCTGTAAACATTTGGTGAAGAGATGATCTGGCACTTGTTCTGCACAACACCTCTAGCAAAGCAAAACAAAGCAAAGCAAATGCATTCTCAAAAAATTTCCAAGTGCTTTCACAACATCACATCTGTTCTCCCAGGCTGCCAGCAGAGGGCAACACCCGGCACCCTTCTACCTCACAAGAAGAGAGGCAACAACCATGAAAGCAACAATAATGCTGCAGCTCAGCAGACAAAACCAGTGCAAAGCAACTCAAAACAACTTTATCTGATCCCTTCACTTTCCACCCTTGACTGTTGAATTCCATTGCTGGCATCAGTGGCAGCTTCTCAAGCACCCATTACTGAAGAGTTGGGCGTGGATGCAATGGGGATGTGGTGCCTAACACGTGTACAATTCTTGTTGAGGGAACTCATTCCTTCTTAGAACTTCCATTGTGTATAAGTCTTTTTTTGTGTGTGAATCCCTTGCCTTGCCCTGCTGAATGTGTAACACACGTGCAGTGGGTTGGAGAACCTGGATTGGGCTCTTTTTCCAGTCACTCCTCTCTGCAGTCAAGAGCAAACACATACTGGGATACTAGAAGGAGCTCCTATCCTACCTAGGGCTGAGCAGCTTCATGAGGTTTAGAAACTCAGATGAAATCCTGGCCCCAGAGGAACAAAAAGTAAAACCTCTGTGAAATTTGTCAGGTTCAGGATTTTGCCATGTGTCATCTGGCCTGCTGCTATCAATACTGCTGTGCAAATGGGAGTTGTCCAACCTCTGGGTGCTTTTCAACCCCCAAAAATGTTTTTAAGCACAGTACCAAGACGCTGCTGGCTGCCTGGCCACTAACACAGTTCTCCCAAAGAGCATACCAGTTGTACACATAAACTGTATCTCTCTATCTTATGATCAGGATGCCATTTATTTTGGTCCTAGGAAAAAATAACAGATGGAAACCCAGTGTCCAACAGATGATTGCATGTGATATGGCATCTTACTGAGACTATCTCAGATTTCTGTGTGGGAAACAACTGTATGAGGAGGGAAGTCAGTGTTAGTAGCACATACAGAGGACAATAATTTCTACAAAGTTTTGAAACATGGTTGTATCCATTTTTCTTAGAACTGATGATGCGTGTCCCATTTATATGCAAACATACGTAACAAAGAAGCCTTTTCCTTAGCACTACTTCATAGAATGCAGTACTGCAGATTGGGTTTCATAGAAAACCAGTCTTTCCAGACAAAGGGCAGAAATGAACAAAAATGTTTATAGAACCTTGACAGCTCTAGGGAATAGCTTTTGCTGTATTTGCTGGTACTTACTATTTATATTTACTTGGTCACACACGTTGTTTTTTAAGTTTAATCCCTGCACTTAAAATACTTTCTCTTTGGAAGGAATGGCGCAGTGGTTAGGCTCGGGACTCTCAGATCCTGTTTCAAATTCTCCATTTGCTTGCTGGGTAGCAATATGTACATGTATCTTTCATCACAAGGAAGCTATTCCAAATTTTAATGATGTAACCTCATCACAACCCAGCAGAGTGACAACTCTTCCTATTGCTTCCACTTTGCAGATGGGAATAAATGAGTTGAGTTCTTCAGGGGATGCTGCAAATTGGTAGTGGCAGCAGGTTGCAATAAAATGCCATACTGAAAACTGTGTTGTTGAGGAAAAAGCAGACATCCTCTTCAAACCACCAGCAATATAGGGAAGGGGCTGGAGTGTGGACAACTGGAAGCTGCTGCTAGTTTGGTTACCAGAACTGAATTTCAGTCAATACCCTGATCACTCTATTTAATGTTCTCACAAGCTTTTCAGCACACTGGCATGACCCATCCAGAAAAGAAATCAACCAGCAAACCACAAAAAAACAAGCACACCTTCACATGAAGTAACAGAAAGAGTTAAGTTTCATCAATCAACACAATTCATAATTTATTTTTTTAAAAGTGTTGAGTTGCACATAGTTTAATGCCATTATTCACTTGGCTTTAACATAGAAGTGAGGTCTTTCAATCCCCTAAAACTGAAAAATAACTGCTCATATTCTCTTTTCTCATACTAACATTGATGCTGATATCACTGAAAACTCAGTAGAAAGCTCTAGCAGTTTCTGATTGACTCGGTACTTTCCAGGCAATGCTACCTTTCAGATTCATTAACGACAGATTTTACTCCTGAACTTTGTCCCCTGATGTTTGTGAAATGACCCCAATCACACAGGCTATCTCCCCAGTCCTGGCAAATCATCCTGGCTTCAGTTTGTTTTAACACTGCATTTCTCTTTGGGTATGTTGTCCTTAAGTCACCCCAAAGAGAGACCAAGGATTAAGAGGGATTCTTGGGGAGAGCAGAGATAAAACAGGAGGATAAAGGCAAGAAACTATTTGTCTGCAATCCTGTTAGTGGAGAAAATGCTTTACAAGGTTACCTTGTGGGGAATATGCCCTGTCCAATAGTATAAAAATCCTCCATGCAGCTGCTCAGTAAAATCCCAAAGTATAAAATACTTCTTTGAAGCCAAATTAATGATCCATAGCACGTTGGAAAGCATTTCTTCTGACATTTCTGTAGACACAACGTTCTTTCACCCTTCTGCCTTTCAGCAGAGCCTCAGGAATAGAATTGCTTGGATTGATAAAACTCAGGAATAGAAAACAGCGGCAGGGATTGCCACAATGGAAACTACAATGAGGAACAGAGGGTGTATATTGTGCTCACAGCCATTCTTTCTAAGTAACACTAGGCTGAACACTTGGGGATATAATGGAGGTATTTTGTGCCCATTCTAATACGGGTTAAGAATAGAAATAACAAAGAATGTAATTCTCTTCATCTGGTTTCTTAATGCTTCCTCTTGGTTTTATCTGGTTAGTTTCCCTTTTGTCTAGCAGTAAAGTTTTAATTTGTAACATTTGGTCTATGGAGAACTAAAGATGGTCTGCATTTATAAACTGCTGAACACTATCATAAAAATCTTCCGCATGACCTGAATGACCACCTTGAAACAATGGAATTTCTGTTGGTTAAACACTGTCCCTCCCAGTAAAATAAATTTTTTACCAAACCAGAAAGGTTAAAGAATAAGAGACAACTAACAACAGAGCCCATTCACGGAGCTGGAGGGGTATGAAAATCTCCTGGCCCTTCAGCAGAAGTTCTGCATTACCAGTGGCAGTTTCAGCCTCTAAGGCAATCTGGAGATCCTGAAGGCAATTCCAGCTCTCCCAGGCTGTTGCTTACCCTCCAGTGGCTGTGCCTTTCCCTAGAGATCTGCACACAACTACCAGGGGCCAGGGCACTCACTGATGGCAATGCCCATAGGATCACCAATAATTTCCACATAATAGTCTCCCAAACTCTGTATGCATTAGCAGGTGGTACATACCAAATGACTTTCTCCCAGTTCCTTCATATTTTACCCAGCCCAGTATTCTAAACAGACAGAGCTCCAAATACTGCTACCCTGTGGGAAGGAGTTGGTTGCATAGCCCATTCTCCCTTTCCTACCTATGCCCTTTAGTGGGGGGATCACACCTAGGAGGAAAGTATGAGGTTTCTTCCACGTTATCATGTTGCAGAGAGAGATGGCTTTCCCATTTACAGCTACTGTTTCTCTAAGGTGTGCTGATTAAACAGCTATGACATTGCTTCTCTCCTTTTCTGCGAGGCCAACCCATAGCACTTTCTCTAGGGTGATAAAGCACAGTGGCTCTAGACTCTGCTCTGCTAAAAAAACCTCATGAAAGATCATACATGTAAAACCCCTGCCTAAGAGCATCTGAGACCCAAGGGGCACCATAACGCCCAAATGTCACTGAAGAAGAAGGAGTCATCATTTAAGTTACTATGAGTTGTTTTCAGTGCCTCTTGATCCTGGGCAGACTTTGGCTCATGTTATTTCACATGTTGCACACAAAGACAGCCTTCGTGCCCATGAGCTACATGCCCAGTGACTGAAGATCTGACAGTTTTTGAACAAACTCAGAGAAGCTTCCAGTAAGCTTCCTTCCTTCTAAGGAGTTCCAGTAAGACCCACTTTTGGCCTAAAAAAATGTGTGAGAGAGATTGCAATGGTGGCTTCAGACCTGCAGATACATGGGACTGTGGAACAAAATGTATTTATCAATGCACCTTGTAGGGGAGCACCATACCCACCACGGGACAGCTGCTGACCTCAGGTGCAGAAGACTTTGATTTGCCTTATCACAACATCCAGACTTAGACCACAACAGGTATCAAGCTCAGCCCCTTCTTGAACTCAGCATATGAATCCAGTGAGTGGATTTTAAATGCCTGGATGTCTTTCCAGCCACAGTCCTTTGTGGCATAGTAAAAACCCTTTCCTTCCTCCTCAACATATGCTGGAGCCTATAGAAACCAGTAAAGCATCCCTGCAGAGGTGCTCAGTGACCCTGAACAGTCTCAACAGGTGCATTGCTCTTGCAGAAAACAAACATTACTGTGTCACTATTAATATACCAGGAGTATGAATGGCCTGTGCACCTTTGTTTGCATGGGAAGCATAAATTATGGAGTTCCCAGGTTTGGAGTCATCACCTCTTGCAGCTGTAACAGAGCTGTTTCTGGGGACAGCCTAGATACAGGACCACAGGCACTTGGGCTAAGTGAGGAATGAAGACCCAGGGGTCAGGCAGTCAGAGAAAGGTGTGCATGGATGCTGTACAGATGAAGGTTGCAATGCTCTGGTGACCAAGAGGGTTCACAAATCAGGGAAGAATTAATCACACTTCTTCCAGACTACCTGGCTGAAGAAGTCCTTCCATCACTAGCCTCCTGTGCTGTTGCACGGACAAGCTGCTCACTCCCTGCTCACTTCAAGGCAGGAGCTGTTTATTGTTTCAGATGTAAGAATTCAAAATGGCAAGTCAAACTGACTTCCTGGGAGGTGAAAAGAGAAGAAGTACAGTCAAACAGTCTCTCTACTCAGCATCAGGTCTGTATTCACCATAGCAAAGATATACTCTGCAGGGCTAACAGTTGTGGGGTGATATGTCTCAACAACTCTGTTTTTCCTCTGGATAGCTCTGGAGCCACACACAGCAGAAAAATAAGGTGCACTTTTGCAGCCAGCAAAAAGGAGTGCAGATCAGGAACCTGTGGACAGAAATCATGCTACCTACAGTAGGCACAAAGCCTCGTTCCCTTCCAGCTCTTAGCCTGACCACAGCTGCTATTTCCAAGCCACGCTTGCTGGATGAGAAAAGGGGAAAGACAATGAAGGTAAAGCTCTCTATGCTGATTTATCTCAGGACCTCCTGATTTTCTGCACAACTAAAGGAAACAGTGAGCTTGAAACCTCTCCCCTCCTGGCTAGAAGATCTCTAGAAGGTGAAAAAGGCATTGATTCAAACTTACCTGTGATCTCATCAATTTATGCTTTCATTCATCAGGCTCCACCACTCCTGCCACGTGAGTCTTGGCTGAGCAGTGCAGAACGAAAAGAGAAAATATGAGGCAGGTAACATTATTACCACACTCACTCCAAACTCACACAGCTGTGCTACAAACCTGTACCTTCTCTAAACTACTGATGCAAAGGAGAGGTGGCCAGAAGACCTATACAGACCTCACACATATTGAGTGTACAGGGACAAGAGTGGAGAAAGCCTGCATCCTCTACAGTCATGGAGAAAACAATGATAAAGCAAACCAGAAAGGAAAACACGCCAATGCTGACAGCTTAAGGGAAGGAAGATTAGCTTTTTATTGCCCCAAAGGGGTCATGCCTGTGCGTGGTGAAACCGTGGCCATTAGCAACAGAGAATACATGTAGGAAGTGTTACCACCCATGACATCCTTTGCAGCCACCAGGGAGTCCAGACCTCACACGGGGGTAACATTTTTTTCTGCAAAATGCTCTGGTGAAGAAGGCATTCCCCCACCCTTCCCCACTCCTTCCCCTCCTTTTGCACTTCAGGCAACCAAGGCGAAGTGCTCTAGGTGGCCCTGCTCTGGTAGGGGGGGTTGGACTAGATGATCTTTCGAGGTCCCTTCCAACTCCAAGGATTCTATGATTCTATGATTCTAAGAAGAATCAGCTGTGACCATAACCTCCCACCAGTGCCACAATACAACTGCTATTGGCCCTGATACAAGGAATCAATTAAATAGACTGCCCCTCGGCTGATGAGACCACCTTTCTACTCTCAGGGGAGTCCCATATATCCTGTCTCACCTTTTGTGTTGCCTAGTTGGGTCCTTTTCTTTTGGGCCCACACTGCTCCTGCTGGCCAGTCACTACTGTAAGGTAGACTGCATCTGGATGCCTGAGCAGGAGAGCATGGAAAACCTCTGCTGTCTTCTGCTGCACCAGACTTCTTCCAGATTTGCCTCCTTCTCACCTGTTTTCCATCCAAAACTTACCTCTCAAAACCCAGGAAAAAGCACATCTAAGGAAGTGCCCACCCTGCTGCACAGAGCAACAACTGCTTAACGCTGTCCCCCTTGGCACAGGGGTAGGGGCCATGGCAAGCCTGAGAGGGTGCAGCCCAAGCTACTCCTCACTCAATGTGGCACTAAAACATTTTTCTTTTCTAAAGCACAGATAATGATCAAGCAAAAACTTCTGAAAGTCTTTGGAAAAATTACTATTAGAACAAACAAGGCTGGCACTTCATGTTGCTGTGACAGAGCTCCCCGCTTCTCTGCATGCAAGCGGCTTGCCCTGCCTCTTCTGCCATCTCCTCAGGGTCTCCCATGGAAGCTGTGTGGTCTACAGGCCTCAGAGGTACCATTCAAACCCACACAGCATTCAGCAGCATGCTGATTCATCCTCAGGGGCTGTACCTACTCCCCACCAGAAGATCCACGCTGTAAAAGGCAGGTGAGGCACACACTGCCTATCGATCGACCTGTTATCCCCTACACAGAGGAAAAAAAAAATATGCTCAAAGCAAGCCATCTTTTGCAGGCATGACAGCTGTTCCACCACTTTCTGGCAGGAGTTTCAGTTCATACTGCAGCCTTATCACTCTCCACCCCATTCCTGCAGCTCCTTTCCATCATGGACTATCTCCAATTTAGGAAGGTTGATGGGAGCCCCATGACACCTTGCAATCATTGCACAGCATTGCTTTCCTGCCCCATTTTCATAATGCTTTCTGCCTACTGGCCTCTTTTCTGAGCCACCTTTAAGCAAGGGCAATGAAAAGAAACAGAGGATCTAGAAACACTGGACTGGGACATCGTCTTTAACTGGTCATTAATGGCATGGAAATGGAAACAGATTAGCATCTGTGGCATTCCAGCCTTCACTATCCAGCTTGCTCAGGCCTACTCCTTGCTTTCACACAATTGATTAGTTTGAATAAACTTCATCACAAAGGCATACATTCAATTTAACTATCCTCTGTGGCCTCTCATAACATGCTTCACAGGTCCCATTCTCAAGACTCATAGTGATGAGCTCAGTCCCCTGAAGCCTCAAATCCCTTATTTAACAAGCACCTTTGGATTTCAGTACAACATTACACAGCTGACAAAGCAGCAATTAAAAAGAAATATTTTTAAAAGGTAGGGATGGTGAGAGAATAATCAGATACAATTGCCAGATCATTGTGTTAACCAAGGACACCAGAGAAGTACAGCTGATTCAGCCTCATCACCACTTAATGTGAATAAACAGCTTACGAGTGGGAGAGGCTGAAAGGGGAGCAGCCTCCTTCCCTGTCATGGGAGAGGGAATATGATGATCATCAAGTACCAGAAAAGCTCCTGTTTGTGAAACACATGAAGTGAAGGAGCCTGCCACTCCTCCCCACAGCTTCCCAGAAGTGATGGTGAGCTCCTGGAGCAGTCTCTCTCATCATGCCATCTCATGGTAAGTCTCACATCATCTTCACAGTGCAGAATCACAACCGGGTTAAAAGACAAAAGCTTTCTGACAGCCTGTTCTTTTGGATGCCTCTTTTTTCTGGATGTACGACCAAAGCCCTTATGCTTGTCTTCTCTGAAAAGCATCCTGGAACCTAAGCTAGTGCTGTCAGCCTTTCCCAGAGCCACATGAACAAGCCTTCAGGTTCTTAGAAGTAACAAAACACAGTCCACCCACCTCAGGGAGGAAAAAGGCTTTCAGGAAACAGTGCAGTGTACCACTGCAGAGCATCTCCTCTCCCATGGCAGGTGGTTTCTGCAGTGGACATGGGTGCACAGCTAAGTCCCAGGTCTCTTGGCATGGCAGCTTCCTCCCAGCCTCTGGCCACCCACATGCCATTGGTGAAAAAGAGGTTGATAGCCCTGATGTACAGCAAACTGCTGAAAGGAAGGGCTGACTAATCATACCCTTTAAGCTGCTTACCTAACAGCTGCTGCCACTTAAATTAAAACACTGACCATTACTTTTGGTCCCTGGCAGCCTAAAGAGAGGCAAGGTTGTATTTTTCTGTTAGCTGAGAAGCAAAATCATCTGTGCACTCTTCACCTCACACTTCCCTTACCAGTAAAGCCTAACTATCAAGCAAAAAGGACTCCAGCAGAGAAGAAGTAAGATGGAGTGCAGTCTTCACCCTCCAGCATGAGATGGGCTGGCTTTGCCCCTGCAGAAGTGCTACCATGCATCTCCACCACCAAGCTCTACATGGTCAGATGATTGGTCATGCATCTGCAATACAAAGGTCTTGCAACTATAGGAAAGAGCCAGACTGCTCTCCCTAGAGGTTTGCCCTCAAAGGACAGTTTTACAAGGACTGGACACAGGAGAATGGCTTTTGCCAGTTTGGCAGAGCAATTTCTATTCCCTGGGTTCCACAATCAGGTTTCTTTTCATAAATCTGGCCTGGAAAAATGACACCTGAAGGTTAGGTTTAAGGCAAGTCACTATCCCTCTAATAAAAACAACTTGAAAAGATATGCATAACAATGATATAAATATCTTATGTCAAACAGCTCATGAACAGCAAAATCCAGACTCTCCTGGAAAGTGTCCAAGAGTGGACTGGATTCTGGATCTGATGTTTGATATACCTTCCCTCCTTTTTACTGGGAGTATGAGAGCATCATGGTCACTCAGCTCAGTCCTCCCCTCATGTTACTGGCCTGTGAACACAGGCCTCCTTTAGGTTGGCATCAACCAGCCTAGCTTCTGTAAACAAACTTATCAGATGTTTAAAAGTAAAACAGAAGGGAAATGGGCCAGGAAATTTTCCAGTACAGTACTGAATGAGCGTTTCAAGTGGCAGAGACCTCAGGAGTCCCATAGCTAACACTGCTGGGAAACAATCCGCTGCTAACAAAGACATAAAAAGACCCACCCAAGTAGGAGAAGGGCTGCAAAGCTAAGGAACTAGGAGAAAGCTGTGAAAGAAAATACATTATTAAAGGGAAAAGGAAAAAAATCAAAGCAAGAACACCGAAGAGGAAAGAAATAAGTCTCCAGGATTAGCAGGGAGAAGTACAGGTTTAAGAGAGATCCATTGTGTCAGTACAGCTTCATAAAAGCGTACAACACGACCTTTAAAAATAGCTTTATTTCTATTGCCAAAGCATCACCACAACCTGCATCAAATAAAGTTACAACCCGTCAAGGAGCTGAATGCAGTGGCTTTAATGGGATTTTATGATACTCAGTAACCTGCAAGGCCAGATCCCTCCCACAAATCGCTGAATTGTCTAGGAAAACACACAGGAGGAAACAACAGTAGAACCACCCTGAAGAGTTACACTATGCACAATCTTTTACATATCACTGAACATTATCAGCTGTTCTTGGGCGTTTTGGGGTGGAGGGGCTACCCTATTTTTCAGTGAAATGTTCTGGGTGTGCATACCACCAAAAAAAAACCCACCTCAAAAAAACCCAAAACCCAAAAAAAAAAAAAAAAAAAAAAGGAGTTGCTTACAATAGAAAAGACAGAGTCACTTGCAATAGGGAAGAAAAGACCCTGCAAGTTGCTTCCTGCTGCTCAGTAGGCTGCCTATCAGCGAGGACTGTGGAGCTAAGCCAAGTTTGAACTCACCCATGGTAAGGTTTTTTATGAGCAGATCAGCCTGGCAGCCTTGCCCACATGAGTGTTTGTCACAAGGCTGACAATCCTTGCTCAAGGGAATTGAGACCAGGACTGAAAGGGATGCTTGTAGGTCAGGTTTAATCCTCAAGAGCCTGTGGGTGGGTGAACAAAGAAAGGGTGGGTGTGTACGTAAAAATAAAAGACCGCAAGACACCTGGTTCTGAGTACTGCTACCAGCCTATTCCTTCCAACACCATTAATAGCATGCCAGACTTCACAGAAACAAAAGCAAGCAGCCAGGCTCTTCCTCCCTTGAACAATAACACAGAACAGTAAAACAGAAGCAGAGATGGATTCAATTACCCCAAGATCTTTTTTGATAAAGGTTACTCAAATAGGCCACGAATGGAAGCTCTCCGCATCTACAACATTTCTGCACTGTTATTTGTAATAATATGACACCTCAGCTTGCAGAAGATGCCACACTGGATACTAATAGCAGATTTATTATTAGATTTTCTGCATGGTTACATAAGCCTGCAAAAGGGGAAAAATGTAAATGATTCAAGAAGATATTCTTCCTGTGGTTCTCATGAAATCTTTAGTATCTCAAGATTGACGACGATCCCTCCTGGCAAGAAACAATCAATTTTTATGCTTCATTAAAAGACTTCTTCTAGTACTTTTAAGAAAATGCCCAAAGGCAACTCAAGCAAGGAATATATATTTTTAATCTAAACATTTTGGGCAAGATTTTACTCTCCTATCTTTCAAGCTCTTCTCCTAAAATAAAACGAAGCTGTGCATGCAACTTTGTGTTTATTTCTTCCTCATAATCTAACTACAATCTGAGGACATGTCACCCTACCTAAACGCAGCTGCGTGAGGAGACATGAGTTTCAAAAAAGGACACAGTAAGGGCAAAAGCAAGGGAGGTATGCTCAGTCTCTGGTAACACTGAGGCAAAAAGACTCCAGCCATAATACAAGCACATAACTCAAAGTCAGACCAGCCAGAGTAACTTACTCGTGTCAATGTCATGGCCGCAGGCACTCAAGAACCTGTCCAGCTGTGTGACCAAGAACACATCTCTTCCATTATCCAGGAATGCATGGGCTATCTTGTAAGCGATCTTGTAAGCACATGGTGACTGTATAATCCCCAGAGGACCTTTTCCCTGGAATCAGTCAGTGGCACACACCAAAGTCCATTACTGCATCCGCCAGATCTAAGCCTGCTGACCTCCTTCTAGGAATATAGCCTAATATGACACAAGCTCAAAGCTAAGCCACCACTATTAACCAAATTTTTCCAGTGTGAGCTTACAGGTCACTCAGCCAGATCACAGCACTGCACCCACCATCCTACAAAGCAGCAGAAGCAGGAAGAGTTTACCACACACTACAGCATCTCTCCTTACCTGTCAGTGAGCAGAACACTAATTTAGCTGTCATGAGTCTCATGCTTCACTGCTGTGCAAATGGCATAGAAGTTACTGGTGCACAGGGTCTGCTCACAGATTAGATAAGTAAGATAAATCTAACAGGTTCAGAGGGCTGGCTGCCAAGTGAGCAAGAATCATAGTTCTTCTCTCTTTAAACATAAATGGTGTCCAGCAAACTTATGTTTTGGAGGACACAACACTCTTGCCTTCATGCGTTTGGAACAGTCCCCAGCCCAGGGCAAGCCTCTGGCACCAGCAAGGAACTAGGTGGACATCACCAACACAATGTAAGGTTTTGTTGTTGCACTATCAGCTCATCTAACCCACCTAAGAAAGTGTGATAGTTGGCTTACCTTGTCTCTGGTAAACATAGTACTTCCATAACTCACACACAAATACATGTAGTATCCTATGAGACACTCATTGAATTACCCATGAGGAAAGTTTTAGGGTTCTGTAGCAACGTACTTTCATCTACTAACAATTTTTTTTAAAAAAAGCAACTATTGCTAAACCTTTGCAGACAGAGTAAACTGTGGCAAGGATTTTTTAGATCCTGTATCCTGGTTGTGGTACAGGAGGCCAAATTCAACCTTGTTTCTTCACCTGAACCACATCCAGCAGGAACTATTTTCAACCTCTACACCCGTGATACCATAGCATATGGTACCATGGTACCATAGCAAAGCTGTGACATAAAAATGATGCTTGTATGAGGCAACTACTATGTCCTGGAGAAGGAAAGGTGCTTTTTCAAGCCCTCAAAGACCAGAACTCAGGGCTTCTATCTTGTGGCCTCTGTTTGCAAGAAGTAAAACTATTCTGAGCACTGCAGGTCCTTGAATCCCCCCACGAATTTCTGTAACTCTATGAATACAGGATTTTCAAGAAAGCCTTTTTTTGTCCTGCACTGCTTCATGAAGGCATTCCTGTAATGATGGGCAGCTCTGCACAAATATTAGTCCATCTGCATCCCTGCTCAGTTCACCACTGAAAACGGACTTTGTGCAGACCAGGATTTTGAATCTCATCATCTTGAGTTCGGCTGCTAAAGCTGTTTTTAAGAAATCAGAAAAACGCTTGATTTTTAGATGAGCTGAGCAGCTGCATGTTCTCGTTACTTAAACAGAAGATGCAAGGTTCAGCACCTTTGAGGATCAGACCAGCTTTATTTAGGTCCCTAGCTTCAGTCACCCATAGAAGAGCGAAGTCAAGTGAGATTCACATCCTTTTCAAAGTGTCATGCTTTTTATACATGCAAACGATAAAGCTGCCTGTATTAGTGAACACAAAACCTGAAACTGCATACTTGGAGCCACTTGTACCACCGACATCCCACTTCTAAGTAGCTCCATTCAAATGTAAATGAGACACATTGCAATTTCAGGATTATTTACTACATTTGTTTAGTACAATCACCTTGCAAGAAGTCTTTAAGCACTTTATTTGCAAAGAGCTGCAAAATTTGCCCCTAGGAAGGTGGATACAATGAGTCTAATTTTTTTTTTTTTAAACACAGAAAAATTTAAGCAGAACAAAAAAAAAGCCTCAGAAAAATATTCGTGGAAACCTGGAAGAGAGACTTAAGATCCTTTTGAAAATGCAGCTCTCAAACCAGAAGGAAAAATGCTTGCTCGCTCTTCACACAGGTGTAAGCTACCTGCATTCATGGGGGTGCAGGAAGCAAAACAAGATAAAAACTTAGTGTACCTAGATTGTAACCAGGTTATTGTATTAATTATTTACAGTCTTGCCTTAAGAGGATGTAGACTTTTTTTTGCGTATGCACATTTGGATTTTTTTATACCTTTATAACTGCTGATATAAAGAGATTTGTTCTTTGCCTCAGAAGAAATGATCTGATTCTGCCTTCATTTACAATGATCGAGCTCTTAAATCCAACAGTTACACTGCTGTAAAATTACTATTATCAAGGGGAAGAACGTTCTAAAATTATCCCTTCGGTAGAGAGTACGAAGCCTGAAACTCTCAGTGCTTTCAACACCATTTTATCAGGACTGTGATCTCGGCATGGCTGGTAATGCAGCAGCCGAAGCCATGAAAGGGAGCTTTGTGCCCAGCTACACACCAGGCCATATAAGACTTCCAGGTTTTTGACTGCCCAACAGGGCTGTTGCTCTTAGTAACATGGCAAGATTGATTAGGTACAATTGGAAAAAGAAGAAAAGGAAAAAAAAAAAAAGAAAAAAAAAAAAGAAAAAAGAGAGAGAGAGAGACATTTAAAAAGACAGCAGTGGAATAAAGTTCCTCCTCCATGTAAACTGCTACATCGCATGCAAGTGAAAAATGCCAAGTTGTCAAAAGAGGCAAAGTGCTTAAATATTTCAGATACTTGTAGGAAGATTCAGAGATTTGTTTACAATGGGAGATACCTCAGTCCTGTCTGATCCAGCATGAATACAGTGTGATATCTCTGGTGAACCACACATGAACCTGCAACTGTGTCTCCAGCCTATGACCCTGTGAAGGCAAACCCAACTACTTTCACTATTGATGTGATGTTTACCCTCTAGATATTATTCTGTTTTCTGCTGGCACTTCACTCCCATCGGTGGAGACTGAACAGCAAAAAGAGAGGGGCTTTTCACCAGAGAGTGTAGTGATAGGACAAGGGGCAACGGTTTTAAACTGAAAAAGGGTAGATTTAGGGTTAGATATTAGGAAAAAATTCTTCATTATGAGGGCAGTAAGAACTGGAAGAGATTGCCTGGGAAGTTTGTTGACGCCCCCTCCCTGGAAGTGTTTAAGGCCATGCTGGACGAGGCCTTGTGCTACCTGGTCTAGTGGGAGGTGTCCCTGTCCATGCAGAGGGGCTGGATCTTGATAATCTTTGAGGTCCCTTCCAACCCTAACCATTCCATGATCCTATGATTCCCTGGAGAGCTGCCATCCTTTTGGAGGCTCCAGCAGACACATCCCAGCCAAGATGCTGGGGAGCAGGAGATGCCTGCAATGAACCAGCCCCCATACCCCATCTCTTCCCTTTCAGGGATGTTTCAGGGGGATCTCATCTTAGAAAATGGCTTTTCTTGGGAAGACAGAGGTGGTGGGGAGCAGTCCTGCCAGCCCAGCTGGAAACTATTAAGCAGCTCCTTCATAGGATGCTCCCACAGCAGAAGCAATGGGTTAGGACCAACATTTTTGTTGCATGCTGTGTATAGGAATGCCAACTACTCATAAGCACTTTGTTGACTTTACCATCATAGATCGCTTCAGCAGATGAGAATTACACTCACCATCTGATGGAGATCCACATAGATCTGTAAACTTCACCCCGACACATTACACCGTAGCTAAAATTTCACCAACAAATGTGCTGGCTGCAAAAGACCCCAAATCAATCAGCTAGTCTTTTCCCAAGATTATTAAGAACAAGTATAATAGCACTGATGTGTGTGATAGCACATCTATCAAAAAAACATGACTCATTATGGTGAGCACCTGACACCCCAACTAGTGCACAGCAGGGCTTCCTGACTCCCTTGGGTTGAGCTGACAATTAAGTAGCCATCACCCTGCTACCTCCACGCTGCCTCTCTGCGCAGTGTCCAAGCACGGCAGAGTTGGTCTTGGCTTCCTCCTGATTCCTGCCTGCTCTTCAACCCAGGCAGGTAGCTGTCTACCACAGGAAATGAGGAGAAAGATGATGGTTCCAAAGAAGTGTGGTGGTGATTATTTAGTGCTTCCAGTGCTCCCTTAGCCCATGTGGAGCTCCTTTAAATAACCTCCTTTCACAGCTCGTCGCTCCATGACACACCCACAGGATTCAAAATCAGATTTTTGGGATGGGTAAACCCTCTTAGTTCCTTGGACTTCTCCCTTCATCTCTATTCCCGATCTATGTGCCTGATTCTTAGCATTTTTATAGCTGCCCACAAATACAGACTCAAATGGTACACCAAAAAATGCAGATCAGATCAGCTTCACTGCAAGTCCCTGCGCAGACAAGCCCAGATAGTCTCTCCCAGTGCTATAAAGTTTGCAGAGCTGCTTTATATATCCCTTCCCTTCAGAACACAGATTGGCTCAGTGAGGTGGTATATACACATTACTCTGTATACTGTGTATGTGTGAACATATGTTTGATAGCTAGATCACTCTATTCCAATACATAAAACTGCATATACACTTGTTCTTTTAAAACCTTGCTGCTACAGACTTTAGTAGAGGCTCCCTCCAGGAATCTCACATCTCTCTGCCCCTCTCAGATTTTCTTCCAGCCACCAGCAGGACTTCGGCAGACCAACGATGCTGCGAGCATCAGCCAGAGGGGGCTGCAAGAGTGTACTGTGAGATGCAGGCACCTTGAAAGGCTGAGCCTGCCGACTGTGCTAGAGGCTTTTCTCGCTTGCGTAAATCATTTCTTGAAATAATAACGCTTAAAATAGTTCTGCAAGTCTCCAGGTTTCTCACTTCTTTATGCACGCAGAATTAGGCAGCTGGGAGTGAACACTATACATGTGTACACTGGTCAGGTAGTAGTGCTGGATACCTGTGACAGAGACCATATGGACCTTGGCTGGGTTCTGAGGCCGCCAAACTCATGGAGATGCTGCTGCTGGGTGTTTGTTTGCCAAGTCACATCACCTAGAGCTTGTTAGTGTGCTCTCTGTTGTTCAGTGGTTTCTAATCCAGCTAGATGTTAACAGTGAAGAAAGAGGCCAGACTTCTTGGGATAATGCATTTGATAGTGATAAAAATGTTTCCATGGAGCTTTACAGCAAAACAAAAATTGCTGCCCTTTATCTGATGTGCACACATTTCATGCTTGCAATATGTCTAAAGTGATTTTATGACTAAATCCTGGGAAAAATGCAAAGAATGCTTGGCTAGAAGCATACTTTTCCAGCAAAAACACAACATGGCTTATTAACTGCGGCACTTGGAGAAGGCTATTCAACATGAAGTGCATTTTTTTAGCTCAAGACTGAAAACATGTGTTCAGATATACGTTTTCTTTGGCTTCAGGCACTAATTTGACTGACTACATTAGAGGGGTCTCCAAGCCCTTTTAGCACACGCTAGCTTCAGTACAAATGAAGTGGTATTCTATTAAACATGCCAGGGTATTGCAGCTGACGGCAAGGTTAAAACCTCCTGACTTTTTCAGAATATATTAAGTGGAAATAATGGAAACAAAAAGCTCCATTAGGTTCCTCGTTAGGATTTCTGAAGTTGCTGATCAGCAACCCCTGTTATGGCAACACTTTTCAAAGTCACTGCAAGAAATGTTAATTGTGGTGATGGCAGGGTGGAGACGACGCACAATGAGCTGCGGGAGCAGTACTATTAGTGTTACCGTGAGAACACATTATGCCATTTCCATTCTATCTTTGAATTCTGGTGGGTGTAGGGTGATGTGACTCTGAATGATGTCAGATTACCCAGCCTACATTTTTCTTGGAAAGAAGCTCCTTCCTCCACTCCTCTAGCAGGAGGGCTTGTAAAGACCGTGCTTAGGAAATTTCAGCTTCATCAGACTCTGAAATGATCCCTGTGCTATCTGGAATTTCTTTAATCGGACAACTGGAAGGCGTACGCTGCTTGAATACCTGGAAACATCAGAATATGCTCCCCTGGGCTCACAAAATGGTGAGCAGCGACAACAAAGGGTGGTTTTCTAGACTAATCCCCAGGAAACAGGACTTCACTCTCCCCAATGTGGGCTGAAATCCAGACCATCTCGGGCACATTTGTAAGCAGGTCACAATGTCACTCCTCTTCTCTGCCATTAAAATACTAATTGTAAAAGCTTTTGTCTCTAATCTGCAGCTAACAAACCGGCAAGGCTGCACAAAGGGTGCAACTCAGTCCAACAATGCCTGAAGGGCACACTATCTCCACAGCATGAAACTAAAGATATGTGAAACTGCCCAAGATAGAGCTTGTCAGGAAATGCAATCAAACACTGAGTTTTTGCTTTGAAACAGAGGTGGATTCGCATCTCTCTGCTCCCTCCTCCCTTTCCCACAGAAATCTCTGCAGCAGAGGGGTGTGTGGGGCAGCAGGGCCAGCAGAGCACACCAAACCAGGGCTGTGCACACAGCATCCCCGAGGTTGGCAAGAAGCTGGTATCTCCTAAGAAGCACCATTAGACACACAAAAAAAGATCGAGCAAACTTTCAACACACACACACACACACACACACACACAGAGGCTGCAGGACAGGTGGCTGAGCCATGAGGATTACTTGCTTTAGGTTTGCTTTCTTCCCTGTTGGGGAGCAACTCCACTAAAACTCAAACCAGTATAAACCATCTGGCAACAAATCAGAATCAAGCTCAGAAAGAACAAACTTCAAACTCTGCTAATTGCTGCTGCTGCTGAACTCACACGGTACAGAGTCAGGATGAATTACAAAGATCATCTCCTTTCATGCAAAAATCACTTGCACAACACTGCTCTCCTCTTCATACCATGTCAAGCGAGCTCCCAGTGATACTAAATGGAAGTGAAGATCTGCTGATTCTACAGCTATGAGATGGTGCCTACATTAATAATTTCACCTCCAGCTTTTTAAATGCTTAAAAAAGCCCCCTCTCTCAATGAAAACAGGAACTGCACATGCCATCTTCAGAAGCACTTGCTACATTCCACAAATAAATACAGGAATCAAATTATTCTTTTCCCAACAGAAAATTAAGATGCAGTGTTGCTTTTTTTTTCCTTGGGCTAAGGCAAAAAAAAAACTCCCAACAATCTGAAATCCAGAATTTTTAAACTTTTTAAAAAGTCTTTCCAATGTGCACTGAAGCTTTAAAAATTAATTCTTAAAATTGCTGGAAAAAAAAAAGGGTGGGGGAGAAGTAATTTTGCAGGTTTTGCCAAATCTTCCTGCACACATATATAAGCACACATATACAAGCTGTTCTATTAGAACAGTCGTACACAGGGAAAGAAGCCTGTCTCCACAGAAATCCCAGTTATGCAACTGGAAGGTGGAAGTACCATCTTCAGCTGTACCAGGAAATGCAAAACTCCTCAGCTCTTTTCACAAATCTGAATATTTAAATGTGATGGGAAAGTAAGAGTAACACCATCTTGTTTGAGGTGAGTCTGCTGTAAATTACAGCTGCATTAATGTGTGTGCATGTAAAAGGCAAAGAATGTTTATAATATACTGAAACATGTATTTTTACTCATAACAGGACCAGAGTGTGGGGTTTCCCCTCTGCTGAATCCACCCCTCACAATCATCCATTGGCTTCTCACATTTAGAGCCCTGGAACAGGCTGCCCAGGGAGGTTGTGGAGTCTCCTTCACTGGAGACATTCAAAACCCGCTTGGACACGTTCCTGCGCGATGTACTCTAGGTGGCCCTGCTCTGGCAGGGGGGGTTGGACTAGATGATCTTTCGAGGTCCCTTCCAACCCCTAGGATTCTATGATTCTATGATTCTATGATTCTTCCTGCTTCTCCTATAACCTTTTG
This sequence comes from Calypte anna, assembly GCF_003957555.1. NCBI lineage: Eukaryota > Metazoa > Chordata > Aves > Apodiformes > Trochilidae > Calypte > Calypte anna. The sequence continues at coordinate 62,961,177 of NC_044245.1, forward strand.
GTGCCTGCTCTTCACTCTTGAAATACAGTTACTGCTGAACCATCTATATCTCATCCAAGATGCTCGTCTCACACTTGGCACAGCTGATGAGTTTTAAAGGGAGCTGCTGCCACGTGAGGTTGTTTGCTTTACACTTAGTGCCACCTCATCCATGTCAGTGTTCCATTTACCTTTATAGTTACAACCCAGACTTGCTGATATGCTGTCCACAAATGTCAGGCCAACCTCTGAATAGTCTGTTGGTTCACTTCCTCTGACTCTTAAATCTGAGAGAGAATCTCTAGGAGAATATTTTGCTGACCCACTGCAATTTTTCTGGTGCTTCTTAATTTTTGTATGTTTGCCCTAATCTACAAAACAGCACTTTGCATATTATAGTTTGTTAGTAAGACATCAGACAAATTTTCTCCAAGCATCCTCCTTACTCCTTTATACCTCTCTATTTTAAGCAGCTTTTGGCTGAGTTGTTAGACTGACAACTCTGGAGACCAGGGTGTTTCAGGGAGAGGAGCCAAGCACACCTCCCCTCCTCTATCAGATTCTAAGGGAAAGCTTTCTAACCTCTTTGCTGTACTATAAGAAACTGCACCCTCTTTCAGTCTGTTTGAGTCACTAAAATGTCCCTTTTCACCAATCTGATGTGCTGGACAGGTACAAGACCAAATAAGCCCACACAATCCCTTTGAAGGACCAGGACTCAAAATCCCTGACCTAGAGGCATAAGTTACACTGGTGAAGGGGTTGATCTGCACGTCTATACATTTCCATACCTCTGCAGACAATTAGCAGGGGCAGTCGTCCAAGGCAACATGTCTGTGCAGGAAGGCTTCAACAGACAGCCACAGGGATCCTGGAAACACAAACTCCTCTGCTGATGGCCAGGGCAAGGTAGAGCCTCCCCAGCTGTCAGTCCAGGCAGTGAGAGCAGCTGAGTCACGTCTGCACAGCCAAGATGCCCAGGTGAGAGTCCTGATGAGCATCTTGCTTCCCACCCCCTCCCCTCCCCCCTGTATGGGCAGCACCCTCTGTTTTTCTATTGAAAAGGAAAAAAATCAGGATCTCAACCTTCCAGTTCTGGTGTCAGCAGTGCCAAAAGCCAAAATCCTCGTCCAGTCCCTTAGAGAGAAGAAGGGGGCACTAAAGGAGTGAGAAGGTCAGCAGTAATGGGAAGCCACCATGCAGAAAGCCTCCAAAACCACACTTACCAGTTCAATGTTTTCTCAACCAAAGTAACTAGTTTCACTGAGCAAACAAAAGTACTGCCATACCTTAAAAACATCCACTCATTCAGAGATGAACAGGCTAGTTTCTTAAGAGAAAGTTGAGCATGTGCCACAAAAATGTCATACCATAACCTCTACAATGGCTGCTGAGGAAGGCATCACTGCAGTTGATTCCTAAGGTTAAAATTAGTTCACCAAAGGATGAGGAAGACAGGCATTTCATGGATTGTTCTTTAGTGATCTAACTGTAATGACAGACAGGACCATTTAAAAACTATCTCAGAACCTGAGTCTAGTAGGACTCCTCAAAAAAAAGCTCAAGAAAACAGAAAGAGGATCATATTTTCTGTTGAATTCTACAGGAGTTAATAAAAAACCAGCTCCTGTTTCTACTCTTCTTTACCACTGCTGCAATTGAGCTGGTTCTTGGCTCCACTATGAATTTTAAAATAAAATAAAATAAAAAGCAAAGAACAATTCACATGGCCAAAAAAAAAATCCACTACTTTCCTCCCAGATCTGAAACATAGGCTTTAATTCAAAAGGTTCCAAATAATTTTTGAACCAGTTTTGTTTTCTACAAGCATACACTCAGGAAGATACAATGCTGTCTGAGAGATGACCCCAACTGCTCCTTTGAAACAGGCTTACCAACAATGAAAACAACAAAAGCACATTAACAAGCAGAAGCACGGTTCATTATTTGGAGGCATTACTCAGTGTCGATAAACTGATAAAAAAATGAGTACCTCAGGCAACCAAAGCACAGAGTATTATTAAGTGACAAATTAAACCTTTAAAACCTTGATTTTTAGGCCAAAACCTCTTTTGGGGTTGTAGAAACCAGCCAACCTGCCAGCAGCAAACTAAGATGTGCACAGTGACAAACTGCTACACTGGTTCACCAACATCCATCACATAAATTGATTAAATACAGTCTGTATCAGTCAGTTAATATAGGAGATATAAAGCCATTGTAATAGAATATAGTTTGCAGGATCAATACTTCCTGCGAACGAAATAAATGTTTTGACAACACCTTGACATATATTTCTCTCCAGCACCCCATCCATGTCCTCATACTCAGGTGGCAGTGCGAAATCATTAACCTTGCTTTTCAGTGACTCTGAAAACCATGCAAAACCCAGCTGTGACAGCCAAGCCTGTATGAAGCCACACAAATCCTATTCTGCACCCAGGGGGCTCTCGGAGAGTAAAAACACTGTTCCAAAACACCAGAGAGCCACAGATGCAGGATGCTGTCAGCCTGGTCCACACACGACAGCAGAGCTCTGCATCAGTGACACGTGTGCCCGTTCCCCTACCTTCTCAACACAAAGCATCTGAGGATGCAACCCCTGCAAGCTCCAGGTGAAACGCCATCTCAGTATCAGACTTTTCTCCCTCTAGAATTTCACAGCACAGACTTGACCTGAAGGAAGTGATAGGAAGGAGAGAACTTTATCTCAGTTTATCCATGGAGCAGCGAAGAGTAAAAAGCAATCCAAAGCCCTGCAGCCACAGAAGTGTGGGGAGGGGAAAGTAAATTATTTCCTTTCCACGTCATACCTTTCAAGAGAAGCTTGTGGTAGGGAAAAAACACGGCGGATATGGTGCTGCAAACATAAGCAATATAAAAAAATTCTAAAGGCTTATTACAAAAAAACCCCAACCAAACAACTCTCGTTTTCCTCATGCATGCTGTAGCTTTCTAGCCACGTACTGGAAAATTAGCTTCATGTCCAAAGAAGACCTAACCGTGGAGACCAAGCCCCTACATGAAAAGTGGAATTTAAGAACTTATGACTTGCTTGGATACAGCAGAAAAGTGAATGAGTAAAACAGGCCTGTTCTGCTCAGTCATTCTCACTTGTAATGGCTCTGTGCAGCTTGCCAACAGCTCTTCCTCAGCCTTCCAGAACAGCCTGATGAGCCTGTTCCAAGTGAAGTATAAAAAAGTTCATCACTAGTTAGTTTTACAGTAAGGCAACTTCTGCTCTCTCTTCTTCTCATAAGTTTTGTTGTTTTTTTTTTAAACAAGTACAACAAGCAGAGACAGTGACAGGACTGAAAACTGAACAGAGAGGGATTTTTGTGTTTCTACTACACAGGAAATCTCTGTTCAAATATATGCTACAATACAGCACTCTCAAAAATCACTTTCTGATTTTTTAGTCATTGCCAGTGTTGGTTGTTGTTTCCCACCCTCACGCAGGGATGGGGGAACAGATACCTTGAAGGTGATGCTCAGATCCCTCCCCTATACAGGACCTCTCCTGTGCCATTATTTGCAGAGCTCTGCTGTTGTTCAATCTGGTTCAAATGGCTCGAGAAACGTGGCTTCCACCCCTTCCCGACGGGGATTATTTCACGGTCTAACAGATCTTACTAGCTGGAAGTGTTTCTGGATTTCAGCCTACATTCCCAGTGCTGAGTTTTATCCCATTACTCCTAGTAATACTGCTTGGACCACCCAAAACAATTATTTTCCAAATTTGGATATTTATACTCCTTGTGTGCAGCACTGGTAGTTTTAAATCACCCTGTTCCCTCACCCTCTTTCTTTCTCATTCAGACAAACTGCACGTATTTAATTCCTAATCTTTCTTCTCTTCTCGAGTCCATTAATCACATTTGTTGCAACTGTCTGAATTCCCTGCAATTTGCCCACGTCTTTCTGGTAATGACAGACCCACACACTTATGAACTTTGTATCTCCTAAAGTTCTGTGTGATAAAAGACTAATTCACACACACACAGAAACACACCAGACGTTTTCCAAATTCATTCTTTTTATAGGAAGACCTTAGACTCTTTCAGGCAGGAAGCAAAATGCATTTGTCTTTTTAAGTCCTCTAACAGAGGTGAAAAAGTAACATACTGTACTTTTTTTCAGATAAGAAACTGCTTGACTCCCAACTGTTTTCAACGATAGCTCATTTTGCCTTGCAACAGCTGTGTTATTTATTGATGCCTTCCTCTTCCAGTTCTTTACGGAAGCTCCCATGGAAACTTCACGTTTTGGTTTTAAGAAATTATTTGATTCAACTTCCATGAGTGGTTAACAGCTCCCCTATGCCTGTCTCTCATCCTCTCCTTTAACTCCTTTTTGATATAAAAGCTGGACAGAGAGACAGGTCACTGACAGGACAACAGGGAAACCAAATCAGACATTCCTCTTCCTTAGCATTTTAGAACTCCAGGTTGCTGCTGGACGACAAAATAACATAGGGAAGCAAAAGTTGCCTTTGGACTGCTAGGCAAAACTTCTGTCACCTTGATATGGAAGAACATCATTGTTCCACCAGAGGCTCTGGGCTGATCTTGGGAAAGTATATAACTGATCTCTGTGCAGCTGCTACAGTCTCCCAAAACAGGCTTTTATATATCATGTATACTTTAACACTTTTAACCCTGAATACTTTAAAGGCTATTTAATGACTACCGACCACTGTGGAAGATTAACCTCCTAGCTATAGTTTGAAGACAGATATACAATTAAAACCCTGATATTGCAGACAGCTATGTATATGTGAAAAAAACAGGGGAAAAGAGCACATATCACATCCAAATGCACTTTAAACTGAAGTCCTTGCAGGTTGATACCACAGCAGGCAAGTTCTCTGCTCTAGAAGACAACTGTTACTATCCAGCATTAAAAGTATTTTTTTTCTTTTCAAATGACTAGAGCATTTTCATAGCAACAGAGTTGGAAAAACAAAGAAAAAAAAAGTATGCTCAAATAGCCACTGAAAACTATAGTATTTATTTCCCTTTTCTAGTTTATTTGAATGCTTATACTACCCAACGCACATTTTAATTCAGAAGTTTAAAAAGTCACCCAAAACTCTTTTTCACTCTCATTTCATACTAACAAAACATATTCATGCAAATCTCCTGAATATAAAGAGAAACTCTTAAAAGTCATTATGACATTATTTGTACCCTGAAGCGAGTCATAATTTGCATGCATCCTGCCAAGTACTTTCTGTCAGAGCTAAAGTAATTATTAGGAAGTATGAAAGCAGGTGTCACTTCTGGCAAGTTGTAAGATGGCTTTATATTCTCAGTTGCAATGGGATAAAACTGATCCTTAAAAAGAGCATAGTAGGCTATTACTTTGCATCCAGTATGTATGTGAAACGTAACGGTTCCTGCCTGTAGTTTTTTCCCTCTTTGGTATTCTAATTAAAGATTCAAACTCCTAAAAGCCAAAACTTAAAAAATATGAGCAAAATCAATCACATTTTGCATAGTTTCTCTTCGGTTTCATAACCAACTGTCAAGCCATCTGACCCTCATTTCCATGTGCTAGAAGGCAAGCAGCTGAACTCACCTCCACCACAGTGAGACACACACTCTGTCCCTACTCACTCCCAGGTACAAACCTCCAGCTTCTTGGATGAATCTCTGCTACAGAACTTCAGGACAGAGGTGGCAGTGGTTGTTACGATTACAGAGCCATCATTTTCCAACTTGGGTGCCTCAGTTTAAATGCTGAACTCCATCTTTAGGCATCAACAAGCAGCTATTGTTTCAAAGGTGCTGGGCACCCAGCATCCCCTACTTGTTTCTGTCAAACTTGCCAAAAAGAACATCTGCTTTTAATTAATTCACCAAGAGCTGCAGGTACACAGGACCTTTGAAAGCCATCCCACTTAGTTCAGTCCCTAAATATAAATCCAGGTGCCTACCTCTAGGCAGTAAACTTTAAAAATGCTGAAAAAGAAAAAATATCTTTATGAAATAAATATATATATATATATAAACACATGTAGACATACCCAAGGCCTTAAGATTCATGCTCCATACTTGACACATGACATGATGTAAAAAAAAGCAGATCTGATTCTGTAGGAAAGTAGCATTTCATGCTGTAACTGGAGTACGTACAACACTAATAATTAACATAATTATAATAAGGAAAGGCATTCAGGGAAACTTTCTTCAAAAGTTGCTTCTCTTCCTTGGATAAGCAACCAAGAAAACCAACCCCCCAAAGTGGCTGTATTTATGCTAACACTTTAGGGAAACTGCAGATTTACTAGTGTGTTTATTATGCAAGTTAATTTTATTTTTCTTTCATTCAGCCAGACACCCACATTCTTGACAGTGTAGAACTTGAAAAGATCTTTTTCTTTTATTTAAAAACTGCAAATGGAAGAAAAATACAGGCTACCACCTGCCTCTGCAAATCTTTTGCATGTGCATTTGTGCTTCTGAGCATGATGCAACTGACTGCCCTGTAAAGAATAGTATTCAAACCCAGCAGCAATATTCCACTCAACAATAGAGCACTGACTCAAAAGGTAACATGACGATGCACGTCTGCATGTGCATAAAATGCTGTCCTGAGTCACGGATCAGGGATGCTGTGCTGAAAGACCAAGAGGTGCAGCTTGCTCCACTGAGTAAGCTGTTATACCCTTGCTGTCATTTCAGAACTTCTCCCATCACAAGCCCTGTTGGCCCAGTGACCATGTGGGGCCACCACTTCCCTGCCACACCACATCTCCAGATCCGCTGCTGCCCCAGGCCTTGGCATGAGAGCTCTCCACAGCCAGGGCAGCACCAGAGAACTAGTACCATTGCTCTTCAGTGTGCAAATGTGATGCTGTGACTCTCTGCACAGCTCACTCACAGGTAAGAAAAGGACCACCACCACCTCCATGGTCACCCGAGCTCCAGCAGGCTGGCTGTGGTGGGGTAGGTTATACCCCATACCTGCTCCAGCTGCATGTTTGAAAGAGGGTTCTGATCTTTGCAGAGAGACAGTTCTTCCCACTGCCCAGCAGAACCAGGCACGTCTTGCTGCCACTCACATCAAGGCAGGGAAGAAACACTGGAGGGAACACAGGAGGGAAACCTGACCTGGTGAAGCAGCCAAAGCCATCCCTGATGCTCCAGCAGCACACCCAGCAGACACTCCTTCCACTCCTCACACTGCCTATCAGTGCCTCCGGTGGTGCACACAGAAATGGGAGTCAGGCACAAAACCCAATCTATCACACTCCCTATGCCTTCTGCAATAGGATCTCATGCACCCACCACGCCGTCCCACAGTGCAAGTGACCTGCCAGCAGCATAACGGGGCTATGGGGATGGTTCTAGGGGAAGAGAGGCTGGTACTACCTTGCTATACCAAGCAACTTCTTGACACAGTACATAGGTGAAGGTTGTATATAGGAGGATTTCTGCTCAGGCATGGAGGGCAGGATCCATCTCACCACCACCAGAGATGGTTCCTTCCCTTACTTCAGTTTGGACCCGCAGCTACAGCTCTTACTTTGCAGGAACCACATTACAGCCCAATCAGATACTCTGCAACCTTATCAAATAACCATTTTATGGGCACACACCCACGCATCAGGCAAAGCACCAGGCACTGCAGATTGCCCGTCTCACTTGGGAAGCAGTGTCTGGGATACTGGGCAGCTGATCTACCCTGGCTCATCTCCACCACTGAGAGTGAGGTCACTCCTCCTTACACACAGCTCTGTGGCCTCCAGCACAGCTCTGTCCAGAGAGACAGCTGAAGGGCCGGCAGTCCCCACCCAGTCGACTTTTCAGCAGAGACAGCCGTGCTCTGGCTTCTTGCAGGAAGGCTGGAAAGCAGCCACCTACTTCCACCCTGCTCCATCATGGCATCTCCAAGCTATAGGAGCTGGTTGGAAATTACAACATTTTGTTTTTCCTTTGACGTTCCCAAACTGAGCAAAAAAAAACCAACCCAACAGCAGAGTAGTAGGAAGAAGCAGAGAAGGACACTGCACATTTATTTGTCATAAATTATGCCTGGGAGAGCCTTAGGCACAAGAAGCCTTCACTCATCAGAGCAGGTTTCTGCTGTGTATCAGAGCACTGCACTACACTTCATTAGGAGCATTAACTGGACACCAGCAGGAGATGAGTCTCTGCTACTCAGCCTCTCCACCCCTACTCCGATTTCATCAAAACATTCATCCTTGCACTGCTTTTGTTATCTCTTGGAAGGGGAAATATTTTTTTAGCGCACAGGATAGTTTGATACTTTAGGACCTAACAGGAAAGCCTCTACCCAAAACAAACGTGCTTCTGCTAAGAAAGTCTTTGCTGCTGAATACTCAGATGAAGCACAGGAGACCAAACTTGTGCATACCGACTCAGACCTATGTCAGAGAGCAAACACATCTGCAGTGGGATGTGCTAATGCAAACTCTCATGATCTGGGTACCAGCAGTGCCCCAGGGAGCAGGGGTCTACAGGCTCAGAGAGGTGTTTCCTGGCACTGGCTCCTGAAGACTGGTAATCTGTCTGGGAGGCAGCAGGACTTCAAAGAAGTTTCATTATTCCTGAATGGTTTCCTTGATGAAAAGTCTGCATGCCATATGAGGAAACCAGAAAATGGTCCTACCAGTGTCCCACTAATGGGCTGTTACTGGGAGGCTGTGCAGCTCCTGTGGGGCCAAGCTGATGGCAAGAGCCCTGACACAAAGGGCGTGGCTGTGCCATTAAAAGCAAGGAGAAAGTACTTGGGAACAGCTGCTTTGATTTACTCCAGAGAAAGAGCTCTCCAAAGAGGATTAGGATGGAAACTCGGCAGCATTTTGTGAGGAAAAAGGCGTCAAGCCATTAGGAAGAAGTGTTGATACCTGTAACTGAAATAAACCCAGCTACAGGCTGCTGAGGCTGATTTGAAAGCCTTGACAACCAAAGCACTGACACCTAAGTGAGGTCTTCCGGGTGCTTCTGCAAGTGCTGCATCCCCTGCTTCTCATACCACAGGCCTGTGTCACACAGCCTGGCATCTGAAATGCATGTGTTTTGTGCTACGGTATCCTGTCATACAGGAACACTCTTTACAGGGAGACCAAGGAGCATCTCTTTGCCTTCCCTCTGATGCCAACTGGAAACCACAGAGTGCTGCCAGCAGAACATGGACATTGCCCTCACCGAGAGTATTCCTAATCACATTTTCCCCCTATTTTCCCCTCCACCGTACTAGACTCAAAACACTCCGAGTAGCCACTTTGAAGGGGCTGATCCACCCACTGCAATGTTTCTGGTAATGACTCACAAAATCCCACACGATTCTGATACCATTTTCTTGATAAGACCATCTGCCAAGATGAAACCATACATTTAGTGATTGAAAAAAAGAAAGGGAGGTGGGGGGGGAAGACAAAACCCTACCAGTTGTTATTAGTAGCAAATTGGTGAAACGTGAAACCGACAGTCGGCATGCAGTGCAAGAACTAAGCTGACTGCTGCACACAGACCCTCTGCAAACAGGGGTTTGAAAGACAGGCTCTGCAGCCTGCTGCCAAGAATTTGCCTTCTTGTATGTTGTGACTTACACAGATGTTCACATAATTTCTTGCATATGGCCAGCAAAAGCAGCATTCATTTTTAAGAATGACGTGATTGTGTGGTAAGGATAAGAAGTGAAAACTTTCAACATGTATCCAGTGATACAGCTAAATAAGAAGCCAAATTGTTCCCAAATGCACTCAAAGAGCTTCTCATGAAGTCAACAACAAAATTCAGATGAGATTTCATAGCTCTCTTTCTTCCTCTCATTTAAAAACCCAGATTAAATTACACTTGAGCATCCTAGAATGAGATTCAGGAACATGAAACGTATCAGAGAATCAGTGTTCACCCACCACCGCAAAACATAACTAAACTTGCACTGAAAAAAAGAGAAAAAAAAATAAAAGAAAAAAAAGGAAAAAAATCCCTGCCAGGCTGTTGGATTGGTTGTTTTTTTCCTTTTTGTTTTGTTTTGGCAGACTTCATCTGAAGGCAGCCCAACTCCCTTCTGCTTCTGTAAGGCAAATGAACAGAGAGCACTGAGTGTGCTGAGGTCACAGGAAGAGAGTACTTAAGCTTGTGCTTAAATTCGGGACAGCCTGGTATCAAGTGCTTTGTTCTAAACCTACCCAACTCCTGCTTAAGCTCTACCTTACCTACTGCCTTAAGAAGCTATGCTCCCGTTAGGCTGCTCTTGAGCAGCCCCTGTAGGACCCCAGCCAAGTATATGGGATAGAGGCTAACATTTAATTCACTTCAAGGGATGCAGGATCATAGCACATGAAATAGGAACACCAGGAAGTTCTTTCATCCTTGCAGGATGGAGCTGTGACACAAGACCAGTGAACTGGGAAGGGATGCTGAAGCACTTCACCTTCTGACAAGTAACACATATACAGAACTTTTTATTTGGTCCATTTTCACAGCAGAAAAGATAAATTTGGGTTCAAATAGCTGGGTGGAGAGAACATTAAGTGTGTGAAGGTCAACACCAATAAATTCTAATTAATGTGATTTATTTTAATTAGAATTTGTTTTTCAATTTAAAATACTTAATGAATTTCTGAAATGAAACAAAACTTGTATGTAAGGAGAAAAGTAGGTAAGGTCATTTCAGAGGTACTTTCCAGCAACACTTAAAAAGCATATGTATCTGTCCCAAATAAAACATATGGCCAAGGGCTCTGAGAATGCCTTTGCATGTTGTCCTCCCTGTAACAACGTTTTTATCATCAGCAGAAACCTCAAGTATGCTCCCACCTCCTTTCTCAGCTGGGCAAAACAACATGTCTTAAGAGCTGCCGTTTGGTTCAGTGAACAAAAAGGCTGTGAAACTGCACTGTCAGCTGCTTGTAACACGTTACTCTCTCCTGTATATTGCTCTAATGATCTGAGCACCCTGTGTGCAAGAACTCTACATCACCTCCTCATTCTGATGCTTTCTAAACCAGAGTAAAATCAAGAAAAGTCAGACAGCATAAGGGAGTCACTTCGGAAAGTTGAGCAGCACCGAAGAAAACTGCTAATCTTCTTTTGGCAAGGTGGAAGATTTGTGTAACACCTTTTTCCTCCTACTAAACATATTTACTCTTAAAAATTGATTTCCTCTGTCACTATCTATTGCTGCATGTTGCTCAGTGGTTATGAGAAACTGCATGGAAAATCATGTTACACTTGTTAAATTGACCCTACAGGGCCCTAAGACCAGTGCATATATCATCCCAAGAGGCAAGCCTGCCAAAGTCATGCTGTGCATATCATCACTAAGCCCAAGATAAAATGCAAATTTGGCTGTATCATAGCTGATTTGCATAGCTTTCCATTGGTTTCATACAACCTATTTTAGAAAATGCCAATTTACTTCCCTTTCCTACAGCTTATTGCCTGTGTGAGGTACTTGCAGCTTTTATGCAAGGCAGATTCGGTAGCTAAAACATTGAAAGACATAATTAAATGCTTTTTGGAAACAGAACACAGACTTCAATGCCATGACAGAAGACACAGGACTTTGTCTGGGACACAGATACTCGAATGATTCTCTGCAAAGGTGCAGACCTCTCTCTCTCTCACATGCTCAAACAGCTGCACAGCTTTTTCTGTTTTTTATCTGATCTGCAAAAGCAGAAATATTTGCTTGCAAACTATGAAAGGCCTGAATCCAGTTACTGAGTACACATTTCACTCACATTGATATCAGAATGGATGGCTGCCAGTTTAGTGTCTTGGCTGGTGTTCAAACATGCTGATTGCTGAGCCTCCCTGGATTCGGAGTTCATCATTTTATAAAAAGGAAAAAAAAAATCCCCAAACAAGAAACAAAAAACCCTTCGCAAACATTTTTGAGATGCTACTGAGCTCATTTTCCCCTCCTGCTTCTTTGTAAGCTCAGCCTCTGGAAGCAAACACGTACAGGTAGTGCTGTCTATCAAGACAAGCAGCTAGGGAGTTTGGACTTCATCTCCAAAGATGTGCTACAAGGAACATTACATCGTTTCTAGCCAAGCAAAATTCACACATGTACCAGGGGCCAGCCTTCATTCAAGACAGAAATAGAGGAAAAGATCTGTTTACAGTTCCATATCTTAACATGAGAAAAAAACAAACCTGAGGAAAAAAAAAAAAAAAAAAAGGAGAGAGAGAAAGAGAAGATCGTAATGTTCTAAGACTCATGTCACAGCCAGGTAGCAGGGAAAAGAAAGGCTGCTTACCTTACAGAAACCTTTTTGCTTCTTTTTTCCTCACTACTCACTACCAAAATCCATTAGGTTGAAAGGCAAGCTGAGAGCTCCTTGAAGCCCCCCTGCTCCCGAATTCCTCATCCCTGAGCACAGTACTTGATGGGGCTGGAGTGCTGTGCAAGCCCTGCTTTCTCTGGCACGGCAGCAGATGCTGTAGATCTGGCCACTTAGATGTTTCAATTGAACTTGACAGGTGTTTGTTAAGAGGCTCTACAATACGTTTGGGAAGGGCTGCCTGGAATTATAAAATGGTTTATTATGACAGTTTAATAAGCACAGTGCAGGCAGTTCTCTGCTTAACTTTTTAAGACTCTAAATGCAGGTGACCAAAATCAGAACTAAGCGGCAGTGCACATATAACCTGTAACTAACCCAATTAGTGGCAAATGCATTTGTATAAATATCTGTACAACTGGATCTGATCCTGATGGGTCAGTATGGGAACCTCTCTGTTCCCTGCAAGCTCAGTATTCCATGTATTGCCTCAATTCACAGAAATTGGGTATATATACTCAGTGATAATTGCTTGGGCTAATTATTAGAAAATTCAATCTATGCTAATTTGCCTAAGGGGAGGGGAGTATAAAATTAACTCAACACATTTATTTAACTTTTTACAGTTTTATTATTATTTAAACTTTATGACAGCATTGTGCCCAGAGGCCCCAGTCAGGATCAGGATCCCACTGTGCCTGGTATCCTACTGTGTGTGTGTGTGTGAATGTTCCCCCAGCAAAATACTGAGACAAAGGCCCCGTCCCTGCAAACCATTATGCAAGTGCTTGCACCAAAGACCGGGAAAAATTGCTGTGGAAATTAAAAGCACAGTAGTATTGCTGAAGTGAAGTAGGTGCATTAAGCCACTGCATCCTACCATGCACAAGCAGCCTACACCAAAAAAACCTCTTCTTTTGGAAGAAATTGACAGCTGGGTTACTTTTGTTTTTACCATTAAACATCACCTTCTAAGCTGACATTTCTTGCTTCTGTCTTATCAATGGGACCATCATCCAGTGAATGAAAAAAACCCAAACACGTGTGGGTGTAAGGCCCAGAAAAGAGAGGAGATTCATGCCAGTAACTGAACTGGAGAATAATCAGAATTTCACCTTTCATTTTAGACATTCACCATTTGGATGATCATAACCTCTCACTGTCCTTGAATAAGTTGGCCTTTTAATTTACATTCAGGTATGCTTAACCTCATTGGTCAGATAATATTATCAATACAACCATATTAATAATATGCTATCATTATTTTAACTGAAACAGATTCCAGTGTTTTATAACATTTAATCAAAGTAAGGGACAGATGAGCTTTTCTGAGTTAGGGCCTTAAAAATTAAACTCTTTAGAGTACTACTAGCTGTACTGATATGATGTACTCAAAAGAGAGAAGAAGGAATTGCTGAGAAAGAGAATGGTGCCTCCAGGAGTCACTAGGAGACTACCAGAATTAGGAGAATATTCATATTAAAAGACCATCTCTTCCTCTGGCTCTTTCATGATGTTTTATGAACAAGATACTCGTACTTGGATACTTGCTGGGGCTAAGGGGCACCACAGAAAAGCCAGCACAGGCTAATTTTCACAAAGCTTCAGAGACTCCTCAACTTAGAGGCAGGGGGGATGTCTGCAACATGCTCAACTCCCCAGTTTCACCCACACCACATAAAGAGCCAAGATTAGCAGAGAGGCAACATAAACGGAGCGAAAATTGAAGCATGGCAGAAATAACCCCGTGAGTGGGTCATCCTAACAACCTCATTTCAGCACAGCATTTCAGGAGGGATGAAGGGAGGCAAACTCCCCTTTAAGGCTGCTCCTCCATAGCTAACTTGCCTCTTTGTGAACCACAAAGACCTCGGAGCAGATTTAAACCCCAGACTCACAGACTGGTATGGCAGGTGGAGTAAGGGCTTTTACAGAACTGCAGGGTTTTATTTCAAATGAAAGTTTGGTGAATGTCTTCTACTATCCTCTGCTTCTCTTTCTGCTCTAGTTCACTGGAGCTGTTTCAAGATCCCATTAAATATACGTCAGGCCTTTTACATGCAGCTGCAACCTTGCAGCACAAAACAAATGGAGGCAGATGAAAGAAAAAGAAACCATCATTTAGCCACACACAAATTCTGCATATTTTGCATATCACTTCTAACACAGACTGGCAGCCCACACCAAAAATACACCTGTTTGGGAAGAAAGTGACATTTGAGTCACTTTTGTTTTTATCATTAGATACAAAAACATCAAACATCACCTCTTGCCTGAGGCCTCTTTTTCTTGCTTCTCTCTTATGAACACGGCACATGTTTCTGTGGTCCTTTAGAGTGCTGCCTGCTTGACTCAGCACTGTGACATCTTTTGGTGCATGCAGATCATCCTGTAGCTGATGGGAGTGTGTGAGACCCATGGACTGCTGACCTGCCATCCTGGCAGGATGTGGTCTTCAATACCAGAAAGGTACATAAGGAACAGGTCTACAAAATGCTGTCTCTGCTACCAGCAGAAAGCACTTGCTGCCACCCCATTCCCCTTTCATACTACCATTTTCTGCTGAAAAAGAGGTATCTGAACTCTGGCAGTTCTTGCCCAGTGGGCCATGCTTTGTCCTTGCTAGTCTCATGAGTGAGACACCTTTGGTTAGACTACACAGTGAGACAAACTTCTTGGAAAGGGGAAGTAAGTCCTTTTAACCTTGTACTCCTTTGAATGCTTGACTCACTTCTTTTTTAATCTCAAAATAACATCAACATCCATTCTCTGACATAAGGCCTTTACCAAGCTTTAAAAAAATAAAAATCAAACTAATCTGCTTACTTCAAAGCCATGTTCTCATCATTTTAGCTGGCACATCATGAACAAAACGGTCTAGAACTAACCTCAAACAGTCATCTGGAGAAAAACAACATATTTTCCCATGTCATCACCACTATAGCACATACTAACCACAACTATTCAGCCTGTCAATTTTCAGTTTATATTATGATAACTTTACCTAAAAGCATTTGGTGGTTCAAAAACAGCAAGTGCAATGCCAAGGAAACATTTGCTAAACTGATGAGCATGGCAGCGCTGGTGTGAAGAATATGCTTTTGTAGAATGGGAAGCAGAATAACAAGATATTTCACTGGGGACAATGGACTTGACAGAAATTCTCCAAAACACTGTTTCCAGTTGGGGTAATCCCACAGTCTAATTAGAGCAGGTTGTGAAGAACGAGGCTTAGTGTGGTCCTTGAGTTGTGAATCTCCCATAAAAAACCCCAAGAACTGTGATTAATGAGAAAAGGAACAGAGGAATCTTTTTCACTTGCACTGGCACCTCCACTTCCACGTATAGGGACAGTTTCCATGAGCACTTGTAAGAGGTAAAAAAGCAGAGATTCATGGGAACCTGGAAAGGCAATGCATTTTAAAATGCCTTTAGGAAATACACTTTTAGCCATGCTATGCCCTTTATTCACAAGGAACCAAGCATTATAATACAGCCTTCAGTTACTTTCCTCAGTTTAAGGAGGACAAAGGCAAAACCATCATTAATGAAGCACTGGGGTTCAAATTTGACAAACATCTGCCCATATAGAGGATTGAAAAATATTCTCATGACACAATACTGCCTGTGTCACCACTCTAGAAGCAAATGAGAAGTCACTGCATCTCTCCCCAGTGATCTGGGGTAAGGAGAGGATGGATGCTTAGACAGGGACAGAAAACCAACCAAAAAAATCTAAACCAACAGAAAAAAACCACAAAACATCGAGAAACCTACAAAAACACTCCACAAGCCATGCTATTAATCTCTTCTTTGTTCTGACTGGCCCAAAGTTGGGCCGCAGCAGCAGCACCAAGCAAGTTTCCATAATACATTTATCGATAGCTTTGCTTTCATGGGCTACAAGAGCAGTTTGAGTCACTATACTTGGACTGCACCTTCCCTGCCCCTTCTCTTCAGCAGCACTGTGACTTTCTAAGGAGCAGCTTACCAGGACAGCTTTACTACTGGGAATGAAGGGGAATGCATTCCTCCTTCTTGGTTTTGGTGGGAGACACACTGAAGGGGTGTCCACTCTCCCTGAGGACAACCAATTTCAATGCTGGCTGGACTATAAATGATAAAGGGCTGCTCTGAAGCCAGGCATTGCTCCCACTTCTTCTCTTTTCATGAATTAGGAAGGGCATGTTCCTATGTAACCTCTCTGGACAGATCTTCTGCATGGAAGAAAGAAGGAAATTGTAAGAAAGGGGAAAGGATGGGGGAAAATAGGTAGATGCCCTGAAACTGAGCTTGCATTTATTTCAGGAGTAGATATCCAACTGCAGTGCCCCACACCCAAGACTAAAAGTCTGAGACATGAGTTTGAGCTGATCTTCCATGATCTCACAGTGACTCCAAGACAGATGGCATCCAGTCCTCACAAAATACACAGCCACATTCCTCCATTGCTCTGACAGTGATTTATGTCAATGAATGTACTGCTGCTAATACGCACTGAGCTCCAACTCCAGATGCCAAAGCCATGCTCTGCACAAAGCCATGACTGTGTGGTGCCCAGACACAGCTTGCTATTTGCTGTATTTCCACCCCTCCCACCCTCCAATCTCATGGAAGTTTTAAGGAAGCCACTAGAAGAAAGCAGTGGCACTGCAAGTTGTCTCCAACTACTCAATAAGCTAACCTCAACTTTCATTTAAGTGTTACAACTCAGCGGTTCTACTACGGAAACCCAGAAAGCATCAGACTTTCTTAATTTAGCAAGAACAACTGCATGCTATGTCAACTACTGAAAAATCTCAGTGTACAGCAGAAAGTGTTTTGAGACAACAGACTGAAAAGCAAGGCTGCTGGATTTTTGTTTGATTTTACAGCATGTTTGACATTTTCAAGATGAGACTTGAGGAGATGTAGTATCAGATTTTAAATCTTCTCTGTTGAATTTTTCATTAATTTCAAACGGTGCAATATACTTGAGTTTGATTAAAAAAAATAATAATACAATGAACAGGTTTCACAGTCAAGTCTTTATCTTGTTTGGAGTATTTAAATGTGTAACTAACTTTAAATCAGTGAAGCAGACTGAAATCAAAGAGATAAGGGGGTGTTAAAAAGGTAGGTGTGCCCTGAAGTGTACTCCTGAACAGGAATTAGACTTAAGTATGTGATTAGGTGTCTTTAAAACAGATTTTCCTTTTATAATAAAAAGCAAATATGTATCCTAATACCACAATATATCTTGTGTATCAAAACGTAGCAAAAGGTACTTCTTGATGAAAAGACTGAGCGGAGAAGAACTGGATGCCTCTGGGTGTAAAATGTGGTTGTTTTATTAGAAGGAAGGTTAATACATAGAGACCAAGGATGAAGTTGAAACTCAAAAGGAATATGAGTCAGGGAAGTTGTTCCAGATGGCAGAGCCATGTGGGATGTGACTCCACCATCTACTACGGAAATAAAAAGGAAGAAATAAACACTTAATGTTGAGAGAGCATATAGGATTGACAGGAAAATAAGAAAGACCTGAGAGAAGCAGAAGGAAATTAATGGCAGAGTGATGAAATGAGGCCTTCATAAATTTTGAAGTGCAGCAACACCACTTCAGTCAGCCAAGAGAAAAAAGTCTCAGTCACTTTGATTCAGATAAACCTAAACATCTCAAAGTTTCAGTGCCTGTCCAGAGCACATTCCTTCCCCTTTGGGTGAGACATGGGGTTTGGCATATTACATGAACAGCTTCTCAGAGCCATCTCCTGTCATGTACTGAAGGGACAAATTGAAGTATCCCACTACTGCTGCTTCCACCCCGCTTCAACATCATAAATGAGCAGGAAAAATGTCAAAGGTGTTTTGGACACCTTAAGACTAATGGGAAATTTTTAAAAGGGAAAATTGGCTGAATGCGAGACTTAGCAACAACTGCTTATGCGAAGTGGAAGAAGCCACAAGGTCTGGATACTGGGAACTTAATAAGGCCAAGCATTTAAAAATGCATTGCGGGGAACTGTCCCATCTTGTCGGAAAAGCAGGCATGGCATGATCTACATAAATAGGTCTGCATCTCTTACTTCAATACAAACAGGGGGTACATGAAAATAAAACAACAACAACAATAATAATAATAATAAAATAAATAACAAGCTTGTTAACAAAGATCTGGAAATATTCTAGTTGAATTCCCTTTGATTCAGAGACGGGATTTTCAGCCAGAAGTCAGAGTTAGTCTTCCTGGATTAGTCTGTCCATCCACCGCGCAACAGCCCAGGCTACCATCCACAGAATTACTGCAAAGGTAGGATGGGTTGGGAGCCAACATGCACGTTCCATGAAACCTCCATTCTCCTCCCCGTACACATAAATAGGCACATTAATACTTCTTTTGTTTGCAGAGCCTTTTTATTACCATTTATGGATGCAAATGCCTAGCCAAAATGGGCTTTGACCAAGGCCTACAAACCTAATGCCATAATAGTAATAATAACCAGTTTGATATAAGAGATTCTTATTAAAAGGGCAGAGAAGTACACACCACACATACAAATAATCCCTGAAAAATAATTTCAGAGACACGTCCGATCTTGAATTTTTGTACTGAAGGCCTCATCTAAAGTCTATGAAGTCAATAAAAGGACTCTGAAACTTCAAAGTTGACTTTAGGCTACAGTATTTTTCCATGACTGATGCTTTCCAGTCATGTTCCTTCCTGGTCATGGCTTCTTCATTTCAAAGCAACTGAACATTAAACCTACTTAAACTAACATAGTTGAAAACAACTAATCTCAAGGTAGTTTAGGAGTCCCAGTCTTCACATAATTATCTCTGCAGAAGCCACAGAGCCTGTGGTCAGATGGCTACCTGTTTACCTGTCCTTTCTTTACAGGCAAAGGACGCTACCATAAATATTCATTTTTATAAAAGAAATTTCAATTTGCAAATCTCTTCTCTCTTATAAAGCATAAGCTTGACCTCCCAAGACATAAGATTAATCTGATTGCTTTCAATTATCTTGGATTTATCTGGGTGCAAAAATTAGACTTCTAACAGCTACAGCCAGGTAAATTACCACACCAGACACAAAGTAGTAGTGCTAATACTCAGGCTACCACTCTTGCATAGCTTTCACACTTATTCTTTCAGCATTAAGAATGTTTTCTTGGTTAGTCAACTATAAATCTATCATTGTATATACAATACTATTTAAAAACAGCACTCAAGTGTACAAGATAAACATGTGCTGCCACTGAGTTGCTACACACAATATAATAAATTTGCATCCCTGGGATTATTACTACTGTGTAGCTACTTTCAATGTACAGAGCAACACAAAACCAGAGCACTCTGCCAAGTAAGTGAGAGGCCCTGTGCAGAAAAAGGCCACTGCTCTGGAGGCACAAAAAGAGTTGTGAAAGGGAGAAAATCAGCAGTCACTGAAAATTTGGCCTGCCAAACATTAAATGTGTATAATGAGGACAAAGAGAATTTCTTCCTGAGAATGGGAAGGCCCTTCCACTTGGGATACATGGGGAGAAGCCCCACTGCTACAGGGAAAGAAGGCAGTTTTAAATTCACATTTACTGCAGAAGCAAAATATGAGCAGCATGGAAGGGAAGGAGCATAAGAGCTTTGCTGAAGGTGTCGGGAAAGATTTAGAGCTCCTTGTGTCAGCTCCGTGCAGAATAGGAGAGAAAACATCCCAGGAACATAAGGAAGGCATGTTCAGAGCAACCAGACACACCGCCATCATCAGGATTTTGCACAGCAAACTGAGTTGGAGCCTGTCTAGTAACATGCCCATTGTACCAAAGAACAGAGCAGGATTTTTGCTCTTCATCTCTGCTATCAAACTGCACTCACCTGTCTCTGAACTATGTCTGGCATCCTCCAACAGCCCTTGCCTTCACCCTGCTCTGCTGGCCTGGCACCTGGGACAGGGCTGCCCTGGATTGCTGGATGCAGCACTGGGGCTTGCTGCCAGTCACTGCCAAAGAGAATTAGCAGAGGGGCAAAGGGCAGACCTAGGCTGTCTCTTCACCCTCTGTGTCAGCACTAACTCATGCCTTCCCCTGCTGAGTTTAGCTGCAACAACAAAAAATTTGTAGGCATTTAATTGTCTTTGAGACTTCTGTTTCTGGTGGGATTTGGTGGGAATTAGCCATGACACTCAGTGTTATGGGAGGGGGAGAACAAGGACAGACAGACAGACATCATCATCACAACACACACCTCACTGCTTTGGAATCCAGGCTAAAAACACCCAGGCTGTGGAGCAGAAATACTCATGAAAACATTTCATAATGCTTTACCAGAGATATCAGTATCATTATCTCTATCTTATGGCTGCAGGACTGACTGGTCATGACACGTCTCAAGTCACCCATCAGACAGTTTTCCCTCCTGGCTTTGCCACTGTGTCTCCTGATTGTAAGTCAGTGCCCTATCAGTGAAGACATCCCAAGCCACAGGCTGCACGAGAAGAAAGGGCTTCAAAAGTTCGTATGTCAACATCCAAACACTAGCTAGCCTCTTTGCAGACAGGAAGGAAAGGGAAGAATTTTAAAGGTACAACAGAAACCAAGAAATGCCATTCTCCTTCCAAAAGGCAACACTACCTCTACCAACCAGGTTCAGTGCACGAGGCATTGCAGATGCATGCCGTGAAAAGGCAGTATAGGACAAGACTGACTGCAACCAGCATTCACCACAGAGGTCATTACTTCAATTAAGAAACAGGCCAGAACCAAGAGAAACCCAAAGAAGTCTGAGCAAGGGAGAAGGTGGGATATGAATTCGACATGTCTGATCAAGAATCTTCCCAAACTCCTGGGGGACCCACTCTAAGAAACCCGTAATGTTTCCGCTGTGCTTCAAATCCAACCATGCATACCACTGTTCAGCCAAACCTTAGCAAGTCTAAATTTTTACCACTTTCCTTGTTCCCTTTGTATGTGAAAGGATAAATAATTGGTTAGGAATAATTTAAATTATTCCTTATTTATTACAAATATGCAGTTTCCGTTGTAATATCCCTTAGGTTTCAAATTTTGCATATCAGAAGTACTTCTTGCCAAGGAAAGAATTTTCTTTTTAATGCAAGAAATGACATGAAAGAACAGCATGAATTGCCATTTTGCTTTTCTAATTGCACACCCTCCTCTGTATCTCCTTGTTTCTTACTGTTTTCAGGTAAAGATCAAGAATACAACTTCTTTTCTGCTTCACCATGAAACTGAAGGCAAATAACAAGCCCAGCAAGATTTGCCCTCTGTCATCAGTCTCCTACTTGCTGTCATCCTGTTTGACATCAGCAGGGTAGAAATGCTTTACACTGAATACCACAAACTCTCCCACACTGCTGCTATTACTAGTCCTAAGACTTATGGTCCACACAGATAATTACATTTGTAGTGACAAACACTGCCTGAGATCAAAGTTTTTGCACTGTTTGTTTTGAGCTGCTGCATAGCTACCACTGCAAATCATTGCTTATTAATATAATGTCAAAAAAAAGAACCACAGCATTTTACCCTCATTTTGTGAATCCCTCCATCAAGGTATCAATTTCCTCTTCCTGGTACGCTTTTGAACTACATTAAAACAAATCCTATGAAAGGATGCTATCAGGTACAAGAGACTTCCAAGAATAGAGAGGTTTGATACACAGGAATGGCTCCTGAAATGAGCACTCCTTTCACTCTGCTGCAAGCATGACCATACTGTCTGCTCTGATCAGGCAGACAGGCTGGATAAGAGCCACATGTAGCATCTTCAGGGGTCAAAATACTGTTTAGATAAGGCACTGGTCTGACTAACTAACAGCCATGAGAAAGCCTCCTACATCCTCCATTCCAGTAGGACAGTTTACAGACAAACAATCATCAATCTTGCAACTCCTCATCCTCCACACCATCTTCACTGAAACAAAAATGGAAAGACAAAAACAAAAACAAAAACCCTTTCCTAAATGAAATCACCTGGGTTTTCCAGCATGACACAGGCACTGAGACTGAACTCATGTGAATGCAATTTCAGTTTCACACGATGCCATTTCAGATACAAGAGTAACTTACCAGTTTAGCACAACCACAATCAGGTAGTTTGCTTTGCTCTTTCCAACATGTTTAAGTCCTGAAGGAACATTAAAAAGAAATGCCTTCATTGACCTTAAATGCATTATGCCATAAACTTTAAAATACCAACTGCGACTCAATTAAGGATCATCTATCTTGCTTCTTTTTGCTTCTATTTGCTTTCCTGTAGAAGCAATCACCACTGCTTCACATGCCACCTTTAGTACTGCTCTCATCAGACAACAGGCTTTGTGTCGGCATGGTGGTTTCCCTCTCTGACCACGGATAAACACTGTATCCCACTGCTTTGTGGTTCCAGTCCTGGCATACCAGACAGCCTTAAGCTTAAGCTCAGGCTCAGTTGTATTAGAAAAAACAGCCACCTCAGGCCTATGGGGACCACGGGGTGCAAATTGTTGGATTTCTTCCCTGCCACTAGCAGTCCAGTGCTCTTTCATTTGCCATTCTCCACCTTAGGTCTCAATGTTATAAGAACAAAGCTCTTCCAGCTCTTTCAAACCACTTTTATGCCCTTTATGGATGCAGATCTGGGAGCAAACAGAAACAGCCAATCCCAGTCTGACCAAGGAGCAAAGTGGAGTCTGCAACTCTGACTGAGCTGTCCTGTTAAGGTGTTTCTGGCAAGATCTTATTAGACAGCTAGAGTGAAACCAGTAAATAATAGTAATGATTTAAACCAGGTGAAATATCTGCATTACAGTGAAAAATTATCTACACATTGTTTTAACACACGCTCCATACAAAACAGATTTCCTTGAGAAAATGCAGAGTACAGCTAAGCCTGAAGCTAGCCTGTCTTACACATGTTCCAGGGGTGCAGAGCCAGGACACATACTTTCACAGGAACAAAACACATCTTTCTAGTACTAGACACACTGAGTCAGTGTTTACACACTGATCTGCTAATAAGCAGACCCAGGAATTCCAGAACACGAGATTTATATTTATTACTATTTTACATTACTACAGAATGTTCCAAGTTTGGGCACTTTAATTTACGAGGGCTGCTATTGCACATTCCCTTTTCAGTTTTTCACCCAACTATGTTACTGAAGCATCCTAGTAAGAATGTCTAAAATGTCTGCTATGCTTTAAAGCAGCAAACCTTTCTTTTTTAGCTCTGACCCAGCCATTTCAGTCAACAAAGCTCTTTCTACTCTTGCAAAACACTTTCTACTCACCTAATGGTTGCAATCATACTGGCTGTCTTGGAAACTGCTACTGAAATACTGAAATAATACAGCACAGCTATTTATTCACGGTAGTGGCTTCATGTGGTATTTCGAAGATCACCATTTAGCAGTTTGGAATGAAACATGGACATGCATCTTTTGACAAGAGATCTAACTACCTCACTTCAGGATTCATACACAGAACATTAATGCACCTTTAAAATGAAGAAAATAAAGAAGCTGCAACTAAAACAAACAGCTTGCCAAAACAAGCATAGGTTTTTGTACTCACTTTTGCATTCCCTGGCTTACTAAGATCAGTGTATATATAGATAGGCACCTGTGTATGTATACATATGCATTCATTCTCAACACGATTTCTCAGGAAGGTGCCAGTCATACGAAGAATAGTCAAGAGTCTAAAAACCCACTTCTACTATAATGAACAAAAATAGTTTTATTTTTCATCATTTTGGGACTGTAAAGTTTTTTTTGATTGTTTCTTCTAAAGCTTCTTTCCTGTAAGCCCAGCCAATAGCTTTGAAACAATACTTGATAGCAAACTTATCTATATTGAATAGCTACAGATTGAACTGTATGTTAAAAGCCCACATTATTAAAGTCATCTATCCTTGCACTCATTGCATTCTGCAAGAATCCTGCTTGGGAAGAAAGAAGGGACAGGAGAGGGGAGTGCAAAGTTAGTGAGGTTTCACGATCACAGTGAACCTACCAACCTGCACACGTAAATATGATGAAAAGCAGAACATCCACGCTCTCCATGGTTCTATTCCTCACTCCCATCATTTCTTGTTTTCTGCCTGAGTTCTTCTGCCCCCTTCCCTCCCCCCACCTCCGCTTAGAGTTCCAGACCAACACCTCCAGAAACAGCAAAGTCATAGAATCACAGAATCATAGAATTGGCTGGGTCGGAAGGGACCTCAGAGATCATCAAGTCCAACCCTTGATCCACTACAGCTGCAGTTACCAGACCATGGCACTGAGTGCCACATCCAGTCTCTTTTTAAATATCTCCAGGGATGGAGAATCCACTACTTCCCTGGGCAGCCCATTCCAATGCTTGATCACCCTCTCGGTAAAGAAATTCTTTCTAATATCCAACCTAAACCTCCCCCGGCACAACTTAAGACCGTGCCCTCTTGTCTTGCTGTCTTGTCATATCTGACAAAACAGGACAGAAGACACCTAGACATCACACTCCCAGCAAGCCACCCAAAGCTGAGTGACTCGTGATAGCACATAGAGTGAAACTCCAGGAAATACCTGTGCTGCACAGCCACACGGCACAGATTCATGGGCTTGTGCTGAGCGGGCCCAGACATTTACTGGGTACAATGGAGGGCAAGGCCATAGAGGCACACTTGTTTGACTCTCACCAGTGTCATGCAGCACTCTGCTCAGTTTAATTACCATAATCAGAGAAGATGTAAGGGGAGAAGCAGGGCTAATTAGCCTAAGCAAGGCACCATGTCAGCTTGGGACTCTCTGCACAGGGCTCAGATGCACAAATAGATGTACCCATTGTGACTGAGCCTTTCCTCCTGCATTCAGCATCTATTTCATTATGCCCAAGAACTACTTACTGCTGCAGAAACATGTCTTGTCATCTGAGAGCTGATTGGGGCAATTCCTCAGTTCTTAATATGTTTTTTTTTCGAAACAAAGAACTGCAGGGATATTACAGACTGATTCATGATGCTTTCTCCCGTTGCATTCATCTTGACAGGTACCTAACAGTCTTCCTTTGCAAAACCTTTTCTGAGAGAGGAGGTTCCTATTATGTTTTTCATGTTTTGGGTTTTTTCCTATTTTCATGTATGGCATCCTAGGTAGCTGAAGAGAAAGAGAGTAAAAACATGGTGCTAAAATAGTTCCACTACTTCACTGTACCTTCCCCATCTCAAAATACTCTCCAGATGGGAACAGTTTATTTGTAAGTAAGCAAGCAGGAGGATGACTGAAGAAAAGTGATAATTACATTAAAATAATAATAACAAGAAAACTCAGGGCTAATGAAGACTGCCTGCTTCATCTAATTTAAGAATAGACTTTGCTCCATAATGAAGCATATAAAGCTCTGCAGTTCACTCACCCTTTCTACGAATGCCATCCAGAGTAGTAGGGACTGCTCACTGAGCCAAATCACTTCAGCTGAACCGGTTTGACTGGTCAATGATAACAAGAAGGAAGTACTTCTATCTCCTTTATCATTCTGCAGGCTATCCCTCAGGTTGAATAAAGATAGTTATGCAAACATTTTAATGGATCTAGTAAAAGTACAAAAGAATCCTGGCATTTCTCACTGATCTAATGGACATGTCTTAACTCAGAAATGAGTTATGCAGACCCTCCTGCCTCATACAGCAGCAGTCCATGACACAGACTGAATGACAAAGAGACATTATTTTGATTATTTTCCTCATAAGGAGTTGATTCTTTAATGAAGTCTCACTTTACTGTGAACTTGAAAAGCATTAGCTACTCCAGTACTTTTCCTGTTGCTCCACCCTGAGTGTCAAACTCACCATCACTCCACCAGATGTTCATGTTACCTAGGGTTTCTTTTTGTGAACTATTTGTACTGGAATGCTAAATAAAGCTGTTGAGAAGAGAGGTTTTATCTGCCAGAGACAAACTCCTGGCAGCTGAAGGCTTAAAGCCCGATTTGCCCACTGCCTCCATTGTGGACACCTTACCAATGCAAGGGCTCTTCACAGCTTTGGTCCCAAAGGTCCCCCCATCAGGGAAGCCAAACCACATTTTGCCCAGCTTCTTTCAACTGCCACAGATTTTGTAATGCTTTAGCAGGATTCACTGTAGTTTAAACGCTGGAAGCAAGACAAAGGGAATTTATAAATCAGCACCCCAGTTCTGACTGAAGGTTGCCTAACCCAAAGGACACCCACAAGTAACCTTCTTCACCCCATCTTATGCAACCCTCACTCAACAGATTTCTTCCAATGCTAGTGCAATAACCTGGTAATAACTTGCACTGGTTCAATAAATGTGACTTGCCATAGTGCAGAGGGTTTTTCTATTATATCAAGAGCTACCAGGAAAACCCAGTAGGAATAAATAAGAGAACACAGCATCCCAGGTTTTTTAGCCTGTCTCTAGTTCTGACACCTCGACAGGGAAAGAAGCTAAAAGCATTTCTGGCGACTTGCTTCTTTATCTCCCTCCACTTGACCTTTGGGCCATCAGGTGCCTCTGAAACATTCATCAGTGTCTGCAGCTGAAAACACCAATGCTGATTAACAAGCAGAAACATAAAACTCGCTGAGAAGGAACACTGATCGCATCAATACTGCCAGGTTGTCTCAAGGTATCTAATATTCCTTCCCAACAAGAGCATCCAGGGTCAGCATGCCTGGCAGGCTGCAAACAAACCTGGAATAAATATGAATGTATGAGTTGTTTAGAACAGTGTTCTGCTACAAAGGGCTCATGATCCCTTTTAACTAACCTACCAGTAGCAGCAGTTTCCTTTTGAATGCACACTCCAAACAGAAAATGGAAACAATCCTCTCCTCTAGGAGAGCTTAATTTATATTCTCTTTCTGCTGCTACTGCCACCAATATTATCAGCTTTGAGAGAAGCACTGGCAGACTACTAGATATTGTTAGGGTCATCACAAGTGCAGTACCCAGCTCACCAGCCATACTCCCTAACACAGCAGAAGTGAAATAGAGGAAAGGCAGATCAGGAGAAGCAGCATTCTCACAGGCATGGGACACCTATGTGTCAGTCAGTTTCACCCCACACATAACTTGCAAGTACTAGAGCAGCTTTCATACTGTGCTATCAATCTGTGAAGGATGGGCTTGGTTCTTAAAGCTTCTTCTTGGTTTCACTGGGGGTCTCTTGGACCAGTGAGTGCTGCAAGCAAGGACCTGAAGTTTCTCAAGGCAACGCCACCAACTTAAAAATAAGAGCTACAGTAAGAACTATACTGATGAACTACTAGGGATGCTTTTCTCTAATGGACCATGCTGTAACCACCCTGGTATTGTAATCATTAACAAACACATTCACCTGCCTTACTTGCTTCATTTACTTCTCCAATACACTATACTAGTATTGCCTGGACTTCTCTAATAGCAAATCCTGAAACAAAGCTGACAGTGAAAAGCTGGGGCAGCAGTTAAAGTGGCTGCCAAAGAGAAATCTGTTTGCTCAGGCAAAAGCTGTTCTCAGTCCAAACATGGGAGTCATAATCTTACAGCCATTTGCTTGGAAGACAATGAAGGGAAGGCAGAACAGACTGGGAAACTACAGCTTTTTATGGTAAGAGAAGAGAACTATCTTTGTGCCCAGATTTCTTTGCTCTGCAGGCTAAGTTTTACAAAGCTGACAACTGGTAGCAACATGTAGTGGCCCCAGGCACCATGCCTGCCTATCAAAGACTTGGATTTTAGCCCTGGAGAAATTACAACTTTTCAGTTCTCTGGAAGCTATATCGGCCAAGAAGAAAGTGAGAGAGTAATGAATGACCTAACTAAAAATTATTTTAATGCACAGGTTGCATACTGCAAGACATAAACTTAGGGGTGCCTGGGGTGCAGGAAGTATTAGGGGAATAGAGGGAGGAGGAAAACATGTTGTATTTGACAGGAACAAGAATAGCTTCAGATTACAAAAGCAACCAACTGGGGCTGATACAACAGTAAAGTCATCTCCTGGAGTGGTAGGGAGACAAAGGAGGAGGAAGCTCAGCAGTCCAGTGAGTCGAGAACCCAGCTGGCAGAAAGGTGGAGAAGAGAGAGGTAAATCCAAGCAAGCTGCACAGTTGTGGATGAAAAGATGTTTGGCCCTGTGGCAGCCCCTGAATGTCAGTGGCTTACAGCCTCATCACTGCACATCTCTCTGCAGAACTCAAAGGCACCCTGGCCACCTCTCTGCAGGGTGGCAGAGGCAAACTACAGGGTGGCAGGGACAACCTACAGCCCAGCTCTCATGTGCTGTACCCAGGTGTCCATACACTGGTGCCCCTTCTGATGAAACAGCTTGGTTGCTGGGCTCTGCCAAGGCAGGTTTGCAGCACATGCTCTCAGAGGACAGTGGCTTCAAGGCTGGGAGAGGGGGCAGCTGATCTGATACACAGAAACACCTACCACTGCCTGCTTGGCTTCCACACAGACACAGTAGCTCTGCTGCGTCCCTGCAACACCCACTTGATCACCCACATCATTTAAAATAAACCGCCAAACCAAAGGGCTCAGAGTTAGGGTCACAGACTGTTTTTGAAGCCCTGCAAGAGACCCAAACTGTTTCAGTTTCCTCTCCCAAATGTCAGCCTTGAGCAATTCTTTTCTGGCTGGCAGAAGCTCATGATGTGAAATAAAACCCAGGAAATAAAGACTTTCTGAATAAACATTTATTTGGTGAGAAATACTTCTGATTTTTGGCAGAGAAATGTCAGAAACCTGAAGCCCTATGTATAGCATGCCTACAGAGCGCGAGTTCTATTTAAAGGGAAGCTGCAGCTGTCTGTAGCTCTTAATGAAGAATAATGCCTGGGAATAAATTACTGCCATTTCTGAGAGACATTTCTCAAATGACAGCAATTCTTCCCTTTTTCCCTCTCCCTATAAATACTGAGTGGCATGCACTGGGCAGTTGTTTGGAAGAACGGACACATGCAGCTCTCTTTTTTCAGCAGCCTGGTAATTTCCATAGAAAACCATGAAATGTTTTAGCATATGGATACCCAAAGCAATTCAAAAGCCAAGACGCTCAGAAACACTAAGGCTGCATATGTCAAAACTTCCCGTCTCTCTTCCAAGGTGTGCACAGCTCATTGCTGTTTGAACAGACACCGGGCATCGCTTCCAACAACACCACAAAGCTGGTGTGTCGAGGCTCAAGGTACAGAAGGCAGAAAGCTGCTGTAGAAGCCAGGATGACATGAAATTTTCATCACTTGCATATGCTTCCTCTCCAAGGGGCTGCTGCAATAACAGTGCAGACAGGCAGAGAAGGTGATGCTCTAGGGAGAGGGTGTGCTGGGGTCACCGCCAGCCTGGCCAGGAAGCAGCACTGATATCAGCCCCAGGAGCTGTTGCCTGCAGCCTGGCCACAGGTTCAGGTGCCAGGAAAAACAGCCGGTGACCAGAGGAGGAGAACAGATAAGGATCAGGGTGAGGACAGCAAAGAGGGCCAAGGACCAGAGAAGGAGGCAGCAGCTCAAAAATGGGATAGGACCAGAGCTAAGAGTTGTGCAGCTGCAGTCCTGAAGACCCAGGGTCATGCTCAGCCCTTACAGTGGCAGGTTTCAACCAAAGCCAGGCAACAGAAAGCCTGTCAGAGCAGGGATGTTTACTATCCTGCCATCTACAGTTTCCCCAAAATAACAGTTACAGATATGAGATCGACTGAAGACATCTCAGTTATTGGCGCATATTGAATTCAGACATTCATTTTCTACTTCCCACAAAATATGTCAGAGGTCTTCATATAAGCACAAAAAAAGAAAGAGAAAGGAAAAAAAAAAGTGAATAAATATCTGCTAGTGGGGAGCACGAGAAGTTTATTCATTGCCTCCCTCAGAATGTGTTTGTGCTTGTGCAGCTAGAACTCCAAAAAGGCTACAGCATATGTTTTCAGGATGGAAAAAAAAAATCTCAGGATACCTAAATCCTACCAGAAAATTAGAAAACCATATGCTGGAATTCAAAAGTACCCTCCTGCAAGAGCAAAGGAGCCTTGTGTTGCTTCATTTTTACCCCTCGCTAAGTGAAATAAACATTCCTCCTTAATGAATCCTCCTGCCATCCCTTTTCTCTCTGCAAAAGGGTAATATGGACTTGATTTGTACCAGCTCTGCTATTCCAGCAATGTGCTTCATCCAACTGAGAAGAGTAGAAGGAAGCAAGAAATCTGTACTGTTTAGTAAACAGGCAGTTTCTAGGTGGATACAAGACACTGGTCCCAATTTACTGCCCCCCTCCCTCCTCACACCCCCCTTCCTCTGAAATTTGCCTGGGTGGCAGGAGAGGGAGGCGGAAGGGAGGAGAACAGCTACTGCTCGCTGTAGGGAAAGGGCTGAGGGCTTCCTGCACATCTTAACATGACAACACCCTGCAAACACTCAGGGAAGACAGAGCAGTATTTTTCAGTAGAATCACTGCATGCCGGCATTTCCTTGCAGCAAGAACACCGCGTCCCTCCTCATCTCTGGTGCTCTTGTCTCCTCGAGAGGATAAAAGAAAAAAGGAGGGGAGAGAAGGGGAGAGGAGGAGCCTTGGCTGAGTACCTCCTTCTTGCAGCACTGTCCTCCAGTTGAAGCCAGTTGACAAAATATGGTCTCAAGGAATTTCTAAAGATCTCTCCATCACTTACAAATGACTCCCTGAAAGAAACCAGTCCTAGATGCCAGGGTGAGAGCCGTTTTCAAGAGCACTTTCTTTCCATCTTTACCTGGTGAGAAGAGTGCTGCTTTTTCGGCACAGACCTGGGCCTCAGAAGTGCAATTCAGGCTTTTGGCATGGCAAGAGCAGACCACTGTGCTGTGCTTTAAGTGAGCTCATTTTAAACTCATTTAGGACAGGGCAGAATTTAATCATCACAATGACAGCATCTTAGACTGATACTCCATCCCCTCCATCAGCTGATGATTGCCTCCCCTTTCGTGCAGTATATCTGCCTCATCTGGCAGGCCAAACACTGTAAGAGGACCTGAGGAACGCTCTCCTTGGCATGACGTGGTGCTGCTGTTGCAATCAGTAGAGGTGATTGCAACATCTTGAACAAACATCCCCTGCTATCCCAAGGGCTCTGCAGGCTAGGACAACTGTTGTTGTTGCTGTTCTATTATTATTATTATTATTATTATTATTATTATTATTATTATTACTATAGCTGCCCTCCTTGGGTCTAGGATGTCAGCATGAAAAGTATGCCCTCATGGCTTCAAAGAAGTCTTTCAAAGTATGGGAATAAGCTGGTATGACCACATCTCTTTGGATACACATACACTAAGAAGCTCCACATCTCAGACTCTCTATTAATCTTAAAAGAGTTACTAACTTGGCTGCTTAGTGGTACTAGTAACTAACAACTCTAAATGTTAGCTTTATTATCTATTTCTCTGTAGACCAAAGCACGCAGGGAAAAGGGAGAGATTATAAGGATTTTTCAGTGTCTTCTCTAACATTTCTTTTGCAAGTGGCTCTTGGGAAAGCAGCACCACTTAGACTCTGTCTCAACCTGCTTCCAAAAAACAAAGCCTGAATCCAAAGGGAAAAACAGAGTAAAGAAAGGTATCCAACCTTCAGACAGCTAGAAGGCATGCCTAACAGTCAGAAAACATATCTATATTTACTGAAGCTATGGAGTGCAAAAACTAATCTGCCCAAGCTGGAAGAATCTGCAGCAATTTTATCACTACTAACATCCTGAAGGACCACTGCATACTTTGTGCATAATAATTTAAATACTAACTTACCTAATTTTGAAATTTCCAAGGTTCCCTCTTAAGACAAAAATTAGGATTATTCTCAAACCTGGAAGGCAGAGAGTTCTAGTTTTCTTCTCTTTGTAAGACTATTTACTTTTGATCTGTACTTTCAACCATTTCAACCCAGAAAAGCCTTGGGCTTCACAAGAAAAAGAATAAACAAAAAAATATTTATGCCTTCTATTTAACTATCCCTCACGGTTGAGGGAATGGCTCCTTTTATTTAGTGCTGCAGCTGGATCAGCATCTTAGTTAATTCACTACGTTTCCCTCTGAAAGGTGTACTACTCCAGTTCCCATGAACACAAACCTCGGAAAGGAGCGTTTGTATTGAAAATTCTCAAACTAATACAACATACTGATCAAAGCAATAGGAGTTCGGCATACCAAGCACAAATAACTATATCTCTACTCCTCTAACTAGAAAGTGGCTAAATAATGTCAAGTACTGTGTAAGTGAATATAAAACTCCTAAATCTGACCTGTAGATTGCTGAACTGTTAGCCGTATTTTTTTTTTTCATTCTTGTTAGGCTACACAGTCACAAAGCCTATAAATGCAAGCTTATATATTTAACTGACAAAGCACCTTTCCTTAGATAACACTATTCTGCCCTTGAAGACATTAAAAGAAAGAAGGATTGAACCCTGGCATTGCAGCACAACCCAAATACATCAGCCTTCAGCTCCAGTACATCACAGGGACGAGAGCAAACACTCCAGTGCAGATATGGCCCCGAAAAAAAACAACTGCAAGTACACGTTATCACTGCTAGGAACTCACAACATTCACTATGTTCTTCTTCGGGGAATTCTGGATTATCCTTTAGCATGAAAACTTTTCAGAAGCTGCCTGGCTGCTCACAGGTCCTCACTGGTTTTCCTCTTTCAAACGAAGCAAGATAGAGCTGTAAAAGAAAAGCAAAACAAAATAAGAAAGGAAAGCAATGAATAAAAAGAGGAAAATCTACACAACTGTTTAGCAAATGAACAATTGATTCATACATCTCCTTGAAGCAAATGCATTTTAATGAGCTCCTAGCATGGCAATTCCAGTACAGAGTGAGTGTACACCAAACACTGATCTAAGATAGTAAGCGTCATTTGTTCTGTACTTCTTCTCAACAATTAAAACCCAGTTCAGAGTTGCTGAGGCAGATACATTATTAAAATAGTTCTTGGATACTTCTGTTGTGATAACAGGAGGAAGAAAAAAAAAACTAGCAGGAGTTGTTGTTTGAAAAGTTGTCTGCAAACAAAGCCCATGGTGTGCAGAGAGATCCACAGAAGAAGATTTTTGTTCTCAATGAACTCTTTTAAGGGGATGGAAATGCCTATCTATTTCTGTGGTTATCTGTAATAATGCAATGGAAGAGTATAGGAACCAGAAATACACACACATACTTGCCATTCCTCAGTTGGAAGTATCTTTCACATCTGAGATTTTTAGTATGTGTGGGCTTTTTCCTACTTATTTTTTGATAGAATTCTTTTATGGACCACTCTTAATTTTTATGACCCACTGTAAAAGATACCAGATTATCCTCAGCCTTTTTACTAAAGTCTAGGAAAACTGCTGTGCTACGTTTTTATGTGAACCTCACAAAGAAGTGTTTATTTTCAAAGGACCCAGTTAAACATTTTTTTTCCTTCAGTCAGGTTCCCATGGTGTACTTGTGCTTCCTAAATTCTTAGTTTCTCTCTGTGCTACAAACTTTTCCAATGTCCTTGATGTCCTTGCCCTTGTGTAAGCATTTCAAGTGTCATTTCACATGTAATTTCAGGATTCATGCACAAAAAATTACATTCTGTCATCCCTATAGTGGAATCCAGGTCCCCGAACCGACAACACGTGTCAGACAGAAGTCTACACCTGAGACAGTGCAAGCTCTCTTTATTTTCAGTGGAGAAAACTAAGCAAACTAGAAAATGCTTAATTTGACCTATCTCAAGCATCTGCTTTAGGACGGAATGAATCACTGTCCGGAAAGGTTCGCTTCTCTCCTTCTGTAGAGTGAGTCTAGACACTGAGCTCAGACTAGATGGCTAGAGATGAATGCAGATGAATCTCACCCCGTGTGAAGGTAGGGAACAAGTCACACAGATGGACAAGGGCACTTGATGGGTGAAGAACAGAGGGAAAGCAATGCAGGCAGAGGATACCACCCAAAAAAGGTTTACAGCCCTGAGGCAGTCTGTTTTAGTTGAACATACACAAAGCAACAACTACAAAACCCAATGCATATTTGCCCAGCTGATCCAGTGTAGAACTACAGAAATTATTAGCTGAGGCTAAGCCCTCACAGAGCAGCATCAGTGAATGTCTGCCAGCTCCTCCAGCGGACTGGGACTCTCCATGGCACAGTGGCAACAAAGATGATCAGCCTCAGTTAGACGCGTCTCAGTCCTCTCCCTGATGGACTGCAAGATGCCTGTTACAAAAGCCTTCCCAGATTAAGAAATGCTGAGCTGGAAGTACAGCTCCTGCACGACACAAACACTGCAACCTCAGATTGCATCCTTCACATACCCAGGGCCCATTTAAACCTCCAGGACTTTGGTCAACAGCTCCTCTTCTCTACTAAAATGGGACACTGCTGATCATCTGACAGAGAAACATATCCTCAACCACCATCTGACAAGCTTATTAATTTTAGAAAGCAAACCAAAAGGACAACCACCACAAAGCATATTTAAGTCAACCCTGAACATTTTGTTTAACCCTAAACCAATTAATTTTCAGGATGTTTACTTCTTTAAATTAGGTGGAATGCAAGATTTAAACAAAACCATCAAAATATTTTTGTTTCTAGATGTTAAAATGAAATATTTTGGCATTTTCAAGATTACCACTACTGAGTTTTTTTCCAATAATTTGGCAATCAAAAAAAAATCTCCTAAAATTTTTCAATTTTTAATCTTCATTACTTTCTCCAAAAATTCACCCAATACCTCTCTCTCGTAATTCAAAGCACTCACGATAGCTTGAAAATATACTCCAAAAGACTACAACAAAATACTTAATATTTCTGCCAAAATTAGATGGCTACCAGTTATTTTTAGTAAGAACAGAGAAATTTACTCCACGCATATCTTCTCTCTTGTAAATTTTGCAGCTCCTCCTTGCACAGACTCCTCTGAGCCTCCCTGTGCAGTCAGCTGCCTGTAACACGGGGCTGAAATCAGCCACACTCATTCCAAGTCTTTGCACTAACTTCAACAAGCAGTATCAGGTTTTTGAGTCTATTGAACAAGGTTCCAGTTGCCTATACCAGGGTTCCAATCACAGAAACAGGAGCAAGAGTTGTATGATGACACAAGGCAGCCTACCCATCAGGTAAAAAAAAGGGTGAGAGACTCTGTATTTATCACAGATTGCCTTTGCACCATGCACAGAGCCAGTTATTATTGGAGAGGTTGATATGCTGTAAATTCATAAACTAGTTTTAATCTGCTACAACCTGGTCTCTTGACCTTACCCGTAGGCTCTTCCTTCTGTGAGGGACGAGGCATGTCTGCCTGCAAATGTTCCCAGACATTTTCACCTTTAAGATTTAAAGACAGCATGGCACAAATTTTGGGATGCACAGGCAGTTACCCTACTTCTTGAAGCACGATCGTTGCCTGAAGAGCACAGTGCTCATTCTCTAATGGGAACAATCTTTTTTGCTATGCAGAGCTGATGGGCTGTGATGATGTGCTCTTCCTGGAACACATGAAAGAGTGGTAATTTGGAGCGACCATCAAGGAAGGGCAGCTTGCAGTACAACTAGCCTTTAACCAGGCTTTGCAACTGAACTTTCAACATGATCAATGAATCATTATCAGACACACAGTTACTGATCACATCTTGGCTGTGACTGGGAAGTGTTAGGCAAGGACGCTGTTTTTCATGGTCCCAAAGTATTCTGGCTATTCAAATATCACAACATAGCTCTACACTTGAGTGCTCAAAAGAACACTGAGTTAACAGATTAGAAGTGTAATTGAGAGACCTCAAATCAAAGAGCCTGGAAGTAATTCTTGGGAGTATTTAGATACTAAAATTGGACCCCAGGGGGATCAGCGAACAAGAACCACAGCACAAGTGAGCAACTGCAAACTGGCAAAATTGAAAACTAGAAGTCAGCTCTGTGCAACACTCTGTATTTCTTCCGAGAAAAGGTCATGCTCTTCATCTTGCTTTGGAGAGCAGGTAGTGAGAGATCATGGTTTTTCTAGTCCTTTCCTGCAGGTTTTTAATTGCCATTCCTTGTCCTCTTGCATAATGTAATTTGGTTTTCCTAATTCACAAATCAACGTAAGCTAATAAAACTGTTTAAGAGACAGCAGCGTTGTTCCCAAGATGTTTCGTTGTTTGCTATTATCCCACAACTAATCCTGCAACTCAAATAAAACCATAATTCATTTCCTCCTTTATTCTTCCTCTGCATGGAATAGTTCTAGACAGGCTCAATCCTGCCTCACAACAAATGGGAAAGGCGAGGTTGTATCTTCCTGGAGTGTGTGCTATTTCAATTATGAATTGTGTATTATCATCTATCATGTCAGGAAAAAATCTTCTAAATTATTTTCAATAGGTTCAGCTGATTTTACACATGTAGAAGAGATTCTTATAGAAATGGGAAAAAATCCCAACAAATAACAAACACCAAACCACAAACAAAAATTAGCTATCTTTCTTTTAGATTTCAAGTTAATAGAAGCTTCTCTACACCAGCCAGCCAAAGTTTACCCACCTGAAAATCTCCTGACTTTTTGTCTAGTGTACAAAGGCTGCTCCTGATGGAGCTGAGTCATCTTTACATGAATTGCTCTGATAGTGTATAAAAGATTTAAATCACAATTATGCCTACTTTAAGGCTTAGATGGAGTATCATCTTAGCATGAAAGAGGTTTGGTTTGCATCGAATGGGCAGACATCACTGTTTAAGATCCATTTGTTATCTGTAGCTTGATTCTCCACAGCTCTGTCCTGTAAACAAGCACTACTTTCCATGGCTTTGTGTATGGTCAATAGTGAAATGCCCAACTTCACAAGGTGTTACACCCACTTTGTGCAAGGTGAGTAACTGTATCAGGGTGTAAGGCAATAGCAAATCAAGCTGTCAGCACTTTTCATATCCTGCAGGTCCTAAACCAGAAGAACAGCAAGCAGATCATAAGGCTCAGGCATGGGAGCAATCCATCCTGCCCCACAATTTGTAGTAGGATGAGGAAGATACATGTTACCCTCCTGAGCTCTCTGAACACATCCACAGGCCACACCAGTTCTGTGTATCTTTCCTGTGTGACTGGCATTTTCAGCATGAGTTACTTATGGAAATTAAAATGGGAAAATGAAGTGCAGCAGGATGGGGACATCCATCTGCAAACAGCAGACAGTCAGGACCAGCACATGAGGCTGAAGAGGTAAGGCTGCAGCTCACACTCCACCTCAGGAGACACTACTGAAGATGACCTGTGATGTTAGCTGTGAGTGATCCAGAAATCAGTGTTGCAAGATTTAATCTAAAAATACATTATTCATTGTTATTTCATCCACAGCAGGTACTTTTCCCAATTCAAGTCCCTTTGTTTTAGCATCAACCTATGCGAGAAAACTGGGAATGGGATTTTTCAGCCCTGCTCACTAGACATCCGTCCTTCCAAACCTGTTACCTGGAAACCACGGAAGAAACTGTACTCTCAGAGGGGTCCTCACTGCTCTCATGACCCATTCCCTGACCCCAACACCTTTGTACAAGCAATCTGGAAATAGATGAAGGTTCATCAACACAGGGGCAGTTGTAAATACAAAAACATGCCAGGGTTACACAATGCCTAAGAACAATACAAACACATATTTAACCTGGACCTCTGAGACATCACCTTTACACAGCAATCATAACCATACTTGCTATTTGTACTTCAGGAACACTCATTTTTTTAAAACAAGATCTGAGGTTAAACTGTGCTTCGTTGCTAAGCTCTGCGAGATTTTCCCCACAAAGAGTGCAGCGTAAGGTATTAAAAGAGCAAGTAAAGAGGTGAGCAGTGGGTGCAAACACACAATGCCACCAGGTAAAAATAAAAGAGAAACATGTCAAGATTGTTTTGCCTAAGAAGCAACAGTACAGAACTGGAAAAAGTCCCCTACAAATACCTCCTATTAGACGTCAATGATGTACTTTTTTAAAAAAAAAATCCATCATCCTATTAACCTCTGCACCACCTATTTGCCACTTTCTCATATCTATCAAAGCAGGAATAGCAGAAGGGAGGAGGGGGGATTTCAACACTAATTTACATTTCTCTCAGTGTGCTAACTTTATCCATTCTCTCACAGAGGTTCTAAGTAAAAACCATCACATTGCTTGCTTGTTTTTAACACAGTCATTCCTACAGGTCTTCTGAGCAGAGGAGACTGGAAAAAGCATTCAAATGGTCCATAATAATTAAGGCTCAGTGCCAGTAATGTTCAACATACATAAGCAATAGAAATAGTTATTCTGGAGGCTTCTGTCTCATGACATAAAATATTTCTCTTTTTCTTTTGTGGAAGCTATTATGTAAAAAATGCAGCTCAGCCCTAAGTTGGGACAATGAACCTCCTCCATACTTGAAGAACTGCAGCACCTTTCTAACTTGTTATGGATAAGAACTGGCTCAAAGGCTAGGCCTTCACTAAACATACAGACATCTCATGAACAACAGCCACAGCTCTCCTGCAAACAGATGGTGTTGAAGGGGAATCCAAATAGTGAGAGACCCAAAGTGTAGCAGCACCAAAACCAATGTCTGAGGTGCTGTTGATCTGCAATATTTTAACAAGCCAAAGACAAAGCACCTGAAGAAGACAGCTCTGTAGCATGAAAAAATACCAGCAGAAAGGTTACCTTTGGCAGCAGCAGTAATCCCAGTGGATGCCTGCTATACGGACTCCCTGGTGATGGTAAGAATTGAGCTAGAGCCATAGCCCCTGCCTGACTGGGCTCAGCCACAGGTTTCTGCAGTTCTTCATCTGCCTACTTACACAAAGACTTCAGGGAACAGCTTCCCAGTAGCCTCTACCCATGCAGCAGGTTGAGTTGAGAAGGACAGGAGTAATATGAGCCGCCAGGCCAGGGACACACAGTTGGATAGAGGCACAAGCAATGCCACCACGTGAGCCTTGCTTCCCTAGGAAACCAGCCTAGAATCCACCCTTAACCTTCTCCCCTCTTCTAGCAAAGCCTCATCTTCTGTGCTGCTGATGTAACATGAAACACCATGCTGGAAAACAAAGGTACTATTGACTAACTTTTTTTTTGCAGGATTAAGATGACTATGCCAGCTTACAACAAAGATTTCAATGATTTCAACATTGAGCACTAAGTAACAGGAACACGGCTTGGCAATAAATCCAGAGATTACCTGTTGAAACATTAATGGCAAACACCTTTTGATGTGGGCTGCCTTATGTGGTGCAAATGCCAGCACTGTAATTATGCATTTCCTTTCTATGAATCTAGTATTTAAAAGTAAAGTATTGCTTAGGGGGAGGTGTGCACGTGTATCTCTGTGTGTGCATGTGCATGCATGTGTACATGTGTATGTGTTAAGAGGAAATACTCTACAGATGAGCCTGCCATTTACCAGCGTGGCTGTGAAGCCCAAAAAGGCCAAACAAAACTGATGCACGTAGTAAATCTGCAAGAGGGGACCTCAGAGGTTTCATTCATCATGCACCAAGTGGAGGGCTAAAACAATTGCCACACTTAAGACAAAATGCCAGCGTGAGTCATAGCAGCTGGAGTGCAAGCATGTTTGCTGTTGTGTGAGTCAGAATATCACATCCTGAATTCACAAACCTCTCCATAAACAATAATTTCCAAAATTGTTGTGTCTCTTTAATACAATGCAATTTTAAGTGTGCTGAATGCTGAATCTATAAAGGCTTTCCTGAACACAAAGAAAATGTTTTTCTCCTCTTTCCTTTTGCTTCTGATCACATGTAACTACCTATAGTAATAGGTTGTCTATGGTGACTGAAGTGGTAATGACATCAATTTGTACTTTGCAAAACGCAAACATGTTTCAAAATGGGTGAAAAATGACAGATATCACCCCTCCAAAAAAATAAAATAAAAGAAGAAAAAAAGGAAAGAACCAAACCCAAGCCATAGGACCTTTTGCTTACTCCATATGCTTTCTATGTCAGCACGTCTTTGATGCTCTAATTCTGACACACTTTAGCACATTCAGCATTAAGAGAAAAAAGGAACATCACGCTGGCACGGGACACTGATCAGCTGAGAAAAGGCGTGAGAAATGCCAGGGAAGTGGGGAGAGAGGCCGTGGCAGCATGCTGCAGGCAGGCAGGGAGGGAGCAGGACTGCCCCTGTGCTCCACACAGCAGAACCAGAATCCTTCCTCCAAGAAGTGCCTGGCCTGAGTACAGCTCACAGTGGTCATTCCTCCATAAGATTAAGAACATACCTAGTAACAAAAGTACTGCACCGGAATAACTAGCAATGATTATCCACCACTAACTCTAATTCAGGAAAGCATCTGAATCAGAATGCATGCAAATGCATTTTGAAATAGGGCTGAACTTAAGGGCACGACCAAATTTATTCATCAGTGGTAAAAATATGGGTGATGTTTCTGCCAGCAAGGAAAAAACCTCGCAATTTTGTGTAAGTTTGGGGGATGTTTCTAACTTGATTTTCATTTAGGAACATTCTCATCTTACACGAAAGGGAATTCATACACATACAAATCTCCTTATACCAAATCAAGACCGCCTTGCTTTCTCCCAACTGTTTTGTGGATTAACCACTTAGAAGTTCATTTCTGTTACCTTTCTCAGGCAAAATAAAGGCCTTTTGGAAAAATTTTATTGCTAAAACAACTAAATACTCCTGGGAACAACTTCGTTATGGAAATGAAGTGACAGCTTCTTTTATCTAGCCAAACAGCAAGTCTGCATTTATGAAAGGCATTCTGTGCACGAAGTACAGTGAGTGGGAGGACATGAAAATGCTATTTTTAATCCAGTTTTCAGCATTCCTCCCCTACAGATCTCCTGGAATAATAACAGCAACAACAATAATGATAATTAATAATGCAAAAAAAGGAGTAGCATCTGAAAGGTGAGTGGCACACAAGAAAGGAAATTGTAGTGTAAGACTTGTAAGACTTGGGGACAAGTAGAAGATTCTTTCAAATAAACCGTCATTGTGCCATGAATTTCACAGGATTCGAGATTTGTCCCCTAAATTTTAATTTTTCTTTTTTGGTTTTTTTTGTTTTTTTTTTTGAAGGCAACAAATCAGCATTATATGCTACATATGCTGCATCTCTACCCTTTGTTTTCTTGTAACAATTGGTATTGTCTAAAACACCACTAAAAAAGAACTGTGGAGTTGATGCTGTTACTATGCCTGGGTAAATGACCATAACAGCTTGTAAACCTGGGAGGAAAAAAAAACAAACCTTGAGAAAATTCAGGGTCACACTATGTTTTTACATGCGTTGTGAACAACGGTACAATGCAGACTTTGGCCCAAAGCTTGGAAAAAGACATCTGAATGATCCTTTTCAGCTTCATGGACCTTTGGACCTGTCCCTCAGGACACTGTCACAGAACAAAGAAAGGGAATTAACTCACACAGAAAAAGTGGGAGAAGTCCTTCCTCCCTAGCAGCAATACACTGGCTCCAGTGATCCTTGTGTGTAATTATCTGAGGGCAGAAGTTAGCCCTGATTATTGGAAGACTGTTATTCAGTTGTGCTATCATCTACCAGTGGTAATTAGGACAAGCCTTTGCATTTCACACCTAATAAAAATTAATGAGAATGAGCAGGCAGTAGAAGAAAACACATGTGAGGCACACGCACAATGTGAAACCTGCTGGTGCGATCGCACTTGGAGTAACCTCACCACTGGAAAGCCCCCCATTTCACACGAAATTAGAGCAAGCTGGAGCAATCACACATGCTGTCTCTCCCTCTCTTACACTCAGCAGCTCTTAACACAAAAAAAACCCATCTGAGTTTGGCACTGACTCATGTTTCAGACTCAGGAGTATTCCCCAATATGTGTGCCTGCGTGCAAGGTTACATGTATAACCCCTTTCTGATGCCACTGCCAGGGGGTACCAACCTTGTCCAAGTGATTTCCCTCCAGGTCTATAGACCACTCTGTTAACAATGCAAAACCCACATCAGCACCCTGAGCATGCTGCCCCCCCAGTGAAAAAGCAGTCACCTAACTACTTGGGTAAAATCTGTTTCTGAAACCTATCTATCATTTAAGGATCATTCAGGGTATGCTTGAAAGTACTTCCACTCTCTCACGCTCCTACAAGACGAATTTTCATGCTATTAACCTTCATTTCTCTTTTATACAGTAAAATGTGACAGAGTCCTGAGCTGATATTTTGATCACCTCCATCTGAGAAGCATTCGGTGGTAACAGGAAAAAAAAACCAAAAACAACACAGAACTGAAATGTTAGCCCCATTCTCTCTTTTTGCTCATTACTTGCTGCTGGTCACTTGCCTGGCCCACTTGTGAGGGAATGCTCATCTAGGCACATCCACAATGTTTTACCCTCAATAAAATTAAGCTGTAGTAATACTTGGCACCCCTTTCTGGTTTTACATACTATGAACACTGCATCAAAAACTTAACTGCACACTCTGTGACACCCCTGCAAGCTAACTTGAGTATTATTATTATTCATACCTTCTGCAAAGGGGAATTTCACTGGAAAAGGGATAATTGACCTGCCCAAAGCTATGCAACACAGGTGCTCCTGTTTCCTGGTTCTGTCCTTTTTCCAACAGATCAGTTTCAGCCTTTTCTGAAATTCAGAGAGTTGAGTCCTGCCTTCATTTCTGCCTCTTTCTGCTACTGAAGGAAAGGAAGGAGCAGGTCTCTGTAAGCAAGGGTAGTATGAGTGGTACGTGGGTCAAATGAGAGTGGTCTCTGCCTGCATCATCATGTGTTGGGAGGAGAACCAACTGGACCCATGGCATTGACATCTTCCACCTCCCTGTGGCAAGTGGGGATTAGCTGCGGAGAAGAATTTGGTCTGCAGGAACACTTTTTGTGAATAAGAGCCCTTTTCACAGAAGGTAACCAAGTTTTAGTCCCTGAAGACACCTTTTAGTACCACAGGGAGGACACTGGAGGACTCAGTAGCATATGTATTCTGGAAAAAAAAAAAAAAAAAAAAAAAAAAAGCAAAAAGCAAAAAAAAATATAAGACTGAAAAAACAGAAGTTCTATCCAAGACCAGTGCCCACAGTTTGCTCTTGCAGGCTGCAGCAACCCCTGCCAATGGTCATGTAGCAGAAAGGGCTATGCTGGGCTTGCCTGCAGCCAGCACTGCTGCTAGTCTAGTCAGATGGACATGAATTTTTGAATCACCTTCTCATGTCACACACTAGACATAATATAATCAGAGATGCTGTTACAGCACCAGCTGTTCATCCTGCACCTCTGCCAATAGCCACAGCGTAGGTGGGACCCAACCATGCTTACTATGTCAGAAATTAATTTTCCTACCTGTAAAAGATCAGCATTATTGTGTGCAGTGACACAATTAAAATAGAAATCTTACCAGCTAGCATTGTAGATGTAATTATCTCAGTTAAAGAAAAGTCTTTTGCTGGCAAAGGTCATCCCAACTCACAACCAAGTAAGCCCTACCCTTGATCAAAGCAGTTGGATTGGAAAAGTACTTGAGACTGGAAAAGCACTTGAATGTGTTGATCAGCTCCTGAGCTACGACAAGGCTCAAGTGGAGGAGTTTATCTCACCTAACCTCTCACTTCTATCCATGTTTGATTGGGTCAGGGCCAACTTAGTGTAACCAGATCCTCAGCCCTAGCTGCAGGTTTTGATTGCCCGGAAGCTCTAGCTCAAGCCAAAGCCTCTTTAGCTATCCCACCTAAGAGTGCTATCACCCCTGCAGATCAGCAGATGAGCTCCACACTTTAAGTGGATTAGATGTGCTGAGCAACTCTGCTACATCCAGTTCTCTTGTCTGCAGCTTTAATAAGCAATGGTCTTAACATTCAGCTGCTCTGGAAGATTTTGCTGCAGAAGACAGCCGGGCTAAGGACAAACCTGAGCTGTTCCCAGGCGCTGGGAGAAATACAGGCTTGCAGGTTGGGCATGATGGGCAACCCGAAGACCTCAGTGAGTCAAAGTGCCCATGAAGATCACCACCTTCCACACCCTCTCTGACACCAGGG
Source organism: Calypte anna (assembly GCF_003957555.1). NCBI lineage: Eukaryota > Metazoa > Chordata > Aves > Apodiformes > Trochilidae > Calypte > Calypte anna. The sequence continues at coordinate 63,005,393 of NC_044245.1, forward strand.
TTTGGGGCTCACTCTCCACTACAGCTTGTGACTGAATGAAAAGGGATGAAAAATATCAGCCTGACATGCCACACGGCACCTTGTCATGACTTCTTATGCAAAATCCTCAGCAGTGACACATCACAAAGCAGTGTTTAAACTATCACAGGATGTCTTCCTGATCCCACCTACCCTAGCCACCTATCTTAGCCTGGGAGGAACAGTCTCTGGAGTGTTTTGGCAGCTACAAAACTCTGTTCCCTCAAAGCTCTCTCAGAAGGCAATGAATCGCTGTTTCCCAGGTACACCATATCCTCTCAGCCACTCCTCCCAAAGGCAGCAGGCAGAAGTGCCATGTAACGTAATCAGTGTGAAGTTGTAACAGTGTGGGAGAATGTGGCAATTCATGGAAAATGAAATCAAGCAAAAGGCTTAGCAGCAAGGCTAAATGCAGAAGGGAGTGGTTTCCTAACAAAACAAGCCTTGTTAAAAAAAAAATAAATACCAAAAATCCCCTAGAAGTTGCTCTCCTCAAAAAAGCCGCATTCTCAGGAGACTGAAACCATATGGAAAAAAATACCTCTGTGAAACTTCTTGTTAAGATTATTCTTTACAGATTTAGTAGCCCTTTCTGCTTTGTCTCCTAGTGCTACTGAGTGTAACTATGTTAGGTCAACATGGAAAGCCACTCAAAGGGTTTTTTTATGAGCTTTTCTAGGCCAAGAGAGGAAGCAGTGCGATAGGAACGTTTTCAGAAGTGGGAGTTGTGCCTGCCTTGCTTCTAATTGTAGTGAAACTCTCAACCTCTGTGTTGTGTTTCAAGACTTTGCACTTCAGAATCATTTCCTCTGTGCTTTGAATTGCTACACTTTTCAGCTAACTACTTCTAAAAGTGCTGTTTAAAAAATGACACCCTCAACCACATTTAGTTTTTAGAATAAATCTAAATTTGCAAAATCTCATTGGGTCGCTGCAAAAGTGCAGATTTTTTTTTTAATTGTACTTGGCAGCAAATCTCTTGGAAATTATTTGTGCAGAAATTTAGTTTAAATTACTTCATATCAAGACATTTAAGAGAAAATGTGTTTTTCTTTGTTATAAGCTAAATATAATGATATTCACTTTATCCTAATTAAAAAATCCCACAAAAGTCAAACAGCAGACAACACTGAAAAGAATTAGCAATCTTACAGCTTAAAATCCTACCTACATGTAGACATGCATTAATCTTATTTCAGAATGAGCTCCAGGCACAAGTGGCTAAAAAATCTGAACTAGGCTGACTTGTTTTCTCTTTGTACATCATCAAAAGAGAAGGTGGGTCCACATATTAGGGTGAACACTAGAGACACACACTGCCCTTGGAAAGATGTTCTCCACCTCTCAGTATTAAGCTGGGGGAATCAGCCCACCAGTGCCAGAATGGTAAATTCATAGGCAAGCCAATGTACTAAATTTCTCTTTAGTGTCCAGACCAAATCAAGTACGATGGCAGACACCTGACAAACTGCAGGGAGTCCAACTCTTTCCAAGTGCCCCTGAACACATCTGAATTTCAGGGTCATTAGCTGTCATGAAACACAGAATTTTTACACAGCTTTGGCTTTGATGATTTTAAAATATGGAAGGTTATTTTGGGAGACTAAAGATGAGTTCAGTAAGGCTCAGGTATATTTACACTTTGTTGCTCTTTGTGGTAAAACTAATTCCAGGTAAATGTTTACTCCGGTCTATTTGAGGAGATGGAGAAGAGGCACATGAGCAGCTCAGAGCATACAGGCTCATAGTCAGCTCAGCCAGGAGCTGTCTTCTAAGTAGTGTGACAGTGCCCAGCACAAGGAAGCCCCAGGACTGTCTCCAGTTACTAAGCAATACTTTGACCAAACAGGAATTTATAGTCTACCTTGTGGAACTGAACAACTTTGAAGTATGATCTCAAGGTCTGCCAAATTTTGAGGCATTCTGGATGCCAGGTCTCAATTGAAGTTAATCTGTTTTTCATATCCTTCTCGTGGAGTCTCATCTCTCTGGTTTAAAGGACAGCTCAGTATTTAACCTTGGGAAACAAGCTCCTACCTTTGCTTAGCAGTGACTCTCCCTCAAAGCATTTGGAGATTGCAATAATCACCTTTCAAGTAAGTCTCACCCCGCTCTTCATTCACAACACAATGGACACTTTGCTGGGCAAGCTGAGGTGCTACAAACAAGCTCCCACATTGGCACTGGTTATTGCTAAGCTTGGGAACCAGGGCTGCGTGGCCTTCCCTCTACACTCATCACCATTTCTCCATGCATGGGTATGATTCCTCCCCATCTCTTCCTAGTCCAACAAAAACAAATAAACAAAAGCCTTAATCAAACAGGAGTGATGTTGGCAAATTGCCTTCTACTCCAAACTCCAGCACCAGCTTGGGCAAGAAGTGAAGAAACTCAGCCATGTCACATGGGAAACAGCTGAGCTGTAGCAAACAACAGCCAGAAACTGCCCAACCCAATTCCAGTTTCCAAGGAGAAAAACTGCCCTCCACTCCCCCTGCAGACTCCAGCAGAGCTGGATCACCATCTCCAATATCCCTTGTCTGCCATTTCAGCAGACATTACCATCTAATTGTTCCCACTGCCTAGCTTGGTGCATGTCAAGTACAAAGCTTTTGCTAATCTTGCATTTATTTAATATTTTTTTCCCCTCTAGTCTACATCATGTGAATCCCTCACAGTTCCCCAGCATCAAAGAGTTAATGGAAGAAAGGGCAACCCTTGCATGTGCTTCATGCAAGGGTAAGTAGACTGGCTGGCTACCAAAGCAGATTGTTAAAGACTGCACAAAGCTCCTGATATTTCTCCCTCAACTGCAATAAACGTAAGAATTGAATGTGGACATAAATGTAAACCTAGACCACTTTTGCTGATAAAGCAAAGTCTTTGTACTAGCACAACTGCTGTTAACTGTACACAAAATACTTAAATTTCATAAATTCTCCCATATTCAAAAGCTGACCTGCAGTCTGCCCGCGACAGCCAATGTGAACTGCACACTCAGCAGAATTGCACATTAAAGACAGAGGGGAAACAGATTATACTATAATACAAAATCAGACTGCTAGGAAAGTGGGTAATTTGTGCAACTGTCAAATGCTTAGAGTATTTTGGGCACACTTCACTACACCAGATTAAAACATACGTCTGCTGTGGTTCTCATCTGAAAAGCAGCACTCTGTAACAGGTTCGTGTTCTTTGCCTCTTTCATCATAGGCACAAGCAAAACCAGCACCTTCAGGACTCCCTCAGACTCCACTATTAAACTTTTATTTTGAATTAATTGAGGTTGCTCTGCTATTCGAAGATTTTTACATTCGCACAAGAGCACTGATAACTTGGAGGAGTGTGCGTGTGTGTATGGACATCATTTCTTTTAAAATTCTCTTGGGAAACTTCAGCTATAGATCTTGGCCATCAACATTCACACTTCTCAGAAGGTAACTGAATCCTGATATAGTATTCTCAATTTAACTTATTTCTTGGCAATATATTTCTCCTTAGGTGCATACATGTTATACATGGATTGTGTTTTAGCAGTGTTTAGCAGTGATTGTTAATGGCATATATTACTTTGGGCAACCCTATTTCCATGTTGGTTCATGCTCTGATACGCTGTAACCTCTTTGCAGGAAGACAACTCCAGGATGCACTTGTTCCAAACCCACTTTGTCCCCTGTTTTAGATTCCTTCCAATTTGAAGTCTACCATAACTGACCCATTAAGCATGAAATCCACCCTGGGATGTGACTAGCAACTCTGGAGTCTGTTTTACCATTATTATTTACATGGCTGTTATTAACAACAGCAAAATATTTCAATTTACACTGCTAGCAAATTCAATTTTCACATCCATCTCAACAAAATTATGCATACAAATGTACATTTGCTCTTACATGCTGGGTTTCAAGACACAAAAATTGGAAGTGTATTTCATAGTTGGCCCCACGGCATCTATACATAATAATGCAACTTTAAACTAAGCACAAATTTGTGGTAACCCAGTTTGCTTAGAGTTTCCTAGTACTTTCATGACTAGTTTAATTTGTAAAAATAAAGAAAAAAGCTTATGATAAAAAATCATACCTATATTTCAAAGACCAAACTGTTGTGAGGTGCACAGTAGATCATGCTCACAGTATTTAATGCATAAGTATCAATTAAGAATTTCTGGTGCTTCTACTTGGGGGTGCTTAAATTTGTGATTCATGTGAAGGGCCATCTCTAACAGCAAAAAAAATAAAAGACTTCCTGCAACAGAAATGTTAAGATTAAAAGCTGTGTCTTTGAGTTGAGAAATGAAGTGATTTTGCAGAGGAATTGCACACACCCCATCTACTGGCTTTTCAGGAGACTGAGAGTTTTAACAGCTGCAAGGCAAGTTTACCTTGCATTGACATTATTTACTGAGCAATTCCTGAGAGATCGGTGCTAGATGAAGGTACAGGAGACAACCACCTACCCTAGGTAGACACAAAGTGATCCAGAACTGACAAACCTGTTCTGAGCCTGCCATAGTAAAAACACAGGTCACAGCCTAAGAAAGTCACATAAACTATTAGAGCATCTTGCACCTTACAACACAAGCATAACAGAGGAATGGGAGGAGAAAATATTCCCACTGGCAAAGGTCTTGGTTGTGCTGCCTGCCTGCTGGGGGGCCTGCCCTGCTGCCCTTAGACATAGTGGTAATGTCCTGCACACCAGATAGAAGGGGACAGACACCCACCCAGAGCAGAGATTTGGTCAGTGTTGCTGTGGTGCCACTAATGCAGCACCCAGGGAACAGAACCACTGTAATTTTTAACTCCAGAAGGCTGCATCACACTTCATTAGAATTTATGACATACTCCAGTCACCAAGTCAAAAAGAGAACCCAAGTTTTGCTGTGGCAATCAGGATGCTTGATCGTGGCAAATCAAAGAATCTGTTCAGCTCTCCTGGAAGCTATCCAAAGCCAGTGCCATCTCCCACTCCTCTAGAAGTCTGCAATGCTTTGAATAGCAGATGTCAAAAGTACTGAGATTAAACCCAGTGCTAACAGCAGCTGGGAGCACTGATCGTTTTGCCACTGGAGTGCCAAATTGCAAGACTTTTTTTTCCCAATAAATTAGTAAAGTTAATATCCCCACACTGCAATGCCAAGAATATCAGCCAGTTTGCCTGTTCATTTCTAACTCCATAGTTGCAGGCAGGGGCTTGCAGAAGTCACCAGCAACAACTGTGATGTGGATCTGTAGTCTGAGGAGACTAAATATATCTATGTATCTGTCAATACAGTCTTTATATCAATATGAAACTTTCATACTCCAGTAGGCGGTTACTGACAGCTGTATTGAGATACACAGTGGTCCATGCTGTGGATGGGGGGAGCCTCAACCCTTTTCCACTTACGAAATACTCTAGATTTTAAATTAGTTTCTTTAGAAATCACCTCATATTCACACACCAGTGCTTTGTCACTCTGATGCATAATAGATACAATTTCTAGCAAAAAGCTGAAATCACAGAAATTTTATTTGCATATAGGGTCAGAGCAGTTTTGAAAACAGACTTCTCAGTTATCTGTGATGTTTGGAGGAACTCAGTGTTGCAGAAAGAAAATAATATTTTTCCTTCATTTGCTACTGTCCTCATCATGGACCAAAGTCTGCTCTTGCATCCACTGCAACTTCAGCCTGGGCTGAGAGTGATATAATCCATTAAATGTCTGATTTTAAAGTAAGAGATAAAATTTATTTTGCAAATGCTGTCTTTATGCAAAGCACTTGAAACAATCCTCTTTAGACGAGGCTACTGTTGCTGCTGACCCCCTGTTTCTCTTTTCTGTGCCAAAGCTGTGAAGGTATAGTAGGGTTTGAAGCTGTACACCAGCCAAGATGAGCACAGTGATGTGAAACTGGTATTTGTGTTTTGTCAGTGCTGGCAAAGGTGTGTCTGCACAAAGCTGTGATAACTGTCAGCACCTCAAAGCAATTGAGATCTTCGCTTGTCTGTGCGCCAGGCAATCTTAAGAGCTGCAGATCCCTCACCTCTAAGTGCTAATATCTCAATAACTTCAGCTATAAAAGCTTCCCAGATTAAAGGACCATATTAATCAACTTCTAGGAATATCCCACAGTTTGGATGACGCATTAATCCAGTGTTCAGTTTCTCCTGGACACAAAGGCATCCTAAAGGTCTTAAAGCTCAGCCCTTTTTCAGCTCCAACTGGAGCAGGACCAAGAGTGCTGTGCTGGCACCAGACCCACTGCAGTGCCAGAGCATTTCAGAAACTAATCCAATCGCTGGGGTGGAGTTTTTAGGAACCCTTTACAGAAGGCACCTCTGCCAACAAGGTTCAACAAGGTTTCTGCCGGTGACTTGAGAAGACATATTGAATGTCAACTGGTATGTTTATCTTCTTTAAATGCTGAACTTCCTTTCAAACAACATCTAATAGGGCAGATTACTGGTTTAATATTAATGGAAAATGATCAAAAGGCAGTAGATTATTTGGCTGGTTTACCTGAAAAACTTTTCCTGCTTTAGTTTCCATGCAAAAATATATCAGAAGAGTATTCCTATTGGTTTGGAGTCTATAAACCAGGTTTTTAAGGAGATGGGGAAAAACTAAATCTAAAACCAGCCTGTATTAAAAATGGCAGAACTCCCCGACCAATTTAAGGATGAGCTCCACATATTTTTCACAAGAGCAACTTTAAAAAATAAAACTTAGGAACCTATGCTATACAAGGACATTTGAAAATGCAGTTCCTTACTGGCAAAAGGCAGATTCTTACCAGTTGCCATCACAGTTCACTTTGCTAGGGACAAAAGTGGCTGGCAAGCTGGTGGAAAAAAGGAATAAGTAAATACTGGCATTTTAAGCACTTGTCTCTGAGCAAAGATAAACAGCAATGGTCAAATAACAAACAGCCAGTGCTCTCTCCATGTTTATTTGAAGGCATAGTAGCTGGGAACCACCTGGATCAAGGCTGTCAATTCATTTAAATGCATAAATGCTTTCATGATTTCAAGGCAGAACAAGTATCTTTTTGTCTGCACACTTTTTAGGAAACACGAGCAGTAACTACAGAGCAGAGCATAGATGCCTATTAACAAGCCCAACAACAATTACTGCTATGTCTAAGAACCAACAAAAAAAACCCCCATACCAGTGTATTCCAAAGGCATTCGCTCACAAAGCAAACTCACTCCACGCAAGCCCAAGCAAAGAAACCTGATAGTATCTCATGATTTATGTTTTCTCAGCGGGTTGTACTGGGTCCTCCAGATTCCAGGCTTGCCTTTGAAAGCAATTAAGTTTCTAGCAGTTCTGGGAGTGACAAAATCTCTCACTATGAAAACCTGCACACAGCACTCTGGCTGAGTCTGCAGCCTGACAGACTGAAACAGCAGCACTAAGAAAGGTGTGAATTTCCTCCTCCTAAGTCATCTGGGAGCATTAGTCGGGGAAGGGGCATCTCTAAACTTTGATGCTATTTCCAAATTATGTCTTTGTCCTGTACCCAAATTGTCAGCTGCTACTGAGACTTGGAGAACATTTGCAAAGCCCCCTCAGCATGGAAAGAAAAATACCTTTCCTCACCAGCCTGCACACAGGAAACTCTGCAAGTTCAGCTAGTGTGAACTATAATAATTACTCAGCAAGACAGAGTACCCCTACTTACATTACAGCACGTCCAGAAACCGCAGCAAATCCTGGGTCCTGCTGTGCTACACACTGCACAAACACACATTAAGAAATGGCGCCTGCTCCATAGAGTTTACAACTTGCAGAGAGGACTCTACACCTAAGGGAGAGCAAGGGCAAGAAGTGTATAGGAGTGAGCAACAGGCGTTTCACACAACTGGTGTGTTAATGCTGCTTCTGGATTTTAACTGTACCAGAATTCTGCCTGATCAAAAAATCCATCTGTGATATGCCCCTGGCTGAATAAACCAAACAGAATAGCAGCAAAGTCAGACAACTAAACACCCTGGCCCCAGCAATAAAAGCCTCAACGCTGTCCTAAACCAGACTGCCTGGACAAGGCACAGCATCTTTAGCTCCTCAAAAAAACTAAACAAAACACAGCAAAGCTATTTTCCTTCACTGCTTATTCTTGCTGTCCTACAGACAGCAACAAGCTTGTGAATCCAGAGCAAGAGTGGTGAGATGGGCTGGCAAACAAGGCAGGAAGGGCGTACGCTGCAGGAGCTGCCCAGACACTGGATTTTAGCCCCAAGTGAAGGCAGAAGGGTGACTCCTTCCAGGCAGGGTGGTGAACCTCCTCTTGCTTACTGCAAGGCACCTTAGTCTAAGAGTGCACACTAGGGTGGTTACTAAAGGGGTTGCTCTTACACAGGGAGGTCACATGTCATTTACTCCGTGGCAAGCACGCTTTTTAAAGCAAAGGCTTTTTTCGCATGCCAACTTACTTCTGTGGCTTAAGACCCTGCATACTTGGTTTTCAGAGCTCCTGAATCCTCATAACTCCAAATGAAATTAGCTGGAACGATACATGCTCAGCACCCTGGAAAATTACCAACAACTGGGTTCCAATCTTTTTATTTTTCACTTACCAGTGTAGCCATTTCCTCTGTTATACATTAAGACACCCAACCCCTTCCAACACTGTGCAAGGAAGAGACAGATAATTTCAAACAGCATAATTTTCAAAATTATTTAAACCTATTTATGAGAATTAACGGGGCTCTGTTTCCTCACTGACAACATTTGTGGTTTCATAGCTGCATTTTCTTGTCTCTCTCACTCACTTGTTGCTATGCAAGGACTTACAAATACAGGCAAATGAATTGACATATGAGGGAGACTTGCAAAAAAAATGACCAAATGTGACTTTTGATCAGATTTAGAAAATGGTAAGGTAGAAAAAAACATTTTCCCTCCTACATCCTTCAGTTAAATGTTGTAGTCCTTTTTAACAATCAGAAGCATGCACTTTCAGAGACAGAAAAGTCCTTAAAGGAGTGTACTGGCAGAAGTGTAAGATGCTTTAATGTCCCTTAAGACTTTTTTAAAGGGCTTTAAAATCTTTGGACAGAAAGCATTGAGCAACTACAAACTTGGTAACTAACAGTTCTTTACACATACAAACATATACAGCCACGTAAAATGTTAAGAACTAGGAAATATTAGAAATAAGGCAAATTGTGCAACATTTCATCATCTTTCTCATTTTTATGATCACACAGGTTTTGTTTCCCCACCACAAATTGTGGTATAGTAGTTTACTGAATAAGCAACACCTCTTTCTCACTATTAAAAATGGTTCTACAACTCATGCTTTAAAGACAGAACGAGTTTTTCCCTATAGGTTATTTCCTGGCTGTCACCATATTACCTAGCTGCCTGATATACTAAAATTAGCACATGTTAGCAACACCCCTATAAGAGGGTTTTTTCCCCATCCCACAGACAGAACTGAGATTCAAAGAGACTCAGGCTGTGGACAAAGGTCCCTTCCAAACCCAGCTATGCTGCTTGATGAGTTTTTCCTCCTACACACTTGCTTAGCACCAGCTGCCCCTCTTCCTGTGATGACTGTCTCCCTTCAGAAGTGCTAGCAGCCTGGTGTAAACGCATTTCGTAATCCATTATGGTGAAAATAAACTAGAGCAGATACAAACTGCTCTTTACACTCTCTTCTCTTAATCCCGTTTTGCCTTCTACCACCCGGGGAGCTCAGAAGAGGCCAAAGAGGATAATTTCCAAGGGAAGGGGTAGTGATTACATTGAAGCTTGTGCTGACACAAGTGGACTCAAAAGAAGACATCTGCACATAGCTACAGGTCAAAATCATTACCAGAACTAAAGCTTCTAAATGCAAACAGACCTTTTTGATTAGACACTGAGGTAACTGCAAGCAGGAGCAGAGAACTGGAGCACAAATGAATCAAAACGGATGGTTCAGACACATTATTTGCACTCGCAGACACATACCAGCAGCAGAGGGACAGCAAGACTAAGCAGTACAAACAAGTGGAAATACATGTGTTCACAGGAGGTACTGCTGCCAGCAAGATACTTGTTGCATCCTCATGTTGGAGGTTGCTTTTCTACCTCAGAGCTGCTCAAACAAACTGCATGGATGCTCCTCATTCACCTCAGTGAGAAGTAACTCAACTTTGAAGACACTTAGCAGAAGTTTAAGCTAAACTGTGTGGTTTCAGACCAGAGTTTTTGCACTGATGCAGAAGGGAGAGCACTTGCATACTTCAGTCTCCTGTTTCAGGAGGGCTACAAGGATGTATACAGAACTTGGGCTACCAAAACCAACCAAAAGGTGCAGTGGTATTCTATTCCTCACGAGACAGCGCAAGCAGCACACAAATGCAGCGTGAGGAATCATAAAGTCCATCCCAATGTACAGAACAAACATTTCCCTCTGCCCTTCTCTTCTGTGATTTCAGTCCTTCTCCTTCCCTCCTCAGATTCTTTTACCCCATTTTCCTCATTAATCTTCACCTTAATCCCAACCCCATCATATAGTCCATCCCTGACAGTCACACCAGCTCCAAAATGCTGTGGCCATACTTGGTGTTTACAGTCATAACCTCCCACATCTCCCTGGGGAACAGCTATTACATGTTCCCCAACACTTCTGAACACATCTTCCATAGCTTGTGTTCTCCCTCCATCCCATCCTTCTGCTCCATCCTGTCTGGGCTACCAGTAGCTTTGCTGAAAACATGAGAGGACAACTTTCTTCCTCTTGCTTCCTATGCCTAGGACCACAGCAATCCTCAGAAGACAGATGAAGCAATATTAAAACAAGGTCTTTAGATTTCAAGCACAGCATATTCAGTGCAGCACTACTTAACAAGCTCCCACTGTGTAGATACAAAATGAGAAATTTCTGAGTTCATACATTGACTGATCGTGTAAAATATTCCTGCAAATAGGAAGGCAGATTTGTAGCACCAGGGCAACTCTAGAGCCAAATTTAAGATATATGTCCCCAGATATGAAGGTGCTACACAGCTACTCAGTGGAAGAGCTGGCCTATTTTTAAAAAACGTACAAAAATGCAGGTTTTTTTATCTTGTTCTCAAGAAAACCTGAATCATTCATGTTAAAATGCAAAAAGGAAAAAAATGAACAGGAAACTGACACCAAGTTTGGTAAAATGTCAGTTTAAAAGGTTATTTTAAACTGGAAAAAACACTAAATGTTGTGTAATGCTGATTGTAGGCAATTCAACCAGCTTTTCTTATACTGCTTGCTATTTCCTACAGTTATTACTGAGAAAGTCCCTTAAACAAATCCATGACATAGAATAAAACTGAAATATTACAGGCTTCAGTGATGTCTGGACATACCGCAACAGGAGAAATACAGACTGTAATAACAAGGCACTAGATGGTGAATTTGGAAGACAACACATTGTTGTGTGCAGAGATTTTTTGATTCTGTCAGGAAATCCAAGTGTCAGAGTCACAGCCTATTTACAAAAATTAGGAGGAAGCACTGATTGGTTTCTATTGGGACAACATTGATATTCACCCTATAATCAAACAACTGTTCCTAGGACTGGAAGCAAGAGCAAACTCTGATCATTACAGCTCAGCAGACACAGAAAGGCAGCAAGAAAATTTACTTGATACATAACCTTCACCATTTAAGAGTCAGATGATTCAGCTGCAAGAAAACAAAATTACTTTAAAACTTTTAGTTCTTTCTTCATAAAACACATAGCTTTTCAACAGATGACTCTAATGTGAAAGTTTGTGGCCTTTGCTGGGCAGGCTGGATTCTGATCCACTATGCAAATGACTCAAGTGTTTTTCGTTTTTTAGGGTGGCAGTTGCACTCCTGAACCTTCTGCAGATGGGATCACCACTGCTGCTGAGCCTCACAAGAAAAGAGCAATGGCATGAAACTTTTTCCCCAAAGTTGATGCCACCCAGTTTTACATCATGACAGAGAGAAGAGTTGTAAGGTTGCTTTCTCCTCACGTAACTCTTCAGAAATAGAGGCAAAAGGTTTGACTTTCTAATTTTACTGAAAAAGAGGTAGGTAGGTAGATTATCCCATGAAACCTTGCAAATCTGTGCCTTGCAGATGATCTTTCCAAGACTGATGATAGGCCTTTCAGACTGTAAGAAAGATGTACAAACAGAGGAAGGAAGAAAAATGCAAAACAGGTCCCACTTACATGGGATCTTTCCCTTTGTTGGATGGGATCCTCCTATCATAACAAACTTAAGGGCCTTGGTGCTTACTACTTACTCTCCTCCCTACAACAAGAGGCAAAACACGTGTTGGCAGGAATGATTTAAAAAACAGAAAAGTCTTAAGGACAGCAGGCAAGCAGCCTCCAAATGCAAGAGTGGAGCAGAGCTACAGATGAGCTGGTATCTCATACGCTGGAGAAGCCTGAGAACTGAGAACAGGTCTTTGAAGGGTTTTAACACTTCGGAGACTTCCTGAAAGCCTCTTAAGAGAAGAGTCAAGAAATCTAAGCCCCACTGTATGTACAACACAAGCTTTGTCATGTTGAGGTGTCTTCAAACCACAAACCCCACTTATTTCTAGCAGTAAATATAAAAATACCTGATTTTTACTCCTGATAATAGACTACACCAACCCTGGGAGAGTATGAAGCACTACTGCCATATCTATTTAACCATTATAAGAGCTGCAGCATGAAGAAAGCCTTTATCTTTTAACACAACTAGACACAGTTGCTGCCTACTGCATTAAGTTGGACTCCTTGGCTCTCACTTACATGAACAAACAAGCTTTAAAAACATTAAAGTCTTGTCTTCTGCATTCAACCATTATATACATCTATTACATAGTCCAAGCTGAACTTCCTCCTCCAGTGGACAGGTAAATATACGTGGGGAAAAAACCAAATATATGCAGTACAGGTTATCAGGCTTTCCTGAAGAGCTAAGCAAGATCAAAGCAGAAGCAAGGAGAATGGAAACCTTCCTCCAACTGGAGATGAAATGAAACTGAGCCAAACCAAGAGTGCTGCAGCAGTCTCATAGTGGGGTCTCTGGTTGGAGAGCTCCATTCTTCTACATGGTGCATGTATCTTCAGTAGCTGCAACCTGGCGCGAGTGCCAGGCTGAGCAACGGGTTCATCCAAATGCTCTCAATACCAAGAACTGATGCAAGAAAAAGCAAACCAAGTTCAAACATACACTTACTTTCTGAAAAGGAGTAACTCTTCAGATCACAAGACAAGACACAGATGTGCATGGCCTGACTTTTATTTCATGGGCCATGCTGGAGTTAATTCTGATTCACATGAGTTTTGGACACCCTATTTAACAAGATCTACATCTGTCAGTGTAAGGTACTTAAGTCAATAGCTGAGGAAGCTAAGCAGTAACAACTCACCCTCCACACCATTAAAATCATCCTGATTTTCCTTCCAGCTTTCCAGGAAAACCAGCAATAAAGACCTCTCTCATGCTGACAATTTATCAGTCTCTAGACTATGCAGCAAGTCCCCATCATGTTCCCCTTTGGCTAGCAGAGCAGTGAATACTTGTGGAAAAATACTCCACTGACCAGTGAAGAAATTCAGGGCAAGAAAACAGTCCAGAATTACCTGGCCTATATCCAGCCCTCCTTACAGCTTTTTGAAGAACATTAGGAAAAGAGATACGTATTTTGATTTGAGAGATAAAGTGTCCTAAGGACAGCATGAAAGAAGCGTGGACTGTCAAAGGGTGTGAGTAAGATTTCCATCAACACAATTCACATCAGATAGTGCTTTGGTACAAACCCATGTGAGTTTCTCTAGATTGAGAAGCAAGACCAGCTTACATTAGAAGAGAATGGGCCTTCCTGTATCTTATGAAACACAACTATTTAATGTTTAGAGGGTTACTGACTTGCCACAACAGATATCCTAAAACATTAGTAAGGTTGGAATGGGAAATCTCAAGGGACAGCCTACCCAGCACACCTGAGACAGGCACAGGGATGGAGAGCAAAGGCCTCTGAAGAACTGGGAGGTGTTCTGGATTGAGTATGCATCTGGGAGGAGCATCACTGAGTCTGAGATCACACTGGATGGGCTCTTTCCCTCTCCTTCTCCTTTCTCTCTCCTTCTCCCTTCTCCTTGGAGAAGGCTTGAGCAAGAACAGAGTCACCATTCATGGAACACAAGGGAGAACTCCCTCGTCAGGAAAAACAGCCCAGGATTAGCCTCCACTTCCATACTGTAAAACAGCTTTGAAAAGCTGTAGAGAGAGGAAGGAGACGTGGGATGAATGGCTTCATTTGTTACCCATACTTTTGTTACAGGCTTGGGTTTTTTTAGACATCTTAGCAAGCAAAGAGAAAGACAGAGAAAAAATTAATAAAATGTGTCATCTGAAGGTTGGAGTCTCCTGACAACTGATACCTAAACTCAGAAGGCAAGGCAGTAGCTGATAGAGGAAGAAGAAGAAAATAAAAGGGAATTTGCAAAAGTGGAAGCTTCCTGGAAAAACACTGTCACTTCATACTGTTTTGAAACAACAAAGCAATACAGCCAAGTGCAGAAGCAAAATGCTTGGTGTGCACTCCAAGTCAGATGCTTGGACTTTAGGAACCGATACCCAGACTGAAGTCTGCTCCTCAGCCTTGGGGCAAATTTAACTCTTTGAAGCAGTAACTTAGAGGTAGAAACTGTTAAGTGACAGTGTCACGGACTCTAAAGGCCTAAACGCTTCTGAACAAGAATGTGATTTAGCTGAGGTAACCGAGATGTGACCATGCTGGAAAAACAGGAGCAGACAGAGTAACTGAGTAACGCTGGCATCAAATAAAAACCACCGGGGAAGGATCCAAGCAGAAGGATGACCACAAGGATACAATCGTTGCCTAGGATCTGGGAAACTGATGAAGTCAAAGCTTAACATCACTAAGGTCCCATGAGTCCTTTACCCTTCCCATATCTCATCTGCAAAACAGAGGTAAGAGCAATTGTCTAGCTCATACAAAACTGTAGCAAACTGTAAAGGAGTGCAGAGCACTCAAAAGATGGGCTCACAGCTCAGGGAAAAATGGCTCACCTTGCAACCGAAGCCTCTGCCTGCCAATGAAACTTAATTTTTGAAGTGGTTGTGCCCCACGACAGAAGCGTCCTTAACAATTACATATGCTCAATCCCTGGGGCAGAGTGTGTGTGAGAGATATTCTGTTTCCTTTGGCATTACAGGATTCAAGTAATTTCCTTGTTTTCATTATTTTCTCACCATTTCAATTATCCACATTTAGATTTATTGTTGAAGGGATCACATCCATCAAAGTTCTTCTTTCATATTTCTGAAACATGAAATTCTCACTTAGGCACAGCATGAAGGATTTCCAAGCACAAGGCCCTTTGCATATAAAAAAATCGGCAGACTTTAACATCTTAACTGCTTTTAACAGACTATAAGATCTTACACATTAGGAGTTCTCTAGGTAACATTATCCATAGGAAAATGCTGTAGGAAAAGAGAAGACCTAAAAAGGCTGTGAAACAGGGAAATGTAGTCATATGATGTAAGCATATGATTATAGAACTCGGAAAAACAAAATTCTTGCCTATAGTATTCATTAGTTACAAACTCAAGCTGTCTCAAATAAAGGTGGGAAACAAAGAATCTGACTGAGCTATGTCTCTGTGATTTCATAACATAAAATTAATGGTAGTACTTAATTAGTCAGATCACTCTTTTGTAGTCTTCCTTATTAAGTCACAAACTGATGCAAATTATTTTCTTCCACTACTTGCACTAAGGATCTGCTTGAAGAGAAGTCTTTGGCGAGTTCCTCAGCTTAATACTTATGTAGCAAATGCACTGGTTTACTAAGGAGAGAGGAACAAAAAAATCTAAAAAAATTCTGACATGAAATAACATATGTTAGGCCAGAAATACATAGTTAAAAAATACCAATGGTAGAACAAAAATATCTCTTCAATCATTTATCTTATCAAATTATCTGTTTTTTCTTTTCAGGATCCATGCTTCTCATAGCTGAATGTTTCTTCTGCTTGCACTTGGGTCTCCCAGAGCCTCCTTCCACTGAGACAAAAATATGTCTTTTTTTCATCTGTGTTATTAGCAATCAAACAAATTGGGTTTATTTCCTTTTTCCTCAATTAGTTTTCTCAAGTCTTGCCTGCTGTTTATCTCAAAGTAAAAGCTAGTCAGTGCTTATAACTTTCTTCTTTTATTAAGTATACAAATGAAAAGCAATGCTACCTCTTAAACAAATATTCAAGGCAAATGCAGAAAACCCATCAAAAGTTACCTGCCAAAACAAGAGTATGTTGCTGGTAAAAGTCAATTAATACTGTATCTTTTGCAACATGCTAGCATTTTGGTGCAGTTACTCCAATAATTAACAGATGACAGTTTAGTTTAAAAACGGGCAGTTTATAATGAGTGACTTATCTACACTGTTCAACCATCTGATCCGTCTCAAGGTCACTGCCTTCAGTAACTGGGTAACAATTACATCATCTACTATGGGATGACAATTACATCATTGATCAATACCTGAGATCTAAATGTTACCAACAAATTCATGTTAGGGATGAGTTACAACTGGGCAGATACCACAAAATGAAACTCCTGTTTGCTTCAACCCACATCCCCATTAAGATTACATTAAAAAAACTATTAACTCTATTATGAATATTTGTAGTACAGTGCAAACTGAGAGCTAAGTAAAGACGGGGTGGAGAAGGTGCCACAGCAGCATGGCCTCTGCAAAGGCAGAGAAGATGGTCTTTGCTTTGACAGGCTCACAGCAGCCTGAAATGACAAGAGTAACGAGGGTGGAGGAAAGAGGTGTAAGCAGATGGCAGCAGACCACATGTCATTTCTGTAAGCTTTTGGTGGCAGTGCAGTGTGAAGCACAGTCACATGTTCACGTTCAACAGCAGTAAGTGTTTTAAGCTATTTTAGTTTCCTCTGCCTTGAAACAGACCTGGAGCAATCAAGCAGCAAGCTATTGCATCTCAGTGGAAGATGTGCAACTTACTGGACAGCTCTTTAGTCTTCTGCTCCTCTGCAGCTCATTTGGGAGTTGAACATGAGAATGCGTTCAGTGAGGAAAAAAATCAGTAGAATGGAAGGAAAGTGAGGAAAGGTCCAAACGAAAGAGGACAGACGAGCTGGTTAAGAGGTGGGTTGAGCAGAAGATACACAGGGAAGAGGAGAAAGCTAAACTAAACAACAAATCAGCTTAGGGTATAGGAGGTCTATCTACAGGCTGAGCCCAGAGTCTGTCTCGTGGCTGCTTTTGCCACTGTGCTTTTTGTCTGGTTCAAATCTTCAGGAAGGAGGAAGTCCCTCACTCCCCCTATGGGAGCCTGTTAAAAGATATGGAGATTGCTTTGCCCACTTGCACTTATCCAGGACTCAGGCAGCCCCTGAGACTTCAGAAGCCCAAGCAGAGCCCCACTACAATGTTTCAGCAAAATCTCCTAGAGTAAGATCCTACAGAGTGCTGATAACTCACCCATGGGGGGATGTATCACACGCAGTAGTACCTAGAGGCACTGACATACTTGGCTTCTACACAGGCATACATTGAACTCCTGTCTCAAATACAAAGAGCAAATACATGGAACGGGAGTCCCAGGGAGACAGAATACTAAGCTGACATTTTCACTCCTGGATACACTAAATTAGGCACCAATCCATACTTCGGGACCTACATAGCTGGCCTCCTTCACAGTAGTGCTGCCTGTACCCGGAGGCCCATTAAAGTGAAACAGAGGGTTGCAGGCAACTTGCCTACTCTGGAAATCAGGCCAGGACTAACCAGATTTGATAGCTCTGACCTTAAGAGATACAGTTGTGAAATGCAGACAAGACTCGAGCACCAGCATGGGAATGATATGAGTTTTCTAAAGCATAAATTAAATGTTGAATCTTACAAACACTGCAGCTGCATGTCCTGAAATGCCTCTAAGGGCAAGAACTGATTTGGCCATTTAAAATGCTTAATTTTAAAACATTTGATTTTGCAGGGTGCAACTCCATTAACTCAAGGACAGGCAAGTCCTTCAGTTTTCTCATCTTAAGCAGAACTCTACTGTCAGACACACACACAGTGGATATTTACTGCGTATCACTCCATCTTCCTGTACACACACAGACATGGAGTGGTCACCTTTAACGTGAGGAGTCAGTAAAAGCGTGGCATCAGAGAAGAAAACCGCAATGAACTCATCTCAGAGGTTTTTTATTTCAGGTTAGGGCAAAGTAGTTAATAATAACTGTGTTTTCCTGGCAGGGCCCACTGCTGTATACCTCTCACCAAGAGGCAGGCAAACTCATTGCCTTCAGAGTAAATAGAGAGGCAAGGTCTGCCTCTGTGGGGCTCATTACAGGGTAGAGGCATTAGTTCCTTTTCCTTATAATAAATCCTTGGTGTACCCACAATAACAAAAAATTTCTTTCCAAGCTGTGTTTAAAGTACTTAGAGTTCAAGTGCTCAGTGTCTCCGATCACATTTGAGGCAGATTTAATAGAGCATTGCTGCTGGCCTCCAGAAGGTACTTTTTACTCTTGCAGACCAGAAAATATTACACACAGAGAGGCTAAGTCTGCCATCCCAGGTGCCAGTTTTATGCTGAAGTAACTCCACTGATTGATGAAATTAAGATGGAATGAGACTGAAATAATCTAATATTGAATCAGGCCATAAAAAATAAAATCTGCTATGTCAAAAATGTAGTTGACTCCAGAGATTTCCTTCCTCATTCCCTACGCAGAAAAGTTGCTCTTCAATTTTTTTCACATGAGGGATTTTGAAAAAGCAAGGCATGTAGGATTCTGGGATCTTTCTTTGGACTCTAATGGTATGCTGCCTGGGGAAGCTCATCACAAAGTTAAGCACAAATTCCCCACAGGTAACGAGAAATTAAAATATAACAGGAAAATAAGCTTTCCATACAGCTTATCACGTGGCTTAGTGAGTGGATAAATATGAAGTTGAATAAAAAGTCAAATGCTGCTTCAGTTTCATGACTGCTAGCTCTTTATCTCTGTCTCAGAACCCAATTGTGTTCTGTGGAGGAGGAAACATGTCAGTGCAGCAAATTTCACCTGCAATGAAAAGTAATTTATTGTGCCTAACTGTGAAAAGCAAATTGGTATCATCATCTAGGAGTTTGTATCTCACAAGGGTTGTTTCGGTAATTTGCCTTTCTTTTGGAAACAACTAAGATTAGAATAACTTCAAAAATTTGCAACTAAAATTAAATTAAACTGGATTTCATTAAAAATTGCCAGATGAGAAAAGTTGGAAGGAGATGTGCGTATGCCACAAAAAGAAGTACAATATGGTTATGAAAAATAAAGTGATTTCTTAATTGCTAGTGAGATATATTAATCTTAGATATAATGAAAATTCCAAGAAAAATAGCCTTGTCATCTCAAAATGTGTTTCTAGTAAGCCAATTTGTTAATTTAAAAAAAAGAAAAAAAAGAAAAAAAAAAACAAAAGAAAAAGAAAAAAGCAAGAGAACTGGACATTTTACTCTTTCTATAGAGACCTTCTAGACCCATCTTGACAGATTTCTGTCTGATCTGCCTTAGGTGCTCCTGCTATGGCAGGGGGGTTGGACTCAATGATCTCCAGAGGTTCCTTCCAACCTCTACCATTATATGGTACTATGATTATTTCCTCTGTATTAACCGAAAAAGACAATCTGCACATGCAAAGCTGAGGAGGAAGAGGAATAAACTAGAAATGTTAATAACCAAACTAAAAATTAAACCATTATCCTGAAGTATCTCACCACTGGACTGTTTTAAAACACACTAAATAACACCATTACTGTTCCCAGCACCAAGGATTAAGAGTATTTGCATTCTGCTGCTGGAGTATTAGCTAGCTAAGGTTAAGAAAACTCTAGAGGATGGGGTGGGACAAGGATTAGGACCGAAACTGCACACATCTCTGAATGTTTCCCTTGCTTTTCAACTCCCTTGACTATGTAAGAAGGACAGAAGACCAAATCTTTCCAACAACCGGTTTATGTCTCCTGTGGCAGATCTCTTCTCTCTGCAGTCACTCTGCTCCCAGAGAGGTAACATATAAAAGCCTGAACTCTTATTAAACCATCAACAAGAATAAACACCAGTCTTTCACACTGCTGAAGTATTATATATAACTAAGGAGCCTCTTGCTCCTCAATCCACTGCCAGTACCTTCTGATATACTTGCTTTCCACTCTCCTCTCTCACTTCTTTCTATCCAACATTTTCAGCTATCCCATATGCAATTTACTGATGCTCTAGGTCCCATCTCCTGTATCTTCACAACCCAAGTGTCAACTTGTAGCTCCTTCCCATCTCATTTGGCTTTTCCATTTCTCCTTCAGACACTGATTATCATCCTGCTATTCCTTCTCCCTGTCGATAATCTGTTTTTAATAACAGGCCCTGGTTTTTTACTAACACCAAGAACTCAAAAAAAGTAACAGCAATCTATGGAGCTGATAACAGATTAAAGAGTTGCCTTTGCCTTTCGTTCCTTTAGAAGTCCGGACATGAAAAGTATCATCAAAGGCACAGATCAAATTTATAAAAGCCAACTGCAATCAATTTTCAGGACAGATGGGCTGACACTTCTCCTCATCCAGATAAGCACTGGGCTCACAGCACCTCGTTATTACATGATTTCAGAAAGAAGGCACCTTCATCGGCATAAAATGAGGACATTTTCAGGCTGCATGCCTCAAAATGAAGCTTGGAAAATGCTACCCAGCGGACTCCTGCAAGAAGCCTTCCCATATATAAGGGGAGAGGATTGAACCCCCACAGCATAAGAAAGAGAGGAAAGGCACGGAACAATTAAGTATAATTCCCACAAATGAGACTACAAGCTGGCTGCAACAACACAGCTACAGAGAATATGGGGATCTTGGCTACATCAAGCTGCTAACACGAAAGCTTTTCTCTTTAGTTAGGAAGTATGACAAAGCTGTAGAGGGCATCTGTATTTCTGACTTAACCACAGACCTTGATTAAAGAAAAACAGTACATATCCCACCAAAGCCAGAGGAATTGCCTGCTGGGGATGCTTTTTTCTACTGAGTTTGAGGAGCTGAGCTCCTCTGGCTGCCACTTTTTAATGAAGGTTTCACACTAGTGCTTCTCAACAAATCACAAACTCCTCCCCTGGTTAACTTTCACCACCAAATACTGAACACACTGATGAAGATGATGAACAGTAAAGTTGTGTAATGGCTTCACCAACAGCTGATAAAGCAAGTGTGTTGCATTACTTCAATCACAGCAGCTCGGAGTGTAGAAATTATGTTCACCACCTCACCCTCAAAGTGACCACCTTCCACTTACCAACATGGTAATACTGATTTTTGAAGGGAAGGACCCTGGATAAAGCAGAACTGCCTGCTGGCAGCCACAAGCAAAAAAGAATTTGCCTTGCAAAATGACCAGGCCCTCAAAGTCCTAAGTGTGATGAGGAACAGGCAGTAACAATATGAATGTGTCCAAAGGCACAGAAAGATGTATCATGCAGGTTGCTTTAAGGGCGATGGAAAACTTTTATATGGTTAAATAACATAGTGAAAACCTTTGGTGTAATGGGATGGTGATGGGCTGCTTTTGAAAAGAGAGCAGGCAAAAGAGCACTCAACAGAGAAATTAAGGTGAACAAAGCAGAATCCTTTTTCAAAAAAATGGACTTTGATGCTCGGTATTGCTGGGGAAGAAGAGCTGAACCTGCACTGTACACACAAGATGCCCCATTTCAGGATCCAGTCTGCTTCTGTTCACAGCTCTTTCTTGCTGCCAACAGCAGACTGCAGCAGAACCACTACTACTTGTGCTTTCTAGCAAGGAAAGCAGGACCAGGCATATATTCAAATAGACAGCAATGCCACACATACTCTCAGTTTTACTCATGAACAGTAAAAACTGGTGGTAGTCAGTAAAGGCTTGTTAAGCATATTCAAATCAAGTCAAAGCATTTCTACATGCAATTAATCAGGATTTATTTGAAGGCACCCTGTTAGCACTCCCTTTTTCTGCTTCCTGAAACTCCAGTTAATGAGGTCCAAGACTCAATATGAAACTGTTTCATCTTGGGTTTTGAGAAAAAAAATAATCTGGAAAAAAAGGGTTATTGTTCAATCCAATAAAGTGCTCTGGCAAAAAAATAAAAATTCTTTTCATCTTTGAGGGGAACAAATGTCTTAAAAGATAGAGGTTGGACAAACTAGATTAAATAACTACAGCAATTTAAGAATGTGGAAGCATGATAGTTTTTTCTATAATAAGGTACTAAGTGGTATTTCTGACATTAATGCCATTAGTCCTTTACTTGCTGCTGTTCTTTGTTTAGTCTAAACCAACATGTATTATGGTCTCAGACTCTGAACCAAAGGAGTGACAAAATAAGCATGCCTTGTTTATGAAACATTAGCTTCATATATTTTTGAATCCCTACTATGTTTGTTTAAAAAACACTTCCAATGTCTCTTTTCCATTTAGAAAGGAGAAAATCCAGTTTTCCCCTAATATTTCAAGTCAAGTGTTTAGGTATGAGCAAATTCATGTTACTTCTTCAAAAAAATTGCCCACATTAGGAGGAGATGGAGTTAATGCTCTACATGGGTTTCACACATCATACTGTATCCACTGAAACCCCTTGCCTGCCACCCTTTAAGAACTTTATCCCATTACTAAGGGTAGACCCTATGCACCAAATGCAGGTGAACAGCTCACACCCAGTCCTTTGTACTCCAACTCACTCCAACTCACACAAGGAACTGAATGCACTGACCTTCAGCTCAGAGGTGTCCCCTAAAACAGAGTGGGGAGCTGGTTTTACAGATATATGCTTTCATTATGAGATTTCCATATACTCTGTTTTGACACAAAGTAAAAATTTGTAGATTTTTTACAATACTTGCCAAATTCCTCTTCCATATGTCAGTCAAACAAAAAGCTAGCTGTACCAAGTTCCCTTCAAAATATACTAAGTGCTTTGATATGATGTTGGTTGCCACTTCAAACCCCTAAATCTCTCCAAATACCACTCACAAAAGATGAAGGAGCTATGCTACAAATAGAGCAACTGCAGAGACTATGGCCCTGCCCACATTTGCTCTTGTGTATTTTTACACAAAGCTGAGCACTGTATGATGTGGGTGCCAGCTATAGCTTGTACCACACTGCCAACAAAACAGGATCCAAAAACAGATAACAAGGAAAATTCTAGGGCAGTTTCTATATACTATGAGGGATAGAATTTATTGGGTTTTTCAATAACCACCATTGCAACATTTCATAGGCATTAAAAATATGGATGCAAACAGCACTAAAACCGTCAGTCATAAATTATTTCAGACTCTTCATTTTCCACTCCAGATGGCAGATTTTTTTCAGTGAGGTTCTGCTTCAGCTCCGGCCCCCACTATAGACAGTATTATACAATAATACAATGATGTATTGATAAAAGCAAGTTGGACTTGACTATATGGAGAAGGTCATTTTACAGTCACGTACAAGTATTCTGCTCCAGCTCTGCTAGAATGCACAGTCACAGCACACACAACCTTAACACAGTAAATTCAGTGGCACAGAAAAGTTTTTTGGGTTCACGGGCACTTGGGAAAGGCAATTTTCCAGCAACATTTTGCAGCACCAAGTTTGACTGACTTCTTTTCTCCCTCCAGGCTCTCTGAACCTGGAGAAACACTGTCTGGTTGTTCTCCTTGTGCCAGAACAAACCATGTTCTCTGCCACTCAAACTTACCAGAGTAAGCTTTTAGACACTGACACAAGAAGACAGAAAACAGAACAATAAATACCACACAGTCTTGTGGAAGAAAACCATCTGAACTGTTTGCAATTTAAAGCTTTGACTTTCTGTTTCACTGTGGTGGGCTGACCCTGGCTGAACACCACATATGCACCAAAGCCACTCTTATCACTCTCACTCCTTAGATACACAAGGGAGAAAAAAAGTAACAGAAGGCTCGTGGGTCATGATAAGAACAGTCCTGGGCAAAACAGACTCAGTTTGGGGAAATTAGTTTAATGTAATATAAATCAAAGCAGAGTAGGATAAAGAGAAAATAAACCAAATCTTAAAACACCTTCCCCTAACCCTCCCTTCTTCCCAGGCTCAACTTCTCTCCCAATTTCTCTACCTCCTTCCCCCACGGTGGTAAAAGGAGTTGCTGAATGGGGACTGTGGTCACCTCATCACCCCTTGCCTCTGCTGCTCCTTCCTCTTCTGGGGGAGGACTCCTCACACTCCTCCCCTACACCAGCTTGGGGCCCCTCCCACAGGAGAGAGCCATACACAAGCATCTCCAACTTCAATCCTTGCTACAAGTCTGCAGCTCATTAACTGCTCCAGCCTGGGTCTGCTGCAGGGCCACAAGTCCTGCCAGCAAACCTGCTCCAGCATGAGCTCCTCTCTCCTCGAGTCCTTCCAGGAGTCCTGTCCCAGCACATGCGTACCACAGGGTCACAGCCTCCTTTGCACATCTACCTGCTCTGACATGGGGTCCTCCACGGGCTGCAGGTGGATATCTGCTCTAACACAGACCTCCATGGACTGCAGGGGGACAGCCTGCCTCACCATGGTCTTCACCATGGGCTGCAAGGGCATCTCTGCTCTGGTGCCTGGAGCACCTCCTGCCTCTCCTTCTTTACTGACCTTGGTGTCTGTTGGGTTGCTGCTCTCACACATTCTCATTCATCTCTCCTGCTACCTCTGCTGTAGCTCAAGGTTTTTTTGCCCTTCTTAAATATGTTACCCCAGAGGCTCTACCATTGTTGCTGATGGACTTAGCCTCGGCCAGCAGCAGGGCCATCTTGGAGTCAGCTGGTGTTGGCTCTGTCAGACACATGCAAGCTATCACCATGTACTTTCTAAGATAGTTGCTTTAATAGCATTACACTGGGAATTGGGAATTCAGTTACACCCCACAGACTGGATCTGGATTTCAACAATCCCTAAGCCACTGGCTGTTTCATCGCAGGTTTGAAAGATTTGGTGATTTTTCCTATTTTTTTTTCTTTTTAATAACTACCCAAGAAGTGTCACTTTACAAAATTTATGCCTGGCCCAGTGGCAAGTCTGGGGTTGGTTTGTAAGATTCCTGACCACCTCACTTCTTTAAAAAAAAACAACCAACCAAATAAACAAAAAACCCCAAACCACAGAGTGAAAACATTCATAGCAGGAACCAGAAATATCTTTCTTCTGTCAAGAGATCATGCTTACCATACTTTCACACTTTCACACTTTACCATGTATAAACTTCTCTGTTTTGCTTGGCTTGGGTTTTTTTAATAGTAAAGATATCAGACAAATGTCTTTGGTACTTTTTTCCTACCCTCAACTGGCTTGGGGTTTTTTCCCTACTTTTCACTGATTTTTTAAAGACTGTGGCTGATAAATACTATCAGTTTCAGTTTGTAGCTTAGTCCTAATCAGGTCATAACACAGTTCACTGCCTGGGGTTGTACTCAGCAAGCAACACTGGCCCAGCAGAGCCATCT
Source organism: Calypte anna (assembly GCF_003957555.1). Taxonomy (NCBI): domain Eukaryota; kingdom Metazoa; phylum Chordata; class Aves; order Apodiformes; family Trochilidae; genus Calypte; species Calypte anna. Next base: position 63,030,917 of record NC_044245.1, read on the forward strand.
TCTATCCCTCGGTTGCCATAGATACCCCTCAATGACCTCCTGACACGTTTACTTGGCTAGCAAACAGAAACTGTCATCACATCAAATGCTGGTTCTTCTTCTCGTTACTAATATCACTCTTTTTTTCCTAGTGGCACTGAAGAGGTTGTTGCATTCCTATTCACTCAGTAAAATCACCACACAGATTTGTGGCAAGGTCTGAACTGCTTCAGGCATTCCTCCTGCAAATCTGATTTAGCAGCTGAAACTGCTCACACTAACCCTGAAACACATGCAGAACCCTCATACAAGACATTGTGCCACTGGAAGGCTCTGAACTAGAAATTCAATTTTAAGATTAAACCCCAATCACATAGAGTCTTATTACGTTCAGGATTTTTTACGGAAGTGCCTCGAATTTCTGTTTTAAATTAGTCTACTCAGCAAACTGGCTTTCTTTTTATACAGCCTTCCTTTCCTCCTAAGGCATTTTAAGATCTTTATTTATTCAGCATTTAAGACCTTTATCTGGAGAATAAAAGAGGTCACTAACACTTTTACATGGGTTGCAGAGCTGAAGAACATCTGGATCCCAAAATGACAACAACAGAAGAGAAATTTTAGAAAAACCCACGATAGTTGTACCAAGAAATCAATAGTTTACTTTTCCTAAGAATATTCAAAGTGGAGCAAAGGAAAACTACACAATATCAGAGCCTTCCACAGGGCAAAGCAATTTAGTTTTCAATCATGAAAAAAAAAACCTATATTTAGAAAGGCATTAATAGGTTACTTTTCTTTGGGTAAATTCAGCAGAATTAAGAGAACCAGATGGCCCAAAATCTACGGAGTATTCAGATCTATTACACAGATGCAGAAACATTAGAGAGTAAGAAACCCTACACATCTTGAGAGTAGCCAGTGCAGACCATATTATAACAAATGAGATCATTATGCTCAGCCTTGAAGCAAATGGATCTTTTGACTTTCAACAATTCATGTGCACTGCAGAATACCAAGTTATTATCATTTTTTTCTATTAAAAAAATTCCTGTAGCACTATCCTTCTGATTTAGCATAAAGATTAGACAGTGAAAAACTTCTACTCCCAATAAATAATCATTTGGCAACTTCAGTGATCACAGGATTTGAAAACGCTGGCTTACTGTGAAAAATTAAAAGCACAGTTCTGAATCCCAGCCTGAAAAAAGCAGCACACCCACCAAAGTTTCACTGATGCATAAAGCAAAAAACCAACCCAGCAAGGGGGAAATAGCACTGCTTTTATACTCTCCAGCAAAGAAAGCTTTCAGGACAAGTTTTGTCATCAGCTCTACAGCATCCTCTCTACGTTTCACTCGTGCAAGTCAATGGCGTTGAAGAGTGCCTATCTATGACCATCACTGAGTAATAAACCCACCCCAGGTCTTTAAATTGCAGAAAATTGAGTAAGATGACATAATGCTGAGAGCCCTAGGGTGGGACATGCAAGATGCAGACTCAGCTTCCTATTGTTCCACCCTTCACCAGGTAACAAGACCACCTCTGGGCTTCATTGGGCCATCCAAGTAGAGGAAGCACGACAGCTTCCCCATTCGATGGGAATTCTGTGGGGATAGACACTGGAAAAGCCTGAGATGCTTAGGTATTTTCTGATGTGCCACTCCCTAGATGATTCCTGGGTTGCTGTACTCTGCTCTTGACTGAGCAGATAAATACAAATGGCGGGGATGGAAGAAGGAAGTGAGCAACTTTGAATTTTATATAATCAAATTCTGTCAATATTTCCACTTGTAAAAGATCTCAGTTTTAGACACACTCCAAAAATAATAGCAGCTTTGTTCTAGCTTTATGGCTGAACTTACAGTAACATTTTAAGTACCACCATGTTTCAGAAATCAAACAATTATTATTTTAAAAGTTTTGTGTAAATAGTTTTGAGGTGAATTCTGACATTCTGTTTCTTTGGCTGAAAACAAACACAACCAGTGCTAACAAGAAAAGCATTTGAATTGTGCAGGCATTATTTTCTTCTATAAACACTAATAAGAAAGCACCTAACCAATGCAGCCATGACCCAGTCTAGCTGATTAGAAGCTATTTCAAGCCCTGTCTCTATATATGGGGTTAAAAATCATTTAATGTTCTGTTTTATAACAGGAAACTGAAAAGCTCAATGACAACTGAAGAAACATACGACATGCAGGCTGTGTTTTTAAATGATGTTCAGGGAGTGGAAGATCATGAGCAGATTTTCTAATAGTACTTCCCTTTTATCCCCCCACAAATTTTAGTATGAGAATGTTCTACATCCCTCAAGGGATTTCCCTCCAGCTTACCCACAAACTGTCCAGCCCCCACAAAACTCAACGATTGCATATGTCAGCTCAACTAATTAATTCAAGTATACAAATAGCTACCAAATCATTGAAGGGTATGTACCTACACAGTGTTTTCCCACACATATTTTACTTGTGTATTTTATGCTTAGACAGCCCAATATACTAATCAGTGAGAAAAGGGTGAGAAGGCCAAATTAATTAAGATGATTTATATCTGGTTCAAGATCTTTCTATTTGTCTCAAGAGTGTAAAGGGGCTTTCATGTGTATGAAGATCAAGACTTGGGATGTGTATGTTTTGTAGTACTGGTGGGAAAGCACTATTCTGCTGGAGAATACTTTAGTGGTTACAGACCCAATAGGGGGAACATATCTGTATTTATAGGTATAGCCCCAAAGGCCATAAGGTTCCTCATTCACTAGAGATCTCATTCTAGGAGACAGTGACTATGCATTTAACCCCTTAAGCTCTGAGTAACTCTCCCTCGAACACTATTTGACTGTGTCTTAAACACAGGAACAGCTTGAGGATGACTTGAAACAATGGTCTTTCTGTCCTGTCCTTCTGCTTCTTTAGTTTTTATTCACAGTTCACATATTGTTGCTAAATTCACAGAATTGAGGTTTACGGCAAGAAAACTGTTATGAAACTGAATTGTGATTAACCAGTAATAACATCACAATTACAGTGAGGAAAAAAACCCCACTGCTTAAAACTCAGTATATTTATATCTACGCATAAGTGATTACAAGTGACTTCCCTGACACCAGATATGCCATGCACACTGCTGCAGCTTCAAACATGAACTCATCTCTGCTTTTAACCCTTCTGTTAACACAAGCAAGCTGTTACACCAACAAAACCAAAACCCAGAAATCAACCCCCTTGTGGTTTCCTTGAGTCAACTACAGCACCTTGCGCCACACAGAGGAAACCTCCGTGTCTGTGTACCTCTGAACTGCCTTCTTGGCTTCTGCAGCTAATTCAAACATTTTCCCCAACCCAATCAATCAAGATGACACGAATCAGGCATGCCAATGGCTCACATGGGGACAGTGCCATGAGCATCTTGTCTCCAGGCCTACACAAGCCACTTGAAGTTAGGTTAATTCAGTGGGGCCTTTGATACACGTGTGGAGAAACCTCTGTCTGAATTCCTGTCTCCGTGACGCAGTACATGAAGTGCTTCATCACACGCACTGTGTACACTTGATACCCAAGTTGGCTGGAACATAGCTGCCAGCACTACCCTTACCTCCACATTCCCATGGTCAGCAGCCTCTTGCAGCTGAAGCCATGTGCTCTTTCTCACCAACATGTGACACATCACCCAAAATATCAGCCTGTAAGGGCAATGATCAACATCAGCAAGACAGGGGGTGTGTCTGCTGGGTTGGTTTTTTTTTTTGGCAGTGAAAGCCAGAGTGTCAGCTTTGGTGCTTTCCTTCTAGGAGGAGGAGAATCCCCTGACTTACTATCCAACACCCTAAATCCACTTTAAGTAATGTACTACAAAATAATACTTAACCAGCAGGTCTAAGTAGTTGCCGCCTTCTTCCCCAGAAAATGTTCCATTTGTCAATAGAGAGATTTTCTGCTAGGAAATTAAGAGACTTACAGCTCCATTTCCTTCAAGTCACTGGAAATAATAAAGGGGTCCACTTAAAAAGGACTTTTCTTATTTAGGCACAAATTAAGGTAACACACATTTTCTGAGGTAGTACAGAAAGATGAGATGTGTCCTTTAACTACAATCAATGAAAACTAAACATACCCTTGCAGTTTGGCATGGAAAGGCCTCAACCACTGGGGAAAAATTCTTCAGTCAATGTCACTCAGTTCAGTGATCTGTGAATTAAGCTGAGAAGGTGTCCATGTTTTGAACTTTCTTGTAAAAAGAATAAAAAATTAGATAGAACAGACAGACAGCTATTAAAAGCTCCACAGATAACCCTCTGGCATTATTACCCACATAAAACAGAGATACTGAAGAAACTTCATAGACAATAGTAATGGAGCCCAGATGTCCTAATGAAGTTAAGATCCGAAGACTATGTCTGTAAAGTGGCACAGATGATTGTCCATTTATTTCATAAGAGAAGGCCACATCTGATAACCCACTTCATGAACCATTAACACGGTAGAATTAATTGATTGCAGCTTCTTGTCAGTATACCCATGGAATATGAATTAATAAATATCATCAACCACAGCAATACCAGCTTGCTAAATGGTGATACATGTTGTTCCAGCTAAAAACACTGTCCTCTCCTGATCAGTTCTTAAAACAATCCCCATAACAGCACAAAGCAGGCTGAGGCAGCTGAACCAACACAAGTTGCAATTTGTGGCACTGTATGCTTTTAGCACAGCATTTTGAACTTGGAACTGGAGGGAAACAATTATGAAGTGTGTTTCACCAAGCAGCTCACAAGAAAAAGTTTGCAGTCCCTGGCTTTTATAGATGTTTAAAACTGAAATGCTTCACTCCCACTATTGTTCCAGGTTCTGAATAGACACCCTCCACTTCACACACGCTGGCATGCACGCATGCACGTTCACATGCACTCAAGTGTCACACTGTGTACTTCACTTCTAATAGTAAACCCAGCAGGAAGGAATTTTATTTTTACACTTTCACACCACCCACTCCTAATTAATGTCAATCAGTGTCTTCCGCATAGTATACACTGCAAATATGCATGGCATTATCTGTGCTGGGGTGTGGTGGTGGCAAAAATTTCCACTGCTGCAAAAAACTGAGTGGGCACCATGCAGGATTCACACAGGGATGCATGATTCTCCTGAGGGGTCATTAAAATCCTCTGATTTTGGGGGGATGTTCCTCTTGGTTGGTTTGTGCTTTCTTCTCCCCACATATAAGAAAAGAAGTAAAATTCTCCAGCTCAGAATGCCCACTGCAGACTTCCCGAGGTGAAAGAGGGAGCAGGGACTTGTCAGTATCTCAAGAGCTGCCAGGAACAGTGGCAGCAGTGGGAGGGGTTAGCAAGGGAATTTTACTGGTGACTTCAGCAGAGCCTGCATTTCAGTCCACGATGTTTAGACAACAAGGGACCAGAGCCAGACAATTAAAAATACTGTCAGCTACTGGGTATGTGCCCATACTTGCAGTCCCCAGCTGTTCTGATAACCACCGCAGCAGAAGTGAGGATGGGAAAATCTCATCCCCCAAAACCAAAGCAGACAAACTTGGTTGTCCAGCACATACACCACTCATTTCTTTTTACAGACTGCTTTTCTCCCGGATGCAAAAGTAAATCCATCTCAGCTGATTTCCCTGCCTTAACTTTTGTACAAGAGGAAGACAGAAAGCTAAAAAAAGAAAATTAGACACTTCATGAAATCCGTGATTAAGACACAGAAACTAACAAAACAGATGGGCTGAAACATTCAGGGTGCTTCAGTGCATCAGCCCATGTTTTTCAAAGATCTACAGTAACCTATTGTCTTCCCCATTTAGAGTTTTTTTAATCCCTTTTTTTAATTGCACTAATTTAACATCACTTCTAAAGTCGGAGTCCCATTGCTGGGTAGTCCAAAATAAACCCAAGTATTTACTCAACCAGCACATGGCCCTAGAACCTAGCTATGGGTTTTTTCTCCCCCTCCCTTTTGCCTTCTTTTGCATGCAGGTAACAGCCAGTGCTGCAAGCTCAGAGAAGGTGAGCTTGCTGGGACGGCAGAGCAGGGTGTTCATGGATGGGAGGGAAAGCAAGAGGCTGCTCAGGCAGGACCTGGCTGTACCCCACTGCTCTGCTGCACGCTTTGCTCCCTTTTGTGCAGCCATGGGAGGAGCTCCCATCACCAGCATTATCCAGCTTCAGACTGCACAGGGAGAGAAACACTGGGCCTGCTATGCAGCTAACGCCCTTTTACAAATGTTCATCTCTGGGGGGGGTAAAAAAGTAGTCAGTATTTCATGCCCTGAAATGAAGGGCCACTTGCTCCTAGCGAGAGTGGTCTGCCCCTCCACAAGCTCCTTGCCCACAACAAGGACTCAGACTGGTCCATTTCCACCCCCCACTCCCCACCCCCCTCATTCCCCTCCCTTCCTCCATCAGAAATTAAGTCCTCCTTTTTCAGGGTACACAAAGCAGCCACTCACCCAGAGGAAAAAGAAGGAGTGCAGGGAGAAGAAGGAAAGAAAAATTAAAAGAGAAAAAAAGAAAATCTGTGACTGAGCTTGGCAAGAGCCAGCGATCAGCAGCAAGTGCCTAATGCTGAGTCACTGCTTTCCCTTCCACCTGGCTAGTGGCTGCCCAGATCCATTCAGCAGAAAGCTCTTTTCATCGAAACTGGCATAAATCTGGAGTAATTCTAGCCATTTCAATGGAGCTGTTCAGGATTTACAGCAGCATGACACAACAAGCAGAATCTCGGCTGTTAAAAGCTACAATCCCAGGTTTTCCTGCAGGAGACCATGCTGCTCTGCTCTTGTGGGCCATGATGCTAACCCAGTGACAGCACTGATATCATAGCTGGTTCTATTTTTCCTGATGCTGTCACCTCCAGCAGATAGTCTGTAAGCAGGACCCTTGGAGAAATCAGCCTCTTTCACACAATTGAGGAGAACTTTGACAATCTATCAGCAGAACCACCTTTAATAGGGTGGATTAAATATTTTTTTCAGTTTTTTTTTTCAGATTTCCTTTAATACTCTAATTTGGTTTTGCAAAGATTTACAAAATTATTATTTATTAACATCTCGCTGGACTGTGTGAAACAGAATTCAGAACATAGCAGAAATATCTTTTGTGCAGATGAAGTGTGAATAAGCAAGGCGTAAGATGTAAAGAATATCAATCAGCTTTACAAGACAATTATCTATTTATGTTTTCAGCTTAGGCAAAATCATTACTAGAGGATTTATGCATGTTTTGGAAGGGTTCTGTAAGCAAGGAAAGACCCTGAAAAATATACATATACTATTCCCCCAGTATGCAACACAATGGTAGCCAGAATAACAAATGGAAAATGAACACAAAAAACAATCTTTGAAACTGCACTCTTTCAAAAGAAGGGAGTTCCCACTTTACTATAAATACAACACCTGTGGAAAAAAAAAAAATTCACACTTATCCTGAGGGTTTTTCTAAACAACTGCAATGAGTCTTCTCTGTCCTTCTAAGTACAACATTCAAGAATGGGATGTATTTGGCCAGGAACAGCAGCTTTCATGCAGTCCTTTCATAATGGGGAACACAGTGTGCTCTACAAATATTAATTCAGCCTGAACAACCAATGAGGTATGCAAATATTACTCATAGCTTCAACTGGAGAAGACTGAGCACAGAAGAGCTGCAAAGAGGACTTTCAGCAGTATTTTAGACAGCCACTCACAAACAGGGAAAGTTGGGATCTTGCAAGTGTTTTCCATAGTCCTGCCCTGACCAGCTTCCTAGACATGCTGCAAGCCACAGCCTGAAGCTGAAGCTTTTTCTCTTCAGGAGACCCCAGTAAGCAAACATTTTCTGTATCCTGACTGGTTACACTGCCAAAATCAGCAAGATGGTGTGCAGGCATGGGTGCACACCACGGCCTCTCCCAGGCTCTGGTTGTCCCAACTAAGAGGCCCAGGTGGGACATAGGCCATCCCTTCACCACCCTCATGCTGAAGCTCCCTTCCCACGAAAACTCTGCAATGAGAGCCAAGCACACTGGTTCTGCTCAGATGCTTCTGCCTGGAGACACCAGAGGTGGGACCTTGACTCACGTTCTGTGAAGTAGGAAGCTCACTGTTTTTGACACGGTCCAAGAAAAGCCACCATAGCCTTTCAGGGCAAGAGGAACAGCAAACAGACCCCTGTTGGGTACCACTACTTCCACAACTGTCCAAAAAGCACTGAAAGGGTAAAAGCAGAGCAAAGCAGCAGGAGCTTCAGCAGCTGCCAATGTCTTCTTCTTTGTGAGGAAAGATGATGCTGAAGAAGCCCTGGGGCTCATCTGATGAGAACAGGGCCACAGCATAACAAAGTGCAATGGGCCTCACTGTGTATATTGCCTTTTTACGTTTTACCTCTACTCCAAAAAAAGGAAAGAAACATTTGTGAAGTCTAAGAAGCAGACAAGGAAAGAAGAACTGAAACAATGCATATCTAAGTGACCTGAAATGAACAATCTCCTGGACCAATTTTTTCTGCCACTCCATGGAACAGCAGCATAGGAACGTGAATGACAGATAAATGGGTATATTTAGGATAGGGTATATAGCACTGCAGCTGCTTCCACCTGATTTTAACAGCTTTAGACCAGCAACCCAAAGAATGAAATTTAACCACCATGCTTAAGACTATTCAGCTTCTCCCTCAAAAGCCTTGGTTTAAGCTTTTTACAACACTTGCAAATATTTTAATTGAAATCTTCCATGATAACATCCACCTCAGACTGATGTTTTCTGGGAAAGTTTCAGCAAAAGAAATTCAGTCATTTTGAAGCAAAAGAGTAAGCAAATAAAATTTGTAGCTCAGACTTCTGCTGCTGTTGCTGTTGTTACTGATCTATTAAGATATAAAAATGGCTTAGAGCTGAGGAGCAAGACTGAAAATTTGGCAAATGGGTTATGCTGATCCTGTGAAAAATCACCAATATTTGGCAAATTTTAATCTCCAGGGCCAGGGGGTGGGAGCAATATTAGCAACCAAGGTTTGCAGACTTCCATACAGGTCACAGTATCTATGAAATGTCTGTCCTCAGGGAGCTTACTACAGAACAAAAGACTGAGCTTTAAGCAGCTTTAGGACTTCTAAAATCAACAAACTACTGTTAGTGAAGAAAGATAAAACTATTTAAATCTACTGTTCTTTACTTGAATATGTACAGAAAGGAAGAGATATAGAAAAGTGAAGACACACTTGGAGATTCTTGTTTGGGGTTATTTTTGTGTGTGGTGTTTTGGGGTTTTTTTTAAGAAAGTAAATCCATTCCAACTGCAAAGTACAAGCACTTAAAATATCCCCCCCCCCCCCAGAACTTACTAGGGTAAATATTTTCTGGTTACCCAGCATGCCTGTATAGAAGATTCATGGTCTGCTGTCTTCTAAATTATTCTTCACTTTCAGGACATCCAGTTGCCTTCCCTGCACTCCAAGGCACCTCCACTCAAACATCCCCAAACACCATTTCTTCCTTGTCAGAAAGCTCTGTTAACAATTTTCCCTTTTTGGATTTAGTTTCTTTTTTGTGAACTGGGCTTTTCTTTTTTTTGTTTGTAAACAAAGAAACAACCAAAAACCCAGAGTGTAGAAAGACTCTGCCAGAACACAATAAATAATGAGCATTGAGTGTTTTTGATCACTTCCTTCTGTCTGAGCCTCACAAACTGACAGTAAAACAGTGTATGACCCTTTACAGAACAATTTTACTATCACATTACATCCTCATTGGAAATTAAGCAACACAAATTTGACATTTGGAATGAGAATGGTTCATCCAATTTGATGTAATGTTACCCAGTGGAAAGTCCAAAGAGAAATGTACTGTGAGCCAGTACAGCAGGATTTGCAAAGCATCTATCTAGTCACAGCAAACCCTTGTAGAACCTCCACCAACTTTTCCCCTGATCTGGCATTACAGAAATGTGACCAGCACTTTTATATTCACAGAGCCATACAGTTTTACTGGGCATTTTGTGTCATGTGGATGAAGGCACAACTTCAGCTTGACTTCAAGTTCTTCAGAATGTGTGAATCCGGAGGGATGAGTATAGAAATGCAGGAAAGGAAATGAATAAAGGCATCCTATCTTGGTGCTACAACTGGCAACATAGGGATGGAAAACGTTACTTTAGTACTGAGAATTGGAAAATGGGAAAAATGTAAATAACAGGAGCTGACAGAAGAAGGGAAGAAGGTAAGACCTGCTGAAAATGTGTATTTGGTCACCTGGAAAAAACCAGGCTGACTAGAGAATACCTTTTCCCACAGAGAAAGTATAGAGAACAGAAGAATCCAACATACAGACACAACTACAGAAGCAGTTTCCAGCATTTTCTTCAAAAATAGTGGCTAGCAGGACAGATTCCCATTCTGTTTCTATTGGAATGGCTTTACTTGATGGTAATATATCAGTGTATTCAAGCCATACCTCTGCCCTCTCCATTTATAAAATAACAGACAAAACCAGTATTAATAATACATTTTTATGTCCTGGTGTTCCTGAGCATACTATCTGCTTACATTTGGAAACTGCAATGAGTGAGGTGCCCACTATACATGTAAATTGCCAAGATGCATGAAGTTAGTGAGAAGTCAGGATTTCCATGACTTCAGCCCTAATTTAACTTAACACCAGCACCAAGTGATCTCTATCCAAAGCATAAACACATTTCTTATAAACATTTTATTATAAACAGCTGAAATGCCAGTACTTTAAAGGCAAAACTGTTCGTGTGTTGTAATCTCTCTAATGAATAAAATTCAATCACATCTGAAAAAAAAAAAAAAAGTTTGTTAACACCATTGAAAAGAAGCAAACAATGTGACGGCTGACAATACTATTTTCTACTACCTTCTCACATCAGAAACCTGATGATAAATGTAAGGGAAATGAACCTTTGAATAATTTGTGCATGACCTATAAGTTTTAGTGGGCTACAAGGAACAGAAACTCAAACGTTTACTCTTATAGCAGTAATTTAATTTTAAATAGATATATACTTTCAAATGCATACCCTCTTTTTTAAAAAACTCTTTAAGCTGCTTTAGGTGCAAGAGAAGGAAGGGATTTCACATCTTGGATGAATCAAGAGCAGAAGCTTTCTCAAAAAAAGCAAGTGGACAATAGAATTAAAAAGAGGACAACTTTAGTCTCCTGCCTCTTTACGTTACTGCTGCCTTTCAGGCATTCTAATACCAGAACATGGTTTTCTCTTAGTAACTGCAGCCATGGTTGTAGCTAATGCTCACACTGTCTCCATCTTATTAGTGTTACAATTGTTCAAAGCATAACACTCAATCAAATTGCCATAATTTCTAATAAACGCCTAGTTTTTTATGTAACAGAAAAAAAAAACCCACCTTCAGAACCTTACTTCTTTCCTCTATTACCTTATTCTGCTTCTTTGGCACCAAGAGCACTGAAAAGCAATACTGGTTCCCTTCCCTTCAACGTCTGGCCACCTTTTCCTGAACCCTAACACTGATTCAGTGGATGTTCTGCCCACTGTTACAGATAACAAGCCTTTTCCAAATATGAGTCTATAAGAGGTAATGCAGGTAGCTTTATTTTTAATCATTCACCAACTTCTATACCATTTACTATCTAATAAAAATTGACTTTTAGAATTTTTCTATATGGTATTTGCATGTGGCTACTGCATATTATACAAAATACTGATCAAAATAAATGGCCTGCATTGTATTTACTTATAGAGTACAGGGCAAGGGCATGTTTTGCCTCTCATGTATTTTCATTATGATGAGTAAGGCATAGGCATGAAAAATCTATCCCTGTGCATGAAAATAGCATGTTGGGCAGGGTGGCAGCAACTAGGAACTCAACTCTACTGACTCTTATCTCCCTATATCGAGAAGAAGAAAAAAATTCCTGCAGAGTCAAAATGCTACACAAATTACATAATTTAATGAAACTGGTTACTCCTAGATTTCAGTCAGTTTTCACTGGAAAGCAACTTTTTAAAGGAATTATGGTAGAACACCATGATTTATTCTTACTAATTGTTTTTCAGCTACAAATATTTTTACTTCTTGCATTTGCTTTTTTTTTTTCCTCAAAGGAAGAATGGCCCAATAGAACCTCAATGAGAAAAACCAGCCTGAAGTACAACAGCTTTGCTCTGTTGGGTCAGATGAATAGATTGGAAATGTCCATTAAATCTAAACACTCGTTCCAGTCTTCCTTCTTGATCATTCACTATTTTGCATATTTTGTCCTTTATCAACATGGATAGGCCCACCATATCACACTTACTTGCTCTTTACGTAACAGATTCCTGCTATACTATCAACCCATATTAAATAGCTGTGTGCATTCTTGTTTCCCCATCACAAACTGTCAGAACAAGGAAACAGATTTCAGTGTGCAGCTCTGCGGCATTTTGGAAAATTTAAGACAAAAAGGAAAAGGGAAAGAAGGGGTGGGAAAAAAAGAGGAGAACAAGGGGGAAAGAGTAGCACCTTCTCTTTGATGTGGGAAGGTATGCCAAAGGACAACCACAGTGCTTCACAGTTAAGATCCATAGATCTAAAAGGTCTGCAACAAGGAGGGTGCTGTGCACTGCTCTGAAGTGTTGAGCACCCGCTGTTTGCACTGCTGCTGCAGAAAGCAGATCCCTGCCTCATTCAAGATCAAGCTTTCTGGCTCCCAGACCATTACATTTCCTGCAGCACCCAGTACAAGAAGAGTCCACAGGTGCTTCCAAGCCCCTTCGTCACCACCATCACAAGCAGACGCTCACCTATGCGGGACAACAAGGAGGTGGCCATAAAAACACTGTGAAAACCATCAGTCAGCTCTTCCACCCTGACACACACCTCAAATGCAGCAACAACAGAGAAGCTGTTGTTTTAGTAATACAATGCTAAGTAAGTCAGAGAAAAAGTGTAAACTTACCACCAAATGGAACTAAACCCAAGCAATCTTACCCCTTCAAACACTCTAAAGGAGCACTAAGAACTTTCAGTAACTTAACTGAACCAAGTCCTCTACAAAGTTACTTCTCAATACTTGCATAATATTCCTGGAAGTTTTTTGAGCATCATGGTAATGCCTCAATCCATGTGTTCACCTGTGCATTCAGCAAGCCTGTTTCTTCTCTCATTGAAATCAGCTGCCTTAATTTGAACAGTATGAGATCTGGGCCTTTCCTATTGCTCTGTTCCTTACCAGAGCTCTATAAATGTCACACCTTTATTTTATTAGTGAAAGACATATTTTATAAATTAACAATAAAAGCACTCTTGTATGTGGGCTTTTTTGGCCCCTGTTGTGACTCTGAATTCTTGAAGGTCAGATAAAACGGTCTGTAGAAAGGGAGAGAAGAAAATGCTCTGCAATACCCTTTTAAAGAGCCTCTGCAGCAACAACACAATAAATAGCTGATTTCTTACATGGCTTTGAAGGCACTCACAAATGCTAACACCACAGTTAAATGAACCTGGTCATGAAAGGAGCAGCAGCTCGTCTAGTACTGTATCTACATTAGTAAACTCTTTTTGTGATTCAAGTCCAAGACTTCGTATTGTTCTATTTCCTCCTATTCCTCTGCTCTAGATTCCCTTTGTGACACTTTTATCAATGGAAAATCGAGGGAGGGGTTTCCAGCTGCGAGCCCAACAAAAAAACAGGAGGTTCAGTCTAGTTTTCTCACTTGCGCTGCAAGAGCCATTTTAGCACCAGTAATAAAAGGAAAACTACACAAAGAAAAAAAGACATGACCTGAAATTATTTTATCATCATAAATGCTGCACTGCTCTTTATTCTCCAGTACAGTTAGTCTCACACATTGCCACAATCATTTGCTAGCTTAAACAGAGCTCCCTGCAAATAATGTATTTGTATTAAGGGACAATGTCAGCTAGAATTTCAGGGAAATGCTAAGAAAAAGTTAACAGTGCCACCAGTCAGATCTACTTTGTCATGCCCTTGCAGTTTTTACAGGTTTATAGCTGCAATGTCACAATTTAAAAAAATAAACCAAAACAAACCTAAAAAAACCCAGAACTAGCCTGACTGTGTCCTCTGCAAGAGGTGGGAAAATCATCCACAGGCAACGAGGGAAGGTAACTGGCATGCAAAAAGGATTTTTCCCAGGCAGATCTACATGGCTACACCTGGGAGTGTCATTCCAGCAGCCATGGTGGAGGCACAACTGCAGCCAGCTGGGTGCTTACATGAAGAGTTGTAACCTTAGAAGGTGGTTCTGAAAATGAGATCATTTGCACTAAGAGGATTTTCAAGCTAAGTCAACGGATAGATTTGGTCTGATTTAAGACCAGAAAAGACTATTAATCATACATTGGAACATTATGGCAGCACAGACCATTCGTCTTGGGAGGCACTTTGTATTAAGAACAACGGAGCTCACATAGATGTCCAGGAGCACTGCTCCACAAAGACAGGCTCCTTGAACATTCAAGCCATATACTGTACCTATTTTCACAGGCCACCAAAAAGCCCTGGCCACTACCATCTTCTCAAACAAAAGGACAGATACCTCAAAACCTTCAGAGACAGTTATCCATCCACTGCAGGTTCTGCAAGTGTCCCAAAGGCAAGAAAATGTCTGTCTTGCACATACACTGCCTGAGTAAGATGGCAGCGTCTTTAATGTCTCTGCTGAGAAAACCACCTTTAGATACAATAGAAATTGAGGCTGCTGTGACCAGAAGACAGAAACTACTACCACAAACACATATGTTTGGCAAAGCTGAAACAGGCCAAGAAGAGCACAGAAAAAAGGGAAATTAAAGAGTTGAGAATCAGATGCAAAGGCTGTCTGCTTAGACACAGAGAATACATACAGGTGTGTCTTGTTATAAAAGAAAAATAGCAGTCATCATCATCAAATAGTCTGAAGGCACCTGAGAAAGCATAGTACCCAAACTCCCAGATGGAGTATTTTAGTCTGCTGGACAACTTTTAATATTTTCAAAAGGCCACATAAAGGTCTCAGATACCAAAGCCACAAAAAACAGTGAGCTAGTAAACACCTGAGACTGACTGCTAGCATTCTCTGAATCTCTACCACAGACCTGTTACCATGAACAAGAGTTCTGGGGGACTAAAGTGCCAGACACCTGGTCATGCAGTTATCCCTACTAAGGTACTAAGGAAACAGGCCAATCAAAAGAAGATAAAAACACTTTCAAAGTTTGTGATGAGACTGGTGAGCAAGAGCCTTTGTTCCTAATGCCACAAAACTCAAAGTGAAGGAAAGGCCTGATCCAAAACTAAGGGGCAAACTTAGTGGACTCATATGAAATAACTGAAGGAAGCTTCTATGATCCTAGCAGACATGACCTTTACTATATATATGTATACTATACTGTATTACAGACAAAAGGGACAGGAGGAAATAACCTTGAAAATATTTATTCTCAGCTCCAAATCTAGAAATCAGAGATCACATTAATAAAACTCATCAAACAAATCTCCACATCATTTCTGATCACCACTCTACCCTGTCTAGGGTCTCTTCTTTCATTGTGGCCAATCTCTGAGAAAGACATCGGAAAAACAAACAAACAAACAAAAAAACCACCACCACACCCACAATCAAACCCAATAATTATAAGCCAAAAAATGAAGTGGGGAAAAAATATTTCCTGTCCCTGCAGGTAAAGCTGAAGTCCAGAAGCACTAGATTTGAGAATAATTAGAAATCAACAAGTTAAACAGCCTAACAAGGTCTTTTTAAGGTATTGAAAAAATTTAGCTTTAATCACAGTAATTTTTCAGAAATGTATGATATTGTTGGTGATTTAAAATGACTTTGTATTCATTTTTTAATGGAGAGTATATTTATTCATCTAATACACTATCCTTTCAAGAAAACTACCATACTTGACTACAAATACTTAATGAGGCACTAATTAATACTCCTATTCCTCCCCATTTAAAACTCCTTTGAGAAATAAGGTCAGAAACCTGGTTTAACACGCAAGACATTACTTGGAGGCGGAAGGGGAAGGGACCCAACAGGCACCTGTCACCCTTCTCCACAAAAGACTTTCTCCTTGAAAACTGATGCCCAACAGGGCAGTGATCCCTCTGGCTGAGCCAGCAGCTGATGCAGAGCCCTGCAACAGCAGCCGGGAGGGCACACTCGCCCAGCAGCACGCAACTCATCTCTGCAGCTTCTGAGGGGGGGAAGCAATTCTCCCACTTTTTTGTTTAACAGGATGAGATTCTTCTTTCTACAGGCACCTTGCCCAGGAGCACAGCTAAAGGGCTCACCCTACTACAGAATGCTTGAGAAGCTGCTGACTCTCTCGTCTTGCTTCTGCCGAGCTCCGCAACACCACGAGGGGCAGCTCCACCTTCCTCCTCAGCGCAAGGGCCCTGCTGGAGCTGTCCTACCACCTCGCCAGGGGCAGGGCAGGGAAGTCAGGTTATGAACACCTCCCAGAGCAGGAGCAGACATTTTGGATCCAAAGAACTGCTGCAGGTTTAAAGAGCAAAACCAAAGACTGAGAGCGAGCGTTTTGGAAGGTCTCGGGAAATTTGCAGGTGCTCACCCCAAGACCTTCACTTCTGGGCTTGCTCCCCATTGTGTATACTAATTGCAATTATCTAAGAGAAGCTCCACAATGGGAGGAGAGGAGGAGAGGAAGGCTTCCTTTTGGCACAGCTTCTTCAGAGTTCTAAGGACACATATGGCCTGCAAACACAGCGCAGGGGAGAATGTAAAATTGAGGAATGAGAGGAAAAGGAGAACTTAACAGGGAGAAGCAGCGTTGTTCTGGATCTGCTTGACTGGTATTTTAAATTAAGGAATGGGAGGTGTGGGGGGAACCCAACAAAAACCTCACCCTTATTTTAACTCCACATCTTAACAGAGGGAGGGACTGCAGGAGGGGTCCCATCTGAAGGAAGACCTCTGGGGAGCAGGACCTGAGAACTTCTGCCTCAGCCCCGCCACTGCCTCACCTCAGCCAGGCAGCAGGACCCGGAGGACCCTGCCCAGAGAGCAGCCAGAGATACAACAGCTTCAGGAAGTGTAGCACCAACAATTTCAGAGAGACGGGAGGGGTTTATTTCAGAATAAACACACACAGAGTAAAAAACTCCAGGGAGGGACAGCGTGTCTGCCCACAGAGTACAAGCAAGAATAGGAAGGTGTCTGAATAACACAGGTTCTGATTTGCCTTGCAGTGCCCATGTAGCCACACAAAGGGAGACACATGAAAGTCAGACACCCCCAAGAAGGTGCCTGTCCTCATGCTGAATCTTGACACCCACTTGTGGTCCTGTCTTCACACAGCTACCAAAGGCTGCTCTTCCCACTGCAAGGCATGTCGAGTTGCAGTAAATAAATAAAAAACAACAAAAAACAAACAATCCACAATAATCCCCAGCCATAATTTCTACACCATTATTACACAACAACTGCCCATAATGAGAGAATGAATTTATAACCACACACAAGCTATATTTACCAGTGGACTGGTTACAAAGCAAAACAGAAGGAAACCACAATACGTCTACATATTAGCTCCTCTGTGGTGGTGCAGAGCAGGGCTGCCCATGCAGATGGGTGGATCAGGCAGGTGAAACCCTGGCAACACCAGCCAAAAAGGAGTGCAGTCCCCTGAGGTTGGAAGCTAGACCCAACGAGGCACAAAGGTGTCAAAATGAGTTGAAGGGAAGCCACACAGAGGTGGGGCTAGAAAGACCTGTTTGACTCCACGGATAAATAGTTGGTCACCCAAACAAAACCAGTGGAGTCTCATCTCCAACTTTCCTAGCTTCCATAAATTTTGATCCCCTGAGGGAATCAAAAAGAAACCCACACAAACCCACAGAGAAAACAAACAAAACACCTTCCCACCCCACAACTAGAAGCAGAGCACCTCAGGACAGGCAGGACCCAGCAGGTGAGCTGTTGCTGTCCCTTGAAATTAACAGTCAACCCCAGAGAGCACTTTGCTCTCTTCTATCAACTTTAACAACTCACCCTCCCAAAATGTGTGTGATTCAACCCAAACTGGGACAGTGTCAAGAGGGGGCCTAACAACATCAGCAGTTGAGCCTCTGCTAGCAACTTCTTATCACTTGGGAGAGTTGATCTGAGTCTACCAGCCACCACACATTGCTGAGCTTAAGGGGTCTCCACACCTTCAAGCACCACATTTCAGGTACATTTAGCCACAAACTGCCCTGGAGCTTTGGAAGTTACTGTAAGTGCAGCTGGGCTGACAGACTCAAGGACAGGTACAGCACACTCCTGAGTGCTCCAATTCCTCAGCCTGACACCAGACAAGCAGGCAGCATCCCTGACCACCTTGACCCAGTTGCTCATCCCTACTTCCCCCCTGCACCACTAATTCTTAGGCCAGGGTGAGAGCAACGGTGAGCTAGATCCGGGAACAGATCCTGCTGAAAACATACCTGTTTTTTTTTCCTCTCCCTCTCCCTCTCCCTCTCTCTCTCTCTCTCTCTCTTTTTTTTTTTTTTTTTTTTTTTTTTTTACAGGATTATTTTTGACTTGGATCCTTTCCCAGACCCGGCTCAGAGCACAACTATACAATGCTTATGTCAGCACAAGGAAGCCATCTAATGAGCACCCAAAGGGAGGGCAGAACTGCTGCTGTCACCATCCTGCCCACCTTAATGATCTTGTAAAACAAGGGCCTATGGACAGTAGGTTAAAAAGTCACAGAGCTTCAGTTAACCTGCAAAACAACACATGCACAGGTTACCAACCTGCTGCCACATCAGGCTGATGAAACAAAACAAAAGCATGGGAACCTCCCTGGAGGAAAAGAAACCCATGCTCAGCTGAACCACAAACCTGATGCAGAAGAAGTCCAGACAGACAGGGAAAACATTGCTCCTTACTAGGTCCTAAGCAGGATATGCAATAAAAAACTCACCTTGTAAAACTACGGTATCTCAAAACAACCTGTTCTCTAATCTGTTTGGCTAGGCATGCTCTCCCTGCCCTGGAAAGACACCAAACAGCACAGCCCCAACTCAAGGTGGAAGCATAAAAGCCAGAGAGGGAAAAGACAATGGAGAAAACAACCCTCCTTGCCCTTGGACTATGGGTGTAAATGTACTGCAAAGTGTATCCCTAAACACACTTTAGGATGGAGACCAAAATCCATCACTACTAGTTCTGGTGGTTACACTGAACAGGGCCCTATTTGTTCTCTGGTGGCAATCAGTGAACCTGTCATGAAAAGAAAAGATGTGCTGGGCTTGCTATTGATTCTTGTAATTTCTGTCTGAGTACTATCATAGAATTTTGAAACGTAGCCCAAAAGGGCACTGTTATTCTGGAATTGAGTTGCTCTTGGAAGATGAGTCAAAAGCAGTTTCATGTACTTAGATCTCTTCTTGAGGTTGCTGACAATTTTTCCTGGCTTTACAGATACATTTTTCTGATCTTCAATGTATTTTCTTTGCCCTATTGCTGAGAGAAAGAGCCATACAAATTAAGAGAAATCTGACTATCCCAGGAAATTATATAACTGACTATGTACACAGATGGCTGTCAAATATGCACAAAATAAACTAACTGAAATAATATAGGTTTTGCCCCCTTCTAATAACCTTCATTTATACTCATTGTAGGTGTTACATGTAATAGCTGTAAGTGGAACAATTTCACACAGCACTTCGCATATTCAGGCAGCTATTTTACAGCCCCCTTGTGCAGCAGACAATTTCTATAGCCCACTTTGTATTACGGCAACAGAGCAAGACACCTCAAATTAAGCCTGGAGCAGTAACTGTTCCCTGGAAGCAGGGCTAAAACCATTAGTATTACACTAATGAGTGGCCATGTTCACAGCCAGACCAACTCTTTCTCCCCAGTAAAGTCTGGACATCACTGGCAGCTGGAAGGCAGAAGCATGTGCTTCTGATGGCACAACTCTTATCTCCCACCAGAGGCAACCAACAACACAAGCAGTGCATGGAGCCAACCCCTGTCCCAGAAAAGCCATCATTTTGGGGTGGCACTAGTGCAGGAGAGATGCTAGACACTACAAGGGATGAGCTTCTGTTTGCAAAGCCTTGGAAAAATGCTATGTAAGAAGTAAGTGTGTATTGCTGTTAGCACAAGTCTCGTGGAGCTAAGCAGAGGCTTTGATTGACAGCACAGCTCCCCTCCCACTGCTCATCAATGGGAAAGAAAAAACACTCAGCTGGAAAAAAAAAAACCAACAACAAAAACCAAAAAACCCAAACCACGTTCAACTCACACAATATCCAAACCAAACAATTAAAAGCAAAAAATGCATGCATCTCAAGCACTCGCTGTATTTTATGGTTTTTTTGTCATCGGTTACAATTCCCAAGATGTCAATAATGTGTGCAATGACAAATTAAGAGTACACAACAAGACCCCCAAGGAGGAGAAAGTCAGTGCATACCATGAGACACGTCATGAACACTCAGAAGATAAGAGAACCCAATGGGATCAAGTATCACTCAGCACAAGTCATCATATAATTGCATCCAAAACTGGGCCTGAAAATACATATGAAAACACATATTTCAAGCATGGCTAAAACAATATTACTGAACAAAACATATTATACAAATTCAAGTTTTACAACAAATTGTCTGTTATATCTGGAAAACAGAGAAACACAGCTGTCAAAAAGGATAACACCACCACTGACCTAACAATTTTTAATTGTTCATATTCAACATACATTCAATCATATTCATAAGCCAGGTATATCTGTAGGTAGGAAAAAATGAGGTAACAGGTTAATGAATTAAATGTAAATTATAAGGAAAACTCAAAGACATAAACAAGAATAAATTTGAGCTAAGCAATACAAAAATATTTTGTTTACACATGCCTGTGAACTTTAATGCAATTCCTACTTCATGTCTCTTGGATTACACCTGTCTGTGTTTCTTAAGACCTCAGTTTCAGAAGTTTATTCTTTTTTTTTTCATGCATGGTTTCAGAAGGACTGCTGTCTGTGTCACGGTGAAGTCCTGCCCTCCAACTCACACATTTATATTCCCACCGACTCCAACCCACTTACAGCTAACTACAAACACAATGGAAAATATGAGGTAGCTTGTTTCCTTTATTTTCCATTATTTTCCAGTGTTGTTTTAGGCTATTCATAATGAATATCAAATGAGTATTTTTTTAAATTACCAATTAGGACAAACAAAGGCTGTAATATTTTACAAATCTATTTGATGCAAAACACTAGATATGTCTTCTAGGCCTCAATTCAGTCCTTTATTATAGAGTTCTGACTTCATTCCATTAGTACTCTCAACAGCTTCTAAAGGTTAAGCAGAACCTTGCTCTAAATTAATGGAAGAAATCAATAAATTCATCAATCAACAAAAAGGAACTGAAAAGATAAATGACAAAACACATTCTGTTCTATTACTGTGGCAATCGCAAATGGGGTTTTAATTATTAATACAAATATCTCTAATGCATTAGTAAATGTGATGTATAGCATATCTACTTTTTTTTTTTTTTTTTTTTTTTTTAAATATCTTGGGTCCTAGTTCAGGCATGTGAGTCCTTGGAGCAACACAAAGGAGGCACCCAAATACTTTCTGGTATTTGATTCTACATACTCAAATGCCACCCTGCTTTGGATCCAGAATCCTGCAAGATTACTTACTCCCCAGCACTCTCTGCTGACAGCCACACAAGCTCACACAGCCTGTGACAGACCACATGTCACAAACATGGGGCAGGAGTACCTCTCCATCACACCTACCTTAGCCTACAAGCAAATTCACAGAGATGCAGCTTGAAAGGGCAAGCAGCCAAGATGTCCCACATCTTGCCATCCCACTGATAAAACAATGAGCTAGTGAGCATCTCTGGGAAGAGAAGCCAGAGTTTAAATTCTGGACCTGCCTTATATCAAGCCACTCCTCCTTTTTCATCAATATGTAAAACTCTGTGCATCTTCTGTACACGGCTCCCCAGGCTATGCCACTCTTATTCATCCACGCTATGTTCAAGCTGTCAGCCCAGTAGCTACGTGCAGGTAGTAACTATGACTCTCATCCCAGGAGAATGCTGCAAAACCCGTAAGTGAAATTTTGGGTAGTGGTGAAGTTTTTCAAACAATGACATAGGTGCACAAAGCTCCAAAAATTCTATTTTCATGTCAGTAGGGCTTGCAAAGGGTTAACAAAACACTATTGCTGATATTACTTATTAATCTCACCCCTCCCTTATTTAGTAATTTCCTCCTTAAGTCCTGGCATTGCTTCTCCATTTCCCTCACAATTTTGGGTTCTTTTCCTCCCGAGATTATCATCTGTTGGAAGTTCCTCCTCCCCTCCACTGCCCACATTCCAGTCTTTGTCCTGCTTCCCTACAACGCTCTGTATCTGGCCAGGCTCCACACTCACTCCAAATTTACTATTCTCCTGTTCTTTCAAGCTTGCAAAGCAAGTTTTCACTCAGCTGCCCTAGCCTGTTAGGACAAGGAGCAGTGTGTGGAAACTGGGAAGAAGAGCTCAGGAGCACCAGCCCCCAGAAGAGCCAGGCTTTGTCACTAGAAACCCAAGGTGGGAATGCACACCGTGTGTGTTATTTAGTTCAAAGGAGAAATGTTTCTGTCTAGGACGTCTGTTTGTATCTCAAGTCACAAAGAAGCTATTAGTACCAATAATGTGTCATTACGGGGGCGTCAGCAGAGACTCTGCAGCTAAGGTTAATTTGAGATGCATAATTTAAAGCAGAACTAAAACCCCTCCATTTCACACTTTAATTACTGAATTCCAATCATTCTTCAAATTTGACATAGTAACTCTTAAGGAGACACTTGCACTTCTTTTGGTTTGGGGACTTTTGGGGGGTTTTTTGGTCAATTTTAAGTAAAATGCAGAAAAAAAAATATCCAGATCTTCCCTTTACAACCGCTTTACCCTGTTTCCCTACTTTTCTTTTCAGCAGCTTCATACTTCACACATTTGTTCTGACATGTCAGAATATACCCAATACAGGCCACTTCTGCAATTTAAAAATAAAAATACTCAGAATTACAATTATCACTCATCGTAAGTCCAGGGATATTGCCAAGAACAGCTTACAACACTGCTTATCTTAAACATACCTCATCGCTTAGGTAGTAGTACCCACACAATTCTCTGTCCTCAGTATTTCTACTGTAAACATCCTGTTAAAATACATAGAAGACATAATCCTTGTTTTTCACACAGAAAACTGAGGCAAAGACAGAAGGATGCTGTGGTTCAACAAGTGCTTCAAGCTGGTCCAAGTCTTCCAAATTCACTGATAATTTGTTTTGTCAGGCAACTTTGCTGAGCACAGCTGACAAAACACAGAAAATAATTAAGCAAAATCTCATCACAACATGATAAAGAGGCATGATAGAGAGATCTTCATGCTGCTGAAGCAGAGACACAACACTTCTCTATCAAATGCCTTCTGCCTTTTACTGTGGATTCTTCAACATAGCTCATGTATTGTTACCAGAAAGCACAGTAACATACAGTGATTCTTGTCATCCGGCATAACTCTATTTTACTCTGAATTTTCAAAAAAAACCCCAAAACACAATTCAAGCACACTGCCCCCCATTCTAAAAATGGCAATGAATGGAATTGCACAAGGGGGGGGGAGGAAGGGAAAAAAAATTAATAAATCTTTGAGTCATTCGTTGTTATTCATCAGGATTTTGGAGCAGAGAATGGAATACCATCAAGATAAAACTGACAGCACTGTTTGCTAATCTCTAAGTCATGTCTATCTTTCATAAAGCCAAAAAAGCTGAGAAAATTTCTCTCTGCAAAATTCTAAGAATGACTCTTAAATGTTGTTAGTTTGTGGAGAAAAACAAACAAACAAACAAACAAAAAACTAAAGAAAGATCAAATAGGCACTTGAAATTAAACATAGGTGAGCTTTTGAATACTGAGAGTATTGCTACCTGTAAGTCAGATTGCTGTCACAGGTGTCAAGAGACCTGGGACCTATCAGGAGCTCAGTAGAACCCTACTGCTCTGTGATTTTTTTTCTTTTTTTTTGCCATATAGAAAATAAACTATCCTTAATGACAGACATGAACCAGGCTTTCTCACTAAGTACAGACCTGAATCTTTTTAGTCAATGGATTTTACTGTCCAGTTAACTCTGATGTAGCAAAGCAGATTTATTTTGCTGTTTGACTCTGAAGGTTTTCAGAACACCATGTCAAGTCTAACAGTTGAAATGGCTTCAATCAAGTTCTGCGAATAACACATCTATTCTGGCATGCCAACATACTATTTTTAATTGTAGCTTGTTGAATATATGATAGAAGAAGAACTACATTCATTTCCAGCACTGTTCCAACAAAGGCAGTGAGATAATCATGCCTCTGTATCATACATAAAGCAGTATTTATGCCTAGTGGTTTAGGTAATCTAATGGAAAGGCAGAAAGCAGTGATTCACTCCTTTTATCTGTTGCTGCAATATGGCTTTTGCCTATAGCAGGGCCCAAGCAGGCACACAGAGTGACTGGTTTCAAATGTTAATGAAACAGAGACCTAGCAAATGAAAAGTCAGTTGAAATGCCGAACAAACAAACAAAAAAATGGATTGCAGACGAGAAGTACTTTACAGAGCAGCGTGCAAATGCAGGCCTCTGAGGTAATTTAAACCAAATGCAGATGGAAACTGAAGTTGTTTGGTGAGTCAGCATAGTAAAAGGACACTAAAATTACATGTGAGAAAAGTGCTATCCTTTTAGCATACATACTGTATTTTATTCAAATTTACCAGAAACAAATTAATTGTCTCCTCTGAGACGTTTCTCCTTCGTCTCCTCTTGGACTCACCCTCTACCTTCCAGAAACAGATGGACTAGCTGTGAACTCTGATGTCTAGGACTTTAATTTCCCTTTCACGAAAATTTCATCTCCAAATCATGACAACAGTAATAAACAATCGCTGGCATGAACACTACTGACTATCTTCCAAGTTAGAATTACTTTCCTCTGGAAATGAAATTAAAAAAAAATAGTTAAAACAAAAACCGCAGAGAATCATTACAGGCTCTGACAATGATAAGTGCCTCACAGATTCTGCCATCCCAGAGGTTTCAGCCACCTACAGTTTGGTGCAGACCAAGACCTGAGTACTAAATACACTTACTATCAGTTAAAGAAAGGCTTAGTCTCTTATCTGCCTCAAACTTTTCAGAAACCATAGCTGATTTTAAACTTACAAAGCAATTTTCTTCTTCATTTTTATCTCATTCTTGCCTCATACTTTCACAAGAACGTAATTCTGTGAAAGCCACAACAATTGCTTCCTCAACAGAGACTGCCACTCTCTGAAGTGCTGAGATAGATTTGCATGGACAGACGTGGGTAGAAATGAATAATCTAAATATATCCACAATAGATAATGAGCAGAGTCTAGAGGAAAAAAAAAAAAAAAACAGCAACCATGTACTGCAAATGCAACCCAAATTGGAACGAATGCCTACAGTAGCAACAGCACAGTAAGAGCAAAATGTTATTGTACATGACTGGCATGCAGCCCATAATTACAAAAAATACTGCAGTATTCCACAGTTTCAGCGTAAAATATTATTATTCCAAACAAAGCAGCTGCAGTATCCTGCCCACATCAACCATGCCACACAGAGCCAGGAGAGGAGAGGGTGGCTGGCAACCGAAGAAGTCCCTGCTGCAGAGGGAGGGTCTGTGAGCCCTCTGGATGGCTTCTTCTCACACCCACAGCTCTCCCCAGTCAGGGCATGAAGGACTCAGCAGCAAAGGGCTTCCTCATGGGCTCCATCTGCCCACACCTCTAGCAGAGGAGAAGTGCATTTTCATTCAGGGTTCTGCTGCGCTGCGCTTTCTGCCAAGCTTGCATTTTCATAGTGTCTCAGATTAAATAAAACCTTCCACATTCCAGCTTCTGTGTGCTAACCCCCTTGTTATCCATACCCCCTCCAGCACCCTGCCAATATTTTTTAACAGTCAACTAGCAAGAGGCTCCCAAGCATCCACTGGCACACGCTGCTGTTACAGTGGCTATCATTCACCTCCCCAGAGAGTTGCTCTGCTACGTATCAGCAAAACAGGAGACGAGGTACACACAAGTTTATCAGCAATGATCTTCTCAACTGCTGTGTCCAAGGACTGCCAGCACGAGAGCACAGACCCACCAGGGCAAACAAAAAACCATGGAAAGCTGTAATTAAGTCTGCCTGCTTGCTGATCACAGACAGCACCCAAATCAGTAGTCTTAACCCATCACTTATGGAAATAGCACTTATCACATTTAGTTTCTACATGGATCATGAAAAAAGACCAGCTAAAGAGCAACATGTTTTCTCCAAATGTTACGCACTTGCAAAACTAGCAACCTGAGGAAAAGAAATGCAGAACCCCGAACAACAAGGCTATTGGAAAAGGAAACTCAGTTCAAATCATGGATACTAATTTCTAACTCAGGCTTCCTATACAGGCTGCACAGAGCCTGCGCTTTGCCTCGGCCATCAATGCTGCCTCAGGTATATGGCATCTCCCCACAGTCTGACAACTCTGAAATTAAATTTGAAATGCACAACATCAGCTGTTTGGGCAGTATCTTCTAGAGTTGCTCAAATCACCACGAAAACTGTTTTCATACCACCAACCAGAAAGACGGTGTTTTCAGAAGGGATCAATTTCACTGCCACACTAAATAGAGCCCAGCTCACCAGCACTTCTCATCTTTCCAATTCAGGTCTTCTCTGCCAAACACAAAGGGAATTCTAGCATTTATATGCAATATATGTGCCAATAAATGCAGTAATATATGCAGCAGATTAAAATACTGCATTTTTGTATCCTCATAAGGCATTTATTGGTTTATGGAGCATAATTCCACAGGGAATGCTGCAAATCTTTGTAGTCTGGATTTGACTCTCTGACGTATGTAACAGATGTGTAAAGTAGCATATAACCAGATGCCTCTCCAGTAAACACACTGCTAGAGACTGAAAAGCCGTAGAAATGTGGTGTCCAAGGCCAAAGGAGAAGGGGGAGAATAAGAAGAGAGTCCCGTATCTAACAAGGAAAGAAAAGTTCAGGCTTTATGAATTTCTTGTCTACAGTGCTGCAATTTTTCATGTCTGTAATTCAGCTATGGTGTCATGAGAGAGGGATTTTTAGGAGGTGGGGACTCCAGCCACTGTGGCCTGGTTTTCTCCATGCCAGGCTGATAACTGTGTTCCTTGGTGTCTGTGAAACTTCAAGGTCCTACCTCCAAAGCCTCCCCGCATCACTACAGAGACCTTCATCCGGAGGAGACGACTAACTCCTTAGAAGAAAAACTCCTTGGGCAAAAACCATATGGCTGTGTAAGGGGTAATCACTACAGAGGCCCCTCTCCACTCCCTCATTTAGTATGTCCTGGCCATAGAGGCGTGGAGAAAATGGCTTTCACAGGAACCCTCCTAAGGGAGAGGAGAAGAGTGGGTAAGAAAAAGCCAAGAACTAGTTTAAAAGCCGCAGTTTAAAACTTCCGGCTACTCCCACTTTATGGAATAAGTTAAAACCACTCACTACTAGAAACTATGTGAACCACTGACTTCAAATCTGGATCCTGCCTTTTGCAAAGCTGCTGGTGGGCTTGGATCTAAGGTTTTGGTTTAATTTCTTACCTGCTTCATACTGAAATGACTTACATGTCTTCTATAGCCTCACAGTGAGGAAGCACAGTATTGGCATGGTTCATATTTACATCACTCTTTGGAAAGCCGACGCACATGGTTTAAGGAAAGTGTTGGAAATATGACAGCTTTTGAGTATTTTGCCTTATGTGGTTTCTAGCCAGCATAGTGGCTGCGTAAGCTTCGCACATTTTCACGTGGCTTGCTAAGCAGTGCAAGTCCCAGGTAATGGCCACCAGAGCTGAGCATAATGGGCACCCTGGCAGCAGCACGGGCACTGCCACATCCCACCACAACGGTGCCCCGGGCTGTGCCACCTCACTCACCCATCTCCCACAGCAAAGGTCTCCATTCCCTGTTCCCACCACCTCCCTCTTTACAAATGCTCACACACAAAGAAGCAAATGAACAATTCCATTATGTGCCTGGTGCCCATGTACTCTCCTTCTGATTCTCAGTAAAGGCACCCCATTGAAAAGACCCATATGGGCAAGAAGACAAAAATATCTTAAGCAAACCTGCAGCAAGCACACATTATCAAAGCTTCATTTCCACTTAACACAAGTTGCTTTGGGAACTAATGCAGCTCACTTGAGGGGAAAACACAAACAAACAAACAAGCTCTTTTTCCATTAGCTAGAGGGAAGAAAGAAAAAAAAGGAAAAAAAAATCAAACTGGTGCCATCTTTGTTGGAGACCTCCACTAAACTCATGGGTTAAGAGAGCTGTAAAAGTATGGATGGGGGGACAATTTTGACTGATCAATGCCATCTGAATAGGGCACACTGACTGCTGAAAGAAGAGCAGAGAAAAGTCAAAATAAAACAGGCATGTGTTAAATCTGGGTAGGCTCAGTCCCCTGTGTTCACTCACAATGAAAAACACACGGCAGGAGAAAGTCAGTCCCTCCACCAGGTCAGCTCAGCATTCATGTAACTCCCTGGCACACACCACAGAACCTTCTCCAGGCACACAAAAGTAGGCATTATTTTTTCACATGCTGAAAAAATAACCAAGAAAAGGCAAGAGTAGCAGTACAGTTTAATATATCTTAAAATGTGTCTTTTCCCCCCAAAGAGCTTCCCTTCATTTAATACTCTGCCAGTGAGCTCTTGCACTCCCTGATAAAAGGAAACTAAACAAAAATTCAAACTATTTTGTCTCGGCAAGAGAGAGCTGATGGAATAGTTGTGAAGGCCACACAGATGCTACAAAGATACCCTTCCCCTGAACTTCAGTGTGCACTTCCTCAGAGAGCAACAAGAAGGCAGCTGTGAAAGGAAAATTATGCATGTTATCCTGGTCTGATGTCAACAAAAAAAAAGACAGGAATAAAAGTATTTTGCTTTGTGCTCTCAGAGCTAAGCAGGAGTGCTTGCTACCATGAGAATGGGATAGAGAAAAAGTAAAGGTGGTCTGAGAGCTGCCACATGTGGATCACTGGGGTGCACTTCTCCTTCCCCCACTGGTTTGGCCAGGACTGTCACCCTATGCCTGCAACAGAGCACACTCCAGAGAGAAAGGCACTTCTCCACCTGAGCTACAGGGATGGGGAGGAGAAGGTATGGTAAGAACCAAAGCCCCTAAGGGCTCTACAGCAACAGTTTCAAACAGCTTTGCATTAATACCTCATTTCACAGCTATGAAAAATTGACTCAGGCTTGTACTGAGAGTCTTCTACTCCTGTTTGGGCTTACAGTGCTCAGTGCAAAACCTGCGCACAAAAAGGAGTTTACTACACTGATTTGCGAAAGTTTCAAACTTTTTGAATAAATCAGTACAAAAGCCAATGGGAATATTACAATTTCCTTAGCAATGGTCTGTTCTACTGACCAGAAAGGAAATATCTAGCTCCCTGCAGCGAGCCTGTTGATTTCAAAAGAAACATACTAGCTCTGTTCCTACAAAGCAAACACAGAGCAGTCACCAGAAGCCAGATATGCTCTCCTCTGGTCTGAAACCTGGTAAGCAAAAAATGTCTGCAAATGCCACCAGGCAAGGGATTTTGATATTCTACATCTGTGGGATTATATGCCCTGATTCTTCCATGTTATGTGGGTATTTTGAATTCTGTAGGTTTCTTAAAGTAATTTTGTCTCTTTCAGAACACTTGTGGGACAGAACAGAATAAATAACTTGAAACTTTTATTTAAGAAAGAGGCTGATAGATTTTGGTTTTCTTATATGCAGCATTTTCAGTAGTTAAGAATTTTACAACTGTAACATTTTCTCTTTGCCAGACAAAAAAGACAGGCCATTCTTTTCTAATGAGAAACGAAAACTAAAAAATGAAGGCTAGAGGGAAAAGGTGAGCTTTTCCCTGGAACTCAAGCTTGCCTTTATTAAAAATTTCTTAGGGCAGGAGAACACAATTCAGCCTCAGTCAAGGAACTCTTAGGTTGCCTGCTATTCAAATATCCAAGTGCAACTTGCAACTCTAGTTATGAAAGGCAGCATTATTTTCCTTACACTTTTAACTCTACTTGTTCAAAGACACACTGATGAAGCAATTAAGGAAGACATATTATTAAAGCTGGAGTAGAATTTACAGGCTCTATTAAGAAGTTTGGTATCTCACTGAGGTGTTTAAACATGAGAACTATGTATTTAATACAAAAACATCAGTTAAGAATGCTGCAAAATCAGATTACTCATGACATTATCACCAACAGTAAGAGAATTGTGTGTGCATTTTCCTGGCTGTGCCTTGCATGTTCTTCAATGGTGTTCTTCTGCAGAGTTTCCAGATGATATAGATTCCAAACTTGGAAACATTTAGGCACATGCCTAACTTACAGGGAGAATAGCCTCATTGATTTAAACAGGGTTTAACCCTTATAAACATTAGAATGATTCCCTGTTTGTGAGACTGGATCTCAAGGGGCCCATTTTCAAAAAGATGAGTGCATTACTTATTTTTACTGCTGTTTCTGTGTTTGCCATTAAAGTTCTCTCCCTTCCATCTATTTTTACAGCCTTCAATACAAACATCATGACACTCTGATGTAAATAATGATTTATTTAATTACGAACTAACTGTAACTTATGACAAGATCCTCCAAATCACTTACCTCAAACCATATGAGCGTTTCAAGATGCAATAGTAAATCTTCTTTTTTCTCCCTCTCTCACAGGAGATGTTGCAGCCTTTTTTTTCTGGTGTTTTGCATTAAAACTCTTTCCCTGTGCTCCAAGATCTTAAACAAAAATAAAAAAAGAAACACTCAGAATGAAAATGTCATTTCAAGTGATTGGTGTGTAGCTCAGGGGAAATACCTGACCTTTCTCCAAAGTATATTTCATTATCTAAAGCAAGTGCGGTAACTTCCCCCAGCAGAAACAACATGAATGCTCTTCTGTGGGTTGTATTTTAAAAAAATAAAAAAGAAAAATCAAAACCCCACTATTTCAGGCCACTCAAAACCATTTTTTAAATCTGCAAAGTAGTACATTACAAAGCACAAAATACACTTAAAGCACAATCCAGTGGATACCAGATGCCACAAAATTATGAAAGTGAAAAATGAAGAAAGCTCAGAGATACAAATCAGAAAAAAAAATCATTATGTAAAGTATCAAACTGTTACAGGAGAGAGCAATGATCGGTTTTATTGCTACTACTGCTACTGTTATTACCACTAATAATACACATGGAGCCAACTCCCTAAATCTTCACTGGGTTACTGTAGTATTTCTGTAGTAGCAGCATGGGGGAAGTAGTAGCTGTGCTGGAGAAGCAATGCAGAGTTAGCACTACAAAACCCAGCCCAGCTGACGAGAGAGGAAGGAAGGGAGGAGGAGCAATGGAGCAAAAGAGTAAGAGAAACTGGCAGGTCACTAATACAATCAATTTTGGCATTCTCCACCATCACCAAAAAAAGGGCTGAAGGGTTTTGAAATGTCAGTGAGTGCTGCTACCAGAACACTTTCTCACCGACCCCCATTTCAATCTCCTCCCTCTCCCATACCTGCAGCAAGGCAGGCCAGGAGCCAGCTGGGTACGTAAGCCTCCAAACCAAGCTCTGTCAGCAGGAAAATCCCCTAGCCACGAGAAGCAAACGCTGCCAGCCAGTGCAGAGTTCACTTTCCCTCTGAGAGCATGGTCTTGCATTTGCATGGCCCCTCTGGATTAAAGACATCCCAGTTATTTCTCTATAAACAACTTTTAGAACTGGTGACTATGTTCATTCTTGCTCTGCAAAAAGCCTGGAAGACAAATCATTCCCAAGGCTACACCTGTGACAATCCTCACTGACAAACCTTTACAACACAAAAAGAGGAGGATTCGACCTTGCGTGCATCTTGGTCAGACCAGCTTTGGTTCTCTTGCTCAGTTAGGACAGACAGACAGCTCTAAATATTTTCCATTGCTTTTAAATAAGAAATGGAGACATTATTCAAAGCCTTCTGTGCCTGAATGTACTTCAGAAAACACAACTTTTCCAAAAGCAGCAAGAAATTCAAAAAGGACAGCTTTCCACATCGCAGTTTATTCCCACACACACCCCCAGAGAAAACGACCCGAAACTCAAAGACCAACACACAAGTTGAGGGGGAAAGCCAGCTTCCCTTGATGCCTGCACAGAGGCTGCACCTACATTACCACTCCTCGAAGCTGCTTACAGAATTAACAAATTCAATATACTCTGTCTAAATTGCCCTGCTCCCCCCACTCCACCGTGCTTCTCACTCATGTGGTGTTGCTGCTTGCTCCAAGGAACCTGCTCGCTCCCTCAACATGAGTAAAGGTTGCAACAGTCAGGCCTACAGACTTGCAGAAAGAACACAAAGCCCTCTAAAGATGTGACACAAATCCAGAGAAAGCTGGAAGTTCAAAGTGAAATAAGGACACTCTGTCCATGACTCATGCCACCTAGATACCATTCTTAATTTAAGAAAAAGTGTTAAAGAGATTATTTAAGAGTGTCACACTGGATCAACTAGGTTCCGTCTCTCATTTATTCCCCCGACTAAAATATAAGGTGGCCAGGGATTCTATTTTAAGATCAAAATCAGCATAAACCCCACCTGTTCTCATATACATAGTTACAATTTTAATGCTCTGTTTAAAGAGAGGTCAGTCTCTTTTCCCTGGCAACTCCCAGCAAGACAAGAGGGCACAGTCTTAAGTTGTGCTGGGGGAGGTTTAAGTTGGATATTAGAAAGAATTTCTTTACGGAGAGGGTGATCAGACATTGGAATGGGCTGTCCAGGGAAGTAGTGGATTCTCCATCCCTGGGGATATTTAAAAAGAGACTGGATGTGGCACTCAGTGCCATGGTCTAGCAACCCCAACGGTGGTTCAAGGGTTGCACTTGATGATCTCTGAGGTCCCTTCCAACCCAGCCAATTCTATGATTCTATGACTCTCAACTATTCTCCAGGCTTTTTGCATGACCTATGCACAAATCCTATGTGACTTCCTGAAAGGCTGAAAGCTCTGAATGACACTTGATCACCTGGGCACCTACTGCACATTGTCACTTAACCCATATTTTCCTGTGCCTCAGTTTCCCCGTCCTCTACAAGAGTATTCCCCATGTCAGATGTGAGGGACGCAACACCCTTGCTGATTTAGTGCACAACTAGTAATGTGGACAAAGTTACATATCTCTGATCTCATGTGAGGCTGAAACATCACAGAAAAAGACCCTGTAAACCAAAATAAGGAACGAGTCATCGGCATGTGCCTCAATCTGTGTTGCTGGGTAGTCATTTCACTAGTACAACTCCCCTCTCCCGAGTGCTCCCAGCAAATGTGGGGGAGACTGAATGGATTCACTGTAGTCACACAACAGCTTTACAGCTGCTGAAAAGGGCCTATTGTAGCCCTGCATTTTACTATCTTGAGCAGCATACATTAATTTGCTGTACAGCTTCCATTACCCATCTGATCCTTACAGAAACAGGAGCAGCAAACCAAGGTTTGACAAGTGAAAAGAGATTTAGATGTGAGGGAGGAAATTTTTTTGTTTCCTAAAAAAAGGGTAACGATCTATACAGCAGAGAATGGGACAGTAAAAATTTCATGTAGCAAAAATGCTTCAAACTGGTCCTGCCCCCCCTCCTGTTTGTTTGGTGTTTTTACTACATCATTATACTATTAGCCAAATTTCACAATCAGAAAGGAGCAGCAAGCCTGCCATGTGTATGTCTGCTCTCCCTGCAATTACTGTCCACTCGTGGCCTGCACCACCTCCCTGCATTTATGGTATTTGCTTAGTAATCTGAATGGTATCAGAAACAACTGTGAACTCTTAATACAGACCTACTTGGTCACATATACAAAGCCTCACGCAACAGTCAGATATGCTGCACTTTTAAAAAATAGATGTAAGTAGATCTGACAGCCCATTCCTAAATGTCTAGATTTTTCTCGGTAGTGTCTCAGGCTCAAGTCAGGGAGGAAGGACAGCCCTGAAGCACACTCCTCCCAGCATTCAACTACTCCACTCTCCCCCTTCTGGAGAAATGAATGCAGCTTCAAACAAATTAAAGGAGTATTTTGTCAGCTCCTTCATTCTTCCACGCAATAAATGAGGTGGTACTTGGCTCCTCTGGCCTCCAGCAGAGCAGAATGAAGGCTAACTCTGAAGCACAAATCCCCTCTTCCTTCTCCCACACACTCTTGTGTTAACTCTGCCAGATGCAAAGAAGGCAAATACAGACAGGGTCCTCTGAAAACAGCAGCACATCACACCTGCAGCATGGTGTATTGCTAATCCTCAAGAATTAAATGATGGCTGATTAGCACACATCTTCCCAAACAGCAGTTCTTCCCCAAAAACTACAAAACTGGAGAAAATTTCAGGGTCTTTTTCTCTGCCTTCCATCTTCAGCGCACAACCAAGTGCCTCACTGGTCTGCTCTCAGAAGGCAGAAGTATTTTGCTTTCCAACAAAAGCTGAGACAGACAACAGACCTTGCTTTGACAGCCTCAAACCCTAAGGAAACATCAAACATCACTAGAGTAGCTGCCTGATAAAATACCAGCAGTGGGACCACTCTTTTCCCTCAGCCTTCCTTCATTTTGCAATGATGCCTCTCTCAAAAGGCCTATGCAGCTGAGCAGACTGAGCTTATTTTCCATTCTAGTTATCTTGTATACTCACTATGTTAACATGACTTGACTCTGATGGAAACTGGTGAAAAACCATGGCCCTGGAAACAAAGATCAAGTAACAAAAGAAAGTAAACCCAAGGACAAACAATAGAGAAATACTTGGATTGTATTTTTGGATTTCTGGAGCTAGGGCTGCCAGCCTCCACTCCCTGCCCTGTGCCTGTTCATCATTAAAAGGTGACGCAGAGCCATGCTCCCCCACTTACCCAGAGGGGTGCTGGGCTGTACAACTTTCCAAGTTCTCATCACCCCAGGCTCACGTGGCAAGGCACTGGTCTTGGACCCTCCCTGGCATCCTCTGAGGTGCCTCCTTGTCCTAGCACCTGAGCACAGCATAAAGGCCTAACATGTCAGCAGCCAAGTCCTGTGGCAGGAGACCCTGCCATACCACTGCTTGCTCTCACCAAAGTGCAACCTTCATCAGCTCCTAGCTTCTGAAAACGAAGAGTGGCAATTGATGAAAGATCCAAATAACATCCACCCAACTCCCTTGCTGGCCAAGCTGGTCTGGGCCTCTTGTAAAGCTTCCATGTTTTGCCTATGAAAAATGAGAATGTATGTCTCTGGTAAAGTCTGCTTTCTCGTTTGGAAAGAGATGTTAAGAAAATGAAGTATGGCATGTTTTATAATGAATAGATACATTCTGGGTTCTTCATAAGAAGCACTATAGAAAAAAGGAGACATTTAATTGTCTTTGGGACAGATTAGTCTGGAATTTTTTCCAATTACTTTCTACTTTACTTAGCTAACCAGCCTTCCAGCTATATGAGGAATCAAGGGTTTGAGATGTAGTTGTTTGCTGCTACATATAAAGACTGAACAATTAACAATCCTCATACATTTATGCATCTCCAGTGGCACAAAGTGCACACAGGACGCTTCAGCAAAAACCTGTGGTGACCTTTCCTGGAGGAAACTTTGGAGGCCTGACCATCTTTTTTTAGAACAGAAATTTGACTAAGCCACAACCAGCTCGGCATCACTGTAGTTTGGTCTTACTTTTTGAGATCAGCAAGACTATACCAGTAGCCTGGCCAGCAACTAAAATCTTCCAGGCAGAGGAACAAATATCTTCTGTCTGGAATCAATGAGGTGGTTGGCTACAAAGCTGGTTGGCTTTGTAACCAAATACACTCTTTCAATCAAGAAGAGACAGGACACTGAGAAAGATGAAGCTTTTGTGTAAGTCTGCATGTTCAGATTTTTATTTTTTTAA
The DNA here is from genome assembly GCF_003957555.1 of Calypte anna. Classification (NCBI taxonomy): domain Eukaryota; kingdom Metazoa; phylum Chordata; class Aves; order Apodiformes; family Trochilidae; genus Calypte; species Calypte anna. Next base: position 63,066,904 of record NC_044245.1, read on the forward strand.
AAAAACAACACTGTACTGATGCTTCTGTCATCTCTTCTTCTACTTCCTTTGCTTAAGCACACAAGCACTTAAGAAAGTACTGGGTCTGGCAGTAGGCTATTTGGGCTGCCAAATGTCAGATCCAGAAAGCAGGACTGTCACATGTGCCAGACTGACTGTCACACCTACTCTCCAAAGGTAACATCATATATTTTTCCAAGTCATGCGAGCAATAATACGACATTACATCTCACCATACCATGTGTTCCTTCTCTGCCTCAGGAGACAGACCAAAAAGAGCCTACAGATCTGTAAGTAAAGGATGCACAACCAATGTCTTACAGTGCCTACAATGACTGATAGACTTACAGTGTCTACAATGACTGATAGCTGACTGATACAGTTCAGCCCAGTATCAGACCACCCTCTTTAATAATAAGGGGGATGAACATTTTTTCCAGTGGCAAGCACCTGTCAGCAAGTCAAGCACCACCAGACATGGGTCATTATTGGTTAAGCACTTGGCATCGTATAAGCTCTTTAAAGAAGACATGATCCTTCTTTTGGTAGAAGATTTCTTCTTTCTAACTTCTCCAAACAGCCTTCCTTCTCTGAGGTCTACTCACACCAGCCTTCCCCTTTCAGTAATAACTACTAAGAAAAGGGAAGAAAAAATATTAAGTAAGAAAAATTATGAAATGTGTTTTACTAACTGGTACAACTACAACAGCAGATCACTGAAATATGCCTTTCTTTCTGTCCCTTCACACTACAAAACCCCCACAGGGCCCATCTACCTTACTGCTTTTCTTCAGATCAGGCATGTAGCTCTGGAAGTAAGGCTCCAGTTAATCTGTCCTGCCTGGGCTTTTGGTTGCACTGTGGGATGGTCCTGGAGCACATGAACTTCACCTCTCCTGGGAGGAAGTAAATGAGAAGCTTTGCATTCTCCAGAACAGGCAGTTTGTGGCACCAGACTGCTCAGAAGTAAAAACAATCCTTAAAGATGCCTGGTGTGAACCTCAGGATCACAGTCCAAGTTTTTCACTACAGATACTCCCAGTTGGTCAACAATACTTGCTAGCATAGGCATAATCATAAAACCCCAATGTTCTGCTGTCATTCATCTTCATGACACCAAATAAGTTGATATTATTATATTCTACTGTAACATTGCAACAGTGTAATAGTGGCAGCAGCCAAAGCATCATGAATGAACAATGTCAAGAAGAGAGAGTAGATCAAAGTAGTTTCAGCTACAATAACTAACCTAATTTCTGTAGTTTTACAACAAGTTCCTCTCCTTTTTGAAATATGTTCTCTTTGTGGTGAGTAAAGAATAGTTATAGACAGGAAAACTGAAACAACAGCAAAAAAGACATTTAAAAGCACCACCTTTGCCCCACTAAACTCTATTAAAATAGATAAACTTCAGGCGTTATAAAAATAGCCAGCCGAAAAATTTAGGCAGTGGTGCTTTTTTTCAGGTGATTATGTTGTCATACAAGCTTATGTCAAATATCACAGTGGATCTTATGTTCTCCTTCAAAATTGTTACCAAGACCCCCCCAAGTCTTTACATTTGGGGCAATTAATTCAGGAAATAAGACAGTCATTGCAGCTTTTTTCAGTGCATGAAAGGGTAAGGATCCTATGACATCAGACCTAATTTCTCTGTTACCTATTAAAAACTACCTGGCAGTTCCTAAGAAATACCTGGTGATAGAAACCTTCTTGCATTCCCCACAGACGAAACCAACAAAACCTCATTACTTCATCTGTTCTATTTTTGTTAAACAGTTCTGGACCTGGCAGCAAATTTGTGAGCAGGAGTGACACTGACCACTGTGCTGAGGCCCTGGGCAATGCCAACTAAAATGCTTTCTCTGTGTTTAAATAGTTGTTGAAAGCTTCTCTCTCCTTGCATGTGCCTTCCACTGGCCCACCACACAGAAGAGGGCTCTGAGCTCACAGCAAGCAGAAAGCTCATGCGCAGAGGAAGTATGTATAAAATTCACAGTCTCACTTCACCACTACTGTCCATTTTCATGAATGAAAAGGGCAAAGTCAGCAGGAGAAGCTGGGGGTTGTCACAACTGCTACTATGCTGTTTGTCCTCCCTCTTCAAGGCATTGTGGATCTGTGTTCATTTCCTTCACAGGTAATTGTTCCTATGTATTAAGCCAGCCAGAACCATGATTTCTAATGTGGTTAATTTTTAAGACAACACAACTTTGTGCCTAGCTCCTTATTTTGCATTTTTGAGAGCATCTTGAAAAGGTCTTTAATAACTGGTCTGTGCATTTAAACTACATTCATTAGTGTCTCTACGCATGTAATACAAAAAGTGAGTGGTCCCATGGGTTGGGCTCTAACCCCCCCCAGTCAGCTGCATAGGCCAGCAGTGTTCCATCTCCCATACACCCATGTCACATCACTTTGTTTGCCTCTCTCAGGCTCTGTTTGCCTCCTGCAGAACGTGGCAATAAGAGTGAACACGCTGTTGGTTTGAAAAAGAGGAAAGCCGGAAATGTAAAAAAAACATTCATTAGTAAAGTGTGAAAGAAAAAAAAAAGTAAAATGAATTAGGATATTTTCCCTCCTTAAAAGACCATGTAGTCCCACATTAGCAGTGGAGATCATAAAGGCTCATTCCTTGTGGCTTTGTCTGTGATGGGGAAGTAATCCTATGCAGAGTAAGACACCCACTCTGAGGAAAGCAATCCCTGTGCTGGGAGCACTCAAACCAGCTCATTGTGATAACATGGGCAAGCCTTTTCCTGCAGACAGGTCACTAATTTCCATTGTTGTCCTAGATCCAGCTGCCTGCTTCATAAAACTGTTAAGAGTTCAAGGATTTCATGATCTCATCCTGTCTGCTAAATTTCACTGGAGCTGGCCAGTGGATTCCAACATTACTGCAGGGAAACTGAGAGAGACAGCACACTCCAGAAAAAAAACCAAACTAAAATACAGGTCTTGGCCCATGAAAATGGTGTTGGATTGGCAAGAAAGGTAAACAAATGGATCTGATGTTAAAATCTGGAACTGCAGTGACAGGTCTGCAAGATTCATTAGTATCAAATCCAAGCATCATCTTGCCCAGAGGGGGTTATTATACTTTAGCTAGTTTGAAACACAGCTTTACTTGTACTTACTGTGAATCACATTCTGCTTACGAATATTAGGTATATTTTCTGGGGATTTAAATTGTAATCTTTCCTCTGTTCCATTTCTTGGAACACATTTGGTTTACTACCATAACTTGTTCTTGAAATACTGAATTGCAACTGCAGAAAGTGGGACAACATTTTGTTCCTATGCAAGACAGGAAAAGTCTATCTGTAGATTTAGATGCAGATAACAAATTCACATCTGATTCAGATGACACAAGAAAAGTAGGTGTCTGGGGTTTTTGGGGAAAGGTGAGATAGAAAAAGGGGTTTTCCCCTGCAAGACTGAAACCAAGTTTTTTCCTTAATGTGATTCATAATATAAGACAGATAATGACAAGGACAGGAACAAAGTGAGATTTATGGACCATATGTAAAATGTTGCATATGGTTGTGTATATCTTATTTATTTTGGTGAGCTGAGTTTGTAAACAGAAAAAAAGTCCCAAATTCTGTTTTATTTAGGATATTGTACTTCTTTACATACACATTTATGTACTAACGTGGGCTGCAGTGCAGTCTAATCTCTCCAGCATTTATTCTGAACAAAGACAAAATTGCTTTCAACCTGCAAACATTTGTCATGACAAACCTAGCAGTCAACAGTTTCATTTTCTAGCACCAATCACTGTGAATTTTAATATTATACTGACTTTTCCTGTAGTCCTGGATATTACATTCAGGGTTTCTCTTCAATGTCTACAGCTAGTGACTGCACCACTACGTAACCTTCCCATTACCACTTTCTTGCAGAAAATGAAACCAATCCTTCAGCCAATCTCTACAGGATGACCAAGGTTTGCAAAGAAACCAACCGCATAAATTTCTTTCATATGGGCAACAGATAACATTCTGCTTCCAGCAATTGGCATATTACTAAAAAAAATGCCAATGATCAGTATGTAATGGCTTTAGAAGAAGCAGAACAATGTCTAAAAAGCTACAAACACACCTCCTTGTACTAGTTCCCAGAGTCATATTTTATGCTAAAATACATGTGCCTAAATATTTAGATAAACATTTAAATATAATACAAACTAGATTAATCAACCTAAGGCTTTAAGAAAAAAATAAGACATTTTTAAAGTCAGCAAATGCCATTATGCTCCTTTGGCCTTATGCTAATCCTTATGACAGGCAAAATTGTTCCAGCCTTCAGTCCCCCCTGCAGTGGGGATCATTCTTCCACTTCCCCCTTTTTGGGGCATCAAGCCCCAAAATTTGCAGCATAGCATTTTCAGAAAGACACCCGAACTCTATAGAAAAATTTCATCCACCTGCGAATGTACTACTTTCCTAGGCCTTTTCAAGGTTATTACCATCACCTTCTCATTACAATTAAAAGCAAACTGTTCTTCATCATGAAAGAGTGAACTGTTCCCCCTATTCTCCCAAGTTTCAGTGAGTGTGTTTTTCACTGAGCATTGACACATTTGTGCCATAGAAAAATGTTTAATTTAAAAAATCTTTCACTTTAATTTGATTATTATTTTCAGAAGTGCTTTCCACATACCTGAAAAACTTCCTTAAATTAACATTTACTACTTGAAGTTTGTGTCTTTGAAAAATTATGGCATCTGATCTGCACACAAAAACATGAGATATTTTAATTTCTTGCATCTTTCTGGAGCAGTGAGGATTACTGGCACATATCAAGAAATGAATCTGGATTCCCTCCACTTCATATTCCATCAACATCCTGAGCCACCCACTGGAAGTGGGAAAAGACTTGTATGTTAAGGGTTTTCCTGTATCATAAGGTTTTGCTGCACACTGTCCAGAACCAGGCTCTTTCAGACTCTAAACCACCTATGTGTTTAACTTCAGGGGCTTCAGGAAGTGAGCAGGTCTGCTCAGATTTGCAAATTAAACACCCGCACAACAAGAACTGTAATTCAAGGTGGTCAGTGGCACCACTGTTAACTGTCTGGAGGAGTCAAACACATCCCTCTGCTATCCCAGCTCTCCCTCTCTTTGTATTTTCAGGAGCAAGAAGGATAAACGGGCCTTCTACTATTTGTACTAATCACATGTTAGTCATAGCATTCTGAAAGGCAAACTGACACATCCACTCATTTTTACTGTTTCCAGTATTTATAATATTATTTATCCAGGACTGTGAAGTAGCTGCCAATTATTACTAGAATTTGGCATACAGAAGGCTCATGTATATGAAAAAACAGGATCAAACAATATGCAGCTCATTAAAGGAAGTTTGTAACTCTGTTCCCTGCCTTAGTATTTTATCTCCTGGAAATATTTACCACACCACCTGATTAGGTTGAGCTGCTTATGTATTTTGAAAATACAAATTATGCCATCAGTCATTCATTGTATGACAGCAAACTTGCAATTACACGGCTCCACAAGCTCACGCAGTGCACCAAGGCAGGCACAACCCAGCCCCAAGTGTCAGCGCAGCACAACAAGACTACCCAATCTTTACTGATCTTAAAAGAAAACTGGGGAGATAAAACAGCTCGTGCTCTGAAGAACAAAGCTTGAACTGGCTCTAAAACTGTGCAGAAAAAGCAGAGCTGTGTTTCTCCGGTTTACCTTTGCAGGCAAGGGGGCAACACTTCCCAAGGAAGGAGTTGGCACACTTTCCTATTTATAAGAAAATGGTATCTAAGTCTCATTTCCCAGAGTTGGGCATTTAGGTCAACAAATTATCAGACCCCAATTCTGTGTTAAAACCTGTCATTCTTTCTTTTCCCACTCCTCCAGCACAGCAGGTGCAGGGTCAAACTTTTGGACTGTGATGGCTCAACATAATTTGCCCTACTAGCACCAGGAGAGACAGGTAGCTTAAGAACCTTTAGAAATCTACCCATAAACTTTTACATTGGTTCTCATTTCTACCTCTCATATCAAACTTTGAGCAAAGAACTTCCCCAACACTGGCAATACTACCTGCAGCAAATTACCAGGCAGGAAAGCCATTCTGGTGTATATATAAAATTCACGCTGCACAGTATTTATTTCCAGTCTTGTGTATCTATCATAACATAATTAAACAATTCCCTTAATGCAAAACAGCTGATTTCCTCTCTATTGATGTGATACACTATCTTGATTCACGTGATACTGGATTCACCCAAGCCTGCCACTCCCTCAGAAAGCTAGCACAAATGTCATGTCCTATTTAAGATCCAAACGAAGCCTTAAAACACTAAACTAAATCTGCATAAGCCTCACACCTGGCTCTTTCAGAGCAGAAAGCATCATCTGAGCAAGACTTTCTGCCCTCAGAAGCCCCAACCTAACTGTTTCAGTATAGTGGCATGAAACAGGTAGCTGCAGAGGACTGCTCTTCTGCATCTCCTCGTGATGTAGAAGGGAACAGCAATTGGCCCCGCTCAGATCTGCATGGAGCCAGCGATCTATTTATACAGCTCGAGCGGGTTGGAACTGCATAGAAACTGCAGCCATCCCTTCAGCTTGAGAGCTGAAGAGGGGTGGATGTCTCTAATTCTGATTCCCATGGTGTTCCCTGCAAAAATGACAATCATTTTAATACTGCGTGGGGAAGCAGTACCAGTGTGATTTGTACATCTTTCTCTACGCCAGTTTCACGATCTTACACCTCAAGGATTATCAGCTTTGCCACTGGGTTTTAGATTCCACATCTGTGATTTATAACATGGTCACCTAAATTACATCCAAGATAACACTTCCCTACAAGGTGCAATTAATCAGTAAGCACTTCATGTCTCTCTCTTTTTCTTTTTTTTTTTTTTTTCAAACCTATGACAATAATGAAACAACAAAAAGTCATTTAGAGTCATACTACATCCAACTGTCATTTGTAAGACTTTAGTGAATTATTAGTCACAGATTCTGGTGACAATATAACCCACAAGACTGAAACCTGAGTGGTTTATGCATGTCATCACAGCCTTAGATAAAAATGCCACCTTAGAAAGTGGGAGTATTTAATTTTTTAGAATACTTTTGTACTAATATAAAGGATTCACTTATTTTACATCAGTGACTTATTTTATTAAAGTATTTGTACCTGGTTTAACTTCTACAAATGTCTAGTTCTTTCTTCAGATTTAATAGTGCTGAGTATTTTGAAGTAATTTTGCTAAAGATTGTTAATTAGAATTCCTACAAACCTTTAGGGTTTGCAGTTTTGGGGGGAGGGCTCAGTGGGTTTTCTTGGTTTGGGGGGGGGTTTCCTTTTTTTTTTTTTTTTTTTCCAAACCAGGGCACGGCAGTTGCAAATGCAAAACTGCAATGCCCTAGCCCCAAACCCCCATTTTTTTCAGGAAGAGGCATGGATTAGTTATGTTATTTAGTAACAGCTGCCTGGTACAGTGGCTTCTACTAGGTCTCTGTACAAACCCATGTCTACAGGAGAAATTTTATCTTCTAGTAGAAAGGCTAACCCCCACTGAACACTGTCTGTGTCAAATTCATCACAACAACAGGTGTGGACATTACAACTAGTCACATAGTACTATTAACCACATACCAGGACTTGATTACTGACTCTCCTAGTATTAAAAATGCTTCTAAAAATGTAACGTTATCAGAGAATAACACATAAAAGTCACTGGAATTAAAACCATTATTTTGTATTGCTCCTGTGCAGCTTCCCTGTATTCGTGGATACGTGCACATACATTAATGAGCACATACAATTTTGGGAAGTGGAGGCCAAAATAAGAAATAGATTTTATGAACAATCAAAGAAGTAGAAATTAAAGAATTGATTCAGCAAACCAATTAAGAACATGATTAATTTCCATTATCTTCAGTGAAGCTTGACTATGGTTAAAGTGCTTTGTTGAATCAGAATCTTCAAAACAAAGTGCTCCTCAATCTGTTTATCTGATCACAGCTTTAGGTGAAATGAGACACTTGAAAGGGACTAAATGTAAGGAAATGCTCAGGTTAGCAAACTAAAGCCTTGTAGGAAATTCTACTAGTTAGGAAAAACCCCAGAGTGGCTTCATAAATTTTCATCACCTCTAGCAGTTTTTGAATAATGGAGTGGTCTTTTTGGCAGCTTCATAAAGCTGTAATCTGCACAAGAAGTTCTACAATGTCTCAGCAATTCCTAGGGACTCAGAGCAGTAGGATTGCCTTGCAACACAAGCAGAGATTAATCATTTTCTAATGCACGGTAATAAATAATGTATCCCTGTAGTACATAAATTAAAGCTGTAATTCCATCACAGTTCTGTGATGACACCAGAAGCCCAGGATGGAATTTCAGTCTCCTTATGACCAGTCAAGATACACATTATTTCTTTCATTATGTTCTGAGAGCTGATAATGAACTGAAAAGTTCTGAAGGCACTACCAAAAAGAAGTAACATGTGATTACAAGCAGAAAACAAAGTAATTAAGTCAGATATTACTTGCAGAACTTGCTAAAGTAAGCAGTAAATCCCATCTCTGAAAAGCACACTCAGCATGTTTGTTAGCAAGGCAAGCAAAGATCACTACTACTATCAAAAAACTGGAAGTTGTTCCAGTACCACAAAGCAATGCCCTCATCATAGTAAACACAAAGAACCTGCACGTTAAAGATCAGGGTTTTTTGTTACAGAGTTCTTAAAACACTGAACATAACTGCTTCTAGAACCATACTCACTCTTTTACTCCCTTACAGGGACTATCTAACAGGAGCACAATGACAAGCATAAAATATCAGGAGAAAGTCACATTATATCCCAAATCTGTATTCCTATTTAACAAAAAATCTACTGAACAAATCAAAATGCTAATGATGATAAGTGTTTTGTCCTCCTGATGAATGTGTGTGCGTGTGTGTATACACTGTGTGCACTAAAAAAATTTCATACAGAATCATCCAGGTTGGAAGGGACCTCTGAGATCATCAAATCCAACCCTTAATCCACTGCCACTGTGGTTACCAGACCATGGCACTGAGTGCCACATCCATCCTCCACTTAAAAACCCCCAGGAACGGAGAATCCACCACCTCCTGGGGCAGCCCATTCCAATGCCTGATCACCCTCTCTGTAAAGAATTTTTTCCTAATATCCAACCTAAACCTCCCCTGGCAGAGCTTAAGTCCATGCCCTCTTGTCTTACTGGTAGCTACTTGGGAGAAGAGACCAACCCCCCGCCCCCTGGCTACCCCCTCCTTTCAGGGAGTTGTAGAGAGCGATGAGGTCTCCCCTGAGCCTCCTCTTCTCCAGGCTGAACACCCCCAGCTCCCTCAGCCTCTCCTCATAGGACTTGTGCTGGAGACCCTTCACAGCCTCCTTGCTCTTCTCTGGACCTGCTCCAGCATCTCCATCTCCTTCCTGAACTGAGGGCTGTACTGGACACAGTACTCAAGGTGTGGTCCTAAACATGGTCATAAAATTTTTCCTAATAATTGCTTCAGTAAATTTTACAAAGACTCTAAAGAGATTTTACAAGTCTAATAACAAGTATTTTAATGGAAGTAAGTTTAGAAGTACTAAGATACAGAGCCAAAATAATCATCTATCTACAGTTAACTTCTGCATTCACTCTTGTCTTTTGTTACCAGTTCCCATTATTTTTAGCAAATCCCATGAGATTTCACATAGGTCTAGAGTCAGCTTTCTCTCAGATTTTTTCAGACAAGAAAAAAGATAAGATTCTGACCACCTTACACAAACAAGTCATAAAACTTTACAGGATCTCCCATGGCCTGGAGTGGTTCCAGGTTTGGAACCTTCTTTCATGGTATTATTCACAATTTTATCTCCCCATCACTACCAACACACTCATGATAATGTGAGACTCCCAAGTCACGCTTACTCTTTCTCTGCCCCCTTAGGTTTCTAGCTTATGGAATTGTACAGAAAAGTAAAGAAGGAGAAGCCTGAACATCAGGACAAAAAGTCAAATAAAATGATGCAGAAAGCTGATATTTTTAAAAGCTGAAAACGTGTAAGCATAGAATAACTGTTTCTGAATAGCTGATGCTTCTCCACAAGTCATCATATTATTTGTTTCTTATCTCCTAACTCTTCCTCTTTCCACTTCCCCCTTTTATAATGTTACATTATTGTTCAAACCTGAACACCCGGACTTGTTTCCTACATCCATGTTTGAGCATCTTAACAAGAATGGTCTCACACTCAAGAACCCACTCACCTGGAGATACCTACTGCTTTTTGCATTCTCTTTCAATCACTTTGATAACAAGCAAGATTTTTAAAAGCTGACTATAACTACTCAAGAGCCCACAAATGCACTTAAGGATGCAAGAACCAATAGCAAGATTCAAAGAACCCATTTTCTCCCCTTTTGTCTTTCATAACTATCCATACAAACAAAAAAGTGTGGAAATACATGAGAAAAGGACAAAGACAGTAAGACAATCAATGCCTAAGCTCCTTGCCTCCATGGTATCTCCACAAGAAGCATATCATCACCTCTAAATAGAAACCTGAAACCTACTCAAGAGACTTACATAAGTCATGACTCAAGAACTAAAGCAACGAGTGTCAAAACACTCAAAGACACAATACCCTCTGCTCCTAGTAGTAAAAGAGTAAGGACTGGGAATATGCAAAGGCGAATCTCACACTGGAGAAAAACAGCAGTAAAAACTTTTTAGAGATCCACAGAACCACAGAATGGATTGGGTTGGAAGAGATATTTAAAGATCATCTGCTCCAAACCTTTCCCTGCCACAGATAGGGATAGCTTTCACACGAGATCGGGTTGCTCAAATTCACCCATTCAAAACCATCCACACAAGCTAAGCTACACAATTCAGTGATGGCAGTACATTACTAGAAAATGTTCAACCAGATGTGGAGATTTCTTATGTCTCAAATGTAAGCTCCAGAGGAAGAGGTAACTTAAGGCCCAAAGTATGCCTCCATCTGCCTTTTAGTGGGGACTCAGAGAAAGAGATGGTTTTGTATAGGATCTCCTAGCCAGCAGGTTTCCTTGCTTATAAAACAGTGTTCATGAGGAATGGCAATCTAACACAGAGACTAAAAGGTGACCCTGCAAATAAATGTCAGCTGCAAAATCCAATACTTCTCTTGGTCTGAGCTGAACAAACACTGTTATATTGACAGTGTAAGCAAAATGCTGAGAAGAGAAATAAATCCATGCCCTCCACCCCCCCCCCCCCCCCCCCCCCAAAAAAAAAAAAAAAAAAAAAAAGAAGGAAGGAAGAAAAAAACCCCACCCCCTAGAAGTAAGCAAGGGGGAAAGTGAGAGGGAGAGGGCACATGGCAAGTTCAGGTTAGTGTAGCTCTGACAGATGCAAGCTCTTTCCATGCTCATCACCACACCATCTGTGCTTAAGCATAAATGGAAGGGTTCCCTATCATGTTCTCTCTATGCAAATTTCATTTTCACTTTCATGTATTCCCAGGACTATGTGACTTATTAATTCAAATATTTTAAATGATGAAGATATATAATACACCCCATATTGATCCACAATCTCATTACACTGGCCACACAAATACACACTAGACATTGTTCAGAATGCTTTTCTTCCAATCTGGGAATTATGTTACAACACTTGCGCTCTAAATTTAAAGACATCGTGCACACCAAACTCTGAGGACTAGCCTGTTAATTGGTTTTCATTCCTTGCTCATTATCTCAGTACACCACACAAGGTGAGAAGTCACACCAGCAGAAGTTAAAATTTTCAGTGCTTGCAGCCCAAGGAGAGAAGCAGGACTTCAGAACCATGTAATTACAAGAAGGAAAAAAAAAAAGTATGACTAAAGAATCCCGATTTCTGACACAGCACAACTCAGAAGAAATGCCAGCACTTGCCACAATGAGCTATGTGGTAAGGACTTCCCCACTGATACTACACCAAGTATTTTCACTGTATTTTCACTACAGAAAATTCAAATTTTCCCCTTGAAAAAAAGGGAGGAGGAGGAAAGAAGAACTCTTCTTAATCATAACATTTTAAAATTGTTTAACTCTACTAACTTAAGACACATAGCCAATGAGGTTTTGGGTTGTTGCAACACTCACATTAATACTCCAAAAGCAGAAGCTCTTGCTGCCCATCAGATTATTGGTGCTGATTTGTTCTTGACAAAATACAGGATAAATGAACATACTGCTAATACATACTGTGTTAATTATTCTGTAGTGCTATGCAGTAACCCTGATAGAAGTTCAAATTAATTGTGATGGATACCGATAGAAACAGTGCTATATACATTTTAAATTCATATTCTGTCAAGTTTGCAGATATACCATGCAAGCACTGCTTTGTGAGGCTGAGTTACTGCCTCAAATGATCTCACTTTATGCTTTTAAATACTCACATGAGCTAAAAGGCTGTAGACAGGCTAAGTTCAGAAAACCAGTTTCAATGCTGTTCTGTAAATTTCAGCTTGCTCAGATTCTTTGTTATTGACACCAATTCAATGAAGCACATTTACACTGCAAGTGCACATCAGACCTAAAAAGTCAACTGGTTAGTGCACAGCGAGTGCACTGAGAGTGCCGTGGGGAGGGAGGGCAGACACAGACAACACGCTGCCAAAAACATAGCTTTAGTTCAGAGGAAAAAAATATGACCTCTGGAGCTGCAAGAACCACCCCTAGATAGGAACTAGGAGTAAATGGATAAACAGAAGCAATGCTGTGAGTCTACACAGAGTTATTTCCAAAACTCATCCTCCCACGGCTCTACCAAAAAGCAGCCCGGTGTGCTGTCAGAACACCTTCAGGGCCCTAACACCAGGCAAAACCCCACTTGCTGCTCAGCCCAGCTACCCAGGACACACAGTCCCAGCCTACAGCCTGTGGTCACAATACAGACCCCTGAAACACCTGAGCCAGCCTGCTGGCCCCTCACCTCCACCTACTCACCCTTCAGTATCCTTCACCCTAGGGGAAACATGGCAAGGACCTTCTCAGCCCAGGGCACTTCTGCCTTGGTTCCTGCCAGCCCACTGCGAGTTGTGTGGCACAGTTCAACCAGGGTTTGATACTGAACCTCTCTGAACACAGCAGATCCTACAGCAAACTTCACCCACCACAGGAACACACCCAGGTGGGCTTTGAGTATCTCCAGGGAAGGAGATTCCACAGCCTCCCTGGGCAGCCTGTGCCAGTGCTCTGTCACTGAACTGTACGTACAAGCTCTCTCAATAAAGATGCATTTGCATGCACTTACAACATATACCCTTACTTTTTGATGAAGTTTCTTTGCCTCCACCGTGCTCCTTGGAAAAAAAAAAAATCTACTGGCTTTCCTCGATCATTAATCATATTGAACTAATAAACATTCTGGAACCAACACTGTTTTAACTGCCTTCTCTCCACTCGGAATCTGCTGGCAAATATTTCCACATATAAGATGACCATTCCACAGCCCTGCTTTTGAATGTTAATCTAAACTGTTCTCCAAGTGAGCAGAGTAAAGAGTTAGTCTTTGGGAGGGGGAATGAAGAAAAGAAATGAAAGAGGGGCCTTTAAGATGAAATCAAAATAGACTCCCTTGATCCCACCATGACATGGCCCAGACATTCTCCCTGTGGGGGAAGCAAATGTTTCTTACTGTAGTTAAGAGTTTTTGTAACATTTTCTTCCCCCCCATCCCCCCACCCCCCGTGCAACTTCGCTTCCTGAAGAACACTTTATATAAAAGACATGACATTTGGCAACCCAGCTCTGCTGCTTTGTGAAATTCTTTTGGCAAGTGCCCTACGTGCTGACTGCATTAAGCACATCAGTTTGTTTATTTATTTATTAATTTAGGCAGAAGTCAGAGGGAGCAAGCCATACAATTAACGCACAGCACAGCACTGTTTCATCAAAAAAAGCAGGAAAGGAGCTGGGGAGGGAGGGGCTGGAGCCTCTCCTTTTGGGAAACCTCATCATGGGAGAGGAGATGGCTCACCAGCCTCAGTGTTGCTGCTGCTCTGGGGCATATGCAGTGATTCTTGGATCTCCAAGCATTTAGCGAACATCAATTAATTAATTAATTATCCCTCAATTCCACAACAAAGCCAGGTACCATTACACATCTGTTTTGCATATGGGTAAAACGAGCTGCGGAGTAAACCTAAACCTGTAGCAACCCTGCCCAGTGTCCCGAGGCAGGAGGTGCACTACCTTGCCCTTGCCAAGGTAAGAGCCGCCTGGCAGTAAGTGGCAGGAGGGTAGAGAACCAGCAGCCTGCACACCCACACTTCCTCCTTCATGCCTCGAGTGAAACCAGAAAATGAAGAAGTCACCAAACACCACTATCTACCCAAGGGTGCAGCCACAGCACATGACTGCAAGGCACATGGGCCTCCATCAATAAGCACCCATCTCCTCTGCACCATGCTGCGTGCTAGATTTGCGGCCAAGTCAGGGACAGTACCATACATAACATCTGCAGTCATGTCACAAAACCTCTAAGGGTCAAGGACTGAAACAAGCAACACCCATTTCCTACTCAGACGCCACATGTTAGGCAGGAGGGCTTAAAGTCTGTGATTCAGAGTTAGGGAGAACATTACTTTAGGCTCGCAAGAAATTAAGATGCTTCTCAGAAACAATGCTTTTTTGCTTACAAACATTATTAGCCTGATTATTTACACCAGGGACCAACAAAGTTTGGCAGCACACCACCAGGGACACCCGGCAACAGCAATTCACAGCACCCTGAAGTCTGCAAGATAAATAAGGAGAGGAGACAGGATTGGAGAGGACATGACCTATCTGCGCAGAAACTGAAGCCAAGGGCAGGCCAGATTCTCAAGCTTGGAAGGGTGAAGCTTCTGCATATCCCCTGATACTTTCAGCCCAAGCTGCCAGCAGGAAAGGGCCCAATCCATCCAAGCTATTGTTCAGCACACACAGCAAGAGATGAAATCCTGAAATGCAATCTGGTTCTTCCATGGGAAAGAGCTACCAAGTCTCCAACCAATAAGACCCCCTGCAGATTTGGTACAGAAATGATTTTTCTCCATCTCAGAGAGCTGAGATGGGATTGGATACTCTGCACAATCACCTGGTCCTGCTTCAAATGCTATGTCTGTGTGCACAGACAAATCTACAATGCACTTATCCTTTGGAAACTTTTTAAGCAGTTTAATCCAAAAACTATTTCATATTTAACACAGTAAAGGCCTTTCTACACACAAGTCTAAAGAAGTCAGGATGTGCTTTCTGAGAATTCATGTGAACCTCAATTAAAAAAGAAATCAGTTAAATTTTGTTCCTGAAAAATTGACACAGGCATCTAAACCTGCCTAGTGTTTTATTAAAAGCATGTGATGAATTTTTATATTTTTAATTAAAAGATCCTGAATTTACCTCCCTATTCTAAGGAAGACTTTTAGAACTTCTGTCCATCATTTCTAGGCCCATTTCTATGCTATCAAAATAGTTACTGCAACAGCAATATACAAACCCAATTCTACAAGGTTTATGGCAAGGCAAACAGATTTTAGCCAAACTGCCAGTTTTAGAAGTTTGGCATGACCAAGGGCTCAGAACAATAAAATACAGAACTCATCATCAGTTTAACTATGCAGCAACCTTTGCCAATCATCTGCCCTGAGTGGAGCATTTGCCAAGCTCTCCTTTGAAAAGAATTTAGGGATCACAGCACTGAAAAAGACCAAAATTTTCACAAATAAATCACTGGCAAAATTTCCCTCACCTGAAGCAAAGAAGTACCAAGCCTTTAGTAGCAGAACTCAATCATCTTCTTCAACCTGGAAGCAATACACCAGACACTTCAAGCTCATTACTGACTGCTCAAACAGGATGCACACCGTGGTCTGTAAGCTGATCCTGGAAATACAGGCCAAGAGCAAAGGGAAACCTCACAGAAGCTGTTTGAAGCTGTGGTCTCATTATCCCAGCATGTGGACAAATTTGAAGTCAAAAGGTTTGAGATCTGTGTGCATATACTACACATCAAGCTACGAAAGATGCACCTCCTAATGCAAAATCTCACACCAAAACATTTATAAACACGTTTTTTCTTTAAATGGAGAGAAAAAAATATTCACCAAACACATCTGTGAAGGCAAGTAAGAACTTTTAGGACAGGCCTGGCAAACTCACTTGCCTCAGGGGCACAGATACTATGAAAGACAAAATTATACAACTTAAAACCTTGTTACCAGTAGTATACTTGAGGGAGAGGACCTATTATGGCAGAGAGACAAGATTTGCAGGTAAAGACTAGGACAGGACAGAACACATGAGAGGGACAAGACTGGGTTGTTTTTGGCTTGACACTTGCCAAGTTAAAAAACAAGTGTGAGTCACAGTAAAGGTAACTCGAAGTGTGATATGACTGCAATGGAGAGCTGAGCAGACCACACTGCATGAGTCAGCAGCACAGATAAAAAGGGTGATAAGAAGCAGCAGATGGGACATATCTTTACTAAAACAACCCTGCAGGACACAGGCCTCCTTTGCTGTAATGAAACAGTCGTGCCAAGCTGTCGCACGCTGGCTGGTGTGCTTGTGATCCCATGAATCAAAGAACGCTGCACAGTGAGGTTAAAACAGCAGTAGGCAAACAGGTGCAGACAGATCCACGTGCAAAAAGAAAGAAAGAAAAAAAAGCACAGAAAAGCAAAGCAGCAGCATCCCCCTCAATACACATGCACCCTGACAGTGAGCACCCTGGGACACCAACCTCCAAATTGCTCAGGCGGCGGGGTGGGGAGGAAAAGAAGGGGGAAGGAAGCTGTCACTGGGATCACGGCACTCAACCGGGCCGACAGCCAGATTTTCTGGTCCTGCTGGTCAGACTCTGCCTTCCTGGCAGGCGCCGAGGGCAGGAGGCTCCAGCATCGCAGCCCCCCCCTCCCCTGAACCCTTTCTGCCTCCCCAGCACACATTTGCAGAGCCGTGAGGCAGCCACAGCCATACAGCTCATACCTTGTCTCCAGCATCCAAAAGGGCAGCTGAGGCTATTTGCAGAGGCAGTGCCTCCAGTATAGCTGCAGCTCACGTGGCTTTGCAAAACTCAGGTTTAAAGCACCATGTTTTCCATTCAGGATTTCAAATCCCATTTTGCTACAAGAGTGCTAACATCTAGCCGCGGGAGACCAAGCACCAGGTAGCAGAAACCATACAGTCATTCATACACAAGGACACATTACATGCAAAATGCAGCTGCTGCCCTGACCACATTAATGACTGGCAATGGTGCTTCTCTGCTATTAGGATTCCTACTCGCTGCACTTTTGAACCTGGTCAAGAAAGATGAGGGCCCTCTGTCACTAGCTCAAAAGAAGACAGAGACACAAGGCAAAGCTCAAATCTCCTTTCATCTCACTTCTTGGCTGAGGTAAAATTATACCCTGCCTACGAGGGGCACGACGGAAAGTAAAATGCTCTAATTTTAGATACAAGATCCTGCTTCATCAGGTTCATTTAATTTCTACGAAACAAACCTTGGCAAAGGTCTGTATTTGAGGGGATGAAAGATGACTTGTTTCGTTTTCTCTTAGTGCAGTTCATAGCATGACTAGCTAAGGAAATCTGCTTTAGCCACATATATATGCTAGCTGTTCTATTAGGGAGAGTCCCTGTTTTCTAGCAGAATACATTTTTTTCATTTTACCCAATCTGTCCTGGCAAAATAAGCTCGCTGTGTCCAGGTATTTCAATGGAGTCAGAAGGTGTGTTTATTCCCCTAGCTCCAAATACCCTTATTTATAATTTTCAAAAGCTGGTAGGTAAGTTGAAGAAGAGCAGTTGCTGAGCCTAAGGCACTGTGCACAGCAACAGATCTGTTGCAACAGATTAACAGGCAGAGAAAGAGAAAGGAAAGAAAGAGGAAAGAAAGAGCCGTACTTTCCTTCTTTACATGTCCCTGCTTTCAAATGCAGCTTTACGGAGATAATGACAGTAACAATGTGTCTAAAATAAAGCTGGACTGAGAGCCAAGCTGCTGAAGCCCCAGTGACAGCAGAGCTTGGCTCTACCCTTTGGTCACACGCTTTTCTAACCCGAGTGTGTGCCTTCCAAGAAGTAGGTAGAGGAACTGCTCCCCTATGGACATCGTGAGCATTAACAAAGGCGGAGGGCGGTCAGCCTGTAAGAAAAACAGTGAAGTTAGTTTTCATTTCCTGTCGGTTTTAATCTTGCCTAGAGGCTTTGCTAGCTGCTACTTCCATTTTCTAGCCAGCCTGCAGAGGAAAGGCTTTCTTTCCTTGTTTGCAGAGCGTCCTTCTTAGCTGTCTGCAGTTCACATCTCTCGCACTCCTGAAATCCACCCCACGCTGCCCACCATTCACTGGCTGCAGCAGCACTGAATTCAGCCTGACACCACAAATCACTGAGTTGGCCTCCCCCTTGTAGCTCTGTAAACATACTCCTGATTACAGCTTCCACTGGCAAGCTGTTTTAAAAAAATAACTGCACAGGATTCACAGAAGCTGATGCACAACTTTTTTCTTCCCCACAGTCTAATCTTTCCATTACCCCCTGAAGGATCTGGGCCACGCAGAAACACCTTTATAGCCATTTTACTGCTGGTTTTTACACACTGTGAACTCCCTGATTTTCTCTGAACTCGCATTGTGAATGTGAGTCTTACACATTTTGCAGGCAATTCCTGAAGTTCACTGCATAACTTGTATGTGGACAGCAGAGCACCTGCTAACCTGAAGACAATTAGCAACAAATTACAATCAAAACTCAAACAGAGGCTCAGCAAAGACTTCCTTGTCCTGAGCCTGGAGTAAGTGTTGCACTCAGGTAACTATCACCACAGTGCTCTCAGGTCCTCAGAACTGAGGCTACGGAATGGTGACAAATTGATGACAAACTATTACTGATAGTTCTTCAGAAAGGTTCCTACATCTCTCAGCCACAGCCCTCTGGCAATATACACAGTTCTGCGCATCCTCTTTCAAAAGGAGCCATCAGACGTACTCATCCAACCCAAGATGTAAGACACGGCTAGGCCAGGGTGATAACCTGCATCAAAGGTGTCCGAGGATGGGTGTTGAGCTAGGAGAGCAGAAGGCAAAGATTTAAATCTTAGACCACAGAGTTCATGTTGCTATGAGTTAAACAACACAGTAGAAGCCAGAAGCAACAACTTCTTCCCCTGTGTGAACTGTGACCAGGAGCAATGCCAGTGTCACAGCTAGGAGAGATGGTACAGGAGGAATCACTTGATCCTGTGCACATCTCTGAAGATTTATCTCAGCACCAGATCCTTAATTCCTTCCTGTTTCCACAAACTTGCTTTTCATACTCACACAAACAAAATTAGGAGTAAAATTAGTTTGTCTAGTACCTTCATTTCCAGCTCATAGTTGCAGAGCTCCCTGAGAAGAAAAACAACAGACCCCACAAGTGATCAGTGTTATCACACTTGATCCATATGTGCCTTGAGCTTGCTACTCCCAGGGGACCAACAGCCTTGCTGCTCTTCTGAAGGAATAGCAGCATGAAACTGTAAAGTAGCACTTCCCTTGCCTTTTCCTGGGAGAGATTACATAGGTGAAATGCATCAGAAGACAAAATTACTAACTCTATTCCTAGTATCTCTTCACAGTGCTCTGTCTCACTTCCTTGTTTACAACTGGATTGAGTTTGAAAGACAAACTTGCTTTTGCAAGATCTAAGAAAGTGACTGGGAACACAAAGGCAAAGACCCAAACCCCTGTTCTGCTCTTCAGTCTGCTATACAACCAGCCCTCTTCCCTCCCTCTAGGTACAGTAGAGCTAGGTCACTACCTTCCACAAACAGACTAACAAATGACTCCTCTCTCATGCATTTATGTATGTAAATTAAGGTATATTTGAAACTAGGTTGTGGTGATCCATATTACATTCAAATACTGTATCTACTGAAACCATTTGAATTATGTGACATTTTGAGAAGGATGTATTTTTGCTGCTGAAGTCCTGAAGAAAATCAAACCTTGGAATTGACAGCTGTTAACTCACTACACTTCTTAAGCCAGGCCTGACCAAGGTACATCAGCTTGCAACAGCAGTCTCTTCTGAAAGACCAGATAGCATAACTTCTTCATTTCACAGCTCAAACAGAAGAAAGGAACTGGGATTTGTGCAAGTAAGAAAACGGGCGTTCAAATAATTTATCAGAAATCATGTGCAAGAATTCAGGGCCTACAATTCCCAAAACTCTCCAAGATACAGAGACCAAAAAACACCCCAGAACACTGATTCAATACTACAATTAACTATTCCTTTTAAAAATGTCTTAATTATAATGCAAAACAAGTTCAAATTTTTTTTCTTGTTTTTTTCTTCTGATTTGCCAGCTCCTATTTTAAGGAAGCACTCGGCTATGTGACAGAAATGTTTCAAAATCTGCTCGTTGTGTATTTTTGCTGAACATTTACTTTCATGTGCATGCAGCCCAATACAAGTGACATGCAAAAATATAATCTAGTAAACAGTGAACAGAAAACACCACTGATTAAAATAAACATCAGAAAAAATAGATGCCCGTGGAAATCTATGGTGGACCAGGTAACTGGTGGAACACCTATATAAGTATAACATAGACTAAGTTTAAAAAAAGCTATATAAAACTATTTCAGGTACTGAAAGCATTCCCTTCTTTAAAGATAATAACTAAAAAGAGTAAATGCAAAACCAAGATTTAGAGCCTGATTATTTTACCAGAGTTTTTCTGCTCACTGATTCTAGTTAAAAGTGAAATCAGCAATTTAAATCTGCCTGAAGAATCCTCCACAGGAGGAGCAGTGCTGATTATTTTCTCATGAGATGGGACACTCAAGATCATGAAGAATATTACTTTCTGAAGCAGAGCAGATACACTGGTACAGAGACAAATGTACGTTAGTATTTCAAATTTTAAAAAAGCAAGAGACTAAAATATATGCACATATATACACATGTGAGTGCTCACCCTCATCTCGCTCAACTGGGACTCAGATTTGCAGACTAGAAGGAGGATGCTTTTGTAAGGGGGTAATGGCCAGCAACTCTTGAGTGCTCAGGGCAGTTTCTTCCAAGTACAGAAACACCAGGATCCAGCAACAGGTTTCTTGGTGTAAGCAGAGCACTGCATGTCCAGAGCTGCAGGGCCAGAGACACAAAGGCATGGTGATGTCTGACCGCCAAGGGTTAGACTGGATCCCACCAGGATTACTATAAGCCTTGCTAAATCCATGCTGGGCACATACTGACGCTGCACCATCCTCAGACAGTGCTCCTAGTCCCAGGATGACCCTGACAAAACACTCCACAGGGCTGTCAAGCCCAGAACTGTGCTCATCAAGAGATAAAGAGCCCAGATGGTCTCACCAGACCCAAACTGCCTGGCCCTATCTACTCAGGAGTCTCTCCTTGGGGTGTCTTGTAGCACCTCCACCACTCCCTTCATTTTGTTACAGCACAGACCACCCTTGTCCTGCCCAGAAATAAGGGCAGGAGAAGCTGTGTTTCAAAAAGAAAAAATGAAGCTCTATAGCAGAAACCAAGTTAGAAGGCTACAGGTGACCTGTAGAAACTGAAGAAGTTATGGAGGTGATCCCCCAGTGAGAAGGAAAGCAGGAGGAAGGTATCCAAGGTACTACAAGGCAGGAGATTACACCATGGGGAAGAACCTCTCCTTTTTCCCCATGCCACCCCCATCACTGAATGGTAAATGCACGGGGAGATGCAATCACAGTGGCTGCAGGAGCTGCCAGGGTGCTTTTTGGCTTAGGATGCAAAGGACAAGTTTGAGGTTTGTTCTTCAATTGCTGCCTCATGCACTTAATGTAACGAGACAACAGAGAAGAATAACTTAAGTATATAGATAGCAATAAGATAATTAAAGCCTAGTTCTTCTCAGCCTGCTCCCCGACTCCACATAAAAAAAGTACACAAGTGCACAAACATCTACGCTGAAAATACATCATGCTCTAGTGTAAAACCCCCATGCCTCTTATAGTATTGCTGGTTTTACTATAGCCATTCTTTGTATTAGTGGATATTGATTGTGCTTGCACAATATTTCAATAAACAGAGCCAACCAACATAACTTCCTCTATTTCTGTATAGAGTAATATATTTACAGGAACAGCCTTTTGAAACATTCCAGTAAAATTAGCTTACTCACAGATTTTCTTTAAAACTAGAACAGAGAGCAGAAGGATAACATCATCATAATTTTTTGTGCATAAATCAGCTGCCTATTTACCATTGATATGTCGCAATAATGACTTGCTACTCTTCCGAGTTAATTGCCAGGTTACTAGAGAGTACCTCAGTTCACAGGATCACAAAAAAAAATATTCTTCATTATTTCCTGGGAAACGACCTTCAGAAGCATGCATTCCACCTCCTTCCCCGAAGCAATGCCCAACATATTGCAGGAGGAGGTTTATCTGTTTTACAAAAATCTTCAGTGATGATGCTTCCAAGACCTTCTCACAGGAGAATGACTGCAGCACCAAAACACCCTTATCACTTGAAAGCTTTCTTAAATGTTTACCTAAGTCTTGCCACCTTCAAATTAAGCCCATTTCTTCTCCTCCTAACCCCAGCAGTTGTGTAGTGGTTTATTCCCTGCATGAACCTTCTACATGCTTGAACACAATCATGTCTCCTACTGGCCTTCTCCCCTGTAGACTAAAGAATCCCAAGTCTTTCATCATCTGATGGCTCTGGACTGCATTGTTCCCCAAACTAGATGCTGAGCCATTTCCAACACTAAGTGGACAGATTATTTTGTGCCTTCACACACCCTAAACCAGCACTTTTTCTGAGGAGCAAAGATGGTGAATTTTTTGTTCCTTGTATGACTGTATGACACACCCACAGTCTCTAGTCTACGATTCCCTACTCTCATGCTGTCCAGGGATGCAGTTTGGAAGGAGCTGAGCTGGGGCTCTTCCATACACACACTCAAGATGGGAATGCACAGTCACCAGCTCCAGGGTCAGAACTGCAGCAGGCAGAGCAGGGAAGGAAAAGCAACCCACTCAGCAGACCATGGGCAGCCTGGCTCCCAGGGGACAGGAGAGCAGGACACACTGCAAGCTGGTTTTCTCTGGTGTTCTGGGAACCAGCTGTGATTTTTAACACCCTATTCAACGAAACCAGGCCAAACTGCCTCCAGCACAGCCCAGCTCCAGCTCACAGACCTTCTTCTGCTGGACCACTGTTGAGTCAGCCATTCCCCATCATGTATCATGCAACTGGGTATTTCTATCCCTGTGCAGTGCTGCTAAGTTTGAATCCTTGGTTTCTTCCCCAAACCATTCCTTCAGATAGCCAGGGCTGCTCTGAGCTTTAATCCTGCCCTTTGAGGAGCCTTTAGTCCCCTCCCCCCCATGCTTCTTATCCTATGTAAATTTAGTAACAGCTCTCTCTGCTCCATCCATCATTTCAATAATGAAAACAATGAGTATTACTGAAGCCAGAACAGACCCCTGGGGAATCTCACTCACTCGAGTCTTGTGAGTTTAATAGCAAACCATGAACAACTACTTTGAATAACGTCTGGTAAGAATTCTGTGCACCCATAGTACAGACCATCCAACCAGATACCCCTTCTGCTGCAAAGAAAGCCATGTTAGAAACCATCCAGAGCCTCCTATAAAGACGGGAGTAACTTCTCTAAGACAGAGAAGTTCCATTACATTGTCAGAGGAGCTGTTGGGAACTCTTTGTTAAACACTGCCATAAAAATGTAATGCATGCCAATAAGAGGAATAGGAGGGTTGATAACTAAGCTTTAAGATGACAGAAAGAACTTCAGCTGAACTGAGAAAGCAGGAGCGTGACATTGCTTCCAGCAAGAGAGAGGCTTGGAAACTAAACAAACAGTGTAAACACAAAGCCCCATACAAAAATGATGGGAATTTATACCTGCTGTTAGCTGCTGCCAACTTATCACTTTAATATGATACTATCACAGAGGTGTGGTTTTGGGTTTTTTTAAACAAAACATTTTTTCAGCTCTTCCAGGTGTTTACTGAATTGCATTCTTTACTGCTTCCTAATAGCCTATCCATCTCAGGGATCCCAAAGAAGACAGGCAGCAAAGACCACGGCTTCCAGAACCTAGATGAAGGCTTTAATCAACCACTGAAAGCATCCCCAGCTGCACACCAGCACTAGGAGAAGCAAATGGCAGCGGCTGGTGCCTGAAACAGGGAGAAAGGGTAAATTCCATGAAAAGTGAAAGGTGAGGCAGCTTTCCAACACTGGCTCCCTCTGCTTGCCAAAATAGCAATGCTTTGCCCACGCCTCACCCCAACTGCTGCAGAAGATGCGCTTGCTTCCCAGGAGAGTTTACTCTCGCAATGCAGATGTGCTTCAATGAGGCAATCGTGTTCTGTTGCGTAATACAACCCAGAATTAAACAGTATATGCTCTTTGGTGCATTTTAAAAATGTAAACCAGAAGTTACTGCGGAGCTCAGGGATGCTGCCAAGAACGTTAACACTATGATTTCAGCAAGGAAGAATATATCATCTCCTCTCTCCTCCCACAGCTTACTCTTGAGACGTAATTTTGCTAAATCCTTTTTGTACTTGTCACTAAAATACAAAGTCACATATCTGCATGACTTTCATTTTGATCTTCCCAACTGTGGGTACCTCAGGACCTAAGGCAGCTGCATCAGGGGCAGATGTAGGGCAGCTCTGGGAAGAACATGGCAGGTGACTGCACTGAGATGCAGAGGGATGAACCATGCACCTCGCATGGGAGGTGCACCATGCACCACCGACAGAACTGGGGCAAAAAGAATTTTAAAAATCAGGAACAGAACCCACTAACAACCATTTCCAGTCCCTAAGCAAACCAGGAAGAGCAACACTGCAGATGCTGATGCATACTTTGAATACAAATATAGATATATTTAGGTTCTTTTTATAGTTTCCAGGAGTCGTACTATACTGTTCCTCTTTAGATGAATGCAGGTCTTTTCTAAAATATATTATCCATAACCCAATTTTCCATAGCAGAAAACTCACCAAGGGAATACTGCTTCATCATACTAGAAATGTATCCCAAAATTACAGTAATTTATACCCTCATTTTCATGGGAAAAAAAATATCATTCTCTTCTGACAAATACCAGCACACTGAAAAAGTAATGAATAAATGACTATAAACAGGTATCAAATGTAGCAACTATCAATCATTGCAACAAAAATTTAATTAAATCATATGTTAAGTAAAAATAGACTGAAGTAAAAACAAGCCATATAATCTGAAACCAAAATAAAAATCTATCACACCAAAGCAGAAAAACACAATTTAGAGCACTAAAATACCACAACCTGTTAAATGATCGGTCATCTGATTGTTATTTGTAAAACTCCAAGCATGCCAAATGAAGCCAAATGTAGAGATTCAACCAAGTACTTAGACATGTGCCAAAGTACATCTGTATTTTAAAACCTTTTTATTATGACAGAGAGCTTAAAACTAGAACTCTTCATGTACACCTCTACAATTTCTTTTTAAGAGACAGAAAATACTTGGAAAATGATTTGCACTGTCCACATTTTAATATTACAAATCAAGTTAGCATTAAACCTAGGCTGAATACATATTTCTGGAGACATATCAGAAAGAACCCTAAGGATTAGTCCTAACACAAAAGGATGAGGGAGTTGCCTGGTGTCATCCTGCCAGTTTTGCAGAACAGAAGAGTTAGCAAAGGAGGTAAAAAGATGTGAGCAAAAAAAAAACCCCTCATACCTGTGAAAAAATGCAGCAATATCAGCTGTGTCACAAAATTATAGTAAGTAGTAACAGGGCCAATCACAAGAATTGCTGACCAGCTGAAAGTCCTTTTGGCCTCAGCTGGTAATACTTAGCACCCTTAAATGAGTTAAACTTATAAGCCATCCTATTTTAATGCTATAAATTAAATCTGAATATTCAGCACTTAACTTTTCAAGGCTCTGACCATCAATCTGAATTGTTATAGCTATACCAAGAAAGTCTTGGATGCCTCCATTTCTACCTATTACTGTAAAGATTACAGTTCTGTCCTTTTTCATTCCTTATGGTGATAGCAATATCAAATATAACTATCTTACTGCTTCAGGGAAAATCCAAGAGCTTGTTTTGGGCCTTGAAAATCTCTCCTTAATGCAGCTGGTGGCTTTCGGAGCACAGTGACAAAGAGAAAGCATTCAAGTGTGTGGGTGCATGCACACACACATCCAAGGAAAGTGAAGCAGAAAGAGGCACATACTGTGTATCATAATTCTCTAAAACTGAATATAAAAACCAGGTACATTTAGTGCAGATGAACAGTTCATGTTATGGGACTACACAGCTGACTCAATGCTACCTTGTCTAGCAAGGTGGGCTCATAGGTTTCATATGGCAACAGTCACCCATGGGGGAGGGGGAAAGCTGAGGTTGGGATGAGGAGTTCCACACCTGCCTAGATATATTGTAGAAAACACTGTAATTAATTTGATAGAGAGGATTCAACAAAAAACAGGGAGGAAAAAAAATAACGAACAAAAGGCTTAACTTACTGCACTAGACACCACTTTAAGAGGTTTCCCCACTTTCCCTGCTCTAAAGCACTTCTGAAAAATTCAGCCACTGAGCTACTGCTTTTCTTGACCTTTTCACTGAAAGAGAGCAAAGTAAAAACAGGAAAGAGCTAAAATTATATGCAATAAAGATGCTTCGTGTTAGGAAAGTCTTTTGAGTCACTGCTGCAGAATTGTTCTGTGTCAGATTTGCCAGTGTAATGCTTGCTGAAGACCATCAATTAACAGCACCATCAGTCAAAGGGAGCGCATTGTCTCTCAGCTGCTGCACCATACACACCATACAATGCAGCTATGTAGCATTTGTATCTGTTGATAGTTTTTCACACCCGAAAGCTCACTTATGATTAATTTATAATGCCTTGAGCCCCAAGGAGATTTGCTTTTCTGATTGCCCTTTTCTTAACAATAACACAAATAAACATGGAAATAAATCTATTGTCTGAGGAAGCCTTCCACTAATTTTGTTCTTTGATGGTTTTGTTGATTTAGTATAGCTAGGAATCAAGACTAAAGTGGATCATAGCTTAATATAGTGTGGTTAATCTTCCCTTTGCATAATGCTGGTACACTATGGCCCAAATACCAGAGATTTATTTGATGTGTACAAGCTTTCAAGCATTAGTAAACAAGTTGCAGCCCATTATGAAAGAAGAGCAGATCTAAACAGTGGTGAAGCTCCCTATGTATTATATTACACTGGCAGTGCAATATACTTATATTTGCCTATGTTCTAGCTTTCTAGCTTTCTCATTCTGGGGACTATTTCACTAAGGACTACAATGTTTTTTAAATGCAACTAAGAATATGGATGCAATCACATCCCATATCCTGATGCAGTATTGTCTGAAGCATGAGAGAACTGGCAAAGAGAGAGGCACAGTCTTCTTTTTCTTTTCTTTTTTTTTTTTTTTTTCATAATTTATCATACATAATATAGCCTAAAAGAGGAAAAATATATACTAGAGCCTCACAAATGTATAGACACACATTATTTCCTATTAAAAAAATGTTCTTTCACTTCTCACTTATGCTTCCATTACTTTTGAGAATATGCTATAGAACATGCAGAGGTACCCTGCCAAATATCAAACAATTTTGTACTTTACTAGACCTGTCAAATACACAATTATCCCACATAATAACTGAAACATTTTTGTTGTTTTTCGTGTACAAATTAAAATAAACTTATCCTTTGGAAGTCAGTCATAAAAGCAAAACACTAACTTTAATAAAAAATATTTTTCATAATGAAGTTTCATACAGTGGAAACACTTCAGTGTATGAAAGTTAACTTATGTGTGGCAGTGCTCCCTGGTAAGAGACCCAGTGTGAGTCTACAGTATTTTAACACACACAGGCAAAAACCACACAAGCTGTACTGTTAGGCATCAATAAACCATTCTCACAATAAGGTGCATTTTTTCTACCTTGTAGAAAAAAAAGTGATCCCATTCTAAGGTACTATCTTTAGAAGACAGTAGCTAACTCCTTGTCCACTCACAGACATACATGAGCTTCAGCAATATTCCCAGTGTTTATACCACACTCACTGAACCCTCACATAGGCTACAACTGGACATCATCAGCCGCTTTCCATGTCTGACCTAGATTTTCTCGAGTTCTGTGCTGAACAATCAGTTGAGATGACTCAGTAACTGTGTTTCTCCCCTGTAAGAAATAAAGAAGCCGCAAAAAAGGTAGAGAGAAAGTGAGGGCTGCAGGGGGAAAGACCTTTCACACAGCAATTTAAAAATCTCACCTACAGAGGTGTCAAAAACCTGTGCTCCCAGAGTGGGCTCTTGAGATGAAGCTTCAAATCTTGGTGGCAACTATCAAATGGATGTAAAAGTATACACCTGTAAAGGAGGTGCCAAGAGAACAAACATATCACTGAGTGAGAGACACCAGGACACCACAAAAGTGTAATACATTAAGAAGAAAGGATGCCAGTGTCTCAGAGAAGCAGTTATGGACATGTTTACCCAAAACTGTTCTGCAGAGTTGTTCCCATTTCAGGCAAAAAACCTTTGATTTAAGGAAGAGACTTGCAGTTCTGTCTTCATTTTTTTTTTCTTCAAAGCATTAAGGAAGTTCCTTTTTCAAAACCAAATAAACAAAGTTTACATCCAATCCCTCTCAGCCCCCAAAATCTCAAATCTGAAGTATATTAAAAGCAGCAATTAGTCCAGCCAAAAGTACCAACAATACATCTGATAGTCTATAGTATTTCTAATGCCCTACCACCTGCATTTTATGATCTGTAAAACCAGCCAAACACAGGTATCCAAGAGCCATCATCACCCCAGGAAAGACTCAGTTTTATCATGTGCCCTGGCTATGTCCCTCTGCCACTTCTGGCACAACCAGACCAGGGAATCCCCAGCTGCACAGAGCAGGCACACAGACCATTTTTCTGGCAGGAAGAAATCTGAAGCAAGGAGGCAAATTAAAAATGAAAGTTGTACCAAGCCTGTAAGCATGGATCTACTCTTTCAAATTTAAAGTCCTGAAGATTTATGGGTGTCTTTTATTACAAAATTTTATTGGACTTTCTTTTTCCTTCTAGCCTACTGCTTTCATCCTATCACTTAAAGTTCTTCCATTCATTCCAACTTTAGGCTTCGTTGAGGTTGGAAGAGTTCTCAGATTACTTCTTCAGTTCTACTGTTAATAAACTCAGTGGAAAAACTCCCTTGATGCCAGTGGGGACCAGAGTAGGCATTTGCCCAGCAGCCGCGTATGGGCATCCTGCACACCCAGCAGTACTTCTCCCTAGTGGGCCTAAAGGATGCTTGTGAAAAGCATTTTGATGCAGAGTTCACACTTGCTGGTCCTGACACTAGAAACCACAGTTCATGCTGTCTCCTGACAAAAAGCCACACCGCATGTTCTTCTATATAAGGCATACATGTAGAACAGCAAAAAATATCTTTTCTAGTAAGTTATGAAAAGCAGAAACAGCCTCCTGATATTATTACAGCTGACTGAAAGCTAAATTATACTAATTATACTGAACTCCAGCAAGGCTCCATGAGTCCTAGCTGTCCTAGCATGAAGAATGCTGCTTGAGCGACCCTCCCAGCAAGCACTTCCCTGCCATGTGTGTGGGCAAGGTCCACCGAAGAACCAGGAGAAGACAGCCAGAAGGGACAGGCAGCTTTCCTGCCTGCCTTGTGGGCATAACCTGCTGCTCCTTCTCACTCACCCTGCACCAGAACACCAGCAGTCACGGGACCTGGACCACAGGAGCGTGGCCATACCCACGTGAAACAGGCACAACTCTGTGCTCCCTCTCAGACCTTTCTAAGCATCAAACTTCTCACTGAAGAACATTTTCCTATCTCTTGCCAGCCTGATTGTTCCAAGATTAAGCAAAGCTGTGGATTACTCTGCAGCCTGGTCTACTCTGTTGTGCCAGGGACTTGCGGTGAAGTCGCAATGAAGCAAGAGGCAGCACATTCAGATAAAAACTGGGCTGAACTTTCAGGACAGGTTTCTCTTGTTTTGAGCCTGTCTGCTGGGGTGCAGTGGAATTTTTAAAAACCTGCCAGAGAAAATGAAAAAAAGAAAAAAGAAAAGAAGAAGAAGAAAAAAAAGAACTCTTTGCATAATATCTAAGGAAAAAATTAAGGCTTTTTTCACTTCCACACTTCAGCATCTCAAAAACAGCCAGCAGAGTATTACTATTTACCAGAAGGTCTAAAAAATGGATGAATTCCCATACACAGGGACAGTAACCGTTTATTCTTTTTCATAATGAAAACAAGCAGGAAACATTTTACTCCAAAGGACGATTTTCCCAGCAACCTCTCAAGTTCTCTGAAAACAGCTGTAACTAGAAAACTGCTTGCCGAATATTCAGTAATTTTATATGATGTTGTATGCCAAACGTGAATTTTTAAATAAATTCACTATGTTACCCTACCGTGTTTTCAAAGCCACACAGTTAATTAATTAGATCAATAAGTAATTCTGGATATTAAAAAAAAACAAACAAGAAGGTATATTCAAAGAGAAAGAGAGAGCTCACGTGACTGAAAATGTACAGGACAGAAGCAGAAGAATCGATGTGAAGATGAAAATAATATTAAAAAAAATACAAAACATTCAGCACACCAAAAAGAGAACTTCATGATCTCACTTTGCCTGTAGAAGGGCTGAGCAGGCTTTCTATCTTTTTCCATTACCAAGCTCCCTAAAGTGTTCCTGGTAAAAGTGAAGCCCTCCAACAGAGTGACTGGGCACCAGCTTGCTTTCCAGAGGCAGTCAACGGGTTCACAGACCACAGCCTCTGGTCACTATTGCCAACACAGAATGCACACTAAAAACCACAGTTATGTTGCAAACTAATGAACCAACGTAACCAACAAACATTTTACAGCAAGCAACCTGCAGAAAAGAGTGCAACAGCGTGCTACTTTCCTCCAGGGTTATGCACACACTCTGTAGCACTGCTGTATCTACAATACCATCTTTTATCCTGTTACCCCAAAGGGACAACATTCCTAAAGGATGGAAAAAATTGGATTATAGATATTATGCAACATTTGAGGTGTATTTAAACAAATGCTAGA
This sequence comes from Calypte anna, assembly GCF_003957555.1. NCBI lineage: Eukaryota > Metazoa > Chordata > Aves > Apodiformes > Trochilidae > Calypte > Calypte anna. Next base: position 63,098,077 of record NC_044245.1, read on the forward strand.
CTTAGCAATTAGTTACCTTAATATTCTTCTGGGTATCCTGAAACTTTACAGAAGGTCTGCAGGCTTGAAGCCAGACCCCACACCCCAGTTCCACCACTGGCATTGGACACCCACAAGCACACAGCTGGGATCATCCTGACCCTGAAGCAGCAAGGAACAACAGTAAAAGAAAACAGTGAAGGTGCAGCAGAATGGAAATGGAAAATCTGGTCGCTCACCTCCAGGCAGTTCCCTCAACAGCACACGGACAAGCAAGGCCCCAGCTTTCACAGCTTCAGGCACAAGACTCCTAGGCACTCCCACAACCCACCCCTAAGTCTACAAAATGTCTCCCCAAGAAGGACAAACATCAGCCTACTCTTGCAGGGTTTGAACTTTCACTCCCAAGGGTTCATCTGTGAGATAGACAGCTCTGATAATAAATGTAAAGAACTTTTTTCTCCTTGGGCAACCGATGCCAAGCAAAATATCTCCAAATTAAACTAAATTAGACTGTGCTTTTGCATGCACCTCTCCCTAGCTACCACTTTTTCTTAACAGCAGGGTAATAAATTGCACTCCAGGAGGTGAGGCATTCAGCTAACAGGCTTCAGTACTTAACATGTATTGATTAACAGGACAGCAATAATGCTAAGAAAACTTGCTGGGTCACGGTCCTGACTGTAAGGTTGTAAAATCACTAACAGGGAAACCCACTCCCCAGCTGGCTAATGATTCAGCTTTGAAAACAAATATTTAATAATTATGTAGAAGAGGGAAGCTGTCAACAGTTACACCCTGGGGTGTTTCCAGAAATGACAAGTATTTTAAAATCAAAGTCACAAATCCTGCAAATTCTGCAGCATATGTAATTTGAATATGAAGTGTACATCCTGAGCACATAACATATTGCTGGGAAATAGCACGGTGGAGGCAGTTTGTCCAAGACTACATATATTCCCAGAGACACACTAAAATCTAGTTTTAAACAGTAATACAAAGATAAAAGCATGCAGTGCGTATGGTAATGCTTTGGAGGAGTTACCATACACTCAATAATCTCAATAATCTGTGGATTAATAGTGCCCTGATGTACAGTAGTATGTTGGCCACTCACAGCTCCATGGAAGATTATTCTGTTCACCGTGAATATTAACTGAGGATTAGGCATATGTCAATTTTTCATTCATATTTTTAACTTGGTCAGGTCTAGGACACAACTGCTGGGGTTTAGGGTTTTTTATTAGTCTTATTCTGTAAAAGTCTGATCCCAATTCCATTAATCTGCACTAACATCAAGGAAGCAGGTTCAGCACTAAATCAGAAAATTTATGTTCTCGTAACGATTTACTTCTGTGTCCCTAGGAGCAGCTATACTACAGCATTAAAAAATAAAATTTGTTTAACCTATTATTCTGACAGTAGATGTAGCTGATAACTGGGGAAATAGCTAAAGAAATAGAGCAAGTATAGGATGTAAAAAAACACTAATTTTTTTTTTCTGTGATAACTCCCAATTTAGGCTGTGTTTCTGGGTAGTTCAAAATCAGAATGCTTTTCTAAACCTCTGTGTTAGGAGCAGGCAGTAAAATAGATCTATATAATCTTCTGTTACAGCAACCCGTCTTGTAACAAGCCAAAGTCTCATCTCCTGAGTATTTTTTTTTCTTGGCTTTTATTTAGAACAGAGATCTAGACAGATGGGTAAATAGCTGGCAACAAAACAAAACATCATTTACTAGTTCCAACCTAACCAAGGGTATGGAAGATTCACCTTCCACTCTTTGTAGCTCCAGGGGCTTCCCATACAGTCAATATCACTTGTGCCTGGGCAAAATTACTTAAAAATAATAGCAAACTGGAAGGCTTCTAAGACAACATTGTCCATCTACTCCATATGAGCTGTGAATCACCTTAAAAACAGCACAGCCCCGAAGAGTAAGATCTCGTGTTACTTTGTTGCCCAGGTCTCCTCATTGAAAATAAGATTGTCCCTAACAGCTTGGGCAGGCTAAAACACTATTGGCATCAGCCTGGGGTCAGGAGTCTTGCCCAGTTTGTATATGCACACTGGCAGCAGGTGATATTTGAATTTTCTAATAAAAGTGCTGTTGTTTCACCCTTTGGACAGGAATGCTGATGACTGGCAGGGATCCTGGATTCCCCAACATCATCCCCCTGCAAAAGGCACCTCAGGGGGCTTGTTTCTCTCACTACTGAGACAGAAAGGCACTGCAAGAGTTCTACCCACCTACCCCATGTCTCTTAATACTTGGAGTCTGGGTATCACACTGCTGGAAGGAGCTGCTTCCATGATGCAAAGCAGAACAATGCAGCTTGGCAAAAATATGTTACAGCACCTACAACTGTGTGCATATAAATATTTCAGAAGGTAAACTGTATTTTGATTTTGCTTGTTTTTTACATACATACCCATCTTTTTTAACTGTCTGGTAAGTAGTTTGTGCAGAGAGGATAACAGTGCAAAAGTATGCTAAAATTTCATTTGCACTCTGAAGATAAAAGTTATCATTAATCACATCAAAAAATAAGAGAGTCTGAAAGCACAAAATATACTTTTGAAGGGAAAAAAGTCGTAAATACCAAAACCCTTTCAGAAAGGAGGCTGACGAACTCTTTCTTCCTGTCCCCCAAGAAAGAGAACTCCTTTAGCTGGCTTGCACACAGCTAAATAGCTAGAATCAAACTAGTGCAACATATGCTGGCAGTACAAAGCCAAAACTGTCCTCTATGTATTCCGTGATAAGGAATTTTGGAAAACAAGGTACCTATCAGCATTACCACCAGCTAAGTGACTTATCAAATCATCTACAAAACAACATCATTGCTAAAAGCTATCAAGGGATTTATCAACAGTGGGGGTACCATCCACAGCAAAACTGCACTACACAGAGCAACAGCACAGAAATATAAATATTCCTGTTCCTCACATAGGTTTGGCTTTGGCTGGCCTCTTCTGTTCACCAATCATTAGTGATTTTCACCAGTCTCCACCTTTACTTTGCATCCTCTTTGGGAGAAATTTATTACATCCTCTTTGGGGGATTGCAAAGAGGCAACAACCAACATGGACTCCATCATGTAGGTAGGCTGCAACTCACTATACATTTGTAGGTGAAGTGCTGTGTTCTCCTTCTGAACTCACCAAACATTTTTATAAGAACCAGGCAAGCCAGAATTACAGACTCTGCACACAGATGTGATCAGAGCAAGCTTGTTTGTTAAAAAAAAAAAAAAAAAGTCAGCCCTACTTTATGATTGGGAAAGAAAGATTTCTCTTTAATAAAGTAACCCATAACCAAATCTTGATGCTATAGAAGATAACTTACAATACATCCCAAGCAAGTCTGAGGATGGACAGTACAGACTAAATATCCCCGTGTATAGTCTTTTCTTTAACCCACATACACACATGCATTTGTACAAGTGAATCCAAAACACTTTGTAGCCCAGTGTCACTAATTTTTTTGAGACAGTCTTCATCAAAGAGCAAATGGGGCATACATGAATGACAGGAAACCACCTCTCTACTTCCAACTTTTTATGTATAGGAATATTCAAAAAAACAGGTATAAAATTCATATTACAACAATCTTGAAAGGCAATTTTGCCCCAGTTTTCAGAAGGCGTATTTTCGACCTATCTGAAAGGGCTTTAAAACTTTTCTGTCTTTATCTGATCAAAATACTGTCCTTCCTCCTGCAGTCCTGGCATTCTTTGTGGTGAGACTGTTTCACTATCAATATTAATATTCAAATGTCAAGTTTATGACAAGTTTCCTGTGCTATTTGAAGCACTCAGAACAATCATAATCTGTGAAATATTAAACAGTAAATTTTTTTGCTACCTGCTTACCATTCCATCAGCCCTGGCTGTGACAGAACAGCACTTATACCAGTCACATGCAATTTTACATAGAGATGTATTGTTCAGCTTTTCTAGCAGTACTCATACATTTCCCCAAACTGGCTTCCATTGTTTTTAGCAAAGCTACTCGCTTATTCTTTTCCTGAAGCACAACTGAGCTCTGAGTACTAGTTCAATTTATAGTATCCAGTATTTTAGACTTTTGTTCCACATATGTTCCTAAATTATAGCAACTTTAATATACAAGGAACCAGTGAACCACTCAGCATTTTTTTCTTCTTCTTTGATTTTTTTATTTTGATTTTTTTATTTTTTTTTTTTTCTTGTTTCAGTACTTAGTTGAGTCTCTTTCTTTTGTATTATCTAAACTGTGCTTACATATCTTTGGCTGTAAAGGGTATTTTTATTGCAACATGTAGGTACTTTCAAAAGCAACATACATCAGAGTTGCACAGCTGAGAATGCACTCAACTGTCCCTCCTTCCTACCAAGCTGACAAAGTTTTTGAGAAGCTTTCATATGGTATATGAAAATTTTCAAACTGAAAATAATGAATGGCTATTCCCATACACAGAGAGGTGCCTGCTGATTAGATAGATACATTTTTTTCCTTCTCAAAGAAAAACTTTATGAGGAATGCAGAAAAACCACATCAAGCATTCTACTAGCAGATCAAAATTAAATGCCTCAAATAACTCATGGAAAGCTTAATTTTCAGTGTATGGCTTGATCATGCCATAAACTACTTCAGTATCATTGTACCGGTCAGCTATTTCCACTGTTCTCCCCTCTGATACAGGAAGCTGACTTCAGAACATGCATGCTTTCTTAAGTCTTAATTACCTCCAAATTTGAGCCAAAGGGGTCTGATTCTAACCCTCAAAAGTCAACAGGAGGAACACCAGTGGGATAAGAGCCTAAAACAACAGGTCTACAGTAATCAACAACTCTGAGATACATAAATACTTGCCAATATCTCTATACTGTCTGCTCATCAGTGTTTCCACTACAAACCTTGTACTTGGGGATGTCTGTATGTTGGATGCTACCCATCCTTCTGTTCCAGTCAGCTGAAAGGAACTGTGATACAGCACACCTCCCTCCTCTCCAAAGACCTACAGACAATTAATAGAATCCCCATCTTTCATACAAATTAACAGGATCCTACAATTTCAGGCCATAATCCAGTTTACCTGCTTTGTTACAATGTGCTTTTGCAGGGTATAAAAGGAAGCTTTGTTTCAGGTTTTGTTTCAGGAAATCAAGGGCTATCAGCTTTTAATTTAGTATGTTGTGATGCGAAATAATCAGGGCTAGATATGCAACAAGGTTTAAACAACAGCTCATGGATAATGTGCCCTGCAATTCTTCATCATTCTGTTTACACTGCATTGAGAGTTATAAATGAAGTAATAAACAGCAAAATCCAGTCCTGTAAAAAATGCTTTTCAAATAATAACAGGGGTAATACTAGCATCACAAGCAGTATTCTTCCTACTCCAATCAGTGAGAACATCCTTGATTTTGATCTCCTGTTGCACTCAGAAGGACATCTATGTTTGTCTACAGATTCACTAAACTATTACAGCTGAACTCATTATTTTCAAGTGTTTGAAGTACCTTGAGCTTGACAGAAGAAAACAAATTCCATTCGACAATATGCAATTCATACTATTCTTAATTAATTCACATTCATAACACAAGCTGAAGCTATTCCAAAAACTCCATTATGGTATATTCTGGGAACAAGTCCTAGGAGGAAAACACAGAACTTGGCTTAGTACAACCAACCCACCAACACAACTTTATACATCTTTCTAAAATGAGCCCAAGAGTTCCTTCTCCTTCCTGCTCCTGGAGGGATGCCAGCACCAGGCCCACCAAACTACTTGATCAACAATCAGCTCAAGATTAAATTGTCCTTCCTTCTGCAAAAATCCGTTCTTAAAGAGGGCCAATACTAGCAGTTTCCAAGCAGCAATGTAGGTAAAATATGAGTGGAGCTGCTTCACAGCCTAGTTGAGATGTCTAGCTGAACAAACAGGGCACACGTTACCCCTGACTTTTACATTAAAACATTATATTTTTTTCTCTTGTCCTTCCAGGACTCCTCCACATCTACTCATTCATCTTAAGACCTGCCTGTGTGCCTAGACACTGAACCACATGATGAACAGGCACTTGCAAAATGATCCTACCACCTGACCCCCCCTGAATCTCCAACTGCTTGCCTCTGCAAGATATAATTCTGCTGAAGAAAACTTGCTCTGAAATCCTGTAGCATGCTGGACCAGAAACAGCACAAGGCACACCAGTGATACAGCACTATCTAGGCAAGGTGAACCCTACATTGAGGCTCGCAGAGGCTCTTTCTCTGGGGCAGAGGCTTCTCAGTGTTTTGTCTGAGGTAGGAACACAGAGAATTTACACACTTATGTTTGCTCCCAGTAGTAACCACAATTTCTTTTAAAGTCCTGAAATTAAGTTAAGAGATGACCCAGGTCAGTATTCACACATGGAACATCACAGCCTTTCTAAACCACAAGAAAAAAAACCCAAAAATACACACAACAAAAAGCTCCGCTACGGAGTAAACCCCACTTACACATGCTACAAAAGCTCTTATTTTCCATGCCCATCCAAGAACAAAAAATTGTCCAAAGACTGAATACCAGCTCTCCACAAAGGACCTCTGAGCCCGCCAGAGCGTCCCAGCTCCCTGCCAGCCTGCCCGCTCCGAACAGCCAGGCACTTGCATGTAACAAAACTGCCCTCAACCTGTGACAGCAATACACGGAGCATCCAGACATAAGCTTCTCTTCATTGCATACCTGCTTGTTCAGGTCTCTGTGAAAACTCCAAAGGAAGGCTTCCCTAGTACGAAGAGAAATCACTGGCTACAACTGCAAAGCGCTGTGTTGCTAGCCAGAGACAGAGAGCACACCAATCCGATGCTGAATGACTGCCAGCGAGGAGGAGTTCCAGCTTAAGGCCTCAAAACCACTTGGAAAGCTGCTGCCTGGCTGATTATGTCCCCGTGGAGAGGGTAAGGCTACACAGAGCAGCGTGTGCTGCAGATCAGACACACGGCAGCCAGCAGAAGCTGCAGATCTGAACCTGCAAACACGTACACTGCAAATCCCCCCTGGTGCCTACTTGCACCCTGAGCTCCATGGTTATAAAAATTATAGCCCTACCAGTGAAACAGTAGTCCACGGGCAGCGACCACAATACATGCTAAACCCCACTTGAAAACTAACTGGTTTGTAAGGAATCTTAAAAAAAAAAGGTGAAGGATATGGTAAAACTCCTATCAGAAACAGTAAGGGCAGTGTCTTTTGGAAAAAAAAGGGACAATTTGGCATTTGCAGTGTATACAAGATGTCTTCATACACTTTCCTGATTCCTTGCCAGTAACTATTCAAAAAAGACCACTTAACAAGCAAACAGGTCTTCAGCACAACAAATAATAAAAAAGAGAGCAAAGCTTGTGCTATTTAAATATCATGAAACATTCTGCTAATCATGCACAGATGGAAGTACAGACGCTCCTGCCAGACGCCTTGTTCAGAAACTTTGCTCTATTTTTAATTATTTGATGCACAGAGGACCTGTTTGCTGATTAAAAGGGCACTGCCTTTAAAAGGACTCCATCAATATGGAATCTAGTCTTGTTTACAATGGAGGATTTTAAAAGTAGTAACTCGTACCTCCAAGGTCCCTGCACCTATTTTTATAATCTTCTAAGCATGTGGCTGGGCTTTTTCAGATGCTTCCCCACCTTGGGAAACTGTTTACATACAGGAAAAGTGAAACTAACTATACTGAAGCTATTGTTAAATACATACAGTGTGTATCTTCCTCTACTATCCTTTAGTTGGTATCTTTTTTAGTGTTACCTGTACCAAGGAGAGGTATCGATTTTCAGAAAAAAACATTGTTTTTGACAACATCACCTCCCAAAAAACCCAACCAGAATATTTAATAAATTGTGTTTTCTTAATCTACTATAGCCACATTATCATATCAATAGTCAGTTCTTGGCAAAAGAAGCAGTAATACAAAAAAAAAAAAAAAAAAGCTGTACATTTTTTCACTTCATACCTTCTGTGACCTTCACTCATTCAGTGGGATGGTGCTTCATTCCTGTACTTCTCCATAGCAGGCTAGGAATTTTTACTTCACTGAAGAGCCTCACTCAAAATGCATGGCATATTAAATTTCTTTTCTTTTTCTGAATGAAGTGCTTTTCAAATATTCTTTTTTGGTTTGGTTTACATTTTATCTTGAAAGTTTTGCAAGCTGGTACTACAGAACTTTGCGACTTGAACTGAGTCACAGCATGAAAACAACTGGAAACTCAAAGAAAACTGCCCAAGCTGTTGCTTTTGTTCCACCAATATGATACCTGAAAACTAAACTACATTTCTAAGGCTTACTAACATTATCAATTTGAAGTGCTGCCATTAACACAGTAACAGAATCCTTCGATTAGCAGACCATATGACAGGATAATAAAGTAACAGTGAGCCCATTATCTTATGAACAAATGACCCAAACAAGGTGGCTCATGGTTCATGCTTAGGTACATAGAAAACAAACAAATGACTTTTATGATGTTTTTTTTTCACACTGTCAGAATGTAGTATTATACAAATATATGCAACTCATTTGTTAGAGATTACCTGACAACCCTGGAAAGCAAGATGCCTGCTGAAGAGAAACTGCAGCTGGAAGACAGGGAAGACTGACAGTGGCACATGGGACTGAAAATCTAATGTTTGGCCAGGGAAAGAGTCACTCACAGTGAAGCTGCAGAGAAGAAATAAAATTTTTTCCCAGGAGAAGGGGAAGGCTGTATGGCATAAAAGGCTTGTCCAGGCAAATCATCAGGGTTGCAAAGCTCAGAATCTGGCTATGACTAACAAGAAAGGAAGAGAGGTAGACGAATCAGCATTCAAATTTCTGCAGAAAATTACTGAGGTATCGAAACCCTCTAAGAAGAAATGGATTTCTGATACACAGAAACACACACAAAAGATAAGCTGAAGAGAGGGCCAATGCAAAAAGTATCATGCAGGTAACAAACCTGGTGAGGGATCTGTGCAAGTAGGTCAGATACCCAGCAGCAAGAACTGCTGAGCACAAGAGAATCTCAGTAGAGAAGGGGGTGAGGAGAAAAATTCATTGGCCAGCAATAAAAGAACTAAGTTTGGGAAAAGTTAATGGGGGACAGAAGGATGAAAGAGCAAAATACTCTTTGGACTATATGAAGATGAGCCTAATTCACCAACACATCCACCTGAAGCAAGGGAGAGGATCAATGACACTTGACTGAGGAACAGTTTTCATTCCCTTTTCACTTGGAGGCAAAGCCAAGCAAACACTCAGCTGCCACAGCACCAACCAAGCAGTGTCTGATCTGCAATGCTGACCTGCTGGCAAATGCTCCAAGTCCAGAGGGCCCTGACACCCTCTGGAGAAACCAGGCCAGATCTCACGCTCTGTCACACCACATTTACAGTCACATGGCTCCATCTACACCATCAAAGTAAGTAACAGAGGTAGGGACCAAACCCCTTATTCCATCGCTGCCTTTGGCTGAGCACCTTAGTCTCGATGCAACACAGAACATTCACAGTTCACATGAAACAAGATAAGGAGCATAAAAACCTGGTTGCTGTAGCACAGGCTGTGCAGCACTGCTTGCTTCATAGAGACACTCTGGTTGAGCTGTATAAACAGCACCAAACACTGCAGCCAGCCAGCTCACAGCTCAGATGAACTCACTGCATAGCAGAGCTGCACACATAGCAGAAGTGTGTCTTAGTTTGCATTTCTTCCATTCCATACAGCCAATGTGACATTCAACAAGTTTGACTCCTTAGGTAATGGGGGTGCATACTTGACTGCTGCTCTTTAGTAGATTTCAAATTCTTACTATAAACCTTCGACCCACCTCATTTTTCCTTAGGGTCCTTTCTGGCTGGACTCAGATAACAAAGTCTGGACAGTAGTGCCACGTAAAAAATGTACTTCCAATAAGGAAGTACTTTAATTCACTCAGTCACTACACACTATTCCTCCCAAATCTGATGCTGAGCTGCAAGCAAATAAACTGGTGGTGCCCAACAAATGGTAGGATATACCAATGCTGCTTTGTATCATTCTCACAGCTGGAGACCAGGCACAGAGACTGAGTTATTCTGTCAGCTTGTGCAAATGTAGAACAAAATACAGAGTTTTACTCCTTCTTTGGTCCTTCCAGTATTGTAGTATCACAAATATTTTTTGTCAATATATAATATACTTGTATGTTATCCAAAGTGTAATTTTAACAACAGATTATTGGTACCTGAGATCTACCATTCTCCTCTTCCCCTGTAAAATAGAACACAGACCTCAAAACATGTTAGAGACAGCACTGCCGTGTCACTTATCTCCCAGCAATTAATTAATCAACTGTCAAGTTCACAAAGGAAATCACAAGTGATTTCCAGGACCGTATCATTAACAAGAATATTAGGCCAGATCACAGCAGAGATCCAAGAAAATTTAGCAAGACTGGTAGCAGAAAACCTGAAACTCATCCCAAATTCAGTGTGGAGACAGACGAGATCTAAGCAAAGAGGCAAAGCAGCTTTGCAGTTCTGCAAAATATGTGATGCAGAGGAAAATCATTTGTCCAGTTCCACCAGTTGATCTTTGTCTACTCTAAGAGTGGTGTTGCTCTCAGAGGAGTCATGCTAACATGGCCCAGGGTAGCTGGTGGGAAAAGAGAAAGAGAATCCAGAAGAAATACGAAATCTAGGATGTGTTAGTTCTCTTATCTGTCATAAAGTAGAGGGAAATGTACCACTTCAGGTGGGTATCAGGGAGACAACAGAGGTTATCAGCAGAGAAATCTCTACTGTATGTTAATGAATTGGGGTTGGTTTGTTTGAAACAAGATACTTAAACCTTTAAGATATTAGTCTGCAATTAAAATCTTGTATTAACTTAAAGATCATGTTCACTATATTCATATGTTAGTCTTTTATTTGCATAAATATTGATAGAAATATCAGTATCTGTGTCTCTTGGGCCAAACATTTTACTCATAAGTTCAGTCTTAATGACAAGGAACATTGCATCCTCTTGCTGATGGAAGAGAGGACCATGGACCAAATCTGTAGTTCTTACACACAATCCCTTCTGAAAGCACAGGCAATGCTGCTTGAGTAGACTCTCAGTCTTTGGGGAAATGCTGCTACATAAAAAAAGGAAGGTGGAGGGTGGTTTGGCCAATTCACAGGTGGACAGACCACCTCTGAGCAGGCAGATGAAGACCAGCCCAAATCACCACCTAGCAACACTTTGGCTCCCTCTATAAAATGAATTTGATACTGTGGCTCCACACAGGTCCCTCCACAAGAGCTGTAATGGCTTGTAGAAGAACCTGTCATGGGACAACTCCCATGGTCATGGTGATATTTCTTTTCTGATTCTTATGGAGGATTTCTCTCACCAGCAATGCCTATAAAGCAGTACCTGAGATACCTGAGTCATTAAAAAAATAAAGATAAAAAATTGTTCAATGACCTTCTTTTGAGGTTTCTGTTGCTTAGTTTATTATGGTTTTAGTTTATCATGCTCCCTGCTTACTGCGTTTAGAAAATGCAAAATCTAACCTATTTTACCCTCTTGTACCTTTGCTTTTGAAATGTGACGTATTCTGTAGGAAAAAAATCCCAAAAGCAAAATGGAACTCATTTTTGTATTTTAAAAAAATTAAATTTATCACCCAAGCTACAGCAAACACACCAATAGAAAATAATTGTGTTTGTACTTGAATTCTGTTCTTCAGGCCACCTTTGATCAACTTGATTAATACTCCTTTCAAAAGACTTTATAGATGGTATATAACCACAATTAAAGTAAATTAATCTGCTCTGAATTCTATGTTTTATAAAGTTACTGTCCCTCTGATTAATTAAAAGAAAAAGCACGTGTAGATGTGCAAACAAATGCCTTTTTCCCACTGATAAAACAGGCCTATGACAGAGCTTCCAGTACTGTCCAATAGAGATCACTATGAATATATAATAAAACATCAAGCCTGGTGATGCAAAATCATGTGACATAGTACACAAAATACTACACTTCTTATTCAGCTGAAAGAAAAAATAGTCCAGACCTCACTTATAGCACCAAATAGGCTAAAATGCAATTCTCCTAGTCTCAGTGCCTGTGGGAGTATGGCACCAACTAGTCACAGTGACTGTAGCTTATCCACAGACCTTCCTCTACTAAAGTCAATCATAAAATTTTAATCAAATTCAACAACCTGGTTCAACACGGTTGAATTTCAGAAACACTGGGTGTGAACAGGACCCACCTGACTCCTGATGTACAGGAGAGATTGACTTTGACCTTACCAGGACTGCCATCATCAGACTGGTGTCACTTCACCCCATAAATCCCCTTGCTTGCTGTTGTAGCTAAGCACTGCTGAACTCAGGTACCCTCTAGAAACACTGTGATGTTGTAATTAGCAATGAGGCTTGTAACGCATTCCCCTGCCAGAAGCAAGGGTTGCTGTGGCCACTAGAGTAAAAGAATGTGAAAAGGGATTGGGAAAGAATAAACATAGACAGGTAAGAGTTGAGAAGTATTTAAGCATCTCATACTACAACAACACAGCAATCACCACTATCAGCTGAACTGTAAAATATATATAAAAAGAAAATAGTGATTTTAAAAAATATTTTTAAAAGAATTAAACTTCCTTTAAACTGGATTATTTCAGTGGAAGGGAGAAATGACACACAGAAGATAATCCTGATACAAGCCTCTACTTCCTGACGTTTAAATTGTGTTAGGTTTTGTTTTGATTTTTGGAGAAATTATGTATTTAACATCCTATTTACAGTGCAACAGTAATGTAAACCCCTCTTTTACTTTTTGGCAAATGCTGTGCATCGGTCACATTAAGCTTACCATTAATTGTGAACTGCTAACATGTCTTAGTGTGGTTTCAATGTTCGTATGGCAAGGCTGAGCAGCATTTAGAAAACAATGATATCCCCAGGCCCGCACTGTAGCTTCTGAAGCACAGATTAAGCACGGTATTCTGCTCAACAAGCTCATCACTGTTAAGTAACTCATCAGAAAATAAAGAGGGAATTATCAAATGGGAATTGCCAAGTAATTAGTTCTCTGAAGCAGATGACATGCAACTGTTACAGGGAGGGGCTTCCCTGTTAGTCATATGTCAGAGCAGAGCTTACTAATCTGTAAATAAAAATGCATTACTTATGATTACTTACACTATGGGTTTTTAACCACTAGTGGTACACAGAGAATAAACTTACAACTTCTTCCAGTGCAATAATCCACTAGGATTTTTTCTTCTTCTCTTGCATACAGACAATTTTCAAATTATTCTGGACATATCTGCTGTAAGACTATCTGGGGAAAATACCAGGGAGGGGATGTGCTCAAGAGCTAAGGAAGAGAAGGAACGCTGTTTCTAACACATTAATTTGAAAAGTCACACACCCTACTCAGCTACTACGAATGGCAGTGAAAGAGAACCACACCATGAGAAAATATTCACTAGTGCAAAAACTCCAGGCACAGCAAAGGAGGATTAAGCCTGCTTTTTGAAATTATCCTTCTCTATTAGAGCCTGACTTTCTTTCAAGTAGCTGGCCTCACAGAAACGTTAAATTTACAAAACTACAAGGGCCTTCACTCAACCACACTCCAGTATGAGTCAGAAACACTTTAACACTGGCACTTTACAGTATAGAGTAAAGAGTGATTCAGTAAATCCTTAAGTCAGGTTTTCAACTAGTCCCCAAACAGCCAGATCAGTACTAAGTAACTGATCAGAAAATAAAGAAGGATTTTTCAAGCTTGAGGTTTGCATCCACTGCAGTAGCTTACCAAGAGAAACCTGTCAGCTCTCAGACTACAATGCAGATGCTGCCCCTTGGGCTAACTTTCGACCAAAGCTATACCCCAGGTCTCAAGGGCTAACTTTCATCCAAAACACATGGTATTGAGGCCCAGCAAAACTCACCAGCACAACCCCACCCAATGCCTACATCCGAGAGAGAGGGCAGGACTAGACAGATAACACACAGATACAACTAAATATCACATTTAGTCATCTCACCACTTTCGGCCCCCAGGACATAGAAGTCCTCCACCTCTCTAATACTTACTCTAACATCTGAAAGCCTATAAAGTAATGCTAGCAAGTAGTGCATGGGGCACAAGTCTTATGCCATCTGCAGATACACCATTTCAAAACAGAAGTTGGAAGGTGAATCAAACCTCAGGTTTTGGCTTGTATCTCATAATGGACATGAGGCTTGTCTTTTTATGTAAACAGATCACTAGACCCAACTCCATTTACACTTTTGACCATGTTACAAAACTTTAAATCAGTCAGGCATCAAATCCCCAGCATCTGCCAAAGGAACCACCCCAAAGGTCAGGGCTGAGCTAAGGAGAGAGGACTGAGGGAAAGCCATATTTCTAAGATGTCAGCCTGCACTCATGTCACTTATTTACCTTAGAGTTACTCACTTCCACACAAACTGTTTAAAAAAATACATTTCTAATTACTATCCAGTTATACCTACTTCACTTCTCCATTTCACTTGTGTTAATTTTACCATGTTCAAAATCCCCATTGCCTACCTTCTTCTAGTGCTGAAGCCACTGTAGGCTTTAGTAAACAGCATGAAAGGGAAGAAATAAAACAAGTTATGACAAAAGGACACTGATATGGCAAAAATAGAAAAGACCCCACCACATTTGAACATATTAATATAGTTACACACTAGTACTTTTAAATTCACTACGAAGTATTTTAAAAGGACAGACTGTCATATGTTTGCAGAGAGCAGTAGCCAGAAGTCTACATAAAACAGAATTTATGTCTTATGTAAAGCAACATTGGTTAGTATACAGACATACTTTTGGAAAATTCATGAGAAAAAAAAAAAAAACTTCTTACAATGGGGCTGCAACTGTAAATTCAACCCTGTACTATAATATGATTAATAGATATCAAGTGACTCAACAGTGGAAAAGATTAAAAAGAACTCTTTAGTTGTTAAAATGTCCAGTGTCTCATGCAAAACCCTCTCAACACAACTGTTTCAAAGAAAGCATTGAATCATTTGCCTACGTGGAAGGAGGCAGCACACGGTCTGAACAAATAACAATAACTGTGTTTTGTAGAGCAGGCTAAAATTAACTGGAGTCATGATTTTAAAGGAGGGGGGGGGCAAGAAAAAAAAAAGAAAAAGAAAAAATTGCATCTCTATTTATTTATGTTAATTTTATTTTTACAAATCCCCATGTCCTTATTCAGGCAAGATGCTTGGCAGGCTTTGCAAGAATGCTGCTGGAATCGGCAGGGTGAGCACACCTGGAGCTCCTGCACAATAGCAACATTGTTCCCTGAAGCCATGCAACTCCTCCTGTGAGTAAAGGCACAAATGTACATGTAGGGGCATTAGGCCTAAAGTAAGGTTTCTGAGATGTCATGTTGCATGCATTCAGTAAAACGTGCCCAATGTTCAGTCCCTGTGACAGACACCATGCTAATAAGCTGGATCTGGCTAACACGGAGCAGGGCTTTGGCCACCTTCATTCCTTATGTGAAAGCCATAAAGATGCTGAGTCTCACATGCAATGCTCCATCTCAAGCTGTGAAACCGATCTGTGGCTGCTCGCCGCACAGCGCCGGGTCACGTTTCTTTCACGTGTTACTGCTGTGAGCTCCCCCCTGGTACACTCAGTGACAGGGAGAATGTTTGCAAGCTGGCAGTCCCTACTCCAGTAACTTTTATTTCACCTACTCAGTTTTACAGTAAACCTGTAAATCCTGATTATTCCCCGAGGAAAATGAGAACTAACTAATGAGGCCAACACAGGTACCCCAACCTCAGTGACTAAAATGTCCAACGTGAGGATGAGAAGTCAAAACAAATCTGATCTAAGGTCCACAGAAACACTGTATTTAAGCTGCACGGGTACAGAATAAATGAGCATAGCATTGCATTACCTCATGCCTCTGCACCAGACTTAAATAGGTTACTTTTATCAAAAATGTTTGCTTAACATCTAATATTTTCTTTCTCATGTAATCACAGTAAATGCCAGAAGCTAAAATATTCAAGGTAACTTAGCACTACGTTGTGGATAACACAGCCCGATTATTCACAGGATTTGACCACTACACTATAAGCAAATACTTCTTCTAATTAAGAGGGAGAAGCCTTTCCTGCAGTAATAATTTTTGCAACTAAAAACAATTTCCAACAACCTAAGCTGATTCCGAAAAAAACGAAATGCTTTGTGGAAATGTTAATGTCACAAAAAAAAGCTTCCTTCTATTCCATCTCCCAAGTCAATAGCTGCTATTAACTCAGTTTTCTTCCAAAACTGAAAGACGAAATGCAGCGCACAGGCACTTTGTCTGGTTTTTCAGTCTCAAGAAATTCTTACTGCCCCAAAGTGGTATCATGGTTGCTGTCCACCCCCACCATTCAAACTGATTTGTAAACCATAGCAGGCATGTCTTTGCATGTAACTACTTGCTTAGACAACTTCCCTTTAATGCATAGCACCCTTCCCTGCAGCTACCATAAAACTCAAGTTATGGGCTGCATACTTCTCTATGACATGCTGTATACATTAAAAATTATTCTGCAGTGGCGACTTTCTGATCAGCCCCCTTATAAACAGAAGGCCAGACTAATTAAGTTTTCTAGTTATAAATAGGAAAAAAATTCCTTTGATTTTCTGCAAGTAACCACTACATTTCATTCTCTTTATTTAAAGACATAGGCAATTTTCTTATGACCCTTTCTCTTCTCTTTTTTTTTTTTTTTTTTTAAGCTTTAGCAGTATTGCCAAACCCAAGCACTCGGAAAACATATAAAAGGGCCAAAAAAACAGGCTGGCTTAATAACAATCAGATTAAAGAAATAAAATAAAAATGTATGTTCTTTTTATTGGCAGTATGATCACTGAGCCTTGAGACTTGGCTTTTTCAAGGTATTCTCCACAACCATGGGGGCAGGACAGAGAACAGAAAGGGAGAGCAGACTGATACATGTGCACTATTACATCCTGGCTACAGGCTACACCATTTAGGGGGGGGGCGGGAAATAAATCAGAATAATTTAAAACATTCCTCAAACCTGAGGAAAAGATACCCAGGCACATCAGTGGTGATTTGTTATCCTGGGAAGTATCCTTTTACTGGATGGAGTTTAGTACACAGGAGGAACTCAGGACCCTGGAAAAAATCAAGCAGGCTGCAAGCAGCAAGAACCACTAAAAGCATTAATAAAAGAGACAGAAGAATTTATACAGTTTTACGCGTGGCATTTTACAACAAATAGCAAAGCCTGTAAACTTTTCCATTCATACTATCATCTTTTACTAACCGACTATGCTCTGACCTGAGGTGCGCATAAAACCACTCATCTGGAACCCAGTGTCCTGTAAGTTACCGAACTGAGTCACAGGAGTAAACGAAATTTTTCTGAGGAGAGATTCTCAAGGACCTCTGCTGCCAGGCAAGGGAAGTACAAATGTATCACGAGTAGGTAATCGAACAGATCCGGGTAAGGTGCCCATGCAGATCACAGCTCAAAAGAGACAGTGTACAATTATTATAAGAAACAAACAAAAAAAGCATTATGTTTCTCACCTTATTGGCAGTGCATATCGTACAGTGAAGACAAAACGAAGGTGGTCACTGTCCCACAGGGGTCAAGAATAAATTCACAGCTTGTATTGCTTGCCCGTCTGGCTTGGCCTGCGATGTGACTGTTGATCTAGGAGTTGAGGTGACAGAAACCAAAACAGAAAGAAACAAAAACACAGTTAAGAGTCAAACCCTTTACAGCATCCTAAGACATCCTAATGGAGACTGAGAGAGACTGCTTTTGCTATTACTCAAGCACAAATATACTATAGATTTAATCCTGCAGACATAGACAGTAGAGAGCAGAACCCATTTATTCAACTGAGTGCTCTTTTCCTAAATGTGATCTTAATGAGGTGAAGAACCGTAAGCGAGCTGAGATGACTGCCTTCGCTGCCAACAGAACATATTTTATTTGAGGAGTGGCATCATCCAGAAAACATAGTGCTGCAACTACTACGATCAGGTGAAAAATAAACAGCTTTGGGAATATGACATTACACAGTGCACTATTTTGTCATTAATGTTAGCATGCTAGAGTTGATGCCTATTACTGCAATTTCCCAAATAATACAAAAAAAGGAAAACTCTACCAACGTGGGTTGATTTTTGGGGTTTTTTTCTATTTCTGTATTTCTGCTCTGTAAAATTATGAGGAGCCAGCACTGAATTTCTGATTACATTAATATATTAATATATTAAACTTATATATTAATATATTAAGTACTAATTTATTAATATATTAAATTAATATATTAAGCAAAATATATTTTGGTTTTCCACTTGGAATCTCACCAAATATTTTTACCACTCTTGGGATGATACAAGGATTTAGTGGGACCGTTTCTTCCTCACTTGAAAAGCATTTTTGTTGTTTCAGTTTATGAGCATACTTACTCATTCCTATTTAAGGAAGGATTTACACACATACTTAGCTCTAGCTAGGTTCTTTAATCAATCCTCATTCCACAAAGCCCTTTCTGGGACATGTACTAAAGTAACTTTGCAGAGTGGGACCCATGCATACATACAGATTTGCATGTGTTGTACAATGACCTCAGAATAAAGATTGGAGGGAAAAATAATTTAAAAAGCCCAAAAAATAAGTATTAAATCCTCAAAACATGCACTGAGATCAAAAAGGATTATAGACATCAGTCTGGGTTTTGTCATTCTGCAGAAATGAGGAGTCTGCAAAGTGTCCTACCTTTTAAAACATTAGTCAAGTATCAGTTCAGCCAAAAGTGAGTAAAAACCTTCAAATTCTATACGTACAAAGAATGTGAACCACCGAACAAGACTTCAAAATACAGTGCCTTTTTCTAAATACCTATTTACTTACTTACTACACCTAAGAGTCTTGCATAAAAGTAAAATGAAAGGATGAGGTCATGATTTGCAGTCTGCAAAGCTCTGGCTATTGAAGTCACTGGAATATAGCACATCATTTCTTTGCAATGAGTTATCTGCCTGTGCCAAGTCTGTCGTACTTCTGTTTCTCATGCTAATTATATTGCTATTTGTTAAAGTGAGTCTTGGTTGCAGCCGCCTCAGAAGAGACCTACAACTCAATCTGTTACCTGCAACCTGTGAATTGTACAGACTGTACCTGTGCAGTCCTCCAAAGCAGCCAAACCATTCACAGCCTGTCTGCTTAGCTAAGGCTGTCACACAGCCCAACTTCTCTCAAGCAGCATTGGCATGAGCTGCCTCACACACTGGAGTAGGTTTGCAGCCAGCCAGAGCTTCAGACCACCTATGCAATTCTGACACGCATTTCCTTTAGAGACTGGCATACTTCTTTATTGCATTTCCCCTTCAATTAGTATGCCGCAACAAAAGCAGCACACTCTGTGAACAATGACAATGATAACCCTGGATGCCATTCACTAAGATGTGCTGCTAAACTTCAGCAAGGGGAAAATGAGGCCTTGATTTTGTTCTACCAGCTACATGGCTAAAACAAGTATTTTTAAATTCTAATGTTTAAATCCTCAGTTGCTTTCCAAGTGATGGCATGCAAGTGTCTATTTTATTAATTAACAGGAAACTAGGCCACTGAATCTATTACATAAAAATTTTTGTTAAGTGAAATTCCAGGTCTCTTGTAAATGTCTTCTAAAACAAGGCTAGTTTTTTTCAGTCTTTCCAAACAAATTCAATCTGGCCAGAAGGGCAGGGGAGAAAAGTTGTGCTGTTTATTTTCAGAAAGTCTTTCAGCTATGTATATATGGCCTTTTTGAAAATAATTACTTTCTAATGCTCTCAGACACACAGGTAATTTGTCTTAGAATAAAATATGTATAAGTAGCATGAGGCACACAAAGGCTCACCCTACAGGAGTCATCCTGCATGTAATTATTCCACTCTCCAGCCCGTCCTTTTAACAGGCTCCTACATTTCTAGTCACCTCCTCAGTACAGATGCCCAAAACAGGGGCGATTGTGCGAAGTGGGGAATGCTTTCTTGCTACAAGAGCAAGCTCATCGAGGTACTCAAAAGCTGCACTTTGGGTGTAAGAAACTGCCCACAAACTCCCCATCCTCTTGCCCCTCTGACGAGAAACACCCCAGCTTTGTAGGCAGGCTGAGACCTGCAAACTCATCACACTGAACGTGATATGGCCAGCTGCCTGGCACGGAAGGAGCTGAACCACAGACAGGCATTTCTCATTACCTCCTCCAGCTCCGGTGCTTTACCATCAGAGCGATTAAAATATCTATTTTACTGAGATATTTCTGGATTGCATTATGTTCCAGACTTGTAGTACAAACGCTTGGGAGCTGTGGGTGCTCATGATTTCTCCTCACTGAGACACGAAATCCTTCGGGCCAAGTTCAATATTAGTGTAAGTGCACAGAAGATTAGTGACTGGAATAGGGGTGTTAACCACTTCTTCAGACGCTTAACACAGCTCCCTAATCATGCAAAAATCCTATTTAAGCCCACAGTGCTTTTTGCTGTAAAAAGATATGGAGAAAATAATGGTGATACACGCAGCAGATCACTTTCTGAGCTCTGTTACTCTACTACATGCCTGGCTTAAGTCCAATAAATGGAGTTATTCTAGATATACACCCATGTAAGTGGCTCACAATCTTGTCCCCTGGAGTCACTCCAGATTTATGACATTAGAACAAAGTGCCAAATTTGGTGCCTTTCACAAACAGGTATATTTTTTTTTAAAGTGGCTCGTAAGAGTGGTGTCCAAACACTGAGAGTGAAGAAAAATACACATTCCTCAGTTAAATTTTTAAGAACAGGAAGCAGTTCAGAGCTACTCAGATTGCATATTTTTTCAAGGTATTACTAACTTTGTGGCAGAAAGTCTTCTGTTCTATGGCTACAGTATTTTGATGAGAGCAAATGCAAAAGAAAAAAAAAAAAAGGCAAAACCCACCCAATATCGCAAATAAATTATTTGCTGATTAGAAATTTGTTTTTAACAGTTTTTCACCAAGAAAAAAATCAAGTCAGGTTTCACCAAGGGGCCTAGACCCTGCCAAGAACCACAACAAGACATACCAAACCTAAACAATGAGAGTGATATCCAGCATCATTCATTTTAATTTTACTGGACAGAAAGCATAAAGTACAGTACAGGAGTGGAGAATAAACCTGTGGCCTAAAATATGAATGCCAGAATAGGAACTGCTACAACCTCATGAACACTGTTACAGCCACCAAACAGTTAAAAGCCATCCAGAAACAACAACAACAAAAAAAAACCAAACAAAAAAACTCTGAAGAAACTTTTATGCAAGCTTTTATAAGCCAAAAGCATTCATACGAAGTACCACACCTTTGTTAATTTGCTAGTAATAAACACAAATGGAACTGACGATTTGCCTAACCTGCTGAGCATGCCACGTACCGTCCCATCTGCCTGACACTGCAGTAGGCACAGAACACTCTTCTTCAGAAGTTCAGCCATTAGGAAACTACCCCCGGCATCCTTCAATGTTCAGCAAGCTGGAGGCTGTGGCCGTGCCGGCCATACACCACCAACACCGGGTGGCACAGGCAGGGCTGGCGGTAGCCCGGTGGGTTGCCCGCCAGCCGTACACACACCTGACTGGACGGTGAACACCGTCTGTTACCATGGCAGCCTGATCTAATTACATGACTGATCAGGGCTGGAGTAAGCGGTCTGAAAGCCTACACCGCTGACATGTCGCTACACGACGAGAGAGACAGACAGACAGGCGAGTGCGGAGGAAAATCTATTGACCTCCACCTTATGTAAAAAGTGAGCAGATTACAGCCACCCTCGGAAAAAAAACAAAAAACCCAACAAAACTGCTGCCCATAAAATACCAGTCCAGTTTTACAAACATGTTAGGTGCAGCAACGGGCGATTACAACTTACTATTATCTCGCAGCATCACAAAAATAACTACGGCGTAATATTTTCCCCGGCCATTCTCAATTTCCCTCTCCCTCATTCATAACCCTTGCTCCGTATCACAAAACTGAACCATCTCCATCACCCGAACAGAAATAGATTAACATGAAGCCAGGATTTTCCTTTAGGGGAAGGCTTCATTCGAAACTGAAATTAAAAGTCCTTGACTTCTCGGTGTGTAAGCAGAGTAACTCGCCGTGCCTGACCACATCTGACACGTAGTGTAACCATTACTGCATAAAATACATAACCATGAGCGCTAAAGGTTAACGTGTAACCTGCGTTACAAAATATGAATTTCTTTACCATATGAAAGGGAAAAGGTCTCCGGCAAAGGTCATCTACCTGCAACCTCTCCGATCTCTACACAGAAAGCATTTGTAAGGAGGAAGGTTTTACAAACCCGGATTCCTTCGTCTGTGCGTAACAGGAACGCTTAAATTTTTTCCCCCAATTCTATCTGGAGTTCGGGCTCACAGGGGAAGAGATGCTGCTCAGAGGAGTCCCTATTACACAGCATACGGTAAACAAAATAAAAATAGCCTGTCGCTCTCGTTATCTACACAGTGCATTATATAACGGGCTTCCGACTTGTTTTCTTTTCTATTATTACTCTTCAGTAATTCCTCCTCTTCAATAACATGTAAATCGCTCCCAATTCTGTCATTTTATTATTATCACTATTACTATTACAGTAGGAGCTAACGTTTTCCAGCATGCTTCAATTTAGACTTTAATATTCTCAGCAATTGCACTGACAGATTCAGCACCCACAAAACATACAAGGGGTCGTTTGTTTTCTGACAGTGAATTACGATGCTTCAGAAAAAGGGGAAAAATAAAGCCAAACAAACACACAAAACCCCAACCCCCCCACCCCAACACCCCATCCCGACCCAAGCAAAGCCCGAGGCGGAGGGAGGAAGGGGTAGGTGAGGGGCAGGAGGGCAGCTACCGCAGATGGAAGAGAGCGGAGCCCCGGGGCGGCGGCGGCGACGGGGAGCCCCGGCCCCGCTCCTCCCCCCCCTTCGCCCCCCCGCAACACCGCCGGCCGGACCCCTCGGGCAAGCAGCGGGGCGGGGGCGACCCCCACTTCCTCCCCCACCCCCCAGCCCCCCCCTACCCTAGGCCCTCCCGCCCCGTCCCTCCGCCGGCGCTGCCCCTTCCGCCCCCGCTCCCCCGGCCGGCAGTACCGGGTGGCGTCTGCAGCCGGCCTGGGCCCTGAGTGAAGCGGAGCGGGGCTGCTGCCGGGCACATCCCAGCCCCAGCGCCGCCTCCTCCTCCTCCTCCTCCGCCGCCTCCTCCTCGCTTCATTCACCCTCCGGCAGCCACCCAGCCCCGTACTACATACGCCGTGCGGCGGCGACCGGCCCTGCCGGCACCCGGCCCGCCCGCCCGGCCCCGCGCTGCGCTGCCTTGCGCCCCGCCGGGCCCGCCCGCCGCACACGCACCGCAGAGCTCCCCCCCCATCCTCCCCCCATCCCCCCCGCCCCGCACAGCCACACGCATACACACGCACCCGCCGTGTCGCCACTGGCACGGCACACAGCACAGACACCGCACCCCCCGGCTCACATACACACATACACAGGCGCAGTTTCACACGCACCCCGAGGCCGCCGCCGCCGCCGCACTGGGGGCAACCGCGGCTCGCAAAATGTCCACCGTCCCCGCGGCCACTCACACCCCGTCCGGGCCGGGGGGGGGGTGGGCGGGCGGGGGTGAGGAAGGAGGAAGGAGGCTGGAGGGGGGGGGAGGGGGGAACAACTGCAAGAGTGGCTCCCTTCGCCTTGTCGCCCCGGCTCCACAGCCCGGACCCGACAACCCGCTCCCGCAGCGGGGCGCACCGTGTCCCCGAACCCCCGCTCCGCTCCCTCCACCGGTGCCCTCGGCCATTTCACGGCCTCCCACCCCCGGGGCCGGGCCCGCACTCGGGCCCGTGGCACCAGCGCCCGAGAGCCGGGGGCGGCCGCAGCAAGACAGACTGTAACCCCGCGGCGGAGTGGGTAGTGCGCTCCCCTTCCCCCCCCCCAGCCCCCGGCCCCGTGTTTTTCCAGCTGGAGATCGCCGGCGATTTGCAGTCTAAACAAGGGAAGAAGCCGGCGGAGGGGAGGGGGGGCAGGCAGAAAGAAGAGGAGGAAAAAAAAGCCACTTACTGTAAAGTGTCAGTGGAGGTGGGGTTGGCGTGGGGGGGGGGTCAGAGAGAGACTCTCACACAAACGTCTTCCTAGCTGGTCACGGGGCTTGGGTCTGCTTTTTTGTTTGTTTGTTTGTTTTTCCTTCCCCCTGCAGTGACACAGGTCCGGGATGTCTCCACCACTGTAGTAGAAATGATGTCTGCGGTACAGCGCTCGCTCCCTCTCCTCTCTCCAGCATGTAAATGGGTAATAGAAGCCAAATATGGAGCAGTTGGCTGCCTCTGCAACAGCTCAAGGATCCTACTTCATGCAAAACGGCGGGGGGGGGGGGGGGAAGAGTGGGGGTGGTGGAGGAGGGGGGGGGGAAGAGAAGGGAGGAGGAGGAGGCAAGGCAACACTCTGGCAGGCGGCCAAGAGAGCCACACAGATTATTGCATACGCGCAGCACCGCCGGGCCAAGGCGGCCTTAACCCTTTGCGGGGCCGCCGCACGCTGCCCGGGGCCGGACACGACGGGCCCGGGGCTCGAGGTGCGGGAGAGGAGGGGTACGGTGAGGAGGGTTTCGCTTCGCCTTGCCTCTCCTGGCCTGGCCTCGCCACTTACCTCCTCCTTCCCCTTGTCACACTTCAAAGGCCAGGCTGGCTCTCGCCACGGCGGGATTAATCCCTGCGCATGCCGCCGTTCCCAGCGAAGTCCCCGCTCCCGTGGCAGGCTGCGTCGCGGGGATCTGAAAGCACTTCGCAGGAGGAAAGGAATGAGCTGGGGAGGGGGTAACGAAAAAACAAACAAACAAACCAAAGCCCCCACCAAACAAATAGCAACCCAAACCAATATTGTTTAAGGGTGAAAGGAAGAGACAGCTATTGCAGCCTGCTGTCCCTCAGAAATGGCAGGGAATGCTGGTTTAAAGGATGCATGAAAATCAGTTGCTTAGTCGAGGCTGGTCTGACTCTCTAAGGGAGGAAATAAAACTGTGCTGGAAGCCAGGGAATGCTCTGAAGCAGCCTCTGCAAGAGTCAGAAAGAGGGTGATTTTATTTAAGATGCCATATTGCATTCCGCTGTGGAGAACTGCGAAGTGATTTAGAGCAAGAGCCTGCATCCCACTCCCTTTTTTTCTGAATTAGTTTTATTTATCCGGATCCTTGGCATATGCTTGAGTTGCTTTGTAGAAAGTACCTTCCACTTCATTCAGACCAAAGAGGCTCTGACTCATACCGTCACTGAACTACAAGACAGGCAGGGCTGAACCACGCATGTTTGGGTACTAACTCACTCTGGATTCCTTAGCAGCATTTGATCAAAGATCCCCTCGCATCTCTCCCAGCTGCACGCAGACCACTGTGAGGGTCTCCCAAACTCCCCCACCCTCGGCTAAAGGCAACTTACACTTCCCTGACACTCCAGCATCAGGTTGTTATTCCTCCTCACGCAGATATCTGCAGTACCATAAATTGCATCGATGGGCAAATAAGAAGCACAGATGCAAGACGAAAACTGGAGAAAATAGCCTCTTTCTGGACTAGCTGAGCCTGATCTGGAAGTCTTAGAAGAAAAGACAAAACACCAAATTACCAAGCCAGGTACAACTTAGGGATATAAAACAAATTGTGGAGGAAATGAATGGGAGGAACACAGCCAAAGGACAGCAGGCTGCTCTGCTTGCATGCAACCTGACAGCAGTCAGTACGGAGCCATTCACGCTCTGCTTTGGCATCAGGAAGAGAGGGACAGCACAGAGTAGGCCTCTCCCCACTCCAAAGACATTGCCAAAAATGTTGCATAAATACTAAAGGCCTTTATGTACCAGCTCCATGGAGCTGGATGCTGCGAGGTCACAGGCCTCAGAAAGGCCTCAGATCTATACTCCCAGCAACTTGGCCATCCAGAGCAGGCTGTTTGTTGCAGCTTTTAGCAATTTGCCACAACAGTAAGCTCCAAGTTACTGGGTTTTAGTGCAAGTATTTCTCCTATATGTCCATTATATATTAGCACTACATTTAAGCACTAACTCTAGCATTAGAGTCTAGATACAAAGTACCCTAGGACTCTGCCTGTGGGTATGCAGATAAGCAAAGTAGTTCCTTTTATAAATGACTGTAGTAGCTCACCATAATTGCTAAAGAATGTAATAACAATATTGTAAGATGCAATGCTCTTGATTTAGAGTTGATACTGTAATATAAACCAGATTTTGGAAACCTTGAGATCTTTTACTACAGCACCTTCTGCATCTTTAGTTCAGTTCCACTGTAAAAGACATAATTTACTGTTCTAGGACTGGTCAGGGGACAGAGGCAGCAAACAGGCCAAGATATCTGGACAAACGTGCCTCTCAGAACTATGATACAGGTAATCTACAGCAGCAAAGCACACAGCAAAATCATCTTCACCCTACTAATCCAAGATTCATTGATTTAATAAGAAGAACCAAGGGAGTGAGACAGAGACTGGAGGTGACTGAAAATCAAGAGAAAGCCCTAGAGAAGCTCCAAGCCTATCATCAGGGTTCAGTTCTGCGTACATGGCATTCTCCTGGCTGCCACCTTTTTTATGCCAGTTGTAGAGAGTGTTACCTCAGGAGAAAGGAATCTTTCCTTCTCAAACGCTCACCTTGCCAAGAGGTGTGGCACATGCAGAGAAAGAGAAGCCACATTCATGCTGAAGCAAGCTTTGGGCAACTTTTCCTTCTGCAGCAGGCTTGCGTATTCCTTCACTCTGTGGCTATAGTCTTTGCCACAAGACCCACATTTTTTTGCAACACTCCAGGCTATAGGCTTTTAAATCTTTGCCTATGTTTCTTCTTCAGAGTTGAAAAGAGACCCCTAAAATGTGAGTCCACTGTAGGTCAAAGCAGTATTATTGTCCTGTGCAAGCAGGCAGCCTTAGTCCATGGCATTGGAAAGTGCCACAACTGCTGCCAGCCACATCAGGCTCATGAGCCATTCCTCCCCTCAATTTTATCAACCTGATATGTGTTGGTTACGTTACCAGATGAGAGATGAGGGCACTATGCCTTCAAAGACATTGCCTGCCACACAGGTTATACTACCATGATCCAAGATGTCCCTGTGCCTCTGCAGATCCCTTGCTGAAGGCCTACACTGGGGCTCAATGCATTCTCTCCATGGAGAATGTCACAAATTATGGAAGTGCTGGTGAAGGCAGAATGGGTGGGAAACAACACCTGAATGTAATCTTTGTTGAATGGTTGGGACAAAGGTCCCTTAGTACCTATGAAGGCAGTGCAGCCTATGGACCACGAAGTGCAGAACTGAGCCAGGCAAGAAAGTCATTTGCTGTGGAAAGTAGACGTGATTTTACCTGCCACTGGGATAGATCAGACAGCAGGAATGGTGAGAGGCAACTCAGCAGTGAAGCTGTCAAATCCCATTAAAGGACTATCCCAGATACCTGCAGTGCATTCTCACAGCAGCTAAGAGCCACCCTAGACCCCATCACCTTACCCCTCTGAGGAGGACATAAAGCAAGGGGTGCATACACAAAAGTAGCAGCAGAATTCCAGAACAAAATTCTTTGATTGCAGACCTTTGTGCTCCTGCAGAGAGAAAGAGAGCAGAGATACCTGACAGACACTAGTCAAGTGGCTGAGTGCAGTCTGGACAGGGATTCTGACACCACAGTGCTGAGTGGGACATAAGAACCCAATTTCACTCAAGCATTTTTATTTACTGCTGGTGATGTGCTGAAACTGATGTGACTCCCAGCTGAATACAGTCTTGACCAAAAGATATTAATCAATTTGACATGCAAGGTACACACTGTCTAGAAGAAACTGTCTTTCAAGCCACTAGTGTAATCTACACTGTACATTTTATACAATTAATAGTATCTGCAAAAAAAGGGAGAAGAGGCATAAGAAGCTGGATATGTTTTTTTAAAAAACAAACATTAACATTCAGGCAAAACCAGTGATTCACGATGTTTTGAGCATGAAAAGTAATTTCACAATTATTGATCATTAGAGTCTGTCTTCAAGTTGTCATAAAATGACATTGTTGGTCTCATTACAGCCTCTAGTGGACAGTAGTAATCCACATCACAGATCTGTCATGCAGTTTGCTCAAGTGCCAAGTGTTGTCAAGGTGGTACTTACTCCGAGAGAACATCAGCATATAGGCATTCTTATCCCCTGGCAAAAAGGATTTTTTAATACAATCAAGGGTTTGCTGTCATTGCTTGTAAGGTGCCTTGAGTTATATTTCAGGTATTAACACTGACTTGTAAGTAAACTGGTAAATAAACTTCTGCTATTTGTTTCAGTTTCAAACAGCTTTCATAAAACCTCAATTAATCTCACACATTTTTATAACAGCAAATACTGGTTGCCATGTTTTTGGCTTAAGTAAGATGTTTTTATTCCAACTCAGAATCTACTGACTGTCCAGTCTACCTCCTATTTATTTATAGACCTCACATTCAGATAATTTTTGCCAATGCAGTTGTTTTTCATAATTATTTCAGACATATGCAGCTGATTTAAGGTATTTCAACAGCTTTAACAAATGGGAAACTATAATTTGGACTACAGCGGGCTAATTAAGGTACTCTTTCCTCAGGGAAGTTAAAAAAGTACACAATCTGAACAATAATAGATTTGGAATGTATTCTTCAACTTGAAGTGCCACTTTTATGAACATAATAAAATATTACTAATGTCTTTAATTTTTGCATATTCATTTCAAAATGAGTGTATCTTCTGTCAGACCAAGGATGTTGAGGATGTTGTTCAGGATGCTGTGATTGTTTTCAGATGGAAAACAATCCCAGAAATTGCCCAGGTGGCCAAGAAGGCCAATGGCATCCTGGCCTGTATCAGGAACAGCGTGGCCAGCAGGTCCAAGGAAGTGATTCTGCCCCTGTACTCAGCGCTGGTGAGGCCACACCTCGAGTTCTGTGTCCAGTTCTGGGCCCCTCAGTTTAGGAAGGAGATTGAGGTCCTGGAGCGGGTCCAAAGGAGGGCAACCAGGCTGGTGAAGGGACTCGAGCACAGACCCTATGAGGAGAGGCAGAGGGAGCTGGGGCTGTTCAGCCTGGAGAAGAGGAGGCTCAGGGGAGACCTCATCACTCTCTACAACTCCCTGAAAGGAGGGGGTAGCCAGGGGGGGGGTTGGTCTCTTTTCCCAGGCAACTCTCAGCAAGACAAGAGGGCACGGTCTTAAGTTGTGCCCGGGGAGGTTTAGGTTGGATATTAGAAAGAATTTCTTTACGGAGAGAGTGATCAGGCATTGGAATGGGCTACCCAGGGAAGTAGTGGATTCTCCATCCCTGGAGATATTTAAAAAGAGACTGGATGTGGCACTCAGTGCCATGGTCTGGTAACCGCAGCGGTAGTGGATCAAGGGTTGGACTCGATGATCTCTGAGGTCCCTTCCAACCCAGCCAATTCTATGATTCTATGGAAGGAAATTAGATTGGTAGACACAGAAAGCCAATGCTGTCTGTTTAAGGCCACAAGTATCTCATACAAATTAACATTTAGTGAAATGAGAGCAAAGCATTCATTAAGATGGAGCAACTATGCAGTACTGTATTGTGACATAAAGAGAAAAATCTTACAGTCTAAAATGCTGAGGTCTTTTGCAAGTGAATTCAGAGGAAAGGCTTCCATTAATACATTTATTTTGCCACATTGTGGCTAGGTAAGGCTTGCAGGGTTGTTGAACAAATTATTGTATTTCATGCCTTATTGAATAGGTATTAGGATACTGAGATTTAAAAATATATATTTACCTTATAACTGTTTTGATTTTTTAAAAGAAGCAATCAAATTCCTCTTAAAAACAATAGCTTCAGTATCTTTAAAATAACAGTAGGTCCTTAGATGCAGATCTGAAGATGCTTTTTTTTTGTTACTGTTGCTTTTTTTTAAACAGGGAAAGTAATTCATCAGGGAATTAAGAAAACTAATTAATCCTCTGAAGTCTTAAAATCAAGATTTTTGAATAAGTTGTCAGTCAGTTATAGGTCACTGATCTGGAAGACAGACCAGCTAACCTCCAGTGACCACACCAGGATGGATGATAGCCACAGTTAGCTCCATAAGCCCTTCCAGCAGTGACCAGTGGAAAATAAAAGTGCTAAGCCCTTCTCTAGAGGTGCTTAACTGGCCTCAGCACTTCTCAAGTAATAACTATTACGACCTGTTAGGTACTTTGCTGCCTACAGGGGTAAGCTGTTGGAGGTCTCCATTCACCTCCTGGTCTCTCCTCTGACAGGACTCTGCAGTAACCGCTATAGCTGGTGTGGGTGCAAATGGGAACTAAAGATCTGTCTTATTCCGACATGGGGTTTATTCACACTGAAGTCAAAGTACAACAGCAAAGCACAGAGAAGCTGTACTTTCTGGAAAATGCTTGGTTTCGAGGGTCATCGTCGAGGCAGCGCTGATAATGAGAATTAACATTCAACCCAAATGATGGTGTGGGCCTAAAGAGAATCAACCAGCCACTTTCTGGGAGAGGGCTCTCAGCTGCTAACAGGGAGCAGTCGGAGGTGACAAGCCCTGTCAGAGACACGTGTTGTCCCTTTAAATCATACCTGGTACAGAGACTTATCTGGGAGTTGACTTGCCAGGTTTTTTTTTTCTGTCTGTTAAGGGCGTTATTGGCCTAGACAGATTAGATTAGCATCTATCATGTAAACACTTAGAGTTGGGAAATAACTTCTGACCTTTCTTAAAGCGTCTTACCTGCATATAAGGCAGTGTGGTTTCTAAAGCCTGTTACTGTCTCTCTAATTAAAGCTATACATATTTGGTAAGTGCAATGAGTTTCCAGGGGAGGAGGAGTGATGGGCTAGAATGGTATGCTTACTGGTTTGAACAGACCTAGGAACTGGAAAGATGGATTTTTTTATTCATAAGTCTTTTAATGGCCTCAACTGAGCTGTTCTGATCTATTGAACAAATCCTTCCTACCTCATGGATCATTGACCTACAGAGCCAATGTCCTCAATCCTGCTGCCAAGCCTGCACTAAGAATCCTTATCCTTAGTTAAGAAAAAGATCAACATGTAAATAACAGTTATTTTCTGCCCTAACTGTCTCTACTTTGTTCACAAAATAATGATGAACAAGAGCTTCGGCCCCAAAGCTCTCATGCAAATTCAGCAAGTTTACCAAATTCAGCCAATACTGGTAAATCTGGCCTCATGCCTTCGTTTCAAGACAGAGATGAGCACAAGTTGCTTTATGTCCAAGACCAGAGTTACTTTGCATCTGTATTTTCACTGTACTGTCAAAAAGAAAACTAATAACTAATACAGTATTTACCAGAAATACAGTAATAGTCCTGAAATATAGACATATTTTACACAGAAAAAACCTGTATTTCTTTGTTCTCCAAAAGTACCATGTGACACAAAACTGCAGTCACTTGCAGCACAGAAATGGCAACTCTGAGCAGGCATAAATATCAAACAAAAACTGAAGCAGGATAATTTTGGTATAAAGGAAATGCTATATGCCCTGAGATTTGATCCACAGTCACAGTCAATTGGAAAATCCTTATGCAGACACTGCAGGCATGACAGTGAATTGTCTGGAGGGTAAGAAGTCCTCAGCCTGAAAAGTCTTTGACCAATAACCTAGGTGAGCATGGTAAATATTTACCTTCCATCCAACTACAAGCTGAGGGGGTATTTTTTCTGTTTCTTCTGCAAGGTCACAGAGATATGTCCAAAGAACCCTGAAACTCCATAGTTTAAAAAAAAAAAAAAGTCTTGGAATGTGAAAGGAAGCCTGAGGTAGGATATTACTTTAAATCAGAGTTATTTCTGCTTGTGCAGACAGTTTCGTAACTAGACTGGCATTGCTTTCACTTCTTACTACACAGAAGCAGCACCTTTCCTTCAGAGATTTTGTGGATCCTCATGTTCTTTCTTTACCCTTAAGCAGACACCTTTCTACTAAATGCAATAATTGTTCCCATATTAGCTGAAATGTCATATCTTGTCTCTCTCTTTTACCCTGTCCACTTTTTACACAGGAGAGCTCCCCTTTATACCCATCTTTCTACTTTGGATCTGTGCTCATATAATCTTCATATGATATTATTAATTTATTTACACTTAAGATAAGGAAAGTTAACTCTTTAAAGCTCTAGAAGCCCTGGCAAATAGCAGTTTCAGGAAAAACACAACAGTGTGAAAGCAGTTTTCTCAAAAGGAACTTAGTTGGGCATCCAGGTTCACCAAGAACACCTGAAAGCATAACTTCAGCCTCCTCTCAAAGCATGAGTCTTCTGCCACAGGGCCTCTCCAAAAATCCTAAAATTCAAATGCTTGTGACTCTGTCACAGGAGGGACAGACTCACTCTTGCACGGACTGTTCTGTCATGGGATCAAGTATAGCCAAGTGGAGTGTAGCGGACAACTGGGGACAGGACCATCTCATCACAAGCTGTTCCTACTCCAGAGGTACCAGTTCTGACATAATTCCTCCCTATGGATTTTCCACAGGTCACACTCTCATTTTGCTTGCACAAAAGGACATAGCAATGGCCACACAGTGGTCACAGGACAACAGCAGTCATAACCAGACAGTTTAAGGAGACATATACTACTTCCTCCACATACTCTCCAGCTTCCCATTATTTTCAGTTCAGGGACTTCCTGAGCAGTATGTGGTTTCAGCCTATTACTAAACCTTCAATGAGTTTATCTCCCAAGACTTGTACAGTCTCCCTCTCATCATTTGCAAACTTCTAACATCCACAGGTTCCTATGTCACACTGCATAGGTTGAGTTCCTGATGGAAGAAGAATCATCTCATCCTGCTTGCTTCATTCAATGCTTGTAGCTCCTAACTGAGACAGAGAGTGGCCAGACCCTACCCATACTCTCCATTCTATCCAGAGCTTTGTAGACATCTATCATATTCCCCCTAAATTATCCTTCTTCCAAGTAGGAAAGGTTGTTATACAAACTGTTCTGTTAAAGACTTCACTGCTTCTGCTGCAGTTCTGACCTCGTTTTGAGTCCCTCTGTCTTGGTCTTATTCCTGTGACATCCACAGTCTCTCCAGTTTTCTGTCTGTAGAACACGAATAGTAAAAATTACCCTTTTATCTCATGGAACAGTGGTTACACAGTGAAGTATTATTACTACTAAAGCAATATAGAAAGCTCCCTTTTCCCAAGGCTTAGCCAAGAACTCAAGAAAAGCAACAATTCTACATATCAAGGACAAGAGAAAACAGTATTAATATAAACAAAAATAAACCCATGATTCTACCTACATTTTTTTCATACTTGTTTAGCAACACAGACTGACTAAAACCCTTCCCATTTCATAAACTCTATCCACCAACCTACCATGGTGTTAAAATTCTGATGTGATAGGACATCTCCCACCAACCTCGGGAGATATATTTCATACACTTATATACATAACAGATCTGAAAAACATGACATGCTATGAAAGTAGGATTACGAGATGTTTTTTCTGCCATTTAATCTCTTTCCTTTCCATGATACATCTCATTTCCTAGGACATAAATATTGCGTCATTTCTCTCCCTTATTTGGCCCATCTTCAGCTAGGTGTGTAAACGTGGTGTCTGATTTAAAGTGTAAAAGTTGTCCCGTTGTCTTAACAATTCTGAATCATACATTTAGTTAGCTAAGTGCTCGAGGGTATGTCTTTGTGAACATGTTATGGTGAGGCACTCAAGGGTGTGGATTTACAGGACACCAGCTACTCTGCAATAACTGCATAGATGAACACCCTTTGCCTGCTGGTAAATGCAAAGAAAGTATCCCCAGGAAAAGTTCCAGCCAAAATGACTTCTGCCTCCCCACAGCTGCTTTTGCTGCTATTCTCTGAATACTGCTCCTTTTGCTGGCCTGTCCCCAGCTGTAACAGTATGTCCAGCAGTAAACATGATAAATGCATATATAGGCACTACCACCTTCCTTTACCTCCAGAG
This sequence comes from Calypte anna, assembly GCF_003957555.1. Taxonomy (NCBI): domain Eukaryota; kingdom Metazoa; phylum Chordata; class Aves; order Apodiformes; family Trochilidae; genus Calypte; species Calypte anna. Next base: position 63,132,154 of record NC_044245.1, read on the forward strand.
TGACAAAGTGACATTGTCCTCACCTCCAGACACCAACAAAATCACGTTTTTTTAATACATTCTTATAATCTTCCACCCAGGGAGGTTGTGGAGTCTCCACCCCTGGAGACTTTCAAGACCCACCTAGATATATTCCTCTCAAACCAGCTCTAGGGGATCCTGCTCCAGCATGAGGGTTGGACTAGATGATCCTCAGAGGTCTCTTCCAACCCGTTACCATTCTGTGAATCTGTGATCTTGCAAACTGAGGTCATATTTAAGAGGCCTTTTCTCCCTCACTGCATTAAGGCTTCAGCCCATTTTAAATTTTATATAGTAGGATATCTTCTTTGGAGAGTCTTCATCATTTATCCTTCATGAGTCCTCCAATTTTTAAACCCCTCTGTTTCCCTCTGCTGGTTAGAAATGTATAGTGGGGGGAGCAGGGAGGGTAGGCAACAGCAACCAATTCTTCAAATAATTCTCATAGTCAAATGACATGGCCATTGTGGGAGGAGGGGGCAGAGGGGACAGGGCTTCTGAGTACTGGGTATCAGTGGTTGCTGCCCCAGATACTTCTTGACAGCACGCCTGTAGGCCTTGTTACTAAATGTATATGCTTCATAGGGTCCTGTGCAGAGTTTATCAGCTGTACAGAAATTCCTGCAGAGTTTATATACTGGGCAAGCATCCCAGTCCCAATGTTGTCTCTCACTAGAGTCCCTTCAGAGTATCAGAGCTTCCCAGGAATGCTCCCAGAAGCTTTTATCTCAGCACAAGTCACTGCCAAGTTGAGCAGTTTCTTTGAGTCTCTTGTAGTCATCCTGAAAACTGCAGAAGAGAAGCTTGCAGGTTCTGTGAGAGTGCCTAAAACACTCAGCCTGTTCAGGAGTCATGGTCTGGCCTCCAAAAACATTTGTCTGACCCAAGACATTTATCTCAACCTTGCACACATTTAAGGTCTCTCCAATAAGATCGAAAAAAACTCTGCCTGATGGAGCCTGAAATGACAGCCTTCTCATACAAGTTATTCCTTTGGTGATTTCCTAAAATCTTTTTTCTGTTGTTTTTTTTTTTAATTCTCATAGTCCTTCAGATTCCTAAATAAGGATCAACGCCCCTTTCCTGTTTGAACTAGATACTCAAATCAGTTATATGAGGCCAAGTTTCCTACCCAGGCAGTTTACAACATAAGCACACAGATCATGATGTCAGCAGTAAATCATGCAGCCAAATACTCCATTCTTTGACATATCTCTCAGAACAGTTCACTCCTGAGGAAAGACTGCATTTTTGAGACTGGCTGATTTTTCAGAAACAGAAAACTATTAGTGGGGCAAAATGAAAGATTTCTCCAAAGGCAAAATAACAGTACTATTTACTGTAATGCACAAAACCCATAACTTTCTGCAAACAAAATGAAAGAAGAAATTCTAACAACCACCAAGCTTCTTTTCTTCTCCTTCTGAAATGTAACCTGACATTCCTTACTTACTGTGCTTTCCGAGGGCTTACCTGTCTTCTTACATGTTAGCATTTTTATGCACCTTACTAGCCAAAATGTTCATGGAGTTTCTTAAGTTCCAGTATGTTGCTTCTTCTGAATCTGCCACTCTTGTAATAGCAGTCTCTCTTAACAGCATGCTGAATTCTTGTAGTCTATGGTCACCAGTTCCTAGATTCCTTACAGTGCTCAAATTTTCAGTGAACAGAAAGATAAGCTACGAGCATAGATCTGGATCATTAAGATATATTGAAAAGACATTTATCGTGGAAATGGTTCCCCTGTTAGTTGTTCCGCTTCAAACTCTTCAACTCTGTGGTGTTACTATCTTGTTTTGTTTTGATGTTTGTTTCTTTGAAGGTAACCCCAAAGAATTTCACTCTCTCCCATTGTGGTTATCAAGCTGTAGTTTGTTGGCATCATGTTTGTCAAACACAACTCTCTTCTGTTCTTCCCAGCTTTTTCTTGTATGTGTTGATTAAGAGCCCTTCTGTATTGATGTTCCTTTAAGGCAAATTAGGAATGCCCACCAGACAATCACCTCCATCACTTGGTAACACTGCTCCTACTTTGTTGTATAACCCTTGTATAGGGACGTTTGGTATGTAAATACTCTCCTTAATCTTAATCTTTTGTTTCAAGGATAAAACAAAACAAAACAATAACAAAACCTCCTTTATTTTGCATGCTGGGAGCATATGCCATTAATATAAATTTATTTATTTATTTAAAGTTGGTAAAAGAATTTGCTCTCAGGCTGGGAATGTGACTGCCAAGTTTCCTGCCTGCAATTTGTTATGGCTCAGTAGTAAACTCCTGAAAATAGGAATCTGAAATGGAAATAGTGACAAGCCTTTTAACTACGCTATAATAAGCAGGGTGTTTTATCCTGCATACTGTATGTCTTTACACAATGGCAGCCTATCATAATGTGCACAGAAAACAAACAGGGTCTCTTTAGATCACTCTCCTGACTAAAACCGGGCAGACAGAGGAAGTATAACAGGCTGAAAAGACAAAAGACTAGAAGGTCAAGAACACCACACCCAGACCTAAGCCCTTCTGTTACGCAGAGGAGCACAAGGATCTTAGAGAACTTGTGCTTGAATAATTTGACTTTGATCAGCTTGCCATAAAAAAAAAAAAAGAAAAAAGAAAAAAGAAAAAAAAAGAGGTGCAGTCTGCTACATTGCTAAAGGGGGTAAAGGAGGAGATTTTCCCTTAAATGTTATGTTGCAAATTAATGTACCCAGGCTTGCCCTGCTATGCAGAACAGAGCTCCAGAAAGTATCTCTTTCTTGCAAATGTTTCTTATCTGCCTATAATAGTACATTCCACATAATTCTGCATATATAAACCATGTGACCATTAAAGCTGGTTTGCATACCAGCTTTCAAGCATCAGTTGAAAAATGTCATTTTTGCAGAGCTGTTGAACATCCAGAGTCCTATCAAGTCAGCTGAGCTTCTCCAGATTTACACCTGTGCAAATGACAGCTGTACTACATCTCTGTGAAAATAAAATGCTCCTATTGTTTTTTACAAGATATTTGGCAACCAGGAAAACAACTGAATCATATGTGCAAAACAGAGTCTCTGGGACTCGAACCGAGTACTTCTGGTTTGTAGCACACATGCTTAAATACCATACATCGAAGAGCCACACCATGTCTATTTTTACTAATTGAGTTTACTTACTTGCGTTTGGGCACCGTACCAGCTACTCAGCAAGTCCAGGAGATTATTGTAAAAGCCTCTCTGCATTTAGAAAGTATAGACACTCTAGATTTACAGCTACTTATTTTGAGGGTGGCTGACTGCTGATCCTGATGTCTTTGAGTAACAGATGGTTTTGCGAGCTGCACTGATAATGAAAATGATATTATTTGCTTCTTAACATTAAAATAAAGCAGAGAGGCAGAACAAAAGAACAAACAATGCACTCACCTTCTGCAACTAACATACAGTACCTCAATACAGGGGAAGGGGGGAAAAGGCCTAGGCAAAACTGAAGGCTTCCACTAGTCTTGGAAATTCACATGAGGAGAAACTTGAATAAAATAACCCAGCCCGATCTGGACTGTGAAAACATTGGCCCCTGTAATGTTAGAATTTATAGCTTTAATCTTCTTAAAAGCTGCATGGCTCTTCTCACATGCGGGGAAAACAGATTTGATGTTTCTGAGATTAAAACTACTGAGCTGAACTTTGCTTGTTATTGGCCAGAAGCATTTGGAAACCTAATAAAGCATTCCATTAAAATCTTGGCATTTTAGTAACACAAAAGAAATAGGCCTCTCAAAATGCGAGTCCAAGGCAAAAGGATGCTTTTTTTTTTTTTTTGGGGGGGGGGGGCGAGGGAGGAGATTGTGGAATTTAGATTTTAACCGAGTTTGCAATGACTTAAAAATAGATCAAAGGAACCACAAGGTAAAATGGAACAATAAATGCTTGATGTAACCACCAATGTGCAATTTTTGTTATTTAAACTGTATTACATTGGAGACATTTTTTTATATTCTTTTAAACCTCATACTTTTGTGAGTCTATGAGTAGCTGGAAAAAGTACAGCACTTGTCACTGACTAGATGTGTGTTCTCTAACAGGTAATGTAAAGCCTGATTTCTTAGCATTATGAAGATCCCCAACACAGCCAAGACCGACATGAACTACTAGTATTCTGGCATTTAGATGATCAGCTTAACTCCGAGACAGAACAAAAATAAAATCTTTGTTAAGGTTGATGAGTCAACAATTTTAGCTGCACAGGAAGCCCACACTGAACACAGTTATGTACTTACAGCCAGTGCATTATTTGATATGATCAATGAGGATGCAAGCAGTATTTCTGTAGAAAGAGGCTTAATACTCATAGTGATGGTGTGATCTGTGAGTTCAGGGCTGTAGCATGACTGAATGAAGGTGATTATCTTGCCAGTAGTGGTTCTACCTTGTAGAGTAGACCATTTGGACAAATGAGAGGAGATCTGCCCAGTGCCAGCTGCACTGGCAAGAGCCCTTGCTTGGCTTCTCTACCAAGGTACAGAGAAAATAAGCCCCATAAACTACTGCTTTTACTGTGCTCTGCAGGTAAACAAACAAATAAACAGAAATAAAGACTTCTAATCAAGCATGAAAGAAAGAAAGCTTCATAACTAACCCTCAATTAGACAGGTCTCTTGCTAGAGTTCATTGAAGGGGTTTGGAGTTTTGTCACAATGTAAACAACATTAATTCCAGTGTGCTTTGAAATGGCTTGTTCCTGTCTGTACTGGCAAAACCAACCATGAAAGCTATGCTAGAGTTTCCTGCATATGGTTTTATCTAAATCATATCTTCTAATTACATTCTGCCCTACAGAAGCATAAAAGCACATAGGTTATCTTTTGGAAAGCTTGTGGTTAAAACTCTGGGATGCCCGTTGTGATAATCAGTAAACAACTGAGTGCCTACAAACAAGTTTACCCTAGATTTTACCCCAACCAATGAACCAGAGTGTTGAATCTGAATCACCTGGCTGGTGTGAATGTGTCCTACACAGGTAACACAAACTCATCCCACTGTAAATGACTGCACAGATTTCACTTACATAATTCCATTTTCTGTCCTCTTGAAATGCACCTTTACAGAGCTGAACATTGCAAGGTGCTCATGAACTGGCTGCTAATATGACTGGTGTGCTTTATTTTTTGTGGTGCCAACTTATGAAGAGCTATCTACTGTAACAGATGCTCTTTGACAGTGTAAAATAATAGCACTCAGACTTAAATAGTAAATTACAAGCAATCTAACTGCAAAATGCATACACAGAATGGAGAGTCTTGTCAACTAAGGTATTAGCAAATGAAGCTGAGGAAGACAAATTATTCACTAAAGCTAAAGTAACTAAGTTTTATTCAGTTAACACTACTGTCATTAGAGTTCTCCTGTTCTTTGCTGTTATTAGTGAATATGAAATAGAGTAATTATAAGCAACACACAGTAAAATCAGTTACATGTTTCCTTGCTATGTAAAAGCAACAGAAAGTTCCTCCAGTCTTCATTTTTAACAATTGCTGTTGGTAGAAAAGATGCAATACTTACTACTGGTAAGACGCCTGGCCACATCAAGACAGGCCTACCCCAAGGGATTTCATAATTATGTTTTGCCCACCAAACCACAGACAGGGCCCTTTGAATTAAAAGTGACCTTGTTGGCTCAGTGCTTTAGCTGCCATGTATTTGATTAGAAACTTACTAGTACTAATGCCAAGGAGAGGAGTTACAACATAAGCTGAAAATCAGTTCAAGCATAGCTTTCTGCACAGATTGTCCCCAGCAACCTGGCTGCAAAAAGCAGTCAATGCACAAAGTTGACTTTTTTATTTTTTCCCCTTGCCTTTAGAGAAAACACATTTCTCCTGGCCTCCTCTTTATGATATCCCAAATCAAAGTTTACAGAAGGATGTGCTCAGGGTAAATGCCCTAGATTACATGGTCTGCAGCAACATCTGGAGTACTTGTGACATCTCACATTTAAAACTTCTTCAGAGAAGACACGGAGGGGTCTCTCATAGGGAGCACAAGTACAAGGATATACACTGTGTCATGTAGCATAGTGGTTCCACCCCATAATGGCAGCCGCTCAGGAATTCCTGAGCATCACAGTGGGGATTGTGACCACAAAGCTGGATTTATCAAACGCATGCAACTTCATGAGCTGTAAAATGAATTAGCAGTTCCTTGTGTTCTTCAACATGTACTGGGAGACATTTCTGTACTGCTCAGATCAGAGTCATGATTGTAAGGCCCGATTCTTACCCAGAAAGGTTTTATTTCCTTATGTTTCATGGGGCTCCTGGGCAGAAGTCTTAATCTCTTCTGCATGACAAATGCAGCCAGGTTTTATCCCATCCATTTGCCCTGCCTGCATCTCCTACAGGACCTGGTGCAAGATCCCAAGTGCCAGAACTAAACAAAGGTACACAATGGTAAAGCTTCCTTATCTAGGTCTTGACTGCATGTGTTAAGGAAGCAGGACTAACAGAAGGACTGTCCTCTAAAAGCTGAATTTACTTCCTTTCTCCTTCCCAGATTAAGTACTGAAGCAGGCACCAAATCCATCAGTTTTGCGAGTGCTAGTTCAGGGCACGCTCAGGGGCATAGTTTGGGTGCTCAAAGAACTTCACAGGATTGAAACACTTATCTCAGGAAATGCAAAAGAGTGAGGGCCCTCCAGAGCCTGACAAAACATTGTGTGCACATACAGAGTCTCAGTCAGGATTGCTTTAGGTAACATCAAAGTACCACTTTCCCTGGCCCTGGCCCCAACAACCACAAGCCTCCCAACCACAGGTCAGGTGGGAAGGCTCGTTACATATGATAAGTGAAATGAATCCATTAGTCTCATTTTAATGCACACAGCAAAATCACTGTGCAAATCTGCCACAATGGGCAGTTTGTGCCCATGATGCCAGCTAAGCCCAAAACAGCAGAAGAGTCAAAAAATAAGGATTAAAGTTCAACAAGGAAGCTGATAATGAAGAAGCCTGCCCAGACTATGCCCTGTTCTAGCCAGCTTTATGTTATCTTCTAATTTTAGAACTGCTGAAAATTTTTCCCAGACCAGAAGTCGACAAGAGGCTGAGCAACGCCAGTGTCATTAAATCTTTGTTTTCAGACACAGTGTTGTCTCCACACTGCAAGAATTTGTTTCAGCATGTGAAATTTTACAGGAAGGCACACACTGTCAGTGGATGCCCATACAGGGAACTATGTAGTATGCTGAAACCATCTGGCATTTTGTGGTTTTGCAGTATCAGTCAGACGCACTGTCTGGAAACACAGGGCTCAAACCCAGAGTCCTTGATGCAGGTCAGATACCTACAGATGCCTGCAGACGTCTGGCCGGACTAAGAGCTGCAGAAAAAAGTGCTTAATTAGGTGGCTGAACTTGGTGATTGATTTTAAGGCCAGCTGAGCTGAGAGGTCTAATGCTGCTTAGGAAGTTTTAGTAAATGTAATTATTGTGGCATGTTTGATATAATACACAGTCCTCATGAAATGCTCCAAACTACCGTTTTAAAGACCTGTTCTGTTGCTGCTATGCTTTGTGCCTTCTGACTAAGGAATAGGCCAGATGAATCCCAATGTGAAGCTTACTGAAAACTACCTCTAAAATTAATAGAGCATAGTTACAGAAGAGTATTTTGTATAGAATTTCCTTCTCTGGAGTGTGCACAATGCAGCTGAAAGCAGGCTCTGGGTTACACCATTTCTGTGATCCAAATTTTTTTAACCAGCTGATGTCACTAGGGAGATTTGAAGCCTTTATAATTACCACTGAAGGCCTAGAGGAAGGGGAGAGGAAAGACAATGAAATTATATGTCATATGTTGGTTCAGAGAGTAACCTGTAGTGGCCTGTTAACTTGTTTCATCTATCGGGAAAAGCAAATTAATTCTGTATCCAGTTGGTTTTATGAGTGGCAGCTCAATTTGCTTTCCCAGTTAAGCAGGGAAGAAAGTGGCCTTTTGTCACAAACAATTGCTTCCTGCAATGCTGCAGAATAAGATGTAAAATAGGCAAAGAGCTTTGGATACAGCTTCCAACGTTCTACTGAGAAGTAAAATTTCTTTCTTTCATCTTCCCTCAGAGAAGGAATTCAGGTTATGCTCTGTACTAAATTAAAGTGCTCTACTCAGTTATGTACATGTACAGCTTTGAAAACTGTTCCTGCTTCTAGGTCAAGGGCTCTCCCTGTGGCCGGGTGCCAGCTTCATCCCTGGACTCCCATAATCCCTTGAAATAAATCAACTTTCCATTGAAATCCTCTGCCAGTTCCACTTCAGACTAAAATGTGTTGCCTGTAGCATGATGCTCTTTTATACTTCTGTGGAAACAAAACAAAACAAAAAAAAACCCAACAACAACAAAACAAAAACAAAAAAACAAAAGAGAGACACAATGTGGTCATTGTATACAGGATACAGCTCTATGTAACCCACATTGTGTATATTGAAGGATATCTTTGTATATTGCACTAACCCCAGATTTCAGCATTTATTATTTGAACTAAAAAAATACCTCTGACAGAAGGAATAATTCAACTGGTTGAAAAGGTTCCCAGCTTGTGTGTGAGTGTATGTTTGTGCATGTATATCTCATTACTACTCTGCTCACGTGGACTGAAGTGTGTGGATGCATTATCTTACTTTCTGGCCTGGGCAGATGAAGCCCTGCAAGATTTTTTTGTCTTTCCTTTTTTTTTTTTCTTTTTTTTTTTTTTGCTTCTTCCTTTTTTTTTTTTCTTCTTTTCTTTTTCTTTTCTTTTTTTTTCCCCCCTAATATCAATTTTCTTCTCTGAGTGTTATAAATGAACCTGAATACATTCACACATTCCTGTGAAAGACTAAAAGCTGTCACTTCATTTCAGAGAACCAGGCGGCTTTAAACTCAGCTGCAAGAAAGCCCAGATGCTACTACATCTCCCGGGGAAACTTATCTATTCAGAAAGGAGGAAGCTTCTGAACAATAACAAAAAAATGTAGCTTCAAGATGCTGTTGCCATTCTGCTGCCGGTGCTGAGGTCAGTACTTTGGAGAGTGGGTGCCAGTCAGAAGCTGCAGCATTCTCCTCAGAAGACTGACATTTCTGAAAAGCTCTGCTTCTCCCCAAATCTCAGTTACTTTAAATGGTCTGCCAGTTAAATCAGAACAGCCTGGTATAAAGCCTCCAATTTTCTGACAACCTTTATATTCTCTTGGCTCCTACAAGGCCCTAAAGCTGATCATGTATAATCCTGAACTGAATGTAAAATAAATATGAAAACCTGTCATGATTTTACAGTTTTCCAACGGATATTTCACTAAATAAAAAGAGCTGTATTTTTGGCACACGAGCGTTCCATGTAAAAATCACATTTAGATCTTTAAAATAAAGTTACAACATGGTGCCAGGCTCTGCACTCTGATGTTGCCCCCCCCTTGGAGTGCTGGGGAGCAAGTGGCTGCATCCCCATGAGCCAGCCAGCCCTGAAGGGCTGATGATGCTCCCTTCCTCTGCACACTGGCTGTGTGAACTGGGGAGATGACACTGGGCCAGCCCAGCCCCTGAGGGTTCCTCCAGCATGGGAGCAGGAAGGAAGTACCTGGGTCTCACTCAGTCTGGGGCAGAGCCCACGATAACCAGCTAAATCCAGCACCGGCAACTGCTTCCATGTTTGTGGTGCAGAAGCAGCCTGAGGAAATTGTGGCTCAGAGTTCACCCAGCCTTCACGCCCTTGAAATCTGTCGCCTTAGAAAATAACAACTGTTTGTGGAAACCTTTTCTGCTAAGCCTGTGCTATTTAGCTGTCTATGTTCACTGTGTGTCAAGGTGTGGGCTATAAGCTGAAAAGTCCACAGGGCCACAGCACAGAAATTGGTTTAAACTACTAATAAACCAGTTCTGATTTCAGGCTCCACCAGATTTTCAGACCTCAAAAAGACCAGCAGGTCCTGAGAACTACTACAAGGACAGACAGAGACACAAAGTAGGATGCAAACTCAGCAACTTGGACAACAAACAGAACATGCATTTTGACCAAGGCCATGACTAGACCAATGAACTATCTATTTGCCTCCTGGCAGGAAATCTTAAAGACCAGTCCTGCAAGTCTTGGGGTACCTCACCGTTAAAATTACTACAAGTTTTGTTTGCACTGCACTGTTTGGATGGCTGGGAAGGAGGAGAAGGATGCAAAGCAGGGGAATTAAAAAAGAAGAATCTGCATTGTCATTCACAATGTTTGTAGGTTTTTCTGCAGAGATCTTCCATCCAAGGCATCTTGCAGGTTTTTAATGCTACACACTTGCCTCTCACATTCTTCCTCTGGAACAGGGGCACATAAAAGGCAGTTGCACTGCACATAATAAACCACAGTAAACCATACACCTCGGGATATAATTTTCAGACTGGATGAAACTCTATGGTTTTCCCCTAGAAGCCCTCAGTGAACAGTTTCTTCAGTTAGCTTTACCACCTTCAGGCCTTCCCTTTAAGTGAGGAGTGCAGCTGAACCCAAAAATTCAAAGCAAAACTCAGCTGAAGCTATCATGTTTCATCTGGTTACATGTCAAAACCTCAAACCTCATGTACACAGGGCTCAAATTATAAACCCATCAGGCTCAACCCCAGAGCTCAGCCCAGGTTTGCCCAGGGAGCCCATGAATCTTTCAGAGAAGCTGATCCAAGTTTGAAGTTCATAATGAATCGCAAACCCAAAGTGGCTGGGGGACTTTTCCAAGGTTAAGCAGTGAGTTAGAAGGGGAACTAAGAAAAGAACCGCAGCCCTGGCCACTTCACACAGTTTGCTACCAACAGAGGTAGAGACTCACTCTGCTTGAACTTCACTCTGTATAGCCTTTGCCAAACCACCCAAAAATAACCACTTTTTTTGCCTGTTAATTGTTTTAATAAGTCACATGGCAATGAATGACTAAAAACTACATCATCCCTCTAAGGATTCAGCTGTGGAAAAAGCATCCATTTAGCTGCAGGGTAGTTATTACTGCATAGCTTTGATTTTGCTACACAATGCACACCCTGTTTATTGAAATGCTTACATGCTGCTCCAGGTGAAATCATCATCACTGACAGGTATACTCTGAAGCTAAAGGAATGAGCTCAGATTCACTTATTGAGACCTCACGTGAGCATTGCCCACTTACCTGGATTTTCACAGTGCTCTAAGATGTTGGTCAATGCCCCTTTTGACATTTTTTAACACTACCTAAATCTCTACATCTAAAACATGAAAATAAAATTTCAAGGTGAGAAAGCACAATTGCAGTTTGAATACCTGCCCCTCCTGGTAACTGCAATTGCCACAGCATAAGGCTCTCTGGGGAGCACTGGCATGATTTCAAGTTCATGGCATCATATAACGTAGTCTCTTTTTAATCTAGACCACCATGCAATGAACACTTACTTGCCTGTTCCATATCAATACTACCAAAGCTTTAATCTCTATGACTTTTGGCAATACAGCAAGCAATTGTTCCAGGATATAGGCTTGATGCTGAAATACTATGAGGGCTGAGGATTGCTACATACTGCTTTCTAATAGTCCCTGCTGTTTGACACCTGGAATGGCATTAAGGAGCTCTGGCACTGTATCCAGAGTTCTCTACCAATAATTTAAAGTGCTTCTACAAGATGAGAAGAAGGGGAGGGGGAAGGGGTGTGTGTGTCAGCATTCAGGGATTATGTCTATTCAAGGTATTGAAAACATTTTTGTAGGTTGAAGGGTCAGCATTTGAAAAGTAAGGTATGGCTTATTCATACGCAGTAAAAAACTGAGATTCTGATACATAGCTTTTCCCCATTCAGGTTAATTAGGAGTTTTCTGTACTCCCCCAGCTATTTTTGCTTGCAGGCAGATTTCTTCTGAGCTCAGCAGCCAGGACTGTATCTAGGGATAAGCTTTCCCACCGTATCACTCCAATATTAAAGGAATTTTTCTGGCTTCCGGTTAAACCATGCACTGATTACAAAATTCTTTTTCTTATTTAGGGCCAGACTCAATAAAAATCCTGTCCAGCTTCCGCATCATGGAAGGCCACAAAAGCCCTGAAATATTTTGGTTTTGAAGCCTGTGTGGGCTTCCATGGCTTGGATGCTGGGTAATTATTCCAGTGAATATGGTCCTCAGAAAACTTTTCAAGGTCTTGCTCCATATGGACCCAGTGATTTCTCTTTATTGTCTCCAGCATGGATTACTATCCACTTCAGAGAATCTCTGATTTATGCCTCTAGCTACAAGCTAAATCCTAGAGGAATAGGTCCTTTTCATATCAGGTCACATTCTCTGCAGAACACTGACAGAGAAATTAGTGTTTCTGAAAAGACAGCACCACTAACAAAAATGTGGTATGTTTTGCATGGAAAGGCTTTATATGAGTATAAGCGAATGGTAAAATCAAAAAGGAAATTCAATAAACTACTCATTATCTATATTCATATGACTAAGCTACACATGGAACGTAGCTTTTATCCTCCATAAAAAATGTACAGATGTTCTATAGAAAACTGTATGAACAAACTTTAACCTCACGACTGCTATTATTTTGTAATAAAAGGCTTACAGCATAATGTGAGCTTTTTTTAGAATGTAAGTTCCATGTGAGTAGTGTGTTGTTAATTTAATATTAATGCAATGCACCAGGAAGAAGTCTGCACAGAATCTCAAAGAGAGAGGATCACAGTGCTGCAGACAGGAGATTTGTGGCATGGATTTATTTGCTTCAGCGCTCAGCACAAAATTCATTGACCAGGATTCCCATTGCTACAGGGCAGTGGATTCATCTACAGATATTTTCACATGCCTTGGCTTGAGGGCTTTGCTCCAGCATTCCTGCTACTGTTCCTGGGAATCATGTGGTTAAGTCACCTTGCACTGCAATGAAAATTTACCTCTCAAGTGCATATGAATGAGCTTCTTTTTTTGGTAACAGCAAAAGAAAAAAGAAGCCACTGAATAAACTTCTGAATTCCTTTTGCTGAACTATCCTTCAGGTAGCAGGTGTGAAGGCTTCCACTGAACTTTCAGATTGCAAATGTGGTGCCTGCTTTGCTTGCACCACAAACAAATTAAAGCGGGGGAGCAGAACAGAAATCCAGTTTCATCCATATGGTCTACCTTTCCCAGAGCATGAGCCCCCTTCTCTACAGCATCTGCCATTCAGAATACCATTCCTCTATTTCTCCAAGGAGTCAGTTCACTGTCTCATCTCCAAATGCATTGGTGAAGTAATTTATGACTCCCATTATTATAATGGCTTAGCAGCTCCCAAGCATGTAAAAATAGCAACAATAATCTCTCCCACTTTTCCTTCCTTAGCACCCCATAGGAGAAAAAGCTTGATTAATCCTGTAGGGGTTACACGTGCACTTGTGTGTTGCTGTAACTTACAGAGGGAATTTGACATTTTTTGAAAGTGATGTCTACAGACACCATATTTGTTGCAGAAATACATTTCTTCAGTCTAGATACAGCTTCTGGGAAAGTCCTGCGTCCAGAAAATTCATTCTATGGCATGACAGCTTCATTGCTTCTGTGAAATAGTCTTGTGTGCTATCATGATCATAACCCATCTCAGAAACGGTGAAGGCCATTTCCTTGGAAACCTTCCAGGATCAAATTTGAGAACCTACCCAGGACTCCACGCAATGAAGCAGAACTTCTATGCATATCAGAGGGGAAAAAAATTAGAAGACATTTATGAACAACGGGCCTATGGCAATGTGTTTTTAACAGACAGACAGCTCCCATTTGTTCCAGTTTTCTGAGCATGTAATTTCAAATGCAGTTACCATTTTACGTGGACAGTTGTGGTTCCACTGCACCTCAAACAGAGTGAAGGCAACAGCAGGGTTCCTGTGAAATAGAGACAGAGCTTTCCTATTTCTGTGCATATTCTATGGGCAAGTACTAAAGCACAAGAGTTCACAGAGGTGCAGCAAACATTAAAGGCCCTCAGCGTCTGGACTGGTTACATAAGGAAAAATTTCTAACAACTCTTCTGCTTCTACAATCATCACCTAGGTCTAAACTGCTAAGAAACAATGTATTAGTTTCTCTAAAGTTAAAATTTAAAATCCATTTGAGTTAAACTGGTGTAATACACAGAGTGGAAATTTTCGTATTTCAGTGTTAAACCATGCCTGTTTTGGGTTAACTTTAAACCTATTAGGAAGCCAATTTGCTATTTGTAAATAAGATGGTCTTGAACTAGCACAAGCTGATTTGGTTAACTCATAATTTTAAGTAATGTTGATGCAGCTATTTAACTGCAATCTTAGACTTGTCTGGTTCATTTCTGGCTATTTGTTTCCACAGTGCAATGCCAACTTCAGGTAGCCACTAAAATAGTTAGGGTTGGGCAGCAATTATGCTTGCAATAAGGAATATGAAAACCTAGATAGCATCTATAGAAAAGCCAGCACTTAGGCTCACGATGTGATCTCCCCAGCTCTCCAGTGTTTCTGCATGCATATGGAAGAAGCCTTGCCAGGTTCCAGAGATGAGGAGCTTGGACACAGAAAAACAAGTGGTGCCTGGGACTCCTCCAACTCCACCTTAGGAGAAGGAACAGAATGATTTCAGGGAGCTTCCAGTGATACACACAGCTTCTCCACACAGGTTAGCAGCACTAAATGATAGAGAGTATCAAATATCAAGAGTGATTCAGCAAATAATTACAGACAACCATTTTTCCAGTGGCCAAAGTTACAAGGACAGCCTCAGCACTGAAACCTCAGTGATAGGAATCATGTTACTGGCTGTCTCACAGCTGACATTAGAGATTAATTTTTGTCAACTTTATTAGCACAGGACAGTTATGGGTAGCAGCTTGTAGGATCTTGCTCTTTGAAAGACAGTTTCCCAAATGAACCTTAGCAGATCACATATTAGCTGCAATGGAAGATTCAAATCAAAAGGCGAGATCATAACCTGCATTTACGTCTGCCCAAAACACTGTTTCCATACCTATTGCTCAGACCTGGAAAGACCATATTAGGTTTTTCCTTCTGCTTTCGATTTAGTGCCTCAGATGTTTTGGCAGAGGATGTGAAACAAGGTACCTTGTACAAAAGACATGACAAGGTGAGTAGTGTCAACTGAGGTTTATAAAGCAACATTGAGCTCTTCTGTAACGTCAGAGAAGTAGGTGTCTGGCAGTGGCAAGGTATGTTGCAGTACTTTGCACCCATGTCTGTGTCACTTCTGCCACTGGTAGTCACGAGCTGTCTTTCAGTTCTTCTGTTCAAGTCTTGCCTCATTTCTGGGGGCAGACAGAAGAGAAGGAGCTGAAGGCTGAGCATACACAGCAGTAGTTACATCTCTGTCTCCCTGATCTGTGGTGTTACTCCAAAATGCTTTCTGAAACCACAGGCAACACAGAAGAAACATTGGGTTGGCCTTCTTTGTACTGCTCCAACCTTTTTGCAATCTGCTCATTCACCAGACTGGCTGGTTGCCTGAAGAGCAAAGCCTCACAAGCTGATGCATCATGTCTTTCAGTCAGACTAATGAGACTCATCAGGGGTGGGAAGGATATACCTCCTACCTGTATCAGTGACCATTTCTGCCTTTGAAATCAGTGGGAAAAACATCTTCAGAAGAAATGTTTCCTGTGGAGTTGATGCTCGCTCCCATCTGCAAAAACCTGAATCTGCATATGTATACCCTGGTCTCCTCAGGGGTAGGCTGAGAACTCCTCTCCGTTGCTAGCAACCCTGTGTGAGGAACCAGAACTGAACTTCGGTTCCTGTTTCCTCTGGTTGTCATCACACCTTGCGTGGTTACGCTGAATGATGCAAGTGACAAGGACACCACACATTTTTCAGAGACTGCCTCCCACCTTTTAGGTGCAAAGCATTGTCACATCCCCCAGAAAGCTCCACATATGCTAATAAAATAAAACAACCAGCACTAAAAACAACTCGGTGCCTTCTACACTAGGAGTAACAACTCATAGACAAACTATTCATCTATTAACATTTTTCATTAAAACAATCACTCCCAGCTGAGACTTACTAAAGGCCCTGCCAGGCCAAAATTTCAGCCCAGTTATGGTATTTATTATTGGAACTGGCAGGCCAGAAGGGTTTGCTGCAGAGGTTTGCTGAGCAGCAGGCATGCTCAAACAGGAGCCCTTGCCTCACTTCACAAACAGGACTGGTGAATGTCAGATGTCAGGTTCTTGTTTCAGGTTCTGCTCTCTTCTCCCTTCAACCACCACGGGTCAATTCTGTCATTTAGCAACCAGCAAAGATTTAGGCAGAGTAAGCAGAAGTGTGGTAAAGGTCTGTGTCTCAGCTTTCCCTATTTTTAAACTACTATAGCATAGCTTCAGGGGCTCGATAGCATCAGTCAGCTGGGGAGGGAATAAGCTGGAGGATGAGGTGTAATTCCTCAAGGTGGTGGCTGCTTCCCCCATAGCCATGTGCTTTGGAGGAGGTGGCTGAGGGCATCTGTAAGCTGCAGGTTTGTGCTTAGGAGTCATGGGCTTGCACTTGGGTTTCATAATGGAGTTCATGGAAGTCACAAGAAATTGAACTGTGGCCAAGGTAGAGAGCCATGTAGAACAGATGTCTTTACAGAGGATAAAATAAACAAAAAGAAATACTCAGAGCCCGAGCTGGAACTCTTGGCCCATACTAAACCTGTAAGAAAGCCTCAAGTGCTCTAGAGGGAGGCTGTCCGACAAACTAAAATTCCACATGTATAAAGTAAAGCACATTTGCATTGCTAATTTAATAAAGGACTTCTTGACCCAAAGTCAAATACTAGCACAAGTCTTCTGCATGGAAAAGCTCTGATAAGCATGCTCTTTAACTCTCTCTGTGAACATTCAGTAATGCTCCTTTTTAAAAGTTCACATGCTTCTTATAGTGTCTGATGCTAATTATCTTATCAGATAACAGGCAGCCCTGTGCTGAGTAGGTATGTAATATATTAGCCTTGGGGAAAAAAAAAAAAAAAAAAAAAAAAAAAAAAAAAAGCAGCTTTATCTTTCAAGTAGATTTGGAACTGTGTATGATCTTTCTGAGCCTGTGGAAACTTTCCTCTGCAGCACAGAGCTTACATAAGGAAGAGAAAAGAGGAAAAAAAAAAAAAAAAGAGGGAGGGAAAAAAAAAAATCAGAACACCAAACCCATACAGCTTTTAGGCTGCAATTCTCCAGGCTGTTCCTTTCGTTTGAATTTTCTCCTCTATCAGTATTTTGGAATGACATACAGGTTAAACCCTTCATCTGGCACGGAAAGCAGCTTTGGTAATTGCAAGTTTACATTACACTATAACCGAGCAGATTATAGTAAACAGATGAATGGCGTAAATAAAATATCAGTGCTTAGCTCTCCTTTGTGACTTGTATTCTGATACCACTACTACTGCTTTCACTACAACTGCTACTACTACTACTGCAAGGCTTCAGCTGACAGCTCAGCCTGAAAACCCTTATTCATCTTTATTTCTACTTCAGCTGTTTCTTGCAAGCAAAAAGGCGTGGAGGGCTTACTGGCCAGAGGCTTTCTAACCTAGCAAGCCTGCCTGGGAAATCAATACGCCGCACTCGAGAGCACAAAGATGGATTGTGAAGCCGGGGCTGGCGAAGGAATGCGCGCTGCATCTGGAAGGACGCGGAGCCAGCCGGCTCTGCTCCGCCACAAGCCTCCCAGACCGCGCATGTTTGCACACCAACCCCGTGGCATCCTTCCAAGACAATTTGTGAACCTCGGTTCACACCGTTTTCAAAGTAGGTCATAGGCAGTAATCTCAGCCGAGGAGAGATAGATACACTGTCAGCAGCAGCGGCTGCTAGGAGGGGGATAGCTGCAGCCAGGGAACGGGGCTGGTGCAAGCCGAGAGCCCGAGAGGGAGATGGGGCCAGCAAGGTGCTTGCCCTGCTCAAAGAGCTGACAGGAGAGCTCTAGGAGACCATTTACAGCTGGACAAGGACCGACTGTTCTCCTGGACACAACCACCAGCGGCACGGCTTAAATATTAATCGGGATGAAAATACAATAGGAGAAGAAATCTAACCTTTACTCAGCTCCGTGCTCCTGACAGCAGGGATTGCAGCTAATTCTGAATTAGAGGATTTAAATTTACTACGAGCCTTGGATTATTGCTTCCTAATGTACCTCCCTCACCTGCCCCTACTCTGACAGATAAACACAGGGCCAAAGATAAATGTGTTTTCGACACAGAAGATTCCTAAAGCACTTAAAGCTTCCTGCATTTTCCTGTACTTGTGAGCTTGAGCTGATTGAGGGGCAGAGAATTAGAAATGGGTGCATTTAAAAGTAATTTTTGAAAGATGGTGTCCAGGAGCAGAAACCAGCACACATGCTTGTTTCCATGCTATAGCAATATAAACACTATCAGAGAATTACCCGTTTAAAGCAACAGAATGGAAATTCACAGGCATAGGAGCTGTTAGGAAAGTGCTGCCTTTAAACAGAGCCTGCACATCACCAGAGATGAGTTGATGCTAGAAAGCTGAAGGATTGCCTGCACAGCGCTACTGTGTTATGCAATGTTTTTTTTTAATGGGTTAATTTTTATACAGGTTCAACTTAACCTTGCCTCTTGTCAATAGTTACATGGATCTGAATGAAAATACGCTCTGTGAAGAAATCCACTCTAACATAATGGGCGTGCATCGTTTTTAGCACTGAAATCAACACAGAAACAGCAGAGCTGGGCAAGCATGTCTTTTTCTGAATCTGGCAAAGAAAAGGACTGACTTTCTCCATTTGAAAAGTTGTGCTTTCTCCTTTTTTTCTTTCTTTGCCTGTGATGTGTCAGGCTGGAAATCTTAAACAGAAAGGAGCACATGATTTCTGAAGTTATCACTCTCTATGCAAAGATAGGGGGGAGACAGCATGCTGCAGACTAGCAACAAGGCTTATCTCCCATCCAAGAAAAAGCACTCAGAATGACTTTCTGCTTCACTGGGAGTGACCTACCTGGTCAATACCTTGTTCAGGGAGTTGTAAGACATGCAGATACATGCAGCTATGTGCTGCTGTTATCAGCTAGAGGGGGGGCGTAATGACTTTCAATGCAAATATATAGAAAAATCCATAAATCCAGAAAGGGTTATCACTCAGTACATAACCATGCGAACAATTTATTCTTGAACACGGGATGTGACGCCTTCCTGCCAAAATCATATTGCTTGCTCATTACCACTAAGCTTTGAAAGAAAAATAACCAACAAAAATCCCTTCTGCTGCTGCCTCCCCAGAAGAAAATCCCTTTAAGAAAAATTGTAACAAAGAAAACTCCCAGACACTTCACTGTTTTTCTCCGAGTGACAAAGAAATCTAGCTGTGGTTAGGAATGGACTCAGTATTGTACAGTTTCAGGTCATGTGAGTTTTATTACTTTTCAGGCTAACTTCTTTTTTCTTTTTTTTCTCCAGCCAGCTGCTCGCAGTTGTCATTTTAGGATTAAGAGCAAACTACTCTGAAAATAAATTTGTTCAGAAAGCTTTTAAAAATGATACAGACAAAAATCTTCTGTGTTTTTCATTTCAGCTTGGATGTAACCTCTTTTCTTTGCTTTTTCTTTTTTTTCCTCCAGTATTTGAAAAGAATGAGTCTGAAATGCTAAACAGGTCACAGAGTAATTATGCATCCACCTGAAAATTAAACACACGTTCAAAAGCTTAACTAACAGCATATGCTAATTCATAACAGGTATGTGTCAGTCATTTTTTCTTGTAGTTGATCATTAGGGTGTAAGCAAAACTGGATCCCATCAAAGCCCGCTGTAATCTTCCTGCAGGGTTAAAAGGAGAAAGACAAGAGCAGGGTGATATTGTGTTGGTGCAGCTGAGCTGATATTGCAGGGCAGCCACAGCAAGTCTCCTGTGTCTGACATCCTGGTGTCAAAGCTGGGGGTGGTCTCTGGACTTACTCAGAGAATGATCAGTCCTGAGGCCTTGCAGAGCTCCTGCTTCTGGGCAGGCCATGGTCACTCCTCATGTGGGCCAGCCTGAGATCAAGCCTGGCTGCTTTCAACATTGTAGACCTGTGTCTCCGTTAAAAAAACAAAGACTTTGGCTAATCCTTTTAAGTTCAGTCCAGAGCCAAACAATTTTCTTACACCTGCACATCTCCTTGCTCTAGTGTTACATTGTTAGCTTACTATTTGTTTTCCCCAACTTCTCAAAGCACAAGTTTGCCAGCAGCATTTCAGGTGCATTGAAAGAATCAAATCTACGTTTCCTTCACTGAGCAGAGGTGTCTGAGTTAATAACATCTCTCTTACAGATTTCCTTGGTGGTAAAAAACATTTTCCTTTGACATGGGGGGGGGAATGCACACTGCTGGCAGAGATCGAAGGCCCAGCGAGGGAGTGCAAAGGACCTCAACCTTTACAGTGGTCTTTACAGTGGTGCACAGTGGCACAGAAGACCTGTGAACTAACATACTTGAACTGCACATGACCTGCCCACCTCCAGCTGAAGACTTGCCGTGAGTGACTATGGGATTTTTTCAAACAAGTGCTGCAGTACTCTAATAAACCGGTGCTGCTCAAAGGAGAACTTTAGCCAATACAGAGATTGAAGATGGACTGAAGGTGGCTTAGGTCAACACTTGCTTCCGTCTCCCAAGTTTCCCGAGGTCAGCACAGGACTGAGTGCTAAGCTATTATTTATTGCCTTTTGGATCTCCTGCTGCATTGAGCTTGAAGGGTAGCATGACCTGGCTATTCACAACTACCTTTGCAACAAGTAAAAGCTCTGGCTTCGTGGTGTGCCAGATACCTGCTGCGTCAGGGACAGGAACTCCATACATCACCCCCTAGACAATTGCTAATCTGAGCTAAGGCTTTTCTCCTATTTTTTTATTTTTTATTAACATTCTGATTTCTAGAATACTCTAATTAGGCTTCGAGGACTTAAAATTATGTCTTCTGCCTATGATCAGCAGAAAGCTAGATAGGACTAGGGTTGAGATAAAAAATGGGATTGTTACTACTGAATGTTCAGTAGCATGCACATACTTGCATACTAGAGAAGACTTTCCATACAGCACCTCTATTGTACTGATGGTAATGCAGAAGTCTTAAGTGCTATGGGTTGTTCACTGGGGCTTCACAGTTCTTGTTGGCCAGGCAGAGCATCCTCTAGTAGGCCAAATGGTTGAAACCCCTGGAAGAGAATATACTGACCACAACTGTACTAGTACTCTTAGTTTAGTGTTTCACACCTCCTATACTCAGCATGTTAAATCACTTCAGCAGCCTGCTCCTCCATACCATTGATTCATGGCAGGTGGCACAATAGCTGGCTCAGCTTGAAGTACGCCATGCCCCAGGGCCATGAGTGTACCTGGGCTTTTTACACCATGATTTGCACCACCCAGGTAAATGTAACCCTGCAGTTTAAAGCATGATATTTTCTTTTGTTGGCATCAAACAAAACATGCTAATCCTTCTGGTGTTAGTCAAACAGAGCTTAAAAATCCACTTGGATGCTCTGCAGTTGCAAGATTTCCCTGGCAAGTGTGACCACTGTTCTAAGTCATGAAAACCCACAGAATCTAAGCTTTTTTTTTTTTAAGAAAAAGGAAAAAAATTAAACTTTGCAGCACCAAAAACTGCCTTCCCAAGCTCAAACTGAGTGCAAAGTGCTGCAACATTGGCTTCCTGAATCTGCAGAGAAAGAGCTCCAGTGCTTGTGCTGCTCCTCCATCCCAGAGCTGACAGCCAGCACCTGCTGAAGAAGATTGACAAGATCCTCAGCCTGCTCTCCAGTGGGGCCCTGTGCCATGCAGGAAAACCCAACCACCCCCCTAATTTCATGCTGAAGCTTGCAAAAGCTAGAACTGGGGGCAGGAATGGGCACTGCAGTGATTCACTAAAGATCCTGGAGGAAGGATGCTGAAGGGAAGGATGAGAAACAGAAATAGCTTGTTTGCTTCCTTTTCCAGAGAAGAAAGAAGGAGGGTGAGGGATGCTGAAACGAGAACACATTTCTTTTTTCGACAGGAAAAGAAAGACCTGCACTGGTTCAACTGTTAGAAATGTGAGTATCACAAAGAACAAATACTTACTAGCTGTAAAATGAACAGAGGAGCTGCATCTCCGGGCAGGCTCCTGCTGTTAACTTCCTTGCAGAAATCCCCTAAATTGCAAGTGCTGGTAGGAGCAAGTGTCCGTGCTTCTCAGGAAGACAAAATAGCAGCTTGTGACGGAGTTTCTCTCATCTTCCTTTAGTATGCATACCCACACCCATGTTGATTTAAGTATATTCTTCAGAATATTTTCCTGATCTAAAATTGTATCAATTCCCTTACATTTTCTCCAATGAAATGATGAACATCAGCCTGGTGACTATTTTTAATTCTATCATGTTGTGTTTTTTGATGAGAGTAAATATTATAAAATAACAAAATGTTTGTTGGGATTTTATTTCATAACCTAGATACTATACGTTTTACTAACTCAGGGTACATTCCTCTTGACCACTATCACATTTGTCTGGTTAAGTCAACAGTTAAGTCAACTGCTAGTATCTCAGTGGTCAGTAGGACTCACAATCACTAAAACTGAGGCTCTCCTCAATGTAAATAATGTCTTTTTTTTTTTCTTTTTTTTTTTTTTTTTGGCACTCCATGTGATTTGGCTTAAGCAACATAATGCAGAGTTCTGTCCCATCTGTCCCACTTAATTATAATAATTGCAGAACCTAAATTTGCTTTCAAACATCATTAATATTATACTACAGGCTGGGTGGGTAAGGGGAGGAACTCCTCTGTTTCCGATTCCTGAAAAGCCTCAGCCAAACCAAAACAAGGTCTTGAAGATTTTACATTATTTTTCTGTGTCAGTGCTGAAGACTTAATAACCACAGAATGCGCTCTGTGGTATTTAATAATTTCATATCATGAGCAAACATCGTTTGCTGGCAAACAATTTGCTTAAACATCTTAACTTGAATTTTTCTCTATGCTAACACACAGAAGATTTGCTCCATGTTGGAAAACTTACATCACAGGATAGATAAACCCTATATTTTGTATGGAACTAGAAATTTTTGAGCAAAGTGTTTCCAGTATCTAAATTAAGCTGTAGGTAATATCATTTCAGATAGCTTACATTTGTTTGATTCAAATTGCTCGATCAGGCTGCAGGTAGATGGAAAAAAGCCATCTAGTGGACAAAAATGTAATTAGAGACCAGAAAATATTTTCAAGCACGAAAGCTTTACTGGAGAACTCATTTTTAATGTCATTATTCATCTGCAATGCTGCTTATCTAGGAATACTCTAGAAGTCTCCAGGAAAACAGGGTTTACTGGAGGGCAACCACATATCTCTCTAAGCCCAGGTTTTTGGCAGATTTTTTGATTAGCGATTGTCATAAAACGTAAAAGCTGCTTCATCCCTCCTATCCCTCACAGGGAATTTATCAGCATACTCCTTACAATGCTGTGAGGGTCATCAGACAGCTGAATATCTTATCACTAGATTCAACACTACGTGCCGAACAGGCTGGCATTGCCACAGGGCTTAAATAGCTGAGCTAATATTTAAACTTTTGTCCCTTCTGATCCCTGAAAAATAATGAGAAGAGACTTTGTGACTTTATAAACAGGCGAGCCAAATGGCACTCTGAACAGCCTTTTACTAAAATTATCTTTGATATTCTCTGGGACATGAAATCAGGGGGGTCCATGGAGCGTGAGGGAGATGAGAAGAATGACAACCCCCTCCCCCCAAACACACTTCTGCAATTTATTCAGCAGCTAAAGTAAAAAGTGGGGAGAAGGGAACAAAAAGACCTCTACTCCTGATGTTATTTACAACACTCGATGGCCTTTGCTAGAACGCTGCTTAGCAGGGTTGCAGTGGCCCATGCAATGAGTGAAGTAACTGAATGGGTCCAGCTCTACACTGCTCTCTCCTCTTCTTTCATTTATGCCAGGGAGCACGGGCAAACAAACACAGCAGCCTTTTCTTATGCAACGTTTTCATGAGATTCAACCCCCAAATTCATCCTCTTCTACCACAAAATTTAGAGCATTCAGCCAGGCACATTCAGCTAATCTTGAAGTGCAGATAATGATCAGTCATGCCCAGACAGGCCAAAGTATTGAAGCCAAAGTATAATTTCTGTGGGATTACAACAGCACAAACCACCATCATCAGAGACTGTACTGTGATGATGCAAGCAAACATCTGTAACTCCTGCTGCTCCAGAGAAAATACTCAAGTGGGATTATTGACCTGCCACTCAGAGACTGCTCTGATGCTAAAACAACAGGTTTTGTTTCCTTTCCTGTAGCCCTTTTGTTTGAGATAAAAGAGAGCTTCAGGTATGTTGTGGTCCTACCTATAAAAAAACAAACCCAAACAACAAAAACCAGCCAACAACAAAAAAACCAAGCAAACAAAAAGCATAAAAAGCTTCAAAAGCATAAAACCAAAAACCAAACACATCTCCCACATCACCCAATTGTTCTTTCAAAATAGTAGCATCCCATGCAATGGTTTCAACTCAAGTCACCTGTGCAAGGGCATGTATTTACCCAGAGGTCTCTCTTTCCCATTAAGCCCACATATACATGCTTAGACATAACACATAAGCAGCAGGCATCTCCTTGCTCTTTTTCCCCAACATGAGGACTGTTTAATGCAGCACTTCTGACAGAGCCACCATTTGCTGTGCTGAGATGACCCTTACATTGCTGGGTTATAAAACAAGGGAAGAGAAACTCCGGAGATACCTTCCATAGACCTTTCCTGCAACCTCTTATTCATCCCCCTCCTAATGAATCACAGCCTTTCCTCTCTCTTCATAATAGCCAAATAAGGATTTCAGGGTTTGGCCCTTTCACTACATTCTGTATTTTAATACAGACAAGAATGGAATACAAAATACTGCCAAAAGTTTAGCAGCAGGGGCAACCTTTTTGCTATTTTCATGTCTTCAGTTTCCGACAACTCCAACTTGCAGTTCTGCACGACCGCAAGGCAGGGAATTCATAAACAATAACTATCCAACAAGGCTTCATCCTAGTCATGCATAAGTGCAGGACTGGCAGAGAGCAGAATAAAGCTGCTTTGCTCCTTTACAAAGCTTGCAATGTAAACTTTGCACTGTCAGTTTAAAACTTTGGCATCTGTGTCTGCGAATGGGGAGGAACCCATTTTCAGATACTTGGGAAATATAAACTTCAGCTGTTGCCAAGCTCAGAGATAGATTTGCTCCTTTTTATTTTTAAAAGTTTCCTGAATATGTGAAGAAACCCACAAAGCCATTTTAGAGTCGTGTAGCTCTGAAAAATGTGCGTGCTTCTGTTTTTTTAAGAAGCATTCTCAATCATTGTAATTATTCCTTGAGAATGCTTTTTAAAAAACAGAACCATGGCTATTTTTCACAGCTACAAACCCCTAAAACAGCTTTAGAGCTTTCTGTGAAACTCAACAAAAAAACTGCCTTTTAGCTAAGAACAGTAAAAATAGATCAAAAACCAATTAGCTGGCCCACATGGCAGAAGACAGGTGTGCTTTGGATGTGGTATTTATATAGAATCAGGATAAGCATTTTTTCACTTTTTACACAGATTCCTGAAGACTATAAATATCACAAACCTCTTCTTGCCAATGCCCATCACATCCACTTAGAACACCGGCCACTCAAAGAATAACCTTAGGATGCAGCCTAAAACATTTAATCTTGCCTCCTACCTGGCTATAAAACTGAATTAACATTAAAAGCAGCAGACTGATGGGCGAATTATAATTATAACAAGCCTTCAAAAGCAAAACCAAGTCAACTCCTTTGGAAAGCGTGGCTAGAGAGAAGGCTGGGAACACTAAAACCAATTATGACTGCTTTAGTGTTACACCTGTTTAAATGAATGCCAAATTCAGCACAGAATTATTTACATTGTTATTAACAAAGGGATATATGAGTAATAGGAAAACAGAAATGGTTTATGCAAAACAGGCTCTACTGAAACCAGCTAAAAACCTCAGGTTCTGGTGATGGAAAGCAAAGGCTGTGGTCAGACCTGCTGCTCTGCTTGCTATGAGTCCTCAAGATTCCCCTGCGCCTCGAGTCCCTTCTGGCTGCTGGCCACTGTCCCCAAGCAGCCTGACGTACACCAAAGTAAATACTCGAGTAATTGCTCCTTATGCAAGTCAGTCAGAATGATCTTCCCTCTCTCTCTTCAGTACTTGTTTTTTAAAACCATATTGCTCAGGTAGAAACAGATTTAGGGACCAATCACACAAGAAACTGTGCCAGGAGATCTGAGGAGGGACAGCCCCTTGGCAGGCACATGGCGGATGACAAGGGAATGGGAAGAGGCTGAGAGCTTCAACTTCTTCCCCAGGCCACAGTATTACTAAAAAAGGAGAGATCTTCCTTCCAACTTTTGAGAATTTTAGGTACCTACATAAAGATGGCTCCCCACTGTGTAAGACACTTCATGTATTACAGCATCAGGCTGGAAAGAAAAGAAGATATTTCTAAACAGTACAAATGAAAGACTGGGAGCTGGAAGTAACTAAAGGAACCTGCCAAAGCTGCCCAGCAGCACGGATTTCCACTGAGCCCAGGCTCCAGCTCCAGAGCACTTCTTGAACACACTGTTTGCCTCTCACCTTTATGATCTTGTCCAGTTCTGCACTGCTTAGGCAAGTGGTCCCTGATGGAAATTGATAGATCACATACAGAAGCATGTTTTCAAAACCAAGCTCTAGTCCTCAGTAATCTCATCCTCTCACCAAAAAACACAAGGCCATCTCAAGCAGATGACTTTGGTCAGGCATCCTTGACACTGGCTTGAAGACAAAATCCCTTTTCTCTTGATTCAGCCTTTTATAATGCATCTACTTTAACTAGTTCAGAAGTGGTTTCCCAAGCCAGCAGAAAGACCAAACTGTCTCCTTTACTTCCAGCAAGAACACCCGATGGTTTTGACCTTCTGATAATTATTGCCCACTCTTGCCAGAGCTAAGACGCACATAATTCACTTTGATATTTTTTTAAACACAGCAGTATGACAGAAAAAGACATCTCTTTCTTTTATACAAAAAGCCCACAAACCTTAAAAAATGGTTTATTCAGTACAAAGATAGTACCTGAAGAGCAGTGAATTTTCACAGTTCAGGTTTCATGAAAGCAGCAAAAATGTCTCTTCCATTCCCATAGCAAATACATGCACAATCAAGACAAGGAAAAT
The DNA here is from genome assembly GCF_003957555.1 of Calypte anna. Classification (NCBI taxonomy): domain Eukaryota; kingdom Metazoa; phylum Chordata; class Aves; order Apodiformes; family Trochilidae; genus Calypte; species Calypte anna. The sequence continues at coordinate 63,159,375 of NC_044245.1, forward strand.
GAGGTTTTATGATGAACTGGACAGACTGCTGCACCCTAACAAAGTTTTGGGGAAATTAAAGATAAAAATAAACATTGAATAACAAAGCAGCACATCATAGAACAAAAAAGGGCAGAACTCAATTTTGTGTTCAATGCACATCTCAGAGGACTTTGCCAGACTTCGTTGTCTCCTAAAGAAAGTCATTCCAAGACTGGTTGAACACCGCAGAGTGACCATGGGCTCCAGCACAAGTCTGTGAATCTGTTCCCAAGAAGCTCCCAACTGTGCTTCAAAACCCAAGATGACTGCCATTTAAGGTTCTCCAGGGCTTAAAGAGCTTACACATAAGATTTTCCTCTCACAACCAAGAACACCAGGACCCAGAAAGAGTTCCAGCTGATTTTCCAGGCTTTGAGTGACTGGCTTTCTCAAATACAGCTGCTTTCTGCATTAGAAGACTAAAAATAGTTCTGCTCTTAGCAGGCTGACTTCCTTTTAAGCATTCTGCCACATCCATGTGTGTATTTCATTCAGGGTTTCTGCATGTCTACGCCACTGTGATTCTATTTCAGCCTTTAAGTACATTCAAGAAATTTTTCATTTCCCTCTCCCATATTCACTCCAGATGTCCTGAACTGTCCAAAACCGTTTCATGTTAGGAGAACTTGTAGGGATATTCCAGCATTCACAATGGGCCCATCTGCTTTAGTATTTTCAAGAAACATCAACTTTCTTCCCCAACTGTTAGAAAATACGGATGAGTGTATAGTTTTAAAACATCTGTGATTAATGGTAGATGTTTTTCTTGTACCTTGTGCAATAAGAATAATTAAATACTGCCATTTCAAGCTTTCACTTTTTTCCTCTTGAAGAGATGCTGGAGTGCAAAACCCAAGGAACTGAAGGCTATCCTGTGCCTCAGAGAACATACTGCAATAGTGGTAAACACTTGTTCAATAAAGCTGTGCCAGCATGCAAGGAGCTCATTTTGAAAAGAAACACTGCATGAGGTGGGGGACTGTGAAAGCAGACACTGCAGTGGTCCTTTCAGACACGGTCACCATGTCTACCATATCAAGGGAAACTGGGCACTGTGGGTCTCTTCTAGCTTACATGGTTGGTGTGAAAATCAGAATGTAAGAGGAAGCATAGGAAGGCAGGAACTAGGGGAGGGATGTACCCTTTGACTCCCCTTAATGGGAAGTTAGCATGTACTTGGTTCCATACAGCTCCAGAGTGATCTAGATGTCCAAGTTTAGATGTAAAATAAAAGGCTGTAGCATACTCAGTCCTGAGGGAAAACACCTAGTGTTAAAAAAACAGTGCATTAAAGATTCAACTGATACACTCACCAGAGCTGGGCAGTATCAGAGAAACTTCTACCCCAGGAACGTTTCAAATTACAGACATCATACTCAGCCTGTGCCAAGTATTGCTACTGAAGTCAATGGAAAAGTTCTTCAGGCTTTGGTAACCATTCTTGGCCCCACAGGTGTTCATGGATATCCCACTGGTATAAAAGGATGCAGCCTTTCAGACAACAGGTAAAAAATTGCTTTGCTGAGATGAGCAACAAGGCCATTCAGGATCAGCTCCATGGTATATGAGGAACCAAAGTTCAGCAGAGTTGAATTTCACTTCTTCAGCAAGGGCAAGGCAACTTTAGCCCATCTCAGCACTCTCTCTTGAAATGTTCAGCACGATTCTTTGCATGACTTGATGACTCCAAACAGTATGCTTTGTGATGATGGGAACACCAGGTGAAACAAACGAATAGTTTCACTCCTAAAATTCTAACCATACTTTTCTGAAGTATTGGTCATAAATACAATGTGCTTCACTAAATCTGCCAAAGATAAATCCAGGAAGCAATAGGGATCCTCACACTGAGGATGTTTCTGAACCAAAAGTATTTGTATAAGCATTACAAAATTTGCTAGCATTGCTGCCCATCCTTAATCTTCTTGCAAGTGTAGGTGTGTTATCTAATAAATTTAAACTAGTGCAACCTTTCTAATATAGATAAGATGGTTGCAAAAATTTTATGCCAGGAAAGATAATTAAAAGAGAAGTCTAGGTCTTTTGTTTTGAATCTTGAATTCAGTGACATGAATTGTTAAATGTGTCTCAGGATGCAAAGGTATCCACAAACCTTCTAGTCCTGTTTTCTTCCAGAAGAGCTGAGGTTGGTCATAACCTCACAGTCTTGAGTCAAAAGCTGCTCTGAGGATGGTATTGCTTTGGATTTTATGAAGAGGAAAAAGAAAGGAAATATACTGATACTCATGTAGAACTAATAAAAATAAAATATGATAAATGGCATCTACCTCCTCCCTCAAATGTATACTAGATGGGTCCTACAGGGTCAACAATCTTGGCCATTTTCTGTGATGCTAAAAAAATACAGGTTTCACGCCTTCCTTTTCTGTACGTAGGAAATGTTAACTGACAAGAAGGCCAATACAAGTAAGAAGCAAATTAATCAGGTCATGTTTTGTTCTGAACTGTGCTGCTGCACTCCTGTGGTAACCCCAATCAAGAACAAAATATGACTTGCTGTTTCTTTTCCCTCTAAATGTCTCATTCTGACCACACAACTATTCTATTTTCTGGTTAAACATTACATGGAGTGTGTTAATTTCTGCTTCAGTTAATTTAGCTATACTAAATGCAAATGCTTCCTGTGCTTATGAATACAATCTGTTCATAGTGAATAGTTTTGAAGATTTAGATGAGTTAAAACAGCAACAGTATCCATGTGGGACCAATCTTCCCTGGACAACTCTTTTGCTTTGATTCATAAATTCTTTCCATAGGAAATATCTGTGGAAAATCTCCAACACATCCAGAAATGTACAACTCAGTAGCCTGAGTTATTAGGAATTCTTAATACTTATTTCTTCTCCCTTTATATCTTACTTTTACATAAGCATGAGCTTATGAGATCCCTTTATGCTTTTTTCCCCATTATTATAGAATGTGCATTTTTAATAAATGTAATAACATCCATCATTATTAATACTGCATGAGCCTATTGAAAAGTAGCTTCCAACTCTGAAATATCTAATTTCTGCAAATAATGGATGTGTTAAGGCTTTACCTGATGTTACCATTCTGCATGTTTGACTTACTGTGTGGAATGAAGACCCAGTTACTTGGCTATGAAACAAGTGTACCATTATCTGACAGGGCACAGAATTTCAGGAAATTCCAAAAAGACACTCACCTTTGTGAGATGTGAAGGTCACGGTGGTGGGAATACAATGGTAAACCTACAGGTGAGCTTCTGAGATCTGTGGCATTCATGATCCATAAAAAATGGAGCAGAAGAGCAAAGGGGGTGAGTACGGATTCTGGAATGTCAGAATGTGCCCAGTTTGCAACAAACATTGGAGGCTGAATAATATTTGTCCCCTCCAACAGTACATTTTGGAAGTGCAACCCTGTGCTCCGTTACCCAGAGCAGAGAGGTTAAGCATACCCGGGTGTTTTTCTACTCATCTCTGGCAATTTGTCATGGAGTTCAGCCAGAAGAGTTTGGCTCTTTACACCAGATTTTGCAGATATTCCTCATGTAGCCCATCCACCCAGACATTGGTGCAGCAGTGCCAGGTGTTGTCTTGACATGAGGAGGAGTTCTCCTGCAGCAGTCTAATTCACAAGCCTCACTTGTGATGTGGTCCCACCAGAGAAGTCCAAGTCTTCCCTGAATTAAAACTTACTTAAACTTTATAGAAAATTTAGGCAGCTGTCAGCAAATTTCAGCTAGTCAAGAAGAAAGAAGAAACTAACAACTAGCACTTGTGGTCTGTATTTTTAAGTCATGATGGCACCTCACTAAAATCTCTTGTCAGTAAAAGCAAAGAGCGGCAGCCAAAGACCTTTTCACAAAGCATTTGTCCTCTGATGTTTGCATTTGGCAGACTCATCTCTTCTTTCTTTTTTGTTTTCTGCCTTCTTCGAATGATCTCTTCTTCATGATTCCACTGATCAACAGGCAGGCACATTCAGAGGTACAAGTTAATGCCCAGTGGATGTTGCAGCCCTCATCTTTGAGAAGCATTTCTCTCATGCTTTGCACTATTCTTGAATGTCCATTCCTCTCCAGATTAGACCATCAGTACAAATACCATCAGATTTCTCACCTTCCAGATGAAGACACTAACTCAATTCTTCCTCTTAGAAGAAATGCTGTGGCAGCAGAATTCTTTGGGTAAGTGCTCTGTGGGTTTTTAAAAACCAAATTAGTCATATGCAAAGTATGTCTAGAGTGGAAAAAAGCCAAAGATAGAAGTCCTTTTTCAGATCTAGCTATGCCAGTTGATGAAGATCTTTCCAGCTGCCTCTCGCTCTTGCCAGAGGTTACAGAGGTTACTAGCTGACCTGCTAGTGAGTGAGTCTGCTTTCAGGCAAAATGAGGGAAGTGGACTTAGATGCTTAAATATTTAGTCTTTGTTCACCCAGTTTATCCTGACTTCAACAGGTTTATGAGAGGCTCCCACAATGATGAGCCACAGGTCAGAGGGGACAGTAATTTCTAGTGTGGGTAATAAGTCTCCAGGTAGGAGAGGGATATCAGTAGAAACCTATTCAGCTGGCAGGGCAATATGCAAGATGATTCCACAGTTCTGAACAAACATAAATATTCGCTATCATCACTATAGTTCCTTCCTTTACCTCATCAGACTGCCCTAGCAGTATAAGCAACTTCATAAACTATCATTACATTCACAGGTACTAGTCCTCATAGGGGACTTTATCCACATCAGTATCTACTGGAGGGACAACAGTGTAGGACAGTTAGCAACCCAGGAGGTTCCTGGAGAGCATGAATAATAACTTCCTCCTCCAAGTGATACTGACCAGCCTTCAGAAATCCCAGGAACTAGGGGGAAAAAGCTGGAACAACAAAGATGTGCCCTTTGTGGAAGAAGATCAGGTCAGGAAACACTTACAAACTGGACATATAAACCACAACAGGGTGCACACATGAGTATTGCAGGAGCTGGCGGGTGTCGTTTCAAGACCACTCTCAATAATTATCTTTGATGAACCACAGTGACTGGGAAAAGTGCTTGAAGACTGGAGGAAAGCAGGTTTCGCTCATGTCTTCCAGAAGGTCTAAGAGAAATACCAGTAGAACCACAGGCTCACCAGCCTCACCCTGAGCCTGGGAAGGTGATAGAGCATCTAATCCTGGAAGCCAGTACCAGGCATGTTACGGACATGAAAATCATCAGGAGTAGCCAGCATGGCTTCACCATGTACAAGGCTGAACTTACTTATAATCTGGAAGAAATTAAAGTTTAAAAAAATTTAAATCCCTTTGTAAGAAATGGTCACTGTGCTTAGTTCACAGAGCATTTTTCTCAAACTCCCAGTAGATACTAAGTATTTTAGCACAATGGTAGCAGCTTTGACTTCAGGGGTGAAGGAGACTGTTAAGAAATGTCAAAGATAACCTCCCACTAAGCTTGCCAGTTCATAAACATGAAAGAAAACACACATGGCATTTGACTATACCCTGATAATTGCTGATCAGTCCAAGCAAAAATCAGGTATGACAAATGTTCTCATTTAAGTTGTAGTCATTACCTAATGCTTCATCCCTTCTGTTGATAGCAACCTTGTCACGCAGCCAAACAAACAACCACCAGCATAAATAAAATTGATCATTCTTGTTCTTATAGTATAGAAATGTACATAATAAAGCCCATCAATTCCCACTGAAATACACTTTAAAACAGTTAAGTTGCAGCTATGAAAAGGGTATAAAACAAAAATAGGCTAACAGCATCTTAAGCTATTCTGTTGAGATGTCTGCGGATGTAAATGGGTTAGTTTGGCTTTCTGAGTTATAGTTTACAGACACATCTATACAAGATTATAGTTATGAGTTCCTGTTCTGTATGCTTAATGGATTTTCCTGCTCTTGTACAGCAAATTCCTAGACTGGAGTTTTGCTTCTTGCCAGATCTAATCAGCTAACACTATGTTTTATAGTATTTACTTGTTAGCTACTAAATTCTGGATTTTCAAACGAAAGAATGAAGGACTGAGTGCAACATATTTGATGTGATTATGTGAAAATTGTCTCTATTTTCATCTGTTTATGCTATAGATATATTTGCCTTGTGAAAGTCAAGAGAGATTACGCTTCTCCTGCATCTCAGATAAATATTTTAATATCCCTATATAGATGCAATTTAAAGTATAGCTGTCTGTGTTGTCTTAACTTTACATATTATTGCCTTCTTGGTAGCCCTTACACAGCTTCTATTAGCCTACAGCCCATCCTGGGCGCTATCTTGCAAACCTCTTTCATAACAAATAACCATTATCAAATGCTAATACATGTGAACTCTTCCTCACCCTATGACTATCTTAATTGATAATGACACTATGAAAAAATCTGAAACAGCATGTCTGAATATGTTGTCTGGTTTTATTACTATTTTTTCATTCTTATTGAGTATCTGTCTACAGCCTAATAGGATCTACAAGCAGTATGGTGAAAAGCATCTTTCATTTTCATCAAATTGGACTTTCAGCGACACCAGGAATTTCAATTGGTAAGGAATCTTTGCTATGGCTCTGCTCAGTCACCCCCAAGAGGCAGCTCTTGAAACGCCATCACTAACCTAAGATTTCAGACAGTTCAGTGATGAATTTTACATCAGACAAAGAAATCTCCAGTGGAAGTCCCTTCACAGAATTCACAATATCAGGCTTAATTTGAGAGAGATTATTTGTATTGCACTATAAATTTAAGTTGAGAATACCTATGTTACCAAAAGAGCAGTCTGCTTACACCACCTCTGTAAAAGAACAGCACTACCAGAGAAAATTGAGAAAGTGATTTGGAGTTTATGACAGGTATAAAATCTAAAAGGCCAATAAACAGAACTTATGTGTAGTGTTAGGGACTGCTGGAAAAAACAGTATGAAGGTAAAGCATGGAATTTCCAACAGGAGTCAAGCAGTATTTGGCACAGACTGCAGATGAGCAGTGTGGTGATAGTTTGATGTGGTTTTCTGGCAGTAACCACAGACAGGCAAATACTAGCACTGTGAAAATTTTATCCACCTTAGTAACTCGGTTCCTCTTTGTACTGCTTGTCTCTCAGAAGCACGTATTAAAGCACCACAAAATGCAACACATGACACCAATCAGCTTCAAACATCTGCTGCATTGCACATGGAAAAGCACGCTACAGAATTCCTAAGGAAAGCTGCCTTGTAAATACGCAGGAAAGCTTTACTGATTCTCTTCTGCGGGGAATTAAATTCAGCTAAAAATCACAATTTAAAAAAAAAAAAAATGAGGAAAAGTATATAAGGAAAGCAGGAAGTGGCAGAAACTTCCCACCTCTGTGCCTTCAACAGCAAACACCTGTCTTCTGCATTGCCCATCAACCACCTCACACAGCCTGTCAAGGGTCTCTGCCAGTACCGGCCATGGGTGCATTAGGACAAGGCATGGTTGTGCAGCATCTCCTCCCACCCGGGTCCCCGATTCCCGTGGGAAGGAACTTGAGGCATGAGGTCGGGAAGACCGGGGCAAGGGGTGCAGGGAGCCCCATTGAGCTGAGGCTGGCAGGGAGCTGCAGCTCACCCCGCCTTCCAGCAGTCAGAGAGTCAAGTTACAGCATGATTCAGATGTGTGGGGCAAAACAAAGCCCGAGGTATGTCGTAAGCCAGCTAAGAAAGCTATCGAAAGGCGATCAGCCCTGTCACTGCTACAAATTGAAACCATGATGTCAGCGGAGGAAGGAACGACGGCATTATTAATAAATGTCGGGGTAGCATCCGCAGAGCAGACTCATCAAAGTCACGCTCTCCCCGCGACCTTCCCGCTCGAGGTAAGCCAGCCAGAAGGTACAAACCCTTCTGACACCCCCTCCTGTCTGGATTTCCAGGGCAGGCCCTAAACACAAGCAAACCAGATGCCTATTCTGGGCAGCCAGTATTTTTCAGAGACGCTTGATGGGAACATCTGTAAACCCCTCCATCACCTCAGTAACCGGAGGTCGCCAGGCAGCGCAGCTGCGCGGCGGGGACAACCTCGCCGCTCCCCGCAGCCAGCGCCGTCGCGCCCCGCCGGCTGCGCTGCTCGCTCCTTGCAATCCACAGAATCCCAAGCGGCTCCTCTGATGTCTGAACTAGACTTTTATGCCCCTATCGTGTGTAATGCAACAATTTATTTCGTGATAAGCATTTCAAATTTATATAACCGGAGATGAGAGAGAGAAAAAAAAATCTGTCAGAAATAGCTTTACAGATGAGTCTTCTCATTGTCTAACAAGCTTTTCATTGTTTTTAATTTTCATTTCTCTCCATGGTTCAGGGCACTTTGGGGAAAAAAAAAAAATCTATTCAGCAGTTTCCCACTCATAATTCAAGAAAGAGAGTCATGTATTATAATAGAGATAATTAGCTTTGACTGAAAATAATAAGCTTGGCACCAAATATCCCCCACTACTGAACAGAATAACCATTTATCGTCTTATATACTCTCCATCAAGCCTAATTACTGCAACAGTAATTACTAACCTGTTGAAAGAACAAAAGAAACTGCAACTAGCTCTGCACTGAAATAAGGAGAACATTGCTGCTTCTAAATAAGAAGCTCCTGGCTGCCCCTTTTTAGAGCACACTTACTTGTCATTTAGACCCTGTCTTAACAGATACGCACGTAACCCCCCAAAAAAGAAAATACATCCACAAAGAGACTGATTACAATGCTTAGGGCCCACCCATCTGTGCCAAACGTCTGCTCGGTTAGACTGAAAGAATTACATTGATTTTTCAGTTTCTGGGAAGAGAGCAGTGCCTGTCCCAGGCTGTGTGCTGCAATGCTGTAGACATCCATATGCCGGACAGCTTTGCTCGCCTCTCTTCTGACCCGCCAAAACTCTCCTTGGCTGTCAATTCTGTCAACAGATATGCTGCCAATCACGTCAAAGAAAAATTAAACAAATTCAGCCCTTTACGTTCAAAGAATAACACGTGCTTAAAGAGATTGAAATACAATGTTTATCTGCAGAAATGCACTGCCTTCATTACAGGATTTCACCCTAGTTCCACCACGACCCAGCGTTGCTCCTGTTTGAATTCCCTCATGGGGCTTCACCTCTGAGAGCTGAGTAAGGCCTGGAAAAATGCAGGGAGTGGCAGCACCAACCTTTTTCCTCCTCAAGGCATTCCCCCAGGCCATAAAGGAACCTGTGTTTGGAAGACAGGGTACATCTAGTACACCTACCTGAGAAAGAAGAGACAAGTGTCATTGGTTTCCTTATATACTGTTTTGTCCAGAACAGATACATCCCTCTCTGTCTTTGCCAATGGGAGTTTAAGGAACCTGGTGCCTTGCAGATACCATCAGTACTTTTCAAAATCTGGACTGTCAAAATTGTTATGCTCATTGAATCTGGGAACTGGAACAATGCCACACAGCATATGCAAGCACTCACAGCTAATCAACTCACCTGAAATTTCAGATTCTGAATATTCTACGGGAAACTGTTTGAAATCAATCCACAGCATGTAAACAACACAACCCTCCCACCTCCAAAGCTATAAAATAATTCATTGCATAAATACAATACAAAATACAACCTAGAAAACCTCAGACCCACTAATCTGAAGCACTCAACAAGCATGTGTTATACTCTGCCTCAAATTATGAAACTGATTTTAATCAGGACAAGTTTGGGGCTTTTTTTGAGCTATTGACTTTTGCCCCCTGCCTTCTGAAGTCTTAGGGTCTTTTTATTTTAGAGCTTTTTCATCAGGACATAAGCTTTAGCGTTTTCTTCCCCACACACAGAGTTTTTAAATCCTTGCTTTTTTCCCCCAGACACAGAATCCTAGATATTACAAGCTTTAAGGGAAATGCAACAAAGACTCCAAGAACTGCTTCAAAACAGTGTGTTATCTTCCTGCAGGGTGGATACACACTGCACTAAAAGGCGTTCAAGAAACTAGGAGGTGGCCTCTCAAAATTACCAGTATACCAAAAACGCAGAAGACATGACACTGATTGCCCCGTGCACAGAGATAGAGAGACAGAGATATCTGAGATAGATATCTGAGGTAGAGAGAATCTGTGTTTTCAAAATAAAGGAGAAATTTTGCAGCCCAGTGGCTGTGTCATTGATGGGTTTGGTATAGCAGAATAGGATAAGATCACTAATATTTGCTACAGCCTTTGCTTGGCTACACACTACCTCAGTATATTTTTAATGAACGTAAACACATTTTTCCTCTCCCCAAAAACATTATCTAAATGTAGTTTGATACTGTGCTTTAACATTTCATTAGTGAATTTAAGAGATGCTTACAGCAGGAGTAAAGTCTAACAGCTACTTAGATTGTAAATGAAAATGCTAAACATCAGCAATATTTTCCCAATGAAACAAAAGGGAATTGTATCTGATCCCTATCTAACAATGAAAAGGCCCCCCAAAAAGTTTTAATATGGCATTCACCATTTAGAATAATACAAAATCAGGCCAAGAAATCAGAAATTAGTGGAATTGCTTAATTCTCCATTTTACCCAGCATTAAAACATTCAGTTATGGGCTCGTTCTGCATGCCACTGTAAATTTCCCCAACAAGCTGAAAAATACCCTACCAAAATCACTTCAAACGAATTGTTTAAAAATTTCCAGTTTTCCCACCTTCCTGATTCATTTCTTGTTTAACCATTGAACTGTATTTCTCTCAGTTCTTTTCCAAGCAGCACTTCTTTGCAAGGCACAATACATTCTCTAACTGGTCCACAGGAAAAAAAAAATTATAGTAAGTTTTAAGTTGTACGTATTGCTTCACCCAGAGAATGTCTTTATGGATTTTTAAAGACAACAGGCCTTTAGTATGTCTAGGATTTACATAGTCTGACTTGGTACCCTTCTGGAAGCCTGCTTTCACACACTCCAAACTAGTTTGCTTTATCCTGCATGAGTCACAATGAAAAAGCCCACCCAGGAAAGATGTCCAAAGAAAACACAAGTAAACTAGTCAGTTGGAAGTAGGACAGGCTTATGCCAAAATCAGAAAAACATATCCGAACTTTGGGAATACCGACCTTGATTTCAAATGCACTCTCTATGTCTACAATAGGTCTCAGAAGGCTAATTTGTGTAATTATTTCTAGCTGTAATTATGCTGTTTGGTCACTAGTGCCTTTTGGCTGTTTTGATGCTTTCAGGAAAGGAAGTGGTTTCTGGAGACAAAGGAAAATGGAACATAACTCATTCTGTTATGAATTGTTGCTTTTCTTACTAATAAACACTGCTGCTTCTTCAGGACATTGGAGAGTCTCACCACTCAGATTCTCAGACATACTCCAAAGAAGTCACATAAATTACTCTGGCTTATGTCTACGCATGTATAAATCTTACTTTTTGTTGAAGAGAAGCTGCAAGACTCAATATGATAAACTTTAAAAAATCTCCAGTTTTGCACGCACCCAAACTTTCAGTGAAATCAAAGAGATGCAAAACAAAGGTTCTGTTTTCAACATGAGCAGCTCACCATCTGATTATCTTTTGCCTGAATTTTCTCCTCGAGAGTCACACCCTCTGTTAAAAATCTCACATTAGTTCTTTCAGAATAGCTGTATTGTCAGATTATCTGATGCAGTTTTTACAGCAGTCCTATTTACAAAATAAGCCACACAGAGAGTACGTTATATACTTATTCCTATACAGAAATGCTTTTTACATACATTCAGTCTGAGCAGCTCTTTGGCTATCTCACAAATTCTTCTTTCCTCTTTAGATGACATCACTAAGTATATGATTGGCTACAAAGAGAAATGCATTACAAAATACTTCTCCAAATTGTGACTGTTACACAGCTGATTTAACAGACCATACAGCACTGGTTATCAAGAATAATGCACACATCCTTATAGATGGAAATAAAAGTTTTTGCTTTCTCAGTTAATGCAGATCTTTTGTCAGAATATTTTTATATCTAGACTCATTATTTGGTTTGGAACATTTTAAAATTTTCACCCTCTTCTGGCTTTACAACACACCCCACATGAATAATGTAATGACTAGACATGTCTCTAGGACTTTATGTGCATTCTTTTAAAAAACTTTAAATGTGGTTAGAATCATTGTAAAACTCTCTGTGAACATATCTGTCAGCTGGTCTGGAACTTCTTAGTCATAATAAAAAAACACACAAGTGAATTACCATTTGCCTTTGTGAGACTCTATGCTATGTACAAAAAGTGCTCTACAGCCTTTATCATGCAGATCCTCACTGTGTATCATTTGGATTTGACAATGCTTGGCTGCTGCTGGACATCCAATCTATATTCATTACCTCTCTTCCTCTCCTGAAGAAAAGGTCAAATGTTAATGTCTTTGCTTGGGTATTCAACTTGTGCATCTTTCTTGACTTCATGCTGTACCAATGCCTTTTGCTGTACACGCTGACAAGGCAAAAGCTGAACCTGAGCAAGAACTGATCAGTATGTAAGGAGACAGTGCCATCCCATCAGGTTCCCCAAAGAGAAACATACATTTTTCTTCCATTCTGCTTTGCTATTTTAACCAAAAAGTACTACATTTTTTTGCTCAGACCACCAAAGTAACAACAGTTGGTGCTGGAAATGGTCAGCCAACATACTTGCTTGCTAATTAAAGCCCTACCTCTTCTGTAACCAACACAGGACTCCCAGGCTCCCTCTTCTTCATAGTATGTATCCTATGTCCTTCAGCATCTTTCCCAGGTAGGTCTGTTTAGCCACAGTCTTGAAATCACTGCCTGCTCCTTGTCAGTAAAAGCATCTCTCACACCAAATGCTCCAGAAACCAAGATCAAGAGTATGTAGATGGTATATATAACAAGATCTTTACATTTCCCTGCTTTAAACACCACACCACAGTGGTCTGACACAGGTACAAGGGTTTCCATTGTCCTCTATGAAAGCACTTAATGCTATCTTTTTCTTCCTCTGAATGAGAAATCACATGTTGCTTGAAGTTTGACTAGTCACCCCCTAAAACAAACACATCTGCTTGATTTATGTGCCTACATGAGCCAAGGAAGCTGTTTCCTTTCACTGGCACTCCTTGGCTTCCAAGTGTCCATAATGAATAATTCTATTTCACAGCTGAGTAATTATGGACCTGCGACTCCTTCACATTTAGATGTCAGATCAGACATAAGGTCAGCTCTGCATATCAGGTCTACTGGAACACTTCAAAACCTCATATATCTGGGTCCTTTTCTCAGTCATCAATTCACTTTCACATCTACAAGTTTGTCTCATATGAGCTAGATAAGAAAAAAAAATTAAAAAGGAAAACAAAACAAAACCCAAAACAAAACCCCAAATCCAAAGTCGCTGCCAACACTTACAACATCTAATTACAAGGCTGTAAGTTTCCACAGTTCAGTGGTGTACACTGTGTCTTTGTTCACAGCCTGGGCTGCTGTGGCACAGAAAGGGAACTAACACCTCTTCTCCCATGACAGAGAAGTTGCATCAGGCTAATGCTGATCAACACAAACCACAGTTGAGCAGTGGAGCTTGTAACGAGTAACTAACTGCAGTGCTGCCAGTTCTATCAGTTTCCTATATAAGAACATCCAGCAAAACTATTTTATACCTCCTGCAAATACCATTTTAAAGATACACGTCATAGCTCTGTCAGAACATCCCAGTCGTACAGCAATATGTCCTGAGAAAGATCCTTAGGTGTTTCCACAGCGATACGGAGGGTAGTGGAATTCAGGGTCTTAATAGATAACTAAAACTGATTGCATAAAGGAAGCATAAAGCAGAGAGAAGCATTCAGGGACCTAGAGGTGGGTGAACTACAGCTGGTGTGCTATACGACATGTGTGACTTTACAGAGATTCCTAGAGCTGAATTACTAGAGCTATTCATTGTGCGTGCAGCATTCTTGAAAAATCAGATCTTTGCAACAGCAGGGATAAAAATGTAGTTGGCATGTCTCTGTAGGTAGGTCATCAGTTCCAGTGTGCCTAGGACTTCTCTGAAATCAGAAACCATGAGGCTGTGTCATGTCACTACATCAGAAAACTTTTCCATGAGACCATCAAAGAGTTAGATGCAGTAAGATTCACACACACAGCTTCTGCTTAACACGATGCCCACTCTGCCCTGGCTCTATTGGCTTTTGTGACCTCCTTTCTTGTGACCACGTGTTTTGTGGCCTCTTTTCCCTGCACCTCACCACCTTTTGCCTGTTTTTTTCCAGTCAGAGGGAGCTCCACTGTGCCCAGCAGAGAGAGGAATGAATGTGTGCAGGGAGAGGTGACAACCCACAGCATAACCCACGTTCTGTAGGCAGCAGAAGTGCCTGGACTGTGCTAATCCAAAGCCCACGCAGAAGTCCCTTCATGGAGACACATCAGTTCCAAACTCTGCCTATCTCTTTCAGAACCAAGCACAAATACCACTTTCAAACACAGCTTATTCTACCCATGATGTTGAAATAGCGCTGGAAAACAGAAATGAGAGCACTGAATTACTGGTTTTGTACTTTTCTTGATCCCCAGAGTACCTAGGACTTCTGATGCACCAAGAAATAAACTGGATATTTTAAGCAGCCTTTTAACCCATTGGCTAGATAGGGTGTGGAGGGTAGGGGGTTGAAATGTAAGCTGCCGAACAACAAAATCTATGAACTCTGATCTTCTGTCTGAAGATGAAAGCTGAGTTAGATGATTTTTCTATAGATGTCATTAAGGCAGCTTTTAAGGCTACCCTGCCTGAACTCTCGGTTGCACTTCAGTACTATAAACAACCGCCGGAGGGAGAGTTAAGTGAGTGGAAGACCAAAAAAGTAAGCAGCAATTTCAGCAGCGGAGAATATTGATCATAGTGAGAAAGCATTTATGCCCTGAAGAGCCATCAGCTGTCACTATTTCCCTGTCTCCAGAGCCATATTTAGGTCCTTAATAGGAGTTAATGAACATATTCATAAATAGGTGGGTGGAGCCGTGTCAGTCACAACAGATAGGGAACACTGACATCAAAATA
This sequence comes from Calypte anna, assembly GCF_003957555.1. Taxonomy (NCBI): domain Eukaryota; kingdom Metazoa; phylum Chordata; class Aves; order Apodiformes; family Trochilidae; genus Calypte; species Calypte anna. Next base: position 63,174,392 of record NC_044245.1, read on the forward strand.
GACTAATTAGCATAATTTGAACCTGTCTAAACTCACAATTGATAGCAAACATAGAAATTTCAGAATCATATGAGATAGCATAAAATGTATATAATTCAGTGTGCATCCAAGAAGTGGCCAGAAACAGGTAGGCAAAATTACCTTAAGTGGCCAGTTAAAATGGCACTCCTGAACAGCAGCTAATCAATGAAACTCTTACTTCATTTTGAACACACAGTCCTGTGAAACAGTTATCTAGACCAGTTCTGGATGATCTTTTTATCCACAGAAGCATCTGTAGACAGCTGGTGGAAATACCTTCCTTAGCCTTAATATATATTATACAAGACTGTGTCACTTGAATCCACTTCAAGTTTCCTGCATTCCATCCTTTCCTCGTGTGGTTAGAAAAAATTAATAGCTCCATTCAACTCATACTTTTATACCATTAATTAATTCATCATCAAAAAGCTGAAATCTAGTTGTGCCTAAATTCAGAAAGATCCCAAATCCTCTGCTCAGAGGCAGATGAGCTTCTTTCTTTCTACTTGAGCTCTCAATTGCCTGGTAAGGCCCCAGGGAATGGCAGGTCTAACTAGAAACGTTCTGCTACAGAGATATTGCATAATTTCATCTTGTAAGTCCACTTAAGATGAGCATTAAAAAAAAAAAAAAAAAAGAAAAAGAAAGGAAGAAAAAGAGAAAAGGCAAGAGGAGAGGAGAAGAAAGGAATTCAGTCTAAAAACAGCAATTTTAGAAGTTGCTAGGTTGCTAGATATTGTGAGGAAGCAGAGGAAAGGAGAGAAGATGGGCCCAAAATGAGATCCTAGCAAATGGGAATGAAATCTCACTTTGCTGGCATGCACTTCAGTAAACAGGTTGCATACTATACTCTGCTTCCCCACCACACTCCAATTCAAACGCTGCTCACATACGGAGTGTGAATGTTCTTGTTCAAATCCCATAAGGTTTTTATTTCCTTTGCTTATTGACAAAACAGTAAAAACACTATGCTGAACAATTTTGCTACAAGAAAACAGCAGTTTGTCAGAACGACCGAATAAAGCATCCCTCAATGGAAAAAAAAAACACAACAGTATTAGGCAGTGGAATTTAACAGAGATAGTTCATTATACACTTACTGAGAGGTTGCATTATTTTCTCTTATAAGGTAGCGTTTATACAAGTTACACAGTATTGCAGTCATATGAAGATTACTTGAAAGGGAGTAGAGAATGATATGAGAAGTTAAATGGGGTGTTCCCCTTTATCTCCTTAGACAATATAAAGCAAGCTGATACTGAAGGAAACTGAAAGGCAGTGAATTTACCAACAACAAAAGGAATTCTTTTATTCACTGCATGATAAATAAGCTATAAAACTTGCAGCCTTGAGACATTATTAAAGCCAAGAGCTCATTGAGATGCAAAATGAGATTTTTATATATGCACGCATAAGGACACCTGGCAGTAGCTCAGAGACGTTCTTTTGAAAATTTTCAACAAGACCTAGAAGCTAAAGTTCCGCCTCCAAAACCCATTTAAGCACACAGTGATCCATGAATAACCCCGCTGCCGTAACTGACTTCACCATTCAAGGCTGTGCTGGTGCTAAGAGCCTCTTAACTGGAATTTACCCTACTTGGGGTTCTGCCTCTCTGGGTGGTAAAATCATCTAGGGTTCATCTGTCCACTCCTTGTTTTCTACAAAGACATAACTTGTGGTGGCTATGTCTGTTGTAACCTCAGGGGGCATGACTGAGGTGGTTATTCACTCGTAAATTCTTCTCCAAGATTCAAATCCTAGAATCCCATAGAGGCCAGAAAGAATTGTGATGAAATGCAGAACTCGGCCTCCCAGATGCATTGGCAATAGGCTCTACATGTGTGAAGGGCATTAATGATCATTCATTCTAAACTGCTTTGACAGAGAAGGGCAAAATATTACCATGCACAAAATTACCATAAAGTGAGATGGAACCTGAATTAGGCAGGGAACTGAGCAAGTAGCAAATTCACCAATCAATGCAGCTGGCATTACTTCAAAGTATTTGCAATTGTATGTTCTGCTCACCATCTAGTTTCATCTAGCAAACGATATCCTACTTCAGCAAAGTATTCATAAAACTGCTACTTATAGTTATCCCATGTATAAACCACCCATGAAGTCAAGATAATTCATTTTTCTGGCTAAGGACAACAGATCCCATGTTTGGGAGCATCCCTTTGACTCTAACCTACCAGCTGTTCCACCTGTGCTGGGGGCTTTGCAGAAATAATCATGCACTATCAGGGGAACCCAGGTGTTCCCCCTTCCATGGAGGAGCCCTAACCATCAGATTGCTTGTTTCTCTTTAGTGTCTCACCAGTTCAGTTCTCTGCTTCTGCTCTCCATTGTGTACCTGGAGGTCTCTTGAAGCCTCTTGTTTTAGCTACTTAAAAACATTGAATCGCTCAGTGGACTAGAGGGCAGACTGAGGATGGCAGCTTAGCCCATGGCTCACATGCCAAGGGATGCCTGAGTTTCTTTTTATTTTTCCCTCAAAGAGTGTTTATGAATATCTGGAAAAAATAATGAATGTACCTCTTCACCTATCAATGCCTAGTAGCTTGATAGCACTGGTAAAAACTAGGAATTCAAAGCCTCTTGCAGAATGGAAGAGAATCTGAAATTTGGTCTCTGTGATGAAATCTTGATGTGGACAAAGCTTTGAGATGGATGTGCCTAGTACTTCTGCAGCAAGCTCTCCAACAAAACCAGTAAGGATTTCATTGGAAAAAGGCAGACTTTTTTGATCAGGAGTTTTCTAAACAGAGAAAATTCAAAGCAATATACGTATGTCTCCACAGCCAGCCCACTGTGCACATACAGGCAGGTCCTTGGTTACAGCTTAATGCTGGGACTTGCAGTTTTCCCAGGCTTGGGATTTCATGACCAGAGCTCAGTGTGAGGTATCCCCAGACACTACTTTCAAGTTCTCTGCTTGCCTGAATCTGTATGTTCTATTCAGGGTCAAATAAAACAGGTATAGCTGCTGTTGCTGCAAGAATGGATATGTGTTCCCTTGCAATTGGTCATAAAAGAATTTATTTTTCTATTATAGACTGAGCCTCTTATCCAGAACTAGGAAGTGGTTCCCTGCTGTAACCTTCTAAAACTTCATCTGGGCCAGAAGGGAAGCATTTAAGGACAGTAACAAGAGAGCCTCTTCCCCCTCACCTGTTTCATGAATAAACGTACCGTAAATTTCACCGAAGAAGAAATGACCTTTATTCCCACATATTCATTACAGTATGTTCATGGCCATACAGAAAGTATGTTATTAGTTATACAGTTATATTGTTATACACTTTACAGAAAGAAAAAGAAAACTCCCTTTCACAAAAACACCGAAGTAGCAGTAAGATGACAGAGATGCATCTATAAAAACATCAGTTTGGGGTCATCTTATTTAGCCAACTAAGAAGCCACTGGTCCTGCTAATGTCAAAGCTGAGACATACCTCTTTTAAGCTGAGGGCCTTTTTGCTATCAAAGTGAAAATAGATTAATGCTCCTTATTTGTATCCTAATGCCACTAATGGGTTTGATCAATTAATGTTCATGCACTGTTTTGAGGATGTAAGTATTTTTCTAAAAGTCTGTTTCCACCTCTACTGGCAGACTGTTTTCAGCATGGAAATCACTTCAAAATAGTTATATAAAATTCAGTGCTACAACGCTAGAGAAAAGTGAATGCGATTATCTGCTTACTGTATGTGTCAGGAGAGTAAAGGGTTTAGACATAGGTACTTATGGGACAGATCCCATTTGCTGCTCAGAATTATAAGAATGTTTTGGTAAAATATGAAGATTTTCCAGAAATGGTAGCAGCAACGTTGCCCTATTTGGCATTTTAACAATGTGTGTCCCACACACACACCTTCCCAAATGTGCTTGCTTTGACTGAATAACCTCTAATATGCATTTATATTCTTGTATCTTTATCTATTATGTATTACATGCACATGAAGCCAAGTCTCTGATCATACAGTGATGCTATTTAGAGTACACAAAACTTCCCTGGAGGGTTTCCATTTAGAGAAAGAAGCAGATTATAATAACTCCTGTGCAACGGTAAAAAGAATACAAAAAGCTCAACTATTTCTACTGTGAAGTATCAATGTCATTCAAATGTTCCTTGTTTAAAATATTTAAAAGCAGTCCTCCAAAAACTGTGAACAGGTTTCCAAGAACACCAGGTAAAAGGAAATAGCTTTTGTTCTCTCTCCTGCTGTTGTCCAATTTAAATAGCAAAGAACTTTAGACCAAAATTTACAATAGTCTGTTATTCAACTCACCTGCAGTACTACAAGTAGTGACTTCAGGTTACATTCTGCCTTTCATTTTCAGCATGCTTGGCCAGTACTGATGGATAAAAAAAGACAATGTAATTAAACAGTAAGGTAATAATTGTACCAATAAGAACAAAGGAGAGGAACTCAACTAAAGGAAAAAAGTATAAAAGATTTTTTTTTCCCCCATATAAACTCACGGTGCTTACCAATTCCCTGGGGACAGAACAGCAAATTGTAACAAAATGCAGTTAACAGAGAAGTCATGCTGAAGTAGTTGCAACCGGGTTTTGGAAAGGGATGGGGAGCAGAAGGGAAGCGTGGGGTAAGAAGGGGAGAGTGGTTTTGAATTCAGCTGGATCTTATCCTTTAAGACCTAGTGCTGGGACATTTATGGGAACACACTTGCATGTTGAGTTCTCCCCATGGGCCAGATAGGAATCACTCCAAGGGGAGGTTGTTCCAGTAAGGAAAACACTTAGGCAAAGTACCTCTGCATGAAGCCAGCTGAAAGCCCATCTCTGAGATGGCAGGGTTGAACTTCATTCATCTGGGACTCCATTAGCATTCCTGGAGTGACACCAAAGGTAAAGCATTATTATTAATTAAAAATAGGTCTTTAGTCTTAATATACTTAAAAGATACAGTGTATTAGCTGTCTCTTGTATTTTCATTGGGTGCTGCTTGCTTTTCTTCAAGGAGCTTGCATCTGATTAGACACCAAGTGTCAAATTAATCCAGTGGTTTCATAAGACAACTTGTAAATAGGTATTCTTTATTGATCTCTATTGGTGAGTCTCCTAACAAAATGGGCTACCAGACACACCTCATTCAAGCACTGACATTAAATGAAGCTTGTTAGTCCAACTGGCAGGGATAAAATCTCTGCCCTGCAGGAATTTCCAAGTCTATGCCCATCTGCAACAGTTCCAGTGGAGGTCAATGGCTGTTTAGAGGACTGTTTAGATAGCACGAGGCTGGCCCAGTATAAATCTGCAGATATAATGAACTAAAGTAAACAAAAGATCAGACTGAACTGTCTTCTGACCCTTCCAGTGTGTTCTTTCCCAGTTAAATCAAAGCACTTACATCTAGAGTCAGCAAAACTAAAATGATCACTTAAATGATCTGTGTCCATCTATTCAATGAAAGAGCAAATGGCTTGTGCTTTTCTCAACATTGACAAAAGGAGGGAGCACCTGGGAGCTTCATTTTCTTCAGCCCTGTTGAAATGTCTTGCACTTTGCTGACCTAATAGGTATAAGCAAGGAAGAAGACAGACATCTGTACAAAAGGAGTTTTTCACTTCCGCTGCAACACCAACCTTATCCCAACAAGGTACAAGTCCTCTAAGTCAGGAGAGTAACTTCTGTCATCTCAGTTTGTGTGGACAATGCAGGCAGAGTAAGTGCTCCAATCATGTACGTGTGTCAAGGAACAGTATGTTTTTACGTACAGACAAGTAAGAAAGGGGAAAAAAAAACACCTCATGAACCCAATTTGAGAGGTGATGGGGCAGTGCTCAGTGCCACTATCACATATGATCGGCCACAAACCACCCAGACAATTGGATTTGTTGTAACACGAAGTGACACTGTCTCCTAGTGCTTTGCAAACAGAAGTTTCGTAACTCCCTCCAGCACGCTGGCCATGCTTCACCTTCTGCAATGGTAGAAACTGAGAGCTTCCACAACTACTTCTTTCCCTAAAGGACCAGAATTTAAGCAATCCTTAACTCCTAGTTGGCAGGAATTCCTCCTAACACCACCCACATCACAGTCTATTTGCCTTTGCTTCTCTCCAGTTACCCTACCCTCTGCCAGGATGAGATGACACCTCAGGACACCCACTAGGGATACACTCCTATGATATGTTGGAAAGACAGTCTGTTGGTCATTCATTTCACAGTTTCTCCATGCACTGGAAGGAAAGGCAGGCTGCTCTGACCTCTGAAGGGGATCATCTCCATTGTGTCTTTGTGTGCCTCTATCACTGAGGTGACTGAGGGGGACATTTGGCGCTTGGGTCACCATCCCTGACTGCAGAAAGTCACATTTTAAATTTTCCAACTATCACCATACAGCAGCTGGCATGAAAATGGCCTCTTCTGGCATTGCTGGTGTCTGCTCATGTTTTTATTGGGAGTTTCTACCATGAGTAAAGCCACAGGACAAAGTCATCACAAATACAGACCTCAGTCCCCACTGAGCCTTGTTGCACTCCTCTCTGCTGATCCCTTGTACACCAAGCCTGGCTTTCTAGAGCATCACCTCCATGGTATGTCACTTCTGAAGGCATTTCTTATGGCTGGAGAAGTAGGATCTTGGTGTGAGGTGGAAGGTGTGCTGATACAACAGAAAACTCTACAGCACTTTGTGAGGGCTTCTTTATCCTCTCCAGAGACGACTCAGGCTATCATAAGTGCCTGTAATGAGGAGGTAGCCAAAATCAGAGGCTGCAAATGATCCCAATGTCCCCATGCCAAAGAACATGTGTCAGGACAGTTTGTCATAAAACTTAGACAATTCCACCATTTTTCTTCATTGCCTTTATTCTTCATTTTCCTTCTCTTAGCACCTAAGTTTTGGTGCTAAGTACTTGGGGAAACGGAAGTTTTCCCAACAGTTCAGACATGGGAATCACAAAAGATTGCTCATGACTCACAAAAATTTCAATCCCTGCAAACTATGGTATAGTTGGGAAGAGAATCCCTAACATTTGGACTCTAGATCCCATACCTTGAATATACCAAAGATGTTTCTCTTCATATTTAAAATAAAATTAAAAAAAAAAAAAAAAGAAAAACAAAAACAGAGCAAATGTCAGAGATCCAGTTCTTTACTGCTCAGCAGTAAACAAGGTGGCTAAAATGTTACTGCTCTAGAATAGTCAGGAAACACCTGGTACCTAATGAGATGTTACAAGTTTGTATTTGCAATGAAAGTACACAAATTCAAGAGGAAAATAGACTCATGCAGCCTGAAGCCAGGAAAATCCAACGAGCGATGGATTGATCTTTAGGCCTTCAACATCAATAGGACTATTCATGTGCTTAAATGCTACATGTGTATTTTAGCACCTGGATGAATTAGAGCCTCAGATAGCAAATCAGGAGATTGCTGCTTATTTTAAGCCCGCAGAAGAGACAACCCATTTTGAGAACTGCACTGATTACCCTAGTTTATAATCTCCTTAATATCAAAAGTTTCACAAAGAGACATTTTGTTCCCTAGAGCTCCCCAGAAATCAGCTAAACATATGGAGTGCTTGCTTACACCTACTACAGAAGGCTGAGTATTGAGGATTTATATATTTTAGTCTATGTGGTGTAAATATGTATAAATTTATATTGTGTTAATTTATGGCATACACTACAGAAGGTTTTGCGTGAGCTACATTGCATTCCTTCCCACGTTTCTGCTGAAATATTCATCTTCGGGTCTTTTTCTCCATGTTTTCCTTAGTCTCGCCACAGATGTTTGGGCAGCTTGCGTTAGAAGGGAATGTGCCTTAGAAGTACATTTAGGAATTTAGGTGATGAGAATACCAAACTCAACTGTGTGGCTACAGCCTGACAGGATTAACAGGCTTGGTGAACACTCTCACCAGTGTCTCGGACCTCCTTCTGATACACAGGCAAGCGCTGCAAATGGAGCTTGTAAATTAGCACCAACAAGGCAGACACCCAGTGCACAGAGAACTTCTGTCTCCAGGACTGCCAAACGAGTGCCTGACAAACATTGCATTCACACACAAAACATGGATACATAAAGCTGCCGTGCCAAAAGAGGGACTGATTCTCACAAGAACAGGCACCTGTGTATCAACAAACTGCACTCAGCACTACCACAAGCAGTCCCTTCCATCTGCCTGTGTGCAGCTCTTAAGAATGAAAACATATTAATGTGTCCCAGTCGCTTTGAAATCGATAGGGCTCTTGCTGTTGGCTCAACAAGAGCAAGGTCAAGCCATCGGGCCAAAACATAGCCCTTATCTTCCCCTGATCCCTTATCATAATTCTATCAACACAGTCTTTGTGTACAAGGACTGGCGGTAACCCAGAAGTCCCACTGCCAAACCGTGGCAGTACTAAGAGCCTGATGTCTGCCATAGCGTCCAGCAAGAGAGATGAAGACATAGAGAAAACTCAATTAAAGCATTACCTAATCAAGGGAGGTGTGGGCCAACACCATGTTTATTTGCTTACATTTGAGCTGTGTATCAACACCTCGCATTTCACGGACTTATTGGAATACAAAAATGCACAGCTACAGGAATAGTACCAGAGGGAGTTACCTACATAAATAAATAAATGGTATATAGCTAAATAAATCTTTCTGCTATTACAGAAATTGCAACAAACAGTGTAGCTGACAGAGAGGAATGAGTAAGAGGATGCATCTGCAAATAACTTCTCACACACAGCTGCGAATTGGAATTGTTGACCCTTTTTCCCATTCATTTTCCAAAAGCAGTTCTATGTTCTATGTTTATGGTGCTGTAGTAGAAGATCTGGGTTCAAAGTCCAGTGCTGCTTCAGATTCTCAGTCTAATTCTAGTAAAATCAATTTATCCTTTAAGGCCCTCTGGGAAAAACAGAGCTATGGACATTTTTCTCCAGTCCTCTTGGATTTTCCTGTCTACCTAGGACCAGGGACAGATTTTAAAGGGGATTGTGACAGCTAAAGTTGCAACCAGGGCTCTTGACAATCCCATGAGTCATGTCACTCTGCCTTTGACAATGACAACAATATCTCCAATGCCCAAGTGCCAACAGATCCTCACCAGATCCTGCTCTTTCCTGGGATCCTGAGGGCCCATCAGTCTCTACATTGCCTAATATAGTGGTGGCAGTATTTCAGAGGGTGATGTTAGAAGAATAAAACATACAGTGGAGAAGAGCCACAGACTCCAGTAGAGTTTAACTTACATTTTCTGGATAGCATTTCTGTAAGCACTACTACAGCTACACCACACAATAGCAGATGCATCAAAAATGCTGAAAAAGCACTTTTGCACAGAGGAGGTGAATAATTCTAATTTAGCAGGCAAAAATTAAAGCAATTCAATAAGCGTGCAGATTACATTACCCTGCTGCATTGCTGCAAAAAGGTTTAAACAGACCATACATCTTGCTGCTTCTATTTTAAAAACAGGCCAACTAAAAACTCACACATAAAACAATCCACAACCAAAAATACAACTCTCAGACTACTGCTGCTCTTCTACCTCACTCCTGTTTACCCAACTCTTTCCCAACCTACTGCCCTGGCTCTTCTTTTCTCACCTGCTGGAAGTACCCCACAGCAGAGTCTGAAGTGGCTCAGCTCAGGGAAAAGTCACCAGGGCTGAGCGTCGAAATCAGGGCTCCCTGGTCCCACCATGTGTTGCTGTCTGGCTGACCCTCACCCTCTTCAACACAAAAGAGCTGGGAAGAAGTTGTTTGGCCCTCTTTTTCTAGCACAGCAGAGCCAGATTCCTAGCTAGGGTCCTGAAACAGCTCCCAAAGATGAAATATAAAAAGTAGTAATAGTGTTCAGGGATCCCATGTGGCTGATTTTCTGATTCTTCTACTTTCCTCCCTCTTTTCTCATTCTCCAAGGATTTAAATGACTGAAGGATTAAAAATAACAGAAGTTAGTAATCATCCTATCACGCTTTAAAGACAACAGAGCACAGTCAATGAGTGTTGATGATCTGAATGCTTCAGTAGGCTGAAATATAATCAGAGAGCACTTCAGTGAGTTTAGGTAATGGGGAGAATAGTAAAAAAAAAGCAACAACCAAATCACAAAAAAGCCCACCCCAAACCAACAAAAAAAACCCCTCAACCCAAAAAGCAAAGTCTGATCTTGGATAATTAACAGCAGAAACAGGGCTAAATTGAAATAAATTATTCAGTGCAAGTACTTCAGACAGCTCTTAAGAATAACACATGGATCCGTGGCACTCTTTAGGGGACTTTGTGCCTGTAATCTAATTAATAGATCTGACTTCTCCATATGTAGTTTTTCCATCTGTAACTGATAAAGTATGGATAGGTTTCTTCATGTAACAGGAAAAATTAAAACTGAAGTTATTTTTGTAAGTTGTAGAATACTCTCTAACTTATTCAGAATGTGAATGTGTGAAATACCACGACAGAATGGAAATTGATTTTGTAAAATGTGAGAGTGAACGACCGCGCTCCGAAACATGTGGTGCAAAGTCAGAGACAGGGAGCTCTGCTTCCTTCCCCTCCAGCCTCCACCCAAGGCGTGTTGCAACCCAAGCACCAGAGAGCAGCCAAGAGGGCAGCTAACAACAACCTGCTCCTTGCTACAGTGAGCAAGCAAGAAGGCCACACCCAACGTGTTTGAGAGTTGAATGGCTGCAAGTTCCTGCTCCCTGACACATCCTGCATCTGGGCTTTGGTCAAGACTTCGCAAGCAGTGCTCATAAACAGCTTCAGAGACAGACCCACCACTTTATTGCCTGATCTCCCACGACAGGGAAGGGCCTGGACCCTTTGCTTTAACCAGTGTGGGAGCTTCCTGACATGTCTTAGGGTAGCCACCTTGCTGTGTGTTTGGGAAAACATTGCACAGATTGCTAGATCGAGCAGAGCTGCCCTGCATGAGCTCCTCAGGCCTTTTCTCCAGCCCTTTCATCCAGCTCAGCATTTGAAAGTTTCTAGGACACAGCTGAGAAACAGCTCACTTCCATTTTTACAGATAACAGCTCATATTTTACAGGTTTAACCTTGATGCCTGGGTTTCAGAGGTAGCTTCCAAAGTGTTAGCTAAACTAAGGTATCTCTGTGCCTTGGTGACCCATGTACATCAACCAAATCCCTCCTGTGAGGACCAACAGTCTCTCTCATGCTTCCCTCCCCCTTCCTGGAGATCTGGTCAGTGTGGGAAGCTGCCATTCACACAGATGTTAGCATACTTACTTATTTCTAAAGGTTAGTTACTTTGAAAGGTTATTTAACATAGAGTAGATTAGCAGAAAGTGACATAGTCTTATATTTCAGCGTTCAAAAAGTGAGAAATTTTGTACAACCGAGTCACCATCGACATTCACAAAACCTCCATTCACAAAAAACCAACTTATTCAGAGGCTTATTCAGAAACATGCAGGCAGTGCTTTTATCCAACATATTTTCTCCCAAAATGGTTCACAACTGCTGTCAACAAGTTGTCCAATAGTGGTGCCACGTCCTGCCAGTATCTGTGCCAAGAAGCAATACCTCCTGGCTGTCTCCTCTCTCCTTATCTCAGATCCATCTCCAGCTCACGCCTCCTCAGCCAGCAGCCCAAACACCTGGCCATCTCCACGGGAAACTGCCTCTTATCCAGCTTAATCATCACAACCCAAGGACCAGCAATGTTCCCACCCTAGTCTCTAAATGTAACATTTGCTTCAGTGTGTTGACATCAGATCTCATTACTGACTTTAAGGAGAGCATGGAGAAGAGTTTCCTTCACTTCATCTTCTGTTGCTGAACACAGACAACAAGTCCTGACATCTATCCTTTAATTAGCTTGAATAATGGCAAACTTTGGGAGATAGGCTGGAGTTCCATCCAGTCTGAAGTCAGGCCTAAACCCAAACTAAATACTCCTCAACACCTTTGGAGGATGTATTCAGATGCAGGGGTTTGCCTTCATTTCTCCTGCAAACTGATGTTGCACATAGGGATGCCAAGATATGTTCTTCTTTTTTTCCTAACGTTTTTTCTCAGACTTCACTGATTACAGAGCACTCTTTACAGAACTGCATTGTCGTCTCATTTAGGTTAGTAAAAAATACAACGCTGAAGTGTAAGTACTTAAAAAACCACCCATACATCTCTAGATTTTTTGTTTGTGATAGGGTTTGGTTGGATTTGTTGTTTTGTTTTTTTCTTCCCAAACCTATATGCCTTTTTAACATAGTTGGAATTCATTTACTCCTGACTTTTTTTCAAAGTTACATGCGTCTCTCTTTTGTCATTCCCAAGGCTTTTCAATTTAGCAAGCCAAGAAAATAGTCTCATATGCAAGAGATCCATATTTGTGCTAGGAAAGAGCTATGATAGAATTTCAAGAGGAAAAGAGGACAAGGTACCAGAACTACCTATAGCCTTCTACCATCAGTACCCAACCATACAACGGGATGCCACATACACAGAATTGGCACGGTCTTTTCACGAGGCCCTCCGTTTTTACACAGACTGTAAAAAAACTAAATAAAAATTCATTTGGCAATTAAGAAAGCCTTCCACTGTTTCATTTACCCTTCTGCTGAAGGAAACAAGTTTCCCTGGCTGTCTCTCTGATCTCTATTTAGCATGCCAGTTAAAGAATGAAATACGACACTGGAATGACACCGGTGTGTGACTGCTCCCCTCCGGGTGCCAGCGCTTCTGCGGATGGGGTGAGGGCAAACGGGGGTGAGCAGCAATCCCCTTCTCTCAGCAGTCATCCTGTGTAGGCTGCTCTTATCATGCAGTCACTGCCTAGCAAGGCGACTGCTGTTCAACAAAACAAGCAGCTTCCCCCAGCACCACGGGGGATATCTCATCTCCACCACAGCTGTGCAGTTAATAAGTGCCTGCTTTGATATCCCGTACTTTGTTATTTGTAAACGTGCAGTCACGTTCCTCAGAACCTAAAGGGATGCAGCCCAAGAGTCTGTTTCCAGCCTCAGCCACTACTCACTCGCTGCCCGCACACAAAAAAGAAAGGAGAAAAGAAAAAAATAAAAGGAAAAAGAAGAAAAGGAAGAAAAATGGCTCTCTGGAGACCGAGCTTGTTTTCTATATAGTAGTTTCACAGAGGTGAATCTTCCACCAACCTGGTTGGCTGACAAAAACTGTACAGGGAACAACAGGAGGCTTGTCAGCACTGCTCCAGCATACAAATGAACTTAACAGACGGGTAGCATTAAACTCACCTAAAGATAAAATTATGATCTTCAGTCACTGAGAAAGATGATAACTTAACCACAGGATGTATCGCAATTAGCTTCCTCAGCAGCCTACAGAAGCAATATATACAAATTACAAGATAATCTTCGGCAATTTGAAACTATTTAGGATCTTTAGCATCATATACTTGGATCAATTTAAATTTTGAAGTTGCTATCATTTTTCCTTCATACTCAGAGATAAATATCTTCTCATTTTCTAGTGAAGCACTAGATGTATTTTTTTTAATCTGGTCTTACTGTGTTACTTTTAAGTTAGATGGTTGAACTGTAATGAACTCCACAGGACTGTGGTTGCAAAGTGTAAGCAGCACTGACCACCTCAGTATCTGTACTGGATTGCCCCCAGTGGCAAGGAACAGCAAAAAACTTTCACAAAGGCAGAAATTAAAAATTCCAATTGAGAAATAGGTCTGTGGGTCGGGGGGCAGGGGGGAAATAATGCTGCATGTAGAAATTTTTAAGCTTTCATCCATTTCCAGGAAACCAGAATGGGAAGAGCATCCCTTCTACTCCTGAAGATGTGCACTGTGGAGATACAGGGAAACTACTGCAGTAGAAGCAAGATTTAAAAAAAAAAATTAAAGCTTGTCAGAATCACAGCAAATTTCCTGTTAAACTGGGTTCATTTATCCTTTCATTACAATTTTATGATTCTTTGTGATGTCCGCCTTTGGACATAATTCTTGAAAACTATCTCAAGCATTTGAGAGGCTTGATTCTCAGCACAGTTGAGGAGTAGCCAAGAAACGTCTTCCTACAGCCTTCTCTTTCCTCCTCCTGCTGTGTTTTCAACATAACATCTGGAAAAACTGGAAAAACCCAGGACATAAAAATCCCCTTAACTGTGAGTAAGCCCTCATTATTTTGTCTTTCTTCATAAAATGGCTTGTTTGATTAACACCTGATGTCACAGAAGATTCTCCCCTCTCCTTTGCTCTCTCCTGCAGTTGCTTTGTGTTTTAGTGTCTGCTTTGGCAAGGGGAAAAAGCTGGATGCTGAGTTAAGTCACAGCCACTTTCTGAGATGTGAGGAACTTCAACTGTTCATTTCCATGGCACCAAGATGTGACCCTTACTCTTAACAGCCAGAACCTCCAACAGTGGCCTACCACACCATTTAAAGTCCCTGGAGCTAATGATATGGTCCAAAGCTGCTATTTAAAATACCAGAGATTTTTCAAAAGCCGGTTTAATTAATTAGGTTTTAACCAATCCCCTCAGCCTTGTTCAGATGAATCTAGTAAACAGTGTTCTCTCATGCTACTTTGCCTTTTAAGTGGCAATACTTTTAAGTTTTTAGAGAGTAAGAATTTACCCCAAGCCAAGTTTAAAAAATAAAAACCTTCCCTATTGAATTGAGACTTGCATGTGATTACTTTAGAGTGACTGAGCCTTTGCTAGTGAAAAATGGCTACTTAAAACCTGAACAGAAGAATAACGCTTTTTAATAAGTTATTCTTACTTGAGTTTATGGTAACCAATAACAGTGCAAACATTTCTGTACTTGGCAATTACTGGTTGCTGTCTGGACTAGCAGCCAATGGAATCAAACATTTGAGAGATTCTGACTCTGATATAATCTGGTTATAATGCTAATTACACCTCTTGTCACTGTTGATAATGTATGATTATAGAGACAAAAATCTTGGTTCTGCTAGTCAGATTCCATGGGAGGGTATGGGCAGAGGGAAATAAAGAAAAGCAAACAAAAGACATCAAAACAACCTTCCGATTTAAGTAAAGACTAGCTGAGTTCAGAAAAAGAAGGGGGGGAAAAAGGAGAACATAATCACATCCAACAAGAACACTGAAGTTTCTTTAAGATGTTACAGATGATGATACATGGATAAAAACTTATAAAAGGCTATTTTCAGTGCATCTCTAAGTGAACATGTAAAGACAAATTTGAAACTTCCAGAAAACCAGAATGGAAAAAAATTATGAAAGAAAATCTTGAACATAACACACAGTTCCAACTTTGCAAGTAAGGCAATACATTCTAGTACATCTTACAGATGCCAAGGTTTCTTTCAGACAAAAGCACATATTTTCTGAGAATCTTGCTCTTCAGAAGCAAAGACTGGAGTCACTACCCTTTGTGGTCTGCAATCTCCTGATCTCCTAGTTCCATATATATAGCTAATACAGAATTTTAAGGCTTTCATATTTTCCGTGGTATTTCTTAGTTTGAACGATCATCCCTTAGTTGCTGATTTTTAACAGTTCCTCATTGCATTTAACTTAAATGGACCCTATATTACTCTGTTCTCAATAATGGCATTTCCTCAACTTTTTATATTGATACTGCTGTTAAAATTTTGTTTCCTAAGCCACAGGTGAACTGCATAGCTACAAAGCTGATGATGAAAATAGCACTTAGAAATGGTATCCACCTCTCCTGAACAGAAACCAGTCCACCAGAAGAATTTGTACTTGAACTTTTGAATTTGAAATGTAACTTTAGTGACCCTTCAGAAAACATAATTGAAGTAGGGATTCACAAAGCAAAAGGGAGAAAATAATAGTACATTAGTCTTCTAACCTCTGTGAGTGGGAAGTGCTCCCACTTCTTCTAACCTCCTCTGTGGGAAGTGCTACTCTCTTAAGCGGGACTTGTAGTTTTGGAAGCAAAACAGGTAGACTGTACTTAAACTGTGCATCATTCATACTCTGATCATTCAGAAATTCAAAGTAGATATAAAAAAATTTAGGGAAAAGAGAGCAGAAATGTGCTGAAGTATACTTAGGATGACCAGGTTCTGCAAGAGCGAAGCTTACTGCATACATTACATTAGCTGCTTACTTTCAATACATACATGACAAAGAAGCATGACTGGTTGGTATTGGATGCAAACTTCTGATAAGTATTTAAAGTGTGATACAAGATAATATTTTTTTCCAGGAATAATCTTGCATCCTAACCATAGAAATGTGAGCTGCCCACAGTAAGGCACATGTATAGCCCTGAAAATGCCATTCCCTTTCATGGTTGAAACCAAAACAACAAATCATTTCACTAAGATAGTTTTCTGTTTTCTGCTTGTTTCTATGAATAAAGGCATGGGACTGTCCCACTTTCAAGAAACAAAAAATCATTTGGGGATTAAACACTAATTTAATTTGTATTAACCATGGCACAACATAAACATTTTCGCCAAAGCTGAAGCACAAACAGCTTACGCGCATTTTCCATGTGTGGGTTTTTGTGTGTGTCTGTGAGCTGCTGAGACTGTTTTCATTAAAACAAAGAAAAAAACCACTTCCCTTATGAATCAGAGTTTTGTCTTTAAGCTGCAGGATTCCTCATTTAATGGTTTACTTGTTGATTGAATTAATATGGATGTTTAGCAAAGGTAGCAGGTAGGCCAACTAGAAAAAATGAAGTAAGAGGACAGGGAACACCACTACAAAACAGGAAAAAGTGAGACACAATTAGCATAGTGCCAGAGCAAACAGATATGAAGGATAACTTATATTTTTTTTCCTCCTCTGTTTCTATTAATATTTATTACATGCTTCCATGCCGTGTGAATTAGACACAAGCTTTGAGGCAGGACTGTGAGAACAACCTTGCTTAGAATTAATGTCAGAAAAAGATGAGACAAAGTACATGAGTTTCAGATATGGAAAGTGGTCTTGGCATTGTCAGTCTACTTATTCCAAAAACCTGCTTTAGTGAAGCCAGGTGCTCATTTAAGATGGCCTTGTGCTATACTTCAGCTTTTTAGCCAGTAAGCTCAGTCACTCTCTTGGAAAGATGGCACAGTGGGTGGGAAACTGTGTGGTAAGGCTAATACCACAGGACAAGCCACTTGGCTGTAGCTGAGACACCAGGACTGAGAGTTCCTCATCAGGTGACACTGATAGACCCATGGGACTCCCAAGAAAGACTGCAGGGGGATACAGACAGCAAATCTGGCACCTGGACCATGGATTTGATAGCCCAATGCATAGAGCTGAAAGGCAGCTCTGACTCCATCCCATCACAATGCTATAATGATCTCCACATGACAAGACTTCACCTGTAAGCATCCAAGGTTTCCTGGATACCCAGGAGGCTAAGGCACTTCTGAAAATGAGACCATGGTCTCTCAGTCAGGATCTTTCAGCAGATATTTTTCTTTGCCTTAGGTGTGGGCTTGGAAAAATCGTTTCTTCTAAACAGTCCTCCCATTGCAATACAAATCATCCTATTTGCTCAAGTCTAATAGGATTTGAACTCAGTGCTGTTTTCTGCCAAGAAAGTAGAATACTTCAGCTTTCTGAATAGAGATGTTAAAATTAGCAACAAGCAGTATATTGCTCCTTGAATACAAGAGAAAGGTACTGTGATTTACTGCACAAAGGAAATTAGTTAAAACTATTGAACCCACGAGTAACAGATTTAAAGAAAGCAGTTGCTGGTTTGCCAAGACAACTGCCATGCACATAAATACCAAACATGTACATCTGGGGCTTTGTTTGATCATTTGAGAATCCCTGCAGGGTCACAGCAGATACCACTGTTACTTACTTCAGCATCTTATAACCAATATTGAGATGCTTTTTAAGCCACAGGGCACAGAGCACACAGAAACCCAGACTGCTTTTTCTGTGCCTGTTATTGCTTCTGCTTCTGATGGCAGCATAACCATTTATGCTGTTAGTACCCTAGTCTGCATCTGTAACATTCTAAGGCCAATGGAGAAGCTGAGGTTTTTCTACCAACTCAGATTTTACCTTGTTTCCATGAGATGCTCTCCAATAGTTGTAAAATGACAAGTAGCTACAGAAGAAAACACTCTCAGAGGTCTTGCTCTGTTGCAGTCTGTTCAAACTAACCACAAAACACAGCTGCAGAATCAGTCCCTACTGCATGCCAAATAGGTTCTGCTTCCCATCCCTAGGTCAGCAGAGGAGTCTTAGTAAGCATCCAAGTGTGTTACCATGCTAGGGATTGGGAAACGACTCCATGGAACTGGGGGGGGAGGGTGTGGCAGGGAGTGTGCCTCCTATCTCTGTGTGCCAGTTCAAATCACTGACCTGGCAGAAAAATGAGCCCAGCGTACAAGAAGAGGTTGGAAAGGTGGCGAGGGCTGGAGCACAAAGAAAGGAAGCAGGCTGCAGCCAGGGTGGGGGTGATGGAAAGTAGCAGAGGTAAGGCAGGAAGTGGGGACTTCTCATTGTAAGTAGCAGGCTGATAAGGTTGGCTCTGACATTTACACCACCATAGCACTGGTCTGTGTAAAGTCATGGAATCACAGAATGTCAGGTAGGAAGGAATCTCAAGGGTTATCTGGTCCAACTCTTCTTGTATTATTTATATGATACATCTCAGCACACTGCTGAGCTGTGACTTATAACCGTCCAAAGTGGGGAAATCCACCACTTCCCTTGGGAGACCGTTCCAATGTCTGACTGTCCTCATAGGGAAACATTTTCCACTTGTATGCAAATGGAATTTCCCCAGGAGCAACTTGTGCCCACTGCCCGTTGTCTTGTCCATGTGACTCCTTGTAAATAGAGAGTCTCCATCTTCTTTGTATCTGCCCTTTAAGTACTGGAACATCATAACAAGGTCTCCCCTACGCTTTCTCTTGTCAAGGATGAACAGATCCAGTTTTCTCAGCCTCAAGGCTGACACTCTTCAGTGGCTGGGAAGAGCCTTGGACCCTTTTGTTGGGACAGCTCTGCCACAGGGGTCTTTTCAGGCACTAATATCAGCAAGGATCGAGATCATGTTTTGTGTATATATTTCTTCCTTATATAATCCTGTGTCATAATCCCTTCCTTGTTTCACTAAACCTGTTCTAGTTTTCATGTCCAACCTTGAAGTCTCTCCTCCTTACTCCACTCTTACCTGTGCTTGGGAGGCTGGAGGAGGTAACATTTTGTTCCCTGAGATTTTGTTCACATTGACCCCTAAATGGAGACAAAGAGGCACAAGCAAGAAATATTGGAAACCTCATTTCCAGAGTCCTAGGCCTTCTCTCTCTTAAAAAGAAATCCATTCATATTTTTAATATACAAAATTATTTAGAACCATGAGCAGAAGCAGAATTTGCCTGGGCTGTTTTTTGGTGTTGTTTTTCTTGTGGTTTTGTCTTCCTTACAGAGAAATAGCTCCATGAGAAGCAGATCCTATGAGCACCTGCATCTCACAACTTCCTTCTGACACAAATACTCTGATGCCTGATTGGCATCAAGTCCTGGGCCCTGCAAGCCTGGAAGCCTTCTCACTTCTTCCCAGCCACCTGCTTTCAAGAACTTCACAAACACTTAATACATCCCAGGCCACTGTTATATTTGGTTAAAACAGACAGTAAGTTCATAAATGATTGGTCATACCATGTGGAAGGAGATATTAATAACTAATACAGTCTGTCCTAAAATATAATTACATTTTTGTTAGGTAGTGTGCCTGACAGTAAGAGATAAACACATTCCTGCACTATTAACAACCATTTAACTCCTAGTTATATAGCTGCAAGCCCAGAATTACTCTGATTCAGCAGCTGATTTCAGTGGGAGCAGAGGATAACCCAAAGTACCTAACTGGACTGACACTATGCACACCTACTAGTTACTGCAGTTCTCTACCTAGCAGGTAACAAGTGTGTGCTCATGAGAAATGATGGGGACAGCACATCTCAAATCTTCTACCAGCTTCCCACTTGTGTTTGGCCAATTTAAACACCTGAAATATCAGGTTAGAATTCAGAGTACTGTATGACATATTTGAATTTTCCCTTTTGAGTAGCACACAATAAGAATATTTAAACACGTTCTGAAAAAAACTGTACTCTGTTGCTTGAGTTGAAGTATTTTCATAGGACATGGCTAATCCAACAACCATCACAAAACAAACAGCACAAAATGAGAATCCTTTGTTACTGAGTGCTACATTATAATAAAAGCATTATAAATCTGGGTTCATTTTATTCTGTCATTGTTTTATGCCTACTTTTGTATTCTCTTGGATTAGAACGAATTAATTTGTTTTATTTTTCTTTCTAGCCACTCTTCATGTCCTGGCTCAGTAACAAGGCCATTTTTTAAAAAAAGAACAAAGTCTCAACATCTTCCATAAATTTTCCATTCATTCTACAGTTGGTTAAAAAAAATATCTTAACAACTTTAATATTTGGGCTTAGACTAGCTGGCAAAGCAAATTTCTCAGTAAGTGACAACACTTCTTGTGATTGTTGTCTTCAGCCCATTTTTTAACACTTTATACCACTTCATTGCTTCAAGCCCTAGATCATTTATTCTAGCTAGCTGAATTCTTGCTCTTACCCCATCACTGACTGCTCTGACAAGAAAAGCTCTGCTGTTGCCAATAGAAGAACAATATGTGACTTCATGTTTAAAAAAAGCCTGTAAAGAACTCCTCTCACCCTTATGATTGCATCTCCACTTGCCCCAAAATCCTTCTTGCTGGTTACAGCAACACTGATGACTCCCATGGACAGCAGGGAAGTCAGCCCTGGACTCTCCTTTGACATGGGAGAACTTGGTGCTGCTGCCACCCCAGCAGGTACCTTCTGTAGCCAGGGCTCAACTGCTGGGGCAAACCAGCAACTTCTCTCCATCTGACCCCAGGGTTCCTTAAAAAACACATCATGCACACCACCTCCCACCCCCAGGTAGGTAACCTGCCCATCCTCAGGTGAATTGCTGCCCTTTCATTTTACCAGCTGGAAGGCAGCAAGGAAGTCAATGAAGTTGTACTCCCTCAAATGTCCCAGCCCTAGACTGGACTGGACTGGGCTTGGTGAGAGAAACAGAGGGGGGAAAATAGAAATTCTGAGCCTAGGGAGAACAAAGATCTCTCCATGTAGTCTCAGGAAATCCATCTGTCCTATATCCTAGCTGCAGAGTAGAGAAAAGACAACTGCTTTTATCTGCTGTTTCAATCACAAACTCTTTTAACAGTCAGCCTATGTTTGCACAAGACCTGGTATGATGTGGCCACACTATTGTTCGGAGTCTCCTAGTCCTACCCTCAGAGAGACAACAAGAACAACCAGAAACAAAGGTATTCTTACGCTGGATCACTTCAAAACCTATTGCACTGAACGCACACTTTCTCTCCTCAGCTTCATTTTCTCCAGCATACGCAGCAGTCTGCTTTTACCCATGGTAACTGGCATTTGCAGTAGCCTGGTTGCAATGAAGATCAATCTGATTCCTTCTGAATAACAACAGAGAGTCATCTTGGATGACAGATTTTAGCTGGTAACCTAGTTGATCGTATTGATAGCTATTTTGGGAAATATTATTCTAGCATAGCAACACAAATCAAATAAGAAAGTAGACACAGAGTAAGGTGAGCGGCTTTCGCAGAAATGTAGGTTTACAATACTCAAAGGCTGTGAATGCTTCTTCAATATGGGGCAAAGAAAGAACATTGTAAGCATGACAGACTCTAGAAATCACAACAGCCAGGTCCTGTTGCCATTTCTTAACCACATTAGCTCCTTTCCTTTTGAAAAGAAATGCTGAAAACTCATTGAAAACTCCAGGATAGTAATGGCAGCAATTCCCTGGCATTTTGTTCAGGGATCACTGTCAATTTCTGAATGCACTCGGGGATACCCAGCTGCCTTGTAATGCCAACCTTTTAAGGCAGTGTGGCTTTGCAAGCTGCTAGTGATCTGTGGAGCATAGCTGAGAATCACTGCTCTTGATAATGTGACTTCAACACATCTCGAGTGGACTAACAATGACAGAGCTGCCCATATCCAAGGTCGAGTTGTTCTGCTGGCTATGATTTTGCATTTTATTTCTAAAGCTGGGGCAAGTGGGATGGTAATAAGTCCGGCATCTCTTCCCTTAGAAACCACTACCTTAAAAACAAACAAAAAAAAACCAAGCTACTAACTTCTGCTGTAACTCCTGGGATTTGCCTTGTGGGTTCAATCCAAGTTCCCAGCTTTACCAGGGGCAGTCTTGAGGAAAGCACTGAGCCTTCCCCTAAGCCTTCTCCACGAGTCAGATTGCACAGTAATGAGGAATTCCTGGCACTGCAGTACAGTAAACAGTTCTCCCATGTCCAGGATGTAACACCAGAACAGATGATAATAAATAAGCCACTTCAACAGGGCTGTGAAAAATGATCCGTGACATATCTGCAGTGAAGCAAATGTCATCTCAGAACAGGCTTGTCTGGATGCCTACAGGAGAGCACACCAACCGTCTGGCTCAAATTCACAGCCCACTACTAGCACGGTGCTGTGAGCATATTGGTGACTGACTAATTCTGCACAGCGGTTCCCTACCTACCGAGCTCCCCTCTGAGCTATCAGCATCACAGCGCAGCAAACGGTCTGTCACAAACCTGTTTATCACTCCTTTCCCAAATCCAGGCAGGTATCCAGCAGCAACTATTCAGTATGGATATATGCACACCTAAGTGAGAGCTCCCTGGCAGGCTGGGCCACCGCATCTAATTCAGGGCAGAATTAAGACCCCTCGTGTATTTTGAGATCAGTGTAGCCATAGGGGATTACAAGTGCAGTTCCTTACATTAAAAGCATCTCTTCATATTCACTTGAAGAGCCATTCACAAAAGGAAATTCGGCCTGGGGAGACCCCATTTCTTTCTATAGACAGCAGAGAAGAGACTCCAATGGAGAACAAGGTGATCCAGAAATGAAGCCTAACTTCACTGTTCTGGTGGCCCTCCCTCTTTATCCACTGCTGTCTAAGGAGGCATTGCAAATACCCCCTTCCTTTTATGCCGCTAACTCCTAAGACTTCAGGATAAATCTCACAGTATTTGATGTTCATCTTGAAGGCCCTTTTACTGAGATAGTTTAGTTTTGTAGTAATCCTGGCTTTTGCTAAATACACACACACACACACACACACATATATATATGTATGTATGGATACTTCGCTGTGGTGGCAAAAAACCTGGAAGTACAAAGTTTAAAGGATTAAAAAAAAAAGATTAAAAGATTAAAAAAGAAAACAGAGCAGAGGAAAGATGACACAAAAGACAAAATAAAAGTAAACCAGAAATTATTGCAGCTTTTTTTTTTTAGAGCCAAACTCGTGACATTTCAGGGCTTGACACTAGAAAAAAATCAACTCTGTCTTGTTGCAATGGTCTAAGTACTCATTTGAAATTTCAAAATGAATACAATTTGCCATTGTCTTGCTCCAGGGGTATTTTATAATACAGTCAATGTTTGGTTTTCTCAAATTCCCACATGTATTAGAATTTGTAATTTAGAAACAAAATTAGCTTTTTACAGTAGATTGAAGTTTGCCTCTTTTTAGTGTCTGCATACATAAGAACTGTAAATAAGTTTTCTTAAAATGTCTTAAGAATTGCTTATGACTGACAGTCAGTCACTTTAAATAAAAAGGCCTGTTAAAAAGTGTATAAAAATCTGTTAATTCTCAAAACCAAAGTAAAATTACCATTTCAGAAGTAATTTTAATATATGTTTAAGACCATGTCTAAAAGTTCGGATGTTCAGAGAGAGAAAGTCTTAAGTACATGCTTACGTACATTATTAGCTGATGATCTTCCCAGAATCCAGTCATTATTTTAGGTCATTTAGTCTCTTGTTCCTCTGGATAATTTTGGTGGAGTTCCTCTCATATTACAGTTATGATCATCAGATTAAAATAGGGGAGCAGTTCCAACAATTTAGAACAATTCTTTTTTCAAAAGGAACTGATGACACAGTACCTGAGAAACACCAATTTTGAGGTAATGAAGGCTTGATTTTATTTGAATGTTAGATCTCTACTGCCTCAGGCTGTGTTTTTCGAAATTAAGGCACAACTAGTTTATCCCCACATTCTCCAGTAAGAATGAATTAGTGGAATTAGTGTTTAATTCTCAGAGAAACTTCACAAGGGGATCCCTCACTGGGGATACACACTGGCATTCAACTAGCAGCAATAACTTGCACAGCACCCTGAAAAGCCTACACCCCATGATCTGCAGCAAGAGATCAGCACTGGAGGAAATTCCGTGTCTCACCCAAACCTATGGAGCAGGCTGAAAGCAGGCAAGCCTCTCAGCTGCTATCATGTCACTGTGTGACAGACCTCCAGGTTAAAATTTTGAGAGTTTTCTGATTTTCTGAATCATTAGAGGAGAACAAAAAGGATGCTCGGTGCACACAGGAGTGCATGACCTGTTATCCTGACCCTATGCACTGCATATGTTAAGTGCCATAGAGTAAAGGGGCCACAAAGATGTGGACCACAGGGTATAAAGGAGATGAGAAGAGAATATAGTAACAGTTGTCTTCTGCACTGCATTCCTCACATATAACTTCCTTAGTATTTTAAGAAATAAAAAGAAATATCCATTTTATTTAATATCCTCTAGGGACCATAGAAGTCTATTCCACTTACTAGTGTTCTATCTTTTAGGAAATACACATTCAATCTTTGTTTTCTTACAAAAGTTACTGAACTTTCTCTTAACCTCAACCTCTGGTCCATACTGAAACACAGTCTTTTGGTTTCTGGCATTAAAATCTGAGGATGGTTGGCAGAGCATTGATGTAACCAACTTTGAGCTATTCAAGATGTATATAGGGACATTTTGTTTTTTGCTCCTCTTTCTAGACTTATTGTTATGGTGAACAGCATTTCTTATTTATCCTTGGAAAGAGGACAAAGAGTCTCCCCAAGCGGAGTAAAAAATTCCTAATATGAAAATAAAGTGCTAGGGAAGACAGGCCTGGCCCATTTATAAAGAGATGAGATACATAGAACGTATGAAACAGCGGGAAAATGCTTTTTCCATGGTCACTAAAGGTCATGAACAGTAGAGTCTGCTACTCCATTCCACAGGAAAAGCTTATACCTCAAGTTGACTCGCAAACCATATATGTTCTTTGATCTTATTGTACTATCTGAACCCTAATTATACACAGCAGCAAGACCTTCTTGCCTGACATGCAACTAGTTTTTCCACAGCCTGTAATCTAAATTAGTGTTCTTCATGCCACTAGGTAATACATAAATCAGAGGAAGATCAGAAGTAATCAATAAATACTTCGTCTACATAACCTGTAGGCTCTGCACTGCCACAGCTGTGGGACTCCCTGTACCTAAGCCAAAGATACCAAGAAGGCTAAAGTATGTATATACACCATGCCATATACACCATTCACTTACTATGAAAAAACCATGGCAGCTCCATATTTTAAACCAGATTATATTTCCAGTGGGGAAGTCCCCCAAAGGGTTAGAGTTGCTTAAGTGGCTGGCTGCATGGGCAGGACTTGGTTCAAGATTAAGGCACTTAACATGCCACATATTTCCAAATTCCTACTACAGCCAGGGGAAACCTACTCAACATAGTCTGTGAAGGCTATGGAATCATCCTGCTGTTACCTGAGAGGTGTATACTCCAAGGTAAACTAAATCATTTGGTTTCATTAACTGCATTGATTTGACCACTGTTGACTAAAATGGAAATTGAATGGGAATATGACTTGAATACTTAGGTATAAACTCATTGACTCCACAGTGACATTAGGCTTCTAGAAACCTCATTTAGGAGGTTTAAACCAGAGCCCATTTCAACTCTTAACAGCCCAAGGAATGCTGTGTGGAAGATGACTTGCAGAGTCAAAGGCTGTGTTAGGATTTGAAGACTGTTAGCATTCGATCAGTGGTCAGACACTGGAACAAGCAGCCCAGTGAAATGGTGGGGTCACCATCCCTGAAGGTATTTAAAAGACATGCAGATGTGGTGCTCAGAGACATAGTTTAGTGGTAGCATTGACAGTGCTAGGTTAACAGCTGGACTTGATGATCTTAAAGGTCTTTTTCAACACAAACAATTCTATGAATGCACAGTGGACGAAACCTGCGGGCTCACCAGTGCAAGGCTGCAGGTGTTGGCTGCACAACTCCAAGAGGAGTAAATGTTGGAAAGTGCTCACTGTTGGATTGGGCCTTCCAGAAGACCCTAGTAAAGAAAATCTAAGATGACTTTACTAGAAGCAGAGTTCTGCAACCTTTCTGCAGTTGTTGTGTTTGGCTGTGCTGACTTAGACAGACCAACAGTCTGGTCAGAAAAAGGACCAACAGTCATACGGATCCCTATGGGTCCATATGGTTGCGGGAATGCAGCGGGACTTGGCACTCAGGTCCAGTGACCTGCTGGAGGCAGCAGCAAGGACAAGACTGCTTCTACCTTCCCAACAATACACCTCACAGGGGCATCCTGTGAGACAGGGCTGGGCAGTAGAGCAGCACAACAATTTGTATGGGGCTTGGGATGTGTGGACACACCAGCTTTGCACTTTGCTCACTGCTGCAACTTAGACCTCCTGCTCTGTGACACTAACACGGGCCTGACCAGAGGTCCCAGCTGCCAAGTTCTAGCAGAGCACAACCCACAGCTGCAGCCCCCACTGAAGCACCAGGATGGACATCTAAAGCACCATTTCTCAGTGTGGTCCAGGCATAACGAGATCGAGGAATACACAGAAAAAGAGCAGAGGATGTATCTGAATTAGCTGGTTCCTCCTATTCCTTTCCTTGCCAATCCCCTCCTTACATGAGAACATGTCATCACTCTGATAATTACAAACACCCACATCCCTATTACCATAAGAAAAAAAGCAAGGTATATGCCTTTTACATGCCCTTCTGAAGTTCTCTGCACATTTCTCATGGCTCCCCGAGTCATAACGGGTCGGAGTTGACCTTTTTCCTCACCTGATGACTCCGTGACAGCCATCTGCAGACACTGTCTGCAAAAGCCTTTTCCCGGCAACGCCGCAGAGCCAGCCTGCAACAGTCCTATTCATAGAGTGAGAGAGAGAAAAACCTTCACAGGATTGGAGGCTCCTAGGTGAGCAGCTACACTAACTGAGCCAAATGTTTCCCTTGTATTCCACCATCAGTGAGAATGTGTGTTTTCATTTGCATTTTCACCCTTTAGTTTTCTGCATTTGGTAAATACTAGCAAAGTAAACCTTAAGATGTCAGCTCTCTCTTCTAGGAAGTGATTGACAGTCCCTAAGTGCTCTGGGCTTTTTATAACCAATGTGACTGACAGCTTTTAAGTGAAAGCAGCTCGTGCAAGTTTCACATGTTAGTTGTCTGCACGAATAACGGGGAATATTGGCTTTTCTTATATCTATCTAATGGTGTTTCCTCCTGCGTCGGCAGCCTCTCTGAACCCTCAGTTGTCAAAAGAAAAAAAGAGACTGTTCTCTGCTCTACACACTGCTAAAGCTCTCAGACTAACAAAAGCCAAAGTAAACCAATGCCTGTATTTTACATTTGTGCATTTCAAAGAAGTGCAGCAACAAATAACTCATTTCTCTTCATATCAGTCTTAGCTGAAAGATGGTGACTTTTACAGTAACATTTCTACTTAATGATTTTCAAGCATTCTGCGAAAACACTTTAAAACAATCCAACAGTATTATTGTTCCAACAATGCAGTCAAAGCAGCTAGCAGCCATGCTGCTGAGTCCAGTATACTTTTTCCCCTTGTCCCTCTTACAATTAAACAGGTACACAAAGTATTATATTAAAAATTTTAGATAAATACCTAATATGTAGATGCTACTTCAGTGTGACAAAATTCGCATCTT
The DNA here is from genome assembly GCF_003957555.1 of Calypte anna. Classification (NCBI taxonomy): domain Eukaryota; kingdom Metazoa; phylum Chordata; class Aves; order Apodiformes; family Trochilidae; genus Calypte; species Calypte anna. The sequence continues at coordinate 63,202,231 of NC_044245.1, forward strand.
GTACAGTTCTGCCTTTCAAGTCCAAGCACAGCTGAAAATCAGAATAATGTATTTAGTGCATGAATAATCATTCCTTTGCACCAACATTACTTTGCAACAGGCAAGTAATTCAAGTGCTGTTAATAAGCACATTTAAACCATGAGATAGTAAGTTGTAAAAATTTGTTGCTGAGCATTCCTCTCCACAAAGAATCTGAGGGATCTAGCAGTGCTCATCTACTGAAAAAGTTCCCCAGAAGAGGTTTGAAGTAGCAACAGTTGAAGGCCAACCTGGTTATCAAAAGTTGCTGAACTATCCTTCACTTCATGTATACTTTTACACTGAAGGACTTTAATTTTGCACTTCTTCCATGCAGTGCTACTCTAGAAATGTTTCCAGTTTGAGCACTTTGGTGTGAATAAATCAAGAAACATCTTGTGCTTTCTGAATAAGGCAAGAGGATACAGGCTTTACATAAAGCTGTGAGCTTTCATAATTTCGTGAGCTACTCATGAAAAAAAAAAAAACTGAATTTCCCATGGAAAAATCAAAGAGCAAGGTCCCTTTGTGCTTGGCCATCATAAAAAAAGGTCAGATGAAGAGACACTCCCTCAACTTCTCTATTTTCCATCCCCAGCTCAGCACCTCCAAGGGAAAATATCCAGGTACTGCCCAACAGCAGGGAAGACACGGGCTGAGCCACCAGGCCACAAGCCAGCAAGACAGACTCAGTTTTCATCAAAGCAGTGCCTGTCCCCAGAGCTCTTCCCCATGTGACACACCCTTGTGGCTCACGTGAATGCTGTAGGATATTTAGCATGGTATACAGGGAGACTTGCTCTTCAGATCCTTATGAATTGTTCTAGAAATAACCTGGGGTGCTTGAGAAAGCAAAGCTGCTGACTCAGTGAAAACATCAAGTAGGGCGTATTTTAAAATGCCATCAACATAAAAAGATTATTAGGTAATTGTGGTAATTGTTAGGATACGAAACAGACCTTTCCAAACCTTTAAATAATACATTTCTCTTAGTAGAGAACCTCTGAACCCTCTCTTTCCTATGAAAGAGAAATCAGTTGTAAAATTAAGTAATATTCCACCTGACTTTCTTGGATATAGTGCAAGATTTTTATAGTTGCCTTTTCTTGTTCAGTTACATGACTTCATTGCTTTTCTGCCTTTTTTTTTTTTTTTTTTTTTTTTTAAGGAATGTAAGCCACCATCATCTGTTACATCTGTACAACATAATCTAACTCAGACTATAATAGAATTTCCTCCTCTTTTCAGCTTCTCATTTTTCTCAACTGTAATGCAGTTGTGTAAGATTTTCCCCTCTCCAGAGGGCAGGCAATAATCAGGTTAGGTTGATATCTTTATGACAGTGACCTTAAAGTTCACTTAATTTTCCCTTCTGTCTACCCCCTGCCTTAAGTCCTTTCTGATCCATTTTTTACTGTTGAATATCCCTAAAAAGATAAACTGGACACATAAATAATTTTACATCAAAATTTATCAGTGTGAAAAATAATGAGAAGTTCACTGCCTGGGAAACATAAAAAATTACTTTAATCTTTAGTATCAAATGTGTCTATTCAACTTCTTTCTATAAAGAACAAATTTTATCTTGAAAAAGGGGCAGAATACTAGTTTTGTTTCCTTTAAGTAAAATAAGTGAGCTGATTTAATCCTCCCAAGATAAATACTTTTCCCAGGTTTGGAGATCACTGCTTTATTTATACTGTATTTTAGTATTATGAATAGTTTAAAAAATTTGGATATCCCCTGAGCAATTGATTTGAGCACGTGCAACATTGATTCAACTAAGTCACATTACCTCGTGGAAGTGTTTCTCTTCTTATCTCTGTCCTTAAGGCTGAAAACTATTCCCCAAACAGAGCTAGTAAAATTCTAGACCACTACAAGTGTCTCTCAATTTTTCAAAACCTCACACTCCCCATAAACAAATGGCAGTAACAATATGAAGAAATACATTGTCAGTTGAGTGGATTTTTTAAAAACAAACAAACAAACAAATTTCCCATGTAGAGCAGTACTCCAAGTATCTACAGAGAGTAACCTGAATTTAGGATACTTTAGTTTGAGTTTTCCTCCTCAAACCATTCACTTCAGCATTAATATGCACCACCTACATTGTTAGAGGCTAGACCACCAGAATTAGGCTCTGACAGGATGCATTTGCTAAAATAACATATTCATGTATTTTACTTGCTATATTAACAAAGACTTAGCTAGAGATTATTTATTACAGAACATTCCTCCTGGCATCTGCTAGACACATTGGATACTGACAAGGTTAGCTATGCAGTTTCTATGCAGGCAAATATAATTAAGATGAGGAATATATATACTTTGTGATGAGCATATTATAATGCATGATTACAATACAATCAGCAAATAAGATGCACTTCTGATATTATTTCTTTATCCCTCCAGTACAATTAGCAAAAAAGCCCTAGAAAATGTACCATGTATAAAAGTTCTAGATTTTCATAGGATTCTTCAACTTACCTCCATAACAGAGCTGAAGTCACAAGAAAAGTCAGAGTAGGTCAGTAGAAGAAGATGAATTCCTGAGCCATGAGATGGGAGAAGAGGATGCTTCTGAAGTTCAGTGATGGCAGTTTCTAAAGCTGGGACTTATTACATCACAAAACAGCACAAAAAGGTTCTAGCTAATGCAGTCAAGTAAGAAGAGAGCATTCAATGAGATGTGGTATATATAAACGTGGAGTAAACAAATTTGTCCCTGTTTTGTGGTATAGCCGTGCACTTGTGTGCAGGATGGTTCCCTACACCCCAAATTATGCAATTTTGAAGGAATGTAGGTTTCTGTGAGTTTGCCTGTATTCTGGATAGAGCATGCACCCACTTAGCTTTGTTCTGGTTTTTAACAAAGAATTCCTTCCATTCTTCACCCTGGGCTTTATCTGGCTTAATGAAGCAGGCAGATCAGACCAGTTTCTATACAGGCTGGAGATGAAGCTCCTTTCCCATCTTACTCTAATTTTCCTGTATTAAAATATGCTGACTGCCATTTGGTATTGTTCAAGGACAGTGACATTTTCTGCATGATACAAGAGCTGCACAAAGGCTCTGTGTCCTTCCTGACTCGGCCAGGAATGTAATGGTAGGACTGGAATGAGTCTGCCTATTCTAAACTGCTCAGAAACTTCAGGATTACATGAAGACTCTGGTGAGTCAGAGACGATGTGCTTGCAGAGGGAGTTTGGACTAACCTTTCTCTGGCAAACACCTGGTGATATGTTTTAGATGTAGCAGGAATTAGGGAAAGTAATTTTATATCAATATGGGATGATCTAGAAAGTTCAGGAATGGACACAGGTAATTTACATTCTTAACAGGAAAGATGGTTTTTTTGCAGCCTGATATGTTCTCTAATTGAGAGAGAACATACCTATAATTCACAGAGGTGTTAGAAAGCTAGGATTTCAAACCACTGTTTTTTAAAATATTCCTGCTTCCCTATTCTCTTCTGTTTTACATATCCCAGATCTGTCATACCTGTAACAAAGGAAATAAGCGCAAAAAGTTCCTATCCTTTGGAAAAAATTGAGTTAGCATAACGTAATATTCTCTAGCCAGCCATCAACAGCTATAAAAACTGCTTAGCTGTAACAGCTTCCTGATCTACTTTTCAGGGGAGTCTTTCTTCAGATGACATATTCTAATGACAGTGCCTATGCTCAGGGCCTCTGGAACCTAGTTTTAAAATGGTAGAAAACTTAAGCACTGTTGCATTTTGACAGGTCAAGCAATTATATACAATTAAACCCCAGTAACTGAATGTAGTGATTAATGCAAGTCCAAGCTGTCCCTGCAGAGTTACACTTTGTTTACAATGCATCTCCATTGAAGACCAAGGGTTTGGGGTTTTTTTAAATGAAATTTCTGGGTAGCTCTCAATCCAGTGCTCATATGAACAAGACAAGGCACACACCCTTAAGCTACATCTTAAGGTGGCCTGCAAAAGTCTCATAAATTATCACTGCACTTGGGAACACTAAGCTGACATCTAAAAATGCAAGGAACAACCTTTTATTCATTTATTTATCTTATTGTTTAAGCCATGGTGGTTGATCTAAGAACATGGAAAAATGTCTGTTTTGTTAGTAGGATCTGTGTTGCCAGAAACAGATCTTACAGTTCCCAGGTGCCCAGGTTAATCTAGTAGAAGACATCAAAACATCTTCTGATGTCACACAAGAAATGAATGATAGGTGCAAAGAAGGAGGCATACTCAAGCACAATACCAAAACAGAGGAAAAAGAACAGAGCCAGCAAGGTAGGACAGAGTTAAGAAACCCCATTTAGGACAGCAAGAAGAGAACCACATGCTATTCTGGATTAGCAGGAAGACCAGAGTCTCAGCAGGCAAAAATATAAGGAAATTTGGGGTCAGAACTGATGCGGTAAATTCAGTAACAGAAAATGGCTCCTTGGCCTGGAAGGAACAGTAACTGAAAACGCCTTCTTTGGTTAGACAGGCTAACTTGTGTTTAGAAACCAAGCTAAAGAAGCATTCTGGTCTAAGCTTAACACTGTCCCTGTGGGTAGCCCCATTTGTTTATTTTGCCTTCAACCTTCCAACATCCCCTTTGCACAAATCATCTGGCCTTCAAACTCTTGGGTACTGTCCTTTCCTCAACCACGGCTTGCCGGCTCCTTCACAAAGCTCCAGGCCTATTATGTTTCAGCCTGCTTGTCATAAAGCCTAACAAGCTATTTCAATAGCTTCCTCACTCTAGAGAGTTACTGAGTTTTTAGTGCTTCCTCACCCTTACTTGAAAGAGGCTGTTATTGGAAAACCTAATACATTCAATATGACTGGGCTGGGCTTACAAATCTCCTTGTCTGGTTTCTATTGACATTTAAAAACAATGCTAGTGACAAAAATGTAATTATTCCTAAATGGTGGAAACATGGAGCCAGATGTACTGAATGAACTTTTTTTGAACTTCTATTCATTTCACTTCAAATTTTGGCAGAGGGTTTTGCTGGTTTCTATTTTATCCTAACCAGTTTATCCATGTTCCAGACTTTGTATGTTCTGTGGCTGTAAAGCTTTCCTGTGGAATTCACCCATCACCACAGAATTGTGCTGGAAAAACGTAGCATGCCTCTGAAAAATAAGAATTTTCTTGCGCTCAGATTTACTGATAAAGTTAAGAATGTGCACAGACCATATGCTGACATAGCTCCATCATTTTTCAGGCTGCCTTAAACTGCAAATCTGAAAGGTATGAACTACCTCATCTATCTCACTCAGGGCTGGAAGGATTCCCCTCTTCCAGTCTGCAGAATCCACCGATTTGTACAGTGCCGCAGAAATCTGGTAATTGCGCTACTGTCTTCTCTGGTTTTTTTCAGTCTAATACTTTTGTTTCCTTCCTCCCAACTCTGCTAGAATTCATCTATCCAGACTTCTCCTCTCCTATTTCAGTGAGGGTGAATTGGAATACAGGACTCCACACAGGGCTTCCCCTCCCTGGAAGTGTCAAAGGTCAGGTGGAATGGGGCTTTGATCAACCTGGTTTAGTGGAAGGTGTCCTTGCCCATGGCAGGGGGGTTGGAACTAGATGATCTTTAAGGTCCTTTCCAACTCAAACCCTGCTATGAATTTATGATTTAAAGATAAGAGAAAACCTTTGCCATAAGGGCAACCACACACTGGGACAGGTTACCCAGAGAGGGGCAAGGAATCTATGGGCCAGGGAGCTGTATTTGTGTCATACTATGACCTCTATAAACAGCTATCTTGACTGGAGTAATTCCTAGTTCTTCATCCCTCTCAGTAAGGCACTGAGACCTGTGTAACAACATTATGGCATTTCACTGCCCACTTCAAACCACCTGCTTGCAATCCATTTGCTCTATCACAGCTATGTTTTGCCTTAAATGTAGGTGAGAGTTCTGTTGGACAGATTTAGCCACCTCAACTTCAGGAGCTTAGTAACTGCTATCATCCAGGCCCACCTTACAACAAATTGAAAATAAGCAGATATCTCATAAGACTTATCCTTGGAAGTATCTGACAGAGGTGTTAAAAATACAGTTCCAGAGAGGGTTTTTCTCTACTGATATTAAGGGAAAGTTAGATACACAACCAGGTACCAAAAGCTGCCTAAGAAACATTACATCCTTTTTTGGAACAGTAGTTTCTAGGATGAAGGATCACTTTTTCAGCATCTCCCCCTTGTTATCACAGTGTGAGAATGGTATTATGCATTTAGTTATCTGTCATAATAAATGTTTTTAAACTAACACATAACAGTGGTTACCTGGACTGAAAAAATGCAAACATACTAGCAATTCAATATCTTAGTCCATCCAAGAGCCCTAGAAAGTGTTCTGGTATCTCCTGGTTGCTGGACTTGACAAAATGGTCACCACATTTCCTGTTACTCTTTAAGAAAAAGGAAACAAGCATCAGAAGGTACTTCAGAGTCACCATCACAAGCTTCATTGAGGACCAAGGAAAATTAAAAATATGCTTCATTAACAAATGGAAGTGAACTGAAGGAATTCAAGAGGGGAGGGCATAGAATCTTCAAAACTCTTAAGAAATTACAACTACCTGTGAGGTACTGTGATAACATAAGTTCCCAAAAGTAATCAAGCATGAAAATTGCTGAAAGAGTAAGACACAGGTGGGAGTCAGATTTCTTTCTGCCTAATTTTGTCTCTGATGCACTTGAATGACTTCAGCAAATCTTTTATACTCTTTCTTTGTGCCTTTATTTCCACACATCTGGAATTCAGAATAACACAGTTAACCTGCAACTTTTACCCTACAAGGATATAAAAAGGCCTGATGGCTTTTCGAGATCCAAGATGTGGGCTTAAGAATTGCAATGATTAAGAATGTGGGCGCTAGGGAGATGATCAATAGCATCTCTGAAGAGTATTTCAAAATCAGGAAGGCCAGTTTCCAGGCAAAGGCCCATACAGCTGAAGCAGAGTATCCCCAGTCTAACTGCTGCACAAAGATAGAGATCTCTGCTTCCAGCAGCACACAGGGACTTCCTGCAATACTGTGCTATTAATCAATGCCTACGTGCAAAAAAACCCCCAAAAAACGTGTCCAGATTTCAAGCAGCTGTAACTCCTTCCACCTAAACCACAAAGGTCTAATAATCTCTTTGATCAGTAGGAGCAAGTGTTCCAGGAGTAACTAATCTATATAGGAATAAAGTACAAGAGGACTTAGACTGCCCACAAAGACTCTGACAACAGCAGAGGTAGGAAATGAGCCTTAAAGGACACAGCCTCACTGAGAAATGATGCTCCAGGAGCACACCAGTCCCAGAGAGCACTGAAAGTGATGCAAGGGAACACTAACCACTGCACAATTCATTTACTTTCCCACCGGTTCAGCCCTTACCCATATAAAAAATAAAATGAAAAATAAGGTAATTCCATTACTGCCATAAAAACTACAGTGTGAAACATTAGCTAGTGGTGTCAAACTAGACTACAAGACTCATGTCCTTAAAGCCTCTGTTCAAGTGCAAAGCTGCCAGTAGCATTAGTATTAACTAATGACAGGAGGAATTTTGTCCCATTTGTAACAAGCTGTCATGTTTCCCCTGTCTGTGAAATGCTGATGTAGTTAAGCCATGGGAAATATAAGAAAGTTACTGGAATTAGAGAGGGTGCATATGTTTCTGGGTTTCTAGGAAGGCTGAAGTCTGAGAATTTCACATATGTGGGAACTTTTGATAGCATTCCAGTTGAAACACACTTGTAGCAAATCCTGTGGAGAGGTTCATTCAACAGGATGAGCTAACCAAGAAAATAGTCATTTCTGGCTAGTTGCATCAGTATTAACAGCAGCTGTGAACTCAGTAAACAGCTCTGCTTTCTGGTTGTCAGAGCTGCTGAAGCAGATGTGAAACTCACCAAAAATAGGTCACAGAGAACATGCAAGGGAATGTATCAATATCAGAGTGATATGAAAATCAGTAATGCTGGAATACCTCAGTAATGTTTATAACCCTGAAGAGTACCTAACACAGAGCTGCACCCAATAATAGGGTACTTCACACTGTTCTTATGGCAAGACCTTCCACAGACTGTACCACCTGCATGAATAAGGGTGCAGTGCTTTCAGCAGATGAAGCAGCAGACAGAAGAAATGTATTAAATTGCACTCTGCTTCCCTTTGAATTAGTCTTTCTGAGAGAGGCTTTCATTGCTGTCTTTTTTCCTCAAACTCTATAATTAACCTAGACTGAGATATCAACAATGAGCCAAACATGGCATTTGCCATGGGTTTTTTTGGCTTTGCCACTACAAACAGATTACGACTTCCCTCTGTCTGATAGACAGCCCTTTTGCGATAGCCATTCCTCCATAGACCGGAATCCCATCCAACATAGCAATTACATTCCCTCTTTGTTGTTTTTTCTCCTTTTTTCCCCCCAGTCCCCCCTCCTATTTTTTTCCCTTCCATTTTTAAAAGCCCACAGGACCCAGTGCCCTGGAATTCCCCCATAAGGAGATTCACTTGGATCTACTTCTAGGACTTTTGCAGTTCTTGCATCCTTTATTACCAGGTATATAAAGGAACAAGATTTAACTCTAAAGGATGTAGGCTAAGAGAAGTGGTGTACTTAGGCTATAACAGGACTAAACAAGGAATCTACATGTCCTGTCATTCCTCTGGCAAGTCTCCCTGGCTGGTCTTCACAGAGCAGGTATGAGACTGCCTTTGGCCAAACTCCTTTGACAAGCTGAATCTAATCTCCACAGCCTAAAGAAGGCTCAAATATTTCCAATGGCAGTGAGTTACAAGGAGAGGACATACTCTTCCTCATCTCATTGCTTCTACTTCCATTACAACAGCAGGTTTTAACCCTCCAAGACCTTGTGTAATTAAGTCAGTCAAAAAAAAAAAGCTGTTGGCACAGTTGGTCCTGGTGTGTTAAGGTCAACTCATATGTTTAACTGAGAAAACAGGTCTCCAGAAAGTATTCAGCAACTACATCCCTTCACTTAAGTAATAAGGGCTTGAAAATAGTGTTCAACACAAAGACATTGAAGGGACTTTACATTATGGATGAGAACTTTCCTACTCTCCTACAGAAGAAGGAAGGGGAAAAAAAAAAAAGCACTCATATCCAACTTAAAAAAAAAAAACCTTCCTAGCTTACATTCATTTGGAAGCCCTTGCTGAGGCAAATTTATATTCGTTTTTGGCACAGATTCCTTATAGCCCAGAATCTAAGGGGGCAAGCGTGGTAGTTCATCACCATGTTAAACCAGTAAAAATAATAATCTTTGTTACTAAAAATTATGTTAAGTGACAATGCTCAGAGGTTCTTTTCTGAATGCTAGATGTTTATGATTCTCATCTAAGCAATAACCAAAAAATACTTCTATTTCCTACAGCTACAACGAATCCTGGAGGCTGAAGTATGATGCTGCACTATGCTTTTTTGAAGAACAGTTTTCTAGAAAAGGAGGCTGCAGAGGGAGAAGGGAAAGCTGTTGCTTTCCTAGGAGGACGTAAAAGTACCATTTCATTCTTTCAGAAGAAATCAGGCTACGTACTTGCACTCGGTTCTGGGCCAGATTGTTCCCTCCCCTCCTCGTGGGGCAGCACATTAAATCCATTTGGCTGCTGTCCTTTGGCTGCCGGGGGTGCTTTCATTTCTGGCGGTGCTGCAAGTAGCATGGGTGGACAGGGACAGGAGCAGTTTTAAACTTTTGCTGATGAACTGTTTTAGGAGATATTTTCTGTCCCTACAGGTTGCAGTTCATGCATAAGTTCGTGCATTCTCACTTCGAAAAGAACACAGTAACATGTGTTTTTACCAAGTAAATATAATGCAGACAAATTAGATGGTAACTATTTCAGAAAATTTGGCAGAAGTTCAGTTTACGCAAGGCTTTCCAAATGTTCCATATTTGCAGAATAAAGATGAAAACTCTGATCTTTGTAGTTTGAACTTGTCTATTTGGTTTACCATGGCCTGAACAGAACCTCTGTGTATATGAATTGTGATTTAATCCAACAAACCCAAATAAATCCCAATGCAAACACGGGACTGTCAGCACATCTGGCACAAAATCTGGGGCTTCTGACATTCAAACTCTAGTTTCTCAAGTTACTTTGAGACACATTTGAGCTGGCCTTGAATTCCACAGACGACTCTCCTGAATTTTTATTGACTTAGTGGGAGACAAATCCTTCCTCAAAAGACAACTCATCAGCTATTAGTCATCAGATCCTCAGTTACAGTCGGCTACCGAGTTACCTTTTGTACTGTAATTTGTTGATAGATTGTTTAAACTGGTGCTTACCCCAAATTTCCACTAGCTGAAGCATGTCTTAAAAATCTGAAATGGCTTATTTCAACTTGCCTGCAATGATCTGTGTATGTCTGTAGGAAGCATAAGGAATTGAATGATTAAACACATTCTTCCTAGTAATTTACAAGTGTTGATGAATGCTGGGAAACATTGTAATGAGTATTGAGGGGGAAAAAAAAAAAAGGTGGCAATACATTGGAAGCCTCATTGTTGCTTTCAATGGCAGCAAAGTAATTAAGCATGCTAATTAAACATTAACTTTTAAAAAATAACAATAGATACATTTCATACACTGTCCATATTTGTGTGTAAAAATCACAAGCTGAGTACACACATTCTACATTCATCATCCCAGCAGCTTTATCTCAAAATTGGTAATGAACACAGGCATACGTGGTCAAACAATTTTTCTTCCATACACATTTTACAGCCTCTTATTTACCAAGCAGCACTGTACTCCAAATGCTTACTTTGGTGAAATAAGGAGAAATTATATTTCTGTTTTCACTGTTGTCTTAAACTAGGAGGCTGTGTAAGATTTCCTTTATTCTGTGCTGTGGTTCATACAATCTTTCAGACAGATCAGAGGGGAAAGTTGCACCTTGGTATGCTGGGGAAAAAAAACCTTATGTATTTAATTATTCTGAAAGGTTTTTAAGCTGCTAATTACATCTACCAAGAAGCTGTGAATTAAGGTTGAGACTTTAAGAGAATTTGTTGCCTATTGACACTACATTAATTTCAAACCCATAGCTGTACAGAGTCTCATGTCCAACGTGGACTGCAGATTTCCATTAATTAGAATGAAATGAGTTTAAGGGTATAAACTTTAGAGAACTATCAAGAAAACTGGGAAGTTAGAGCTTCAGAAGAAAAATGTGTATCTTTTTTTTTTCATAAATACTCAAAACTAAGCAGGAAACCAGTGCTATTACCCATCTGTTATCTGTAATCTTGTATAATGATAGTACAAAAAAACTGAGACAAAGCAAAACCATTTTTAAGGCAAATAGTTGTAGTTACCAGCAAAACACTTAGAAGCTGGTGACAAACTGGTAACATTTCTCTACAAAAATTCTGGCAAATGGGGAAATAAAATGTTGGGAGCAGGCAGACAGTTATTGCTATCATTTTAATTCCAAAGTATCCCTTGTGGAACATATCACTAAAAGAATTCATTCTTACAGAAGGAAGTTCAGCATGTTTAACCACATTGGCTGCTGCACGAAAGCTTACTAAGCCTAATGCAGAAATACAAGTTTGATGAATGATGAGATTCCCTCAGGGGTCTACCTTCAGGAGCAGAACACCAGAGGACCATATAACCATGGCGCTGAAAGGCATTCAACTTGAGATATAAATATCTCCCCTGTGTAGGGAGTCGCATAGCAAGTCAGTGTTTAACAGAGTTAAGTATACAACACACAGCTATTAAATCTGCTATTATTTCAGAAGTAAAAAATAGAAAAAGACCAAAGAAATAATGTTTTTTAACTGGAACCTAAGTTTACACTAACTGCATTTGAAGCTATAAATTAAGAAATTGTTCATAGTTCTGTCAAATTTATCATAACTGAATTAGGTATTAAGACGCTGCAAAAACAGAGCAGTTTAAATTAAATTTTATGTGAAAGCCAAGAGGCCCATGTCAAGACCAAAGCCAGCAAACTGGGAGAATTTTCAGGAGTATACATGAAGGTGAAAATAAAAACAAAAGCTAAGCTAAGCAGCATTAAAAACTCCTCCACCAAGCATCCCACGCTGCCGCATCACGTTTCATCCTTTTCAGGGAAGACTGCATCCTTTTTAGAATAAAAACATTCACAGGTTGTTCACACTGATTACAGTAACTCAGAAAAATGTTACTCATTAAAATAAACAACAAATAGCCGGGACAAGGAGATTGATATTCGAGACAGCTCCCTGCTCTTCTGCAACTCTCCTATGTAAATGATTCAGCCTCTTTTGTTTTACATCCACACCTGTGAGTAGCAGGGCTGCACACCTCATGTTGGCAGCTGCCAGGTTTGCCAAAGCTCAGTGTCAGGGACAGGAGTAGCCACCTCACCAGACACTGGGAGGCCTGTGCATGTCCATCCTTGCAATGAGTTTGCAGAGGATGAAAGAAACCTCAAAGAGCAACGGAGAGAAAAAAAGAAAGCAGCCTCTTCTCTGTACTATGACAACAAGTTTATACACACACATGCACATTTATACATATAAAAATGGGCATCTTTCTCATCATACCTCTTTTTTAGACTTTGTGGCTGAGGAACATGGTCAGGTAAGAAGCGAGGCAGACATCAGGAGGAAATAATTCTATTTGGAAACTACCAAGCACCTATTTCTTTGTCCTTCACTCCTCCCTCTTCCTTATCCACAGCACTGCTGCTCTGAAGCAGTACCTTTACAGGTCAAGTCCCAACCTTTTTCCTTGATATGAAGCACAAAAAACTCCATTTGCAGCATCTGATGAAAAATCTAAAGGGTAATAACAAGCTACTTCCCCACTGCTGCATCTGCATTTGCTGAAGTAAGTTAATAAAACCCAGGATAAAGCACAAGGTAAAAGTGGTTACACTGTGAGAATGTAACAAGCAGATGTGTCGCTACTCTAAACGTCTACACAAAGATGATTTTTACACTGAAAATAAAATCAAAGATGAAGCATTGTGCCTAGTGGGTTACACAGCAATATGCCAACAGGAAAAAGAACCTGTCATCCAAATGGCTGGGATGCTACAAACATCAACACAGGGCATAGCATGTGACAAGAGGACAAGCTAAACAAACTTCCCAGAGTGAGGTATGTAAATATATCAAATCTACATTAGAGAAAGAGTATCTTAATTCTGTACATGGACAGGTAGCAGCCCAAAGAGGATCTTTGTTCCTCCAAGTAAAACAGAACTGCTGTCTCTTCTTTCGTCAGAACTAGCTCAGGCCCATGGCTGCCATGCCTACAGCTGCCATTCTGCAGTTCTGCTCTGCAGACCAGGATGGTGATGGCAGAGGTGGCTGAAGCAGCATAAAAAGCCAGCAGAGGCCCCATAGCTGAAGCACAATTACTGTATATATCTATGTTGCTGTGTGGTCTTTCAAGCCCACGTGGAGTCAATGCAGGGGCAATTATGAATGCTGCTTTGTACTGCTTCTTCTGTAATGTTCTCACAGACACAGAACTAAGGAAAAAAATACCATTTATATATTGAAGGTACAGACCAGAATGCACATTTTCAATTGCCCCGTGGAACATTTAAGTTACTCAGGAGATGCACATTGGGCTGCTGTCTTCCCACCTCCTCTGGCTTCAGCAACAGTCAGGTGCCAATGTACTCCCATACTGTACATCACTAAGAGCTCCTCAGGGATTAAGGGGCTCTGCCTGAGGTGAAGGGAGCAGCTAGCAAACAAGATGCACCTTCCCACAGAGAGCAAGCACTGCAGGGCAGTGGGAATAGGAGAAACTGAGAAGTGACAGATCATTATCTATAGCTGTCAGCCTTCCCTTCCCAGCACTTGGCACATAAAATTTACAGATTTCTTGCTCTATCCAAAATGAGGAATAACTCATGAGAACACCCTAAAGTCCAGTTACAACCCAATTAATGTCCTCACTGCTGTCCCTGTGCAAGACAAGGTAGACACACCAGACACACTGATGCCTGCTGACCCTGAGTGAGGGAACTTGTGTCTCCTCACAGAATAAAGATGCTTCTGTGTTATGAGAGACATAAACAATCACATTGACTCAAGGATCTGTACACAGCAGCCTGACCTGAACAGTGGAGGACTAGAACCACCTTGAGCACACCCCTAAGAGCTGAAGCTTGTATTGCTTACAAGAGAATTACAAAGAAAGCACCACAGAAAAAGTACACATTGTTGTAACCTTTGCCATGAGAGATCTTGTTGAAACATATCAATGCAGAAGGAAAAAAAAAAACAAACCACATAACATTCAGGATTTCCTTTTTAATGTGCTAGAGACTAAGTGAACAGAGACAGCTTTGTTCAAGCCCCAAGCAACACTTTATGGCACATGAGGGATAGAGATTCATTTTAATTTTATTAGGTAGTTACTTGAAATAAGGTGACTGAGGAAGAGGCTTTATCGAGGGATAAAACCTCAGCTATTTTTTCTTCTAGTTTAAAATGCTGCTGTAAGGATGCCAGCCTGGAAAAAAAAGAAAACTATGCTGTAATAAACGTTGAAATGCTCCCAATGATGTTGTAAGTGTGCTGCAGGCATTCAGAGTAGATATAATCACTACTTGTCATCCTGGCAACTACAAGGTATTAGCATCCACATTGGTGCAGCAAACGATGAAACATGCAGCTAAAATAGAGGATATTCAGAAGGGGGCAGCAAGATTGAAAGAGTTTAGTAACCATTAATGAAAATGGAAGGTTAAAACAATTGTTGGTTTAGTCGGAGAAAGAAAAATCATGAGAGGTTTCCAAGATGTAAAAGGTTTTAAAATTGGAAAGACTTTATATGACCCTTTGTTCACATACCACCTTGATCATCATTTTTAGTGAAGAAGATTTAGTTAAATATTAGGGGAAAACCTTTCTACCTCTAGGTATAATTAAACAGTAGACTCTGCTACTCACAGGATCATGGTATTCTCACTGAGGGGTTAAGTCAGAAATATATCTGTCAAAAAGATTTAAGTGCAGATCCGGCCTAAAAGCCAGTGCCATATAAGATGACTTCCTGAAGGGCACTCTGGCCTTGCATTTCAGCAGTGCTTCATAACTTGGATAGATGTCAGACTGGCCATTATCATTCTGGTCCTTATTTTTCCTATTTAGAGAGATGGCCTCTCCAGGATTTCAGCTACATTAGCAGGTAACACTCACTGTGCCCAAGCATCAGTGTAAAACAACACTCTTCCACACAAAAGAGGTGTATTACTTAATGGTTGTCTTTTTTACTTTTTTGGTTTGTTTTTTTTTTTTTCTCTGCTGCACTCTGTAGCCCAAGTGACACCACGAAGCCCCGGGGCTGGAGCCCACGCGTGGCAGACACCAGTGACCTTTTCCACGGGTGTCAACACTGTGAGCACAGGGCTGGATCGGCACCAGGAAGACCTTGGGGCCACCCAGTGCCTTGCAGCGGGGCACAGGGAGAGAGGCAGCTCCCAGTGGCTGATACACGCAGCACCAAGCTACCGAGTCGAGTGCATTAAAAAAAATATTAAAAATTAAAATTTAAAAAAAAATTTGAAAGTTAGTTTAAAAATATTAACAATTTAAAAAAAGCAGCTACCTTTAGATGGGTTAATGGCAGGAAATTACTCCCCGTGATATGTCATTTCGGTGTATGAAGCCTGAAAGCAAAGCCCCGTACCCCCACTGCCCCCCGGGGGGAGCTGCACGCCCCGCACCCCTAGAAGTGACCTCCAAGGGCGGCTGTGGCAGCACCGCGCCCCCTGGCGGCCTAAAGCCAGCACCGGCGGGAAAAGACAGCCCGAACCGAACCGTAGCGGCCCGGCCGCTCGGGCGGGTTATAGGGAGCCCTGCTGCCTGCTAGGGGAAACAGGATTAGCCCCTCGGCCGGGGTCACAGCCGAGTCCCCAGGGAAGGTGCAAGAGCAAACACGGGGCTGTAACTGTGTACGGGGGAGGGGGAGAAAGCTGACGGGAGTCTCGGCAGAAATGGAAACTCAGCACAGTGGAGGGCAGGAGGTGTAGTTAGTGCCCTCCCCCTTCTGGGTTGTTCTTCCCCGAGTCCAAAGCGTGACCACGGTGAAGAGGCGGGAAGGAGACCAGTCAGGGGCTGGAGAGGAGGGAAGTGAAGCGGAACAGAGGGCAGGGGTGGAAGAGCACGGAAGGGAACAGCTGGGAAGGGTGCTGCAGAGGCACTCGTGGTTTCAACTCACACATCCAAGAACGGGCATTAATCTCTTTTTTTGAAGGTGCAGATGAAACACCAGGAGGACTGTGCTGTCCTGCACTTCTGCTGTGACTCCAAGCCAAAAACTCACAGGGCACCCAACTCTGAAGACACTCAACTCCCCTCCTGGGGCCCCACTCCCCTGCCATCCTGGTGCAGCCATGCAGTTACCTGCCTGTCCTGACCCATTAGGAACCAAAAGCTCAAGTTCTCCCTCCCTACTGCCAGAATCCTGGGAGAATGGTTTTGAAATCATATCCTCCCCCTTAAAGCTTTACTTTAACAGACTAAATATTGCAACATATTTTAATCTTCCTGGGACCTGTTGCTGAAAAGTGATTTTTACTATCAAAACACCAGGAAAACTTTTGTAGCTTTAAGTTAAAACAAGGTAGTCAAAATGAACATTTCAACCTGAAGATTCACCTCCATTTTAAAATGTAAATCTCCTGATAATTGAAAATTCAGCTCAGGCTGGTTTCTCACTTTTCATTTAAAATTTGCACACATTTGAATGCCACCAGGTGCTCACTTCTGCTCTTGAAACGCTCCCACATCTGCCTGTGTTTTCTCCTCAGCAACAACTATCCATACGTGGTTTCTTTGCTGAAACCTGCCATGTTAAACTGGCTGTCTCAGCATGTGGGAGGAGAAGAGGCTTGGTCAGTTTGGTGCTGAAGGTGTTCCTCCTCTCCCTCCCCCCAGTCACATTGCATACTGGACTGTGATCCTGCAGCTGGTTATTGTCTGTTAATGACTCCTGTGTGGCTGGAGGCATTAGTCTACCAATAAAGTTTGAATATGATCATCATATCATTATGCAAGAGAGTATAGCTTCTCCACAATTAAATTTAGCTGTTCAAGCCTCACAGAATGTCCTCTAGACATTCTCTAGAGATTACTCTAGAGATGGTTCAGTGATGTCATGTTCATAAAAGTGACACAAGGACAGCAGAATAAAACAATATAAAAAGCTCTACTGATTTCCAAATTCCAACCTGTAGGAGGTCACTTAACAGAGGAAAAAGTTACTTGTTACCAGCCCTACACACAAACCATGCAAGTCCACTCCAACTGGCAAAGAGAACTGCAAGTACTGAATAGTTTCAGCTTCCTGCTCTGGCAGCATCTTGGACTAACTAAGCCAAGTCCCCCCCCCTTCATCATCTTCACTCCCATAGGTCCAAGATTCAAGAAAACATATCTGGAATATCTGCCAATATTTATTCAGTTTAGGAAAAAGATAGATTCTTTGGAACAGTTTGTTTCCATTTTAAATTTTTCTAGTTAAAACAGTTCTTTTTCATGGTCATGACCATACTGAGCAAAGCTGCCTGTATAACCCTTTTCTAACCTACCCTAATGGAGTACAGGGAGGTCCTGTTCCTCCCAGGATAATCACATGAGAGCCAGGGAGCTTTCTTACAGCTGTGAGGAGATTTCAGCAGCTTAAAGAAGGAATAAAAGCTGCCTGAGGTACAGTAGGAGATCTCAGTCTGCATTTCATGCTTTCAGCACTGCAGCTACAGTCCTCATTTTGCAAAGTTCACTTCTTACAAACACGATGCAACAAACTCACCTCATCTCCCATTTTCAAGGTCTTACCAAAGAATGTGTTTGACAGTGTGCCTATGTTCAACTTAAAAATCACAGTTGAACATAGTATTTAAGAATAATTGTACCCTGTCATTTTCCAACTCTGATTTACTTTGCGTGCTTTCTGCCCACACACCTACCGTAATAAAGGGGTCCTTCTCTAAGAGCAAAGCCAACCAAAGGTCATTTATAGACTAGCCAATTTGGGCAGTTAGATACTCCTGACATTTTGGGGTTCATTCAGTCTCTAAATCTAAAGAATACAAAAGCTAAGAAAAAAAATTCAGATGTTTTATCACATAGCCTGGATCTGTGTATTTATTTTGCTTCCCAGAGACTGGGAAACCTCAACAGAGCACATGGGTGGGCTTCCTTTCACTACTATTTGTCTACAAAGAACTGTAAATACAGAGTGGACACCTCCTTGTAGCTTTGAAGGAAGTTGCTACAAATAAAAAAAATACAATGGCACAATATATGGAACTGAATGATGGCAGCTTGATCAACCAGGCAGGAGGAACACCATGGAGATTTTGAGGGGAAAAATTATAACAAAACCCCAACATATCTCCTTTTACTAACCAAAGTAAAGTCCCACTGATGTCAGTTTGACAAAGAGAAGGCAGAACTGTCGTGGCACAAAGTGCCAGAGATGCTCTTTCATTCCTTCATCTTCAAGTTTTCACTAAATATCAAAACTTCAGTCACATAGCTGTCACCCTTTTACAATTTACAGACCTCAGCATTTTTTAACAGATGTGCTGGCTCCTGCAGAGTAGATTTAAGCCCCATGATAAGAATCTTGCTCCTCTTATTTACATTTAGCAGATCCTCCAGAAACCATCCCAGGGCTTCAGAAGTCCACGGACCATAAGTTAAATACTTTCCCAGTCATGAGTATATGCTTCATAGCCTGGAAAACCTAGCACAACTGGGCAGGCAGCC
Source organism: Calypte anna (assembly GCF_003957555.1). NCBI lineage: Eukaryota > Metazoa > Chordata > Aves > Apodiformes > Trochilidae > Calypte > Calypte anna. The sequence goes on from NC_044245.1 coordinate 63,221,009, forward strand.
AGAGTCAGTCTTAAGACTTTTTTTGGGAATGGCATGACTTAACTGCATCCCTTTTATTTATTTATACAAGGTGCTCTTATGACAGAACAGGGAGGATTTACAGAGAGATGTTAAGTATCCACTTAACTCTTCTCCATCACCTGTATCATTCTGGCATCCTGCCCTGCAGAAAGCACCAGGGCCTAACTGCATCCTTTGCTAGCAGTATGTTACCAGTCAGTGCAGAATACACCCCAGGTGTTTTAATCTGATCTTCATCAATGCTGCTCAGAGGCTGAGCCTACAAATGAATCTTCATGACATCATGGATGATACTCATATGTTTGAATTAGTGTATCAATATCTGTACCTGTATGAGTGAATATGAAATGCAGATAAATCTATGTACCAATTATCAAAATACATATATCTTTAGGAGAAGTATAAGCAGATAAGCAACTGAATCAATAAGTTTAAAGTTTGTGCACATCTCAAGTTGTTCACATACACTTAAGGGCTGTGATGTGAGAAGCGGTCAGGCAGACTGAAGTTCACACCCTCATTATTATGGGTGAAATCCAGCCTGTACTTATGCTCACCCAAGTTTCCTGCAGAACTTCGTCATTCTCCTTCTCCACAGGCACTAATCAAGCTCTTCATTGCAGGGACTTACGTGACAAGGGACTGAGTAAGAAGGAAAGGACAGATAAGCCAGGTTGCTCTACTTCAGCACAACATAGAACAGCAGCTGTCCTGTCTCACTCCAGGCACAGAATGGTTGCTGTGACAGAATAAAAATAAAAACATATCCATGAATGTCAAACAATGTTAACAGTCAATGTCTTCCTTAAGTTACAAGATACTTGTATGAGGCAAGTCTCAGACTTCACAATGCTTCACAGAATTACCATGGTTAGAAAGACCTTCAAGATCATCAAGTCCAACCATTAACCTAACACTGACAAGGCCTTAACTAAACTATATCCCTAAGCACTGTATCTGTCCAACTCTTAAATACCTCCAGGGATGGTGACATTACCTTGCCAGCACTTTTACCAACAAGCACTGGTAGGGTGTCCATCCATTAGGGATGGACACAGGGGAGCAATCCCCAGGAAAGCAGTCCTCAGGCCCCCTTTGGCCCATCTTCCCACCACAATAGGGTACCTTTAAGGACACAGCTCCCTCCCTGTGACCACACACAGCCAGGAGAGCCATGTATGGTTATTTCCCATGGATGTGGACCCACCTCAACTCTCGAGGAGTCCATGGAGGTGAATCCACCTCAAGATCAGGAGGATTTCCACCTCCAGGATGGTTCCCTCTGCATTTTGTCATAGGGCTTCCCTCCACAAGACCATTGAGGTGGTGCCACAGGGCACCCGGCCAGTGCGCAACGCTTGGCTCCTTCACCACACTTGCCACTGGCCAGAAGACCCTCTCTCTGCACCCAGCCAGCCTGCAGGCTCACATTTTCCACCTCTCCAACATCAACAATTCATTTATTGATGGCTGCAGCTCCCGTCAGCCCTTCCTTCCCATCTGCCACCCTTGGCCTGACCCCCAGCCTTTCTGAAGAGTTGCCACCTCCTCCACTTGGAGCCCAAGAAAAAGAGGGAGAGACAGCATGGCTTCCATCAGGCTGCCGTGCTGAGAGAAGGCCCTCAGAGGGCCAGTGAGAACCCTGGATGTGACCTGGAGGTGGGCTTTGTTTGGGCTAAAGACCAGAATGCTGCCTGAGGGGAGGATGGAGGGGATGCTAGATGCTCCCTGGCTACAGCACATGAGGAACAGCAACAGATGAAGAAGAGACATTAGACAGACAGCTGCTCTTCTGCAGAAAACCACAGCTCTGCCAGGGAGAAACACTGGCCTTCAGCATTATGGCTCCTCTTTGTTGCTTTGTTAGCTCTTTCCAACATCGGGGCACAAAGTAGTTTAAAACCCCCTTAAACAAAGAAAATGACAGTAAAAATCCTTTCCTTTCCTCTTATTTGGTACACTGGCAACCTGGTCTGGATTCCTCTGTCCCCTCCCACTCTTCCAGCCCAGGAAAGACACAGGGACACAGGCTGCAGTCCCAGCCCTGACCCTTTGGGATGGTGAGGGATCAGGATACATGAAGGAAGGCTGAGGGAACCACCTCTGCTCCAGAGGGTGCTGAGACCCTGGAGCAGGTTGCCCACAGGGGTTGTGGATGCCCCTACCCTGAAAGTTTTCCTGGCTTGGTTGGCAGACATGTTGAGCAACCTCATCTAGTGAAAGATGGCCCTGCCAGGGAACGGACTAGGTGATCATGAAAGGTGCAGAGGAAGAGGCAGCATCAGATGAGAGGCACCATGAGCTCCAAGGGCATTGCTCAGGTGGCTGATGGTATGGAGCCACCTCAAGATAAAGAGGAGCTGATGGAGGTGGACCCACCTAGAGATGAGGAGGAGTCCATAAGACATGGACCCACCTCAAGACAAGCAAGATTCTTAAGTAAACCCTTTCAGTGAAGAAATAATTCTTCCTAACATACAATCTAAACCTCCCCTGGTGCAATTTGAGCCCATTACCTCTTATTCTATCACTTGCAACTTTACTGAACACTGATACTCACCTTTTTACAACTCCCTTTAAGGTAGTTGTAGAGAGCAATAAGGTCTCTTCTCAGCCTCCTTGAGAATGCCATGCCAAGTAACTCACTCCTTGACATTTTGAGCCATGCATTGTATCTAACAGCTCAAAGTCTATTCCACAAGCTTCCCAGGAAGACGGCTGCACAATCTCTGTTCGAACACCTCCATGATCCTGTTTCTGCCATCTAAATTGAACAGGAGAATGAAAGAACCTTCCCACCTTGTTATTTATGCAATGGTACGTTACACATGTGCTGATCACCATGTAAGCAAGACTTGCTTACCTTGGAGATTTGCATCTCTGTGCTGCAAATACTTGTAGTTTAGATAAGTCAGATTCATGCAGCTGTTCTGGTTTTAGTGAGACTATCCAGATAAATAAAGGAGTTTATTTTAATGAACTGGTGTCCAAATGCTTTTGGCACATAAGCAGTTTGTGAGGAGAGTAACTGGGATGACAAACAAGCACAGGAGAAAACATTTCAGCTAAATATTAGAAAACTAATGTCAGGCTGTGAAGTCACCACCCAACACAAATGGAAGCCTAGGTCATTTAAAAATTAGGTGGACAAATTACCTAAGTTCCATGCATAGGACTGGACAACACAACCCAAGAAGTCTTTTGTCACCCACAATGGCCATAATTCTGTCCTGATTACAAATGTAACACATATTAAGCTTAAGTAAAAATTTAATACTTGAAGCAGAAAGTTTTTCTATTGCTGTAACATCTTCAGGTCCCGTTCATAGTAGCTAGCCCCTTGAAGAAGGGATAACTGGATTTGTTTGGATACCAGTCTCTGCAATCCACTGCTTTCCTTTGCCCTCTTTCCCGAGTGCTGTTCCCTCTCTATGTATTTTCTGTCTGGGCAGCTTACAGCATTCTTACAGAGGACTATGAGGCAGAACATATTTTTCCTTCCCTCTATTAAGGCATGCTACTTACAGCCATACACTGATTAACATAAGATTTGGCTAATAGTTTGAAAAGCCTTTTTCCTTGAAAAGTTCCTTAAGAAGTGCACATCAGTTATATCTCAGATATCAGTTCAGCAGAATAAATCTGTCAGGAACTGAACTTGCTGCTTAAGACAGAACCAGTCTTGCTCTGGGAAAAGATAGCCACTCTTCTGAACGGAAGAATAATTCCTAGACAACACACTGGAGCAAAGACCTCACACCCACATGTGCCCCATAACACACAGCTCAGCTGGGAGACTAGAAAAAGGCTCTGAGAAATACCTCTGACAACTGTGACTGTGAAGTAACAAGTTACAGTTTTACTCACACAGTGAACTACTGCCAACTCTTTTTGTTTGGTTGGCCATCTTAAATGTTTGAGGATTAAGTCCTTCCAAGTTGGGCAAGTAAGTACACTTGCACATTTACTAATTACCCAACTAATTTGTACCTTGCTTACAAACAAAACCATCTCTCTCCCACTACAACAATCTCTCTCATGCATTTAGAGATTAATACACACGAGATACAAGCTGCTATCTCAGAACCACAAATCACAAGCTATCAGTTGGATGAAAGAAAGATCCCTCAGAACATGCCTCCAGCATTGGCAGAGACTTCAAGCCTGCACCAAAGAACTTTCAGCCTCCCCAGTTTCTCCATTCAGGACCTGGTCTCCAAAGATTTGCAACTGAAGACAGTGCTTGCTGTTTAGTAATAATGATTGGGTAATAGAACCTGTAAAACTTACAGAAGCCATAATTAAAATTCTAAATACCAAATGTCCAGCCTGTGTTACCCTATCTTCAGCTATGACTCCACAGCTACATCTGTAGTGTAACCTGGACTGATGCCCAGCTCTTGGGTCTGGGCAAGTATGCTAGTCATGATAGCCTAAGGTCCAGGTATATACCAACCCTCCCACACACCCACACTTTATTTCTTGGGTAGAAAATCCTTGTTCACAAGTGGAAGAGAGGCTATGCTTGTCCCAGTTGCAGGCCATGCACCTGAGGACAATCCTTACAGTCTAGAAGCAGATTTACAGTGGCCAGAGTCTTGACATTATGAATTATGGTCAAATGCTTCCTTTGGTCTGCGATACTGAAAATGTTATACTTGTCCCTGAAAATCTTGTGACCAGAAGTGAAGAGCAAGCTGAATAAGGAATAAAATTGTGACTATAAAACCGGGATTGCCAGGAGCAACGGGAGGTACAACTTTCTACATGTAAAACAGGTAACAGCAGGAGTCAGGAAGAGAGCAGTTGAGATAGATGGGCAAGATCAGGGAAATTCCTTCATGAACAAAAGGAGAGAAAAGAAGCCCAAAAGTGTATGAACCCTAGAAGAAGCAAATGAGGTGAGGGGGCAACATCTGGTTTCCCTCTCTCCTCTGTAACTTCTGATCATTCCTAAAATAGTAGGGACACTAAAGTAATTAGGAAAAAAGCCTGCATGTATCTTTAGCTATCTGTGTTGTATTCATTTTTCTCTTTGTTTTCAATTTTATAATTAAGCACTGCAATGTGTGCTGTGCTGGAATCAGAGTGTTTTCTTCTTAAGTGTGAACAGTGCTAAGAGTGACTCAGGCAAGCAGGGCTTCTAAACCTCAGAGTGCCATAGGCAAACTCCTTGGGTGTTCAGAGGCACTAGGACATACTCCCCATCTCACTGATGGTGGCAAGTGTGCAGCTACAGATAGGTTTTCCTCTGCTGGGTGTTAGCCAACAGCTTCCTCCTCCCCCCCCCCCCCCCAACTCTTGTGCTGAAGTGAGACAGCTGCCAGCCTCTTATGATCAGATATTTGCCTGCCATCTAAGTTTTAAGAAGCAAACAAAAAGTCTAACTCTGCCCTCCTCTGGGTAAGGAATGGGGTGCAATGCACACACATTAAATACCTTGTTTAAAATCAGATCTTTTGCCACAGGCATGCTTCTTAACTACATTTTTGTGGCAGGCACCACCACCACAGATTGCTTCCTCTGTGTCCTGGAAGAGACTAGCAATGAGGGAAATACTTGCCCCCAATTTTTAGAGCAGCAGCCTGTCTCTGTGCCATCAGTCTGCTCCAAAGCTTCAAGATAGTGATGGAAAGAAGAGGAAAAAAAAACCTCTAAGACTCTCCCACACTAATTTTTAATACACAGTCTGCTAGCTGGTAGGCTAGGCTTTTGTAGTACCAGATATTAACCAGGATCTGCAGTAGCACAGACAAGGATGTGCATGTGTTCTGCCACCTATAAATAGGCTCTCCACTTAAAAACACAACCCAAACAGCCAGCTGTTAACAACTAAACCACAGAGTCAAGGCAGCAATTGTTGCTTGCTGAATAAATCAGTACAACCCACTCATGCTTCAATTGGCAAATGATGTACAGATTAATGTTTGATGAGAGCTGATAATATTAACATGATCTCTGAAGAGGTGGGAGTGAGACATACTAAGCATGAAAATGCACTTTGATCTGGATGTTCAGGGGGGCTGTGATCAGGGCTTTCCAGAAGTCTTTTTTTTCCTTTCAGATGCCACTAGCAGTTTTGGGAAAAAAAAAAAAAAAAAAAAAAAAGCAAGGCCTGACAGAGAGGGAGGCTATCTTCATGCTTAGGGGCTTGTCTTGGCAGCCACAGGACTGCCAAGCACCTTACATGATGGTGTCTCTCTGTACCAAAACAGCCCTTCATCCAAACACATGCCATGTCTTTGTGCCCTGTGACCAGCAGGTGGTTGACACCAGACTTGATTTCAGCTCTGTGGTTAAGCTGCTGTTTCATCTCATTTGTTTCACCTGCACCAGAATGCCTCAACCCCTGGCAGGCAACTCTAGTTTGAAGTGTTTGAAGCAACTATACAGCAGAAGTGCTTCATTGCATGAAAGAGCTTTGAACACCAGCATGCCCATGGAATAAAATACAGTATAATCTTCCCAGCTTCTTGCTGACTTTTTTTTTTTTTAAACCATGGTGGGTAACAAAAAGGAAATAAGATCTTTACAGCTCAATAATTAAAGCCCGGGGATACTTTCCATTATGTATGCCAATATGTATTCCAGTCTCAGACTAGTTAGACTGCAACAGCTTCACAGGCTTCAGAAGCAAGTCGCTGCTTTAGGTAAGCAAAAGTAGAATTATGCTGAGAATTTGGAAATAGCAACTATTACTCAAACAACAAAAAGTAGTTCATCCACATCCAGAATGCCAACAATAAGCTTAGAATTCTCAAACAGGCACTGCTGAATTTAGCCACTGTAAATCCACACTGTCACCTTTCACCTTGCTTTCAGACAGAGGTTACTACTTCTGTAACAGGAATGGCAAAATATTGTTCTTGTATGTAGTCTTCACAGGCAGCTTCTGGCTACATGCAAGAACATAATGCTGTAAAAGACCACAGCAAAAGCTGCCAGATCTTACCTGTCAAACCTCTTCAGGAAAACTACTAAGGCTGCACTTTGAAATTTATTCTAGCACTATTATTTTAAAGGCTGTCATAAATTTTATGAAGGACTCATACTCTCAACACCCAGCATAGACACCTTCTACCTATGGACAAATTGCATTGTAAAGGCTTGCATAAAATGACAGACTTCATTAAAAGTTTGAAATTCCTTTCAGCAAAAGATAAATATAAGTCAATATATCCTAGAAGAAGAGCATGAGGGCAGGGGATGTAATTGATAGGCCAGAGGCTTTTACCTGGGAACTGTCTTTAACTTGCAAAGATATTTTTCTCAGTGCTCCAAAGAGCACATCAGATAGCCATCAGTTCTAGAATAGGCACAGCATGAAATCCTTTGAGAAACTGACATTATATCAACAAGCCATATGCTCTTCTTTAATGGCTACAATGGGAGTGCCTTGTAAACACCAGGAGGAATTATCATGGATATTTAAAGGCTGAACATTTGCTTAATTTATTCTAAAGAGAAACATTACTAGTACCATTATGTTGGTTATATGTAAAGCATTAAAGATCTATGGTGACAGGTATACAAGCCAAATCACAGTCTCAAATGGACTGAAATCCATTTGCAGTCTTCCTTTACAGCAATGCAAGTTACAGAGCTCATAACATGACTGATTTTATCAATGTATTTTTATATTGTGGTTACAACTGAATGTCTTTGCTCACAAATACACAACAATACACCGTTTCCCCTCCCAAAATAGTCACCATGCATCATTATAAATGCACCAGAATAAACTATAAACACATTCCTGCATGGCTTTTTAGAAGTCAAAGACTGGATCTTCACAAGTCTTCCAAGTGTGTTGAAATCCCTCGTTTTTAAACATGGGTTTATGTTTATCTTCCAGTTTTATTGATAAAATCCATCTAAACAGAGCAACCTGCAATCATGCTTTGCTTTTAAAATAACTCTAACACTTCTGCTAATCAGGAAAACGCAGATGCTGGATGCATTTGCCAAATTTAGGCAGTTTGACAGTTTGACATTTTACGTACCTATTCTCTGATAACTGCTGAAATAATGTCCCTTAGTGACTAACTCACTGAATTCCACACATGATCACTCTCAACAACATCAGACTCTCAGGCACATAACTACTTCTATGTAATACTGAATTAAACCGGTCCGGAGTTGGAAAAATACATAAACACACCAGGAGGAAAAAAAAAAAAAGCATGACTCTACCAAACATCAGCTACACCAGTTTTAAAAGTGAGCAATGAGAACACAAGAAGCAGGACTTCAGCTGCATGTTTGCCTTTTGCATTTTCCATTTACTGCGGTACCGGGCTGTTCTGTCGCCCTCACATGGCTCTTCACCAGTTACGCTTGCAAAATCCAAACTCACTTGCAGAAGGGAATCAGCAGAGGAACTATCAGCAGGAGACTAAACTTGATGGTCCCATTACCACTGCCCCAGTAAAGTGCTGACTTAGAAACTCCAGCAAGTTGGCAGAGCTCACCAAAGGTTCCACAAGCCCACTGCAAACTTTAATTTTAAGGTTTCACTTTAAGTTTGCACCTCTGATTGATCACACTACAGAAAAACATGAAGTTGCCATTACCTCCTAGGAATGCAGAATATATCTCATGCATAGATAGGGGGCAGTACCTCGTCTAAGAATCAGTTAATTTTTCAGGAATGGGGTTTGAACAAGAGTTAGATAAGACAAAGGTATTCTGGTGCCCCTTAACAGGTGACATTTTTCACCCTGACACAAGACCAACCAGCTTCTTACATCTCAGTGCCTGCTGCTCTGGGCACCTGTCAGAAACCGCCCAGGCTCTGCAGTTAAATGCTTTTTTCTAAAGCTGGTATTTCAAGCTCTTACAGTTCTAGGGCATAGCTTAAAGAGCTCTTCTTCCATGCAATAATTTTTTGTTGTGTTTTAGACTGTTCTTCAGCAGAGCCTTGCTGTCTTCTTTCAAAAAGGCATGAAGCTGTGTCCACGCTTAAATGGTTTTACTGACTTGTCATAAATCCTTCCTTAGTATATTAGAAAAGTCATCCGTGAAGCAAGCTAGGGAAGCAGCAGCAGCATCTTGTGCTCTCCTGTGTAATGTTGCAGCACATGACTAAAAATAGCTCCAGCCTTTCACTCCAGAGATGGAGGCTTCCTGAGAGCACAGCATTGCTATACTCAGGGTATACCCAGCATTCCAGTGTATCATCACTTGTCCATATGCAAAGCGACTAGATCTGTAATATTACTGCAAGCTATCCCCCCACCCCCCCCTTCCAGCTTAAGCAGTTGTATTTAACTCATGGTTTGGGTTTTTTTAATTCTATCTCCACAACTGCTGAAACAGCTCCATGCTGGTACTATTCTTTTTTGAAACTTGAGAAAAAACGTTTCAGGAGAAATTTTGGAATTTCTTTGGATGTTTTTTTTTTTTCTTAAATAGCATATTTTGTTTAAAGAGAAGCAAACAACAAGTTTTTGATCTCAGCTATCACATACAAATCTGGACCATTCCCCACTTAGACAGAAAAATAGATTGATTCTATTTCTGAACAGCTTTTGCATTAGGACTGAAAACACTGTGTAAAAGTATAGCGGAAGACTTCAGAAACTGAGCATGAACAACAGCTAAATTAGAGGGAATATTTAGCTGATTCCTAGACTACATATAAACAAAATTTGTTTCCAAATACTACTTTACACCACAAGAATGTTTAAAACTCTTAGCAAGATAACCTGAATTACACACAGACTTATGTAGATGAAGAAAGTTGCAGCCACTGCCTGAAACAAAACGAGAACAGATGAAACAAATCTGTCTCTGACCAAGGACATGCAAAGCATGAAGGTCCCTCACTCAGAAGGGGCAGAATCAGAAGGTATGCACCCTGGAAAAGGGAAAGGACTCAGTGAATCAAGGGATGGAAGAAGTGATCACAAAAGGTTAAAATATATCACTATGAATCAGTTACAGATAAAAGAGGCTGGGAGTCAAAGAAGTTGTCACTGGGCTAGGAAGCAAAGCTTCCTTAGAAGCTGTGACAGTTTTGCAATAAACATCTGCTAGAATGGCATTTGGTCACAGTGCAAAAAGTATGTTTATGATGCACTGCTCACAGTAAAGCCAGACAGTGTCTAGGACTGCAATGAGCCCCTTCCTGCCCCAAGCACCTGGGAGACTCAGGACATGAGCAGTGGTGGCTCCACCTCATCGCATGGCCAGTCTCCCAGCAACACAGAAATGTCTCTGGGAAGAAGTAGCTCCTCACTTTACTGCCTGCTCAGGGAGCATGAAAGGCCAGTGCTTTTCCTGTTCAAATTCAGAAAAACAGCATTTGAAGAGCTTTACTCAACACAGCCAGCATTCTGAGAACAGCAGCGGAGCTGTAATTAACAGCACAGACTTCATCTCAGCAAACCAATTTAAAAGAAACTTAAAAGTACATGAATACTGCAAGCTTAATGCACAAGGCAAAGAGCTGAATCACAGATTCTGACAAGGCAGTCCCTGAAAAACAGCTATATTATACACTCCATTTCTTCTCCCAGGAGAATCTCAAGTCCAACACGTAGCAGTTCTGTGTAAGATAAGCTGAAAGGAGAATGCCAGTTTCAAGCACTCATGACAAAAGTTTCAATCTGCAGTCTAATTAACTTCACAAGTCTCCCTTACCTCTAGCATGGGAAAGCTGCAGTTGAGTCATGCAGTCTCTCTCTGTATTTCTGCCAAATATCTAGATTTCAGACAACTGGCATTTCTTCCAAGTCCTTCCACAAAGCCCAAACTACAGTCATGAACGAGCAAGGATGCCAGATGACCCAGGCTGGATGGCTGCCCACCATCCTATGTCACTTTAGAGCCAAGTGATGCTCTCTTGGGACTCTTCCAGGATCCGAGCCCCTGTCCCACAAATGGAGCTCTAGCATCATTTCACAACAGAGCAAGGCTGACACCTTGGTATATTCCCAGTTTGCTCCAGCAATTAGAAGTGTATGGGATCACAGGCCTGTTTCATCCCCTGTAGGGTAACTTGCCTCTAACAGCAGTTTTATCCCAGTGATAAGAAGCAGCTCAAGGTGAGACTGCCTGTACATTCACACTTCCTTCTACATTAGCACAGTGTCTCATGTACCTGGGAACCCTGACAACAAAGGATGCAGATAAGGCAGAGTTGCTGAATGCCTTCTTTGCTTCAGTCTTTACACCAAAGACCAGGCCTTGTGAACTCCAGACACTGGATATAAGAGAGAAAGCCTGGAGGAGGGAAGACTCACCACCAGTCAATGAAGACTGGGTTAGAGATCAGTTACACAAATTTAATATAATCAGGTCCATGGGCCCTGATGGGATGGACCCAAGAGTGCTGAGAGAGCTGGCTGGTGTTATTGCTCTACTACTCTCCAACATTTTCAGAAGATTGTGGCAAACAGGAAAGATGCCTGAGGACTGAAAGAAAGCCAGTGTCACTCCAATCTTCAAAAAGGGCAAGAAGGAAGATCCAGGCAATTACAGACCAGTCAGCCTCACCTCCATTCCTGGAAAAATGATGGAGCAGCTCATTCTGGAGGTCATCTCTAAGCACATGGAAGAGAAAAAGATTATCAGGAGTAGTCAGCATGGATTTACCAAGATGATTAAGGGAGTGGAACATCTCCCGTATGAGGAAAGGCTGAGGGAGATGGGTCTCTTCAGCTTGGAGAAGAGGAGAATGAGGGATGACCTCACGAATGTTCACAAATAAGTAAAGGGAGAGAGCCAGGAGGATAGTGCCAGGCTCTTCTCAGTTATGCCCAATGACAGGACAAGAGGCAATGGATTTAAAGTTGAACATGAGAGCCAAATAATGACCAAAATAATTGTTTTTACTGTGAGGGTGATAGAGTACTGGAATAGGCTGCCCAGAGAGAATGTCATTTCTGAATACATACAAAACCCACCTGGACACATTCCTACATCATCTCCTCCTGTAAGTTACCCTGCTCTGGCAGGGTGACTCAGTGATTTTCAAGTCCCTTCCAACTCCTAACTTTCTGTGATTCTGTGGTCCACAGAGTTAGAGAAATATGGCCAAGACATCCTCATTTACGGATACTCTTTCTACCACATTTGCATTCTTCTATTCTGATAGGGGTTTCATTTGACTCTTTATATAGGTTTGCACTTCTAGGTTCCTGTGTTCCCTTAGGAAAGCATATTTTGGCTTAGCCCAAAAACTTAGAACCAATGACCATTTCCCCTGTATCATTGATAGCTTAGTCATTAGTGTCACTAGCTTCAAATTTGATACCAAACTCAGCATTAAACATTCCAAGAAAAATGGTGTGGGTCTGAAAATGTCTGGAAAAAGGCAAGCTCAGCCAAAAAACTGATGTGAGATTGCTGAACTATTCCTAACCCACCTGATACAGAAGCTGCAATACCTCCATCTGCATTGGACATTTTCAGAGAAGAAATGCCACTGTGAGTTAATATGCAGAGCACATGACTCTTACATACCCTTCAGAGTCTGCTTGTGTTCCTGTCACTAGAGTCCTTGCATTCTCAGAAGACCAAAATGTCCACCGGTTTAAATAGGTGTGACAAGACAAGTCCCACTGAGACCAAAAAATGTACTTACAACACTCACAGGCAGTTTCAAAGGTGGGCGAGGCTGGTGTGTTTAGGATGAAAACAAATGCATCTCAGCATAGACATGAATAGCTTTCATGGAGCTCAGTTTAACAGAGAAGCAGGAAGCTTTTGCTTGGGAGGAGAAGAGGAAGGAACAATGACAGGTGAAGGCAAAAGATGTAGTTCAGGTAAGTACAATCCTTCAATTTTCAAAAGTTTTTCCAGTCAGATAGAGAAAGAAAAACCCTCTGTGTCTCTCAAGCAAGATGTGCTCTGCACAGACTTGAGTGTAGAGGCAGGACACAACACAGCTTCTGTGCAGCATGAATATGTCCTTCAAAACCACCAGAGCAGTCTTACAGTCAGATACAGTCAGTGTCCCCCAAATACATTTAATATTTCACCATATTGCAACTAAAACCATGAAAGGCCAGCCTGAATCTTTGTTCAAGACAGCTCTGTGCAAAGCTGCTGTAAACACCACAGAAAAAACATACTAGCACACCCAATTCTCAACTAAGTAGCAGCATACCAGACTCTTCTAGGAATAGTAACTAGTAACATTAGCTTACTCTTACTGGAAAGGAAGAAAGACACCAAGATTTGTCAAAATTTGTCAAAAATTCTCATTTCCTACTTATCAAACTTTGCTTAAACTACCCCATATTCATGAGAAACTTGCAACCCCAAAAAGAAGCCCTAAGCACCTTTACTCCTAATACCAATTCAAGCAAGAATTCAATGCTACTCATTTGAGTAGCATTCAGTTATGGAGACTGAAACAATAACATATGTGAAACAGCTTGAGTCTTGAGGATATGAACTATACAGAATTAGTTAACAGATTTTTTTTTAAACCCACACACTCACCATAATATTCATTTAGTAAATTTGAATAAGAACTCTATTCAAAAGCAACACAATCTGCATGTGAACATTCTGTGAAGAGAGACTAAATTCCATGAATCAATAATTTGTTTCAATTGTCTTGCTTTTGTTTACTATCTATGCCATGTTTAACGAGTTTATTATTAATAAACTTATTAATGTTGGTCTTCCTGTTTTAAATCTCTGTATAAGATGGAGTGAACAAGGCCTGTATTTACTTTGACTTCAAAAAGAACTAAGCATCTGCAGAAGTGTTTTCCATACCGAGCTGGACTTCATTAGCTCTGCTGTCATAGGTTCAGGGTAAAAAGAGAAAAAAAAAAAAAAGAAAAATCAAATCATCTAAATTTGAGACAAGACTCTTCAATTAATCTCATTTTGCAACACAGTGCTATTTATATAATATTGGTACTCTATGTAACATTGTAGCCAACATTAGCCTAATAACTATTAAACATGTGTTATTAACAATGTTGGCCTGTTGATTTTTAGTACTAACAGAGCTGCCTGAAACATCTACTGTTTACAACATTTGTTCTAGCTAAAGAGATTTGATAGAATTTGCTCATCAACTGCAACCACTTGCCACCCATAAAACTGATGCAAAGAAGGGAAAAACAGTTAGTGAGATCCAAAGACATAAACACTTTTACTTATAACTCCGTAAAGAGAAAACCCTCTCACTCCATATGGTTTTCTCTTGGCTCTTAATCATCTTTTCATTGGCTTCCAGCTGGCTGTCTCACTATCATTTAGCAGTATCACTAGCAAGACCAACTTGTTATGCCAAAGTCAGGCACAGAAAGATGAAGGCTGCAGAGACTGGATGCAGCACTCTGCTATGGGCAAATTTAGCACAAATGATGCATGGCAGGGTCACTTCACTTGCCTCAGCAGATCAACCACTGCTGCATTCCCAAAACACAGCAGCAGATCTGTGTTTGCACTTTTTCAGGAGTGGGAGTAAAGAATGACTGCTACAATTGAAGCTACAGGGAAATTCTGCAGGCAGAAGTGTAATTACCTGAGCAGGAATTCTGGCAGAAAACCCAGCCTCTTTCTCTCCTTAAATAGAAACCAATGCTATGCAGTCACCATGGAGAGATTTCATACAGCTTTTGGATCACATGCAGCACTGAAATACAACACACACACAAGCCAGCCACAGAGCAGGTTTAGAGATGAAAAACTGGAAATCATTTCTCCATTGACCACAGACACCTAAAGAGCATCTCCCCTTCTAACCGACTTCCTCTTCCCAGTCTTAAAAGTATTAAGTTGTATGCCAAAATTCAGGGTCTGCACTAAAAAAACAGCTCTGCAAGCTGGTTAGCTTATCTGGGAATTACTTAGAACCTGACATGAAAGAGCCTGAAATGGAAGCCCTGCCAAATTCATCCAGTACCACCCAGGTAACTTTCGAAAAGTTGGGATCTGAAGAAACCCCCAGGGAAGGAAATATTATATAGTGCCTGTCTGTGAGAGCCTACCTGTGTCGACTGTGAGAGCTAAGCAGCCAGTGTTTGAAGCACTGCAGTTCTGCAGAGGTTTTGACTTCAGTTGCAAAAAATCCCAGATTTAGTCCAAGCCCAATATCTCTGCTTTCCAGACACCTTATGCAGCCAGGCCCATCTTCTCATCCTTCTCCCTACCCCTTCCCTCTGCCCACTCCACAACCCAGCTCATTTTTTGTCTTCTGCCCCCACTAGCCTAAACCCCAGCTGCAGCTCCTGCCTCCTGGGATGGATTTTTCCAGTCCTCTTCAGCACTCCTGTCCCTGGGGAACAGTCACCAGAGCATAGGGAAAACAGGCACTCTTTTCCCCCTTTAGGCACAAGCATGGCATGGGCTATAGCCTGTCATAGCCACTAAACCAGGGCACTTGCTTTGTAGCTGCCACACGATTCAGCCCAGTTTTCAAGGAGAAAAGTGTCTTCTCAGAGCCCCTGAAAAATCCACCCCATCCTGTTCTATTGTTTTAAGCTAGTAGGAATGTTTCCAGACTAAAAATGTCAGAAATTTGCATCTCTCCTTTGTTTTGTTAAAAGCCAATTAACAATAACCTTTGTTTTGTTCATGCCAGGCTTTGTTTTGTTAATAACTCCAGCCAGCCTCCAAGCCTTAGGAGAGGGCTTTTTATCTCCATACATGTCAGACTGGTGATAGTACATGGGTCTCTTACTTACTGAGACTAGCAGAATGTTGCTGTGTATCAGGGATGCCATTCCATGGATAATCTTTTTCTCACCTCTCTGCAGTAGCTTACTAATTTAGAACCACAAATCAGAGACAGCTGATAAGTTTGTAGACACCGAGATGTCCTGCCTCCCATTCAGTTTTCCTCATCACCCTGCAAACCACCTTCAGCTTCAGAATTGGGAGTTTTGAAAACAACTCTTCTCATTTTAAAATACATATACATTTTAGTTTCCTCTACATAACACCAGCAGTTACAGAAACAGCTGCTTTTGATTTTGTAGTGATTTTCCCACAGCATGCTCATCCCTGTGACTGGCTTTTGTTTTCACTCTCACAACATAATGCAGAGGCCTGCACTTTTTGTCCTTCCTGCCATTTCTATCCTTCTCACAGCTCCTCCTTCTCTCCAGTTTCAATGCAGTGCTTCACACAGGCTCTGCTCCAGGGGTTTTCTTATGGCTAATATCCTATTTTTTTTTTTTTCCAACCAACACCACATCCTGATGCCCTGACTCCACTGAAATTTGCTCATTCTTGATTTTATGGGTTGATGAAAAGCTGCTAAAATGGGAGGATGATTTTCTATCATCAGTCAGCATCAACATGAGAGTACTGAGGCTGAAATGTGTGTATTTTACATGACAGTATCTTGTTCTTTAAAAAAAAAAAAAAAAGAAAGAAAAAGGAAAGGCTGGAGATACTCAAGGGTTTTAGTGCCTTCACTTGAGTTATGACAGGAGTTTCACTAATGCCCTGAAAGTCCTGTAGAGATTTGCTGCTCTCAGACCAATATCTCAGTTGCACACAAAAAACACATTCCCTCTCAACTTCAAATGAGGGTGCCTGGACAAAGATGATGATGCCTGTGTGCCAGGACATAAGAAGAAAGCCTTCTGTGGTTTTATTTATTGTAGCAACAGGCTTCAGCAACAGTTGAGACTCCATGGTGGTAATGAATAACCAGGCTCTCAAGGAAGAGACTGGGGCATTCCTACTCCCTGGACTTGCAGTAACAGCTGGTCACAGTTTTACCATGGGCAGCAGGGTGGCTGTCACACAGCTGTCTTCTGAGGATCTACAGAGCAACCAGGAAGCCAAAAGCCAGGTAGTGACTTCTTCCAAACCAATTCTACACAAAAAGTTTGTTAGGAGATGTGTTAGCATGCAAGTGTACAGGAACAGATGCATACAGAGAAATGGTTTTGCTGATGTTAACAATAGCTCTGTACAGGAGCTCTTTAAGAGAAGGGCTTCATTCTGCTTAATACAAGCCTTATGCTAGAGGGGAAGCAGTCTCACCATTAGGCCACGTGTGTGACCTGATTTACAGCACCTGAAAAGTGGCTTTTCACAGTCTGTCTCAAGTGCCTCTACTTCAACAAGGCACATATCTCCCATGCCAGTGATAAATAAAAACACTGCAGCAAGGGGGGTTTTGCTTCAAAAAGTGAGGTAGGGAGCTTGTATATATGAAAATATTATAGGATACATGCACACAGCTACCCTGGGAAATTTGCAGTTTTCTTGGCTCAATCCCATACAGAGAAGAGAAAAAAAAATCATCTAGGTTCTAATCATGAATTCTTTGGAGGTTCAGGGCTATTGTTTAGAAGATACACACTTTAACAAGCACTATTTTAAAATGTTGTTTCAAATTTCTAACCAATGGTCCACATACAACATGAACATGAAGTGCTGAAACAATACTCCTATACAGTCAACTGGATTATGAACAAACTTGGGCTTCAGGTCATTGCTTCCTTCCCAAAATGCTCCAAGAGATATTTCCTCACCATGAACACACTTGTGACAGAACAGATAAACATCAGAAACACGTCTGTCTGCCACTCAGAACCTGCCAATTCTATGGAACTATTCTAGATGCCACCTTAAATGTTTAAAAGCCCAAGGGTCTTCTCATTTGTTTCCTCATTTTCTTGCAGACTAAATATTATAGCAGTGCTGGAACAGAGGCTATTGCCTCACAGGACAGGACTGCTTGCCCAACAGGCACTTCAAAGGATGGGGCCAAACTTGAAGATGAGACCATTGAGGGAGACTTCCCTGAAGAGTTGCCAGGAAGATCTGCATCTTCTCAGAAAAGCAGCAGTGCACAAAACAAAGGTAAATGCTAACTGAAGTTCATACCAGCTCCAGAAAGGGAAATTTAAAAGCAAATAATCTTGAGACTAATGCTACAGCCAATTTCTATACCAAGAAGGTTGCAACACGATGAGGACTGAGCTCTTAGCATGTAGTAGCAGAATTTCCCAGCCGACTGTTAAATTCTGCAGCATGACTCAACCCTCACTACCAGAGCAGGCAGTAGGATAGATCCCTCTCTTGGCAGATGCCCAGAATGGACCAAGAGAACAAACTCAGCCTTGTCCCCAGAAGTAGCTCTCTCTAACTGGGATTACAGTGCACTGGGCGAGTACGATGCCCACACAAGGGGTGTCAGTCTGCTGTTACCAGGAGTCAGTTTTCACAACGAAATGGTCAGTGCAATGCCCCAGATTAGCAGCACAAGGTAGAGACAGTAAGTGAATACCACCTTCTTCCTGAGGCTCACAATTAAAAGTTGCAGAGCCAGTTATCATATAGAGAAAACAAAATACTTCAGGAAGAGTCACGATAAGCAAAGATGTGCTAAGAATTTTTAATTTTGAAGTACAATTGAACACTTAGCCCAAACTTCTCTATAATCTTGCAATGCCATTCTAGTAAGAGTTGCTAATGGAAATGCAGCACCATCTTTTGTGCATTTAAACCCCCTAATTGGGTAGTTTGACTCTTGTGTTTTTCAAGTACCATGAACAGCTTACATCTCACAAACACACTAAATGGAAAATTCAAACTGGCTCTTTACCCTTTGTAATAAACAAGGATTGTAATAAAATATTTCAAATTGAACACAAAAGAACTAATTACTGGTGTTTGCTATTCATTACAGAGGACTTAGATCCCAATGCCACAGAACGACACGATTAAAGGATTTCATTCCAGATTGAACAAAATTATTTGCTTGCTTTGAAATAGTGTTTCATTTAATTGCAATTCCTTTTCCTCCCACTTGCTAAAAGGTAACTTCACAGGAAATTTCTAAACAGAAAGGTTGTGAAATCATGCTTCAAGCTTGTTTCAAGATTAAAAAACAAGCATACCATACCAAGACATTTCAAATACATTTTTCTCCTGAATGAATAGATTAGTAAGCCAAACAAAAATTCACATCACTTGTCAACATTGCCCAGTCATCATGCTTTTAGTTTTTTCCAAGATATTTTGCTATATACTGGCTTCTGGCATTTATGTGTACTGACTGACAGCTGAACCCCAGTGCTCTGTGGGTGACTGGTGCAGTTATTTTAGGAGAGGTATGGAGTCGGTTTCTACAAGGTGGTAGATGCTCTGTATTTTTTGTTTTGCAACTAAAAAAATAAGCCAATGCTGTCAGACTTACTCTACTTATAAAAGACTGGCAGATGTCAGATATCTGATTTTGATTTGGTCCAAGCATTCTTTGTAAAAAAGCTCTAACTTCTGCCAATAGAGGCTGGGCAGATGGTAGAACTGTCAGCTGAGGGTTGGAAAACCTGATGGACCTTGGCAATAAAGTTGTTCACGGTTTATTCATGTCTAATATGTGTAAACTAAACAGCCACTCAGAAGGGTTATCTGAAGAATGCTTTTTATTCTTAACTGCCACTTAAAAAGATATAATTGCGTTGGAATGCTAATGATCCAGCTCAAATGTAGCAATGCTATTACAACAAATACCATGGCCCAGGAAAGCACGTGAAAATTCAGGTTCATTTAACAGAACACAGTGATCTTTACAAGACAGCCCATTAGCAGGCTTTTACTATACAATCTCAGCATAGTTTTCTCTGACCAGATCCCAGAACCCTTAAGAACTTCAATTGTTAAGAGCTCCCTATGGACTCTCTTTGGAAACATATTCAAAAATTGGCTTTACAGGCCTTCAGCACAAGCTTCCTCCATGATTTGCAGAATGTACCTCTCTGGGGTAACTGACTACAGTGAGAAACTGAATTAGGTGCCACCACCATTTTACAAGCCACTAAAATGCTTACTGCAAAGTTTAAGCAATGAAGAGAACCTCAAGCAGGCTGCCTCTCGACTGGACATTCTGAGTATGTAACCTCCCAAATAAAACCTCTGGCATGAAGACATAATGAAGTTTTGTTTGAATCTTAAGCGTTCTACAAGTCTTAAGTTTTAATGTTTTCATCTTCTGAAGATGCACTGCTCGCCAGCGAGGTCACCAGTAAATCATGGCCCTTAGGGACACAGAGAAGAAAAACCCATCAGACATTCTTGAGGACCTGAGGATGAAGGGAATAATCAAGAGCCAAAGTACCACTGGCAGGAGCAGCTTATGAAAACAAGGTAAGTGTCATTATATGAGACAGTGCCTCTACTACAGCTCAGACCCTGATGTGGGCACACCGAGATTCCATTTCTGTACTCACAAAACATCCAGGCATATCTCCTCTAAGAATTTAGAGGCAAGTTGTAAACAACAGTGAACTGTGTTATGGGAATGTCAATATAACAGAAGCTGGCAGCAGTTTTCAGCTGTTTACAGCTTCCAGGATTGTTTCAATGGGGACAAAGGAGACAGTGAGAGTACTAAACTTGCTCTCCAAAAAACTCGCTGGAAGCTACGTGCCACAAACTTCTTTCTTTAGAAAGCCACAAAACTAGAAGAAATACTGCTGTCAGGGATTATATTTACATTTATATTAAGACCTTGGAAATCCTAAATATTTAAACTTCTGAGAAATTTACAATTTACATTTTATCTCAGCCTAAGAAACCATTACAAAATGGATTTTAACAAAATTATAGAACTAGTATTTGAATAAGAGGCTGGTATCACATCTTCCCCTTCATAAGACAGGTGGATATCTGTTCATTTTTCTCCCCTGTATTCAAAAGCTGCCTGGTATTAAATTACACAGTCTTTTATTTCTCTTAGAGAATTTCTATCCTCCCAACAGGAAGAAGGCATTTTTGTGTGTTTGGGTCTTAAAATCAGTACAGCTTTTAAAAGCGAACCTTGTACTTTTCACTAACAAAGCCAGCTTTTCCAAGTGATCCTTTACGTTTGAGCTGGGGCCACTGCTGGGCAACCTGCAAAGTGTCTGTCACTAGATGCTCTCTTTTAGCAACAAAGGAAAATTTAACCTGTGCTACCTCCTATAAGAAGAATTTACTCCATTAGGACCCAGATTACCTATGCAGATTACCTTTGAATACAGGAGCTAAATGCACTGAATACAGATGCAGTAGAAAAAGCTTGTTACCCAAACATATTCCAAACTATAACATGCAGCTCTAGATTTTGAGCATTAACACACAGGTAAAAATCACACCTGAAATTTTTGGAATTGGCCAGGAATAAACATGAATGACTTTATGCTGAATTCTAGTCCAGCACTAGGTTGAATGAGGAAGCTCACAGGCCTCACCACTGTGAGAGACTAGTACAGGCAAATTTGAGATTATTTTTACAATAATATTAGATAGAGATGCTCTTGCAAGAGCTTTCGTAGTTCTGCACCCTTTAAGCCTTAGCAGCATTACCTCTCTTCTCAGGATTTCCTGGCATTGCCAACACTGTGAAACAAACTACACTGAAAACCTTCAGTCTTTTGACTGTCCCTCACTTTATCCTGAACAGAGGAATTTCAAGCAGCACAGGTTAAGATACCTTGTTATACCTGGTTTTAAGTGTCACAGCTCCAAAGGAGCAGTACTTTTTAGTCTACTGGGCACCTTTTCTGCAAGCCTACTTTTAAAGGCACTCCTGCATGGGAGAGCTAAAAGGTAAGCAAAAGGACCAAAAGCTGTAGCTTCAAACCAAGCAGTTTATGGGAATTTGATCCACTTGCTATGTGTTAACATTTCCCAGGGACATACGCAGATTATTGACATTTCCATTACTGTTGGCTTTCAATGTGGGTTCCTTGAAGGATTGAGAGAATACTTGATCTCCCAAAACTGTTTAATTCAAAGCTAAGTTCTATTCTCAGCTTATATAGAAACAGAACAATCTGGAAAGCAACCTGCTTACTGAGTACTCTGTTTAGTTTGGACATATTGGGAAGAATTTTCCATTCCATTCATCTCAGCCTATGCAGTCCAGAGTTTATCTTGGGTAAGGAATGACATAGTTGTACATTCTCACTTTGAGCCTGTGTCATTGGTAAGAAGAGTTTCTTTTTTGTTTTTTTTTATTTAAATAAAAAGTATTTTTGTTTTCTTTTTATGATTGAACCTTGCTTTGTTCACATTTCTTGTGTCATTTGCATTCAAAATGTCTCCTTTATTGGTTTTCCTCCAACTGAATCATGCTCCACCTTCCTTTCACTAAATGAGTCACCCTCGATACTATTTGCAGCAGTTAACACTTCTGGCAGTGAAGCCTGACTTCTAGGGTTATTTATGGCAATAAAAGTCTGGGGAACAGATAACTTGGGAAACTTGCAACAGGATAGTGATGATTTCAACTGTAGGTCCTTTCTTTGGGTTAAACGCTGTTAAAACTGCTTATCATAAAGAAAATGGTTGAATTCAGCCTCCTGACTGATTAAATAATCACATCTTTCCAGGAATAAGTGCTACCTTCATCATCAGAATTCTGGGATTGGGCTGCTTATTTGTAATGTAGCAGAGGCCAGCAGTATCATGATTACTAAGTTCTAAAAGAAGCATTCTTAAATTCAGCAGTAATAAAGTAACTTCTCTAAATCCTTAAGGCCTCATTACTAAATCTTCCTATCTGCTGGGTGTGCAGCAACATTGCAAGCTTCACATCACTCAACAGAAAATGGGAATTCTCACTGCAGACAGCATTCACCCATGAGTGAGCACTGGGGTGATTAGCGCATCATTATTTCTAGGCTTTCACTGGTATCAGAGTCCATCAACTCCACAAATGAAAAGAAGCTGAAGGCAAGCAGCAGTGTCACCTCAGCATCAAAGTATACTCTGCAGAAAGCTTTTAAATATCTCAACAGAGAGGTGCCCTGGAAAAGACACTGAAGAAACCACCAGCTAGGCTGGGAAAAATTCAGTTTGGAAACATGGCAGTGGGAGATTTTACAACAAAGGACATGAAGACTTCTGCTGAAGTCAAGACACAGGTCATCTAATTCTGCTGTGCATTTTTTCCAGTGCTTGCTTTATCACAAAGCCCCCTACCTTCTGCAAATCAATCTAAAGCAGTTTATGTACAACCTACTACCAAAACACAATTAATGGCAGTGCAGTGGGTCCTATATTGATCTCATATGTCAGAAGTCCAGGTTTATTCTTACTGAAATTCTGGAAAAATATTCTAAAAATATTCATAGGAGAGAAAATTCAGGAACAGGTTTGTTTCAGTGTGTTGTCTTCCCTTCCCCCCCAGCAAAAGACAAGTCTTCCCCAGACACCAGAACAGGTTGACTAAATTCAGTGCTAAATAGAGTAACATTCTGATCCCATTTGGGTAGAAAGATAGTAAAAATTGCTGCATATGTTCCACATAGTGCTGTACCCACCTTGTGGGGCATGACAATGTCACATCTCACAAAGTGATCACAGCTCCCCACATGTAGGGGCCAAACAAAATATCGCATCCCACAGAGCAGCATGAGTAGGGTTCCTCAGAGTGGGGGTCAGCCCAGGGAGGTTTGGACTGGACCCTCTTGCTTTCTAAACTCCCTCAGAGAGGAGCCTATGTATGGCTGGGTCCAGTCCTTCTCCTCCTCTAATTAATCTCTTTTCACAACCCATTCAGCGAAATTAAAGTTTGCCAATTCGCTGCGCGGTACTCAGGAGTAAGGTTATTACCCAGGAGGTTTGTATAAAAATACAACTTTAGCTAAAGGTAAGATTATAAAGTATGTCAGATTACAACTGGTAGAATTATAAATTATGGTACTTTCAAAGCAATGGATTACAATTTAGCAAAACTTAAGGAAGTTGTGAAAACAACAGGTTACAACTAACAGAACTTAATAAAGCAACAGATAGTAAAACTATGGGTAACTATGTCTACCCTTATCTCAGCACGTAAGGGTAAAACAGAGACACAGAAAGAGAGAGATAGAAAGGTAAAGAAGAGATAGGAAAGATACTGCCACCCTTGGATCCAGCAATGATCTTGGCAGGAACTTGTCGTCCTTGAATGTCAGACACGCATCCACCATTGAGTGTGCCTCTTTTATGCCGCCTGACCCCACCATCTTGGGGGGGGCTTTGGCACATCTTGCAAAGTCAGGGGTTCACTTGGACCCCTCCAGATGGGATGACACAGCACTAACCCTTATTTCTGCACATGTGCCCTCTCCAGTGGCTTTACCTGGGGCACACACAAGATGTCACTCTGCCTCTGCAGGGTGCAGCTCACCTGCCCCTGTCCTTTATGGAGTAAGGACAGTGTCCTGCCTGTCAGGGTGCCCATCAGACAGAGCTCCCCTTGTCACGACAGTGTTCAGCTTATTGGGATGGCCACTAAAGGAGGGGCTGCTCTTGTGAGAATAGGGCCCTGTTTATAAGGGTCATTCCCCAAATGAAGGTCTCTCCTTAAGAGAACAGAGCCCAGATGACTCTGAATGAGGCCTCCACCCGAGCACAGTGTCCATTTTGTCAGGGGGGCTCTTCTGAAACAAATATTCTTTTTGGGATTCTACACATGTCTACTTCCATTCCTCATTACAAAGCATTGCTAGTTTTGTTGTTTTGTTCTAGGTTAAGAAAGAGGAACTGAACAAAATGCCACAACACAGCACATTTTTTCCAGCAACTGCCTATCAAACTACAGGTAAACAGTCTGAAAAGGACCATCCAACTTTTGAAAGAGGATGAGGAAGCCCTCACTTTTAGATTGTGAGCCAGGAGTACTGCTGAAGGAAATAACTGCAGTAGAAGCCACAATTATACTGATAATTATCATCAAATCTGATAAGTTACACCTGCACCAATGCAAGCATCCATGCTGGATCTAAGCTGCCTTGCAAAAATGAAGAATTCCACTCCTCCCTATAGCTGTCCTTTTGTAATTTGTCATGGGGCACATCCAAATCTTTCTGTTATCTACCTCACCTGAGAAAATGGTATCTAATTTTAATTTTTTACAGCCCAATTGTAACAAAAAAATTGAGGATAACTATGAAGAGACAAATTAGTAACCAGTCAGTCACCAAATACACACACATTATCCTGGTTCTTTATTATTATACTATTAAAATTTAGCTCCCTTCTTGGGTATTTCTAGGAAAAGATTCTCTTTCCCTAAGGAGCAGGAAACTAGAGGTTAGAAAAGCATTATATACACAAGGGAAGGCACAACATGAGGAGTGTGCAGGGAGAAAGCTGTGACCAGAAGAGATTTAGGGTGGTGGAACATGGTGGGATGCTAAACTTAAGAAAAAAAAAAAGAAGAAGAAAAAAAAAAAAGACTTCTAACTTACTGTGCAAGAGCAACTGGTCAAAAGTTAAGAGCTTTAGATATTAGGGTGACAAAAAGAACATCTATTTGACAAGCACAGAGCATTAAAGGAAAGGACAGAACAAGCATTGAAACTACAAAGAAAACAATGGGCTGAGATACAAAGCAGAGGTTGTTCAAATGGAAGGAGATAACTGTTCCTGTTGCAGAGAACTGTATTTGGTCAGACTTCTGACTCTGGAATCCCCCATGCCCTACCTCCAATGTGCACATAACATTTCCTACAGCCAGCTCTTCCAAAAGCAGTAAGAAAAGGAACTGTTATCATTCATGCCCTCCTTGCTATCAGCTCTACCACCCCCTTCAAGAAGGTCCATCTCTAAACATATCTCTTCCAGCCTCCATTTGGACCACAGGTTCTACCCACCCCTCTCCTCCATCAATCCCACACAATGCTCACCTCTGCTCCAACCACAAGTTTTTATTTTCTTACCTTCAGCTATAGGTGACATGTTCCTCCTTTCAAGTCAGAAATTCAGCTACAGCACAGGACCATTCTTTTCTGAAATCACAGGCCAGACACTGCAGAACAGACAAAAAGATAGTCCCTGTTTTTTGCAGTCACATGTAGCTGCCCCTATGGTTCTCAGGGAGGAAAAAGCTTTCCTACTTTCTCTTCTCTCACCAGATTTGTAATAAATCACTGGGGGGAGGAGCAAGAGGCCACTTGGTTTCCTGCACAGCTGGGATCCCACCTGAGCTGAGTAATGCAGACCATCAAAAAGAGCCTATTCTTTCAGCCCAGCCCAAGGTCTGGCCAAATTGGCAGTTTTCACAGGAAACTAAACCAAACCAAACCAAACCAATCCAATACTGAAGAAAACCAGAAAATCACTCTATGGTGTCTGGAAAAAGAGGAAAACCAATTTAGGAGATAGAGAAATATGGATCATCTGGTTCAGAATTACCCAGTCACCTGACAACTAGGAGAAGTAAGAAATTTGAGGGTACATCCTCACTACACAGTTAAGTAAACTCTGTCTTAGCTATTACAGCTAAGGCTTGGAATAAAACCTGCTGTGTGTATGCACATACAGACTGTTCCACCGAGTCTAATTTGCTTCCCCTTCAGTGAAGTTACACACTAATAGTGCCCCACTAATTAGTGTCCTAATAGTGTCCCACTGCCTTTCCAGATCTTGAGAAGGACAAATGATGGTCTGTCCCCAAGAAATGCCATTTCTTCCACTATTTCCTGGGTAAGGATGTTAGCTCCCTACAGCACAAAGGCCTATAAGCCCTTATGATATATAGAGAGAAGTCCAGTATCTAGAAAGGTGCCTTTTTGCAATAGGACCACTCATGGGCTCCTGCCTGGCTCATCTGTGTATGGGACACGATTGACAGTCTCTCAAATCAACTATGCAGCAAAGACACCCTGAAAAAAAGCAACAAGAGAGCTTTTGCAAGTGTCATTACTAACAGCAATTGCTTTAGAAAAACATAGAATCAAAGAGTTGAAACAAAGCTGTGTAGTTCAACTGTTGGGCTGATAAGAGATGCTGTCTAAATTGTCAGCTTTACTTGGGGATTGCACAAACCTGTTTCAGAAGTGAAACACTCAGTTCTTTCACCTGAGGACATCCAAGAGCTAAGCCTAGAGCAGCTAATATTTCCATGTCCACCTCAAAGGACAGGGTGGGTATGAAAGGTAGATAGCCTGGTGTATGCTTTGTCAAGGGGTTGTGTTGCCTGGGTGACCCAGTTAGACTGCCAGGAATTTATCTATGGCACTACTTAGAAGAGGCTGAACACTGTGTACAAGCACTGGAAGACAATCTCAGAAAAAATGGATGGATTTCTCCTCACCCAATGTTCAAAACAACTTTAATTATTGCCTCTGTTAGGAGGATCTGCTGAAACCCACAATTTCCTGCTTTTTGGCACAGTAAGTTTATGACCCTTTTCCTTCAACAGAAGATATAAACTCTTAGATGGGCACACAGTTTAAATTTTTCTGAATTTGGAAGTAATTTACAAATAAGGATCAATTCTCCCTTCTCAAGCAATAGAACAAGAGGAAATGGACTCAAGTTGTGCCAGTGAGGTTTAAATTAAATATTAGAAGAAACTTCTTCACTGAAAGGGTAATTAAACACTGGAATAGGCTACACAAGGAGGTGCCCTGGAAGTGTTTAGAAGACATATAGACATGGTGCTACAAGCACAGTTTAAGTACAGGACTTGGTAGAGTTAGTTGGACTCAATGATCTTAAAGGTCTTTTCCTTGAAATTTTTCAGGTCTTTTCCCCAAAAATCTTGCAATTCTGTGAATAAAAGCACGAAAGGGAAGGCACAAAAGAATTTTTCATGCATCACTGGCCAAGAGGCACAATGGAGCAAGCTTTGGAAGGCTTGTCATCACTACCTACTTCAGAAAATATCCCACTGTACCACACACACCTCTTCCTTGTTTCCCTCTTCTTCCCCTTCTTCTTTGTGTGTAGTCGATACTGATCCTCATTCTTCACATTCTCAGTCTTCAGGAAACAGGGATTGCTTGGTCTGTATTCCTGCTGCTGTTGTCTTCAGCCCTGTCACTTGCCTTTGCCTCACTGCAAGGGATCTTTTTTTCAACCCAAGCTGAAGTAAGCATCAGCCTGATCCTGGTTCCACATGTGACTTCTGTTAATGCTGATGAGTATCTGCTCTGAAACAGATTCAGAGTAATAAATTCAGATATACTAAAAAAACCTGTTTCCACTAGTAAACTTTGTGTTAAGTGTCCTTGAAAGTGTTTCTGGAGCTGAAAACCCCCTGGCATTTCAGGCAAATGACAGTTTTATAGTTATTCAAGTCATCGTGAGCACAGGGAACAGAATTCCCAAAATGGAATCTCAGTGAATGTCAGCTTGGGTTGTTTCCTTCCCTAGGAGGCAGGTATCCATTTCAAAAGGGACTAGATCGGACGGGACTGGACCGGCACCTATATCTTCTTGTTCCGAGCCTACCCAAGACTCCGGCTGGCGCAGAGATGGATCTGGCCGTGGCTGCCCGGAGCAGAGTGGAAGCCGTGGAGGGGATGGGGCGGCCCCTTCCCCCGCCACCCCCACCAGGGGTCACCCTGCCCCGCGGAACGCCCGGGCAGGCACCGTTCCCCGCCCCCTCCTTTGGTTTTGGTCCTTCCCTCCTTCCACAGGAGCACAATGCTCCGGTAGGAGAGATGAGGTGTTTATTTCTGTCCAATCTTTTTTTTCCCCTAAGAGGTTTTGAACAGGAAGTGAGAATATATTGCACACACGATATTTATGCTGCCCTCCCTTTCAGTCACAGTTTCCTAAGATACTTAGCTAAAAGAAAGATGTGAATAACTATTTCTTCACCCTGTCACTAGGAAGAAGAACAAGGGGAACGAATAGAGATCCAAGAATACAGAACAAGGGGAAAAAATAGAGTTCCAAGAATACAGAAAGACGAGTTAAAGGGAAAGAAAATTATGCATATACTATCAGTTTGCCTCTTCGCATACCACAAAGACAGCTCTGCCATGTGAAGCAGCAACAGCCACCTCCTCCCTACCAGCTTTTCCCTATGTGAAACACATCTACTGAAGGACAACGTTCCATGTGATGGAGAGATGAAGAGTTCAAAGGAAGGGGAAAAAAAAATCAATAGATCAGGGCCAGGTTTTGCTCTGATGGGGGTTTGCATCTGTTGGAAGGAAAAGCAGCAGGGTGGATCTTGTACTGGTGCAAGTGGGCAGGGGCAGGTACATTTGCCTGAGGCTGACACTGATGATTGTCCCTTGAACTCATCCTGGGGCAGGTAAGGTGCTGCTGGAGCTCCCTGTGTGACATGGCCAGAGTTGCCCCCTTCATTAGACTGTCTTTCTTCCTCCCTCACATGTGATTTTGTATCTTGCCTTCCACATTTTGTTAGTCTGTTCCTCTGATGTTCTCCTTTCTGACACCATTTGCCTTCTCTCTGGCATGCAGGGAGTCACTATCCTGTCCCTGCTGCACAGCAGTTCTCTATGCACTGCAGAAGACTGTGCCATTTAAAACATTGGTCCTTCCTGCTGGACCACCAAAATTTTCTCATTTCAAGGTGGTGTGTGAACATCTGACACAAGCAGCTTTTTCACAAAAAGCAAGATATAGCTGATCACTATGCTCTGTATCTCCAAGAGGAAATGACGTACACACCTACACCAAGATGAGCACTCACAAATAAGCCCCTAATATTCAATAAACAGGAGTAGCTGGCAGGGACTCAGATGTCTCCAGTTTTGAGGTATTTGAACTCAACATCTTAATATTTGTACCTTGCCTAAATCTCTGTTTGAAACACAGCCTGTAATGCTGAGCCAGCGTGCTGCAGCAATTCTCAGGAGCTCATTCTTGTGAATCTGCATTGTCTCCCAATTTGCTCTGTGCACACTTTTAATCTTATATGGAATGAAGAAAATAAATTCAGTCCTTAGAACTTTATTTAAGCATTGCTTTAGCTGCCTGCCTATGTCAATGTACCTCAGATGAAGCCAAATTACTAAATGGTGGGGGTACAATTGTACTACACTGCAATGCTTTGGCATGAATTCAGGATTCTTAGTGCCAGGAAGGGCCAGTAAATATGTCATCTGACCACATGTATATACAGAAAATTGAACTACTGAGTGTAGTACTCAGGGGGAGGAGGATAGTATCAGGCTTGCCTGTGACAAGCTGTGGGATGACACACAGCATTAACTCTGAGACACTCTGGCTACACTGGAGAACACTTGAAGTCTCATGGAGATAAGCCAGGAGTTCCTGCAAACACAGAAGCCAAGAGGGAAACACCAGCAAAACACCTCAAAGGAATTAAGGGATGTTCCTCTAAGAAGGTTACATGGACAGCAGCCCAGCTGAAGTGCCTCTACACCCACCCACACAGATGGGCAACAAACAGAAGGCATTGGAAGCCACTGTGCTGCTGGAAAGCTACAACCTAGTAGCCATTACTGAAACCTGGTGAGGCGAATCTGGAGTGTGGCTATCAATGGCTACAGGTTGTTGGCAGAAGGGTTGCCCTCTCCATCAAGAAATTGATTGTTAAAAGCTGTCTCTGAAGAGTAGCCAGAGACACCAAGGTCAGGGAAGAAGAAGGGGCAGAAGTTTTGTTATTATAAACAATAATAGTAGAAGGGTTGGACCAGATGATGCTTGAGACCCTTCTGACCTGACATTCTATGATTCTGTGATGCTAAATGGCAGCGCAGAGGTTCCCCTGCAGCCTGTGGTGAGATGGCAGCTGTCTTCTGCAGCCCATGGACAATCATTGTGGAATAGCCCAGGAAGGACCATGGTGGAGCACATGTGGACTTGCAGCCATGGAGGATCCCTTGCCAGGAGAGGTGACCATGCCTGGAGCAGGGCATGACTCTGTGGGAAGCCTGCACTGGAGCAATTTGTGCCTGAGGGACTGTGCCTCATTGGATTCATGTCAGAAGGGTTTGTGAAGGTCTCTCTCCCATTGGAGGTACCCCATGCTGGAGCAGGGGAAGACTGTGAGGAGTCTTCACTCTGAAGGGGAAGGAGTGGCAGAAAACAATGTGATGAACTGATCTCAATTCCCCTCAACCCCATTTCCCATCTCCCTGCATCGCTTGGGGGGAGGAAGTAGTAAAATCAGGAGCAAAGTAATTTGGGCCCAGGAAGAAGTGAAGGGTGGGGGAAAAGCTTTTAGGATTT
The DNA here is from genome assembly GCF_003957555.1 of Calypte anna. Taxonomy (NCBI): domain Eukaryota; kingdom Metazoa; phylum Chordata; class Aves; order Apodiformes; family Trochilidae; genus Calypte; species Calypte anna. The sequence continues at coordinate 63,251,897 of NC_044245.1, forward strand.
GTTTTTCTCTTTGTCCTGCTCTGATTTGATTGGTGATAAACTAAATTGATCTTTTTCCCCTAGCTGAGTCTGCTTTGCCTATGACCATAGTTGGTGAGTCAACACTCCCTTGTTCTTGTCTCAACCCATGAGCTTTTAGTTGGATTTTGTCCTCCCCATTGCACACTGGTGAAAGGAGTGAGTGAGTGAGTGAGTGAGTGGATGCCTGGCTCCTTATTGTTGGCTGGGCCTAGACCATGACACATAGACAGTGGGATTGAGTGTGCCCTCAGTAAGTCTGCAGATGACACCAGGCTGAGAAGTGCAGTTGACATGCCTGGGGGACAGGATGCCATCCAGAGAGACAGAGGGACCTGGATGAGCTGAAGAAGTAGCCCATGTGAACATCATGAAATTCAGCAATGCCAAGTACAAGGTCCTGCACCTGGGTCAAGGTAATCCCCAATATTGATAAAGGATGGGGTATGAAGGGATTGAGATCAGAAGGATTTGGCATACTGGTGAATGAAAAGCTTGACATGAGCCAGCAATGTGTGCTTGTAGCTCAGAATGAAAGAGTATCCTGAGCTTCATCAAAAGGAGTGTGGCCAGCAGGTTGAGGGAGGTGATTCTGCCCTTCTACTCCATGCTGGTGAGACCACCATCTTTGTCCAGCTCTGGAGTCCTCAACATAGGACAGACATCGATCTGTTGGAGCAGGTCCAGAGGACAGCTGCAAAAATTATGAGAGGGCTGGAGTACCTCTCCTATGAATACAGGCTGAGAGAGTTGGGGTCGTTCAACCTGGAGAAGAGAAGGTTCTGGGTAGACATTATAGTGGCCTTTCAATATATAAAGGGAGCTTACAAGGAATATGGTGACAAAATTTTTAGGAAGGCATATCACAACAGGGCAAGGGTAATGGTTTTAAACTAAAAGAGGGTAGATTTAGACTAGGTACAAGGAAGAAATTTTGTATAGTAAAGGTGGTGACACACTGGAACAAGTTGCCCAGAGAGGTGGAAGATGCCCCATCCCTGAAAAAATGCAAGGTTAGGTTGGACAGGGCTCTGAGCAATCTGATCTTGTTGATGTCCCTGCTCACTGCAGCTGGGGGTTGATCAAGATGACCTTTAAAGGTTCCTTCCAAAGCAAACCTTTCTATGATACTATGGTTCTATACTAAGGGTTACAGAGGGTTCTTAAATGAAAAAACTCAGTCAGGGCCTTCAGCCTCCCTTTGGCTTTCTATGTTGATTTTACATTTCAAAACAACTTGGCTGTTTTTCAAATGCTGTCAGAAGTGCTGGTTTTCTTTGAGGAGCCAATAAGTTCTTATTTCAGGCAGCACATCAAGAGAAACCATCATTTCTTTTCCCAGCACAGAATCAGCAAGTACTGAAAAGAAGCTTCAGTGATTGTATAAGCAGCTACTGAAGAAATCACAGTTGGCAGAAGACTCCCAGGTCTTAATATGCAAGGGAAAGTTTGGGGGTAGAGGGGAAAGGGAGAGGGCAGAATTAATGAGGCTGGATACCAGGATGCTTTAGAATAGAAAAGTCTCTGCATGCAACCCCCCCCATAATGGGAATAACAAAAATATTTCCCTCCTCCTTTTGAAAAAAAAAAAAAACCACCACCAAAAACCCACGAACAAACAAGAAGCAACAAATAAAACAAAGATGCAGTTTTTACAAAGGGAAACCATTAACAATCACACAGCAGGAACTCAATTTAGCACAGTGAATTCCCTCTCTTTTCCTATCATCTTGCAGATTAGGAAAGCACAGGACAGAGAGATCTCTTTGGGGATATTAACAGAGCTCTCCTGCCAAGATATGGAGATATTGTACATAAGCTCTTGCCACAGCCCCTCCTTACCATGAAGCACCCAACTCTGGAGATGTGTTTCCAGCTGACAGACACTATCTCAGGGAGGGTGAGGACAGAGCAGAGTTAAAAGGTCCTACGAGGGTGTGTGACCCCTGCGTGCCCTCACTCACAGCTACCCCTTTAACCCTTCTGCCTGGGATTTTGTTTTGTGGAGTACTTAATTCTGAACAGAAAACCTGACTGATACATAAACAGCAGAATAGACTTGACCTCTACCAGCACTTTCTTACCCCACTGATACTCTCTTTTCTATTGCTCCTTCTGGCTTGTTCTGTTTAACAGGACAGCTCTCTTATTTTTAATATTTAAATATCTGTAGCAGGTGATAGATCCATTCTCCCTCTTTGTTAGTTTTAGCATGAGAAGTGTTTTGTTTTGTAGGAGAGAAAAGGGGGAGTAAGAAAATTAATACAGTAAATGTGAACAAACTCAGAAAAAGGTTTATGAAGACAGCACGGGGAAAATTTTTTTTCCTCCACATGAGGGTATTTAGTGTGCTGTGGCAATACATAATGCCTGGCTGCTATTGTATTCTGATATGACTGCTTCCATTATTTTGAGCCTGCTCGTATTGTGGATGATACTAAAGCCAGAGAGTGATGCAGAAGTTGATGAGCATTGGCAATGGCATCTCTGAGAGCTGCTTAGACTCGAGTCATACTTAATAATAAAATGAGTGAGTGCTGCTGAATAGCAAACTGCAGAAAGTCCAGCTAGACACAAAAAAACTTCCTCCTGAAGTTGTAGTCTCACCTAGCTATGAGAGTCTTTACCTTTCCTTTTTCACTCCCTGGATGCCTAGAGTTAGAAACACGAGCTGTTATAGCTGGAGTTAGAGAGCCAAAGCTCTGAGGCTAAGACTACATCAAAATTCTCAGTAACACTGTGTTACACTGTGACTTACTGTACATAGGGAAATTAGACAAACACCCACCCCACCGCCCCCGGGTCAAGTGGTATGGAATGCCAGCATCCAGCCTTTTAAATGGTCCTTTATACCAAGTCCCTTCTGAATTGTGCCTGGGAGCTGCTGGGCTAAGTGCTAGCTCACCAATTTAACAGCCAGAGGCTGTTCTGACAACTGAACTTAAGACAATTTATTTTATGTTCAGACAACTTCCTTGACACTGCTTAAATTACCAGAGTGGACACAGCCTGTCTGAGATGTTGTTTTCCTTACCTTTCTGACTAGTGCTATATTCCATCCTCTATATTATGTGCCTTTGAGTACACTGCCAAAATACTTAATTATCCCATAATTTGATACTTACCTGGTAGAAATGAGCTATTTTAGTTAATAAACAGTCCTATAAATACAAAAATTCATTTGAGGGGACCCAGCTTGCTTGACACAAATACTGAGTTTTATCACAGTGGCTTTAGTGATTGTACTTCTCATACTTTACGTTATTGTTTTTCCCATAAGAGCTCCTAATAAACTGCAAAGGCAGTTTAGCTCTTCTTTGGGAACAACAGGAAGTTGACAGGCAAAAAAAGAGAGGACAGTAAAAGAGAAGACTTTCTAATGTATGAACAAGCTAGGAAGTCAGAAGACCACATATGTGAACCAAATAAGCTGCTCCTTGTCGTATCCTTGCCTCTCCTAGGATATCAGCACTCAGAAGAGACTTCCTATAGGATACTGAACACAAGCACTAGATGGAGCAGCGGGCAAACTTCTGGACTCTTTCCCTGCTTATATTGAATCCATGAAGTTACCAGATAGCCCACTTGGAATCTGAGCTGTCAAGCTAACCCCAGGTCAGTACTTTGTAAAGACGCAAGCGAGCCTTGCCTAGGGCTGAAGCATCAGGGTATATTACATGACATTTTGGATTCAGTACAATTAATGCTGATGTATAACTGACGGCCACATTCTTAGATCTATTCTTAGGCACTTGTACATATTTCTTTGCCTACCAATTTTAATCAATATATACAGATTTTCACTAAGCATCTATCATTTCACAGTATCCCACTAGTGATTAGGCTTCTGAGTGCCTTAATCAACATAAAACTAGAGAAGACCTTTCTATGTGACTATCAGTGGTGCATTGCACCTTATCTGCCTTACAAAAATACCACAGCTTTGTCAGGGCTTGCAGTCCACAAAGACTCTGGGCTTCCTTCTTGTTTGAAGATTTCCAGTGTAAAGCTTCCCTGATTTTAGAATACTGAAAATGTGTATGGAGGGGGAAAAGTTTTCTTAAGGTATTTGTTTTGGCTGTCAGGCATTTCCCTATCTGGAGAGAAAGTTATCTTGTTGGAGGGGGAAGAGCATGTTAGAAAACAGCCTTGTGATTCTTAAGGCAACTTGGAGGGGAAGGGTGTTCCTGACCTATATATAGCTTTTAAGCATTTGGGAATGCCACTGTGAACTTCAGCATTCTGCAAAGAACAAAAAATAGAAAAGGAGAGAGGGTATTTCCACCTCTTCCCTTGACAAAAACAACCTTTGTAATGTCAGCCAACAGCTACTGCTAAACTTATCACTCCACTCTTCCCTGCTCTCCCACCGAAGTTCCCTGTTCTGGCTTCTGAAACTCACACCCTTTAGAGCTGATTGAATAATGGACTTTCAGGCTCTGTGTCAAATAAGTGGAAAAAAATGCTGTGGAGTGCATATAGAATTATTCAATCTATGCTCAAACCCTACATTTTAAACTTCATTGTAAAAATGAGAGTAATTTTAAAATGAAAAGTTAAACTAGATTGTTTCAAAAATTACACCTGTTCTAAGGCCTTATCCTTCCTTGGTTTCCCCACTCTGGACTATTTATCAAGATGTACTGCAGTTTGCTAATGTCATGGCAAATGGCTTCGGTTTTCCAGAAACTGCAGATGTCCCTCACCAGATTATTAAGAAAATAACAGTAGAATGCAAAATGTTTGCTTGAGTGTAATTTCAAGAATTATTTGTGTCAGCAGGTAGTCATAAACATTCATACTAATATCTGTAACACCAGAAAATTGATGACAACTCCAAATTCTTTTCTTAATTTTTTATCCCTTCTTTTTCTAACATGCTTCCTAAATTCATCCAATGATTTGCTCAGAATCCATCAGTCTGACTTTATGCCTAGAAGGAATAAAAAAAAAAAGTTTAATTTACCCACGAAAAAACGTTAGTTAGCCGAATTCAAGCATCATCAGGCTAATGGTTGTTTTTTATCTGCAAAAACAATTTATTTTACATTTTAAGACCCACTGCATCATCATGCTACATTTCTCAATAGCCCCAGCAGCATCTCTCAAGAGAGGCATCAGTGACTTTGGCTGCAAGGAAGAATCATTCCCAGCCCTCACAACAGGAATTAGTGTTTCTTTCACCTTCTTGCTCACCCTCAGCCACTGGTAACAAGAACTGATGCTCAGGCACCAAACAGTGGTCAAATAGCTCATTCTCACCTCCTCCATCACAAGTACCATAGGCAGTCACTGAGGAGAATGGATTCCTGGGCACAGGATATTGCCTTCTTTATCTGTGGCTGAAGCTGGGTGTGACGGCAGAACATACTTAGCTGTGGCAGCAGATAGATTTTCCAAGTGTATGCAAGATGTCTGTGTTAAAATCTGGTTCAGAGAAAGTCTGAAAATATGCAAAGGAATGCTAACACCCCACCTTAAATCCTACTCCAGAGAAAAGCAAAAAGGCACTATTAGCCTGAGCAGAAAGCATTTGGTGCTGGAAGGAGATCCCATTCAAGAGTGGTTAAATTCACAGAAAGAGACCTCAAGTTACACACATCTGAATGACAGTGTTGATCCAGAAAAAGAACACCACTGCCACATAATGGGGAAAAGTAATTTGTAGATGGCAATATTGCTGGCAGTATGCTGTTGAATCAGAGGTTCAGTTTTGTAATACCACTGAGACCGTTCTAAAGAAGAGAGGAGCATAGGTTGTTAGCAAAGAAAAGCTTTAATTTTGCTACTTTATTAGTAATGATTTGTATAATACCTTGTTAATAATAATCTGCACTAGCATAAAAGCTTTCATTAAAAAGTCTCTCTACAGAGAGATCTGATTGGTTCTGCGGAGGAAACTGCACTAATTTTGAGAGCATGCACAATAACTATTGTACCACTTTCACATGATTTTCTGTTGGCTACAAAGGAGACAAATCCAGTCTCTGCAAAACTGCAGATCCAGATGTAAACAGGACTATGCTAACACAGTGACTATATACATCACACTCTGTGTTTGCCTAACACATGTATGCTACTTTAGTGTGCCCCTAATTCAAATGACACTTGCTCTGAATTATAAGGTACTTCAACTAAAGATTTTTTCTATGGAGAGCAAGATTAACATTTCTTGAACTTGAAAGCCATGCACTTATTTAACAGTGTGTTATTTCACTTAATGGAATAATGAAAAGTAGAAGCAAAACCAGACTACCTGCACTTTTCTTCATCCTGTGTAGCATTGTCATTGAAGTGATGCTGTGGCAAGGAGAATTGCTCAAGTACATCACCAAGCTCTGAAACAAGCTATGCCATTATATGAAAGTGTTTGTGAAGCCCCAGTCACTGTTAAATTATTGAATGTGAATTGCTTGAAAATGCAGTTTCCAACAATGCCTGTGCAAGGGACTGGAATTTTGTTCACTACTAGATGCCTCAAGCAATAATAAAACCAAAGCATTAAACCTTCATGCAACAGCAGAAAAAGAGAGCCATGACAATATAAAGTTTTACTGAAAATAAAATTAAGGATAATCTGTATTAAAAGCTTGGATTCAGAAAGAAGAATAATATCCTAAAATAAGAACCTATGGATTCATCTTCTGGTAGCAAGAAATGTCACTTATTTCCCCATGTTTTCACTATGGTCATCTACTCAGTAGAGTCAAAATTATTTGGCTCACTGCTGTGAGCCCTGTTTTGTTATTGTCAGGAGACAACACTCCTTTTCTGCCAAGGGGCTGGGATGTATGCAAAGGAGGAAGACTTGAGCTTTGCCATTTCCCTTCCCTTTCCCCCTCCATTACCTCTCCTTTTCCTCTCCTTTCTCTCTCTGTCCCTTTCCTTCCCCCTTCTTCCCTTTTATTCACTGTGCTTTGCTTTGGGATAGCAAACCAGCTATTTTATTATTGTGGTAGTGCCAGAAGACTGAAGGTCTCAATTTATACCTAGCAACTTGTATACTCTGCTTTTCATATTAGCCATTTTTAATATGATTATTGAACTTTATTTTCTCACTGGTAGGGTATATCTTTTATATAAGTAGAGAAGCATAGGTATTGCTGTTCTGCCTAGATGGCTCTTGGGAACTTTCTTCAACATCTAAAGCCTCTTTCTGGCAAGCAATTTGTTCTCTTACAACAGGCTGGGAATTGTGATAGATCCCATTTTGTCTTTTGAAAAACAACTAAATTCTGTGACTTGTCTTCTTTGACCATCTAAGGAATATTGGCAGGCTGCAACCATTTTCCTCTGTTAGGCCTTGAAATGATTCTTCATGCTTTTGTCACATAATTAAAATTAGATTATTGCAACTCCCTGCTGGCTGGTCTTAGAGCTTTGTAAATACTCCAGCTGGCCCATAGGTTCACAGTGAAAGGGATGCTCTAAGCATATTTTTTCTTTGTCCTCTCTTCTCTCGTCTGTGTTGAAATCAACTGCACTTGCTAACTGCCAGCAGAATGTATTTGGTTATTGCTTTCTAAGGGCAGTGAACATAATGTTAGAGACATTATGTGCCAAAGTGTCTCTCAGGCTTTGCTTGAAAGAGTCTGGATGCAAGAGCTTTCAATCTATTTTCTCTTTGTTAGTGAGGTCTCTTTTTGCTGAAAAAGAGAAGGGAAAGTAGAAGGGGGGGAGGGGATGGAGGAGCACAGACTGTCCTAACAGCACTGAAATGGAAAATACATACAGCTACATGATTTCAAAATCAGGGACTGAGTTTCATTGACCAGTATGTAAATGCCATGGACATTATACAGTTGCTTCTTCTATGACAAAATGACTCCCTTCCACCCCAAAAGATGAAAGCGATTTTGAAATAACAGCATCTCCCCACCACAACTAGGCTTTCTGAGTTTGGTAGGCTGCATTCCCAGCTGACTTCTTTTTATGTCACATTTGCTTACGGACCATTACTCCCACACTCACATCCAGCCAGTTCCATCTTATAAATCTTGTATGTAACATTGCAACTGTGTGAGATTTGCTTGATGAGCTTGTAGAGATTATTGTATTAAAGTTCTCAAGGGTCTGAATGGCTAATTGTTAATGAGAGAGAACAATGCAGGGATAATGGCATTTTAAAAGTAACTAATACTAATGGCATAGTTTGTGTTTGGATGTGATTACTCATGTTGCTGCCACATGTACCAGTCCTCCAGTATACTGTAGAATAGGAATGTTCCATTAATTGTCCTTCACTTTATCACTCATGTTAATGGTTTGTGTTCCAGCATTGTCACCTCTCTGCCCAGTCACTTTTTCAGTGCTTTTTGCTATCTAGCCCTTTGGGAACCAACATTTAGCTGTGTGGTACTGTTACTATCCAGGGGCATGAATTTAAATCCCTTGGACTGATTTCCAGAATGGCTACTCCCCCATCCAGCTGAAAGTAGGAACGCTGCAGGTCTTTGGCAGCTCTGCAAATCAAGACTTTGGCTCCCAGAAGAAGCCTTTAAACACAGTTGATTCTTACACTCAGCAGACTGCCACAGTGCAGTTTGTGACTGCTGGCAGCCACAACATAACATAAGCTCCATTTTATTTTTTTTTTTCCCCTGTCCCATCAGGGCTTTTGCTAACATAAATACATTACTACATGTGAGCAAGTGCACAACACCATGGCTAATGCAGAGAACATCATCTCCTATGACAGAGATGGTATTTGCTGGGCTCTGCTACCTTCCCAGTGCAAACATCTCAGCTGGGAACCTCACCACTGTGCTGCTGGCATGCCACTGCCTTTGAACAGGGATGGTGCCAGCCTCTCAGAGAGCCGTAAGCATGCAAAGCCAAGACATCATGTAGCAGGGCCTATGCATGTGTCAAGGACAGATTTCCCAGCCTGAAATGTCAAAGCGACTGCTTTCCCCTCAGGAGGTGCATTTGTCTCTATGGTGAAGAAAATGTATTATTACAAGTATTGCCTTTAAGCTCAGTGCTGGATAAAGACCAAACAGACACTGAATCCAGTAAAATTTCAGCATCCCCTTTTTCAGAAACATTTCACATCCTCTGACTTTTCTTCCTCCAAGAATGACTCTGCTTCCAAAAGGAGTGAGCTGAATAATGACCAACATGGTTCCTGCTTCCAGATTTCACATGACAGCTGCTTGGAAGGCAACACCTGGAGTTTATTCTACTAAGAACTACTCTTAAACATAGTATCTTTGTTAGCCATTTTCAAACGTTTTCTAGTCATGCCCTCGTTTCTAATTAGGACTACATTTCTGGTGAGCCCCTGACTCCAAATATTGACACAGGTAAATGACCTCCAACCGAGGCCTCTACATTGCTCCTAACAGTACAGACCCCACACAGAGACAGAACCCCTAATTTCATAGAATCATAGAATTGGCTGGGTTGGAAGGGAACTCAGAGATCATCAAGTCCAACCCTTGAACCACCGCTGCAGTTACCAGACCATGGCACTGAGTGCCACATCCAGTCTCTTTTTAAATATCTCCAGGGATGGAGAATCCACTACTTCCCTGGGCAGCCCATTCCAATGCCTGATCACTCTCTCCGTAAAGAAATTCTTTCTAATATCCAACCTAAACTTCCCCTGGCACAACTTAAGACCGTGCCCTCTTGTCTTGTTGAAAGTCGTCTGGGAAAAGAGACCAACCCCCCCCTGGCTACACCCTCCTTTCAGGGAGTTGTAGAGAGTGATGAGGTCTCCCCTGAGCCTCCTCTTCTCCAGGCTGAACAGCCCCAGTTCCCTCAGCCTCTCCTCATAGGACTTGTGCTGGAGTTCCTTCACCAGCCTGGTTGCCCTCCTTTGGACCCACTCCAGGACCTCAATCTCCTTCCTAGACTGAGGGGCCCAGAACTGGACACAGTACTTGAGCTGTGGCCTCTCCAGCGCTGAGTACAGGGGCAAACCTACAGACCTTCAGACCTACAGATGTAGGTTCAGCTTGCTTCAGCCAGCCACTGGAGGCTTGGAGAGGGCTGCCCAGTGATGCTGCTGCTGCCAACTCCTGAAGGCATAAAGGGGGGCAACTGATTCCAGCAGGCTGGCAAGCCAGCTAGGAGCCCTGCTCCTGATCATAGCACCAGCTTCATTCTGGGCCTCAGCTGTTGACTCTGATTAAGTTAGTTACTGCTGCAAGGCAAAGAAGCCAGGACCCACAAGGTATTTAACACTTAAAACATCTTGTGATGCTGCAGAAATGCAGGCTTGTGGAAAAAAGCAGACGGTTAAGCAGAAGGAGGTGGATGCTTTAGTACTTAACTAAAATGGGCAAGAGGAAAATCTCCATTTGTCTTTCACAAGCAATTTCGTGTTATTCCCTGTGTTACTGTGATCATGGTTTTCTCTTTCAAAGTAATGGGAGGGAGAGTGGGATGAGGTTTTTGTTTCCTTTTTTTTTGTTTTGTTTTGGTTTGGTTTTTTTAATTAGGACATCTGGGCAGTGTCCCAGCCAAAGCCTCATATCCCTAATGGAACTCTGTCTGACCATAACTTGCATATTCTAATTTTCATTCACAGGCAAAGACTGTCGTCCAAGTATTTTTACTCTCTCATAATCAAAATACAAATTCTAGCTTAACTTAAAAATAGACATGTCAGGAACGCTTGACATGACCTGCATGCCTGTCAACAACTGATAATCAAATTTCCTTGCCATACTATAGTTGGGCAGGAGGCATTTCTTTAAAAAAAAAAAAAAACAAAAAACAAAAAAACCAAGCAACCTATCTGGTTTCCATATCATATTGAATTTCTGAGACACAATGGGAGTTTTTCTTTTATGCAAAGGAGTTAAAAAGGAGTACCAGCAGTTAAAGGGATGTCTGCCGAGGCTGGGATGAGGGTAGGAGGCACACTTCCCTTTGAAACAGCCAACATGCAATGTTATTGAAACGTAAAGAGCAGAGGGGGGGATTATTTCTCTGCTTTTTCTGTTTATTTATTATGTAAATGCAATTTCCCGTGTAAAAATATTTAGCTTCCCCCTTTCCCTTTGAAAATCAAACAGCAGCAGGGGTAGGAAAGCAGAGAATGCAATTGTAAAATTGGCATTACAGTGGATTTGAGAGGAGAAACAAATTGTAGTCCATTTGTTATGAAGGTAAAACCCAAATTGACACTGTGCCTTACAAAATTACTGGAAAAAGGCATAACACAGTGCCAAAAGAAAACTTCAGGCAGTGAAGTTTCTTTTAAAACGATACAGTGTTAACGTAGCGATGTGCTGCATTAGAAGGAGAGGTGGTAAAGGTACAAGGAAAAAGAAGTTATTTGAGACACTTCTGCATAGGCTTCCTCTGGAAGCATTTGCCAGAAACAGGGAGCACGTCCCAGCAATATAAACAAACAGGCCTGTGCAGCACACAGTTAAAGTTATCAGTGTCTCACTAACTTGTGATTCAGACTAAGCAGGGCATTAAAAAAAAATCCAAAAAGAGCACAGCATCTCCTATTCCTGAAGAGACCAAAAGGGAACACTGACATAACAGTTTCCAACAGCTGTCACAACAGCCTGTGCAGGGTCATGCTGGAGCTGATGGACAACAGCCTCTTGCACACAGAGTGCTGGAGCCGTGATTTGCAGGCTGCATCTTGACAGCTCCAGCTCTGGTTACTGTGTACAGTATATCACAGCTTAATCCTTCTGGGATTGTTTAGGTTCTCCTCTGAGGGGTTCTCCAGCGAGTCTCTTTCTGGTTCTGCCAAGGCAAAGGAATGCTTGTCCCTGCCTCCTTGGCTTGGTTTTGCCTGTTTCAGCTTCTGACACAAAACGGCCCTCCTCACCCAGAGGTGTGATCAGATGTGAAGAAGAGAACTTTTCCACAGTAATTGCATTATTTGAGGGTTTAAAAGTCCCAAATCTCTGATAAATACAGCACTGAGAGCAAAAGCATCTGGTTATAGTGACATTGCTGCTCTAATACATGATCTTACTGGGTTAAAAACTGAGACCCTTAGATATTTCAACAACCTCTCACTAAGTTCAATGCAACTCTAACAAGAAGAAAGTACAGTGAGGACTGCAGAACACAAAAGTTCAATGTTATAAAATAATTGTACCAGAAAACCTCTTGCTGTGGGAGAAACTGTTGCCCCTCTTCTCCTGAGACAGGAGAAGGATGAGGTTTGGCACCTGTCCTTGTCCAGACTTCATCCCAGCTCTGGGTATGGATTGCTGTTCCTCCCTTAAAAGCCCCTCCATGAAAGAGGACCATTACAACCCACCCCAGAATAATTCAACCCAGTAAAATGGAGGGCAGTCTGCTACAAACACACAAAATAAAGGAAAGGAGATACCAGGCCTCCAGAGCTAATAGATATTAAATTTAAAAAATGCTGCACAAAGACCTTGCTCCTGTCCAGCAGCACAGCTTCAAGATGGATATTTCTGCAGCTATAACTTCCCTGACCAAGTGTTGTCCTGCTGAGAAGACAGAAGTGGCCCCATGGCATAGATTTTGCTATGTGACCTGTGCTGATACAACCTCAGGGTTGTCTTGACTGTTTCCTATGGATTCACAGTGCAGGTGAAAGAGTGCATTCTGAAGTACAGCAGCTCATCCTCTCTATTTGTATGCAATTTGAGGGACTTAGATTCTGGTCTGGCAAACACCATGTAATTTCTGGGTGAAGAAAGTATGAGCAGCACCTCAGAGAAGCTGAGGAGCATAAAAAAAAACCCAGCTTTTTTGTAGAGATGCCACGTGGTTTCTGACTCTTAGACAACATCATATTTGTAAAGCAAAAGCCAAATTTTAGAAAAATCTGAATTTGGAAGGCTAGGAAAGGTGTCAAGTAACACATGCAAACTGTAATCTGAAAATATATGATGAAAGGACTGTGAATAAAGATGATGCTGGAGGTGTTAAACAGGGATCTGATTATTTGTCTTTGCAGGTGACTATTTGTGTTACCGTACTTTTTTAAGTTGCTTCTGGACTTTTCCAATTCTGTTCCTCCAGTTTCAGCTGTCCTTTGCTATCCTGATACTGGACAACACACTAATGCCCCCTGATGTGCCAAATGTGGAGAGAGCCAGTTGCATATGCCATGCTTTACTGGAGGGGATAAAACCCTTGAAAAGCAGCAAAAATAGTAAATCTTTTAACCTTTTCTTCTTGCCTCTTTCTCTCTCTCTTGTGTGTAAAAGGCAGAATTAACACCTGGGAAAACATAGAGTCAATGGATGTGAAACTCCTGTTCTTAGCAAATGATGTAGAGTAGCTGCAAGACTTTTGGCACCTCTCTATGATGAAGCTTTCAGGAGAATTTTCTGCTGAGGGACCTGAACTATTGGAATTACACGTGCTGCATGCTCAATTTGCACACTTGCAGAAAAATTTTGTATTAGGCAATTGTAAAATGCACGTGTTTCAACCGTTTCTCTAACACTAGTATAAGTAAAAGCAGTGACAAAAGGGCTGCAGAGGATGACCCACAGGGGCTGGGGATTAGCAAAAGAACACATGAGAACCATGAGAGGTGTATATGCCTGTATTTTCTGTAATGCTCACAGCAACTGCCTAGTAAGTAACTGGCTGCTCCTAGAATGACTAACTGTGTAACTACTTAAGGACTTCTTTCTGCTGGGTTTTATGAAAGATTAAAACAAACCACATAGTTTAGAATAGAAACGTTCACTCTCTGCTGTCAGCTGCAGCAGACTATTTCAGCACATTTCTGAGTTTAAGCACACACACACTTCTGTTGAATGAGATGTAGCACTTAAAAGTGCATGCTCACATTAACTGCTTTGCTGAAGTGGGTTCTCCATCTGTCCATACAGAGCTGCACATCCAAAGTCTTTGCAACTTCACTTTGCAGCCATTAGCTTTGGCCCCATGGGAAGCTATTTATAAATATCTCAATTAATTAAATCAGATCTGTACAGCAGAAAAAGGAATCAACTAAATGTGGTCACTATGGCAACAAATATTTCCTGGATGTAGTTTTGCTTCTAATCAGCAATGGCTTCCCCATGTTCCTAACAATGGCAAAAGTTGTGGAGCTTTTCTTGTTTGATTGTATTGAATGTGTTCCTACGGAATAGGATAGTAAATCTAATGCCCAAGGACTTAAGACAAAGGTTTCTTTACAGTAATATTTTGCACTAGTTTGAAAATTATTAGGAACTTGGAACAGGGATCCACTGTTTTTTCTTCTTCTTACCACCTTTCTGCCCCTTCTCTCTACAGTGAAAAATTCTATGGGCTCTGACTCTGAATTCAGATATTAAAAGTGACTCCTTTACCATAACATCAGCTGAAAGCAAGGCTTTAAGAATTATGTCACAAAACAACCTGTTGCTTTCATTGGACAGTTTTGGCTGACCCCTGTGTCCGCACTAAACAGAAATAGAAAATAAAAGGTTCTGATAACCTGCCAGTCCCATCTGCAAAATAAGCTCCTGGCCATGTCAATCACAAAAATGAGGACTTACGTGCAGTACGTGGTGGAAATGTCCAAGTCATGTCTGTGCACGGTTTCTGAACTTGCTGGAAGTGTCCACAACCTCCTTGAAGTTTTGCAAATGTCATGCTTTGGGGATTGAGTCCTATGTGGGTTGTAGATATCTCAGAGGGTTTTGTGTGCTTGTCTCCACTTGGATGGAACTAAATGATACCAAGGGACTGTCTGTGTGCTTTTTTTTTTTTTTTTTCTTCTCTTGACTAAGTACACCAACATTTTTTAAATGGTTTCAAACACCAATTTTGCCCACTGCCAAATGAGAGGGCATTTCCAGGACAAGTCTACATTTCCTCTCTGGTTTTACTTCCTTTTCTTTTTTTTTTAAACAGTGGCCCCAAGGGTATGTGGTCACAGTGCCTGTCTGTCCAGGTATTTCTCCTTTCCCTTAATGACTAGTAAATTCATTGAGTGCCAACCAAATGCAGCAAAGGAGGTCAGTTGTCCAAGATGGTTAAATTTATACAAGTTTCACAAAAACAGTTCTTTCGCAGAGAAAAGAGACCCTTTCCATGTCCTGACAGTTAGAAAGGTTAGTTCACAATCTTGCTGGCTGTGCAAGAATCCACATTAGCTCTGGGGAAAGGGGTGAAAAAGTACATACATTTATGATAGTCCAAGTCATGGGAGAGCCTCCAGTGAGAGCTGACACCTATTTAAGACACTAATATCAATAAGGGCTCTGTATGAAAAATTTGTAATTCCCAGCATGCCTGACCTTGACAATCTCATGTGAGCGATGAGTTAGTTAATATTGATCTTTTAGTACCTCTTCACAGTTACCTATGCCTATTTAGATGTGTGGGTTTAGACTGCAACCACACTCCAACGCAGATCTATTTACTTATAATAATTATCATGTGATATTTTAGAAAATAGAAGATAAATCTGTTCATGCAAGAGAGGCATTTGGTTTCTTAAGATCAAGCCACACTCTTCTTCCACACAACCAAAACTGCAGAAGAGCCATGTAGAGATACCAGAGCAAAGGAAATCCATTCATAGAATCATAGAATTGGCTGGGTTGGAAGGGACCTCAGAGATCATCAAGTCCAACCCCTGAACCACCGTTGTGGTTGCTAGACCATGGCACTGAGTGCCACATCTGTCTCTTTTTAAATAGCTCCAGGGACAGAGAATCCACTACTTCCCTGGGCAGCCCATTCCAATGTCTGATCACCCTCTCCGTAAAGAAATTCTTTCTAATATCTAACCTAAACCTCCCCTGGCACAACTTAAGACCGTGCCCTCTTGTCTTGTTGAAAGTCATCTGGCAAAAGAGCCCAACCCCCACCTGGCTACACCCTCCTTTCAGGGAGTTGTAGAGAGCGATGAGGTCTCCCCTGAGCCTCCTCTTCTCCAGGCTGAACACACCCAGCTTCCTCAGCCTCTCCTCATAGGGTCAAATTTTGGGTTGTGGGTGGCAAAATTTTGGTGTGGTTTTTTTTTTTTGTTTGTTTGGCTGGTTAGTTTGGTTTGGAGTTTTGGTTTTTTTGTTTGGTTGGTTTGGTTTGTTTCTGGCTTTGGGCTTTTTTTTTTTTTTTTGTATCAATGCAAGAAATTCATGCTAGCAAAAGAACTCTAGTGGAAATAAGGTGTTTAGAAAGTCAGTAACAAAATGCTGGAACTGACACAACTACTCTCCTTCTAATCTTTAGCTTTCAGAGCCTTCCTGACACAAGTCACCTTCTGGGGACAGTAGAGAGAGCAAAGGAAACTAATGACCTCTCACCTACATTGGCACCCACAGCAGCAGTACCAGTGCCTCAGTCCAGGCTGCCCGGGAGCTTACAGCTGGACTCCTACCATTACATTATCTTATTACTGATACAGTTTTTAAAAAGAAAGTATTTCCAGTAGAATTAAATGCTACTAGACTTGTCCTACATTAAAGAATAAGCTCCCAGTGAGCTTTCCCCCAGTGAGTAAGTTGTTTCTAAATATCTCAAGTAATCTGTGGTTGGATTAAGAGGGTACCCCCACCCACAATACAGCTGTTTATTCAGGGGGTGACAACTGCCATGTGGGGTTATCTGACATTTGTTTTCTAATGCACATCTTCTCTTATTAGAAAAGAATAATGAAAATGTAAAAAATGCAAAGGAATCCTGGCAACAGAAGAATATCTAGTAAGAAACCACTTAATGAAAAACACATATAGTGCCCTGCATTGTGTCAATGACCACAAACACACACACATATATATATGGTAATTCTTCTAGTCCTCATTTGCCTAACAGCATGGAAACTGCCAGCATTTTAAGAACTGCTATCAGATAACTTGAAATTACATTAGACAGACTCTGCAAACAGCAAGCAGGCTCTTGTAACAGTATTCTCGAATCCAATCCTATGAAGTGTGGCATGGTTTTGCTATGCATAGATTTTAAGACAGCTACACACGACCTGAGTCTTTAAACTTCCGTGGTGAGAGAAGTTACACAGCATATTGCAGAGATGGAGGTCTGAGAAACTTCACACGATGAGGACTGATCTGACAATTTAATTTATACCCTTGCCAGTACAGGAGATTGTTTTTCCCTGCTTTTGTCTTCTTTTACTTTGCTCTCAATTCTCAACCAGACAGGTAAGAATACTGTTGGATGGTGCCTGGATTTCACTTTTGGGACTCTCTTCCTGACACTTCCAGGGTCATGGCAGTACAGAGAAAGCTCAAGCCAGAACCCCCTTTGCTACACACTAATGCAACACAGTCACGGGCAGTATGGATCTGAACTGCAGATACTCTGAAATCTCAAAAACACTTATGTATGTACTGAACTCATTATAAGGAATTTTATTATTTTCAAGGGGCTTTCTCATATGTTTAAGAAGATGTGTATTAGATGGGATGCCAGCACAGGCAAAACCACTGAAACTGATGCAGCATGCTCTCACAGAAAGGGAAGAGACAGAACAAACCTCCAAGACAAACTCTATACTTTCACCACACAACCAGACATCCTTTCACAAAGATTTCCTCCCCTTAAATAAGATTATGAAAATATTTTACCACCCCCCTGGATGTAATATCAAGATTTAAACAATTCTTTGCACTCACTGGCATTTCGCATGAACTTCTAATCTGGTTGCATTTAGCTTCTCTAGTTTTTTCAAGCTAACTGTTCCCCTCCCCTGTTTTAATAAAACCCAATTAACAAGCTTGAGAGTCAAACATGAACAAAAATCTCCCATTCCCTCTAAAGTATGGCATTCATGAAGATATCATGAATAAGTAAACATTCTCTAGTGTTCTGTTTCTTTTGTCTAGCTTATTGGTGTTGAGAAACCTTCTTCTTCATTTATTTATGTTGGTATTTTATTTCCTTATTGAGTTTCAAAGATGAACAGAGAAAAATAAATGCCAAGGAAATAGCTGATAGGCTGAAATGAGCAAAGTTTTCCCCAGTGAAGTTAAAAAAAAAATATATATATATTTTAATACCAAGGGTTTTTTTTTTCTTATTTCACTTAATACACCTGCTTTCAATATGGAATGCATGACATTCTTTGTATGACAGTAGCCAGCAATCCAGTATAGCAAAATCTATTTGATCAATGTGCAGGAATCCAATTTCTTCTTGTAATTCTGATTTAATGATATCGCTTTCTAGGCCCCCAAATGACTGTTGTAGTGTGAAGTTAGGCAGTCTTTCCTAGTCCAGGCTTATTCAAACGGCAGAATATGTACACATCAGACAACAAGTCATTTTTGCACAGACTTCACCAAGGTCCCAGGCAAACTTCTGCAACTGATCCAATATTTCTTATGTTTTTCCAAGTTCTCTGGGGAGTCAATGCACTGCAACATACTTATAGTCCCCACTTGGAAGTCAAAGTGATAGATCTGTTCAGAAAGTGGACTGATTCTTGCTTACCTGACCTTGCTAAACCCTTTAACAGATCTTAGAAAAAATATCAAATGTCAGAAAAAATATTGTTTAGACTCTAGTTCTCAAAGGTAATGAATTGGTACACCTCAGTGAAAATTAACATAGTTTGACAAATGCTGTTTGGGTAGGCAGGATGCTTACCTTAAGACTGAAGAGACAGTCTACATTTTGTGTCTTAGAAAATCCAAGCACTATGCCTAAGCCTTTTATGCAATTAATATGAAATTTTAATTGTTTCATGTTGACAGGGTCTGTTTTTCAAAGCCAGGAGAATTCTTTGGCAGAATTCAATCTAATGATCTTTATACATGGCTAACCAAAGGGCAATGTGGTATTGTTTCTGCAGCACTAAGTGTTAACATACTCACAGCAGTAGTATCTTAGCAAAGGCCCATTCCAGAGGTGAAAATGGAGGTATTAGAGTATGACACATTTTCTGTGTCCTACTTCATAATCTCACACCTTAGATGAACTGTGAAATTTAAGACTAAGGGACAAACATCATAAACCAGACAAACAGTACTATTTTTATTTGCATGACAAAGTCAGAAGGGTTTTTTCACTTCTTTTTAAAGGCAAAAGTGATGTCATTTCCAACCAAGGACAATAAAGGCTATAAGAATGCTAAAAAACCTCACATTACCTTACTGGGCTGCAGTAATGAGTGTGTAGATGTGACACTGACAAAACTCCCACTGCTCAAGCAGTAACATGCTCACATCTCCCCACAACCTGCTGCATTGTTTTAAGGTTGTAGCCCTCAAGGCTAGGATTCTTGTAATCTTAAGTTGTGCCAGGGGAAGTTTAGGTTAGGGAGGGTGATCAAGCATTGGCATGGGCTGCCCAGGGAAGTAGTGGATTCTCCGTCCCTGGAGAAATCTAAAAGAGATTGGATGTGGCACTCAGTGCCATGGTCTGGCAACCACAGCAGTAGTGGATCAAGGGTTGGACTTGATGATCTCTGAGGTCCCTTCCAACCCAGCCAGTTCTATGATTCTATGATTGTAAGTTAAGCAGAATTTTTGACAGAATTTGACTTTTAAATTTGTGGGACAAATATAGAAAGCAATGGTGAATCAATGCAAGCAGAGCTCCTCCCTTCTGAGTCACTTCTGCTCAGATACGGTAGGAAGGTGGGAGAAGTGCTGTACACCTGGAGATGTCACCTTACCAAGAGAATGCACTGCAGATGATCCTGACCTTTTGGTGCAGTGTGAAGGAAGCCTCCTTGATTTGTCTCAGCTGGAAGAAAAAGAAAGAAATCCCAGCCTGAAAAAATCCCTCTGAACCAGAGAAGAGCAACTGCTCTGATAGTCCTTGAGGAATGCTGCATCACAGTGGAGAGAGAGCTGTACCAAAGCAGTGGGTGGTGGGACTCTTGTGCAGGCTAATAAATCTCTCCAGGATCCTTCTGGAATGAAGGCACCTAACTACCATCACATTTTGCTACTTTTTTTTTAATAGAACACATCTAAACCAACAAGTGGAACCGTCTAAAAGCTATTGTTGTCTTGGAACTATTTGCAGTTGAAGAAACTAAAACTGCAAAGTAAACTGGATTTTAAGAAGCTCAGACTAAAAATACTTTGCAGCAACATATGGTATCTTTGTATCAGAAAACATGGTTGAACTAGTAAACAGGCTACATACCTCTACAATACAACTCACTAGTTCACTGTGGGTGAGACTGGCAACACACTGTCTACCCTAAGGGAAAAGCATGTAAATAGGATGGCCTCTAGCTAAAGTCCATCTTCCCTTCTAAATGCTCTCTTCCATCACTTGCAAAGGAAGCTTCAAGATCTAGTCTCAGTGTCCATGTCACATTATGATGGACTCCTCCAAGTCAAAAGACTATGGGTGAAGAAGACAGGGCACAAATATAATTAACCATTTCTTCCTCCCTGTGCCTCTGTGATCCAGATACCTTCAAGGAAAAGGAGAGGACAGTTCTGTAAAGCATTTCTCCCTCTCTTTCTCTGCTTGCTCTGAGACTATCAGACATGTCCCTGGGTGAGGACTGAGGAACATTTTGGACTCTCTTTTAATTGCTTCAGTGGTTAGATGAAAGGGAATTTGCTGAAAAACTCTGTTTCCCCAGTACAAACAATGCAGGGATAACAAAGTCCTTCGAAAAAAATACAAAAAACCAAAAAAACCAACAAAAATTGTCAGGTTGAACTTGGCAAATGAAGATGTGGTATTTCCTGGCTATACATTAGGACCTCTCAGTTCTCTGACAGCAATGTGCAAGTCATTCCTCTGGAGGGCTGAGAGTGCACGGAGGCACCAAGAAGGCAATTCCTGAATCCAGAGCTGAGGTACTAGGATATTCATGTGACATGCAATTAGTTTCTCACTAAGGACCTTCCTCAGCAGCAGTTCTACAACACGACTTAAGAACTGGAGTGTGTTTGAATGAGTCCTTCTCTGCATGTCTATCCATCTTTCCACTTTTTTTTTCTTTTCTACTAACCCAGTTCTTCTAACACATGAGCACAGTGCTATGAGGCTAATGTCAAGCATACAGCTTGTCGACTGGGAATTCAATCCCTTTACTGGCTTCTATCTTTCTCCAGCATCCCCATATTTCTGTTTCTGGTTTTTTTTCTGGCTTATCTTGACTGAAGGACTGACATCATTTGGTTTAGTTTCTTTGCCTTTACCAGAGGTCCACCAATTTAGACTGGCTGAGATTTTTTTCTTAACAATACGTACCAGTTCTGGTACATATTCTTTGTACCAATACTTCTTAGTTTGCATACAAAATATAAGCAAGCAATGAGTTATGTGTTTGTATCAGTCCAGGCTATGTGTTTATCAGGCAGATTTAAGCACCGTTTTTTCCATCAGGTATCACAGTGGGAGTGGGTGTGAAACATTTTAAAGATGTATAGGAATATGGTTAGCCCAGAGTCATCCAGTTATTACACCATACAAACCAACATCAATGGGATTTAGCAGAGTTGATAGATGTCTCTTTCATAGTTACCGGTGACTAGAACAGGTAAGTATGAGAGTCTAGTGTTTCATCTTCCAGTTTCAAAGCTTCAGCTAGTGTAAAAATCCATATTTATTCCTTCCCCTGCACAACTGCCTTGCCTGTTCACATAAAGAACTGCTGTTCTCCTGACTCTTAGCATATTGCATGGTGGCTATGGCAGCTTTGTGATTTTGCAGGTTCAGCCTCTGGCATCAGTGCTCCCTCCATTACAGCATCACAGGACAACTTCAGTTCATGCCAGACACACATTCTACCTGCTGACCTCTTCTAGCACTATGAAGCACAATTCAGTATAGCACTCATGATTTAGTATTCATTAGCCCTTTCTCCTTTCTTTTCTACTGCTTCTTTCCCATGTATTCCCCTACCAACAGCATGTGCTCTCTGTAACCTCCATGCATGCATTCAGCCTTCTGGGTACACTTATCATTCACCCCTGCTTCACCTGACGTGTCTTTTACTTTCCTATATAGAGGGAGTATGTCTTGCATTCACAGTTTCATAATTTTGTTTGCTAAATCACTGAAATTCTGTGTCACCTCCTCCACTGGCCTTTAGAGGGAAAAACATTCTAGTCAGAGAGACCTTAGTGGTCTACATGTGGTGATTTGAGCACAGGAAGGTTACAGTAGTCAAAGATCATGCAGATTGGTGCTCAGATACGATAGCAAAGTGGACTTTGGAAAACAGTAATATTATTTTCAGGGGAAAAAATCCCACAAAACTATGACGCGATCTGTTACAGTGGGACACACTATCAGAAGAGAGGTGGTGGCAACTTTGCCAACTAGGAAATTTTTAGCAGAAATCGACAATTCAAGAACTAATCATAGATGAAAACTGTACATCAGCAAGAAGAGTGAGAAGATGATGAGGCTTTTAAGTTTCTCAAATTGTGATCTGTTTCAGAACATGAGTGTACTGCCTACTACTGTACTTCATGCTTTCTCAGGCAGACTATTGCTCACATAACATACACTGAGCAGAGCAGAGGTTAGATATTCTTCTCATGTCTGTAAAAGGATGTGGTTGGTGGAAGTGCACAGATTAGCAGACAAAGCTGTGCCTAATATTATTAGCCAAATGGTTTCATTCATGGAGTTTTGGCATTACAGAACTTCAACAGAAATGTCTCACTGACCAAACCAATGACCTTATTGGCTAACAGAAAAATAATTGGTTTGGTTTTTAACTCTGTATACAAACCATGGAATTTCAGGCCCCAGGCATCCCAATAACAGTTTTAGGAAAAAAAAAAAACAAACCAAAAAACCCCCCCAAAAAAGTGTGTATATATGTATATGTATATATGAGTATACAGAGAAATTCCAACTGTGTGTAACTGATGGTGTAGTGAATGCTCTGAAGACCACTATTACTTACTGAAACAAAGCACTAGCAAGAATGAATGGTGAGCAACATAATCAGGGGTCTTTGTTAACATAATCAAGGGTCTTTGTTGTTTTCAGAAACCTAATGAATGAACACATGACATCTACTGGTTTCTGACATGACAGGCATATGGTGCTCATAAATAAATAAAAAGCATGATGATATAGTTACACTGATCCCAGTAAGTGGTAACATTTGGTAAGCTGGCAAGTTGTCTACTCTGTCTTACCTTGACAGAAAAACCACAAAATTTCTGAATGAAAACAATTAATTGTAACTGATAGCTTATGGGGCTTCCTCCACTTAAGTCATGCTACCAGGTTCCAAGAGAAACATGAGATCACTGTCTAATATATATATTTCAGATATGTATTTTTAAAGCATTACAATTACATAGGAGGTAACAGTTACACAGGAATAACAATTCTGGCATATCTGGGAGAGACTCACAGTGATATAGAAGAGTTCAGTAGAACCTGGGTTCTTACATTCTACTTTGCTTCAAAGCTGAGATCCTGAAAATGCCAAAATAACCATCTACAAGACTGATATGTTTTACAGTGACCTACTGGTTGTGGTACCTACCAGGACATGGGTGACTCAGGTTCAATTTCCAGAAGTCTTTATGGGTTGAGGAATCCCAGTTTCACATCTCTGCTCTACCTGAACTGTCACACTTTCACCAGTGGCATCATTACTGCAAAATTTGCAGGATATAGGAAAAAATTTCTTACGTACAAAGCCACAACCAGATCTCTATTAATAAGTAATTCTGGTGACCCACCCCAAATCACAAAATACATATTACCTCAAGCAATTGGGATAATGACATCAGTGAAGTTGTCTAGCGACCTCCTTGCAGGACAATAGATGTTCTACAGTCCATGTCTTCAAACCTTCTAACCCAGTAGTCTGAATGCAAACTTAAACATCCAGCATAGCCAGGTAAATGCTATCAAACCAACAGATAAATCTAAACTTGTTCTCATCTGAAAATTCATCCAGCTTCATCACTTTCCTGTGGTGCCTACAGGTTCCATTGATGAACCTAGTTCTTCCAACTTCACTGCACCAACCTCCTACCCCCAACTCCAGCACAAAGACACAAGCCCTAATCAGGCCAGAACAGATCTAACATGAGGTGCTTGTGGTCACCTCCTTAGGATTAAGACTAGCACATAATTTGGAGTTTACATACTAAGTGCCAAGTCCTTCACTTGGGCCACAACAGCTTCATGCAATGCTACAGGCTTGGGGAAGAGTGGCTGGAAAGCTGCCCAGAGGAAAAGGACCTGGGGGTGTTGGTCGACAGCTGCCTGAACATGAGCCAGCAGTGTGCCCAGGTGGCCAAGAAGGCCAATGACATCCTGGCTTGTATCAGAAACTGTTGGGCCAGCAGGACTAGGGGTGTGACTGTCTCCCTGTACTCAGAACTGGTGAGGCTGCACCTTGATTACCATGCTGAAGAGAGTCCAAAGAAGGGCAAAAAAGCTGGTGAAGGGTCTGGAGACCAAGTCTTATGAAGAAGGAGAAATGGTGCAAGGATACCTTCAGAAGTTAACTACAATAAAGACATTAAGGTGTGGGAGAGAGTCCAGAGAAGGGCAATGAAGCTGGTGAAGAGTCTAGAGCACAGTCCTATGAAGAGCATCTGAGGGAACTGAGGTTGTTTAGCCTGGGGAAAAGGTGAGGTGAGGTTAGACCTTATTGCTCTCTGCAACCATCTGAAAGAAGGTTGTAATGAGGTAGGGATCAATCTCTTCTCCCTCACAACAAGCAACAGGACAAGAGGAAATGGACTCAAGTATTCCAGGGAAGATTTAGATTGGATATTAGAAGTAAATTTTTCACTGAAAGGAAAGGATTATCAAAGACTGGAACGAGCTGTCCTGGGAAGTGGTTGAATGACCATCCCTGGAGGTGTTTAAAATACATGTAGATGTGGTACTTGGTAGAATTAATGCTTGGGCTTGATGATCTTAAAGGTCTTTTCCAACTAAAACTATTCTATGATTCAATGATTTTACAGTTTAAGAGAGAAGAATACAATATATTCCTGAATATTAAAGTGTTCAAATGGTCTTTGATTCATTTTCACATGATAGAGGTCATGTCTTTGTAGATAAACCTAGAGTTACAGTGATGATTAAGACTGAGAAACAGTCAGAAAATATTTTTATTTCTGAGGGCTGGTGAAGTAAGATACAGACAGGTGCTGGTAGCACCAAGTCGGCCCCAGTTTGATTATAAGATAGAAAACATTATTTATCAAAGTGTTAGTGCTGTTAGTTAATGCTGTAGTGCAAGTTAGGTGTATAGCTGTGAGAGCTACCTCTCCTAGTATAAAGCAACATCTGGCTGCAGGCAGGTTTGTGCCTTATGAGAGAAGGACCAGAAAAGGCTTGTTCATTACAGGAACCTGTGAAGGTTGCAGAAAAAGTAAGCAAAAGTAATGATAGGTTTGTTGTTGTGTTTAGAGCTGTGACAGAAGGACTCAAGCTAGAGCAAGGGCTACCTGATGAAGTCCAAAAAGTTTGTCCTTTGTTGAGATAAAGATGTGGGAAGTTAGGTTTTGTTTCTGAATCCTGGAAGACCTGCTGTTACTGTTAGACCAAAAGGCTAGGGTTTGGGTTTAGGTCTGCCAGAGTCATCAATCTGCTACTTGGGCTCAAATTTTTATTGGGCCATGTGTCTGGGATGAACAAGGTGAATTCCTAAATGCAGTTGCAATTAGCTCTGGGATAGCCAAATGTTGCTTTTCTGACCCTAATACAGGAGTTTATGTAATGACTGAAGAAACAGGCTAATTTACCATTCCTGCAGATGACACAAGGCATGCAGGAGCACTGGGCACAGCAAGGGAAAGGAAACGAGATGGGATGGGATGTTTGAGTTTAGGTGAAGTTCATGTTTCAGGTCCATAATGGGGCTGAGAAGTTAAATGTACTCATAAGCATTTTGTATGTTGCAGGGCTCTTCTGAACACTAACACCTTCATTTGTGCTAATATTTAAGTTCAGGTCACTGGGGCGGAGTTTAAGATTACAATTAACCCTTGGAACAAAAGGGCTGGAGTGTCAGGTTTAACACAACACAATGTTCCAGACCAACTTGAGAGCCCAGCTGTGAGAGATTTAGGTGCAATTAGCTGTTCTAACTGTATTCAGGACAAGGTTAAGGACTTGTCATAGCTTGAGCTGAAAAGCAACATTTACACTTGGATGCTGCTAGGGTTGCTAGGCCTCAACCTGACTTAATTCTAACATAAAACAA
This sequence comes from Calypte anna, assembly GCF_003957555.1. Classification (NCBI taxonomy): domain Eukaryota; kingdom Metazoa; phylum Chordata; class Aves; order Apodiformes; family Trochilidae; genus Calypte; species Calypte anna. The sequence goes on from NC_044245.1 coordinate 63,277,962, forward strand.
ATTATTTCATCTGTAGAGCCTGAAGTAAGGTTTAGTGACAGCATGGCCTAGTATTGTACAGGCCATTAGAACTAGGACAACTGCTGAAAAAAATCACACAGGCTCAGAGGGCAACCAGACTACAAGCTTAGGGCTAAGTGTCTAACATTTGGTACCAAGTTTACATACAAAGGCTATGCAAAGTTTGGTACCAAGGCTACAATGTTTGATACTAAGTTTAGGGCCCTATGGCTGGTACCCAAGGGGCTGAACAGCTTTGTAAAAGTCCCTCCTGAAACTGATGTATTGCTTTTCTTTCTGATGGGAGAAGGAACTTCACAGGAAAAAGTCAAATGGAGGAAGCAGGATAGAGGAAAAAGAGACACCAGTACTTATCAAAACGTTGGGACCACAAGGGAATGGTTTAAAAGTCTATACACATGTGCACATCTGTTTTCCCCAATCTTTAACCTTCCTCCCATCCTTCCTGTCTCCCTGTGAGTCTCCCTTCCCCCCAACTCCCACAGTTCTCTGCCACTCCATGTCACACAGATGTTCCTTTTAGTTCCTCTTCATCCTTCCCAATCCCAGCATAGGGCAGAGACAGCAAGAGAAGAGAAAACAAGGCAAGCAAGAAGCTTTACATTTTTTTTGTTTTTTCATCCTGTGTCCAGACCAGTAACAAGAACCACAACAACCATCACAACCACAGCAGGAATAATGAATGGCAGCGCTGCGGCACCACATCTTTACTAGTCGGAGAAGGAGGTAGGTGAGGGTGGTAGGGGCTTCACCACAAGGCTTTGGGGAGGGGAAATAATCGAGGACCTCCAGCTCCGGGTGAGCCGGCTCTGTCCGCGGGCTCTCCGGCTGGAGATCCCACAGGACCCTGCCTGCCGGCACCTTCTATTTGCAGAAGCCGGGACACTTTTGAGGCAGACCCTTTGCCTGGGGACTGGAGGGGCCGGCTCCCGCCGCACGGTGGGGGCATCCAGCTGTTGTCGACAGCTGTATGCCAGCTCCGGCCGGGCCGCGGCCGAGCGAGGGGTCCGCCCCGCCGGCGTCCCCGCCCCTGCGAGGAGGAGGAGGAACCGAGAGTGCCCGACCCGGTGGCTTTTAGGGGGGAGGCCACTCAGTTGTTAGCGCCCAGGCCCTGCGCTACTCTTCCAGTTGCTGCATCTGCTCGTTTCCAGCGCTACGGCCGCCAGGCTGGCTGCTGCCCACCCTGCCCTCCTCCTTTTACCGGTACCTACCTCAAAACCTCCGGAGGCTGCGGGGCTCCGCTCTTGAAGGAGGAGGAAGCTGGGCTTGCAAAGGCAAAAGGGAATTGCATTCTAACTGGGTGGCGGGGGGGAAGAAGCGGGGCGGGGGGGGCAGAGAAGAGGAGAAAAAAAAATAAATAAAAAGACAAAAAAAAAAAAAGAGCGAGGCTGAGCCTGGCAGCGGGTCTCGGCGCCCAGGACCCGCACGCCCCGGCGGCCAGGCGTGGGTGCAGAGCGCGGCGCGGCGCGCAGGGCCCGGCGGAAGATGCACACGACGCAGAAGGACACCACGTACACCAAGATCTTCGTCGGGGGCTTGCCCTACCACACCACCGACTCTAGCCTGCGCAAGTACTTCGAGGTGTTCGGGGACATCGAGGAGGCGGTGGTCATCACCGACCGGCAGACGGGCAAGTCCCGGGGATACGGCTTTGTAAGTGCCGGAGCGCGGAAAAGGGACGAGGGGAGGACGGGGGAGGACGGCGGGGAGGCAGAGGAGGCGGACGGAGAGGGGGCAGGTGGGTGGCTGCGGGGCATGGCGGGGAAACTTCTGCGGGGGCCTCTATGAGGAGCCGGACAGCGCCGGGCTCGGAAGAAGGTATCGGGCATTTGGCTTTTTTTCTTTTTTTTTTTTTTCCCTTTTTTTTTTTCTTTTTCCTCGCTGGGGAGTTTAGAGAGAGGCGGGGGGGAGGGGGAGTACTGAAAAAGGAGATTGAGGGGGGAATTGCCTTATTTCTCGCAGCGCCTCCAGCGCGCCTGTTGCTCCCTGATACGGCCGCGCAGGGGGTTATCTGCCGGCGGCGGAGCTCGGTCCGCGCCCTCCGCCCTGAGCCCGCCGCGGCTCCCCGCGGAGCGCTGCGCTCCGCTCCGCTCCCCTCCGCTCCCCTCCGCCAGGGGGGCGGGCGGGCGGGGGTCGGGGAGGGGGCTCCCTTGTTCCCCAGACTGCCTCCCCCCAGAGCCGCTCGACCGGGGTGTCGGTGCCGCGGGAGAGAGGCTTCCCCTTCGCCGCGGAGAGGGATCTAATGCTCAGCCTTGCCCCTTAAGGTCACCATGGCTGACAGAGCTGCTGCTGAAAGGGCTTGTAAAGACCCCAACCCCATCATCGATGGCAGGAAAGCCAACGTGAACCTGGCGTACCTGGGTGCCAAGCCGAGGATAATGCAGCCAGGTGAGTAAGCGGCCCTGGAGGGCTTTTTTTTCTCTGTACCTCGTGTTTTTGAAGAGATTAAAACTTTAAAAAACGGTAGCGCTGCTGGGAACTTTCCTGAAGTACTCTCAGTGTTTGAGCGTGCTTTTGTCTTTTTAAATGGTTTTTAAATGCAGTGCGTAGTAAGTTTCTGCCCGTTTTTTACATGTGCCTTATTTAGGGGGAAAAAATTAAAAAAAGGCAAAAAAAAAACAAACCCCAAAGCAGTCATAGATAAAATATCTGCAGTTCCCCAGGAAGACCTACACAGCTCAGACACTTCATTGGTTATTCCTACTGCTGGGAATGTGGTGGCGCTGACCATTTACAGTATCATTGCAGGGAAAGATTGGCCTAGGAATTAATCGCTTCCAGTGTGTGCAGCCTTATTAATACAAACAGTATCTTAATGCAAACTTCTCAAGCAGATGGGAGCTATTATGCAGACTTTAAAGTGAAATGGCTCTCCCCAAGACCACATCTCAGCCAATCACACCTCTTAGCTGCTTCACAAACTGCTGCTTTGCAGCAAGAGAGACAGGAGAGCAGTGTGCGTGAACGTCTGTGCTCTAAAGACACAGTTCAGAAGCTGCTCTGAATTCCCATGTGCTCAGCCTGAGGATGACTTGTGGAAGTAATGAAGGGCCCATCAAGGAAAGAAGGGGTTTTATGCTTGGGCATTTGAGGAACAGAAATGAATTTAGGATTTTACTCCTATGCTAAACCCTCATGAGTAGAGCTGGCTTGGAATTTAAGTATGTATAAGGTGCACAAATATACTGGTGAGTAGAAAGTACCATAGAGTCCTTTAGAGGCTAAAGTTAGGGCCCAGAATGGAGCACAAAATAAAACGCGAACAACAACCTTGTATGAACAGACCCGGTGAACAAAAATTCTTGTTTAGAAAAAGTATTCTGAGCATCTCTATGAAATCGTGGGCTTCACCATTTTAAGTTCTGTATGCTTGTATGTCTGTGCATGTATATGTGGATTGGTATATTTTACTTTCCAATTTGTGGTTCTACAGCCTTTCAGACGTTGTTACTGGAGGTTGTTATTGAAGGCTGTTACCCTGCTTTTGTAACCTTCTGGATATAGCATAAATAAGTGTATATAGCATAAATAAATGTATATAGCATAAATAAGTGTCCAAAAGAACACCCATGCAGATAATGTGATGTGGTTTTTGTTGATAGGTTTTGCCTTCGGTGTCCAGCAGCTTCATCCAGCTCTCATACAGAGGCCTTTTGGGTAAGTCTGCTCAATGGGACCTCAAACAGGGGAGGAAAAATCTCTTTTTTTAAAATAAGGAAAAAATATGATCTTGAAGGCCTCTTGCAGTAGCAGCCTTGTAAACTCACCAGCAATGATGTTCTCAGACTTAAAAACGTATGCCCATAAATGCGCTCACCTTGTCGGTCATGTTCTAATGCCGCAGCTGAGTCAAGTTGTGTGGGATGTGTCCCCTCCACCTAAGCGGTCCAGTCCCGTATGATCCTATGATAAAACAAGGAGGTATGACTTGATGCAAGATTGCTGTGCCCCATTTCTCTTTTTTCATCTTGACTCAATGTTATTTATCTCTTTCTAATCTGACAGGGATCGTTTACAGTTAAGATAACTGATCAGAAGGATATGATGATAAGAGGTGGAATAGTTCTGTTTGGAATTAAACTCTGTAACCAGTAGACTCAAACACAAACAAGCTAAAATGGTGATTAACGATGCATGTATGTTTTTTTCATATAGTCAATAGACCTCCGTGTGCTTTTTTTATTTTTCTATTTATTACAGTAATGAAGTGGTGTTCATAGCTAAACTGTGTGCTTTTATTTAATTGAAAGAGCTGTAGTGAAATTTTTGGGGGGTCTTTTTAATTTTGTTTTTGTTGTTGAGGAGTGACTTTGCCATGGGGAGCAAAGGGCCTTTGTTTTTTTCCTTGCTTTCAAGCTATAGCCTGTGACTTTTTTAACCGTATTTTGTAGTGAGTGCTAAATTGTGTGACTTCTTGATTTTTAAGTAAATCAACGTATTGCTTGCATGTTCATAATTTTTGGGGGGTTTGTTCTTGGGAGGGGTGTGGAGCTCCTTATTAACAATGTGCGTCCATTTGGGCTTTCTAATTTGAGATACTTTGTTTCTTCAATCTGTCTTTAATAGGTAGCTCATTTCCCTTTTACTTTAGTGTACGATTCCTAAGTAGATCTAACTCTTGCTTCTTACAGGCATATAATTAGGAGGTGAAGTCTGCTTTAAACTTTCCATACAGTGTCACTTTGCTAATACACACTGACTGAGAAACTCATTGCAAAATAATGCATTTTGCTAATTAATGAGTAAGCTAACAATTAAGTAGGGAAAATGTGTCACAAACTTATTTTTTTCTTTGACTAGAATAACTACAGACTATTGTAACTAGCTGAAATTAAGCAATAATAGCTTATCAGCAGTTCAGTTTGTCAAAAGGATAGGAAACAGTTCCTATCTTCAAAAGTACAGGGAAAGGTGTTCCTACGAATTTTACGCACTTTAAAAAGATAATGTTGATTCTTCTGAGACCTGTGGGGAGGTTGTGGATAACTTTTTATCTCTTTTCTTTTTTTTTCCCTCCTTCTGATTATCCTCTACTGCTTTTTGTTTGAGTTCCTTGAAGTCAGAGGCAACAGTATATACACAGTCGAACTATCAGTTTAAGATGCCTGTGCTAAGGTAGACAGGAGGTGGGAGTGTGTTGTCTCCAGAGCTGTTCAAGCACTTGTTGCAAACAGAAACCAGTGGACTGCCACTAGGATCAGCCATGGAGTTTGCTGAGCACAACAGAAAAGGAGAACCTTTCGTTGTCTGTCTCTAAAGGACTGTGCAAATGTAGGGCTCTTTCTTGCTTTCCTTACCCAGAGCCAACAACAGATCATGCAAATTGTGTTTAGGTCAGGGAAATTCTTCTAGCAGGCTGAATAAGGTTTTATTTCTAATGCAATGTACATCAGTCTAAAGAAAGGGGATGTTAGTCACAGGGTCATGTATATATAAATTAATAATTTTTATTCCTTGCCTTTTGCCTTTCTTGTACAAAGATTACTAATCCTGCTTCCTTCTCAGGATTTCCAACAACCTGTATCTCTTCTAAAGAATGTAGTTCAGATTACGAAGAACAGCATTCATTAGGGTGAATATACATCTTCATTCATTATATTCCTTTGCAATAAGAAATACTGTTACGTGAATCTATTTTTATTGAAGAATTCACTTTTAAAGGATATCACATGGATTGCACTGAAATACGTGGTCACATTAAAGCTGTTCTTCCTCCTGTGCAGTTGCACTTTTTAAAAATACACTTTACTAATATTCTGTGCAAAATGGGTTTTAGTGGCAACTCACTGCCAATACTCTGCTAATCCATACACAAAAGCTCCCAAAGTTCTCTGATTTTTTTTATTTTTTTTCCTACCAGAGAGAAATAATTGAGGTACTGACATATTCTGGTATGATCAGTGTTTTGATGTGGTTCCCCACCTATCCAGCAAGAAACTGGAAAATAACAGATTATGTTACATTACTTTTTATTAAGAAGATGCAGAAGTACAATATTACGAATTAAGTACAACATTATTGTGGTGGAGGGAGCCAGAAACTAGATTAGCTTCAATGCATGAAGCTTTTTAAATGCTGGAAAGTTTTCTTTATTTAGTGCTGAAGAGATCAATTCATCCACCAAATTACATTTCTTCCTGTTCTACATTCAGCATCTGTCTTACTGTTGGTGTGTTTTGTAGAAGGCTGTTTGATCACAGGACTGGTTATCTATACTGCTATGTTTTCAAGATTGTTTATTGAAATACTGTCTCTAAATTCAGTAAGAGTTTATGGAGGGGGAAGGTCACCTTGTCTCCTGTATTGGCTTTTCTCATTTTGCTTATGTGTTTTTTACTTTAATATTGGTGGGGAAATATGGAGCTCTACAGAAATACTGGTGTAGGATACGACTCATTCTGGGAGAGATTTTTTTTTCCCCTTTATTTGCTGTCCAAAACCTTTACCTTGATCAGAATTATAACATGCCCAGTGTTTTTAGTAAGACCAGAATAAATTCAAAGTTATTAAGTTTATTATCAAATGGTTAGCTGATACTACTTACCTGGTGTTATCTTCCAAGAGCTGGACAATTTTGCCTTTCTTAAGAGAGAAGGAAAAGCCCTCTCTTGAGCTTAGGATCAAAAGACCCATATAATAATATGGAAAGGGGAATGAAGGTGGAACAATCAGAAGTTAACCTGCAGAATGCTAGGTGTCCTTTTAATGGTACCAGGCACAAATCTAAAAGGAATCATATTTAGGGTCTTTATATCTTTATGTTTACATAACCTATTTCTTCTGTAAGGAAAGCTGCACTGATGAAAATCTACTCTACAGTTACGCTTACAAAACCAGGTGATGCCATGCAAGGGCCAAAGCAAAACATTTTGTTCAAAGTTAAATATCTGCTTTCATAAGAATTTTATTGTTCAGAGTCACCAGTGTACTACTACTGCTGAATTTCTGTATTCCATAGCTCTCTGCATTAGTCTGAAAAATCCTTTCTTTCCTTTGAAACAATTAGCTTTCAATGTATTTTTGTTTATAGGATTATTTTTCAGGTCTTGTTTAAACACAAATGTTCTGTTTTAACAACAGTGAAGGTTGTAATGCACATGGCAAGAGTGTATGTCATTCAGTGTTGAATATTCCCATTTATTGCAGAAGCATAAAGCAATAAATATGTGTTCCAAAATAAAGTCTACTGCCAGGAAAGAGACCTTAAAGCATGTATAATGCTCACACTCTTAATTTCCAAAGTAAAAGAGGAACTTTTATTTAAGTTAAGGATATCCAGCATAACCAGGAATTGCATTTTCATCTTTTACCCTGACAGAGCAATAAAAGCAGTTGGGTTCTGAATGGCTGAGATCTACATGTGCTGGCTTCTGCAGTAGGGAGAAATTTACTTTGGCCATATAAAGCCATTTTACTCAACTCAAAACAGTTGTAGCATGACAGACGATCAAAAATAGCCCTGCTGCAGCTTATGCTGTCAATCATCATGTGTGAAATGGCATGGTGGTGAGGAGCCTGCACAGGGTTTATGTTTATCGTAGGGTAAGATGTGGCAAACAGATAATGTTTCATAACTTCACCACCTGTTAGTTTCTTGGCTTAAATAAAACAAGTCACAGGAGTTTAAGTGGAAGCACATGTATCTTTCTGTCTTGTTCAAGGATATGGCTGAGTGTCCTCCTGTCTTCAGAAAATCCCAGTAACATCAGTTCCAAGTCAACACAAGCAGCTAGACACGCTTGCTTACTGTCTCTTCTGTTCAAATTACTCTGTTTCACAAATGCCGTATGTAAAGATGCATTTGATGCGGTGTTAAAGTGACACTTAGTGATGCAGAAGAGGCTCTCGGTGACTTCAAATTTGGTTTTATCCCTCTTTCCATAATTCTTATAAAACACGGTGTTATCTTGTACTTGATCAGTGACCAGTACCAAATGCTTGTTTATGCTCATCCATTTTGTACGGAGAGCTCAGGTAATGGTGTGTATTGAAATGCACAGAGCCAGCTTAAGTATGCCTCAAATGCACTTCTGGCTAATCACTTCATAAATTAGGTGAGTGTTAAAAACCCAACTTACGGTTTTGTTTCATGTTTTCTTTCTTCCCAATTCCTATTTATTACTTTTTTTTTCTTTAATCTCTTTCTCTTTCCTTTTTTCTTTTTCATGTCTCCCTTCACATATCAGGAAGTGAATTTCATTGACATGTTGGGTTTTTATGATTGTGGTGTTCATGTCTTAAACATGGCAACTGAACATTTCTCTCTGCTAATACTCCTTTCAATCAATTGAGCTCTTTTATTCCTAAAAAAACCTAAACAAAACAACCTTGGCTGTTCTAAAGCCTGACTATAATTTATTTTAAACTATATTTTGCTGTGAAACTAGTGAACAGTGTCCCTTCTGATTGAAATGTTTCCTTGTTGATCACTTAAGTAAATCTTGAAGTTGTTTAAAGAATGAAACAAAAAATTAAACCCTTTCCATTACATCTTTAGATTTGTAGAAAAGAGGACAGTTTTTACTTTTGCAATTTGCAGATGTGTTTATAGTACGCTAAAAGGTTGATGCAGTGTTTAGAGTTGTCTGTGATGGTAAAGTTTAGTACAAAATTATAGTAAGCCTGCACAAGCAATTTTTCATGGATTTATAAAGATTCACTGACTAGAAAGGAGTTGCATATATGAATGACTACCCTGTGGAAATCCAGATGCAAGACAGGGTTATGAATGGAAAATGAGAATGATGCTGATACTGAGTATAGTAGTTTTTAATTCATGTTATATGGTAAAATACAACTATAAAATGAACTTGTATGTACACTTGAATGCTAAGACAATGATATGACCACTTGTCAAAACGAAAGAGCTAAGTAAACAAGCCAAGGAGGTGAGCTTTGTGACTTGGAGAAGATGGAGAAGTGCATACTGATCTGTTCAGAACGGTTATTTCTTAAGCTGTAAATTTGTTTTTTTTAACTTTTCTTAAGCACGAGTTCTATTTAGACTTAATCCTATGCCCACCCCCCAAAAAAACTCTATGCTGTATGTCTTGCATAGAAATAAACAAGCTGGCACAAAACAGGACATCAGTGGCCTGATAATCAAACAGGTTTGACCCTTGTGTCCTTACGAACTTTATAGAAGTGTGATGCACATGTACTTAGGAGTCACTGTTATGGATTTTAATAGCATCTATGTAGCTTCCCCTCAATGGCCTCTTGTGACGGAGTGAGCTGCACTATCGTTCGTTTGGAAAGTGTGATTCTTGCTGTGTTTACCACACTTGTGAACTTTATTTAAACTCCTTTGTCGCCTGTGTTGGTTTTTTTTCTTATTTTTAATAAGGGTGACTGAGGTTGCAGAGAAATTAATGTGTGCTGAGTCTGCATAGCAACTTAAGTAGGGTTGCCACAATACACTCTTCTCCCCTTCCCTGAGAAGACTTTACGTAAAGTCAGGGTTCAACCATTTTATTGCCTTATTGGCTACTGCCAAACTCATCATAATGATGCTGTCAGACTGCTCGGTTACTAATAATAAAAGAATTGCAGGAAATCATTTTACTATGAGTCGAGTAGTTAAGCGAGAAGCAGGGTAATAAAAGTCACTTACAGGTGTTTTGAAAACGAAACACTGTGGTTTCCAGATGTAATAATCAAGCTTGCTCCTTTAGAGTCACCTTAAAACTGACATCAGTAATCCTGGTCCTTCTAAAGGCTTTAATGGCATTAAACATAATATCCTCAAGCCACGTTGAACGCCGCTCTTCAACTCAGCAACGATGCTGTGCGTTGGAGCGATGCCTCTCTCCGGGCCAGCGAACCGACAAGCGCCCCGTTCACTCCAGTTATTGTGGCAACCCTATGCACATAACAACAACTAAATTGAGTTTGTTGTAGTTCGGAGTTATGGATGTGACGCTGAGGCGCCGACTCGCCTGCCAACTCTAACTCCTTCTCCCGTCTTTCAACAGGATACCCGCTCACTATGTCTATCCACAGGCTTTTGTGCAGCCGGGAGTGGTAATCCCCCACGTCCAGCCCGCGGCGGCCGCTGCCTCCACAACACCCTACATCGATTACACCGGAGCTGCCTACGCCCAGTACTCGGCGGCCGCTGCCGCCGCCGCCTACGAGCAGTACCCCTACGCCGCCTCGCCGGCCACCGCTGCCGGGTACGTGGCGGCGGGGGGCTATGGCTATGCGGTACAGCAGCCCATCACCGCGGCAGCCCCCGGGACGGCGGCGGCGGCGGCTGCTGCTGCCGCGGCTGCTTTTGGCCAGTACCAGCCCCAACAGCTGCAGACAGACCGTATGCAATAGCAGATGGACCTCTGAAGGAAGCTCTTTCTTTCTCTTCCTCTTTTCGGCCTTCCAGTAGAAGTAGCTAATCAGAGACAATTGATGTTAACTAAGGAGCTTTAAGGAAAGCGATGCTATTGCGAAACTAAAGATTTTTATTCCGCTGTCTTCATACAGTACGCATCCAAATCGTGTTGTTAGAGGGGAGGGGGTAGTGCAGCGTGGCTAGTTTCAAGTATCGAGCTAGAAGAAAATGGGGGAAAAAATACTGTACTGTCATGAAAGAGTGGCAGGGGTAGCGATGGGACTTGGTATTTTCAAACAAACAAGAACCAAAAAACGCAAAGGTGTACTTTTTACAGTATCAGGGAAACAAAACTGCCTTTTGTAAGTAAGAAAATGGTATTTGAAAAGTTTGAACCAGGGAAAAAACTGAGTCAGCAATATGTAATAATGATCTTTATCCAGTTGAAAAGGAAGCAAGCTTAAAGCACTGATTGTCCTTTCTAGCTTTCAGAAGTTGTCTTCGTGAGATAGTACCTTCTCACTGTCTCACTAATGGGCATCGAACAACCCAAGGAAGATGGCCGGCTAGTAAGATGGCGGACAGGCACCAAAGTTATTTTCTTCTCTGTCCTCTGGATGAGTGGAACTATGGAGCAAGTGATGTGGAAGTAAGGGGTGCAACAGCTGTAGAGACAATCAATAACACAGACAGTTCTGGACAGAACACATCACTCGTGCTCATGTGATGAGCTTGTCACATCCTAATCCCTCGCCCCATCCTGTTTCACTTTTGGGAAACTTTAACTGCTGGTGTCAGCTATTCTGATTCTAAAATAGGATCAGCCCTTTACTACGACAGCCTTCTCTTTCTATTTATTGCATCTATTCGTAACTTGTGAATAAAGGCAGGAAGAAAATTAATGAATTAAAACCTTTAAGAACTGTTTTAAGGGAATTTTCTTTTCTGAAACAATTTGTACAATTTTAGTATCTATTTCAGGATTATATTTAAAGTATTTATTAGCGAACATACAGTATGCAAGGCAACTTTTGTTACCAAGACGGCAGTTCTTGAAGGGTTAATGGTATGTGATTTATACTGTGCCTTAATTGTTATGATATTTAAAAAGAAATATTTATTTTGAAAGTTTTACTATGCTGCGCTCTAAAGAAAGCAACTTTAGATGTGACACTGTAAAATTATGTATTCATCTCATGGCATAAATTATTTAGTAGTCTTAGATGTAGCATATTAAATATTAACCTAATTAACTAAGGATGTTGACTTGGATTTATTTAATTCGGTATGTGCACTGTATGAGGGTACTCTTAAATTAACACTTTTTTTAGGTTTTTACATAAAATATTGCTAGTTCATTCTTTTCCCATTAGTTTTTCATGTAGACCTCTCAAATACATTACTACCGTTTTCTCACTCATCTGTATGTAGACTGACGATATCTCCCTATGCTAGAAAATGCTGCTTTACATTGTCCTGTGAAACTACAATACTTGCAATTTTTATTCTTGATTGAAATGGAATTTAATATTTTACACTGTATTGGATTTTTTTATACTTGAACAATTTCATACAAGGGAAGACAGGATAGCATTTTTATGGACTTTATCCAATGTCACTGGATTTATTTTAAGTATTCTGAAAACTAGCCAGTGTTATAATGTAGACATGACTCTCCTGTGCATATTATTTATTCAATATGTATATTGCTTTACAACATTTCAGATCTCTTAAACCTATTCACTTGTATTAAACAATAAAAAAAATGTCACGTCTCATCTAGTGATTTTTTTGCTCAGATTGTCTTAGATCTTGTTTAGTTAAAACTTGGGAGAGCTGGGCAACCTTATATGTATTTTTTCTCATCTGGGGGGTGAATAGCAACATATGGACTGACCTTAAAAACACAAACTGTATGAACTGTATTACGTGGAGGAAATTCTACAGAGAAGATGAAGCAGATCCATCCTGAGAGCTATGAAATAATTCAGAGCAGAAGGGACTTTGTGAGGACCCAGGTTACTTATAGCTTTGTCCAGTCAGATCTTAAAATCCTCCATGTGGAGACTGCACAACCCCTCAGCATTTGCCATCTCACTCCTTAATTATCCCCACAGTATTTTTTTTCCTTATATCTACCCAGAGCCTCCTCTGTTCATTTGAACCCTTCGTCTCTCATGCTTTGGCAGAGAGCCCAGCCCTATCTTTTCAGTAACCTCCTCATAGGAACTGGAAAGTTGCTGCTGTCTTGTGTAGGCTGAATAAACCCCACAGCCTCAACCTCTCCTCACAAGTGTCATGCTTCAGCCCCCAGCCATCCTGTTGGGTCTCCAATGGAATCATTCAAGTTTATCAACAGCTTTCATGTACTGGGAATGTCAAGACTGGACTCACCACGGCAGCTGTGGTCTAATGTGTGCTGAGTAAAAGGGGATCAATTCCCTCGATCCGCCATCTGTGCGCCTGTTGATGCAGTCAGATGTACTTTCACTGCTGCCACAGTTTGCCACTGACAAATGCAGTGGCAAAGAGGCTACCCCAACCCTCCTTTGTCCTCTTCAGCAGAGCTGCTATGAGACCAGCTATTCCCTGGTCTATGGAGGGAGTTAGTCCATCTGAGATAAAGAACTATTTGTCCTCACTGAATTTTATGAGGTTCCTGTGTGAGGTTCCTCGTCCTCTAGCAAGTGAAAACTGCTCCAAATGGCAGACTTGATCTCAAACTTATCAGCTACAGGGATGTCTGTGTTCATGGAGGCATTTAAAAGACTTTTGGACATGGCGCTTAGGGATATGGCTTAGTGGTGAACTTTGTAGTGTGAGCTTTATGGCTGGACTCCATGATCCTAGGGTCTTTTCCAACCTAAATGATTCTCTGATTGTGTAACTGCACTGCCCATTTAGTATCATCAGTCTGCAGACCTGATACTGCTGTGTCCTGTCGCTTCCTCCAGGTCATTGATAAAGTTATCAGCCAGGACAGATCCCTGAAACACTCCACTGTACCCAGCCTCTGGACAGAGCATGAGCCTTTTGGACCAATAACCCAGTCAGTTTTTTGCCTGTCTAGACTGAGCAATCTGAAACTGGATATAAGTATTCCATGGGAGACAACATGGAAAGTCTTGCTAAACTCAAGGTAGCCAACATCATCCACAGAAGTGACCTTTTACAATGCTAAAGAGAGCAGAAGTGAAATTAAAGTGGTAGAGGAAACATTTCTTTGTCTTGGAGTCTGACTTCATTTTACCATGGATGATTATGAGACTCAGTTGTTCAGAATGGGTACACTCACATTCTGGACTGATGCTGTCATGTTCTGCTCTTGCAGTGCTCATAGCCTGGCTGCTGAGAACTGTTTCCAAACTTCCTTTTGCAATTTGACCTTAAGATCTATGACCTTGCAGAGTGCAATGTAGTGTTTTTTCTGCTAAGAAGCATATAAACACCCAGCAGAGCGTGAGTAAGAAACAGTTAACAAATGCCATTTTCTACTCTCTTCTCCCATTTCCCTGCCCCAGAGAGAGTCTGCCTACAGGATGTGGTACCAAGAAGAAATTAGAAACAGAAGTCAGTCTTGAGTGGAAGACAGAGGATGCAGATGGCTTGGGAAGGCATGAAGCACAGTAACCTATTATTTGATATAGAAAGAAGGAGGTGCCTTTGCCTTTGCCTATATTTTATGCCCCTGACAATGTACTTGGGCCTCCCCCTGTCCTTGGGCCTTTCCCTGGAGGTGACAGACACGCCAGGGTGCAGCATGAAGGCCCTGGAGGGACTCTGTGCTGTGGCAAGCCACAACAGGAAGAGAATAAAAGTTTATGATTCAGTTTATAAAGGTCAACTGCATGCTGTCTCCATAACTTGACAGATAAAATTACTTCAGCAAAAATGTACAGCAAGTTCCACTAGCAAAGCTACCTTTGGGCATACAACATGAACACTAACCCTTATTCTTGCTACATAAGTAGCTGAACAGACCTTTGTATATAAAATACACCAAAATAACACCTCACCTACTTGAAACACAAATAGTTCATATTACCAGGACCAAAATCTAAAAACTGAGGCGTAGCAGAACGTCATTTTGAAATATGTGAATTCTCAGCAGAAATGTTAGCATTTTACTTCAGAAATGGCAAATAGGTAAGCAGCAAGAAATTGCACACAATAAAATTTCCAGTTGTGTTTCCAAAACCTTCCAAAGACATTTTGCACTGAAAAGTGACAAGTGCTGAGTTCCTTGCTGAGACCAGAAAGAGGGAGAAGTTGAAACTACAAACCCCATCATTAAAGAACGTGTAGATTTAAAAAGGTGTAAAGCCTTGAAAGTTTACACTGACAAGCTGGCTGTTGTAATTTTGTTGTAATTTTTCCTAACATTTTTATTTTCCTATTTCCTAGTGAAGAAACTTTGGCATTAGTAGCGTTCATTATAGCGAATTTTTACTGAATTTTTCAAACTTGGGGAAAGACTATGGTAGGATTAAAACATCATGCAACCATTCAAAGTAGTTCTTAATCTTGTTCATCAGATGATGAACCATTAAAAACTGAAAAATTCCTTAATTATGCTCAGTGCTTGATGAGAAAAAACATTCCATTCTGAACCTATGTTTCAGTTTTAAATAGCATGCACGTATGCTTTGAATTGTCTTCAGTTTCAATTTAATTTCCAGATTTTGGGCATGAATAAATATGTAAGCAGTATATTCAGGTTGCAAAGCATATTATTTTTGTTTTGTATTTTCCTTTGTGCTTGAGCTTCAAACCATACTTCCTCAAACTAGCAATAAACTAGGCTCTGGGCAAAGTCTAACTGTAAAAAGCTCAGGCCCATAGAAAAATTTTTATTAAAAATTTATGAGCAAGCAAAACTGAGGATTATGATGGAATTCGGCCTTGTAACTATCACCAAAATATACAATGCTGTGAACGGGACACAGTAAGAAGAGTAGGATAATGCAAGAGAAAGAAAACCACTCAGCTTTACACTACATTTAATACTACCATAAGGAGTACATATTGATTATTGCCTATTGGTTAGCAAGACTATTACAAGATGCATGCTAGAAGTTTACATCCAGCTGTTATTTATATATCCCAGAATACAAGGCGGGCATGATCTTTTAAGGTAGTTTACTACACTCATGCTACCACATTATCAGGTATAAGTATCCCAAGGAACACGTTACTTACCATGTTACATATTACATTTAACACACCAAGAAAATATCTAACAGTAGAAGCAATTAAAGATTTTTAAGGACTTTGAAAAGCACATGGTTATGTGTGAATTTACAAAAGGCTGAAGATTGGGCTTTGGGATTTGTTTGCAGATTCCTTTTTCCTCCAAAGCCCAGTCTGCAATTATAAGAAAAAATAAGGTTGGTCTAGTTTCAAAGAGTAAAGAAAAAATACAGCTACGAGTGTTCAAATATGTGAATATGTACATAGAACAGTTAGCAGCTTTCTTCAATGAAAAGAAAATTAGATCTGGAGTATTTTCCATTTCCATTTGCCAACATTGCTGAGAGAAGCTATGCATTTGAGATAGCTTACATTAACAGTATCTTTTATATATGCAAAATTAGGGATTAGGGAGGAGCCCAGCAAAGCCTGTTTCATCATCAAGCATCCAAAAATCAAAAGATACAGATTATCTGATTTAATTGGTGAGAGATCTCTGAGAGGTACATGCTTTAGCTCAGTACCCACATGTTAATCCTTGAAACAGACTTCACTGTGCCTGCTGCTTCTTCACCCCTCTCTAGATGTGGTTATTGTGGGTGATGTGCTCCCCACTTTTATACAGGTCAAGGGCTCTTTCAGGTGTCCACTCACTTCCTACACAAGTTTAAACAGGGTGAAATGTTTCAGCTACACTAACACCAGTCTTTCTTCTCAAGCTTAAAAAAATCTGGAAAAACCTTTAGAAAAAAGTTCTTCCTATCCACAAATCACCTGCTTCTGAATTTGTTGATTCCATCTGAACCAGAGCACAGATGTTAAAATACCAAAACTGACAGAGGTAAATCATAAGCAAAGCTCAAGTGAATCCACCAACTGTCTTTCAGCTGTTAAAAGAGCTTTGTCACTGCACTTGCAAAGGACATGAATCATTCTTTACCACACACTTGAATAACAGAACACATTTTTATTCAGCACTGCAGATAAGGAATTTTGACACTGTGAAAAACTTTGAGAGCTTTTTTTTTTTTTTTTGGGGGGGTCCAGATTTGTATTGAAGATTTTGTCACTTAACACTCGAAACACTGCAGTAAACAAAATTCCCTCCCAGAAAAAAATCAGGTAACTTAAAAATAGAGCATTTCTGTTTGTATCATTTAAAACAAAGAAAAAACAAATTAAATCCCCACATTTTTCACAAAGCAAAATATCCCTGCACTTATAAATATTAAGTTTTTTTCCTGACATGAACCACTACAATTGAATGATTTTCCATAGAAACACATCAGTATACTTCCCAGCTGCTTCAAAGGCAGAACCAATTACTTGTTCAAGTCTGTAGATGCCATACAGTTGCCAAAAATGGGGATTCCTTGGCTATTTCTTGTAACATCTGGAATCCATCTGCTTATTTGTTCACTAGTAATATTTCCGAATGCAGATAGAAACAATGAAAGTGCAGAGACAAATCTTGGTTGCACCGAGGATAGTGAGACAATTTGGGAATGTTCTATGCAGACAAGTAAACATGGGCAAGAGGAACAAGAAAAGCATAACCAAGTTGAAGCATAAGGTTTTTTCCTAGGTACATCCAAAGGTTATTTAAGTGATGGCCAGTCTTAATTATAATGTAATTTCTTCACATGGCCCAAGAAATGAAGGACCTTGGAAGTGGGTCATTCCCTTTGCCTATGATCTCTTCCTCCCTGTGGACAAGGTTAAGTAGCCCATTAGTGCAATAAGTCCACAATTTTTTTTTTCAACATGCCATTATGGGGTAGAGTGCATTCCTTAGCACAAGTGTGTGATGAAGCCTATATAAGGCAAATGTGGTCTTCATAAACCCAGTCTTGAGTATCACAGCATGCAAGTTTAAGCATCACTCTCTCCTGATTTTCATCACTCTGGCTTTCTTCCATTAGTGAACTACTTTATCAAGTAAGCTCTTTTCTCATTTTCTGTAAAGTGCATCCTTCCACTAACCTAAGTACCACCAGAATTTATATTTCACGTGAGAGGACAACGATCTCTAGGCTTTATTCTTCTGTAAATGTCACCGGTTCCACAGACACTACTGTATCTCGAAACTGGTTTTCCTCTGACCTTATCAAGAACAGTAATTTTCCTTCCTATTCTAACAGCACATGGGATCTTGCCAAAAGAAATCAGATTCTAATGTAAAGCTCAGAGAGCAGGGACTGAGTGTGAAAATAAGTGTGCCCATCAGATTTCAGAGAGGGACCATGTCAGAAGGGAGCTGACACGGCTGCAGTAGCTCAGCTGAGCAAGCACTGGAGAAGGACACACCACAGCTGAAAGGCTTTCTTGTGTGAATGCTTTGGTTCTGCTTAATAAAGGCAAGGAAAAGGACAAAGCAAGCAGCACTGTAGGGTCTTTCACTGGAAGAAAGTTGTGGTGCCCACTGTGACTTCAAAGAACGAAGCTGACTTCAAAGATCTTGTATCTTGTCTTCAGTGTAATGCAAACCATATGGAGAGCCTTGGTCTGATCCTGACGATGGCAGTGGTGCTTGGCAGCAATTCTCTACAAATACAGCTTGGCAGAGTACAGTGTGAAGGAGCCTGAAGGAATCTGACTTCCCTAAACTCAGGGAATGGCAGTACTAGGGACACCCAGACACTGTCTCTCCTCTGTCTTCTACTGCATTTAAGATACCATTTATTTGGAATCTGGCTGCAATCTATTAATGATATTTTACTATTTCATTTCTAACTGCCACAGCCATTGCTGCAGAGACAGAAGAATAGCAAGCTTTGGGTACAATTTGATGAGCTTCATACTCAGGGATTGAGGCCAGGGCCCAGATTGAAAACAGAAGATCTGCACAAATTTTTACCCTGAGAGAACTGCTGAAGGCCAGAGGAGTTTGCTCAAAATGGGTCAGAAGTACAGTCTGCTTGGTGGTGGCGGAAGTGCTATTACTTACAATCATCAAAAGGTTTTCATGGATTCTTGACATTTACTGTGGTATTTAATGCTCGTATGACATAGTATCATTGTCTGGAGTTTAAAAACTAAGAGCAGATCTTCCAGGTCTTAACTGGCTGAGGAGTGTAGTCATTGCCTATTCAGTGACTTCTGAGGACAAAGTCATACGTATGCCAACAAGAAAACTAATTGTTTCTCAGTGGGATATTGTTAAATCTAGGCAGGGTTACCTGCAAAGTCTCAGGTTCTGTATGTCATATAGGTAAAAGATTTAATGGTACTAACTTTCAATTCCTAAATCAGTGATAATCTCAAGAAAATAACTATTTCATTTCGCTGTTCACAGATCCTAGTATTTAGAGGATTACCTGTGTTTGCAAGAACATTTGGCTACCCCAGAGAAAAACTCATGAAGGCCTTGAGGCTGAGCAGAGCGAGCTGCACATAAATGCTCCAAACAGCCCTTTGCTTTACTGGGTATTAACACTGACTTGCTCCAAAATGTGTAGTATGGGAACACACTCCAACACCTGTGAGTGTTGAGTGGAAAGATAATTTTGCTGTTCAGTGTATTTGTGCTAGAAAGAAGAAAAGTGTAGGTAAATGTTCATGTTTGGTTCTTCTTCTGATAATCATAGAATCATAGACTTGTCTGGGTTGGAAGGGACCTCAGAGATCATCAAGTCCAACCCTTGATCCACTACCGCTGTGGTTACCAGACCATGGCACTGAGTGCCACATCCAGTCTCTTTTTAAATATCTCCAGGGATGGAGAATCCACTACTTCCCTGGGCAGCCCATTCCAGTGCCTGATCACCCTCTCCGTAAAGAAATTCTTTCTAATGTCCAACCTAAACCTCCCCTGGCACAACTTGAGACCATGCCCTAATGACTTGGTGTAGAGAAGAGGGGAAAAGAAACATTGAAGTGATGTTCAGCTTATTCCCCAAAATCTAAAATCTAAAAAAAATAGTATCAGTGGTGAAATCTCTTGTGCCATCTTCATTCTTGAGAAGTGGTAGAACACACACCACCTTGGGATTAGTTTTCCCTATGCCAGATATTTGTAACTTCCCCTGGCAAATGTCCTAGCTCTCTTTGTCTCATGTGGTGTTTGATCAGACTTGATTGTAAATCTTTTGACCTGACTCCATAATTTTTGTTATTTAAAATATTGACTAACTACTACATAATGAGTTATATTTCAATAATAATAATAACAATAGTAATAATAATAATTCGAATGTTTTTCATTAAATGCTTAGTATCTTTTAACCTGCATTTTTAAACCCTCACCCCCTCTCAATTTGCTCTAGTATTTTTCCATTCTCTGAGTCTACTTCTGTGCCCTCCAAAAATGCTGCTGCTGCTCTTCCCGGACATAACAGTGTAGGTCAGGCAGCATGAAAGCAACCAAAAATTTGCTGTCTGATTAGGGTTTTGTTGTGGTTGAAAAATAGTAATTCATTATGTTCATTCTCTCTTTCACTTCCCTAGTATCCTTCTCTGCCTGCTATTTTTCCTTCTCTCAGGCTTCAAGCTGAGACTGTGCTCTCTAATATTTTCTAGTTCATTGAAGGTCATTAGCAAACACCTTCAGAGTAGGCAGACAGCATGTTTGCTCTTTTCAAGTTGCTGTATTTCAGGTTTTGATGGTACAGAATATATTAAGATCTGCACTCTTCTTTTTACATAAGCTCTTTTTTCCTTATGAACGACAGAAAAGTAACATATACTGTCTCTTTGTTTTCACAGCTGAAAAACAGCGGAGCTACAAGTTCAAAGGTAAAAACATTTTTTGTTATACAGATATTAGCATATGTCTTTACATCACTGATACACACATCCAGGCTAGATTCAAATATGTGATCAGATGAAAGTAAATATAAGCTGTAGGTATAAGGAAATAAATGCAAAAATACAGGTGCAGTTGTAATGCATAAAGCCTTGAAAATCTGTCCCTCTGTGCATTTTTAGAGTTTACTTTCCAAAACCACCACGTTGTTATTACAAGATTATGTTAGACCCTGCCAAATTCTAGAGACTGCCAACTCCTCCAGCTAGCCCTCTGGAATACAAAGCCATCTAAAACTAATAGGTCCTACCCAGAATGAGATTTAGAACAACTAAAAACAACAGCTACAAGTGCATTTTCTTAACAGAGAATGGTATTCCACCAAGGGGTTTTCATATTCAGAATGATAAGCAGGGAAAGTCTTGATAATTTCAGAAAATGGAAAAATAAACTGTTAAAGTAGTGGCTTAAGAGACTGCTAACAAGTGAACTGGATTGTTCAGAGGTACCTCTTTTCTGTGGAGGAAACAACCAAAACCCAAAAAGATCAAGGAGGCGGTGGCACCAGAAAAGGACTCTTGCAGATTGTGCAGAAAGAGGTCATTTGTGAAAACAAGAGGAACTTATGAACACAGAGAGGAAAAAAAAAAAAAAAGTAATTTAGTCATTCAAGAGTGTTAGCAGAATTTGCATATCCATCCATTTCACAGGCTTTGAAAATTTGTTTTTCTCCAGCTGTTTTTCTTATCATTTTGTCATGTTTTCTCATCACACACAGCCACTTAGCTCTCAGACACTCTTGCTAGAAGACTGCTTCGATCTTTCAGCTGCTCTCAGGTCTTCCCTTTTAAATCTCCCAGCTGCCTCTCTTACTCCTAGTAACACTATGAGCCTACCCCATCTTGTGTGTTTTGGGTTTTTTCAGTAATTTCCAGCTGCCACATTTGTTGCTCTAGATAATTTTAATTCTCTGTCAGAATATGGAGTATTTCTGTGGGCTCATGGAATGACAGCAGTTTTCCAAAGCCTCTTTCTGCCCTAATTACAATGTCATTCAAGTCCTTTCACGATTTTCTTGTACCAAACTGAAAAATTATTTTTGCTCCTGGCTTTGAAGGAAGGTAAGGGGAGGACAACAGCATGGTGCTAAATCACCAAGGTAGCAAAAATACAACGATCTGTGATAAGATAATCAAATTTCACCTCTTGCTTTTTCACAGATCTCATGCATCTTGTTCCCTAAGGACTGCTCAATCTCCCACACTGTGCAAAAGCTCCAAAATTTAGAAAAAAATTCAGCTATTTTCAGCTTACAATTTGGAATCAGTAGCCCAACAGCATCCCCAGGTCTTTACACTCTTGAAGACTGCAGCCTTTGGAACTGACAAGAAGTTTTATGTATGTTTAAGAAACCTATGTTAGTATGTGTGAATCCTTTGATTTTCATGATCAAGAAGAAAGCTTTATATAGAAATTCTTCTTAACTGTCTGAGTTACAGTTTAGAGACACACCTGGTGGTTATACTTATGCATTCTTTTGCACTTTAAGAGCACGTAATGCTTTCCTGTTACTTTGGCTGTGTAAAAAATTGCCCTGAACTTGTGTGGTTGTAGGAAAATCTGACTGTCATCTAATAAAATACACTCAAAATTAAATGTCAAAGCTATTGTCCTCCCTTCTATCAATATTTTGGTAAAACTAAAATCAAATGCGGCCTTGTGAAGTCTTAAAAGTTGCAGAATTAACTGGATTTTCTACAAGCTCCTTTTTAACAGTGCCACTTCAATAAACATACTTGAAAGTTCAGATAATAATACTAATTTTAAAAAAACACAAAGACCTTATCTGCATGCCATCTGAGTTTCTGTCTGATTCATCCAGGGCTGTTCCTTTTTATTCAAGACCTTTCCTTATTCTGACAGAACCTCAGATTTACCCACTGGAGAGGCCTGGGTGAGGAACCTTCTCTGGAACAGGTGCCCACTGTCCACAGATAAGCAATGACAAAATGTGTTGGCATCCAGAACTTGCTTTGAAATAGGTCATGAACTCAGAAAATCCTTTTATAAACATTTCATCAGGCTCCAGAAAAGGAAATACGTTTGGGACTGCCTGAGAAAGGAACCATCCTCTACCACTGTTGAGGAAGGCTCCTTTGCTTATCCTCTTCCTCTCTCTGAAACTCCTGGCACAGGGAGAGGAAGAAGGACCTCTGGAGCTTCCTGATCATTCTAAAACTTGTAGAAGGAAAAAGGAACTGTACCTTGAAGTTCTGAAGAACACCACAACGAGCTTGCAGTTTGAAGTTAAGAAGGGATTTGGTCACAAGTTTTAAACAGAATCACAGACAATCTTACACTGCCTGAAAACTGTTTACCTCTCAAAGGGTCTAATGGCCTTTTCCACAGCACAGTGAAGTAATTAAAAGCTCTCCAGATACCTTCAGAGAACTCTGGACTCAGAGTCTCATGATTTCCTCTGCAGACTACATGAGTTTAATAAGGTGCATTAGCAGGTGTTTTCAAACACCCCTTAAGTCAGGACACCTGTGGAATCTTTGCAACACAGGAGATTGTTACCAGACCTAAATCACAGACTGAAATCCCAGGCTTCTCCCCAGTTTGATTTCTGGTGCTTCCAAAAAACTCTGACAAAAGAGAAAGAATTTGCAAGTCAGCTCATCAAAAAAACCAGAACAAAAAAAGAACCAAATTCTTCAATTAACTAGATCATCATCTAGCACACACAGTTCTTCATACCTGCCAAGTACTATCAAAACTCTAAAACAAACCCTATTAGTAAGAAATGTTGTTATTTGGAACAGGCTAGGCTGGGGTTGCCTAGTTCCAAAGAAATCAAATATGTTGACCATGACACAGCACTCTGAACTTTCCACATGAGATCACCAGATATCTTTGAGGGTGAGAAATGAGAATGGGATTATATATTCAGTATACAAAATACAGAATCACTTTCTATATCTAGGCTTGCATCAAGATAAATGGCAAGAATAGATTCAAGTATTTTTCCTCTTATAAAAATAAAAAGACAACAAGATATATGTCCTCTCTTTACTGCAAAGCACTATCTGATGATGCTAAATGCTGTAATTCTCTATTGTGTATTTTACCAGTGTTGAACACTGTAGTCTGGTGCAAAGCAGAACTTGTTTCCACTAGAGAAAACTGACAGACATTTTTACAAGTCTAATTTGACTCTAGGAAAATTAATTTCCCTTGTGTTGCTCTGTGGGTCAAGAGACTTGAGTTATTGTGAGAAGGAGCCTCTTTCTGCTGCTTGTAAAAGGATGCAAGGGGGACTACCTCACCTGAGGTAAAACTTGCTTTATGTAGATTCTTCACTCTAGCTTTGGCTCTCTGATTAAAACTGAACTAAATCCTTATGATAGTTTATAGAGAAAACCATAAAGTAACACAGCAACACAATAATTTATTAATGTATTGTATCAACAGCAATTATACTCTCCTGCTAACTCACAGAACAATCACTATTATCTTGAAAGATTTAAACTTAACTATTCTATCAAATATAGGCAGTAAGAAATAACAGTGCGCATAGCCTGTGTTTATTTGACATCACTGGAGGAAAATGTTCAGAATATGTTTCAAGAAGTTTCTATTTCAGAAAATTCAATGATTTTGTGAAAATTTGTATTTGAAAGTATCAAAATACCTATTGCAAAAAGTGGCTTCTCTAGTTTATTGAAGAAGTAAAAAATAAGCTAAGAAGAAAAAAAAATGAAAGAACATATTTCACTACATTTTTAATTGTCTGCAATAGTTTTCTCTAGAAAAAGTAATTATACCACAGTTCTGTTACATAGTCAATTTCAATGAGTTCTACAAGGGAGGTAAACGAGGACTTGTATGTGCTTGGAGAGAAGGACTGTAGTTTTGTTTTGGTTAACTTTCAAGCTCATCTTTCAATAAATCTAGTGTCAGCATCTAGTTAAACAGAGCTGACACAGCGTGGATGCTGTACAATGTTTATATTACATAAGATATATATTTCCATATAGCTTTTGCAAATGAACATTTGTAACTCCAAAAGCCACAGACTGTAAGTCAAGAACATATGTCACAGACTTGAACCCCCACCATCAAACACTAAGGTATGAAAGAATGGGAGAATTAACCAAATAAAGCAAACAATTTCACAGAACTGCATATGAATTTTATCTCACATATGGTATGGAATACCAAACATGTATGTAATACATTCATTTATGCACACAACATGTCTTTTTGGCATATTGGTTATCTTCTTTTAATCATCAAATTCTTTTAGAGTTGAGATAAAGTTGCCTGTTTCCCTTACACACAGGTAGATGAATAAAGTTGTCCAAAAGTTTTTTCTACCTAGCCTCAACATTCCTACTGTCCTTTTTGCACAGTATATCAGTTTGGTTTGATGACTTTTGCTCACTGCAGTGTGAATATATGCGAATGCATCTGTGTATGGATTGAGAGTCAGACAAAACGCAGAATGTAAAAGCTGGTAAAACACCAAGTAACTAACACAGCTGTGGTAGCACAAAGCTGCAAACCCAAACACCTCAGATAACTGTGTGCAGGAGGGGAATTTCAAAACTCCTTATCAGGTGGCCAGGTTTTGTCCTTGTGTAGCTTTCACTGAGTTTTCACATGCTTTTGTGGCTGTTCATTGAAAAAAAAACATACTGCTATAAATAATACTGAAAAGAGGAGCAGATTATACGAGTTCTTTCAAAATACTTGAGCTAGAATCATCACAGTTTTAACGGCTATTTTTAGCTGGCAAAGGCATGGGAACAATACAGACTGACTGTTGGTTAGACAAAAGACAGGTCAGACAAAAAAAGGTAAGAGGCTTTTTATGAACAAGAAGCCACAGAAAATCCATGTTTTTAAAAGATGGGTTAATTCAGAAGCTGTAAAACAGTGTAAAAGGATGTGGCCTATAAGCAAAATGACTGATAAAAAGTTTCAGTTCTTCATAAAGCTGCACTAGAAATTCAGAGCTGATCAGGAATCATGCTGTAAAATCAAACATTCCTTGAATTACTGAAACACAGTAATTCGTGTTAAATTTGTGTTTAATTTGCATAAATTTGAGCATTCTGTTACGCATCACCACTAGTCTATCATCACCTCTTTTCTGGACAGCCCCACAACTGTACTGTCACTGCATACAACCCACAGAGACACCCAAATGTTTGCTGCTACAACACATGCATAGAGCTGGTAATGGCCAATCCCATTTCACCCTGCACAACACCAGCCAAAGTAGCCAGTGGTGCTGCCAGACTGAAAATATCTCATTATGTCCTTCTGATAACAGCAAAGGACACAAATCCCACAAATTCACATCTGTCTTCTGAAACAGATGGAACTTGATGAGAAAAGTATCATAAAACAGTTGTATCACAAAACCTGATTTGAGTCAGTCAAGCCAACCGAATCATAGAACAACAGTCTACTGACATACAGTCCCCTGCTGGTTTTTTGCCACAGATGAGAACAATCTATCTTTATTCACTTACACACATTCATTTACACATACCTAGCTACTGATACATAGGTTTGACGACAAGGGATTCCTTAGAGCACATAAATCCTAGGTGAATGTATTTGTGCTAAGCTCGACACTTCAGAGCAAACTGACCACAGAACCTGCAGCAGTGACAGGTATCACTGGGACTCTCAAGTCCAAGTTATTCTTACGAAGTCCAGTGCAAAGTTCAGCCCCTAAGCTTTTGATCCACAGGATTTGGTCTGTGACTCACATAGGAATTTGACATATTCATACTTTACTCTGTTGTAAGCACCTTGACTGAGGCTTGTGAGGTTGCTAAAAAAATTGAGAGTGCTATCTTTTACTCAGATCAGTCCATGACTGATCTATCCCAGGTCCATGCAGCCTCAGAACTCCCACTTCCCAATGCCATACCAGTGCCCAGCATCAGAATAATATTAGAGAGTCCTGGAGGGCATGACTGGACAATGACCTGACAATATTCAGGATAGAAGCACCTGTCAACTGGCATTTATTTTTGTTACAGTAGTCACATAAATAAAGTTTTAAGTCATTAGCAGCATACGCATCCCTAGTTTCAGATTATATTTCAGTGAAATAACTGCATGAATGCTGGGTTGGATGTGTCATGGCCATAAATCAGCAGATCTCTGCAGCTTCCTGTACAGGTCTGGAGACCTAGAAGAACAGAAACTCTGACCTGAAACATTTCATATGTAAAAAATAAAAGGTGAGAATAATAATAAATAATTAATAAAATAAATAATAATAAAACATTAACAGAAAAATTCACGGGTCTCCAAAGACACATTACTGATTAATAGAGTTCTTGCACCAAACAGGTACCATAATCTAAGATGTAAACAAACACAGATAAAGGAAAGCCAGGGAAAATATGCTACCAGAGAAGTTTCATACAGTAAAATCTTCAGCTTCTATAGTCTTTCCAGTATGAATGTCTTTTTATCTCACGAAGAGCTGATTGAAGGAAGAGGATAGAAAGACCATGTAT
Source organism: Calypte anna (assembly GCF_003957555.1). Classification (NCBI taxonomy): domain Eukaryota; kingdom Metazoa; phylum Chordata; class Aves; order Apodiformes; family Trochilidae; genus Calypte; species Calypte anna. The sequence goes on from NC_044245.1 coordinate 63,304,792, forward strand.
TTGTTCTGGCCCAAATTTAATCTTCACCTAAAACTGCCCAAGCCATTGTCAAAGCAAAACTGCAACTCCAAGCCACTCCCAATTGTCAAAACATTTCTATTACTATGTTTAAAATAACAGCTAAAGGCCTGTACCCCAAAAGTGCTTTCCTAAAATAAAGGAAATAGTGCTTAAAAGCTCTTTGGCATAGGAAATAATGAGGTAGTTATAATGAGCTGGCAGTAACGAGGTTATTTTTTGATCCCAGCACTGAAGCTAATTCAAACCATTGGAAGATCATTCCCTAATGGCCTTCCAACTTTGAGAGAACAAAAGACCAGCAAGCAGGAAAAGAGGAGACTTAGATTTGTGCAGAACCAAATCCTATGAATGACTCTAGGAAATCTGCACTAAAATTGTAAAAAAAAAAAAAAATGAGGTAATGTAGAGGGAGCCACAGGATGAATTTTAAGTGCTTCTAATTCTTAAATTTACTTCCATTGTACAGAAGTCACTCTCACTTAGTATGAAACTCCATTCAACACACGAATAGTGCCTGAAACAACAAAAAGCAGCAGCTTGGCCAAGTTTTCTAACAGATCTGTGGATAAGACCACAAAGCTTTAGTCTACAGGGAAAAGCAGTTGACTTGGCAAGTCTGTCTGTGGCATGCTGACCTTTTTTCAGAAAAGGTCACCGCAGAGTCAGGTTCCTGAACTTCCCAGGGATTCTGCAGCTCTGAAGCTAGGGATCTTTTAGACTGTAGAATCGTGATAGCCTAAAGCAACATGAATTATTAAGACTTTTTTTTTTTTTTTTTTTAATTCCCACAAAACCTTTTCAGAAGTCTCGGAGCAAACGGGTGTTATCAGTCCACATTTTTGTTGTTCAGCAATTGTGACCATTGCTGAGAACCTCAGAAAGTGCACATAAAAAACAGCTGCACTTCAGTAAAAGGCTGATGGTTTCTGGGTTTATGTGAGGAGGTCTGATTGTCTGTTGTCTGCTCTAAGCACAATGACAAGAGTTTAGCTTACAGTGCTATTAAGTTAGCTCTTTTTGTTCTATTCAATGCACTTGGAAAAAAAAAAAAAAGTGTGTGAATTTTTTCCGCCAGTTATTTTTAGTGGAAGAAAAATGCAGTATGCACCTTGGACCACAGGAATCAAGTTCTAAGCCCTGGCAGATTATAATAAGCTGATCCACTAAACAAATAGAAACCTTTGAGTGCCACAGCATTAAGATGCAAAATAATGACAGACTGAAAAAGGTTTAACACCCATATGAGGTTAAATCTTAAATCAAGTGTGCAAAGCATTTCAGCTTTTCAGGGCGTGGCTCACATGGAATGATCAAACCAGTTTTTAAAGAGGCAAAAAAACCCGTAATTAATAGTGATGATCTTAAAGAATCATAGAATAACTCAGATACAGAGTTGTAGATGAAATAAATCATCACATTATTATTAATTCCAAAGGAGAGAGAGCTTCTAACATTGTTGAAATTTGTGACCAATCTGTTATATGAAATTATGTTAAATTTTCTAAAATACATGCTTATTTTATGTACTTTATACACTTCATGTATTTATCTTTTGTTTTAGTTTTTTAGGGTACATTATACAAATGGTTTAAACAAGGCAGGAAAAAAAATGAAAAAAAAAAGGACTATTGATGAAATTAAAAATAATATTGGAAAAAAATATTCAGGGGAATGGATAGGATGATCTCTAGAAGTCCCTGCCAACATGAAGAATTCTGTGGTTCTGTGACAGATACTTATACATATTATATATATTACGTAACATGATATATATCATATACAATATTTACTACATAATACATAATTGCTATACATTTACATTAAATATTCTATATACATGTAAATAAAACTATCCTGATTATGTGCTTTAAATAAGGTTACAAACTAAAGAATTAACGAAGAAAAGCAACAAGAGAGAAAAAGGAGTATTTCTACATTCTTGACCAGATATTTTAATGGCACACTCTCCAATTCAATGTGTGTAACAACACCAGAAGAAACTCTTATGACTAGAGGTACTGGAATCCCTTACACAAAATAGATCACTTACATGTGTACATAGATACACATGACAAACCATGCTAATCTAATACTGATTCATCTGTACTTCTCATTCTGGGGCCAGTCATACCTTTCCAGCTATTCTGAAATCCATTAGCACTGCAGAAGGGGGGCTGGAAACGCATTCCGAGCAAACAAAGATTTTAAAAAAAGAAAGACTGCAGTTGCTTTTCAACCAAGAACTAGCACCAGGCAGAAATCTACTGTTGCTGTACAGAAACCAATTAATTGTGCCCCGTGCAGGTGGAGCGTGGGAGCTGGAATCCACAGTCAGTGAAGGAGGTTGCCAGGCAAGACACACACAGACACCCACACAGCAGCTGCTGCTGCTGCTCCTGTCAATAGCCACATCATCTGAAGGAGAAGAGCTTTCTGCAAAGGTGAGCTGATTCAGCTGCACACAGGTTTAAGGGCATTTTTCCTGTCATTTTCTGCTAATTATTTGCTGGATGACAGCAATCTCCTATTAAATAAAGGAAACATCTCAGTTGACTTCAGCTGGAACAGGAGCAGATGCTCAAAGACTGCCACCTGCCCTCTCAAATGAATCTCTAAACTGGTGTGGACTTCAGTTATCTTTGAAAAGGTGGGCATTTAAACCTGAGGCTCCCCGCAAGCAAAACTGGACTACAAACAGCAGGTGTTTTGCTCAGAAAGATTCCTGTGTGTGTGCTTCCTATTGCAAAAAACAGCTCCAGGAAACTACAGATGCAGATCATTGCTGCCCATCTCCTATTTAATGTTCATATTGAAAAGTACTTTTTAAAGAGATGTAAACACCTCTGAGGATCTGAGCCTTTGCTCATCATCCTTTCCCTTGTCAGTATCAGAAAACATGAATATAAATGTATGCGTATTTTCACTCAGATATGAAAGTAATTGGTCTAATGCCTGTTATTTGTTGGCATCCAGCCAAAAATCAGAAATGTAGCATGGCAGCTTGGAATCTAGGTTTTAGTTGTACTCCTGAATATGAAGGTTTGCATTTCAGAAAATTAAGACATTAAAAATGTTGTGATTAATGTCTTAAAACTGACTTCCAAAATAACAACTTGAGGGTGGAAAATGGTAATGAAAAACAGCAAAATAACTTGTAAAAGCAAATAAATAACTGACCCTTCTGCTCTACTTTCATTATCTGAACAGTAAATGACCATACAAGACATACAATCTTTTGGCTGCAGACCTGTATCACACAAAAAATCAGAACAAATCAACCTCAAACAACTCCCATGTGTGGAGCACATCAGGTTCCCTATCAAATTTGTTCAAAAAGACTAAAAGAAGGGTTGAAGGAAGATCTGCTATGAATACCATGAAAATTCCTTAAAAAGTAAGACTTCAGAATCATTTCAACCTCCTAGACATCATCACATTAACACTGGTGAATAAATAGTGATGAATGACTGAGGAAGAGGAGATTGTATGTGCTGTACACCACAACAGCTGATGTAGCTCAGCCTGTGTTTCCAAGAAAATTAATGTGGGGACCCTCTTCTGTTTCCCAAAAGATTTTAATCCAGTGTTCCTCCAACACAATTTCATTTTCCTTTTGTTAAGTGCTATAAAAAAGAACTCTCATCAATTCATTCCTTGCTCTTAGAAAAATGCAACCCCTGAAGTCCCTCCCTTGTAGTCTCTAATCTTGTGTGTACATAGATCATAAAAATCATAGAATGGTTTGGGTTGGAAGGGCCCTTTTTAGCTCATCTGATGCAGCCCCCACCTGCAGTGAGCAGGGACATGTTCAACTAAATAAGGTTGCTCAGAGCCCCATTCAACATGACCTTGAATGATAGATAGGGCATCTACCACCTCTCTGGGTAACCTGTTCCAGCATTTCACCACCCTCATTGTAAACATTTTCTTCACTAAATCTAGTCTAAATCCACCCTTTTTTAGTTTAAAACCATTACCCCCTGCCCTATAGTAATATGCCCTGCTAAAATGTTTGTCCCTATCTTTCTTGTAAACCTCCTTTAAGATCACAGAAGCCATAGACAATCCACTCACCTATCCTGAGGCAACCAGCCACAGAAAAGCACAACAGGTTTGGTTGATTATTAGAGGCTGAATGAAACTGGTGACTGGAAGAGTCCAGTACTGGTCAGCTCTGCTACAAGTAACAACCTTTTATATGCTGTGCCAAAGATGTGCATCCTTAATACTGGTTTGACTTTGTAAATATATTCTTCATGGTTGATACACAACTATTTTGTTTATTAACATTTAACGTTTTATAAACAACATAAGACACACAGGTTTGTAACAACATTTTATACCAGCTGCAATGCCTGTGTCTGTTTTATACTGGGAAAATGAGTTGGAGCTGCTCATAACAAAGATTTGGAGATATCCCAGTTCAGCAGCTGTGTTGTACAGGCATATGAACTCCTACAGACTGGCAGGTCAAGAGGGACCTGAACCTCACTGGGATGCTGAAAGATTTCTCACTGATCTGACATCAACTGTGGAACAGTAGTCTAATGAAAGACCTTAAAAATGCTTATGGGCCACAGATTCTCTATGAAGGTGTTTCTATGGTCTTTCCTTTCCATCTAAAATATTTATTTTATATTTCAACCTAATAGGTTGTAAAGGAATTTGGATAAAAAGCTCTTTTATGAATTATTAGTTAGTTCATTTGCAAATATTATAACTTGCATCGTAGTTACTATTGAAATTATATTGTACTCTATGTATTTCTTTTTCCCTTCAAATCCTACTTCTATTGTCAGCCATATTAGGTCAAAGTCAAATACCAAATCTTTGTTATATTTCTTTCTTTTCTTTTTTTCATATTCTGTAATAAGTAATTTACCTTTCTGGAAATCTGTTTACAACCAGTAGTGGTTTTTCAGAGCTACTGATATAACTGAACCAGAATCTAAACTGAAGTTCTTATTTATATCAACACTTCATATATTTTTAATGTTCATGGTCTAATTCATAAATCAGCCTCAGAGTGTTGTTTTCCTTTCCCTTCCTTTATGAAGACACGAGAATGGCACATCTGATGGGGAATTAGAAGAGAACTCCAAGATGAATTATTCAGGAGAGCAAACAACATTCTTTTCTAAAGAAAGTGATCGCTTTTAGAAATACAGTGCATCATGCACAGAGCCTGTGTAAATACAGGAAAGCAACAAAATAAGAATGAAATAAATTACTGGGTTTGAAATAAAAATATTATTTCTGATACCTAAATCACTGGTCTGTATTAATTCAAGGAAAACATTAATCCAGATATGTAGGGGAAGTACTGACCCTGTTAGTGCCAAAACACACACAGACTTAAGAGGAACCACGATTTCACCCCATCAGTGTGAAATATTTATAGTTCCTTCTAATCCATTTTAGGCATTAAGTTTAAATATTCTTTCTTAATTTTCTTTGCTGCTCCTTCCATTTTTGGAAAAAAAAAACCAAACAAACCAACCAACCAACCGACCAACAAACATAAAACCAAAAACAAACAAGCAAACAAACAAACAAAAAAATAAAAGGAAGAGAGGAAGATAATCTGGCTGCTCCAGTGGCTGACTTTATTTATCCTAAAACCCTTACACTTACAAAGTTCTTATAAAAGAACCTTTCTTTATTCAACAGAAGATATGAGAAAAATATGTATTGAGAAGGACAAATTTCAGGAAAGGGGGCTGGGTCTTAAAAAGCTCTCAAAATATTGTAAAATAAAAAGATGCAGTTCCATTTGCTGTGGAGAGTATGAAAGGTAGAGCAAATGACTGTACTGAGATCCGTGCTGCTGTGCCTAACAGCTCCTTGTACCTAATCCTGGTAGTGATAATTTGTAAAATAATAATTTAGGCTGACAAAACTGCATATTAATTTAAGTAAAGTACTGTACCTAAGGATCGTTGCCAGCAGTCTCATTTTGCAGAAGGATATAAAATTGAGGTATCCTCACTCTTCAAGTCCTTGGCTGAGGCTTAGGCTGAAGGACCAGAAGAAAATCCACAGCACTGTTGCCCCTGGCATTTCAGTTCTCTATTAGAAAAGCATAAAACACTTCAGTAACTTTCAAGAAATAAGTAAAAGATTCTAAAGATTCACATTTTTTTGGTCTCTAGTCTGTATTAGAGTAGTAAATGCATTTACATAAGATGTCTGTCAATAGCTAAATAGATCCTTACAGGATAAGCCTGAGCATGGTGAATATGACAAGGTAAAGGTTTTTATTTTCTGCCTGAGTAAATGACCTAATGAGGACTTTCCCCTCACCCATCCAGCACAAAGGAGGCTGGAGATGGACAAAACCAGCTAGGTAGAGCATCAACAGAAGTGGGTAGCAAATGCCACTCATTAGCAAATTAACTGTTGTGAAGGAACAGAGGAATTCTGTCTCTAAGGAGGTTTCTGTGACTTACTTGGCCTGCAATGACTGCAGCTGGGGTTATGCTACTTATGAACCACTGTCTGGATAAGAGCTCAGTCTCATTAAGTGCTTGGAACAACTCTAAATAAGTAACTGTCAGACTATGCATTGGTCAACTGCCCAAGCTGTGATGTGATTATATCCTACAACTGTTATCCTTGTAAAAAATTAACATGTCATCAGTTCATGTGGCTTTACCACAAATTTTGCACAATTTTGTGTTTTTCTTAAAGCAACATTTCCTAAAATTGGGTGATTGTGTAATTGTTTCAAACAAAAAATCAGTTTCTAGCCCAGTGATTTGTATAGTAAACCTTGAATTTATTACTTGATTATTACCCAAAACCTCAGAAATGGCAACCAAAAGAATCTCAGATATACCCAGGTTTCCAGAAGAAACTAATCATATTATCTGTCTGTCTGGATTTTTCAGTACTTCTGATGCACCAACTGGCTGGCCTTCCTTATGCAACAAAAATATTGACCTCAGGAAATCATTAGTAAATCATCCCAGGAAAAAAGTTTAGAGCTGGCTCTATGCTTTCTACCTCCAGGGGCTGAAAAAATATTTGCAATTTGGATTTATTGGGGAAAAAAGTAACCCATGGCAGAACCTCCTCTGTAATAAGCAAAGTGGCTCTTATGGAACCCTGGACAAGGGATTTTAACTGTTAGTAGAGCAGTACATGAAAAGGATTGATGCATTTTACTGATGTAGGTGCAGAAAGTCTTAGCAAACTCTGATCATGACATTGATGTTACACATTGTGATGAAAGAAACAGCAGCAGACAACAAAGAAAAAAGTGTCTTCTAGTAATAGAAAGCTGAAGCCACCACAAAACAGTTTCTAACACGAGATTTTCTTGCCTCCCCCATTTGCACACCGTGGAGGTGACCGGAGTTCCTAAGTATGCTGGGACCTTTGGAATGAGTCAGAGAAGCTGTGGAATGAAAAAGACTGCAGAACATTTTTATTAGTTTCTGACCCTTGGCAGTATATCAGTATGCTTCCATTTTCCTCAGGCACAGCTGGATTACAAAGCACTGACAAGGTCAAGAGTACAGACATTTAACCAGCTGCAATTATCCTACTAAGATGCTTCACAGCTCACATCTGGGGCTGGAATGGTGGCTAAGCATCACTGGAAAGCTCTTCTAGAACTCTATCAAAGCAGAACTTGATATTCAACTACTGAGCTGGAAGCAGCACCTCACTTTGTTTAGTTGCACCAATTTGTAACTTGAGGACACTGATAGTCTCTTAATGGATGATCTGCAACCTAGACTGAAAGGAAGATCAAGAAAGAGCTAAGAAGCTCAAACAGAAATGCTAATCCTTCTAAAACAGGGAAATAACACTGATCAATGAGTGAGAATTCATCTTTCCTTTTGACTACTGCTTCCACAGGTTTCATACCTTCAAAAAGAGTAGTTCAAGGTGACAAGGTAACACCACACTCACATACCTCATCTTCCTCTGATTCTCACTTAAATCACCCCCACTATAAGTTTCTTGCAAATTTCTGCCCAAATTCACTCAAAACCCGTATCAAAAACCAGTACTGTGTAAAACAGGATTTTCAGGAAAAAATACAGCAGAAGCCTGTGTCTCATGATAATGAATAGATAGGGCAATGTAAATACTTCCCAGAACTGGGGCCCAAGCCTACAATATTCACTGAGTAGCTTTCCCAAAAGAAGAGCTCCACAGAACTGAATTAAACCACAAAACTATGATTAGTAAGGGCAGTCACAAAGATTAGCATTTGTGAGATCAGGGCATTTTCCCCTTGGATTCAGCAAAGCCCTTAAACTTATACTGAATTATAAACAAGTGAGTAATTCCATCCCTATGCGACAAGCTGCTTAAATACAACTGGGATGCCTAAGTGCTCTGCTACACAGGGATGCCATTACTCACATACTTAATGATAAGCACGTGCTTATTATTTAACTTTTTATGTTGCCATGGCTAAAGAGAAGCATACAACTAATTAATGCACAATTATGAAATGAGAGTCCACACCCCTTGAGCTTACTGCATAAAGGAGAGTACAGAGAAGAGGTAAAAAAGCAGTAGTGACATCTATGAAACTAAATGTAATATGAATCTCCCTTAATCTTATTTTACAGGGGATCAAACTGAATTATGTCAGTTTCAGCCTTTTTCACACTAGTTTAAAAGAGAATAGTCCACTTCCTTGACAAAAATCTTTGCTTCTCTTCCCAAATGTCCTGACACTTGAAAAACTTCTCTTCACAAATCCATTCAGTTATTTAGCTATATGCTATTCTTAAAATTCTGTAGACTAAACAGCAGATATGTTAAGCAAAAGGCTATTTGGCATGTCCTGAATCCACTCCTAGCAATTCACATATCCAAGATTTTCAAGATATTCCTATTTATTTTCACATCAATAAGTGCTTGTGCAATTTTAGTTCATATTAATATTTTCTGCATTCCCCCAGGAAAAACAGACTTCAAGAAATCAAGGAAACGAGCAACAGTATTTGTGGTTTTCTCCAAACTTACCTAAGAATGATTTAGATGCAACTTGTATCAATAGGGAAATTTTACAATCACTAAAAATCAACATATATTGGGAAGATAAGCATTAACATTTTTAACAGCTGTCTGTGAAAAAATGTGTATGCAAATAAAAGACAATAATATTTTCTTCTAAGTAGGCTACAGTGCTGTCATTCTATAGAAATTTTCATAGTCTAGTTCTACAGCCTCTCATGTGTACTTTGGGATCCCTGCACAGCTTCAGAAATACATTATTCTATAAAACAGAATAATACATGCCAGCCTTGGCACAGATTGTCTGCAGCAGCAAAGCCAAAAAGTAAAATGAAAAAAATGAATTATGAAGTTATATTAAATGCCATACACAGTGCTTCGTGAGCTATTATATTTTATTTAATTGAGTAATTTCCCACAAGAGGCCAATTACTCTACATTTTGCATTAAGAAGAGGTCCTCAAAATTTCATGAGGTCTATAGCATAAATTAGAATTGTAAAGTTTAATGTTTTGATCCTGTAGTGACCCTGCCCCCACTAAAAAATACATAAATAAAACCCCTTAACTTTTAATGTTGCAATTACTGAGCTTTCTGCATGTAAATCTAAGCCAATATATGAAAGCATTTTTAATCTGAGGGCAAAGTACTCAGCCCCAAAGCCTAATCTTCTAGTTATCCCTTGCTCAGAGTTCCACTTGATGCCAGTGCCAATAATCTTCAAAATTTATTTTTTAATTGCTGTCTAAGCCTTCTTTTTCTTTTATGGGATGAAACAATAATGTCATCTTAGTCAGTATTTTTTTCACATAAAATATTTGCAAAGTCCAAAATTTGCACATCTCTCATTCCTTTCTTCTCTTTAGGGGGCTGTGTTGTTCAGCCTTAATTAATAACTACAAAGGTCTTTCCAGAGCTATCTTTAAGATTACCTTTATGTACACTGAAACTGCAAGGCTCTCTAATGTTTTCAGGTGTTACATCTGACTTTGTTGCTTGCCACTGGGTTTCCTCTGTATTATGAGATCAGTTTACAATTACTGGATCTCTCTTCTTTCCCTTCTAACTAAATTTTTTACTTTTTGTTGTTCCCTTTACCTTAGTCCTAGCCCTTGAAGTTTGCCAGCATTCTCCTGGGGAAAGCAAAAAAGAACTTGTTTATGAAGAACGGAATGGAAGTCCGGAGTATGTGTGGAACTTGTTTTAGACACGGAGGCCATCTGCCAGTTTGGTAGCCTCAGAATACTTTCCATGGAAAGGAAATTCTCAGTGAGTTTTCCCTCTTTTCCCTGTGTCTGTGATGTAAAAGGATGATATGGAGTGCTTTAATGTGCTCTTACACTAAGACCTTGAAAAACTTTATATAAGTTAGCTACATTATATTTTTCCTGAAACTGACATTCTACAGTAATTCAGTTGCATTTAGCATCCTAAACCTTCCACTTACCATGCTGAGACTGCACAGGTGTTGGAATTTCTTTTCTAAGTTGCATGGAATATGGACTTTGAGCTTTATCTTATTGTAGCAGTTTCACAGTATCTTAAACTTCTGTGGTTTTTTTCCAGAAATAGGTCTTCTGGGCTTGTTTTTTGCTTCTTTCAAGTACTTTCTGTCTTCTGTGCATTTTTGCAATCAGGTCTTCCAATTCCATACTACTCTTTTCCCTTTTGGAAGGTCTGGCAAGACTCTCTGGTTTAAAACCTTTGGTGTTGACTTCATCTGGCTGTTTATCCATGCCAAGGAGAAGAAGTTCTTTTCATTGTGCACAAGAAGGTGTATCACTGAATTTCTGCAATTTTCGATACCAATTGCATAGTCTGTGTTAGTGCGTTTGGATCCCAGACTGATTCTTGTGAGTCAGCTTACTTCTGCTTAACGTTGTCTCTGGGCATGTGAGGCCTGCGACCTGCTATCAAAAAATACAAGTTTCCTCAGCCTCCATTAAACTGCTGCACAATTAAAACAAATTCTTGTGTTCCATATGTTATAGTGTTGTCGTCAAACTATCAGAAATGGAATAAAGTCTGCTAAAATAAGCTATATATTTGATAGGGAAATAGTTTCAAGTCAACCACGTGGTTGACTTGAAAATACACGTGGTCTTTTTTATTCTCTCTGAACAATTAATTATTTTTCAAGAACAAACTGTTCCTTTAGAGGTGGTGAATTCACGGTTGTCTCCCAAGGCTTTGGCACAGAAAAACAGCTCTTCTGATATCTAAAGGTGAAGCAGATTTCATCTGGATGGCCAGCTGTCCCTTGGGACCATGTGGTGATGAGCACCACGTAACCGGACAACATTTGGCCAGGGGTACAGAGCAGTGTGAAGCCCACAGGGCCTGACAAAGGAGGCCTAGGCACGAGGGTTTGCCTCCTGTAAAAAAACTAAGTCCTGATTTTGTGGCCATACTTACTGCAGGCTGTAGCCCCACTGCGGGCACATCTCATTTTAGTCTGTCCCAGAGTAGTTAACGAAGTATCCTGGTGTCCCTGAGGCTGCCCTCAGCCTCCCCCTGCCATGCAAGGAGTTTGCTGGTTCCTACAGGGGCCACGCTCCCCTCTCCCAGCCCGGGCTGGGCCCGTGTGGTGGGGGCTGCTTGCTTCCCGAGCCGAGCCTGAAGGGCAAGCAGGGCCACCACACCTTTGGCCCTGGGTGCCCCGACCCTGGGTGCCTGCGCTCTCTCTCCCCTGCCCCTCCGCCAGGCTCCACCACCACGGCCATCTCCATCTCCTCCCAGGCTCCGGAGCTGCCGCATCACGGCCGAGAGACACCTCTGCTCCCTCTGCCTCTCCCTCTCTCTTCATTTTCACACTCCACCCACTTTTTGCTTTCTTTCTCCATCTCTGCCACCGTGCCTCTCTCTTTCTGGACTTGTCTTTATTTGGCACTCCCGGAAGCTACAGGGCATTTCTCTGCCTGCCTGCCCGGGCAGCTGATGTGACTGACTGACACCGGCTCCCGCTGAGGAGGAGGAGGAGGAAGAGGAGGAGAAGGAGGAGGAGAAGAAGGTAGAGCAGCAGCGAGGCGAGGGGAGGGGGGGGAGCGAGTGACCGGCCACGGATTTTCATTGCAGAGAGGAGGGGGGGAGGAAAAAAAAAAAAAAAAGAGAGACTACACGGGTCATCAAAACAGGTAACTCAAGAGCAGGCAGCGGGAGGGGCGGGATGCAAGTAGCGGCCTGAACCCCCCCAGCCCCTGGCAGGCTGGGGCGGGCCCGGCCAGGGCTCTGTGTGAACTGGGGGCTCTCCCGCCGGCGGTGGCACCGAGGGGAGGAGTGGGGAAGCGGTCGCGGTGGCGGCGGCAGCAGCAGCAGCAGCAGCAGCGGACATCTTGGGGCCGGGGGGTGGCGATGAGGGAAAGTCTTGGTGTTCGGGCCGGGGGCTGCGGCAGAATTGGTTAAGCGGGCAGTGCCCTGGGCACCATCTAGGCCAGGGCCCCCAGTGCTGACGGCCCGGGGTCCGCTCTGCATCCCCTCTGTCACCCGTGCCGGGCTGCGCCTCCCCCTCCCGTCCTCCTCCCTGGGTGATAAGCGCTAAGAGCCGCGGGGAGGGGGCGGGGCGGCGGGGGTGGGGAGGGGGTGTCAGGTAATCGGAATGGGGGGAAAAACCCGAGCTAAATACCACGGCAGATGAGGGATCCTTCTGTGGGGCTGAGCCCGGACCTCCTCCGCCAAGTTCCCGGTCGGCGCCGGCGACAGCCGTGCACGGTTCCGAATGGTACCGCCGGCTGTGCTCCAGTCCGGGTCCCGGGCAGGCCGGCTTTCCGTCAGGGTATTGGAAATGCCCTCTGTTTGTCAATGCAGAGCTGACTCTTGTCAAGCGATGCCAGTCTTGAACTCTCCTAATCAGCGTAAGGTGATCTAATGTTGAGGGAGGCGGCTGTGGAGCTGGAGCTGGGAGGTGGTGCTGGTGGGTGACTGGGCTCGGGTCCTTGGAGCCAGAGGTGTGTGTGTGGTGAGGGTGACTGAACAGCCTACAGGTTCCAGAGAAAAGGGTTAAACAGCATTCTAGGGCGAGAGAGCTGAAGACGGAATCTGTCCCTTTGTATAAAAATATGTGAAGGATTCTGCAAATACGAGACAGCTTTCCAAGGGGGCAGGGGGAAGGTAGGGATTGAAGAACTGAAGCTGAGATGCTGCCTTGTGCAGTAACTTGACATGGGGAAGGAGCGCTCCCCCAGAGACACAAAGACGAGGAGAACCTGCCATGACCCCACCTAAAAATGTGAAACCCTCCTTTTGCTTCGAGGGTTGCTGTAGATCTGTGTCTTCGTGTTACAGGATCAACAGCGAGGATTTTTAGCAAGTAAAATACAGGTTTAATAACGCATGCAGGCAGTCTTAAAAACAAAGAGTATCTGGGGAAGAAAGCTTTCTTTATATGCACTGCTTAAAATGTGGTTGACTTCCAATGATGGAAAATCTTTCCATAAAAAAACCTGCAGAGGCCAGTCCATTAGGAAATAGTTGAAAGGAGTCTGTTTAGCAGGGTGGGATTGATACTGTGAATTTGTATCGATTTATTCCTAAACTAGGCAAAAGTGGCAATGGTTCATGGACTGCCATGTTTCATTGTGCTGTCAATCTATAGTCAGGAAACCAGTCCTACTTCAGAAATGTAACTTTACAAATTATTTAGAATAGCAAAATTCTACCTATCTCATAGATAAAATGAGTTGGAGTTCAGTACAGTACTCTCAAAGCTGGCCTTTTAATACATTACCGCAAGTCAGATGTGCTAATTTTGTCCTAGCATTTCCTTTAAATTTTTCATTATGGAAATGATAACAAACTTTTTTTTCTGATTCTATGCATTTTCAACGCAAGAACTTTGTAATACTGCTTGATTCTATTTTGAGCAAGTTTGCACAAGAACAAAGGCAACCCACCTTCTGTGGTAAAGCTGGGCACATACAACAGTGTGGCCCTTTTAGGTCTTGGGCCCAACAAAAGTCCTCTTCTTCAGAATATTCCTACAATTCCTGTGCATCTTTCCCTTCAAATGAATGCTGCTCAGATGTGGGAGGTGAACAGATACAACTTTAGATGTAATCAATAAAATATATTTCCTCAATCAAATAAAAACTAAGAGGATGTGCATTATTTACTATTACAGTAGAACCAAGCTATGACATCTTTTTATTGTTCTTTGTCAGCTATGGTGTTCACTTCAGTGAAAAATGCTGTTTGATAAACCATAAGGAGCAAGAGTACTAAGATTACATACATTAAACTCCCCCATCACTAGATTTTACTAATACCAGAGTATAATTTTTATTAACAGTTTCAAATACCTTGAGGACCCTAAGTTAGGGGAAAAAAAAGACAAAGAATTAACATTCCCCCCAAGACTAAAATGCATGGAAATCTGAATTAGGAGGTATTGGAAAATAGTAGAGTGAAGCAAGGAGGGCTGTAAAGAAGATCAGTTGTGTTTGGCTCCTAGTCTTGACATTGACTTGCAGCATTATCTGGCTCAAGTCAGACAGTCTTTCCATGTTCCTTTCAGTCTGTGGCCTGTCAGTGAGAGTAACGATGCAAGAGGTTTGAACTCTACAGAGAAAAATTGTGACCTGCCAGATATGTTAAAGAAATATTCTTTGTGGCTCTTCACAAGTTTGAACATCCTTTACAACAGCAGTTAACTCAGTAATTGTAACTGCTGCCTGCTAGAACATCTGACTACATGAAAGAGAATATTCTTTACTTATTGTGCTTATTTGGGTAAAACAAAAAAAAAACCACCTCCAACAAAACAGGTACAAATTATTGCAGTTATTCAGACAGATGCTTTACTATGAACTCATTAAAAGATTTTGCTGCATTAAGCATCTCTAATATATGAAAATAATATTGATTAATTTCTCTGAAATTTAAGTGCATCTTTTGCAATAGAGAACTTGTAATTTTCCTGAGGTTTGGAGTCAGTTCCAATTGCTTGCCTGTTTTTGAAAAATGACTCTTTTTTTGACTGATAATCTTTTACTGACTCTTCAAATTAGAAATGCTTTGAGCTCTAAAGGCTCAGCTGTTCTTTGAGAATGCCACTATAGAGCTATACTAGAGTATCAACACCTTTCCTAAGCAGTGTGTATTGAAATGGCAAAAGCACAGGTAAGCATAGCTGCAGCTATGGCACAGATTCTGCTCATTTAGCTAGCTCAGCAAGGGTATGGGCTTCTTAAACCTCTGTGATCTTTGTCACCATGTTAGCAAGACCTTATGGCATAGACATGGCCTTAGTCCCTACACATTATGGCTACTGTTGTCTCCATTTTACCTGCGTATGTAAGGTATTCTGACTATGTAAAATTCCAGGGACTTACTGTTACCAAAACCAGGTCCCGTTGAGACTACTTTCCTGAGCATATGTTAATGGAAATTGCTGTGTCTGACCCACAATTTTTCAGAGGACAGCAGGCTAAAGAAATTGCTTTTAAAATCCAAAATACCAGTAGTAGTAGTAGTAGTAGTATGCCGGGAATCAAGGACCTAATGCTTTTGCAGAATGTATTAAAAAAAACCAACAGGTAAATGCTCAAATACATAATTGAGTAGCTTCATATTTTTCCAAGAAGACATGTTCAGATTCTATGCAGTAAGGTTACATTTTTTGTTAGTTTAATTAATTAATTTTTGGAAGAAATTAAGAGAATGATTCACGTTTCCATGTGTAATCCATCATTGTTTAGAGAGAAGAAACTGGAGAATAATTCACCTAGCAGCTCCAGGTCCTCTAAAACAACCATCATAGAAAAGGTGAACTTTATCAAAAAGATAAGGTTTTTGATCTTTATGGTACCTCACACAGAGACAGAGGAGGAATAAATAGCCACGTATTTCAGATCTTGCAAGTGAGCAAGGTTGCATAGATTATAATTAAAACTCAGGACCTCTAAGTAGCAACCAAATTATATCAAGAAGCAGAAAGGTCTTTTTAAGAGTAGGCAGCCCATTTCATTCTGATTCAGAAGCAAAGGTACAACCTATTGCAGTGCTAGCACTATTAAAGAATCAGTGGGCTGAATTTTATGATGGGAAATGAGCCAAAGCATTGAGTCGTCGTGGTCAGTAAAGATCACAAACAATCTGTGGGGCAAAAGGAGTGCTCAAATGGCAAGAAGTTTGCTTCAGCTCTCCTAGCTACCATCATGCTGGAAGAAGTGCCACAGGCTGCAGACTGAGCAGGGCAGCCTTGATGAGCCTGACACCACCAGACACAGAGTGCTGAGACCATAATTAGCAGCAGGATGTTCTGGTGAGGGTATAAATGCTAGCTAACTTGGCTAAAATCAATCCCAGCTATTCAAACACTGGTGTAATATGGATACGGATGAAAAGTTGGGTGTGCAAGTGTTGTGAAAGGCCACTTTCACAGCAAACAAGCCTGCTGCTAACCTTGGCACTGAATAAATCTACAGAGTCATCTTTGCAGAAGTAATTTAATAGTGTTTTTAGAGATTGAAGCACTGTTAATAGTTTCCTCTTTTGTTTTTCTTCTTCTATATATTCAGAAGCACTGAAACACTCTATAAGGGGTTCTCCTTTGTGGAGTTTACCCTTTCCAACAGTGCAAAGTCAATTTAGTTGGAACCATAGCATAAAGAATCTTACTGTTCAGTTATTATGAGCCGAACCGAAACGCTTCAATAAAATCAATGCCTGCATGCACTGTTTTCTTGGTTCAGCAAGGCAGCCTGGTTACATACTGTAATTTTTCTCATGAAAGGTAATTAAGTGGCTTGTAAAACCTTTAGGATGCTTACATGCAAAGCACCACGCTGATACATAGGAAATGAGGTGGCTAAGAACATGATGTTTCTGTTGATTGCAGTGATATGAAAATTCTTCATTGGAGGGAGAGAAGAAAATAAAACCAAGACAAAAGACTGAGCAGTGGTGACATAAAAAGGGAGCATAAAAAGAACAGGAGAATGCACTCAGAAACTGGGTTGCCTTGGTTATTTTAAGTCAATCATGCTTACACAGACTGTCAAGTCTTGACTGCTTCAGTATATCATTAAATAATGAATATGTTCTTTGTGATCTCAAAATTGATAAGACAGCCAAAATTATTCAGCAAGGGATAGGAGCTCCTTACAGAACTTACATATAATTAGAAAGTGAACTGATATTCCAGGAAATACTAAGCACATACATGAACACTTGACATATTTTATAGAATTCATATTAAACGATGAGAGTCCTAACCACAGTCTAGGCTGTTACTACATTGACTTGTAAACACACAGCTTGATGTGTGCACCCCTTTCTCACCCCTAATTATGGGACTAAACTAGGATGTAATTAGAAGTCTTAAATTCTTGAACAGTCGTAGGGGTATTTGTCAAAAAATGCCTCCATCTTTCCCTGCATGTTTTTGTTTAATTGGAGCCAGCCAAGACTTCAAACCAACTTACCAGTCAAAGTGACACACCACTCCTCAAAAACAAAGACATTTTTGTATTTCTGCTATTCCAGGTGTAACACTTACCTATTTTAACAAACAAGCAAGTAAACAAATGAATAGTCCAAATTCTAATGCTGGTTGATAAACAAGACTGTGTCTTTTACTAGGATTTTTTTTTTCCCCTCTATGCTTAAAGGAGAGATTGTAGGAAGGTTGTGCAGTCTTCCAGAGGAGGTTGTAGCAGATACAAGGACAAACAAGAGAAGGTGGTCAGCAAAGGCTCTCAGTTGAACCTGGGATAGTTTTCCTCACACAGAGCTTTACTGAGAGGTCTTCTGCTTTAATCCAGCTTGACATCAGTTGGACAAGCCTCTGCTTACATTCCTCTCATACAACTAATGGGAAACAAACTACAAACCATACAAGGTAATGTTTGTGCCTTGTCTACCAACACATACTTTCTTCTAACCAATACTTGTTTGCATTCTCCACCCAAAATCCTTGATGGTAGTAACCCAAACAGCTTCAGGGGCTCCTTGTTTACCACTCACTGAGTACCAGGCTTCTTCTGACCTCTGCCTGGAGAGAGCAACCCCTGAGGCTCCAGGCCAGTGGGGTTTTCATTGCCTGGAGTAGAATGGGGTGCAGCAGGAATTCAGGTCCGATGCCAAAAATGGCAAAAAGCCTGCCCAGTCAACACAGTTTAGAGTTCATACATACATTTGAATGGTGATACTGGATGACTAGCCATTTCAGGTTCAAGCTCACTGTGGGTTTTGTTTTTTTTTCCAGAAGTGCCATAAAATGCTTTTGTAATTTGAGGGGATGTTCATGAATGCATATGCATTTCTTCTCCCTTGATATATATATATATATTGAGATATATTGTACAGAACTTTTAGAGGACATAGTTCTTTGGAGCTATAAAATGTTTATGACTGTCTCTCTGATAGTACCAGCTATCACTCTAGGCTTTTGTATATTTTATTTCACATCTCAGTAGCAATTTATTGAAAGACTGTGAGAGAAAGCACCTGTGCAGGTTTCTATGCTTTCAATAAGACTGATTTTTCAAGCAGTGTAAGAATGTTAGATACAATTAAAATGCCACATGGCTGCCTGTATTCTCTTTTATGCATAGGCACCATTTTTGAGAGAGTGAGAAAGGAGAATAGGAAGGAGAACAATACAAAGAAGAAGTAAGGTCTGACCTGTAGCATCCCACATGATGAGCTCGAGTGAGACCTGGCTTAATTTTTCAGATGCAAAGTTATACTGGTACTAAGGGCAAAAAACCCCAACCAAACAAATAAATGAATGAGTCAGTTATTTTTCTCCTAAATTAAGAGTGCTAGGAAGTAAACAAATGGTGGAATTTTATACTACCCCTTGCTGATGTTTGTCAGAATAATACAATATTTTACAGGGTGGCATCATTCTTGTCTTCAAACCTGCTATTTTCACATGCCTGATAAGTCATGATGTGATTATTTTTTTCCTCTTATGCTACTATATTGCTTTTCTCTGCAGAGTCATTACATACTCTTTCTTCTTGAATTGTTCACAGAATTGTTCTTGTTGGAAAAGACCTCTAAGATGACCAAGTCCAACCATCAATCTGACTGTACCAACCATTATCCTAACTCAGCCAAGTCCAGTGCTTAAACCATGTCCCTAAGCACCACATTTACATGTCTTTTAAACACCTCCCTGGATGGTGATTCAACCACCTCCCTGGGCAGACTCTTTCAGTGGTTCATTACACTTTCAGTGAAGAACTTTCTTCCAATACCTAATCTAAACCACCCCTGGCACAACTTGAGGCTGTTTACTCTTGTCCTGTTACTTGTTACTAGGGAGAAGGGACCAACTACCTTTCTACAACCTCCTTTCATGTAGTAGAGAGTGATAAGGTCTCCCCTTAGATGTCTTTTCTCTGAACTGAATAACCCCACTTCTCTCAGACTCTCTTCATAGAACCTCTTCTCCAGACCCTTCACCATCTTTGTTGCCCTTCTGTGGACTTGCTTCAGCACCTCAATGTCCTTTTTTGTTGTGAGGAGCCCAAAACTTAATACAATATTAAAAGTGCAGCCTCAACACTGCACCCTCACCTGGGGGACAGTCAGTTCCCTAGTCCTGCTTACTACACATTTTCTGACACAGGCCAGGATGCTGTTGGCCTTCTTGGCCACCTGGGCACACTGCTGGCTCATGTTTAGCCAGGTATCAACCAACACCCTCAGGTCTTTTTCCTCTGGGCAGCCTTCCAGACATTTTTTCCTCAATCCTGTCATGTTGCATGGGGTTGTTGTGGCCCAAGTGCAGGACTCTACACGTCATTTTGTGTACATAAAGATACATGTTCTTCTATTGTAAGTCACATACAGTGATAACAGAAATAGTACCTGTATGTTTTGTCTTTAGATTGGCTGCTATTTGGGATGAGTATGTCAGGGAATTTTAGTCTACAGACAATTTTTTTACCCTTGATAATAGAAAAATGGTGCTTTGAGACAGCTGTCAATCTGAGGAGAAAAGCAGTGTTATTGTCCCAAGGCTTGTATGTAAAAAGAGATCTGCTTTTTGGTCTTTAGCATGCCTTGTTCTACCTGGTTTTGATTTCACTTCTCTCGGAGAAGAAATGACAGATGGTAGTATTACTACATACCTTTAGAGCTCCCAAAAAAAGGTATCAGTAGCAGTAAACATGGCAGATCTGTGGATTGTCCCCCTTCCCCCCCTCCTTTTTTTTTCTTTTTCTTTCTTTCCTTTCTTTTTTGGGCACAAGAGACAGGTAACAATGTCAACATTTAAATTATTGCTAGTAGATGTGGGTCAGCACCCTACCTGACTCTTAGTTGACCTTATTTTCAATGAAGGACAGTGTAACTCTCCACCAAGATCGCAACTGGATACAGGGACTGTGTGGGAGTTGAAGCATTGTTGCTTTTACAGGTAGTCAGCATCAGCTGTAGGAAAAGACAGATCATTAACTCTCATAATCCACTTTAAGATCAAAGCTTTAATTAAAATCCTAGTAGAGGTAAGACAGAGAATCCATGTTGGTGTAAAAATGTGCTTTAGTGGAGTGGAAGCATCCCATAGACCTATTTACAACCTCTTTTCATTAACATGCAAAGATTGCATTTGGCACTGTAAGTAGACCAGTCTTATTATTTATTTATAATATAATCTCTGGCGCTGTATCAAGCAGACAGTATCTTCACAGAGTCAAGCTGCACCATTTGTGTTCTGACTCCTTTTGGGCTGTGGCTTTGCAGCGTCAGTTTGACCACAAAGAGCACACGTGGAATGGTAAGTAATTAGGTGAACAGCTGAATATAGGCCAGGAAAATGCTGAAGGTTGTTGTAATATGAGCCAAATATGTGAATCCCTAAATATAGGCAAAGGTGTCACTGTTAAGATTGAGAACAGATGAAGAGAGTTGTCATGCTGTTGGTCAGTGGATCTTCACTTCAGAATAATAACATTAGTTCCAGTCTTGTTTGTAAAATAGATACCTAGTCAATTTATGGTAAAGTGTAAATATGTGGTTATTTTAGTTACAAATTATTTGGTCTTGTAGTTTTATATGCAAGAATGGCAGAAGTACGTTTTTGCTTTACTCATATATGACAGGAGTATCTGTGTCTATACTTACGTGCATGCATATACCTAACTATAAATACAAATACAATGTAGTCATAAATACATAAATATATGAATAAAAAAGGATATATGTTCTATATAAACATAATGATTAAATAGATCATATGTGTAACATTGCTTATAACAAAAAATGAAAACCTGGCATCACTAATTTTATGGTAAAAATTGTTCCTACTTCTGTCTAAAAAGCCTATAACAATATATTATTTCGTGATTGCCTTTCTGGTGGTAGCTGCTTTTAGAAGAACAACATTGGAGTTTTTCAGCAAATGGGAATAGAATAAAGCTGTGAAGAATATGGTGAGCAAAAGACTATGTTGCAGCTGGAAAGTGTAGCACAGAAATGTCCATAGAATTATTGAGTTGGGTTATTACTTTGAGCTTCTGCTATTATAATCCATATTCTTAGCATAATCCATGATACTATAATCCATATTCTTAGTTTACAGAGGGCAGTTTGTTTGATAGAAACATCACAGTTTTGATCCATCTCTGTTCTATTGTGAGATTCCTCAGACTTCAAGTCGAACACATTGGGTTTGTAGTCAAACAACTGGGTCCTTTCACAGGCAAAATCAGGCTTACAAGCCCCAAAAGTGTAAGCAAAGAGATCCTCTCTGAATTTTGACAGTGTTTATATGGACACTAATTCCATCCTCTTTTGGGGGTTTGCTTTTTTATTTATTGTAAATGGGAAAAACCCATAAACGCCAGACAAAATTTTCTCATGAGAAGGGTTCTCAGGAGGGTTTCTCACTGTAAAATTTTCTGCTTCGCTTTTAGGGCAAATGCAAAACTCAATAGGGTGAAGGTCCCACCTTGTTTGACAGGCAGCGAGACTCAGCACAAGAGCTCTGCATGGTTTTCCACAGTCCTAGTGGCTAATAATTTCTGGCACTTCAATTTTAAAAATGCTATTATTTTTTTTTATTTGTAAGAATGATTGATTTTAATTTCTAAATCAACCCCCTTCTTTTCATGCTACTTTGCTTTTTAATTATAACATTGAGGCATTCTCACCTGGGTATGGGAACACTGAAGCAGCATTGTTTGTTTTGGTTGCTGGTGTTGCATAGCATTGCACAGTTTATTGGAATCTATTATTATGCTTTGGTATCTCTGAAATGCTAACACTTATCAGGCCGTTCATTAGGAATTAATACATTTACACATATATTTCAGGGATGCATAGACTTCCTAGCCTACAAGCCATACAGCAATCAGTGTCTTGTGGCAGAGTGCCACAGGGTAGGGACCCCAGAGAACTGGGCCCCTCAGTTCAGGAAGGATATCGGGGTCCTGGAGCAGGTCCAAAGGAGGGCAACCAGGCTGGTGAAGGGACTCGAGCACAGACCCTATGAGGAGAGGCTGAGGGAGCTGGGTGTGTTCAGCCTGGAGAAGAGGAGGCTCAGGGGAGACCTCATCACTCTCTACAACTCCCTGAAAGGAGGCTGTAGCCAGGGGGGGGGTTGGGCTCTTTTGCCAGACAACTTTCAACAAGACAAGAGGGCACGGTCTCAAGTTGTGCCGGGGGAGGTTTAGGTTAGATATTAGAAAGAATTTCTTTACGGAGAGAGTGAGCATTGGAATGGGCTGCCCAGGGAAGTAGTGGATTCTCCTTCCCTGGAGATATTTAAAAAGAGACTGGATGTGTCACTCAGTGCCATGGTCTAGCAACCGCAACGGTGGTTCAAGGGTTGGACTTGATGATCTCTGAGGTCCCTTCCAACCCAGCCAATTCTATGATTCTATAAAAACCCACAAAACTGCTGCATACCAGGTTTACTCAGATGCCCCTATTTCTACACACCCAGGAGCAGGGCAGGGGGTGTAACCCTGCTGTGGGAAATGAGCTGAAACTGTTCCCAAGGATCACGTTTATCAAGAGCCATAGGTCACTTCTCTGCCCCCCTTTACTGTGTGTGTCGTGTAGCAGAACAAAATACAACCTTCAGTGAGGAACAGGCACATAAAATTTGTTATATTAAATGACAGGGAATTTAAACATAGCTTTATCTTTGCTTATATAACAGTTTCTCAGTCTGTAATGTATATAGCACTGTGTTCCCTGAGACATTGGCCAGTGTTCAAAATTGTCAATGCCTACACTTCCTCATATGTAAGAAAGCAGATAATCACGTTGCAGGGAAAGGAAGTAATGAGTGAGTTGTTAAAAAGTTAACCTATTTTTGTTGCATTTTAAATGAAAAGCACTGTAGCTGTAGTGCACAAGTAGGCATGTGTATTACTTTTTTCTTTCCAAAGGTTAATTGCACTTGATTTTAAATACCTATTCACATCAGGTACTTTGGTAAGAAAATATTTAACTGATGTGAAATCATAGAAGAAGAACAAACAGGAGACTTGACTTCTTGTGTAGTCTTAATAATAAGGTGTCTGAGTCTTACTATAAAACATAGAAGACTGAGGCAAATATCAGAATGTACTTTTTTAAAAGTCAGGAGTTATACATCTAAAGCCTGGCTGTCAGTCAGGTTAACTGGGTTTGTACTTTGCCTCTGTAACTGGTTGATGCAAATCACTGCAGGCATAAGTTTTTACCAATTACATTTAAAAATCTTTCAGTCATCTGACTGGGAGTATACACATATATTTGTCATGAATTGTCCACATACAGATTGTCCAAAGCTAGACTACCAGTGGCTTGAATCTGCTGTTTAGGATGAAGCAGCAGGGCTGAGTACTGATAATGTGCCCTGTCGACATAGATGCAAGTTACCACGTCAGGTGCTCCACTGCAGCTTCTGTATGCCAGGAAGACAGTGCTTGAAAAGAAAGAGTTTTACCATAGGAGCTGAAACAAGATAAAGCCACTTGATGAACAAAACTGTGACACGAAGTAAAGCGTGGGCTTTACTCAGAGGGCTCTAACACTGTTTTTCTCGTTAATGATTTTTTCAGAATGGCAGAGACTCATGGGTTGATGGAGAGGCTGGAGAAAGCAGTGACTCGGCTTGAATCATTATTTTCAGATTCACACAAATCTGGTGGAATG
This sequence comes from Calypte anna, assembly GCF_003957555.1. NCBI lineage: Eukaryota > Metazoa > Chordata > Aves > Apodiformes > Trochilidae > Calypte > Calypte anna. The sequence goes on from NC_044245.1 coordinate 63,328,894, forward strand.
GAGTGTGATGCCATCAATGGAGTCAATGGAAGTAAGTCTGGTTTTGTGAAGTACCATCTGTCCATTATTAAAAAACTGCAATTAGTTCATGTGTTTGTCTTCTAAGAGGGAGTGCAGTCCCTCTCTTGATGAATTCTGTACCAAAAAGAAAGCAATATTTTAAGAAGTAATCTAGGCATGTCATGGGACAAACTGAGTTGTACACATAATTCTAAATATAGTCTAGAAAACTCAGTATTTGACTAGTCTCTTAAAGATACTGTTCATATTTCAAACTTCAATGCGCTTTCCATTTTAGCATTAATATTTTTGTAGATAACTTACCAGATGAAAATATCTGCTCAAGACAAATTAGAGGAAATTAAACATCCCCAAAATTTATAGCACAAATATTCCTGAACAAGTCAGCAATATAAACACTCAAGTTTATTTGACATCTCCCTGAATTGCACAGTACAGACCTACTTCATTTATTTTTTTAATATCCTTAATCAAACATGATTTTTTTCATAAGCATTTGCTCACTAAGGGCTACCACAAACCCTGGCCACTTTCCGTTATCTTTCAAGTTCTCACTTCTTAAGTGGATCTTCAAAGCACTACATTGGAGAACAGACCAAAAAAGTTTTTTTCATTTATTCACATCATATCACCAAATTGTGTTTTTTAACTTTTTTTGTTGTTGTTCCTGAAATTTACAGGGTAAATAACCTTATAAATTCAGCAGTCCTAATGCTGACTGAATAGGGGTGCCCTTTCCTCTCTGCAGAGCTTATTTTTTAACCCTGATGGGTATCCCCTTATTATCTTCATGCCCTTTGCTTTCTGTATTCCTTGTCCCTTTCCTATATTCTCCAGAATAAGAGCACATCCCGGCATGCATGTGTTGCTGTACAGAAGCTGCAGAACAAGCAGAGAGTTGCAGGCAGCTTCCTTACTGACACAGAAGCAGTTCAGTGTATGTCAGATGCTTTATTATCTCTGTCTGCTATCCCTTACCCAACAACACGTGCAAAGAACCTTCCCCACAGTCACGTATGCCATGGGCCTGTCCACTGGCAGCTGCTGTGGAGCAGCTGACTGAGCAGCATGTTTCTGTGGCAGGAGGGGAGCATTTTCCAGCAGGCTTCCACAGCAGATGAGTTACCCAGACACAGGAGGCTCAGTAAGAAAATGCATACAGTCCAGAGAAAAAAAACCTAGTCAGTTAGGAAACTGCAGCATAGTCATGGAGGAGCACAAGCTGTGTGCAGACTGACAAATAGATCAGTCACTACTAGGAAGTATACATTTTTAAAAAGTGCAGGCTTCAATCCTAGGAGGAATCAGTTTAGGTGAATTTCTATTAATCCAGAGTTCAGTATTGCAGAAACAGGGCTGCTTTCAGAACAGGAGATGAACTCACCACCAGGTACTTCCATGAAAATTGCCATATCCTTGCCCTAGCCTAAGAGGTCAGTCTGGTGAAAAGATTCACCCTCCAGGAAAGCAGAGCCTTAAACCCCAGCAGATCCCTACTGACAAACCTTGTTGGAGTGAGGTTATAAAACAAATCCACTAGGAGACTGCTGTAAGAAGCTGAGATGAGCATCATCATGGGGCACATGGTTGTTGGGAAAGTTTTTGGAAGAAAACAGGCATGTGAGCAATCATGACTATTAAGCATTAGCCAGAGTGAGCTAAGGGCCTTGAGACCCAGCTGCAAGGTTACTGAAAGATCAGCTATGGGCAAAAGATAAGGGAGCTGGCAGCAGAAAAGAAGAATAACAGGATGGGAAAGCATCACATAGACAGCACATGAACAGTTGCATTTAACCAGTTAGATAGTGCACTGCGGCATATGAAGAATGTGTTGTACCAATCAGCAATATGCTTATGTTATCAGCCTGACTGTGTATAAAAGGGTTACTTTCTACTCTCAATAAAGGGCAATACTTTGATTATATTAATCTGCGTGTTGTCCACTGATTCTCCCACACATGGTAGCTTGTCCCATGTCTACAGGTTGAGACTCGGGAGACTCGGGAATCAATATTTCATGATGCAGTTAGGAAAGACTGTACCTGTCTTGAGTTTGGGCAACTGTACTCACATAGTGACACCAACTTAATTCAGTGTGCCTGTGTCTCTGTGCTTTTGTAGAGATTCACATAACCCACACAGCAGCTGCAGAGCTGACAGTCTTACTGATCTCTACTTCTTTTTCTCCTTTAAAAACTGACATTTGAGAGTGTGACCTTTTTAAAGTCTCCAGTGAAAATGGAGATAAATTGCTTTCTTCTAGTATTACCTTCTCCCCTGTAAGACCATTCCATAATTATTGTAATTATTATAAAAAATAACCTTGACTTTTCAGTTCATACTTGTTCAGAAACAGCAAAATGATCAGGAGGATGGTAGAACTGTACCTTTACTGTTTTCCTAAATGGCATTACAATGGCAGGATTGCAAACAAATAATTTAGTTGCTCTGCACAGCTCACAGCAAATTCTAGTAAATACTCCTGGGAGTTAGCTGTATTGAATGGTAAAAAATAGCAGAGTTGCTTTCTAGTTTTGCATAGTACAATTGCCATTTGGTGAACTATTTAAAACTGCTGCAAAGTGGAAGGTTACAATGATTCTCTTGGACACAAGCACAGAATTTGACAAAGGACATAAATGGACTTTGGAAAGCATCACCACAACTGCAACCTTTTGTACACTAGGTCATTTGAGGGGTTTACACATAAACACTTAGAATGGAAGAAAGCCCAGAAATTCCTCAGAATTAAAGGTGAGTGACATAAAGAGAACAAAAGGAGCCTTGAAATCCCGCCTAGCTAACAACTTTTTGTTTTGTTTTTCCACACAGGCTGTTGCAAACTCCAATTGCTAGAGCCTTTCTTCTTCTTTTTTTTTTTTTTTCTGTCAAGGAGTCAGATGACTCTTGTGGAATAAAGAGGCTTTCAAGGTTATGAATTTGGACACAATTGTCATACAGTGCCAAAAAGTGAAAGCAGACTCTCTGGGGAAAGCCTGGTACCTCTTCAGAGCATTCTTCAGGCTTCATTAATGAGGGAGATAGGCTGGGAAGAATTTTAACTTTGGTCTCTCAGATCCTACAGATGCCATAAATTCACATGTTTGTTGCTTATGCTGGACCTGGCAAAGGTTCTGAGGCATAGACAAGACATGAGGATATGTCACGGAGTAAAGGGAGGTCTGGAAAGCATCCAAACCTCTTGCTGTTTTAAAAGGTACCACATAAAATCATTTAGAAGCCAGGTGCATAAGAAACTGAGCATCATCTGCATTTTCTGGTTGTCCACTTCATCATGAAATTTCTCTGTATACCATCTAGTAAATACCATTTTTATTACTCTGATAGAATGTACAGTCAATGAGATGTGTCATATAGAGGGTTCATTTGAGCTTTCAATATCCAGTGACAGTTTTGCAAGGTCAGACAACAAAATAAAGAGATTACAAAGCTACATCTCAATGCATAAATCCTCTGACAACCCATTCTTAGGACTGTATCTTACTGGAATTGCTTGCTATTAAAAGCCACCAAACAATACAAAGATCTTCAGGGAATGGGCGGGTGGTATAAAAATATTTGTTCAGTACAATGGAGATTTTTCCTAGAGGATAGTATTTAATATATGTACAAGCACTGAATTTTTTTAAGACAGTTATGCTTACCAGGCCACTAGGCCTTTAAAGGGCTGAGAAATCTTTATTTTAGCACCTGTTATTTTAAGACAAAAGAAGCTTTCCACTATACTGTGCAGAGCAAATCATCTTTGTGTTCCTAGCCAAGTTCTACCAAGGGCAAGGTTTTTTCTTTCTAGCTAGGAAAAAAATCATTGTACATATTTTTTTACTGATTTAAAAAATGAATGAGTACAGCAGACATTAAGTTACAGCAATTTCCTCTTTTTATGTTTTTTCTCCTCTGTCTGCTACAAAGGAATGTCCTATGCATGATGTACTTTATGAACCCATTATAATGGAATGCTCTTCTATAGGCATAGCACCATATGTTGAAGCTTTTGATCGGCTGCTGAATGGAAGTGTTGCTGAGTTTCTCAGGTACAGCAAGATCCTTGAAGGTGATGTGAAGACACATGTGAGTATTTACTCAAATTTTGTCCCCACGAGATAAGCATACAAGTCTTGGAATGTCTTGTGTGGTCAGTCTTGATTGCTGAGTAGAAGAGAATCTTAATTACAGTATTCTGAATTATTAGGTCTTGTAATAACCTGGTGTAACACACTGGGAATGGTTGGTTCAGGAAGGGTGAAAGGCTGTATGGATTTGTAAGAAGAGAATGCTCCCCTTCAACAGCACCAAGGGTTGAAGACCATAGTATGCAAAATACATAAATATTGGAATTGTTCTGTTGGGTGGTAAGCCCTTTGCAGGACAGGAACACAACTAAGAGCATGAGTCAACAAATAGTAGCAAACAATAGCTAGGTTCAAGCAATGATAACTTCTTGTGGTTGTCATCTAGGCACATGTGTCATCATTACAATTAATGTAAGGATTTTGTTGGTTTGATTATTTTTTTTTATTACTTACATGTCATTCATTTGGAACACATAGCCAGCTAAAAAATTATTATGTCAGACATTGCCAACTGAAAAATTGTTATGTCAGACATTTAAATGATCATTTTTTACTACATACCTCACATCAAAGAAGTACTATGCAGTGATTTTCATGATGAGATTACTTTGTAACCTTGTAATATCTGTGATCAGAACTTGTTTCTTTCCTGCTCTTTTTTAAGCCTGTCTTCTCTAGAGATGGCAGTGTTAGGATGGCAAAGGATGGACTTGTCTTACCTACACTGTGCCAATATAGATTTTGCAAAAAAAACTTACAGTAAAGAGCCAGGAGCAGTTTGGGCTGGATCTGAAGACTTTTTATAGTAGAATTATGCCATCCAGCCTTTCTCCATGTGCATGTTTCCAAATTCACTGCAGCTGCTGCTCTACATAACAAACACTGTAGTTAGAAAAACACTGTAGTCCTACAGCTACTGGGCCTTAGGCGGCGAGGCCAGTGTGAGTATTTTGCAGGATAGCCAAAGTAACCAGTCTGCTCACAGAGCAAGAGCCCTGGGATTGTTCTGTGAGCTGTTTTTTCTCTGTGGTGCTATATGTTGTTGGTAGGGTGGGGTTTCTGACCTAGTTAGGCCTAGAAAACTGGAGGGAGTAAGGAGATCAAGCAGTTCTAGAGGACCTCCGTGTTTCTAAGGAAATGCTGCACTTCGTTCTTATTTGAAAAAAACTTTTCACCTCAGCAGCTATATTATAGGTTACAATATGTGGGATTTGTCCTTAAAAGCAGTTAGGGAAAACTTAATAAACACAGTGTAAATTATCAAGTTTACTGAGCCAGTATTGCTCCCTGGAAAGGATTGGTTCTATCTCTGTTCACAATTTTCATGAGACACCATTATTTTTTCAGTTGATTTCTCAGCAGGCTAGGTCTGAGAGACACAGAAATACCCTTAGTACCAACACAGAGGTAAAAGATAGCTTTTAACATTCTGAATTACTAAAACCTTGTAAATATACAGGAGCTGTAAATGGTTAAATCCGTAAGTGTATTAATGTATGCATTTTTCACTATTTGATACTCATAACGAGTACAAATAAAAGATTGTTAATAATTTATCTGCCAAGTTTGTGGATAGTCCGCAGCATATTGTTGATGACAGTGTAATGCAAGCTGTGATATGGATTATTTGTTAGGACTATGAGATTTGACATAAAAGTCTTTCCCTTACCTAAAGAAACCAGTCATTCTGATTGCAGCCTCCTAAATATTCTGAAATCTTAGATGCTGAATTTACAACATGAAGCAGACTGTGGTTGCCTTATGCTCATGCTTATCACTGAAGCAACATCTGTGCTTTACCTTAACAAGTGGAACAAGGAGTGTTTTTCTTCTGGATGTCTTATAGACCATGTGTCCTTGGCATTATACTTGCAGCTGCTGTCTGTTTTACATAATGAGCTGAAGGGAAGGTTGTATTTTATTTCAAAAAACACCTGTTGCCTTGAAAAAACTCACATACCTGACTGACCAGAATGGTAATATGAGAAAAAGAGAGACTTCATATTATGCTAAAGAAAGGAGGGATTTGACATGTTGTGTTTTGTGCTGATTGCTGTAAAGATTGTGTGGTTTGTGTTTTTGGTGAAAGGAAGAATACAGCTATAGCTAATATCTGTTGGAGAGCCCCCTCCTATTTTTTCAGCATGCTGTACAGCTGTACTCTAAATAGTCTATTGAAAGATAACAAAATAAAAAATAGAATAGCTAGCTCCTGCTTCTCTGCTCTGCTCACAGCAGCACGATGGATTATACAAAGATTAGTTTTATCAAAGAAGTGCTCTGCTTTGACTCAATCTTGAGAGCAGCATATTTCTCCCTCAAAGTACAGTACATGCAGCAGTGAATTTCTGAGGTCAACTGCATTAATGAAACCGCTTTTTAGAAGACAGAGAGAATGGCTAGGGTTTTGGTTTTGTCTGTTTAAAATCTGGTAATAATATGGATATTTTTATGAAATATAAAGTTCCCTACAGGCACTGATTTTATTAAAAGCCTTTCTGCTGCCCATATCATAACTATAGAGCAGGTGAAGTCAGTGAACAAGTGAGTATGGCCAGGACTGCTGCCAAACAGCTGTCTTTGGCCTGACATACCAGTGTCTTGGAGGCTGTCACCAACTATTACAGGTTGTAACAGCCCTGAAGCTGATTCACCATGTGTGCCAACACTGAACTGAAGAATTCTTCTGTCAGAATAAGGGAAAGTCAAAAGCAGTATAAAATAGACTGTGGGTGTACAGCATAGGCAGTTCTCTTATGCCCAGCAAATATGATAGCACTGGCTGATTGTTGGATCACTGAGACGTAAGTCCCATCACTTTGTCTAGATGTGTCCATGACTACAGAAGACATGGCTGAGGATGACAAAGAGCTGCCTGTGGAAGACACAGTCTGCTTTCAGGTTGTGTCTCAGTGATGAAGCTGGTCAAGCAGGTTTTATGCACTCTTTGCGATGTCAAAGCAAAGCAAACAAGATTTTAGAAAGCCAAGAAATAGGTTTTTGTGATTTGTTTTTTATGAGCTTCTTCACATTGTTTTTGTTTATGTGATATCTCAAATGGTGGAATACTTTGGCTTCAGTTTGAATAATGTACCAGATGGGACAGAATGATAAGAAGAGAATGTACTAGTTCTGCAAGAGAAGGACAGATAACATAAAATTTCCATATTTCAGTATTTTATGCAATACAGAGCAGAGCAGAATTACAGCCTTCCTGTCAAACACATAAACTAATACTTGCCTTTTTTAATTGTTAATTTGTAAAAATCTTTTAACCTCCCAACCCCACCAGTTGAAAGGACAGATTGTTTGAGCGATTCAGTTCTGTTCCCTCTTCTCTCATCCAAGCTTGGAAAGCAAAACTACAAAAATATAGATACCTTTTTCCTCCTCTCTTCCATCAACTTCCAGATGCTGAAAAGCAGAGCTCAGACAGACAACCAACTACATTGTGGGTTTGGAGCTTCAGAAATAAAAAAAGCCTGTTGGTTAGCTTGCTGCTTATCGAGAGAGAATCAAAAACAGTTCATTACATGTATGACTACTTGAAGAAGATAGCACAAAGCAGCAATTCACAGCACCTTACCAAATATGCAGTTCTCTGTGTGCATGCAGTGATTTTTTATCATCATAAGCAGGGGAATTCACCCCATAAGCATGGTTTATATGCATATACCCAGGGAGTTTCTTTTCTTTATCTATTACATGAAAGCAATGGCATTCCCTTCTCCTTCCATGCATAGTCCATGTAAATCCAGGCAGACAGCTAAAAGCTGGAGTTATCGTTCATGAGGTACATATGCACTTTGCAAACTGCAGCTCTACTTCTGCCTGTCAGTGAAGTTAAAAAAATCCTATCTTCCTCATTTTTATCAAAGCGTGGTTTTTACACGTTATATAGCTGTATCTCATCTTTTGTTGTCAGAGATGTTGAAGAATTAGTCAATGACTTTCATGGCTCTGAACTTTGAGCAGGATGTGCTCCTGTCTGCAACACACCAAACAACACTTTTTTGCACTTTATCTTACCTAATCTAAACCCAGACTATTGAGCCCATTATTTGACTGATTCCTCATTAACAAGGCAATTTGCTTACAGGGCAACAGAATGCACAAGTATACTCTCATGTTCATCCTTTGTGTCCAGAGGCTGTGCTGTTTTAGGCATTGTGTTGAAAGTTGAATTAGAGCTCAGAGAGGAGGATGATGTCAACATATCCAAAGAGAAGCTTGCTGTCAGGCTGCATTCTGTGATAGGTATTTTCTGCTACATGAAATAAACACCAAATCAAGCAGCTATCACAGGACTGGAAAAAAGAGAGTCCATAAAAAAGAATACAAAGGCAAACATTTTTTATAGCATACAAAATGCACTCTGCTGAATGAAAGAGTGTAGTGTAGAAAACAGCACTGCTATCAACTGAAAAAGCTACCTTGGCTTGATACTGTGGTACTAATTCATCTATATTTCTCAGCCTGTACTACAAGGTACTTCATAACATAAACAATAAATAATGTTTAATAGGATAAGAAAGATGGAAATGCAATATACACAATGTAGCCAAGTGGCTAATCCAGAAGTTTCATTTTTAGGAGCTTTACAACTTTTGATTTTTCTTTTCCAAAGGACAACTTCACTTGTGGCCTAGGAATAGATATGACTTTCAAAATAAGCAGGATTTATTTGGTCTGGGGCAATGGTGGTTGAAGCTGTCTGACTATAAAACACCTGGTTGGGAATAAAGGCTCCTGACTGAGCTTGAAGAACCAATCCATTGCAAGTCCAGAACAACACCCCCTGAAAGAGAGGGAGTTTTTCCATTACTTTTGATGGGAGATGGATCAAGCTGTTGGTTTCTTTTCATAAACATTGCAGTAAATACTGCTTGCAGCTCTTATTATTTAAGAAGGTAAGGAAGAGATAAAAGTTGAACAGACTCAATTGAAAAAAAACATGCCATGGTGGCCAATACAACATTGACTTGTGCATTACACAAAAAACATGCATCTGTAAATTTAAGGTGGTAGTGGTGGGAATATGTAATGAGTATGTTCCATGTGGTATTCCCTTAGTCAGGAACACAAGAAATCAGAAACAAAACAGTCTAGGCTGTCAACAGTTCTTCATAACCTGTTTTCATGGGGCTTCTTTGCATATGGAGTAGTTCCTGACTAAACCCAGAAGTTGCTATGCTGATTTCAAAGTTGTACAGTTGATCAAGGGCCATATTTAGGGTAAAGGTCTAAAACTGCCCCCTAAAAAGCAGTGATTATATCTGTACTGTGAGATTTTCTGATCTCCAGAGGATGCCAGGAAAAAGGTATCAAAATTCTTTTAATGGGAAACCTTATATGCAACAGGAAACCAAAGAAAACTAAATCATGCTTGCCCATGAAAATGTTAAAAGATAACTTGCTTGTATGAAAAAAATTCTAGTTATGCAGGGCTTTTTAACTGAATAGATTAATTCAAAACAATATCCATTGTTCAGACTAGATTTAAGATCCATGTTTTACCAATTATTTTATTAATGATTGGAGCAATTAATCAAGGCATACATTATATTTTTAGCCATTTGAAGTCTAAATCAGAACTGATCATATGCTCTAACCCATGCTAATTTTGCTATACTCAGACTTGATGGTCTTCGTGGTCTTTTCCAACCTTAATGATTCCATTATATTATGACTCTAAAAAAGCCCTTTAAGAGCAAATTCTAGTTACTGACAAGAAACTTGTTTTTCTTTGTGGTTTTTCAGGAGAAGCAGTGTATTAGCCTAAAGACATATGTGTCTCACAGGTTGAAAACCTCTTTATCAGCCAAAGCAAAAATCATAAGGTGATAGAAATAAGGTGATAAAATTAGCTAAATGATGGGTAGCTTTAGTGTGTGGACCAGCTGCACTTGCAGCCTCAAACGTAGTGTCAGAGGATCTCAGTGAGACTGCTGCAAAGTCATGGCACGGGATTCTTGCCAGTGGGAGCCAGGGAGAAACTTAGAGGGCAGATTGGAGACACAGAGTAGGCACAGATCCAGGGTCTGTGAGGAACCCTTGATACTGGTATCAGACCTTTTTCTCTGACTCAAAACAGTCCAGAATTGAGAGGACATAGGTGACAGTCATCTCAACCACTTGGCCTTCAAGCAGTGAGGTCTGTGGTTCTAACAACAGTAATTTTCACTGAACTACTGGCAAATTAAACTACTTTGATCCATTAGGAGAACCAAGACAGAGGACCAAAGAGACAGTATCCCTGCTTTTCTCATCAGCATAAACCTCATGTGACTGAAAACTGTCTTTGCTGGCATCTGTGCCCATGGTTCTTATTTCTCTTGCAAGGAATTATGATTTTTCATGTTGCAGTAGCAACAGTATTTAAGTAGCATTTATTTCATGCTGAGAAATCCATTAATGTTAATTTTTTTTTCATTTTTTCTTTTTTGGGACACACGTATCCCATGCTTCATTGATGTCATTTGTTGCTACAGGCTATGAGCAAGTCTTTTATTAATTTTCAGTCTCATTCTTTCCCAAAAGCATGTGCACTCTTTTCACGCACCCTGCCTCTCCATCCCTGACTTGCTTTTATTTTGCTAGTTGGTGTTTGCAACTGTTTTGAGCGTATAGAAATGCTGGGCTTGGAAACTGAGAAAGCTGTTCATTATAGTCAGCAAAAAAACAAACAATGAGCTCAGAATCTGGCTCTTCAGTCAGTTTCTAGTAAAAAGGAGTTCAGTGAATAATGAGAATTAAGCCACAAGGGAAACCAATGTGCGGTTTGAATGTTGTTTTAAATAAGCTGGAAGTGCTGTCAGGAGTGATGAGGGTAGAATGTGGTCACAAGTGTATATTGCCTCTTTTTATTCAGTTTGAATTGTATAATCAATATGGTCAGATATCTGAATATTGAAGAGTCCATTAGGATATCCCTGTCACTGTCACTGCTAACTTCTCTTAGTCTACTGACATCCATAAATTGAACTACATCTTTTCATAATTAATATGAACTGCAAAGCAGTGGTGATTCTGCTTTTTTTTTCCCGTGAGTTTAATTGTATGTTTTATTCTAAATCTCAGAGCTATAATAAAAAGAGTGGTTTAGGATCTTGCTATAGATCTTTGAGGCTGTTGTTTTAATACATACTCTGTTTAAAAAACCCCCTTAGGGCCAATCTGCTTTTCAGCCATCCTCTGCATGTAGATAACTACCTTGCCTTTGAGAGGGGCTGGGGCCTCCTCTCCAAGTAAATGTGGGGTCTTGGAACTTAGCAGTTCTGAACAGGAAAGCATGGTTCAGGTAAGAAGAAACCTTAATTATCTTCATACATACATATATCAACTTTAAGCTTTGAACTTCCTTCCATGTTAGCACATTTTGATTGGGCTCTGGGATTCTTCTAAGGTAATGAAAGTGGAAGTGAAGTTACAAGGTGACAGATCCTGGAACATTCAGCCTTTGAGTTGCTTTCAAGGAGCTCAGTGAGCGCTACTGCAGAATGAGGTGGGCAATGTCAGTGGTTGGCCTGAAGTGTGTGCAAGGCCATTTAAACCCAAGAATGTATTTACCCAAGCTCTCTCTCTAAAGACACCGCAGTTTTTCAGAAATTAGTGGTCCAGACTTTTATTTCAGGGAATTTGGCATTTGTCAGACACAGAAAGCCAAGGAATCAGCTCCTCAGTAGGGTGCCCAGTGAACACCTGGCACCATACTTCAACGAGTGCTTTAACAGTAATTTACTGCCATAGCATCTGAAGTTCATAGAGCTGGTATTTGTTAAACCAGGGACACATGAATGACATCCTAAAGCCTGTGAAATCCTAAAGCCTTTTCTGAAATCTCCCCATCAAGTGTTTGTACCTTCACTAAGAAGTGCTGCTGCGGGAGTAGTGAGGTATACAGAGTGGGAGTGCTAAGCAGCAGACCTCAAGGGCCAGCAGGGCCTCTCAGAGAGTGTCTGCAGCCAGTGGAGGCAAAAGCATGTTTGTACAGATGCCAGTGAGACCTCCAAGTCCCTGAGATCTCTGTGGTTGTCTGATGTGCTGGTTCACAGTGTCTGTTCCATGTAGGAAATGTAGGTTTGCCTTTCCTCAGGGAAACGATGTCTCTCCACAAATAATTCCTCGACACAGTCAACCAGGCTCTCCAAAGAATTCTGAACTCAGATGTCCATGGAGAAAAAAGAAAAAAAAAGTAACCTGAATTTTAAAAAGGGTTGATCTTGATAATAGCAGAAGTTTGGACTTCATCTATTCACTACATTGTGTGTGGTTCTTACTTACATAAAGAATTATTGCATGCTTCCAGAGTAACAAAATGTAGCTCCAAGTAATAGCAGCACCTAGAAGCTTTGGAAGTGGTGAAACTTATGTACAGCATTTTCTACTCTTTAATAAAATCCTGAGATGAGCTGGGTTTGCTTTTCCATCTCTCCTTGAGAAACCTGCTTGCCTTTGCAGGTTAGTAAGGGTGAAGAGCAAAAAGAGCTCCCTGAGGGAAATTGTAGCTAACTTCCAAAGATGTCTGTTGGGGTGCTTTATACCTAGTCTCCCTAATACAATTTTTTTTTTAAATTACAAATTGGTCATGGGATAACATTTGACATGTGATATAAAGAATATTCCCATAACATCATTAGTTAAATTAATTTCCCCAGGAAAACTGAATCCTTTTCTAATTTGTCTTTCTTTTATAGTGTTGGCCTCTCACCTCAGGAGTACTGGGGTACTGCAATGTGCCAGTAAGACCTTTTATTGCTACTGCTGTGGATTCCTTTAAATGCAGATTCAAGATTGTATGTTTTACAGCGAGATGGCTTTGAAATATCCAGCAGATGACAAACTCTTTTGCAGAAAAGACAGCAGTCTGCTCTGATAAATAGTATACTTGAACTTTTGAACATTTTCAAAACTGTTCAGAAAAGAAAGGTACTAAAAACAAGCAAACAAAAGCTTTAGTCTGTAGATAAACCACAGCTTCAGTGATGTGTGGACTATTTTTGCACACAATTCTCAGTATCTTTCTATGCTGAACCTTCTGGAATCCCAAACTAACAATACACTATATCTATTTTTGGAACTTCCATTTAATATTTGACACGAACAGAGGTCCAGAGAGTTTCAGACTTTTGCCTGTTGCAGAAGAGATTTATAAAGAATCTGGAAGACAAAAAACCAGCCTGAGCTGCATCAGCTAGTGAAGAGCTTTGGTCTCGGCTTGCTTTTCTTTGGTGGATGTTATTGAGATGTTTGGGGAGAATATGACCTCCTACTGCTTCACTTGGCAATAATCAGTAGCCACAATGGCCCTCCAGCCAAATATTTGTATCTGTTTGAAACAGTGACAATTGAACAAAAAAACTGTTTCTGCTACCAAGATTAATAATAAATTATTTTAGAAGGCTGACATTTAAACAGTATTTACGTGGCAAAGTTAAGAGTCCCTTGAGTCCCTGATCAGCCAGATCAGCTCATGTGACTCAAAAGTGGGGGAGCTCAGAGGAAATTCTGGAACACTGGGGCAAATCTTATTGGTGCAAGGGATGCAGAACCTGTGTTCTTCAAACAAGGCAATAATTTTGTTATCAATATAAAAGCAACTATCATGGCTTTAAATGTCCCTTCAAAATTCCCCTGTACAGTAGATCCGTACAGTTCATATTTTATACAGAGAAATAAAATGGCAGCAATGATTTACCCCAAACAATATTATCATCAGCACTGAAAGATCTTTAAGACCAATATGGTTTGAGCTCCACCAGAGGTAAGAGCACTGAGTGGTTTAAGTCATAGTTAAGCTTACTAAAAGGTAAACTTAATGAACGTAGACACAAATGCTGTTCTGACACAACAGTTAAGTAATACTGGATAGCATTGTGCACAGTTACATCACACAGTATTTAATGTACTGGAAAATATAAACAGCTAGAGAGACCAGCACTGATCTAACCTTAGATTGGTACTGGACAGCAAGTAACAATGCTGAGAAATTTTAGCAGAAATTCCCTAATATAGCCATGGAAGCTGAAAAACACTGACAAAAAATAAAAAAAAACCCAACCAACTCTTAATAGAGGACAGCTGATTGGTGGTAGTCAAATGTATCTGAAAATAGAAAAGAAAATATCTGGAGTGGTGTCTGGCTACATCAAAATCAATGATGGCAAATCCCCCATTGACTTCAATTTTGACTAGAATTTCAGACCTGTTTTCTGTATGGGCCAGTAGGAGAAAGGTGACATTTTTCTCATTCCTCTTTTTCCAGTATAAGAAGTACTCTGGATAACTTCCACTGACTCTTCAGTATTTGTCCCAGTTTTAAAAAAATCTGTCAGCCAATTACCTGTACAAAATTAATACTGTGTCTTCAGCTGGTCTGGATAGTTTCTGTGGCAGGCCCATCCTTAAACGAGACTCCATTCTTTTTTCATTTTTTGGTTCTCCCTTCGAGCCACCAGCCACTTTGCCATTCCACATTGAAGAGGTTCTTGAGAGAAGACTGCAAAAGACAGACTGTTTCTCTTCCCCTGGTAGTACCATCCTTTTTAAAGAAAGACTGAGGTCTTTGCTTATAACAGAGAGCTCCTTCTGTAGTTGACATTTGCTATCAGTCATTATGTCTTTTGCTAGACCCAAAGGACCTGGAATTATTTCTGCAGAGACTATGATTACAACTCTGGGCCACAAAATCCCAGTTCTTTTCCTTTATGTCCTCTTCCCTATTTTGTTCAGAATAAAGTCATTAGGCATATTTTAGAAATCCAAACTGGATATAGGTGTTTATTTTGATTTGCAAATTATGTTAGAATGTATTTATATACAGTGTATATATGATGTGTATTATTGTCCAACAACAGAAGCCTAGTGAATTCTGATTCACTACATTAAGCTTTTCAATGCTATGACTCTATGAAAATGTCATTGAATATAATAGCATTTGACAAACTTGATATTTTAAGATCAACAGGGTAATTTTCTTGACTAAATTTCATTAAGAAATTATGTTTGTTTCTCTTACTTCTCTTTAGGTTTTAGTTTGGGTTTTTTTCAAAAAACTGAATTTACTTGTAACTTGATATAGGAATTTGTGTACCTGCTTATTCTTGTAGGTTGCCAAACTGTTGACACATAAATAATATTTTTATTACCAGAGTGATTGACAGATTAGATTGACTAAAACATTTAAGATGAGAAAGAGGCATATCCTAAAGTCACATCTGCTCTAAAGAACAGATTTTTGCCAAAGCAAACTGCTAGTTTAAGCTTCAGGTTCAGTGGATCTATGTCTACTCAGTTTGAAACAGTGCAAATAGAGGGGGAATAAATACTCAGACTACTTCAAGCAGGTCATGAGACATCTCTCACTGAGCCTCTAGCAATTTTTCAAGCAGTGGCTTCTAGGAAACATCAAAATTGTTGGGATTGTATTGTGCCAGGGAAGGTTAAACCACTTGCTGTTAAAAAGATGTTTTCTGTGTATGATTCCTTGATTAACTTCTGCCAGCCTAAGTGCACAGAGCTCTGCCTATGCAGTTACTGCCATGGTGACAGAGGTGTCACTCACTATAGCCATAGGTTTCAACAGGCATAGATTTAGGTTGATATTGCATAGTGTCACTCTCTGACTCTTCCACCCATACCAGTCACCTAAGTCAGCTATCAAACACACCTGAGGTAAAGAATTAAGACACCTTATTCCCCACATTTTGGGGGGAACTGAGATGGGTGAATAGAATGCCACTGTCCTGGCATTCGGGTCCACAGTCACAGGTGTCTCCTTCAGCCTCTAGTGCAAACTGCTCAAAGCAAGGTAGGAAATGCTCTGAGGAACTTGTTTCTTTCAAAATGTCACCTCAGCTGAGGAATCTGTCTGATTGTTACTCTGCCCACGCATAGTCCCAGGAATGCCAAAAGGATTACCCAGACATTTTAGATGTCAATTATCTGTTGCTGCAAAATGAGCCCATTTCTACATGCGGATAGATGTGTGCAAATTTGTGGTCTAGTCTACTCTGATAAATTTGCTCATGTTTCCCATGCATTTTTGATACTCAGGCTTCATTACTGTCATTCATTATAACTGAAAGACTTTCAGCTGATTTGTTCTGTGGCAATCTTTTGTCTGAGCTGCACAAATTGTTGAGAAAAATCCCCCTCAGTCCATTTTCACTCATTAGTCTTCCCTGGATACGGGGGTCTAATGAAAGTATCGCCTCCCTATAAAAAATAGTCCTGTCTGCTTAGTTACACAGCCTGTCTGCTAAATAGAAGGAGGTAGCAGTGAAGTGTCACATTTCAAAGACTACAAGAAAGAACTGGAATGGTGATAGACTGAACTAATACATTCTTAATGAGAAGAAGCTTTTCTATTACTTTGATGGGATGCATTGAAAGAAGTACCACCTGCTTTGAAACAGTAAAGCTCAGCCATTTTTAATGCCATTGGAGAAAGAAGTAAGTAACAGTGGCAGAAGTCTTATAAAATTCTGCCTGTAAAATGCAAAATCTGTGTCAGCATGATCCTTTTGATTAAGATGAAAACTCAAAGGTGAGAAATGCGAGTGCTCTGATCCTTACACAACTATAAGCTCATAGGGCTGGATAAATTTTGGGCATACAGCATAAGCCTTGCAATCAGTATTTAGTCCACTGACCACCGAACATTTCCAACATCCTATAATAAATCCAGTATAATAAGAAAATTTAAAAACCCCACGCTTTTAAAGCACCAGAGGTAACTGAAAGAGTGTTGCCAATGGGTTGGGTGCTCTCAATAGCAGTATATTTCCTAAAGACAGTTCCCAGACATTTTGAGAAAGTAGCTTTTGCCACACTCTGAAGTAGAGGAGAAGGTGTAATAAATATAAAAGAGTAATACGTGTCTGGAGAAGTACACCCTGATTCCACATCCAACAATAGTTTTAATGTTGGTCAGATGAGCAAGACACATGTATGAAGCATACTCAAAGAATGTCAGTCTTTTAGGAACGTCAGTGTACATCATCTGACAGTCTGTCTCCAGCTCTGACCAAATTCCAGTGCTTCAGAAGAAAGAGGTGAAAAATCATAGAAGAAACCAGGTGTAATTTTCTTCTCTGAAAGGAGAAAAACATTTTCCTGAGCCTCCATGAGTGACCAGTGAGAAGCCAAGAGCATGGATTTAATGCAGTGTAAACAAAGCACCAAACAGACATATTTTTCAAACCTAATTGATACTACCAGCTCTGTGTTTGCTCAAGAATACACAAAACAATTTTCTATATCTAAGAGCACTTTGCTCATGTTTTATGATCTGTTTGATTGCCTCTGACTTAAAATACTGTAGTTCTTTGTAGGAATTTGTAGGATGCCTTCTGAACTTCAGTTTTTGGATAGACAGAAATCTTATTTTAAATTTGAGGCTATGATCACACATGACCCAGTTTACAGACCAGTGATCACGTGCCAACCTTTCCATTTTATTCTTTTTCTGTTCTTTACATTCCATATAAGAACATCATCGTATTCCTCAGCCCTTGTGTTGCTAAGCAAAACAAGTGGAACTCTAAAACAATTTGTCTTTGCATGACAGCTACTCGTTGCTCTAAAATAGGTTTTCTGTGCATCAGTTCTGATTTATGCTCATCTTTATTTAACACAGATGACTACTGCTTTACACAGAATTCCAGAGGACGTCCTCTCCAATGGTACTAACACTTGTGTAGCTCTACTAAATATATTTTGCCACATCCATTATAGAACTTGATAAGCTTTTTCGCACAAAGCTTCCTTCCTGTCTTCATTTATACTTGCATTTTCCAGTCTTCAGCATTTCAAATTAATCAGTTCCATGTTTACACCAAAAATAATGCATTTATTTAAAGGGGTAAGGGGGAAGGAATGCTAGATTTTATCCTATTCATATTCCCTATCCCAACAAAGTTGCCTTACACTTCTGAAGTGATGAGTGCCCTCTTCTTGGGCGTATTCACACGATCCATTATTACATGCTTCTGTCATCTAGTACTATCTCCAAATGATACATGTTTAAAATCTTTTCTACCTGTGCTTCCATCTGCCAGGGTCTCCAGTACTCAAAAAATAATATTAACCCAATGACTTTGTCACACTAAGCTACATATATTTGACTTCCCTTTCAAATTATGTAATTCCCATTGATTTGATCATCTTTCTTCTTAGCTGTCCTTTCAATATCTTCCTGTACATCAACTTCCTTGAAACTGGGGAAAAGTATTTATTCAAGAACAGGTAAACTGTAGATCAAGAATATTGTAGGTATGCCCAACTTACCCTTCTAGTCACTGCTGTGGCTTCACTTAATCACTTTATTTCTTTATTATTCCAGTAGCGGGAAAAAATATACCTTTTATTTACTTCCCTGTGTAATACACAGTTTGACAAGGCCTTTATCCATCATTCATTTGCTTCTGTATTTATGCTGCCTGAAAAAAGTCATCCTTGATAATCCAAGGCCTCTTCTGACTCTTTGGGTGTGTTGTACCTGTCTCAAGTGTCTTTTTTTAGTTATTTGTTCATTCAGAGACTCTAGCCCTTTCCTGTAGTTTGTCCCTCCTACTCAGCATGCATAGATTATTTCCGTTCTTGACGTAAATACATCCTTTCCTGCATTCAAATCATTAAGTTCCTCCAGCCACTCATCTTCATTCACTAATATTTCCATTTTCTAAAAGTATGCCAGTCTAAAATACCAACCCTTAGCTATAGATTTATTTTGTCCCTCTTGCAATTTAAAAAGAATCTAAAACTATTCATAATAACTTCTTCCTAGTACATTAGTTTTTGGTCAGCTGTTCTGTGAAATCCCCATCACACAAAAACCCTAAGCTTAAAATAACATACATTTGGTTGTTTTTTGAATTTCTGTACTGAAAAGTCAGTCTTCTGAAAAGTCTGCGAATATCTAAACCGTGCTATTATTCATTATGTCTGTGTCTGAAAAATTTGTCTCCTGTGCTCACATTGTTTCCCTTATTATTTATTTCTTTATCTATTTATAGAGGTGATTACCCTCTTCCAAATCTCAGCCTGTCAGACCATAATATCCCCTTCTCCCCAAATACTGCCTCTTTTACCATCTTCCTTACAGTAATTTTCCTCCTAACAGATTAAGTTTTATTTATGCTGTTTTACTTTGCTACAGTTTCAGATTTCCCTACTTCCACGTATTTTAAGTTGCATCCACATAGGCCTGTATATAAAATTTCCTGGGTTTCTTTTTAGACTGAAGAAAAAGGAAAAAGAACATGAGCTTCCCCAGCCTTTCACAAAGTGATTATAAATGTCCTTATTCATATTTGAGTAATGTAACAGCATTTAGCTTGGTTTGGTTTTCATTTAGCAATATACATTGACTATTAGTAGTTCTTTTCTGTACCAGTGTTGCTTTCTCTTAGTCACTACTCATCCACTTGAATGTAGTATAGGTGTCACTGACATAGTGATTAGATTCCAATCACATCATTCATAATGTACAGAAAATGTGTAGAGTTCAAAAAAAAACCAAAAAAGACCAAAAGTTGGAACAATATGGAACACAGGGGAGCGTAGAAATATACCTCCCATCCACACAGTGGATATCCATGCTGTCAGATGCAGCTTTAACCTAAATTCTAGAGCTCTATGGGGGAAAGCTGCCAAAGAATCTTCAGCCACCATCTCTCACAGCCATCAATTTAAGGGTCTGCTCTCAGGGGAAAGACAAGGAATAACCCTCAGCAAATATCTAAAGCTCAGTTCTTAAACATCATTACAGCCTAAGTTGTGGTCAAATAGAAAGCTTGTAGGTTGTCATTCTCAGTGGTAATAAGTTGTTATCATGCACTTGAGTATAAATGTCACCATTAAAATGCCTAAACATTCTCTGAAATACTGAATTCCAATCCTCCTGTGACTAATCTTATAAACAGTAACCAAAAAACTGCATATCAACTCAATTTTTTTCCTAGCTGAAGAAGACAGGAAACCTAATCTGAGATTTCAAAAAAATTTACAGCTAAATATGTAGTGCACTAGCTTTCTTCCTGTCAGCATCTCTGTGATTTAGAAAACAACAAGAAACAGCAAGATTTGAGCTGTCATACTTGACTTCGAGCTGCCAAGAAGAAATATTGGAGGTTACAGGCTAAGGTTTAATTTATATTCTTCTTTTTCTTACAGGCAGAAATGGTACGTGCTGCTTTCCAAGCACAGAGATCTTTCCTGGTGCTGGCATCTCAATGTCAAGAGCCTCAAGAGGTAAGAAAAGTGACCTACAGTTTCAAGAGGCAGTGTATTAAAAAGACAGTGTTCCCCCTTGTTATCAATCCCTGCTTTTCCTTTTTATTTGTTACTTTATTTATATAGTGCACTTAGAGGCTTACTGTTCGTTTTATTAGTAAGGTGCTGTAATAATCAGAAAGCCATGGTTAAAAGTTAGGAACTTTTTCTGTACCAATATATATAAGATGATTGAAGAAACCAGAAGAGGTCTCCACATTACAGTTCTAAGTGGGATCAGTGTTTCTCTGGAAGCTGGAAGTGCCATGGAATGGGTTTTTGCTAGCCCATCAGGGGTGCTGTATGACAGACTTTGAAATTATAGTGTAAGTTAATGAGAGAAAAATCAATCCTGGCCATTGACTCATTATTCACCAAGTAGAGATTCGGGTTAGGCCAGTGCCGTCAGGAAGGCAAAGCATCTTGTCAAGGAAATGAGAAAGACAATTTATATCAAGTTGATGTTAGTGGCAACTCTTTAAATCCACCCTTCACAACTAGAAAGCTTAGGGAAGCTGTGGAGTTGTTATGAATCCTATTTGTAGTTTCTAGAGAGTACAAGGTTTGGGGCAATAGCACACTGTCATTCTTGGGAATAGCTATCATGTTGCCTTCTGTGGGACCATCCTTGAACCTTCCTTCTTGAGATGTGCAAAGAATGAAGATCTCACTTTCACAGCCTCTCAGTGGCCTTCAGTCCTGTTTTCTTCCACTAGCTCCCTGTTCCATAGTTCACGAAGCTCCATATTTTCTAGTCTCTGAACTAGCATAAATTATTGAAATGTTGCTGTCACTATTGTTTTTAGATGCACAAATTAAAAGTTTTTCTAATTAGTACATTTTATTGGCAAAGATATTCAAGAAGAAAAAAAAAGTACAGATATTCCAAGCAAGACTTTGTAGAGTTCCAAGCACGAAGGGATCAGCTGTTTTTCCAGCTGTCCCTGATCTCAAAAGAATAAAAGTGGGTCATGATTGTCAGAGAACAGGGAAAATTCCCATGGGTACAGGCCTCAAGCAGTCATTTATATTGGCTGTGAATACTGTTGCATCCAGTGGCCCACAAACTCTTCATGCTCATAAGTATTCCCCAGTGAGCATTTTCTGATGGCCTATAAGGTAATGCAATGTTCTTAAGTGTTGGTATTGTCCCAGGTTTGGTAAGAGTAAAAGCTCTGGCTCATTGTTGGGCCTCCTGTGCTCATGTTCTATCAGTGTTGTTTGCTCAGCTTTTCAAGTGAGAATGACCATGGCTTCTCTATACTTTTACCTTCACAGCTTTTGGACCTCAAGTCAAGGCTTTGAGATTTTTTTCAGCTGTGAAGTTTAGAAACCTTCCATTTTAAAAATGGCAATAAAATCAAGGGGAAGGAACAAAAAGAAGAAACGTAAAAAGAGATTCTTTAGCAATCTAGAATGACAGTTACAGAACCATTAGAGATCAGTACTGGGCCCAGTCCTACTGAGCATCTTTATTGCTGACATGGATGAGGGGATCGAGCCTGCCCTTGGTAAATTTTCAGATGACACCAGACTGGGTGGGAGTGTTGATCTGCCAGAGGACAGGAAGATGCTGCAGAGGGACCTGAACAGGCTAGATCGATGGGCCAAGGCCAACAGTGTGAGGTTCAACAGGACCAAGTACAGGGTCCCAGACTTTGGCCCAATCAGACTGGGAGAAGAGAGGCTGGAGAGCATCCCAGCAGAGAGGGAGCTGGGAGTGCTGGTCCACTATCGATTGAACATGAGCCAGCAGTGTGCCCAGGTAGCCCGGAAGGCTGATGGCATCCTGGCTTGTATCAGGAATAATGTGGCCAACAGGACCAGGGCTGGAATTCTCTCTCTGTCTGCTCAGCACTGATGAGGCCTCACCTCAAGTACTGAGTCCAGTTCTGAGCCCCTCACTTCAAGAAGGAGCTTGAGGTGCTGGAGTGGATCCAGAAGAGAGCACCAAGGCTGTGAGGGGACTGAGGGGAGAGTCTTACAAGGAGAGGCTGAGGGAGCTGGGGTTGTTTGGCCTGGAGGAGAGGAGACACAGGGGGGACCTTCTCACCCTCCACAGCTGCCTGAAGGGAGGCTGCAGTCAGGGGGGGTTCGGGCTCTTCTCCCAGGCAGGAGAGGGCAGCCTGAAGCTGCACCAGGGGAGGTTTAGATTGGATATCAGGAAGCACTTCCTCATGGAGAAGGTGATCATGGATTGGAATTGGACTGCCCAGGGAAGTGGTTGAGTCAGCATCCCTGGAGGTGTCTAAGGAAGGGCTGGATGTGGCACTTAGTGCCACGGTATGGCCACTGTGGTGGTGTTAGGTCATAAGCTGGACTTGATGATCTCAGAGGTCTTTTCCAGCCTCAATAACTCTGTGATTAGGAAAAGCAACAAATAAAAAAGCACTAGATTTTTTATATCTCTGTCATGGGAGGTGGGCAAAGTCTTCTTGTAAAGCCACATTGGTTAACCATTTTGAAAAAACTGGTTATCACCAGCTTACCCAGGAGAAGGAAAGAAGCAGGGGTCCTCCCCACCACACCCCAGGACCTCATTGATGTGATGTCATCTGGGCTCTGGTTGTATTTCTAGCCTAAAGCCACAGGGTCAGTGTGGAATCCAAACAGGAAAGCTGATCATTAGTGTATCAGAATGCAAAGAGCAGAGAAAAACAAATGAAGATGACAGCATATCTATAAATCCAAGAGAAAAGAGAGTAATTCTGTCATTCAGCTGTCTAGACTGTTTGCTTTATAATGTAAAGCTGTGAATGAGCCAGCGAGTTGCAATTATGGCATAGCAGCTTTGTAGACATTCAGAGACAGCGGTGTGGAGACTGAGGGGATTTACTGAGTTCCTGTCATGTTGGGATGTCATACATGGTGCCTTTAAAAAAAAAAAAAAAAGAGGGAGGGGAAAATGCCCTGGAAAAATAAACTAGCTCAGCTCTTGCAGCTTACAAACTAATGAATAAGGAATTCAAACAAAAAGAAAGCTCCTATATGTATAATAATCCTTAGCTGTGTTTTTGCTCCACAGAGAAATGTAGATTGTACAAAAAGCAGTATTTTTCCCCTCTATGTAAATGTTGAAGCCTTAGTATTCATTTAGCTCTCAACTCCTGCTATGAGTCACTAGCAAATATTTTTGAACAGTTAAGCTTGCTGAAGTTGGTTTTGCAGACTTTTGCTTCTTATTAATAATGTTGATAGTTTTTCACTTGTAATCTGTTGCAAGTGCACAGCCTTTATTATCTGTACATGTGAAAATAGGAGCCAAGAAGGTAATTCCAGCTGGCATACCAATCTAGCATCAACTGCAATAAATTACTTCACGGAGACTTCTGTTACTTTTTATGGTCATGTTCTATATTTGTATGTGCAGTGGAAGAGATCACATGACAAAACCACCAGTTGATATTCCTGTTTGTGTATGTCCCAGCTAATGGCTGCTGGATACAGGCTCATTCAGCAAGATGGGATTCTTCAGTCACCCACTTATTAGAAATTATTTTCTAACACCAAACTTCAGACATTAACACAAAAAAAATTCCCATTATAAATTGGTCACTATATATGAAATAGTACAGAGAAGATGGAGAAGGGAAAATAAATTGGAATATTGCTATATTAAATTTATTTTAATATTATTTATTTTAAACAACTTCTGTGAGAAGTTGTTTTAAAATGTATTTTGAGACCATATGTTTACATGTTCCTTGGGTAGATAGGTTTTAACATAAACCTTCAGAAAGTATTATGAAATTGTTTGGATCTGAATTTTCTATTCCCTGTCGTCTAAGCCAAATACAATTCTAACTGAAACATTATTATTTTTATGTATAATAATTTTTAAAGTTATTAGTGGTCCTGAGCAAGTTTATCCAATCAACATTTCTTTAAAAAAATTATGATCATGAATACTAAAGTACAAGATCACAGCTTAAAGTCACTGCTCTGAATTCTTTGTGAATGGTTGCTTAACATACTGCCTCCTCTTTTTGAGTGATTTAATTTCACTTTAAGAGTTCAAACAATTTTAAGAGTTGTCTTGAGGGCATGAATGATCTATTGTTCCCATACTGGGGACTAGTTAGTGAGATAAGTTTATCTGTGAATCAATATAAACATACCCAGGATGAGCATACTCATGGAAAGAAGTACTACAAACAGATTTAAATGACAGATGCAGTTCAGACTATAAATGATTATGTAATTTCCCATTTAAAAAATATGCTGAGTTCATATGACTGCCAGAGCTCATGGATTTAATTACTAACATTGTGCAGATAAACATTCCAGTTAAATACCCAGCTTAAATGTCCAGATTCAGCACACAGGTGGGAGAAGAGGGATGGAAGAAAGT
Organism: Calypte anna; assembly: GCF_003957555.1. NCBI lineage: Eukaryota > Metazoa > Chordata > Aves > Apodiformes > Trochilidae > Calypte > Calypte anna. Next base: position 63,353,635 of record NC_044245.1, read on the forward strand.
GGGAGGCTAAGGAGAGCTTTCCCTTTTTTTCCTAGAAGAGGGAAAAAATACCTCTGAAACCCAGTGAACACTATTTGAATTTAGAGCCATGAGAATAAATCCAGGGGGTTTAAGGTTTCTATAGTCAAGCAAAAAATCTGTGGTAGGGGCAGAATAGTTGGGGCAATTTATTTGAAAAAAGGACTCCTCAGAATTTCTATATAGAAATGAAGGATGAACATTTACATTTCTCTGCTCTCTGTCAGTGTAAGATTGCTCAGTTTTTTCCTCTTCTATTTTTAAAGTACTTCAATAACAGGACTCCTGGGACTTGTTATTCTGCATACTATCAGGATTTGTTTTTCAATTAACTTGCTTATCTCTTTCCATTTCCCACTACTCTTCCTCATTCTTCCTGGGACCACCCTTACTTTTTTTCCAAAAACACAACCTAAATTTATACCTTACTTATGCAAATGAGTTTTAGCCAAGTTTTGCTGCCATCCTACTGAGTTTGTTGACTGCTGCAAACCTGCACCTCTGCATCTAGAAATAGATTCAGGAAGAATTTGGTTCAGTCCTTTTAAGGTTCTCAGGTCCCAAACTTACAGAAGGTGCCAAGAATGACATGGACAGAGCCTGAGAGCCCTGAGCTCCAAAAGGAACCCCCTCCCCCTCCTGTTTGCTTAAATCTTGGCAAGCTGTTGACATATTTCTGTTATCTGCAAGCCTACAACTGCCTGGGACATGTGGCCACAGCAGCAGCGAGGGACCGACTGACAGTTCTCAGTCCCCAGCCTGATGCCTTACAGTGCTTGCAGGCTCCTTTTATGCTGCTGTTTCAAACTCTTACTCAGTTTCAGACCCACAGAGCCCTCTTGACACCTGTTATCTCCTAATTTTGTCTCAGAGGTGCTCGACTACATTTAACCAGCCTCGAGCTCATTATATTTTCTGGTCATGGAATCATTGAATCATATAGGTTGGAAAAGACCCTTAAGATCATCAGGCCCAATCATAAACTTAACACTGCTGAGTCCACCACTAAACTATGTCCCTAAGCGCCACATCTACACCTCTTTTAAATACCTCCAGGGATGGTGACTCAACCACTTCTCTGGGCAGCCTGTTGTAATGCTTGATAACCCTTTCTGGTGAATCAATTTTTCCTAATATCAAATCTAAAACTTCCCTGGCACAACTTGAGACCATTTCCTCTCCTTGTTTCACTTGTTACCTGGGAAAAGACACCAAACACTCTCCACCAAACACAGGTAGTTGTAGGTAGTGATAGGGTCTCCCCTCAGACTCCTTTTCTCCCGCCTGAACAACCCAGTTCCCAAGATGCTCCTCATATGACTTGTGCTCTAGAGCCTTCACCAGCTTTATTGTCCTTCTTTTGACATGTTTCAGCACCCCTATGTCTTTCTTGTAGTTAATATCTGAAGGTGTCCTTGTGCCATTTCTCTTTCCTCACTTGTGTATGCCAAAACTCCCAGGTGAATTGCCCCTGCAGTGAAAAGATGGATGCATTTGAGATTCAGTTCTGCTCCAGGGGCAATGCACTCAGCTGTAAGAAGGCTCAGAGACACGCAGGAATTTGGGGAATACAAAAGAGCCGTGATCAGTGCTACGTTATCCAGCTTGCTGAAAGTAGAAATAGAGAAATGCACATTATTCCACACCTCTAGATTAGCTCACATCAACACCACCAGGCTCATATACTATCTTGTCTAGCTCCTTATCTGACATACCTGCTAAACTATGGATACTACAGACTCTTACTGAATTCTGCGGTGTCCTAAAATAATGTCATAAAATTGCCAGACAAGCTTTCAATCCATGTAGCAATGTTCATATTCAAACCACAGCATGTGAGATCCCACTAAGCTATGCCATAGGACCCTCCCTTTCCCATTAAGTATAATATTCTTTATTTCTGCAATACACAAATCCAAATCAGTGCACTCCTTTCACTGTGCTATTCGATTGTTTCCCAGGATTTTGGGATAGTGTCTGATCTTCTAAAAGGGAAAGCACTGGGGATATAGCTGACTGAAAAGCAGGTCTTTTGAGTTCACAAGTTTTTTGTTTTTTTTTCTAATTTTACTTTGGTCTAAATCAGATGGCAACCAATGATTTTGAGTTCTGAAAGTTATGCAGACTCAGGACTGCCTACTGAACTTGGCAGATCTGAGGAGATCTCAGGTGAAACCTATGAATGTCTAAGGCTGGAAGCCAGTATCATCTAACATGCTGCTCCTGGCACACAGCCCACGTGAAACCTAACTGGCCTTAGCAAAGGCTCATCAGATCTCAGATGTTGTGAATTAAACAGTTGTGGCTCAACAGAATACCATTTTCTGACAGAATGTTGCTACCTGGAGTGCCCTGGTACCTAGTCTGACTGACGTGGACTACAATCACAGCAGCAAATGTTGAGGAGTAGTGAATCAAAAGGCTGAAAACAGTTTATTTGTGTAGTTGTTGATTAGGTGTGGGATGTTGCCTATGTGTCTAAAGCAGGAGAACCCTTCCTTGTTGAGTATACTGCCCATGTAGAGCTACAGGAGACAGGAAAACAATATATAGCTCATTCAAGTCCATTTAAAAAACAGTCAGGGTCCTGGCCAAAAGTGCTGAGCATGATTCCACATTGCTGTAAACTGATACATGCCATTTGTATCAGACCTTGGATTTCTCCACGGGTTAGAAGCTGTTTGTCTTTCACCTTCCTTTCCATTTGGCCTTGCTCAGAGTTTACATTTCAAAACAAACCCAGAGATGGCCAAGCTAGTGAGTGATTTGTCGTGTGAAGTTACAGTTTGGTCTTCCCTTTTTTCCCCCACAAAATTGCTACATCTAATGTTGGCTGTTAGATTGAGAATTTATGTGCTATCTCAGAGGAATAAAAGCCAAATACCAATTAAGTCACTTTGGAAGCACACAAATGTGTCTAAGCTTCTGTGCTGATGAAGCTGACCAGGCATTTCTGCAGATTTGCCTCTCTGTGTCATAGCCCTCCTGTTGCACAGCAGTGAGTTAAAGTGGCAAAAACCCTGTTTTTACTGTTGACAAACGTATCAAACATTTATTACACCAACAGGTTGAGGATTTACAGAAAGAGAGAGACAAAACTAAAAAAGAGAGACCAGAATAAAATAGTGTCTATCTGTAGTTAGCTAGGAGAAGACCTTTGAATGCTGAATATATCAGAGGGTTATGAATGTATTAATCACACAGAAAGATCTCACTGATGGTCTCTACTGCAAATCAGAAAATGCTTGCAGAGTTGGATCAAGTTTCAACAGGTTAAACTGAAATTTTAAGAGCACAACTGTGGTACCAAATGCAAAACACCTTCTGCAAGGAGAGATGGAGATTGGCTGTTTTAAAAGGACAGTTTGATAGCTGCCAACAAAAGCTGGTAATTTTTCACAATGGAATAATGGAAAGGGGGAAAAAAAAAGCATTTCAGGAATCCAGATGCAGCACTGGAAGGCTTGAAGTTACCTGATAGCTTAGATTCACCTTTGGGGAAAAAAAATTTTAAAATCTGCTTATTTAAAGATGTTATTCCTCAGCCTTATCCAAGCACCGATTCCATTCACATCCCTGATAAAAAGCTGCAACAGAAAAGACAGGCCTTTCTTCCAACACATATATGCAAAAAAAGGATGTAATTTTTAAAGTGTTCTTTACAGGTTTTCTTTTACAAAATATGGGAAATTATAATTAATTTTAAACAATTTTAGTTCTCGAATCAAGGCAGTCATAGCAGAAGTGTATCTCACTGGCAGTCACTGAAGCTACCACTATCCTATTCCTATAGATACAGGATGAGATTCTGCTCATCTTGAATTGTAAAGATAGGCATGTTGTGTGAAGTGTCATCCTAGGGTCTCTTTACTGTAAATGGCAGCACCTTGAGAGTGCAGTTTTCACATCTATTACTGTCTTACAATATATAGTCTTCTAACATATTAATAGGTGGAAAGAATTCCTCAGGGACCTCCTCTCTCTTCATTTACTACAGAACAAACCAAGTCTAAGCTGAGAGCAGATGCTCACCTTGTAAATTGTTAGCACTGAGTGCAGCAGATGCTATGCATGACATCTTTCATCCCTTGAAAGGATGAAATGTGGGATGGGACTGTACTAGGCTGTTTGCAGAGATAATGACTGTATGCGCATTAGTGTTTTAGTTCACGGTGAGGCTATATTTTTCCTCTGCATCAGCCCCAGTTACTGTGCTGTGATTTACATGGTAGAGCAGTCGTAGGGTGAAAACATTAATTATCTTACTGATGAAGCTAAACGGAAGATACATTCCCAGAAAGCATCTAAACCATGATGTGGATCCAAAGTAGTCCTCCCCCGAAAAAAACCCCACAACAAATGTGCATAGCGTGAATGTTAGGTCCACAGCACCAACTGTTTTGCTTTACAGAACCGTTCCTATAAAGATGAACTATTTGCCAACATATACAAAAGCAGTGATCCAAATCAACTCCATGCTTCAAAGTGGCCTGTGAAAAATACAGTGTAAGATGGACATTTTGAACTGAGAGAAGAAAACAGCAGAAATGTAGACTGTTGAATAAAGGTTGTAGTCATGCTGTTCTGGGTGCAGCTGATTAAAACTAAGGGGCTGCTGATCCCAAGTGATCTCAGCTTTCTTTTACTCCTATGCCAAAGGTTGCCACTCCCTCAGCATAACTTAGAAGGGTTTTTGTTCCCTCACCATGTTTTTTTCATAATAGGTCAGGTTGATTTAAACACTGTACTTATCTTGCCACCCATCAACATAAAAATTCTTTAGTAAACAATCTTACCCCTCAAAACCATGTAAGATTAGCTTAGAAATACATAAGATCTTTTAAAACTGTATTTTTATTTACCTGCTGAGTTTTGTGCCTGTGTGATTCATGCTGGCAGGTTTCTGGACAATAGCCCTGAGAAAATAGATGTTTTCTCAAACTAAAGCTGCAATTTTCAAATAATCACTGGCTTAGGCAGCCAAAGTTTAAGCAAGACACAGTTTAGTGTGACTTCACAGGCAAGCTGCAAAAATCATAAACCCCAAAAGTTTGGTCATTCTCCTGAATTAAATCCATGTCCCTCAGTCCTGTTAAAGCTGTCATTTGGGGAACTTCTCATCTGAGTAGCACAAAAATGTGAAGGAGAAGAAAGTCTGTTTAGTGAGGTGTGTGGGAACACTGGTATGCCAGGCCATTCTGTGAGACTGGGCTGAGACTGTTCAGCCTCTGAACCCAAAGCCTAAGGCAGTTCTTGTTGCATGCTCTAACTTTTTTGGAGTGTTTTGGCAGTAGTCTCACTATTCTTAATTTTCTAATATGAATTATTAGACATGGATCAAAGGTGGCTGATTGTTTAGGTATTAATATTTTAAAAGACCATCTGGTTTTGATAATGATTTTAAAAGGATAAAGGCATACTGGGAATTACCTTCAGTGTTTCTAAGTTGTGCCACTGTTGCATTTTTAAACATTTAAGCAAAACTGATATTACAATAGTAATGGTGTTTATACAGAGACTCTTAAATTTCTGTTAAACAACTGTGCTGTGTCTTAAATGGCAAGAAATTTTATCTAGCACATGCCAAAGGCATGCTGAAGATTTTTCCAGCAGCTCTGATTCATCTTGAATTCATTTTTTCTTAGAGATACAGTATAGACAATCATTTTATTAACAACCAGCTGTTTTAATATTCATTGCAATAAAGAGATTATTCTCCTAGAACCCTCAGCACAACTGTTTCTGTCCTGTAGAGCCAAACAAGACTGATTACTGCCAGAATTAATGAGCCTTTCTGTACCCATATGGCATTTACACTATAATTCATCTGCAGTTTTAATCACTAACTAAATTTTAGAACTGACTGTGGCGAGACAGGACTCAATTAAGTGATTCCTTTGCAGGGCTGTATTCCTTTGTGTCCAACCTTCACACAGAACTTTGGACATAAGATGCTTGCTCAAACACCTACACACCAACACACACACACACATTTTGTGGGGCCAGCCAGCAGCCACTGCACAACAGGGTAAGTGCCCCATGAAGTAAAATAAGGTCCCTTTGCAGTCCCCATAACATCTCACATGAGGCAGGTCTGAGCAAAGCCTCACACCCTTTGTGGCTCCTTCTGGTGTCACTGCAGTGCCGTGTAAATGATTACTTACTTCAAGCTAATTTCCTTAGCAATCTATGTTTCACCTTTAAAACACCCACAGGGCACTCCTGTGAAATAAATCCACCACATTTTTGTAAATAGTTGATTTACTGGACAAGTGAAGTCATGTGTTCTGAAGGATAGAAATTCCGTGATAGAAAACCCTCAGAAAAGTGGTTGGGAGTTTTTCTAGTAGGAGTAGAGGGGCCCTATGGTATCGTTCAGGAAAATGTTTGGCCCTAATTTTGCCTTCTTATCTGTACATAGCGAAGTGTGCTAACAAATAAAACAGCTGTATTAGCAAAATTTCAAATATAGGAAGTTGAAGCAGAGGGAGGTAACACAGCTTTCCTGAAATCTTATGATAATTTAGTGGGAGAACTGCAGAGAACCCCCATTTACAGACTCCCAACTTCTATGCCCTTTCCACAGAAACGTGCTGCCTCCCAGTGCTGCCTAGATATACCAGGCATCTGTGGAGATGTATTTTTAGCCCTAATACTCTCTTTTGCTGGAACTGGGCCATAAAGATTCACAGTAAGCTAAGGAGTGTAAATATCCCTTAGACTTTATGGGAGGAAAACTGGCATATTATCAAAGCAAAACAAGCACTTTCTTAAATTTCAATTCGTACTTGAAAGATTTCCCTGCAAAATAAGAAAACCTACCAGCTGCAGCATGTTGTAAACAAGCAAAAATTAGAAAGAAAAATTCCTGTAGACTATCATGTTAGGGCAACACAATCAGATTTTAAGTCCTACAAATCATGGAGGTTTCAGGGCTTTTTCAGACTTAATAACATACACTGGTCATCAAGCCATCAACAGGAAATCTTTTCATCTCCCAGTAATTCTGTCAATATTTTTTTTCTTCCAACCCACTTTATTGTAGGAGAACACCAGATATCCCCACACATTACAGATGCATTGGCCTTTTTCAAAATTACCATTAAATAGTAAATCTGCATAGTTGGATCAAAATTGTTTTAAGAATGCAGAACCTCTTTTTGTCATAGATTTGGGAAGATGCTTATTTTAAGATGACATAAGACTCTTGTAGAAGCGTTAAAAGAAGGACATTACAGATGACAGAGGTCAAGCAGCACATACACACACATTATTTTGTGTGTGTCATGACAGCAGTAATCCTCAAGAACATGAAGACTAGTTCTCTCCAGCAGGCACTTAATTCCATAAACAAGTAGTCCTGAGAAAAGGTAAGAAAAAACAAGACAGCCTGACTGATTTCTGAGGGAAGTGCCAGGGATAATCAGAACGGTGCACTCTCTTTGGTGGGACACAGTATGGGTTCTGCAGGCACACTTCTGCAATAACAAATTGGATTGTTTTTACAGAAACATTTTCTGTAGCTGCAAGGTACAGCAGTTGATTTGCTTGTAGACTAATGACTCCTTGTCCCACACTGTGCTGTTTCTGAGTGGAAGAATTTTTTCCCAGAAAATGAGTGCTCTACATGAGTTTTTCAGAGACACTGGGCCAGTGTGATTAGCATTCACTTTGCACAGAAAAGAGCTTGGATGGCTTCTACATTCATTCTGCTTTTCTCTTCACGCACTATTCCCTCCTCTCAACAATCATTCCCTTGGATACCATTTGTTTCTGATTAACACAGGAGAATTTCCCCAAACCATGTCTTGCAGGCAGTGTGTTTCCCAGGAAATCCTCCCACATGACTTGCAGCCAAAGGAAATTACAACATTAAAACATACCAATAGGGAAAGCTAAAACTGAGATTGCCTTCAGTGTATTACTTTCTCAGTCTTGTTGCCAGATGATAAAAGGCTACTAACGTAAGAAGTGCTTTTGTGTTTCTTACACTCAAGCCAGTGCAAAGACTCTCAAAAAGTGATATCCAGAGATATCACATGAAAAACACAAGCATTCTGCTAACTCTCAGCTGTGAGGTCCCTGTGAGTCTTAACCTGGGCAGCATGTAAAAAAAGATGCCAGTGCTGAGAACTGCTTTTGCTTCAACACATTATTAATACTAATGTCTGTATATTTTGCCACTGCAACCAGAGAAGGGTAATTAAATTGTTACTTTAATGTAGAGAGTACACTGACCTTTCTGACTGTTAAATCAATGTTAAACCACAGGGTTTAACAATGGGATCACCTGTTGGAACAGCAGTATAGTTTGGGTTTTTTTTTCTTTTTTCAGAATGAGGTGGCAATGCTTCTCAAGCCAATATCAGAGAAGATTCAGGAAATCCAGAACTTCAGAGAAAGGAACAGAGGAAGTAATATGTTCAACCACCTCTCAGCTGTCAGTGAGAGCATTCCAGCCCTTGGGTGGATAGCAGTGGTGAGTGACACGCAGGATGGATGACTGGGAGGACTGTCAATGTGTTTCTGGATGGTGTGGCCCAGAATAGTTCTAAATCCTGCAGAGTTCTGCAGTCTCATTTGCATCATTTTTCAGTGTACTACACCCCAGGAGGTGTTTTGTAAAATACCTAATGCATCAGGAAAGGTGTCTGACTAATGTTTTACTTTCTTTCTCCTGTTGTTTCCTGCTACTGTGGGTTGATGGTCGTAGTCTCCTAAACCAGGCCCCTATGTCAAGGAGATGAATGATGCTGCTACCTTTTATACTAACAGGGTATTAAAGGACTACAAGAACAGGTATGTTGCCAAGCCCCAGTATCTGCTAGCCAGACAACAGGGCATTAGCCATACTAATAGGGTTCACAATTCCATTACAGAAATAATTTTGTGAACTAAAAAGCACTTGATAAAATCTGCTTATAGTAGTGTGTTATCCTCATCTTTGACCTGCATGATGTTGCAGCATGCTGAATAACAACAGCAGAAGCAGTGCTGGTTTTCACTCTCCACAAATTTGGGGAGTATATTTAATTTTCTTTCATCCCAGCATCAGAAGCTATCATGCAAGGGCAAACTTAAGTATCAACAAGTAGCTATCTAGCTGCTCCGCATCCTTGTCTCATTTGTGCACTCCTACTGTGGTTGTTCTTGCTCTTCACTGAAAAATATGCATTTAGGCTGCAGATGTGTACAACCGAGCATCTAATTCTGTAGCTCCCAATATTACTTTTTTCTGTACCATTGCATTCTGTACCAAAGAGCTCAATACATTCACAGAAAACTTCCATGAATGACATCTGTAAGCTGACAGAGAAGGGGAAAAAATACAGGTCCTTCCTATAACCTCTTTAAAAAGTCATGTGTAATTCCTGTTGATTTGGTACTTTTGGAGGCCAGATTTTTACTATTTTTATAACCCAATGCTGAACAGTATTTGCTGTTGAGTTTTTCCTCTTTAGTGAGTAAAATTTAATACATATTAAAACCTTTCATATATTTATTTATTGCATATGTATGAATATATATTACATGCTTTTGCATTACGTATTATATAGTCCTTTTAAAAAAATTATTATTATTTTTTATTATGTATTATTCCTGAAGCCTCAGTTTACCTACTGAAGGTAGTGTCTGCTGGGGGTAATTGAAACTTTTTACAGTGTCACATAATGGTATAGACAGGGTACATTATCTAGGTATTTAATTCTTCCCCTAATAAGGAATTCTTTTCCTGTTTTTCACTGAATCAGATCACAGTATCCTTCAAAGTAGTAGAAAGCTCTCCCTTGACTTCAGCAGGCTTTGGATTAAACCTGTTGATCCAGATCCTCAGAAGTATTAAGCATCAAACTCAGAAGGAAATAAATAGGAGGTAGACACACAAATCCTTTTAAGCATCCTGTGCACGGTCACCACTCTCAGTAATATTTATTTATAACTAAAGACTCCATGTTACAAGCAGTTTTCCTCTCTACATATTTCCTGTTTTCCCTCTACCGTCCCAGTGAAAGACTAAGCCTTCCAAATAATAATTCCAGAGGCAATTTGTACTTTAAAAATTCTTGCTATATAAATATTTTTATTCTGATGATATAACATGATCCAGTATTACCCTGGCTACATTTGAGCTTGGAAGCTAAAATACCTGACAGAACCCATGGATATTTAAACTTTTCTAAAATTTAGCAGCCTGAACCTGAATCTGGGTAGCTGCTGCACAGCCCCATATAACTTCAGTGCTTCTTCAGTTGACTTTAAGCCTGAGCTGGATGATGACACAGCCTTCCAGCAGGAAGCACTCTGTGCTGGAGAAATCCTTTGACCTGGTTTGTCCTTTGATCTCAAAGGACAAAGGATCTCAAAGCTTTCTAGTATGGTAGGCCTCAGTATTTTCTGCAGTGGTCTGGCTGGCTGCCATCTGACTGATTTGTCCATGGCTGTAAGGCAGGTATTGGGTTTTACCTGCTTTAAGCAAGAGCAGCAATGCTTGCAGGGTTTAGGTGCATTCATACATGTAAATATGTCTCTGTTTTTACAGTGACACACGTCATGTTGATTGGGTGAAGTCATATCTGAACATCTGGTCTGAGCTTCAAGCTTATATCAAAGAGCATCATACCACAGGTCTCACCTGGAGTAAAACTGTAAGTACTCTTTCCTTCTTCGTGAAGAATCGTAAAATACCTGTAACCAATTTCACTTCTAATGCAGGTCATAAGCTCTGGGAAAATAAATACTTAGACCAGGAACAGAGGTCATAGTCCATGGACTTCCCAACCAAGCCAATAAAAGTTTGAAAGACAGGTGGAGATGTGTCAGGCCACCATGGTACTGGTTTGGAAGAAGAGGGAAGAATTATTTGGGATTATTATAGCCATAACCACCAGCTGCAAATAGTGAGGAGAGGCAGACATGATTCTCCAAGCCTGCTACATTATAAGGTAGGAATAAAAGCAAACCCAGAAAATTTGGAGGACATGTCAGACTAAAGGAAAATTGGGGAAACATAACAGGGAAAGGAGAATGGTGGAAAGAATCTGTGCAGTGAGATATTTAATAACAGAATAAAGAAACAAAAACGATACATACCAAATTATTACTTCATGGATAGTTATCTTTACAAAAACATTATTTTATACATATGAAAATAATTTCTGAAATAGGTATAGGTAGAGAGATTAAATATAACAGTATTCCTATTTATGCTGTGTCTATTCCTATAAACATTTTCTGTGTTACATCCAAGATGCATAGAAACATTATGGCAATGAATACTGGTCTGTAAGAGGGGTATAAATACGAAGAACTAATTTTGAGTTGGGTATAAATGATGCAATGTACTATATTACTCTAACAATATGCTCATGTTATCGTCAGGTCAGGAGAATTGCTGAAATATATCAAAAGTATAATCAACCAGCTTTTTGCTGTTACAATCTCCTAAACTTACTAATGCATTCACATATTAGCACATGCAGTCTTTCACACCAGTTGATAATTTCTTCTGTATAGGCAAATATTTTTTTTTTAATTGAATGACTATTCAGGAGATTGATGTAGGTCAACAAATAATTTAATTTTCAGACCAAACCATTGTAAGAACAGAGGAAAGTGAAGCAGACCTTTTGGATGGAATGTATTTTAACATGGTATAAGGGTTGGAACACCTCTCTACTAGGAAAGACTGAAAGCCTTGGGGTTGGTCAGCCTGGAGAAAAGAAGGCTTTGGGGAGACCTTATTGCTCCTTTCAATATATAAAGGGGTTCTGTAAGAAAGATGGAGGAAGACAGAAGGGCCTGTAGTGACAGGACAAGGGGCAGCAGTTTTACTTCATGTGATTGTAAGGGAATTAGAACCTGGTAAGTTAGCAGGTTGTTTAAATAGCTTGTTGTTTAAATGTGGTTGAATATTTCCATGAAGCTTGGTACCAAATGCAGTCAAGGAAGCAATGAATTCCTCAAGTGATAGTTTCATTTTTGTTGCATATTTTAAGGTGAGAATGAAAGTCACGGATTCATGCTGTATGAAGTTAAGCATAAAGGTCTGCAGAATCAAGGCCTAGACAGAAATACAAGAAATATAAAAGCTGTAGATATATTCCAGACACGGTTGTTAATCATTGCACACAGCAGTTTCCACTTACATGCTTGAAAGGAAAAAAGGAAAAAAGGAAAAAGCAGTCATTTAGCAAGGCATTAAGAAATTTGCACATTAATGAAAGGGACATGTTGATGCAGAAACGCTGAGAGAAAGAGAGGGAGCTCTTGGTCTGTTTAAGTACACATTTAAAACTACATACCAATAATTTACCCTTAATATCTGCAGAAGTCAACAAAGCAATCCTTGAAGCTTTCTTTACAGAGCTATAAAGTAATATATTTGAATATTTCTATTTGATATATTTTGTAATATATTTGAATATTTCTAAGAATCAGGGGAAACATTAACCATGGCTTCTCTCAGAGCTGTATTCTCATAGCTTGACCTGCAGCAAAACCCTAGGAGCATCAGCCTAGATCAGACTATGCTTAGGTTTGAAAAAAATGAGGGGACAAGTTTTTTAGTGTGCAGTTGGCCTCTTCACCTGTGGATACTGTAGATACACACTGTGGTGTGCACATTTCTGGTGACACTCCATGGCAGTATCTCAAAGCTGTGCCATTTCAAGCCCCCCTCTACCTTTCTATCAAGCTGCATAGGGCATCTGCAGCCAACCTTGGAACAGATCACCAGTGCACACAGTAAAGTGTTCCTGTCTCTGGCACTAAGGACACAGGCGGATACTTTAGAGGGAAGAGGGAGAAATGTCTTCATAAGTTACAAGAAAGACACTAGAACAGGTGTAAAAGGTTGAAATAGTGGCTAAGCAGTCAGATCTGACAGTTACCGGTACCAGCTTTATAATAAATTTCTGATAAAAACAGATGCTGATGCTTACAGATTTCTTTATCTAACACAGTTCTCCTTATTCATTTTGGCTCTTTTGCCAAGATGTGTGACAATATTACAGTATTTCCTTACATGTGTAATTTTGTAGTTCATTTTTTTAAGTGTGAAGTGTGAGCCTTTTCTGGCACATGTACCTGTTGTGAGTATAAGTTCACTGTACTCACTGCATCTCAATTTAGCCATCTTGTCAAAGGGAACAATAGCAATTACCAACGTAATGGAGAACTGCAAGTTTCAATCTGCTACCAGGTCTGGCATTCTCAGATGTCAATGAGCCTTATGCAAAAGCTGTTATTACAATGAAATGTTTTAGATGCCCAGTGTAGCATTTTACCCATGCAGCTGCTTGCTACAGCTTTCTGACTTTCACATTAAGTCTACAGCTGTAACAGTAACCTATGTATTTTTTCAGTTTTTTACTGGTAAACAGTAAGTGCCCTTTTAAGTGTCCTTTCTCTCTCTCTCTCTATTTTTTTTTTCACCTAAGTAAGGCATTTTATTGAAGCATGGGTCTTTCTTCCCTCTACCTTTTTTTTTTAAGTGATGCAAGGAAAGGAACAGCTGTAATATAAGCTCACAAGAAATAATAATAAAATTTGTTTGCTAGAATGACTGCATGAGTAAGTTGGGGGAAGTGAAACTTCTGCTCCTGTTTCTTCAGGTTAACTTTGCAGTAAGAAAACAAGTGGTAATAATGACAGATTATGATAGCTTTCTGTACATTCAGTAAGCATTAAGAAACAAATCTTGCTCAAGGATAATTGTCTTAAATGTTTCCCTCAATTCCAGGTGGATTAGCAGTTAAGTTCTTTGTATACTGCAATCATTTAGGATTAATTCGGCAGCAGGATTATTTGCAAACAGGAAGTATTTACAAGCTAGCAGTGAATTACATGACAGTGTTTAGTTTCTAATACCAAATATATAATTAGATAGTACTCTAAAAACATTCTTTAAAGGCTGAAAGTCTCCACAGGCTCCACACTGAGAGGAACCATTGTAATTCCTACATTAACCTGACTGAGCACAATTACAGTAGTTTCAGTACAGACTCTGGCCATTTCATTCTTGTCTAAAGTATTAATCTCCAGACATTTTCATATAAAATGGCCCTGCCTCTCTTGTACTGTCAGAACATTTTCCTGTAATACATCGTCTCTCTACAGACTGAGGAGAACAAGCTACAAAAGACCAGCTTCTGAAGGAAAAAGCCTCCTATTATCCTTCCAGTATCTCCCCTATGCTGTGTTTAGCTTGACCCCCTTATCAAGCCAACATCATCTGGGCCACTTCACTAGAGCTAAAGGTCAAAACTGCAGCACCAAATTCCAGCTATAGCCACAAATGCAATCCCAGAGGCCTCATTCAGATAGAAGTACAGTCAGCATAGAAACACTGATTCAAATGCTGGTATCTTGGGTAAGATGTAGACATTTTCAGAATCCTGAATTTTTCTCAATTATAGCCTTTCCTCTTCTTTTCTGTCCCCCTTCCATTCCTTTCTTTCCCATTTGTTTTCCCTATTTCCTCGTCGAAAAAATTTGCATACTTTATCTCAACTGTTTCTTCCTCAGAGGACAACCAGCATTCAGGTTTTTTGTACACTGTCAGTTTAGAAATCAGCCACCCTGGCAACTCTGCAATAGTTGCCTCACTGGTGGAGACTTCCTCGATCACATCCACATCCCTTTGAAAGAAAGTGGGTTTACTCCCTTACTCCATCAATGGATGACAATATTTGCTTTTACTAGATATCAGTGGTGTCCTTTTAACATCAGAGACCAAACACCGTTCAGACATCTTAAGGAACAACCTGGGAGAATCTTGTTTGATAACGGGTATCAAACACAACCTGACCTGTGACATAATGCAACCTAGGTCAAGTGGAAAGGGGAAAGGAAAAAGAAAATATAAGTATGTAAATGGAAAAAGTATGTAAAATTGAGAGAAAAGGGAAAGGCACATATATTAAATCTTTGTTATATTGCTAAAGGGATTGGTCATCTTTTTGACAGAGTGCTTATATAAGTTAAAGATGGTTTAATGTGCTCATGGGAGCACTTGTTGATGAATACATTAGCACATAGCTCTCGAGTTATTTAGAAAACCTTGTCTGTGTAAAAGATTTCTGGTTGGGTAGCTGGAAAGATGTAAATACCATTTTAAATTCTGAGCAGGTGATAAGTGGCAGAAGGGGTTTCATAGTTTGAAAACTCAACAAATAATTCTGATGAGACCAGGTAACAAGAAAAGGGGCTGGCCTGGTTCTTGCTGTTTTGTGTCTTAACTTACAAAGATTACAGGCCCTGTAA
Source organism: Calypte anna (assembly GCF_003957555.1). NCBI lineage: Eukaryota > Metazoa > Chordata > Aves > Apodiformes > Trochilidae > Calypte > Calypte anna. The sequence goes on from NC_044245.1 coordinate 63,368,917, forward strand.
GTCAGCTGTTTCATCTAGGAAATTGCAGCTCTTGGGGCAGCATAACCCTTTGCAGACAGGTGGCTTAAATACAGTAGGTAATAGAACTGTTGTGCTAAGCTACTTTTACACAAAAAGCACCTTAACAAGAGCTCTGTGCCTCTGAGTCACAGGCCACCTGTTCCCAGAGGCTGATACATGATATTTTGAGCTTCGTGATTCCTGGCTTTGGCTGTGCGTATGTATGGAGAGAACAATACAGAATGTTGATATCATTTTAGGTGTGAAACTAGGATTACTATAAAGGAGGAGGGGGAGACAACAGAGATATCTCTCTTTTTTTGAGAAGAATTTAGTCCATATTGGGATCTGCTACCATGAAAAGAAGGCTTTTCAATAAACTGAGAAAGGGTTTTTGTGCCTCTATCTAAGCCACCTGTTCCCTCAGCTGCAAATAGATACTCAACTCCTTTAATATTAACAACTAATAGGTACTATATATTGTACACAGCCATATATAGTTTATTTATATGCATTATATATGTGTTTATAATATGTTTGTCCTGAGTGAAAGTGACCACTACAGCTACAAGGAGTTTACATCCATTTAAATGCTCCACAGCAGGCAGGCACCATAAGAACTTTGTTCCCCTCAGTTTCCAGGTGCACTGGATCAACCTGAAGCTAGATAAACACAGAGGAACATCAAGCATGTTTGGACAGGGTCTGGCATATAAGCCCCTAATACCCCTAGAGATCCAAGCCTCTGACTAGAGGCTCTTTGCTGCTACTGAACTACAAATATAGTAACAGTGACATGGAAGGCTTACCCAGGGAATTGTTCAGCAAGAATAGCTCAGGAAATAGTGACATCTGTGATAAGACATAAAAAGAAGTTCTTACAGTTGTTGAGTTAGCTGGGTTTAACCTAAACTCATGTCAAGCTGCATATGGCCACTAAAATTACTGACAGCGTGGCATCCAGAACATGTGTGTTGGGTATGAACAGCATTTTGTTTTTCAAACAAAACCAACTATAGCCCTGTGCTCCAGAAGTCTTTAAGAGAAATGTGCTGTAGCAAGGCCCAGCTTCTCAGAAGCAAAAGCCTTTAATCATCTCTACTGTATTTTCAAGGAAATTAAATGATATTCAACATAGATTAATTTTAAGCAGGCAGCTACCTCAACATAAACAGTCATTTCTTTGTTCCAGTGAGCCAGCTAGACAGGCAGCAAGGAGAAGACTACCTCACCCTTCTGCCACTCCTAGAAGATAAAGGTAGAAGCACAACATACTTGGAGGCTGTACTGCAATCCTGCAAACCCTTGCCGAGTGATAATATACATTTATCAGACCCAGATCCATGAGCAGCTTCAGGCACTGTCAGTAAAGGAAGCTGCTGAACCCCAGTCAATGAGAGCCCCTTGGGCCTCTCCACAGATGGCTTTGGGCTATCCAGCAAGGAGCAAACCCTGACCTCTTCCTATCACCTCATTCAGAGCATGGTTTAGTGAGGGATTGAAGACAATTCCTGGAATGTTCCATGTCCTAGAGCTGATATTAAATGGCTGCAGGGTCCACATCTCCTGTTATCAACAGGACCTTACCCAGAGAATTACATTTTCTCCCCATTTCAGAAAGCTCCAGGAAAAAGTTTTAAAATACATCAAGTTCACTATGATACAAAGGTGGCAGGTTAAAAGTTAATGGCCTATTTCACAAAGTAAGACTGAAGCCATCTATTCCCCTGGTAATTTCTACTGGGACTTACTTGCAAATGATGGAAAAATGACCACACCAACATGTTAATAGCAGCAGTCAGCTACCAGGACTATTTGGTGTTACATCTATAGACATCACAGCACTGAGGACAGCAGCTGTTACTAAGGCAGACAGCTGAAATAAGAGGCAGCAAGGCAGCTTGCAAATAACTGCCTTTGCTAGTCAAAATGGCTCTTAATACTCTTTGTGTAAAGATACACTGTTAACATCTGCTTGAAGTTAATCTGAAGAGTTGTTTGCAAACAGCAATGCTGGTAAGCACCTGCTGCTATAGGGTAGATGAACTTTTGCAGGCATATAACATGATATTAATTCCCAGCAGCTCTCACAGACACCACCCTGTACAGAACAGAAATGAATGTGAAGAGTACTGTAGTTGGAATTGGATAGGACTATAGCAAGCATGGCCAGACACCAGAACAGTTTAAGAGTCTGATTCAGAAATATTCTAGAGCCTCAGGGTCTGAGTTGGCTTGGAAGGGTGACTAAGGAAAGCAAACCAGTTGCCAGTGATTTAGGCTGGAAACTGGGAGGCCTATGTATTAATACAAGTCAAAAGTATTCAAAACAGAAAGTTCCTGGAACCACTTCTCTAGGCTGGCTTCAAATCTGTCCTTTGCATCAGAACGTTTGAGTGCAGCACAGGTCCCATGTTTCTGGCATGCAGAGAATGCAAGAAGTGCAGAGTCTTTCCTACATTTACAGTTTGCTTTTGCACTTTCTGTTTCCTTGTTAGAGCTTCCCTCAGCCACTCTTCCTACAAAGAATTTCACCATGCATGAATGTTTGTTTGAATTCAGTAAGGTAAATTAAAATGGCAAAGAAGACAAGAAGCAGAGTGAGACTGAATCCCTCTTTACTCCAAGTCTCTGTACGCCTTCACAGTAATGAAACTTGTCTTTTATATGCTCTTCTATTTCAGTGGGGGATTATCCTACTGGAATGTGTCTGCCCATCATCTGCAGTGGAGCAGTTAATCTCTCCCTGTACTTTAGTGACCATTTTTCCTTTGACTTGTCCTTTAATTTTTGTATGTCCTAACTTACAATTGTAATTGTTTGCATTTTTCAGAATGGCCACAGATGGTCAGATATAGTTGAAAATATCATGATGCTTTGTTAGCTTATGTAGCTCTAACTCATGTCACAAACTAGATGAGAATTTCTCGTGTAGGTGAGAAGTTAACAACAGAGGTCTGGTCATCTCTTATTTCTGCGACTGCACAAAATTTAGAGAAAAAGTGAGAGGGGTGAATAAGACCCAGGTGTCCTCCAGGACCTTTTGAGGGTTCCTGTGTTCCTAATTAGGTCTAACTCATAATCTGTTGAACTTTGTGGAGATAACCACTGACTTTTTGGACGGACCAGTCTTGTAAACAGAAGAAAAGGCAGATGGGCAGCATGAGTGCTAGGCATAAATTTTTTTCCTACCCTTGAAAGCCAGTCAAAGGACTATCATGTCTTCACTCCTCAGGTCAAGGATTGAGATTTTTGACTAAACTTGTCTTTCATCAGTACAGCTCTAGAAGGGAAAGATGCTTCTGCGTGACCTGTGAATGCCATCCCTTTGACACCTCAGGCAAAGAGACTTGGCAGAGTGACCCAACACTGTGTGTTGGAGGCAGAATACCCAGATAACTTCTACATCTTTTTCACTCTGATGCATCTTTGCAGCCTTTGCAGAATTTCATTAGTATTAATTACAAATGAACATGCACAGCACTGTATTTATGCAGGTGGAAGCAATAAGGCATATTTTAGAAATGTGCCAATCTGGAATTTGAGAAACTGGTTTTTAACCTCAGATTACAAGTTATTAAAGCACTACTACTATTAATCTCCTGCTATAAAGCATACATTATTCATAACTGCCTGTTCACACTGCACTGTGAATGGTCAGTGCCATCTCTGGGTATCTGAATACTTTTAAAATGCAGTGCTCATAATTCTGGATAACCAGGACACAGTAGATTCAGTTGTGATGGTTGCAGGCAACAGACAGGAAAGATCTCTGTTGCACCTCAGTCAGCAACAGCTGATCCCCTTACAGTCGTTTTTTAAATTATAATAATTCACAGTTGTGCTGACTCTGCTGCAGGTAACATTACTGGCATGAGCAGAGGCAGGAAGACAGGCAATGTAAATTGAGAGTCCAGTGAAGAAGTTGTTCCCAGCCTAAAAAAATAACCTGTAACTACCAGGTATGTAGACAGACATGTACACCTTGACAATGAATGATAATCAGTTCCAAAAGGGGATTCTTTTCCTTTGTTTACATTTGATCAAAAAGATTTAATAGTATAGAAAAGAGCTCACTCCCTTAATAGATCTTGGATCCTTTCAGAAGCAGTCAAATTGTACCCCTACAGTTTCATTAGCCACCTAAATACTGAGCATTCAACCAGTCGTTTTTGTGTAATGCAATTTTAATATCACCAATGTGGCATATAATTGTGCTATGTATTTATCACTAATATATTCCATAAATTGCTCCTTTAAATGCAACAGCCCCTATATGTTGAAGTTGCGTGTGCCAATAGGTGGGGTGTACATTAAGAGGTTAACTAATGTTACCATTCCTCCTTATTCTAATTAAGGTCATAATGACTAAAAGTTTTGAATGCAGTTACTCAAATGCAGCAAGCTTCTTATTTTGAAAAAAGTATGACTGAGGAGCAAGAAAAAGAGCATAAGCTCCTCAGTCCTGCTCTCATCAGTTTGAGATTACAAGCTAGAATAAGTTTACTTTTTAAAAAATAGCTACATTTTTCACTGGCGAGACCCATGAACCAGACAGATACCTTGCTGTTTCAGTTCAGCAAAAAGAGTTGGCAACCTAATTTGTTTAAAATATCCTCTGAATCCAGCTAAGCAGTTTCTGTTGTCAGTATTGATTACCAGGGATGCATTTTTAACAACTTGTAGCTCTTAAGAAAGGTAGTCTATTAAAGGAGCTGTAACTCTGTAAGTCCCTGTCATTTTCCCATTATATCAGCCCACTTAATAAGTATTGGTGCAATGCACAATGTCTGTATAGCTAGCTAAAATAATCAGAACCAATCTCATTTTTCATAATGTCTCTTTTAAAATAGCCTGCTTTGCTGCAGAGAGTTGGGATCAGAGTGACACTCAGTGGCAAGATAGAAGAACTTGTTTTCAGTTTCTCAGATTATAACATCTATTATTAGGATAAAATTTTAATCAGATCATTATTGGTTCTTTCTGTCTGATGATATTCTATGTAAGTATTAACTGAGAACAAAACATGCACTTTTTGTTATGCGTATTGAGAGAAAGATTGGATTACTTACTTTACCAAGGTCCTACTCAGTTACAATTTGTGTTGTGATGACCTGTAATTGAAGAAAAAGAGAAAAGAATTTGAGAGTTTGAACTAAAAATTCAAACATTGAATTTCATAAAGAAGAGAGAGCTGAATCACCATAGTTTTACATTCTGATGTAACTTGAATCTTTGCAGATTACTTGAACATTCTGAAGAGTAGCATGTGTATCTGACAGTCCTCCCAGTTATTTGCATTAGATCAAAACATTTTCTATGTGTCTCTGAATGCACACCAGTATATGGCTAACTGAATTTGGTATCTGAAAAAAAGGGAGACATTTCCCCTTTTCTGTTAAACACTGGAATAACTTATGGAATCTACCATTTAAGATTCTTAGCATCAGTCTTGACAAGTTGATTGATAATGATCAATATGAAATATTTAATAGAAATATCTTAGGTGCAGTAAGGTAGCAGTGCAGAATCTCAGACTTGTCAGTCTACAGACTGGGGGAAGAGAGGCTGGAGAGCATCCCAGCAGAGAGGGACCTGGGAATACTGGTCTGTCGGGAAGAGTGCAGTGAACAACACGCAGATTAATATAATCAAAGTATAGCCCGTTATTGAGAGTAGCTGTAGCCCTTTTATACACAGGCTGATAACATAATAAAAGCATATTGCTGATTGGTACAGCACATTCTTCATATGCTGCAGTGCACTAACTGGTTAAATGCAACTGTTCATGTGCTGTCTATGTGATGCTTTCCCATCCTGTTATTCTTCCTTTCTGCTGCCAGCTCCCTTATCTTTTGCCCATAGCTGATCTTTCAGTAACCTTGCAGCTGGGTCTCAAGACCCTTAGCTCACTCTGGCTAAAGCTAAATAGTCAGGATTGCTCACATGCCTGTTTTCTTCCAAAAACTCTCCCAACACTGGTCCACTATCGATTGAACATGAGCCAGCAGTGTGCCCAGGTGGCCTGGAAGGCTGATGGCATCCTGGTTTGTATCAGGAATAATGTGGCCAGCAGGACTAGGGGTGGAATTCTCTCTCTGTCTGCTCAGCACTGATGAGGCCTCACCTCAAGTACTGAGTCCAGTTCTGGGCCCTCCACTTCAAGAAGGAGCTTGAGGTGCTGGAGCGGGTCCAGAGGAGAGCACCGAGGCTGTGAGGGGACTGAGGGGAGAGTCTTACAAGGAGTGGCTGAGGGAGCTGGGGTTGTTTGGCCTGGAGGAGAGGAGACACAGGGGGGACCTTCTCACTCTCCACAGCTGCCTGAAGGGAGGCTGCAGTCAGGGGGGGGTCGGGCTCTTCTCCCAGGCAGGAGAGGGCAGCCTGAAGCTGCACCAGGGGAGGTTTAGGTTGGATATCAGGAAGCACTTCCTCATGGAGAGGGTGATCATGGATTGAAATGGACTGCCCAGGGAAGTGGTGGAGTCAGCATCCCTGGAGGTGTCTAAGGAAGGGCTGAATATGGCACTCAGTGCCATGGTATGGCCACTGTGGTGGTATTAGGTCATAAGCTGGACTTGATGATCTCAGAGGTCTTTTCCAGCCTCAATAATTCTGTGATTGTTTCCAGCATTGCCTGCTTTGATGCAAGGAAAGGTTCACAGTTCTACGTTTGATTATGGTACCAGTAATTCTTCCTGAGCCTGTGGTTACCTGGACTCACTCAAACTGTCAGTATTCAAGGATGTCAATAAATAAAGAGTTATCAAAATGCTATGTTCCTTGAAACACTGTATGTTAAATAATTTCCATCTATCTCAAACAGGGTCCTGTCGCATCACCCATGTCTATGCGATCTGTTCTTACAAGTGGGTCATGCCTCTCCCCACCACCGCCACCACCACCACCACCACCTGGACCTCCCCCCATCTTTGATACAGAGTCCATAAAGGATGAAGGAACTGCATCTCGCTCAGCACTGTTTGCACAGCTTAACCAGGGAGAGGCAATTACCAAAGGTCAGGGGGAAAATAATCAAATTTTGGTCCATGAGTCAGACTATGTCAAGAGCTGATATATGTATTAACCTAAATTCCACTACATTTTTATTCCATGTTTAATCAGCTTAGATCTTTCTGAAGCTTACAGTGCCTCTGATAGAGGAGATTCCATACCAAAGCCTCCTTTAGAAGCAACAATATATTCAGCATACCTGAAATCCACACCATCTACTTAGAGATTTCCATTTAACTTTAAGGCAGCCAAGCTGGGCATCTTCAGTCCCCAGTAGGTGGTGAACTTTTTAAAGTTGCAATTGCAATAAACATTTATCCCCCTTTCTGATTTACATTCAGGCTACCAACCTGTGACAAACTATTGGGTGAAAAGGTATGGATCATAGGTCAGTGTGGAGTACAACATTAAATCTTTTTGTATAAATACTGGACAGCTGTAATTAAAGTGGATGCCTGTGAGTTTAAATACAAATGATTGATACATCTGCCCTTAACACTGCAAGGATAGGTCAAATATTGTCATAAATTAGAAAAAAGAATCACATTTTTATGTATGGAAAAATATTATGTAACAAGCTCTCAGAGCTTGCTACAGATGGAAGGGGACCAGAAGACTTTGTGGCATTTGTTGAGCCCATTCACAGTAAAAGATTATATATGAATTTCTAAAAATATGTAGGCAGTTACACTGTAGGTGGTTGCCCAGGCAGACCTTGAGGAAATGAAAAATGTAGATTCGCAGAATATTTTAACACCATAAAAAATGAAACTTTCCTGCTTAAATATGAACACCCTTAGTAGTGGAAAACAGTCTCTCTTTCATAAACATCCTTTTCTTTTACTTTTTTCTTTCCTTTTTTTTTTTTTTTAAGGGCTTCGGCATGTCTCTGATGACCAGAAGACTCACAAGAACCCAAGTCTACGCAACCAAGGTCCCCCTGTTCGTTCTCCAACAAAAAGCCATACTCCAAGTCCCACCTCTCCCAAGAACTCCCCACAGCAGAGCCATGCCCCTGTCTTGGAGCTAGAGGGAAAGAAGTGGAGAGTGGTGAGTTTCACTTGCTCTGCCTTGCTACCATTTTGCTACAGCTATTACTATTTTCTTGCATCTCAAGTTAATTCATTTATCTCTGAGAAATACATAGTAATGATATATTAAAATCATGTATTCATATGAAGAGGAATGTCAGAAGCAACGTATAAATTCCTTGCAAAATCTGAAAATTGAGAACTCCAGTTAAAATCCCTCCTTGCAGACTGTTTGTGCAATTGAGATATAACAGTGTTAACACAGAACACTTTCTCCAGCTTTGTTAACCAATGGAATTACACATTTATTTTTCATCACCCATTCCATGCAAGCATGTCTCCCATGCTTAAAAGTAGAGAAGTGCTTTCCTTTTGCTCAGTCTACAGATGGAAAAGATGCATTTGCTTGAAGTTTGGGAGTTAATTTATGTAGGCAAATACCAGATAGTATGAGTGAAAATATACATGAATGCATTGGTTAAAAGAGGGAGGAAGCAATATGCAATTTAGTAATGCAGAAGTTTATATACTCAGTCATTACTATGAAGCTGAGTTTGCACAAGGTGCAGTCACAATTTGCCTGTGCCTGGAATTTCCTTGTGGATCCCTAGACTTTCTTTGACATTCCTAGAGTGTAAATATCTTTTTGTGCTTCATAATGAAAGGAAGTTTCTTCACCTGTTAGTCCTTACTGTACATGGTAATGCCTGCACCTGTTCATAGTGCACTGTATAGACCATTCTGTGGCATCTGGGGTTAACAAAAACTTGCTCTGTTGTTCAAGGTGCCAGTCTGAACTGGATGGGAGCCATAAGACAGTTTTGTAACTGCAGTTTTAAATTATTGTGAGCATAATGTTTCTGCTACAAAATTAATGGGTTTTGTCAGGGGCTATGCCAAGTTCTTCAGTTCTGCAGCTCTAAAACAAACATGTCACCTAGGGGTGAATTAGGTGAAAGCAGGTTAGATTTTTAAGCTACAGGAAGGATATTGGTCTGTTGTATCTGAAGATGTAATGACTTGAGGATAAGTTGTACCAAACTCTTGACTGTTAGCTAGTTAAAAACAACTGATTAAATAAGCTTTCTTTTGAAACAGGAATATCAAGAGGATAAGAATGATCTGGTCATTAACAACACTGAACTCAAGCAAGTAGCCTACATTTTTAAGTGTAACAAATCTACACTTCAAATTAAAGGAAAAATCAATTCAATTACTATTGGTGAGTGAATAGCTCAGCTGTTCTTTAAATGCCAGTTTTGAAAAAACTGACTTATGTGATCAATAACAGATCTGAATCATTCCATTCACATTAATGGACTGATCATGTGAGTAAAGCTGCTTAGCTGTGCAGTGGAAGACTGGGAATGTTCATCGTTAATGTAGCAGGTGTGCATTTATTTGCTTATATCTTACCTTTCGTGTTTATTATTGCTTTTATTTTAGACAACTGTAAAAAGTTTGGCCTTGTGTTTGACAACGTTGTGGGAATCGTGGAAGTGATCAATTCCAGGGATATTCAGATTCAGGTAAACATCTATTTGAGAAGCAAAGATAGAGATAGAAGAGAAGCAGGACAACAAAAATAAAATAAAAAATCCCAAGGTGTAGCTACAAGAGATTTAAAAAACTTCCAGAAGCACAAAAAAAAGGAAAAAAGTGTGATTGTTGCATCCAAGTGGATCTCTGTATTCACTAAAATCTGCTGATGTATTTAGAAAATGCCCATTAAAACTACAGAGCATCACTGAACAAACCTGACCTGGTCCAGTCCCTTCTGGTTTCAGTGAAGCTGAAAGATCTATACACTCTAAGGACTTGCTTTTGGCCCTAATTTTCTTGCTTTCATGATTAACAGCTCTTGAAACCTCAGCAGTGCTTGTGGAAAAATTTCTGGCAGTTAGCTAATTGATTTCTAAACCCAGAGGACAGCTACTTCTTTTTTTTTTTTTTTTTTGTCAATGGCAATGTTCAAACAGACTGTCAAAGGACAACTAAATGACATAAAGTGAAAGTAGGTGTAGGGGTGTCAAAAATCTCCCCTGCCAGCAATGTGGCACATGGCATGAGTAAGTGATGTGATCACTTGCCTACAAAAGTTTTCTTAGATAAATTGTAAGCAGAGCTTCATCAGAAATCACCTTCCTTGTTCTTCTTGTGAGAAGAAAACACATGTATTTTAAATCTGTATGTTGCCATCTCTGTTGGCATACTTACCCTGTTCAAAATAAAGACAGTCTGCTTGACATTTACAGCATTTGACTCATCTCATTCTAAAGAGGTCTACCTGTACATGCTGTAGCAGTTGGTTGTGTCCAATTTAGATGACCTAGTCTCAAGAAAGTACTTTATGATATACTATTTTAAGCTAAAAAGAAAGGAAATGGAAATTAAATTGTACCAAATCTTTAAGCAAGGTGAGCTCATTTCCTTGAAGGGCTTTGCCTGCTGTATGACATTAAATGTAGGCAGTTCTGCTCTGTGCTTCAGAAATACTGGTCACAGCCACCAGAGGGGATAACAGCAAGATTGATTTTTATATTTTGAACCTTATGCAAGTGACTGACATTGCTACCAGCTGTGCACCATCTTCTGAGCTGTAAAGAGCAGTTTTCTTCATGATCTCTAGATGTCTTCTTGTGGTAGAGCTAGTTAGTTAAGGAAAAAGATCCCAGACATTTATGTGACTGGGTTTTTAAATAACAAGATGATTTACATCATTACTTCTGGAGCTATTCATTAAAGATGAAAAAAATAAGCTGTAATTCACCGTAATGTGCAGTAAATCCACAGCTTGTTAGTACTGAAATAAAGGGGAAATATCTTTTGTAAGTATCAAAATTCTTTTGATTAAGCAGTTTCTATGAATAGTGTACAATGCTTTTTGACACAAAGCTGAAAGTAGTTCCACTTAAGAAGGTAGAGTCTGGCTATACACAAGATGCTGCTTGAAAACAGGCAGCTTCTGCAGAGTATGCCAAGTGCAGAGCACTGCAGTTTTCTCACGATTTTAAGACCTGAGCTTATAATTTTCAAATACATGATATGTTAATGGAACAAATGTCAGTAATTAATCCTACAGGTTTTGCTATAAATAGTTACTTCAGTGCCATATTGCTTGGCTCTCTTTCCTTCCAGTGGTTTGGGTTTTTTTTCTTGCTAGATGTTTGCAAATTTTATTAAACACGTGCTCCTTTTGTTCTCTATTGAATGAGATCCCATTAAAAAAAAAAGAAATACAATTTTAAGAGGTGTTAATCACTACATAGATGAGGCTTCAGGATCAGAGTGGGATGTAAGAGTGCACAAACTTTTTCTTTGTTTGCCATCACATTTAAAGAACAGAAGGTGAAAATGTATTTTTAACTTGTGTGATAGGAGGCACTCTTTCATTAACAAATAGGTATTTTTCACATGCTGTTACTATTTCTTTTCCTTTTGATGCTTTGTCCATAGTATATTGCTGTCCCTGCTAGAGAGGGGAGCAGGATTAGGAATTTTTACTGACAACCAGCAAGTCAGACAGGCAGCCATGAAGAAATCTTTTGCTCTCTAGAACTGCAAATAAGAAAAGATTTCCCTTTCTCCCTAAGTAAATGTCGTGCTTGCTTTTTAAAGTGACATCAGAAATACCTTTAGAGATTTAATTAAATATATCTCATTACTGTTTTAGAACTGTATCATAGAATCATAGAATTGGCTGGGTTGGAAGGGACCTCAGAGATCATCGAGTCCAACCCTTGAACCACCATTGCGGTTGCTAGACCATGGCACTGAGTGCTTGCCTGACTGAGTAGCTTGCCTGACTGTAGTTTCTCTTTCCTATTGCAAGATGTAAAACATGGAAGAGCACTGAAGTCTTCAGAATATGTTCTATAACTCTTGTTGAGTAGTATTGTACATTGGGATCTTCCATTTGCCTTTACTGGGTTGGAGTTGAAATGTCTGATTTCTTAACCACTGATGAACAAAGTGAACATCACCTAAATATCAGCACAAAAGTGTCACTGGAATTAGAAAGAATCAGGGAATCCCTTTCATCAGGCTCTATATTAAAAGCTTGCTCTATAAGTTTGCTATTTTGTATGGGTCTTTTAACACCACCAAGAATTTTCACAGTGCCTAACAAATCAAATATAAGCATCATGCAGGCAGATGATGCACGGATAAGGTATTGTGGCCAAAATTAGACCTGGCAGGCAATGAGGATTTTATTAACAGTATCTTTGTGTGCATTTTAAGAGTTGATATTAAACAGATTTTATTTTGCAGGTGATGGGTAAAGTGCCAACCATTTCTATTAACAAAACAGAAGGCTGCCACATCTACCTCAGTGAGGAATCTTTAGATTGTGAGATCGTGAGTGCCAAATCATCTGAGATGAACATCCTCATCCCTCAAGAGGGTGATTATGTGAGTGAGATATTTTTAAAGCTTTCTTCTGTCTTCCCCACTAGTCTTGGTAGCTAATAGCATTTAAACTGCTAGGAAAGAAACTAATGTACCACATAGATTGCATCACAAAAAAATGATCCAAACCCATTTCATTTCTTTGTACCTGTATCTCAGCCATCAGTGCAGGAAGAACTCTATTTTCTGGAGTACAAGTAATTTCAAAGACCAGACATGTGGTTATTTCTTTCCATTTTGATAGATAATAGCTTAATCTCCTATCCATTCAGCTTTCTTTTTTGATATATAAACATAATCTCTAAAGAAACTCCGCTCACACAAGAGCAATCAAGTCTGAAGATGATGATGCTAAAACTGAGATAAATATAATGCTACTACAAATGAAATAATACAGCATAATATAATTTTTTTCTAAAGCTGTTGATACATGGGCAGCATCTGTGTTTTCAACGTATGTCCTTAAAAGCCACTTAAACATGCACCTTTTCCCAGCTCATTTTCTATTCTAGTAAGATATTCATACTATGGCCACCACCATTTCTAGTAAAGTTATGCTCTTCACACACTAGCAAGGGGTCGTGCAGACTAAGCATAATCTTAATAGCTTCCTAGTTTCCTCAACAGAGCACTATTGAAATTGCACTGAATGGTCATAGACAGTTCTTAAATTTCTCATAAGTCTTTTAGGCTGGAATTTTGTATGGTAGAGGGGTTTAGGCTTTACAAAAGAAAATGTAACAAGAGGATTATCATGCTTCACCTTTCCAAAAGTCACTGCTGGATGCCCAGCTTCTGATTTACTAAAAAGGGAAAGATGTTCAGCAGATGAGTAAAAAGAAAAAAAGATCAGTCTCACCTCAGCTCAACACATCATCTGAAATTAGGGGTTATCAAAACACCCATTTGAGGTCTGAACAAAAAAAAGGCCCTTCCCTTCACATCTTTTTTTGCTTACTAGAAACAAAGGCCCAACATCTCCCATCCTTTCACTGAATATATGAAATGGAAGGAGACTTTCTTTGATGTTCTGCTTTGTTTTGTATACCCCACAAGGAATGCTGCATCTTTTGAAGTGTATCACACTTAAAATAATAGTGTTTTTGTAAAAAGAATTTATTATTCTAATATTGCTTTTGTTCTTAAAATTAGTCTCCTTGCTAAATCTCCACATCTAAATCCTTCCTACTCTCTTCCAACCCAGACACTGATAGAATCTAAAGTAATTTCTGACATGAAGCTTATTTACTTAGCCATTCCAAATAATAGTGTGAGAGGGATTACTGCAAAGTAGTAGCATACCAAGGCTATTTGAAACTGGTTAGCAATAAGGGGTTTTCCTGTGTGGCATTGTAAAATAGCTTCCTAGGGTAATGAAGAAGGCTTCTCTCTAATCCTGGCATGTCTGAGCTATCAATGCATTCTCAGTCATGTAGCACTAATAGTATTCCACCAGTTTTCATGAGGTATCCACTGTTTATTTAACCATCATTGTTGCATTTGTTTCTTACCAGAAAGAATTTCCAGTTCCTGAACAGTTCAAGACAGCATGGGATGGATCTAAATTGGTCACTGAACCTGCAGAGATTGTGGGCTGACTTCCTCATGCCATACAGCACTTGCTGACCATGACCAGACCACAGCCAGCATAAACAAAGCAGTAATGTAAAGAACTAGAGGTAGCAGTAGTTCACACTGCTGTCATAGACCCTCAAGTGTTAGCTCTGCATGCTAGGAACAATAACACATCTGGCACGCTTTTGTTAGGCATCCCAGTATTTTTCACATTTCCACAGTGTGACTTCACTCACAATTTTAATTCTACATGATGTCATGTGAATATAACAGATTTAAGCCCCCACCCTCCAGTCACTTCACTGGTTTGAAATACTGTATACATTAAGCCAAAATACTGCATGATACACTTTGTTACCATCTTGCTTCAGTGCATTCCTTTTTCTGTTTCTGCTAATCAAGAACAGCATTAAGACTTTAAGATGTTTATTTTTACCTGTTAAGCACTTCCTCTATAATGCAGTAAAAATGTACCCCTAGAAAGTATGCAGTTCCTTGTAGTTCTGTGACAATCGTAATAGGTTTTGTTTTGTTTTGTTTCAAACAAGCAAAAGGACAACTTTCAGCAATGCATTTTACTAACAAAAGATTTTAAAAATTGATATTTTAATCGAACACTTTTCTAATATGTATATTTAGAAGATCCTGATGTTTTCTTGTGAGAGAAGATTTTATTATGGTCCACAGACTTGATGTTGCCCTTATTTCTTGCCAATTAGTAATTCTTTCTAAGCTAAACCCTTGCAGCAAATCACTTGAAGGCTTTTTGCTCCTTTTTTTTTTTGTGAGACAATCTCTCACTCTTTAAAATTTCACATTGTGTCTTGCATCCTAATTAGAAAAACAAGGGAGACCTTAATGTCCATTTCTTTACTAATAACATTAATTTAAAATATTGCTATTGTAGCTCATATTAATTTAAAATATCCTCCTGTTTCTCCCCCACATTTGTAGGACTTACTTAGTTTCAAATACTTCGACAAAGTAAAGCCATAGATTTATGTCATTCTAATTCTAAGCCCAAATAAAGGGGTTATTTCCTATCTAGCCCTTTGACCCTACTTTGTAGTCCCTATTTTACCTGCTTTTTAACAAAAGTGGAGTGTTGTATACATTTGTACTATTTCAGCCCACAGTACTAATAAAATGTTAAAAATTTTAAGTCAGTTTGTTTTCCATCACTTGTAATACTTTGTAACAGTGAAATCACCGTGAGATACTTGCAGAGCTAGTTATAAGCTAAATTTTGTGCCTAATTAAACCTTGAAAGTACATTAATTCTTGAGGGCTTTTAAGCATATCTTTGATTGTAAACCCTATAGAATACAACCAGTAGTGCTCATTCCGTAAGGTTTTGCTATCTGATGTTTAATCTATGTGTACAATGTGTTTGCTTTAATACCTACCATTTTTTTTCAACAGTAAACTTCTTTATGAAATAAAAAGGAAAATGTACTTGTTTAAATACAAAGACTTTCAGAGCTTGCTCCAAGTGCAGTGTTTGTCCTCTATGCATTCTCCTTCTTAAAAGCTGTTTCATAAGCTTAATTGAGAAAAAGTAGCTCCTCCTCTCATTTCATTAAATATTATCACTTTTGCTGCCATAGCCCACCTGACATTGAATAGTGGGCACTCTGCATGCTAGCAGGTAAACCTGAAGTTTCTTGCATTTGACTTAAGTGACAGTGAGAGAACTGAGCTTTTCATGATTCTCACTTCCAAGAGCACCTGTATCTTCCAGGGATTATGTCTAGGGAAATGATGGTGGCCTGGTGCAAGTTTATGTTTGCCTTCTATGTTTAGCTTTTCCCACTGTTTTCCTATATGGCTTTGGGTGTGCCCCTCCTATGTCAACAAACAACAAGTGTCTTATTTTATTTGGATGTGCTTCACATCTGAAAAATGGGCATTGCATACTTGTCATGGTAAAAGGATTTTTGAAGGATTGCTTAATCCTTAAATCACAATTCCTTCCTAACATTCATGTTTCTGAAATAACCAAGACCCAAGTACTTTTTTACTAGTTTCTCAACAGGAAGAAGTCTAATGCAGTAACTGCATGCCTGAAAGTCTGAACACAGAGTAGAATTTGTATGAGGGGAGAAGTTTAAAACGTAAGGAAGAAGTTCCTGCAGACCCAAGGTAATTGCTTCAGCTGGAGAAAAGGCAAGTAAGTCCATGCATTATTGGACAGCAGTACAACAGAACAGGAGAGAGACTTTTCTGAATATGCACAAACAGATGTTATCCGATGCTCTTTAGTCAGCCACATGACAAAAAATCTCTAACCAGCTTTTGCCAGTTCTGGTCCTCGGAAAAAATGTGTCATAAGTTTCCAGTAGATCTGGCAGTTCTTTTGCTACAACTTCTCTTTAGCCTCAAAACTATAGAGGAGTTATAAATAAACAAAATAAATCCGAAGTCCTGATTCTACCCTACATGAATTTCTTTACAATTAAAGTTAAGAACTAATTTCCTGAAAAATTGAGTATACCTTGAGATAAAAATTGTCAACAAGCTGCAGAATTATGACTTGATAAGTCACCTCAACGACGATCAGTTATGTCTACCCAGGCTTCAGCAGCAAGTTTGATCTGTTGACTGCAGCAAGGAATGAACTGCTAAATGCTGAGCATCCCTCAGGTCCAATTTATCATTTCTTTTTACTGCATGCCATTGCACAAGATATCCCCCATGATTTCAGTTCTACTAAAATTGTGCACTAAAATTGTGGTTATGCTGTAAATCAGTGCAGCTGTCATAACAGAAAACAGTGCTTTAGGTGCATATATTGATAGGGAACGAAAGCGTATGGTCTAATCAGCCAGTTCATTTTTATAAATTTGCATGGGTCATATATTCACCAATATAGATGCTGTGAATCGGACAATAAAGTACATGTAAAAGAAGATTTTTTTACTAGGTGTCCAAATGTAAAAAGCCTTTTCCTATGAAGGAAGGTTCTGTTTCTTAAATAGAACCTCTGTAAAAGTACTCAGAAGTAATGTGTACAAGTACCTCACAAAGTTCAGCAAGAGGAAAGGCAAAGTCTTGCCCCTGGGGCACAACCACCCCATATACCAGTAAATGCTGGGGGCTGTCCAACTGGAAAGCAGTCCTGGTGGTCACCAAGTTGACCATGAGCTGGTCAAAAGCCAAAAAAAGGTTGACAATGTCCTGGGCAGCATAAGGAGGAGCATTGCCTGCAGGTCAAAGGAGGTGACCATTCCCTTCAACTCAGTACCAGTGAGGCCACAGCTGGAATGCCGGGTGCAGTGCTGGGCTCCTCAGTGCAAGAGTGACATGGGCTTACTGAAGAAAGACCAGTGAAGGCTCATGGAGATGATTAAGTGACTGGAGCAACTCTCCCAGGAGGAAAGGCTGGGATGGTTGGGGCTGTTCAGCCTGGAGAAGGCTCAGAGAAGTTCTGTAATGTCTATAAATACCTGAAGGGAGAAGAGGATAGAGCCAGGCTCTCTCCTCAGCAGTGCCCAGTGACAGAACTAGAGGCAAGGGGCACAAACTGAAACACAGGACTTTCTCTCTGAACATCAGGAAACATTTTTTCACTATGCAGGTGGCCAAGCACTGGCGTGGGTTGCCCAGAGAGGTGATGGGGTCTCCCTCCTGGGAGGAGCCATCTGGATGTGGTCCTGGGCAACCGGCTGCAAACAGCCCTGCTCAGGGGGCTTGGACCATGTGGCCTCCGGACCAACCCTGCCAACCTCAGCCCTTTTATTGATTCTGTGATACTTCCTTAGTTAATCAGAATATTGTTTACCGAGCATTGATAAGGTCTAATTAGTAATCATCAAACGCCTGGAGGCAGTGACTGCAGGTGTCCACCAGGTGGCAGGAGACAGCGGAGGTCTCGGTCCTCCCCATCTTTGTCTTCCCGGCATCGCTGGGAGACAGAGGGTGCGGAGGATGCGAGTGCTGTTTGTCAAGAACTGTCAAGAAACCCGGATCTCTAGAAGTCATTCTGAGAACAGCGAGAGATTACTTCGGTTTTGAAATTACCATCCTGGTAAAAAAAAGAAAGGCTCGACTGGGATGAACAGGAAAGAAGAAAACACAATTACATGTTACCAATGGTTAATTTTATCTTCTTGGTTTTTGTTTTTTCTTTTTAACACTGCAAAGCATATCTCCATTAAAAGCATTTTACAATTACCATTTTACAAAAACTATCGGATTATCTCAAAAGTAATGTTTAACAGAGCTATTGAAGATAAAGGGGTACTAAATTTCAAGGCTGCATTTGAAAAGAAGAAATCTTTTCAATGTCCATGAGAACAGGGCACTTGCTAAGGCTTCCCTGTCCCACATTTATTATCCAGACAAACCATTCTTGTTACTGTTTTCTGAGCCTTCAATGTATGTGGATCTGCATTAGTTCCTGCAGTGTTACTGTACAAAATGCATTTTCATAAACCCGTGCATCACATTTCTTTCCCATAGATCAAGATTTGTCCATTTTAAATCCTCCAGGGGGTCCAACTCTATATGCATCCTTGGGGCACCCTCCTGACAAGCTATGTGACTCTAAAATGTGGAAGCAGCTGCCACTTTTTTCACAGGCAAATGTTCATTCAATTACACAACATTCTGTCAAGCAGTATAGTTACCAATATACAAGAGAGATTCAGTTCCCCTGCTCCAGCAGGGGATCTGGGCCCACTGCTGTGAAAATACTGCCCAGCAGTAGCTGCTGCCCTCAGGTTTCTATAAACAGGCCCCTGACATAAGAAGCAGTTATTAGATAAAAATCATAAATAACCTTCTCCAAGCAACATTGTGACTACCAGAAAGCAAGAACCAACTCCCTCTTTATGGTTGAAGTAATCCTGACAAATCTTTTTGGGTGCCAAATTTTTGTAGAAGAGAGAACACTCTCTAGTCCACCACCCAAAACTTGGTGGTGATCTTCTGGACTTAACTCTGCTTCCCTAAGTCATGCAGCAATGCCAAGAACCCTACCAGATCACCACTGACCACCAAAGATTCTTCTCCAAATCCCTAGTCCCAGTGCTGCTCCAACAGAGGAACACTCCTATTTTCTCTCTAGGAATACTAAAGAATGTGTTAGAGAATTCGGTAACTAGTAAGGCTTCTGAATGCCACTCTGCTGAGTGAAGTTGTTTTCTGGTTGCTCTTCATTCCAACTAGGTCAAGGTAAAAAGCCAGTAAAAGCATTTACACACAACTCCCCAGACAGTATCCCTAGTGGTAAACAGGCAACAACCACACTAAAAATCTTTGTATTCTAAGATAAAAGTGGAAAAGCTCATTTTTCTCCAGCTGATTTGCTATGGTATTTTATCAACTGTGATCACTAGGGTTCTGTTTTCTGTCTGTATTACAACTGAATTTCCATCTATTCAAAAATGTCTCTGAGGGGACCATGATAGCTTTTAAAGCCAACCTCTCCTTCAAAATCCTCAAGTGGATTAATCAGATTAGTTTCAGTCTAAAAGGCTAAATTGATTTAATTTGGGAGGCAGTTGGGCCATTTTTCTACACAGATATATCTCAGTGCTTTAATTTATACTTCCGTAAATGGGTTCTGGCTCAAGTTCCATGCTCTGTACTTGCCCCAGCAAGGTGTAAAGTTCTCACTCTATGGTGACTCAGTGTGTATGTTTCAGTAATGAAGAAACTATTTAATCAAAATCTGCTTTGAATTTCACTCTGTACATAAACATGCATACATGATACAAATGTGTAAATATCATTAATAGATGTAGGCTGTCAGGCACACCAATAATTAACCACTCTGGAATCACAAGATGTTATTGTTGATTAATGTCCAACAACTCTCATCCAAAGACATTTTAAAAGAGCTCCTATTGCTAGCACACTTCAGCATGATGCAGGAGATGTGATCTGCATCCCTCAAGAAGAGAGCTGAACTTTTTTGTACATCCAGAAGTAACTGTACATCCCATTGTACTTTAGCAATTCCTTGGTTTAAAATAATGTTTAAAAACCTGCCCTGAAAACTTGATGCTAGAATGTGTATCAAAAGTGAGCAAAGATACATCTCTGTAGCTCTGAACAACAGCTGGATTTACACCCCCCTCAAGAGTGACAGATCGGGCCATTCAGCATTATCTATACTTACAGAGCTTAAAATGGGATTCCAGAATCCCCTTAAAGCTTAACTATCACAATACCAGCTTTTAGGTGCTTACCCCCGTCTTTTGATCTAGTTCAAAACATTTCCTCTTGCCTAAATCTTCTAAAGAAGAGGATATTTAACTGCCAAGGCATTCCGCTACTTATTTTCATCAACTCATACAATGAACTACCCAAGATTATCTCCCCTCCTGACTCTGCTCACAAGAGAAAGCCAGATAAAGTATGGAGGAATCAGTGATGCAGAAGATCCTAAGTTCCCCCATATCATACAGCAATGATGGTCTTGTTGACCCTTTGTCACCAAATTAGGCTGTGAGTTCCCCACAGCTGGCAAGGACAGTTGTTAAAGCATCTCTATCATATGCATCGCAGAGTAGATTAACCTGAATGCTTGCAAAATTTGCAGTTTATTTTTTTCAGGAAGAAAAATGAAATACCAATTACTAAAAAGTTTGGGAATAAAGAAATGTTAACATTGTCTCCGTTACCTGTTACTCCCCTTCTCTCTGCTGTCAGTGACTCCATTTTAGCTCTTAACACTCAGCATAATTACATAGTGAGTTACAACTTGCTATGCCCATAATATGCTGATGGTGACCCTAAAATTTGTGTGTGGCTGGCAGCATTGTATGACACCTGCAAGGTCTTGTAATTGTACCTTTGGATCTGACCTGGCTTGTAAAACCTGTAGCCACATACTCATCCAAAAACAAAAAAACAAAAAAAACAAAACAACAACAACAACAACAACAACAACAACAACAACAACAAAAAAAAAAAAAAAAAAAAAAAAAAAAAAAAAAAAAAAAGAAAGAAAGAAAGAAAGAAAAAAGGCCTGATGCCATTCTCCTGAAGGAGAATTTTTTGGTGAAAATCCAATTAAAAAAAATACTAAGTAGACTTCAGCAGATGAAGGAAGAAGGAAAGTATTATAAAAGAAGCTCTGTTATGTTACTTTCACTGTCAGTTTTCCAAGCCAGTTTCCTTCCTTCCCTCCTTCCTTGTCCTTCCTAATCATGCTACAATGTGCAGTTTCCCGAATCATTTACCCATACCGGTTTCACACAGGTCTGTGTTTCAAAACACATGCCACTGTAATTAGAATCCTATCTATGTAACAAGTGCCAGCACCTAGTATAATTGCATTTAATTAAGATGGTATGGGTTATTTGCAAAGCACTTTTGTCACTCCACCTCAGCTTATCTGTACGAGAGACTCACACTGCAGACTGCTTCAGTTCTTCAGACACTTAGAGTTACATGGAAAAATACGTTTAGTTTTAGTTTCTGCTTTAATCTTTTAGTCTGTTTTAGTGTTTATTCAGAGAGAGGGGGAAACTTCCGGGTTTTTTCAGCTGTGCTATTTTCTGTGTTACAACTGGGTAACGCTCCACTTTTACAGTATGTATTAATAGCTCTTTCAGTACGGAGATATGTGAACAACTGTGTTATACATAACTCGTGGGGGTGAAGTGCTTAATAGTGCATAGGAACCTTAAAAATTAATTTGAAGAACCGCGTTTAAACTTGCTGTAGGGCTCCTAGCACTTTGCTCAGCACTATTTGCACGGGAAGAACATGAACCTGACGGGGGAAAACACGGAAAGCGGGAGACAGAAAACAACATCTCTTGAGAAAAATCAAAGTGTAGAAGGGCAGAAGAGAAGGAGCAGCTCGGCACCTTTTCTCCCTCAAAACAATTTCAACCCCCTTCCTATTAGCAACTTCATCCCAGAGGGCGGCTCACACCTGGGAGCGAGCGAGCGGGCGGGCCTGGGCCTAAGTCTGGCCGGGCCGGGCCGAGTGCCGCCGTTCTCCCCGACACCGCCCCGGCAGCTGCGTGTAGAACCGGAGAACCCTGGTGTTTATAGCAAGGAAAAATTACGTGCCTCCTATGCCTGCACGGCTGCCGGGAGACCCCTCAGTAGCTCGGCCAAGCACCGTACGCACCAGCTCTAAGCCGCCATCGCTCCCTCACCTCAGGGGTTGGCGGTCACCTCCTCAACACTTGGACCCGCCCGCGGCTTGGAACCGCGTCCCCGCCTCAGCCCTGGGCGATACCATCTCACGGGGGAGGAGAAGGGGGATGATGAAGGAAGCCCCGCTCTTTTCCGTCACAACGACAGGAAAGGGGTTGCTGGAGAGTGGTACGCTCCTGGTCAGTCGGGGTGCTCGAAGGATTCTGCCCGGTGTTCGCCCGCTTCCTCTGCTTCCCGCCCCCCTCTGCTTTCCTCCTCCCACCCCCCCCGCCCCGGTACATGGTAGAGGCGAGGCGTCTCCCCCGCGCATGCGCGGTGGGCGCAACCGCTCAGTGTCAGCAGGGTTGGAGGAGATGGCGGAGCCCGGTCCGGAGCCGGGTACAGGGCGGACCGGCACCGGGACCGGGGCGGCGATGATGGCGGAGGGCGACAGCGAGAAGAGCGACAGCGTCACCCGAGGGGAGGCCGCCGCTACCGCCACCACCACCTCAGCCGCCACCCCCACCACCGCCGGCGCTGCGTCGT
This sequence comes from Calypte anna, assembly GCF_003957555.1. Taxonomy (NCBI): domain Eukaryota; kingdom Metazoa; phylum Chordata; class Aves; order Apodiformes; family Trochilidae; genus Calypte; species Calypte anna. Next base: position 63,391,589 of record NC_044245.1, read on the forward strand.
CACCGCCGTGCTCCCCTCCGGCGGCCGTTGGGGGTGAGGGCGGCGGGGCGAAGCCGCTGAGCGCGGCGGAGTACGCGCGGCGCGTTCACCAGTGGTTGTGGGACTCGTACTGCGGGTACCTGGGCTGGCAGGGCTGCCTCCCCGCCCTCCTCGCCTCTGCCGCCGCTGCCGCCTCCGCCGCCGGTCCCGCTCGCCCCGCCGCCTCGCCGCCATTCCCTTCTTCATCACCGCCGGGGGCGGCTGCAGCCGCCGCCGCCTACTATAGCCCCTTCTACCTCTTCGCTCCGGCACCTGCCCACACGGCCACCACCGCTCCAGGGACCCGCGCCCCCACCAGCGCTCCCGTCGCCGCTTGGCCGGGGACGGCGGGCAGGTTGGCCCCTCTGCCCAGGGCGGCCTCCAGCAGCAGCGCTGCCAGCACCAGCGGCACCCCCAGGGAGACGGGGCGGCCGGCAGGTAAGTGGGGGCAGAGCAGGCGGGCAGCAGGACGCTGGGCTGAGCCGCTTCGCATGGGGGAGGAAGGGAGCGGCCCGCCGGGCCCACGGCACCAGTGGGGAAGCGGCTGGCGGCGCCGGGAGCCTCCGGTTTGTCGGAGGCTGTTGTGCGGGGTAAGCAGAGGGGTTGGGAACGGAGCCGTCGGCTTCTCCCTCCCCCCCTTCCCCTTCGCCCCTTCTCGGCAGCGGTTTCGGCTTCCGCCGGGCCCCTCCGACGCCGTTGTAGGAAACGGTGTCTGGAGGAGGAAGCTGAGGGTTTGCGACGTTGTGGGTCGCTACATTCTTCAAACCCGGGCCTGTAGCTGTGCCCTGTGAAAGGGGGTCAGCCCTAATACCGAGTTGGTAAATCCAGAACGTAATCCGTAAGCGGGTTTGAGAGGGTTGACGTGGGTGTACAGCTTAGTACTTGGAAGATGTTTTCATGGCTTTTTTCCAGCGGGACTTGGTTCTGGTGGCCACAGCTTTAAAAGTAGCCTGTTAGATGATGAGAGATGGAGTTAACTTTATCATTTTTGGTGGGCTCTTGGTGCTCAAATAAAATCATTTAATGAAATTGAAGCAGAGAAGTAAAAACGTGCTTGCATTCAACAGGCTTGCAGCGGGAGCTGGGATAAACAAATGCCAGTTTCTGCAGGCAGTGCATAACCTTGCTTCTGTTTATGTTTGTTCGAGAGTAAGACGAACTTCCTCTGGTCACATGGGAGGTTAAAACCTGGAACACAAACATTTATTTCCTCACAAATCTGGGAGTGCCTAAGTGACATTCCCCGAATGTTTGGTAGCAACTTGAGTAATGGTAGGAAGCCGCGGAGCAGAACACTGACTGCTGAAAGACTTTGGAGAAAAGCCAGAGTTCCTGTCTTTCTGTAGGGCAAAGTACAGCATTACGGGTCTGTAACATTTATGAGCTCAGCGGCCGAGTGTGAGGGGAGAATGTTTTTAGTTGCTTTTTCTTTGAACAGATGTTTTTAAACGAGGTTATAACACAAGATAGTGTTTTCTTTAATTGTGCCCTGCTTCTGAGTAATCTGTTGCTTATAAACAGATATTGCCAGTCACCGAAAATTATAATATGTCCAAAGGCTACACTGAAATGATTCTTGGCTTTTAACGTAGTTCTTCAGGAACTAAATCTATTAAAGCTAATGTAGGGCAAGACTAGCATTCCTGCTGCAGAACACGGAACACCTGGCCTTCTTAAGGGAGAGAACTCTGTGTACGACGTAGTGCTATGATACAATTATAAACTAAGGCCGTTGTTGTGCTGGTACTTTGGCTCCGTGTTGCACAGAGATGTATCTGGAACAGCTGAAGTGATTATAGCTCCTTCTTTCCTGCTGCAGATTATTACCCATGCAGCAAGCTTGGCAGGGCAGGTCATGTATCCTGGCCCGATGCCACAGCAGTTTACAAGCCCAGTGTGGTTATGTAAGCTGAAATAAGTGAGAGCTTCTGTTAATGTTGCATATTTTAAACTGCAGCGTCAAAAAATGGAACGGGTAACTGGCTCTTGCAGTTCAGTCTGTGTGCAGGTGTGTTTCAGAGCACCAGTATTAACAGCACTCTGGGCAGTAACAAGCTCTTTATGGGTGGTCATCAAGATTTAAGATGCTTCCTCCCCTCTCTCTTTCTGGCCTTACAGCAGGAGATTACTTAGTGCTCCTCTGCTGGGAACAATAGGGCAAAAAGTGCATCTGAGCCTCGGTTGCCATGTGGCAGACTGGTACAAACCATCTTTATTGCAGGCTTAATGGAAGATGCTAGGCTTTGAGCTGAGATAAATGTGTGTTGCATTTGGCTGTCTCTATCATGGAAATAGGAACCTCTGGCAAAATAGTGGATTTCTGTTGTGAAGAATATCTCAAATCACTGCAAATCTGCCAGAACATAAGGGTTTCCAAGATTTCTTAACATAACAGAGCTTAAATGTTAATTTCTTAGCCCCACTTACCTTCATCCATATTCAGTCATTGAATCTAATGAATGTAATTTATATTGGGCCATTAATGTCAGTGTGTTCATTTTAAGAGAGCAAAAGAATGCTTTTATCTGGTGCTGTATGCTTGAACCAGGATTGCGTGACTGGCTGTGCTCCCTTCTGCTTTAAAGAATCTTTAATTAGAATTTAATTGACAACTTGGGCATGTTTTGGAGATGTGACTGGAGACAAAATAGACTGTGTTTTACTATGAAAGCTGATATATCTGATTTTCCTTTTATCTGAACACTCAGATTTGCTGAAATCTGCTCTCTATGAAGCTATTTTAAATGAAAGAACACAAAATTTGATCCATCTTAAATGTATTCCTGTTCTTCAGCAGGGTGTAATCCTAATTATGAAGTGACTCAGAGTTCTGAAGGTTTAGTTTAATAAGGATATTATATCTTTAAACAATTCAGTGTATTTGAATTTACTCATACATTTTCTGGAATTTTCTTGAAGATGTGAACTGCAATCAAGATCTTGATTATGTTCTTGCAATGAGGTTAATGTGAAACGTTCTTGAGATGGTAGTTTTAAATGTGTGTTAGTGCAGTAAAATCTGGGTAATGTTAACTGTTTCTCTTACAGGTCGAGAGTTCATTATCCCTTCATTGGCACACAGGTTCATAGCAGAGATGGTGGATTTTTTTATTCTGTTCTTTATAAAGGCAACCATTGTTTTAAGTATTATGCATCTCAGTGGAATAAAGTAAGTTGAACAATTCAAAGCTTTGTTATATACAGCCTTAAGCTCTTAATGCTTTTCGAGGCATTGATTATATATATATATATATAAATATGCTTATGTGTATGATGTCAGTCGTCAAAAGCTGATGGAGAAGCATCACAAGGTTAACCTTTTCAATACTTTGTGATTTTTGGATCAGCTTATGGAAAAAAAGACTTTGGTTAAGTGTTTACACAGGCTCACAAACTCCTCACTGAGGATAGATTAGACTTGTAGTCTTACTTGGGGCAGGAATAATAAGATTTTTAAAAAGTCCTTTAGGATTTTCAAAGATAAAAATGGTACTGACATTTGTTTTTTCAAGTAGCCTTTAAAAATGTACTGGATCTGGCTGGGATGGATTTGATTTTCATTGTAGCATCTCCTGTGGTGCTGTGCTTTGTATTTGTGACTAAAACAATGCTAGCCTACAGCACAAAAATTCAGATCCTGCATGCGAGATAGGAATATACTTCTTAAAATACAGCCAGGTTGTGAGGAATGTGATCATGCTGCAGTCATTACAGAGTTTCTTTAAAAGTATAATTAATTGTGTCTATCAACTCTACACTAGACAGAGATTCGTCATGTTGTTCTGTAGCTCATTTAACTCCTCTGGTCTTGGGTTTGTATAATTAAATATTTTGGTCTGATTAGGAAATGAGATCTTGGTGCATAGTCAATAATTCCATTATGTTATAAATATATTTCTGAATCCAGGTTTTATGCTAAAAAGCCTTTCAAATGTTGACTGACTGTAAACTGATACAATACACATAACATCTTTCAGATACTTTAAGCTGCTTCTTGAAAGGTGTGTGGAAGAGGGTTAAACACAAAAGGATAAATATGCCAGTGTAAATAATCAGTGTTTTGTATGCTAAACTCTTCAGTTCTGTTTAGTTGTCGAACCCTCCAGCTCTAGCCTGAGAGTTTTATTTCTGTTTTTAGTAGGCTGATAATTGATACAAAATGAAGTACTGGAAAGATGGGGAACAATTATATGGCTTCTGTAAAATGGTGATGGAGAGGGAATCTCTGTCAGTTAATTTACAGTGTATATTAAACATTACTATTTTTGCAAGAGCCAGTAAGTTGCTTACAAGTAACTTTTCACAGCTTTCTGTGTTGGTTTTTTTTTTTGCTTATGGGACATGGTGTGCTAGAGGCTAGACTGAGGAGTTGTCAGGAAAAAAATGCCTCCTTGCAGGCTCAGAACAGGGCTGAGGTTGTACTGAATAGAAATGCAGGTTGCACCATGCTTTATTCCAGTCAAGAGGAGGCCAAGCAGTACAAATACAGATAGACTGTTGAGAAGAATGACTGCACATTTCTGTGAGTAGCTGTTCTCATTGAGATGGCTGAGTGAAAAATCCTTGCCTGAATACATGATGCAAGTATGGCCATTCCAGGTAGAGAATGCTGAATCTGTGGTTTATCTTGTGAAAAAATGCAGGTGACTGCAAATTGATGCTTTGTTAGTGCAAACAGTTGAAGGTTGCAGTTGTTTTAAGTTAAAAACTTCCTCTTGTATGTCAGGGTGCAAGGTCTCCCATGCTTGCTTAGGGGAGACTTGCACTTTCTCCCTTTGCTGCTTTTCCTTTTTCGTTGCCGCCTCCTCTGTAAGGCAGAGGCTTGGATGCCTTCCATTTCTACGGAGTGAGATGATCACACACAGAATCCCTTATTAATATGCCCAGAAGTGTGAGAATTTTCAGAACAATTCCACAGCTCATTACCTAGGGACACCATTGTGCAAAACTGGTAATAAAGAGTAATCGTAATGAAAAAGTCAAAACAAACTAGGCAGCAACTTGGAAGGGAACCCAGTGTTCTGAATTTCAGTGGCTTGTTTAGTATCAGAGAAGCCAAGGAGCTTTTGTTCTTTTACTAAGACCAGAGCTGAAGGAGTAAAATTCTAGTTCTAAAGTGGTAACCTTGGCAATGGGAGAAGGATGGTTTTAAAGTTCAGTCTCATTTTGTACAGGGACATCTCTAAATTTGCCATGCATTACATCATAGAAGAAATAGATGAAGATACATCCATGGAAGATCTGCAGAAAATGGTGATAGTAGCGCTCATCTACAGGCTACTAGTCTGCTTCTATGAGGTAATTACTCATTAACATTAGCTTCTGTAATTAGTAGTTGTTAGTTGTTTTAATGCATATTTTAAATAATTCTGTTACCATTGGCCTATAAAATCAGTCTTCTTGACAGTATTGTGGATTCTGTTGAAGCTTCTGACTTTCACGCAGTTCCGATGAAAACCATGTTTGCTGGACCAGTTGACAACACGATGTGTGGAACTGATATAACTTTTCTTTTGCAGATAATCTGTATTTGGGGAGCAGGTGGAGCAACCCCTGGGAAATTCTTGCTTGGACTGCGAGTTGTGACTTGTGATACATCTGTACTAATTGCACCCAGCCGTGTGCTAGTCATTCCCTCTTCCAACGTCAGCATGACAACGTAAGTGCTCTGAGCTCAGACTTTGCTTTCGGGTTGGTAGTCTAGAAAGTATGTGATTTGGAAGGAAACACACCAATTTTTTTATTAGGCTAATAAAATAATAATTAGATTGCAAGATACAAGTTGGATTCTGTCATCCAAGAATAAACCAGCAATTAATCATGTCAGTATTTTTCTTTGATGGTAAAATAAGCTCCTGTAAACTCTGGGGATTGAGTTTTGTGCTGTGCAAAACCGAGGTGCTAAACTCAGAAGTACACTACCTGCTAATCTGGGCAGAAAAGGGAAAATAAGACATGTTGTTCTGTTCTCATTTCAGGTCCACAATACGAGCTTTGATCAAGAATTTTTCTATTGCTTCATTTTTTCCTGCATTCATTACACTGCTGTTTTTCCAGCATAACAGAACAGCCTATGACATTGTAGCAGGGACTATTGTGGTAAGAAGAAACGGAATCAGATGATACTGAGATTTCCAGACTGGTTTTGAACATCCCTCTCCCATCCCAGTGAACGAAGATCTACTCCAAAACTGAAATTGAGTTGTCTATCAGAATCTTTTGCCCAAATTAAATGGGAACTAATTTAGAAGGTGAATGTTTTGCTCCAGTGTGATGCCAGCAGCTACTTTCCCAGGTATTGGAGTTTTCATAAATGCCAAAGAAGTCTGGGAGAACCTGTGTGTATTAAATCTGCAAGTATTAACCTCAGATTGACAATAAAGAAGGTGGCTGTATTAACTGCACAAAGGAGCTTCTTTCTTCATCACCCTGTGGAAAGCAGATACCTAGAAATACTCTACCTTAAAAGAAATGTTGCTCCTATGGTTTTGGATGTTGGCAGGTAACTCAGTCCTAAGTTTTCAAAAAAGCTGCCAAAGTCATATGATAAAACTCCGAAGGGAACATAACTACTGTATTAAGACAGGCAAATCATGTTTACTAAATTGCCATGTGTGTAGAGATATGAGCAGTGTTTATAATGTTCTTTTATTATTGCTTCACAGATCACACTCCCTCACCTAAGTATTTTCTCAGAACACTGATGTGAAAAGTATTTTGCATGATTGTTTTAAGCATTGTCACTTACTGCACATGTCAAAACTAATAAAGAGGTGACAAAGCAGCTGCTTTTTCTCTGGGAAGGGTATGTTACACTGCAGTGTTAGTGAAGTGGGGTGTGTAAATAATTTTGGAGCTATAAGCAGTACAGATCATGCTAAGGAAAGAACTTTTTTCCTTCTGTTTCAAGTGAAAGCATTTGTCTATTTCTTGCATATAATACCAAGCAGAACAACTGAATGTGTTCCAGGAGCATGCAGAAAACATTAACTGAAATGTGTTATGGGTGTAAATCTACAGAAATACAAATACTGGTTGTTTTCACTTTGTAATTCTGGCTAACTATTTGTATATTCAGAATAACTTATATACTGAATAAAGAAGCCTAATATTTTGCATGATTAAATAGCTTTAATTTGTTTATTTTCATGTTACTAGTATCTTGGGAAAGGAATATAAGCGTTACTGTTTTATTAAAATTTAAGTATGAGTTTGGAATTCTTCTAGCGCCCAGTTTTTGTGTGCTACTCCCTTAGTTTTAATTTGCCACTTGGCTGAATTTGCCACTACTTTAAATTTCAAACAATGGCCTGGTTGCAAGTAGAAATGTTTGAAAGCTTGGTTCTCTTATCTTTCTCGTCTCTCTTGTCTGATTTCATCAGTAATATGTTAATATTCTGCAATATTTTAATTTGAAAAAGAATGGTGTTCTGTGTATAAATATAAGCACCTGTGTGTGCATTCCCATCTTCATTTACAGTGATATTTCAGAACCAGATCCACTGCATTAATAGTGGGAGAACATTTTCCAATCAGTAACCTCTCTCAGTTACCTCACTACCTCTTTAGATTGTGACTTTCAGGTATTTCTGAAGAAAATATGCTTTCTGCTTATGCTGAGTTTTATCTTTATCAAAATACCTCATCATTTTGAGGGTTACTGTTGCTTTACACCAATGATCTATTATTATGAAAAAATAAGACTTTAGCATCTTCAATGTACAGTTAGCATTAGAGCAGTGTCGCTGACAAGTCTCACTGAAATAATGCCTAAGCAATAAATAGCAGTAAGGTGGACTGAATAAAGCACCTGCTGGAGGTTGTTCAGACCACTTGAAGATGTTTAGTTGAAACAGAAGCTCAGAGATACCACTTAAATGCTCTTTCAGAGAACTGCACTGTTGACTTAAGCTTAAAGTTGAGGCATGGCAATGAGCCTGACAGAAGCTAAGGCTGTTGGAATTAACTTAAATCCCTTGTAGGGTGAGCATTGCCTTTTTTAACAATACCATCCATTTTTTTTACAATTTCACTATGAATATAAAAGAACTTTTGTTCAATGTACTGTAGCAGTGACCTAGAAACCTAGGATTAGGATAGGGAGAGGAAGGGAAAAGCAACACTGCTGGTGTTTTTTTGCTACCAATTCAGGTTTAAGGGAAAGTACCCTGTTGGAGACATCCACCCCTTCCACAGAAGGTGAAGAAAAAAAGTGACAGATAAACACAGAGCCTGTCCATTAAAAAATGTATACATTATGCTGCTGTAAATGCTAGCTCTTAGTGTGTCTTTTTTACACAGTTTTTTTCCCAGTTGTAGGCTGAGTACTTGGCAGCTGACAGAGCTAAGGGAAAAAAAAAAAGTTAAATTTGTTGCACTTTTCAGATACAGACATTGGAAAATACATAACTGCATGTAATCCTTCCACAGCTGCAGTGGCAGGACATGACTGTGTGAAGGGCAGCTTACGTGTGTGGTTTTAAAGTCCAATTGTTGAGGGTTTTTTTGTTTACAGAAACAGCAACTGGAGCTCTCCCCATGAAAGAATTCCACACAACCAGAAGTTTTTCCTCCCACCAAGCCTTGTCCATGCTTAGAAAAGTATCTGGTGGGATAATGCCAGCACCTGTAACTGTACCAGTACCAAGAGCATGGGGATGAACAGCGGAAGTATCAGTGAAAAACCCCAGCAACACCTCTAGAGGCATTTAAAGCTGACATGTTGCACAATTGTAGCTGTAGAACCATAAACTGAACGCTTAGGGGTAGTTCAGCTGTGGTCCTCAGACAAACAAGAGCATTTCTTCTCATTTCACTAGGATGATGTCTGCTGTTCTCCAAGATGCTCCTCAAATTGCTACAAGCAAATAAAACCCAAATTACTCACAGTTGGGTGGACCTTTTCCTCCTCATTTAGAAGGGTTGTTAATGGTTTGTAACATTACCTTTTTCTTTTAAAAAATGGTATAAAAATTAACTGCAACTGGGGCCAGATAGACCAAGTAAAGCTCTCCTTCCTGACAAGGAACCTCTAAGTATTTTAAAATCCTCTAAAGTCAGAATTTCTGTCAAAAAGCAGAGGCTGGAGAAAGCACGTGACATCAAGTGCATCACCTTGTACAGTTAGGGATGCCTTTATCGAGAGTTAAAACTGCCAGACAATATTCCATATTTTTTATTGATGGCATTTATCCCATGGTTTAACATGTTAATTATACTGTAATAAACATGGCTTTAATATTAAACTTTTCCTTATTATCCAAAGTCACCACAGTCCATTTCAGTAAATATAAAAATATATACTTAATACTTTGTACAATACTGGTTTTTGGTCCAAACAAAAATGGATCAGAAAAGCCAATAAACTTACTTTAAGAATTCCCAATTTTAAAGATTTTCTAAATGGATTTAGGCAACTTTGAATAATGGGATTTACATAAAATCTGAGACAATACTAAACAAAAATGGCCATAACACACAAAATTAAGATTTAAATTTCACAGATTTGTTATGCCAAAAAAGTACACAGAGAAACAAAATTGTATTTACACGTTTCATAATAAAATAACAAAGGCGAGACAGGTGATAAAGGGCCGTAAGAATGAAAATATAGAAATAGCATATAATTATTAAATGAAGAACTACAGATCTAACAAGTCCTTAGCATGAATCATCCTTTAATCAGTCTTCCTCTATCAGAAAATTGTAGCGCACGATACACCCAAACTCACTCACTTCACACATACACCAGCACAAACTCAGCATAGGAATCATTCGTTATCAACACTCTCTACTCTATACAGCATCCCTCGCTGATATAATTACAATTTCGAGGCGTCAGGAAACGCGGATGAGCGCACATAGTGGTGCAGATGAGGAGGTATTGTACAAGCCATTCACTGTGCAGGCTCTACTCACGGCTACAGCCAGACCACGCCGAGTCAGTGAAACAAGTAACTTGCTGGAGTCTAAAATAGTTTTGCTTGAGAACGGCCTTGTTGCCAACTCTATTCGTTACAAAAAAAAAAAAAAAAAAAAAAAAAAAAAGAAAAAATTCTAACCGGGGGAGAGAGAAGGGAAGGAAAGGGCAGCAGAGTTTTATAATCCTTTAGGCAGCTCTGACTTCAGCTAACCCAGCATGAGGTACGATCCCAACAACTGAACAATGCAGGGTAGTAGCTGCTTCAGAAGTTGCTTTACCGATGGGGTGATTATTTTCTACGTCTAACTGCAATCTTTATCTTCCGACCAGAAACTGAAGATCCAGAGGCAGAGAAAGCATTTTTCCCATTAGTCCTATCAAAAGAAATTAGTAGTTCAGAGTTTAGGACAGTGTAGCTGAAAATTCAGTAGCAGCACTGAGTAGATACTCCAGAACAACTGTTTCATAGTCTTGTCTCACTAGTTATCAGCTGGCCAACAAATGGCATATGATGAACAGGAGGAAGAGAGTTCCAGAAAGCAAAAGCAATTACGTCTCTCTTATTCAGAAGGTAAGCAGCAGCATAATGGCCAGATACAGATCTTACCTTTCAAGAACAAGACAATTTCACTTAGGTTGATGTGCGATATTTCTGACAGCTGGGCTCCTTTAAAGAGACTGTTGCTTAGTTAGCCAGTCAGGCTAATGCACGGAAGGACGCCCAATTTAGTTTCAAACTCCAAGGTTCATCTGACCACCTCATGATTTAACAGCAGCAGAGGCTGAACACCGTCCACTGATATTACCCAAAGCTCAAGGGAAATTCTGATACGGTCTCTTACCCCATTGTTAATGTAGAAGGCTGGTTGAACGGAAATCCTGAAGAGCCAGAAGGCTGTGCCGGTGCTGCTGGTGCAGGAGAATTTGCAACAAAAGTAAATACTCCGGGGTTATTTGGAAAGTTGAAATTAGAAGTATTACTTCCAAACCGGAATACGGAACCTGGCAAGATGGGGTGGAAGCAGAAGTAAGAAAGTTGAAATTTGAGTTCATCCTTTTCAGAAAAATACTCATGGTCTTCCCACTATTTTTAAGGATTTTCTTTTTCACAGGTATGTGACAAAATTGGGGGGAGGAGGCTGCCCCACAAGTGCCAGAGCACTACAGGAGCAGTGTATAGAAGTTATTCACTGTAATGGAGAATCATAAAAGGATTCTTAAAGTAACATTGCTGGCACACTGATAATGAATTGGGTGCAAACACGTATTCAGTTTCTACCTGTGTATATTGAAGCTTATTAATAAAGTCTTAAATTATACTACTGAATCATGTAAACTTTTTTATTTAAGCAAGCTTTCTTGTGTTACTGCAGTCGATCTGGAGAGTCCTTTAATTAATGCTCATTTACTGTGCTAACATAGTACCTCATCGTAAAAAATATTTACCACTGAAGTAACTGACAAGCAACACAGACGGTCCAGTGAGTTTTTATCTTTAAATTGTTGCCAGATTAATAAAAGATTGAGTAATATGGTGTGCCATCTGAGCTATTGGTTATTACAAAAATTACAAACAGAGGCTATTTTCTTAAATTCTGGAGAGGAACAAAGGACACTTTTCTTTTGAAGTATTTGATGCAATGACAGAAAACACCTACATTCCAGCAGTCCATTTTTTTAGTAATGACTACTGTGGAACAGGTTTTTCTTACAATTAAATTAGAAGGATTGTTTTCTGCCCCCTTCCCACAGTATTTTAGACCTCAATAGTAAAAAGAACCTTATTTGAAGTCTTGACCCATAAATTCTTAGAAATAACACTGACGATACTCTTACACAGCAAAGCCCCCAGTCCAAGTTGCCAATGCCTGTTAATTAGATGCCTAAGAACTAACTTATCCAAAACCAGTAGTTATTGCAGCGCTTCTGCCATTCTGGTTTGTAAAATCTTCCCAGTGAATACTCTGTGTTTTTTAACACTTCTTTTAATCACTACATTTAAAGAAAATAAACACTCAAGAAAATAAAACATACGTGTGCAAGGCAGAAATCCTTTCTCCGTAAAATTAAGAATAAAATAAAAACGTCATCCTTGAGACTTAAAAGGGGAGAGGATGCTTGACACTCACCAGCACTGGGGGTACCAGAGCCAAACCCTGGCTGTTGAGTTGCTTGCTGTCCGAACACAGAGGGCTGGGTGCTGCTGGTCACAGAGCCGAAGGCGGGAGGAGCAGGCTGAGCACCAGCTGAAAACAACGGTGTTGACAGCGATCCAAAACTTGGAGCACTTGGCTGGCTGGACCCTTGGCTCTGGCCAAACGCTGGTGGCTGACTGGCACCAAATGCTGGGCCGGCAGCAGGCGCTGAAGGCCCAGAGCCAAACAGAAACGTAGACGACAACCCTAGGGAAGAGACAAGAAATGTCGGTATACACAGGGTTTTTTTTTCCCCCAAAAAAAAGAATTAATGCAGATATGTTCTAAAACCTCCTTTCCTCCCCACCAAGTCTGGCAGCTGAATACTACTCCTGATTTCAAACTAATTGTGTGAGCATGCAGAACAAAGAGTACGTGAGGCACAACAGGAACTGCACCTTTTCTTTCAAGAAACATAAAAAATACCAAATTACCTGAGTCAGACACAGTTAAATCTCAAACACACTGGTTGTCTAAACTCATATTACTGCATTAACATTAATGTTTTATAAACAGATTCCCACAAATAGTATGTTTTAATTTTTATTTACTAAAAGCTGTTTGTACTGCAGAGAATATTCACTCAAATTGTGGTTTTCAGAAGTGCAAAATACAGCTCCCCATCTATTAAGATCAGAAGAAGATGAATCTTTCCTGTCAGCAACTGCAACCCTCCCGGCCCAAGTGTTCAGCATTCTGGAGGCCAAACCAAGTTTGCAGTGATCTCTCTGAACTCAAAAACTTGGTTTAGCAGAGTAATGCTGTATTCAACATCAACAGACAACCTGCTTATTTGCTTGGCTGCTTTGGTGCTGCATGGCCAGAGGCAATGAAACAAAAACAAGCGACTGAACAGTGGCTCTGAACCTACACAGCAGATCTGCTGTGCAAAAGGGAACATTTTAAAAAGCACTACTGAAGCAACTGAAGCAGTCTTCGTGCAATAGGAAATGCTCTCTATTGCACCACAACTTGGAAAAGTTGAGTGTTTTTCTTTCCATCAACCAATATATGGTAAAAGTTAATACAGGCTTCTGCATTAAAAAACCAAAAAGACCCTGAAAGTTATTGATCTGTAAGCAGGTTAGATTGATCTGCTGGTTGTTATAATTTAGAGGACAGTTTTCTCTGCTTGTGCAAATTTAATTTCTGTGAGTGACAAGCAATCAGATTAAACTAGATGAAATCTCTCCTTTGCAGGTTCAATTTTATTTCCAGCATACTGTTAAGTTAGCAGGGATACAGATGATTTGGCAGATTTAGACTTGTGTCATACTGCTAAATTCATGAAGTTGAATAGTGACATTAAACATGAAGAAACTTCAGATTCTTATCTCTGTCCTTTCTCTAAACTGCTAGAAAATTAACTAACACAGGCCACAATGCATATTAGAAACCAACCCCTAAGCAGAAGCTGTTACACGTAGAGGCACTGTGTTTATATGTACTTTTGAAAGAAAGATTTTGCTCATCTTGACATTGTTTATAACACTTGAGAGTTTTAGGTATGACAGAGAAAAATCGGGAAAGCTGTAATTCATTGACATCTAACTGTAAGCACTGGACTGATATCGAGAGAAAATAAACTATCATTCTCATGGTGAAAAGTTCCCATACAAATTGAAATCCAGTAAGGGTTACCCTTTGCATAAAACAATGCTGTTGCCAGTTCATTCCTAAACTCCTTCCCAGACTGTCTAAGAAAAACTGAGCCCCAATTTATATTGTTGAATATAATGCTAAATGTATTTCTCTACTTCCATGCGTTTGGCCTAAACATTCTCCAAAGTAAAATGGTTAAGAAACTGTATTTCCTTGGGCCACTATGTAATGGCAAAACCAGAAGAGCATCTATTTTAAATGTACCTGTTGAACTTGATGTAGTTGTGGCTCCAAAGGTAAAGCCTGAATTTGCTGCATTGGTACTACTGGCTCCTGAACCAAAGACAAATGAAGCAATAGCTGTGCCAGTGCTGGAAGATGTGGTTGCTGGTTTGTTTTCTTGAGAGAAGCCAAATGACTGAGATGCTGCAGGTTCTGCAGAATTGCCAAAAACAGAACTGCTCACAGTGTTGCTGGGTTGTCCAAACACAAAGGGAGTGGGAACTGGCTGAGGATTTGAGGAAGAGATGGCACTGCCAAACACACTGCTGCTGTTGGCTGAAGTGGTGGGCACAGCTGTGCTGGAAGAACTTGAGCTCAAGAAGCTGAAGGATGGCTTTGCTGCTCCTTGATCTGAAAGGGAGAGCAGTACACATAAATCACCACAGAAATGCCAAATGATACACAGCAAGTGCACTCCTGTTTAAATCACTGTACAAAGAGCAGTCCTGAATGACACCCCAGCTACTATCCCAGATACTGCTGCTTGTGTAAGATCCAAATTTAATGTGCTAATTGGTGACATCCAGAATTAAAGGAATAGAATTGTTAAGAACAAGGACACCATTGCAGTCTAGCTTTCACTGGTTATTGGTTACAAACACTCAACACTGGCTGCTGTTACCTCAACCAGTATTAAGCAGTATTTCTGAACTCTTCAAACAAAAATATATGTCAGATATTCTCAGAAGAACATCAATCACCTGCAACAGTTTTATGGCTTTCCTCAATGGAGTATTGAAGAACAGTTACATTTGTACCTTGTTCAAAAAATACAGCCCTCTGCTTACAGCTTTCAGTCAAGCAAGGCTTTCTATTCACCAGCTTATCTCTTCCAGTTTATGTTCACTGTACTTAAGCACCTGCAAGGCCTGCTTTCAGGAGCAACAGAGAACAACCCACCATTAAAAACACTGTTATAGAGTACTAAATGCAGTTCCACAGACTTTGAATAAAGCCATCTTTTAAAGTCAGTTGTTGCTCTGCTTTCCCTGTGCTGCTGGTCTAAATTTTCATTACTAATTTGTGATATGGTTTTCAACTTCACAATTTTATTCTGTTTTTTTACCCAGAGCTATGGCCCCTTTTCATCTACACTGCTTTTTAAGGGACTACACCATTCCTCAGAATCCTTGTTAAAATCTCCCTTGTTGCACAAAGTACTTTATCAACTTTCCATGACTAAACCAAACTCCACAA
The DNA here is from genome assembly GCF_003957555.1 of Calypte anna. Taxonomy (NCBI): domain Eukaryota; kingdom Metazoa; phylum Chordata; class Aves; order Apodiformes; family Trochilidae; genus Calypte; species Calypte anna. The sequence continues at coordinate 63,406,805 of NC_044245.1, forward strand.
CTTTACCTGTCAGGTAAAAAACAAAACAAAACAAACCAAATTCAACCTCAAAACATACCCACATCCATCTCCCCTCCTCCAACAACTACAATACTCTTTAAAACTTGTTTGTTCAGTAGCAGTTCAACCTAAGAATACTGTGTAATCTTGCTCTCTAAAACATTAATATTAAGCCATACAAACAGAATATAACCATCAGAATTTTTCCATGTGGTGATGACCACTGAAGAACTTCAATCTTTCATACCAGACTTTCAAGAAATCAATGAACAGAAAACTGTTTAGTATCTCTGAAGTTATTTTGATACCTTTGTGGCAGTAGAGAAATGGTGATAAACCCTGCAGCATAGCTACAAGTTTGTGCGAGTAAGATACTCTCTGATCCCCTTTCACTGAAAAACAGTGTTTGTATGAGGCCTCTGTGTGGCATCACACTACAGATTACCAGCTGTGCAGCTGCCAAGACCACGAAGCATCTGTGTTCATACAGGTACCTCAAGGTGTGGTGATTTTTTTCTGTCTAAATCTAATGTTAAAACTCACTGAAACCTAAAAAGGATTTAAGAATTTGCTGTGTACTGTCAACACACCAACAACCAGAACTAAAAAAAAGAAAAAAAAAAGAAAAAAAAAGAGAGAGGCTTCAGGAAGCAATTAACCCTTTTCTAAAGCTCTAAAATGTATGAATGTATCAAACCCCATAGATTTTATCCATTATGGCTTTGGAGGGAGGTATTATTTGCTTGACAAAAGCAGACAGGCTAAGACAAAGGATGTTCCATTTACCTGCAGTACTGGTTTGTGCCCCAAATGCAAAAGATGGCTTTGCCTGCTCAGTTTCCTTCTCTGATGGTTTAACGAAACTAAAATTGAACGTAGGTTTTGCTGTACTCTCCTCTTTGGTATGTTCAGCTGTCCCAGCTGAAAAGACAGGTTGTGCCTTTAACTCTTCATTGTCAGCTTTCTTTCCAAATGCTAATGGAGCAGCAGAAGTGACAGAGTCCTGTTTTTCTTCTGTCCTTCCCAAAACAAACTGTGAGGCAGGTGTAGACTCTGTACTGCCAAAAGAGAAGCCTCCCTTTGTTGAAAGAGTTTCATTCTTTTTCTCCTCTGGCTTCTTAAATGCAAGAGCAGGTGATGCTGCCTCCTTTTCTGCCACAGTTCCAAAAGTGAAGCCACTGACTCCAGTTTTATTCTCATTGGTAGCCATGGAAGAAGCAGAACTTGTGCCAAAACCAAAGCCTCCCAGAACTGGTTCCTCTTTCTTTTCCTGCTGTCCCAGGCTTGATGTCCCAAACTGAAATGTTGAAGGAGCCTGACTGCTCGCAGATGGAAGTCCAAAGGTAAAACTGTTACTTTTACCTTCTTTTTTACTGTCGTCTGATTTAGAGTCTGAGGAAGAAACTCCAAATTTGAAGTCCCCTGAAGTAGTAGGAAACTTGAATCCCCCAGTCACAGTGTTGGAGGACGCAGATTCGGACGCAATGCCGAACTTGAAGCTCCCTTGTTCTCCAAATTTAAAACTTCCTGTGTTACCCAATGTATGAGAAGATTCAGAAGATGATGACTGGACACCAAATGTAAATGATGGCATTGCAGCATTTGTGGACACAGTAGCAGTACCAAAACCTGCAGAAATAAGCAATAACATTAATTTTGCAATATATGATGCAATTCATGTAGGTTTTAGCTATACTATTCTAGTCCTGAACTTCCCAGTCAAAACTATTTAAAAACAAAGCAAAACAAAACAAAACAACCAAACACAACCCCCCCAAAACACCCAACCCAAACCACAAAACAAAAACCACAAAACAAACAGGAAAAGCTCACACTTCCTCTCTACATATGCCATTTTCGCAATGGTTTTCTTCTAAACATCACCTGCCTTTGCAAAGTGTACTGCTAGCTTCTTTCAGTATCATGCTTTTAGTCTAAACTCCAAATGAACACCACCTATGACTTGTAAAGAACTATGTTACTATTACAAGCTTTTCTGGAAAAAGCATAGTATTTTTTTCTGGTAAAAGGGTGTGGAAACATGGACACATCACCACACTGAAGCGATAGTCCGAGAGAAAAAATTAACAATTTTTGCCGTAACTCAAAGGAAAAATAATTGTACTTTTAAAAAAAAAAAAAAAAAAAAAAGTGTGAATTGCAGTATGCACACTTTTGTTTTTCTCACTAAGTATTACCTTTGAGCTCTGCTTTGGTGCCTGGCTTTGCACTTTCACAGGCTATACATTTTGTGGCTTCTGCTTTGTTTTGGACCAAGCAGACCTCACAATCCCAGCTTCCTTCAGGCTTCTTGAATTTATCTAAATCCAGAAATCCTCCAGAAGAAGCGGAAAATGCAGAAACACTGCTACTGGTCACAGGCACTGAACTCCCTGAGAAATAAGCAAGATAGTTAGTCATCCTGCTTAAATGGTTGAAGTGAACATCAGCTTTTTAAGAAACACTTAAAAATTACAAAGCAGACAAGTGTAACAGTTAAAAAAATCAAACTATAAATGAATTTCAGTCAAACTCAGTCCAGGAATGTAAACAATAGAAGCATCTTGATTATTCCTTGTAATCTAGATATGATTTTAAGCACAAACTGAACAACTGACATTTAAAAAGCAACTGCAGTTCATACCATAGAGCAACATAACCTATTTCAGATGTAAATCAAAGGTACTGTACTCAACCAGGTCTATTGAAAGAACTCCTGGTGTCACGAGTAACTCATACTCAAAGTTAGCACCTCTAATGATAACTGTCAAGCAACTCAAAACTACACCATGACAAAAAAACCCAAAACAAAACACAATTAAAAAAAACTCAGAAAGACTTCCAAACCCACGACTCTGTGTTCACTGCACAAGCTACACTTTTTAAGAGCAGTAAAAACCTCCACAAAGTGGCCTGAAAGACAATGCTCGCCTTTCGATTTTTCTCTCCTGTAAAGTTCACTCGATGCTGCGCACCAACAGAAAACTTCAGCTCTCTAAGTGTGAGGACTCAAGTGGACATCCAGAAGGCATAAGAGCATCACATAATTCATAAAATCATACAATGTCAAGTTTGAAGTGACCTCAAGGATCATCTGGTCCAACCTCTCTAATACTATAATTTATATGAGATGTCTCAGCACCCTGTCGAGATGAGACTTAAAATGTTCTGAAGTGGGTGAATTCACCGCTTCCCTGGGAGACCAATTCAAATGTCTGACTGTCCTCATAGTGAAAAATTTACCTTGTGTCCAATTGGAAACTCCCCAGGAGCAACTTGTGCACGCTTGACTCCTTGTCATGTTTATCTAAACTTTTAAACCACTGACTGTGGCATTTAAGAGAGATAATGTCTCAAATTCAAAACAGCCGACAGGAATGCGTCTTCTCTTCCACGGCACATCCAGAAAATTTTTATCCTCCCATTTTACTTGCCTCATTCTTCCCTTGACAGATGTAATGTAACTGTGCAATTTTCTGTACTGTGATAGTCATGGCAAACCTCCTACATTTCAAAAATTCCTTCTTGCAATGGCTAGAGACTCAGACAAAAGTACAAGGTGATCACTCAGAGGCTGAAAGTCCACGAGAATAAGCTTCCTCTGATATGCATTATTTTAGCTAGAGAAATTAAAAATTATTACAAAAGGATGATTACAAAAGGAAGCCAATCTAGTCCATCCTGGATTCTCCCACACCCCCAGATACATTCACAAAGGTACTTCTTGATGTGACGGTATATTGAATCACACAAACAGCTAATGAAAATTAACCCTAAAATAATTATTTGTAGTTTAAAAGCAATACACTTGCCACACTCAAAATCAATTACAGCACATATAATGGGAAAAGAAAACAGTGCTGCACTGAAAATTGTGCCCCAAGAACAAGGTCAACCCATGTTCAGAAAGGCTACCACTAGCTTTCACAGGCAAACTTGAAAGTAAGATTTTGTTTCAGCTTAAGACAACTAGTTAACAACTACAATGTATTGAAATCTGGCTTCGTATTCCTGCTCAATTCCACACAAATGCTAAGTGGATAAGTTCTTGGCCATGTTCTGTAAATACCATTTCTACTTATGTTTTGAAAGAGAAAGAAACCCAGTAGTTTTTAACTACACAGAGCTCACGTTTTTCCCCAATGACAATGAGTAAACTGATTTCAAGTTAATTAAGGCATCCAGTTTAGCCACCTTTCCTCATCAGCTGCAAAGCAGGTTATATTTGCTTCAATTCAGCCTTGCACTAATACAGTTCACAATCAGTTTTGTTCATGTGATAGGCTGGAATCTGCACTGAGACCTCTAAAGTGCCTGTAACCATTTCTGCAGACAGGCACTAATCCATCCTGTCTGGCACACAGCCATGGCTGCTGAAAACATTTTGATATACAGCATATTTTATTCCGTAAAGAATACACAGAGGCTGAGATTGAAACAAAAGAAAAGAGAAGAACACACCTGGTTTATCGGATTGACAAGCTACACATTTGCTGTCTTCTGCCTTATTTGACACAAGGCACACTGTGCAGTCCCAAGAGCCTTTTGGCTTTTTGAATTTGTCTCCAAACCCCAGAGTAACTGTTGTGTCAGTGCTGCTGGAGGAGGATGTCACTGTCACCGAGTTGTCTGTGACCACTGGCAATGTCAGAGCAGGTGTTACTCCTGTGCCAGGCTTTGGTGTCTCACATGCTATACATTTTGTAGCTTCAGGTTTGTTCTGGACCAGGCAGGTATCACAATCCCATGTGTTGGGTGCTGTTTTAAATTTGTCTTCAAAGCCAAATGTCCCTGCAGTAGTGACTGCTGCCTTAGAGGTGACACATTGACTTGAGCTTATTGTCTGTTTTGTACTCTCAACTGTTGGCACTTTAGCAGCTTGACACGTTACACATTTTGCATCTGTGGTTTTGTTTTGTAGACATGGGTCGTAGGTGTCAGACTGCCAAAACGAGGATGCTTGTTTAGAGTTGTCTTTACCAGCAGAAAAACTACTTATTGCAGGCCTTGTATAAACCACTGTGCTTGTAGCAGGCTGTGCAGACGTAGAGGAGAGCGTCTTCACAGATGTAAAGCCTACAAAAAAAAAAAAAAACAAAACAGGAAGAGATAAAGCAATACCCTCACTACATGTAAGTTACTTATAATACTAAACGGTTATAAATTTAAACCGTGTCACTGGGTACAACTATAAGCCCTGACTAACTGCACAGGAAGTCCCTGGAAATCTAAAAGGATGAAATTTCATATGCTGCACAGGGACACAACAGAACATTTATTTAAAGCTTGATTTAACTCTTAATTTCCTATAAGGCTTTAAATACCAATCTTTACTGCTAGATACAAGTGGGAACAGTACTGAAGACTGTCAGCCACAGACTAGAAACAATCAAATTTCATTTTAAGACACCATGCCCACTTGAATCAAATTTCTACAGCTATTTCTGCCACAGTAGATGACTCACATTTACTTTAGTAGTTGTAGAGCTGTTGGTCCTAGGACCAATGCACGTGGTATTCTCCAACAAAGTACTTAGTAAGTAATAAAAATGAAGACAACAAAACAAGAGCTATCTATAACTCTTACACAAAATTCACTAGACAGACGCCAACTCTTTATTTAAAGGTGCCAATTTTAAAAGAAAACAAAAACTACTAACACAGCAATACTGAAGAAGATGCTACAGCAATAAACCTTAAGTAGAAGCACAAATTATTTGTGAAGCTAAAATGAGGTGGGTTTTTTACTTTAAATTATTATTACATTGTTTAGTTCTGTTATTTTCAGTTTTTGTGTTTGGTTTATATCTGAAGTGGAGTCTTTGAAGAGTGAAGATTTAGAACATACTTTTCTTACGCTGACAATGAAAATTGGTGTCACTTCACTTATAGTCCACTTCACTTATAAGTCCTTCCTTAAACAAAACAGTGTATTTACTCCCACTTAGCTCTTCCCAATCAAAAAGGCACTGTCTTTCTAAGTAGTACATAGACACGTGTCACTTTGTTAATGAAGTCCTGATGCAACTGAAGGTTTTTAGAAGTTCACATTCAATAGTCCTTTTCTTTAAAAAACCCAGCCATGTACACACACTATTAAAGAGTTGAAAACAACTGCAATTGCTTAAAAATAGCAACTAGAAAAGGGTTTCTAAAGTGAAATAACCCACTTCTGCTAACAGTTGACATCTGAATCCATAGTAACTGTTATCACTTAGAGCCAAAAGATCTATGGCTTTTGAAATACCTTTAGGAATGAAACCGTCTTCACTAACCTTAATTTCCAGAGATGGTGAAGGTGGGAGACAAATGCTTGTAAAGCATTTAATTTCCAATTCCATAAATTTTATTTCAAATTAAACACTGATTAGTTGACTAATTCTCTTTATATTTCATTTACTATTACATCCCAACATATGAAAGAGAAGCAACGCATCTGGTTTCAAGTTGAAGTTTTCCTTTCATCATTAAAAGCCACTCAGAATAGTACAGGAGGTACACCCAAGAGATACTGAGTCTAACATAATGCTCTCCTATGTTTGTGTTTATAGCTAATGTTGAATTAATTGTGATAAAATGGGGGGTTTTGTTGCTGCTGTGCTGTTTTGTTTTAAAATCAATGCAGTTACATGATAGTGTATTCTTTCAGTAATGTCTTAAAAGGAGATAATTATCTCACCAGGGCTTTTTAGAATGTCTAACACACTTCCTTCCTTTAAGACCTTCGCAGGTTTGGGGGCTCCATCATACTCTTCTTTTTCTTCCTTCTTATTGCTGGTGCTGTTTACAGTGGTGGTATCTTTAGAAACAAACACAAACAAAAAACCTTTTATAAAGAAACCTACTTAAAATACAATCACGGTTCCTAGAAAAAAAGAATTTTCTACTGCAATACTTCATATAAGAATCTTCAAAATTCTGCCTAGTTTGTAACAGTTTATAATTAGAATTTAGTTCAGAGCAGACCTGTCACTCAAAACATATTTTTCCTGAAATGGCTAATATGATCAGAAAGGACAGATTTACTACTTAACACACAAAAATGATAATCAGCACTTCAGATCTGAAATGCTAGAAGATCCTCACCTTGAGTAAGTAAGGATGTCACTGGTGTGTCACTGGATCTGGAAACCTCTGCTGATTTTACAACAGGAACACTAAATGTAAACCCAATCTGCTGTGGAAAAGAGAGATTTTTCAGAGGCTGAAACTGAAGAAAACCTTAATTATATTTTACACAACAAAATAAAAATCTGAAAACCAGTCTTAAAACTTTTGGTATACGTGCTTCCGGACAAAGTGTAAGCCAGAAATCTCCATATTTGATTTCCACATAATCAGGGCCAATTCTGCTTTATTTTGCAATATTCTACTAAAGACTTGAGAACAGGTTGAGCTTCATCCATCTTACTTACAGATAACGGAGGTAGCACTTCTGCCTCAGTAGATTTCACAATTGGAGATGAAAATCTGAACACAGGACTGCCAGCATTACTTACTGATTGTACCTGTATTTTCAAAAGAAGTAAGAAAAACATCCTTGTGAAACAATAGCAGCTACCTCAATTCACTTACAGATGTTCTGCAGTGAAGTTCTGACATCTCATGTTTGGTATTTATTTCTAACAAACAGGTAAGAGTTATAACAGAAAACAAAGCTTTCAAGTGAGGATATAGTACAACATCATCGAAACAAAATCCCACACACTAAGAAAAAAAAAAAACCTGGGATGCTACTTAGATCTAAATATATTAAATATATGGAAAAGTAGACCAGGCAGATTAAGAACCTTAAACTAAGACAGTTGTAGTCAGAGCGTTAGCAAATACCTCAGTGTGTTAAAGCAGTTATCTGCTTCAAAACATACAAAAATATTTCAAGTACTCTAGAACAGATGAACATTTCTCTTACTGCAATAATGTTCCTATTTTTGCATGCTAGACTCATACTCTACACTAGGCTTATATGACCATTAATGCTACCCCCTAATTTAGTAACCTAACTTGACATAAATACCCAACAAAATTTACATAGCTTTTGAAGCAGTCATACAACTATGTTAACCAAAAATCTGCAAGGTGTAAGATGGACAGAGGCTGAATCGTATCTTTATGCCTCCCCTCCAATTCAGAATAAAACCCCAATTTATTCAACAGGACACAAACTAATGTTGCTTAGCTTCATGAGCACCACAGAGGAAGTTAACATGCAACAAAGCAGATATATACTCATTCTTAAAAAGTGTATTCACCATGTAGAAAAACAAAAATTACCTTGCTCATTGTTGTTATTGAAACAGTGCTGGGTGACGATGAAACAGGACTACTGGGAAGAAAACTAAAGTTGAACGAAGGCAGCGATGCAGTACTGATGGGTAAGGGTACTTTTGGTAGTACTGGTTCCTCCACTTCCTAGGTGTAAATTTTAATTGTTGTAAATTTTAATTGTTTGCATTCTTTAAAAAAGCTGTACATTTTAGTTTCGCTTTTACAAGATGTTGCTCTCCTAGCCTGCCCCATCCTCAATTTCTTAAACAGAGAAATCTATAGATTAAGGCAAAGAAAGTTTTCAAAAAGAATCTTAAACTCCCCACCTCAGTCTGCCAGGCCATTTTCATAGAATCATAGAATTGGCTGGGTTGGAAGGGACCTCAGAGATCATCGAGTCCAACCCTTGATCCACTACCGCTGCAGTTACCAGACCATGGCACCGAGTGCCACATCCAGTCTCTTTTTAAATATCTCCAGGGACAGAGAATCCACTACTTCCCTGGGCAGCCCATTCCAATGCCTGATCACCCTCTCCATAAAGAAATTCTTTCTAATATCCAACCTAAACTTCCCCTGGCACAACTTAAGACCATGCCCTCTTGTCTTGCTGAGAGTTGCCTGGGAAATGAGACCAACCCCCACCTGGCTACCCCCTCCTTTCAGGGAGTTGTAGAGAGTGATGAGGTCTCCCCTGAGCCTCCTCTTCTCCAGGCTGAACAGCCCCAGCTCCCTCAGCCTCTCCTCATAGGGTCTGTGCTCGAGTCCCTTCACCAGCCTGGTTGCCCTCCTTTGGACCTGCTCCAGGACCTCGATATCCTTCCTAAACTAAGGGGCTCAGAACTGGACACAGTATGGACACATTTTGATTTATGGCAGACCAGTTTCCATGTGATTATATATTCATCACCTGCCCAGTTGGTATCTGTGCAGAGCAGAGGCACATGGCAGATTTACTTCTGTTTTCTGTTAAAAACTCTAGTGTTTAAAGTCCTAGAGAAACATCATCCTTTCTAATTATCCTCCCATTCCTTCAGTTGAGAGTACACTCTCAAGACAAATGGGAAAGTATTCCTCTTGAAAAATAGGGGAGAACAGCTGCACCAGTTTATGAAGTCACTACTGCAGTGAACTTAAAACAACATAATGTTTAAAGAAGTATGTAGGTTCCTTAAAAGAAACAAAAACCCCCCAAAAATCAAATCACAAGATGCTAAAAAAACAGAAAAGCCTGACTAGTAGCATGGAAGCTCACTTTGGTAAATCTAGTCTGCATTGTGCATCAGGCTGCAAATTTAAAACCCTGAAACCAGTGTGCCTTAAAAACTTCTGGTCTTACCACTGCCTTTAAAACTATTTGAATATCAAGGTTAGATGATGTAGGGTTTTCATGGGACTGGCCAATCTAATCATAATTTGCACAATAGTACCGAGATCCACCCAGAAGTGACTAAGCAGAAATTTTAAGTTTCTACTACAGAAATTTAATGTATCTTACAGCTTACACCTATTTCGCATTTTTGATTTGAAGAGTCTATTGCACTTCAATACTCAGATCATTTGTACTATAGAAACATTTGCCAGTATTTATTATTCATTTTGCATCAGCCAGAAGACTGATTTAAAACTTTTATATTTAATATACACTGGTAGGCAGCTTACATAACATCCAATCAGAAAAATAATCTTCAAGATAATCGTAATAGTAATATTACATGGACTTTCCCCACTAAAACAAGAAATCAAACTCATTGTGAGAGAGTTTTAAGTGCCAGAAATTGTGAATGATTATTAGCAGACACGCGGAACCTCATCTACTGCTTCAGAGTCTTGGCCTGTATCTTTCTACATTACTTAAACATGAAATAACAAATTAAACTTTGTTTACTTACTTGGCACTTTTTTCAAACATAATTCTTTTATAAAAACTCTACAAACTGCCACCAAAATTCATCCATTCAATTGCTAATGAGAAACTTTATACTATAAAGCAACTCCAAGAAAGCAGACTAAAAATTTCAAAAATATGAAACCAAAGTTGAGGCACTTGAATAGAAAAATTGGAGACTACCCTGAAACCCACAGCAAAACACCCCACAAAACTGAAGTAACATTATTATAAATCATTATGAGACAATAAACTGGAATACTTAAGCAGTGACTGCAGTAATCTCAGTGAGAGCAATTAACCTAAGAGTCCCTTACCTGTTTTTCTTGTCCAGGTTTTGATATATAGTGTACTCCTCTTTCTCTTCTCATCTTGCCACCACCACCACCCACTGCTTCTCCAGAGGACAGACCATTGGATGCAGGAGTACTGAATTTAGGGTAGGTCAAATTGCTGGCACAGAATAACAGTAAAAAGGTTGAGAAAATAAAAAAAATTAAAGGAAAAATAATCAACTTAGCAATTTTTTCAAGATATTTATATCCACTATTAGTGCTACAACTGTCACCAAACTGGAATCAGAAAAAGACTGTTCCACGAGCTGCTCAATGCTGGTTAATATCCAAAGTTCTAAACAGCAAATCTGCATTAATAAGAACAGCAGTGAGATGGACACACATAAGAAGCAGTCACAGTAACCATTAAGGAATGATGACTAAGCCAAAAGACCTGAAATAGAACAACTGTCTTAAATAGTTATTTTCTAATGTTTTCTTTTAATAGCCCAGACAGTAGAAATTTTGACTGCCAGTTCTCTAATCCTGTGATGAGGATGTATCTTTGCAGGGATATAAAACAACTAAAAACATACACAATAAAAGAGAGCATGTGAGTGTGCATGCATGTGCACAAAACGCTGCCTGCAGCTCTTATGGAATAGAGAGGCTTAAACTTAGTAAAAGTAGTAGAAAAATACAGTAAAAGCTTCAGAAACACCAGCAGAAGTGTTTGGGTGTGCCAACATTCCAAGACTTTTCAGACATGAATACAGATCCCTTTTGTAAGACACACAAAAGCATTTCTCTAAACATTACAGCAGCCTAGATCCAAACCAGAAAAGATTTCCTAATCCAAGTGGGAAGGGAAAAGAAGAAAAAACAACAAAAACACCTCAAAACAAAACAACAAACAAACCCCCTAACCACACCTCAAAACAGAATCGAACTAGGGAATAACAACAACAAAAAGCTGTGTGGCATGATAATGAAGTATCCCTGAAAAAACCCCTTACTGTATCAAAGTTTATCCTGTAGCCAAGCAGTCACTCATTACAAAACTACATTTGATCACACTGGAAGACACCAGGTCAAGTTTCCAGGAGACTGAATCTCATTATTGGTCTGAACTTGCCAGATACTTGCTAACAGTCTGCTCAGCACTGTAACTACTGAAATGAAGCCAGATCCTTAAGGCCATATGCTCAAACTTTCCTCTAATCCAAACTGACAATCAATTCAAATTCTGAGAGAAATCTTATGTCAAAACAGAGTGTTATTCATACAAATTACAGGCTGCCTACAATAGCCCATACTCCTCTTCCATTAACACTGTCAGATTTTAAGGGGCAAAGTTTCCTGTCTACAAGCGCATCAGTCCTATCTACAAATTCTGACACAGGTTTAAAAACTAAGTAGACTTTGGTAGGCTGGACAGAGATGTGCCAAAGTACTGCAGGTAAGCTGCATGAAGGAAATCTGGCCAGCTGCCTCTTATCAGTGCTCTGTTCCTGCTCCACACACAACAAAGACTGGTTTATGGAAGTTTTTTTTTAAGAAATCCATCTCTCTAGAGACAAAAGTAGGACATGGTAGTAAAACTTGTGAAGCAAATAAAAATCAGTTTTCTACATCTCCCTTCTACACGGAAAAAAAAGTTCTAATAAAGGGAAAACACTTTCAAAACTTGTAATTAAAATCTAACACCTGTTTGCACCTATGCCAAAACCTTGGAGCCAGTATCTTACAACCTTGAAAAACTGGTTGCTATGGAGTCAAACTACAAGACTCCAAAACAAAGGGCTAGTTTGCGAATTTTTTGCAAACCAAAAAATGCCCAAGGGCTCCTGTTTTTCGTGCAAACTCACAGAGCAGAATAGAGACTTCTCCATTAATCTTCCTCCACGTTTTTGCTTTTTTTGAAAAAAATTAAAACCCAAATATACTCCTGATCTATAGACCACTTCACTCTATAAATAATCCTTCAGGAAGAGTAATTCCAAAGCTTTCAGATTCAAGGCAATCAAATAAAGAGCTGAAACCAACAGCTAACAGCTAACCCCCTAATGAAAATCAAGATGTACAAATGGTTAAACTCTCCCATAATACAATTTTTCACTGTATTTTCTATTCCCTTTACTGAATGTTACTGCCCTTCCAGAAGAAGACAGATGTGAAGACTGTAGTGGCAAAGAAGAGTGCTTTCTTCTTTCAAACTTTAATATATTTGTCATACCTTTCAGATGTTTTTAGTCTCTGCTCTGCAGGAAAATTCTTCTCTTTCAAACCCTGCAAGTTAAGTTTGATTAATTTCAATATTTATCTGAATATATTTATATACTATACACAAAGCAAACAACTACTCATATTTTGTGCTGGGCTTGTTAATTTATACCACTAAATATAGTTCATCTACTTAATCTTGTTCCTAAACACTATGGCTACCCACTTTGATCTACAGCCTAAAAAAAAAAAAAGCCCAGATTTAACACACAGTATTAACATGTTCCATCACTGACAGCTTTGTGTACAAGAGCATATGAAAAGGAAAATGTTATTTCTCTAGTTTAATGTTCTTTCACTGAGCACTGTATGACCCAAGAGCACAGTCATGTTCTGAAAATAAGCCATTTACTGCTCCAAAAATGCAATTAAACCCATGAAATCTCAAAGTATTTCTCTCACAATGGCTCCCACTGTCTTGTTACTTCAAACATACTATTGGTACTCTTTGCCCAGAGCAAGCCCTTGAGTAGAATAACTTGTAAGGGACATTCCAAGCTTGTAAAAAGCAGGCAGATAAGGGACAAGAAAAATTACTTACTTTGTGCTTTGTATCTACCCTCAGGTGAATTTTGCTGGAATCAGTAGCTGGAGAGAGAGATGGTTTAAAGTACTGGGTCCGACTTGCTGACAGAGAGATTGACTTTGGTGTCATGAGTTTCTGGACAGGTGGATGCTGTGATTCCATCTTTGAAAGGGAAGCAGCAGTCAATTTATCTTTGCACACACAGAGATTTCCACAGCATTTATTGATGAAAAAAAGATACAGAACTATAAATCTCCGACCAGCCTCAGCACCAAGTGTTTGAAAGTATTGAAAGCATTTAGCTTGCAGAGGGAACCATCAAAAAATAATAATTTGAAATAAAAAAAAAGCTACAGAAGTAGCCAAAGCTTGAGAATCCTATTTAAAAATTTGGCAGTTAGCTTCATAGATAAAATAATACATGTTACTATAATAAAAATAATATGCTCCCCTGTTTTCCTCTCCTCTGCCCTCATGGCAATGATTTTTTTACTGGCTTAATCCCTTAATTTAACATTCAAAGTGTTAAGCAGCTAATTATACAGGCTTCTGGGTTTAGTTTTTTCTGTATTTTCCTCCCTTGAAGTTACACTTAAAAAAAAAAAAGTTGGAAAATAATTTAAAATAGTCTAATTCATGAAATGATGTTCTCGTATTTTGATTTGAAATACGTGCACTTAGAAGTACTGGTTTGACTTTCCTCATCAAAGCAGTTTCACAAACAACAGTTAATTTTTAATAGAAAGCAACGTACATTCTGCAAAACTGGCCTAATTGAAATGTGAAACAAGACCCAAAAAGGCTACAAGATCTACCAAAGGCTCCATCTGTGGTCCTAAGGATCACAAGAATCAGACTTAGGATGCATGCTATTATTTAAATTAGTATTAACAGAAAACAAGTGTTTACAATGCAGCTTAAATTTCACAGTATCTCCCCAACTGCTAATAAAATTGGATAGTAATAAAATTCATGCTGTACTACCTAAAAAACAAATCAAAGTAATTATTTCTAAAAACTATTTGAATAATTTTGTAACAATGAGTAAAATTTCTGAGTGAAGGATATCCCATTATTGGTTTTACATATAAACAGAATAAAACTAGAATTGGAAGAGTATTTGAGTTAGGAGGGACTGACAATCATCCTTCAGTCCAGCTGCCTAATCACTTTAGGGCCTTACACAAAGTTGAAGTATTGCACTAAGGGCATTGTCTAAATGCCTCCAACACTGACAGACTTGAGGCATTGCTCACCTCTCTAGGAAGCCTCTGCCAGGTTTTGGCCACCCTCTCAGTAAAGACAAGCTTCCTAATGCCAAGTCTGAACCTCCTCTGACTGATGCAGCCGGGAGCCATTCCCACGCATCCTGTCACTGGATCCCAGGGAGAAGAGCTCAGCACCTCCCTCTCCGCTTCCCCTCTGAAGAAAGCTGTGGAGAGCAGTGAGGTCACCCCCCAGACTTCTTATCCCCAAACAAGGAAACCCAGTGTCCTAAGCCACTCCTGACAGGACATGCCTTCCAGCCCCCCACCAGCTTTGGTGGCCCTGCTAAAGGTTGTCTGCATCTTCCTTGTAACCCTCCTCTAACTTCTTTCTAATATGCAATCTAAATCTCCCCTCTTACAGTTTAAAGGCATTATCCCTTGTCCTATCACTCCATACCCTTCTAAAAAGTCCCTCCCCAGCTCTCCTGTAGCCCCTTCAGATACTGAAAGGCCACTATAAGAATCATAGCATCATAGAAATGGCTGGGTTGGAAGGGACCTCAGAGATCATCAAGTCCAACCCTTGAACCACCGTTGCGGTTACCAGACCATGGCACTGAGTGCCACATCCAGTCTCTTTTTAAATATCTCCAGGGACGGAGAATCCACTACTTCCCTGGGCAGCCCATTCCAATGTCTGATCACTCTCTCCGTAAAGAAATTCTTTCTAATATCCAACCTAAACTTCCCCTGGCACAACTTAAGACCGTGCCCTCTTGTCTTGCTGAGAGTTGCCTGGGAAAAGAGACCAACCCCCACCTGGCTACAACCTCCTTTCAGGGAGTTGTAGAGAGTGATGAGGTCTCCCCTGAGCCTCCTCTTCTCCAGGCTGAACAGCCCCAGCTCCCTCAGCCTCTCCTCACAGGGTCTGTGCTCGAGTCCCTTCACCAGCCTGGTTGCCCTCCTTTGGACCTGCTCCAGGACCTCGATATCCTTCCTAAACTGAGGGGCCCAGAACTGGACACAGCACTCGAGGTGTGGCCTCCTTGGTCTCCTTGGAGACTTCATGCTGAACAAACCCAACCCTATCAGCCTGCCTTCACAGGAGAGGTGCTCCAGCCTTCTGATCACCATCGCCCTCGTCCAGACACACTCAAATAGCTCCACATCTTCCTTGTGCTGAGGACTCTTAGAAATGGAGTCAGTACTCAAGGTGGGGTCTCGTGACAGTGGAGCAGAGGGGCAGAATCACCTCCCTTGACCTGCTGGTCACCCTCCTTTTTGATGCAGAATAGTTGGCTTTCTGAAATTGCTGGCTCATGTCCAGCTTTCCATTCAGAAGTATTCCCAGGTAATTTTCATTTTCAGGGCTGCTTTCAATACCTTCATCCTCCATCCTGTACCAGTACCAGGGGGTGCCCTGATCCAGGTGTAAGACCATGTACTTCCCCTTGTTAAACCTCAGGAGGTTCACACAGACCCACTTCTCAAGCTTCTCCAGATCTCTCTGGATGGCACACCATCCTTCAGGCATGTCAACCACAACACTCAGTTTGGTGCCATCTGCAAATCTGCTGAGGCTTCACTCAATCTCACTGTCACTGATGAAGATATAGCAGTTGTTCAATTTCATGCCACTGATTGATTAATTCTCCATTCTATCAAGATCCCTCTGCAAGGCCTCTCACCCCTCGAGACTGTCACCAGCAGCTTCCTGCTTAGTAGCATCAGCAAACTTGCTAGTGGTGCAGTCAAATCCTGCCTCAAGATCATTGATAAAAATACTGAACAGAACTGGCCGTAGAATTGAGCCCTGAGGAACACTGCTGCTCACCAGCCAGATGTAGCCCCATTCACTGCAAGCCTTTGCACCCTGCCATTCAGTCAGTTCTTTACCCAGCACACTGTGTATGTAGCTGTTCATCCCACAGCTGGACAGCCTGTCCAGAAAGATGCTAGAAGGGACAGTATCAAAAGCCTTACTAAAATTCAGAAAAATAAATCTGCCACCTTCCCTTCATCCACTAAGCAGGTTACCCTACCACAGAATGGTAAGAAATCACTTAGACGAGAAAGTACAATGAAAAAAATAAAACTCAAGCAGTTAGATGTTTAATACACTAAGAGCTAGTCTTTCTGGTGCAGATCCACAAAATAAGAAAAATACCACCAAAAATATCTGCAACAGTTTTGCCTGAGCACTCAAGTGTTCTTTCAAACCTATATTTGCTTTAGCAGGAAAACACACATGGTCCACTACTTGGCACACACAATCCTCTCTCCCCTTCTCCTGAAGGACTACCCTTCCCCTGCCAAACTTTATGAATTCTAGTGTTATGAATAGACAATTCCTCTACTTTTACCCTGTGGCAGCTGTGCCGAACATTCGCCTGCTGACTGACGTCAGGCTCTACGCTGCAAATCTGATCTGCAGATCTTCCTTAATGCTTCAGCACAGGTGTAGCTCCACGATTTAACTGAGAGTCCATACCAGCTTTGTTTTCAATTATTTGGATAGTATTTACAGTAAATAAATTACATGCTTTACTCAACATTCTTGTAATTTAGCATATGGTGAAAGATGATACAGGAGACCAAGATGCTTGTAAGCTCTGAAGTAACTGTAAAATTAATTATACTTCTAATCAACAGATTAGCATAGAAACTTCTTGAGACTTTCTGTCCATTTTCTCATTAAAACAGCAGACAAAAAGTTTTCATGGAAGAAAAAACACACTCTTGTTCATTAAGTTGCCTAATCTTAAAAGGGTTTTTATGGGGTTTACAATCTAATAAACTCAATGCATTCCAAATTAAAGTGATTAAAAACATTACTAGTTTTATTTTTTAAAAACAAAAATTAAAGAAATAAAGACTCATCACAGCATTGTTACCAATTCAATGCTACCTCCAATTAGGAATTTAGGAGCAACAACATTTAACATTTTGCCTCCTCCTTACTTAGAGCAGTAATTAAAAAAAAAAACCCCAAGTATTTTTTTTCTGCTCAAAAGGAATATGGAACTCTGCA
Source organism: Calypte anna (assembly GCF_003957555.1). Lineage (NCBI taxonomy): Eukaryota > Metazoa > Chordata > Aves > Apodiformes > Trochilidae > Calypte > Calypte anna. Next base: position 63,424,284 of record NC_044245.1, read on the forward strand.
CAAGGTCTGTATGCTCACTAAATCAATAATTTTCTATTTCTAACCATTTCCGCATGAGAAAGTTCTCCTAAACAGACAGATTTAACATGCAACTTAACCCTAAGTTGCAGGACAAATTTCCACACAACCAAGAGAGCTACAATTCATATAATGCTAATATTAACTTGAATTCATGTGCATGTCATCACTGAGGGTTGTGACATTTCTTCTAATAGCTACAGAGCATAGGAAGTTATTTATCTCAGACTAAGATGCTACTGGTTCTTACCTGTTTTCGTTTGGATTCGAAGCTTGTAATATTCAGCATACTCCTGTCCACAGGCTGGGGGGAGAAAAGAAGCCTAAATATTAGAGACTGACTTTTTTTTCCTAAGAGGGGGTTTCATCCAAGAAAAACGTGGGGGGGTTGCAATCAACTTACAGAAGACAGTGGACTAGAAACAGAAGACGGAATCCTTTTAGCATCCTGTGGAAAAAAAACATGGCAATAAATTAAACTGGACATTACAAAAGTAAGAATTTCATCCTATACTGGAACAATTACTTTTTTCTTTTAACTTTTTTAATAAAACAGATTAAAAATTGTGCCACCTACCGCCAAAGGACTTGACATCTTCTCCAATGACTGCAAGATGCGTCGTGCTGTGGAACTTGTCACACCATAGGACTGCACACTTGCTTGTTTAGCTTTCATTTGTCTTCTTACTGGTGGCTGAAAAATTAGCATTGCAAACGTTATGATGCTTGATCCTGAATTAAGCAAGCATGTATTTTATGCCCTATGGCTACACTGGTGATATAACCAATACTCTCATGATGACAGAAAAAATGCACTCACTGGGCATTCAAGCCATTCACTCTTCTGACTTTATAGAAGTTTATGTGGGGCACAACACAGTTTGCACACAGGAAAAAGAAAAAAACCCAAACTTATATGTAAAAGGTCATAAAAGGGAAGATTTTACACCTGCAGGGTGGCTAAAGTAGTAACAAGGAAAACAGAACTGAAGCAAAGGCTTGTGCTGTGGAAAGTACTTTCAGTAACAAAACAGACCTCAAGAGTTTCATGATGGTGTAAGCATACCATCTTAAAACCAGTTCACACAATCACCATCAGAAATTCCTAGTTTTACATCTCGTCTTCTTCCCTCCCTCAAGATTAAATTTGACAGCAGATCTTTTTACTCTGCTTTAAAAAGATAAAGATCTGATTTTAACTGAACCAAATCTAACCCTGTATTATTTATACTGAAAAAGTCAACTTCTGTTAGCACCACATGACTGAATATAATTCAAAAACTTCTTTCAGTGTGACCTTTTGGGGTTTTTTTTAAATTATGTTAAAACCCTTCATGTAACCACATCACGGTTACCACGTTGCTGTGTGAAGACAGGAAGCAGACCATTCAGCACACTAACAACATAGGTCAGACTTGCTGTAACACACAGTATCCAGCAACAAGCAAGCTAGTCTCTCTTTCAGAAGCCTAGTATTTTGGTTCCTCTTCTCAGAATGACCTACATTAATTTTGTAAAAAGTAAAAACGGATGACCAAAGAGGGCTTCTCCTTTACAGGAAGTTTTGAGTGGTCTTAAGTTTGATTTAACACCAAGTCAGAACAAGTCATGGGTTTTAAAGGATTCCTCTAAATCAGGAACTTGTAGGTCTCTTGTATCATGGTAGAGACAGACTGTCAGAATAGGCCCAGCAAACTATTATTTCAAGTGCCTTAAATAAAGTTCCTTTTGAATTCTGACTTTTTTCTCAAATAAAGGCCATTTTGATTTAAACACATTCCAAACAAAAAATATTTTACTGACGTCTTTTCAGACTCAGATTTGGATTAAACTTTTAGCTATTGAGAGTTGCTAGCAGTTCATTTTAGAACATTAAAACTCTCAGGGACAAATAACTTTTTTTCAAGAACTATCTGAATGATACCAAAAAAAAGATACTAGAAAGCATTTTATTTTTTAACTTGAGATCACATTTAGGACTGCATGCCTCTCTCTAGATAACAGAAAAGCAAAATGATCAGCAAAGCTGACTCTTGCATACTTCTGTTGTGAAGACTGCAGCTTTATACAATATACCATAGCAGGAGTGTAGGCATGCTTAATATCATCCCAACAAGTATCAGAAAGGTAGCTTTGCTAGTATAAACATAAGTTTTCAAGTTACACCATCATTACTTTTATTTACATGCTATTTTAACATAATAAGTGTTAGAGGCCAGGTTGGATGGGGCTTTGGGAAAACTGGTCTAAAGGAAGGTGTCCCTTCCTGTGGCAGGAGGCTTGGAACTAAGTGATCTTAAGGTCCCTCCCAACCCAAACCATTCTATGATTCATTAACAAAGTCACAGCCAGACAATAACAGAAAATTGAATTTTTTTAAAGACTCAGCAACAGAGGAAATCCCAACTACAAACACCTAGCCAGAACCTAGGTTGCTGCTGTCACTCTTGTGCATTATGGCGAGTATTTCTGGATAAACTGTTAAAAGAGAACAGAAACTATTCTGAAAAGTAGGAACTGTTGCCACATTTTCATCTCCCTGCTCACAGTTCTTTTCTTAGTGCTACTCCCTCTGTACTTCAATCACACTTTGCCTCACAGCACACCCCTATTCTCATACCTGATACGGAGCAATTCGTGCTTTTGTCTCCCTCGCTGCTGCAGCTGCACCACCGTAAGTGGTCTTTCCAGGGTAGAATGGAGAATCCCCAAGCTGGCTTGTCTTGAAGACAGAAGTGCTTCCAAGTGACTACAGAAAGGTATTATGGTAAGCTGTTAGTAAAATGGCTACACATTCAAATGGATGAAAATTAACACTGTGCAGTACTTACAGGAGAGGGAGTTCCAAAAGCAGATAAATTGAATGCAGGTTTTTTAGAGCTAGCCGCAGGTTGCTGTGAGAGGGAATGAGACCTTTCAGCCTCCGCGGACCAGAGCAGTGGTGCTGAAGTATTTTTTGACACTGTGATATCTGCCAAAATGACACATGCTACATGTAAATTGCCTTGTGTACATGGAGAACTTTTAATATTAAAGATTATGCTAAATCCAGAGTCTTCAGTACAGAAAATAAGTCTTACAGAAGGAAAAAATTCCCCTAACACTAACTAACTGCTCCAGCACTCTAACTTTCAGATTTCTTCAAACAGATCAATTTCACATACAAGATGAAAACCAAGTATCAAGTCTGAACTTGAAATCTGTTCCTAGAACTGCAAATACACTACCTTTCAGGAATCTTTCAAAAGCATGTACAAGTTAATAGTATGCTTCCAATGCAGAGCATTTTCTTTTTTCTTCTTTCATGGTAAAATAAAATGGAACTGAGTAAGCACTGGTGCATTTATATTGATACAAAGTTTTTCCTATGCCAGTTGAGGGTTGGAGGCCATCACAGGTCAGAATTGCTCAACTTTTAAACCTGAAAAACCTCCTGAAGCCTGAACTAACAGCATTAATGACTTGTTTCCATGTATGTTTTATGGAGACACTCGAAAGTTCTGTATTACTAAATCCTGGCAACATCTACTCTGAATTGTAAAAGTATGTTCTGCAAAAAACTTGCTGAGCATGCCTCGATCCCTCTTTGTAAGGGGACCAGAAAAAGCGGAGAGCCTGCTGTTTGCCCTTCTCACAAGACAACATAGGTCCTCATCTACAATGCTATTTTTTTCTTTTTAACTTTTACATACAAAATACCACAAAAGAAACTGTATTATTGACAACTGATGCCTTCTACCTAGAAAAGCCAAAAAAGCAGCCCAAAACTTGTTCAGTCAGAACAGTTCCTTTATTGACTCCTGGTGAAAAATCACATTTCTCTTTGTCACCTTTTTAACCAGCTGTCAGATATTTCATGTCATTCTTCCTTGTAGGCATTCAACATGGATGCAAAGCTATAGTGAGTCATCTTCAGTTCCTACTATCCCAATTCAAAATTTACAGATAACTTAGCTAAAAGTGTGTTTACAAGCATTGACTCCATGTAACATCAGGGCCTCATAAAAATATTCACAAGCATAGTTGTATTAAAAAGGTGATAGGATTATATACTTATAAAATACAAAAATTAATTTTAATTCTAACATCTAAAGCTGACACTCACTTACTTTATTTACTAAGGTGATGCGGAATATTAAAGTACTTTGTGTTACCAAAAAAAAATCAGTTAGAGAACATGAAAGTTACCTTTATCAGATGCTCTAGAGGAGAAGCCACTGGTTGTTGAGATGTTATCATCATCATGCTGAGAGGTAGAATCTTTTATTTCTTTGACAAGCGACAGTCCAGGACTGCCAATGCCAAGTGAAGATGTAGAGGGCTGACAATGTGGTACTGTGGAATCCAACACGGTACAGTTCAAATGGCTCCGATGAAGAGACGGCCTTGTTAACACATCTGAGAAGTTCAATGAAGATCTACTCGTGGATGGTTCTAAACAAGAACAAGTATACAATTAGCCTTCCTATAGGCAAGCTCACTGAAGCCAAAACTTGTTTTCTATCAACAGTCATACTATTGCCAAGTTCTATGCACAAAAATAGAGAAGCCTAATTTAACTTCTTCTTCACCCAGCTAAGGTTTCATCTAACTGCCTGATTACAGCAGCAGCACTGCTTGCAATTCTCATGTCACATTAAGAAGTAGTTAATGACGAGGTTTTACAACACCAAATTCTAAGCCCATGCTCAAGTGCTCCAACACTGGGTCTTTCACTAAATCCAACATACAAATTCCTTCTTCTGCACATAAAGCTTACAATCAGCTTTCCAAAACTTGAGGTTATGTGGCAAGTTACAGGCAACTCTGCAGTTGTAAAAAAGAATATTTAACATGAAAGTGTGTATTCGCAGAGATTTGTTGAGATTTTGTTTATTGTGGGGTCACCATCCCCCGTTCCAAATTCATAACAGGTTATGCTACAAGCAAAACATTATCTCCTATCAGTCAAGTTTTCAGATTTTGGCACAAAGGACAAGCAAGCTTCATGGCCTCAGTGGCATTTTCTTCTCGTGAACAAGAGGGTCTGTATACATTGCCAGAGTCCTGAAAAAGGTGGTCTGACAGCTCAACTTGATACACAAACAGAACAACCATTAATTGGTATCTTGCCAAATACCCATTTAAGTCCACAGTCTCTACTGGGAACATGATCTGGAGTCATCATCTTCTTGATAACTGCACCTAAGCTTAAACTAGCTAGTTCAGTTTCCATAACCAGAGCAGTACTAGTAATTAGCTCTCCAAAGCACTCATAGGTTTTTAGGACCATCTTGTTTGAGGTAAGGAAGGTGTTATCAGGCTGAAAGTTGGACAAGCAAAGGAATAGAGACTCTAGCACATTACTACCTCAGAGCTCAAGAAATAGGCTTTCTAAAATTATGAGTGCAATAATTTAAAAAACTCCACCTTATTATTAACTAAAGAAAGAAAAATTGCCCTACAGCATCCACAGGCTGCAACACAAGTTACTAAAAGTTCTAGGGTGTCCATCTGCTCCTGATTTTCTTCAAACTAGAAAGCTTGCTGTGCAGCTGTTCTCACTGAAAGGTCCTTTCATACTGTTCTTCAGGAAAGCCAGCACATGTTCCTCATTCATGAAGACCTCCTCTATTTCTTTATCCAGACTTACTAAAGCTACAGCCACACAGAAAGCAATACAGCTCCTTATTTACAACTAGATGACACTGGTGACAAAGGTATTTCCTCATTACTTTTTATACTGCCAACAGAAGCAACTAACTTTCCACATAGATGGTTATGTATGTGTGCTTAGATAAAACTTCTCTCCTTTTTTAAAATGAATTTCCACAAAAAAATCCTAGTTTAAGAGAAAATCATATGCACATTTACAGAGAACTACAGAGACAGATGTAAAACAGATCAATCTTTTACAGTACAGTGGAGCTGCAAACATCTTTTCCAAGGGTCTAAAGGTATTCAAAGACCCCATGCTATCAATGCCCACACCTTAATGTTACCAAGTATTTTAAAAAGAATGACGGCATAAACCAAGTTCCCCAGTTCTCCATAAAACTAACAAAGAACTTACTAAACTGACTAACAAGCCCAAGGGGAAGAAAAAAAAAAACATAAAAAAATCAGGACATGAAAAGGAATTTTCCTCTGGCACTCTAACATATGGTCTTTTGTTTTGAGGACAACAAAACAAATTAATGTTTTTATTACCCGAGGCAATTAGATAGAGTTTAATTCCAGACCTTCTAAAAAGAAAATGTAGCCCAGCACATTTGCAGGTGAGTATTATCAATATTTTGCACCTGGCTAATTGACTACCTTAAGTTTGCTGATGACTTCTAAGAGCTGTAGGACAACCTAGCAATTTACAACATTTACAATTTACAAAACAATTTACATTTACAAAACAACATTTACAATTTAGAGATAAGACAATTTCACAAACAGTTGTTGGGGTATTTTTGTGGTTTTGGTTTGGGTTTGGTTTTTTTTGTTTGAATGGGGTTTTTCTTGGGTTTGTTTTGTGAAGGGGCTTTTTGTTGGTTTTTATTTGTTTTGGAGTTTTTTTGTGTGGTTGGCTTTGTGGGTTTTTTGAAATTCTGTCAAAATGCTTCTTTCAGTTTTCCCTGAAAATTTAGATTCAAAACGAGAAATCTGTGAATAAATACAGATGGCCAGAGTACTAAATGATTTTTCACATACCTTCTAAATTAATTCTTGCTGCTTCAGGCGTGACTCTCCCATCAATCACTATGGTATCTTCATTTGCATAATCATGGTGATAGTTTACTGGATTTTCTTCCCGATTTGTAGATTCATTTGTATCTACACAATCATCTTCACTTTTATTGAAATACTTCTGTAGCCATCCTGGTACAATGTTTTTCATTGATTCTGTCACTCTGCTAATTATTCCCTGCTTGAAAGAAAAAAAGCACTTGTTAATGACAGAAAAGTGAGTCAACAGCATACACTGGGATGCAACCTTGTGCAGACCCTGAAGACAGACATTAGATAGGAAATGCTCAGGACAAGGATAAGAGGGGTTGGACTCTTGACGTAGGATGTCTCTGTTTCTGAGACACGCATGACAAAACTTGATCCAACACTGACTGAGTACTAACCTATCAGTTTTTGCACTTCCCAGTGACCTTGGTAATGTTAAAAATTCTGAAATTTCAGACCAAGCTCATCAGAGGAAGTTAAAAAGTCATCTGGAAATTCTATTTCTACATAACTTCTAATGTATGTACTTTTTTTTTTAGGACCTCCCTCGGTGTCTTCACTTGAAAAACAACAAAAACCAGAAGCTCAGCAGTTATCAATAGTGACAGTGATGATCGTAACAGCTGCAAAAATCAGTGCTCTTAAATATTTCTTATTTTTTGAATTCCAAACTGTAGTAACAATGCATATCAGAAAACCCCACCATTACGCTCTGAACAATCAGGATATCTTGAAAGAAGTCCTGGAAAAAACAGCTATTGATGAATACCAGATGTCTCACTGCAGTACTGTTAAATAGATCCATTTTGATCAAATTTCATTTCACAGTATGTTAAAAGTTTTCATCTCCAAAACCATAATATTCTGCAATTACTGAACACATAAAACTCATTTCCAATTTGGCAATTACCAACTATTTGCAATGCTTATATCCTCCATATGAGAAAATATTTGTTTATCATTTTGTTTTAAGAAGTCACTCCCCATCATGCCCACAAAACTTCAGCACACCTTCCTGCCATACCTCAACCCTGCACAGCAGATGGCTTACACCATGGAGCTCGCTCCTTCCCTCTCAATCTGACACTCACTACAGCCACAGAACCAGCTGCTAAACTCTGCAAGCAAATGTGAAAGCTAACTCAGCAATTTCAGCACTTTGGAAACTGAAGAGTAGAAACAGATTTTTGTAAACTCCACTGTCAGTTGCTAACACACATACCAAAGGCTCCAGCAAGGTATTCTGATGTTTTTCTGGGTTGAGGCAACAAAATTTTCGAGTAAAATTTTTTCAGGTGTAGAAAATCAAGAGTATTCTTAGAACATGTAATAGTTACAGTTTAGCTAACGATTGTGAAACAAGAACTCTGATGTATTCAAATTTCTTTAAAAATCTAGCACAAAAAAAGAAGTCCGTATAACTTCTTCAAATTTTTCATATGCAATATGCAAACACCAACTTACAGGAGTTATAAAACAAATTAGATATCACTCAGTCTGGAGCTAAGAGAGGGATGAGGAAAGAGGACAAAGAGAACGTAAAAAACAAAAAGCCCTTTTCACAGAAAGAAAATAGTCTTATTTTACAATTTTGAAATGCTTCATAATGATCTGTAATTTAATCTTGTACTTTAATCTTGCAGCCAGGATAAATATCCAGGGACAGTTTAAACCAGACAGAATACAACATAATAAACACATCCATCGTAATAGCCACACTAAGATGGACACAAGCATGGCACGCTCAAGATGTTGCTGCTATTCTACATAAATACTGAACCTCAGCTTTTCAACAAGAGCTACAAACTGCATGCAACACCAGAGATCACTAACACACTTCGGTACACGGTATCAGCAAAGAGGCAATCCCTACTTTACCTCCAGGCTCTTATTTCCACCTTTCCCTGTGACAAACAGTCCACCTTTTGGGGGAGCAAATATCTTGCTGCTATGAACAAAAGCATATTCGGAGCTCACAGGCATTAAAGTTTGCCAAAACGAGCAAATGGTCAGGACAGAAACTGAATCCAAGGCAATGCCCTTTCCATAAAGCTAAGTACTACTGCATTCAGTATTGCTGGAGAGTTTTCCTATCAGAGAATCTGTATTATTTTAGGCCTGTGTGGTTCTGTTGCTGAGGAAATCCTCCCAGGACTGAAAGCTATCAGAGACTCACAATGGAAGAAGTTGTAGGCATCCAAAAGAGTAAACACCCAGCCATTAGTAATCCAAATGAGTAACTGGAGGATCTAGCTAGACTAATAATTAACCAAGATGACATTTTACCATCAATATCTAAAACCTGACTGGTTTGACCCTTTCTTGCATACAAGCAGCCTTGCTAGCATTCTCTGCATCATCTGGACTTCAAGACTAAGCTGGGTAACACATGGTAACCTCCCAACCCTATTCAGGAGCTGCAACTAAATCAGCACAGCCTTCCCATAGCGTGTACTAATAGTCTGCTCCATCTGGCTTAGGCACAGTAGAAGACAACCACAGTTTTATGCTCCACAATACTGCTGGCTTAGTGACAAAGCAAAACACATGGAAATACACCTCCATTTGCTATCTGCAAAATGAAAATATTCATTAAAGGCACTGTGAAAGAACTATTATGAATCATCACAGACCTTAATATAAGAACCCATCTGCCCGCTTAAAGTAAGCCACACATCCCAGGTATGCCCATTCACACACACACACACCACAAAAAAAGAAAAGCTGAAAGCCAACCCATAAAGCACCATGGCTGCATCCCTGTTCCAGTCAGACAGCTGAGGTACCAATGACCAGCTACACTTCTAAAAATGCACACTCCATAGTCTTGCCAGGACATTTCAGCAAAATGTCATGCCTTACGCTGTAATTAATGCTGGCATTTAATCTTAACATAACTTTTAGTTTTCTTATTCTTCAACTTCAGCACATTGAACACTTTCTCCCTGCACATGTAATACAAGCTCGTCCTGTCAGGAGCAGAGCACTTCCTCTGCTTCTCCTGTGCCACCAGCCCTGTATTTTGTTCATCCCAGGTTCCCTGGTGCTATTATCTCCCCATACAGGCATCATTAATCCATCTAATAGGCTGACAGGGATACCACACATCTCATTCCTGCCATGAGATCTTCAGAGGTGAGATACAAAAGATGTGCCACAAGGCAACTCTAGCAGGCCTATTCCCCCAGCAAAGTCTGAATGGAATGCTCAGATCCCAAACTCCTCATGCCACAATCATGTGTCCGTCCCTTCCTAAACACCTTTATTCACTACAGCTCCACCAAACAAAACACTGCATAAAACCACTTCTAGTTCCCAACACCACATTGGGAGTGGAGGAAGCAGCACTGGCACACAGCTTGAACACTCATGCCTGCTTATTTCTACAGGCCTCAAAGCCACCAAACCTAGTATCATGAAAGGGCAGAAGATGCCAAGGGGCAATCCCAACAGCGTGTAGCAGCATTTTAGTCAGTCAATGTGTTTTAGTCCTTAACTGACTGATTTCAGCAGCTTGAGAGCTGCCGTCAGTACCAACAGTTGTCTGCTCATCTTAAATGCACTCACACTCTATGCTTATCCTAAAATATCAGCAAAAACGCAGAATAAACATTTTAAAATCCACTGCAAAAATCCAGTAGCTTAGGAATAGATATTTACAATAGTTTTACAAGTTCTGTGCATCACCCGAGGTATCTGCTGCTCTGCCAGATATATCCAAGTCTATGCATACAAACATTACAGCAACTCATACAATTACAGCTACTCAAGGCATAATAATACTTTGAGATGCAACTCTAGGCAAATGTTATGTAGTTAGAAAATTACTAAACAGTAAGCAAACAGCTATTTAAAATACCATTTCTTCAAAGGATTTCTGTAAAGAAAGAAAAGTAGGCTATGGTCACAGCTCAACTTCCAAATTTAAAACCAGGCTATTTCTCTGCCCAAAATATTTATGGAATGGGACAGTTTTCCCAGTTCATAAGGGTTTTTTCACAAAATACAGGGAGGAACACTCAGCAAAGACACACTACTGGAAAATTTAATTTTGTAACTGAGTTGACTTCAGTCTGACAGGCTTAAGCAAATCCCACTGAACAGCACAGGTTATATACTAACATCAATTTGTCAGAGATGTAAAATACACAACTGGATAAAAAAGTTTCCACTTGACTGTATGCACACCTCTGAAAAGCATCAAGTTTTTACCTGCAGGCCTCTCAGAGATTTTTTTGCTTCCTATTTCAGAGTTCAAGCTATTAAAACATATAAATCAGTAAATCTTCAAAAAGAATACCTGCACCTAATGGTGAAGTTTGCTGAGCTAGATAACCACTTCCAACTGCTGTAAAGTGCCCTTCTCCATCCCCCATGTTTACCTCATGACAGCTCTGGTTAGTAGCAGGCTAGACTCCTTACCATGTGAATTCATTAATCTGGCAAAAAGTACATGTTTCTCTACTGGTCTAATGAGTTCAACTGGTTCAGTGGACCAGAAATGGCCCAAGAAAGGAAGCAAGATCTCAGGACAACCAGGACACAAAGAAGAAGAAACAAAACTCTTTCCTTTCAATCAACCTATGTCTACAGTGCCACGGAAGAGAGTGTCCCTTTCTGCTCTTCACCTCACCCTTTCCTTCTGCTGCCACTAGCACATACACAGACACCTGACAAACTGTATCGCTGCTCTATCAAATAGACCTTGCCAAATATTCATCTGTAGGCTGTGACAGTGAGAATAGTGAATACAACCCTTCAGGAGCATCAGGTCACTGGTCCAGCTCACCATGAAACTGCATGGATGCTGACACAAAGGCAAGAATAAAGATGGGAACATGACTTGCTTGTCTCTTGCAGCAGCAGATACTCAGACTGGCTTAAACCAACTCTGCTTTTGCTATTTAGGGAGTGGTTTCAATTTGGATGTAGGACAGCAGTTTGATATTTCATTTAGAAAAAGTGATAATAAAACTTATGATTTAATATGAACAATATGTTACAAGAATGTAATTAATTATGTAACATTTGAAAAACAACAATTTTATTTACAGCAACTGGACTAGTTCAGATTTATTTCTAAAAATCATGAAGGGATTACAATTCCAGAGGCCAGAGTATTTACTTATTGCCTGAAGGGAGCCTTATTTTCCTGAGTCTAGTTGGCTTTAGAAAAAACATCCCAGGGAAATTCAGGTGCTGTTTTACATTTTGGCACTGCTTTCACATCTGTCTCCATCATTATCACTTTGATCTGGGTGCAAAAAGCCAGCACATGAGTTGACAGATAAATGAGTGTTTACTCCACCAGGTGAAATCCTTGTGATGCTGAATGGTTTTACCTGAAGCTTTGTCCACACCTTGTCAACATTACAATGCAGAGCATGAAGTACAAGTATCCTTTCTTCCTTCCTTTTAGGAAGAACTACATTAGACTCTAGTTAATCATCATCAGTGATAGGTACTGCAAATCAGCATACACACAGTGCTACACTTTGAAACAGAAACCTGCATTAAAACAAAACAAAACAATCCGAGAGTAAGGAGACTGCTTTCAGTTACAACTTTGGGAGTAGCTTTAAAAGAGCTCATTCTTAATCTAAGAAAGGACTCTAAGCACAGATATTATTTAACTGAAAGACTTCTATGCATTTATGCAGTGTGCCTGCAGCTAAGTTTCATAGACAGTATGTAGAATTAAATTAAATTAAATGCTCCTTTTCTTGTAAGGGAACACTATAGTCTAAGATGATTATTTTTAGTTAAAAAAATAACTAAACCAACATGGCATCAGGATAACAAATTGATATAACCACATGGACAAGTTCAAAGTTTTCAGAACTAAGAATGATAAAGAACTACATTTTCCATAGCACCAGGTGGTCTTTACATGGCCATTAGTACTAATTATCAGATTTGGCAAAGTATAGGAACATTTATTTTGTATTTAGGATTTAAATATATAGTTTAAGCATTATTTATAAGTATTCTCTATACAGCAAGACCAAATTCATTGCAATATTTCAACATCACCAAACATAACTGATAACAGAAAAGGCAATCTTCCTTCTTTCTGCATATACAGTAAATTAGATTTATGGACACAAAATCTTTCAAGGTATTATACTCTGTACTACTAATTTGCTACCTTCTATAACATACTAGACTCCCAGCAATAAATTTATCATTTTCAGTGCCACTTCTCCTAAAAGCATTCACAAACAAACGTGGTTATCTATGGCACATAGTAGGAAGGACATGTTATGTACATAAAATACAAGCAAGAGCAGGCAGAATTCTGCAACAACTCCTGAAGCAATGGCTAAATGCCATTCAAGGACAACTCAGAACTTGCTAGTGTCCATCCCCATGCCTAATGCTTTCTAGTGCAGACAAGGCTTCAGAGATAACTTGAAGCTTATTTCACAGAATGAAGTACCTACAAAATTTCTTTGCTGCCACTGTGGAGTGGCACTCCAAAGTAAATCACAGTCTTCAAACAAGATTTGAATTAAATTTTCAAATTAAGTGTGGTGCTAGCAAAAGAGAGCAAGGTACTCTCATGCTCCCTCTGAAATCTTCTCTATGCATACTTATCTACAAACTGAGCTAACACTATAATGTGCTAGTGGGTTTGCTTTACAATAAGTCAATCCTGCTGCACACTTAATGTTACCTACCTCACAATCTTAAAATGAATACAGTTAAAATGAAGATACCAAAGAACCATCTTAAGTTACTCTGTGCTCATCTTTTACCAAAACTTAAAAGGCTTGCAGACATTTAGACACAGACATTGCCTAGAAATTAAACCTCATAATTCATCTAAACCAGAAGACCCATCAATTACTTCAAATAGGACACATTTAATCTTGCTGCATACACTTCCTGACTAGATTTTAAAATGTAAGAATCTGTGCCTAGTAGAAACTACAACAATGACTCTTGGACACAGCTGCTTTAGCTGCTATTGTTATATTCTTTCACAATTTCAGTTAATATTCTGCAACTGTAAAGCCAAGGTGGGGTCACCTCAGCTGCAGGGCAGTAATCTTCAGTCATAAGCTGCAGTAGTGTCATTCTGGCCTTTGAACACACTACTAGTTTTTCATCTCCAATTTAATATTTTGTTATCATAAATATTAAACTGCCTTACTAGATCTGTAATCCAGTCTCAAAGAAAACATCATTTGAACAATTTAACTCTTTGCTGGGTCAACTTTAGTCTTGGATGTCACTGGAGCTTGAGCTTTAATAGGAAAGGAGACATAAGACTCATCTGCTTCAAAAAGCACACTTTGATTAAAATACAATCATAACTAAAGGTAAAGTCTGAGAGCTTCAAGCCCACCCACAGAACTCTTTCCAACAGCAGGGCTATGGAAACAACAAGAAACTACCTCAGCAAGGAACAGCAATATTTTCTACTGGTACAGGTACTCACAAACTAGCGTGTGCTAAACCTGCAACTGTAGGGCTTCAGTGCATATTGGTGTCCATGCATCTGTGGACACCATGTACATGGTGGACATATGGATGTCCACGTCCACTTTTTCCCAGCAAAGGTGAACAGAAAGATTAACATATGCTTACTTTAAAAAAACTGGTGGTCACAAATATGTCAAACAAAAGGCACAGTAATTAAATGCAACATGCAATTTGTGAGTTGCAGAAACCCAAAGGAACTCCCTCCCCTGAGAAATATTCGTACTGCTGCCCCAATATGAATGCTTTAGTTCTTTTGCATTTTTTAGACAAACGGAAGAAAAAAAAATGTCTGTTCTTGTCAAAAGAAGGGGGATGTATTTCTAAACTCGCCAACAAAAACAAAGTAAAGCAAATCTCATGATTAAGGAAGGATCTTTCAATTAGTATTTTCTTAAGAGTAATCTAGAAAACCACAATGACAAATACTGTATCAGCAAGATCCAAAACTACTTATACTACAGGCAAAGCCAACCTAGCTCATTCTTCCTTACCTTCATTCAATTTTAAAATGTCCAAGACAAATACTGTATCAGCAAGATCCAAAACTACTTATACTACAGGCAAAGCCAACCTAGCTCGTTCTTCCTTACCTTCATTCAATTTTAAAATGGTGCAAGTGGCTTTATGGGGTTCACAAAGTACTGACTCTGCCCCTTCCACTAACAATGGGACTACAATGATCTCCCAAAGATACCGACAAAGGCAGCGATAAGTAACTGTTAGTAACATTACCTTCAAGTGGCTCAATTATTGGCAAAATTAGTGTCACTTTGGCTTAAAAGCTGTATTTATATTGTACCTCAAATTAGACAATCTTAATAGCCAGATAAGACCTGTTTAGGCATTAGGAGAAAAAGCAGTACTATGAACAAAAATAAAATGAAACATGGAATGTAGTGGCAAGAAGGGAAGATACCTGGCATGAGAGGGGGGGAAGAAAGAAACAGCTTCAAATTTAGGGCTGCTGTATATGAAACTGTGGAGATAAGTAATTTAATACCACAAAATGTAATCATAATAATAATAGTGATAATGACAATAATGATATCTGCCTAATGGCTAGAATTCTTCATTCAAAAATGTTGCAGGTATTCAATAATTCTTCAGTACCAAAGATGTACATTGTACGCTACAAAAAGCAGAGGAGAGTTTTATTACATTGTCTTAGCAGTACATCTCAAGAAACATGTACTGAAGGACATTTACTCCTCCTTTCTCATGCTTTTTTAGATATTCTAAATATCTAGGTATTTAGATTCTACGTATTGTAGATGCACAGTAACTACACAATACTGGACTGATTACACAGAACATCAAAAGATAGCAAAAAACCCACAGAGTTTTTGCAATTTAACAGCACAAAAATGGAAAAGCATACCACGATACTAAAAAAAAAAAAAAAGGAACACATTTACAAATCTGGCAACAGCAGCCCTAGAGAAAAGCATCTTAGCTATTCTCTTCTTGACAGCAACCTTTCAATTTATGTAGATAAAATGCAACAGTGGAGGCATTATTTTGTCCCTCAAAAAGCAGCACAGCCCTGAAGACAGAATTAAAGGATGAACCAATGAAAGGATTACCAACCTAGAGAAATGCTGACATTCAGGTTGAAACCATGTCTGTGTGGTCCAACCACAACACTGACAGAACCGCATACACATAGAGGCTGCATGGCATCCAAAGGTCACCTACTCCAACCTCCTGCTCAGAGAAGAGCAAAGAGCAGCAGGTTGCCTGTGGCTGTATCCACCTGGGTTTTGACCACTTCCAGGGATGGAAGCCATTCTGGACAGCTCTTACAACATGTTAGCTATCCTCACAGTTAAGATTTTTCCTAGTATGAAATTAGAATTTCCCTTTTTTGCAACTGGAGTGCCAATGTTCTGTTTCTATAAACCTCCCAGAAATGTCCTGCTCCACCTTCTCTATACCATCATTAGGTATTTGCTCTTAAGAACACACCTATCTGCCATCAATTTTGTCACCCTCCACTAGACTTGCTCCAATATGTCAATTTTTTTTTTTTTTTTTAACTGGTGAGGCAAAGTTGGACACAACACTACAAATGCAATCTTGGAAGTGTTGCATAAAGGGGAAATACCACCTCCCTTGACACCCTTCCCACAATATTACTAATACTCTCCAGTATGCAGTTGACCACCTTCAGCTCAAGGACATGCCTCTGACTCAGATTCAAGTTGCTGTCCAACTGGTACCTGGGGTTGTTTTGTCCCAGATGAAGAACTTCTGTTTGTTATGAGGAACCTTAGGAGGTTCCTGGCAGCCCATTCCAGTGAAGGGCCCCAATGGCAACCCTCCCATTCAGCATTATGAGGCTGACATTCTCTCAGGCTTGGTATCATCTGGGAACCTGCTGAGGATGCACACCATTCCTCTGTCCCAGGTAGACATAAAGACATAAAATAGTATCAGCCCCAGTATCAACCCCTGAGGGGTGCTATTAGCAACCAGCTGCCACTGGAACATTGTACTGCTTGCTGATCATAACCCTTTGAGGTCAATGGTCCTGTTAATTCCCCAGACACTTTACCATACAACTGACAACCCCATAATTCACCAGTTGGACTACAGGGATAACAACAAGACGACGTTGAGACTCTTGCTAAAGTCCAGGTAAGCAACATCCACTGCCTGCCCCGTGTCCACTGAGCCGATCATCCCAATGTTATGACTTTGTTACACGATGCTATGGTAGCATGCATCTGCCCTGATCTGAAATAGCTCTGCTCAAACCTTTTCAAGCAAGCCAAATAGATTTTGAACTCTGTCCACTTGCAGTGCTTAGAATCAGCAGCAGCTCAGTTCCTTCATGGCAGGGGAGCAAGAACCGGTTTTAATTACTGACTGACGGAATAAATAACTCAGAGGAAGTGATGTGCTGCCAGCAACCAAAGGCAATTTGCAGTGTCCCAGCTAACACAGTCAATTATTTCATCTGCTTTTTTCTTCTAAGACACCACTCACTAATATTGCTTTTCTCCAATACTTCACTGCCTCCGAGGCTGTCATGACAACACTTTGAAAGACAAAACCCAGAATGTTAATAAAATGCTATAGCATCATGATCTACAATTCATCTTACAACTGACAGTACTGTTAGCCTAAATAAGAGAAAACTGACAACTTATCACAGTTTAGAAAGTTCTTCCCAACCAGGATACATTTTTGTTTACAGTAGCAGGAGAAAGCCTAGTACCACATTTAAACATGTTTCACTAATACAATTTGATATTGCTGAGACAGTGACAAATCCTGATGTTAACTCCTATCCTATTATTTTAAAATAAATCTTTAAATACACATTTAACTTTTCTTCAACTCTACTCATACTCTTTGTGCAAACTTACTGCTAAACCGAAACAAGAAGAGGGATGCATACAAATATAAATACACCACCTAAGCAGGCTTCAAGGTGCAATCCTACTGATAGGAGTTAAACCAATATAATTATACTTACAAAGGTCTCTATGAACATTAACATTTTTCTTAAATTAGTATTTTCCTGCTTTGGTTTTATGAAACGCACATTACTCAATATAATACGCATTAGCATGAGAGTTTCAAAATTTCCTCCCAAAATAAACCTGGTTTTATAAGATTCTTTCTGCCCACTGCCTGCAGTCACTGCCCACCACAAAAACCCCATGCACCTATCAAATAGTTTACAACTGTTCCACCTTTAAAACAGTGGCAGACAATAACGTCATGAGCTAGGTACTGCTGCATATAGTTTAAGTGCCCAATCCTGCAGGTATTCTGCCTGGGAAGAATCCTAACATGATGTGTCAAGTGATTTTGTGAAACTCTCCAATCCAGAGGGGCTTTCATGACCAGGACAATGTGCCTTTCGATAGCCTTTTGGTCCCCTCTTTCTGGTAATATCCTAACTATTTAATCACAAGACTAACTACAAACATGCAGAAACTTAACGCTAGTTTCATCAAGGAAAAGATTTTTCGACTATTTTCTTGTATATCAGTGTAGCACATCTATGTTATAAATATGCACTGGCACGTACACATGTAAGAAAAAACACAAACATATTGTTCCCCAACAGAAATTTCAATCTACAAATATTATCTCTAATATAAAACAGCTCTAAGCTGAAACTCAGCATAAACCTACAGGTTTAAGGGAAGGTTATCCAGACTCTTCAGATAACTGGTTATTTCTCATGCTTAAATATGCTTATATGACTTTGAAAGTACAGAAGAAACAAAGTTCTCTGACACATTCATTGAAATGGTTACTTATTAAATAAAAAGAAAAAATCAACACAATTACTTTGGTCTCTTCTCCTATAAGTGACATTTAGAATCTCTGAAATTTCTGCATCACCTGGATGAGAACAGAATTATTTCAGGCTAAGCCAGTACACTTGCACCCACAAAAGCCTAAGGCTAAACATACAACTAACAGCAAGGACATGCGGATCCTATAAACTGTTTAATAAGTCAACAGGGTGAACACTCATCCCTTTAACACATCCACACTTGTAATTCTAATCATCAGTCTACCTAAGTGACTGGGACAAACCAGCCTTTAGAAGCACTGGGGCAACATCCGGAAGATGAAACACAGATGTTTGACACAACAGCTCCCTCACTTGCATGTGCTTAGCTCTCAAGTCGTAATTTTAACCCAAGCACCTAAGCTCCTTACAACAGTAGAGGAGGCTGGATATTCCAGGATGAGATGGCCAAGTAAATAGGTAGCATGCTAAGCGTGGTGTAATCTAAAGTCAACGCCTTCATTGTGGAGCTGTCAGTATTTTGCTACTAGGGAAGCACAGTCAGTGGGGACACACACACACACCTTAGTGCTACTCCCAGAATGCCCAGTATAGAGATAAAAGAGGCTCTTTTCTTTCTGATGATTCCCACCCCACCAAGCCCCATGGTGGGTGAGCCTATGCCAGTTTTAGTCAGCAGTGCTGCTACTATTTGTTTAATACTGTAACTGCTGACAGTGCACTTTTTATAAGGCAGGGTGATAGCTCAGGAGGGGAAATACTACAGTTTAGTTCCTTCACTGGTGAAGGAATCTGTACCCATACCTCCATCTTCCAGACCACACAAGCTGCAAATCAATCTTCTCTTCCAGCTGGTGTCTGCTGTCCTCTCCTATTCGAGGCCGGTTTAAAAAAAGGCTCAATTTAAAAAAAACCAAAACCCACACACAAACATAGTGAAGCATGGCTTTAAAGTTTAATGATCAGGCACTTGTGGAGAAAAGGGCAGGAAATACTAGGCTTTGTGTGTGTGCTCCACGGAACATCTAACAGAACTAATAACTTCTGAAATCAAGGGTCAGAGCCTGCATGTCTCCAGTCTTTGAGGGCAGCGTCTTCTTCTACATTCTCTTTCTGGCTCAGTGAATCATGCATTCTTTTTCTGGATAGTAACACAGATTCAGTGAGAACTGAAGACTACAAACAGCTTGGCAACTGTGATATTTGCCCGGAAAGTGGAAGATGTAGGTTGCTCCCTCCAGGCAAAAAAGGAATCTGAAGCAGGGTCTACCGCATTCTGAAGAAATGCTTTAGCTGACAATCGTTTAAAAGCAGCAGTACCTTCTCTTCCAACTGTCTTCTAAAGCTGTCGCTGCACTTTACAGAAGACTGACTCTGCAGCACACGTTGGGCGTGACTGGAGATTCTCACCTGACTGAACTCCCCAGGAGACTATGGCAAAATAATAACAATCATGAACCAGGCATCAGGCTAATCACCTCTCACACTGGTGGGAAAAAGTTCAGATATCCTACGGACTTGAGAGCTTTTAGCTATAGTGTGTGCAGGGCTTAGGCACCTACAGAGCTTGATGATTAGAGACTGAGGGTTTTCAGGAACGCAGTTTTGACTGCAAGCACCTAGAACAGTTCTGTTAAAGTATTTCTTTTAACCTACTATTGCTAATACAGGAGAAGAGGGAACAGAATCAGGGGTATAACCTCACATCAAGATGGCAACAAGCACTTTTCATGTCTTTGCAAACTCCTTACTGAAAGACAGTAAACATCAAACCACTGAATACTTCTGCAGAGTGGAGTTTATACTGAAAATAAGAACACTTGTAAATTAATTCTAGTTTAATTTACCTATCTGCCAAGAGCTCATCTTTTTATGTAATGCAAGTTCGTCAGCTGCATAGGGTTAAAAACCTATCCATTATAACAAATGCACACCTAATATTCATCACTTTCTCTATTTGTTTACTCATTACAAATTTTTTCCCCAATATATGACTGTTAACTTGATCTATGTGTTTGATTTCCAGCATCCATTCTCTGGGCAGAATCCGACAGATATCCCCAAGAACATTTATACTCTGGCACATTGTATAAATAAGCCAACTGGAAAATTCACAGATATTACAGACAATAGAAGAGTCAGAAAACCATCTACGCTAATTATTTTAAATCCATGTGTAAGGTTTGAGTTATGTATCAACACATGCAACATGGTCATTTCAACATCATGCTATCATCCACGTTAAGAGCTTTCATCCTTTGCTAAGTGGAATGATCCTTTGTATGAGGCATCACCATGCTAGCTTTACAAGAACAACACTGCTCATCAGTATACTACCAAAAAAAATCCTCAGTATAGTAATTCCCAAAAAATAAAAACCAATTGAGCAACAACGCTTGCACAACATTCCCAATTGTGCACATAATATTCAATCCCCTGACTTATGTTATTGATTTAATATGTAAGGATTTTGGCTGAACAGTCAACCTCCGGTTCATAAATATATGTGGAAGGCATTTCCAGAGCACTGTCCCTGGGTGTCTTCAAATTTCTTAGCAACCAGTAATGAGGAAAGATCTCTAATCCTTTCCCTCCAGCCACTCTAGACAGCAGGAGATTTTTGGGTTGCAATTTACAAACTGTTTTTTGTTATCCATCTACTCTATCCTATAATAAAAAAGGGAGGAAAAACGCCTCATGAATTACATTTCCCTTGAACTGCCTCAGCACATTTAGGCATAGACAAGAGACTGAAGAAAGTACCAGATGCCGACCAAAGGGTTCTGCGTGCAGCATCCCACAAAACAATCTAAGATGCCCAACTACACAGCACCCTCACGAACTCATTTGCAATCTGAAACTTGTCAAGAAAGGCAATTATCAGAAGCGATGCTCTCAAATCTTAACAGTAACTACACTCGGTAACCCAGCATCAGTTTAACCGGGGGGACTCATTCTGAGGGGGGCCATGAAGGCAGCAAGCACAGATTATTCTCGTCGGTGCCCGCCCCCGGTTCGGTAAGGAATCGGACAGCCCAGAGACAAAACGCTTACCCCGCAGAGAGGGAGCCAGCCCAGCCTAGCCCAGCCCAGCCCAGGCACACGGCTGAGGAAGGAGCACCCACTCCTTCCCAGCCGCCGCCTCCTCCCGCCTTTGCTCCCGGCCGAGCGAGACCATCTCTCCCGGCCCGCCGGAAGACAAAAGGGAGGCAGAATCCCGCCGCGGCCCGGGGCTGCCGGCGGAGCGGGAGCGGGACAAGCGCCCGGAAATCCCACAATCCCCGCGGCCCCGGCGGGAAACCCTTCCCCGCCCCCCACCCCGAGCCGCTCCACCGGGAAACCCCGGCCCAAACCCTCGCACGTGGGGGGGGCAAGAGAGGGGAGAAGGGGAGAGGGGGGGAAAGGGGCGGACCTGCCGCACGGGGCCGCCTCTCGCCGCCGCAGGGGGCGCCAGGGGAGAGGAGGGGGCAGAAAGGTAGGGGCCTCCTTCCCTCCCTCCCTCACGGGGTGACCCGCAGCCTCCCGCCGCAACTCACCTGCTTGCCCCTCGCATACGGAGGCTTCGCGGTGCCCAGGTGGTACCGCCGGGTCCGGATCTTGCCGCCGCCGCCGCCGACCCCGCCGCCGCCCGAGGCCATGATGGGATCCGGCCCGTCCGCTGCCCCTTTACGCCCCCCACCGCTGCCCCGGCCCCGCCGCGTTCGCGCCGGGCCCGGCCCCGGCCGCCTCGTGTGGCCGCGCTCCTTCGCTGCGGCCCGGCCGCGCTCCCCGCCCTCGCTGCGCTGTCACCGTCGTCACCGGGATGCGCCCGGCCCGGCTCGGCCCGGCCCTCCCCGGTCTCCCCGCCGCTCGCTCCCGCCCGCCACGCGCCGCGCGGCCTGGCGCGGGGGCTCCGCGTTCTGCCCCTCCCCTCCCTCCCTTCCCCGCCGCGACACCTCCTCCCCCCCCGACACACACACACACCCTCCCCCCACCCCTCTCTCCCTGCGCGCGCGGGTGCGCTCGCTCACCGCCCTCCCTCGCGGGGGCACGCGCGCGGGGCCGCTTTCCCCTCTCTCTCTCTTTCTCTCGGCCGCCTCTGCGCTGCCGCGCGCGCCACCCGCCCTCTCCTTCTCCGCGCTCCCCTCCCCCCCCCTTTCACCGGGCGCCCGCCGGCCTCGCGCTGCCGGCCTCGCGCTGCCTGCCCGCTCGCGGCCGAGCCCCCTCTGCTACACCCCCCCCCCCCCCTCCTCCTCCTCCTTCTCCTCCGGCAGACTGACCAACCACACACCGCCCGCCCTCGCGTCACTAAACCGCGACCGAGACGTCAGAAACGCGGCGACCGCCCGGCAGCCCCCGCGCGGCCGGGCACCGCCCGCACGAGGGAATCCCGGAGAGCTGCGGGACCGCAAAGCGAGCGCCGCCGTATCCCGGTCCCCATTCCCGTCCCCATCCCGTCCTCCAGGGCCGGGAAAAGCCTTGCTGGGACACGCAAAGAAGGGGTAAGGGGCACGGGACACAGTTGCCCCCCCTTCGTGAAGCCGCGCCGGCTGTCGGAGCGTCGCGCCGTGGTGAACACCGCAAGCGGCAGCACGGGCTGGAGACGGGCCCCTCCGCCTTCCGCCCTCTCTCCGCCGGTCCTGGCGGAGCGACCTCCCCCGGATACAGTCTGCCTGCTGTGTGTCGGACGTAGCGACTGCCCCACGCACACCTCCGGAACCCCGAGGGACGGGAGTTCCCTTCCTGCCGGGGGAGCTCCCGGTGGCGGCTGCGGAGCGCTGGAAGAGCGGCTGGGCAGGCAGGCGGTGCTCCCGCGGAAGCCGCCTTGCGTTGGGTTTGTGTCAGCGGTGGAAACTACAAACTGCGGGTTTACAGCCGCTTTCCTCGGCAGGCTTACAAGCAGGTGATAAAAAAGCTTGAACTCACCCGCTGCTTCCTGGAAAGTGTCTATTAGGAATTCTTAAAACTTGTAATATGGAAGTATTTTGGTTTTTCTTCTAGTAAAAGTAAAGCTGAGAAAAACCCACGGCTTTACATCTGCCCTAGGAATGATGCAGCAGAGCAGAAAACCACTACCAGCTTCTCTGTAGCCCTCAGTAAAAATGTTCACCCTAAAAAGCCCACAATGTACTGAAAAAAATCACTGACATAAATGAGACAGAGGCACCCGGCGGTGTCAGGGCTCTGATGTCATGCCCACCCACTCCACAAGGTGTGTGTGTCAGAGCACATGCTTATCAAACTCAGGCAGACCAGCAAGGGCAACTCTGAATGCCCTGAATTAAAAATAAACAGTAACAGAGGAAAAGTGCTTTTAATTTTTGCAGGGATTTTTGTCCTGCCAAGTCTGTTCATACCTTTTTTTTTTTTACCTGACTGCAGCTTCTCAGACATCCTACATGACTTGCTCAATTTCTTAGTCTTGATTTCATGGACACTGAAAGGAGACAACCATTTCCAAAATCCCAGCAGAGCAGGATTCTACAGGTATCTCCCCTCATGAACTGCAGCTCCAGAACTCCCATCTCTTCCTTTCCTACCCTACCACCATAAATACAATTTTACATCTAGTTGGATGGCTGCCAGTGATAATCCCTTCCAGGCTGTGGGACACATTTCTTTAGAAGTGACCTGCAAGAACTAGCTCATCTTATGTAAACTGCTGAGGTTACAGCTGCAGAAGCTGTCAAAAGAACTAATCAACATAATAATAATCAATTTTTAAAAAACTGTTTTAGCCTGGATTTTTAACTCATTGTCCAGGAAACAGTTATCATGCTAAATTCCAACAGAGGGGAAGAGAAGCAAGGAAGAGCAAGATTTACAAAAGGATATCAGCTGTGCCTGTTGATAACTCACACTTACCAGTAGGTAGTACCCCAATTTCAACTGGGGCAACTGGCTAAAATCACTCTTGCACAGGACAAGAGACAAGTTTAAAACATTCCCTTTTTGATGCATGCAAAATGTATTAAGGCAACCTGTTAGCACGATTTTCACATACGTGTCAAAGGCAGCTACACTATGTTTGCTCTGTAAATTCAACTTCTGCTTTATTTGTTTTACTTCCATTTTAATTATTGAGAACAATTCACATGGTGACATGCCTTTAATGACACTCATGACTCAAATACTTCTTGATGTAGTCAAACAATGTCTACTGACATGAGTCACTCAAGTTAAATGGATGTTACTAAAAATGAGACAAAACAAAAGGCAAATATATTTCTCTCCAGCAGAATGATAGGGGTCATCACCATTTGATCAATCTTCCCTGTGAGTTATATCTCAAGTTACTTTGAGGTAGCACTAGAAAGAAGCTGTTGGTCCAAGAGCATCCCTGCAAAAAGAAACATTCACGGCTTAAGTACCATTTAACCCTTTTTTTTTTTTTTTCCATCTTAAGTACTCTTTACACCCTTTTTGCCTGTTTCTTTTTCCCTGATCACTGACCACAGGATTAGCTGCCCCTCAAACCATTATACTAAAGCCTTTCTGGTCAGAGAAATGAGAAAAAACAAACCCACTACTGTGCTTGAAGAAATCAGCAGGTTGATGAGTAAAGGCACTATCTATTGCAGTTAGGTGCAATGAAGAGTTTACAGAAACAATACTAGATACTCTTGACAAAAAACCTTCAAGCTTAAAAAAAAAAAAAAAAATCAAGCAAATACACTTCACCTGGGTAAAACAAACCATCTTTTTTTTTTTTTTGAGTGCTCCTACTGCAATCAGCTCTCCATAGAACTGAGGGTAAGCACCTGTGTGATCAGGTCTGCATGCAAACTAGGTCATGAAGGCCAGCAGCTGAAGCATACTCAGTAAAAACAAAAAACCAAAAAAAAAAAAAAAAAAAAAAAACAAACTGAGTAGTGCATTCTAGCAGTTCTGCTGCACTCTACTGTATTTGGGGTTCCTGGGTAACAGAAATAACATGAAATTCTGCATTCAGTGTGCCTTTGCAGTAAAAAACACGCAGTGCACAGATCATCTTGATCCCATGTATGCACTCCTAACGGGAGAGAAGATGCTAGTAAGGCTCAGGAGGCAGAAAATGAGGTCAGAGAGCTGCTTTAGAAGAGTCACATGGCTGCAGCCAACACATTCTCTTCCTCACCTTTCGTGTATGTTGACTGGAAGAAAGTAATACCCCCAACATTTATCTCAGGTTTGGAGAATTAACAGCCCAAACCCCCTCTTCCACTGTCTGACATAAACAGTGTCTTCATATGGGTACTTCGCAGTCCAAAACAGAAGACACAGGTGTATCTGAAAATAGTCTGTCATGCAGAGTGCAGGGACTTTTAACAGGCAAAATCTGCATAAGTGGGGTGGCTGATGACTGACCTTTGGGGTTTTATAGACTGTGGTGATACAGGAAGTAAAAAAAACCCAACAAGTTGCCACAAGTTACTTGCTGTAACTGAAGTGCAGTGCTAGGTGATGCTATGCAAGCTGCTTCAAAAGACCTGGAATGTGTCTTGCTGCTTTTGGTGATGGTACTGTCTACATAAAAAATCCTTTACTCAGGAGACCAGTTTGTACCACCAAGCTCCAGCACAACTAGGGACTACAACTGAAGTGGGATCAAGCCCAGTGCAGTTTCAAAGCTTTAATCCCCCCATTCAAATTCAAGGGGCCCACATCTGCTACCTTGAGTTTCCCCTCCCTACTGTAGTCCTCTTCCAAGCATCACTTTTCCATCCAGCTTCTCTATTATTCCACTTTTGTCATATTCTCATTAATAAATTCCCTACTATCACCCTCTGAAGACTCACCAGTTCACACAAGGAAAACCATTCACCCAAGAAATCCAGGTTCTTAGCTACCTTGCAACTAGCTCTCTGCAGAGAAGGGAAACAGTTGCTGAAACTATGATGCCACTCCCCCTGCATAGGTGCTGTCTCCTTTTTTGCTTTGTCTCTTCCTACATGTACATCTACAGAAAATCCAGGAAGAATTCCTAAATATTCTTCCTTAACAACTTCCTAAAAAATTCTATAAACAAAAGCCTTTTCGGTTTTAGAGCACCTGCATTCCAGAAGCAGAACTTTGAAAATATTCCTAACTGAAATTAAACTGTAGGAACTCTGCAATTCAGATTTTGTTTTAAATTTAACAGCATGCAGGTTGTGACCACTGTTTTAGTTAGTTACAGTGTCATTAAGAAGTCTGAGAACTTTATCCCCCTCTGCCATTAGAACAACTGTGGTTTAGCTTGTTCCCAAAACACACATGGTAGCACCACTGCCTTGACTACCTTTAGTAGCTTCTAGAACTATGAGCTATGGTAATTTCTGCTACCTTTTTTCTTGGAAGAGGATTCTTCTGTTTCCAGTCTAACTTACTTTATCATTATGCAGTAAGTAGTAAATACTTTTGCATATGCATAGACTTAAAATAGTCCCTATCACTGGAAAATACTTAATACCCTTCAAGATGACAACCCTTGAGAGAAAGCCACTCAGAAGTTGCTAGCTTAGCAGAGCTTTCTTCATTGCCATTTCCCCTCATCTCCCAAATACTGAAAAATCATCATCCTACTGAAGTTTTATAATCTCATCACTACAAAACAACTGAGCCCAGGGACCGAACAAAATAGACTTTTAGGATGGGGTGCCACTTTGTAAAGAATAGTTACTAGGATAGTACTTTGTTCTTATTTCATCTCCTTCAAACCAGAGTTATTTTCAGGTTTTTGAGCATGCACTATTATTACAGCAGTTGGTGCTGCCAAGTGTCAGTTGAGAAGACTGACAATAAAAAGGGCAGAAATAAAATTATCAACAGGGATCATCCTTAATCTTTGGAATGTCTGCAGATATGGCAGCTGAAAGTTTGCCCTTCTGAATGTTTGATACTGTATTGATAAAGCAATTCTAACTGACCTAACAGATCAAAGTAGTACAGTTAACACCAGCAGACAGCAGAAAAAGACTGGGCCCAAGTGTTCCTGTTGTACATCCTGGAGCATCTCCCAAAACATGTTATCAAAGCAAATGTGATAATTCCCCAGGAAACTGAGAAATAAGTGACAACTAGGTTTTGCTAGTGTCCTGATGCCCATACTCAAAACAGGTGAAGTATGCCTACTGCCTCCAGCTAAATTCCACAAGCCAGAAGAGAATGAGCTTCACATATATAAGTAAAATCCCTTGCTGGCAGGTTTGCAGAAACAAAATTTTATTTACACAGGCAAGTCTGTCTTAAGACCCCATTGAACTCTTTACATTTCTAGAATATTTACATGATTTCAAGATGCTCCAAGAATTGAGTGATGAACAAAAAAACAAAAATTACAGAACTGTCAAAAGCATAGCAAAAAAACCCAACCTATCATTGTGCTTTAAAACTTATGATCTAGGGGGTAATGTAGAAGAAATGTAATTTTAGCACCTTGGTCATTACGGTCATGCTATATAAGACACTTAAATAGCAGAGGGGATATCAGAAGTGACCGTATCCAGAGGCTGCCAGTGACAATTCATGAGGGAATCATAGAGTTCTTCACTTGTCTCCATAAATTGTCTGTTCATTTCATCAACATCAAAGTAAAGCTGTGGATCTGAAAATAAAAGCTTGGTAAGTACAAGCATCAAACCTAAGAAGACATGCACATAAAAACCTGCAGCAAATGCCTAATAAAATGGTTCAGATTAATTTAATAGATTTAATAATTAACTCAATAATATGCTTATTCACCTAGAATTTTAAAAAACGTGACAAGCCCGGTTTCTTTTGGCATTCATGTATTAGAATGCTAGAACTATACTGGTATATCAAGACTGATGACAGATTTGATGGTAATTAACCATGAAACTTGTCCCAAAATCCATTTAATTAATTCCTACTAAGGAGCATGTTACATAGGATAGATTTTCTGAACACCAACACAAGACACCTCTGTGCAAGAAACTATCTGCAAACATGTTGGGCCAAACAATCAAGTTTTGTACCAAATCTTTTATTGTAAGCAAAATCCTTGTTTTAGGGCCTGCAATATAAACTTTGAGGTTCAGAGTTTGGCAAAACAAAGCCTTTGCCTATTAATGAGTTCAATATAGAATATGCTTAGCAGAATCACCACAAAGATGTGACAAATTCTGTATTAGACCGTTTTGGAAGAACTGAAAGTTACAAGCAACCTACTGTAAAGTGTTGAAAAGGTCCCAGTTCTACTTTACACCTTGTACACTGTGAGCTTTAAAATCCTACCTCAGCTACAACCCATAGAGGTCCTACTACTTCCAAGACATTCTTCATCCAATAGTCACTGGCCTGCATTTCTAAAGGACACAAGTATTGCTAAAGTCAAGTTGTAGTGACAATCATAATTACCTTCAGTTAGTAGGTCATCGCTGATTTCAGTCATTGCTGCAGTTTCCTAAAAATAAACAAAAAAAAATCTTTTAAGTTTAATCACTACCGATTTTATAAAGCATCACAAATCCAAAATGCTTTTATCCCAAGCTATTAATTGCTCTCACAACTACAAAATAGATTTGGGGGGGAGGAGAATTATTCCACTTGGATTTTTGGTGTGTTTGTTGGAGGTTGTTTTTTGTTAAAGAAAAACATAGTACAGTTCAGGTTGAAAGAGACTTCTGCATGTTGTTATCAGTAAATTGGCTGATCCAAGGTAACACCATTTTTAATTTGCTTTAAGCAAAGTACATCAGAAAAACAGCAAGAGAGAAAACCTATACAACTGCATGCTCAGACCTGTTGGTTGGCATACATGAGTGATGGTGTTTAAGTCTCCATTTCTATAGATGTACTATTTAGGCATTTATAGAGATACCTCTGAATGAAGCTGTTATTCTACACACTAAGCAGAAAGCATTATTCCAGTTTTGTAATTTCTCTGCTCTTAGACAATTTGTTCAACTGGTGATTTTTTTAATTTTTTTTTTTTTGAAAGAAAGGTGGTAGAATCTTTACCTCAAAAACAGCTGGAGCCATAACAGCATCTCCTAAAGAGCAGTCTCCAACAGCTTGCATGCTATCATAGTGAGCATAGGAGCTGTAGTTGTAGTCAGCATAAGGATCGTAATTCCACTGTGAGGAGGAGGAAGATGAGGAGGAGGAATAGTAGTTCTGATAATCTTGGTAATAATCATTATAATTGTAGGACTGGTACCGCTGGAATTCTGCTTTCAGTCTGCAACAGGAGAAGTTATATCAAGCTAGAGTTTGAGAACAATGAACTCTAAACACACTTCTGAAGTTACACTAATTACCAGCTCATGCATTTCAAAGTTTAAAAGGAAGCTTTTCTGAACAGTTGCCTAAGCAACTGTCACAGAACATGACTGACAGTTAATAAAGAACCACATGGTGTCACCTTCACCAAAACCAAGAGTCATTATCTCCATGGATTAACTTGAGCCAGACACTTATCTATATTCATTTTGAGTATTTTTAGTGCTGTATAAGCAAGCTGCTGATAAACCTTTGTGCTCTGTTAAAAACAGATTTATCAACACCAGAGATATTTATTAAGTACAGCTGCATTCAGTCTTAATTAGCCTCTTTTGTTTGGTTCATACTAAATCTTACTATTTCCAGAGACAAAGGGGCAAAGTCAAGATTATCTGCTTCCGAAGCAAACTGGCAGGCAGCGTCAGATGTTCCTATCTGCCTCCATCTGCTCAACTTTAGTCCATCAATAGTTGCCAAACTATGTCAGGTGAAGTCAGCACTGCCATTATCCACTATGAAGCAAAAGCAGCAGGAAAATGACAAAATTCATTAGCTCTTAAGGGTAGAGGTCCTGATGATTATCTTCACTACTTTCCCTCTATTTTGTCAGGGACAATTTAATACAAATGAGAATAATCAATGCACAAGTGTTGTCTGTTCTAGACCAGAAACATACTACATAAAATACATTCAGATAACCCAGCTGCATATTCTAGAAAATTCTCTACACTGAAGAAATTTCCTCACTGATTATGTTGGGCAGACCTCCTGTATTTGCAGAGTACAATTTGTATCTCCACCTCACTACAGAAAGTCAGATCTAGTTTTTGGCAAGAACACAAACTGAAGGAGCTCAGGTGTTTCCAACATAAATGACTTGGTGACAAACTACTCAAATGGCTGGAAAATTTGGTGCTAGTATTCACACCAGTCAGAGATAGTAGATTAACAACATGTATTTTAATACCTACATTATATTAGTTTAATTACTATGCAGCTACACATACATTCTAATAAAGAAATTCTGTTCTCTTGCTACTTTACTAAAGAAATTACTGGATTATGTCCTAAACTTCTGCTTCTAACTCCTCTCCTATACGCATCTTCTTAAGACAGAGAAGTCTGAAAATAATGCCAAGATTCCTGTTGATAGCAGAAGTGAAGAAATTAATTGTTCCTTTGTGACCTTTTCTTACTTTCAAAAAAGAGAGAACACTTTTGGATAGTACTCTCTTGGGTAGGAGCATTTCCATTCTAAAGCAGAGGCAACATCTACAGAATTATCCAAGGAACAAGAAACTAAAGATACCCTTTTCACTACATAACAGAACACACAAGCTAACTTCATTAATACACTGGAATGGTTTCCCTGTATCCTGGATCGGAGTTTATCAAATTTGGTATCAAGTCTCCAACTGTTCAGAGACTTGAATTGCTTTAAATAACTGAAAGAACTGAGCCAGCAGAGTTAAAAAGCCTCCCAAAGTCAATTAACTTTAAAGTCCCTGCTGCCCTGATCACTTGAAAAGCAGGCAGTACTCAAAACAAACCATTCCAAAGCAACATCTCTTCTGTCTTCTGCTCCCCCCTATATAATTTATTTTTGTACTTAGCAGCTCCTTCCTCAGCCTACTGTAAAACTAGTGACATGCTACCTTGTCTAAACTAGAGGGAAAGCTCTAGAAGAAATGCTCCCTAGCATCCAAAGCCAGCTGTTGTCTTTTAAGCCCAAACCTGGAAGGTACTTATGAATGCATTCAGCTTTGCTACTGTTAAGAATTAAGGCTGGTTACAACAGCAGCTCAGCTCAAGTTACACAACCTTGCTAGATCTAAGAGATTCCCCCAGCAATCCTGAAACAGGATGATGAATCCATGGAGCTGAAAGATAATACTTCTGTATTTTAGGTTTTGTTGTGTGTACATAGTGTGTACAGCCATTATAGCAATGGACACAAACTTTACAAAAGCAGAACTATACAATTCTGATTATTTACAATTACTGTATCAATGCACAACTCATTTGTTACCTTTTAGAAATTCCTATGCTCAGCCGGATTCGTTTTCCCCCGAGGCCTGGTGCATTCTGGCAGTCTTGCAGTGCCCTCATCTGATCACCTTGCTCACCAAATCTGACAAAGGCATACCCTCTACAATTTTCAAAAAGGAGTAAATAAATACCAGTATGACTAATAGTAAAAAGCTAATTAATTAAATTTATCTTCTACAAAACCAGAAAATAGTTGCTACTGTGGCTTCTATTACCTAAGCAACTTCTCTGGCACATGCATACACACAAGATGTTGTTGACAAATTTAAAGCTTTGGCCAGAAGCAAAAACCTTGTTGATCACTAGAATTAGGATGTAAGTGGCTGAAAGCCAAAAGAACAATACATTTTAATTGGTATCTGTGTAAGTAAATAGCTTTCATGTTTCTGCATTTACAGCAGCTGATTTATCAGTTAGTAGTAACCCACTCCTAACCACTCTAATACCACTAACATTCTTTCCATACTTGCTTTCTCTAAAATTTCTTGCACTAGTGTATTACAGCCAGCATTTCCTGAAGAGGAAACTTGCTCATCCCTGCCTGGCCAGTGCAGCTTCTGATACGCTTTGTTTTCTAGTACATTCAGTCTCCCAACCCCTAAGATTTGCCAGGCCTTGTACTTTTCTCCCACATATAAACAAGAATTATTTTGTCTTCTGTACTGCAGATGACTAAGTAGACACACTGTTTATGTAAGCACAGCAGCACAGATTCACATTGCACAGCTCTCTTCTCCCACCACCTCATTCCTTTCACACGGATTTACATGTGGGTAAATTGAAGCTTATCACATTAACTGCTTAAACTAACCAAGGAATTCTGGAAATGCAAGGATCTATGCTACTAAAAAAAAGCTAATGCTAAGAGATTACTCTTTCTTCCTGCCACTCAAGAAAATGCAGGAACAGTTCCAATGCAACTTCTTAAATATTACTTATATTAGCGAACACATTGACAGCATTATACATTTTCACATGCATTACCTGGAATATCCCAGTAGATCTGTTGCTATTTTGCAGTCAATACATGAGGGGTATCTCTTTAGGAAATAGTCAAAGAGCTGGAAATCATCCACTTCTGGAGTAAGCTCCCCAACAAATATTGAATAATCCGGTCTTTAAAAGGATAAGAGAAAAACTGTCAAGTTCAAGAAAGGTGGGTGACTGCAGTCTTAAGGTACCAACATGCAAACAGGCAGTTACCACTGGACAAATGATCAAACTCTGAATGGAGTATTAACTGCAAAACTGTGCTGAGTAATGTACAGAATTGCAATCCCATCAATCCAACATAAAGCTCTCAGTTTTTCTGGGTCCATTTTACTGCTTTCACCAAAAAAAAGCAGCATTTCAAAGACCCATCTTATTAAAAAACTATTAGAAAGTTGTTTAAAGAAGATACTATTTCTCTGAACAGGGAGGATGAGGCACAAAAATAGCAAGAAAAACTACTAACTCAAGTTACAGCCATGATTCCAAAGAACTATGACTATTTTGCTACCACTTCTCAGTATTTATGTGAGGGACAGATTACAAAAAAGACTTTATGACTCTAGTGCCAGTGTATTTCCATTCACAGCACTCAGTGCACAGTCATCAAATGTGCCATTTCACGATTTTAAAAATAAGTGATGGCATTCACTTGGCACTATCAATTTTAATAAAAAAAAGGTCAAAGTTCCTTATTTCAAAAGGTCCTTACCTGACTGAAATATTTGTGCTACTAGGAACAAACTCTATTCTTCCTGGTTTTATTTTGTTCTTTTTCTTCCGTTTCTTCTGTGGTGTTCTCCACCAGCTGTAGGCCTGGAGACATTCTCTTTTTTTCGCCATTAAGTCCTGTTGGGAGAAAAAAAAAATCACCTTTATAGTATTTAGCCTCATTTACATTCCTCCCTCCCACTCCCCATCACCACAGGTGATTTCCCCATATTCACCTTGCCCTTGAAAGAAGCCTGGGGTCCCATTTCTCCCTCCGCCTCCCATGAGGGAAAGCAGCCTCTGGGGAAAACGCCTGGCAAAAATAACAGAGCCAAAGGATTGTATGAACAGCCATATTCCCCTGACTTGTCAAGCTGGCTAACGGATTGACAGCTTCCTCTGGGAATCAGGGAAAAAGCAGACAGCCCTTTGATGTTGGCCAATCCTAAATGTTAATTAGCTTCAGGACTGGACTGTGTTCCACTGGTGCTCCAGGCTCAAAAACCCCTGCAGCAGCACAGGCTTGAGTGACGAAGTGGCAGGGAAACCATTACTCTTGCCTAGAAGGGGTCTCAGCTGTCTCTCATCTCCCCTCACCTAGGAATTCTTCTTGTGAGATGCCTCTCCTCACTACCCAGCTGTGAATCACTCTCCCAGGCCAGGAACAACATGGAAGGAGGCCGATTAATGGAACGTAAGGAGAAACAGACCAGGAATAGGCACCAGCTTGGCTGAGGGAAAACTCAAACCCAGACGCAAGGCCAGGAAGAGGCATAAAAAAAAGTGCCTCTTTAAAAAAAAAAAAAAAGAAAAAAGAAAAAAAAAAGGAAGAAGGAAAGAGCAAGCAAAACCCCAAAACCCACAGTTTTAAAAGGAAGTGGGGCAATTACACGAAAGCGCAGGGAAACAACAGCTGTGTTAACACAGGCTGCCTCCCTTGCTTAAGATTTTGAAGAAGATTTCCAAAAATAAGAATGGTTGTTTTGCAGCATTTTTTACTTACGCAGGCTTTAAGGTTCTTCCTCTAGAACACCTCTACATATATCTTATATAGAGGCTTTTATGCGCAAGGTCCTTCAGAAGAACTTGCGCTCAAGTCATCCAAACTGCAAACCTTTAACGTTATGCGCCCAACCTGCTTCAGTTGATAATGATTACGTGTCCAGAGGACAGCCAATTGAAATGCCAGATTACAGGAAGAAGTTGTAGGTCTAAAAGAACACCCACCTCAGAGCAAGCTAGCTATTTCAGCTTTACATTTACTAGGAATTCTGAGTATGGTTCTGGAATCCACGTAGGCATTGCAAGCCTGAATTTCTGACCAGATCTTACCTGGCTTGCCATGGCTCAAATTATCTTCCGCCTTTCCCGGAGAACACAGCTGCACAGGTTCAGTCTACTGCGATCCTTCCGCTGAAAATGTGAAAGAGGAACAAAAAATTGAAGGATCTTGAACTTGGAATTGATTACTTTCCAAGACTTTACCCCACCTCATGTTTTTAATGTTGTTAATCCAGAATTT
Source organism: Calypte anna (assembly GCF_003957555.1). Lineage (NCBI taxonomy): Eukaryota > Metazoa > Chordata > Aves > Apodiformes > Trochilidae > Calypte > Calypte anna. The sequence goes on from NC_044245.1 coordinate 63,459,224, forward strand.
AAATCTCTCAAGTCCTGACTTGCCACTGTTAAAGCAGTGGAGATAAAAAGGATTATAGGCCAACAGGGTTATGCTTAGAAGTCATCTTCACTTTCTTAAACTGTAATAGTCCACAAAGTTTTCCCACTGCCCAAAGCACTAGAAAGCTGGAGAGCTTTTAAGTCGCCTACACCTTACCCTTATTTCTGAAATACCTACATATAATGCAGTAATTCAGTAAATGCATGTACTATAATGTTTAAAATCTCAACAAAGACTTCAATATGTTATATACAACTCCTTCCCCCCCTTTCAGGCACAGTAGAAGTTGCTTTATTTGTACCACAACTTATACAGCTGAAAACAAGCAGTGGCACTTTTTATGCACTGAAGAGCAAAAAAATAAGAAAGAGGGGGCACAGTATAGGTTTATGTGATCTTTCTCTGCACCTTAAGATGTGTTTTCTCTCAGTTGCCTCATGCATATACACATACATATTTCACTTGCTACCAGGGAGTTTGCAACGTAAATTACATTCTACTTCCGTAACATAACCATTGGATACCCTTCACTGAGAAGGAACATGTCTATTTCTTGATTTCAACACTTTTACATTCCCCCCCCAATATAAGCAGCACAAAAAAAATTTTTATTTGCAAAATAGTTTGCATCTACTTCCACACACAGTTTGGAAGCAACTACTGATTTTTCACATCCAGTATTGCTCCTTTTATGCAGATACTTGGCTGCTGGTTTTTTAATTTGTATTTCCATCCAAGAACTTATGTCATGCTTTACAGAGTGGCTGGTCAAATACATGTTCACATAATACAATAATTACAGCGTCTGTAGTGCATTAATGGCTTGCTCACACAGGGAAGCAGTTCAGAGCACTACTTCTGAAAACTGATTAGGCTAACCTGACACAGGATAGCCATATACCATGTAATAACATCCATGCATGGTGTTACTCAGGATAACCATACATTCCATCCCATAATCATTCTGAAGCCAAGAAAATAGTCAAGCACAAACAAGCCCTTATATACAGCCATATACCAGTAAGGTATCCTTTACTAAATCTGTGTTCACAATAAAGAATTACCACCAATTTTTTCCTGATAAAGGATGTTATTATTAATAAAAAATATCCAAACACTGATGTTCCTCTAACTCAAGCATCACTTTTATTAAAAAGAACAAACTCCCCCATGCTGTAAACACTGAATTACTGATTACTGAATTCACAGCTGTATAAGATGTTTTGTTTTTTTTTTAACTTACCACTCTTAATTCACGTGGACTCAACCGAAGGTGGCAGGCAATACAAAGCTGTTTGATTGCAAAACACAGCAAAAGGCAAGTGACGCAATCGTTTCTCACAGTCACCAGACTTTTTTCACAGAATTGTTTTTGCACTCTTTCCCTGTCTGATCTTGACTGTTGCCTCTCGATCGTTTCACTAAAAAACAAAAATATTTAAAAAGCAATTAAACCAGCTTGCATTAACATCGTATTTCTTACATCTACCTCAACTGTAGAATCATAGAATTGGCTGGGTTGGAAGGGGCCTCAGAGATCATCGAGTCCAACCCTTGAACCACCGTTGCAGTTGCTAGAGTTATAGACTGCTTGCTACTTAAGGTTTAACATGAATTATTCAAGTGCATCCTTAATTTTATTACACATGCGTTTTACCACCCCATTTAATCTGCGTTTTGATTATGATACTTGCACCGGTGAAAAGGTGGGCGACGCTATTTAGGAACAAAATCGCTGATAGGAACACAGCTCACTCAAGCTGCGATGACAAGCCGCCCTCTTTCTCCATTCATTTCGCTCACATGAAGAGCTGGCTCAGGGCTGCGGGATGGGGAAACCTCCCAGTGGGCCTCAGGCCGGCGTGGTGACCCCCGCCGAGCCCAGGCCCGAGCCACACGGTGCCGTGACGCATTTTGATAAGCCACAGGGCACGACGGGAAGAGCCACGGTGCCCGGCAAGAAGTGCGCCCCGCCCGGCCGCGGCCCTCTGCAGCGGCCACACTGGCGCCGAGGCGGCGCTTCCCGTTTACTGCGCTACGCGGCAGAAAAAACGAAAAGCGGGGAAAAAATAATGTAAAAATCCCTCTAAACACAGAAACAAAGGCAGTGGGGCGCCGCGGCTTCCTCCGACGGATCCCGGAGGTGGGGGGAGCCAGTTCACCGGGCGCTTCGGCCCAACGGCCGCCAGGCCTCCCCGCCCCGCTGCCCGTGAGGCGGCGGCTCCAAGGCCCCAGAGGGAAAGGAGTCGTCCCTCCCTCCTTCCCTTCACCCCACTCCCTCATCCCGTTGCGCAGTAGATCGGTTCGCGCTCCCTTGCCCGCTGATGGCCCCCGCACCCGGGCCCTCCGTCCCCGCCGCCGCCCCTCTCCTCCCCCGCCCCGATCCCAGCACTAACGCCTCTCATCCTCCGCGTCGCCATCGGCAGCAGCACCAACCCCGCTTCCGCCCCGACAGGACCTCCCGCCCGGGCTGCCCCGCGTAGAGCCTGACCCGCGGAACCCGTACCCCTGCCGCCTTTCCGGGCTTTCTCCCTCCACGGCCGCTATCGGAGGCCGCCGGCAATTCCCCAAGGGAGCGCTGCCGACCACCAGCCGCCGGCCTACCCGGGCGCGACGCGTCCCGAGACGGGCGCAGGCAGCACGCAGGACGGGCGGTGGCGGAGGGCGGCAGGGCCCCGTGCTGGCGCCACGCGTGGCGGATGGAGCTGGTGGCCGGCTGCTACGAGCAGGTTCTCTTCGGGTTCGCTGCGCGGCCCGAACAGGTACGGGATGAGGGCGGAGGAGGGGGAAGGGGGGAAGGAGAACGACGCACACCGTGGCCCTAAGCCTCTGCTGCCACCCCCCGCCCCGAGGGAACGGTATCACGGGAGCGCGCCCCGCTACTCACCGCCTCCTCTCTCCGCGGCCGCGGGGCCTGGCGCCGGGTGGGGTTTTAAAGGAGCGCGGGGGCGGGGCAGCTCCGGCAGCTGCAGGCTCGGCCCCTCGCTCCCAGCGCGGGGTGTGGGAGCAGCCCACGGACACCTCGGCGCTCGGCCCCGCTCCCCCTTCTCGGCCTTTCGGCGCGGAGCTGAATAGCGGGGCAGGGGAGGGATGGCGCTACGTCTTGGGGAGGGAGGGAGGGAGGGGTGGACAGGGCCAAGGTGGAAGGCGTGTCTCCGGTCTGAAATGGTGGAAAAAAGGAGAGTTTGCCCCTGCTGTCCGTGGGATTGATCTTTGTGCGAATGTTTTACGCATGCAGCTTCGTCTAAGCACAGCACTAACTACGACAGGCGATTTGCACGCTTAAATGTCTCAAACTAATCTAACATTAACTCAATAACATCCCATTACACTTAGTATATTTATATTTAGTAGTATTATGTGTAATTCCATCACATTTTTCATAAATACCTTTTCAGGTTTTGCTCCTTTAAAAAAAAAAAAATTTAGGGGATGATGAAGTTGAAGCTCACTATAGTAAGCTCTAGAAAGACCTGTTTATTTTGTATTTCATTGACAGTCCTGGACGGTCGTCCCTGATTTTACACATCATGCCCATTCTGCCTCGTTGTCAGCTGTAGCAGTGAATAACAGATACGTGGTCACTGGGAGCAGGGATGAGACAATCCATATCTATGATATGAAAAAGAAGACAGAACATGGGGCACTGCTGCAGCACAATGGTAAGGAAGTATTTCTTCTTCTTAAAAATCTTCCATGGTAGAATCTTACAGCTGTAAAACCAGCCCTTACAAGAAGAAAACAGTAATTTTTTTTTTCAGTAAGTCTTCAGTAGCGATGGTGTTGCAGCCATGATGGTCTGACAAGCAAGGTAAGGTTTTGAGCATGAACATCCACAAATCAATTCTGGAATTAGCCCACAAATATAGCTTCCTGCTTCCAGTTGTTTTTTGTTTTAACTCTTTCAGAGTTATGACCTACAAATGGCTTGTTAGCCATTTTTGGTTTAGAGGACAGTTTATCTAGACTATATCTACTCCCAACAATCATCTTTCCACGTGTCTGTCTTCTGTCACAGATGTGCATGAGCCACAGCTCATGTCTCTGTATGGGAGCAGGCTGCTCAGTTTGGGTTGTTTGTATCTCAGCCCTGGTTGTCCTTTTTCTCCTAAAACTGAGCAGTACATGGAGCTAAGACTGAATGTAGTACCTGTGTTCAGCTCACATATGGTAACTGTGGTACTTATGGGAAGCAGCACATGCAGTAAATTCAGCTGTGCATCAAGAGCAGGGCTTTGACAGAGGGGCATTCAGTACCAATGAAGGGAGTTTTGTGTCACCTGTGCCACAGTGGCTAAGGATTGTTGTTTCAAGGAACAGACCAGATGGAGTTCAGATGTGTATGGCCATAGGGGGGGCTGATAGAGCATTCGGGTTGAATATAACCCGAAAGTTGCCAGGGTGGGGCTTGTCAAGAAATACTTAGGAAGTAATTCAGATTTGCCCCAAGGCAGAGTACTAGCTCCCATGATTTGATGCTAGGAGCTTGTCTGGTAATTAATATGTTATCTCTGAAAAAAATGTTCAGGGTGTAAAACACTGTTAATAGCTCTCATTTGGATTTTGTAGGCACAATAACTTGTCTGGAGTTCTATGGGACTGCACATCTACTGAGTGGCGCTGAGGATGGACTGATTTGTATCTGGAACACAAAAAGATGGGAATGTCTGCAATCCATTAGGGCACATAAGTGAGCTTATATATATATATATATATATATATATATGTGAGTTTTCATTATTATTTTCTTTATGAATAGTATATGTGGCTAATATATTTGTGTTGGCTTTTTTTATTTTAAATCAGGGGGCACGTGACATCTCTTTCTATTCACCCTTCTGGAAAATTAGCTTTGTCAGTAGGAACAGATAAAACATTAAGGTGAGTCAGAACTGATTAATAAATACTGGAAACCACAGTTCATTTATTCTTAACAAATTGTTACAATTTTGTGTAGGCACTAGGGTGTGCAACACTGACAAAACATATTTGAACATCAAATGGTTCAATGATCCATAGGTTTGTCTTTTCAACTTCTAGGTACTAGTGGTATTTTAAAGTCTTTTAAAAACAGTCCTTGCTGTTCCCAGCCTCCTGTTATGCTCTCTTTATTGTTGCTTGTACATGTATAAATACATGTGCATTTTGAAACATAATTTATTTACATTTCTGAAAGCTGTCACGTTTTGCTCAGTGTGAGAAAAGTAATTTTTCACTTGTACATGTTGCTGTACATATGTGTTTCAACTATAGAAAATGATATTTTTAACAGGACAAAGTGATATTTGCCTCCTTCTGGGCGCTGCATTCTGAATAGTGGTTTATAAAATAAATATCAGCAATTCAGCCTTTACCGTGTGCAAGCGATGTAAAAAGTCATCACTTTCTTTTGCATTAAGGAAGCAAGAGATGCTTAAGAGCTTCCTTTGGATGCCTCATGTCAGCAGACAGGACTGCAGTTTCACTGTCCTGTTTTTTCACTGGAATGCATATTAACTATTGTCTTTCAGAACTTGGAATCTTGTGGAAGGACGATCAGCCTTCATCAAGAACTTGAAGCAAAGTGAGTTTATCAGTCTAAATCCACTACAAAGTGAAATTAGATAGTTTTCATTTTTTTGTTGATTAATTCAGTTTACTTTTTTAAGGAAAAAGTAGACTGAAATAATCAAAAAAGTCAGTCGCAAGCAGCTTTCAAACTATTTTTGCATATGCAGGCAAGCGTACGCAGCCATGTGTCCTTTATAAAAATAACAAATTACCAAAAGGAAAATATATTTACACTGAAGTAATATTATTTCCTTGAAATTTGATGTCAGTATATAGAAATAAATGCGCTTTTTTGGTTTTTATTTTTCTACTTCCTACACTTCTGATAATCAAAGATAAACATTTAGGAGCATAATTTTACTTGGTTTTTATAGGTTACTTGATTTATTTCCTGAATTTTTCTCAGGTTTAGGTAGAAAAAAGTGTCTAGCAGCTTCTAAAGATTCTTCCTTTTAGATTCTCAAACAATATAGAATGCAGTGTGTTCATGTGTGTACAAATTTATCAATATATACAGATGCCCATATAATTAAATGGTCCCCCAAGGGAGAGAAGTATGTGACTGTGATAACAAACAAAGTGGATATCTACAAACTTGACACAGCTTCAATCATTGGCACTATCACAACAGAGAAGAGAATTTCTTCACTTAGATTCATTACAGTAAGTACAAAAAAGAAGGGTGCTGGGAAAGCAACTCATTTGAAACACATCAAATTAATCACTCTTGCATTTCTTTTTTCCCATTCCCAGGATTCTATCCTTGCCATTGCTGGAGATGATGAAATGGTAAGGCTCTATAGCTGTGACTCTCAGAAATGCCTGTCTGAATTTAAAGCCCATGAAAACAGGTATTTTATATTTGTTTACTATTTAAGTATTTATGGTAATGCTGAGTACTCTGTAAAGTTCAACGACTTGTAATGCTCAACGTATTTTAGAAAGTAAATTTAGGTTCTAATAGAAAGTAAATTTATTATGTACTAAGTTCCTAATTTTGGGACAGTATGAGCACAAGTACTCTGCTTTCCATGCATGTTACAAAAACAGCAGGACATAGAATTAGAAATACTACAGTTCTAAATTTATGATCTAAGAGCAGTATAAAATATTTAGCCTAGAGATGAGAAGGCTCCAGGGAGACCTTATAGAGCATCCTTCCAGTACTTAAAGGGGGCCTACAGGAAAGATGGGTGGTACTTTTTATCAGGGAGTATAGTGATAGAATGAGGGTATGAACAGTTTTAAACTGAAAGAGATTTAGATTAGATGTTAGGAAGAAATTCTTTACTCTGAGGGTGGTAAGACACTGGAATAGGTTTCCCGGGAAAGTTGTGGCAGCCCCTCCATGGAAGTGTTGCAGGTCAGATTGGATGGGACTTTGAGCAACTTGGTCTAGTGGGAGGTGTCCCTGCCCACGGCAGGGGTGATCTTTAAGGTCCCTTCCCATCCAAACCATTCTATGATTGTAAATATGAGATCATTTTAGATGATGTCTAAATACATCTTAAATTTAAGATCTTCATATACTGGCATGGATCTGTCTTAACCTTTCTTTCAGGACAAAGGTCTTCTTTCACCATTTCCTTCCTTAAAGCTTTTGTTTTAATCAGAACTGTAGTGGGGTCTGTAGCACTTCTCAGACAGGACACAAAAGTGGTTTTACAGGGTTCCCATTGCTCCTCTACAAAACTTGATTGTCCTCAGCAACCAGATTTGGTAGTAGGACCCCTGGTCACGATTTTGGTCACTCCTTGACTGTTGCCCCCTTGGCAGTCGTGAGTCTGAATTACCCAGCAGGGCTATTTTGGTTGGAAGACCTGAAATAGAACCCCTACCTATACTGATTTTAATTCATCTAATTTTGCATTAGCTAAAATGTCACTGATATGCTTAATAGTGTGTACTTAGAATTATTAAATTGTTCTCAACCAAATCCTAACAATCCTAGCAAAGGCAAGTGTTAACTACTATAAATTACAGCACTCAAACCAGATGACTGTCCCAAGATTCTGCCCATCATTTTTGGGTTTTCAGTTCAAAATTACTTTTAGACTGTTTCCTATTCATCCATGTACTGTTCTGAAGTGAACTGCCATGCTATGTAGTAACAAAATATTACATTTTCTTCACAGAATAAAAGATATTTATGGTTTTGAGAGAGAAGGACAACATGTTATTGTTACTGCATCCAGTGACGGTTACATTAAAATGTGGAACCTGGACCTTAATAAGGTTGGCCTAGTAAAGTGCTTGTTGCATTTATGGAAAAATAACCGATAGTTCTGTTATAAAGATTAATTCTAAATCAGTGAGGAAATTTTACTTGTAATCTGGATGTCTTCATCATCTTCCATGTTATGTTCAATTGCGATGTGTATGTCTGTGCACGTATTTTTATGCACTAGTGTATTTTTGCATCTTTGTAATTTGTTTTTAAACAAACTATAAAATCTGATCATATTATGGAGATTTCATCTCCTCTTAATGTAAAGTCATGCTTCAGACCTACCAGACCAGACATATATCTAATGGGTTATATCTCTTCTAAGAATTGCTGATGATTTTTGTAATATTGATGACACAAACTCTATGGTTTGGGGGGAGAGTGGTTATTCACATAGGGGTAAAAAGTTATCCTTTTGAAAAATTCAAACACATTAATGTACTAGGTACTGTTATTGCCTGTATTTTCAAAGAGTTCTGAGTGGAACAGCTCAACAAGGAAGCATGTCTTACTTTAAAGTTTCCCATGTGTATTGTTTGCTCTGGGGTTTGCTCTTTTAAAAACATATTAGATTTTTTTTTTAACTTAATCCCTAGAAATTAGGGATCTACTGTATTCCACTATAACTTCCTCCCACTACTATGATGCAATCACTTAATTAAAATCAGTTTAGTTATACAAAAAATAACTTTTATTTTGGAGAAGTGTCTGAAATCATTAACAATTTTGCTGGATTGTCTGTGTCTTACCTAGTTAAAAATTATCCTAGTAACTTAGCGCTAAAGTATCCCTCTATAACCTGATCCCACTGATCTTGCTTATCAAGATATGTTCTAAAACTGTTGATAGTTCTTTGTATAACTGTCTGTGAGGAATGGTATCAGGAACAGGACTGTAACAACAGGACCATTATGCAGTATACAGTCTCTAGTTCTAAACATTTTTTAGGCACCAGATACTAAGTGGAAGGTGGGCAGTAAGACACTTTCTCACTTGAAATACTTCAGTAAACTTAAAAATAAATAAAATAATGAATAATTATCTTCTTATCTATTATCTCCAGATTAAAGATGTGCCATCTCTACTGTGTGAAGTCAACACCAAAGCCAGGTTAACATGTCTTGCAGTATGGCTTAACCAGGCTTCAGAAACAAAAGAAAATTCTGATAAAGCTGCACCATCACCTCAAGGTAATAGAACTGTGTGGTTTTGGTTGTTAATGTGACTGTGAAATAGAGTATACTAAGTGGGAGGTTTTTACTTCATGCATTAGAGAAAGTTTTGGTATCTTGAAGAACTGGGGATACACTACAACACTAGCAAGTGATGCAGATACCCTTACCAATCTGATAGTGTCTCAAGCCTGCACATGTGTTAAAAGACATAAGCCTCTTTTCAGTACTGTTACATGAAAGTTTTGTTTATTTTTGCTGGACTAACATACCAAGGAAGCCACTGTGCAGCTTTTGAGGCTGGTAAGAAAAGAACAAAGTTTGATAGAAGGGCGTATCTTAATGTTCCTATAAACAAAATGAGGCCTTGGGCCAGTGTAGTTGGGCAGGCTTCCAAAGTCTGACTCAATTGGGGTATTTTGCTATTGTTTTCCTGTATTGTAATCTATTTACATACTTGATCTTTAGATATTTTTGTATTACAGGCAAAACTAGCTTAAATGACACATTCCACTGTATATAAAAGAAATTAATTTATAATCCCATTTTTAAAACTATATTCAAATCAGTCTCTGTGCCCTTTTAGACTACAAAGACTGGGCAGAAATATCAGTGTAAATAATTTCTTGCTTCTTTTCAGCAGGTGAAAATGATTTTTCATCAATAGTCAGGAAAAAAAAGGTTTGTTGGAATGATAAAAGTGATAAAGCACCAAAAAGAAGAACAATTTCAGAGAAGCAAAAATTGAAAGTTCCTCTACAAAAAGAAGAAAAAGAAGATAAAAGTGATAAAACACCAAAAAGAAAGAAAACAATTACTCCAGAGAAGCAAAAATTAGAAGCTCCACTGCAAAAGAAGAAAAAGAAATTGAACAGGTCAGCATGAAGGCAGCTACTTTCTCTCCTGTATAAAAAGTAAAAACTGGTGTTGCTCCAGTTTTTATGAAGACACAAACTTCTCACAGGATATGTACCTTGGAACTGACCTGTTGTTTAAAAGTAAAGAATATTTTTACCCTAATAAATTAACTGTAAGTAGCAAAAGAGATGGCAACTTTTCTTAAGTGAATTAGGTGAAAATAAATACATATTATGTAATGTTTTTATTTTTTTATTAACAATAGCATACACTTTTTAATTAGCTCTGAAAAAAGCTAGGTAAACAAATAAAGCAGCTGCTCGTATCACAGTATACATTTTTGTCTCACTTAAATGCATTTTAAAAATGTGTACTGTTCCATTTTAGTGTTGGAAAAGTTAACTGTTCATTTGACTCAAAATATGACCTGCTTTTTTCATGCATAACCTTTTCTACTGGAAGAAGGAACATGTTAAAATTACTTAAAGTACTATGTATTCTGTTCATACACTCACAAAAAATGGTACTTTCTAGTTCTTGACATGGAGTTTATATATTGAGTTTATAATCAAAATGTTTGGGTTTTTTACTGTGTCCATCCTTTGTGCATTTAATTAATTTTAAAGTCTTTGCACCCAGTCTTTTTACGATTGAAATCTTTTGTGCAGAATATGATACATATTTTTAGGTGGGAGAGTTGGTATCAATAAGATTTTGCTTCCTCTTCCCCAAAGTGTTTTTCCAAGTCCTTCATCTGAGCTGTATTGTTAAAAATTATCTAACGTTTGCAATGTTTGTGCACTTAAAACCCTGTTCCCACTGACTGAGGAGGTCAGGAATTTGCTTTTTGTTTATTAGAAGTCTTACTGCCAATACACAGTGGAAAAAACAAAGTTGAGCTAGAGAAAACAGGGTCAAGTAGCTGTAATACATGTAATTACCAGAGTAATTAATATTTTTTCTGTTTTCGATGAGTAATTGGGAGTTATGTTTCATTCTGGTTCTTTGTAGTAATTCTCTGTTTCACCTTACTTGTGGAGCAAGAGAAAAGGTAGAGAAAAACAGAAAAAAGACAGTCATACCTGGACAGATTTATCTTCTGTAACTGTTTCTTTTATTTAGAGAAATGATTGCAACCCCTTGTCCAGTACAGTTGATTAATATGAGCTCAATTTAATTCAGCATTAAAGAGATCTCAGTTGTACTGGAGTTGGAACATACACAGCTTTTAACTTTAACAATACCCTGAATGTGTGTGTACACAAAAATGGGAAAATAATACAGAACTTTAAATGGTTTTTAGACTAAATGGCAGGAAAGGTAGCAAATCAGATTTTTAACTAATAACTAGGCTCCTGTAGTAAATATAGGATTTACAAAGTGTAAGCTTAAATAAGGGAACTCTGTACTTTCACTTGTGAAGTATTATGTCTTTTTGAGTGCCTATGTCTGTTCTTGACAAAACGGCTGCCACTAAGAAAATGGGTTTTACTGATTTAATTTTTAAATACATTAGCTTATGGCCACAGACATCACAATTACAGAAGCAAACTTTCACCAAAAAAAATCCAGTCTACCAGAATTAAAAGGCAAAAATTCCACAAAATTTTGCTTTTAAGGTTTGGACTTGCAAGTAAATATTAGACATTTGTAAAAAATCAACTTCCTGTGCAGTAACAAGGAATTATGCATCTCATGAGACTTGGAGCAATTCTTGAACTTCAGACAGAGAAGACGAGTCCTAACAGTATTTAAGGTGAAATACAAAAACAGCCCTGAGAACTCAGCTTTTCTGTACCTTGAGTGAACGCTCAGCTGGTAACCAGCAACAGGCAAAGTTTTTGTTGTTTCCTTGGAACATCTTCATCACATTTTCCATTCTAGTTTTCAGGGAACTGCTTAAAATGACATAGCGGAGGCAGCAGTGCAGAGAGAGATGTCAGCAGTGGGAAAGCTCGCTCTATGTCAGGAAGGGAGGGTGTTTGTGACACTGGTAGAGCAGATGGAGCCAGGGCTTCTGTCAAAAACTCTGACTCTATGTTTAAAACTTTTTATTGAGAGAGATACAAGTAAAGGCACCGTGCTGCAGCACACTGGGCAGCCGGGGAGCCGTAGCCCCACCGCCGGCTCGCAAGTTCGATAAAGTAAAACCGGTTCTTTTATACTTTTCATAAGCCCCTTCCCCTTAGTCTTTTAATCAGTTCATCATTGGTTTTCGTTTTGCGGCCTTTCTCAGCATTGGTTCTTGCTTCGCGGGCTTCGTTCTGTTGCTGAGGGGAATGGCTTCATGTATCGCGGGCTTCGTTCTGTTGCTGAGGGGAATGGCTTCATGTATCGCGGGCTTCGTTCTGTTGCTGAGGGGAATGGCTTCATGTATCGCGGGCTTCGTTCTGTTGCTGAGGGGAATGGTCACGTGACGTCCCTGTTTCGCGGGCCCCTGCGGTCAGCCCCTCCTCCTCTTTTTCTGGCTTTTCTTCCTTACAAGTACGCTTAAACATACACCCCAAAATAACAGGGTACAACATGCTATCTCAACAAACTGACCAAACAAACATTATTACATTGAAAGATACACTCAACAAAACAATAAACTACAATTTTAAACCCTTATTTTGTGACACCCGTAGAGCAGATGGAGCCATGGCTTCAAGAAACAACATCTGAATGAGCAGGGCGCATACCTCAGCTAAGCCCCAGGTGAGTTCAGCAGCTCCAGCAGCTGGGGTTTTCTTCCACTCCTCCTTCATCCCCTCCAGAGGAATGCCAGTGCTGGATTACAAAGCAGAACACAGTGAAATTTGAACTTCGTAACGGCATTAATAGAAAAGGGAACCCCATCCAGTGCAGCTTGGATCTTTGGTTGTGGCATTTTTCAGGGAGATACCTATTTGAACCACTTAAGGCCAGCAAGAGAACTAAACAGCTCTCCCGTTATCTGACCATTCAGTTAATACATAAAGATGGGAAAATTTGCAATTCAGCTAGAGAAAGCTGCATTCTACACAAAGCACAGGCCTCTTGATGGTTTGTGTTCTGTTACTATTAGGAACTGAAGCCCCTCAGACCTGGTTGGAGGAGCACTGCTTCTTTTTAGGTGGTTAAATATCCGTGTGAGGTAAGTGCCCAGCCAACTGGACTAAGTCAGGAAGCACCATTTACATTAAGAAAGCCAGTTTTAGCACTGAAAAAGAGTTTGTCTTTGTAGACAGTTGTAAACATCTCTCTTCGTTCTTTACACAGTAAAAAGAAAAATGCAAAATATTCTTTACGTTTTCCATCTCCTGCTGTTGTGTAACTTCTACAGAAGTTTCCTTCCTCCGTTTCAATAGCTGTGCTTGTAATTTGAAGATGACAGAAATCTTCTACATCTTCCTCTAAAAAGGTTATGCTGCCATTACCCATCGTTGGCTACTCAGATGTGCCTCATGCCACCCCAAAACCCAATGCCAAATTCTCAGGCGTACCACATCCCCCCACTTTTGGTAAAGCACTGGGGTGGGCTGAGTGCAGTTAGGAAGGAGCTGTGCTCCTCACTGAACAAATGAACAAAACCCCAGCGGCACCCAAGCCTTCTCCCTTCTCGGCTCCCAGGATCGCTGGGGCACCCTCGATACCCCTCGGCGGGGCCGGGGGATGTCCCAGCAACTCTGCAGGGAGGTGGGAAGGCACCCACGCTTCCTCCTCCAAAACCCGGCGCAGGGAGACGGCACCTTACTCTACCTTTTGTGGGTTTTTGTTGTTTTTATTTGAGCTAGGCATTTTGTGGTTTGTTCGTGTTGGTTTTTTTGTTTTGTTTTGTTTTTTTTTTGTGGTGTTTTTTGTTTTTTGTTTTTTTTTTCCCCTCTGCCGTCAGAACAGCCGGAAAAAGGAAGCTTTGGGCGGTGCGTTGTTCCCTCCCCTTCCCTTCCTTTCCGCAGGCTGCTCCGCCCCGGGCCGCAGAGGATCGGGGCTGCCCGGAGGTGAGTGGTGCCCGCCTTCCCTCCCTACGGGGCTTGGCCGGGCCGCTGGTGCTGTGTTCACATCAAATGGGTTTTGATCTCTAGGATGGGGTTTAGGCTTTAGGCAGGCCTTTCTTGTGGGGAAAAACAGACAAACAAACCACATCACAACTCTGCAAAATGCCTTTTTAAAATTATTTATTAAAAATTAAGAGATAACGACTCTCACCCCAATTTCTCTTTCAGCGTTCATCATGACCGTGGACTGGCTCGGCTTTGGCTACGCTGCCCTGGTGGCATCAGGAGGGATTATTGGCTATGTAAAAGCAGGTACCGCTCAAGAAGGCGCTTGTATTACCCTCCCGCAGCCCCCTCTCCTGCCTCTCAATAACTTATTGTGAGCTGGGCAGCTTTTTACGAAACCCTTCTGTCTCGAAGTTCTTGCTGATGTAAAGTCTGTGCTATGTGGTGATAACCTGCAGCTCTTGGGGCGTGGTGGGTTTTGGGTTGAGCTGGTGCTTTGGGCTGATAAGCTTACAATCTGCTTTGTGGTGGATGCTGGTATCTTGCTACTGCTTTGTGCTCTTCGGGTGAACAGGCATAAGTTTGCCACAGAAAGGCTTTTCCCTTGCTATTTTAGATACAAAACATTTATAGAATGCTTATATCGTAAAGTGACACAAACCACTATTTTTTTCCTTAGAGATTTATTCTTTAATGTTTGCCCAGAACAATATATTGGAAGCTGCAGACAGTTTTCATAAGGTTCCCCTCTGCAAGTATTGCTGAACAATGCAAATCAGTCCTTAAACTTCTTCCTTTTCTGGGCTCTGCATCATAAGCTTACCCTCTGACCTGCTGCTTTCATTTCCTGACACTTTTCTGAATTTGCTCTCCTCTGGACACATCCCTGCTGCAGGGGATTTTCTTTCAGCTTTGAAAATCCCTAAGCCATTTTAATGTTTGTGATGTGAAGATGCATTGTTAAAGGCAGTAAGAATCTTACCAGTGCACTTGACTACATAGATGCTAATGCCTATTCCAGTATGTTTTATATTGGTTTGTTTTTTTGTTTTGGCTGGTAAGTGGAGCTTAAGGCTGGAGGGATAATACTGGGAACTTAAGTAACTTGCTGCATCTCTACTTTTCCAATGCCACTGTGAAATAGTAGGTGTATTTTTTTATCCTCTGGCCCCATGTGGAAGGACATGGTCATGCTGAGGTAAGGAAATCCAGGTCAAAGGATTTTTTGAAGGGGGAACAGGCACTTGTGACTTGCAGGGAAGTGAAGTAAAAAAAAAAAAAAAAAAAGGATCCCTATTAATAACTTGGAGAAACTGAAAGAAAATGGAACTTTAATCCATAAAGCTAAGATGGTGATTTGTTCTTTTACAACCAGGCCTATTTACCCACATAATACAGTGGCCAGAAGTGGTGTTTTGGGAGGGACATGAGAACAAGGCAAGCTAAGAGTGATTGATTTTTCTCTCGTCATTAACTAAGTTCTCTGGGCCCCAGTGTTTTGAGACTCAGGAACTTACTGAGCCAGAGGTGGTGTGGTTTTCCTACTACATTGCTTCTTAAACAATGCCTTGAGGTAAAATCTCAGGATATCATGGCAATTTGTGGGCCCCCAGGCTTGTGGAAATAATTGTAGCTACCACATGGTCATTGCTAAACTGTTCTGTGCAGAGCAGCTACTTACTAGGATGTGCATCTTTTCCTTCTACGTGTACAGGAATATCTGATGCTTCCTGTCTTCTATATCCCTTGCTTTTAATACCAAAAGTGGGATGTAAAGTAATGTTTCAGCTGCCCCATTGATGACTTGAAAATTAATACTTTCTAGTAGCAATATGCAGTCCTCATGTGACACTGAGAGATCTTTATCCCTGTAGCTTTGTGATATTGAATCTTTTATAGATTACCTGAATAACAAAATATATAAAGAGTCACCCTCAGTAGCATTAAGTCTCCAATTCTTCATTAGCCTTATTGAGGGTGTTCAACACTCACAGTGGTCATGCCACTTTAGTACTTGATGTAATGTATAAATCACCAATTCAGATGTGCTACTCTTTATCTTCTGTTAGTTTGGGATTGTAAGTTATACTGAGGATTTGACCAAAAGTTTAGGCAAATGCAGGGAGCCTTATTCCAAAGTCTGCAGTTAGCTCTGGGTCAGATCTCAGGTGTACTTGAGAGAGATGACCTCTCTTATTTGACTCCACTCTCTTCTTCGACAACTCTTTATTTGTCTGAATGCCCTTCTGCCCCACTCAGTGCATTTGTCATTGTTCTGATCTTAAATCCTTACTGTTTAATCCCTCTACTGCCTCTCAAGACATTCTGATATAACTGTGCTGAAACAACACATTTCAATTTGCACAGAGAAAACACCAATTGTTTTGCTTCTCTTGCTTTTCTTTTTCCATCATAAATATATTAATGGTTTTGCTGTCAAACAATTAAATACTAATGCTACTTGTATCTTATGCAAGAGTATTTGAATGTGTTTCTTGGTGCAGATCAGCTTTAGTGTCTTAAAAGAGGTTAAAAAACCTGTCTAATCTTCTCTGTGACAATGAATGCCCCTTATTTTTTGTTATCATTAGTGTTTTACAAAACAGAAGCCCAGCAAGTTTCATTCTGAGCTTCTAATGAATGCTTTGTCTTTTACTTGTTCAGGTAGTGTGCCATCCTTAGCTGCTGGCCTTTTCTTTGGGAGTTTGGCTGGACTGGGTGCCTATGAGATCACACAGAATCCAAATAATGTTTGGATTTCTCTGAGTAAGTAGTCTAAAATTTTAATTGGAAGGGATAATATTTACTCTAAAGTAACTGGATACTAAAAAGTACCTAAAAGTCTTTGCAGAAAAGTTATTCCCCTGGCTCAATGAAACTGCCAAGTTCTTGTCTCGTTGTCAGGTGGTGAGGGTGGATAGCTTTAACTCTCTGGTCTTAGTGGAAGGCTGTGTGGGGCTGAAATGAATTGATAATGCAATTACATAGCAGACTTACCTTTCAAAGTCTTTTGAAAGCATAAATTAGTTAATTCTCTGAACTGTGTCCAGTTCTGGGCCCCTCAGTTCAGGAAGGATATCGAGGTCCTGGAGCAGGTCCAAAGGAGGGCAACCAGGCTGGTGAAGGGACTCGAGCACAGACCCTATGAGGAGAGGCTGAGGGAGCTGGGGGTGTTCAGCCTGGAGAAGAGGAGGCTCAGAGGAGACCTCATCACTCTCTACAACTCCCTGAAAGGAGGGGGTAGCCAGGGGGGGGTTGGTCTCTTTTGCCAGGCAACTTTCAACAAGACAAGAGGGCATGGTCTCAAGCTGTGCCAGGGGAAGTTCAGGTTGGATATTAGAAAGAATTTATTTATGGAGAGAGTGATCAGGCATTGGAATGGGCTGCCCAGGGAAGTAGTGGATTCTCCATCCCTGGAGATATTTAAAAAGAGACTGGATGTGGTACTCAGTGCCATGGTCTAGCAACCACAATGGTGGTTCAAGGGTTGGACTTGATGATCTCTGAGGTCCCTTCCAACCCAGCCAGTTCTATGATTCTATGATTCTACATGAAGATGCTCACTCCCTTTTATGAGCGATGGGGGAACTGTGTGCTCAGGTATAATGATTTGTCTGTGCACAGGGAAGGAGTGAGTTCCAGAGCATGTAGCAGAGGTTATTTGTAGTGTCTAAAGAAGCACATTTTAGCAAAGAAATTTGAGGAACATGTGCAGCAGCATATAGAGTGCATTGTGTGCTAGAACTTGATTTAGAATATTTATGTTTCAAATACTGAGGCATTAAAAAATGTACAGAATTGATTGATTCTCTTTGTCCATCACATGAGATAACCTTGTTTCACTTTTTACTTCATGTTAGTACTTCTCTCTGTTCTATTAGACTTGAGTTTCAGCATCTCTCACACATGCATCTCTGACTGGATTTTAAAATCTCTCATTTAAGTTACATCTGGAACACTGACTGCTGTCATGGGAACAAGATTTTACAACTCTGGAAAATTCATGCCTGCAGGGCTAATTGCAGGTGTCAGGTACAACATAATATTTTATTCTTATTTTTTACCTTCTGTGTGATTTCTTACTTGTTTAGTTAAACTGAGATGGAGTGAATAATATTTTGTATATAATTTTTTGTTTCTATACACCAGTTACCTGGAAGTATTTGAAAATTAATTGGCAAGTTGTCACTATTGTTTCATTCTGTGTTTTTCCTCGTATACAGTTTGCTAATGGTTGGAAGATTAGCACTGAAGATGCTGGAAAAGCCTCATGATAACTAACTGTTCGTTTTGCAATTTAATATCTGGATAAGAAAACCTAATAATGAAGTTGCATGAATGCAGAAGCAAGAAGATGGAACCATTTTCTATATCAAGAGAATATTTTCCATATTTTATATGAAGTGAGGTAGAATGTTTGGACATACAGTTTACAAGGTGCCATTTTTTTATATGATCTTGTAGAGCTATCATTGTGTAGTGAGAAGCTGGTCTTGGGTTTTCAGTGTATTTTAACACTCCCACTTTTTATATTCCAAATATACTGCTGGTATGTGTGAAGCAGAGGGGACCTGTAATTAAAAAAGTATCCATAAAGAGGCATCAGGAGTAATTGGCTAAGTACAACAGTGTATCTTGTACCTTACATACTGAGTAGTATAGTATGCTTTACCTGTTACATTCTGAGTTGATTCACTATGTCTGTAAAACATCTTACCTTTCCATTGTGAAATAACGTGAAAATACTGCTTTTCTACAAGTAAAATCCATTACAAACCTTTATTTGGCATGTTTTTGTGTAATTTCTGTGAGTGTGGGTGTGTAAGGTTTTGTGGTTTGGTTTTTTTTTATCTTCTAGTTTTATTCTCAGGGCAAGGCTTTGCAGTGACCTGTTATCCAAGTGCTGGTTTTTGATGATATTTAAAAATCACATTTAAAATGGAGGGGCAGAAGATTAAATTAGGAAGGAGCCTTCATTAACACTGCATTAAAGGAGTTGGAAAGGAACTCATTCTGTGGATTAATTAAGGGAGAACTGTAGTAGGCTTGATGAACTGTGATCTGTCTGAAGGGCCATATAACCAGAATAAAGTGGCTTAACATTAACACTATGTCATTCTCATCACACAGGCTTATTTGACAGCAGAATGGATCAGCATTTTTTTTTTTTTCAACATTTAGGGGAATGGCTGTGCCTCTCCAAATCTGTCTTTCCTAGGAAACCTTGGAGCCAGGAGAATTCCCGGTTCTGCTGTGGTGCCTGAGGAATGTAGTGTGGAAGAAGTATCAGTGGCATCTGGCACCCTTGCTGACCTGCCAATCCTTATTACTTTTCCTGCACTCAGGCTCTGCTGGTGCAGGCACACCTAACACAGGCTTAGGAAGGCAGAGGCAAGAATGTGAGAAAGGAAATTCTTTAGCAACTAATGCTTTAGCAATAGGCAATTATTCATATATTAGGATTCTAACAGTGTAACTTGTAGTGAAATGAGGCAACCAGGTGCCACTAATTGCCAGGGAGTGGGCATGAGCTTTTGTTAAGCCCACCTGTGCCTGATTAGGGTGGGCCCCAACTGCGCTCTAACAAAAAAAAACAAACAAAAACAGGGTGAGGCTTGAGTGGCTACCTTTTATTGGCCCCCTAATCCTGCTCATGCACAGTTGGGGCCCACCTTAATCAGGCACAGGTGGGCTTAACAAAAGCTCATGCCCACTCCCTGGCAATTAGTGGCACCTGGTTGCCTCATTTCACTACAATAACTTGTATTTTAAAGTGATATTTTATGTAGTGACTTTGAAGATTTTATTTTGCAAGCTCTATACCAGTGATCCTATTACAACTTTGTCAACTGTGTAACCTAATTATGGCAAAACACATTGAAATTAACTGGTATCTTATCCACAGTACTTGCCATTTCATAGTCCCTAAAGGAGTTTTTAACTATTAGTAATTATGTACAGAGCTGCATAATTGCTTCATTTCATTGGTTACTTCAAAGCTTGTATTTCTGGTCTGGAAATGCCATTTAACAGTATTGAGCCATAGTGACAGTTCTGTTGTAATGAATCAATGGAAACACATGTAGTGGTAAATTATAAATTGTCATAGAAAAAGTAGTAATAACAAGCAGATCTATAGATAGTGGGCCAATTGTGCTGTGTGTTATTAATTCTCTTAGCAAAAGCTATAAAAACTATAAAATTAAGTTCAGATTTTTGGATATATTTCATCTTGTAAGCTCTCTGTTTCCAGGTACTTTTTCTGTAAATAACCTGATCCATAGAGGATGGATCTGCAAGGAGCAACACTAAAAGCATGCAAAAGCATGTTTGAAATTCTAGTCTCACTTAAATCATAGTCACTTTTGACCATTCTTTAAGCAAAATCCAACTGGAGTTTTGTTTTACCTTTATATATTTCAAGTTGCACTATGTAATTGAACAGAAGTTTCGGTCCCTGATATATAATTTTGTAGAACCATTAAATTATTAAATACATTCATATCCTTTCTCCAGATTTGCTATGCTTTGGGGCTTATTTTCAGATAATCCTACAAGTTTTCTTTCCTATTTTATTGTGTAGATTTTGGTGGGTTTTTTCCCACTGAGGGTGCTCTCTATGTAAATTGAGATTATTACTTTTGCATTGAATTCACTGTGGCCTCACCATGGCTTCAGTGAAACTTGATGCTGAGTCAGCTTGTGTATGGGTATGATGTTTGGAAAGTGATTTAGTAATTTTCAGGAAGTGAACTGTTAAAATAATTGCCAGATTAAAGCTACACTGTTCAAAGCACATTCTGTAAATAAAACATATTTAATGTTATGTTATCAGCTGTCTGCACGAGCTGAAATGAGTACTGATTTTTTAACGAGGCACAGGAACAAGAAACTACTTTGACAGTGCACAGACTGGGTCACCAGGATTCAACAACTCAGAGTTTCATCATGCCTCCAGAACTCAACAGTACAGTCATGTCAGAAGAGAGTCTTAGTTACTGAATTCTCATTTCCCAGAGCAAAGACCCAGGTCCTCCACTCTAATAAGTGTTGCTGTCACATCTACAGTACCTGGTGGAAGGTGGATAGCGGTAGGGATATAGAAGCATACCTGTCTTTGTAATAGCAATTGCATACCTGAAGTCCTAGAAAAGCAGCATTTTTGGGCTCTCTTCAGTTCCTACTCTGGATGTGTTCAAGCTCCCTTTCTAGGAGAGGGCTCTGTACCTCAGGCCATGGGGTATCCCAGACTGCAGCAGAGAGCACAAAGTTCCTGGGACCCTGTGAGAGCATGAGCAACTTTATTAATTGTCTTCTAAAGCTAAATAGTAATTGGCAAAAATACAGAAACATCCTGAAGCTGAGTTTTTTTCACCATTCCAGGTTTTTTTTTGTGGCCTCCCAATTGCTCACGCTGAGGCAGCACCAGGCATGTTCAGTCTGGGACCCAAAGTTAAAAAACCACAGAATTAGTGGAGGTGTGAGTGAAGATTTTGGGGGGTCTCAAAATCTTGTACTCTTGTTAGACTTGGTTTTGCTTTATAAAGTCTTTACAGGTACAGCCCAGAAACCTCCAATACAGCAGTAGTGAACTGAGGCTCAACTGCAGCATTGAGTTGAGGGGAGGAAAAGGGGTCTTGTCACTCACCCATCCATACATGTCACAATCTAAGCTGCTCTTTCAATCAACGCGACATTCAAAGGTAGCAAAATCTCCTTAATTTAGTACAAATCCATAGTGTAGTGTAAGAATATAAGTGACATTACCCCACGAGACCAGGCAACTCCCTTTTACAGACTATCAAAGAAGATTGAGAGGAGGGTGGAATATGTCTCAAGTGAAATGGTTCAGCGGGGAGGTAGTGATGGGCTGTCCTACTTTATCCTTGCTCTAATACAGTCCATGACTGCTTTTAATGCAGAGCGTATCCCCGAGCTCCTGTTCTGCTGCAGCCTTCAAAGTGCAATTTGCCATGTGCCAGTTCTGTCACTCATTGTGCTGGCTGAGGGTCAGTCTAGCTGAAGCTAATATGGCCTGGAGTACTATGCAGTTATCCTTTTGTGGTGTTAAAATTGCTGGCTTCTTGGCATTATAGTTATGCTTTCTGACGGCATGACTTAATCACCTGGAAAAATGGGAGGGGGAAAAAAGGTCAGGAGAACCTCCAGGTGGTTGTGACAAAAGGAGGAAACTCTTTGTTCCTCCAGAATCCCTGCAAGTAGAAATAGCAAAACCTTGCATCAATGATAGCGTGGAGTTGTCTGCACACATCTCCTCCCCTGATTCCTTGAAATGCCACACTGGTGCAGACCAAAATGCTCATGCTTTAGTGACATTTCCCCAGCCCAGTGCACAAGTGACTCTGGGTGTTTCTTTTAGTCTTCTTGTGCCTCTTGTACAAAACTTTAAAAGAGAGAGAAAATTTTCTATATACCTTCCTTGTCTGTCTTGCACATTGCTGTCTTAGTGTGTGGCACAACATTTTCCCTCTCCCAGAAGCAAGAACTGGTAGGTCTGATACTATTTTACTGCTGGTAGATGATACAGCCTGTCTGTGTTTTAATTTGATGCTCTTTTAAAGAAAAAAATGTTTAATGAAAAAAATTGTGGCTTTGGTAATGAAATCGTGGGTCTGTTTCCCCTCCATAATTTCATTAAAGATCAGCATTTGGACAGTATTTTGGTTCTCTCTTGTAAGTATCATAACAAAATTGAATTGAGTTTTAGTACTAATACTTAGAATTGTAGAATATCCCAATTTTGAAGGGACCCATGAGGACTCCACACAGGGAGATCTGAAAGTGAAAACATGTATCTAAGAGTGTTGTAAAAAATGCTTATTGAGCACCAAGAGGCTTGGGGCCATGATCATTTCCCTGGAAATTATTCCAGTGCTTGATCACCCCCACAATGAAGAAAACTTTTTTTTTCTTTTTTCTTTTTTTCTTTTCCTTTTCTTTTTTTTTCTTTTTTTCTTTTTTTCTTCTTTTTTCTTTTTCTTCTTTCTTTTTTCTTTTCTTTTTTCTCCTTTTTTCTTTTCCTTTTTTTTCTTTTTCCTTTTTTCCTTTCAATTCTTTTCTCTTTTTTTCTTTTTTTCCCTCTTTTTCCCATCCTCCCTTTTCCCCCTTACTTTCCCCCTTTTGTCTCTTCTCTCTCCTTTCTTCTCTCTTCTCTTTCCTTTCTCCCTCCTTTCTGTTTATCTTTTTTTTCCTCTCGTTTTTTCCCTCTCCTGCCTTCTCCCTTTTCGAAATTTAATTTTTAGTTTTCACTTATTTTTTTACATTTTTAATATATTGTGGGGGTTTTTTCGCCCTGATTTTTTTTCTTTCTTTATTTTGTTTTTCCCTTTTTTTTTTTTTTTTTTTTTTTTTTTTTTTTTTTTTGTTTGTTTGGTTAGTTGGTTGGTAATGGCTGCCTGAGCTGGCAATGCGGAGGGCTTGGTTGGGGCTCCCCGGGATGCGAAGCCGGGAGAGGGCGGCAGCGCTGCTCCGATGCGGCTGCCGATCCACCCGGCAAGCCGGCAGCCGGGGGAGGAAGAGCCTCACCCAGAGAGATGGGACCCAAGGATAAATAACAATAAACAGTGCTTAGTTACTGCTGATGTTGTCATTATCTGACCTGAAACACCAAGTACGTTCCTTTGCTCACTCAGCCGAGTATGAGCATCTGCTTTATTATCTCTGAATAAATGGAAGGGAATGAAAGGAGGTGATCCTGGGGCAAAAGGCTTCTCTCGGCAAGTATACTACACAATTCCATACTAATGCTGCTAAGGGGATGGTAATAATCACATAAAGAATGAAAATAACCTCCTGCCACTATGCCTGCACTCCCTGAAGGAAATGGCTTTTTATCTGTACTAGAAGATCAGCCCAGCCTTTCACATGTGTGTGTTCACAGCAAGGAAAAAAAAATCTGGATGTTCAGTCAGCCCGAATCATGAGTGGAGGGGATTTAGCAAGACAGGCCTCCTTCTCTAAGCACTTTTAAGAAACACATGAACAACGTGGTTTTTCTAAACTGTTGCAGTAAATATATAATCAAGGAGAGGATGTTGGATACATTTCTTTGGAGGCTGTGCTCTTTCAGCAGTGGTTTAACAATAGGAAATGGCTGGACTCAAATTATCTGTTCTTACCTGAAGGCATCCCATTGGTGGGAGAGTTATTGGATATGGTGAAATTCCTTCTTGCTCCTCTGCTCTTCAGTAAACCTGCTTGCAGCCTCCTCTGGGGATAGGCCAAGTATTGCTCTATTAGTATGCAGCACCACAGCCAGCAGGGCAGAAAAATACACAGGAGGAGGAGAGAAAGTAGATGAAAAGCAGCAGGAGCAAAGTAGATGCTTTTAAATTCTGGATAGACATTTACCCCACTAAGATTCCTGGTGGTCTGGGGGGTCATGACAAGATGTAAAATATTCTGAGGTGAGTGCAAGTTTGGTCCACTTACTCAACTTCTGTTTCTGAAACAAAAATGAAGGTTAAACTGCAGGTAGGGAAAATATTTAGCGATGGGGCTAAGGACCCAAAAATCATGACAATGGGCATAGACGGACAACCTCAACTCCTCTGAAAGCATCCAGGTCCATAAAGCTGCTGTGAAAATTCTCTCTCTGATTCTCTCAGCAGTTCCATATCTACCCTGGTGTTTAAGTGTGCTGGATGCTCCATTCTGCACTACATTTATCTTACAGCAACACCTTCAGTTCCCAGACACTACCTCACCCAGCATCCCCGCAGCATTTACATCAGCTGAGGGACTGTTGCCAGGTTTTCTCCTCCATGCACCACAACTGCCTCATCCCTGCCAAGCCATAAGGACTTTCTGTTCTACTTACTTTCATAAATATAATCTATATAAATTTCTTTTTCTATAAATTCATTTATTTATGTGAAGAACATATAAGATAGTTTAGCAGCCAGTTCCTCAAGCAGCAGAGAGTCCCTGACCAACACAGACCCACCTTCAGCCACATCCTTCTCACAGCCAGGTGTGCATTTAACAATCATATTCACACATCTGCACAGCAACAGATCTTGAGTACCATGAGTGCACAGGAGTTCTACTTACACTTATTAAAAGCTTTATGTTTATTTATGCACTTTCTTGGTATTTATCAGTATATAACAATTATTTCTGTATATCCCATTCCCATACTCTTAAGCTAGCGGCAGCAGCTCACAATTATTCCTCTTCCTCTTATTGCTCAGCCATCAGAGTATCAGCTTCTCTAGGGAATGCTGTGTTACAAGGAAGGAGAAAACAGACATGGATTCTGTTAGAAGTATTTGATTTATAGAATATATCCCACAGGATGCCTTTCAGGACCAGGACTTTTCTCAAGAGTATTGTTTATATGGGAGCGTTAACTGTACGGTGTCACTTGGCTTGCTTTAAACATCATTCTCTGTAATGATTGAGCAAAATTCTTCCTAAAAGAGGATGCTCAAAGCATTCAAATCCTTCCCTATTAACCATAAACCAGGTGTGGTGCATATGTTAAAAATGCAGCAGGAATGAGAAGAGTTAATTATTGAAACAACCATGTTAAATAACACCTAATTAGTACTAATCTCCATTTATCCTTCTGGTTTTTTGTTTGTTTGTTTGTTTGTTTTTTGTTTGTTTGTTTTTTTCCACCAGAAGCAGCAGGTATACACAGAAGAAGAGGTTTGAAGGAAGAAGAAAGGCAGGAGAGATCAGCCTACTATTAATTGCATCTTGTTTAGCTGGGTCACTGCAGTTGGCTTCATTCAAATCTTTAATTGACATCTTAATTTAAAAATCAAGATGGCAACACCGTGCACAACTTGTGCTTGCTCAGAGTCATGCTATCTTCATTAGTGTCTCATTCTTTATCAAACATGTATTTTCTAGGCAGATAAACATTTAAACTCAGCTGTGACATTGCCCAGAGTTAAATTCAATCTTGTATTGCCATGCCATGCCTAGTTCCAACTTTGCTGATCTTGACAAAAAAAACCTCTCATAAATGCAAGTATTTCCCTACAGAAGTCAATGTAAGGAGGAGGTATTTTAGTGTTAGTTTCTCCTGAGGCTGCTCTAAAGTTTATGGAAGAGGAGGAAAACTGAAGCAATAAGCTTTCCTTCAGGTGGCTCTGGAAGCAATATTGATTCAGGCCTAGTTTAATCACCATGCCCGAGTAAACTTTTATTCACTAATCCACTCAGAATTGTTTTGTAAAGGAGATGCACTTACAGGATCTTCTCCCTGAAGACACAGGGCTCCTATGCACCCTTCACTCAACTGTTGCGAATGAATGGGTGCAAACTGGAGAAGGATGGGATGGGAGGTTTTTCACCCTGCAGAGGCCCAAGGATGGAAAACAGTCTGGAGTTCAGATCTCTACTGACTGATTTAAAAATTATTCTTCATGCATTTATTTCCATATTCAGAAAGAAAGAAGCACAGTTTTGCACCAGGGTAATTCCAAGGAGATAACTGAGAAAACCTGAACTGAAAGAATTAGCCTTTGGAAAGGGACTTGTTAAGATCATGGTGTGGCTGAGGAAAGATGCCTTTTTTGTGCAAGCCTTAACCTTCCTCTAAGGCAGTTTCAGAGAAGGGAATAGGGCTATACAGCATTTATTTACAATGCTCTGATATTCTGTTTGTGCAGGTGGTTGCCAGGGATGCTTTTGGGTGAGAAACTGGCAAATGTTGAGATACTGAACCCTGGAGAGAGAGAACATATCTGGTCTTGTGAATGAAGAGCGTCGTCTCATATGGGGACTTGAAGAGAAATAAGCTACTTTTTTTTTGGTTGGAGTGTATTTTTAGAAATGATAAAGTGCTCTAGAAATATGACTGTGGATGGAACTACTGACCCCTCCTTGCTCCTCATTTCAAAAGCCTTCCTCATATAAACCTACAACAAAGTGCAGAAGTGCCAGCAAGCTGTCTCTAGCAATAAATGAAATTCAGGTGACAAAATCAATTACGATTTCTTACTTCAGAACTGTAAAATGACATAATGGGTGCAGCACAGTGGAGTCACTGTAATGCATTAGAAACTTAAGCAAAAGATGATGTGAGGAAAAAGTAGAAATGGCTTTGTTCATGTGATGCACTTAATCAGAAATAAATACCAAAATTTAATCCAATGTAGCTGAAGTGGAATCTGACTGTTGGATAAAATGGGCTGAATTTGGTAATGGAGATTGTACCTCATCTCCCCCCATTCCTGCCCCTGTCCTTTAAATAACTCTTGCCCTGGTTTATGTAGACAGACCTCTTTCCCAAAGAAGCATCAAAGTGATAGCTTGCAGAAAAATTAGTCGCATGCTCTTTGAATATTTATACTTCTTATATCTGTAGTTTGGTGACTGGCCAGATACATAACTAAGACTACATATGTGTGTAAGGTTGTGCACAGCTGGAGCCCTGCCCAGTAAATAGTCAGGCAAAGGACCCCTTCTCACCTCAAAGTGGGAGGGGTGAGGTGAGCTTGACATCAAACCCCTTGATGTGGTGCCAGGGGGGGTTGCAGAGGCAGAGTTTGCTCCATCAATGCCAGTCTCACACATCACATGTTGGTTCCTGCATGCAGCAGTTCAGAATCCTTACGTATTGGTAATTGCTCCCCTGGACAAAGTGTCAGCCCTAAAACCTTCCCAGAGCAATGATAGGAGGGGGCTGGATAGAGGGGTACCAATGGCTGGCTGCACCATACTGCTTCTTGGGGTGCACCACTGTCCCTCGTGTCACCCTGGTCACTTCAGCCACCCCTACTCAGGACAGTTGATTTTTTGGTCCATACTCAGAAAAAATATAGTGGATTCAGCCCCTCACAGGGAGGAGGTACAGCCAACAGCAGGCTGCTCTTGCCAGAGCAATTAACTAAAGTTAATTATATTAATACAGAGCAATTAGCATTCCCATCATCTTAAAACCTGATGTTGCATGGCCTGTCCTTGGCCAGGATGTCTCAGACTTCCCTTGGGAAAACAGGACCAAGTGTGTTGCCTCTGCCAGAGTGATTCAAACTGATGTGTTTGAATCACCATCTCCCTTAGGGGAGAGGAAGGAAAAGATGCTGATTTAGACCAGGCCACTGCATAGGTGAAATCACTCTGGTAGCCTTCCTGAAGACCATAGAGCATTCAGTCCTGAAGCAATGTGATTTTTTTGAGGTGCTTCTGGCAGTGATCATGTTGCTAAATACTCCCCAGCTGTTTTCTGTTGGGGAAACAGTTCAGAAATATACAGGTTGTGAGCAATCCTGACTTACTTCAATTTAGGCCACATTGGGTTAATGGTTATTGAGGCCTAGTTAGAGGCTTTCTAAGAATGAGCTACTGGGAAAGAGATAACTTAATTGGCAACAGAAGAGGAAAATAATTATGTGAGAAGAATCTTTCCGTGAGAATGGAATGTGTAATTGGAATACAAAGCCACCTGCATGATAAGATGGTGTAAACAAGGCTTCTCTATATAAAGTGAGTGCAAGTTGCTAATAAACAATTTCATACAATCATATTGATGTGCACATGGAATCCTTAAGCCTCCGCAGATTGTTTTCCCACAGTTTTCCCTCATTATTTTTGCCATCATTGTGAATACCTGTGTAATTCAAGGCAGTCACACTTCCACACTTTGCTCCTCAAAAGGGCTCTGCTACAGACGATGGAGGTGGGTGTCTGTGTGTATGTGTGGAACAGTACTATGCAAAATGCAGCCCTCCAGCAGCCCAATGAGGCAGAATTATGTTGTGTTCTCCAGGCTCAGCCTGGCTGTGTCACCCCCTCCAGACTGCTGGGAATGGCTGCTGAGCAAGACTCACCCAATGGTGAAACATGAGTGGACTGCAGTGACTACAAATATATGTCTCTTTTTGATGGTATAGGTGGGCTTACTGCTGTCTCCCCTTGTTGGCTTGAAGTGTTTCTCCAGAGTTTCCCATAGGGAGCAAAAATGCAAAAGATTTCATAAAAATGGAAGGGAGGGAGGTAAAGGAGCAAGGGATAAAAGCCACCCTGGCCGGCTGCTTCAGCCCTGCAGTGGAGACCTTCCCTGAAATAGGCACCAGCTAAACCAGCCAACTAAAGTCATGAAGTTCTGTGTTCGTGCTGAGCCTTTCCTTTTTAAACATTTGCTGGGCTCTTGGGGGGAAGGGGAATGAAGAGAGATGCTGGAGCTGCATCTGCCTGGCTCTCAAAGGAAGGCACTGATCTAAGCATTTTCAATGCAGTTTGTTTGTATTTTCCCTCGTGACTGTGTTATATATACAAGGCTATACCTATATTTTAAGGAAATTTATCTCTGATGAGAACTAGAAAAGCATTTACTTAACAAATGCCTGCTTCTCAAGTATATCTCTGATGTAAGGCAGCGCGGAACCATATATATTTAAACTTGGAAGCTGTTTTTCTATGTACAATTAACATAGATTTCTAATGTATGTGGTGTCACTTCATTTGCTAGCTGCAAACTGATTCATAACTTCAAGGGAAATTTCAGTGCTGTCTATTGAACTGTGACAGAGACAAAGGAAATTTTAGAGGACAAATGAAGGATGCACTTGAAAACCAGGGCTGTTAATTGGTACTCTGCTCTGTATTGATCTTGCTCTTCTGCTTCTGAGTTTAACTGAGATTCTGCAACCCCAATCCAGACAGATTGCCTTTAAGTAGTGTTTGTCTGTATTAACCCAGCAGTATTAAACCCCCTGTGGTTCTGATATCCACCTTTGGAAACACCTTTCCTTTTCCTTTTTCCACCAGAGGTGCCCATCCAGCAAACATTCTGTTATTCCATACCCTGCCCTAAAATCACAGGAATTTGCCCATCCAACTGGTCCATTAAAAACTGCCCAGCATATCCCTGAAAGAAACACCCATATGGCTTGCGAAGCATCGCTTAGTCTTTTTGCACTTTCATGTTTCATTCTGCAGAAATGCTGACAGTGTTGTAGCTTCAAGTTTCTCCACACTAATTGCTGTGATATTTTTCAGTCTTTTCCTGCCAACCAAGCTGCTGGCTTTTGATCAGAAATCACATGTGTGCTAGAAAGAAGTGGATTGCTGTCAGCTGGCTCCCGTCTGTTTTGACATGGAGGGAAGGGTGAAGAGCACCACACGGGGCTTCTGCAACCGGGGAGAGTAAAGGTATAAGATACAGAAGTTATATGAAAATAGGTGGTAAACCCCCAACAAACAAACCCAGGGGCCCCTGTTTATACGATACTGGATTTGATTGGAGTTGAAATTTTTTCTATCCCTGGACTCATGGCTGAGCTGAGACTGACCATAGACTGCCCACCTTCCTGCTCCTCAGTGTCCCCCTCTGTGAGCTGGAGATAAAGATGCCAGGTTGTTTATAAAGTGCTTTGGGGACCTGTTGATGAAAAGCAGTAGGCATTATGTGAATACAAAGTGCTTGATTTGCCATCTTATAGAGCCACCCCTATGGGTGGAGTGGAAAGGCACTAATATATATGTAACAAATAGGTGAAGAAGCAGTCAGAGGTAAGTGAAGATAAACACAGCTCCCACTAGCTTGTCTGAAAAGAAGTGTCTCACACAGCCTGTTGGAACACAGCCTGCACACCAGATGACTTACATTTATGGGGATGTGTAGAGGGGCTATTCAACAGGGATGGCCAAGCTCTTCTGCAGATGAAGGAAGATCCATGCCGAGGGCTGTCATGTTTTCCCCTAGGAGATTCTGGTACAAAGATGTCCACCCATGCAACATGATGCTTTCTCAGCAGCCCCCCCAGGTTTCTGGAAAGCCATGAGTGTGTTGTGTGTGTATTGCACAGATGGTGTTTGCGAGCTGGGAACAGGCAGTGCCACCAGTAAATGTCAGACCTACAGTGTGGCCACACAGTGATGCCATGCCCACACGTGGGAACAGCTGAGCTTGTGGAGCACCCAGTGCATACCCAGTCAATTTCTCCCCTCCAGGGAAACTCATGGTTTCTAGGTATAGCTCTCATGCAGAAGCACCACCTGGTCTGTCAGATGTCCCTTGCCGTCTGGCAAGACAATCCTGGATAAAGGTAAAAACCTCCCTCAAATGCTGATTTGGCCTGGTATCCCTGCAAAGGCAACAGGAGACATCCAGACACCGTGAGGGACCGTATCTACTTTTATCCTGCTGTACTTCCATGGTGTTGGTAGCCTCAGGACTCACTTCTCTCCAAGGGAAAGTTGTTTATGTGTATATGAGCTTCCCACCTGGAAAACACTATTCTGGGCTTCACAGAGGAAGAGCTGAAGGGGTTTTGCCTCATGGCTGAACATCTGCTGGGGGGTTAGGAAACTTCTGGGCTTCATGAGCTTTTCTGCAGTGGAGAGGCCCAAAAGGCTGCCCCATTTAGGCAGGGTCACAGTCATGGGGACTCACAGTGACCCCAGGAGAGATGACAAATCCCTCATGCACCACTTCCAGACTGCCCCAACCTAACCCCTTTCTGAAGGGGCATGAACCCTGGTCCCCTGTTTGCCCTTCAGGAGCCTCTGCTGCTTCAATGAGCTGGGCTTTGGTTTCACTGGGAAGGGAGGAGAGCGGTCACCAAGTGTGGGGTTATCTCCATCTCCTTTGCTCTTCTCCAGACACAGGTGTTGAGTGGAGGTCATTTCTGATCAAAGGAAGAGGAGTACACAAGGGAGGGGAGGTTACCAAAATGCTCTCCAGTCCTGCTCATTGGCAGCAAACATTAAAATCACCTTCTTCCTAGGAGAATGGCAGGGAGTCCAGCTTTGTTAGGAAGGGAGCTATGGCAGGACTTGTGTGAAAAGGCAGGATGGCATGAAAAATTTCCAGACAGATGACAACAAGCTGAGTGGTGTTATCAATAAGCCAGAGGGACAGAATGTCATCCAAAAGGACCTGAACAAACTGGAGAGGTGGGCACAGGTGAACCTCATGAAGTTCAACAAGATCCAAGTGCAAGGTCCTGCACCTGGGTGGGAACAATCTGTACTATCAGTACAGGCTTGGGGATGAGGTTTTAGAAAGCAGACCTGCAGAAAAGGACTTGGGGATACTGGTGGATGAAATGTTGGACATGAGCCAACAGTGTGTACTTGCATCCCAGAAGGCCAATTGCATCCTGGGCTGCACCAAAAGAAGCGTGGCCAGCAGATCCAGAGGTGGTTCTGCCACTTTATTCCTCTCTGGTAAGACCTCACCTGGAGTATTGCATTCAGCTCTGGAACCCTCAGTACAGGAAGGACATGGATCTGAGGGAGTGGGTCCACAGCAGGGCTGTGAAAATGATCAGGGGGCTGGAACACCTCTCCTACAAAGACAGTCTGAGGGAGCTGGGATTGTTCAGCCTGGAGAAGAGAAGGCTCCCAGGAGACCTCATAGTGACCTTCCAGTACCTGAAGGGGCCTACAGGAAGGCTGGAGATGGACTGTGCATGGGCTTGTAAGGATAGGATGAGGGGCAATGGTTTTAAATTGGAGAAGAGTAGATTTAGATTGGATGTTAGGAAAAAATTCTTTACCATGAGGGTAGTGGGAAACTGGAACAGATTGCCCAGGAGGGTTGTTGAGACCTCATCCCTGAAGATACTCAGTGTGAAGCTTGATGAGGCTCTGAGCAACCTGATCTAGCTGAGGGTGTCCCTGCTTACTGCAGGGGGGTTGGACTGGATGACCTTTAAAGGTCCCTTCCAACCCAAATTATTCTGTGGTTCTATGACAGTTACAAGCATAGAAGCTGGCAAGATCACAGTTTGCCATGCAAGCTGCAATTTGATTAATGTGGCAGCTGTTTGATGGAAAATTAGGAGAGTTTTGAGAGTCATGAGAGGAAATTAGGCCATCTTTAAAGCTCTTTAAAAACTCAGTGCTACTCTTCCCCTGGAGGCTTATGAGCATACAGGCAACTTCTGTATTTAATCAATCAAGCAAACACAACACAGAAGCTAAAAATATTTCCAAGGTGCAGCAAGATGCAATCTTTATGCAATAAGAGACCAGAAATCTTTGTTTCTGGAAATCTTGACCTCAGCGTCTTGGTTTGCATAGTCCAAATCCTTCATTGTGTGATTCTATCCAGCGTTGAGGTCTATGGCAGAAACATTCCAGCATTAAGATCAGAGCACAATCTGACTGGCAGCTCTGGAAGTCTCCTTGACCTTCAAGGGATCTCTAAGTAGTTTGCACTGTCTGCCCAGAATTAATCCTAGTTGCCTCCAATGTCTCAGTAACCAATGTGTCTGAACTATGTGGAAATGAAGGTCCCATGGTATGAATTATCTATTTTCCCTGGTGAAAACAGGGTGGTTCTAATAAATAAATTCCAAAAAAAACCCGGAGAAACTTCTTTCCTGGGAATGATCAACATAAGCTGGAAGTGTGACAAATCTAATTCAGAAGGAGTAAACTTGGAGTCGGTCAGCAGTGCTGAGGATGCATGGGAAGCTTCTTGTTATTCAAAGTTTCACTGGGATTTTAATTCTTTAAAACTGTGCTTTTCTACCAGATGTGGGAATGCAAAATTAATGCAGATGCAGTAACCATGGTCCAGTGGAGAGTTTTGGGGCTAGAATTCAGAAGATCTGGTTTCTGGTTTGGGATGTGCAGACTGTGACATGGGAAAATAGTCTGTGCTAGATTTAGTAGAGTTTAATATTTTTGGCACTCACAAAATCCATCTTTATTCGTCTGTGCTCCCAACCTTTCTGTGCACTTAGCTTTCCAATGGTTGAATCCCTAGGGTAAAAACTTTTTAACTTCCAGTCTGAAAACTACCAACAGTCTATAAGATATCAGAAGGTGATCTGTGGAAGCATCACAATTTAAAAGCAAAATTAATTTGTGACCAATGACAACATGAACAGACAGACTGGGAAAAATATAAGTACTGAACCTCTCTAATTACAACTGACTGCAAAGCCACTGTGCTGACTACACAAAATAGCCCTTTGATTTGTTGCCCAGCTTCCAGGATGGAAGTTGCTTTGTATTTGAGAAGCATCATTTTCAACACGCAGCTTTTTGTTGCTGTCTATGCAGCCAAACACACATGGCTCTGATAAGGCTGAGCTGGATGTCTTGTGTTTATACGGCACCATGGTGCTCAAACTGGTGCTTCCCAATCTGTTCTGCATCTGAAATCAAAGTTCATCTCACCTTTCCCCCAGCAAATTTGGAGGTGATTGGCATTTCTCCTCTTATGCACAAATTCTGCAGTTAAGGCATTAGTTCAAGTTGTAGAAGAATTAAATTCAAACTTCATCCCAATTGCCCTGAGGGAAAGTGAAAACTCATCTCCCACCTTTTGGGAAGTTGTTCTTGCATTCAGTCTCCTGGCAGCCCTCAGCCTCTCTCTCCCAGTGGAGCCCTCCAACCCCCTACAGAGTAATTCCATTTTTCCTAAGCCAAGGATGACCTTAAAGCTCACAAGAGAGGGCTCTTGTTTGCAAGGAGGAGAGGTGACCTGAAGTACAGTCCTTGTTCAAATTAACAGCTCAGTGGTTTAGCATTGTGTTTGCTAACAAAGTTTTAAAGAAAGGCAGAGCACAGAAATGGGTAGCCAAGGCAATAAGTAAACTCCTGGAACAAGTGATGAACAAGGCTTTTTCACTTGGATCCTTTATTGCAAGTGAGGAAAGTGTATTTCCTTTATTTCAGTTTATTAACTTTTTTAGTTTGGTCGGTGACTTGTTCATTGGAAAGGAGAAATTAATTACGGGTTAAAAAAAAATGGAAATTTCTTTTTCCTACCCACTACCCTATGAATTAGGTGAGACAACGTGTCTGACAACTACTTGTTCTAGGCTTCTTAAGCACTTGTTAACAGTTTATTTAATGAACTACACTTTTCTTTGTTTAATAATGCAGTTAACTTTACATACAAAATGTGTTTTGACACCTGCTTCTTCTTCATTCACATCCAAATTATTTAATGTGACTTTATTTAATAATGAAAATCACTGCTGCCTTTTTGTGTATGATTATATCCTAATTTTTATCCAAAGGCAATTCAATAGAACTCCTAAGGAAAAAAAAAAAGTAATTACTTATGAAATACAGAAGCACCTGAGGGAACTGGAGTTGCTTCATCTGGAGGAAAGGAGTCTCAGGGGAGACCTTATAACTCTAAAACTATCTGAAAGGAGATTGTAGTGGGATGGGTGTTTTTCTCTTCTCCCAAGTAACAAGCAATAGAATAAGAGGAAATGGTCTCAAGTTGTGCCAGGGAAAGTTTATGTTGGATATTAAGAAAAATGTATCCACAGAATGAGTTGTCAGGCACTGGAACAGGCTGTGCTGGGAAGTGGTGAGATTATAATCCCTGGAAATATTTAAAAGATGTGTAGATGCAGTGTGTAGGGAGGTGGTTTAGTGGTGGACTTGGTTGCACCCACTTAATGGTTGGACTTGATGATCTTAATGTCTTCTCCAACGAAAAAGATTCTATGATTTTCTAGTATAATAAAAGGTAAACATTAAGTATTTGAATAAAAATATCAGTTGCTTAAGTATTTGAATATATACACATCACATGCTAAGTTAGCAAAACATGAAAGTATAAACTATAGCAAAGGGCTCCAGGTGCTACGGAAGAAATCTCAGTGGTTACCAACTACTAGGAACCAATTGTTCTTTGGAAAAATCATTAAATAGAAATACAAAACAGGAATAAAATTGGGAACCTTTATTCAAGGTCACTTGCTTTTTCCTTTAATGACAACTAAGATAGATTGCTTAAATCCCACACATATGAATAGCTCCACCCAAATGATTTTTCACAATAGGAGGTAGCCAGTTTACACGCTTCTGTGGTCACAAAAGAGAGGAGGAAGGCATGCTGCTAACAATATCACTGCTGGCTGCTATTCTGGTTCGTCTTCACTCACTCCCAGCCCTCCCTCACGTATGGCTTCCAGGAAATACATCTTTGCCTCATTCTTCTCCCTTGTGACTTTCTGAGGAGTGAGGCACTTTTCTGCCTGGCCTTTCCCCTCTCCAAACACCCATCTCTCTGCCCAGCCACCTGCTCTGGGCCCATTTGCATTGCCCACAGATCTCTCAGGATGGAGAGGTGCCATCAGGTAGGTCTCACCAGAAATGCCCTAGATTTCAATGGAGCAGCAAGTGGAGAGCCATGAGGTTTCTAGGTTAGGCAAGGAACAGCAACCTGCTGCATCTGAAGGGAGAAAAGAGAGCTGGAGTTTGACATTCTGTGAACTCAGGAGATGAAAAGCTAAGCACCCTTGGTGTATCAGTTCAGCTCAGAGAAAAGATGCTATTTACTATGGTCTTTATTACTTGAGATTTGTCTGCTCCTTCCCTCTTTTCAGCATGATGCTCAGACTCACTCCTGTGTTACACATCCTACCCACGTTTTGTAGTAAATCAACCCAGCCCAGATGCTGTGGTAACTCCTCTGGATGTCTTCGGGAGAGTTTCAAAATCCATCCCCACCACTCACTGCAATTGCATCATCTTGCAGGAAGAGGACTTTAGGAAGGATATCGAGGTCCTGAGCAGGTCCAAAGGAGGGCAACTAGGCTGGTGAAGGGACTCCAGCACAGATCCTATGAGGAGAGGCTGAGGGAGCTGGGGCTGTTCAGCCTGGAGAAGAGGCGGCTCAGGGGAGACCTCATCACTCTCTACAACTCCCTGAAAGGAGGGTGTAGCCAGGGGGGGGTTGGTCACTTCTCCCAGGAAGCTCTCAGTAAGACAAGAGGGCACGGTCTTAAGTTGTGCCAGGGGAGGTTTAGGTTGGATATTAGAAAGAATTTCTTTACGGAGAGGGTGATCAGGCATTGGAATGGGCTGCCCAGGGAAGTAGTGGATTCTCCATCCCTGGAGATATTTAAAAAGAGACTGGATGTGGCACTCAGTGCCATGGTCTGGTAACTGCAGTGGTAGTGGTTCAAGGGTTGGACTTGATGATCTCTGAGGTCTCTTCCAAGCCAGCCAATTCTATGATCCTATGACTCTATGATTCTATGATTCTATGATTCTATGATTCTATGATTCTATGCCTTGGGCTCTGTGGCAGCCCAGTCCTTCTGCCTGCTATAGGTGCAGGTTACCATGGTACCTGATCCCAACTATTGCCTCTAAATTCTGAGACAGTTTAGCATTGGGGGTTTTTTGTTTGTTTGTTTGTTTTGTTGTTGTTTTATTCCTTCAAAGTAAATAAATCAAATACTACTGCCATGATCTGCTGCCCAGGGGATAAAAAGAAATAGGGGGTGACATTGGGGACTGCTGAAAATTGTTAGCTACCAGTTAGCTCTACTGTCAGTCTGGTGTGGGGGACCAATTTAAGGCAGTTTTGTCTGCCTTGACTGAAAGGCATAACTGAAGGATTGTAGAGCCTTGTGATCATGCTTAATTGGAGAGTTTACCACAGAGAAGAGGAGGATTTGCACCCAGGTGAGACTGCTTTGAATATTAGGCTTGGGGTATTTGCTGTAGGAAATTAGTTAATATTTCCCACTCCCTAATTGTCATGAAAATGAGTTACCATTTAATTCTGGGCTATTTTTTATGCCACATGAATGGCACAGTAATTCCTTGCTCAAATATCTGAAATAATAAAAGCAATGCAAAGATGAAAACATCACATTCCGGCACTCATGTCACAGAGCTTCTCCTTCCCTTGACTGGGGATCTGAAATGTACATTATTTCAAGTGTGAAATGAATGCAAAAAAAGGCAAGCACCTTTTCAGGATGTGCATCATTTCATTACAAGTGCTTCATCCTTAATTTTGACTTCTCTTTCATCCTTGTCCAATCACTTTTACTAAAATGAAAACCATTTCTCTGTGGAATCAAATCTGTTTAAGTCTAAAGTCTGAGGGTAAGCTCTCTAACCCTGGATTTGTAAAATGGTTTGCAAATGTGATTAAAGCCAGTCTAGCTTTTCATGGTAAATAATAAAGAATTATGTATCTGACAAAGATATTCAACTGAATGCTGCCCATGATTGCATTGCTGTGTTTATGACCCTCCTTTGTCTTATCTATTGTTAAAACAATAGGAGCACAGTCATACAGTTTACAGTGTCCCACATATACTCTATGTGGGACACAGCCTGATGTGCATTGCATTAGATTTGTGATTCTATAATGTCCTTAATAAAGCTGCCCTACTTTCTTTGTTTCTATGTTTTTCTAATATTAGAAGTGCTGAGTGCTATAGCATAGCCTGATTAATATTAAAAGAAATATTCCTCTATTACTAAGCAATCCTCATTCACCCACTTTCTGTCATTTGTCCTACATTGAAAGACAATGTGTCCTTAAACACCGTGAAGGCATGTATGCAGCTGGAACACACCATCCTGTGCATTATAGGTGAGATGTGTAGCAACTGCAGCTCCCTGCTGCAGCTCTCACTCTGATGAAAAATCACATATTCCTTTCATGGGGGCTCATTTAATAAAGCACAGTTGCTGCATCAGTTCCTAAAAGTACCCATGTTAGTCCTAATGATTAATGCCTGAAGCGTGATGATGATAATATGGTTCGCTGAGCTGTTTGACTACTTTTGAAGAAACATTCTTCTCTTACATAAAGTCCCTTTGAAAAAGTGTATTTTCATTTCAAAAGATTAAGCCTTGCTTAAATATTAACAGGTATTTCTGGTGTGGAAAGTATCTGTTTATCTTGAGCTGGGAGTCAGTCTCTAGATGTTATGATTTCAAAGAATGTCTCAGAAACGTAGCCTCATGAACACCAGTGACCAGCTGCCTGTCTTGGCATGCAGATTTTGTGACAACAAGTTGCTCTCTCCTGTTTATCTCACTGGTGATGATTTCACCACCTGATGGATACCAGGAATTGTTGACTTTTACTCTGTTGCTTCGGGTATACCAGGGGAGGATGTGTTCTGACTGTTGGCACACAGAGGGCAAGGCAGAAAGAGGAAGGGGAAGCAATTAAGTCTCATTTCCAGAAGGAAGTCTTCAGCTTTGAAAAAGCCAAGAAATACCTTTGGCTCTTAGGAGAGAGAGAATTAAAAAACCATATGATTGTTTCTTTGTTATAAGGAAACCAGTGCTGCAAGCTTCCATTCCCCTGAAGCACTTAATAGCATGTCTTTCCCTGTGTTGATGGGTACATGAGGGGTGTCAGGGATGGACTGGCTTCCCTGTTTCCTTCCTGTGGATGACAGTCCTCACCTTCTTCTCTGTGGACAACATACAGTTCAGTACTCACCTGGATTGAAGAAAGAACTTTCAGAAAGAACCAAAAGTAATGGGTTTACTGTTGCAGATACAGGAGAATTTGCAAACAGCCAGTAGTCTAGAAACTGGAGTGGACTAAATTTACCCTTTGTGAAATTAAACAACACATGGTTGACTATTTTTAATTTACTGAATCAAGGTCACATTGCAGGTAATACAGGCCAGGCTTCAACACCTTCACATCAGTATGCTTGGCAAATCTAAAGCATGAGATTTGTTACATTCTCAAAGAACATTATTTTAAGGGAGCAATAGCTGTGCAGAGGCACATATCTGAAAGAGAACTGCACTAACCCTCTCTGTGTACTGACATAGACCTAATTAAGGCTTTTTTTCTCCTTGTTTTTTTGTTTTCTTTTCTTCTTTTCTTTTATCAACATATCAAAAAGGAAGGCTTGTTGACTTGCATTTCATCTATTTGTTCACATGAAAAATAATCACAGTACCAATCCAGACCTTTAAATGTATGTGCCATAAATTAAAAACTGAAGTGGAAGGAAATGAAAAAGGTTCTCTAGCTTGGATCATAGGATCACACTTGAGGTTGGCAGGGACTTCTGCAGGCAATGCAGTAAATACCTCTGTCTCAGTACCTTTCCCTCCAGTAGCCTAACAGGAAATAGTCAGGTGGCATTTCAGTGTGTCCATAAAGCTAACAGATCTGGTTTTGGACAGATCATGTGAAAAGCATTAGGCTCTTTACTGAGTATCATAACAAAAATTGTGTGTAAAGACTTGCCGTGGGCCACAAGCCTGCATTAGATCAGAGCACTCTCCAGAGTCTGGGTTCACCCATTCCCAGGAAACAGATTCTGTTGGGATTCAGAATCTTCTTAGCACACACAAGACATGGGCTTGTTTCAACAGGTAGAGAGAAATTATTGTCTGCCCTGCCTGAATCACTGTGCCTTTGTCAAACAGCAGCAGGTTTTCCATTGTGAAATGTAGTTGATTTGCAGTACCCAGGAAGGCTGTTTAAAAATTATTTATGCAATAGATGTATTTTCCTTTAAATCCTATTCCATAACTGTCTCCATTAAGGTTTGTTGCAAGTCCCAGCTACTTTCAGAGAGAGGACCCTTGAGAAGGAAGGCAATTGACTCCAGCACAGAGCAATATTGTGCTGTATTCCCACATTACAGAGGGGTTCCTACCAAACGGAACCCTTTGAAAAACCCATGCTGCACAAGTAGGCTTAGAAGTCTGGAAATCACAAGTGCTCACTTTTATGCACTCCTGCATAAGTAATAAAGTAATGATTCTCTGTTGTTTTCATCATAAAGCAACTTTTCAGCTGCCCTGCAAGCAATGAGAAATGTGCAAGCAATAGCAAGTCTATTGCTAAAATAATAACCATTTTGGCAGTGTATTACAGCTATTTGCACAGCACTTAACAAGTGTGACATGACACAAACTACTGCTTCAGCTCAAAACCATTTTTTAGAATTAAGAATTTCTATATGACTTATTCATACTATTACTTTTTTTTCCTCAGCAAAGTATCAATATGAGAATCCCCTTCTCCACGGGGCTACTTACATATTTCAGCAACTATGGATTTGCTAAGGTGACTTATAAAGCTTTAGTTACTTCTGCCCACTCCGTTGCATATGTCCAGGGTCTCTGGATGCTTGGCAAGAGCCCAGGCAGAGCAGCAAATAGCAAAGGTATAGGTGTGGAAAGCTAAATTTACTGTGGGCTGGAATCCTGCCTCCTGTGCAGATCCAATACCTGGTGTTGTGCTCTGGGTATGTCTCAGGTAAGTCTGATTTGCTGAAGGCATGTCAGGGGTTTCATCAGCAGGTGTGTATGTAGCATGATCTCAAGATTCAGTGCCCGTCTTGTGTGCTGTCTGGTGCATATTCCCATGTTTCTGTTGGGGGGGAATTACTAATGTCAAGTTTAAGGATGCATTACACCTTCACAGGGCATGGTTATACCCATGCAGCTATGCACCCATTCCTTCCTTTCATTAAGGGATCCCATGTCCATCTTTGCTAAAAAGATTCTCTATCTGCTTTCTCACCTAATGGAATTGCAACTGATGGGAGCTAAGGAAAGCCAGCTAGCCCCAAAATGTGTCTACCAGCTGAATGCCTCATTTCAGATGTCTAGTTGCTCTCAAGCACACCCAAAATGCAGACCTGACAGAACATTGCACTTGTTTTCTCTGAGCCTTGTTTCTCCACTTGTGATGTGGGAATACATACACTTGTCTTACTTCTTTGGATGTCCATACAAACAGTGGAAATTGTACCTAGTTAGGTCCTTCTGCATGCCTTAGTGAACAGAGAGGACAACCAATGCCTTCAGAGGGGTCTTGTTAGTGATGCGGTTTCTTGAAGCCTCATTGGTTTCCTTACAGCCCATCCACACTTGGCATGCATACACCTTCTAAAGAAAGGCTCTGGAAACTGGGAAAGAATAACTCAGAAAATGTACTGAACAGACTTGGAGAGCCCAGGTATGGTCACAATTCCCATTGACCAGAATGAAGAACATCTAAATAGATCATGAAACCTTTGCTAGCACACGTGGGTTTTTATTCTCTAGTTCTCTGTGTTGCACTTTGGACCATTTACTACTACAAATGTTAAAGCAGTTTCTGCCTTTAGATCCCAGAGCAAGAACTTCTGTGGGTTGTCTCAGTGGAAATTCATTCAGAGACACTAAAATGAAGCGTGTGGCTTCTCACAAGAACAAATTCCTGTCAGCCTGAGAAACTGCCAGTTGTATGGCATTAGATGTGAAAAAGGACTTGAGCAACTCAGCTCATACCTCCTTTCTTGTGCTGCAAACTGAAGCTGTGGATGAGTCAGTAGAGCTGAGTGGGAGTACCAGACAGGCCTGAATCACCACTTTTTCCTTGTCTCTGCGTTATTTCCACGCAAATAATTTCACGTCTCAAAGCCACAGAAGAAGCTGCAAAGTGGTGACTGCAAACCTCATACTTCAGAGGAAGACAACTTGCTAAATGAAATTCACATCTGCTTCATGTTTGAAGACACTTATTTATGTAAAAGGAAATGAGCTAATTAATCATAAAATGCTGGAACTTGAG
The DNA here is from genome assembly GCF_003957555.1 of Calypte anna. Lineage (NCBI taxonomy): Eukaryota > Metazoa > Chordata > Aves > Apodiformes > Trochilidae > Calypte > Calypte anna. Next base: position 63,501,269 of record NC_044245.1, read on the forward strand.
AAATATTTTGAGGGATAGTAAGCTCCATTTCAAGGTTTCACCGAAGCTACATATTATTCCATTGTTGTTCAGACTGTATGAGAGATGTGAGAAATGCAGCTGTGGAGTCTGACAGAATAGATGTTTAAAAAGTCAAGAAAACATATTTGCTTTTAAGTACAGAGAAGCAAGACAGAAACAGTGTGGAATCCTGGTAATCTATCAGATGGATCTTCATCTTTCTGTTGAGTTCAGTAGGCTTTATATAGAAACCTCTGCAATATGTGGGAAGCCACCTTCACACATTTGGAGAGTAAATTGAGGACTTCTATCTACTAAGTGTTATCTGTATCTGGAAGACCACCAACTTTCTTTGTTTTACTTGCCAACAGATAAGTATACCAATGTCATGTATTCTTGATTCCTCCTTCTATACCTGTTATATATCCTTTCATATCTACTACTTTCAACTAAGTAGCAACTTTAAAACTAAATACAAAGCTAAGTCAAATAAATAAAAAGTACAAAAATAAAAGATTTCTGACTTTTATAGTCTCAACATTTATTTAAGAGGAAACCAATACAGTTCTACAGGAAGAACTTCATACAATATATGGAGTCCAACTGAGAAGACAGTTTCAAACCTCTGAAAACAATTCTTATCAACATTCTGTAGAAGAGCTATTAAGATTTCTCACATGAAATCGGGATGTACCTATATGTACTTTATACAGTATGGTGACATGGAGCTGTAAAATTAAACTGAAATATGTTAAAAGGGCAACATTTTGACTGCAACAATTCTATTACTTTCCTGCTAGCTGCTTTCATTTACAGAATGTAGAAACAGAAAAAAGGACAAGTGAGACATTTATGACTTTTTTTTCACATCCAACTTTGCACTAACAACATATTTCAAGCTAAGGAAAACCTCAAGAAGGAACAAAACTATTGCTTTTGTGAGAGAAATATTTGTGTGTGTATTTTTCTTGAATGAAGCTTTGGCAACATTAAGAACAAAATGCCAGCTCTCTTCATGAATCAAGTAGGCTTAGAAGTGGAAAAATCCAAAATAGAGAACACTGGAAACTTCGCAGTTCAGTGCACACAGCCCAGGGAACCTTGGTCTTGGTTAGACATATCTTCAAAGTGAAGCACTTCACTGCTGCCTTAACCTTTTTTTGCTTTGCACAAAAAGCCTTGCCCAGATTTGATAGTGCTTCAAGTCAGGAGTAACTGGCAGCAGTAATGATGTGGATTTGAGCACAGATTCCACCTGTGCTCATATTTGCAGTCACCTACCATGAGGACACGGTCTGCATTACTGAAAGGTTGGTTGTCCTTCACTGGCTTCCCCCCAGCCCTTTTCTGGCTGCTCACAAGGATAGGAGAGAGTAGCACAGGGACTGTTAGCTGAGAGTCACACCTTACTCCAGTATGAACCATTATGGGGCATATCCCCTGAAGTCCATGCAACCAGTAGGGGGGAACGCAACAGTACTGCAGATGCAACAATTCACATTTGGGGTTTCAGCTTGTTCAGAGACTGACTTGGCTAAATGGAGAGCTCAGAGCCAGGTGCCATTTGCTCAACTTAACTCTTCAAAGCTATGTTAACCTAACTGGAGAAAAAAAATTACATTTTAAAAAATAAAACAAGGAAAACTTGCTCTAGGAAAACAAAGGAAGTAGCAGAATCTAATAATTTCATTCCCTACCCTCCAACTCCCATTTTCTGTGCTTTATGGTAAAATTCTCAAAACAATGACCTTACATAGGTCTTCCTAAAGTGGCTTGTGCTTACTAAAATAGAAAAAGCTAAATAGTGATTAAATAGGCACACAGCATCTATTTATCTTCTACCTTCACATAATTACCCTGTTCCAGCAACCTGGCTACTTTCTCAGTGTTTATTATTATGCACAGACAAGAAATAACAAAGATGTCACAAAATGCTCATTCTCAAAATACCCTGCATAAGCAGGTTTGAATGTCTGAGGGAGAGCCCCAGTACAATCTTTGTATTTTAAAGGAAGGCAATACCGTTGTGGTTTTTTGTCAAATGGATCTGTTTCATGTTTCAGTTGTCAGAAGCCAAAGAGTATCCATTTCTTACGTTTCAGTATTAATAGTACATAGAAAGCAAAACATGTTTAACTTGCGGCGATCCTTCCAGACTCTGTGCTTTCTGTAATACTGAAGTGTTTTCTGTGAGGTGGTGGCAGGAAAAAATAACCCACCTCTCCTACAGAGCATGGGAAAGGAGTACTGGCTCCCTAAACTGATTTTCTGAGCACTGGAGGACGTTTGCAACACTATCCTTGGCACATTTCCAGGAGTTTAATATAGGAAAGGTTTCTAATTTCTTTTGTCTTTTCTTTCCTTTTCCTGTTCCCTTTCCTCTCGTCTCATTCCTTCCTCACGTACTTTCCTTACCCTTCTCTTCCTTTCTCCCAGGTACTGATGAAAAAGACAATACATGGAAAACCAGCATCCATATATTGGAATCGGGAAGTTTTGCAATTTTTTTTTTACGAATGAGGTGGACAGCACTGTAACTGTTTGGCATTCATTGGAGCTCCCCTGCTTCCAGACCTGCCGAATTGTGCAGAGCCAGGGCAGAGGTTCACCTCTGTAAAAATATGCTCTTGCATGAACCCATATGAAACCAAAGGGTGATGTGTCCTTGGCTGCTCCTGGGCCCATTGGGCAGCCCCTGGGTGTGCAGGAGCACTGCTCTGGAGGCCTATGGCTCAGCCTGAACAAGGAAAAAGGTGGGAAAAGCAGAAGCACTGCAGTGGAGCTGGGGTGTTTGCTCTTCCACAGGGCCGTGTTTCACTGTACAGTTCTTCCAACATGAACCAAGGTCCCAGTAAAGCTGGAGAGAGCTGGTGTTTGTTAGGGGTGCAAACAAGTGACTCCCCAGAACAGGATGGCTGGTAGGGCCTTGGCTGGGCGTTCAGGCTGGGTGGGTGTGGTGAGAGGCAGAGGTTGGGGTGCCGGTGTTCGATGCTGTGCATGGCAGGTGCCAGGGTTCCAAGCAGCTCCCTTCGTGCTTTTGAAAATCAAATTTCCAGCAAAATGTCGCAGGAGCAGACGGGCTGGAGGCCAATGGACACAACCAGCTCAGTTGATCTTGGGGATCTCCTGTGCATGTCCCTCATGGCACCACGGTCCCACTTCGGCCCTCCTGCGGGAGATGAGGCGCAAGGTCTCCCGAGCCAGCCGATACCTCGAAACCGAACCGTTAGGCAATGGGTACACCCCGGACCCTCGGATAACACCTGCGGTGCCGCTGGGGGTATCCCCAGGGCTGCTGCGGATACGACTCGCCCTCCCCAGGGCACACCGGGCGGGCACCCGGGGACTCCCAGGGGGCGCCCCGCCGCACCGCCCGCCGGTGCCGGTAACGGGGCGGTGCCGGGGCGGACCCTTGGCGGTCGGCGGCCAATGGTGCAGCGGGGGCAGTGCTGCCCGTGCAGGAACACCCGGGAGGTGACAGCGAGACCCCGCCTACCCCACGGCGAGCGGGCGCCGGCGGCGAATATGGCAGAGGAGCGGAGCTGAGCCCCTGCGCTGCCGCTGCCGCCGCCCCCCGCACTTGTTGGCCGCCTCTGCCGGGGGAGGGCGGTTAATCCCTGCCCGCCCCGCGGCCGTTAAGGGAAGGCGGTTAATCCCTGCCCGCCCTGTGGCCGTTAAGGGAGGGCAGCGCCGGCGCCTTCGCGGAGGAGTGTGTGATGGTGCGGGCATGGCGGAGCAGCCAGCGGCCGCGGCGCTGCTGAGGCAAGGGGCGGCTGGTCCCGGCCCCGGCGGCGGCGGCAGCAGCGGCAGCAGCAGCCGGCGGCGGCTGCCTCCTTCTCCTTGCCGCCCGGCGGCCGCCTCCCCCCGCCCCGGCCGGCTCTGAGGGAAGTAGGGAGCCGCCTCGGCGTGCCGTGCCGTACCGTGCCGCCCGCCCGCCTCGCCTCGCCCCCCGCCGCCTTGCCGCCGCCATGCTGCCCGGGGTGGGGGTGTTCGGCACCGGCCTGACGGCGCGGGTGATCGTGCCGCTGCTGAAGGCGGAGGGCTTCGCCGTGAAAGCGCTGTGGGGCCGCACGCCCGAGGAGGCGGAGGAGCTGGCCAAGGAGATGAGCGTCCCTTTCTACACCAGCCGCATCGACGAGGTGCTGCTGCACCAGGACGTCGACCTGGTCTGCGTCAACTTGCCGCCGCCTCTCACCCGGCAGGTCGCCGTCAAGACCCTGGGTGAGTGGAGGTGACCGGGGGAGGTGGGGGACGGCCCCGCTGCGGGGTCGGGCTCGCTTGGGTTTGGCTCTCGCCTGGGGCTGAATGAGAGGAACCCCCACCTTAGCGCGGAGTTTTCCCCTTGATTTGCTTTTTCCCCCACCCCTTTCATTTGGAGAGGGGCTCGCCGAGTCGCGGGTGCCCCGGAGCTCCCCGTGGTAGCAGGCCGAGGAGCGGCGGGGGGATGGCGATGCGGCATCCCGGTGTGGCATCCCGCATCCCCGGTCCCCGCCGGTGCGTTCACTGGCAGCAGGCATCCGCCCCTCCGGGATGCACGGGCAAGTCTGGGCAGTGCCGTGCCGGGCCTGACACCCAGCCGAGGGGAGTGGGCAGGTGTCATCGGTGTCGCGGTAAAAAGGAGGAAGCCAGGGTAAAAAAAGAAGAAAAGAATAATCCTGCATTTCTCTGGTGGTTTCCATACACGCCCGCAAGGGCAGTGGGGAGCCGAGCATCGCTCCCCCTTTGCGGACACCCCAGCTGCTCGAGGGGTTCGGTGTTCGGCTCTGCCTCCGGCTCCGGGTCCCCAGCTGCAGACCAGAGAGGGCGGCAGGAAGCGGTGACAGCAGGGGAAACGTTTTTACACCCGAAGCTTAATGAAGATCACGTACAAAGGGAAGGAGGGACTGAGAAAGTAGGCATGCACTGTTGTAAGCTTCTCTGGTTTCAAGAGTGCAGAAATGGGCCGCATCTTGCCTTCTCTTAAGTGAAGGTAAAGTCTGGGCTCTGTGCTTGCACCTCCGTGCTCTCCCATCCGTAACTCTGATGGATTTTAGTGGGAGTACCCGCAGAAGTAAGGAAGTCTTATTTTTTTTTTCTCCCTACAAGTGTAAATGGGAAAAGGTAAAAGTGAAGGGGAAGTGCTGTGTGTCATCTTTGTTGGAGAGTGCGCTGAGGTTATCAAGTCCGGGTGTCAGGTTTGGCTCTGGGGCTGCAGCTATGTAGGCTGATTGCTATCGCTTTCAGCCTCGTAAATGTGTGTGGCATGTGTCTGGCATGTCGTAGTGTTACATTGCTACTGGCATACTCATTAGTTACCTTTCTAATGCTGCTAATACCGCAGCTAGCTAGTGTTTTCAACTTATGAAATTAAACAATTAAGGTAATTATGGCAGTATCCAAGCAAACCTTGAGTATAGTTTTAGCATTTTTCTGAAAATAATGCTCACTGTTCCTTTCTGTACGTGGAAATGCTTGTCTTTCATAATACACTTTTGACTTTTTCCTTAACGTACAACACTTGCACCAGAGTACAACACTTGCACCTGACTTGTTTGCCGGGACGATGTGCAAATGGATTCCTAATGTAGTAATGCATATCCCACGGAACAAATAAAAGACAGTATCAGGGTAGCAAGGTTTCACATTTGACGCACATGAATTTGGTGACAATTGTGTCAGTTTTCCTGTGACAGTCTTTCCTGCAGGTGTTGCTCTTGGAAATGTCCCAGCTTGCCTGTGCTTCTGAAGGTAGGGGTCCCACAAGGCTTCAGTCAGACATAAGGCATCTGGTGTAAGAACAGGATTTCTTCTGAAAAAAAAGGAACAAAGTTGGTATGAATTTTTTTAGAGGGCTTAAAGTAATACAGGGTTTTGGCCCTATGTGGATATTTGCAGCCAAAGAAGAAAAAAAAATCTGTTCCTGAACATGTGCTGAATTTATGAATGATGCAGACAATTGATGTAGCTGAGATGTTACTGATAACAGTGAATTGCTGATTCAATCTGCTAGCAACAAACTAGAAGAAAACTGAGGTGTTTTCTCCCTATTCATTGGTACTGTACCATTCTCATCTCTCTTTCACTTATAGTTTATTTAGTTTCCTCCTATTCCCCAATGTTACTTTTTTAAATTTTGAAGTAGTGGTAAAATGTGTGAAAACATACCATGCGGTCATTAGAGAGGGATTAAACATGCTACAAGGTGATAATAGTCAACAGGATAGAATGTTTTTGGGTTTTGTTTTTTTTTTTAGTGTCTTGCTTGAATAATACTTAAAGTATTATTATACTTTAGTCTCTGGTATGTGGGGGCAATATTGTATAGATTAAAGAAAGCAGAAGCTTGAAAAACATTCCTTACCATGATAAGGAAAGGATATGCAAGGGAAGTTTTTTCAGCTTGTTTTTTTTTTTTTTGGGGGGGGGGGGGAGGTTTCCTCTTGAGATTTCACACAAGAAACACTACACAGCAGCTACTCATGGAATAGACAGGGATACTAGAGGTTTTTACTCTTAGATGGAAGCTCCAGAAGGACAAAACCCAATGCCATTCATTATGGCAGAAAAGGTTGAGAATGACATGGGTTATTTGTTAATACACCCAGGTCTGGCTTCTATAAGAGGGGAGGTATATCTAGCCTGGGAAGAGCAGGGACCAACTTCTCTTTTGTATCTGTGTTTTATTTTAAATAGGCTTGTTGCCCAAAGCTGTGTTTTCATTTGGGGAAATTTTGTTATTAGAAAGAGCCCAGGGAACCAGTTGGTGGTGTTTCTGTCACCCATCTAGGGTGACCCTCTGAATTTGCAGTGCATTCAAATCCACTCTGGCCTATTTCTGATGCAGGCTCCGGAAATGAAGGTGGGGTGAAACAGGTGTCCCTGCAGCTGTGTTTAACTCAGACCATGCAGTGGGAAAAACTTGGTTGCTTTGTTTTCACTGGTACATCTGACCTGTAGATGTATTGTTCCTTTAAGCATATTTTTGGCACAGTGGCCCATAACCCCCTATTAAAAAAAAAAAGTGTGAGTACACTCCCCAGCTGAGGAAATCACTGTAAGAAACTGTAGTTTCGTAGAAGCTGGGGAGGAGGGGGGGTAGGGGCAGAGAAAATGTGAGAAATAAAACCTTAAACTTCCCCTGTTAAACAGGATCTTGATTAGGGTCTTACTCTGTATATCACTTTTATTAGAAACTGGATTGATGTTGGCAAATCTCTGGAACAGACCAAGTCCAAGAGAACATTGGAAACTAGGCTAGTTTGGATGATGACTGAAAACACAAATAGAAGTGATAGTGTTTTATGTGAACTGTGTTGATGGCCTCACTACAGCTTGAAAGGAATCAAATTCCCAGTTTGCTCCTGCAAAATGGAGCTGATGGACCCTTTTGCTTTTCTGCCTCTCATCTATCCTGCTCACTTAGGAGCTCTCTTGTTTATTGCTGTTTGTTCTCAGTCCCTGTACTTGAGGCTGCTGGGCACTGGCATAATGCAAAACTAATGTCCTGACCTTCCAGCTGCTTGGTGGTCAAGAAGGATTGGTGGTTGAATGTTTGGGTAAGCATAGGGAATAGTCCTAGTGTTGAATAAGGGTGTTTGGCATGTTTGCTAGAAGTGGCCTGCTTTTCTCCTGCCTACATTCATTAGGAATACCGTTCATATCCCAGTCCTAATGAGATGTGGGAGGTGTGTTTGCATTCAGTGACAAAATATGTCACCAGAGTGCCTATTTGTGCTCAGCATCAGAAGTGTTACTGGTACAGATAATATAATATGGCCATCCACCTGGTTCAAAGCTGTCAAGTCATGACCTTCCACAATATAATCCCTCTTCCTCCTTCAGTTCAATATGACATTTTTCAGATCGTGACTAAAATAGTTACCCTGTGTGACTAAATAGCTGTAACATCAGGGGAAATGATTTACTGCAGGTGGTGCTGAGAAGTCTGTGATGACATTTCATCTGGAAGTTGAAGGGGAAAACACAAATATCTCTGAGTTTCTGGTCCTGTTGGTGCTTGAGTCAAGACAACTTGGCTAAAGAGAATTTATTCCTGAGGTTCATGTAAGTGTATCTGGGGAGCAAATGTTTTGGTTTTGGGAAGAGTCAAGTACCAGATGTTTTCAAAGTGTGTCTCTGGAGATGTTGCCCTTAGTTCTATTTACAGTAGTTTTGCTTACTCTGCCATCTTAAGTTAAGGTCAGGAACACTGAGCTATATGGTGAACATTGACTGTGCATGTTTTCAACCATATCTATACAGTATTAATTTAAAAAAATGTTTATATTGTAGTAGCACATGGTAGGAGTCCATTCTGCCTGGGGACTGTACGCACTAAGATTCCCCAGCCCTCCAGAGATTGTTCCTTTTTAAGGAGCACTTAAGTTCGTTGGCTGACTGGTGCTTCTTCTATACTTGACTGTCCTCATGAGGGAGTATCTTTATTTAGAGAGAAACAAATGTTACTGCTCAGATTCTTGCCTTCCCACCCCTTCCCAGGCCGTACCGGTATCATGCAGGCATGCGGTATAAACCCCTTGTCCTGAATATGTTTATAAGAACTCCTTTTTGAAGTACTGGAAATGTTATCACTGGATCTGCCTCTGAAGTGGAAGGAACATCAGCTGCAGTGAAGTAATTCACAGAACTGATGCAATCTCGTAATTAATTTCTACATTCTGCTGCACCCATGCAAATCAGGCAGAGCTTACATGGTTGTAGCAGTGGATAGTACTTGGTCTAGAGTTTGTAAAAGGGTTAAGATCCTTTGGGATGAGATGCTCTATTAAGAGAAAACATTATCATGATTATTTATTATTAATAGCAGTATAATATCTGTCCTGCAATAGTGAGTTTAAATTTGACCTAACAGCAGTGACTTTCAGCAGAATACAGTATTGTACTTGGAAGGCAGATGACTTTGCAGCATATTAATGTGAATTATGGTCATCTTAGAGCAAAAGAAAAAGTGAAGTGCTGTCTGTCTTCAATCAGCAGAATTAGAAAAGGGCTATGGTGCCTTTTTTGGCATGTATTAGAAAGTCAGTCTAAAGAGCCTCCTGGTAAATGGTTGCAAGACTTGTTCCTATTTGAGTGATGATGATATACCACAGAAAATGGCACCTAGCTCTTCCATTGACCTCTTCAGTGCTGCAGACCTTTAATTCCACTGTTCTTCCTGTAAAGCTACAGAGTTACTGTGGGATTTGGCCTCTGAGACAGCTAAGATAAAGAGCACTATTCAGGTTCCTAAAACAAACCCCTTGTTTTTTTTGTTCTTGCTTTCAAATCAAAGGCATATCTTCATTTTCCCCTGTTGTCTTGCTCTGTGTGAAAGTAACCACCAGTTCTGTTGCTGCAGTAGTAGAGTAAGTTGGAGGCCCAGTACGGGCCAAGTATGAACCTGGTATACTGGAATGCTGAGCTCATGCACTGATGACACACCCACATTTGCTTAGACTAAGGAAGAGCCAGTTGAGATTTGAGATTAAAGTGTTTATATTGAACAGTGTTAGGTATGGAGACCACCATTGTGATCCTGTTGGCTCAGTTTGTGTTGCTGCACTGTTTTAAAATGGAGTGTCTGGCTTCAGGGAGTTCAAAAGGCTACAAAGAAGAGTTGCAGTGTTGCTGCCTTGAGACCAGCATCGACAGCTGAAGCCTAGTGGGATGAACCTCTGGAGGACTGCTGTGAGTCCAGACTTGTGCACACTCAGCTGGGTGCTGTAGCGATGTGGAAAGCAGCAGCACTGTCAGTTTAGAAAGTCAAGGTCCTTCAGCTTTCTGCTCCTCTATCAGTAGTTACTGTGCTGTGTAGGTGGGTTGGCTGAAACAAATGCATGCCCAAGTCCTTTGCTGCTCTACTTCTCCCTGTGATTTAAACAGAAAAATGAGATGCCAGAGCATGGACACCCTTCTTCCAGCTGCTTGGCTGCTGAGGGCTTGGACCTTTGACAGTAAGCAGCAAAGGACATAAGGGCGATGCTGGCCTCAGCCACTGCCAATGTTTTATCTATCAACCTTTATTAGGCAGAGCCTATAGTAAGAATGGTGATATTTGGTTGAGAAGTCTGACTTTCATTTAGATACATGAGTCAGAGGGGGCTTTTGTTTTGGTTTAAATATTTAAGTCCTTAAGGCCTCTCTCTGTTTCCCTGCACTATTCTTTCAGCACTCTTCTGGTCTTGCATCGGTATTAGTAATGGTAGCAAATACAACTATTTTTCCTATCCACTGTGGTACTGGAAGAACTCTGCTCTTCAAAAATTAGTGCATTTTAGTGCCATTCCCATCTCTGGTCCTTTCAGGGCCTCCTTGTCAGTGTTAACAGTAACGCTGTGGCATTACCAATACCATAATATCTTGATCTGGTGTTGAAAAGAGCTGAAAGAGGTAAGTAGGTCTCTTAGGTGTGGCTTCTGATATGGGTGATGAAATTATGACTAATGTGTCAACTCTAAAAGGGATGGAAATTGTAAAATCATCTCCCATGAACAAAACAAGGATTACTGCATTGCTGCTAGAGGTGTAGGCACGCATGTCTTGCCTTGTGGCTGTGTGCTAGTGTTTTTAAATAATAGGTGAGTTAAGGAAGAATTTGTAGATAATTGTGAAGAAAGTAAAATAGGTTGGGCAGATTGCTAAGCTGTTGCCTCTTTTTCCAATTTTTTTTCTTAATGCCCTCTCATATCCAAGACTGACATTACATGATAAAGAAATTTGCTATATGATTCCAGACATGAATAGTTGAGTACAGCCTCTGACACAAACAATATTAGCACAGCCAATATTGGTGTTATCTACAGGCTACTGCAGTGCAATAACACCCTTCACTATTAATATCAGTTTGCCACAGTTATCCGGAGTTGCTATGAATTGTTCTGGTTTCCTCAAACCACCCAACTACTTTTTGTTTGTTATTATTATAATAAAACTCTTAGCTCACAAGAGAGAGCTGACAAAGTCAGGGACTTAATTTACAAGGTCAGCATGCATGCAATTAACAAAAAAACATTTCAAGTCTTAAGTCTTAATTTTAAACAAATTGATTTAAATTATTATATAATTAAACAGGAACAATCCCTTGTGTAGGTTCCCTAACCTAATTTAAATTATTTAGATTTAATTTAATCTATGTGCTTGGTTTGCACATAGATTTTTGTACCAATGTGATTACAGCTGATTTCTGTAATAATTGCTGCATGGCCATTAGAAATCCAGCTGGTGTTACTTGTGGTGCAGATGCCTGGCACAGAGAATGTTTTGGATTAGAAGGAACCTTAAAGATCATCCAGTTCCAACCCCCTTGCCATGGGGAAGAGCACCTCCCCCTGGACCAGGTTGCTCGAAGCCCCATCCAACCTGGCCTTCAACACTTCCAGGAATGGGAAGTGTTCCATCCACAGCTTCCCTGGGCAGCCTGTGCCAGTGTCTCACCACCTTCACAGTGAAGAATTTCCTCTTAACATCTAACATAAATCTACTCTCTTCCAGTTTGAAACCCTCATCCTATCACTAGATGCCCTTCTAAGAAGTCCCTCCCTGGCTTTCCTGTCTTCTGGAAGGCTACTGCCCTTGTAGCCCTCTGAACCACCCCAGCTCTGAACAGCCCCACCTCTTAATAGAGTTGCATAGTGGTATCTGAATTTGGTACAGGTTATTACCTCTGGTGTGCAGGCATAGATTTTCAGATGCATATATATTTAGAACATTCAGCTGGTATGTATGTGTCCATGTCACCAGTGTAGTTCAGCTCCAGATGTGTTGCTACAGCTGTACTCTGTATAAAGGTGATTGATGTATTAATTTAGGTGGCTTATTGTTGAGGAGTCCTGTTTGGCTTTTGGATCACTGAAACCTTCGAGCAGAAGTCCCAAAAAGATCTGAAGAGTTTTCCTGTGCTTCTTCAGGAGCTGTCTATGCTAAAAATGTAGTGGTGAAGAGCAGAGAAGGGTGGGCCTTGCTGCACTGCATAGCTGACCTGAACACCAGTGTCAGACATGCATCTGGCAAGTGTAAGCATAATTATCCTTGAGAGCTTTGGATGCCTCTTATAGCTGCACTTCCAGATGGTGGAACTGGCGTCCAGGATAGTGTAAACAGCAGGTCTGTATTAATACACAGGTCTGACGTACAGGATAGCAGGAACTTTAAGGGATTGTGTAGAATGAGAATTTACCCTGTCTTCTCCTTTGGAAAGAGATAACATCCTTAATTTTAGCCCAGTCAGGGCTAGTGATGAAAACTGCTATTTATGAAGCCTAACTCCTAAATATGATCATGGTAAAGAGCACAGAAAATGAGAATATGGTGTGAGGAACTTGGTTGGTAGAAGTATAAGAATAAACAATGATTTAACACAGGAGTAAAATTACTTTTATCATTTGCTACAGTGCTAGAGTTTGTCCTCAGGGTGAAAACCGCTGCCTTCAGTTCTGTTGGATCAGCAACACAGCTTCAGTGAAGCAGATGGTGTAGAAAAAAAGGTAGCAACTTTGTTTTGCATTCTGATGTTTCCATGGCTTTTATCAGCAATAAAGACCCTTGTTTTGGCACTTCCTTGCAGTGAATGTTTGGCAGTCTTCAGCTATTCCATCTGGCCATTTTTTGCCAGGAAATGACCAGAAGGGAGGTCATGGTTGAATTAAATACTGTCTCTAGCATACTGAGCTTCACATGGCTAATGAGAAGCCCTAATATAGAGAGCTTTTCAAAATCCAAGTGGAGTCAAGCTAGGAGAAAGAACTGTAAAATAACAGTTAACCTTACAGTGCTGGAGTGATGTTGCTTAAAAATGTTAATGTGAAACCAAAAGCTAGACTGGGAACTCAGAATTCTTCCTTGGTGTCTATACATATGCATCATTTGTATGTATAAAAATTAAAAAATAAACAAAGCAAAACACAACATTAAGGTGAAAATTATATAAATTCAAAATTGCTGGAAGTTCCTCCCCTTCCTTTACTTCCTCAGCCCATGAAAGACAATGCAACTTTTCTGTGGTGATAGGAAAGGGGAAAGAGAATAGCTCAGAGAACATATGAAACAGTTGCAGCCAAGCTCATGCATGTTACAGTAAAGTGCAGAAATGTGCCTAAAAGATGCGTGTAAAAGCTTGGGTTCTTCTATCGCTTGCTCCACTTCAAATGCAAATAAACCTCTACTGGATCAAAGGAAATAGTTGAAATTTATGATGTTGTTACTGAGAACACATTGTGGCTTGAAAGAAAAGCTAACTGCACCACAGGGAGAGGAGTCTGGCCTTGGAGATCTGTGTCTTCCTGGCAAAAGCTTCTCTGTCAATTTAGGAAATGATTGGTGGGAGTCTTGGGACACAGTACTGCAAACCTTTGCTTGCTTCAGTAGTCTCCTTGAAGACCAAATCCCTGATTTCATACAGGGAGTATTTGTCAGGCACTGTAATTCATGTAAGTAGGAATCTACTTGCCAACTGCCTTTGTACCAGCTCATCAAAAGATCCGAAGGTATAGCTACATCTGTGCAATTCCACATCTCAATAAAGTTGTTATGGCCGCTTGTCTGCAGGAATGAAAAATAAAGTAGAAAATATTTGGAGCAGAGGTACTTAAAAAGGTTTAGCCATAATCTGTGAGAAGCTGTGGCTAAATGGGCAAAACAGCTTGTAGAACTCTTGTGACTTGCTGCTAGCTTTGGAGGAACTTGACAATTTAGCGTTGTGAAAGATGCTTCATGGTTACACATTATGAGATGCCCTCGTTTCTGGGGCAGAGCACCAAGCACCACTCCCTGAGACTGGTTTGTGGAAACAAGGTAAGTCTCATCCAAATACATGAGCAGGTGTTCTCAATTCTGTATCTGTGATTAACAGAAGGGACTCATTATTTGTGTTGCTGAAGAATTCTGTTTAAAAATCTGTGTCGTGAGACGCTTGGTTTGCAGGGGTGATGTCTTTGCTAAGCTAGCCAAAATAAATTTGCACATGGTATATGGCTATTGGCATTGCTTGAGAGAGCCATGGACCTGAATTGTAATTCTGGCTATGATTTTTACTGGACCTCACCATCTAACCGTTAGGAAAAAAATACTAAGATGCATTGTATGTAAAATGAGGGAAATCTGTGTTCACAAGCCATCTCACTTCTATTTCATACATACTGATCTGTTTGTTTGTGAGATTTGATGTTAGCTAGCAGACTTACTTATGCCTTTTAACTATAGTGTTGTCTCAAAGCTCTCCATATAAAATTAATTGTGTTGGTACTGTGGTTGTCATTGTTTGAAATTACAAATTTATTCACGTAGGCGAAGGTGATCCTTCACAGGGCTTGATGTGCATGGATATTTTTGCAGCTGCTGAGACCATACCTGCTACCATCTGTGTGCAGAGAGATGTGACCTCTTGTGTGTCAGGTGGGGGCACCCCTTGGGGTGTGTTTGATGAAACTCCTATCCTCTCTCAGCAAGAGTGGCATGTTGAAAATAGGCTTGAGCTCTCATTTTCCATAATGTAGACTGTGCATCTTAATTAGATTGCATTCATTTGCCTTCCTGAAGCTGGTTTCATCTTTCATGATTCTCAAAAGTATGGACTAGGGAGTATGGAGGGGTTAAGAGATTTGCTGAAGCTCATGTGGGACACTGATGACAGGGACAGGAGCTGGGTCATGTCTGCTCTGTCACCACAGCACACACACACTGTGGCTGAACTCTGTGGAGTGGATAGTGATCCCAGAAAATGTGTGAGCTGCTAGAAGAGGACTGATCTGTCACTCTGGCTGGGGCTTTTCCCTGGATGGTTGTGCAGGTGGTCTAGAACCATGATGAGAAGAGAGAAGTGGGGACAGTGCTGGTAAACCAAATTCCCAGTGGAAAGTAAGCTCTACACTCCTCTTGTTGATGTCTCTTTTTAATGTGTACAGGGCAGTTTGTGAAAGAATTGCAAGGCTGCTAGAGGGTTTCCCTCTCTGGGAAAGATTCATGGGTGGGATTGAGTGATTCACAGCTGTGTTGAGTTTGAGGATTGTATCTGCACTGAATATTGATTATTAATGCCAGTAATCATATTTCCAGTGTTGGAGCTTTATTTAACAGATGCTACAAAAAAATCTGATTAAGCTAGCTTGCTATGAGCAGTGAAGGCTCAGTAGATAGGGGACTTGTGTGTTTTTTTAAATATAATATGCAATTTTTCTTTACTATTAGAATGCCCTCTGCATAGTGGGAAACCCCTTTTTTTCACAGATGGGCAGGCCTTTCTGGAAGACAGATAATAGCATACATGTATGTACTTTTTGGTTGCAAATACAAGCCTTGAGCATCACCTTAAGCCAATGTGAACAAGTTCAGCTTTTCAGCTGCTGTTAGAAGGTTCTCAAGTGTAAAAAAAACACTTACTTGCAGGTCTGGGCATTTTTTTCATCCCTGTAGAGTGCTTTTTAGGGCCTCTTGGTTTGGGCACAATCATGGAAGAGCACAGGGTGAAAGCAAGTAGGGTTCTGGTGGCTGCTGCAGTAGTGTGTGCTGTCTCAGCACAATTATACTTACAGGGAATTTGCACGAGAGGGAATTGCACTATATGGGGACACATGAAAGGTCTTTTCCTTTCTGACTACATCTGCATTTTAGTGCATTTCTCCAGGCTGGTGAGCTGGTGAGGTATTTAAAAGCATTTCTTTCACTTGGTGTTCAAAAGCAAATTATGGGGTGTTGCTCTAACTGCTGAATTGGATTTTGGCAAATCATTAAAGGTTTCCTTGAAGATGCTTAAGTGTAACATAACAAGTGTGATATTAACCATCCTTGTGAGCTCTTGAGAACAAGGAGTAGATTTTGAGGTTTTTTGCTTACTTTGGGGAGTAATTTCTCTTGAATTTCCTTTTGGTAAAGGGGACACATCAAAGAATTAACAGCACAGGAGATATCTCTATTGTAAGGATAATTTAATAGCATAGAAGTATGACATGATTTTTAATTTTTTTTACTCCTAAGGTGTGCATTTTAACAAGGCCCTGACAGGACATGGATTTGGCCCTTTATCTTTGAGGACCATGTGTTTCCAAAGGACTCTTAGCAGACAGCTGTTGCACTAATAAAGTTTCCTGGCTGGAAGTGTCAGATGTTTGGACTGCAGCTCTGGACCAGGGCAAGGATGATGTGTATTTCCAGGTTTTTATAATGGTCTGTTTGGTTGGAATATACTAACCTAAATTTTGTGTGGATTATGTGGTGCTTACAGCTGGGGACTCTGAGTGTTAGATCCAAGCAGATTATGTGGGTTATACTCTTGTGATTGCAGTGAGTATAAATATATTTATATTTTTTTATCTGCGTATCAAAAATCTCTGCAACAAACTTTGGATGAGCTTGTGCTTTGGGAGTAGGCTTGCGAAGTTGCTATAATCATTAATGGGGAGAAAACCAGGAGTATCATATTCTTTAAGACCTGTCAGTAAATTAAAAACGTATGAATTTGCAATTGAGTATTGTTAAAGGTATACATATCTTTAGTAATACCATTTCAATCTCTGTGTTTTTATTTCTGTTTTATTCCTGGGCTTGCCTAGCACTGTGAAGCTTGTTAGGGCCTGAAACTTGTATTAGGGAAATGAAAATTGTGGGTAATTGTGCTGCTTCAGTTTGCTCGCAGCAAGCAGTGGGTGTTTTTTTTCTTGAAAAAAATGAAAATAAAAATAGAGCCACAAAGAAAGAGAAGTCAGAAAATTAACATCAGACTAAGCCTCTGTAGCTATGATTGAAAAGTGGTGTACCGTGAGCCTCTCTTCTGATTTAATGCAGCTGTGCTGTCCCAGTCTCTAAACCTGTAATTACAAGATTGAGAGATGGATTGATGTGGATTGTAGTAAGGATATTAATTAAAATACTGTGGATGATGTGGTGAACAGTATGCCTTATGTGCTTTAAATAAAGGAAATAGAGAATAATTAATTCAAAATGCCATGAGTTGTCAACATTGGGTCTTATTTCTTCTACTCTTGAATGTTCAAGAAATTGTAAATTTCTTCATGGGGTTCAAGATAGTGAAAATATAGGGCTATAGGTCAAGTTATTTATGGTCAGATGTTAATTTTTATAGGATTAAACCACTTTCAGCTGGCATTTTGCTTTTCAGACATGCAAGCCAGAAACAAGACCTTTGTTGAGTAATCTTGGATATACCTCTGGATTTACTAGAATTTAATCATCAGTGTTCATGCCTGTGTCTCCCTGTGCACTCAGGCACAGAAATATTGAGGCAGTCAGTCGTCTTCATTCCTCCCTGGGATTAAATTATGCAGAAATGGAGCAGGTTAAAAACACTTTAGGCAGGTGGGGTTGGAAGTCCATTTGTCCCTGGTTCCTATTTTCACAGATCCTCCAGCCCTTAACACAGCTGCAAAAATCCTTTTGTCCTGTACTTTTTCATCTCTCCCAGGAGAAGTTTTACAGTGATGGGAAAATTCTCAGTGCTGTTGATGGCTGCAGGTGTCAGAACCCATTAATTTGAAGGACATCACCAGTGGGGAATTACCAGGGGTAGCATTAGGTTGCAGGGTTCTTCCAGGAAGTGTGGTGTTGTTTCAGGTTACAGGAGGAAGATGTGGATTGATGCGCAATAAATCCTTGCGTGCCCCCGGTGAGTTGCACACTGTTGTCATTGTGGACTTCCTCAGTACAGCAGTTTGTGTTTTGGTGTAAATGTAGAAAGGAGGTTATCTTCCTGGCCAGGACACCTGGGCATCTCACCCTCTCTGTTGGTGAAAAACAGTGGAATAGGCAGTGTCCTGTGTGCAGGGTCATTAGCCATTATTGCAGAGATGACTTTGACTTGGTGGGAGGCACATGGGAAAACTCAAGCAGATTTGCTTTGGAGGTCAATTGCTAAAAATCCACAGGCCTTGAAGAACTCACTATCTCTAAAATTTTTAGCCTTTCAAAATATTCCAAATTTGGCCCATAAGAATTTGAGCAGTAAAAGAGTATGTCAGGGCTCCCAGGCATGACTCTGAAGGATCTTCCACGTGCCTAAAACTGAGAGACTTGAAATTCTTCTGGTTTGATACTGGCAGAAACTCATCTCTTTAAAGCTTGTTTCTGTTAAGTAGTTATTGTTTCGTCCAAAACTCACAAAGAAAGTGGTCTACTGAACACAGTGTTACAAGAAACGGAAAGCCAAACCCATTTGGTTGCATTGTCTCAGCAAGAACTTCTGCGAGACTGAAAAAAGTGACCAAGATTTTTCAACTATTTTTTGGTTTTCCTGTGTAGCTTTATGGCTGATGCCTTGCTGCCAAGTTTCATATTGGAGCAGTTTTAAGATTAAGCTGTAAATACTAAAAGGTGGGATAAAAAGATGATGGAAGTGTGCAGTAGACCATAGCTGTGCTGTGCTGCTGCTGCCATCTGCAAAGCAGCAAGCTTCAGGCAAAACAGACAATACTGTATAGCTCTCTGTGTGACTGATTTTCTTATGTTCATTTGCTTGTGTTTGGCTTGTTAGCATCATTTGGAAGCAGAGGTAAAGGAGACCTATGGGCTGTTCAGTGGTTAATTCCAGGATTAGGGGTAGAAAGCACCTAAGCTGTGCCTCAACCCCCTCTTTGCAGGAGCCAGATGCTTGTTGTAGGGTCCTTGACTGTAACAGCACTGTATTAAGCCATGCCCAGCTTTGTGCAAAGTCTGATGCTGAAAAGGTGTAGTGTTCTTTGCTATTTCTTGTCTTTGAAAATGCACGCTCAAAAACACCAGATAACACTTGCCTGGGAGAGGAAATGATAAGAGGGGAGAGGCTGCTCTAGGGAGGGAGGCCTGAGTATGAGACACCTCCCTTGATAGAGAAGGCAAAAAATAGACAAACACAGAAAGTGGAGAAGTGTGCGTGATGCTGACAAATTTGGCCTGAGGAAATCAGCTGAATAAAGGCCAGCAGGGAAGGGGATGGTTGAGAAGCCAGAGTAGGAGAGGGGGGGCATGTTTAATACAGCAGTCTGTGCTACTGTGACTCAACTTGCAAAAAAACCCCCAAACCCAACCAAACGAACCAAACCAAACAAACAAAAAACCAAAGAAACAAAAAAAAAAACCAGCTCTTAAGCCCCCCCCAAAAGCCCACAACTAAACCAAACCAAAAGAACTGGAAGGGGAAAGAGGGTGTAGCTGCGTGGCTGTGGCTATGAGTCTCAAACTCCCTGTCTGCTCTCTCTTTTGCCAGTGGTGGGCTGTGTTCTCCATCTCCCTTCTGTGGGTTTCTTCCCTGGACAGGACTGGGTGGTGGTTGCCCTCAGGACGTGCTACAGGGGCTGCTGCAATGGTGGTGGTGGAGTCCCTGGCAGTGAGATGCAGCTGGGAGGAATGGGCTGAGGAAGGACTTTTAAGTAAGGTTGGCATTGCATTTGGAAAAGGTGAACCAGGAGGGATGGTGGAGGGGAGTGGAGGGAAGACATCATTGACTTTAGTGGGAGCTACAGTATCTCCAGCACTAAGATGCCATGAATTTAAGAATGGTCCTTGGAGGCAAAAGTGCTAGCTGTGTACTTTGGTGGGAGAAAAGGGTAGTGTGTGTCCTCTGCAGTTTTTTCAAGTGAGTTTAAACTTTCCAGAGAAATACACTGTCAAGATGTTCTCCCTGTGGAGATGAATGTCACAGATCAAGACTTTTGAGAAGTAAGCAACCTGTTTGGCACTGCTGAATCCACAGTGAGTTACCAAGCACTATTCTTATCAGGCAGGAAATGCTTTGGGCAGCAAATGTAGCAGCTTACTGAGAATATTGCTGTAGTGGTGAAGGATGGAAAGTTGGCTTACTTTTAGAAGAAGAGGAAGGCAAAGAGAAGTTTGTCACAGTTACAGGTTTTTGTTTATTAAACGAAGGTGAATAATAATTGTTCAGCATCAATAAGCCATGGGATATTTGATAAGATCCTTGTTTAGTAACTTCTGAAGTTTCTGCCAAGCACAGTAATGTCTGTGTAAAGTGACCTGTGATGTGTCTGCATGTCACATAGTCTCACATTCTTTCAAGTATGTGAGCTATCTTCTTCCAAAGTTGATTGCTGAAATGCACTATAGACAGGGAGCCAGTGTCACCTTAGCCTGAAGGCAGCTTGTGTGTAGAAAATGGCTAAAAGTCTGTTAAAAATCTGGACTGTTTTTGGCGAGGGCCTCCATGACAGCATTTTCCTGCTGTGCTCTGGGGAGGGGGTGGTGCTGGTAAGAGCTTTGTCAGGGCTTGGTCTTGGTTGTAGAACTTGAGTCTGTCACAACCCTGCCATCTGCCTTATTTTGCTGATACCACCCAGCTCCTGTTAGTGATGGTCTATAAAGACAGGTATTAACCCCACCTGCACTTTGATGCTGTCTGGCTTTGGCTGTAGTTCACCTGTAGTGTATTTCAGTTGTGCAGCAAGCCTTATGGTTAGGTGGCACAGGCAAAAATTTGTTGTCCAATTTGACTGGAATTAAATTCCCCAGTGGTAAAGAGATGCTGTCAACAGTATCCCTGCGGCCTTCATTATTGTTGAGATACAAGGTGAACTTTATTAACATAATACCTGAGGACACTGCTGTAGCTCCAGGAGTGTCCAGCCAGTGGCTTGTAGGTGGCAGGTTGCATATGGGCATCTTCAGACTGATCTGTGGCTTTGCTGGACCCAGGTAGAGAGGGAGAGTGAACTGAGTGGCACATTATCTGCTCAGCCTTGTTTCTCTTGGGTTAGACAAGGTTTAAAATTATGCTTTGGCTACAAAAGCAGGGCTTTGTGTCTGGAGGGGAAGGAGAGGGTAGGAAGAAGGATACTTAGGTCCCAATGAATCCTACTTGAAGGTCTTGTTTATTATCAGTCTCCAAAATAGGAAAGCATGACAGAAATCCTCTGCTTTCTCTCTTCCCAGGGCAATACTGCAAGAGGAGATTTAAAGGTATGATTTGAACCAAAATATAGCAACAGAACCAAAGCTGTGGGGATATGAGTGATGCTTTGTCTTAAGAGGGATTAGAGGTACAGTACAGCAGGGTTAATCTACCTGAAGTCTGTGAGTTAACTGTCTGTTAACTGCACATACATGTGTTCCTCTAAGTGCAAACAATCCAAAAGGGGGAAAAATACAACTAATTAGCATTTCAGGCTTAACTTCATTTGTACACTGCTGTAGATGCTACAAATGGAGGACCAAGGCACAAGACAGTACTTTTTAGTTATGTTCTAAAGAAAATATTGGGGTCCTTGGATTGAAAAATATTGAGAGCCTTTCACTTGCAAACTGTAGCTAATTGCTGTCCATTTCTTACCCAGTTCAGAGCCCACACTGGCATATGTTTCTGAACTTAGAGCTTGAAACACAGATCTAAGGGAGCTGTCACCATGGCTTGCTTGACTTGGCCCAATGAACAGCCTAGCCTTTTCCTAACATGGCTATGTCTAGAGCTTGCATGGCTTTGCATAGTTGAGCTATGTTTTCCTTCTCCTGGCTTCTTTTCGTACAAGTTTTTCTCATGTGAGATATTTTGGATTCGATGAGGTTTCCAAGGAGGAGCTGACATTACATTGCAAGGTTTGCTTCTGCTATTGCATTGGTTTACTGACATCATATCCCCTGAGGTCAGACCTCTGGGCTGAGAGCCAGTATTTAAAAAGATTTTTTTGCAGGGTGGAGGAATATTTTGTAATTTTACCCCCTATGAGTTCACCCTCTCCTTTTTGCACTCCTTGTTCGTTATGTCAGATTTCACCTCTACAACTTGAAAGAAAAAGTTGTTTTAGCCCTTTTATAATATTTCAGGCTTAACCATCTGCTTAGAAGGTGTTGATGGTGCTACATGCAGCTTGATCTCCTCCTGACTAATTTCTGAATTGCTGGTACATCCCTGTGTGTTGTTAAGCCATCTTTGAACCTCACTGTGTCACAGCGGTATACATGAGGAGTAAATCCACTGAAGTCAGTCAAGTAGTACCAGTGGGAAACTGGAGTGACCAGAAAATCATGTCTCCTTTCTTCTGGATTATGTATAGCAGAGAGTGAAAGATTCAAGTGAGCAGAGAGAATTTCAAAAGCAGCTTTTTGATTTGCCTATCAAAGCGTCTGTCCAAGTGTACTGAAAATAATTTTAGAGACCAGGAGCTGATTTGAAGTGGGTTGGAGGTGCATAAACAGATGGTGCATTATTCATGAGCTATTTGAGCATTTGTCCTCCTCCAGATGACTAGGATGTTCAGAAATGTGCTTACTTGCTTTACCTGGTTGACTAGCTTTTTGGGATGGCTGCTGGTATAATCAGACTGATTTGCACTGTGACTGACAAGCAGTTTAGAGGAAGCCCATACGAACTTACTTATGACTTGTTAATGTTATGTTTGCCAGACAGTAGTCAATGGGAGTGAAAATATGAGGCATGCAAAAGCAGCACAAAAGGGAAAGGCTGCCTAGGCTCAGGGGAACCTGTGCACTTACCCCATGGGCTTATACACATCTCAACCTTGTACCCACTGTATCTCTCTTGTGGAAAACAGAAACAATGGTAATTTTTATTAGAAACTGTTGATTATGGCCCCTTTCAGTGTATTTCTGAATCATAAGTGTAGAAAGCATACCTCACTCAGCAGGAATTCAGCAAATCCAGTAACAGGCTTATGACGCTGGATCTGGTGTGAGATGTTTTAGCTCAGCTGACTGTAACCTGGCCCTCGGATGAAGGGCTGTCCTTGTTCATACCAACAGCTATGATGTTAATGTGAGATGTTTGTGGAAGAGCTGGGTGTTGTATGTGGTTTCTTCTTGAGGCGTTTTGTCACAAGGAAGTTAAGTATACACTCAAACATAGACTTGGAGCAGTTGAGGTGGCCACAAAAGAGATCTTGGTCTGTGGCCATTACTTTTTCTGTCATGCTGTGTTTTTTGTTCCTTCAAGCTCCATTTCTGGCTGCTTCCTTGGTAGCTGTCCTCCTCTTTGATTTTAATCCAGCAGCAATGCTAAAATGACATTTTTATCCTTTCCCGTTCTCCACTGCTTATTTTACTGTCTATGCACTGAAGCTACAACAGTTGTAATGTTCATGTACCATGAGCAAAAAGTACTAAAAATACTATGATCAGACAGAATAGATTAATGTTGGCACTTAAATATATTCTACCAAGTATTATTTAGTGTCACATGTGTGACCTGGTATTTTAGCTGGCACACATGTGCAATAATGTTCTCAGTCCCAGGATTGCCCTTTCTTGCAATAGTCACAGTTTGTTACAAAGAAGTAAGAGTGTTTAGCAAGACAGCTGTTAAAATCATGGCATACTGGAAGAACTGGTTGTGTATCATCTTTGGTTAGAATAAGATGCTGTGGATTTGTCATAAAAAAAGGTATTAAGGTTTGGGTTTGTCTCTTACGCACAAACTCTTTCATTGCATCATACGTTCATACCTATTTGAGACAGACAAAGTTGTTATGGTCACCTAGGCAATGTCCTGCACAAAGCAGAGTTTCCCCTACAGTGTATTTTTGTGATATATCTAATATTAAATATTTTCTGGGGTAGGGATTCTGCAACCTTCCTCAGAAGGCTGTGGTTCACACTAAGGTCTCTGCTGGAAGATGTACTTTTGTACTCGGGCTATGTTGTCCCTTCTTAACTCAATGACATTATTTCTGTACAAGTCCAACTTTTAATACCTTAATGAATTCTCTTTAATCCTTTACATCCCATTCTTTAGACTCCCTTCTACTTTTATTAGACATTTCTCCATTATTATGCCATAACTCTCTTTTAGTGTGATTGCTGAGATTATCAGTTTACTAATGGCTTGCATAATCTTTTGGACTGTGTTCAGATGTCATTAAAATGGGTTGGCGGGTTAGACCATCAGGATAGAAAAGCTTGAACTTAGATAATCACCCTTATTGATTTCCAATTTAAGTCATATCCCAGTGGTGTAGTACAACCAGAAAAGCTGATTTTATGGTGCTTTGATTGCAGTCCATCTTCTTGTGTGTGGTGAAAAACAACCCATCAGAGGATCTCAACTGCTTAAAGCCTGGAAAGACAAAGCTAAACATGTCAGTGGTCCCTGTTGTAGAGCTGGATGGATCAGAGAAAATTGGAATGTGTTTTTGCAGACCTGGAAGCACTGAGTTACAAAGGAGCTGTGTTTTCACTCTCTACTGCTATAAGCAGCCAGCAGGATGTGATGTGCTCTCACTCTGCACTGTATGAAGGCATTCTGCCTGATGATGTTGGATCTGGTATGCCACTGATCACAGCCATGTCAGATAGGTAGACAGTAGCTGTGATTTTTCTTTTTTTAGCTCGTCAGTGAGCAACTCAGTTTATTCATTGCAAGCCTGCCAGCAGCTCTTGCCATTCAGATGAGTGGTGTTTTAGCAGCATCTGAGAGCTGGTGGAAAATGATGATTATCAGATGCAGCCAGTTAAAAACTAGCATCCACTTTGCAGGAACATTTGTTCTGCATCCTGGGCTGAAGCTGAAATTTTGCAGCATCAAGGCAGAGCAGTCTCACCAGTGAGGGATATAGTGGCCTTTTGGAAAACTTACTTAAATAATGGACACACTGAGAAGACCTGTAATAAGAAACTGATGGCTTTTGCTATGCAGGAAATCCAGGGTTTGACACGACCCCTTGAATGTGGAGATCTTGTTAGTGAACATTTTGAGGTTGTTACAAAAATACAGCTAGAGTGGATGAGGTTATGTTAAGCATTAGTATGGCAGCAGGCCCTGGGGATGTACAGGTGTACTCTGCAGGCTGTATTAATAAATTATAAACTGTATGGAAGATTGTGCCTGAGGAGCTACCTGCTGTGGGGGGAGATTCCCTCGGAAGAACCCCCTTGGATGCTCTGCCAGGCTTTGTGGAAGAGCCTCTCCTGTCTCTCTAAGAGGCTGTAGGACACCAATCTCATAACTTCAATTAAATTATCCATCCCGTGTCAATGACCTCAGCTGGCAACTGCCTTCCTCTCATAAAGGTGGCTGAGGGTTCAGTGAGCATGGACATTGATACCCCAGTGCTTTTGGGTGTTTGGCCCCTTCAGGACTGGATGCACTGATGTGAGTGCTGTGGAAAAAATTGTAGCTGCTATTTCATTTAGGAGCAAGATACAAGTCTCTGGGGATATGAGTATCATGCTTCCACTGGCCTTAAATTCACAGAACTGCAAAATGCAGTTGTTGTATTATGAGACCCAAATGTACCACATGAAGTATGTGTGGCACAGAAAACCATCTGCTTCATACAGGAGCTCATGTATAATTCAATTTTTTGTAAATATGTCAGCTTAATGCCTCTCTGGCACCTATCAAGAAGGCTCTGTTTCCCTTGGGTTAGTCAGACCTGACAGCTTTTCAAACTGGACTCTGAATTTTGTGACAAAGGGTGCTGAACTCTGAACATCAGTGACTAACAACTACTGTTGAATTCAGAAAAAAAAATATTCTTGCAATCAATGCAGTTTTTTGGTAGTTATTGTCAATTTAAAATCTTCATCCTTATTATGATGGAGAAACCCTTTACTTTTTTAGTAGAGTGGGATTACATCTAGGTATGTACACAAATACCAAGCTTTGATTATCCTTCCCTACAGCACAACACATACCATTTCTTTGGGTTGGTGGGTTGAAGTTGTTAGCCATCTGATTGTTAGACATTTATTTATAGTTTAATTACTATGTATATTTTCCTTCAGACTTACACGCAGGCTTCTGAATAGGAGTCGCTTGCTATTATGTGAGAGTGCACAAGGCAGAGTATTGTGCCATGCCACAAGATGCTTGGTGACTGATATGATACATGTCTGCTTTTCATTAAATGAATTGCCTGTGTTCTGTGGACAAATTCAGCTGCATTTATGTAAAGCCCACGAGAGTGTGTGATCTTGTGTGTTTAGCACTTGCAAGCACACCTTTTAAGTGAGAGCACTGGTCTTTTAAGTAGTTTGTAGAAAGCAGCAGCTTGGTTCAGTCACTGCTACTCAAAGGAGAAAAAAGTAATTCCCAAATGTACCTCAGGCACTATGAAAACAATGTTAAGTAACATGTTTTACTCTGGCTCAGTCAGACGCTGAGAACTTTGAGAGCTGTTGCATGGTAAATTGCTAAAACACCCCAGTCTGCGGGATGCTAATGGAGCCTGGGCTGGAGCCAAGGTCTGTAGAAGTCTAAGAGTTGTCCAGTGAATTTAGCCAACTTTGGACTGGGTTCTTGAATGAGATTTTCAGAAGCAGTCAGTAGTGCTCAACTCCACTGACCCTAATTCCTTTGGGAGTGGAGAATACAGGGCTGAGTTTTTCTGGCCTGCTGGATTTAACACTGTCTTTTAGGAGTTTAAGTGCACTGAGGGGAGGAAAAATGATCCCAGAATCGTAGCAGTTGGAAGGAATGTCTAGAGATGATCTAGTCCAACCCCCTTGCTATAGCAGGATTGCCTAGAGCACATTAGACAGGATTGCATCCAGGTGGGTTTTTAATGTCTCCAGAGAAGAATCTGCATTTTCAAGTTAGATACAGTATGTATTCTCTCAAGAGTTGGTTTTACAAGTGACTTAAACTCACTTTGTCATGCGACCAATATGGATATTTTTCCTGCACGCAGATGAAAGGTGGCAGTGAAAGGTGGCAGAGTCTGTGTTGCTGAGCACAGCTTTTTGGCTGGAGCTTGGAAGCATCTTGGGGAAATTTCATGGTTGTCTATGAGCAGTGAGCTAGGGCAAGAGATTGTAACATCTGGAAGCCCTCTCAAGTCACATCTCTCCTTAAGATCCTTTTCCTGGGCTCTGATTGCTGCTGCTGTCTTCAGACTGCCATTTATCACACTGTAACAGCCGGTGGAAGTTATATGGCAGCCTTTGGGCCCTGCTGTAGACTTTCATGGTAGTTCATTATTCTCTCTTTAATTCCTGTAATTCCTCTAATTGGGAAACAAAACAAAGCCTATCTGTAATAAAAACAACAGCAAGTCTTCCTGCAAATACAGCACAAAAGCTGGCTGGTCTTTCCCACTGAGGCTATCTGAATCAAGCAGCCTTTCCCCTATCACCTTCAAAGCCCTTTATTTAAGGAAGGACAGTGATTACTCAGCCCTTAAGGATAATGGCTATTTACTTTTGGAAACAATGGACTTGATGAACCACAGAAAATGACCGAATTTTTAGAAGTGCCCCATGGAGCAAACTAACTGGGTTTAGGATGGAAGTTTGTCCATGAACTTCATTAAAGTGACCTTTTGTTCTGAGAGAAGGTTTTTTGTTTTGTTTTTTGTTTTTAATCTTGAGGGCTGATGTGGCCTCAAGCAAGGAAATGTCAGGCTAGAAAACAATACTAGCCTTTAAAGTAATGACCACAGAATAAAGAAATATTTAAAACCTTCTAATTATTACAGATTCTTTGCCTTTCTTGACAGCTTGTTGTGATCACTTTGCATATGCTAAACCTATAGTTTTACTCTGTCTGCAGTAGGATTTTTAGCATGTGTTCATCTACATGTGGAAGATGGTTCCTGTTTCATGGAATCACAGAAGGATTTGGGTTAGAAGGAACATCTGAAGATCACCTAGTTCAGCTCTCCTGAAATTGGCAGGGACATCTTATGCTAGATGCACTTTCTCAAAGTCCCATCCCACCTGACCGTGAACACATACAGAGAGGGGTCATCCACATTTAGGTATTTAGACCTGTCTACTTAGGTTACAGTGTAGTTGAAATGTGCTGAACTTGTGTAGGCAAGGATAAGGGAAAGGTGTTACTGTGCTACCTAGCATATTCTTGAAAAACAGAATAATGCCTGGACTTGCTGTGGGAGCTGGCTTGATTTATAAACCGGATGTGGTGAGATAGCAGAACCCTTCCTGTCTCAATTCTCTTGATAGCCTTCCAACCTATGGGCCTCTGGAGCTTTAAAGATGTGTATAATCTCTACAGCCTGGACTGAAACAGTGGCTACTGCTCAGTTGTAAGCAATTCTAGAATTTGTGTTGGTTTATTTCTCAGGTTTGGAGATTCATTGTGTTTGGCCTCTCAAAAGAGGGCTGAATGGGGTACTTATGTACATGATGGTAGCTGTGAAATAATCACAGCAACATATGAAACTAAAGAAATACTAAAACCAAACTATGCAATGGCAAGAAGAATCACACGAGTAGCTCAGAATCAGAACTGGTAAAAAAAGCCAACACAAAATGAACAGTTTTGAGCCTGTGTAAGTGGTACTTTGTAGACAAGCGACTTGCAAAAAAACCTTATTGAAAAGCCCCATAAAAATCAGAGTAATCTACATTTTACATACATTTGATAAAATGGGGTGGCTAGAACTCTGGGTTTGACAATTTAGGTTTTCAAGTTTCCGCTTGCCCCCACATGCTTTCTTCCTATGGAGAACTGTCAGAGGCAGACATGGAATCATGGAATAATTTGGGTTGGAAGGAACCTCTAAAGGTTATCTAGTCCAACCTCCATGCAGTAAGAAGGGACATAGTCAGCTAGATCAGATAGCTCAGAACCTTGTCATGCCTCATTGTGAATATCTACAGGGATGAGGCCTCAGTTACTCCCTGGGCAATCTGTTCCATTTTCCCACTATCCTCATGGTAAAGAATTTCTTCCTAACATCCAATCTAAATCTACTCTTTGCTAGTTTGAAACCATTGCCCCTCATCCTGTCCTTACAGTCCCTTGCACAGTCCATCTCCAGCCTTCCTGTAGGCCCCTTCAGGTACTGGAAGGTCACTATGAGGTCTCCTGGGAGCCTTCTCTTCTCCAGACTGAACAACCCCAGCTCCCTCAGACTGTCTTTGTAGGAATTTTGCTTTCCTAAAATTAAGAGTCCTGACTATGCTTCTCATCTGTCTTATATCCCTTAGGAAAGTAAACTGCATTAGTGCAGCTAGTGCATTAGTTATGCATAATCACTGCAGCCCAGGCTACCTTCAAATTTAATATCCTTGATATTTAGTGTTCTTTCAACTGACTTTTGAAATCCTGGTTCAAGTGGATCATTTTTTTACATTCAGTTCATCTTCAAGACTGGGAGTTGGCTTGGTGACTACATCTGCCAGCTCTCTCAGGACTGGCATAGACACGCCAGCGTTGCCTTCTGTTGGGCCTCTACTGTAGTCTGCAAACCATAGCAATGATCTAATGTGAAATTTGTGATTTCTGTTTGAAACCAAAGTCTCTGTCAGTGCCAATATTGAGCTCTGGAGGATGGCTTGCAAGTGGATATTTTGTTCTTGTACTCTTTGCTTGCTAGCAGTTTTTGCTCAAAATGCCCAATGATTTTACTGGTACAGTGTGAGGGTGTGAATCTCATTTTTGCTACTGCAATTCCTCTCTCTGTAAAAATACTTCAAAAAACTCCTATACAAGTATATAAATGCATTAAAACTGTTTTAGACTTAATAGAATGAAGGCTCTTAAGAATCAGACTTATATTTCTGAAGGGGATCTTTTATTGGCAATAAATAATAATATATTATTGGCAATAAATAAAAATATTTTTCAATTTATAAGGTATTTGTTATTCATTTAGCATTGCAATCTTAACTGTCAGCTCTGGTGTAGAGTCAGGGTTGCCATTCAGTGCTTGTGGCTGGAATGAGTGAACTTTTCCCACTTCTGCTGCTCTTTGCCTTCCAGGAGACAAATGGGAGACTTTGGCAAAACCATATATGTTTTCTTTGTAGCTCAACTTTAGATAATTTCAGCATGGACAGCCATTTTTACTGTTGAATAGTTCAAATGGAATTGGGTGATCCAGCTTGTTTTCCTACAGTGAGTAGACTTTTAATATATGCGTGGTGTCTCTCACATGCTAATGAACTTCAGCAAGTAAATTCTTACTCTTTCCTGGTTAAACACAAGAATTAGATGTTTAGTAACTATATATTGACAGTTTCATTTCACACACAGCTTCCTCAGGGCTTCATGTTAAATTGAAGGAGTAATTCTAAACTACAATAGGCCTAATTTGATTGACCAAAACCCAGTAACTTTGTCATCTCTCTGTAGAAAATATGAATATGCATTTGTATGTGTATATAAAAAAGGAAGAGCATTGCCCTTTAAGAATTTTATGCACCTTTTGAGTAGATTTTAACTGTTTTACTGCAAATACTTTATTTTATTGACAGTGTACAGTTATGGTCATTGAAGGTGACCTGAGGTCTATAGAAACTTGCAGTATATTCTATTTGATCAACTGATGAAGTTGGGGTAAAACCAAGCTTTCACATGCATGCAATTTTAAAATTTAATTTGTATGCTTCAGGAGCCTTAATAAGTGAGACAGGCACACTGAAACTTCAGCAGACTTTCTGTTCTTTAGGTTTATTTTGCATTCTGGCCAGTGAACCATGCTAAAGCTCTTTCCACTTCACTGGTGCATGCTAGAAAAGTGTAATTGAGAGCTTATATAGTTTTGAGCAGACACTGCAGTAAAATTCGCTTCTGACCCTTTTTGCCATTCAGGCTTTTGCCATTCAGGCTGCTAAGTCACCTAAAAGTCTGGATTAAAAATCTTGCACAGTCAGAGCTGGTTAATCTATGCTTGTTTTATATCTGGGCAAGCTGAAAGTTCTCATTTTGTTATGTTTTTGACTCCTGTGCCATCTCCTTGCTTTAGGACCTTCTTGTTCTGTAGATTTGATGACATTTAAATGTGGCTCCATCCTTTCAACATGTGCAGAAGGTAAAGAAGATTTCCTTCAGGCAGGAGAAATGGCTCTCATATCTCAACTATTCTGGACTATAGCAGCAGAGGGCCCAGGCTTTTGAGTATGGAGGTTTGGAGCACAACAGTAACAGGAGCAAAAATAGGGTGAGGATCATAGTTTTCTGCCCTGGCAGCTCAAAACTGTCCCCAGATACAAAGATGTTTAATTGCATACCCTTAACCTACCCCAGGTTGGCAGCAATGAAGCTGGAGAAGCACAGAGATCAGCACGCCCTGTGCAAAGTCACCCAGCATCCTTTGGTGTGTGACAGTCTGTGCTGCTGTGATTTTGTTGCTGCTAGGATAAAAACTCGAGTGTGTCAGTATGTGTAGCAGTCATATTTGCCTTGCAGTGTAGATATGGCCTTGGAGAACTGTGGTCCTGGCTCCACAGGTGTGAGGGAAGCACAAAGACTCCAGTATCTGTTACAATTGTTCCTCTTTAAAATGGGGATAAAATTTAAGGTAGTTTAAAGGTGGGAATCCTGAGGCAGACTTTCTTGATTATTTTCATGCAGGGTGGTGATTCTATATGATGATATCATAAATGAGTTTATGACTCTATGGGCTAAACTGAGGATTGAGTTTTAAAGCTATTGTGAAACCTGAAATAGTTACACTAGCAGAAACAATACTGGTGCAGCTGTAGAGTTATAAAGATGGTTTACAACAGTGTGGTTTCTTCCTGAAAAGAGTGGAATAACATTATAAAATAAAGCATTGTACAGAGGTAACTCTTTTTACAGCACACAGACTGGGGAATCTGTGAGTCCTTGGGAAAGGTTTTAGAGTGACTCCAGAGTTTATACAGGTGGCTACTAAGAAACTAAATCAGAATACTTGTATTCTAAAATATTTATCTTGCTTTTAAATTTCAGATTTACACTTAGGTAGCAAAACCAGCAAAAGTAGTGGTGTGTTTTGTTTGTTCTTTTTTGCTTTTGGCTCTTTTGGTACACAGACTGCTTGTATCCAGAACAAGTGAAGAGGCACGTGGCCATATATTAGTACATACTGTGTATGTACTACTCATACATCATGGGCTCATCTATGGCCCATGAGCAGGACTCCACTGTGCTGGGCACTGTATTGGCGCAGAGCAAAGAAACTGATTCTGTCTGAAGAGCTTTACATCTCAATAGAAATTAATATATAACAGATGGATATGGATGGTACATGGGAGGGTATAGAGAAGACAATGGCATATTTTTTCATGACACATCTGTTCTCATATGAGTGGCACCAAAAGTTGACACAGCTGAAAATGGAGGATATGAGCAGTAGCAGTAGGAAAGATAGGATCAAGGAAAGCAGAAATGCTTGTTGGAAAATCTGATAATTGGGTGATAGCAAAAAGCTTCACAGGATGATCAGAAGAAGGAATTGATTCCTCAGTAACAAGTGAGGAATGATAGATAGCATAAGGGTAAGTGATAGAAAGCCTTGAAACCAAAGATAAGTTTGCAAGGATATGTGGAGATACCTGGTGTGAATATGGTGGTGCATGAGGTGATAGTGACAGGCTTGGACTGTGATCTTTGCACTCTGAGTGAGAGATAACAAGCTTCTGTTTATTGGGACTTGGAGAAATGGTGGCAGAGTCACTGAGATGTTTGGTGATAGATGCCTGAGAAAAGAAGAACTGCACAGAAATCAAATAAAAAGTAGGTGCAGGACATCTTGTCTACCTCTCTTTGTTAACAGGCTACAATTAATTAAATTTAAAGTGGGTTTTCTGTTAATTACTGCTCTGATTGCAGAAAGCTCTGTTTGGGAACAATTCCATTTTTCTATTTAGCTTAACTCATCTCAACTGGAACTGCAAAGAAGCATGTTTCTTGTCTGGAAGTGTCCTGCAGAGCTGAGGAACATCAGGAAAAGCTACTAAGAGAAACTCTGATTCAGCAATACCTTCAATGTAATCCAAATGTAGAGACCTGAATGAAGAGCGTATCCAAGATCATGGCTGGAGATTGAGGACCGAATTGTGTTGTTGCCAGGGTGAAAAGCAAGAGGTGGTGGAAACTGGTGGAAAAAGGAAACATCCCTTTGTGCCATGTTGTGGTTGAGCTGAAGATGAGATTTTGTGGGTGTGCTGTCTGAAAGGCAGGCCAAGAATTCAGGAGTGCTGAAAACGAGAAGCTTGGGTATAGTCATACATCTGTGTGTCATCAGTTCACATACTGCTGAAGCTGTTTGCTGGTAAGATTAGCCAGGGGAAATGTGTATGAGTATTTTATCAATGAGAACCTGAGTGTTGTATGTAAGTGGACCACAGAACATGGGAGAAAGTATTAAGGACTATATGAGTAAAGTAGGAGAAATCAGGTTTGGACAGAATTTTAAAAATTGTGGCTTTTACATATCCCAAGAGAGAACCTGAGCAATTGTATTAATACTGTTGTAGCACTGCAAGGTCTCATTAGTGATGCTGAATGCTATATGATTAATACTGTTACACTGTTTGTGTAATAAAGAATATAAGCAATCAGTGGTTATATTAGCATTCTAATCTTGGCAAACAATTGAATTAACATGGTGCGTGACACTTGTATACGATGCTTATTTTCTCAGTGCAAGCACTGCTGCTCAGTTATGGAAGAGTGCTATTTCTTTCTCCTTAATTATGTGAAAGATTTCAACAATGATATAAGTAAGTTTAATATTGTAGATTATTTATTTATCTTGCCTCCTAAACTCAGTATTTTGGGCAGGGAATTCAACAATCAAACTTATGGTTCTGATTATATTGCAGATGCCTCTCAACTAGCTAAAATTCTTGAGTTGCCAAAACTTGAAAGAAATGGGGCAAAGAGCAAGGAAAGCCTTTTCCTTAAGACTGAAACATATGTACCTTTTTCACAGTGTAAACCCCTGAACATTTTTACTGATTGCATTTCCTTAACAAAAGGCTGCTATTTTAGTGTAAAACCCATATTTTATGCTGAAGTACTACATAAGTTTTGAAAAAACAATTTTCTACCATCCTATGAGTTGAAGTACAAGCTTGGCTCTGTTTCTTTTTCCAAATTAAGCAGTACAGTGTTGCTGGTACCTCTGATGCTGTCTGGAGGTAGGGCATGTATCTTTATACGGGACTGTCATAGATGGATACTGCATGAGATGCAGAAACAAGACTTGGGTTTTTCTTGGAGGCTGGGGACCATATAGGACATGAAGGGACACAGGCATCCCAGTAAGAAATTGGGAGGCTGGCACTGGGAGCTGTTCTGTGACAGCAGAAATACAGGACTGTGTTGGGCTGTGACAGGAACCGTTAATGCTCACCATCTACCTGGAGAACCCAGGGCCATGTGGCTGAGATTGCTCTATCTGATTACTGAGGACTCCTCAAATGTATGGCAGCTTGAGGATTTTTTGGTAGATGATCCAGATTTCCTATGTATCCTGAAATTTATACAATTTTGGGGGCATATGCAGCGGTTTCACGCCAGCCATTTTTTCCATGTTGGAAGCAAATCCACCTCCTTCTGGAATGACTGAGGGGAAAAAAAATCCAAACAACCACTGCTAAGGAAATAATTCTGTGATCTTCTCCCGCCTCTTCTCCAGTCTTGAATTTAGGCATCTCACCTGCTCCTGTTACCAATGGAAGTTTCTGCATTTAAGAACTGAGCAATGTAGCATCATTTTGTTACCCTATGATTTCATTAAATAATACATTTTCCAAGAACTGAATAATCAGTTAGTCAAGTAGAAACTATAAATATGGGATGGTTCACTGTTCTGCTTAGGTGTTCTGTGCAAAACAGGTGTAAAACTGCTGCCATTTTTACAAGATAGCACTTTGTGCTCTGCTTGATCTATGTCCTGGTACATATAGCAGTACAGTATATATTATAATCCAGTTGTTAAAGACTAATGTGGATGAGTTCCAGAAACACAGGCTCATATTTGGAGATCTGCATAGTACATCAAAGCCCTTAGATGATGACTTGCATGAGAAACCCCTCTTTTTAGATGATCCTGCATTTACTGCTGGATTTCACCTTGGCTTTTCAAGAATGATCAGAATCTGTTAGGTGTATTAATACTGAATTAGGAATGCTAATGCCAGGTTACTTTACTGCTTCTTCTGATGAGCTTGGCATAACTCAGTGTGATCACAGCCTCTCATAGGTATGATATTTTGACTCTTATTGTCCTTCCTCTTTGTAATAATGTTTGTCATGTTCTTCCTCAGTCTGCTATGCCAAACAGACTGGTCATAGTTATAGTCCTTCTGGCTATTTTCTCTCAGAACACACAGAGTTGTGTTCTAGTTTATTTTTATTTTTTAAAGGTAAAATGAAAGGGAAGAGGTTGAATGCCTTCCTTTTACTGTAGATGTGCTCTTGTCTGGGGGAAGAGGTTTATAGTCCTTTAGAGAAATGTTCAGACTGAATTCTTAAGATTTGTTCCTTGTTGTGCTGCTGGATCTTCTCTGACTTTGGAAACCTTACAGAAAGTGCCTCTGAAGAACTGATTATTACAGAAATCCCTCACTGGTCAAGAAGCAGAAGAGAGCTTTGGGAAGACCATTATTGGTTCATAAAAAAAGAATAATTTCAACAAGCAATAATTAGAGGAATGAAATTTCACTCTTCACTTACCACCCTTGCATATTTATTCTACGGCAGTTGTTGGCTATTTCCCATGTAATTCTGTCACTGGTTTACCATTAATAACGCAGTTTAAATCCATTGTTAACAAACTGGTCAGGTCATTAAATTTTAGCATCCATTGCTCAGCCTTGCTTTATAGCGCTGAGGTAACTTCCTCTTAGTCAAGTTTTTGTGAAACTTTGGCTGTGATTCCCGTAGACTACAGTGGTGGCACCACGTTATGTCCCAGGATTCTCTGAGTCATGGTAAGATTTCAGGAAACTGCAATATAAATAGAGCTCTCCAAATGAGACCTTTACATCATCATCATGTGTTTCCAGTTGGGGGATAAATACTTCCTCATTCCAGTGGTGGTATCACTTTTCCAGACCCTCTCTAAAACTAAATATAGTCACAGAAAGTATCTCGGCATGCACACACTAAAATGGTTGAGTCATTTAAGACCTTGGAGAATCAGAGAGGATGTGCTGTGTCATACATCACTGATGGTAAAATGGGATAGCTTAATTGTAATTGGTAAAAAAAGGAGGTCTGGTCTTGAAATTAAAGTATAAGTTGGAAGGTCAGTAGTTCTGGTACATATGAGTGGATGTGCAGAGATGACTGTCTGTTTGTCTGTCTTTTGATCCTTAGACTTAAATTCTGCCCATCACCAGGACATCTAGGGACCTTCCACCCGGAGGAAGTTGCAGAGTCCCCAGGCAGCTTTGTAGCATTTCTGGTAACTTCCAATTATACAAGCTGAGCTCCACAGGCAGTTGTGTTCCCTTTTGCAGGGAATAGTAGTAAGAAGGGGGATCCTTTGGGCCTGATTTCCATGATTGCTGACCATGTGCATGCATTTCATAGAACAACTAGGGATGGAAGGGACCTTAAATAGCATCTAGTTCCAACCCCCTGCCATGGGCCCTTCCAACCTTGAACACTTCCAGGGAAGGGGCAGCCACAATATCCTGGACAGCCTGTTCCAGCATCTCATCACCCACACAGGAAAGAACTTATTTCTAATGTCTAACCTAAATCTATATTCTTCCAGGTTAAAGCCATTGCTCCTTGTCCTGTCACTACACACCCTTGCAAAAAGTCCCTCCACGGCTTTCTTGTAGCCCCCCTTCAGGTACTGGAAAACTATGAGGTTTTCCCTAAGTCTTCTTCAGGCTGAAAAACCCCAACTCTCTCTGCCTGTTTTCACAGGAGAGGTGCTCCAGACCTCTGGTCATCTTCATGGCCTTCTCTGCACTTGCTTCAACAGCTCCGTGTCCTTCTTGTGTTGGGAGCTCCAGAACTGGACACAGTACTCCAAGTGGGGCCTCATGAGAGGAAAATACAGGATGAGAATCACCTCCTTCAGCCTGCTGGCCACGCTTATGATGCAGCCCAGGATACAGTTGTCTTTCTGGGCTGCAAGTACACATTGCCAGCTCACATTGAGCTTCTCATCCAACAGCACCAGTGAGTTCTGTTTCTCAGGGCTGTTCTCAGTCCTTTTTGTGCACAACCTGCATTTATTCTTGTAATTGCCCCACCCATGAGCAGGACCTTTCACTTGGCCTCATTGACCTTCATGAGGCTGGCATGGGTCCACCTCTAAAGCCTGTCAGGGTCCCTTTGGATGGCCTCTCTTTCCTCCAATGTGTTGGCCACACCAAACAGATGGTCAGCAAATTTGCTGCAGGTGCACTCAATTACACTGTCTGTGTTACTGACAAAGATGTTAAACAGCACCAGTCCTAGTGCTGACCTTTGAGGAACATCACTGGTCTCCATTTGTATGTCAAGCTGTTGACCACTACTCTTTGATTGTGATCATCCAGTTATTTCCTTATCCACCAAGTGATCCATCCATTAAATCCATATATTTTGAGACCGGGCTATCACGCGGGACACTGTTGAATGCTTTGCACAGATCCAGGGAGATAATGTCAAGTTCTCTCCCCTTGTCCACAGATACTGTGACTCCTTTGTAAAAAGTCACCAGATCTTTTAGGTGTGATTTGTCCTCGGTGAAGCCATTTGCCCTTGGTGAAGAAGAAAACAGTCAAAACACCTGAAACAGCTGTGCTGCAGGCTTCCATAGGGGGTTCTCGAGTTCAGAATAGTCCAAAATCAATGTCTGCTTTTGGAAGTATTGACTTTTTTTAACATTAGCTTCCCATACCCTTTAAAAAAAAAAGGTATCAGGTAGGAGCAAGTGGGTCCTGTACAAAAATAAGCATTCAGGTCCTGTACAAAAATCATCAGCATTGATTAGATCAAAAGAACTAAAGCAGGGGATCGTGTCAATGAATCATCATTGTAACACAACCCTACCAGAATTTTAAGTGCTCATCCCCCTGCTTTAATTCTTTTGTCATTGACAGTGAAGGAGTCTTGCTAGCTGGTTTGATAATGCAATCCAGTCTCAGAAGGCAAAGAATAACCACTGTACCCAGGTTTTGTTTTAAAATTAAGAGATGGTTCCCTTCCAGTCTTCAGACACAGAAATGAAAAAGCAAAAAAAAAATCATTGTTTAGGCCTGAATTTGCCAGATGGCCAGGCAAGCTGATAACCTTGAGAGATGAGAGCTCTGCAGTACTGACCGCACCACCACCATAACATGGGGAGAAACGCCTTGCTCCACACCAGTCTTTCTAACTTTCCCTTGCCATCACCAGTAATTGAGGATAGGGGCAAAGATAATATTTTGCCTGTGAGAGGAGGAGAAAGTAAAAAAAGAATTTCAAATTCCAGCACATAATTGTAAGGCTAAAGTCATTACTGTGCTAATTTGTATCTTGATACACAGAATGTTTTCCTACTCTGCTTTTCCATAAATACTGGTGTTTCAGCTACCAGGGGAAAAAAAAAAAAAAGCATGTTAGGTGAGCTGAGAGTAGGTTTCTATGTCATATGCTTTCCAGACAAGACTACCAAAGCCTCTTTTCATATATGGTTCCCACAGACTTCTAATGATTTTTGGATGATATTTTGAGAGGATATATCTCCCTTTTTAAAAAACCCTACGAAATCTGAAACTTCAAGAGGAAAACTTGGGGGGGGTGGTGGGAGAGAGGAGGGTTGGTGAGAGGAAAGGGTATAACTCAATTCATCTGTAAACCTCGAAGACAACGTATTTTCCTTCCAGCCTGTTTTCCAGTTGTCTCACAAGGTGGAATCTAGAGACTCTAAATGAGTTGTGCCTGGGAGTACAGAGTGGGGTACAACACCAAAAACTATTTTTCTAATCAGAAGAACTGGAGAAAACCACTGCCCTGAGTATATCAGTGGATTGTACACTGACTTAATTGTCAGCTTCTGAAGTTTCACATCTTAGCTTGCAAATGTAAGGACAATTGTAAAAACAAGTGGCAGGGGATGATTAAGTTGTTTTCAGCAGGAACTGAATGCATCCTGCAATTACACTTCACACTTTAGTGAACAGTATTCACTATGAATCCTGCTCATAATTCACTTGGATTTGGCAAATACATATTTTGTAAAACATATACTTTAATTTACAAGGGATTTTCTGATCTGATTACTTTTTTTACAACAGACAGCAGGAGCTCATTCACCAATTTCTGAAATGCTGGCTTTTCAGTGCTGAAAGGTGCTTCTTGTCAAGCAGCACAAAGAAGTGCTGCCCATGCTAGCTGAGCCAAGGAAGGGAGTTGTACACTTGCTGTCATTATGGGGAAGTTCATGGGTAGGTAAATGTTAATTTTCCAAACCAGAACTTGGCACGGTAAAACTAATTTATTCTTCCTATGGAACAGAAAGACTGTAGAGTTGTTACTGAGTATAGTGATTTATACTCAGCAGGAAACAAATTTGGAAAAAGCAAACACAGTAGTGCCTTTGCCTACGGTTTCCACTTCTTACTTGAAGAAGCCTTACCAGTATTTATGTGTTATCTGGGTGTTGAAGTGAAAACATCCTCCTCCTCAGCCTTCAGGTTGCCCTGCAGTGATTGGTCTTTGCACTGCTTGAAAAGCTCTATTGTGTGTGAGGCATCAGCTTAGCACTTCAGATGCAGAGAGCCTGGAAAACAAACAACAAAAGCTTCTTGTGAATTGCCAAGAAACACTCTGCTAGAGTAACTAAACAGGGAAATTACCGTTAGTGTAAATTCAGCATTGATTGTTCAGCTCCTCTCGCAGGAAAGAAATTTTTAT
This sequence comes from Calypte anna, assembly GCF_003957555.1. NCBI lineage: Eukaryota > Metazoa > Chordata > Aves > Apodiformes > Trochilidae > Calypte > Calypte anna. The sequence goes on from NC_044245.1 coordinate 63,540,717, forward strand.
TGTTTCCTTGCCAGTGTCCTGACCTTTGACTCAGGTAGTGCTGTAACTGACTGGCTGCATTATGCTTATGTCTGATCTGTGTCCAGAGAGGTTTTGGGGAGGTTTGTGTTCATTTATTCTGTCTTGTAAGCACAGCCTGATTTATCTTAACAGCTTCTGTGTTTTAGTGTGTTGCATTCCCCCCTGTATGTACCTTTCTGTTTTCAAGACATCACTAGTGAAAGAACACAGCATCTGGCATGAGCTCAGGGAACATGAATATTTAGGACTCTCATAGTTAGCCCTGTTTCTTTTGGTGTTTGTTCTTTGGAGGCTTTTTTGGGATGTGGGGACTGCAGAACGTAGAAGCACATGATATGGTCAGCCCTGGATTATGGTGTCTTTTGTAAAAAAGTCTTTTTAGCCTTTAGTGGCACTCATTCTCTTGCCTCCTCTGGTTGTAAGGAGCAGGGAGATTTGCCACACACCAGGCCAGATTCAGAGCAGTGATCTAAACAAGTTTGTTATTTATTTTCCTGTAGCGTCTGTAGGCTTCTTTCAAGGCCAGAACAACTGTATTTGAAGTATGTAAATATATATATATGTGTACATATATTCCTTTCTCTGAGAGCTTATGACAATACTGGATGCAAAGACAGGCCAGGAGAAAATGTAAGTTAAAAAAAAAAAAGTAAATTTTAAGTAAATTTTAGCACAGGAACACGTATCCTGATACTGGAAGAAAGAAATAGCAGGAAACTTTCCAGCCATTCCTGTGGCATAGTTTTGCCATTATAGTATTTTTGGGGTAGCACATTCAGAAGAACCTGTGAGGATGGTAATTACTTACCACCTCATATGTGTGCAGACAGTATGTGCTGAATTATCAGGAGATAATCTTCTGCCTGTATTTCCAACTAGAGCAGCCTTAGTGTGAGCACTATATGTTTCCAGCAAGAGACTTTTATGAGCAAACCACAGAACAAAACAGCTAAAGAACCCCTTTCTCCATTCAGCTTTTGGGGAAAATCTTTTGTTCAAACAAAAGAAACAAAGCCAGTAGTGCCTGGAAGGATACTGGCTTCCTGCTGAGATGTAGATCACTTTTGATGCCATCTGGAAGATGTATTCTGGGAATGAAAATGAATGACTTGAGGAGCTGTGAGATGGGAAGAGTGGCTGGTGACAGCCTTTACATGGGGTGAGGGAGTGGTGGCTCTCTTTACACCCTGACAGTTCTCCAAGGGGAAGGGTCTCATCCTGTTAATGGAGAGGCACAAACTCCTTGGAATTGGGTCAAGTTGTAAAAAACAAGTTAAAGGCTTGCCCTTGGCTGATGGTTTTGGGTGACCATCTTGCACTGTGTTAGCACATGGCAGCCTAATGTGAACTTTTAGTTTAAATATAGAGCAAGAAAGTAACTCCTGCCTCAGATAGCTCACAGTCTTTATTTGTCACATTTTTGTGTTGGTTTTAAGATGGCTTTCTTGGTGATGTTGCTGTGTGAAAACCCTGCACAAGCTTTTGGGAAACAGGCTGATAATGCATGCAGCTGCCTCAGATGCAGGAACAGCAAGTGGGAGGAACAGAAAGGGAGAAAAATTTGTTTAAAAAAAATTTTTTTTTTTCCTTCCCCTCCCTTTTTGGGGAGTTCAAAGCCTATATGGGGGTAGGTGACAGCCTGAAGTCCAGTTAGGGTTTTGCATGCTGTGTAAACACACCAAGAGGCTGGTGCCAGCACAGAAGGGTACAGTTGTGGTAATAGAGAGGTCATGGGTGTAGTAAATGGGACAAGCAGTGGAAAGTCTTTGCTCTTCTGCCTTGCTCACTAGTTAGGATAAAACTAACTTAAGACCAGCTATGTTTGCTAAAAAGGGGCCTCCTATGGATATATTTTGGAAACCCTGATGTTTCTCTGCCTGGAGCAAAAAAAAACCCAAACTTTTAAATGTAAATGTATACCCAGTTCTTTTCACTTCATTCTCTGGTAATAGCTGGCTAATTTTTTTACTATCGATACTAAGCTACAAGCAGGCCTTGACTCTAGTGAAATCAGGAGAAAATGAGAAGGAAGACTTAAAGTTGATTTTTTTCCCTAATATTTAAGCTGAAGTTTACTTGACTTGGTCTTTTGGAGCCAATTGGACTCCTGCTAACCTATTTCTGTGCCCTTAACAGTGTGCTAAAAGATGAGATGCAGGTGAATGATAGCTAAACCAAGAAAAGAGAGAAACTAAGTTGTTCTTATCACTGATGTCAGTCATCACTAGATGGCTACTAAACATAAGGTAGCTCCCTTACAGGATGGAAAATGTTAGGTTTCTACAGTACATGTACAAATGCTTTGCATGCCAGTTAATTATTACAGTTGAAAAACCACAGTGATGGAGTCAGCAAAAGAACTAGTCCTTCACATCCTCTGACATCTGTTGAAGTCCTTTCTCAATGTCCTTCTGCTCTTACTGTTCAGAGCATGTGAGCTCTAGGCCTGGCAGGCATGTCTGTAATTAATGTTTCCGACTTCATCCTGATGCTGGTTGCAGTGCCATGGAGAACACGTGTTCCCATGAAGCTGGGCTGTCATGAGGACTGCTCAAGGGTAGTGCTGAACTTTCACCAGGCTACTGCAGTATAGGCTGGTCTCTGTGCAGAATAATAAAAGCAAGCCTTGTTGGAGAAGCAATGGAGCTGGGATTCCTAGGGTAGGCTGAAAGAAGGAAGAGCATCAGCCTGTTGGGACACCCACAAAGGGAGTTTATCAGGATTCTTAATGCTTTGAAATAACTAGAAATTTATGGTTCTCTAAAAGAGTACTCATCTGCTGGGGAGTTCATTCCCCTGGGACAGAGTAAAGGGAGAAAATGTTTATAGTCTTCTTTTGGTAAGCTTCATGAATGTTGTCTGCTTCCTTTTTTTGAATGCCCATCACCAGAAGCTTTTAGAACCCCTAGAATTGCAAGCGAGGTAATGTGGAAATCAATCCCAAATTAAGTGCCCCAAACTACCAGTCATCTAGCAATCAGGCAGAAAAAGACAAATACCTAACTGGGTCACAGCAACATTCATATCTGGCCATGAATTCTTCTCCAGCAGTGCCCAAAGCATGTGCTGATGAGGGAGAGCACAAGAGCCTGGCCCCTGTCTGCAGTCTGCTCCCTTGCACTCTTCTGTATCCACCACTCCTGTGTTAGGAGGACAATCCTTGCCTCTTCCTTGTATTGTTTGCTTATGGGTTTATTGCCTTTGGATTTGTCTAATCCCTCTTTGAACTTGCTAGTACTGTGACAGATGTTACAGGTCATCACTGTGGCAATGAAGTCCACAAATCTACTGCAGTCTCAGAAGAAATGTACCATCTTTTATAAATTTTAAATGATTTCCTGCTAGTTTCAGTGACTGCCTCCCTCATCTAATAGAGCTGAATTTAGTGCAAATCAGTTCTCTAAGTTCTTTATCTGCTGTCTTCATAATTTTGTAAATCTTGATCATAACTCCTGTTAGACTTATTCCTTTTGAGCTGAAGACCCCCAGTCTCTATAGCCTGTCTTGGTAAAGAAACTCCTCTGTCCCCTTAGTTATTGCAGTTGCCTTTCTATGTACCTTTTCTATAGCCACTTTGTCCTTGAATTACAGAAACCAGAAATTCCCCCAGCACATGGGAAGCCTGTAGGCTTCTTGGAGATGAAACTTGAAAATGGAACCAAAGCCCTGTAGCATTTACTGTGCAGAAGAACTATCACAGCTGCCTGTCCAAATATTTACTGGGCACAGAGCTGGAAATATATTTGTAAGACACTAAAATAAAAACATCAGTTCTTAATATATGTGCAATTTCATATTGCAAATATGAATGGCACCTTACAGAAGAACAGAGATAGAGTGAGTTGAAATAACAGCACTACCATACACTTTATGGACAAAATGGTTTAACACATGATCCCAACCCTGCAAGCATTTCCAGCTGTAGTGTTGCTAAGTACAATCACATGAAGTTGCCTGGACTGCTTGTGGTAGTAAGCAGCATTGTTGGTTCTGAACCTACTGTGGTTGACTGTGGATGTACATAAGAACATATATTGTTAAGGGCTTTTTTTAAGCCTTATTGTATTCTGTCAATATAATTGCCAGTGCCTTAAAAAGGCAGAGTAAAGGTTTACTTAATTGTGTGGGAGGATTGCAGGAATTTCCCCCTTGTGTACAAAATTGATAGCTAGACTGAGATAATGCTTTATGCAGTTTAAGACTAGGAATAGATCTGAAGGTCCCTAAACTTGACCATTCAGGTGATGCATTTCATAGTGAAAATTTATTTTTGCCAAGTTTTGTTGTGTCATTTTTCACTGCAGATGGAGAGTTAATCCTGAATGGGTGACTTCATGTGGTAAGGGCACTTTTTTGGTCTTGCTCACTGGAAGAGTGAAGGGATATCCCATATTCTTGCTCTGTGGTCAGTTTTGTGTGAATTTTAACCCCCACATCCTCTGAATGTTGCTCTTGTACTTTAAATCTTGTTATTTGTGTCTGGATTTTGGTACATGGTTTCCTTAAGACCTTAGGGACCATGGCTCTTGCCAGAGATAAGCTGTGAATCTTTACCCTATTGACCTATGCTCCAAGGATACCCATGGCTTTTTATTGGTAGTTATAAATAATTGAGTGTATCAAGTTTGATTTACTAATTGGCAAAGAAAAACTGGGAGCTTTACGTGTGAGAGGCGTTGAATTACTTGTTGGCATTCTCAGTCCTTTGTTTATAGGGAGAAGTGCCAGTATACATCAATATTTAGTTTGAATTTCAAAATTTTCTATTAAGGTAACAGGAGAAGTAATTTACAGTCAACTTTTTGTCTAATAAACTTTGTCTTAAGAATCTGATTTCCAGTTAAAAAGAGCAGCACATTTTCTAGGATAAATATGGTCTATTTTGGCACCTCTTTCATTAATTTTTCTGCCTTTTCCAACTTCATTATGAATGGTAATCCATCCAAAAAACTGCAATGGTTTTACTGTGCAGCTGCACTCCATGTGTAAGCAGTTTGGCTGCCTTCCCAAAATGGCACATTTCGACCATGGCCGTCATAAAAGCTGCTACCAAGGATTCTAACCATACTGATAGACTTGTGTTTGGATCAGCTTTATTGTATTTTGAAGTCAGGTCATATTCAAGAATATTCCTGGCCCCTGGCTACATGGTATAGTAACACTGAAATCTTATCTCTTGGGATATCAGCTGTCATTTTTGAGTCATTGAGAAATGAGTTTGATGATACCAACCCAGTCCTTGGTGAAACATTTGCTCATAGGACCATCTGCCCCTTTAATAGAGTTGTCATTTCAGCATTGCTCCAATTTCTTCAGCAGCTGCCCATTGATGGTAAAGTCAGATGTGGAGATGTCACAGAGGAGAACAGCAGAGCCTGACTGCAGCTCTGTCATTGCCTTCAGCTCATTCTGCCAGTACATCATCTCCCTAATTAATGAAATCCCCATTGCTTTCTCTAGCTGATCCACCCTTCAGATTTCTTCTTGAATTGTTTCCAGCCAGAGAAGGCAAGTCATGCAGTATCTCAGACCAGATGCCTTTTTCATGGCCTCTGCTTATAGTGAGCATCTTTCTGTGCCTGCTAAGATGGGTTTTTAGCTTGGCTTGGCTAACTCAGATTAAAACATTCACAAAGATACAGGAATTTAATGTTTCACATGGATTTGCATTTGTAAGTCCTCTTTTTAGACTTGATCTTGAAGTGATAATCTGTTTATTATTAGGCTTGCCAGACATCTGCCTTTCAGCTGTCCAAGTGAATTTTTTACAGAACTACTGCAAATCTGAGCTGCCCTGTTAGTAGCACCCCAACTGTACTGAGCCCCACCGTGACTCCTCCAGGGCATAAGGGACTGGTACCAATGCTGTGTGCTTTGGGGCATAGGCATCTTGTAGGCATTTTTATAACCAGTCCTGGTGTGTGTGACCTTCAGCAGCACTTCTCTTACAGATGTCCTCTGTTACCAGGCACAAATGTGCCAAATGAGGTGTTATGAAATAATGCAGAGTAGGAATGGCCGTTCCAATAGTTTGCACATTAGCCTCAGATGTGGGAAGTGCCAAGGAAGTGTGGAAGAAGCCAAGGAACTTTTCTGTCCTGCTACTGATTTTCTGCCTCCTTTATAGTGGATACCTGTTTCAATTAACTTTAGACGATCTCTGTTTAGGTGTCTGGTCTAGGAGTTATATATCTAGTCTCAAATGGCTACCAGGGCTCTGTAGGTGGTGGAAAGACAGGCACCATCCTAAATTAAATAAGGTAAAGAGCTTCCCGGTAGTTTAGTAGACAGTATGTATTTGTCTGAGTCCAGAGAAATTCCAGATTATTAGTTTAGACTAGGTGCATAACTTTGTGATGGCAGAAAGGGTCAGAAACTAATGCAAGGCTTGTAGACTCTTTGTGCCTCTTTTCCCAGGCTATACAAGTCATTAATGATTATCTGATGCTTCATAGGATGTAGTAGTTGGCAATGATGAAAGTGTCCAGAGATTTTGTAAGTGACTAAGTTATTCAGTAGGGAAACTTGTCCCCTTGTAGGCAAAGGTGACTCAAATGAAGTGACAGTGGGTTCTATTGAGTGGGAAATAAAAAGAGAACCTTTGTCCTCTTCCCAAACAGGTGGCTTTATAAAAATGATCAAGTCAAAAGCATAAGCACATTTTGTGGCAATCTTGACTCCATTTTCTGCTCCCCTTCAGTTGGAGTCTTTCACAGATTTCTGTATGTATACTGCCTGATCACAAATCCCATGCTTCCACCCAAGTTTGTGAGTAACTACATTTTTTTTCTTTTTTTTTTAAATCTCCTCTCTTCTGTAGTTCTTCTCTGACTTGAGTGCTGTCTTTGAGGACATAGAATAAATTACAGCAGGTCTGTTGATTCTTTGGTTTAGGTGCCGGTGGACTCAAGCTACCATTTCCCGTGACTTCTCAGAAGTTTTTGTTTGGTTTCTCTGTTTCTGCTTTTATGGTTTTAGCACTCACTGTTAACAAAATAGTTGTTAGGCAACAGTGCTGCATGCATTCTACCCTTTTGGGATAATAGTAATTCTTCTTGTGAAAGGATCTCTTACCTCCATTTTCTGGAGTTTTGTGAAAAATGCACTGTTGTCTTTCTGTCTTTGGGAAGTGTGATCAAGTTCATTGGGCGCAGCCACCAGGGAGCTGGTTGTCTCCGTGGTTAGCACTGTCCATGTGAGCAGGGAGCGAGTTGCTGTGTAGTACTCTGCAAACTTAATGTGCCCCACACAGTGGTGGGAGTCTTGAGGTTCTTGGTCTGCCTCGTGTTTGATCTCATTTAGTCCCGTGAGGTACTGATAAAGATGTACCTGCAGGTGGTTTAGCTCAGTACCTGCTCCTGAAAAGGAGTATTGAAGGCATTACAGCATTGTCTGATAGGTTTTGGCTATGTGTTTCATGACACCTGATTACCTGGAAGGGCTTTGAGGAAGCTGTGGTGCATGATGACTCGTGGGCCAGTTAAGAACTTCTTAGTCACAACTACTTGGTTTTTCCTTCTAAATCAGATTCATGTTGGTTTAGCTGACAATGACCCACCAGAGCCAGATGCTATATTCACTCACACCTCTGAGGCACTGTTTGGAAACAATCTCAGTGGTCTGGAGAAAAACTGTCTCTTTCTTTTAGTGTGAGATCCGGTGTGGAATGATAAATGTTTTTTTGCTTATTCTAACCTCATCTACATCCATAACAAAAAATATTTTTTAACAAGTTTTCTGTTTGGTTGTAAAAGCCACCCAAGATCTCAGACTTTTGTATCTGCACACCCCAGCAGGGCATGACTCATGGGCAATAGGAACTGCTGGAAACATTTTCCCACTCCTTTGTGTCTATGCTGATTGAGGGAACTGCTGAATGAAGTTAAGACGTCAAGTGCTTTTCCATAGAAACCTGCTATGCTGGCTTTCAGTTGTGCTGTTCTTAATCCCATTAGTTGTACTGCTTTCCTCACTGTGGACAGGAGATGTGACAATTCTTATTTACTCTGAAATACATTCTTAGTGGCATATCTCTACTATCATGAGGAGGAGGGAAAAGTGTTTTCCCTTTTAGGTGGACATGCTTCTGTTGCAAGAGCTGTTTTTAAAGAGCCTGGCAGATGTTATGGCACTTGCACAGCTGGAGTTGTTTTGAAGCTACCTGTAATGCTTGTCAGACCTTGTCCTGGTGTCTGCTGGTTGTTTTGCACTTTATCTTCTAGAAAACTTCCCCTTGCCAGACAAAACCCTGTGGCACACAGGGTAAGTAGGCAATGTGGTGAGTTGAAGAAAGCTCTGTGTTTTTTAGCTTGTTCCCTGTTGCATTTCACCCATAGATGCACACTAACATACATTATAAAGGGACACCTTAGACTACTTAATTCATTGAAGTTGTAGATTATGACCTGGTCTGATCTCAGACAGTGTACCTGTACCACCATGCCATATTCTCTGTTTCACTGTATTTTGTTATAACAGCACTGGGTCTTCCTTTATCTGAGGTGGGGAGCTGGTGAACCTGAACTCAGAGCTCTGAGATTTCTTCCCATTTCTCTGACTGAATGCTCCCAGGATCTCATGTTTTGGCATTTGGCCATAAACCCTCTGTGGCCTGCTATGACCCTGTGACTGCATAAATCAGCCCTAGAGTTTGGCTTCTGATCATAATTTTTTTTGTTTATTGTTTATTGTATTCCTAATGCAGTGATGTGTAAGGAGACAAGTGTTTCAGAAAGAGGATTTAGGTCAAGCTGAAAAAAGTTACTATTAAATGTCATTGATTTTGTTTTATATAACTAGGACTCGTCTTTTTTTTAAGTCCTTGTTTAAATATTTAGTGACACTTTTTCCTTTATAACTCAAGGGTCAGTGTCTTTATTAGCTGATTGTGTGGGTTCCCTTGCCAGCACACAGAAGTTGCCAATTTTTTCTTTTCATCTTACTGGGCTTGGCTTTACAGTATGTCTGTCCACAGCATTTGAGTATCATATCCAGATGATGGTCCAGTTCCTTTCAGCCAGGAAAGTCAGTGCTCACTGACTTTGTCTAACAAGCTTTTCTTTGGTGGCTGGGATACTCTTAAGCTGTTCTTGCATTTCTCAGGATGGGTCAGCAAAAGGCCAATGTGCTAGCAAAGTTTTGTTTCCTGTGTATGTAGCTTGTCTTCTCTGCTGGGCACCTTGTGCATGGATCAGCATCTCTGCAGTCAGAATATAAATCATTTTGTAGTCGGAACAACTGCATTTTGTAGAGTGAGAGTGTAGTATCAGCCCCCACTCCTACTCTGCTCCTTTTTTGTTTTGAGCTGATATATATATATATACTTTATCATCATGGCACACTGTGTTTGTCATACATTTTACCTTCAAGGTAAAGGCTTGCATTACTCAACAGTCAGGGGCAGTTTTGATGTATCCTTGAGCTGGATTCAGTTCTGTGAAAAGTAGAATCAATGAAACCTGATTTTTGCTTTTTTTTTTTCCTTTATGGAACTATTGAAATATTTTATCCCCAATGTTCCCAATAGGATTTGTAAGTGAAAAAACAAATTAACAACATTCTCACCCCCCAAAAAAAACCCGAAACCAAAAAGCTCCCCAAAAACCTTACAACATTTACTGTAAAGTTCACTTCCCTGTAAGTTGAAACCATTTCTAGGATGAAGCATTGCAGCTGTAGATGTGTGCAGAGGCAGTTCAGGATGCTGTGTCCTGTCTCCAGTTGCAGCTATAGAGGTGGAATTACAGCTTCAGCAGTGGACCTAGCCAACTTGACTGTTTCTAATACTCCAACATGAGAAATGCTCCATTGTTATGATTTATAATAAGAGATCTGAGTTTCATGTGGCTAAAACAGAAGCATACCAGTGATACCTAATTGTATGCCATGATAAAAACATTGATAGGCTCTGGCTTCCAACACAAACTGGTGTTTGATGAAGCACCTTCTCATGGTGGGTAGGGGGCACCTAGGTGTTCCTCCCAGGTCCATGCCTACACAGCTCTCCTCTGGGCCCTTTCAGAGGCATTGAGGTGGCAGAGTGACTGCAGACTTTATGTGCTCTGCTTGATAATGTAGCGTAAAGGGTTTGTCCACTTTCTAGAGCCACATGCATTTGTATGCACCAAAGCGATGAATGAAAAAGGCTTTAGGTTGTCTCAGATGGTTGCACAGAAACCATGCACAGCCAAAATTCACATTTGTGTGCATCAGGTTTTCTCCCTGTCATTGCTGTGTTTTGATCCCTCTGTGAAATGACAGTGGAGAGAGGCACATAAGGACAAGCAGTTTTTGCAGAGGAAAGTGAAGAGAACAAGCTGGGGGTGATTTTGTGTAGAAAATTAAATTAAGCCTTAGTGATGCAATGGGAACAGGATCTTGCCCAAGGAGGGGTAAGCCAGCCCCTCCTGCCCCCCTGCCTCATGAAGCTGGGACTCATGTTCTCCCCAAGTATATTTTGAATGTATGATTCAGAATTGGTCTCCCTCGTGAGCTTCAGTGGAAATGTCAGGTAAGTTACAGTGGTTAATTGTGACAGAGGAATAGCCACAAATTGGACAGACACTGCCCAGCTTCTCCTTGCTAAAACTATCTGATACTAATGAAGTGTTCCACAGGGAGTCAAAGCCCAGTGCTGAAGATGGGACTTCAATGCATAGTTCCTTTAAGGGAAATAAACAGTGCTTCCAGAGCGGATCCAGTCCCCTAAAGGGGCTTCAGATTAATGTCTGAGAAACCTTAGCTGAACTCAGTTGGTGAGAAGTTGTCTCCAGCCATTCAGGGAGACAGTCAACACCATTTAAGTTTTAATTGGGTATGGTATTCCTCTTCTCTTCCTTTCATAACCAGCATTTGGGCTCCTGCACTTAGAGCCTGGCTGTGATGTTCTGTTCGCGTTTTGGGGCTGACACAGCTATTTGGCACTCAGACCCAGGCGTCAGCCTGCATGGAAACATTCTTGCAGCAAAGCAATGCCAGGCTGTCTGTGCTTGACTTACTAATACGATCACAGTTTTGTAAGGCAGGCGTACCCTGCTCTCCTCATGCTACTATTCTCCAAGGTCTTTTCCAGACAGTTATGGCAACCACAGGTGACTTTGTGTCCTGTAGGGTCACTTCAGCAGTGAGTGTTGAAAGATGGTCTGATGCCTTTGCTGTTCCGGCTCAGGAGACAGTGGAGTTGAAGCTCTAACCAGCCATATGTCCCATCACATGCTTTCACACCTGAGTGAAAAGGTCTTTCTTGGTGGTGAGAGAGAGATCTGAGATTAAAACTCTTTACAGTATGTAAGGCTATGTCAGCCTGAAGAAGAGGCGGCTCAGGGGAGACCTCATCACTCTCTACAACTCCCTGAAAGGAGGGGGTAGCCGGGGGGGGGTTGGGCTCTTTTGCCAGACGACTTTCAACAAGACAAGAGGGCACGGTCTCAAGTTGTGCCAGGGGAAGTTTAGGTTGGATATTAGAAAGAATTTCTTTACGGAGAGGGTGATCAGACATTGGAATGGGCTGCCCAGGGAAGTAGTGGATTCTCCATCCCTGGAGATATTTAAAAAGAGACTGGATGTGGCACTCAGTGCCATGGTCTAGCAACCGCAACAGTGGTTCAAGGGTTGGACTCGATGATCTCTGAGGTCCCTTCCAACCCATCCAATTATATGATTCTATGATTCTAATGAGGGTATCTATTGCTGCTCCATGGGGATGCTGAACTTTCAACATCCTCCTGGTATTAGTGGATCACACTCGCTTCCCACCTATTAGGTAGGTACCTGATCAGAAGGCTTTTTCTGTCATACTTCTGGGCAGTAGAAATTGCAGTGGCTCCACTTGTGCATAAGAGCATCTCTGTATAAAGCAGGGGGGAACAAGGCACAGTCCTTGTAGAGATCTCTCCTGTAGCTATAGTCAATAAAGAAATGATTTTTCTAAGTTCACTTGGGATATATTGAAGTAGAAGCCACCAACATTGCCTGGTATATTCACTGCAGAGAAAGCGGTGACATACATCTTCCATACTATTTAGGCTGGAGGAAATAAACTGGTTACATCTAGTAAGTAGAAAAGAAACCTAACAGAGGCTGTTTTCATACAGTTAGATGGGGAGAACTGGACAGCAGAGCTCTGTTTGCACTCTGCATTTCTGCAGCCACCCTCTATCCTCTAACTGGGATCCCCTCCAAAAGTGCAGTGCTTGGCAGAACAGTATAAACAAGTGAATAAAAATCACGTAACTTTTAAATTCTGCTAAGCTAAGGTAGCAACAATGTGGCTGTTTACATATCTGCATGGGTGTAGTCATTAATCACACTGCATGAGGTTCATTTGTTTTCTCCTAGGAAGGGCTGTTTCACACTAATAATTGCTTCCCTATGAGAGCTGAAGGTGCTCTGCTCTGTCCTTGTCACTGGGAAAGGATGTGCTGGAAAGCTAAGCCTGTGGTAGATACTTCATGTGAAACATGGGTCTTGCTTGCCTCCTTTTATCTTTTATTCAGCAATACGTGAAATTATCTGAAGCTTTTTGGAAGAAAAAAAAATCCTACTTAAGTTACAGATTGTAAAATAAAGCTTTCCTTTCCTCTTGTAGATCCTTTCTTCCTTTTCTATACTCTGTGTAATATTGTCACCTTTTTTCCCTGACTTTGTACAGTAACGCCAGAAGCCAGAGAACCAGCTTCTTTCTTGCATTTTTCCCTTCTCTGAAATAGGTGTTTTGTTGCCTACCCTCAATTTTTTCTTACCTAGGGAGTAGATGAATGAAGATGTGTTGCAGCCTGGTATTTTGTCTGGATGTATTTGCTTGTTGTTCTTTGGAGGATTATTTGGATTGCAACAAAACCTCTTCAGTAATGCAGTGAACATGCACACTGGGAATATTTGCTTTCTGTAAATAAAGGAATGCATTAGAGTATTTTCTGAAATAAACATAAAAGAGCAAGAAATGAGCTTGGCATTGACATTGCTTCCCTTCAGCAGAGCGTGATGACCAAGTGACCAGATTTCTGTGTTTTGTCACAGTGAGAGAACCATATGAGGAAAGGATGAGAGGGCTGGGTCTGTTCAGCTTGGAGAAGGCTGAGGGGGATCTCATAAATGCTTATAAAAAGAGTGCATGTCAGGATGATGGGACCAGACTCTTTTTAGTGGTGTCCAGTGACAGGACAAGGGCCAATGGTCACAAATTGGAACACTGAGATTCAATGAAAATATAAGGAAAAACTTATTTACTGTAAGGGTGACAGAGCATGGGAGTAGGCTGCCCAGAGAGGTGGTGGAGTGTATCTCTGGAGACATCACTCACCTGGATGCTGTCCTGTGCAACAAACTCTAGGTGAACCTGCTCTGGCAGGGCAATTGGACTAGATGATCTCCAGAGGTCCTTCCAACCCCTAATATTCTGCAGTTCTGAAATTTTAGATGAGCCAAACCAACGCTGACAACAGAAGTTCCAAACCATACATCTGGAGAACAAAATACTATCTATAGACTTAGGGACAGTTTTGTTGAGAGTGAACAATGTAATCTTTTTCCAAAGAGATCCTTTTTATCCAAAGGATAGCCCAACTGAATGTGACTCAGAAAGGAACCATCAAAATTTCTTTGAAGCCCAGCCTCTTTTTGGTGTCACAGAGCCAACTGAAACCTGCTGTATTGTAAAAAACACTGGCTCCAGCACAGGCATGTTCTTTGTTCATACTTGAGTATTGTAGTATTAAAAATCATATTAAAGGAAGCCACACCTATAGCATAACAGTGAAGTTAAGGCTTGCCAAGCTAAAGAAATGCATGCTGTTATGATGACATCCTATAAAACTGGAAAACTCCTCTGTTAAATGTGCTACTGTGCTGCAAAATGGAGCTTGCATCACAGAGGCTGTTCCAGCGTGTTGCCACATTATTCTCTCCTGTCAGGCCTCAAGAACAAATACTGGCTGCATAATTTAGAAAAAGAATTTTTGAAACTAAACAATTTTGTGATGAACAAAAACTTATTTAAAGAATCTAAATATCCAGTCAGCATACAAAACACATGCAGTATTTTTGCAGCGCATGTAATAAATCAAGCAGCCTCCTGTCTCGTGGTTCTCTGAACTTCTGGAGATGTGATTAGCTAACTCCTGGAGCAGGTTAGTCTCTTTGTTCAGATCCACCAAGGTGGCAGTGCAAGTGATGCAAGCAGCACTTGACACAGATAGTGCTGTACAAAGGTTTGCTGGCTCTGTTCCTGTGGCAAAGGATCATCCCTGTAATGGATCTGATGATGCATCTGTATTTGATAGAAAGAGGGGGCATCCAAACTGAAAGCATAGATTTAGATTAGATATTAGGAAGGAATTCTTTACTGTGGGGGTGGTAAAACACAGACACAGATTGCCCAGGGAAGTTGTGGCTGCCCCATCCCTGGAAGTGTTCAAGGCCAGGTTGGGTGGGGCTTGGAGCAACCTGGTCTAAGTGGAGGTGTCCCTGCCCATGGCAGAGGAGTTGGAACTAGATGATCCCTTTCCAATCCAAACTATTCTGTGAGCTTGCTCATATGTTCTCAGATCATCTTTAAGAAAATGGGAGACCTATATGCATACACTTGCTTAAAGAAGGGGAAAAAGGGAACACGTACATACTGTTTTGCATTGATGTGCACTTGGAAAGTAAGGATTCGTTAATAGCTCAGGTGCCCATGTCCTAGAAAACTATTTTTGACTTGTTTGGGTGTTTCCCTTAACTTCTGCCTCAGGGGAAAAGCCAGCTATTGTCATGTCCCTGACAGAAACATGGAAGTTTGTGGGGCAGTGCTGTGTTTGGTATGATATGCCTACGACTGCCACAGAAATGCCGCTTCAGTGTATCCTGCTTCTACTTTTAGAATGTTTGCTCATAGGCTGGTAAACCTGGAAAAACAAAATGTTCATGATTAGGATAACCCATATTGTGCCTGGGTATGGCACCCAGCTTGTCCCTTGAACCTGGGGTCAGATGTTGAACTCTGCTTTTGCCCCATCCATCCTGCTGGGAGGATTATGGGAGGATGTTACTGATCTTGCCAAGACTGGTTTTGATGGCTGTGATGCTTCATGACTGGCATCTGGAGGAAGGGGGAGCCTCTCATTTCACTCTGGCTGCCACACTTTTAGCAGGTGTAGCAATGCATACTCAGCCATCGCTGGGCTGAATTTGGTCTTGGAGGGGAAACACATTGCTGACATTACTGCAGCGGTTCCCCTGAGCAGCCAAGTGCCCTAGAGTGTTGTGTTCCAACCAGGCTCACCTCACCAAAAAAACTGCAAATAGTTGTTTTGGCATCCTCCCTCTTGGTGCACTGAGTCATGGGAGTGAGCTTCTGCTCACTCACAGTGAGTTGGCTGTGGAGAAATCAGCCTCTTGCTGTGTTTGGCACTCTGTTAATTTCTAGTTAGGTGGGGTAAATATTAACCCTTAGCTGAAGACAGAGTAATAAAAGTGCATTGCAAATAATTCCTTGCATCTAGTGGCTAGCCCTCCAGAGGCTTTGCACGACTGACTGGCATCTCTTCACCCAGTCCTGTTGTTGCTGATGTGTATAACCATGGCAGGGCAGTGTTCTGGCCATGTTTTTCTAGGGAGTTTTTGTCTCAGGACCCTCCCAACATCTCTCTATGTGCTGGTGTACAGGAAAATAGCTAGCGATGAATCTAGCCTAAAGCTGGTACTTCCCTCTGCCTGCATGGCACCCATAGTCAAGCATGTGAAGGCAGGAGAACAAGAATTTGGAAGTTTTGCTACATGCAAAATCTCTGGGAAATCTCTGCCCCTAGGCAGTTAACCAACACTTCTGCTGCAGAAATTCGGTTTTTCCCTTACAGCTGATCATCAGTTGCTTTTAATGCAGAAAGTTGAGAACTTTCAACAATCTGCAATGTGCAAATATGGCTTTTTAAAAAGAAAAGCAGAAATGGATGGCAAAGTTGGATGGCAAAGCTAGAAGGATTGCATAACTCCTGCAGGTGTTGAAAGGTTACTAGGTGAGGAAGAGGCCAGATACGATTTCTGCTTTTGCCACTTTCGTAATATCTGTACCAAGGGAAATCACCAGATGGCTCTTTTCTCTTTTCAGAGGGAGGATGGCACCTGCTTAGCTTTGTGTCAAGTGCCTTGAGTTATCTGTGGTCCATAAATGACTCATGGCTGCTTTCAGTAATACTGTGGTTACCTGTTGGTTACCCTTGTTCCTATTCTGAAATACTCTTGACTCTTGATTTTTTTTGTGACAGTTTCAGGTAAAAACTTGCAGTTAAAGTCAAAGTAGGCAATGACAGTACTGAAGGATGAGATCTGCATTTTAGGGAGCCTTCTGTTTGGCATATGGGGATTCTCAGTTTCAGTTTAAATAGGCTGGAGTCATAAATGAAAGGGAAAATAAGAAGGTGCTTTTAGTAAATTTCCCTAACCTAAGCAGCAACAACCATATGAATTTGGAATCAGTCCATTGACAGGACCTCCCTAAATGGCAACCCTCTGTAACTAGCCAAGAGGAGTCCTTACAGCTTCTGATCCTCAGCTGAAATGCAAAGCTCTTGTCTAAATCCACTCTCACACAGACACATTTGTGTTTCTAACTGGAAACTTAATCCTGACTGAAGCACATCACAGATAATACAGACCTCCCAAGGAACTGCTTATCTGACCTGCATGGAAATTAGTCCTGGTGTAAGATGTGGGAGATGCTGTTTTACATGCAGAGATGCAGTGGTGTGGCTCTCTTGTGGCTGGTTATGCTGGAGTAAAGGTGACCTGTAGAAATGAGCCAAACTACTCTAAAGTACCTTTTATCAAGAAAACCATGTGTGTGCTTGGGGTGGGAATGGTATGTTTTTTAATGACTCATTATGAAATAATAATGAACTGTATGTAGACATGGCCTAAAAAAATTAAGAGTTCCAGACTAGCTTTCCATATGAACTTACTGAACTGTCTTTTGGGTTAATAAAACCTTTTAAAATTAAATTATTTTAAAGATACAAGCTTGTTGTGATGAAACCACTTGAGATATTGTACAATCTGTCTGCATAGCTATGCAAATTGGAGTAATTTCCATTTGACATATGCAGTGTAATTATTGAAAGCTTTTTTCCAAATTTATTTTTTTATGTCTGCTGTAGTTAATTCACAATCTCCTTTTAACATTGGCAGTTATAATTATTTGCCAAGAGCAATTCCTTGCTAACAAAAATCCAGTTTTCTTTAGCCTGCAGCTTTTCTTTTGATTTCATGATGAGGTACTATTAATCAGAGGAACCAGTGCTGGCCTCTGAGTATCCAGCAGGGCAGAAAAACACTGCAGTCAGAGAACAGAAATGCAAGTAATTATCCTAAGCTTCTTTGTAGCATCCCAGTCCTGGCGCCTCCTGAGTTGCTGTGTTTGAGTGAAGAGGTGCACTGTAAGAAGATCAGAGTTAACATCTCAGTAAGAATTACAGTGAAAACTGTCTGGGTCCACTGTGAGATTTCTCCTCCTGAGTTTTTGCTTGTGTTTTTTCTGTAGAGCCTGTGAGTAGAAAATAGTGTGTATTGAGGGAAAACTGTTGTTGTGTTGCAAAAATGTTTCTAGGGCTATTCTGCATAGGAATTTGAGCCAAACCTGTGACTGAAAAGTGATGCAGTTGAACAGTTTTAGGCTTCTAGCTGCATACTGTCATTCAGAAATTAAGCAATTATTCTCTTGAAAATGCCTTGTCCTTTCTACCCTCGTTTTTCTCAGGGATCAGTGTGTTACACAGCTTCTGAGAGGAAAAGCAAGTGCAAGCACTTTCTAAGAATTGCTGACCTACTTTGCAAGTATTTTATTCTTCCTTGAATCAGATGTGTACCTGCAAGAGTGTACGTGGATAAAAATTACGTCTGTTTCACCCACTGTGGCATAGGTCAAGTGCAGGAGAGCTCTCTCCCCTTTTAAGTTTCCACCCTGGAATAGTACTTCAGGTTCTCCTGGGGCTTCAAATGGATGAGGTCCAAATATAGCCTTGAAGCGAGCTCGGAGCAACGTAAGGTACAGAAACCTGGGTTGTCATGCTTCTCCAACAGCAGAAGGTCTGTCTTAAGGTGGCACAATGAAAGGAATTACCCATGTTAACCCATTTTTCTGGTCCAGCATGTACATGGCAAAACAAAGCCCACTGGAAATAGGGCTCGTTTTCCATTGAGTGCTTGTGGAGCATCTGCCACTACACGGTCCTGAGTTTACCATACAAATACAACACAACCAGGCATGTTTGATGAACATATAGTGATGAACACATCAAGTTGGGCTACCACGGTTGGCTAGATTCCCCCCTCCTGAACATGATGGGGAAATGTTCCAGTGTTGATGTGCTTTACAGCAGATTTTCAGTGCTGGGAAAGACTTCCCAGCCTTCATTAGAACAAATCATGGACAAGCACAGTGAAATATGGCTTCAGCTGCTACTGTATCATAGAATCATAGAATTGGCTGGGTTGGAAGGGACCTCAGAGATCATCAACTCCAACCCTCGATCCACTACCGCTGCAGTTACCAGACCATGGCACTGAATACCACATCCAGTCTCTTTTAAAATATCTCCAGGGATGGAGAATCCACTGCTTCCCTGGGCAGCCCATTCCAATGCCTGATCACCCTCTCCATAAAGAAATTCTTTCTAATATCCAACCTAAACCTCCCCTGGCACAACTTGAGACCGTGCCCTCTTGTCTTGCTGAGAGTTGCCTGGGAGAAGAGACCAACCCACACCTGGCTACCCCCTCCTTTCAGGGAGTTGTAGAGAGTGATGAGGTCTCCTCTGAGCCTCCTCTTCTCCAGGCTGATGTCTTGTCCAGGGCACACTTTGCCAGCATTAGCATGAATGGTGTTTTCCAAGAAAGCCTTTTGAGAGGATTAGTCTGCGGGTTGACTGCAGACAGGGCAATCTGGCATCCAGGCAAATTGCACTCGCTGAGTTATTGCTATATGAGTCAGCTGGCTGGGCTGCTGCAGAGTCCTTGGCTCTTTTGTGTTCTGTAGTCTGGGGAGTGATTAATCAAGCATCCATCTTTCTTATGGACCCAAGGTTGGAGGCAGGGAAGCACAATGTCAGTGTCTCAGATAGTTAGAATTGCTGATTCACTTTCATCCATTCTCACTGTTACTCTTCAGAATGGGTTTATGGTTCCTTTTTTTTGTGGTACTTAGATCTTGCTGACAGAAATGAAATACTACATGAAAAAGTAGACCAATTCTAAGGCTACTGTTGTGGAGGGGGGCAGGGGGCTTTCTAATTTGTTTAGAAGCTTCTCAAAGAACCTTAGAACTATGAAGTACTGTTGGATGAGAAGTTAATAAAAGTTAGTTTAAACCAAAGTTTGCTTGTGATCCATTCACTGTAGTTTCATTGAAAAATGTTGCTCGAAGGGCCATTGTGACAGGGAATTACAACTCAGGTAACTTTGACCTGAAGCTTGCTAAGGCCTGATGCCAGCTGCCTGGAAAACTCCGTTATTAAAATTCTTAATAACTTCAAATAAGAGCAGGGATGGAGCGAAGGAACCAGACCCAGTAATGGCTAGGGTTAGAGCTGAGCTACTCAGCATGGATTCAGAGTGGTGGGGGTCTTCTATGAAAATGTATTTTGTCATGACAGCATCCCAACAAAGGGATTTCATTATGATCAGCATTTTAATTAAACTGGTTTGATTTTCTTACGTGGGCAAAGCTTCTTCACCTGTGTGTTCTGTGGTTCTTTGCTGTTCTTGGCAAGATGTAGAAACCAGCACTGGCTTGAGCAGAGGACTTAGACTGGGAAGAGGAAATCAGAGACCAAGAATAAAGTCATGGTCTCATCTGTAAATAGTCTTAGACAAGTTTGGAAAAATACTGTCCTGCAGACTGACTGTTGTGTATATGCTTTTGTAATCTCCCAAATCCTGGTGAAATGGCACACCAGAAATGAGCGGATAGAAAAAGCAGCCTTGTGTCCCTTGGGTGAAGTTGAGAGGTTGTTCCAGCTGACCTGTTCCATCTTGACATCCTTTGCTTCCTTGCCTTTTCTCTTTCTCTGCTGCAGCCCTGAGAGTGGAGCAGTCCTGTCAGTCTCTCCAGTCCTGATGCTGCTCCTACTCTGAGCAGAGAGGGGATGTGCTGACAGGAGTGTGAGACCACTAAGAGGATGTTCTCCCCAAGATGCATTGTGCAACCTGGTGTTTGTCCTTCCCTGTACAACCACATGGCTCCAGAAATTTCAGTTCCACTGCTAGGCTCAGCCTTAAGGGCTCCAGTAGGGCTTGCCCAAAAATTTTATATTGACATTTCTAGTTTCTGCATCTGTATGTTTGAAAGAGAAGATATGATTTATGGTGCAAGCCTGTACATGCAGATGCACACAGGGACACATAGAGTGTGCATACAAGCACTACCAAATGAAAGGAGCAACACTGCTCACCTGCACATGCCATTTACTTATATTTATGTATCCAGACCAAGTTCCTTTTGCTGCGTATGTGTACATTTGTCTGCATGTGCTTATATACTGAAGTAAAAATTGTGTGTGTTTAATTATCATTGCTCTTTTTCACTATGCTATTGCATCCCAGCCCATAGTTGGATGCTTTGCTGTCAGTAATTAGTACAGTATTTGAGAAGGTAGGTAGTGATTTTAAAATTTATTTTAACTGCTTTTATCAGAAAATTAGGTCAAATGCATGCTCTGTTCATCTAACACTGCAGGGCTGACACATATTTTCTTCAACACAGAGATCCATCAAACTTCACTAGGCAGGAGAATAAGTAACTGAAAATATTGCAGAGAAATAAGGTAAGAAAAAATGTTTGGAGCAGAGTATGGGTTAAGTAGGTGGCAAAGCTGATGCCTCATATAATCATAATGTAGAAAACATCAAAGTAGAAACTGCATCTCACACAAAAAGATGGTATCACTGAATGTTTACTGAAGAAAAACAGTCCTGAAATATAAAGTGCAGGAAGAGTACAGGTTTGCTGCTCTACACAGTGATGCTATGTCAGACACAGATAGGGATCTGACACTGCAACTTGTACAGTTGGGTTTCTTTTAAGATTTGGATTTCCTGCCACTTTCACTGCAACTTGGCTGGCAAGATGTACTTTGTCAATGTTGATAAAGCTTTATGAATCCCACACAAATCTGCCAAAATAACAGCTACACTAAATACTTACTGCCATTAATCTGATGTTTATCTTTTGTCAGGGTTTTTTTGTACTTGATTATAGCTTGCTAGTTTTAATGGGAGTAGAAAGGGTAGGCAAGAGAAACATAAAGAAAATTAACTCTAATTATCAGCTGTTAATTTATCTGACTCAGTAAGCATAAACAATTCTGTGATGGGAAGGCGAGCTGAAAAAAATGAACTGCCTGATTTCCTAAGTCTTTACAACAGCTGGGCATTTAGTTGTTGTCACCTAACACAAAAAGAAATATTTAAATACAGATAATAATGCCTTAGGAGAATAGAGATTGACTGTAGGCTGTGATTGCCCTGTGATTTCATTACCATGGAAAAGAAAGGTATAACACTGGACTAATGGCATGCATTTTGCTCTAGAAGTTGAGTAGAAGGATTTGGATTAATTGGAAAAAATAAAGCCCCAAATACAGAGATTTTCACTGAGTTTTATTTAGTCCTAAAACTATTAAAATTCCATTGAAATTAATGTGTTTGCTTGAATGAGGTCTAAGTAGAATGGTTTTCTTCTCTGAGTTTATCTGAGTACATTGTGTGAGTCTTTAGAGTTATATTTTTTATTGCACAGGGAAGTGCTCATCAGGGATGTGACCCTACAGCTTTGATGGGGATTTGAAGGTGCAAAAACTGAATAGAAAATTGGGAAAGCCAGCGTGGTTTATCCCATACACTTTTTCCCAAATGCATATGAGAGCATGGAAAGCATCCAAGTAGGGCTCGGAGAATTTAAGTCTGAGCATGTTTCAGATGCCTGAACAGATAATCTCAAGCTGGGATCCCTGGAACATTTCCTTGTGGTGTGCAGGTAGCTGGTTTGTCAGGATGTCTTTGCACCATTTCTAGATTTCCCAGCATGGGTTTTAAAACACTTTAAAGAGTACTAAGTGCTTAATTTTTTCAGTCTCCAGTGTTGTTATTTGCATAAATGCCTACAGAGGAGAGATCAGAATGACATGCCAGGTGGGCTATAAACCAAGCATCAAACTCTATCCAATGTTAGGAAAGGCCTAGAGAATTTTTCTTTGCCTTGCAAACTGTTCTGGCACAAATAATAATGCGAGACGTAGTTGCATCCCTTGCTCTCGAGCACATTTCCTATCATTTCAGTGATGCAGGTGCTTTATACACCCAAATCAAAAGCCCCAGCTAGCCAAACTGACAGAATAAGCAATCAAAAATTCATATGTACTTATAAGCAAAATTACTGTCAAGTCAGCACATTGTCAAAATAATATTCTCCATATGAAGAGGTCGTATGAAGATATCATAAAATTTCTCAAGTTGAAAGGGACCTGTAAGGATCATCAAATCCAACTCCCTGCTCTTTACAAGACTACCTAAAACTTTGTGAAGCAACCCTGAGTCTAATGCCAAGCACAGAAGGATTGTATCTGCTTTGGAATGCCTTGAATACTGCTGCAGCAGCATTTATACCTACAGCAGCAGTAACAGATGCACAGACATGGCCCCAGTCCATAACCTTAATGACTACCTCCATGCAAATGAAAGTTAGTGGCAATAGTAATACATAATAAAAATTGATACCATCATTACAGTCTTTCATCCTGATGAACCATCCTGGTTCTGCTTAAATGGCACCTATTTACCTGCAGGCATTGTTACAATCTCATGGAGTCAGCAGTGGTATTTTCCCAACCTAGCCACCACACTTCAGTAGCTATCGAGGAAGAACCTAGCATCAATTTTTTATTTCAAGACAAACCAGTTCCTTGTTTTTCTGTGTCCTTTAGTGGTTTTTAGAGACCACTAACTCAGCTGAAATCACATCTGTAAACTCACAGCTCATGTTAACCTTCTTAATTATTAAGCCTGCTTGCCATTCTAGCACTGTTTGTGTGAGCTGCGTGTGTCTCATCTGCTGGGTGACACCTCACCTGCTGATGGAGATGCCACTCGTATGTCACTAGCAGCAGGGTGGCTTTGCAGGCTTGCTTTTCATTGTGCTGGTGGTCACTTGAATCAACTTTAGCCTACGGTTACAGGGCAGCCACGACAGAGGCAGTCACAGCTGGTTTTCTGTGTATTTGAATGTTTACGTTTTGGGTTTTTTTTTCAATGCAGTTGTGTGCAAAAGAGCTTACATCAGTGAGGATAAACTACCCTAAAAACTGGAAAAACGGAGTGGTACACCAGGGCCAGAAGTAGGTGTGTGAGCTGAGCCCCTCACTTTGGTGATGGTGTGCACTGTTTGTGGTGTGCATGTTCACTGCATGGAAATTTTTGTCTGCTATTTGTGAAGTGCCTGTTTTCCCAGTTGACTATCAAATGTTAACAGTGTGTGTATTCCTTTACTTCGTAATATTTTGGTGCAGAGGAAGAGATGCAGGGCTAGTAAAACCTGTATAAGCCATTTTATTTGCTGTGGCCAAATGTGCTGTTGCTTGTCAGCAGGGTGGTATGTTACTCCCTGTGTGCATTCGCTGTCTGGTTCAGCTGTGAAGGAAAATATGTTCCTTCAGTCACCGTTACTTTCCTTCACATTTACAGTGGACTTGGAATACACACATGCCCTGTTATAGGAATCAGTTCATAAGAGATGACTCATTATGCTATATAGTAAATTGATTTTTTGCAACAGCTCTACGTATCTGTGATTAACAGAGATTGCCTTGGCCAGTGTTAGAGCTGTGACTAATGCCAATCTTGTTAGGCATCCAGATTTATCTCCTTATTAAAAGTTTTGTTAAATTAGGATTCCTCATAGAAACATTGTTTTGCCACCAGGACATAAATACATTTCTCATGCCATGAATATGATAAATACAACCATTGCTCTTACTGTTACTATAATTACTGTATCACAATATTGACAGCAACATCATAGCAGACACCTCTGTATACTAATAACAAATCCTTGTCCTATATGAAAAGATTTTCCAGTGACCTGAATGATTGTTTTTATGAGGTGGCTGAGAAAGAGCTCCTCATTTCCCAGAGCAGAGCAGACTTCTATCAGGTTTTCCACTCCTGCTAGAAGTATACATATCCATATTTATCTAGACCATTTTCTGAGGCATTCAAAAGCTTTTAATCACTATGCAATTTATGATGCATGCATCTCCACGTATAGTGCATCAGAAAATAGTATCAGATCCACCAAATAACCTGTCCCACTGTTCTGTTCCTCTATTCTGAGTCCTCAGTACAAGAAGGACATGGATCTGATGGAGTGGGTCCAGAGGAGGGCTGTGAAAATGAGCAGGGGGCTGGAACACCTCTCCTATGAAGACAGTCTGAGGGAGCTGGGGTTGTTCAGCCTGGAGAAGAGAAGGCTCCAGAGAGACTTAATAGTGACCTTCCAGTACCTGAAGGGGCCTACAGGAAGGCTGGAGATGGACTGTTTGCAAGGGCCTGTAAGGACAGGTCAGGGGACAATGGTTTTATATTATAGAAGAGTAGATTTAGATTGAATGTTAGGAAGAAATTCTTTACCATTAGGGTAGTGGAAAAGGAACAGATTGCCCAGGACGGTTCTTGAGACCTCATCCCTGAAGATGTTCAGTGTGAAGCTTGATGAGGCTCTGAGCAACCTGATCCAGCTGAGGGTGTCCCTGCTTACTGAAGGGTGGTTGGACTGGATGACCTTTGGAGGTCCCTTCCAACCCAATTCTGTGATTCTATATTGGGCACCACCAATAGCAATGTAGATGCTTTTTTATCATCCCTCCCTCCTGTCCTGTGTCTAGGTGCTCATGTTTTTCTTTTTGCTCTCTTTTTCTTCTCCATTTTCTTTTTTTTTTCTGCAGAAAAGACACGAGCAGAGCTCACACAAATGTTGGACTGAAGCCTTTTCGGATGGGCCTCTGTAGACTGGGGATGTTGCTGATACCTTTGGGACTTGTGTGCAGCTCTCGGGGTGACAGAAATTCCTCTGGGCTGCCCCTTCCAGTGTCCTCCTTTCCACCTTGCAGCATTCTTCCCTTCCTGTTTCCTCTTCTCTCCCCTGTTTCTTCAGCCACCTTTGTGCTTTCCTCTGCTGCAGCCCCTGCTACTCCTTGTTCCTCTGGAATGATTCCAGGAACCCTCGTGGCTGCCATGGATCCCCTAGGGACCCTGAGAGGAGAACAAGGCTGTGGGCTTTGCCTGGGTCCTCTGGATGCCCAGGCTGCCAGTCCCTTCCCACTGCCCCTACACCCAGATAAGCTTCATATTAATGAGCACGGTATCCCTCTAGGCCTTGGAGTGGTGGTGTGGTGAGACAGACAAGCAAAAGAAGCCTTTTTGTTAAGACAACTGTTGGGAAAAGATGCCTGGAGCCATGGCATTGCCTGCTGCTAAAATCAAGCCACTTAAGTATCCTTATAGTTATCATCTGCAGCTTAGCAGAGAAGGGGCCTTTTGCAGAGCTGTAATTAAGAAGGGGTACTGCTCACTAGCTAATACTGTGCTGATTGAAGCACAGATCAAAAAAATAATGATTTATGGTGCTTAAGATTTCTGGCTTATCGTGCACATAGCAGGCGAAGCTGAATATACAATTGCTGTATCTCTGAGAGCCTGAAGAGGCACCCCAGCTATCAAAGCTTAAGATAAATGAACAGTGGCTGGATGAGCTACTGCCTTCAAATTCTCTATTTGCATACAAATTCTGAGAGTCATCCTCAGTGTTTTGTGTCTCTCCTTGGTACACATCTGCTAGGAGAACAAAATAATACCAAGCTGGTTTGTTCCAGCTCTGTACAAAAAGAACCATGACTGTGAGGTTATCATTAAGACAGTTCTGAAACAGAAAAAATAGTGGTTTTTTCTGTCTTGCAAAAATAGTGTTTTTTGCTTTCTCACAAAAATCTGCTCTTTGCTCTGTGGTTCTCCTCTGAAGTCAATAGTTCAGCACAGTTACAGCTCAGATCACTTATATTTTCTTCTGAATTTCTTAGGCAGTGATAAATTTGGAAGGGATGGAGAACTTCTTCATTACTAACCTCTGTTTTTGTTCAGTCTTCAAGTATTGCCATGAGTCAGTGTAGATAACTGGGATTTTTTTAGGTTCCGGCTAGATCACAGCTTCTTAATGTTGTATTGTTTGCAAATTTGAAATAAATTGATACAAGGGAATGGTTCAAATACCTGTGAAGATTTCTGAATTCATTATTACTGCAGGAAAAAGCAATTCTCTCTGGTTTTGCATATAGGCATACATGAGAATTCATTGAAGTAGAAAGAAATTTTCTGAATATCCAGCTGGGTTTCAGTAGTACTGTCTGCTAACATGATTAGTAGTGCAAAGAGATTTCTGTCTAGTATGGGAATGTGTGAAATACACAGTTCTAATGATACTGAAGTTAGAGATCACATCTTCACCTGTAAGGAACCATGTGCAGGCTCCTGGTGCCTAAAATAGTTTCTGAGGTTGTTTCTGGCCAAAATAATGTGTATTAATAATACAGCATATATCAGTGCAACATGTCTTAGAAGCTGTGAGTAGAACTGAGTGCCAAAGATGATTTCCCCTCTGATTCTGCACAGAATTCAAAGGCAGCAATAGCTGCTGTAATGGTCAAAATCTGAGAAGAAAATCTTGCCCATATTTATTCTTTGTAACGTTATTAACCATAATGTAGATTGTCACCATTTGGAAGATAATTTTGTATTAGCTTATTTAAAAAAAAAAAAAAAAAAAAAAGTTTAAGAAGATACTGTTATCTGATGTGTTTAAATCTGATATTTTAAAATATTCCATTCAAAATAACCTAGTAAGCGTGCTCTTTCACCCCTCCTCTATTTGCTGAAGCTCTCAGGCTATTCCTTGAGTGTTGACAGTTTCTTTTTAGCTTTAGAAATGTATTATTTTGCTCACTAATTTAGCTTTGTGCACCAAAACCTTCTTTTGCTCTTTTCTCACTTCCCTCCTGACCAAGGTAGTGATTGCTAATTAACGAAGCTTTCTGGTGCCAATGAAGGTTTTGATTATATGCCCAGACTCCAAATAGAGCCCTTTTTTATTTTCTTGTGAATAGGAGGAAAACACTGTATTGGGCTCTCATGTCCTGAGCCAAATAGATAGAGGACCAGTCTTGCTCCAGTAATTTTTTTTAATATTTTTTTTTTCTGTAAAAATGTTTTTGTCCCAATTTGAAAAGAGCAGATGTGAAAAAGTCTGACACTGCAGATTGCAGAATCGATTAAGCCTGTGCCTGTTACATCCACTCTACCCTCCCTGTGCTGTGGGCCCAGGAGTTTTACTCATTTTTAGACTGCAGTACAAGGATGTTACAGGGACAAAGAAACTTTGGCTGCTGGTAGGTGAAGAGCTGGATAGAGCCTTATGTAAAATGAAGAGCTGCAAACTCCAGGCATTTCAAAATCTTACTCTAGCTTCTTATCTTCCCCTGTGTTTACATGAAAAATAATTGCAGTACTGTTACCCTAGACTGTATCTACATGTCATTCACTTCTAGGCTGTTTGGCTTTCAAAGTTATTTCCATACCACAGGGCTTCCTTTTTCTAAAATGAAGGCTGAGGTTTGCAAATAAATCACATGACTTCCTAACAAAAATAGTTACTGTGAGATGGGTGACAAGCTATTAGATCATAGTTATAATTTTACTTTCTAGCATAGGGTGCTAGAGAAATCTTCCAACAAATGGTAGCACCAATGACAGCACAAAAAATTTCTTTTTATTTGCTCTGCTGCTTCTAGAGAGCAAACTAGACCAACTTTTTTAGAAAAGATCAATGTTTTAAAATAACCTTCTTAAAATAAATGCAGAGTGCTATCTGAAGCTGTTGAGGTTTGGCTTGGGGGATATATGTACCCTAGGAGATGGAAAATAGTCAAGGTGGACCATTCAGCCCTTAACCTTCCTTGTAGGACATTGAGAGTAGGAAGACACTAGTATTAGTTATGGTGTTGTGATGTGGACCTGCACTGAAAACTTTGGTTCATTCTGAACAGGAACGAAGCAGTTGGTGTCTTTCAGTCTTTAGCAACCAAACCTAGAATTCAAATTTTCTCACGTCCTTTTGCTCAAACTCATGCCCATTCACCTTTTCAAGGACTGATAGAGTGAGCTGTATACCTAAGAAATTGCCCTAGGAATCCGGTCTGGCATCTTCCAGCTCTACTATTATTTGTTTTTTCCTGTTTTCCTGCTGGAGGGAGATGACAGAAAGGTTCAGGAAAGCAGACCTGTTGGGGTCTAATGTGGTTGCCACCCCATGGTCCCATGGCTGTGGGCACAGGTGGCTCATCAACACTATGGCTCAGTGCTTGCTAATGCAGGTTCATTGTGGTTCTGGTCTTGTGTGCCTGGATCAGTGGGTTAGAGTGGGTCTGAGGGTGAAGCTCTTCATGACAGCTGTGGGTGGCATTCACAGAGTTAGCTTGCATTTCTGAGGGCTCTGCTGGGAGATGCATTGCTTGACTTCAGCTTTGGACTTGGGCTGTCTGGGAATGAGCCCTCCCTTATTCCATGCCAGGTCAGAGAAATCCCACATCCCATCACTTAACACCTGTTTGTCACCCCTTTGTCTCTTTCTGAAGCACAGCCAAGCAGAGAGTCTGGGGTGAAGGCTGTGCAGACTCCTCAAAAAAATGACATGTACTTAAATTATTTTGCTTCTTCATTTTACGTAAGAACTCAAGAAATCAATGTTCAGAAGTTGTCTGCTTGAAAACTGCAGCATTGCAAACCAGATTTCCTGATGCATGTGGGAAGGGTGTGTATCCTCTCATACTTAGTTGCTTATGACCAGGGACAAGCACACTGCACTTTCTTGCTGAAGAGGACTGCACTTCCCTGCTTATGTAATTAATGAAGCTTTTTCTGTCTGATGTGTTATGATTTTCAAAGATGTATGAAGTGCCAAAACACAATGATAGAATGACAAGTGGTAATGGTTCATCCTTTATATTAGAGAGTCTTGTCCCAAAGTGGACAGGATTAAACCCTAACCTTGAGCCAGGAAAAAGAGGTCAGTTCCCAGAGAATCCCCCTGCCGCACCTTAAGTCAGAACATACCTTTTTATGTGACTGTTGGTGACGGGAAGGACACTTTTCCTCACACAGTGCCCTCTGCACTGCCTGTTGCCACTCAGAGGGGAGGCACCTTTTTTCTTTCTCCTTTTGAGAAGGGAGCAGAGGATAGAGAGCAGAAAACCATGGTGTGTTGATCCTCCTGTTTCTTAATCTAATCACATGAACACACTGGAGTATTTCTTTATATGAAATTAAACAGACCTTTCATGTTCTCTCCCTGCCTCAAGAAAGCTAATGTGGCTGCTTGTAGATTGGCAGCTCCAGAGAAGACAAAGACCTGTAGTATTCATGGACTCAAGTGCTGAGTACTCCCATGATGAAAGAAGCTGCACAAGCTTTAACAGGCTATAAAAGCTTTCTGGGCACCAAGCAAAAATCTGTTTAAATCCCTGATAGGAATGAGAACACAGCATGTATTATCGGCATATGCACAGGGATGGGAAGGCTCTTAAAACATTTGTATTTTGGATTTGGTGTAATTAAAAGGTTTTAACCTTTTCAAAACAGATGAAATACTGGAAGGAGTAAGTAGTAGATTTCATTTTTCCCCATCTCCATACAAATGTTTAGGGCTCTTCCCTTTTCTCTGCATGTGTCTGACTTGCACTGATCCTAATGGCAATTTTTGTTGAATGTAAAGGAAGTAAAAATTTATAGGGTTCTCTTTCATATTTATAATCATCATATGGTACTCAGATTGTAACAATCCCAAGTGTTCCCTGCCCCACACAGGGAAGGACTGACCCCCCACTAAGCCCAGGATGCAATTCCTAGCAAAACGGATCCTTTTCCTCACAAGCACAGAAGTAGAGCTGTGTATCTTGAGAGATTAGTGTCTGTACAGACCCCAGCTAAAATGTGATGGGTGCCTGAGAGGCAGAATGATGCAAGCTGAATTGGAGCAGAAGATGATGCTTGCGGATCAGTAGGGAATGGGTCGGATGATGACATGGCATGCATGGGTTCTTTGGAGGGGGAAGTGACTATTTCAGAAAGATTTGACTATCAGGAAGTTTTATGTAAGATTTTCCTTATGTTCATAGCTGATTTGCTAGGCTAAAATCTCTCTGCAGAGTCTGTATAGTAGAAGGAGGACTATCACATTAGTGGTATGTATCAAGTGGCATAGTTGGAGCTACTAGAGGAATATAGGGCAAGTGGATGAATGCTTCCTCCATTATCGAACATGCAGAAAAAAATTATTCAGGAGCAGGAACAGAAGTGCTGTAAAGTTGAAAATGTCAACCCAGTCACAAGTAGCAGTCTGTAAAGATGAGAAGGAAAAGTGAGAAGGGAAGATTGTGGACACTCAGTAGGGGATTCTTGCCTCATATAGAAGGAAAATAGTATGTTTCTACTGAGCTGATTGAGTAGAAGGTGAATAGGAGCAAGTTGAAGGGAGATCGTTCCCTTCTTGGCTGTTAACTAGATGTGACTGCCACTTCAGTGGTAGCAGCCCTCCCTCCAGTTTCAGCTACTCAAATAGCAGCAGACAAAGACTGGGAATAGGCAGTGTGGATAAGCTGGTTATTTGAATGCTTGGACTGTGACCCCCTTCTTCTTCCAGTCAGGCTGTTAAATATTCATGTAAGGGCTCACACCAATCCCTGCCATCTGTCTGTATTTATATTATCCATCCAAACAGTTCCAAAACAGGTAAAATTTCATCCTCATAACAACAGGTCTTCAAAGAAAAAGGGATTTCTCACCTATCTGAAAGAAAAAGGAATCACAACACAAAGTGATTTAGCAAGTAATCAGATCTATTAATCTGTACTCCAGCAGACAGGATCCAGACTCAGGTCTTTTAAGTGCCAGGACCAGCTATAGCCCCAGACTTTCAAGGCAAAGATCCTATTTAGTGATATAAAGTTTTGTATATCTCACCTAATATTGCTGATACACACCCTTTCCACATGCACCAGCATTAAGCATTAAAAAATATCTCTACTAAACTAAAAAGGAAACTGAGAGACTGTCACTACATGTGTGTATGGGTACAGATTAAAAGTATTTGACAAGTAGAAATCAATAATAAGCCCGTTATTTAAGCATCTCAGCCTGCACTGCATAGAGGTTCACACCTTGATGGCCAGATAAAACAGGAGTGTCATGCAAGCTTCAGTAAACAGTGTGCCCATATGGGCAATCCAGCGAGGGAACAGATTGTCATAGCTATGTTTGACCTGTTTTAGAGCAATCGTGTCTCTCCCTTGGCACCATGGATGCAGTCTTGACATTTCAGTAGAAATGCTTTAAAAAAAAAAAAAATCAGTTCCATTGTTACAATAGCATGGCATTTTATGAGCGAGAAGCAATTTCTACATTTTAAGTCAAGTAGCAAGCCCAGTACTTCTCCCTCTCTCCAGTCAGAGCCTTTTAAACAGCCTGAACAGGAAAGCTGAAGGGACAAGACCATTGAGAAGATGAGCCCAGACTTTTCAGTGTTCTGTTAAGTTAATGTGTATGTGCTGTCCTGCTGTTAAGATGCTTCAGGGATTTGCATTCGAAGCTCAGGTTCAGCTCTCAGAAGCCTCTCTATAGGCAATTTATCACAGAAGAAATGTCTGTGAGGTGGGTGAGTAGGAGTGATTGGTTTTGTACCTGCTCCCAGAAAGTGGCAAATGTGGGGTAGCAGCAGACCACCTTACTTTAGCTTACTTTCTAATCTGTCTAGGCCCTCTAGGTGCATTTTGAAAATAAAAAGGGATAAATTTTCACTGTGGTGTTCAAGAAACTCTTACATGCACTTTGGAAACATGCCAGAGGGGATCTTTGTGCTTTTAACACCATATTGAAATGTTTTCTACTTTCAAGGGTCTTCCTCTTTGCCTTAGTCTTTAAGGATAGCCCTGAGGCTTCATCTTACTGAATTGATGTATTTTTGTTTATGGTTTGGTTTTTTTAAACTGTTTTTCAGGCATTGGAAAAAATGTCATCTGTGACCGAACTGCAACTCCCCTGGATGCTTTTAGGATGATGACGGCGGCTCATTATTACCCAAAGCTCATGAGCATTATGGGGAACGTTTTACGCTTCCTGCCCGCTTTTGTGAAGATGAAGCAGCTGATCCAGGAGGGTTATGTAGGGGAGCTGCTGGTGTGCGAGGTGCAGGTTCACAGTGGAAGCCTTCTGGGCAAGAAGTACAATTGGAGCTGTGATGACCTGATGGGAGGTGGGGGTTTGCACTCGGTCGGCACCTACATC
Source organism: Calypte anna (assembly GCF_003957555.1). Lineage (NCBI taxonomy): Eukaryota > Metazoa > Chordata > Aves > Apodiformes > Trochilidae > Calypte > Calypte anna. The sequence continues at coordinate 63,573,147 of NC_044245.1, forward strand.
ATTGACCTCCTGACCTTCCTCACCAGCCAGAAGGCCGTGAAAGTGCATGGGCTGCTCAAGACCTTTGTGAAGCAGACAGACCACATCAAGGGGATACGGCAGATCACCAGCGATGACTTCTGCACGTTTCAGATGGTCCTGGAGGGTGGTGTGTGCTGCACGGTGACGCTCAACTTCAATGTCCCGGGAGAGTTCAAACAAGACATTATTGTGGTGGGTTCAGCAGGACGGCTGATTGTAATAGGCACTGATCTCTACGGACAGAGCAACAGCTCTCCTCAGAGGGAGCTTTTGCTAAAGGACTCCACACCAGTCAGCAACTCCTTACTTCCAGAGAAGGCCTTCAGCGACATCCCATCCCCCTACCTCCGGGGCACCATTAAGATGGTTCAAGCTGTCCGGCAGGCGTTTGAGGATCAGGATGACAGGAGGACCTGGGACGGGAGGCCCCTCACAATGGCAGCCACTTTTGATGACTGTCTGTATGCCCTGTGTGTGGTAGACACCATTAAAAAGTCAAACCAGTTGGGGGAATGGCAGAACATTTCAATCATGACTGAAGAGCCAGAGCTGAGCCCAGCATACTTAATCAGTGAAGCCATGCGGAAGAGCAGAATGTCTCTGTACTGCTAGCTTCTAGGAAAGAATAGGAACCAGACAGCTCTTAAAGGAAATGGTAATTCAGCCCCTGTGAAGGGCCTGGGAGTCTTAGAAAGAGCAGAGGATACAGGACAAGGAAATACAGTGTTTGGATCAACTACATCTGATGGTGGCTAATATGCCAAAGTGGTAAGGTCCTTAGAAATGCCCAAAACAGAGGAGACTTAAGAGCTGACGTAACCCAACTGTTTTAATAAAAGTATTAGCTGGCTGATTGGAAAGATATATCACAGACTCATCTCCTGCTTGCAGGTGCTTTTGATTATCCAATTGTGTTTACTGTGAAAGGTTGGGAAGATCCTTTTGGATTTTCCTTTCCTACCAGAGGGCTGTGAAGGTACTGTCATGTCATTAAATTTTCTGTATTATCTGACATGAATGGTTCCTACCATGACAGCTGACACCACCATGCTGTAGTACTACACCTCAAACCAACACACCAAACAACAGGACTTGTTGTGAAAGTGTCATGTGAGATGGAAAAATCTTGGCAGCTCACTTTTTATATAGTTTGCTAGGAACTTCTCTGTGTTGGTTTAGCTAGTTGTTTTTGTAGATTTTTTTTTGTTGTTGTTACATTTTGGTTTGTTTTATTTAAAGCACAATTCAGTAGGAAAATGTGTGGCTTATAAAACAAAGCAGTCCTCAACCACAGTCCTGGTATTGGCAGAGGGAGGGTATTCTGTGAGATAGTCTTCAGTGATAACTGCACAGATTTGCTGATTAAAATAGGTTGTGCAAAACCTACATGGATGGCATGTGGCATGACACAGTACTGATGGTGGGTTTTATTACAGAGCTGAACTCAGGTTAGTCTTATGAAGGCTTACACATGATTTCTTGTGTCTGGGACTGACTTTTGAGTGAATTCATCCTGCATTTTGTTTTTAGGTGGAAACAGTAGAAATCCAACCCCAAACCATATGATACTAAAGACATGTGGTTTTCTTTTAAACCTTTGTGAACCTACACTTGAGAGATACACACTGATGATTAATTTCATATAGCTCAGCCCAGAGGCTTTCACCTCCACCAAGTGGTGAGTGTGAAAACCAAAAGAGATGAGAAATTTTCCTGTCCATTTCCAGGGGAAAAAAATTACACAAAACTTCCACCTCTTCACTTCTTAAAGTGGCCATTAGCTGGTACTGTAGTAATCATTCCCTGTCATCAGTGCAGGGGTGGACAAACTCTTTTGATATGTTTGCCCTGTTCTTCTTTTTAATATTTTAGATTGCAGTCTTGAAATAATATATTCTTTCAAGAATTCAGTCTTGAAAGAATATAGTGAAAGGCACATAAATGATCCCAGTAAACAGGGATACTGATTTTCTGTCTAAAGCTGCTCCAGTGCTTACATGTTTACAGAGCTAGGTCCTCAGATAGGAAAGAAGTAGAACACAAGCATATAGCACTAGATTAGATTAATCTTGAGAAAACCTATTCAGGGTCTTTTGTTAATTTTGACTAGTGGAAAGAAGAGAACATTTGGACAAGCAGTAAAGTAGAAGAGAAAGCATGACCCTCTTTGTCAAGGCATTAGTGTTGCCATTTTAGGTTAGAAAGAGAACTGTCAGAATAATTTAGATTTCTTTAAAAAGCACTTAGAGTTTTGCTATTTTTAGGAGCACTAAGGATTTCTCTAGGGTTTCTTCTACAAATGACTGTCTGATTGCTGTATGCTCTTGCCTGTCCTATGCCCAGTTTTAAAGCTTTGTGTTTTTGAACAGAATGACAGCAATAGTTTGTTTCATCTCCTCTGACTTCAGCCGGGTGAAGTCAGGTGTTTTATCCTGATCAGCTGTGCAAGTCAGTACAGAGAGAGCTCCAAAGGCTGACTCAGTTAACCCTAAGTTAATATAGAAGGAGGTGCCTACTGGAAATTCCCATCCTCCCTGTTTGCAGAGAGTCTTGGTTTCTAAATTTTTAGGTGTCTAAACTTAGGAACCCAGAACTTACTGATTTGTTCTTAAAATTAGATGAGCTTATGTGTGACCTCTCATGAAATACTTCCTAAAGTGTAATAGTGTGGCTGATGAAGGAATAATGAAATACTACAAAACTGCACCCAGGTGGAGAATTGTTTCTATCCATGTTGTTCAGCAAGTTCTAGCAACTCTCTCTGGGCCTGACCAGTTCTGCTAAGACCTCAGGCAAGCTTTTTTCGATCCTTCTTGGAAGCAGCCCTTGACAAGTTTGGCTGTTTTTTCTAAAAACAGATTTCTCTGAAAACTCTTGAGGTGTTGTATCTATGCCAACAGAAATTTCCCATTATAATTGTCATGGTATACTATGCTACCCAGTTCCTGCCCTGAAAAATACACAGAGAAATACAGAAGTGAGAATTTGATCAAGAAATCATCTCTCTCTTCTGAAAAATGGAATTAGCCCCAAGGGGATCAAAAGAGTTTTCATATAGTAAGGCAAAAGCCATTTATTGAAAATAGTGGCTAGTTCAAGTCATGAATGCAAGCCTGGTAGATAATTAACCACATCTAGTTAAACATCTTCCAAAACTGGAACTAAACATGGGCCAAAATGTTTGTGACTCCTACTTCTAAGTGGTTTGGCCATTGTGCTGGAATTGTTTTCCATGTTTTTGCACTTCATTTTGGTTCACAAATGTTGACAGTTTTTCCTATCTGTATTTTCTCTTTTAAATGTGTTTTTCTGGGTTTTGTGATGCCAGCTGGCAGAAGAGATGCTGAATCCTGTTCCCCATCCCTGCAATGAACAGTCAGTCCCCAGGCGAGACACAGTGCATAGGGATGGTACCACAGAGCTCAACCTTTCTGCCCCAGACCTAAACGTTTAGGTGACAGGCATCATCCATCATCTCTGCAGCCTTATTGATGCAGACAGTGCTGCTTAACAGAAAAGAAAATCTGATGTATTGGTTACATAGCCATTTGATGCTACTATTAGTACTGGCTTGCAAATGTGTTGAATCCTGTACAGCTCTTTGTGAGACCACAGCGTTGGCCCCAGAGAGGCATCAAGAATGAGCAGGGCCAGGGTGGGACCTCCTCTTCTGACAGCAAGAAAGATCTTATGCCAGATTTAGGTGAAATTGTTACCTAACTGGGATGACAGCAGTAACTGCATACACTTGGGATGGTATGACAGTTTTTCCATTCTCTAGGAGGTGAAGGTGCTGTATAGTCAAGTGTAAAGATCCTAAACTTCCATCTAGCTTCAAGGAGTAAGGGATTCAGTTTACTTATAGAATGTGTATTACTATTCTGATAAATTGTTACTTTTCAATCTGGAATCTTTGGTGGCAGCATCAAGCCCTCTGCTCTTTTGGTACAGCTGGCTTTAAGAGTTTGGGCAGCAGATAGCAGAGATGAACTTGATTAAAATACAAAATGGTACCACTCCAGGAAATATAAATTTGGAATTGCACTTTTAATGCTGTTCTTTAATGCTGTGCCACAAGGTTTGAGATGAATGCTGCTAGAATTGGTGAAGCCTAATAGCCAAACTGTGGCTACTGCTGGAATTTACAGTAGCCCCCAAATGAGCTTGTTCATACATTAGGTAAGAAATGTTCATTCTTCTTCCCTGGGGCTGCTTTTGGAGAGGCTCTTTCCTTTGCCATCAACCTGTGCACATAGGATACTGAACAATATGGTCTATTGCCAAAGACAAGAGGAGCCAAAGGGTGAGCACAGGTAAAATGCTTTGCTGCTCAGCAGGGATCTGGGATGGTCATCTGAAAAGTGGTATCTTATTTCCCATGGGAATTGCATTGGGCTCCACACCAGGGGTAGGGAGACCCTACTCTGCGCAGCAGGAGGGCAAAACTGAAGTCCTTCTGTGTGCCCAAAGGGGAGTGGTGACTGCAGCAGCAGAGAGTGACAAGAAGGTTTATCTGTAATCTGCCACCTATACACTTGCACCAACAGTTAACATTTACTGGTAGCACAGAGAGTGAGGGCTGTGCCTGGCTGAGGGTGTTAGCAGCAGCCTTCTTCTGCCTCTGTGTTTGGGAGCCTGAAAAGAGACCCTGGGGAAAGCAGCATCCATCCTGTACTCCTGCTGGATCTGTGTGGATCCTTATTGCCGAACTCAGTGAAGTTCTACATGGAGGCAAAAGAACTCTGCAGGAGCTTAGGGTTTCCTATATTTAATATGCATGTGTTAAATCTGTAGTACTTAAGCTGTGTAGTTGAAAATACCAAGTTGAGGTTATATGTCCTTAACCGTGCAGCCAATATGGCAGAGAACTGGGGCATACATAGGCAAATTTAGGCTCAGGATGGGCTGCTGTAGAGTTCATCCTTTGCTTTGGCTGAAAGCATGAGAAATTCCTGCCCAGCCAGCACAGAGCAATCAGAGGCACTCTCCACTTTGTACTTAGTGTTTCCTTCTTTCGAATAGCTTTTGAATCAGTGACTGTACAAGTGAACAGCTGTCCTGGAAGTTCAGCCACTCAAAAAAGAAGGCTGGGACAACTGAATTTCTCTGTTACCTTGTTTATTTCTGTGTCCATACAAATGTGGAAAAGACCCAGAGAATTTTAAATTATTAATTTCTCTTAGAAAAATTAAAAAAGGAATAAAAGAGCAGATTTTATTTAATGGCTAAAGGTATACACAGTATCTTGATGATGTCATTGCAGGGATCCCAAAAGTACTTGATGATGGAATTTCTAATTGCTGGGAATTTTTAGATTTGACTTATTCAGTATAGAATTTAAAAAATTATGAAGTCTCTTCACTGATAAGTCCTGTATTTACGAGAGCTTAAAAGCACCAAGCAGACTTCACGTTAATATGCAAGACATTGGTGTGATGTTCTAGTGGCCCAGAAGTATGAAACTTAGCATTGGACTGTGTGACCTCTACAGTGCTCTCTAGATATTTAGAAATAGTTGTGAAATGGCAGGACTGTTCAGGACAGCAGTTTCTTGCTGTTGTTGTTGAAGTTGTTATTTGTGGGGAGCAAAGTGTGTAAATTTTAGAGACAAAGTATGACTGAATAATAATTGGCAGTCTCATCTGCTTTAAAATTTCCTCTTCTGAGCTGCTGGGTGAAGCCTGTCCAATAAAAATAATTTCCCCTTAAACAATAACTGCTTGCTTCCATTTGCTCATGAAAAGGAGAAATTTTAAGTAAATGGGACTGTACATAATGCTGCATTCATGAACTGATGTCATAACCTCATGACTTACTGAGTGTATGAAGCCAGACCCCAAGCAAGTAATGACTTTTTCAAAGCTGCCAAATCAAAGCCCTGGGGTTTGGGAATGAAGGGTATCAGCTTAGGTCAAACTAAGATTGCTTTTATTCAGCATTTTCAGTTAAATGAATAAACAGAATGGCTATGGTCAATCCAAAATTGAATGCAAAAGATGGTTGTAGAAGGTCATTTATGTTTTCTCCTTTGGGATTAAGTTCCACTTTTAAGGAATGCTGTTTTGAAATGAAAAGCTTTTTAAAATGTATCTTTTATTATGTTTTGGCACGTGTGATATTAACTGTTTGGGTGTGGGTCTTTTTTGTTTGTTTGTTTTTTGTTTATTTTTAAGTTTGTACTTTAAAAAATCCCATCCATTAGGTTCAGGCCGTTCAGTGAATTCAGCTGTCCTTTGGCAAGGTTGGCTCTGACCCTGCAGCGTCACGCAGTGACCCCATTTCTAGCATCTGAATCTGGCTGTCTGGGTTTCATTTGTGTCTCCTTGTGGCACTGGGAAAACTGGTTCATTACACAGACTTGGCAACAGATAATCAAGTTAATTTTTGCAGCAGTGCCAGCCATCATCTTTAAAAGCACTTAACTCTATTAACTTGTTTACCATGGTTATTTATGGCCTTCCAGCCATGTGCTGTCCATTACTTCCTTTTCTTTTTACACCAGCCATCAGACTCGCTTTGCTCCCCTTTCTATTTTTCATTCCATGGCAAGCCACAAGGCGAGTCTCTTATTTCCCACTGAGCTCATGCCCAGTCTGTGTGACACATGGCATAAAGGGTGGTGAACCTACAACTTGAAGTAGTTTTAAACACGGATTTATTACAAAATATGTTAACACTGCAGCTACTCGAGGATGTGGCATACGGAATGCCCAGCCAGGGCAGGAATCAGAGCTCCCTGCTATGCCATGCTTCACAAGTGACACTCACTGTTTCTCTGTACTAGTTTTTCTTTTATTTGATTTTGAAAATGAGAATATGTTCAGTTTGTTGCTGTGTCAATATTAAGTATATATTTATTGTTTTTCAGACATACATACATATATAAAAATGCTATATATATATATAATGTCAACGCATGGACATATGTACAGTAGATATTTTAAAGAGCTATTTATCAAGAAAAGTAAGTGTTATAAGTAAACAGAGTTTATATTTTATATATTATGTAGATAGGAAAAAAGGGGTTAAATTATAGTAGGACTTTTTTGGGGGGTGGGGGGCCTGGAGAAACGGACAAGGACTGGTTCTAGCATTTTAAATAGCCAAACTACTTTGTACGGAAGCTGCCTGCTGTGCCTCTCGGCTGCAATATCTGTTTGCTTCTTCTTCTGGAAGATGATGTGCATTGTTACTTTTACATTGCTTGGGAATGTAGTTAGTTTATTCTCAGCCAACTGGTATGTGCTGCTTAAAACATGGTTTCCTGCTGTTCTGCATATTTGCATTGATGGAGTAAAAGGATCTTAACTGGCAAATAAAGACGTAAAAGGATGTGATCTCAGCTGTCTGTTGTTTTTCCCCAGACTTGTGTTTTAGGGGGGTAATAACAATCGGCTTTGCCTGGTTTCTGGCCTGCCTGTTGAACACGAGTGTAAAATACCATGGGCTTTGTGCGTGGGGGCAGGGATAAGTGATGGAAAGAAGGATGTTTAACATTCGGCTGTTTGGAGGTTTAATGTTATGACAAGGACTGTACTAAGGGCTGCTGGAGTGATGTGTCTTAAGGAGACAGGTGGTTTTATTGCCAAAACAGGTGTGTCCAGTGGTATATCAATATGGGGCATTGGACATCCCTGCTGAGCACATCCTGGAGATCCTTTCTCCCGGATTTTGTTTTTCTCCTGGTTCCTTTTTCTCCTCCTTTCTCCAGCACAGCCTCCCCATCTCCCCACCAGTGCTTTTCCGGTGCTCAGCCTCCAGTTATCTCCCCATGCCTACTTGGTCCTTGCTCCAATCCACCAGGAGCTGTCAAATATTTGCACTTAGCCCATGCTCCTTGTATGAGGGTGTTTCATCAACGAGTTTGTTATTCCAACCCCTCTGATGCTAGAGAAAACCTCACTTGAGTATGAAGCAGAAGATAGTAGAAAGCAGTGGGAAATTCTAGGCTCTGAGTAAAGATTTACTGCCTCTGTGATGGATTTGTAAAAAGGACAGAGCATTTTCTAAGTTGCTTTTTCTATTACACAGCAAAGCACACAAAAAGATGTTGTATTTGCCTCATGCTCACTTATTTCCCAGGCACTGTGAAGGTGCAGTAAATCTGAGGCACAAATCTGTGAAGGGATGGGTAATCATCATCACTTACAACACACCCTCCCCCTCAGATCATGCTGTCTTGTGAAGTGACATTTGCAGAGTGAGTATATCATTCACTGCATCCCAGAAATTCAGCATGTTAGCAATTTTTACATGCTCTGAAGATGTACCAATGTATATATAAACATAAAGTACATTTTAATCAGTTTTAATACACATTATTTTCTTAGGCTGAAGAAGAGTAAAGCACAAGGCAAGGAAAAATCAATGCCCAGGTCTTCAGGAATTACATTTTAATGTTTGCCTTGCACTCATGAGCAAATGTAGTATAACCTTGCTCATGTGTCCAAATCACTGTCTCCAGCTAATCAATTAGGCACTAAAATAAAACAGGGCCATGTTTTATGGTATATCTTTTCCCATCAACTTCATAGTAAAATGAGGTCTACTTACATTTAATAGGTTAAAACACAGAAATCTCCGGAAAACAGCACCTTGGGGAGCAGTTACAGTGAAAGAGTATCAGAGAGACAGTGGGATTAGTAGTACACAGGTACAGCACACAATATATTCCTATACAGGTAAGTACAAATGCAAGAGTGTAAACATTGCACATTAATGAGGCTGCATAAATACTAAGGTAAATATTTTCAAACATGGTTTAGCATACTGAGACACTTAATGTGTACATTTTTGAACCCAAAACAAACTGCAAAAATGGGGGCAAGGGAGGAAAAACCTCTTGACATTTTCCATAAATTTGGAAGAGACAAGGCTTCCACAGCTCTCCTGGCTTGTTCTGCTGTTTTCTGGAGCCCTATTGATTAGCTGCTATGTACTAAAAACAATGGGTGGCTTGTAGCCATAAATATTAATCAGAAGAATGTTAAATGCATTGCATTGTTCTCTTCAGGAATCAAGAGCTTGCTGGGGTAGGGGTTATTAAGAAGTGTTGCTGTGCCAAAGAGAAGGCGCACTTAATGCTTTTGTTACTGATTCCTGTCAGGCAGTGGAGAGCTGCGGAGCTCTTTGTGTCGCTGCCGGGCCAGTGGAAAACTCACATTTCAGAGTGTCCATACAGGAGGCAGCAAACAAGAGGGCTTTTTGCCCCAGCTAATACTCCAGAGCAGCTCAAATAGGGTGAGATGGTGTGGCTCTTCCTAGAGCAGCCTTTCCTGGGGTTGGAGGCTGGGAGAATGGCTGCCACAGCCCAGCAGCACCCCGTTGCCTCTTGTTTGCCCTGCTCAGGCCCACATGCCTGTGCTGGTCACAGTTGCAACCATCATGCTGCATGGAAGGAGGAAATTTCCATCCCATGTCCCCAGCAGGCAGCCCTCAGTCACCAGGCCTGTCACCTGTCCCACGGCCCCAAGTCTAGTGCCCACTAATACTCATCTCCTGCATATGTTGCCTTTTGTTGTGTATTTTCCACTTGAGAGTGCTCAACTAGTGAGTTTAGCACCACAAACCTTGGTGTGGCACCTTATCTCTGCTTTAAAATTAATAATAGGATCTCCCTGAGCAGCTGCTGAGGGATGAGGCAGGGCTGCTGGCAAGTGCAGGTCACCAGTCCTTACTCATGTCCCCAGCTGCTTGTTCCTTCTTATCCCAGGTACTGCCACTGGGGAACATGTGCAACCATCTGGTGATCATGAATTTAGCTTAAAATTAACAACACTGGGTATTTACCAGGTTAGTTTTCAGACAGATCAGTTCCCTCATCTGAGTAATTGTTGACAGCAATTTATGCCAAACCACTTTAGCAGCAGAATGTAAATAGAAACCAGGTCTGCTGACTGCCAGAAATGTGCTTTTTTTCATTAGATCAAAGAGTTGGTAGACTAACTGCAGAATAATAAACAGGACCAAAGGAAAAGGGAAAGGATAGAGGAAAACTATTTTAGGTTCTGTATTTCCATACAAAGGAGTATACATGTAAGTAAATGTTTCTTAGGAAATGGGAGGTGCCCTCCTCCAGACGTGGAAGAGACATATATACTGATTCTTAGAGAAGCCTTTCAGAGTCTGCTCCAATCTGTTTTAATAACTTCGTTTTGCAGTTAATCACATCTTGCAAGTTAAAGACTTTTACAGAAACACATCCAGGCAATGATGACATCCTCTGAATGTAACCAGCACTGTCACTTTGTGCAAATAAAGTATGCAGCTCAGCCAACCCTGGAAAATCTCAGACCTGCATTTCAGGCTTTGAAAATGCAGAAGTAGTTGGAAATGCAGCTTGACTTGTAGCAAAATGCATTTTCTTTGGTGGCTTTTCCCTTTAAATTGTTAGATTTTTTTTTTAAACAGTTCTTTTCAGCAGTGCTAGTTGTTGTATGTTCTGGCAGTATTTGGATGAAAATAGGCCTTACACTTCTGACAGAACAAGAAGCATATCCACAAGATATAGGAATGTCCCTAGGTGCTGACAACTGACTGTCTATCCTATTAAGTTGATACAGACATCCCAAACGTGTTTTTTGGCTTAGATCAACTTCTATTCTTCTCTATCAACTCACTGGCACAGTTAGGAAGTTAGCACGCAGCAGACTATTCCCACTAAGTAAGCTTCTTGCAGCCACCTTCTTCTGTGGCTTAATGAAGTTAATAACAGGGCCATGGCCATTCCATGCCAATTGGCCTTAGCTGCATCTGCTGCTATGGATGTAGCTGAGAGCTGAGGACTGATCAGCAGAGGGTGTTGGTATAGCAAAACTACTGTGCTAAAAATGTGTCTCTACCTGTCCCAGTGGGAGGAAATTCAGATATAAACAGTGCCAAGCTGTTTCAGAACAACATTTTTTGTTAAAATGGACTATTTTCCCATTCATACTTCTATGCATTTTACTCGCAGGTCCCTGGAGAAACCACAGCAGAAACAGCTTCCTGGGGGATGCTCTGCCCTTCCAGCCACAGCCCTTGCTAGCTGTGAGTAATTGTTATTTATGCCTACAACAGGAACAGGGCCTCTATGGAGAATAAGGGACTGAGTCTCTTGCTGATTAGACAAAGCTCAGCTCTCCACTCACATTTGGAAAGCTTTGTCTGTACTGCTTCACATGTATAAGGGGCTTCATAAAGATCAATAAATCACCCTAAAATGATTGTTCTCATTTCACAGCTGGCAACATAGAGGTAGAGGTGATGTTGGTCAGATTGTTCTCCAATGAATTGCTCTTTTCTCTGAATTTGTACTTGGATTATGAGATTTGACCTCTTCCAGTGGCTGAAACTCAAAATCATATAATCATAGCATGGTTTTGGCTGGAAAAGACCTTAAGGATCATCTAGTTTCAGCCCCCCTGCCACGGACAGAGACACCTTTCACTAGACCAGGTTGCTCAAAGCCCCATCCAACTTGGTACTGAATACTTATAGGGTTGAAACATCCACAGCTTTCCTGGATGACCTGTGCCAGTGTCTCACCACCCTCACACTGAAGAATTTCTTCCTAATATGTAATCTAAATCACCCGCTTCCCACTTTAAACCATTACTCCTATCACTACACGCTCTTGTGAAAAGTCCCCAGCTTTCCTGTAGGTTTCAGGTACTGTAAGGCTGCTCTTAGGTCTCCCCAGAACCTTCTCTTCTCCAGGCTGAACAACCCTAACTTTCTCAGCCTGTTCTCATAGGAGAAGTGCTCCAGCCCTCTGATCATTTTTGTGGCAACTGTCAGAGGGCAGGTGACAGGAATTTCTTGTTCCAAACCAGTTACAAGCTCAGGTCTTTATAGAGTTTCAGCTTACTTGGAAACACTCTTAAAATTTTAATAAATTAATGTATTTTAAAATTTATTTACATCTTCTAATTTTTTAAAAGCAATTTTTGGTAAGATTTTTCTCCTTTTGTAGACCGAGTGGTCTAAACTAGCATTTTAAAATGCTTTCAAAACTGCAGTGTTGGAAGATTTGAAATGACATGCTGTTATTTTAATATATAGAATGATATTTGTATTTATACCAATATCTCAATTACTTTACAAGGAAGGTAAGTAGCATTATCTTCACATTGTCTGTTGGAAAACTAGAGACAGAATGGCAAAAGATGCTGCTCAAGGCCATGCAGAGCAAGTCCAGGACAGCCAGATACCAAATCCTGCTGCTTTAATTTCTAGTTCCCTTTAAGTAGTTCTTAAACCTAATTCTCATTCATTACAATTAATATAATTAGTCATATATAATTAGTGCCTAATATGCTGCTGTGGTTTGTGAATGCCAAATAAGCCAGTGTTGTCTGCATAGTTAATTTTTTCTATTTGGAAAAGTGCTAGCAACACCAGAGCCAGTACCACCACCTCTAAGTAATTACATTTTGTGTAATTCCATCAATGGAGGGGAAGGCTGGAGACACCACACTTGCCATGCATTGATTTTAAAACCAAAATGAAAAAATTAGCATCAGATATGTTTTCTGACCAGAAAAACATTAAAATAACCGATTAGCTTGAAAAAGTCCAAGTCAGTCAGCACAGAATCTGCCACTGTATTGTGAGTTTTGAGAAAGGAGGCTAGAGGAGTGTATTTGCCTGCAGCCTGTAGTTCACACTGCTCAGTTTGGCAAGGATTTCTGATCCAAAACCCTTCAGAGAACACTTCTTTCAGTTCTCACTGGCAAATTGTCAATTGTGATGGCTGCAAATCATTACCTGAAGTAGATTATAATCATCCTAGTGTAATTTGGAAATTTATGGGGTAAATTATACTGTGATTTTTACAGCTTTCCACTATTCTGCACAACAACCAGAAAGCAGGGCATTGATGGTACCTTTAATAATCATTAATGGGAATGCAGACCTAGAAGGCTGACAGAAAATCACAATCAGGAGGGAGGTGTCCTATCATAAGATAAACATCAGTTCACCATTCCAGTTTAACAGCTTGTCTTCATGTATTAGAACAAGCCTCCAAACCATATAATTCAGAGTCATTAATTAGTTGCTGCTCAATCCCTTAAATGAATGCACTAGCAAAGCCCTCTGAATTCCTCTGAGATCAAAGCCTGCTTGTGTACAAGACTCTCCTCCCCTTTTCTATGTCTTTCTGAAATGAGGTGATTAAGTGACTAATTATTATTTGGAGGTATAAGTGCTGTGTCTGTTGTGTTGCTTTGGTTGGATCTGATGCTCTCACCTTTATATTCATGTTCCCAGTGCAGCTGCTGGGCGAGGCTCTTGCCTTTTGAGCCTAGGGAGCAGGTTGGAGCTGCAAACGTGTCCATGGAGAAATGTGCAAGCAGCCAGCCCGATGGAACACTTGGAGCAAGTCCTGGCTGAGAAGAGTGTCAATGGTGAGCCATGCCTGCTCAGCTTCTGCAGTCCTGGCTGTTGAAATGGTACCTTGAAACTCTGGCTCAGCTGGGCAGCCTTTAGCAAATGTCTGGTTCAGATATGCCCAGGAACTGAAACGAACCTTCCCCGTCTCCACCTCAGGATACAGGAGTCAAGAGGAGTAAAATCCTTTGCAACTCCACCTTCAGTCCACTGCACTGTGCAGTTGGCCCATGTTGTAGAGAGTGATGAAGTCTCCCCTGAGCCTCCTCTTCTCCAGGCTGAACAGCCCCAGCTCCCTCAGCCTCTCCTCATAGGGTCTGTGCTCGAGTCCCTTCACCAGCCTGGTTGCCCTCCTTTGGACCTGCTCCAGGACCTCGATATCCTTCCTGAACTGAGGGGCCCAGAACTGGACACAGTACTCGAGGTGTGGCCTCACCAGTGCTGAGTACAGGGGCTGTTCAGGGGCTAAACATATATAGTGATCATAATAACTATACCTCATCCATATACCAAATCTCTTGATAAGGAACTTTAAAGGACACAATAATAGTTCAGGCTGGAAAAAAAATTGTAAAATCATCCAGTCCAACCATTAACCTAGCATTTTGCCAAGGCCACCACTAAACCATGCTCCTAACCAATCTTTGTCTCATTGTCACCTCAATGTCCCTCATCAGGTAAAGAATAATAAAACGGAGATAAGTTTATTCAGGACTTATTATTTTATTTTGGGGGTTTTTTTTTTTGTTAATATTGTTAATAATTAATTCTTTTATATTGCCCCTAATGTGCCATGCTCCTGACAGCACAGTGCATGTTTCTGATGCTATTTTAAAACTCACAACCCTTTTTCAGACAAAACCATTACTTTTATCCTTAACAAAGCCACTAATCATGTTGCTAGAAAAGTAATTAGGACAGGCACAGTTGATACAGAGGTTAAGCAACAAATCAAAGTTATATCCAGAGTCCATAGTACATTATCCTAAAAAATCACTTAAACAATTCTTAAATTCTATTTCTTCTACATTCAGAGCAAGCAACTGCAATTTGGTATTTGCTTCATACCTGTCTTGCAGTTTCTGTATATCCTGCAGACAAACCCATGTCACCTTTGCTCTCATTCTCCAGCAGGATGAGAAAACAGAGAAGTAGGACACATCTGAACTCAGCTTTCCAAGTTCATTTGCTCCTTTCAATGTTTTCAGCCCCATGAGCCTTTTCCCCGCTGCCATCTGGGGACATGTACTTACGATTTTACAGACAGTGTTTGGCTTGCTTGGAGACAGACCTGCACGTTTTCCTGCCATGCTAAAATGAAAGGCCAAATTCTCTTCTGCTGCCAAAGAGTTGTACGTTATTTTGATTACCCTAGAGTGTTTTGGGGTTTTTCCATCCATCTCACTTCAACAGGGGATTAAGCTTTGAACATTTATAGCTCGAACATTTGCATTCTTCTTTCAGATAGAATATAAACAGCAGAGTGATGCTATTTGGCCAGGAAAATGGGGCCAAGCTCTTCTAGATCCACTGATATTCATAATGAAAATGTTATGTGAACGTATAAGTAAATTGTCCTTTCCATTAACACAGCCCTACTCACCACCTGGGACTATTCATGCTTCAGAAGAAACAGGAGATGGTATCTTAGAAAAGCTGAAATGACCAAATTTGTAACTCCTTTCCTGAATATCAATAATTTTCTACTGTGATAGGAACAAGGGATGGTGCATTACCAAGCTGAAAATAAATGCTCATTTTGATACATTGAGTGCATCTTAAGTCAGTTCAGTGCAAATGATACCCATCTGAAAACCACATATATGTTACAACATGTATTATATTACCATGCGAATATGGACCTACATGCTGCGTAAAATCAACATTCCACTGCTTTGTGTTTTGATCTTCTTCTGGTAAATTCTCTCAACAAGGTGTGCTTCCAATTAGCATCTCTAATTCCACTGATAGATCAGTCATAGAGGAAAGAACAAAAGATTTTCAGAGACCTGTAATATTCAGCAGGACATCATGTCCATAAAATTATTCCACCTTTAGTAGCAAAGGCATTGCTTTTCATGAACAACCACAGACACAGTTCATATTTTGGAATAAAAAACATTACCAATGCCTGTTTGGCTTCCTTCTCATGTGTCTGTGCATTTCAGTGAGTAATTTACTTGTGTGATATAAACACATCATTACAGAATGCAAACACAGGAATATTCAAAGTCACAGACAGAAATAAGAGATGCAGTGTGCTAGCAGGTTATAATTAGATTGGCTCTGCTATCTGAGATAATCCCAAGCCAATTCCAAACCTGTTTCTCTTCTTTATGTGCTACCTTTTCTGATATTATTGCAGTTTAAAAAATTCAGTGTTTAGGTTATCATGGTTTAGACATACACCTAGGAAGGTATTGTTGATTAATGATGTATTAGTCAATCAGATGCATTATAAACAGAGTCCTTCACTTGCCTGATTCACACCTGCAGCTATTAATGATGAGATTCTTCTTTCATTTACAGTAGCAACAAAGAAATTCCATCTATAGGAATTAAAATCCTTGATATACCAGGCAAAGAAAAATAAGGTCCTTATTTGGTTTACAACGGTGAAAAATTTCTTAAATAAAATATTTAAGTAACAAGTCACCTGTGTGCATTGCAACACCAATTTACAGCACGTTAAGTCATTAGCCACTTGGAGTGCAGTTGGATGTGGAAGGGCAGTTATAAAGAAATATGCATGTTAAGTAAGGAAGTCCAATTTGGTGTAGGGATGTCTTCAGGGCTGCAGGTTAGCCATCTTTCTTTCACTGTATATGTGTCTCCAGGTAATAATCATTGTAATCATTAGCAGTTCATGCCCAGTCTATGCTTGTAATTTCATTTACATTTTGATTAGTCTCAAATTATATCCTTTAATTCATTTCCCACTACCTCAAATATAATCCTTTTTACAACCAATTCAGGTTGGGATCCCACTATAAACTATCATCTATATATTAGAAATTGTCTACAGACACCACTATGAAAACCTGTGTGTATAAGTAGCATGATTAAGAAGCTTTTTAAATGTTGGGTTGAGAAACTTAACAAGGGGGAGTGCATTAATTTTACTGGTTTTCGGGGTAGGTTTTGGTTTTATGTTAGATTTTTACGCAGCTAAATCAGTCAGCACCTCAATAGCAAAGCAACAAGGCCAAAAATGAACAATTACAAATCATAGAATCATAGAAAGTTAGGGGCTGGAAGGGACCTTGAAAGATCATTGAGTCCAACCGCACTGCCAGAGCAGGGTCCCCTACAGGAGGTCACACAGGAACGCATCCAGGTAGGCTTTGAGTATCTCCAGGGAAAGAGACTCCACAGCCTCCCTGGGCAGCCTGTGCCATTGCTCTGTCACCCTCACAGTGGAAAATTTCTTCCTTATATTTATATGGAACCGCCTGTGCTTCAATTTATAAATGTTGTCCCCTGTCCTATTATTAGTCACTCCTGAGAAAAGCTTGTCTCTGTCCTCCTGGCACTCGCCCCTTACATATTTATAAACCTTGATGAGGTCACCCCTCTATCAAAAATTATAGAGCTTTTATTGAATTTCAGTAGCTGTCTTCTGAACCGTGTGAGACTGGTTAGCTCACAACACCACCAACCAGATCTCATACGTAGGCAAGTGCCATCTATGGATAAAAGATGTATTTGAGTTGAAGAAGGCACACATTGCAAAAAATGGCAACAGTCTGCCACCTGCTGCTGTATAGAATTACTTCAAGAATCGTACTCGCTAGGCCTTGCACTGACTCAACAAAAATGCTCCCATATGACCTGGGTTTAACAAAAGCTCATCCATTCTGCAACAGCGTGCTTTTCAAAGAGCACGGGGCAAGATTAAAATAGTGGGATGTTTTCTCTGAAAAAAAGGCCACTTGACCCAGGAATCTGTCTTGAGGTTGCTAACCCAGGTGGTTTGATGTTCTTATTTGTTTCTGCTGCTGTGACGAAGCCACGTTCCTATTAGAAGCAGCTGCCTAGCTCTAGCAACTGCACAGTTAGAAGGCAGGCAAGATCACAAAGTTGTGAATAGTTGTGAATAAAAACATCGCCACCAACTAGAAATAAGACTCCAAATAAAACCGCACTATTAGTTTTGACATGGTTTGGGCAGCAGGGGTTGATTTTGTCTTGCACAGTGAGATTTATGTCCTTTACCTGCTGTGGGTGGCGACTCTAATACTTTGCTCGCATGTAGAAAAGTAAATCTTTGTTTTGAAGAATGTAGCTTCCTAAAGATCACTGCAAGTAAAACCTCCCTAGCTGTGACGGTGGAAGGGCCAGAATGCTAAGTATCATACCAATTACAGTAAATAATGCAGTGCAGGGAGCGTAATTATTTGCTGTTTGATATTGCTGCAGTGTTAACCTTATTCCCTTACTGTCCAGTATTACTGGAGGGTCTTGCACGGCACAGCTTTTTGTGGGCCACTCCTCCGCGAGTCATTTCATCCTATACAATTCCAGCCAGTTCCGCCACACTGCCCAGCCCTCTGGCGTCACCTTGAGACAGCCCGAGGAGAGACACTGTCCTTTCCCTCTATGCACCGTACCCCGAGCTGCCCTACGGAACACGGGGAGGAGCACGGACTGGCAGACAGCTCCGAAAACTAAGCGGCCGCCTGTTTGATCTAAGTGGCGGGGGTTGAAGTGGAGGATAACAACGGGAAGGGTGGGATCACCGTGGAATCCACGGAGGCACCGCCCGACCCTGCAACCACCGCCACCTTCCCGAGGAGACCCCGCCCGCCCCGTCCATTGAGCACGCGGCCCGACCGCTGGCCGGGCCCCATCCCGTGACGCAGCAGCTGCCGGGGCGGGTCCCGCCCTGCGCATGCGCCCGGCTTGGAGCTCCAGGGTGGCTGCCGCGCGCCCCGCCTTCCCGCCTGCCGTAGGTGCTGGGGGTTCTGGTGCGGTTCCGGTGGGGTTCCGGTGCTCGTGGTGTGGGCGGCGGGATGCTGTGTATGGGAGTAGTCCCAAGAGGTTAATTGAAAGGAGGAAGATTATTAGTGATGATAGGATAAGAGCTGTGTCCGTCACCGGTCCTCTTCTCATCTCTCCCCGAGCCCGTCTCCAGGCCCTTGGCTCCCGCCTCGGTTGTGGTGCGAGCACCCCCGGCCCGGCCTGGCCTGGCCCGGCCCGCAGTCCCGGCCGCCTCCTCCCATCTCGGGCGGTGCCCCAGAGGCCTCCTCTGCCCCCAGCGTGTGTGAGCGGGCAGGCAGGGAAGCCGTGAGGGATGGTCTGTGAGGGATGCCCCGTCTCAGCCCCGGCTTGCTTATAAGAGGCTGGGGGCAGGGTCCATGGCCGGCAGGTTGCGGCTTGGTTTCCGAGGGTGGTGGTGTCGGTGGGCCTGTGCCCCAAAACGGGTTCATCTTTTTTTCGGAAATGTAACACAAGAGCACTGTTGCAGCTCCAAGGGCCGGAACGGTGGTGAGGCCGCTGTGCGGGCCTTTGTATTTGAAGACAGATTTATTTGTGCTCTTACTATGCAGAACGCTGTCAATGAACTGGCTTGGAATTCATTTGCCCCTTTGTTGTTCCCAGTTTTTTGATACTGCGTGTAAAGGTTGGGACATTTTCACGTTTGCCTAACGTGAAAATACATATTCTGAATCTGAAAGGGGGGGAAAGAGGGTTCTTGCTTTTCTCCACTGAGTAAATCTTTCGTACTGCTGGTAGAGTGATGGTTCAAAATGGTTAAAAAAGTATTCCTTTCTTATCGATAGTGCTCTAATTTTTCAAATAATATTTGCTGGTTTTTGTCTGTGACTGCAGCCTTCCCCAAGTGGTATGGGCTGTTATCTAAATATTAACTTCAGATTTAAAAAATTGCAAATATTTCAAATGTTGCTGAATATAATGTGCTTTTAGACATTGCTCAGTGTAGACAGTAAATACTTTGATCATGGCACCCTTAAATGCACAGTGCGGGAATATCAGTCATTTTTGTAAGCATGCAGCGTAACTGGAATGTCTCACAAGAAATAAAAATATTTTTTTCTGTGGTTTTGAGATAGTAGTTGCCTGAGTTGAGAAAGCATTAGTTAAGTTCTTTTCTTCTTTATGTTTTTCTGTCTGATCTTGGCCCTGATACTACAAAGTGCTAAAAATGGACACACAGATGGGCCTGGTGGATGGGGTGGTACTGATTTAAATATGTGCATTCTTTGCAAAAGTGTGCCCTTTGTTAATGTCTGCAAATGCTTTGCTCCTGTTGTTTGCTCCTTGCTGTGTTTCAGCAAGGAGAAGAAAAATTTGACTGGAAAAGCTTTTCCGTGCGTAATTCTCACATTGCTTCTTCCTCAGGTTATTTTTCTCCCAAGTTTTGCTGCTGTCACTGGACTTAAGATGTGTTTATTTTTAGTTTTTGAGTTACAAAACAGAACTTTTTCATATTTCCAAGCCTCTAAAGGAGAGAAAATTGCTATTTTTAAGGCTGAACTGAAGTATCAGTTACATTTATTACAAAACAGTACTATCTGCAATTACCATTGACTCCAGGATAAGTATGAGACATTAATTAATTTCTTTTTCTAGTACTGCAATGACAAGGTCAAGACTGTGGTTGTTACAACATCATATATTTAATAACAACATGAACATTTGAATTAAATGCAAATCTGCATGTGATCTTCAACTTCAGAACAAACTCACCTAGCCTTATTCTTTCCTGTCACCTCTGCTGCTCAGGCCAGCATTGCTGTGCCTTTCTGCTGATTACCTTGTCTGGTGAGTATGAATCCTGATTTTAGTTATGGGTAACAGCTGTACTTGATTAGAGTTTCTGTAGCCAAAAATTCTGTCAGACTCTTCCTTGGGTTTTTTATATTGACTTTGAAATATGTTGTATCACATAAAAGACTTAAGTGTATCTCCAACTTTTTTTCAAATATTATTTTAAACTTTTTGAAAAGTTTTGTCATTTCCTACAGGAATAAAAAAATCCAGGTATTTTGCTTAGAAATTGGATATCTTTAGACCTTGTGTAGAGCCATATATTTTTATCATTGTTAGCGTGTGATGAAAAAAACATGCAAGATTTTTATATTCTGAGTTTTTTTGTACTACAGAGACATAAGCAGTCAACTTTTATCAGTGTGTAAAAGTACTTGACTTGAACACAGTAGGAATGTATTCTTGTAACTCTTAAAGGGAATTATTGTTTCTCCAAAAGGAAACAGTCATGGCTGATGACTCGCAGAGGAACTTTCGCTCAGTATATTATGAAAAAGTGGGCTTTCGTGGAGTTGAAGAGAAGAAATCACTGGAAATTCTGTTAAAAGATGACCGATTGGGCAAGTTGATTTCATTGTTTCCTCTGTTACTTTGGTGATTTGGGAATAGTGGAAAATGTTTAGTTGCTTTGCTTAGTGCTCATTTAAATAAGTTTTGCATCATTTACCATTAGTCTCTCAGTTATTACAGGCAGTCCTTTGAGCTTCAAAGATTTGAAAATCTGATGTTAAAAACAATGAAGATGTGGCTGCTGGCTTATTTCTTTCCTTTTTTCTCTTATTCTCTGTGCCCAAGAAACTGGAAGTTTTTAAATGATAACAGTTTTTATCTGGAAATATATCATCTCCTGCTGTTCATTCCATCTAACCTCTAAACAATGAAGATTTTGTTATTGCAGTTGGTCCCTGAGCTGTGCCACATCTCTTAGCAGAACAGAACATAAATATTGTCACTTTAACAAAGCCATTAATAGTTTTGACATGCCAACACAGTTTACAGAATGTCTGTAAAAATGGTACAGTTTACTTCTGGTGAAATCTAGGGTAGTTTTACTGTAAATCAAGCCAACGTATCTGTTTTTCAAAATGGTTGCAGGTTATAGGGCAAATTATTTTCTCAAATTTTTAAGTGGTGAAAGCATTTGTTGGTAAGATGACGTGAGAATTTTGATCTGCAGCTAAGAATTTGTCATACTTAGGTAGATCAGAGACTCAAACCTGTTGATAATTATATTTAGATGTACCTAATCTCTCCTCTTTGTTTCTCTACAGATATCGAGAAGCTTTGCACATTTAGTCAAAGGTTTCCTTTGCCATCCATGTATCGTATACTGGTGTGGAAGGTGCTTTTAGGTATGAAACATAGTATCTGTGATCCTCTGTATAAGTTATTTTTGTTGGTGTAATTTTTGTTTGTTTGTTTTGTTTTTTTCTTTAGGCAGTTAATGAAATGGATTATTCCAAACTACTTTGCCCACGGATACATGTTTAACATGCAATGCATGACAATTATAAAACAATATTCTATCCATAGTTTTTGAGTTTTTTTCTTAATTTTTTTTCTTTTTCCATTTTTCTACAATTTAAAAATTGTAGTTTCATATTTCTGATTATTTGGATTTGTAGCCTTTTTTGGGGGGAGAGGCTGTAAATGAACAGTGTGCATAATGTGCAAGATCTAATTATAAAACTTGAAAATCTTGGCAGTTGATCTAACAGAGTAATCTTGTTTAGTAAAAGCCTCTGCTGTTAGAATACTAATATTATGATGAAAAAATTGTCGAACCTTGTGTGAAGTAGCCAGCATCCTTCAGAATATTATTAGCAGGAAATATTCTGTAGAAGGTTTATATGAGTGACTCAGTACAAGATCACCTGGAGTACTGTGTCCAGTTCTGAAGCTCTCAACATTCAAAGGACGTAGAGGAAGTCCAGAGGAGGGGCCACAAAGACAATCAGAGGGCTGGAGCACCTCTCCTGTGAAGACAGGCTGAGAGAGTTGGGATTGTTCAGTCTGGAGAACAGAAAGCTTCCTGGAGACCTTATAATGGCCTTTCAGTACCTGGAAGGGATCTACAGGAAAGCTGGGGGGGGGACTTTTTACAAGGGCGTGGAGTGACAGGACAAGAAACTATAAGAGGGGAGATTTGGATTAGACATTAGGAAGAAGTTCTTCGCTGTCAGTGTGGTGAGACAGTGGCACAGGTTGCTCAGAGGAGTTGTGGATGTCACATTCCTGGCAGTGCTCAAGGCCAGGTTGGGTGGGGCTTTGAGCAACCTGGTCTAGTGGGAGGTGTCCCTGTCCATGCAGGGGGGTTGGAACTTGATGATCTTAAAGATCGCTTCCAGCCCAAACCATTCTATGATCTTTCAGCCAAAATTCTAGTAACAAAATGTGGTCTCTTGGCAAACCTGTAGCTCAATGTAGGGCCAGTTTGTCCATTTCAGATGGGATGATGTGTGAGTTGTATGATAACACATAACACCTGAGTTAACTGTCTGGAAAAATTACTTCGTTTTTGTAAAGGATTTTGTGTTTTAAACCCAGATGATTTATTTGAAGTACACATTCTGCCATTCAGTATATTCCCTGGGTGGATAGAGGTACAAGGACTTCTCTTCCACTGCATTTCAGGTGCTAACACTCGTTGGAAAGGCTAATACTCAGAATAGCAAAATATCTCTCCCTAAATGATTGTAGCAATGGTACAGTCTATTTCTGGTGGGAGATGTTTACATAATGTTAATAGTTTCACAGAAGAATTAGATCAGACTAAGGTTCAATCAGCTAGGTTCTGTGCTGTCACAGGTTACACGTTAGCAGTATCTCTGTAAACTTCCTGTTCAGGTATGCTTCATGATGGTTTCTAGAAATCCCTGTGTTATTTAAGCTTCACTTCTGTCTGCCTAAGGTAGTCTGTTGTGTTGGAGAAAGGCAGTTGTAGTATGTACATATAAAATCACAATGTTCACTCCCATTTTTGCATAATCTGGAAGTGTCTTGCTCTGTCCCAGGTTTGCAGCTGGAAAATAAAAGATAATTTTCTGTCTGTTGTACTTGTTACTAAAACTCAACCATTCCATGGTTTAACGCTTGGCAGGAATATTTTTTTCTTTGAATAGGAGATAAACGAAGCAGGTAGCCTGTTTCAGAACTGATTTTTAAAGGATGCTTTGTTCTCACAAGTTTTTACAATGAAAATGATTCTGTTTCACGAGTGATACAGAAGAGGCATACTTCTGTTTCAGTGTCTGTAAGAACTTATGTTTGTTGAAGCCTGTGACAGTTTTGTTGAGAACATTGGTGCAAGGCAAGATTGAAATTTGAGGGAGGAAGGATCAAGTAGGTTTCACATCTTGTCTGGAGTTTGTAAATAGTTTAATTTTCTGTACTTCTCTGCTTTGATACTTTTTTTCCATTTTTTTTTTCCTTCTGGGGAACTAGAAAAAATATTTGTATTGCACTAAGAAAGTAAAAAACATTACGTTGCAAAGTATTTGGGTGGTAATCTTAAATTTTGATCTATAACTAATTCAACTTATTTGGTTGATTTTACTTCTGAATGTTGTTTTAGAGAAGATTAATCTCTATGGTAGAGTGAGTGAAGAATTTTCTGGCAGAGATCTAATAGTGAATTAAATAATCCTGTAATGTACATCATCTTTGCATTAGTTAATTGCATGTATACTCTGGTTGTCTAAGTGTAGAATTTGAGAATGTGAACATCTAATGTATGTAAATCATTCTGCATAGACTTTCTTTTCAAAATAAATGGAAGCAGGGTACAAATATGCAACCAGTATTAAAAACTACAAATATGTGTAAGCAAGTAAGATTCACAAATTACAAAGTAAAGAATGATTGTTGGAATGTGAGAGTAAATTATTGTGTTATAATGACATTTCTTATCAGCATAATGATGTGGTATACCAAAGAGTGTTCATTTGCTGAAAATCTTGCAGAAGAGCTTGAGAAACCAGTCTAAGGGTAGATTTTGCCTATACTCAGTTAACATTTGAAATTTGTTTTTATAAATCTAATGCTAAAGTGCTCTTTTTGTTTATTGACTTGCAGTTTTATGGGATTTTCTCCATGTATTCTTTCACCAAGTTTATAAGCAAACTGTAATACCAGGTCCTATGTTTCTGTTGGCTGGAGTTGCAGTGGGAATCACATTAAGGCAAAGCTCTTGGAAAGAGAGTTTAGTTGCTGTTTTTGCTCTTCAGAGATGTTTATATTTTTTGTTTTATTTTATTGTATTTTATTATTATTTTTTTTTTAGGAATTATTCCTCCTCACCATGAATCTCATGCTTTGGTGATGAAGTACCGGAAGGAGCAGTACTGGGATTTACACCACGCTCTTTGTGTAATTCGTTTTATTAATGATTCTACCCCACAGGTAGATGTTTTTCTCCGCATACATCAACTGGAATCAGGAAAATTGCCTCGAAACTCAGCTTTTCCATTGGTCAGTTGTCATTTGAACAGTCTTTTAAATACAGTATTTTTTTTAACTTCGAATTATAAACCTGTGAGAAGTTGAACTGCAAGTAGCCCCCTAAATGCACATAGACAGATGAAGTTAAATGAATAGAATACAATTGCTAGTATAAGACATTTCAGTCAAGATGATTTTTCTTCCCATAAGTACTTATGTAAGATTTTATGCTTTAAAATATCTTTTGTGTGTTTTGCCTGCTAGGCTTCAAGCCTTTCGTGCTCTAGTAACCTTCAGTTTCTTTATGGCACTGAAATAAAAATGACGTAATCTTACTGGAGCTCGTAGATTCTTAAATGTCCTGGAACAAGTATAATTCAGAGCCAGTACAAGCAGTAATTTATTGAATATGGCATAAAATTTTAAAGTATTTGTTTTTAAAGCTAAACTTTAATGTACTGACCTTCTTTTCCTGTTAGTCTGAATTGATACAGGCTTCTGTCAGGTAATGCATGTACTCTGTAGTGTAGTGTGCTCATATACAGCCAGATGAATCTGGTTTGATGTTGTCTATCATGTGATGTTAAAAATAATGTGTGAATCTTACATATAAAGATCTATAATCTATGTAATGATCTATGAAAGACAAAGTGATGAGAAGAGACATGGGACTTTCTGAAGTGGACTCGGTCCAGTATTTAATGCTGAGTTATCCATGTTCGCTCTAGTCCAGCTTACTTGTTTATTTTTTTATCTGTAATAACAAAATCTGACATCAGAACTTTTAAAAGTTAAAAATAATTAAAAAAAAGTTGAAGTTAACATGGAAAACCTGTAATATTTTTGGACTGGAGGATTGTACCCAGCATTCTCTTGTCAGGGTGAGTGGTTTTGTGCTCTTACTGTTGCCTAGGAATGTGGCCATCCTACCCTGCAAGTTTCCTATGGAGAGATTTCCTTGATCTTGGCAAATAACCCAGTGGGCTGAAAATTGATTCTTTCTAGAGCAGTATAGCTTTCTCAGCAAGTGTCAGTGCATCCCAGAGCACTTGCTGTTCTCAATACTGTGATGGGGTTTAATAGAGATGGTGTTTAGCAGATTCAGATACTGGTTGTGTAACTTATGTTTGTATTGCTGCAGAAAGCATTTGTTCTCTTTTTCTGCTAGCCTGTTAGCAGAAATGACCTTCTAGTGTGGTCATTGGTCCCCTTAAACTTACAAGAGTTTACTGCTTTATAGGAATGCATGTGTTCTGTTGTGGAGCAGAGGGGGAGGGTAAAAGATGGTGTTGGATGGGTGTAAATATTTTGAAATGTTTGAGTCGTTTAGCAGACTTCTGGGTTTTGTACCTTTTTTGTGTCTGAAAGGAGATCTTAAAGTGGAATGGTTAAGTAGGGATATTTTTGTATTGCAGCAGAGGCATATCCTGGTATTATTTAGAGTATCCACATGTTTTGCATGAGCTGTAATCTGTGCAAAAGCTGGTGATACTGTAGCTTACTGCTGCTGTTGCATTTGGATGTGTATCTTGCTTGTTAACCTGCATCCTGATGTAGTCAGTACTGCTTGCCTAAGGAAGACTCTAGGTAACAGGGCAAATATTGAGGCTTTCCTTATCCATCCTTATTCATCTTCCCAGTTTGAAGGCTTCTTGAGCTGGCTGTTGGTGTGAGATCTAGTTGATTTAGATTGGCTCTCCTCCATCTATACTTGTAGCATTCCTGCAATTAACTGTGGTTTAGGCATATCTGTACTTTAGTTGAGAAAGTCTGTCCTCTGGAGAAAAGGTGATGACATGCCCATCACATGCTAAATATATTGTGGATAAGAAGTTACTTGTCACCTGGAAAAGATATTTGTCTCTAGGATGATGTTTAGCTCAAACCAAATTATTTTCTGTGTGTTGAAAGTAGACATACAGCTCATGTCTGCTTTTTTTTTTCCCCCAGTAACTGCAACATCCATGACAAAGGTGTTTGAGGAGCCTGTTTGGCCCTTTAGCAAGGTATAGGACGAAAGATCCTGCTGCGATGCAGTACAAATATGGGGGCATGGATTATTGCCACCTTGTTAGGATGTACTATTATCTCATTTGAGAACTTTGAATCAGAGTTGTTCCAAACTCCTCTTTTATGTTTTAGTTTTAGAAGCAAGACAAGTCTTGATATTCCTGGTTTAATAGGTATCTGTCACCATAATGCAGCTGCTGCCCAGTGTTTTACATATGAATGTCAGAACAGCTTTTTGTGTTTCTTGATTCCATTTTGTGTTACTAAATTACAGAGAAAATGAATATAGTGATAATTTAGATCAGATAGTCCAGTGCTTCTGTGAAGTGCACTTTTTTGATTTGTTTTCCAGGAGCCTGAAGATGAAGTGTTCCTTGCTATTGCTAAAGCAATGGAGGAAATGGTGGAGGATCCTATAGAATGCTATTGGCTTGTCAGTTGCTTTGTTAATCAGCTGAACAGCAAGCACAAAGATTCATTACAACAATTGGTAAGAAAAAATACAGCCTTTTTTTTTTTTTATGAGGGGAGCTATAAAAGAGAGAGGAGGAAATCATAAAAAGCATCAATATACAGAAACAACTGGAGCATCAGAGGTGACTCCCTTGGATTCTGTTCCACCAACTGTTTTAAGAAAATGGGAAGAGTGCTTTTTGTATTTTGATTGTACCAGCCTGTAGGACACATTGTGAAGTTAGAAATTGTTTTTGTTAATTACATAGTAGTTTTCTATTATATCTTAGGTGTGTTTTTTGTTTTTTTTTAAACATAGCTAAAACTTACGTTGTATCTAGTTGAATCGTATTCCTCATAAATTGGTCACTTCAGAATTTTCTTTATTTTAAACAATTAAAGATGTCACAAATACCAGAAAGTCTTCCTGTATGTCTGCTACTTTCTCTGCTACATCTCTGGCATCCAAATGCTGCTTGTTGGATGACAAAGCAAATTGCTTTGCTTTATAAATGGAGTGAGTGAGGTACTTTGTCTTCAGAAAAACAATATGTTTCAAATTAAGCTATAGTAAAAAGTGGATTAGAGTTATTTTGGCACTGATCGTTTAAATGCATTCAGAGAATATTAATTTTGAGCTTCTGTCTTCCTGGTTTATATAATTAAAATTTGATTGTGAAGAACTTGCATACTTAGACTATTTCCTTCATTATAAAAAAGCTTTTGCAATTCTTCAAATACACTGAAGAGATAAGAAACCTTTTAGTTAACAATATCCACTGAGATGACAGTATCTGGGTACCTGGTTTTTAGCAATCACTGAATGAAAATTTGTTGGAGAAAATTATGCACGTCCCTTGTTACTCTTTGGAACTAAGAAATACATTTTAAACCTCCCTCTTATGGCTGGAAGTGATACGTGAAATTATACCAACTCCTGTAATTCCCTTTGAAGGACAGGGGAGCATTTTTAAATAAAGCATGTCCTCTCATAACATAGAGATAGTGCAAAGTGTCTCCCTCCCTAAGTTTTTATTTTAGTACAAACATGGTACCGAGACTACAGATGGTAGAATATGGACAAATGAAGTGGGTTTTGTCCTTTGACAGCTGGAGTTGTTAGCTGTTTACCTAGTTATGACAGAAACCACAAAGGTACTCATGAATTTATGAAAATGTAGGTTATGTTACATTAGATTTTAAACAAAATGGGAATTATTATTTTCAGCTCTGTTTTATGGTGTTCTATTGGCTTTTCTAAATACTTCAAAGCTTCAAACAGGAAATCAATGTCCAGCTTTTAATTTATTGAACAGGGTTTACTCGCAGAAATAATTTTCTGGGTTTTGCTGCATTGTGTGTAGATTTATTTTTTTTAATGTGTGCTAAGGCAATTAGATTTGAGATGAATGAAACTCTAATTTACTTGTAAAGGGTAGCAGTAATTAGTGCTAGTTTAATCTCTGCATTGCCTAAAGCTCTCAAAGACCTTCTTTCATTAGAGAATACTGTGCATTTTCTAAATTCTGTTAGTGGTCAGCAATTTAAGATATCTGGCTTTTTTTTTTTTTTAGTAAAGTATGCAATTAACTAATTGCAACACTTGTGTTTTGGAACATCACACTTTTAGTTAAAATGATACAAATTCATTCTTTTAGCATGCTATTTTGTTTCAAGGTTTGGGTTTTTTTTAAAATTATTTTTAAGACTTACAACTGTGTGTTAATAATGGAGTGTGCTCTGATGTGAGTTATCTAAAATTTAAAAATTCTTTTCTCAGCCAAAAATTCTGGAGCAGTATTTGAGCATTGAAGATAACAGACTCCTGATGCATCTGAAAGCATGTACTGCAATGAGCAAGCTCCCTTATGATCTTTGGTTCAAGAAGTGTTTTGCAGGCTGTTTACCTGAGTCTAGTTTACAGAGGCAAGTTCCCTTTTTTATTTCTCTTTGTAATAACATTGTAATTGTAGCTTTTTGTCATCACTAACAGGCAAAGGGATTGCATAGACAATACAATTAATTTGTTTTCAACCACAAGAAAAATTTGATAAGTTACAAGGTTCAGTGAAAATTTTACACCAGCACCTCCAGGACTTCAGTGGCTAGTTTAGGAAACTAGTGTGCAAACAGAGAGCTTTGTAAAATGCTTTGTTAAAAATCACAGAACCATAGAATGGTTTGGGTTGGAGGAGACCTTAAAAATCATCTAATTCCAACCCCCCTGCATGGACAGGGACACCTTCCATGAGACCAGGTTGCTCAAAGACCCACCCAAGCTGGCCTTGAAAATTTTTAGGAATGGGATATCTGCAGCTCCTCTGGGCAATGTGTGTTGGTGTCTCACCACATTCACAGTGCAGAATTTTGTAGTGAAATGAGGCAATCAGGTGCCACTAATTCCCAGGGAGTGGCACGAGCTTGTGTTAAGCCCACCTGTGCCTAATTAGGTTTATTGGCCCCCTAATCCTGCTCATGTGCAGTGGGGGCCCACCCTAATTAGGCACAGGTGGGCTTAACACAAACTCATGCCTACTACCTGAGAATTAGTGGCACCTGGTTGCCTCATTTCACTACAGAATTTCTTCCTAATGTCTATATAAATCTCTCCTCTTAAAGTTTAAAGCCATTCCCCCTTGTCCATATAAAAAGTCCCTCCCCAGCTTTCCTATAGGCCCTTCAGATACTGGAAGGGCACTATAAGGTCTCCCCAGAGCCTTCTCCATGCTGAACAACCCCAGCTGTCTCATAGGAGAGGTGCTCCAGTTCTCTGATTGTCTTTGAGGTCATTCTCTGGACTTCCTCCAAGGCTTCCACATCCCTCCTGTGTTGGGGGCTCCAGAACTGGATGCAGTAAGCCAAGTGGGGTCTCACAAGGGCAGAGTAGAGAGGGAGAATAGCCTCACTTGATCTGTTGGCCATGCTTCTTTTGATACAGCCCCAGGATACCATTGGTTTTCTGGACTGCAAGTGCACATGGGTGGCTCATGCTGAGGTTCCCATGAAACAGCACCCTGAAGTCCTCTCCTCCATCCTTCATCCACCCAGTTGTGCTTGAATCACAGAATTACTGAGGCTGGAAAAGACCTCTTGAGCTCATCAGGTCCAGCCTGTAAGAGACTGTGCAAGCCCAGGTTCAGGACTTTGCACTTGGTCTAGCTGATCTTCATGAAGTTCAAGAAGCATGGGCCCACCTCAAGCCTATCAAGGTCCTTCATGCTTTATGGTGGTAAAGATGGTCATAATCTGAATAGTGACAGAAATCTTGCTTGTTTATTTGGTGCTTTGTGTTTCAGGAGTGAAAGTGGGGAACAGCTGTTCCCCACAGCTTTTAAAAAATACTTTAAAAAAAAAAGTATAATTTGCTAATTTACACTTATGAAAAAAGGGTTTTTCAGATAACAAGCTTTAAGATTAGGAATCATGCTCTCCAGTCTTGCAGTACTGTGGACTGAAATTTTGTATTTTCTAATGCTAGCAAGGAATATGGCTGAGAAAACATATTTTGAACCAAAATGGAAGGGGTTGGTGGTAGACCTGTAACTGTTATGCTGTGTACATCAGGGCAATTGTTACGTGGCAAGGTCTTCTCATCAAACACCCATAAAGTAGTAACCTCTGCATAGTGGTTGTGTGTGATGTAGTGGCTAAAAGATTTTACTACTTTTACAGCTACAAAAATTATGCAAGCCTTTATAAAGTGTTTGTTACATTTTTTAAAGCAATTGAATTCTTGTTCTTTGCCTGCATCACTTTCATATTTGCATTTTTAGGTTACTTTCAGCAGACAAAAATGAACCTTGTTTCAATGTTCATTTGTTTGAACTTAATGCAGTTTGTCATTAGAGGTGACTGCTCTACCTGGGACTAGTCAGTCTTTTCAGGCCTTCTTTGTGGTATTCTGAGATGTGAAATATCCTCAGGAACCTCAATACATGTCTTCTAGGAGATAGTTCTGTTTAGAACTTATCTGATTGGTGACCTTGCTACAAGGTCGTATGGCTATGAACTAGATCTGAAAGAGGAATTGGCATCAGAACAGTTTTGCTGTTGGAAGGTAGAGGGTTTTTTAAAATTTCTGTTTAAAATTGAACATTTTATGGAGCTGTGTCATCTTGATAGTGTAAAAGAAAAAATCTAGAGGAAGATTTTTGATTTCCATATTTCATCTTGTCAAAATCTTTGTTTTCAGTCTTCTACAATGTGGAAATTAGTTAATTTATATAAAATATTTTGTCTAGTTACTGTACTATTTAGCATTTTCATATACTGTTTAATCTTACTGAAGCAGAATATTTTGATGATCTGAAATTTAAAAAAATTTTTTTTAATGGAAAGGTTGAAATACTGTCTTTTTTTATCACTTTGGAGTAAAAATGAATCTGTGTTAATACTTCTGATGGCACAGCAGGTTCCCAACAATTCTTGTAGGAACACAGTAGAAGTGCCTTTTTCCTTGCCAGTTTAGGTTTCTGAATTACTCAATTGTAATCATAACAGCCTCATTTGCTGAGGAATTAACGTGCTTTATGGGCAATGTGTGACATATAAACTTCACGCTTAGATATGGATTTTAGAATCTAGAAGCTCTAATGCTAAAATGTCTGAAACAGATCCCAATGGCAGTGTGAGAACTGCCGAACATCAAAAACTGCTTACCAATTCTCCTGTGAGTTTTACTTACTTTCCTGTCAAGTGCAAGATTATTTGAGCTTAGTCTTTCATTATTTAATTTAACTTACAATTTCATACTGTATTTCTTTGAGAGGTTGATTGCTTTCTATAAATAGTAGCCTGCTCTGCCAGGCAGCTAAATTTAAATTTAATGGTTTTCAGTTTTTTTCTCTAATGTGTACAAGATTTCTATATGCTTTGCAGAAATTTTATCCAATAATGGTGAGATGAAGTTGCATAATACCAGCTTTACTCCTGACAGGCATTGTCATTCAGTATAAATACTACTTTATATCACATTTTTCCTAGCTTATCACAGGTAAAATTTATACACCAGCTTAATTTAAATGGGCTTAGAAAAATGTATATAGACAGTTTTAATGTAGAAACTTTTCCTTGGACCTTATTTAGTGCCTTTTCTTGCCCTAATCCACTTGACATATTATGCAACAAGCTTCTTGACAAACTTCTGAATGGTGCCACCCTGGTGAAAGAGAGACAGGCTGGTCATTTGGAAGGCACTGCATCCTCAGGGCTTTGTATCCCACCTGGAATGTAGACAGGGTGATTCCTGGAACATGAACAAGCCTGTATGCTAAAGAGGGACAAAGCGGCTTACTTGTCTCTGAAACAGGGAGAAAACTGAATCACACCTTTGTTTTATACTCACTATTTGTTGCCTTATTTGCTCAATATCTGCAACAACATTACATGGAAATCTGTAAGCACCATGCATGTGGAGCTTTCAAATGGAGCTGTGTGGGTCCTCAGCTGGAGAGCCCTGCTGTTAGCAAAGCTTTGTGACACGTCTGTGGCTTCAGCTCCACAGGCAAAATGGCACTTTGGCTGCCAGTTTATTCCAGCAATGTCACCCTAGATGATCCAGCTTCAACAGAAGTAATGCAACTTTGCAGATATAATTGTGAATAAGTCAGGCATTTCTCTGTGGCTCAATGTTGCCAAGCACGTATCATACCCCTGACTAACACTGTTTGTATTGTGCACTGAAGACTTGGCATTAGCAGGACTGATAGCCAGTGGGGTGGTGTTAGGTTATTAGCCTCTGGTAGCTTGTTTGTGCCATAGTATTTGATAGCTCCCTTGACCCTCATCATGTCCCTCCATGTCCAGTTAGCATTGGAAGGATACCCATAGGTGCAGGCAGAGGACTGAGTGTTGGTTGGCTTTAAACGTCTCTGGCTGGGATGACTGGAGCACCACAACCAGGCAATGAGGTTGAGGGTGCTTACCCTGCAGCCTAGGGAAAAAAAACTGTGAGAATAATGATAATATTTCAAAAAAAGAGAAAGCAGCAATGCTGTGATGCTTTTTTTTGTACAACTACACTGTCATGGTTGAGGAGCCTGAGAAAACTGCCTTGAGAACGCTGTGCCTTAGCAGACATAAAGACTAAGTCATATCTTGTCTAGAGAAAAAGCTCAGTGAAAAGTAAATGGCTTCATTTGCATAATCATTGGCACACTCTTTACCTTCCTGTTTATTTTTCCTTGTGGTTGTTACTCTTATTTCACTGTTCAAGAAATACCTACAGTGGTGTTCCTGTGGTTAATAGAATACTGTTATATTTCAGAGGATGATAGGCACAAAAAAACCCCTAAGACTTTAGTACATACTTTTCAGCATTCCTGAGTAGGGCTGCTGGCACTGTTGCATGACATATCTGTTAGAATTTTCCTGTCTCTAGGGGTATTAAAAACATTGTAAAAATTGCAATCTCTGACAGTATACTTCATCTCAAGTGTTTGTTGTTTCTGAAAAAGTGAAAGTAGAATACTTACTGCATCTCTAGTGATGATAATGTGTATGGTGACTGCTGTATTGGAATAGAATCATCAAAATACTAGTTTCCTTGAAACTGCTATGTTTTTTTCCATTCTCAGTAAACAATTTTCTGACAGTTTATGTTACTATTCCGGGCTTTACTTGTATAGACAAGGTGCTGACCACTGGTCTGTTTATCACAATGTCACACAGTAATTCCCCTATTGCTGTCACTGGTGGAGCTGCACTGAGAGTAACAATAGCTAGAAATGTTAAGGGGAAAAACACCACAGCAGACACAGATGGTTAGTGCTGACAACTCATTCACTTTACTATGCTCTCTCTTCCCAAATTTGTTAGACACCAGTGATTTAGATACTGCATCTGTTTGGCCATTGTTGAAACATTTGGTCTGGAATCAGACTAAATAGTAATGCATGAAAACAGAGTGTTTCCTGAGCATGAAATGTCACCTTCTGTAATGTAATGATGGAGACTGGAGTTGAGAGACTTGGAAGCAGAATAACAGAAGACAGGGTATTTTATATTATGCTTAGTAAGTTTATATTCAAGCTAACAGGAGCTTTAATGTGAATTTTACAATTTCCTGTTTTTTAGGTCTGCTTTTCTCTGTCATTCATAATTACAGTTCTGATGTTCATGAAACACATGGAGAGCTCTTCTTGTATTCTAACCAGATATATTTGTGAAGGAAAATGTGCTAGAGATAAAGAGGGATGACCTGTTGAGTGTGGAACAGGAGTGTGATCTCAGTTTTCTCATAGCCTCACATCAAGCTTCTAGACCTGACTTCAACATCAGTGTAATATTTACAATGATCACTTGTCCTCAAGTGCTTGAACCAAGAAGGGGAAGAAGTAAGATTTTCATCCTGGATTAATTATTATTCCTGCCCATATGGGAACTATACTTGTTTTTTAATCATAGTGAACTAGGGAAATAGAACTAAAATGCAAAGGGAAAAGAAATTGACAGTGTTTTATTTCCAACTGTCTGTGGGCTTTTTGTTTGTTTCCTTCTTTTTTAAGAACAGTCCTGAGGATTTTCCACATTCTTTTCCTCATTTCTTCACTGTGTGTTTACATCTGTATTTTTTGATGAATGGAGAGGTTGTGAAGATACTGTCAGAAGAGTTATGTGAATAGAAGGTTAAGAAACCCCCAAAGAACTGAGTCATGGTAGCACCATGGGAAACCAGCGACTATTCCATGTTAGGAGTTATAAAAGCTTTACAAAAAGAATCACAGAAAGGTTGAGATTGTCTCTCGCCTCTGAAGGTCATTTTGTCCAACCATTTCCTCTACTCAGGCAGGGGTCACTTAGAGCTGGTTGCCTGGGACTGTCCAGACAGCTTTTGAAGTCTCTGAAGAAGGGGACTCTGCCACCTCTCTGAGCAGCCTGTGCTGGTGGTCAGTCACTCATACAGTGAGAGAGTATTTCCTGATGTTCAGAGGGAACCTCCTGTGTTTCACTTTGTGCCTGTTGCTTGTGGTCCTTTCACTGGACAGTCCTGAAAAGAGCCTGGCTGTTGTCTTTGCATTCTCCCTTCAGGTATTTGTACACATACATGAGATTCCCCCCCTGAAGTTGTCTCTTCTCCAGGCTGAACAGCCCCAGCTCTCGTGTAGGAGACATGCTCCAGTAATCTTCATGGCTCTTTGTTGGACTTTCACTTCTTAAATCCTTGGTTAAAGCTCTTCAACTCAGCTGTCAGTTCACATTATGCCTTGGCTTTGTTCCTGTGGCATTTCAGCCTCAAGGGCAAGTTCTTCTGAGAGAGATCATAAAAATTGTGTTGTCTTTGGAAGAATCACAGTCATAGATCCAAGTTTGTAGGTGGGCTGCAGATGTTTTCTAGTTAGTGTTACTGTATTCAGAGATTATGGAGGATATTATGTGATCTTTGTCCCCCAGGTTTTTATTTGGAAGGAGAGATGCTTTTAGCAAGTGCCCAGAAGGAGCAATAACAGCAGTCCTCAGAAAGGCTTTCTGACACAGCTCCTAAAATTCAAGGACTAAAAATAATGCAAGACCATAAAGGCTGCTGTCTGACAGATGGCTTCAAACTGGTTTTGGATAATCTTTTAACCCAAGTCTGTTGAGTTGAGCCTGAGGTAAAGCTGCTGGATGAGGGATGATTTCAAAATGGTGCAGGCTGTTTTAGTAGTGTTTTGTAGAATCCCTGTTAATATTCATCAGAGTTCTGTTGCTGAAGTACTTGCAGCATTTGGAGACCTGCCCTTCAGGTTTTGTTAAAACTGAGGTTCAGGTATTATTTCATACAAGTGATAGGAGTGCTTCTGTAATTCTGAGAGAGTCTGTGCACAGTTGGATGGACTGAAAGACTTCATAGTTGTTCCTTGTGCCTAATTTGAACATCATGATTATGTGCTGCTGATATATTTATATTTATATTATACAGCAATGAGCTGGAATATTTAGCTTCTTGAGATCTAGTAGTTCAGTATTTATATCCTTTTGAATTTTCATCTACTTAAGTGCTTGAAAAGTGTCTTCTTTAGGCATGCTAATAATAAAGTTTGTTTCCTTTTTTTGCACTAGGAAGAATTCTCACCTTTACACTGTAGGATAATTTTGTTCAAGCTACTAAAACAAAATTTGTTTTTTGTATTTGAGCTTGTAAACAGTTCCATTGCTAAACAAGAACACACTAGTGCATTACTGCTTGCCATTATTCTGTTCTGTATAGATCTATGAGTTGATAAATTATCTTTTATTTACATAGACTGTTCTAGGAGATTAGGTACAGAAGCATTACAGTAATGTTTAATGATTCCTTATGGTTTTTAATTTATTTTTTTTTTTAGAGTTTGGGACAAAGTTATTAGTGGGTCCTGCAAGATTCTTGTTTTTGTTGCTGTGGAGATACTATTGACTTTTAAAATGAAGCTAATAGCATTGAATACTGCAGAGAAAATCACACAGTTTTTGGAAAATGTAAGTACTCTATTGTGCTTTGTGTTACTTTTTGTGGCTTATAAAAGTGTGTTTCAGCCTTGCAGTCATTTACCTTTTGCAAACAAACTATAAGATATTACATTATTTACTGAAAATAGTGTAGGAGTGCCAAGGTGTCGAAAGAATGCACATGGATGAGAATAATAGGTTTTTTCTACCAGGAGGTAAGGCTTTCATAGAAGGAAAAGATTTTTAGTCTTTGGAGTATATGTGTAATCTGTTTGTACAGATTTGACAGTATTCCCTGTGATAACTAAAGGATTGTTCTATAAAAGTAAGTGCAGATGAGGTCAGGTTAAGTTAAAATTTGATGAGGCTCTGTTTCTGGCACCTTCTTCGCTCCATGCCTGATTGAATCTATAGACTTAAGTTTTCTATTGATGTAAGAATGGGGTCATGAACCTGACCCTGAACTTCCCTTCTACTTGTACTAATAGGGTACTATTTGTAGTAATGAGCATCACAACCGGGTTGTGAGATCCCAGTGTAGCCTAGGTTAGATTAGATGAGATCCTTTTTGGTTATGGATGGCCAGTATGAGTTCTGCCTGATGTCAGGTGAGAATTGAGATGCCTGAGTGGTCATCTTTACTGTTTTATAATGGAAAGCTTTTTGTCTAAAACCTGGAGCTAATATGGTTGCATTTAGGCCTGAGGGATGGTTGGATGGTTGGGTAGGGAGATGGGATTCTGGTTTAATTTTCTGTTTGCTTTTTATAAAGACAGAAAATCTGAAATGGAAAAAGAGTATTTATTTGAAACAAAATAGTCAAAAGAAAGTACTCTGAGAAGGCATCTTGCCCTTATCTTTTGTAGATCCCTCAAGATAACACTGATGCTATTGTCAGCAAAGCTGTTGATCTGTGGCGCACTCACTGTGGGACTCCAGTACACTCAGTCTGAGCACTTGCTTCACTTACGACAACTTGGGAATAAAAGATAGTAAAAAAGACATTTTACCACTCTCCCTCCATTGTTATGTGATGTTCTTCTTTTCATCTTCTGTTTAAAGATGCCGTTGAATGAAATAATAGCATGGTGACTGATATGTAAATATTTTTCAATAAATACAGATGGAATGGAGATACCTAGTGGCAGTGTGATCATGTCCAGACTGTTTCTTGGCCAACCAGCTACAGTGTTCTTATGGCACAGTGTGCTCTCTCGCTTTTGAGGAAGTAAATCTAACACCTGAAGCAAGGTAAATAGACTTACTTGCAATTTAAAAATGTTTTATATACCAGCTTATACTTGATATAAGTAATTACTACTTGGAGGTGTTTTTAAGGTGCATTTTCTAAGTGCTGGTCTGCTGGAACTCTCTGGTGAACAAACATGCCTTTACTAGAAAAATAAATATTTATAATATGTATACAAATATTATATATATATAAGAATATATATATTATTAATTTTTATATATTATATATAAATATATATTTTTATACATTATAAATATGTATATATAATATTTATATAAATATTAATACTGGAAATTTTCAGGTAAATGGTCTAGAAGAGGCATCACAAATTTGAAGTAGAGGACATCACAATGAGGAGGGGTGATATGCTTTTCTGAAATGTCTTAAAATACTTTATATGTCAGCCAGCTCTTTATGGCTGTATTTCCTTCCTTGATGTTCATGGAAGGTGCTCTAGAGAGGTGGATCTGTCCAGTCCTAAAATGTGACTTTGGCCAATAATAAACAATGACTCTGAGTGCTTGACTCGAAGTTGTAGTAATTTGATTCTTATTTGGTTTACATTTCAGAATAAATTTAGCCTAGAAATGTAATTCATAGTGTAAATAGAAGTAGAGTAACTAGCCCAAGATAGAGGTTTGCAGGAGAACTAATATTTTTCATAGAGAAGGGTAAAATTGTATTTCTCCATCTTGCATAGACAAGAGAATTGTACATAAAAACGTGTTGCTTGAATTGATGCTTTTACTAAGCTAAATGCCAGTATGTTTCTTGTGCTTGAAAGAGTGTGTTTAGCTTGCACTTACTGCAGTGCAGACTTGAAATGCTTAGAAACTTGTTTTGTTTTAAATTAGGTCAGGTTTACCTTCTGACACATTATCTGGGAAAGCTTGGGAATTAGTTTTGGTTACACCTAAAAACCTGGGTAGGTATGTGGTCTGTGCTAGATTCTGAGCTGCTGCTGTCAGTGTTCCTGAAATGCCTGAGTTTACCCAGTTTAAAAAAAAAAGCATGTTTGTGTCTGCTTTGAAAGCCACTCCTGTGTCTCCATGGTCATATAATCGTTTAGTTCCCTTCAGATAGGGTGATGTGAGTAGGAAAGAGCACATATATATTCTGTGAGTAGCAGCACTGCATTCTGGAACAGTGCACAAGTTTTTCAAGTAGTGGCCACACATCCCATCTGAGAGATTGCCCAGTTGAATGTTTTTCCTTCAGGCTACAGAGGGTATTGACAGAACCCAGAGTTATATATGCATTATTCAGGCCTTTACACTGCAAATTCCTTGCCTGTTAAAAAACCAAGCACTTGGTGTTTAGCAGCTTCAGTCCAAAAAGGGAATCAATAACTCATGTTCTGTGAAGAGAGATTTGCTGAATAAGGATTAGAAGTGCCAGTTAGTGTTATTGCATCCAGACTTGCCAGGGAGTGTTTCTCCAATCAATATTTGACTGAAGGCTCAAAGTTCTTTCTTTTTTTTTTTTTTTTTTTTTAGTTTTAATTTAAAAAAAGCCTTTCACCATCAGTAGGCAAGCCCTTTAGCTGCAGAGATGAGAGACAGAGATTTACTTTTGTGAAGGATCACAGAAGGGTTGATGTTATCAGGAACTTTTTGAGGTCAACTTATGAAGCAGAGCCACTTGGAGCCAGTTGCCCAGGCCCATCTTCAGATGGCTTTTGAAGGTTTCCTAGGAGTGAGACTGCACTGCTTCTCTAGGTGGCCTGTCCAGTGCTCCATTACCCTCACAATAAAAACCTTTATGTTTCCACATGAGCAATGGTAATTTTGCTTAAACATTTCAGCTTATGTAAGGTGGATCTTTAAATGCTGTTTCACCTCAGTGTCAGCTGAGGTTCGTGTGCAGCTTTTTCACCTTCCTCTTAGAAGAAAGAACAAGAGTGCTCCTTTAAATGGAGTGCATTATTTATTCTGGGATGTGCTGAAGGAGGGGAGCTCTCCAGAGAGTAGATAATGGTTTAGCTCCATGCTTCTTTCACTGACATATGTGTGTATCTTAATAGATCCGTTTCCAAGCTTTCACTGTGGCTTTATGAGAGATTCAGTTTACACAGAAAACTGAGTTCCCAAAAGGCTGGAAGTATGGACCTGGGTAACTTATGCTTGGTTAAGTTTTGGTGATGTCTGCTCAGTTGAGCGCAGTGCTTTAGCTCAGAGATGTAATTCCCAAGAGAGCAGGAGGGCAGCTTTGTGAGCTGTTGCTGTCCCCAGCATCTGATGATCTGAGGAAAGATACCTTTGAAGTCCCAATCCAGAGCAGAGGCCACCATTTTGGAAGCCTTGCCCTATACCTCCAGCAGCTGTAATCAGCCTGGAGTTTGGCATATGTGGCCAACAGTTGCTTTTTGACCTCTTAAAGTAAAACACTGCAGTAGTTGTGTCCAGCTGGGCACTTTAGTGGGGCAGTCCAAATTTGTTCATCTACTATGGACTACTAGTTCCTTACACAGATTGTTTTGAACCTGTACATGGTTGAGCCTCCTACTGAAATCTCTGGTTAATTAATGTGGGGTTGGGATTACCTTTCTTATTTGTGTTTTGTTAGCTCTGTGGGGTTGGGATTACCTTTCTTATTTGTGTTCTGTTAGCTTTATGCCATTCAAAGGAGTGTCTTAACAAGTCATCTGATGGTCATTTTTACTGAGAAGTTTGAAAATGACACTACATTATTTCTCCTTGACTATCAGAGTACGTAACTGCTTGCTGCATGTTTGTTTCTTCAGACAGAACTAGCTGCTAGGAGTATTTTTTAGGCTTTGGGTTTTTTCTTCTTTTTTTTCCCCTGGAGACAATGCTGAAACATTCACTTTTGATAGTAAAAGCCTCCACTTGCCAAATATGTTCATGGGCTTTGCAAACAAGAAAAATAAGCTTAATTTGGTCCAGTTCTCCCCTCAGGCAGTAATTTATCTTCAGAGAAGTTCAGAGCAGTGCCACATGTCCGTGCTCTCCCATGTTGTGTGCACCAGTTCTTTTCTAGCTGATGTCCAAATGTGATGGAAACTCCAGATAAGAAAAGTAATGGCAGATGGCAGAAGATGATGCTTGGAAAATGGTAAGGAATTTGAACTCTAGAAAAAAAACATGAGAGTAAGGAAGAAAAAGCAGGATAGTGTGGAGTGAAACTCAGCTGAAATACAGTATCTCAGAGACAATCCAGAGCAAGTTGAAGATGATGTCTTTCTGAACACCAAAGCTCCTAACCACTCAGCACAAATGTACAGAACAGCCCAGGCTTGTTCACTCTTTCACTCAGGGAAGAATTTCACACTCTTGTTTCAGACTTTGTTGTCTGGAAGCCTTGTTCCAAGGAGTGAGAATGTGGAATGGGTTGAGGAAGATGATGACAGAGCAGTCTCACCCCATCCCTGCACTGAGGGCACTGACTTGTAGCCAGGTACTGCCAAGCAGCAGAGCAACTTTGTGCAACCATGGCTGGATGTCTGCATGCCCCTGTGCCTGCATGCACACTGCTCTGTGGGTGCTGGCAGGCTCATGTTTGGCAGCGTGGGGCTTCCAGTGCCTTTGCAGGATTTGCTCAGTTGCCTCAGCATGTTTCCCTGTGCCTTCTGTCCCTGTGCCCCCCACCACCCAAAAAAATAATGTTGATGTGCACTGGCTGTTATTTTGGACTGCAGATCAGCTCCCAGGCATGTGTGCATGATGTAAAATAAATCCATATGTATGGATTTAGTTTTTTGCATTCTAATCTGGTTGCTAAACAGCTAAGCCTATCTCCTACCTCTCAGAGTTAATGTATCCATGTATGCAAAATTTAGACACTCAGCAAATAGATATTACAATACTACTCTGCCCTT
The DNA here is from genome assembly GCF_003957555.1 of Calypte anna. Classification (NCBI taxonomy): domain Eukaryota; kingdom Metazoa; phylum Chordata; class Aves; order Apodiformes; family Trochilidae; genus Calypte; species Calypte anna. Next base: position 63,614,729 of record NC_044245.1, read on the forward strand.
GTAAGGTCACATTTGGAGTACTGTGTTCAGTTCTGGGCTTCCCAGCACAGGAAAGACAAGGAACTAGAGAGAGTCTAGTTGAGGGCTGTGAAGATGATTAGGGGACTGGAGCATGTGAGAAAAAGCTGAGAGATCTGTGTCTTTTTAGCTTGGAGAAAACTTAGGGTGATTCTTATCAGTGCTTATAAATACCTAAAAGGCAGGTGGCAAGAGGATGGGGCCACTCTTCAGTGATGTGTCAAGATAAGGGGCAAAGGGTACAAATTGTAAGTTCCATCTGAACATGAGGAAAAATTTATTGTGTGGGTTGACAGAGAGTACTTGAACAGGCTATCCAAAGAGGTTGTGGAGTCTCTGTCTCTGGGGACCTCTAAGTAAACCTGCTTGAGCTGAGGGTGGACTATATGATCTCCAGAGTTCCTTTCCAACCCTGACATTCTTTGGTTTGACTCTGAGTGCTGTATTTTATATCCCATTATTATCAGGGAACATGGGAAGAGAGCGACTGCAGGGTGCACTGGGTTGTGAGTTGTTTCTGTGGGCCTACTCTGTTCGGTTCTGTACTCAGTTTTTTCTGAAGTGGTTTGAAGCAGCTGGTAAAGATAGCATCAATTGCTGAGCTGGTTGCCAGAGGCTCCCTGTTTAATGGAGAATTGATTTTTTTTTATTTATTTTTTTTTTAACCTCCTCTTTGTTTCCTGCCTAAAGACAACATCAGATTGCAATTTGATTGTTAGTAATTACAAGGACTTCAGTGAAGACACACCTCACCAACATCTTTCTTTTTAAAGGGGAGAAAGTACCCATATATAACCAAAACACTATAATGCCACTAGGGAAGCTGTAGCTTGTTGTGGGTGAGAGGGATCATCAGCCAAAAACTAGGATGGGGGTTTTTACTACATTTATTTATCCAAACCTCACTGGATAGCTACAAACTGTGGCTACCAGAATGGAAATCTATACAAACACACACCAGTAAGAATTGTCAGGAGGTCAGTGAAAATTTACCCAAATGAAAACTAAACAAAAAAGCCTGCCACTGGAGTTTCGGTCATGGTGTGTCTCAGGATCAGCAATGCAAAGGAGCAGAATTTGGTCAGTTAAAGTATATGGATCTTTCTTTTTTGTGTAATTGAAGTCTCTTGTTGGCATCAGGGGAGGGGAGCAGTTCCCACCTGCCAGTCACAATGGGAGTGCTGGGTGCAAGTGGTTTCTTTGGGGTCAGACTTTTTGCACCAATGTGAAAACTGATCAGCTGAAGCAGAGCTGATACCATCCATGCCTTTCGCAGAAGGTACACACTTACTCTTGTGAAGAAGGTTTTGGGGTTTTTTTTGGTCCCTTTTTTCCCCTACACAGAAGCTGCTGTTTGTTGCAACCTGAAATTCTGTGCAACCACTGTAACTTCTCAAGGTAAAAAAAAAGGAATGATAATAATAAAAAAAAGATGTAAAGGTGCTATGAAAGGTGCTTTCCTGGATGTGCAGGAAAGTCTCATTTGCTGAACAGGAGCAGCACTTGCTGGTACTATGCAGGGGCAGCTTAACTACATGGTGTTGCATCCTGGACAGAGATTTGTCAGGAGGGAAAAGAACTGGGCACTGCAACATACTGACTTGGGCAGGAGGTGGTTTGTGTGTGTGTGTGTGTGTGTGTGTGTGTGTGTGTGGTGTCAGACTTGTTCTTTATTAGCTTGGTGCTGGGTACAACTCCAGCAGTTGAGGTGCCAATCATCTGTTGCTACCTTCACTGGACCAGCTGACAGAGCAGAGTGGCTCAGCTGGTACCACAACCCATCCATCTGCTCTGGGAAGGGCATGGGCACTCTGTCACTGCAGCTGCACTGAGTTGGGCGGGCAGCAGGAGGGATGGTATCCTCAACTGCATCCATTTGCTACACTGTCAGTCACTGGGACAGAGGGGGATAAAACACACAGGCACAGGGAACACTTTTTTTTTAAATGAATTTTTTTAAGAAACTGCATACATCAGAGACAAACAATAATTTAAGTACCATGCAGTTTCAGTATGTACAAAACCTAGGACATAGATATCCAGTTTAATTTTTTTTCTAGTTATTTACATCATTTTCATACAGCCATAATCTGTTAAATTACAATACTGGAAGAGCACATGATTGACAGCCACCACACTCACTCCTATACAAAGACAAACTATATACATACACTTGGATATCAACTGGAAAATGCAACTGGTGCAGGAGTAACTGGGACACATGGGAACACAGGTAATGTGCCCGTCACTTCCTCTTTCTTTACAGAAGTTGTTCCAATCTTGAGCAGACTGAACACCTGGGAAAAATCATTTGTCCCTTTTTTTTTTTCTCCTGATTTTTTTTTTATTAGCCTAGTCAACTCCAATGGCTTTTTATACAAAATGATTTTATTTGCAGGCACGTTAAGGAGCCCCCATTCACATGTAACTATGGGTTAATGTCTCACCCTTTATTTTATAAGTGCAAGCTTTCACCACTTTTTCACACTAGCTTTCACTAGGCTTGTTGGAAGTGCTCTCACTGTTGGTTTACAGTGTTTCCTCTGTACAGATGACACTGGAGAAATAAAGGGTGAGTTTGGTGACTAGTTGCAGTGATGACAAAGTGCTGTAGATACAATATTATTAGGCTGAAATATATTTGTGTAATGAACTCACTACCTTGTTTCAGTTAACATAAATAGTAAAAAGTCTATGACTTTCTTTTTCCCCTTCTCTTCTGATAATGTCTCGCATGTGAACTTAAAGAGTGTCTAGGAAATTTTCTAGACACAAAACCTGGCCTGAGCCCTGCCCCAGGGAGCCTTCAGCCTGAAACTTCTCCAGTTCATAAGTACCCAGCCAGTGGGGTGCAGGGTGGGAGAAGGCCACAGGGCTTCCCCTTGAGTCAGAAATACATTGCCAGGACCCTATAGCCTGCTGCTGGTGAGGCTCGGGGGGGGTGATACTACCCTCGTGTTTCCTCACCATCATATTTTTTTTTTCTTTTTTTCAAACAATCAAAACTTCTGTCTAGACACTTGGGAGCTGCTTTTCTCATCCCACCTGACCAGTCCCCACTGTCCCCCACTTTCCCCCAGGTTTCCACTTCATCTTTCCATAGGCTGTAGGACAGCTGTCACAGTACTTGCACGTTTTCAGTATGAATACATTATCAGGATTCAGTATGTTACAGCCAAAATGATTTTCTTCCTTGACCCTAGAATATTATCTCTATTATCAGCTCTGGAGATGGAGGATTGGAATATCCATCTTTTGTTCTGGTTGATTTTTTCTATTCTTTAGACCTGATTACCTTCTTTATTACTACTATTAATTTCTTTATTACTATTAACTACTCAAAATCTGAATGAGGACTGCCATGAACTGTGATGTTAACAGAGCCTTAGCAGGAGTGCCATCACCTTTATGTCCTACACATAATCCAGGCTGAAGGGGAGCAAATCAGGACTGTTCGGGTTGTTTCGTTGTTTTTTATTTTCACCCTTAATAGAATCACAACTACTTTGCCATTTAGAGATGGCTTTCACAGATGAGAAGACAAGTGCTCAAAACCCCCCAGATTTAAAAAAAAAAAAAAAGAACTAGCTGTTCCTCAGGCTGCTTGCAGCTTCCCATGGATGCCTGCAGTGGGTGTGCCAACTGAGGATGGGCATTGTTCTGGCACTGACAGGTTGTTGAAGAATGCCTTGCCATGAATTTGCAAAATACCCACAGCCAATGAAGCTAAAAGCCAGATGAAATGCCAGTTCTACAATGCTTACCACAATGCCAAACAATTTATATGGCTTCTTTCTCCTCACCCTTCCCCTTTTCAGTAATAAGCTCTACTTTTAATTGGGGAGAAATATGGCAGTTCTTCCACTGTGTCCTGGTGTCTGCTTAGCCAGAGTTAATAAAATTAAAATTAAAAAAGAAAAAAAAATTTAAAAAAGCAGTTTTGCTGTGCATGTAGTTGCCCTGCAGACAGCATGAATCCTGAGGCAGGCAGAGGGGTAAGTGGTCAGCAGGGACCTGCCCTGAGCCCATCCAGATGAAGGCAGGGTGCTGGGGAACATGTGGCTGTCACCCAAGGCTGGGCTGCTACAGCTCTCAGCCAGTGCCCAAGGGTTTATTCAGGCTGCCAGACTGGCAGGTGTGGGCACTGCTGGGGTCTGTGCCCACAGGGGACAGTGGCAGTACCCAGTCTGCCCATTCCCCTGGGGACTCCAGCACTGACAAGAGGCTGACAGCACCAGTTTGCTACTTCCAGCTCTTTCCTCTTCATTTTAAACATAAAATGAAAAAAAATAAAATAATAATCTCACTTTTTCCTTCCAGCAGCCCACCGAGACTTGAGATTTCTGTTGCTGCTGCTCTTTAAATGGACTCTCTTCCTTTCTTTCCTTTTCCAACAGAACCTCTGAGCTAATGATGCCAAGGCAGGTACTGGGATCCATCCTGGGACCGTGAGGTTTTGTTGCTCTCCAAAGCAGCTGCAGAGCCCTTTCCTTATACAGTGTGTGTGCAGTCAAAAGCATAGAGTTTTGTTTTCCCTTTTTAAAGCTGTGATGCAGTCCTTTTACACATATGTGAATGAATTTAACAACACAAACCCCAAATCTTATTGAAAATAACCCCAAAGGGGTGTATGCCTGGCTAGTATGTTAGTGCTCTGTCTTTGCTGTGCTGAGCTGATAACATTGCACATCAAAGGCTTTCACCACTGATGAACTTGCAGCTAAAGCAACTGTGAGCTGGTGATACAGGGAGCATCATAATGTGTGTTTCTTCTGAAATAACTCCTGAGTTCTGGTGAGCACATCACATCAGAGGCACGATGCCTCAAAAATGAGGCACCCGAAACCAGCTTGGATTTTTTACTTTCCTTTGTAGCATCTTCCATCCTGCAACAACAGCTGGTTTTTATTTAATAGTTAATAAGCCATAGCAGTGCGAGGATGGCCATAGAAGAGAATGAAACGTGAAATGCTTCTGCTTGCCTCTGATGGAAAGCAAATTTGTGAGGTATTGAGTACCATCACTGAGCATAAATGTTAGTGTTAGCCTCGCTGCTGGTGTTTGTTGGGCAGGCTGGATGCCCAAGAAACTCCTCGGGCTACTCAGTCCTTCTGCTTTACTCCTGCTACCAGAGGAATGAGATGGAGGCCTGAGAAGAGGCAGGAGTGTTGGCACGGTGCAGCACTGGCCATCAGATGCTTGTGAGAGGCTTCTTGGCCCCTGATGAGGAGAGAGCAAAGTTAGCATGGCATCAGGGGAATGTAGAGGGGGAGCAAGCACAGAGGAGTGGATAGGTACATGGAAGACAGGGAGAAGAAAAAGTAGTAACAGAAATAACAGTATAGTAAAAAAACTTTGGCCTCTGTTCAAACTGTCAAAGCAAAATATTATAGAAGAAAAAAAAGGTGTCCTGAAGTAATAATCTGGAACTTCTTACAGTAATGTTGCTACAGTGCTTTGGGCCACTGGTCCAAAAAAATGGCATAATAATTTCTTGTTAGAGCTGGAAAGGAATCCTAGACAATGTTTGCCTCAGCTTGCTGGCATTACACTAGTTAAGGACTTGATTTTGGAAGGTGCTGGCCTAGGTTCAGAAAGCACTTTAATGCATGCAGCTTCAATGAAGCTTGTCAGACATGTTCTTGACTTAGAGTGAGGCTGTTTGCATGCTTACTTAGTGTTAAGCACATACTTAAGTTGGCAGCTAAACCAGGCCCAGAGTGACCAGCTCTCTGAGCTCTACTTGGTCAGTTTTGTGTGTTAAACCACTATAATAAAAATAAATAAAAACCAAAACAGAACACCTCTGAATTCTCCTGTCTTTATGCCTCAGCTCTGGTACCATGACAAGTCCCACCATCCATACCAATGCACCAGACTCCTCCTGTTAGGCCATGTCACACAATCTGTCATGTTTTCCACAGGATGATTTTAGGATCAATTCTTCAAACACCTGATACAGAGAGGAGAGATGTCCCTCACCAAACCCCCAACCAAACCAAGTTCCTCCTGTCATGTCCCTCTGCAGAGCCAGTGGGAATCTCGGCCTTTCTCCTTGCTGGGAACGTGTCAGCCCTCACACAATCACCAGGCTTGGGTGTCAAAACAAACTACAAGCTGAGCGAATGCCATGCAGTGACCATGAAGAGATGGGTTTTGCTTGCTTGTCCTCAGCATTCTTGTCGCTTTTATTGCTGATGGGTTCACAACTGGATTTAGAAAGTTCTGCTTGCCAGAGATGAAAATAAAGCAGTTGGTAGAACTGAACCAGCCCTCAGCGGGGTGTCCTGTTCTCCACAGGTGATGCCTTTTTTCTGCTTGGGAGCCGAACAATGCAAAAGCTTCTCCAGGGAAAGAAATGCCTTCCTAGTCAGATGATATTCACAGGTGAGCTGGCCCGTAGAGGAGTTTTCCTCCTGTACTGTCCTCATAAGGTGCTCGCAGCCTGAAAGTAGTGTTTGGTATAAGTGCTTTAGTGCCACAGGTGCCACTCTTCTGGAGACTGCACCCAGGCCGTAAATTCCCTGAACACCATCTTGGGGCTCTCTAGAATTGATGACAGAGGCTTGTCAGGATGAAGGGTGCCTGAAGATGAAATGGATGCACCACCAGCTGGGCTTGAACATGTATGGCAAATCCACATGCTGGGAAAGTCTTATTACATAGATGCCAAGTCTTGGCACAATTCCCACCAGGGGTATTTTCGGTTACTGAAGCTTGAACCAGCAGGTTTGATGATGATGCAATACCCATCACATGTAAATACAATTTTCCTTTTTTCATATTTATTTTTCTACTCTTTTTTTTTTCCTTTTTTTTTTTTTGTTTTGTTTTGTTTTGTTTTGTTGTTTTTTTTTTTAGAAAAAGGAAGTTCAGAAGATTTACATTGTACGTAACAGGGAAGTGAATAATACCAGCACTTATGGTTCCTTTTAGTTATGTTTTGAAGATGGAATAGTAGTCAGAATTGAACTGCTACGGTCTATGAAACCTAAAACCCGAGGGAAAAAAAAAGAAATTAGTAAGATAATATCCTCTAATGCACATTATACATTAAACAAATGGAGGCTAATTGCTACAGTGCCACAATTAGGCAGCTCGATTCCTGTAGCACCAACATCAGCCACACTATGAACCCAAATCAGACATTAACACTTTCTTGGTCATTGCCAGTTTCACAGTTCACAGACATAAGCAGTTTGCACCAAAATTTACCAAAAACACTTTGGGTCCATCCTGTGTGATCCCTGAGTAAGTTATTTCACATCAGCCAATCCTCTTTCAGAGCACCCCATACCTAATTCCACAAAAATTGTCTGGTTTAGACAAACCTTACACACTTTAGCCACATGCAGTTCAAGTATGAGATATTCATTAATATCAGAAGCTAAACAGACAAGTAGAGTTAAAGTGGCCACCTTTCTGCACCCTGTATCAGGAGGCTTGGGTTTGTAAGCTCTGCAAGTGTATTTTTAAAAAAACTTTGATTTTTTTTTCACTCTATCATGAGTTAATGTGTCCCACTAGTAAAGCAACACTCACATTCTTTGCTAAGCTCATGCCACTGCTTAATGACATGAATAGCTCATTACCTTGCTAATGATTTTATAATGGTGATTTATCTAAGTTTGTTTAAGGGAATTACTCTTTTGTTTAAGCATGTTTCCTTCAAGCACATATTTCCTGAAGCCACTTGTGTAACCAGTAAGTCCTGCTGAGCTTCAGGAAAACCCTTACCCCAATTTCTTTTGTATTAGCTATCCCTTATATAGCTGAGTATGTCTGGTACAGACTTGGTGAGTCAAAGCCACTTGGTGGCTTTCAGACACAAGCTGAGTCACCTCAGAGGGTCATTGCTCACCCCAGCACTGGAAGAGAAGCAGAATACTGCCCAGAAATCTGTGAAATCTGGTGAGACTTTTGGAAAACTAAAGCAGTCTCTTACATCTGTGGTATGCTAAAGGCCTTATGGAAATAAATGGAACCCTCAGTGGAGCTCAACTTGTAGCAACACCCCCTTTAAAACAGCCTCATTCTTTCTGAATTTGTCACTGCCATCCTGGAGGAGTGAACCAAATGTCTCTCAGAGACTCACTCACTGAGGTCAATAGGTCTAGGCCAACTTAAAACCCTAAAGCTGCTTCCAGCCCAAAGCAGCTGGATTGTCTCCAGCAGCACTCAGCTATTAGAAAGCCTGGTGCAGCCATCCTAGCATGTGCTAGAGAGTAGAAGTGAGATCATTTCTGCAAGGGAACAGATGCATAATGCATGTGGTGACTTTTAATATAATTATTAATTTATACACATAAAAATCCCCTCATACAAAATTAATTTTGCCTTACGCTTTTCCTGTATTTTCTTAACAGTATGAACTGCATTTCTTATGTGCACCTAGCTGGTGAATGTGTTCATACCAGGGCAGCTCCTGTTTTGCACCAGATGTCACTGTCACTTGTCTTCAACACCTAATCCTTGTCTCTTAACATCTAACAACGAGTAGGGGGTTAATGCTGATTTGTCAAGGCCTGGCTTCAGCTGAAACACCAGGAGTCCAGCTCCTCTTAGCATCAAAGCCAGAGCAGACTCAGCAGAGGCTGTGTGAGGGATGTGCCCTGACCTTCCAGCGAGCCTCAGCCCTAGCTGGTGGAAGGTGAGGGCTGTTAGTTTGGGGTCATGGATAATTCATTCAGCCTCAACCTTTTCAACTAAGAAAAGCCTGAAAGCTTAAAAAATGAGTGCCTCTTGTAATGCTGATCTTGCTGTTTCCCCACTGCATCACCTGTTGGTGGGATGTGAAGTACAGGACTGAGAGATTTGTGTGTATGCTGTGGAACTGTGCTCAGGGGGCCTTGTGTGTGCACTCATCCACACCTTGCTACGTGCTGGCTCTACAAGAGCTCCCTCCTTCAGTCACCAACACTATTTACTTTTGATACAAGAAGAACAGATATGCAGCTCAAGGATGATGATTTAAAAAATAAAATGAAAAGAGGCTACATTTTATTAAACAGATGGCGTGTGCCTGCACACAGCCATGTAACGAGGCAAAATGACTTTGTCTGCATGAGTTTCTCCTACAGCTTGTAATTCTGGTTTAGACCTCATGGTGTGTTCAATGGGTGTTGGAGAAAGAGATTTTTTTCTGAAAACAACAGTATTTATTGATAATCATAAAAAATTAATCTCATCTTACCTTGTTAGATGCCTACTTAATTCATGAACTTCCATTTCAGAGCTTTTAAATTCGTTAAGCTCTTTTCGAATGGCTGCCTGCAAAGGAAAAATAAACTCACAAATGTATAAATGAGGGAGATCAAAATAAGTTCACTTTGTTTTCAAAACAGTATATTACAAGTGAAGCAGATAGTATCAGAGAAAGAAAGAAAAAGACAAGACTTTTAAAAAGGGAAAAGGAGCAGAACATGTTCTAAATCATAAAGGAAAGATATAAATGCTGCAATGGAATGGCTCAATTTAAAAACATATCATAGACAACAACATAGATACAGAACACAATTCTGGCTTTTTAATGTAAACGCTTTCATGTACAAAATCCAAATAAGCTTTAGAAAAAAAAAAAAAAAAGGTGCCAGAGTTTCTCAAACACTGTGACCTTTTTCAGAGCTGGACTGTGAGTAAATTTTGCCTCAGTCTCACCAGACTTGTATTTGAGATGTCTCCTGCCTTTATGGAGTCCTGAATTTCCTTGGATGAAGTTACCTAAAGGAGCTGAGCTTACAATGAAGGAGAAGGGCTCTCTGTCCTCCTCACTGCCTTAGATTGTTCCCCTCTGCCCTCCTCCCTTCTGACCCAGCTGTGCCATTGACTGATCTGATTCCACACATTAATCCAGCAGAAAACTAACCCCAGGTGGTTGTAGTCAGCACCTACAGAGGACACAGTTATCTAGAGCATCTGCAGTTGTCCAGGAGGGAAAAGAAAACCAGGGATGACTGGCAAGAGGAGAAATGTTGAAGAATAAAGGAGTGACTTGGAGGGACTCAGTGCTGTGGTGGAGAGGGCACTCAGCAGAACTGGTTCAAGTGCCAAATACCCACGTCAAGACTTGTGCAGTCCTGTGATAGTTGCAGCTCACAACTGAGTGTTAGGAGAGGACAAACAATGCTCCCAGAGGTCCAAGGTGTGTGCCCCTCCATTTCTGTGTGATCCTGAAATCATCACCACCAGCTGCAAGTGGCTGCTCCAGCTGATGGTATTTGTGTCTGCTGGGCATTTTTCTTGATGAAGGAAATCTAAACTAGCACCAACAGCATGAGCCCAAACCAGGGCTTTTGCAACAGTCAGTGATGCAGTCACCAACTACCTTTGCCTTGATGAGCCCTAAGTGATACACTGTCTGAGAGGGATCTACAGAAAAGTCCCCTTGTACTATTTCTGCACAGCTCTGTTTTTTTAATTTGCCTTAAAAATGTCTGTAAGGCTCTGCCTCCATCTACAGGGACAGAGCAATAGCTATGCAGCAGCTCAGGGCCTGCCTTCAGCAGATCACTTGGTTGCTTAAGTGACTCTGAAGGAGGACACATGGGCTGAAATCTATTCGCCCCTGCATCCCTCATGTGTTAGAGAGATTGAGAAATGTTCTTTTTATTCCTCTAACAGTCAGACCTCGTGAAGATGAAGTCAGACTGAAGGCAGTTCCCTACATCCAGCAAAAGAGAGCAAGAACTACTGACAACAGGAAAAGCCCATTACCAAAATGTATTTTTGCAATAAATCCAGCCAGTGCTGACCCAGGAAGATGCAGAAATCAGAATATTGCCCACATGACCCAACCCCCAAAATGAATGTATGTGCTTCCTTATGCCATAAGGGGCATTAATGTTAGAATGACAAACAATTCTTCTGCTTTGCTGAGAAAAGGTCCATTTGGAGCGTTTAAGCCCTTTGCTCTGTGTATGGACTTAGCACATGCGTTGATAAAAAGTAGCCTCAAAGTAGAATCACAAATTCATAGAATCATAGAATGGTTTGGGTTGGAAGGGACCTTAAGGATCACCCAGTTCCAACCCCCCCGCATGGGCAGGGACACCTCCCACTAGATCAGGTTGCTCAAGGCCCCCTCAAACCTGGCCTTGAACACTTCCAGGGAGGGAAGTACTTTGCCTTAATACTGAAGTCTCTAGCAGGCTACATTTAATAGCTGTATTTAATACTTGTTTTCACTGGATGCAGCAGGACCTCTCTGGACACCAAATATTCTCCTTTCCCAGCTGAAGTTTCTTCATGTTTTCCATCCTATACAGGGATTTCTCAAAGGCTGCAGAACCAGATGGAGTTCCCTTCCTCATCTACCAACTGGGAGGATATAATTAAGCCAGCTCAATACGAGAACTGTGCATGTCCTTTGGTTACATTCTACAAGTGGAATGGGCTGCCCTTTGCGGATAAATGCCAGGGCACCATAAATGAGTGGCATGGTCAGGAATCCTGCTCCTGTCTAAACACTGGACATCATGGTCTCCATCTTGGCATCAGTCCCACAGCAAAGAAATAGTCAGGTACCTGGTAGTTCTTAAAATGACATGGGCATCATAGAGTGACTAGAGCATGGGAGTCATTAATTAGCCTTGTAGCCCTCTTTCCTTATAGTGGCCATAAACTGTTTAAGTTTTCTTCCTAAGGCACCATTAAGACCCTCAGGATATGGCTGGTAAAATTTGCCAGCAATTTAACTCCTCTGCCACCAGTGCTTTCACCAGACACACCACGTAGTGAAGGCCCCACTGGTTGTCAGAGGACAGCACAGTCAATACCAAATAAGCAGCATTTCTTCATCTGCAGGTCTCATGCAGGTTGCTGCTGATGTCTTGAAAGCACTATCATCACATAAATTAATAGAGTATTATGGTTTTCTCATACTTCATAGTCTTCCTTTAGCCTTTTTCTTTGCCTTGTCATATAAAAATCTCAGTAAACCCACTGCATGCCAGATGGTTTTGCTCCGTATCTGTGTAGTCCTTGTCAAAATAGGGTTTGGTTCCATGACTTTCCAGTTAAAAGTGCATGCTGCTGGGTAAAAGGCACTCATAAACACAACTGCAGCTTATACAATGTCTTTTGGAGATTCTTTGGGATCTGCTCTTCAGTTTAATACAGTAGTTATTTTTGCTACAGTGTATTGCAAACGGATGAATGATAAGTGAATTCATAAATTCCTTTGTAGTCAACTGGAAAAAGCAGTCAGTTATGTTAGAGAGAAAAAAAAGAAAGTGTTCACATATTTTTTTCTAATTTCTTCTTTTTCCATTTCCCTTACATTTTGGTAACTTTTTCTTTCAGTAGGAGTTTAAAATTTCTCTGATTTAACTAGGGAGAGATATCTTCTGTATCTATTTTTCAGTTTCAACACTTCAAGACTATTCCTCTAGGACTTATAAATTTTCTAAAATCTAATCTTATTTTGCTAGTTTTAAGCCACATGCACAAGAAAAGTGTGCTTAAGACATACATTTTATAGTGTAAATCTTGGAGTCTCAATAGCTTCCAATAATCTTGGAACTTGTGTGAGATCTCTAGGTATCAGTATCAGTGGTGTCTGTGAACTACTCAGTGTATTTCATTTCTTTATTTCAAAACATCTAAATACAGTATCTATTCTTTCCTTCCCCCCTGCAAATACTCAGCAGAACTTATTTTACATACTTTTTGACAGAATGTGCAACATTTGGGTTCTTGCTCACTCCTTTAGAATAACTCAGAACTCTTAGAATTGGATCCTTTGAAAGAACCACATTTGGGAAATGCAAAAGAATGTGTATCACAGCTCATCTAAGATTTAAAACAAATGATTTAAATACATTTTCAGATGAGTCCAAATTACTATACAAGCTTTCTGCACAGAGCAGAAATCCTGAGTAAATGTCCCTGTCATAACACACTAGAGAGAAGTTACCTGGCTTTGGTGGCAGGTGCTTTTGCCAAATATTTGACCCTCTGCCATTGTTGCACCCAGGCCTGCCCTGTCCTGGCACAGCAGTTCTGGTGAGTGCTGCTGTCACACTGCTCTGCTAGGTCTTGCAGGAGCTCTCACCTGGCAGCATTACATGGGAAGACCAAAGCCACCAAACAACACAGCTGCCATTGAGACCTTTCCTCAAGGACCCTGAGAACTCTCTCCTCTCTGTCGTATCATGCTGCTGGGCTTGCTCCCAGTTTTCACACATGTAGGAGCCTTCTTGCCAAAGATTTTTGACTCGAGCAGCAAACTTCTGAATTGTAATAAACCACAGGTGGGCTGGGAAGGGACATCAGGTGAAGGTTTGGGACCTGAGGGATGCTGTGACATGCTCTAGATATTCAGATCACGGCTCTCCTGAAGCTGTCCCACTTACTTTGTCAGCGGCTGTGAGTCGTGTCCATGGTTTGTCTGCCCTCCTGTCATAGTCCTGTGCATCTGCCACTTCTACATAGTCACTGAAACGGATGAGGATCTTCCTCTCACGAAGCTCTTCTACTGTGGGCCTTTGGCTCAGCTGCAGGGTTGAGGAAGGAAGGCAAAAAGGCATCAGGACACCGCTTTCTCCCAGCAGAGTGTTGCTTGGAGATTAATTTTACTACAACCATAACTATAAGAGGGTTCATGCATTCCCAGTACCACAGTTTTTGTGAGCCTTTCACAGAACTGCTTTGTGGGAGATAACCTTTTGTTATATATAGTACTTTGAATACCATCCCACCTTGCTGCTGCCCACTCTTGTTTGGGAAGCAGCTGTGGTAGGAAACCCCTATCCCTGGCTGAGGTTGATCCACCCTGGCAGAAATGGGATCTGATAAGGTCTCCCAGTGCACTGATGTCTCAGGAGGAGATGAAGAACACAACAGAGCTTTAAAACTTTCAGTGCAGGCTGTACACTCCCCAGCCTTGAGCTGCTCCGTGTGTGTCTGTGCTGCCTGGGAAGAGTCAAGCACTGAGGAGCTCCTGCCCTGAATTATGGGCAGAGGGTGACAAATGTCTTTCCTTACCTGGCAGAGCTCCGCTGCCTGTGTTTGTCACACAGCTTGTACAAGCCTCCTCTTATTTCTTCCATGAGTTTCACACTAAAAGCCCTGTTTTATATACCTATTGCTCAGATCAGCCATGCACTGATCAAAGACCTATGCAGTGGGTTAGCAAGAAGCATGATGCTCTGAACTCAGATTACAGGTTTTGGGGACCTTTTTTAAAAAACTAAATGTATACAGAGTAGAGATAACTTTTTTTTTTTTTTTTTTTTTTTTGACAACAGGACAAACCTATCTGTGAGCTAGAATACCATGTCAGAAAAGCCAGAGGGCACAATAAAGGAGATCGAAACATATATAGATTTAAAAATGGTATTTTTCACTCTAGCAGAACAAATCTGCCTCTTCAGCCTGCAGCCTTGATACCTATACCTAAGTCACCAGCCAAAAACAAACTGTGATGAATAGATGAGCTTTTAACAAAAGCAAGCAAACTAAACTGCTAAACCATGCTGGGAGTATATAAGCACAGTGACACTATGAGTGAGGCTTCTCTCTGTCCTACAATTAATCTTGAATATGATTTCAAATTGCTAGGTTATTCTAGCAGCCCTAATACTAGAGAGTTTGTTAGAACTGATGCATTATTACTGAGAGACCACAGCTAACTACTGCTTCCAATCATTTAATATCCAAGCTCTGACTATGGGAATAGAGAATCTTTATGCTTAAGTATTATTATGACTACACCCCAAAATTCAAAAGATATGGGTGAGACTTCATCTTTACTTGCATTAACTGCTTCTCTTCTTCCAACAGCACCAATTAAAGATGAACCACCAATATTATCTGTACCTTTCTCAGCTTTTATCAGTTTAGGGCACAGCCTAGATGTTGTTTCAAATTAGGATGGATTTTTTAAGAAATAAAATGTCTGATTATTCGGAGTATGATGACAACCAAAACATGACATCCTGTAAATTAAACTCTGTGTTTCTAAGTGGCTACAAGGGAAGGAGTTCCTATAAGATTTCCAAACTGGAAGAGGACTTTCATGAAATAATGGGCTCTACTTCACAGCTTCTCTCAGCTCTGGACATTAGCTGGCTTTTTTTTTTTTTTTTTTTTTTTTTAAGTTTTTATGAACCTGATTTATTATCAAGTTTTACACAGGAGAAAGGGAAAAGGCAGGTGGCTGTTGATCCACTGAAATGTGCCATGCCAGGCTGATGTCTGGGTGGTTTGAAGAGCACAGAAGCACCAAGAGCCATAGAGTACTTTTGCCAGCAATGGGAATTCACTGCTAGTATTGACCTCAATGTTGCCCTGCATCTTAAACAGCTAATCTGGCTTCCTTGGTGTGGGTTCAAATCAAAGAAATGATGGTGTATGATGAAATGAGACAAATCTTAGGTAAGATCTCATGCTTTCCAATGCACAACAAGCAAATCAGATGTATCACCTGCACGTTTTACACCACTGAAACTCACTGCAACCCTTCATTTGGATATGAAGAACAGTGCACTGAGTTACATATGAAAAAATGTTAAGGGCATGAGCACATTATAGATTATTAATGTGCATTTTTCACTCTTAGGTGATGCTCTCTTCCTCCTTAGTCATACAGCTATTACTGCTTATTATTTATTTTTAGATGTTCTGCCTTTGCTTCAGGACCTTACAATCACTCCAATTCCAGATACTTACATGCCCCATTGGAGTGGAGGGCAGTGCCTCCACCCCCACAGAGTAAGTGGAAAAAGTGAAGTACTGAGACTGAGCAACCAGCTCAGGAGGCCTGGGGCAGAGCAACAAACAGAAAAAAGATCAAATGACCCTAAAGTCAGCGCTCTGGCTGTGAAAGAGAGTCCTGAAATTTTGTACCACATAGTTCATCTGTTGTCATAAATCTACATGTATTTACATATAAAAATACAAAGACACAAAATATATTCAGTATATTAATCCAGAGTGACAGCCTGAACATACTAAATGAAAAGAGGACAACCACACTGAGTGGTTTTCTAAAAACAATTAATTAAAACTGAATGGTTAAGGCACTGCCCTGCCTCTTTCTCCTGACACTGCAGCAGTATCTTATGAGTGGCAAAGCACGAAGGTCTTTTCAGCATGTCTGAGCTACCCAGATCACCCTTGACTCTTAAATATCTAGAAAAATATCTGTGTAATAGACTCTGGGTGGCTCCACTTCAAATGTCAGTTCAATATCTGTTTGCAATAAGAGTACAGCTCACCTGAGCTCTCACCTTGGAAGTTATTTTTATGACCTGTGACCTGTGGTCTCTTTGATCAAAATTGCTTAATGATAAACAATCTTTCAGCACCTGAGAATGAGCTCTGCTTCTTCTAACAGGCAGAAAAAATAGGGAACATTTGAAACTTTCAGTAAAAGGACGTGGTAAAGGACAGTATGCAACTGCCTGCCCAAGGCAGTGGTGCTCCAAGAGAGGAGGCAGGGATGCTGTTCATTGAGCTGGACCCTTTTTCACTTCTATTAATGTCAAAGGGATGTGCATGTGTGTGTCTGGACTTTTTCTGGTGTGCCACCTGGGCATATAAATTTCTCCTCACCAGTTTGTGAAGATTCTTGAGCTGAGGGAGCAGGGTAATTTTATGGCAAGTGACCTCATTATTTAAGTGTGAAGAAGGGCAAAAATTCCTTTCGAAGTAAATGGATTTGTATTAATGCAAAGTGAGGACAACACCTCCCGTGTCATGAAAGGTCAGATTCTCCTCAGTATATTCTGGATCACTGGAGATAAAATGGGCATGTTTCAAGCTTTGATATTAAGCCAATTTGCAAGGAAAGGTTTAACACAAAACCCCTTTATTCTCAGCACAGGAAATGGAGCAAACCCAAGCACTGCCACCAGGTAAGGTGGAGGAGGACGTACTCTTGCCAGACTAGTCTTGGGATTTAGTTAAATATGAAATGCTGAGTTTGTTTCACTTCAGTCACAATGAATCTTGTTGTCTGGTCACTTCCTTGTTATCTGCTTTTCTACCTTGTTAAAATATTATTGGTGTTATTTAAGGAAGAAACCAAGGTGAAAATTTACAGATCCTTAACTAGCAGCACACACAACCCCCCACTGCTTTGCTTCCCACCTTTTGTGGTAAGACATAGGAGCACGATGCCCCAGATAATTTCCCCTCTTACTATTAATGCAGTTTATCCAAATTAACTGCTAACCTTTAACCTTTTTTCTTCTCTGACCTTTCTCCTCCCTGTGATGAGTCCCACCTCTTTCAAGAGTTCACTGTTTTGAAACAGCCTGTGCAGATGCAAGCCAGCAGAGGTCAATTGAAGAAAAGACTGAATAGCAAGACAATTCCCAGTAAGGCACCAGTGAACTGAGAGTTTAAGTTGTACCAGGGCAGGAATTTAAAGAGAACAAACATTTCGGATTATTGTATGGATTTTAGGAAACAGCTCATCATTGTGGCTGTTGATACTACAGATGCAGGGTTTTTTTTTAGTTTTGGAGCTAGACTTCTGGGAAAAATTAGCTATTGACAGTGGGGGATAGGAAGCTCTGCACAATGGCGAGCATGATGCTATTTGAGAGAAGAGAAGGTAGGAAAAGATGACTTTTAGTGCTCTTTGCAAGTGATTTGTAATATGTTCTGTTAATCGAGGCTATGACTCTCTCTCTGTAATGAAAGTCCTCAGGGGGAGTTCAGGCTTGTGTTAATTGCCTTGGTGCTTGGCCAAATTCACTGTGGTTCAGAGAGGATAAATTCTTAGTAGTAATTCTTGGGGGCCCTCTTCGTGGAGGGAACTCACCTGCAACACATCTCCCAGAGGGAACTCTGTGCATTAATATTCCTGGAATGGGCCTGTGGGGCAAGACCAGTGCTCAGAGAAACACCCTCCTGATGTCCCTCCAACAAAGCTGCTCCGTGGGCCCCGAGGGGCAGGGAGAGGGAGCACGGGATGGCTGGATGTGCATAACCCATCCATGGGCATCTCAGGTGACAGGCAAAAACTCTTCACCTCTCCTTCCTTAGGGAGGAGGGAGATGAGCTACAGAGAAACTGTACCAAACAGCATTTGCCTCCATTTTTCTCTTTGAATGGCAGCTAGTCCCTATCCCCAGTTAATTTGGAGTTAGATTAATCTGAGAGGATGAAAAGTGCTTAAAGGGCAGCTTTCTATAGGTCACCTGTTTTTTTTAATTTTATTTTTTAGAAATTGCCTGTCCAGATGATGAATTCAACTGGATATTTATTGCTGACTTTAATAAGACATCTAGACCTAGCAAGGTAATCTTACTTATTACAGCATGTCATGTTACAACTAATCATCATAATACTGTAACAAAATGTCAGCACTGAAAGAATTTTAGGAATAGGTTTTTAATGGATGAAGTGGGTTGTTCCCTTGGAGTTGGAATGACACCATCAAAAAAACTGGGGTCAGCAGCAGCTGCTGCAGTGCAAGGTCAAAAGTCCTTTCAGTGGCTTCTCCAGAACCCCTTCCCTTCTTATTACCAACTACTCCTGGTTACAAGGAGGCAACATGGCACACTTTTCCTTATGTTGAATTTACCCTGTGGCCATGTGTGTACATTAAACCTCAGTGGAAAGAGAAGGGTCTGCTGGGCAAAACACTTGCTGTGCTCAATTAAACTTCTGCTTGATCTGAGGTTCAGAGTCCTTTGGTAATAAGACTTCAGCATGAATCGACAGAAGGAGTCTGCACTCTGCTGTAGACACAATGACACCTCTGGGACCTGCTCATGAAAGACAGGGCTGGGGAATAACAACAATTTTTGCTGGATTCACTAGGTGGTGGGTGTTTCTAGTTGGTATCTGTCCACTTTATTCACTTCTTCTAGTGGTTTCTGAGCTTTTATGACAGCATGTTTGGTAACTGAGAACAGGCTTCAGGACAGGCCCAGGATTCTTTCTTTAAAATTATGTGTGTCACTAGAGCAATTTACAACAGCTAAAAAAAGATGATCAAAATCAAACAATGCTAATGGATGTAGCTGCCAACCTCACAAACATGGGGGAGGAAAATCCTTACTAGGGAATAAGCAAAAAAAGGCTAAAAGAAACGTGACCAGAAACAGAGGTATAAACACTGAAGAGCTGACTGCCAGAGGCTCAGACTGATGCTGCTCTCACCATTGCTACAAATTAAAAGTTCAATCAAGACAAAAGAAGAAATCCTGTAGAAGACTGATGAGGTCTCAGGGAGCAGATGCTGCTTCCATGGCATAGCAGCCTGGACTACATCAGCAACTGTGGCCTCTGCCTGCAGCAGAAAATTCATGTGCTTTGTGTTTTTCCTACAGAACAGCAGAGGATGGGAAAGGCAGGGCAATAATGCCAGTTGGGTTACCCAGCCTCCATTTCTTAGGCAGAAGATTGGGTAGAGGTAACTTTATTTTTTACCTACTACAGCTGTTCATCAAATGGCATCAAGCTTTTTTATTAGATTTCTTTACATCTTTACCTGTCAACATACAGGGAAATTGAAAGCCTGGTAAAACAGTATTTCCAGCCTTTGGGAAGTACCATGAAAAAATCTTCAGTGCCTTATTGTTCAGGCAGTGCTATGAGGAGACACAAGACTATTCCTGCCATTGCTGCCAGAAATTAAAGTGTTTGAAAAAAACAGTATCATAGCTCTCTGGGCTGCATTCTTAGTTCCTGCAGACACCAGGAGTAACTCCACATTAGTGACAGAAAAATTTGCTGGATTACATGAACTGAGAATAATGTGTGAGATTTTAAGCCATCAAATAAAACAATCCAGCTCTCTGAATGCAACCTTTGCATGTATATTTAAAGCCCTTTTCTTGTAATTATTTATACCATGAAAGCTTGTGATCACTTAGGACTAAGCCACCTAAAAACGTACAAGTAGGGGTTGGTGCTGCTTCACAAGCATGTGAGTTTTCAGGGGGCTTTCTCCACCTCTGGAAACAGGAAATATGCCAGTGGTGAAACTGAGTATCTGCAATAACAGGATGGATTGTTGGCTATGGATGCTGGGGAATCTGTAGACTGAAAAACTGCAAAAACTGAACGTGCTGCAAAACTGAATGTGCACATCTGAAATGACTGTTTTTCAGTTGTAAGAGCAAATGACTTTCAAATGAGAGGAAACCCAAAACCAAACTATGCATCTAATACACCATTTTGCAAGTGCTTGTCTCTATTCAGTTTAAATGCCTCAAGTGATAATCCTCTTTTTCCAGGAAAAGTTTACTTCCTGATGAAATGCTATTTCAAAGTGGAATCTTCAAATACAATCAGCATTGTTTTAACTTTGCTCCTTCTTTGTAATGGCTGCAGAAGCCATTACACTCACAGGGAGCAAGGTTTAGACCAATGGAAGGCTTTGTATCCTTTACAGTTCAAAGCTCCTTCTCTTATAAAGACATCTTTTCCCTAGTTTCAAAACATTACCAGCAATAGCCCACAAAGTGGTTCCCTTCACTGTCTGAGGACTTACAGCCAATACCATTGGTGATATAGAGATTTAAGACTTGTTTCACACTCTACTTTTGAAAATGGTGCAGAGGAAAAAGAAAAAGGCAAACAGTTGTGCAGTAGGGAGAAAGTTACAGTTGTGCCACAATAGGATCAAAGTTGCTTCTCACCTTACGTGTTAATCTTCTCTTTATCTCTCGTTTTTCCTCCTGCTCCTCTTGCTCATTCCGGGCTGTAAAAGATTTACAAGGATCTCAGGCTGTGGACTCATCAGGCATGCACAGTATGCAACAAAATAAGCCTCTCCATCAGCACATTAATATTTCAGGACCTCAGTGATGCACAGCCTGTCCCTCTGGGGCTGGTGAACTTCCTTCACCCGTAGATACCTCATTCCCTCACATACTTCACGAAACATCTACAGCCTTCTTCCTTTCCCTGTCTTGGCACCTCTTGTGTTACTTTCTAGAAGGGCCAGGCAGACAGCCAGCTCTTTAGAAACTGTTATCTCCCTGCCCACAGGCCTGGTGTCCTCAAGGGGTTTAGTGACGATACGGTTGGATTCTGCAAGGCTGCAAGGTCAATGGTTGGAAAAGAAACTTGTGCTTTTTTTTTTTCTTTCTAACTTTTTTTCCCATCTACAGAATTATTTCTCTGCAGCTACTCTTCAGAGAGAATGGGAAAAGAAATCAGAATAGGGATTCCAAGCAAAATTTTCAACTCCCCATGACCAGAGCACGGTAAGGAGAGAGTGTCCTTCTGTCATGGGCTTTCACAGCATCTCACTGGAGCATAAAAGCATGTCTGAGGACAATCCAGTTTCAACAGGAAGGCAAAAGGTCACATTACAAGTGCTTCCCAGGGCAAGTCTCAACCATTAGCCCTCAAAAGGTCAATAACATTTGAGTCTACTATTCTACAACTTAGGAGCAGTCTGTCATGCCTGTCTTCCCAATGAACTTCACTGAAAGTCACTAACAGCCCAGGTTTCTAGGTGCTCAGCTCCTCAGTCAGTCAGGATCTGTTTCTACTGCTTCACTGATGGCTGAATTGCTCCTTACTCCCATCACATTTGTGCATAACAGACAAGAGCAAACACAACTCTTCAGCTTTTCCAACGAGTACCCTGTGCCCCTGGTGTGATTCTCATCTTCACTCAGACAGGACCAGCTCAGGCTGGAATAACTCCCTGCAAGGGAGATCATGGACTATGAAGGCCAGTTTGGGATAGGTGGCTTCATTTCAATTATCCAATTAAACTGAATTAAACCCAAGGGGGAGTCCCACATTCCTCTCTGCTGATCCTGTGGGAGAAGCAGGCACCCCTGCCAGAGTGGCAAGCAATGCTGACAGGTCTGCTGCAACCTCCCACTGGCTTCAGTAGGAGTGGACAAAGTGCCAGTCAATGTCGTGACGTCTTATAGTATGTTTCTGACCTTGAAATGACATTTTACCAAAAATACTGCTAATGTTTTCAGGAGGAAGGAAATTGATACTGGAGTTAAAAACAAATCAAAACAAAACAAAACACAGAAGACAGCAGGGAGTCACAAACGATTTTAAAAATGATAACTGGAATGCCTAAACTGATAGGTGTATTTCCCCCTCTTTCAATGGTTCCTGTCCTTAATGGGATGGATTCTCTTCTAGTAACTGCTCCTCTAGCAATTTTGCTCTTCCCTTTCTGTCTCAAATTCAGAGGAGCTGATCCTGCAAATGCCTGCTCTCCAAAGCACAGCCACTTATAGATCTTTGTACGATTAAACCAGAGAGACATAGCATTAAACAGAGCCCACGCAGAGTCAGGACAGAACTGCAAGCAGCCAAGAAGTTATGTATAGAACTTAGATATGGCCATTCCTTTTTTGTACTTGGCATATGATGTCTTTTTTTCTCCTTATTTCTCAGCCCAGCCACCCACCCACATCCACAGACAACCAAAGTGGGCTGAAAGCCTTGGGTAGGTACAAGATGGCAATTAGAAATACATTTTCCTCTGAAACAAAAAAGTTATATTGTTTTAGCTCTTTCTTTAAAGTTAATTAAGCTATGCTATTCTTGTGAAGCTACAAAACCATTCCTTTATTTTACTTTAAGTATTCAGGAGAGGTTTTGTTTCCCTAGACCTTGGTGTGTGAGGGTTAGTGGGTCTGAGTGCAATTTTCAGGCCTGATTTCTGTGCCAGTGTGAAATGTACCCCAATATAGTCTGAGACATTTGGAGACTACCTAACCATCACTTTGGTAAGAAATCTATGCAGGGCTGAATACGCTAGTCTGACCACTGAAGTGCTTGCATCTATCTGAGAAGCAGGACAGGGGTGGTAGAGGACTGGGATTCAGGCACCCTTCCTCATAAACCCGGCCAGCAAGTATTAGCTGCAAAAAGTGTTCTTTAGTCTTCACACTAACCCAGGTCAGGACTCCTCTTGCTACGTGTCTTTGACTTAAATAAGAGTCAGTGAATTGGGTATACTTAATTGAAGGAGCTTTCAAGCACCAGTGTCCCTGTTGTTGGTTTCTCTGCTGTGGCTGCTGTAATCTTACTGCTGCTACCAGCAAGCAGCAGGACCCCTGCAATGGATGTTCTGCCCTTGCAAATCATCAAACCTGACCATTTCATAATTATTGCAGTAGCACAGAGTTAGGAAGTGCTCATCTCATGTTTAAAGACTGGATGTCCAAGCACATTTTGCCTTATATCTTCCCATCAGAATAAGCAGTAATATGGTTACACACGTAACAGGACCATCATGATACCAGACATGACATTTGCATTAAGGAGACTGCTGTGGAAATGCTGCTTCCTCTGCCTGAGAGGCTGCTTGGTTTTCTTTGTTATATGGATACATTTGTGCCATGAATGGGGCTTTTGCAAACAGCACGACTTGGTTATCCTGAGAATTTACACTCTTTTCATTATTGTTTCCTATGTCTCTCTCTAGGCTCCATTAGATTTTTTTTTTTTAATTCCTTTTCTCATAAATTTAGGGCAAGGACATAAAGTGGCGCTGTACATAGCAGACACTATATTTACTTGCTTAATAGTGAAGCATTTTTATGCTTTCTTTCTTTTAAATATGCAACTTTTAATTGTTTGTTCCTTTCCTGCTGTGCTTCACCAAAAGTTGAGATGCCTTGAAAATGCCACATTATTTTTTCATGTAATTGTGAAGTTGTTTGTCTACAAAGACACACATGTTTTGGAGCAGATCAGTCTTTAGGAACCAAGCTACAAAAATTCCCTTTAGGAGATACAGTATAATTCTGGTTTCAGCATATTTCAAACATATCCATGTCATTTGAGAGCCTTTATTAAATTCAAAACGAAACTTCTGTGACTCAGGGGATAATTTCTCTGAAATTTAAGAAATCTTCAGGTCGCTACACGATTGCTGTGCTTGGCAATGTGTCCTTTAGGAATCTTTAGGATGCTCAGTGCTGGAGATGCTGCCTCTTGCCTGCCAAAGATTCAAACTACTGCTACCAAAGCAGCTGCCTGAGACCCCCAGCTCCCCTGAGCCACCCTCACCAGTGCTAGGGTGGTGTTTACTGGTCACGCACCAGTGCCAGGTGGTGCATGACACATTTTGGGTCCTGCTGGTGGCAAGTCCCGGGATGACAACGAGATGCTCAGAGAATTGGCCTCTGTCCTCCCTAGCCTGAGCTGGGCATCAATCACATCACAGGTTTCCCCTGCTACCACCCTGTGAGACAATCACCTGGGGTTGCCACCTCTTTCCCCAGCTTCTGCCCCTGACTTCTCCAGTTAGGAAAAGGCAGAAGGAGCACAGATATCAATGGAGGGCTGGCTTCAAAAAAGGTTTTCCTGGCAGCCTTGGCTCCCCCTTGACACTCTACTGCCCAGTCTTTTCTCCTGTTTGCACTGACAGGGGTACCTCTTCCTACATGGGCTGCCACACGTAACATGAGCAGATGAAAAAACCCTGCTGAGCAGTAACGTTGTCATTAACTTGGTGTAAATTTTATTTTGAAGTCTTTAATGAATCAATGCTGCTAATTTTCAGAGAATTATTCTTCTACTACCACACTTCTATGATTACATACAGTGCAGCTATTTGAACAACAGGAGAAGGTAAATTAGGGACCTTCCTAAATATACATGGTATTTTAAGGTACCATTTAGAATTACTTTTTTCTGTAGTTTTTTTTTTTTAGATTCCCTGGAATGACTGAGTTACTAACTTAAAAAGGGGAGAACTTGTTTCTATGGTTTGCTGTTTCCAAAATAACACCAATTAGATAAATAGCTTTTAAAAAACTTTTATATTCAAACCACTTCAATGGCAGTAAAAAAGCTGTCTTTGCTTTTGTCCCTACTCATTCATTAGATTATGAGGTTTGTGCTAGACTCAGCCTTGCTTTCCTTGAAGCTGAAGGCAATGTATCTACTAACTTAACTCAGACCAGGTTCTCTAAATGGTATTTCATCCATTTAAAACATCATTTAATGCTCTGAGTATCTACCAGAGGTTTTTGGCTGGTTTCAAGGAAGAGTTTCAAGGGAACATTTCAGGGAAATAATCCAGAGTCACACTGGTTGGTTTTGTTTTTTTAAAAAATGAATAAAGGCTCCACCTAGTCTAGATTGCTGTGAAGATTTTTAGGAAAGTAATCAAGCCATGCCAAGTTAGTCTTTACTAACTTATAACAGGATGTTCATCTGTGTAAGAGCTGGATAAAGGCTTTTCAGAATGACAGAGCTCAGTTTGGAACAGGACTTGCAAAAGAAATTCAGTGTCTGGATTTTTTTTTTTTTGTTCATCCTTGCAAATTTACTGACTGATTTTCAACAATTGTTTCTGCAGCTCTAGATACTGCCACAGACTTGCAAGCTTATTCACAGCTATGATGCACTTTATTATTATTAACGATGCAAGCACGGAATGTTATAAAAAACAGCCAACATACATCAAAACTAACCCAAACTAGCTGGCTTCAGGTTAAACATGAGTGGTACCAGGACTTACGTTTCAGTATGTTCCTCTGCTCCAATTCTTCAGCTGTTGGCCTCTGGCTCAGTCGTCTGCGAAAAAAGTCCAAGATCAGTTTTTGGACCATATCACATTCTCCTCAGTTCTCTGTCTTGAAGAGTTATTTCGGGGTGTGAAAAGCAGAGCAGAAAGCACTGACACTGCTCCATTATGTACTTGGTACATCCAGACCAGGCGTGACACAGACCATGCTTCGCTTTCGCAGTTTCCTCTGTTTTCAGCTCACGAGAGACAAAACACGTTATGTCATCTCGGGCATGACTCTCCCACCCCTACCCCAGGCAGAGCTGCTGAGAGCTAAGCTCCACAGATGGCTCCAGTTAATTTCCTTCCTCCCATGCCTGCTTCCCAACTTGCACAAGTATTTCTAGCTAAGACCTGGCTACCCCTCTTGCTGCCCTCTCCCCAGCCTCCTGACTGCGCCCTGTTTGTTCAAACAGTGTTTGAGCACAGGCAGCCCACAGAGAAAACAAGGGATGGTTTGGCAGCACTGAGGGCAGAACAATAGCAGCCCTCCTCCTCTGCACCCTCACTTCCCTCCTCCTCCTCCTCCTCCTCTCATGGCTTTTATTAAATCTTACACCAAAGGACCAGCGTGACTTGCTAGTCAACCTGCACGTAATAGGGTCACAACAAACACAATCTAATTACTAATGGGGTCCCTGAGCATAGAAATGGTCTGAATATTCAGAAGACAAAGCCAGGGAGAGAAACACAAAGGGGTCTTTGGAAAGCAAAGTAAACCAGAGAGATGACATCAGAAGTCAACACTGTTGGGCCTCCTCATACTCTCCTCTGAGTCAATGGGAGTTTTGTCAGTGATGCCAGTGACAGGACAGAGCCTCCTCTGCCTTCGGACATGGTCATGCAGTGATGCTTCCAACTTGGGGGCCCCAGCTTTTGCCAGTCAGCTCACTTGTTCCCCTGTGAGGTACTGGGTACTATAGGAAGCATGATACGAACACTGGCTGGCATGGCTTCATCTTCTGTGATGAAGCCTTCCCCCAACCTGAAGCTCATTGAAACGCGTCTGTCTCTGCCAGGCTGGATGAGGGATGTTTGACAACAGAGAGGCTGAGTCACTGCTCGGTGATAAGCACACATTCCCAAACCCTTATCCAGAGCCTGGAGCTCACCTGTATGCCAGGTCCATACCCCAGCCCCTCCCAACCTGCATAGTGCACAGAATTACAGAATGGTGGGGGTTGGAAGGGACCTCTGGAAGTCATCTGGTCCAATCCCCCTGCTAGAGCAGGATCCCCTAGAGCAGATTACTCAGGAACACATCCAGGTGGATTTTTGAGTGTCTCCAGGGATGGAGACTCCACAACATCTCTAGGCAATTTGTTCCAGTGCTCTGTTAGCCTCATAGTAAAGAAGTATTTTCTCGTATTTAGGTTAAAACCAGGCCTGAAGCATATGGGGTGGGTTAGAGCCCATCCCCTACACCAGCTACACAAAGGCAGAAATGCAACAAACATCTGACTTCAGAGAGCCTGAGGTTTTCCACCAGCAGAGGCAATACCAGCCATACATCCTTTGGGGCCATTTTACACCACAAAAACAAAACAGCAGAAGATGGCCCTGTACCAGTGGAGCCTTTGGAATCATTAACTTTGTCTCTTTCCCATGGCAGATGGAACAGTCTCTCACTGGAAAAGGGTTGAAAGGGACAGAAACTCATCTTTAATTCAGAAGTAAAGGATTTCTGCAAAGTACTTTGAAGACAGAAAAAGCTATTAAAATGTTTGCTATTACTGTCTTTAAGATACAGTAGCTGTTACTAATGGGAGACTTCACCTTAGGACAATGAAGCAATTAAAAGTACTTTATTTCTAGCAGCACATAAGAATCAAAGAGAAAAAGCTGCCACTCTTAGCAGGATTATGTGGCTGCAGGAGTTGAGTTATACAGTGTTCTTAATCGTGAAAAAACACCACGATGCTTTTCAAGAGGATGCAGCAGAGGGTTGAAAAAGGCAGACTCCAGCCATCCAGGGGGTGGCTGCTTCTATATAAACAAACATCACACATGTAAGAGGAGAAATTAGTCTGCCCAGATTGTTCCTGAAAAGGTCCTCCCCTTTCCAAGAATACAGGAACTGAGGGACTCAGCTAACAGTTCTGTCAAGTACAGTTCACACTGGAGCATTTCTAACAAAGGCAGAAGTATTCCCTATCTACACGGGTGATTTACAAAAAAGGACCAAGTCTTCTGTGTGTTTACTAGGGTACCTGCCATGAAGAAGATGCATTTAAACAAAGCTTGCACTTCACTGTATCACTGCATCCACAAAAGAGGACAGAAATTTCTCCCAAGTATGCTGTTGGTATTTACATGCCTTCCCTCCTCCTGTGCTGCTGAGAGATCTATAGATTGTGGGATTACTCCTCGTACCCAGTAGAGTCCCTAGTGAAAGTCAGCCAAGAATGCCTGTGTTCCCCCACTCTCAGTCAAATTATTTTAGAGATCCCTTTCTAGAGATCTCCACCCTGTTCAGGTTGCAGCGTGCTCCTGCCTCAATGATGAACACCACTTTCAAGAGATGAATTTACATGGCAAAGAAAGCCAAGATACTTTTGATAGATACATTCTAGAGATCTGAAGCTATCTGCATTCATGGGTTGTTGAATGCTTCTGGACACTTACAAACCCAAGAATTTTTGATAGCAAGACTTAGGCATCAGGAAAAGACAAGGTAGCTTTGTGGAACAAAACCATGAGTAGTTCTTAGAGTGCAAATGGTGAAGCACAGCTGCAGAATAAAGAAGATAATGAATAGAAGCTGTGAAAGTGCCTGGGCTCCAGTACTGGTGTTTGCTTTCATCTCCATGAACTGTGGATACATCCCTACTTCCATCATCCTTTTGGACTGACTGAGCTGGCTCCAGCTTCTTTCTTGTGAATCCCTCCTTGAGCTGCTCAAACAAATCCAGCCTCTTCTTTAGCCTTTCCCTTCCAAGCTCTTACATTTATTTCTTCATATCTTGCTCTTTTAATTTCATTTCTTCTCTTGCTGCTTCAGTGACTTCTGCAGCCAATCTATCTTTGGGCTTTATGAAAACTCTACCAGTTCCTTAGAAGAGCTTATTTTTAGCTTTTTCTTGCCTTTTAACCTCTAGGTTTACCAGATGTTGAGCCAGATGTTAATGTTACAATTTTTAAGAATCCTGATACTAGTTACTGATCCTGTAAATCAAGAAACATAAGTAGCCATTGCTTTGTTACCATGGCTGCAAAGATACGGGTTTTTCCACACCAAATTTCAGCATACCATCTTCAGTTCACTGCTCTGATCTTGGCAAACACCAGGCGTGATACCTCCTCTCTTCCACCTTCCCTCCTCTGCTGCCCAGAATTAAAAAAAAAATACTAATGAAGCCCACCTAGCTCGCAGGGGTTGATTTCAGTGGTTTGATTGCTGGATTGCTGCTGTGCCTTGCTTCATTTAACATCACAGGGGCTGCATGAGGCTGTCAGGAGGCCAGAGGTCAGTCAAGAAGTGTCTCATTAGCAGCACAATCAGAATCAGTGGGAGAAGGTGGAGGTGAGGAAGGAGCCTGGTGCAGCACCAAAGAACAGAGCTGCCTGTGAAAACTGTAAGAATTGAGAGGGATGTGAGCTGCTGCTGCTGAACAGGAAGGTAACTTGGGCTGTTTCATCGGGCTGTACCAGCAGAGGTGTCTGGCCAAGGCACAGGCAAGGCAGGCCTGAAAAAGTAACAACATTTACCAGCACTTCTGTGCCTAAAATTTCTTGTGTGAACATGCTTGGCCATTCATCCAGTTTTGCAATAACCTTCAGACATTCAAGGGGACAGGAAAATTTTGGGTTTGTTTTGGTTTTTTTTTTTTCTTAATTTGCTTTGCAGTGCACTGCCTGGTTTATACTTAATATGTTTTTGCAATATAGTTAATAGCAGCTTTGTAAATACAGTGACAAAGGTTTTACTACAACAAAAACCTTCCTAAGATTTATAGTGACGTGAAGAAAGCCTTGTTAAGTTTTCACTAAAAAATAATATCCAAAAGAGATTGCCAGTGAAAAATAAAACAGTTTTCTCACATTTTGAGAGATAAACTTGACAGAAAACTGATTTTCTGAGCAGCTCTTTGTAAGGACATTGTGTGTGGATTTCTTGTTTGGTTTTGGGTTTTGTTTGGTTTTTTATCTTTTAATCTTTAATTTGCTCTGGGCTGGGCACCTCATGGTGAATGAGTAGGAGTTTTGGGGTAGGAGGGACAACTGTGCAAAATAGATTGCTGTAGATACAAAGTATTGGCTAGTAGGGGTATAATCACTTCAGGGATCCAGAGGAATGACTGATGGATGCTACAGTTTGGAACCTGCCCAGCAAACTGAGAACTCAGAATGGGAAGTTTCTGCTCAATGTGGCAGTGTTCTGGAAGAGCAATAATAGCAAAAACTGCCTGTACATCTCCCCAGGCAATATAAAACACTTAAATGAAGTGCCCACACAGTGATGCTTACCCTGCTCCATAACCAGAGGGCTCTCAGGACAGAAAGCCAACTCACTGTGGGACTGAGGGTCAGGTTCTTGCAGGCCTTGTGTCTGGTAGCACCTCTGCAGCAAGGAACTCCTGGCTGCCTTGCCTGTTGCAGGTTTTTTTGTCCTTAGTTTCTTGTATTGTATTGATGACCTCTGAGAAAGAGCTGGTTAATGACTTCCAGCTCACTGTTGTGTGAACAGGACAGTGCTGGATGGGTATTTCCTGAGTATCAGGAATTCACCTTTGCCTCTGCAAAGAGGGTAAGAAAATCTAAGAGCTTAGTATTGGGGTCATCTGTATGCTTAATGGCTGAATATAGTGCAGGGCTTGCTGGAAAATTATGCCCCATATATTTGCCAGGCTTGTTAACTCTCAGTGTTTGCAGATACCAGAGGCAGAACCCACCAGCTCTTAGAATCATAGAAATGGCTGGGTTGGAAGGGACCTCAGAGATCATTGAGTCCAACCCTTGAACCACCGCTGCGGTTACCAGACCATGGCACTGAGTGCCACATCCAGTCTCTTTTTAAATATCTCCAGGGATGGAGATACTGAATGGTGACATCTGCCATGCATGACTCAAGAGCAGGACCAATTGGCACACAGGTCACAGGTGGTGACAACTGCACATGAAGCAGTATTCTGAGTTGCCTGGAACATCACCAAAACATCTCGGAGACCATCCATGCTTCCGCAGCTCTTCCTGATGACACTCATCACCCAGATGTAGAGTAAATTCTGAGCACAGTGGGGCATAACTTCTGGAGCAACTCCTGAATTTATTCTGTAGATGTGAATCTTTTTACTCCATGGCAAAGGGGTTCACAGCATCATAGAGATTCCTCTAAGAGAGGAGTAAATCTGAGCTGGGCAGGTGAGAAGCCAGATGCTACAAACTGGTCACATTGCTCTTTAGTTTGAATAACTGAGGATGTCTGATGCCAGCAGAACTGTGCTGGTTTACATCAGCTACATAATTCATCATGAGGGAGTAAAGAATCTTACTGCTGCTTAATTTAGCTTGCCTTTTCCAATAAAAAAGCTGATAGCAAAGCAATGCTGATGAAGTATAGGCTACCAGGGGCTCTTTGCACTCCGATGTCAAATACAGAAAACTGGAAGAGAAAGATGGAGAGGAAGAAAATCTTGAATTTGTTTCTGCCAGTTAACTGTTAGCAGGGGGCAGGAATGAACTACTTCCTTTCCTTATGTCACTGCACTATGAGCAAGCCTGAATGAAGCTTTCACTAAAGTATCAGCCCAGATATTGCCAGCCAGTCTCTAGAGTCTACAGAGAACTATCTTTCTCCTAAAAGGATTTAGAAAATGGGATTAAATACAGTTTTATCAATGAGTGAATAAACTTAAGGCATATTAAATAGAAAATCCCTACCCAAAGAAGCAAATATAAGAGCTTTACACCATTAAAATGCCTGTACTAGATTCCATTAAGATGTTGGCTAATTTGTCAGCTACATAATCTCTTGCTTTAAGCTCTCTTTCCTGTGTGACTAGTTTCCTGGTAGCAGTCACGATAATACGCCCTATAACTCCTTTTCCTGCAAAGTTAAGACAGTAAAACCATAAGAAGTGTTAGCCAACATTTAGTTACCATGTAATGACTGCTCTCCACTTCCCTGCTGATTTTAAACATTCAGCACCTGGGAGATGGTGGTGATTCTGCAGCTACAAAGCAGTCTGTGGCAACGACAAGGGCAGACCAAAGTGTGCAGAGATCTCTGTTCATCCCTGGGAAAATGGATGGAGGGTCACTGAGATGGAATTTAGATGAGAACTAGTTAGAGAATTTTGGTAGGAAGTGATTGTTTTTGGTGAATGTTTAAAATCTGGTAGGTATCAGTTAAAGATAGCAGCACTTTCTGACAGTGCCTTGCTGGCACGGTACTTCTGCATCTCAGTTTGTTCCCTGGACTGGACCATCTACTCCAGTCCTGTGTCCTGGAGAAGAGAGGCAATGCTTTTGCTCAGCCCTTCTTCCCAGTGTACTACAAGAAATGCAGAGCTGTTTGCCACATGAATCAACTAAATAACAGTTCTCATAACATGTATCCAACTTGGCTCTGCAGAAAAAACAGATTTTTCGAATAAAATCAATAAAATTATTCAGACTGTGTGATTTATTCTCTAAGCAGTCTTTTATACCCTTCAAATTCTGCTTATGCCAGAATTGGTTTTGTGTTGAGAAACAGCTTCTGTATAAACTTTCAGGCTGTGCCTGGTCTAGATTGCAGTGAGAATATTCAGGAAAAATAATCAGCAAATTTTCTGCTTGCTCAAGCATCTGTAAAAATCCATGAAAAATATAACCAAAATATAACCAAGCTGGCCCTTTGTATAAAACTCTAGATGTGACCAACTGGTTTTCTCATTCTTTAGCCCATGTGAACCCATTTTTGACTCATAATTCAAATAATGTATTTTTTCTGTTTCAGCTGACTGAGGCACTGTTTTAATATGATTTTGATTTACTTCTGGGAAAGTTACAAGCTCCCCAAGAAAGAACAGGCTGCCCAGTTAGGTGTCCTGGGGAAGGAGAATCTTATTAAAAATTAGATTTCAACAATTCTTTGTTTGCATTAGGCCACAATCTTGTCTGACATACGCAGAACAAATTTCTTTAAAATACCCAAATAAAGCAGAATCATCTTGGGACATGAATGCTGCACTTTGTTAAAGGAAATAAAGGAATTACTAGATAGTCCTATGACTCTGAGTAGAAACAGTGTGAATAGTGACAAACCCAAGTCATCAGTCTTTCATTAGCCCACAGTATCACAATGCAGACACCTACATTTCCCCAAGAAATTTCTCTTTTCTAAAGTTGAAGCCTAAGTAGCACTAGACACACATCTTCAGATTTCATTCTTCTTTTCAGTAATACTAACTGCAAAATGCCTACTGATACGTGGAACACTGCAAGATCATCTGTCACACCTAAAGCTCTAAAATGGAGCCTCCTCTGTTTCATTAAGATCAAACCTTTTCACCAAAAGCTTGTTGTTCACATAAAATATGACCATGAAAGTTCAAATAATTTAAAAAAAAGGCATGGTAGAATTAAGATCATTATACCACATGAGCTTTGAAACTTTAATTCTCAAATCTTTCATCCCTAATTCCAAGAACAAAATATCTAACACCTGAAATAGGGAATAAAGAAAAATCTTTTTTAGAGAAGGGAATTTGCTATGTATCTAATTGAAGAATCTATATCCTCAGCAATAAAAATGGGATGGTTTTAAGTGCTAGAAATCCAGAGGGAAAAATGTACTAAAGCACTGGTTGGAAATCTAAAGCATGCTAGAAAAAACAGATGGATATTAGAACTCATTGTAATAAAGACGAAAATGTTCTGAAATGTTATCAATTGTCCTGTTGTCTGTACAGCATTGTGAGAAGACACTTGCTTCTCTAAAGGTAATAATATTCAACCAAAAGATGATTTTACAAAGCTAAAGGGACCATAATCTACAGTTCAAGGTCAATCAGTGAATGACTGAATAAAATGGCACCACAGAAAAAAAATCTAAGCTGTTAAGATATGCTTGCATTCTATAGGCATTATTGTGACTGGTTTGTTTTAAAGTATCTTCTCTTCATAGTAATGTGGTTTTTGTCTGTGAACAATCATATTTACAGCAGTGAGTCTTTAATGATGCATTTTTGAAGGAAAAATTTAGATGCTAAACCTTAGAAGCATTGTATGCCTTATTCCTCATAGTAAGTTACTTTCTTTTTTCTGGTTAAATACAATATTCTTTTGTTCCAAATACTAATTTTTGGAGATTTCTCCTGCCATCTTCTGCACTTAATCAGTTTTGATGTGTGACCCTGTATTCAAAAGATTCACAAGAGACTGGATTACCATTAATGTATTTGCAAAGGAGTCCCAGTCTGCTGCTGCTGAAGGGCTCAGGGAAGCTCACATGGCTGAGCATGGTTTGATAGAGGAGTAAAGCAGCTACTCCTGCGCATGTCTGGTGGCCTTGGATGGCAGAGGAAGTGATGCTTTAGGTGGGAACAAGGCCTCTGGGGACAGTGAAGAAACCACGGAGCTTCCATGGAGCTGAGGGATGACAAATGGAAGCACAGTCCTACAACTCAAGCCTCCTCCAACCCTTTAAAACCCAGTGCCCCTCTCCTCTAAGGTTCCCTTTTTGAGAAATCTGCTGCCAGAAAGTTAAATTTTGCCCATGCTGAGAAGCAGCTGCTGGCTCTGTGGAAGAGTTAAGGTCTG
Source organism: Calypte anna (assembly GCF_003957555.1). Classification (NCBI taxonomy): domain Eukaryota; kingdom Metazoa; phylum Chordata; class Aves; order Apodiformes; family Trochilidae; genus Calypte; species Calypte anna. The sequence continues at coordinate 63,648,960 of NC_044245.1, forward strand.
AAGCACATAGTGGAGGAAGCATCTTCCCTGTATTTAGCTGGCATGAAGATCAGACCTCCTGATGGGCCTCTGTGGATGACAGTGACTACATGGTGATTATATATGGACCACAGTGACTGTGTGTACATTAGCAGGTATTTTACACATCCAGCACTGTCAGTGTGCAATTTATCTAACTAAAAGAGCAACAGCTCCCTATTTTGTTACTCACATACATGCTAACACATCTGTGACTCTAAAATATCAAGCCAGGGGCATTTAAATCAAACAGACCAATTCTGGTTAGCAGTCCAAATAATCTATAACCATCGTGGCAAATCTCGGACCAAAATGCAAAAAGCTGTTGGTTTTAATACAAGGGAAACTTGTGCAGGGAGCTTCAGTAGCTTGCTCGTGGCAAGCTCAACACTTACATGGACAACCTGAGAAAGTCTCCTGTGCTACTGCAGCGGCTACAGACCACTAAAGGAATGGGGAGAGAGGAATTATGGATGTCCTCTGAATGTATTGGTTTGCTATAGACCATTTTACCAGTGCCAGCATGAAGAGAGGCAAACAAACAATACTAAGAAAACCAAATTAATCTCCAAACAGGCACTTTACATTGGTATTGTGAATGTAAAAAAACCCCAACTTCTCCACTTTCTGAGAAATGAATCAAAAGCTAAACTACTCAGTGAATTGGAACAGAACAATACAAGAATTCCAAATAAATGCTTCTTTAAAAGAAGTTGACAGTGTTAGCAATCCACAACAACAGTAATTCAGTTTCTAGGACAAAAGATGCATAGGAAACAGCACAGTGCCCACACATTTTCTTGTTATTGAAGTGGAAAATTCCAGGAAGTGAACAAATTTGAGAGCTTTAAGAGTGATTAACTGTGTTGTGCCAGTGGGATTTCAGAACCCCAGACTGTGTGAAAGGCAGGTGATAAATAGCAGGGACTTACTGCAAAAGGCCATGGCCTAAAATGTTCATGTGAAGATTAAGAATTAGGGCTGGATGAAGTGTTTGTGGCCAGCAGTAGAATTGCTGAAAAAATGAGTTCCAGCAGGTCAGAAACTATCTGAGAGGTGAGGTCTTAGTGAGTAGGCACGAAACGTACTTTTCTTAAAAAAAAAAGCATTAAAGAATGCATTGAATAAAATGCTAGTTTTCAACTTGTAATAAAAATCAACGTAATGTAATGTAACAATAAATTTGCTATTTTTATTCACTTTTCCCTACCTACTTGTTAATTATTTTGTTCCATCTGAGTACGAAATACAAAAAGTTCCCTTGTTCAGCCAACCCAGTAGACACAACTGTTTTTGCAGTACCTGCTATGGCAGCTACAAGCACAAATCTGCTGAAAACAGGACACAGAGAGCTCTCCCCAGCAGCAGCATTGCAATGCCTGGGTCATTCCTAGGCCTATAATAGTCACATCTGGATCTGTGATACCTGCTGATAAGGCTGGGTCTTTGCATACGTTTCCCAACACTGATTCTTTTGTATCTACATCAGTGTTTGCAAATTTATTTCTTACCTTTCTAGAGAAAAGGCCAAATCTACACTGATATTTGCCCATTATATAAATTTCCACCTCATTCAAGAACACAACCTGCCCTGTTCTAGCTGCTGTTTATTCAAGATCTTCACTGCCAGAGTCGGCCTCTGCCTCTTATGGTTCATCGAAGTCCAGAAATATTTTTTTTAGAACTGTAACCTCTCATGGCACATCACTGGAAACATGCTGCACCAGAGGCAGAAAATACCAAGAATTAAAAAAATAAAAAACCCTTTAAAAACCCACAACTTGTTCACCTGGTTAAAATTAAAAACCCTTACACCTCAGGAAACTGCACAGTTATTTTGAAAAGGTATTAGCCATGATTTGTGAACAGTTATAGCACCACTTTTAGGTTTAAATCCAGTGGCCTAAAATCATGATAAGAGAATTCTCAGGAGAATTCTTGTCCCATCTACATTACTCTCCAAGTTATGCCTCTCCAAGTTACTGAGATGCACGTAATTACCCAGAGGCTAAAAATTTCGACCATAAAGTGATAATCTTTTTTTGTTGTTGTTGTTTTGTGTAAGTATTTCCACAGCAAAACAAATGGAATGTTACAAAGAGGCTTATTGCATCAAATAAGGAATTAGCAGCAGGAACCAATAATCTCCAAAGTAACAAAGACCCTATTTCCAGGCAAATACTCTTAACTTCAAAATAAACAAAAAAATCCCTATGAAACAAAACACTTCCAGAGGGACAGTCAAACCCCATGTGCCATGCTGAATAGCTGCAGGTTTTCTCTTCATCTTCTGCATAGTGTGACATCAACTTTTCACATTTTCTCCTCCAAGTTTTGAGAGCCCAGCTCAACCTCTACTGAAGTTCCTCCACTCCTGGTTTTCCAACAAATACCAGGTGCCTGTACTCTTGCCTGCACAGTCCCCAGCCATCCCTGACACTTTATCAATGTAAAAATTGATACTATCAATGCTTCACTACCACAATCAAGCTGCTAAGGGGAAAAAAACCCCAAAACTAAACTGTATTCTTTCTATTATTTGTGTCCTTATTTAGAGCTGATGCTGAACTAAGGAGGGGAAGGGAATGTCCAACATCTTTTATCTTTCTTATATGTAATGAGGGAGAAACCTGTTCTGACCTAGCTGACCTAAAGAGACATTTCTCCTTTATCCTTCAGACATTTCATTTCTTAAACCCCATTGTGACAGCATTGTAGATTTCCTCCCTGTCATGTTTCAAATTAAGGTGCTACTAAACCAAGCATTTTTGCCATTATTTGTCCTCCAACTAAAGACTGCCTTGAATTAGTAGTTGTTTTTAGCTCTTCATAGGCCTGAGCAGTTTATGTATGTAGCTGGCATTCAGGCAGAGGCTGGAAAGAGTTAGTATTTAAAGCACCTTGTATGCAAGATGAGCAAAGTATGTCAGCACATGGCTGCTGACCTGCTATAGAAGAAACCTGAATTCTGCTGGCAACACTCAGATGACAGGACTGAACCCTGGGCTTTCAGCCACCCTAGTTTTGTGGCATCCACTTGTTTCCTCCATATCCACCTGCGGTGAAGGCAAGGAGAAGGGGCTTGGAGGGAGGTAACAAAAGGAATTAGCACACTCGTCCTGACAAAAATCCTTTCTGAGAATGTACTGATGATGCACAAGGTGTTTGTAAAACTGGGAACTGAGCCTACTGCTATGAGAGGCTGCAGATTGTTGCTAAAACATGCTGGGTAGGATGGCCTGGACAAACAGGTATAGTGCCTGCTTCCCAAATCTGCCCAGCTTCATTATTAGCTTAAAACATGCAATTTCTCATGCATCAGCATTGAGCTTAAGTAAAAGAAGAATACGCTTTCTCAGACCTTCCTTCCATCCTCTACTGGCCACAGCCATGTGGACTTGTGTTTTCCTTTACAAGTATACTGAAACTATATCTATTTCTTACAGTTTATTTGGTGTTTGACCCACTCTCATGACTGGAGATTGCCTAGTGCTAGTAATAACTTTGCTCCTCCTTGACTGCAGTGGTGCTCTGCTGAGCCCAGCTAATGAACACCAGCTGCTAAGGGAGAGGGAAAAAAAAGTCTCAAAAAAAAAAAAGTCTCACAACTACTATACTCTACATTTTCAAACTCTGATGAGCAGTGTTTCTGGCAAAATGTGCATGAGATACATGCTTCCAACCTATTTTCTTACTAGAGCCATTAGAACACCGCTGTACTTTGCACTACTGGCAACCACTGCTGTTGCATAGATAGTAGACACCACCACTGCAGTCTGTCTGGGATGTTTCTGAGAGAAGCAAGATTCCAACTTCCTAAATTGAGAAAGAACAACACACTGCTGTTCATTGTCTCTGGATCCACTCAGGACAGAATGTTTTGAAGGCAGATCTTAAGATTCTGCCTTGGAAGAGCTAGAAAAGGATAAAGGAGCTATACAAAGGTGCAAGGAATTGGAAAAAATCTTGGCAGTGAAACTAGGACTCTGGGGTCCACCTATGGTAGAGGTGGACTGAGGGAATGGGGAGGTGTAGTGCTGGGACAAATGCTTGTTGGGGGAAGCTGGGCATCTGGAGTTGATTTCCATGTGAATACAGTGTGCCTGTGAGATGTTCTTGTTTAGAAACTGTGTCCTGGTAATTTTTTCCATGGAGAGGAGCATGAGGAGTCTGGTCTCCAGGGCTAACCCCATACTCTCTTGGAACTGAAGTGAGCCAGCAACTTTTATGGTCTACATGTCATAGCCAGGCTTTTGTCAGAGCTTGTGACCTGACTAAATTGTCTCTGTTGGCAAAGCCATTGTGCAATAACCCAAAGCAGAATAAATTTGTCAAGCATTGCATCATAATAGCCTTATGAGATACTTTCAAAGTAACATTAGACAGAGGGGAGTGAAGGTAGTCAGGATTCAAAAGGCACACAAAAAGTCAGCCAGCAATGGTGTGCACCTCAAAAAAGCGAAGGTGTTGCTAACTTTGTCAGCCCTTTTGATACCTTGTGCTATCACAGAATGGTGGAGGTTGGTAGGCACATCTGGAGTTCATCTGGTCCAACACCCCTGCTCAAGCAAGGATCCCTAGAGACAGGCATTTGAATGGCTTCAAGGAGGGAGGGAGACTACAACCCCCGTGGGCAACCTGTGCCAGTGCTTGGTCACCCTCACAGTGAAAAAAAAAATGTTTCTCAGCCAGCACCTCCTGTCTTTCAGTTTGTGCCTGTTGGCTCTGGTCCTGTCACTGGGCACCACTGAGAAAACCCTGGCTCCATACCCTTTGCACCCTCCCTTCAGGTATTTAAACACACAGATAAGCTCCTTCCTTGAGTCTTTTCTTGAAGCTGAACAGTCCCAGCTCTCTCAACCTCTCCTCCTGGGAGAGTTACTCCAGTGCCTTCATCATCTTTGGGGCCCTTTGTTGGACTCTCTCCCATATCCCCGTATCTCTGTTACACAGAGGAGCTCAGCACTGGGCATAGCACCCCCAGTATGGCCCCACCAGGGCTGAGCAGAGGGGAAGGATGACCTCCCCTTCACTTGCAGCACAGGATACTATCAGCCTTTTTAGGGCATGTTGCTGGTTCATGTCCAACTTGATGTCCATCAGGACCCCAAAATCCTCTTCTGTCAAGCTGCTACTCAGCTGATTGCCCCCTAGCCTGACGCATGTGGTTGTTCCTCCCCAAGTGCAGGACTTGACACTTGCCTGTGTTGAACTTCATGAAGATTCCTGTCAGTCTATTTCTCCAGGTTGCCAAGGTCTCTCTGAATGGCAGCAGGACTTCCTAGTGCACCAGCCACTATTCCCAGTTTGTTGTGATCAGCAAGCTTGTTGTGAGTACACTCTGCTCATCATACAGATCATTGAAGAAGGATGTTAAAGGGGACTGGACCCATTACTAATCCCTTGGGGAATACTGCTAATTATTGGTTTCCAACCAGACTTCATGCCACTGATCAACTTCTGAACCCAGCTATTCAGACAGCTTTCAATCTGTCTGCCTTTCCAGCCCATACTTTATTAACTTCACTGTGAAGATCTTCTGGGAGGCAATATTAAAAGCCTTACTGAAGTCTACACAGACACTATGTACGTCTTCCTTCTTATCTGCCAGGCCAGTTATTTCATTGTAGAAGTTCATCATGTTGATCAAACACAACTTCCCCTTGTGAATCCATGTTGACTCCTCCTGATGACTTTCTTTTCCTTTATGTGCCTGGATGTAGTTTCCAGGATTAGCTGCTCCATTACCTTCCCAGTGATCGAGGTGAGGCTGACTGGCCTGTAATTCTCTGACTCCTCCTTCTTGAATATAGGAGTGACATTTGCTTTCCTCTAGCCTTTGGGCAGTTATCCAAGTAGCCATGATCAGTCAAAGAAACATTGAAGAAATTGAAGATGTCACCAAATCTTTAGTACTACTGGGTCAAATTCATCCTTCCAGACACACTTTTACACAGAATAGTGAGGCAGCATTGTTTGACACATGCACTAATTGTTAAGACATGACATGTATAGTGACAAGTGCACCCAACTGAGAGAAATGCAAGGAACAGTGATGGACATGTGGGAGAATCAAATCTGAGGCAGTCAAATGTGCAATGATCAGAGAGGATGCTGAGATGAGTGAGCTGTGATGCCCAGGATTCCTCCATGGATGCCTTGAACCTTCCTTTCACTGTCTTTGTATCTGCTCTAAAATGCTTCTGAGATGGAGGCCAAGTATCTTGAACCAAGGTGGGGTGGAGGGGAGCTACTAGTACTACTGAAATACCAGGAGAAACAAGACCCTTAAGAGAAGAATTAAGTGAATACAAAGGGAAATAAAAACACCTCCCAAAAAAGGTGTCACATGTGACAGGCTTCAGAAGCAAAAATCACATCTTTTCACTGCGGCAGAGTCTTTTTTTCATCTGTCATCTTACATTAGAAAACATGATGGAGCTCTTAACTCACTGGAATTAAACAATGTAGTGCAAGATGTTGGCAGCTCTTCTAACTGAAGAATATTAGTCTTTAATTGGTAGCCTGAGGGGGATGATGAAATGAATGGTGGAGTATCACATAGTTCTATGAACCCTGCAATTGCCCAGGTCCCTCTATGTCAGCAAAAATATCTGGCCCCCAAAAATGAAGGGTTAATATTCCTGGCCCAACCTGAGGGTCAATGACACCAGGCATTTATACTCAGTTGTTACTGGGACAAGGGATGGAGTCTCTGGGGATGTTCTGACCCTCGGATATCAGCTTTACCCTCTGAAAGAAGCAGAGGGAGATTTTAGGATCAGCTGGAGAATGCCCTGATGGGGAGACTCAAAAGGGTACGAGACTCTCATCAGGGAAGTTGCTCCTCACTTTTTGAGACTGATGTGCAGTGTGTCCATAAAACTGTCTCCAAACAAACTAACTCCTGTCAGAGGGGCTGCCTGCCCTCTTTCTTTTACAGCCGAAGCTTGGATACTGGGGCAGGGAGTGCTCTAGGAAAGCCAGGGACAACAGGTTGTGTGCTCCAGCTTCCCAGTGTAGCCAAACAGGCTGAAGCACCTTGTTCTTTATGCTGCTTGCAGGCTTAGCTGGAGATGGGAAGCTGATGGGGCAGTGAAAAGACCTTTATAGGAGATGGCCAGGGACCTTGACTTCCAGCTTCTGTGAGGGTCTCACAAGGACAGCATTTACTTACAGTTTAACATCTCCCTGCATGCTCCCCAACAACCATGCTGCCATCTGCCATCCCACCAGATGAATGTCCCTCAAATGCTGTTGTCCACCACCCCACCAGGTCACTGAGGTCCCTGTGCATGTGCAGGAGAAGGGGCCCTGTTCCCCACAGAAGAAGTGGGCTGAAGCCTTTGCAGCTCCTTCTGTTTGAGATCAGGGTCTCCTGCTTGCAAGGCTGGCTGTTAAATCAAAGCTAGTTGATTGCAGGGATACAAGAAGACTGTTTCTGTCTTTATTACTGCAACAAAGAAAGTAATGAAAACTTTTCCAGTATGCTGAAAACCTCAAACATTCTGCAGGATAAATAGTTCAGCCTGGCATTTTCAGATGCTTGCTCATTTAACAAGTACAATGTACTGAATGCTTGTTTTATTAGTTACTCCTTAGCCATTACTGTTGCTGCCTCCTGAGTCCAGGGCTGTCAGTGAAGTACCAGGTTACTAAATTTGCCTTGGTGCTAACATGCTTTCCCTCTAGTTTGCTGGTTTGAAAAGTGTTTATCATCAGAAAAGTAAGCAATGAATATTACAGGCTGCATACTTAGAGACACATTAATGTGGTCTACTGCATCAATGTTATTAACATAAATGGTAATTTTACACAGTCAGGTCTGAGGCTAAGGACTTAGTTTAATCCCCACATATGGTCTGTGTGGTGCTTATGAATTCCAGTGCACTGAAATATAAGCATAATCTGTGCTTGCCTCTAAAAGACCAGTAGTAACTTTCCTGCACACAGGCAAAACAGTCCCTGCTCATGTCTAAGTGATCACTGTGTTAACATTATGTTCTAGGGAAGACATGCGAAATTCCAACCTGATAGTTATCAGGTGTAACAGTAAGAATATTCATTTTCTTGAAACTGTCCAAAAGACAGTTAATCCTATATGAAGCAAACTTATAAAACTTTAAATCCTACTCAGTAGAGGCCCTGCACTTCAAAAAGTCAACTGTTTACTCACATACAATAACCTGCATATGAAACTCTTGCATTTTTGGAGACAACCAGATGACCATGTATGCAATTTAAAGCTTATTTCTCCAGCAGTCCTGCTTGTGTTCACAGTTATAGTCACAGTGCACATTTATTTATGAGCACACATACATATATATTTAAAAGCTGATTGGAGTCAAGATAAAAAACTGGGTTTATGTGTTTGACTGCCTTAAAAGGATTACCTATGTTAATCTCCTGCACATGTGTTGCCAAATAGGTCATAATACACCAAAGGGGAAAAGAAATGCAAAATGTAACTTCTGAGAGAGGTTAAATATTTTGTTCAAAAACCAATTTCTCCATTTTACAATAATCTGCCTAGAAGGTGAAATTTATTCCTGCTAGTCTGCTGCTTTTATCTACTTGTATTGCCAACTGATTTGTTTCCTTTACAGAAATTACAAGGTCATCCAAGCTGAGCAACTGTTGTGCTTGTGATTAACTCCTCACAATTAGCAGACACAAAATATTAAGATTTATGGTTAGTTTTTTTCAAGGTGGAAATTTGAGCTAGTTAATAATGGAGCCAGCAAAAGAAAAAAACCACAACAATAACAAACCACCTTTGTTTTCTTCTTTTAGAGCCAGTATACAATATTTTGGATCTTCCTTGCTTGTGTTTGTTTCACCTGTCTGTATTAATATTTGTCATTCCTTTACTCAAAAGAGAGCACTGAACAGACTCCACATGGCCTCTTGTTTACTGGAGAAATAAAAGACTATTCCTATTACAGACACAGGTTATTTCATTACTGTCACAACCTTGCATTACATCACAATGAATTATTTTGCTCTGCTGTAAATTTGTCTTCCCTTGAGGTGAAAGGTGATGGTGGTTTCAAAGCAATGCCACAATCAATTCGGGGAACAAAATACAGGATACCACACCCCACCGAAACTGCAAAGGAGACTAAGGAAGACTAAATTTTTTTGTCTTTGCTGCATTGACAGCAAGACCTCAAATACAGGCTGTGTCAGAGAGGCTTGAAGGGGAGGATGGGAAGCTGAAGGGGAGACTGTAACCCTGTGATGTATTATGCCTTGGTTTCTGCAGAGAAAGGATGGGAGAAACATGTCGGAAGGACATCATGGAGTGACCTGCCCTGCTTCCATGGGAGCAGGCAGCAGGAGCAGTGACAGACCCCAGGAATAACAAATACCTTCCTGGGATGGCAACATCTCTGATTGAAATGAACTTCTGACATGGAGAAAACACTTTCCATTTCATCAGTGGCCACACGGGTGCCTCTGGGGTGACCTTTCCCTCAAATGCTGCTGCCTACTGACTACTATTAAGAGCATTCCTCTCCTCAGCAAAGCATTCCTCCTCTTTTTTAGTGGCACTAAGAAATTGTCGCTGCACATTTGGAACTCCACCTTCTATCACGGAGAGACACATCCACCCAAGGGCAGACTATACCCTCTCTGAGAGGCCCTGAATTTGTACACAGCAAAACACCTGCTGGCCCTGCTTGAGCTAAAGTGGTGGCAGCAGGGATTCATCCCATCCTGAGGTGGAGCTGCGACAGAGGAGAGGTCATACTGCCAAGACCCATCCAGATCACACGTCAAGGACACTGTCCATCCCATAAACAAGGGAGCATGTAGAGGCAATGTGTTTTGTGGTGACATTACCCACTGTCACCTCCCCCCTTCCCTGGATTGCTCTGTTGACCTTTTGCCATGGCAAATCCTAACCATAAATTACTCAGATAAAGCAAATCTATGCAAATGTATGTTGGTTGTTGAAAATCATATGAAAGCTAGGGTAATAGCATTACTCTAGAGAAATAGAGTAATTTGGGATGTTAGACATGCCTTTTTCTGTGATGAATGATCATGTTAGCTATGAAAATTACTAATTAAAAGAGGCAGGTCCAAACCCTGTTCAGAATGGAGAATCCCTGTCCCACTGAAACACATCTAAAGGAATCCTGATATCTGGGTGTTTTTTCAAAAGCAAACAAACCTTGCTGTCAATGAGGGTTTGTCAACTAGTGGAATTTACCAAGGTTTGCAGGCACATATTTATATCTGGAGACCAAAATGTACTTTAAATAAAGACTCACATATATATGCACACATTTCTTTCAGTGGTTTGCCTGAAGTTGAGATACCTGTCAAAGATGCAGCCTTCACAGAGCATTTTAACTACAAAGCCACTTTTCCTTTCAGCTCAACAGAGCTCTCCATGACATCAGTCACAGAAAAAAGGGCTGACAAAGGCCTTGAGAGCCCATCTTCCATCTGTACCCCTTTACAGAACCCTTCTGCTCATAGTATTTATTCCTAATGGCTGAGCCCAGATGTGTAATGATAACTTGGTTTCAGCTTGTTGCTCATAGATAATCACATGCTTTTGCTGCCTTTCTCCTGATGCTGAGGACAATTTAGATAGCTCCCTTGGGGTTTCTCACAAATGTGCAGCTTCCTCATGAAGTAAACTAGAAGGGAAGAAAAAAATCTGCTGTTTTCCCTAGGTACCATCGTGACTAAAATTCAGGCTCAGTCTGCTGTGACTTTTTTCAGTCACCTCCCATTCACGCACCTAGTGCTGTCACATCGCCCCCTCTAATCCAGGATTTAGATGAGCTTGTTCCCCACAATCCCATTTTCTGTGTGATTTATCCCCAGCTCCCAGCATGGGAAGAGGGAAGCTCAGCACAGAGAGGCATGGGCAGGCACTGGGGGATCAGCTCCTGCTTTAGGCACTTGCTTGCCTCTCGCTTGTGGGAGTGAACAATAAATGTGAGAATTGCAGACGTCAGAGGTAATTAGGAAGAAATTATTTCACGTTACCCAACCAAACGAGGTCTGTGAATAAAACCTAATCCTGCTGTCTGCCCATGCTTTTTATCCCTAAATGACTGGGAGATGAGGAGGGCACAAAATGCTCTCTGCAGCGCCGGCTAGGGAACAGCCATGAGGAGATGCAGCCAGGCTTGATGGGGGCCATCTTGCTGCCATCCTCTGGCTGAGCAAACCCTCCCCTCCACGTGACTCCAACGCTGTTTAAATAAACAAAAAGCAGAATCTCCTGACAGACTGATCTTTTAGTAACCAAAAATGGTCACTTCGAACTATCCAGTCCCCTCCGGCCTCTGAAGGAACTGCTGTCCACTTGAAGCTCAGTGCAAGCCTTGCAGACCAAGCTCTTCTCAGTATTGGTATCTCTGTCACCCTCACAGTGATGCTGAAGATGCAAATTGTTTCCCAAATAGTCCATTTTTCCCTCTCTTCGTTCTGGTTCATGTCTCTCCTGCTGTTTATAAACATATTGTATTGGTCTTTCTCCTGAGTACTATCACTCATGCAGGGGGACACACAGACAACTAGCACTTGATGTGCAGTAGTCCAAAAACTTCACAGCAGCTGAGTGCTGTTTCAAAAATCAATGGCAATTTTTTATAGTCGTGGAAATTTACCATGTTTATTTCATTACTGGATTTCTGTTTCCAGGCAGTATGTTTCACTACAGCTGAGAAAGAAGTAATATTGATCAGGGAATGTGTAGCGTAGATTACCTTTCTTATCAAGGTAGTAGGTGACCATCATCTCTCACACCTGCTGTTCCTTAACAACAATCTATGACTTTCCATGCTACATTTCTCAGACACAGACATCACAGTACAATTTGCAAAGCATCAATAGGACTATAAAGGAACCCAGCAGGTCTGCGTGCCCGTATCTCACAGGTACACATTTACAGCCATATGCACACAGATAGTGTCTCTGTGATCTATTTTCATACTCTTATCCTTTGCCTCATGATACTTTTTTTGAAATAATATATTATTTATACTGCTTCAGATGAAGATTTTTCACTTGCTAGTGCAGGGACAACATCCCATAAAGTACTGTAGTGAATAACTCTAGGGTTATTCAACAAACAATCCAGAGCTCTACTGTATATCTGACAGAAGAGTTTGCCACTGATTCACTGCTTTAAACCAGCAGAACATATAACAGTGACACACTCACAGGATTCAGTTGAACAACAGGTTCCATCACTCAAAGTCACAGGAAAGGCAAAAGGTACTCTGTGTACACTGCAATAAATTACTTTCTTCTTTATTTGTTTCTAATGTAATTATTTTCTATATAATTATGTAGTGAGGGTTTCTATCCCCCCCCCACTGCCTCTTCACACTGGGCATGGTCTGGGGTTGAATGTGGCTCCTACAATCGAAAGCTTTTGGCAGCAGCACAGCATAAAATCTTATTGGGCTGCAAAAATCTTACTGGATTCCTTGTGGCACCTGTCAGTGAGGGTAGCAGTCCCCTGACATGCACTGCTTGCCTATGGACAGCCTTTATGTGTCTCCTCTGTTTTGTAACCTGTAGCCAGCCTGCCCTCTGCCCAGAGCTGAGTAGGAGTATGCTGATGAGACAGACATGATGCTGATCAGTAGTAATACTGTAAATTCCCTTAACACTGATTATTATCAATGCGAGGATGATAATAATACTGGATTAACAGATTTTTTTTTTTATATGATTAGATTATCCTGTTCCTGCAAGTGGGAAAAGCCAGGATAGAGGCATTTCAGGGAAAGCAGACACTTCCATGCGTTCTGGAAAAGCAGTGGACCAAATATCAGCTTTAATACCCTTGTATCTAATTGCTAGAGTCAGGAGGCTCAGAGACTCAAAAAAGATCTGAATGCTTTAGAAAACCTCTCTTGTAGATGACAGGACAAATCATTCACAGACTAAAGTCACACATTTTTTTCAAGGTATGAGAGACACTTTATGGAAGGTGTGCAAAGAAACCAGGTTCTCCTAGCTCTAGGGACTGCAAAGTTCTCAGCAAAGCCTGGTGTACTTTCTATCTATACAGAAACAGATAGATGCATTTTCTCTAAAGGGCTCTTCTGCTTCATAAATAATATATTGATTGAGGAAGGCTGTGCAGTCTCTTTTGACCAACATTATGATACCTTGGTGAAACAAAAGTGCAAGGACTGGCACTGAAGCACTCTGTTGGGAACAGTTTTGCAGTCTTGGGAGACCTGTGGCTCTCCTGTGCATCACCCATCAGTGCTGGCCCCCCTCTTCACCAGATGCTCCTGAAAGGCCATGCCTTTATCATTGCCCCTGGGAGAACCATCAAGTTTGGATCCAGAGCCTGTCTGACTCCTTGCTTCACAGTCATAGCTCAGATATGCCCCACTTACCCTGATAGTCACTGAAAGCTAAATCCAGGTGCTCCTGACTTCTGCTCTAACCTGAATAACCTGGGGACTACTTCTTCCCAGTGAGTCCAACACAGCTACAGAGAGAAGGCAAGAAGTCTGTCTTTTCCCTCTGCCTGTTGACTTTCAGAGTCCTGTTTTCTCCTTTCTCTCTTACAGTCACTTATACGCACCTCTTGAGCAGCTGTGAAGCTATGCAGGCACCAGAGGGATAAGGAGGAGAGGGAGTTTGGGAAAAGATGAGAAGAAAGGAAAAAAAATCATACCCACCTAAAGATTTAGTCAGAGCAGAATGTCTGCATTTTACAGTAGAAATTAATGGAGCTGTAGGGGGTTTAGCAGCCAAGAACATGTCCTCCAGCATGCATTTACTATCCCCAAGCCACATGTGGTTATGAGCTGAAGTTCAGCATCTTAATTCACTGTCTGCTCTTAGCTTCATAGTAGGTATCACAGTTTAGAGTAGTCCATTCTGATTTGGTCAGAGGAGGAGGCCTTCTAATTAGTTGCTGTATCTGCTGTTTAAAGACTGCCCAGAAATAGTCCATGATGCAGTGACCTTGCTCATGGGGATGGAATTCACTTGACATGAAATCTCCTGCCTTTGCTAGGACATATTTTAACACCTTGTGCCAAAAGCTCCATTTTTTCCTTGTATCCACATCTGCTGAGACATGACAGGGGACCCACACCAGTGAAGAACTACATAAATGTGAAATGTTTCTATGACAGGTACAAAGTTCCTAATTTCATGAAAGAGCTAATATTCAGGTGTGTAGTGGGCCACATTCTCCTTTTAAGACACAGTCTCTGTCACCTCACCCCCACAGCTGGTCTGGTTTAAGGCAGAGTAGTGTTCTCCCAGCATGGCAAAGAGGTGACATGGTGAAATCTGCTCTGGACTATCTCTACCAGTTGGTGGACACAATAATAAAGTTGTAACAATTTTCTGGGACTAATTTGAGGTTCAGAGGTTCCAAGCTAGGTTTGAACATGGTGAGAACAAAATGTTCTGAGCCAAATTGATTCCTGGTTGGACTCCAATAACGCTGTAAGAACTACATCTGGGATGATTTTGGTCCCACTCAATATGTCATAGAATCACAGAATCATATGGTCAATCTCTCAATATGCCTGGCTGTAAGCGTCTTTAAAAATTACATTCTCTGTATAGTATTAGATTTGATCTGCCAAATGTTGCAGCCAATGAACTATTCCAAACTACTGCAAGAAAGATGCATAAACACTGTACCCTAATGAGCCTCTTGGTAAAAACTAATTGATCCATTACAGACCATAACTATTTGATGAAGTTTTTATTCTGCATTTTTTACTCCTGTAAGTAGCATATGTGATTTCAATGGCTAGCTATTTTAAACCATAGGGAACCATTGGTGGAACAGTACAAATCCCTCTAAAATTCAGACTTGCCAGCTACAATTATATTCTGCAGCTAGCATCTTCTCTAAGGACTATAAATGCTTCACTACTTCAATTCTGCTTGGCATTTGCATCACTGTGTGACAATTACTGAGCAATGGCAAAGGATAGATTCAGTAATGAAGTCTGGACAGTAAAGAAATCCTGTCCAAAATGAAATGTTCTATTTCAATCTAATATTCATCAGTCTATGCACATGAGTACATCACATTTAGACATAAACACTGATAAGACAGGTACCTTGCTTTTTGCTGCTGAAACATCTGTGGCCTTTTTGTATATTAGAGGTGAGGAAAGTTTCTTTCTCCTCATTCTTCTTGATTGTTTTCAATGACTCCAAATGGTAAGACATTAAGTTGTAAATAATAGTAATCAGAAGGTCAGACTGGCAACTACATTACTCCAGATAAGGAATGTTTGTGAAATTCTACCAATTTCAGTGGTGTTACACTGGTAAAAAATGAGAATGAAACACTGGTAGCTATTTTTTTAGCTTATATATACACAATTTTAATTATCTGAACTCTAGATTAAGCGTTGTACCTCAGACTGAATGAGCAGAGATGCAACTGGAGAAAATAATGATGACACTGTGAGAATAAGAGGCTTACACAGGAAAGGTTCTGGGTATTGCCAAAATTAGTTACCCTTGTTAAAAAGAGATAGCCTGAAGAAACATTCTTTAATGGGGAAAAAGAAGGTTTTGGAGAGGTGAGATATAAAATACTTATAATAAAAATCACCTGGGGCACAGTGAGCTGTGCACAGTCAGTGTTCGCAAATAACACTATTTACCTTCAGCAGACAGAGCTGTAAAACTTCTGAGAGAGTTAAATAATTTAGGCAAACAGGCAACACAGCAGAAATACTGTTGAATGTCATTGCAAGGTCAAGCAGCGCACAGTAAGATACAGCAAGAGACAAAAATTTCAACTCTTCACATTCTTCAGAAGGGTTCAGAATTCACTGCATAAGCACTGGGACATAGCTATCGTGCTGCTCTTTGGGACTCTGAAATCCACGTGAAGCTGCAGCTTGCAGTAAGAAGATACTAGGCTGAATAAAGACTGGACTGAAAAATCATAGTACCACCAATGGTGCATTGCCATCTTGCATACACTGGGCATCTGCTGAGGCCCTTCAGCAAGAATACTGAAGAATTAGACAGGTTTCAGAGTTAGTAAAGCCTCACCCGTCATGAAGACTTTCAAAGACAAGATGTGGTTAGTTTATTTCAAAGACATGATAAATGAGACCATAGAAAAAGTACATAAAATGCTGAAAGAGATATTTACCAGGAGCTCCTTTTCTTCCTTTCTCTATAACATGGTAGCAGTGTTCCACTCTTATCCCCTCCAAGAAAAAAAAAACCCACCAAAAAGACATCAACCAAAATATGCAAGAAAATTCCCAACAACTGACTGGTCTTGCCCATGTGGTTTTCTCAGACTCACACTGATGTGTAACTAACAGCATTCACCAGCTCAACACACCACCAAGTTGATAACATAACAGTATTAAATTGATTACAGAAGCCATGACTGGAGCAGAGGAGGTTCTTAGACATTTCTACCTGACCTCAGTTTACTAATTCTTGATAGAAATCTTCCACATTAAATGGCCATCCCTCTATAACACATTCAATACAGAAAACCAGAACAGCTGGTAACACTGTTATGAAGAATAGAGTCCATCCAGGGTAAAACTGTCCCCACTGACCCAACAAAAGAAGGTACTGAAGGACCGAGGCACTTTGGATCAGGAAAAGACTCAGCTACTTACAGGAAGAGAAAATTATACCTCTGCCTTTTGGTCAAACTAATAGCCTTTCAAATGGCACCTGGAGATACATTCCAAAATGCTATCAAAGCTGAATGTTTCCTAGTGGTGCGCTGAAAATAACCAGCTCCATATAGTTGATGCTGTTATTTAAGACAACCAAAGATCCCACTGGATATGCCAGGAAAACGAAATGAGGTGTTGTATGGGAAGTTGTATTGGAGCAGAAATAGTGTTTGGAGTCTCTTTGTTCCTCACGCGTCTTTTCCTCTTGAACATCAGGAACAAACATACCTCAAATGTTTACAGACTAAGGATAAAAACTACAACCCACCATGTATTTCCAAAAGTAAAAGTTAGAAAAACATATGTTCCCTACCTTGTTAGCTTAGTCCCGATCTGCTGCCTGAGTTCAAGCCTCTCTTCATCAGTCTGCATGGGGAGGATGTTCTTTTCCTCCAGCTCTCGCTTGGAAGGCCTGTTGCTTAGTTTGATTGCTAAAGAGTCCTTCCTGCAGATTTTCCTTGCCAGGGAACCTGTGGGAAAGAGGAGTGGTTGTGCCAAAAGAGGTGTCATCATTTCAATACAGCATGAAGTAGGCAAATAAGTGGTAGCCAAGGCAGGATGTGAGGCTCTCATTTAAACTGATAGGGACTATGGGAAAAGGTGTGTCAATTATTTCATGTGCTCAGTTTATTTCATTGTGCCCACAATTCACAAGGAAAACCTGAATTTGGTAGTTACAGATGGAAAAGAAATTAAATAAAGCTCCATAGAAGGGAGTGGAGAAGAAGGGGTTGTTTCAGAATGTGGCATCTGTATGTATGCTAGTGGCATCTGTAGCTTTCTCTAACACACTGTTTCTGAACCATGTAATGCAATGAATAATTCAGCCTCAGAATCTGGGCAGGCAGCAGAGCTATGGAATGTGGAATGAGAGAAGCGTTTCTCTCTTTTGCAATGTAATATCAAGACATCCAAGCTGGTGCTAGAAGGAATGAAAAGTCAATCGCAAGTAGCCCAGATCTTTATATACATTAAATGACACTGCTTCTCAGGCAGTGATGGTGGCAGACACTGTGAAAACCACTGGCCTTTCATGAATCAAGCTTGCTTCCCTAGGTGTGCATCCAAAGCTTGAATAGGGAAGACAGACACAAATAGATAGAGAGACACAAACAGACAAACCCATGAGAGGTTTTGGGCTTTGGCAGTAGAGTGTGAGATATTGCAGTTCTGCTCTGGTACTTAGTTTAAGAGCAAGGACTGCTTAATTTCACTTGTGGAGTAAGGGAGGATTCTGAGGAGATGAAATATGCCTGATTTAGAAACTTCTTTGGATGGGTTTTAAAAAGGGTGACTTTTGTTTTTTGCATTGCTCCCTGTTTTCCAAAGAAAAGAAATCCAAGAGCCTGAAACTTCAGCTTGGCCTGCAGGATGACACGCATGTTGTCATACACAAAACATGCTATTTTACACAAAACTGGAATGAGTCTTACTTGTAAATAATGAGTTATCCTCTTCTTCATCTTCCTCTTCTTCCTCTTCCTGTCTTGTGTAGAGGCAGGAAGAATCTTCATAGTCAGCTTCATGAGGCACATTTTCTTTATTGTCATCGCATTCGATCACAACAGTTGGCACTTGTCTCATGTCTGGAAGGCCCCCTGGTCCTGTTTTTGTAACACTGTCACCTGTGTGTAAACCAGAGCTGTTGGGAAAGAAAAGGAAATGAATAAGCTAAAGGAAACAGCTCAATGGAAGACTAAGTTGCTTCCCTCACTGTATCTAGGAAAGCAGCTGTCCTTTGTCACTTTTTGCAAAGAAATGAGGATAGAAAGATCTTTATGAACAGCAAGATGTGTTTAAAGTGAGTGTACATTAGATTTAATGTACAACACTAACTAGGGAGAGGCAGAACAGCATGGTAGCCAGGGATGAGAGCCAAAGATATACAGCAAATAAGAGTCACAAGGGTTAGTGGGAACTGCACCCGCTACTGAGAGTGATATTATGTCTTCAGCCCAGGATATGTGTGACCTCACTACTGGCATGCAGGCAGTAAAAACACTTGTCCTACCCAACAAGTGTCTCACCAAAGGTGGAGTAAGAGAGTGGGAGGAAGTATTGATTGTAGAGAAGGATTGATGAAAGACTAAAGACTGAGGGAACCCATGACTTACACTGTTTAGGCAAGATGCTGATTACCTTGAGGGAAAGACCAGGGCACAATCCTCTGAAGGGAAGGGAACTAAGCATGTGAAACTGAGCTTGGAGATAAGAGACTTTTTAAGCTGGTGAGAGTAATAACTGAAGGGATTTAAGCCCTGGGAAGTTTGTTTGCTAATGGCTCAGCTATATGTTGTGTGGGCTGTAGTGACAATATCAATAAACTAAAGGAAACAGCTCCATGGAAGACGAAGTTGCTTCTCTCACTGTATTTAGGAAAGCAGCTGTCCTTCATCACTTTTTGAGAAGAAACGATGTTTATGACCAGCAAGATGGGTTTGTCACTGTAGTGACAATATATCCCTTCTCCTGTCCTGGATGCTCACTCCAGCCAGGCACTGGAGATCAGTCTGACTTGGAGCTGACATGGTATTTCTTTTCTCGAAAAAGTGTGATTGATCATTTCCTGCAGCTCACTAGGTTCTGATCTGTCATCAGTCCTGCTACCATCCAGCTCAGTTCACGTGTTGATTTCAAAGCCCTTTCCCAATGAACATTTCAATGCAACCAGGGAAACAGGACCATGAGGAGATGAAGATCAAAGTCGAATGAAAGGTTAAAGGAAAAGTCAGGAACAGAACCAAGTTTCTCTAGTTACTTTTATTTCATAGCTCCTGTTGCTTTTGTGATATGAAATTAGAACGTGGAACTGACAGGCAAAAATGATAGATGCTCACTGTGAGTCAGCAGAAACTGCTCCCTCTTAAGTCCTAACCAGGGCAACAGCTTTATAAAAGGTGGGGAACATTTTCCTTTCAGCCACCCTTTCTATGGCAAACTCCTAATTAACCTACAACAAGAACAGAGATGTGAAACCAGATGTGCTGGCCAAGCTGCACTTGAGGTTTCAAATCTGGGTCAGACCTTCCTGAGTGCTGAGTAGCCTCAATTCCCTTGAATATTTTAGCCTGCTCAGAATACCTGTGCAGGTGTTCTGCATCTTGAAAAAATGTTGCATTCTTCCCTTTAAGTCAATTTCTACTGAGTCAACTTGAAATGTTTCACTTCCTTCAAAGTAATAATTCTGTTAATTGCAACATTTACTATTGCAGACTAACCAACAACGAGATGTAGAGCTTTAGTGGATGCCTTGCAGAGAGGCACTCTGTTCCCTTAAGTGGTAATCTGTGTTTAGTGCCACAAAACATGGAAGATTCATTAAAAAATGACTTACAAATCTTTGCATTAGACTTCAATAAATTTGACAACAAATTTTTTTTAATCCCAAAGGTGGTTTTAGAATTCATCAGCTGAATTCTCCTCATAACACATAAATGCACATAACACAGTGCAGAACTTTCAATTAACTTTTAACTTCTTGCTATGCTATATTAATTTTAATTTTATTAGCTCAATTTTTTAAATCCGTTTCCTCTGTAAATTATTTTTTGTCTAACTCTTTTTAAGAGAAAAGGTAGGAAATTAAAAAAAAATTGGGAAATAAATTTCCAAGATAAACTAAATGTGGTGAAATTCTGTTATCATTGCAAAAAAACCCCAAGACAATAAAAAAACCTTTCAGTGGTGAGCACAAAGCTAATGCAGTTAATTTAGAAACAATACATACACAAAGAGTAAGTACAAGTTCACTAAGAACTCTCTGGAGGTATAAATGAACAGAGCCAAAAGTAGTTCAGCATCCAGGGCCATTTGGTGCTTCCCTGTTCTGTGATGGATGTATGTGGGTTACAGACCCATCCTTATGGACATGCCCACAGGGTAGCAGATATCAGAATGGTTCAACAATTTCGATTACCAAGCAGGTATCGGGTGGCAACAAGATTTACAAATTACCATGCTAGATCTTTATTTGAACTAGTGATCTAGAAAAAGGCAGCTTCTCCTATCTCGTGATAAATGTTCTGAATCATCCACTTCCTTGATAATATTACTGCCTATTTTAAGCCTCTCATTTTTTCTGGTGTTTGTGTTCTTGATTAAAATCAGCATTTTCCACAGCTTTTTGATGGTATCAGCTGTCTAAGCAAGGCACTTATGAAATACATTCAATATGCAGTATATTTAAGAAAGGCAATTCAAGGTCACTGAGTATTTCCATTGTGTATAAATTCCTCTGAGTCATTACCAAAAACCTGACATGGTCAGGTGGTCTAAACCACAAAACTTTTTAGCATTATTTTCCAAAAAGCATACTTTTACTTCAAACAGTCCATTTGTAATTAGCTTCATGTTTTGCAACAAAATTAGAAAACAAAGCTAAAGCTAAGCAAATTCTTGTTTTACAAAGATAGATGTATCTTAACACATGGGTTTGAATAATCTGTAACTGACTAGTACAAGCACTTGCAATTCCTGTTGCATCATCTTTATATGATCAAACCAGGAATAAATTTACACTGCTAGGGCTTTCAATGTTTCTAGTGAGAAAAAAATGTAATGAAAAATTGGAATTTAAGCATATGAGTGACTCATGTTGCAGACAAAATCTAAAAAGAAAAAAAGTGAAATCTGCCCTGTGAAGTCTGCACTGTAAAATCTTGTGGGGAAAAAAAATTGCATGCTTCTTATCTGTGATCCCAGGCTCTTTGATTTTGGAATAATGAGTTACATTTTTATCAGCATGTTCTCAGATCCACAGTACACTCTTCTGTACTTACCAGTTTAAACAAAAATCTGAAAAAAACTTCAGACCAGTGTATATACATTTCTACAATACAGGCGTATGTGTGAGAGACAGAGAAGAAGGCAGAATATTGAGTGTTTCTATCCTTAGGCAATGCTAAAGTTTAGACAAAACCCAATTCTCTAGACAAGTTTTATATAAGATAAACGTTTCCTGACTCAAATATGTTTTATAAGATTTACCAGACTCTGGCAGGAATGCTTAATGCATTTCATTTTGTAAATCTACAGTCTGAAGTTGAACTGGGTGTCCCAGAGCAACTGGTTTCACACACTGTCATTTTAGACATGGTGATTTTCCACTGCTCTGCCACAGATGCAGTTCTTGCTCAGGGTGAGGTATTGCCACTTAATAGCTCTTCAGTACCTATATGCTGAACAAACTGAGGCCTTGATTCACCTGCCAGTGTACAAGAGCCCTCAGAATAACTGAAATTAATTGTTGTCTTACCAGACAGACTGAAAACTATATGGGCAAGGCAGAAAGTAGGACTCTTTCAGATAAAGAAGCTGTCTCTTTAGATCAAAATTAAATATATTTTCAAGTGGCCCAAGAGGGATTCTAAAGCAGCTTCTGCTGCTGCTCACAATACACAGCTTCTGGACATGGTCTTTCCTCTCAAACTCAGTTGAGCCAGGAGTATTAAGCCTTTCAAGGATTTTGGTGGTAGAGCTTATTAGAATATCACCAACTATTTAAACGCATTCTGAAATGGTAAAAGTGATGCCAGAATCCAGAGTTTTGCTTATACTTGAAACATACATTTAGGACTGATGGGGAAAATAAGCTGCAATATGGCACAAATTGGAAATAGAGATCACAGAAAAAAAGTTATATGGAAATTACACTTTTCTGTTTCAACTTAATCTGTCTCAAAACCTGTAATTTATCAGGGAAAATAGAGGCCAATTGGTAGCACAAATGACATGTCATAATAGTCATCCTATGACCAAAGAGAGATTGCCCTTCTGAGAATAGGTTATGAATAGATTTTGAGTACCAGAAAATGTTGGCAATCAGAAACATTATGTGTGCAAATGAACTTAATGATCTGTAGTGTCTGTAATAAAACTTGATAAAAACCCCAGGAATTAACTGCCATTTTAAGTCATAAGAACAACTGGGACTTGAATAGATGTTACAAGCTTTAACATACCTGAAGACATTAATTTATTAACATGTAACAGATCTAGGTGAGGCAGTAACATGCAACCACTCCTGCAGAGGGGCAAATAGTTAGAGAAGCTCAGAAGCTTCTCAAGGTCAAACACAGCAAAGTAACTTCTACTTTCCAGGATAGTACGGAGGGACAGCTCATTTTTTTCTGGCAAGCTTCTGGCTCATTGGCGAAGAACTGATTTCAAGTATCTGTCTTTAGATGATATTAGACTATTTGAATTTCAAAGATCTCATCTGGTAAAGGAAAAAATCCAGATTGCTGGAGGAAGGGGATGTTGTAGTCTTTTGTTCTTTGTTCCTGTCCATACTTACATTCCTGGTGGAATGAAGAGTTACAGGTCTAAGAGATGTTTAATGGAAAAAATGTGCAATTGATAATAAATTGGTTATGGATTCAGTGAACACCAATGGAGTTTAGTGGACATTTCTGAAGGAAAAAACAAATTTAGAGTAGATAACTGATCTGCACTTGTCTACATGATCCTCCCTTTTCAAAACAGAACACTACTATAAATAATCCCCCCAAATTACCAGACTTGGCAGCATTATTCCTGCAGCATCACGGCAATTACTCTAAAAGGTTGCAGGTTTCTTTTGAGATAAAGACTGAGATTAGCAAAATTAGATGAATTTAGCATTTCTCAGAAGGTGCCTCAGAGACATGTCATTCTTTCATCTCCCCAAAATTACTGACCCCACAGTAGTGACCCAGAAGCATGTTATCCTGGAACCTACAGTAAAGCTCAGGATATGTCTGCATATTCTATGCATGCAACAGATGTGAGCACATGACCAAATTTTAAATAGAGGAAAGCAGATACAGGATCTGTGCTTTTAAAAAGCCCTCAGGACTTCTGGGATGAAGTGTCCAATGACATACCACATGACCTGTGGTATGATTTCCATTTTGTTTAATACAGATTTTATACAATTAAAAAAATTAGAAAAAATTAGAAAACAGCAGCATTTCATGCAATTAATCATATACCAAATTAGATACCTATATTTTACAAATTTGCAAAAATCTTAAGAAGAGTTAGCAAATTTACTAAGATCTAAATGTAGCTTGAAAAAGAAATTTAAGGTCTTAACAGCAAGTGTCAGCTGCACAGACTCTTTTACCTGTAAACACTATGAAAATAAATATTGCTGTTGCAGAGGAAACAGTCATCACCTATTTTCTCTCTTGTGAATACAAACATTACTGATTCCTTTTGAAGAGGAGAATAACTGAAGTACTTGCTACTTTATCTCATGATTGAAATAATAGTTAATTGATGCAAAAATACTGAAAAATCAACCATCTGCAATATCGTGAACTAGGACCCCTTGTCATTTTAAACATGAAGTATCAGTGCCACAGCATTTTCTTATTTTATTCTGCCAAGGGAGGCAATTGCTTCATATTGGGAAATGCATACTTGCTTATTGAGATTTCAACAAGCAGCAGCGTTTCAGCTGCAAATTAATAGCTAAAACCAAACAGCATCACCTTCTTTAAATCAGTTAACTCTATTTGTAGACATAAACTTGATGGATGGCCAGAAACGAGAGCATTCATTGCTGTGGGGCAACAGATGCCACATTAAAGTCATATTCTAAGAGATGTCATAGGGCTTGGGATAAGAAATTGCTTCTGCATACAGTGTGAACCAATTCAGAAAGATATCCAATTCATGCTGGGGATGGCAGGGGGACTGCAGCCCCAAAGGAGCCTGTGGGAGACCCCAGCTTCCCTCTGTGCTTGGTGCACCAAGCTTTGGGGTTATGCAGATGCATCTGACCAGCCCTTCTGGAAATGCAAGAGAGACGTAGGGAGGCACAGGGGAGTAATGTGGATAAGCTTTCCAAACCTACCATTACATCCCCTTTTACCAATGGGAATAAGAATCTCCCTCACAGCTTCAGCAGTTTTCCCCAGCAGAGAATTCCCTCATGCTGCAAAAACATCACCCCCCCTCCTGGATATAACCACAAGGGTCTTGCTGTCCTGGTACTAAACTGAGTTAGCAGTGTGGGACAGCCTCTGGCTCCCTGTCCATGCAGTAAGGAGGATCTGCCACCCCTAATCAAATTATATTTATCTATGTGCTGTAATGAAGGTAGCATTATCACAAGGAGGTATTGGGACAAATCATTAGGCATTTTGCCTGTTAGAATAAATATTTCAGCTTCCTGTCTAACAGAAGGATGATATGATGCTCCTAGAACAAGCTGGCTACAAAGCTGCCCTTGGTACTAAATATGAACATGTAATTTTTTGGACTACCTTCCCTGTTCTGGGTCTTGCTCAATTTTCCTCTACAAGATGAAATAAATTTTCAAAACCTTGCTGATCTTGCTGTCTATGAGAACAGCTTGCATTTATACAGCATTCTTCATTTACTCAGAATATTTGAAGCAGTGTTCAGAGATGCACACAAGTGACAATAATAAAAACCAGCCCCAGCGTGGGTAAGGCTCTTCTGATCAAATGTATTACTTTCCTCCAGATACAAAGGAATAAGAAAGTAGCTGCTGTGGAATGGGTTAAATACTTATTTTAAGTTTAAACATATAACTTAATCTAAAATAATTAAAATAGTCTATATAAACTCCTTGAGTGGCTAGTAGGAATTCCTCAAAGGTTGTTTTGACCTAGCTGGTAAAAATAACCAGATGCCCTGCTTTAGTGGTACATTTGGTTTTTAGTGTCTCTTTTGAATCTTTTACTTTTTAACTTTTTTTTTTTTCTTTTTTTTCCCCCCCAATCCTCACATAACCATAGCTTGGTAGCTACACACTCTGCAGTATTTATTTCAAGCCAGGCATGGCTTTTGAACATCTTCTCCGTCATCTGTATTATCTAGCCCCTTAAACAGGACAATGGGGCTCAGGAAACTTGGTCTTTTTCTACTTTCTGCCACAAACTTGTCAAACAAGCCTGGAAAGGCTCCTTCCCTATCTCTGTGGACAAATTCAAGTACTACCAACATAACTCAAGCGGTGATATTGATACTGAGGTTAGCAGGAAAGAGTATACATCAGTAAGTAATTAAAAAAATTTGATCCATTACCTTTCTAGCCTCTGCATGGTCATGGCTAGTGTCTTGTTGAGTTCCTCTATCATCCGGCAGCCCGAAGGGTGAATGGGCAACGTGCTGGACCCAGAAGGCAGGTGCTGGCTGTGGCTGCCATACTGGAGCTGGTGCTGGTGAGCTGCTAACTGGGATGGCAGGACAGTGTGATGGTGCTGAGTCAAAGGCTGCTGGGAGCTCTTCTGTGTGGAATAGGATGAGAGAGAGAGGTCTGGCCCCCCTAAAGGCATGCAAATCATGACTTTCTTTGGAGGTAGTGGAGGCGACAGCTTAACTGGCAAACAAGGCAGTTTCACAGGAGCACCAGGATCTAAAAGAGAAGAAAGAGAGGCCTTGGTGTTAATTTTCATGGCAGTAAAATGGAAATCATAGAATCTGCCTGGGCAAACAGGTACTGAGCCTGTCAGCCAAAATGGGACCGTGCATCACTTCCCTGCTACAACAGATCATAGAATCATAGAATTGGCTGGGTTGGAATGGACCTCAGAGATCATCGAGTCCAACCCTTGATCCACTCCCGCTGCGGTTACCAGACCATGGCACTGAGTGCCACATCCAGTCTCTTTTTAGATATCTCCAGGGATGGAGAATCCACTACTTCCCTGGGCAGCCCATTCCAATGCCTGATCACCCTCTCGGTAAAGAATTCTTTTTAATATCCAACCTAAACCCCCCTTGGCACAACTTGAGACCGCGCCCTCTTGTCTTGCTGAGAGTTGCCTGGGAAAAGAGACCAACCCCCCCCTGGCTACACCCTCCTTTCAGGGAGTTGTAGAGAGTGATGAGGTCTCCCCTGAGCCTCCTCTTCTCCAGGCTGAACAGCCCCAGCTCCCTCAGCCTCACCTCATAGGAGCCTCACCTCATAGGTGATAACTGTGCACAGCATGGGCTTGGCGCTGTCTTTAGAAAAAAGTACCATTAGTTTGCAGCACTTCCACAAACATCCCAGGGCTGTGCATGCCCCTTAAGCAATGCATAACAAGGCTTGTGGCACACTTTGATGCTTTAAAACCCTAATCCTCCAAAACAGCCCTGTGAGGTAAGCACAATGTCTCCTGCTCAACAGGCATGAAAATAGAGGCAGAGCAATTTGGTGCCTGAAATCCCAGGATGAGTCACTACCATAACCATCACTGCTGGAGCAAAAGCTCAGGGATTCCTGATCTTTCTCAGCCACTGCAGTGCAATTACTACAAGTCACACTTCTTACAGCTTTGTAATGTGCAAAACATTTGGTGTTAAAAATTACATTATAGGGCAGGAGAGAAAAGAAAATGGGTTTGAACACTAGGGAGCTGTTTGGAGAAACAAAAGGTGCAGCAGCAGCAAATGATAAAAAGCAGAAGATCACTAGGATTAATGTAGTGACAGAAGACTTGGCAGGTACTTTTCTCTAGACTCGTGCACTGAATTTTAACCTTTTTCATTGAATCATAGCTGACCTGCCAGGCAAAGACTCCTCTCTGCCAGGATTCAACTGCAGGATGGTGGGTTTTGGAATCCTACTCTGGAGTGTTTTCAAAATGCAGAAAAAGTCATGGGAGGGCATACAGTTCTCAAGATAGGTTTGGGAAACAGTTATAAAGCACACTAAGAGCAAATATATACAGTATGAACTGCAATTGTGAGCTTCTGTTTAGGAGGAAGGCTGGGCCTTTTTCAGCCTGGAATACTGCTGATATTTGGCTCAGTAATGCAGCTTTGTGAGCAAAACTTGTGTGCTCTTTGGCCTCTTGTTTCTTCAGATCACTCTTCTTCCTGTAACATGGTAAGGGAACTGAGGGGCTGGAATCTTCTTTTAAAATGAGAAAGCTTCAGAGTAAGATGTTGCTGTACAGGTTTCAAAGACCATAATCCTCCTGAGTGACACCAAATTCCTGAGGTCCTTTTCCAAGCAGCTTTTTACTACTGACTCACCCCTTGTATTCTTCCTCCTGGCCTGGGTATTGCCTGTACTCATATCCATATCTAATAGTGAGGTTGTACAGACTGATACTAGGACTTCCAAGCTGTAACACTTCTTAAAAATGATATAAGGGTAATAATGTTGAAAGAAGACCATGCATGGACCCAAGCTAAGATATGTGATTAGACTTTTTTTAGTGCCATCCACAGTATCCACTTGATAACAGTGTTTCGCTACACTAGGAACACTACACAGACAGTAAGTGTTCCCTTTCCTCAAAGGACTTATAGGATAAAAAGATAAGAGAGGCTAAGGGTCTACAAAGATGAAAGAGAAACATAGAGAGAAGTGTTCTTTCCATGTTGCAGAATGGGAGAGTTACAGAGAGTAGAACCCAAGTCTTCCAGCTTTCAATGCAATATTATGTTCACTTGGTATGTTGTCTCTTGAAGGCAAGAAGTTTTCTGATGGCATCAAGGCTTAAATCTAACTCATGGGACTGTCAAATCACAGAGCACCACCCTCTTCTCTAAAGCAGATTGCTTTTTGCAATAAAAGAAAGCATAAAAAAAAGACTTTAAGGATTTTCTGTTCAAGCACGGGAAGGACTCAGTGTTTTTCTTACATACACATTATGTTTCCTTTATATTCTGCATAAAAGAACACACCATCCTCAATAAAAGGTAAATAACAGAAAAAGTAAAGAGTAAATTGCATGGAGCCTGGAGAATAAGGCTCCTATGGGGTTTGTAGTATCAAAATGTTTCCGTAATTTTGTGATTCAGGCAATTTTACTTCTACAGTGGGGTCTGAATTACAAAGACTAGACTGAGATCTGCACTTCCATTTTTAAAGTGCAGGTTTGAATATTAATTTTAGATCCTTTTCTGGTGTATCTCAATTAATGTTTTCATCTGCCAGTGCCTGGACACCCCATCACTTTCTGTATGATGCAAGTGAGTTGTTCTTAATGGTGAATTAAAAAAGTTCCCAACTGCAGAAATCTCCTCCTTCTGACAAAAGAATAACTGAAAGTATCAACTGGGTTTGCTGCCTTCTGTGATCCTGAAGATTAGGGTACTATTGTATGCTGGGAATGAGTATAACGTGCCAAATGGTTCAGCTATAAAGCAAACAGGAATTCTTCCATCTTTCTTCCAAAATATAGTGAAAAATTCCTTCCCTCTGTTATGCAAGCTTCACCTAGACAGAGGCACTGCAGCTTTGGATGTGCACAGAAGAACCAGTCTATCCTAATTACCCGTAAGTAGTCACATATGCCATCATGAATCAGAAATGCATAGTCTGGTTTCCACTCTTCACAACAAAGGCCTGGAGATTTAGTTTCCACTTAAATTTAAAGAAATCTTTCACGTCAGCATGTCTGCAGTGCTGGATGACTCCACTGGACACTTGACAAAAATCTTGTCCATTATATTTAACAAAAGGCTTTAATCAGACTGACTGTGTTTCACCATCTGTGTGTGTCTTGAGCCTGTCTAATACTTAAATAGAGCCTGAAAAGGAACCAGAATCATTAAATCTACTTGTCTGCCCTTCACCTTCAGGAGAATTCTACTTGCCTGTTTTTAAAAACAAATAAAAATGGCTAAAGGCAGAAGGACCGCAGTGGACGGGGAGCTTGATCTGCTCCTTCAGAAATGTATGCACTGACATCAGTGACAGAGAACTTGTAGTGCACATTTTACTGTGTGGTAAGATCACTGAGTCTGCTTAATAAATGAGGACTTGCTCAAATCCAAGGGCTCCAGGCTTGCTGCTGGACTCTGTGCTACCCTCATCTGGAGTAAAGGAGAGAACAACTTGCCCCGGTGTGTAAGAGCAAGAGGATTATGTTTTACTTTCCTCTGTTTTAATTTCACAACATATGTGATGTATGAACCATGGGTAGAAACAATTACTGTCTCCAGCACGGAATATACAGCAAACTTTGACATCTATAGATAAATGAGAAGCTGGACAGTGGAAATGTGAGCAAGAAATCTGTGATAAGTGTCTTCTCAGTGGAACATTACCACAGTCTTAAACCATTGCACAAAGCACTCATGTGACAGAAGAGGAGCAAACTGTGTGAAGCCAGGTGTGCAAGTCTGAGTAATCTCTTTTGGCTGAGGTTCTTCATGCTCAAGAGAATAATGAACAGTTTTGCAAGATGTTGGCTCTCAGTAGGGTTGTGACCACTCAGCACTGTGCATGGTTAAGTAATAACTGTGCCAGAATAGATGAAAGAGATGTTAGACATAGAAACTGTCCCACTGCTGATGACAATAAATTACTTAAAATATAGTGTGGATGCCACAGTATCTGCTCTCTATCACACCTACAACAAAGTTAGACCTTACCCCTTCCATATGGATAATTTTGCTAATGCCTAAAGTTGCTGCATTTCATTTAGGGCTTTAAGGAAATAGACAAATATAATTCTGTTTGCTGCACAGGTGGTTTGCTCATGTCTCATTTCCCTGATACGTCTGTGGTATGCCGGAGATACACACCAAGTACACCAAGTTTGATGTTTCCTAACTAGTGAACATGTCTGGAGAGTTGTTTGGCACATGTTGCAGATAGGGTTCTCTTTAAATTGCATCCAAGTAATTAATTCTGTAATACAACAAAAATGTGCAAAACCCAGTGTAGCCTGCTGAGGGAGCTCCCCAATAGAAATGGGGTGATGTGCCTGACACTTGCTGGTAGCATTTAGACAAATAGCTTTTACTTTTTAAGGTTTTCTCTCTGGGAATCACTTGTGCCTGAACAGCAGGAGTATCTGTTCTTACTTCAATGAGGTTTTGAGCAGATTCATAAAGACAAGTTAAAAATTCAAAGATTCGCCATGCATCTTCTGCTGACTACAGCAAGATCTGCAGCTGTGTCTTCAGGGAAGACTTGTTACTGAAATTCTTTGCTGCTCCTTTGCACCACAGATGCATTCAAAATGAATTTGGAGAACACAGGCAAAGCATGCTTAGCCTAAAGGCTGAAAAGCACAACTCTGTATGAAACCTCATGCAGAGCCTTGAAGAGGGTTTCAAAGATTTCCTGAGGCCTGGATGTGTCAGGTACTTCCCTCCAGATAGCAGCAGGCACAGGAAGTATGGAGAGAAGCACCAGAGTCCAGGTTCCCATGAGAACCTGGGGATGCTGGTGAAGGAGAGCTGCATCCCTCAAGCAGATGATGAAAAGAGAATTCTCCATTGCCCTCACATGAATGAAACCTGTCTTCATGAATGGAGCATGCCAGAGCAGGCAGCAGGAGGAGAGAAGCAAGAGAGAAGGAAGCTTGTGGAAAATGTCTTGGGCTCATCTAGAGGAGCCATCTAAGATACATGACACTATTGCTGTATAAATTAATGCAGAGACTATTTATTGGATAAATAGCAGTTTCAAATACTCTTATAAGACGTTGTAACTAACAACAAACTGTGCTGTGGCAATGCAGCAGGAGACTAGGCATCCAGATACTCACACCTCAAATACACACAGGTGTTGTTGAGATCCAAGCTTAGTGGCATATATTTTATTCTCTGATGTTTTAGGGGCCAGCAGAGTAGGGCAGAGATCATGCCCCAGTACTCCTCACTGGTGAGGCTGCACCTTGAATACTGTGTGCAGTTCTGGGCCTCTCACCACAAGAAGTGTGCACCACTGAGATGCTGGAACATGTCCAGAGGAGAGCTACCAAGCTGGTGAGGGGCACAGAGAACAAATCATGAGAGGAGTGGCCGAGGGAATTGGGGATGTTCAGCTTGGAGAAAAGGAGGCTGAGGGGAGACCTCACTGCCCTCTACAACTACCTGAAAGGAGGTCGTAGGAAAGGGTGTGTTGCCTTCTTCTCCCAAGTGAATTATTACAGGACCAGAGGAAATGGCCTAAAGTAGTAGCAGGGGAGATTTAGATTGGTTATTAGGAAGAATTTATTTACTGAAGGAGTGGTCAGGCACTGGAACACCCTGCCCAGGGAGGTGGTTGAGTCACCATCCCTGGAGGTATTTAAGAAACACATAGATGTGGCACTTCAGGGCATGCTCTAGGGGCTAAGATTGTAGGGGGTTGGGTTTTTTACTTTGTTTGTTTTTTCTGTGACTTTATGGGTTACGGATGTTTCAGTTGTTTGAATGAAAAATATCAAATTAATTCAGAAAAGATTACCTATGCTGGTGAGAAATAACTGCTTAATGAATAAAGATCAAAAGGAGTTATACAGCAATGGCTATATTGGCTATCAAGTCAGATGAGACCAGTTATATTGCCACTTTTGGCTGTTAAAGATTTTATGATAATATGGTGACTTCAACTTAGCACTCCAATTAGATTTGGTCCCAGGTGATTCCAGTGGTTACTCCTATATTTTCAGTGAAGTAATATATATATAAATATAAATATATATATAAATAAAATATTTGTCCTAGTGCCTGGGATCAGCATGTGGATGCTGGAGAACTAAAATGATGAAAGAATCTTTATCCATGAACACTGTCCAATAGTAATCCTATCTGAAAACCAGCAGTAGGCTCACCAGGGGGTAAATGGCCAACAGCAAATGCAGAGAAATGAAACAACATTTAAGGATCACACTTTTCCCCTGGGGTTTCCCGTCTTCTAGAGCTGCACAGGCACTTCCACATCCAGTGCTGTGATATGGACATTCCCTGTGGAGGCAGTGTCATCAGGAACATGGGAGATGGCATAAGGCAAAGTATGGAGCACTTTATGCAGAGGTGATGGCACCACTCCCAGTGGCTGCTCTGCACTCTGCTCTTGGCTCTGTCCCCATTCCTCTACTGCCCTGTCCCCACACTACCTCAGCCTCTAGAAGCACCATGCCAAGGTTGCATGATTTGTATTTGCTTGAGGGAACCTTGCCACCTTTAAAGCACCCTGTTTCTTTTCATTCTCCCCCAAATTTCACGTGCTTTTATATGTTTGTTTTAGGTCTGCTGTTTTACATGCATTTCTTATTGAGGTAAAGGCCAATCTTTGTCTTGGCACAGGCAAGTATATGTCTGAGATGGTTTGCAAATGCTTTCAGAGGTGAGGAATGTTTCTTTTCCATTTCTAAAATCTGTATTAAATCCCTTGCCAAACCCTGCAAGTCAGTCTTCATACCTTTATTGAACAACTCTGGGATAAGGTCACAGCAAGAAGGTGGTCAGACTTGAAGGAGGCTTTTCGTTCCACAAGTTTTGTATTTAACTTTTTTTTTTTTATTGCTGACCATGCCTGTAGTGATTTTATGCTTGTAAAAAACATGTTTCTATTAAATAAATATACAATAAATGTACAATACTTATATGACTTCAGACAGAAGAGGCACATCTGCATTTTGAGATGTGTTCCTTAACACTTCATAAGATCACACTTCCTCTTGCAGTCTTCTTGAACAAAGCTACCAGACCATTTAAACCACTATCACTCTCCATTAGCCATGCCCAGTATGTCTTAGTTTGTCCTTCAACCTTCTCACATAATCTTTAGCAGAAAAATGGGTATGTAACAAAAGCAGAATAGTCTTCACCTCAAATGCCAGAATTCAGGCTTCACTTGTTTTCTCACAGACAAGCTGAGGATGTGTCTGGAGTAATTAGTAGAAGAATAGCATTAATTCTGCTTCTTACTGATGAGGGTGCTTCATTAAGATTGATTGCTCACTTCCAGAGATTATACACAGCTAAAATAATCACCCATAGAGAATACAAGGCACTGAACAACATGTACATCCTTTAGACCACCAAAGTAAATGGACTCTTAAGAAAAAGGATTTAAAACTTTCACTTATAAGGTATAAGTGAGGCTTTCAGTTCTACCAGGAATAATTGTCAGTTAAATTAGGGCCCTATGACTAAATCTGAACCTCTGTTCCTTTTCCCTGGGGGTTCTATATATACATGTACAGATTTTGTCTATATGCACTTTATATGAGTTTACTTAGGACTGTATAAGAGACTACTAACAGGCACCATAAAGTAAGAGAAGTCACAGTTTTTTTTTACTTTAATTGGAAAGTCATCACCATCAAGCAATTTACTTATGCTGATAGCTCAAGCCCAATTCTACTTCACACAAAATTTATAGTTGGAAAAAAAAAAAAAAAAAGCAGCACACCAGAAGCTCTCCATCCTCTGATTCTTCTGTTTTATCTTACAAATGAAAAGCTTATGAATGAAGAACATTTAGAACCTTAGTCTTTTTCTATGCTATTCCTATTTAAAAAAAAATTCTTCTACATTGGCCTTATTTCTGAATAGTTTCCTGTAATTGGGACAGAGTGTTACAGGAGATCATAGGAAGCTGGTATTGTCCTCATCTGAAGCCATTAGTACTGCTGCCTAGCTCTCCAGGCTGCAGAACTGCCCATTCATTTTGTAGTGCAGGGCACAATATTAGCCATTATTTGTAGGTTTTGGCAGGCAAGAAAGTAAAGAGATTTCACATAAAATGAACAAAACTATACAGAACAAAAATGTGTGGCTATCCAAACAGAAACATGAAGAGACTACATAGAGATATGAGAGAAAACCAGAACATGCTATTTCCTAATGAGCTCTTTCCTGATATATACCTTGACCTGAATAAAATGAGTATTAAGTTTCAGGGAAAAAACCCCAGCATCTGGAATGTATCAATGCAGACTGAGCATTTCTCACATTATCCCTGAAAAGATCAGGGTAGCATTAATATAAAAATATTGACTCAGTGAGAAGAACAGCAGCTCAGTACAGAAGATACTTCATCTTAAACTCAGGATTTTGAGGTGCTGCCTCCTGGGCTGCAGCTGCAATTATGAACATACTCTTAAAAAGGTGAAGGCATGCATTTAGGGATCTGGTTTGCTCTGTAAAAATGTAGGCATCCTTTGCTTTGGTGGTTTAAATGAGAGAATGAAGAGAGGAGATGCAACTATTCTCCTTCCACATGTACCTAGAGCTTTGAATCCCAAAGACCCAAAAAAAGGAGCCTGTAGCGTATACTGTTGCTAGCTGCCATGAAGTGAGAGAGAAACTGCAGCACAAACTGCAGGGCACCAACATACTGGTCACTGGGAAACAGAGATGCCCACATCAGCAGGACTCACTGGAGTAGTCAGAGAAGGGGTGGAAAGGGGAGGAAAATGGCAAGAAGCCAAGGGACAGAATGGCCTGTGTAAGGATGAGGTGCCAAGTTAAAGGCAAACATGTAGAAAGATATGGGGTTGATATGTGATCCTGTGTTGCAGGAGACCTGCCCATTAGGCAGTTGAAGGGAGAAGCAAAAAAAAACCCAACAGGAGAAAGCAAAACCCCCTCTGCAATCCTCATGCCCTTTTTCATTAAAGGCATTGAAAGATATCCTGGTTTTATCCTTACACTTCCTCTACCACCATAGCACATCCTGCAGTTTTTGTGGTGATAGTGTGTCTTGATGAAAAAGAGTGAAGAGTGTTAGGAAACACAGCAGCAGTCTTAGGTAATTCCAGTTAAGAAGGGAAGTGCCCTGAAGCAACCTTGATGAAGGTACAGTCTGAAAAGGCTTTGTGATTCCTGCCATAGGTAGAACACAGATACATTACCAATACACACAACAACCACGTGCAAACAGTGTTACAGAAGGAGGAAGGACATTGAGAACCTTTCTGTAAGGACAGCTTTTTCCTATAAGGGAAAGGGTGGTTCTGAGGGTCCAGGAACACCTACTTACCAGTTAAGTGGCTGGCAATCCTGGCAATAGGTTTAGGAGGCAGGGCAGGGGGCTGTTTGAGGAGGGACAACTGTTTCACTGGGGTGTCCTCATGGTCTCCAGGGAAAGCGGCAGATTTTTTGGGGGGAAGTAGCAGGACTGACTTAGCTGTAGGATCTTGGGACAGGAGGACGCTGGATTCATTGGATGTGGGGCTCTCTTCAGACACTGGAGGACACAACCACATCATAGACGCAACAACGTTATGTGCAAAGCAGCAGTGGATACAGCCATAGTACAAGAAAAGCAGCACAGCAATGCAGATTCAGAAAGACTAATAGATTTCACTGAAACATCATATGGCACAGAAAAGGAGGGAGAGAGAAAGAAAGAGAGAAAAAGAGAAACACTAACACATAGCTACACAACAGCCAAACTTCACATTACCTTTGACAGAAGCCAGCTCCCTTATGTGAGGCTGAGACATATTCCCACATCTTGAACACAAATTGAGAGCTTTAAAATGTCACATCTCAGATGGTCTGTCACCACAGCTTGCTCAGGACTAGATAAGTTAGCAGGTGGCCTCTAAACTTATCACAGGGCCTACTCCATTTCTAAGAGGCTGCACAGCTGCTGAAGGCCTTGGATGAACACTTCTACCAGTCACTTTTCCTCACTTGACCTTCATTCACAACTCTCAGCATTAAGTGATGCAGAAAGAGGAGCAAACTAGATTTACAGTGTTGCTGTCCCTCTGCAAGGCTTGGGAAAGAAGCACAGAGAGCCTTCCTATGGTAGGGCAGGTGGTCATGTTAGCTACTGAAGGCTGCGAGGTGTGAACATCACCCAACACCACGCAGTAGGTAAGGGCACGATGATGTATCTTAAGGCTTAAAAATGTTGTCAGCTCTGCTCTAGTTCATTGGCACAGCTGAGATGTAGCTGGAGAGTTAGAAATCTACTCTTAAATGTTGGCAAACTGCAAGTTACTTGCATAGTAGAGGTTACATCTACACCGAGTCAGTCAGAATTTCTCATGGGACTTCCCCTTCTTCTACATCAGAAGTTCTTAGCCTTCAGCAAGGATTTCTCAGGGCTAGACACCTAATGTTAGAAGTCAGAAACTCATTTAAAACAGCTTAGCATATCTACATCATAATGTAAATGAGATATTACCTGTCCCATCCATGATCTCTGTGGTTGGGAGCACCTCATATGAGCAGGGTTCCCCAGGTGCTGGTCCTGATTCCAGTTCTGCTAGGGCTGGCAGTGATACTTGGCCGGAGCTCAGCACTTGCCCAGGACCCAGAGGCTGCCCATTCTCCAAAGCTCCTTCTTCATTTGGTATGGAAAGTTCATCTGTTCATGGTTGGAGGAAAGTGGAACAACAACAGAAGATATATAAGTAAGATGCAGAAAGAATTTTAAATAAAATCTGTTATCTCTGTCAGCTTACTTGAGGAATCTGAACTGAGATCTTGTATGTATACAGAAAACACAGGGATAAGGATCAAAATAATGTCTTGCATATCAAAAATCCAGCTTGTGCAGAGCAATTTTTTGAGATGTCAGGCTGCAATGTTCTGCCCTCAACAGTTTTACAGAAGACCAACAGCATTTCACTTGTTTCAAGGGGTTATTAAGATCTGGAAATAATCTGTCAAATATCTGCGAAGTATCTGTTTTCTTTGCTTTTTCTAGACTGGTCATTATGATCTATGGTCTAAGCTGGATGGTTCCTGGCCATATTCCATCTATGGGGACATGAAGCCTCATCCACAAAATCTGTTTTTCATCTTTCTCTGTTGAAGCTGGGAAGTGAGGAATGAATGGACTGGAATTGAAGCTATGAAGATTTATTAGAGAACGCTAATATGCACAGCATATAATAATAATAACAACAATAATAAAAAATTATAATTCACTTCCCTTACATAATTTTTTATGTTCTAAGGGGTACATAAAACCACAGAAGTGTGTCCCTGTTTTACACGCAAGAGAAAACATTACAGCTCCCAGCATCCAGAGTTTAAGAAAGGGAGGGAATAACTTTTAGAGCTGCCTTGTGTAAGGTCTTGATACTGGAATATGGCAGATTCCATTTAGAAAGCCTGTTGTTAAAGTTATTAATAGTCTCTTCTCTACCAGCAAAATTTCTGTAAGAGAAGCTGGTATTTTCTTTCCTATCAAGCCACTTTACGTTAGAAACAATACAGTTCAGAAGTGAGGGATCAGATCATTCTCTATGGTGTCAACCACCTTGATTTTTTTCTCAGACCTTGTTATGCATAGCACTTCGGTACCTGGAGGCAATGACCACATAGACAAATCAATTATAATTTTATAAAGTGTTCAGCCCTTGTGGTTATGAATGGACACCTGAAAATATAGCTGGAATGTGACTTGTAAGACTAAAAACAGCAAGCAAATACAGGGAGCCTTGTTTTACTATGCATTTAATGTTTTTGAAAACAAACTGAAGATTTCAGGATCTAGATCTTGATTTTCGCTCAATGTACGAAGCAGAGATGTACATCATTCAAATGAGTGCACATTTCCCCCTTCCAGGACTATAAAGTGCTTAACTCTTTGGAAAAAAAGACTGATAAGAGAAAAAAAATTAAGTCTCACTAAAGTGTCGGAACACAGCAATTAACAAGTCTGAAAATACGTTAGCTGATAAGTATTCAGAATTATGTTTCTGCCTTTTACAGGTTCTCTATGTCAAGTGAAGATGGTCTCCTGCTTATTTTGGAATTACTAGAAATGCCAATGTCTTGACTTTCTTGTTTTTACTGGAGGCTTTCTGAAGGCCTAGAGAGCTATTATGGTAGACAGCCACATCAAACTAGACTGAAACATGACCCAACATCTGTCATAGTTTTCATAGCAAACATCTGAGCTGGCTGAAAGGTGAAAACACTAATCACAACCCAGAGTTTGGGCCAATTGTTTGCAGCAGTCTCCTGCAGTGGTCATTCAATACAAACCTGGTTACTTCCTTAGGCAGCATAAAATCAACCAGGCAGTATTTAAGCTGAATGTTTTTCATCTTAAGTGTTTGGGTGGATATGCTGTGTATTCTGTGCTTGCTCTGTCTCCCTCTCTGTCTCTTACAAACACACACTTTTACATGTATTTGGGATAGGGGCTCCTGCCATCTCAGTTATCTGGTTCCAAGAAAGAATGTAACTATTTCTTATGTGGAGCAGCTTATGCAGAGATTGTGTCCAGCAATATTCCTCAGTTAAGTGCAGGACTAGTAATTTAATGCAGGAATAATCGTAACTGTGAGCAGACAAGAAACATACATGATAAAACCAATAACATTTAATTTTTGTAGGGATGCCTGCACATTCTAATGAAGTTGGGTGCCAACTGTAAACATGCTGAGCATCTTGAAATCTTTCTGTCTTAAATGCACCTTGCACTTCTCAAGGTATACTCAGCATGATTTAAGATGACATCATTCAAATGACCCATTGATGATTTATGATTACAAAGAAGTAAAATGTGACACAAAATTTTGGCTTTTACTTTTGTCACAAAACCAAGCATGACTACTTTCTGTACTGACTGTGTAACTTGTTTTAATTTTCCCTCTGAATAACTCCAATCTTCATTTAGAATCTAAAATTCAGTCTTGGACTTGACTGAAATCAGCACACATGCCACAGAAAAATGGCTGAAAAATACACCCTTAATCAGATCTCGCTTAAAGAAATGCTACATAGGGAGCAGTTCAAGTAAAAGAAACTGATCAAAGATATGGATAAAATAGAATAAGTTAATGTTAATTAATCCTGGATCAGAGACATGCTTGAAAACCAGATATAAAAGGTAAATTACTTATTATTTTTGAATTACTAAAAGCTGACATACAATGGAAAAGAATCCCGGTAACGCAATTATTACATAGACACAGATGAATTAGTCTTCAGGAACTGGCTATTAATTTATTTTTGCACAGTGATAATGTATCTCATCTTTTGTTCTCACACTTGCTAAATCCTTTGCTGTGTTTTCACAAAGCCAGCTGCTACTTCTAAGTGGAGAAAGACTTTCCCTAAATGCATGAGCTTTGATAGTGCCATCAGAGTGTGAATCAGATCGATCTGGAGGGCACCAGAGAGTAGCTTGATGGCTGCAGCAACAGGAACACATAAAGGCTGCTCTTAATTTACTCAGGAGTCTCCCCACACCTGCAGCCACTGAAGAAACAGGACCTGAGAGAAAATTCTCTGATGCAAAAGCTAGGAAGGACAGAGAAAATCTCATGTTCTTCTCTGACATTTCCCCCATGGGTCAGGGGATGGGAAGTATTCTGGCATGCAGTCAAGACCTGTCCATAGGGCTGCTTCCGAGCCTTTGTCACTCCCTTAGCACAGCAGCTGGGATGCTCCTTGACTTAAATGTCTAAGCAGACTTCTGATTTTGTGGGATACTGTGGGGTTTGAGTCAGGCTGTTATATGGCTGTCCTCCCTGCTTCCAGAGGACTTCAAATCCTTTCAATATACTGAAGCTGCAGCACAACTGGCTCTCAGGTGGCTGTCATGCCTTCCTCCTTGCTGCCAAAGCAAATTCTTCAAACATGCTCGCCTACTGCCACAAAAGCTGCCTAAGCACGTGAGTGCAACCCTTCCAAATCCTGTCAGGATTTAGGTAACCTCAAATTTGAGTCTAAATCTATCATCTTGATCAGTTAGAGAGTACAAATACACAAAAGAATAGAAGATGAAGACTGGCCATGCTTCCTTGCAGAATCATTGAGACATCATCTCTGAAGTTACCAACTAGTACACACCCATGTTCAAAAATTCCTCACTACAGGCAATCTTATCTATATTCAGATAAAATAGGAAGAGGTTATCAAAATAATACAAGTAGATTCAATTCTTTGACTGGCACCATGGAACAGCTGGCTGTTCTAAAGACAGATATTTTTGTGACAGTTGTGCCTTCATGTCAAAACCAAAGTTTATCTATGTGTGGGAGAAAGTGTACAGCAAAAATGTGAACTCTCTTGAATGCTGTGGTACGTTCTGGGTTGCAGGTGGAAGTTTTATTTTTAACCTCTTGGCATTGCCTACCAACAAACTATTAGAACTGCAGGTGCCTCATCAGGCACTTCAACTTACAATTTTTCCCAAAGTATATAGTATTTGAAAAAATTACAACCTTTGCCCACATTCTTAGAAGACTCAAGTAAAGAACCCTGGAAAGAGAAGACAACAGAAACTGATTCAGTCATGAGTCTGGCCCTTGTGAAGAAAAGACATCTCTGCAGTTCAGTCTGGAGTGAATTCACTTGACTAGTTCAAGGTTGGGGGTCACTGAAGCAATAAAAGTCTTTCTTACTTCCCAAATATAGCAGATGGACTACATTGACTCTCCCCTATGTGAACATTGGGACTTGCTGTGCTCTGCTTTTACCTGCTGGATGACATGAAGTCACCTGAAAAGTCAGGAAATCCTAAAGCAAACAGGTCGGAGTGTCATTGTACTGAATAGGTGAAAAAACTTGCTAACTCCACTTTTCTTCAACATAGAAGATAGGATAAAACCAATATTAAATACACTGACAGCTTCAGAATTTTTGTTCTTGGGTCAATCTATGCACATTAAATTTCCATTTATCAGTATGGATTTTTTTTTTTTTTTAAAGAAAGAAAAAGGCAAAACTACTCACAGGCTGATTCTGTCTGCTTTCTCCACCCCTTAGGAAAGGGAAACAATGAGATTTAACATTACAGCTACACCTATTGCCTGTGCACAATGCCTGCTGGCACAGAAGGTGATACCATCATCAAATAAAGCCTTCTGCTATGAAGTGCTGAATTCTGCTGTGTGTTCTTGAAGGATTAGAGATTACCTAACAGGAATTACCAGGAAAATGCTACTTCTGCTTAAGGTTCACAGTGAGATAAAATATCCTTTGTTAGAATTACTCTTGGATTATTACACCAATGAAGGAAATCTTGCTTTTGTTCTGCAAATCCTACCTTGCTCATATCCTTATCCTTGCTCATCAAAGCTACTTGATCACTGCTACTGTACTTGTGTATTAGCACTTTCTTCTCTGCCCTACCTTTTTCTTCCAAGAAGTATCAATTCTTAGCTTCCTGTGCTTGCAGCCAGCAGGAAATAATGAAGGATAGTGAATAAGGAGCCCAGCTGTTTTGCATTACAGCTTCCCTTTTAGTGGCTCCTGACAGCGAAAAGTCTGATGTCTCCGCTTTTTCCACTGGAAATAGGATGAAGCAGCATGTGTTTCAGGACATTTTTTTCTGATTTCAAAAGGTGAAAATTGACTATATAGACAGATTAATTTATTTTTTTTCAGATGAGGACCTCCAGACAGCTTAGCATTTGCTTCACAACATCACATAGAAGATTGCAAATTAGAGAATTATTTGATGAACAGGGAAAGTTGCAACACTTTGGTAGCAACACTGAGAGCAGGGTCAGGCTGCACAGGAAAGCTTCTTCCTGGGAATACCTATAGGCTTGTGTGGGGACAAGTCAGAAAGCAGCTACATGTGGGATGTGTGGCAGTGATGAGGGAAAGCTCACTCTGGATGGTGGTGAGACTGAAGTCTGATTTCTGGCCCAGCTGGGGCACTGGATAGGGAGCTATGCCACACACTTGGTGTGACAGCCTGCTGTGCTTTGCTGGCCCTTGGGATGCCTGCCTCATGCAGATCTGATCTGAGTTACATGCCAAAAGTGGAAAAGCCAAAGAAGTGAGAAGGGCAAACCTTTTGCCAGGTGTTATTTTATACCCTGAAGTTGCATCTGGGATGACTTCCAAAGAGCAGGCCATAGTGAGAGCA
This sequence comes from Calypte anna, assembly GCF_003957555.1. NCBI lineage: Eukaryota > Metazoa > Chordata > Aves > Apodiformes > Trochilidae > Calypte > Calypte anna. The sequence continues at coordinate 63,691,146 of NC_044245.1, forward strand.
CAGGCAGTATTAGATGTAAAGGATTAGAAGCATCTAATAGAAATAATGGATAAAAACTGCAGAACTTAATGACAAGCAGCTTTTTTCTTTGGTTGTGCAATGTTTTTTATTTTTGTCCACTTTAAAAATTAAACGGGTCAGGTTAGTAAATTTTTAAAGTGTCCTTTCACAACAAGCTAGTTTAAAAAAGCAAGTAAGCAAGTAGCAGATTTAAATCCTCCAGGCTTTATAAAATAGACCCTGTTTCTAGTATCTCTGAAAATTTATAACTTCCATTGACTTCTAACAGTTTTCTGCTGATATAGTTAAAGACTTTTTGACTTTGAATTAACAGGGCTCTAAAACACATGTAAGTTTTTATTGAAACTAAGAGGCAACTCTGTCATGTCTTTATATAATCTGCCGAAAAACATCACCTTAGTTGTTGACAAGGGAAGCAGCAAGACAAATAAAAGGTGAGGTGAAAGATTGACACATATGTAATAAATGCCAAATATGTGTTGCATTAATACTGTAAAACAAAGGTTTTTGTAAAACACTGGTGTTTTCCATAAAAAAATACATCACCAATTCAACAAATTAGTTACCGTGAATGTGGAATTACATCTTCTGAGTGGTTGCACGAGAATGTGCACTGTTCTGTGCCAGTCAGTATCCAAAATCTTTAAACATTTCCCTTTTCCACAATAGTTACTCCCACAGTGACTCATACTGACCATGATAACACATGTAGGCACAGACCCACTCCATCTCTCTGCAGTCTGGATGCCTTGCTGGTTTGCAGTGACTGACCCCTGCACATTGCCATGATTTATATTTCTACTTCTTTACAGTTCTGATTAGCTTCCAGTTTTACCTGAATATCTAACTATCACATTCCTCCAATGGAAAGGGCAAGTTCATGGTAAAACCAAACAAGATGTGCAAAGACCTTATTCTGCTCAATCTTACAATTCAGGATTGGATTGCCAGTTCTTAATTGTTACAATAATATTTGGCCAATCAAGTATATGGGATATCAACTTAAGGCTGTGAAAAGAACACTTACCTTTATCAAAAATTTCTTTCAGCACTCCTCGTTTTATAAGCTCCTCTCTGCTTTGCCTCATTGATATTTTTCTTTCCAAAGCTGTAAGCAAAAGAGAAAGGTCAATACAAACAGAATAGAAGGGAAGTAATTATTTTAAAAGGCTCTGTGGCTTTTAACTCGTTTAAGAAATGCTTTTTCTCCTCTTCAAGTCAGTGGCAAATTAGCATCCCAAAATACAGGCTACTGGTGGCCACCCAGAGAACCTGCCCACTGCTGAAGTACAGCCATTACTGACAGATCTGTCTGTGCTACAGACTGACCAACTTGAGGCCATGCCTGCATTCCCACTGCTTAATTCTGACACAATCCAAGCACTGCTGTGGAGAATTAAGAGAGAGCAGACAGAGAAAAAGGCAATTACTGTGGAAGCTGGAAAGAGAAAAGTAGGAAAGGAGGCAATGTGAAGGATCACACTGGTGAAAGAGGTGGCCATGGACTAGCACCTCTGCTGCCATGAAGCCAAGGCTTGTTTGCCACTATCTCCAGAGAAAGGAGATCAAGGCATTTAGGACAGTGCAAAAAAAGAGCTGTTTAGTAAAGCCTCCTCCTCCCTGGAGGAGTGCTTTCTCTCCTAGAGGGTGTAAATGAGGGAAACTCCATGAGAGCCACTGCAATTTACACCAGGTCCACACAAGGCTGTTCAGTCCTGTACTGCCTGCTTGGAGACCGTGGTCACTGAGGCAGCAAAACGACAGAGAGAAATTACATGTTTGTTTAGTGCAGTGGTAATTAAAACCATGTCCAATTAACCAAAACACCACAAAGGACATGCATCCAGGCAAAGAGCTGAAAGCCAGCAAGCTAGGGGCACAAGAAGTGATGTGCGGGAGCGGCTATGACTGCGTGTGCTCTGTGAGAAACAATCTTGTCCCTGCCAAAAAAGAGGCAGAGTCAAGGGCGAATCACTTCTGCCATATGCTCCCCTATCAGACCCAGCACAGATGCACGCAGACACAAAGGAACTGGGACTTAGCATCTTCAGTCTGCCTGAGGCAGATTTAAAGCAAGAGAGGCTCTGAAACCCTCTCTCCATCCCTGAAAACACAGGAGTGTAGCCTTTTCTGGCCCTGCTGCATGTTGGCTGTTTCTGCAGGGGCAGAGGATACTTGGTGGATTAGCTATGCTTACACTGACACACTGCATTCAGCAACTTATTTACTGCCAGATATGTCTGGCTGAGCATGAAGGAGGCAGTCAGCTCTGCTTCACTTTCTTTTTCTATGTGATAAATTTAGGTTTCCCAATTTCTACAATCAGTTTTGAACATGTATTCTTCAGGACAAAGAAGGCCAGTAGGTACAAACACTACCTAGACGCACCCTCTGACCTTCAGCATAGATCAGAATTAGCGCCAGGTCCCTGTGCTGAGGCACAAGACCCCATACTCATTAGCCAGCCACATGGTACAGTTTTATTTTTCAGCCTGTTAACATAACAGCCATTTTCCAGAGTGCCTTAGCCTCATCTGAAGAGAAGTGCTTGCTGGCTTCCAATGAAATTTTTATTTCTAGGTTTCTAATATACTTTTGAAATGAAATACCCAAAAATCAGACGCTAGAGTCATGTTGCAGACTGCTCTCCAACCTGCTTTTCCCTGCACTGAAGGGGCCTTGTTCTGGTATGGTATTTAAAGCTTTTTCCTCATCCTTCTTAAGATTAACTGTTCTCATCCCCTCAAAAAAACCTCAAAACAAAACAGAAAACCCAAACAACCAAACTAGAACAAGCTACAGGTAACTCCCAAATTTTCTTCCATTCTTCTTTAAGAACTTCCAAGTTGTTAAAACCCTGACAATTTGGTGTCACTCAGCACCTTTTCCAATAAGTCTGGGAAAGTATAATTTTCTGTAAGTGTATGCAGCAAACAGTCTTTTTGAGGTTGTTCTGCAATGGGTATTGAGTTGGGTGAAACTACAACAAAGCAGTAGTTTCTGTATAAAGACAGCAGCACTGCTTATAAAATAAAGATACGGGTAAAAACTGCTATTTCTGTACTATACCTTAAAAACCTTAAAAGCAGTAAAAACTGCTATTTCTGTACTATACCTTAAATAGCCAAGTAACAGATACACATTTTGCATACAAATGCACAATTGCTACACACCCCGACTCACCCTCCTGCCTATTCAGCAGCTGGCTATGCAAGGTAGGAGTGTTAAGGCTGAATTTCTGGCTTGGAAGAGCCATCACACAATTAAAGCAGTGGTAAGGAACGTGGCAATTTTGTGGACTGCAGTAAAGGCTTTCAGGGGACCAACTGCTCTAGGAGGGGTAGCAGGACATTTTGAAGAAGCACAGAAGTACCTTTCTCAAAACAATTGCTGGGCAAGATACTCAAGTACTGACCAAGTCTTCTTGAAGTCATGGACTGTTTTTGCAGTCTAGGAGAATTTTAAAGATAGAACATACTTTTACTGGAAGATACAAGTTCTTCAGATGCTCCCTTTTAGTTGTAATTCCCTTCTGCTCAAGAATGAAAAAAAAACCCCACAATCCTCCGATTTGAATCCCAGACTAAAACAATTTTTTGTTTCCAAATCCTTTCTAAGTAGGTACAGGACTTAAAGTATTAATTATTTCCTTGCTAAGCCAGTTTAATTAATAAGATATTTAGAGGAAGGGCATGCTGGGCTAAGAGCAGCACTGAATGATAATAACAGATGTTATACTAAAACTACAGAACATGCTGCCTTCCTTTAATACAAATCTTCCTCCAAAACAAGTCTCACACATTTAAATTCATAAACTGCTACACTACTGCTGGATCAGGTGGAAGAAAAAATTACAAGAGCTTAGATGCAGAACTCATTACAATCTAACAGCCTGAACAATGAAATGTTTCACTTAGTCTGGATTTCTCTGGCAAAGATTGTGTATTATTTTAAGGAAGGATTTTCTTTTCAAGCAAAAAGCTGATACAGAATAAATTCATTCACTCTCTACTGAGAAGTGATCCATTCACAGCAGAATATAAATAAAACCCTCTGAATTAATTCTTGATTCATGAGAACCTTGTGAATTCTGCAACAGGGAAAAATGAAACATAATTAATACTTAACAAAAGATGTATTACTTCATTGGTGAATTTCCTTGGTGATTAACCTCTTTTTGTTCATTCGTACAATCTTCCAGGAGATTAGAAATAAGCACTAAGCCCTTTTTATGGGGTCTACTTATGCCAGAAACCAGTTTTCTAAGAAATTCATCAAGTCACCAAGAAACAATCAGTTACTAGCTTATAGAAATGATCATATGGGTACTTTATGGCATAAGCATACAGACTTTGCCAGTGTGCTCTGCAGTGTGCTGTTTCTTTTAAGTTCTGAAGAACTAACAGCAGGAAATGTTTTTATTAATGCTTCTGAGCTGGTGTTTTTGAACTCCTCCCTCAGGAGCAGCACCCCTCTGCTGTTCAAGCAAAGGTTTTCTCTGTGGCAGACCCATTAAGATCAGTAAAGCCCTGACAGGGTCAGGAGGATTTCCTGCCCCTTCATTCTGGAAACCAGTCACACTTTTGTCTTTATTCCTTTATTAAGCTGTTGCTCTCCACGATGGCAGTGATTGTGGGCTGCTTCTCCAGCTGAGAAGGTGAAGCTTGCCGCTGCCTCTGTGCCAAATGCTTCTGCTGCTCCATTAACCAGCCTAAGAGGTGTTTACATAGTTAGGAAACATAACCTTTCTGTTCTTCCCATCCTTCCCTCCAAGAGAAAAACATCTCCGATGAACTCTTCTGCATATATATGAGAATAAACTAGTCCTCATTGCATAACTTGTCATGTTGCTGCATAAACCAAAAGCCAGACAAAAAACCAACCCCTTCTGTCTCATCTGACAACCAAAACTAAACCCCAGCCTTTGCCAGCCCGGTGGTTCTTAAACTTGCCTTTGTCTTAAAAATAGCACTAGGGTTTGCTTTGCATGAGTTCTTCCTTTGGAAGGCCACTATAATTTTAATGAAGATTTTAGGAAGTAAAGGTCGTTACAGGGAGGGAGCTTCAAGCAGAAGCTTTCTTGTGCATGAATTATTTTTGGATTCAACAGGCAGAAATTTGCTTTGCTAATAATTCCAATCTGAATAATTACAAATGAGTAAACCAATTGCTTGGCACAGTGTTAAGATAAACAACCATCAATATTTTGTTTAGACTTGTAAGGAAGGAGAGATTTTCATTTGTGATGGATTATGTATTAAAACATACTTCATCATCTTGAAAGTCTTCCAACTACACAGACTTTCTTGATAAACAAATGGAGCAGGATTAATCTGAGACAAAAGTTTACCATGGGGGCTTCTGCCTCTTGAGTTGCCCTCATACATAAAGAGCAAGTCTCAGCCACAGTTGACCTCAGACTAATGAAAGCATCTGAAACAGGCTGAACTGCACACCTTGGAAGTGGCTCTTAGTTTTTACCTTCCATTAAGGCAGCCAAGGCTGAGTAGTGAGATAAGAATTAGGGCTCCACTCCTGGAATAAAAATTGATTCAAGAGGGTAGTTTCAAGAAAATAAATAAATGCTGCTGTAGATAAAAGAGTTGGGGAAAATTTTGTAATTGTGTCAGTTCACGCAGGGGTCCGTTCATTTTGAGACTCTTGCTATAGCTGTGAATGACACCCTGCATTGCTGCTGTGAGCTTGTGGCTTGCCCAACACCAAAACACAGCTTGACTGAAAGAACAGTGAAAGACTGAAAGACTGAAAGAAATTAGCTTTGCTCAATGCTAAATATGAATTTTGCTTGGTTCCAAATATTCATAAGTCTCTGGAAGCCTAAGGGAAGAAAAAATATTCCCACAGGTTTCTGAGGCTTTAAGATTTAAAGTTCCTTACAGAAGTTTTGCGTCTCTCTAATCTCAGACTGGGTCTTCCTGTAACAGTACCATCTACAAAAGCTGACTCAGATTACTATCTGGTAAGGATAGATAAGGACTACCATTTTGTCTGTAATGTCCACACATGACAGTTCTTGTTCTGGCTGTAGTCCAGCACTCTTATTTTTTGAGATTACAAAATAAGTGAACATCACTGGAGAAGAGATATGTGGGTACTAAAAGTTAAATCTAATAAAAAAAGAAAAAAATCCCACTTGGTAAATGAATAATGTAGAAAATGTCTATGATGTGCTATAAGACAAATTAATTTACCAGGAACAAAACTCATAGAACCACAGAATTTTCAGGGCTGGAAGGGACCTTTAAGATCATCTACTTCCAACCGCCCTGCCATAGGCAGAGACATCACTGATACCACAGTGGATGAATAACTCCAATCACTCTAGAAGCAAACCAGTATAATTATTATAATTATAGAGGTGGAAAAGTAAGGTAAAACCACACTGAAACAACTTGGCTTGTCATCAAGTCACTAGATTAGTAGCAAAGCAACAGACAGTGGCCAACACATTATGCTAAGAAATTAACATTCTAGGCTTAAAATTTGTTAATCTAAAATTAAGACAAAATAATAGGAAAAAGAGGTAAAACTCACCACCAACTCTTATTTATTTTACTTTATTTTGTTTCCAGTCTTGTAAGTACAACTGCATTTATTTTATACTTTGTAGACAGTTCTATAGCCCCCAGCTCTTGGGGGAGAAGGACATAGAGCTCATGGAATGAGTCCACAGGGCCATGAAGGTGATCAGAGGGCTGGAGCACCTCTCCTGTGAGGACAGGCTGAGAGAGTTGGAGTTGTTCAGCACGGAGAAGTCTCCAAGGAGAGCAGCCCTATAGTACCTGAAAGGTCCTACAGGAAAGCTGGGGAGGGACTTTTGACAAGGGTGTGTAGTGATGGGACAAGGGGTAATGGCTTTAAACTGTAAGAGGGGAGATTTAGATTAGACATTAGGAACAAATTTTTTCTTGTGACTGTGGTGAGACACTGGCACAAGTTGCCCAGGGAGGTTTTGTGTGACCCCTCCCTGGAAGAGCTCAAGGCCAGGTTGGATGGGGCTTTGAGTTACCTGGTCTGGTGGGAGGTGTCCCTGTCCATGCACAGGGGTCAGAACTAGATGATCTTTAGGGTCCCTTCCAACCCAAAATATTCTATGATTCTGTGACATTATGACTATTTAAAACCCAGAGAAGACAATATTAGCACACAGCTAATTGCTTTCACAGAAATTCAGATCAGTCCGAGACACCAGTCCATCCCCAGGAGGAAGCACTGGACTAGGAGCATGGCAAATCTTTGTTCGTGACAGGCCTGTGAAATTGTACAGTAAAAACACACACATTCCTTTGAGCATGCAGGATCAAACTGGAAATTCCTAGTTATTAACTGGAAGAGTTTAAGAGGTGTAATAGTTGCCACACCTGGTAACTACAGAAAAACTGAATTCCCTCTTGCTTACTGATGGTGAAAGAAAGCAAAACTGGGGAAAAAGCATAGATCAGCTTTAATAAAACTCTAGATTTACTCTCATAATTACTGCATGTAAACTACCAGAAGACTGACTCAGGAGGCAAAAGCATGTAAAGTCAAATCTGTAAACACAGAACCACAGGAGCTGAACAAAATACTGCAAACCACACTAAGCAAAGAAGGTCACAGTATAGTAACACAACCAAGAACTCAGCAAACACAAGGAAAGGCACAGAAATAAAGTCTGAACAACTCTACAATAATTAACTAAAGAAATAAAAAATCTAAGCTAAGAGTGGACCGTTTTTCATAGAGAAGGACTGAAAAAAATCATTGAAATCAGATGTCTTCTGAGGCAAAAAACTAAACTTTAACTAGATCCAAAGAATTCCAACGTAACAGATTTTGCAGGCCAAGCAGAGCACAACTGGCAGAAGATGAATACATGAAAACAGGAGATAAAACAAGAAATCTTTTAAAACATAACAAAACGTGTGTGTTTGAAAAAATCTGAGAAAATGGGAGTGAAAGAAAATGAGACTATAGACAGTGTTAAGCATCCTAAGCATTACCACCATCTACAGCAAATCAACAACAGCAAACAAACATCAAAACAGAACTCCAGTGTGTCAATGAACTGTGATAGTCTACCAATAGTATTTTGAAAAGACTCACATTTTCATCTTCTTTCTACAAAATTGCTTTTCTTGTCACATTTGAGAAGGATTGTACAGCAGGTTAAAGAGAAATTCAGAAAGCCAACCAGAATATTGGAAAACCACATGCCTCCTGTTTTTTCTCTTGCAGCACAGGATTTTCATGAATTCCCAGGTAACACTAGGTCAAGAACTAGAAAGCTGAGCCACCAGCAGGTACTGTTTTCCACAACTTAATGAAAAATGAGGCTCTGCAGCCTTATTAAAGAAATCAACAACAAGGTAACACAGCATATCTTAGAAATACACATGCTCTGCAATTACAGTGTCACTACAGAACAAAAACATGCCCTGGACATTCTGAAGGTATAACTTAAGTATCAAAAATGGTAATAACAGGGTGGTACTGACTTATTTTAAGGCTTTCATCCAAGTAAGAAACAGGCTTGAACAGCCCATGCTGATGTCCATACATACCCTAAGGAGCTATAGCTAAAGATAAATTAAGCATAGCTATTACCACCACAGTTGTTACTGCAATGAAGCTATGTCCAAAGTGCCAGTGGAAGGCATATAACACAATCCCTATAGTAGGAGATCCATTCCTGTTTTCATATGGACCGCTAGGAGATGAAATTATGGCTTTTCCTACAGGCTTCTGCATTGCAACATGCAAAAGCTGAAGCATCAAAGAAACAGCAAGAACATGGGTTCTACTCATCAAGCCTTTGCAGCCAGGCACAAGTGGTGCCATCTGAAATTACTATAAAGAAATAAATATGCAGGAACACCATCACTACCAGTTCATCCTCAAAAAATTTTGCTTCTAAGTGACTCAAATTGCTTTAGACACCTCGCTGTCTCAGATTTCTGTATATACAACAAACAATAACTATGCTAAAAGCAAATTAGTGAAGAGCTGGGCTAAGTACCTGAAGTATGTTTTGCTTACCCTGAGAAGATGGTACTCAAACACCACTGCAGCAGGGATCTGCAGTGTGATCTGTAAAGGTGGAAATGCCTATTTGCAAAATTCTGCTGCAGAATACTGCAAGGGACCTTCCACAAAGCCAAAAGCAAAGCCTACGCATGGTAGGCATCGCTAGAGTAAGAATTCCTGTGGCTCTCCATAGCTGAACAGAATTCTCTCCAGAACAGAGTTCACAAGTGGGCTATAAATAACTAGGCAAGCTGCTGCTTTTGGATTTGCTCCTCATCAGACAACACATCCAGATGGCAAAAGAGAGAGCACAGTTTAAAGAAACAAGTCCAGCAGGTGTCAGGAAACTGGATTCTCCAGTGTAACTTTTAGAGGGCAAAGGAGTCAGTTTTCCTGCAACAGAAAGAGTGAAAATATCAAGATAAGACCAAAACAATGGTAGGCTGATGATAAGAAGAGAAGAATACTTGGACAGACCACCAGGAGATGACAACCAAACTACTGGCCAGGATTTGGCCCCTTTGTTTACCAGCTGGGAGGAAGGACCATCCTGTTGACAGAGAAGAGAGGACAAGAAGCATGACTCTTCCTAAAGTAAGAGCAAACTGCTGTGTAGATTTTTCAACAGCTTGTGTTTACCCTACAGCTGTAACCTTACAAATATATAATACCAGGTACCCACAGCCAGAGAGATATGTGAAAGCAATGGATTATGGCCTAACAAACTCTGATTTTGGCTTTATCTGCTGGATGATTCTATTTCACCAGATACGGATCTGGTATAAGTTAAAAAATACCTACCCATCACCCAAAGTGTGTTTTTACATGTACAACACTGCTTGAGTAAATTACCATACAGAAATAGTTCTTCCACTTATGCTGGAGTAATTAGTACATAGCAGCCTCCCAAACAGACATACAAAGCAGATGGATAATTGTATACCTATGTCTGCATGCACACCTAGTTAAAATAAATGTTACTGAGCATACCTTACAACTAAGTAATACCTACTTAAATTCAAAGTTGGCTTAGCACCTTCTGAGAGAGAAGCTATTAAGATTTCAAAGACTTCCTAAAAACCATTGCTCCTGTTGTATGCACAGAAAACCTCAACCAACCACACACAAATTAAAAATGCATTTGTTATTAGAACGAACTGGCATCAACCCTTCATCACAGACCTCTGCTAGGAGCCAAAGTGGAAATAATTCATTTAATACTTGATTATAGAAATGACTGAATCACAAAGCAATTGTGAATTGCAGCTGTCACATCATCCAGCAGTTATCTTTGGATGATATTTTCAGCTCATGCAATGACACTATCTGGTTGATAAATAACAGACTTAATGTTCAAAAAACACCAACCTGTATTTAACACCATTTACACAATATAGTAAAACAGTGCAGTCTACTTTCTGGTTTGGAAGCTGGCAATAATTACAGTAAAGCTACATGTGACATTTCAGTGTAATTTATGCATTTAGAGTCTTGGTCTGATTTTTTGTGCTTTTTTTTTCCTGAAGTTAATTTTCCCAGATGTGGGAAAATTTGCACTATTCATGGTCATCCTCTGGAATCAAAAGAATGAAAAAGGAAGAGACTGGGATCTCAGTTACAGTAACATGAGAACAGAATAGCTATGAGAATTTGCATGGACCATCCTGCCTTATGGTATTGCTCCATTATTTCACTAGGAGATATTTTTAAAAAACCCTATGACAAAAATGGTTTTGTGCTCCTCTATAGCAAATGCTAAGTTATCTGAGAAAATCAAGCATGTTTACACTTGGCACTATATGTTATTTTAGTGCTTTTTATGTGTTCAGAAACATAGTTATAATGCTGATCTGGGATGGGGAAACAGAGTTGAAAGTACCAAACACCTTTATACATTAATAGTTTTGAACTGAAATACCAATATAAGAAGCAAATTCAGAAAAGGAAGGACAGTGAAGTAAAAGAGATACAGTAATAGCCTAGAGACATTTCCTAAAGTGCAATTACATCAAAAATGTAGATAGTATTACATAAAATAAAAGTTTAATGGCAGTCTAATACCTCAGCATTCTAGTGTGTTTCTTCTGTTCAGTACTTAATAAAGTTTATCTGTTAAGGATACAAAAATTCGAAGAGAAAATGGGTAGATTCACAGATTATCTAAGGTTAAAAGCAATAGTACTGAAGGATTAAGGCCATAGTAAACAAGCCAAATATTTTCACATCAGTACTAACCCTGAGGAGCTTCAGCAAGATGGCAAAGTGAAATTCTTCTTTATGAGGAACTGTGGAAATCTTTTTAAGTGAAGTGTCACTTGGAGAATGTTTAAAAGAAATCAATAAAATGAAGAGTAGTAAACTGCCAAGATTAGAGTTCCAAAATCCCTTTCTTAAAGCCAATGAAAGAATTAAAATTGCATGAGAAGAAGAGTGAGTATCCTCTACAGGATTAATAACATTTACAAAGCAAGGAGGAATGCCCCATACATCAAACAGAGGGATGTGGTACTGCTCACTTCTTCACAAAGACACATTCCAGGAAGTCTGGTAATAGGGTGGAGGCAAAATTTGCTGACTGCAGCCAGAACTAAGGCTGACTGCAAGGAGCTACAAAAGATCTTGTGATATTAAGTGACATGTGACAAAATTCAGCATTGTTAAGAGCAAAAAAGACATTAGGGAAAAGGCAGCCCTAATTATACACACTTAATAACAGCTAAATTAGTAATTCTCACTCAGAAGACAAATCTTAGAAACTCTGCAGAGAATTCTCTGAAAACATCATCTTAATGTTTAGGGCAATACAAAAGGAAACGGAAATTAGGAATTATTAGGAAATAAGAACAGCATCTTTGTGCTAGAGCTGCTGCTAATGCAAGTCTGGTTATCTATCTCCAAAAAGACACAACAAAACTAAAAAAAATAAGGAAAAATTGAAAAAAAATGATTAAAGGGATGAGGTATCTTGTAGAGCTGTAAAGAGTAATAGTAAAACTGTGGTTTTTTGTCATCTCTTCTTTCACACCAAGGGCTTGGTCCCCTGATACTCAAAAAATACACAGTACTTGTAACATAGGCTGTGCTCTGCATGAACCAGATGCTCCCTTTAAGTAAAATCAAGGCATAAAACAGGATAGCCAACATCAGAATGCATATTCTACATACCCTCTGGTTGCACCTGCACCAGAGAGGACTCTGACATAGCCTTTCAAAGCATCCCCACAGCTCTTGCACTCTTTCTAGTCCCAGAGATGAGGTGAAACTCATGCCAGAAGGGCTTTTGCCTTCTGAACACATGGAGTGGTCTTCAGCAGCATTGGAACCCCTGCTCTCATGCACCACGGTTATGACCCATCATCATCCTAAATCTGAAGCCATAACAATATAGAGAGATTGAGTCAATGAGTCTGCATCATCAGCTCTCAGGGCCATGGGCCACCCACACTAGAGCAAACAGCATTACAGCAAATTACAAAACAGAAGTCTGGGGAATAGGCAACTGATGGGGAATGCAGCAGAGGTCTGTAACACCATGAACAGTCATCTACTCATTTATAAAATGTCAAAAACGAGGGTATCCAACAAAACAACCCAGGCCCATCCAAAAAGAAAAAAAAAAAGAAAAAAGAAGTGCTTTTGTGTACAATGTCTTATTTCACTGTGGAACCCACTGCAATACACACCCATTAAGGCAAAAAGAAGTGTAATTGGGTTCAAATGACAGAAAGCAATGGAGAACAACTCCACACACGGCTCCCTAACCTGGTTGCAGCTTTTGGCTGTGAATTTCTGAGGGCTGGAATCTGATTTGTTATGTGAAGGGACAGAGAAACACTTGCCTGCTTCTTGCAGATGGTTTTGCTAAACCTAATTGTTGGCTGCAAGAGAAGATTCTGGGCTACATGGACTTTGATCTGCTTTGTCTGTCCTTGAGTGTATTTGTCTTTAAATTATGTGCTTAATGAATCAGCAGAAAACACCCTTGATCATAAAACTCTACACTGCATTCAATTACCTAATTGTTGAGAAATGTGCAAAAGTGTCTCATTCGCCTTTGAAAGGAACTTGTAGTTTATCTCCTCACCATTAATATTTTTTTGGTTTGCTTGTTCTTAATCATTAAATCAGACCTGTTTAGCAATACAGAGTTCAACATGCTGGCAGCTAGAATTACAAAAATGGCTTGAGGTTTCATTGGCTGTACAGGGCTGGTTGCAAAAGTGGCTTACTAGGTAGTGTGGCATGTGGGCTTGGAAAGAACCCTTTCCAGCACGGGCTTCAGGATTTTTCATGTCCTAATTCCAGAGAAAGTTAAGAATTTATTTTTCTTTTTACTTTTTTACGTTCAGATCTAGGGAATCATAGAATCATAGAATTAGCTGGGTTGGAAGGGACCTCAGAGATCATCAAGTCCAACCCTTGATCCACTACCACTGCAGTTACCAGACCATCCAGTGCCACATCCAGTCTCTTTTGAAATAGCTCCAGGGACGGAGAATCCACTACTTCCCTGGGCAGCCCATTCCAATGCCTGATCACCCTCTCAGTAAAGAAATTCTTTCTAATATCCAACCTAAACCTCCCCTGGCACAACTTGAGACCATGCCCTCTTGTCTTGCTGAGAGTTGCCTGGGAAAAGAGACCAACCCCCCTCTGGCTACACCCTCCTTTCAGGGAGTTGTAGAGAGTGATGAGGTCTCCCCTGAGCCTCCTCTTCTCCAGGCTGAACAGCCCCAGCTCCCTCAGCCTCTCCTCATAGGGTCTGTGCTCGAGTACTTTCACCAGCCTGGTTGCCCTCCTACAGGAGTGCATGCTATATTTCAGGTAGGGCAAATCTTAATTATTACTGATTGTTTTCTGACAGTGCAGTACCTGAAGTGCTAATGGAATGCAAATCTGAAATCTGAATTTTGCCCCATGTAGGCCAGTGACCTGACTGTAGATGTTTCTTAACAAAGAGAATAAAGCTAATCTGTTCTGTAGATTTTGACTAAGGCTTCACAGAAAAAACAAAGAGAGGCTGCAAATCACTGCTCCATGTAAAATTACGAGTTTGATGGAAACTGACACTAACTTGAAATATCTTTTCTGAAGATTATAAAAATGACATTATATTGTTATAAATACATTAACTAAAATATTAATGGAGTAGTTTGAGAATTCAGATGTAAGTGCAGAAATAATACAAGTTAATGATTAAATCTGCCTAAATATTCTTCTATTCTACTTTATCTTGGTCTTTTTTTACATCAGTAAGATTTGGGTGATTTATTTTTGTGAAAGTTCACTTATTTCTGTTGCATAATAGCAATCGATGTCAGTCTATTTCTGCTATCATAATTACTTTCTGTGGAGATGGATGAAATATCATGGATTTTAATTGTAAATGAGAAATAAGCAGCAGGAAAAGATGACATTGATAATCAGCAAATATTGCAAGGTTACTTGAAACTAGTTAAGGACAAGGCATTTGAATTTCCATAATAAAGTGCAGGCTCTCAGAACATGGGGGTGGTATACATTTTGGATGAATACATTGTGAAGAAACATGACAGTTACATGTGATGGCATCTTAAATACTCAAGTAAAATGATTATACAACTCATGCATGTTATGAATTTCTTACATATCAAGGCCTACAGAAAATCCACTTCTGGTATTCACCTTTATTACTATGAGGTAAAAAAAACCCATCATAGCAGTAGTACATAAAATCAGTAGGTGTTATCTCGAACTAATATATTTGGCAGATAAATGAAGGAGAAGCAGGTGTTCAAGTGTCTGAATGAAAAGTGGCTGGAATTATCCCCTTGACATAGTTCTTTAAAAGGAAAGAATCAAACTGCATCTTTCACAGGAGACTAATGAATCTTTTGGAGAGAGGAAGGACAAAACAGACAAAAAATAAAATTCCTGATGCAGTATTTTACAACAGTACTCCTACATTATTTTGTAAGGCTGGCACTCCAATCTGCACCTCCGCTGTGTAATGAGAGCCTCATAACTGTCTGTGTGTAATGATGCTGCCTTCATACAGCATTTCCAAAATGACACACTATAAAATCTTTGCCTCTTCTGCCTTAGTATCTTGCAGCAATTGGCCTGCATTAAAAACAAACATACAAAAAAGAAAAAAAACACAACTTAAAAAACCCAAACAAAAAACCCCATGGACCCCAAGATGATGGTTTTATGAAGAAACAAACTTTTAATAGATTGACTGAATTAAATACTATCTTATGTACTGCTATTTATAACTAAGTTGCTGCATTCTGCAACATGAAAGTGAGAAGCAGCTGTTTATAAAACAAGATTTCTTTCCCTCTCTGAGCATAGCTGAGCTACTAATTTCAGAATAATATTCTCAAGACTTCCATGCTATTAAGGACAACTTTTTAAACACCAAACAAGTATTGTGGCATCTTATTAAGATGATAATTTAGGTGGACTGTCCTATTCTCGAGCACAGACCCTATGAGGAGAGGCTGAGGGAGCTGGGGCTGTTCAGCCTGGAGAAGAGGAGGCTCAGGGGAGACCTCATCACTCTCTACAACTCCCTGAAAGGAGGGGGTAGCCAGGGGGGGGTTGGCCTCTTTTGCCAGACGACTTTCAACAAGACAAGAGGGCACGGTCTTAAGTTGTGCCAGGGGAAATTTAGGTTAGATATTAGAAAGAATTTCTTTACGGAGAGGGTGATCAGGCATTGGAATGGGCTGCCCAGGGAAGTAGTGGATTCTCCATCCCTGGAGATATTTAAAAAGAGACTGGATGTGGCACTCAGTGCCATGGTCTAGCAACCGCAACGGTGGTAAAAGGGTTGGACTCGATGATCTCTGAGGTCCCTTCAACCCAGCCAATTCTATGATTCTATGGACAGCAGAGTCTCAGACTGTCAGTGGATTTATACTGATTGAGCAACAAAACACTGAGTGACAAAACACAATAAACCTTGAGTTCAAAGACACTGGAAAGATCTCGTGGTTTTGTGAAAATTAGTACATCCCATTCTGACCCACCCTGATGTTCAGAGAGGAGTTCACATCAGCTGTTTAACAAGGCAAAATCCAAAATAAGCTCACCTGCTGTCTTACCCATTTATTGTACCTCTTTAAGCCACTGCTGCTGATGTGGTGGTCTGATAATTAGGCTAATGTGATGTGAACTCTCTTGCTTTTAAATGGATTTGTTTCTATGTATTAAAGGGCTTCGCTTAGCAGGCAATAAATCAAATATAAAACTGAAAATGCACCTGGTTTGGAAATGTTCTCCATATTGGTTAAACTAGAGACTTCCCAATCCTTTCATAAAGGTGAGGCAGCATGTGCAGTATCTGGCTTTTACTTCTGCAAGCCAAGTAAAGCCATGATGTAGAGCTGCATATTTCAGAGTTACACATCAGTGTAATGGTCTGAGGAATGCTCTAATAACATTGTGAAAAGACGAAGTTTTACCGAGAACTTTTTATACCTCCAATTCCATTTAAAACTTCTCCTGTTACATAGTAACAGAGAAATAATACAGTTCTGTGTCCCATTGAGGGCTCTGACACCAGAAAGACACTGGCAGAAGCAAGTCCAGGAGAGACCCACCAAGACTGAACATAATGTGCAAGGGGGATCCAAAGGAGCTGTGCTGTCACTACCTATTGTGTGGGTATGGCAAAGGCAGAGACAGCCTTTTTTTGGAGCTACATGGAGAAAGAACTAGGGGCAATGGACAAGATGCAGCAAGGGGAATTCTGGTCAGATAGAAACAACATAAATCCTCATGCTAAATATAGTTAAATGTTGGAACTGGTTTCCAAGAATCTCCTTCTCCTTTCCTTGTATTACTTAGAAGCTGACTGGGAAATCTCCAGTAACTCCAGAGATGGCCCTGCTTTCAGCAAATGCTGGACCAGAGATCATAGATTCATAGAATCATAGAATTGGCTGGGTTGGAAGGGACCTCAGAGATCATCGAGTCCAACCCTTGATCCACTACCACTGCAGTTACCAGACCATGGCACTGAGTGCCACATCCAGTCTCTTTTTAAATATCTCCAAGGATGGAGAATCCACTACTTCCCTGGGCAGCCCATTCCAAGGTCTGATCACCCTCTCCATACAGAAATTCTAATATCCAAACTAAACCTCCCCTGGCACAACTTGAGACCCTGCCCTCTTGTCTTGCTGAGAGTTGCCTGGGAAAAGAGCCCAACCCCCCCTGGCTCCAACCTCCTTTCAGGGAGTTGTAGAGAGTGATGAGGTCTCCTCTGAGCCTCCTCTTCTCCAGGCTGAACACCCCCAGCTCCCTCAGCCTCTCTTCGTAGGATATTTGCTTAAGTCCCTTCACCAGCCTGGTTGCCCTCCTTTGGACCTGCTCCAGGACCTCGATATCCTTCCTAAACTGAGGTGCCCAGAACTGGATCCTTCAGACATCTTCCAGTCTCTATCTACCCATGATTTCTACTTAAGAAAAAATAAAATCGCTGGAGTATGCAGGGACATACCACACTGATGGCTCCTGCTTATACCACTAACTGTGTATATGTGTATATATGTTATGACAGCCATCAGGTTCCCCTGCTTTTGTATTAAAATGCCAAAAGCCTTAAAACCCACATTGCTAAACCTTATTTATGTTTCTTTGTTTACAAACAAAAGCACACCACTTCACCCCATCTGAAATCAACTGGAGTCATATTTCTTCCCAAGTTTGAGCCTCTCCTCGCATTGCAGCACAGCACATGCCCTAAAAGCATCATACCACACATCACTCTTGTCCTTTCAGCAGCCCTGTGGAACACAGTAGTGACAAACCATTAACACTTCACTTTATAAAGGTCCAAGTTTATAACCTTTAGAGCAGAAGATACCTTATGTTCAGAAATGAAAGTATCTTTACTCCCAGTCATTGCAAATTTTAATGAAGCCAAATTTAAGCCCATTTTGTAAGCTACTATTAAGCTACTATTTTAACAACCAACAAAGTTATGCAGCAGAATCAGCAATTTGATAAGGGAGTTATGAAATCACCAACGAAACCTTTCAGACAACCACTGACCTACACATGGTATGAATAACAAATGCCTTGGGTTTGGGATAGGAAACAACACCTTTAAGGATCTTTAAGCTATCAGCTGGCTTCTGAAGATGGGTAGAGCTGGGGACAGAGTGGCTTGAGAGCAGCCAGGCAGAAAGGGACCTGGGAGTCTGGATTGACAGGAAGCTGAACATGAGCCAGCAGTGTGCCCAGGTAGCCAAGAAGGCCAATGGCATCCTGGCCTGTATCAGGAACAGCGTGGCCAGCAGGTCAAGGGAAGGGATTCTGCCCCTGTACTCAGCGCTGGTGAGGCCACACCTCGAGTTCTGTGTCCAGTTCTGGGCCCCTCAGTTCAGGAAGAATATCGAGGTCCTGGAGCAGGTCCAAAGGAGGGCAACCAGGCTGGTGAAGGGACTCGAGCACAGACCCTATGAGGAGAGGCTGAGGGAGCTGGGGCTGTTCAGCCTGAAGAGGAGGCTCAGGGGAGACCTCATCGCTGTCTACAACTACCTGAAAGGAGGGTGTAGCCAGGGGGGGGTTGGTCTCTTTTGCCAGACGACTTTCAACAAGACAAGAGGGCACGGTCTTAAGTTGTGCCAGGGAAAGTTTAGGTTGGATATTAGAAAGAATTTCTTTACGGAGAGGGTGATCAGGCACTGGAATGGGCTGCCCCGGGAAGTAGTGGATTCTCCATCCCTGGAGGTATTTAAAAAGAGACTGGATGTGGCACTCAGTGCCATGGTCTGGTAACCGCAGCAGTAGTGGATCAAGGGTTGGACTCGATGATCTCTGAGGTCCCTTCCGACCCAGCCAATTCTATGATTCTATGATTCTACTACCTCACTGAGCTGATCTGTGTAATTTCAATGGACCCAAGTAGCAGTTTCCTGGATGTCTTTCTGTAGCAATAATGAAGTAAAACTTTCTGTACTGAAACCTCTTTGAATGAGACTTGGTACAGGCCTGACACTGTAAGCAGCTAAATGGCATAACATAACTTAATTCTTATTTGTGTGCTTTTTTAGAAGAGTGATCCTTCCTTTAGCAGTTGTAGGGCCTTCTGCAGTGAGTTCTCCCCCACATTTACTTCTCCTTTGCACTGCAGTTTTCCATGAGATTTCATTTGTTTATCAAGATACGTTTTCTTTACTTTTTCTTTTTAAACAATTTAAAAAATATTATTTACCCCAGCAGTTCTCACAGCTGCTACCATCTGAAAAAATATTTGCATTAGGCAGCTGTACAATGCAGCTGCATTTTGACATTAAGTCTCTGAACAATGGTCATCACCAGTCTGAAAAACAATTGCTTGAGAAACAATGGTCTAGATGATACTTCTAGGTTAATGGAGTTGACCATATGTATTTTGTAAGTAACGAATGCAGAAGTTCAGGCAATTCCTCCCAGTTACAGATACAATAATTAGCACAGCTGATAACTAAGGTTAGAACTTAAAAAGCAAAATATTTCAGTCCCTCCTAAGATTCCAGGCACAATTATGTGATTGGACAAGGATATGAGACCAGGAAGCACAGAGACTTTTAAACCAGAAAACAAGAAATGAAGAAAGAAATACATTATTTCAGCTTCTTGAAATGAAATGCAAAGATTTGTTGGGCTTTAAGGGAAAGTTCTTTAAATCTTTGCTTTATTGGAAAGTGTAAACCTATTCATATTGTAAGCCACGTGGATGAACAGGAACTTACTATGAACTCAGGTTGCAGACCTGGTATACATCTTCAGATGCCTCTCCCATTGGTATCAAAGTTTTAAAATCCAGAGATCTGTAAGTGCAGCTCCCTAGACTGAGTAATCTCTTTTTCTCTGTTCCCCAAAACCCTTCAGATACAAACGCAGTCTAGAAGAAATACTTTAAGAAAATAGGAAAAGTTCAAGAGTAGCTGACACTTGGGGAGTTTATCCTGCCTTTGGGATGGGATTTACTTGCTGAAGAGTACAAACTAGCTGTCATATTTTTTGTTTTGTTGTATATTTTTTAACAAGTACTGACTGAAAATAAGTAAGATGTCAGTGCTGTAGTATTTCTAAGCTTCAAGGGTACTACTTCAATCAAACAGTCCAGGCATGCCCATGAATATGGGCAGGATTTCAAGACTGCTTTGTGATACTTGAAACTATAACTATGCATAATAATTACTATGCAAACTGACATGAACCACAGAAATATATTATCCACAAAGCTATGAAATAAAACAATTCAGAATGAAAAGTTAGAATTAAAAAAAAAAAAAAAAATCCAGAAAAAAAGTAGAAAATAAAAAAAAAGATGGGTTTTTTTTTCTGAGATTCAGATGACATATTAGGGTTATGAAGGCTGTATCTGAGAAAAAGCCAAGGACCAAACATGGTGGAGAGCAATGCATGAAAACCACTGAGCTAATGGTGGTTTCTACTTTGAAGCATACTCTCCAGTAATGCTTAAGAAGCAAAACCTGGAAGGACTTAAAATATACCTAGCATCATCTTGAATATTTTGGAGCTCAAATAGCTTTTTATCTTGTCTTTTAGCCTCAAGAGGAAGTTAGGTAGGTGTGACTGTTAAGAATTTCTGCAGGAAAAGATTCAGTCAGTCTTATAGTTGGAGTGGAATCATAGAATCATAGAATCATAGAATCCTAGGGGTTAGAAGGGACCTCAAAAGATCATCTAGTCCAACCCCCCCTGCCAGAGCAGGGCCACCTACAGTACATCGTGCAGGAACGTGTCCAAGCGGGTTTTGAATGTCTCCAGTGAAGGAGACTCCACGACCCCCCTGGGCAGCCTGTTCCAGGGCTCTGTCACCCTTACAGTAAAAAAATTTTTTCGAATATTCAACTTGAACCTCCTGTGCTCCAATTTACACCCATTACCCCTTGTCCTATCACTGGTCATCACTGAGAAAAGCCTAACTCCATCTCCCTGACACTCACTCCTTACATATTTGAAAACATTGATGAGGTCACCCCTCAGTCTCCTTTTCTCCAAACTAAAGAGACCCAGCTCCCTCAGCCTTTCCTCATAAGGGAGATGTTCCACTCCCTTAATCATCTTAGTAGCTCTGCGCTGGACTCTTTCAAGCACTTCCCTGTCCTTCTTGAACTGAGGAGCCCAGAACTGGACACAATACTCCAGGTGCGGCCTCACCAATGCAGAATAGAGGGGGAGGAGAACCTCTCTTGACCTACTAACCACACCCTTTCTAATGCACCCCAGGATGCCATTGACCTTCTTGGCCACAAGGGCACATTGCTGGCTCATGGTCATCCTCTTGTCTACCAGGACCCCCAGGTCTCTTTCACCGACACTGCTCTCCAGCAGGTCAGCCCCCAACCTATACTGGGACATTGTGTTGTTCTTCCCCAAATGCAAAACTCTACACTTCCCCTTGTTGAACTTCATCATGTTTCTCTCTGCCCAACTCTCCAGCCTGTCTAAGTCTCTCTGAATGGCAGCACGGCCTTCCGGTGTGTCAGCCACTCCTCCCAGCTTAGTGTCATCAGCAAACTTGCTGAGGGTACACTCTATACCCTCATCCAAGTCGTTGATGAAGATATTGAACAACACTGGTCCCAGTACCGACCCCTGAGGGACTCCACTAGTCACACACCTCCAACCAGATTCTGCCCCATTGACTACAACTCTCTGACTCCTTCCTTTCAACCAGTTCCTGATCCACCTCACTACCTGATCACCAAACCCATACTTGGTCAACTTATCTACAAGGATGCTGTGAGAGACGGTGTCAAATGCTTTACTGAAATCAAGATAAACCACATCTACCGCTCTTCCATCATCTATCCACCTAGTAATTTCCTCATAGAAGGCTATGAGGTTAGTCAAACATGATTTACCCTTGATAAAACCATGCTGACTGCTCTTGATGACCCCCATGTCCTTGATATGCCTGGAGATAGTGACAAGAACAAGTTGTTCCATCACCTTTCCAGGGATGGAGGTGAGGATGACCGGTCTATAGTTACCCGGGTCCTCCTTCTTGCCCTTCTTGTAGACTGGAGTGACATTTGCTATTCTCCAGTCCTCAGGCACCTCTCCTGTTACCCATGACTTACTGAAGATGATGGAGAGTGGCCTAGCAATGACCTCCGCCAGCTCCCTCAGCACCCTTGGATGCATTCCATCTGGACCCATCGACTTATGGATGTCCAGATTACTCAGCTGATCCCTAACCCAATCCTCATCTACTACGTCAAATTCCTTATCTATCTTGACTACTTCTGGGGCTAAATGAATCTGGGGCTCATGTGGAAACCCTGCAGGAGTAAAGACAGAGGCAAAGAAGGCGTTCAGTACCTCTGCCTTCTTTATATCCTCTGTCACCAGGGCTCCCATCTCATCCCTTAGTGGGCCAATATTGCCTCTAGCGTTAGTTTTACTAGCTATGTATTTGAAAAAGCCCTTTCTATTATCCTTAACCTGACTTGCAAGGTTAAGTTCCAAGGAGGCCTTAGCTTTCCTAATTGCCTCCCTACATCCTCTGATGACAGTCCTGTATTCCTCCCAAGTGACCAGCCCCCCCTTCCATGATCTGTAGATTTTCCTTTTCCACTTAAGTTTTCCCAGCAGTTCCTTTTTTAACCATGCTGGTCTCCTAGCTCCCTTACTAGATTTCCTAACCATAGGGATGCTCTGATCCTGTGCTTGCAAATAGTGGTCCTTGAATATTGACCAGCTATCTTGAGCCCCTTTATCTTCTAACACCCTGTCCCATGGGATTTCTCTTAACAGTTGATTGAGGAGGCCAAAGTTTGCCCTGTGGAAGTCCAGGGTTTTGGTCCTACTGGGTATTCTGTTCCTTCCACACAGGATCCTGAACTCTACCATCTCATGATCACTGCAGCCAAGGCTGCCATTGACCACCACTTCTTCGACAAGGCCCTCCTTGTTGGTTAGTATAAGATCCAGCAGCGCTCCTCTTCTAGTCGGCTTGTCCACCATCTGCATTAAGAAGTTATCATCAATGCACTGGAGGAACCTCCTAGACTGTGAAAGGCTGGCTGTGTGAGTCACCCGGCAGATATCGGGGTAGTTAAAATCTCCCATGAGGACTAAGGACTGAAGTTGTGAGGCTGCTTTCAGCTGCCTGTAGAAGGCCTCATCAACCTCTTCGCCTTGATCAGGAGGTCTGTAGCAGACCCCCACAACTGTGTCACCCACACCAGCCTGCCCCTTAATTCTTACCCACAGACTTTCAACTTGCCCCTCATCAGCCCCTGCACAAAACTCAACACATTCTAGTTGCTCTCTCACATAAAGAGCAACTCCACCACCTCGCTTCCCCGCCCTATCTTTCCGAAAAAGTACATAACCATCCATGGCCACATTCCAGTCATGTGACCTATCCCACCATGTCTCTGTTATCGCTACCAGATCATAACCCTTAGCCCGTACACTGACCTCTAACTCTTCTTGCTTATTCCCCATGCTGCGTGCATTAGCATACAGACATTTCAGGAAACAAACAGAGCACACTGGTGGGACTAAATCCTTCCTAGACCAACTGCCTTTGGGCCCTGGTTTGTTCTTCTTGTGTTTGTCCCTAACAGACCCAGTTTTCTCCCCTTCCCCCTTCACATCTAGTTTAAAGCTCTCTCAATGAGCCCTGCTAAGTCCTGCCCCAAAAGCCTCTTCCCCCTCTGGGACAGGTGCATCCCACCTGTCACCACCAGGCCAGGTGTCTCATATAGCATCCCATGATCAAAAAAACCAAAACCCTGTCTTTGGCACCAGTCTCTTAGCCACTCATTGACCTGTAGACTCTTCCTATATACCTCCCCACCCATTCTTACAGGAGGGATGGAGGCAAACACTACTTGTGCTCCAGACCCCCTAACTAGCCGTCCCAGGGCCCTGAAGTCACTCTTCATTGCCCTTACATTTCTTGTGATAATTTCATCACTGCCAATCTGAAAAATCAGCAGTGGATAGTAATCAGAGGGACCCACAAGATTAGGGAGTTTCCTTTTAACATCTCTAATCCGAGCCCCAGGGAGGCAGCAGACCTCCCTGTGGGATGGGTCCGGTCGACAGATGGGCCCTTCTGTCCCCCTCAGAAGGGAGTCACCCACCACAACTACTCTCCTTTCCTTCTTGATTGAAGAAGTCCTAAGGACACGGGGTGACTGACGAGTCCTAGGTGGTTCACTAGGTGAGTCTACCTCTGTAACTACATTTTCATGTCCCTGAATTTCCAAGGCCTCATACCTATTCTTCAAGGGCAATTGGGAGGGAGGAGGGGGTCGGGAGGATTTTTTCTTGCCCTTCCGAGGCCGGACCTCCTTCCATTCATTCATGTCTCTTAAGGCCTCTCCTTCTGTCTGGTGGCAGGAGGGGTGGGGATCCATCATCTCCTCAACCTCTCCCGTCTGCCCCTGCCTCAGGGTGTGATTCCACCAGTCTATTTCCCTCTCACATTCTCTAATGGATCTCAGTCTCTCAACCTCTTCTGTCAGTTTAACCACCTGCCTGAGGAGATCATTTACTTGCTCACAACGCACACATTCGGTGTCACCAGTTCCATTTGATACCAGTGCCAGGCACAGGCATTCACTGCAGCTAGAGACTTGCACTGCTGCATGCCTGCTTGGGAGCTCCGTCTGAGTCCCCACATTCTTTTTCACTGTGGTTTTTGTCCGCGTTGTGACCATGATGTATCTATCTACTAGTTGCTCCCTGTCTACCCACGTGCCTGCCCTCTGGAAGCTAGCTGCCGCTCTCTGCTCTCTGCTCCGCGCTGCCACGTGCTTACTCCTGCTTTCTTTGCCTGCGCATATCAAAACAGGCTTGCTGCCTTGGCAAAGAAGAGAAGATAATTAAATAATTATGATATTGTATTTTCAGAAAATTATTTAATGACACGCTATTTATTTAGTAAATGGATAGATATGGACACGCCAGCTGGCTGAGCTGCATCTCAACATGTTATAGTCAGCTCTGACTTTTTTATTCCAAGAGTAAAAATAAGGGCACAATTTAGGTAACTAATTAATTCCATCACAGAACCTAATTCTGTTCTCATTACCTTTTAAAATCTTAGATGAAAGTTCACTAGAGTTCATGTGCTTATTGGAGATATAAATTGATACAGCAGGGTGCACATATTTTTGCATTACTTAAGTTATTTTAAATAATGGTGTAAGTTTTCAGTTAAAAAAATAATATTAAGGGGGAATCTTTTCTTAAAACAATTACTGTTGCTTGATCTACTTGATTTTTTTCTTGGTACATAAAAAGGTCTGAAAAGACATTGAGGTGGTAAGTATTTCCATATTGGGTGTTTTTTTGGTATTATTTCATCTCAGAAATATCAGGTAAAGAAATGCTTGTTTATCTCTGGTTTTGCTAATGAACTTTTGAGGGACTGAAATTATACTTGTTGTGTAAAACTGTTTTTTAAAACTGTTTTCTTTCCCCAGAGTTAATTATACATGTCTAATTATCGCTAGGAAGAACAAACTTTTGAACAGATTTAGTAAACAGTTCTTGCCACTGTTCTTGAGAGGACATAAGTTAAACAACTCAGGAAAAGTATCTTTCAGAGCAGATAAAACCTGCATTTTAATGCACGATAAAATGAAAATATAAGTGCATAACAATCTCCAGCTTCCTTTAAGCACAAGAAAATGGAAAAAGAGGTCCTCCTCCTATTGTAGGTCATTTTTACCAAAGACCAGACAGCAGAGTTCAAAAGAAATTATGTGATGCATTTGATTTCCCACATTATTTATAAATTTTTTTCCAAGTGACTTTTTGATTGTATTTGGCTCTATCCCTTAATTTTGTCCTGGCAGGCTGTAAGCAGAGCAATCACAGTAAAGTAAGCATTAGGTACAGACTTTGACAACACAATCAAACTTAAAAAGAAAATAAAATGGACACATTAAAATTCCTTTGGGTGCCACCTCTTTCATCAGAAGAATGGCAATACATCCTCAGCCTACATAAACTGATTACTTAATCACCCCTGAAATGCAGCCAGTCCTGGGGTGGGAAGTAGTTATTGCTGTGTGCTAGCAACACAGCACAGCTCCTTTTGAAGGAACCCAAATGAAAATCATCGGCTGAAACTGCAAAGCATGAAAGGGGAAGGCTGAAATAACTGCCCGGGGTAGAACTTGATCCAAAGGCTATGTTAGTGGTCTTGATTTTTGTAAAAATTACTAAGGTATCTTCACTGACTGCAGGTAGGTGCTGATGCTTGCCTTCCTCTGAAACATAATCCTTAGCACTATGACTTTCCTTAGCCATGTAGGAAAGCTACCATTGAGGTTTAGAGAACACAGGGGACCCTGTAGCCATTTAGTAACACTTTTCACTGCTCTGCTGGTTTCTCTAGAAAGGATGTAAATCACAAGGGACAAATAAACATGGGAAACCTAATCTTCACTATGGAATAATAAAATCTAGATGTTCCTTCAGACAAGCACAGAACTTGCACCCCAGTATCCCTGTTTTGAAGTAGGTGGTGATGCTCCTCTTCCTTGTGGCTTAGCCTTGAACAACACTGCTCTAGGACTGGGCATGTACATTGACAACAGCTGCAAGGGAAATTTTCATAGCAACTCTCATGTTGTGGAAGATAGAGTAGGTACCAGAAGCTGGGAAAAAAAGACCAATTTTGGCTTAGATATTTTAAGAGCTTTCTACAATAAAAGCTGCATATGAATTTCCATGGGAAAAAAAAAGGATGAGCTAAAACTGTTTGGTGAAATCTGTATTATTTATGAATTTGCCCTTGATGGAATTCATTAGTTTACCAAGTTTGCAAAGCAAATACCTTGATAATGCAAGAAAGTTTTTCCTAGCTTTTCGCAAAGTGTACTTGAAGGAAAATAAGATATAATGCAGTTTTCTAAAAACTATGAATAAATAAACATATAAATATGGGAATTTTCCTTCTGGCCTGTTTTGCTGATAGTCATATTTTGCTTTTTGCAGTGCTATAGTCCCCTAAATATGTTCTCACATCCACATGGAACTGGGTGCTGCAGCCTTACTCAAAGTAACAAATGAAGAACACGATCATCAGTGGGTGTTCACTGACTGTGGACTACTGGGAACTCCCATTTGTGTTCAGTAAAGGATGTGATGGTGATGTTTTCCACAGTACCACAACAGTTTTGTGGGTTTTTTAAAATAAATATAATAATTTCAATGTTTTGCTGAAAAATATTTCTTCAAGCCAGCTTTATGAATACAATAAAATACTTTCTTTAAACTGTAAAATCCTGAAGCTTTGGAACCTGACAAGGGGATGAGTCTGTCTCAAAGTCTAAAGCTATCAAATTCCAGGTGAGCCAACATCTTCTTACCAGGAGAGACAAATATACCCAAGAAATATCATTGTTTCTTTTCTCTTTGCTGAATTTACACTTTTTTCAGGAAGATTTTCCTTTCTTGTTCTTTTGCTTCTTTTCCTCTCCTTCAGTCCCTGGAAACAGACATCAGCTACACAGAGAGACTGCAGAAGAGGGGAGGCAACTGCTTTGCCAGGCTGATAAAGTAGGTGCTTAATCACTTTGCTTAATCTGGGCTTCAGTACTCACTTTTTTCCCCAGGCTTCTCAGCTTTTGTGAAGTTTCATGAGGTTGTTTTCCTGGACTTATAAATTACAGCACAACCCAATTCTCTTATGCTGTGAGGTGCTATGCTGTAATTAATAAAGCATTTGCATTTCAACAGCAGCTTCTGTCAAGATCAAAGAGCTCAAATATTAGAGCAGTGTCTTAACATCCCCTCTCTCTGGAACTATTCCTATTGGAAATCTAAAGCAAACTCCACATCTGTGCTTGGTGCTTGATCCATGGATAAGGCTCCCTCACCACTCTCAGGCAGCAATGCCAGATGATGAAGCACTGTTGCCCTTCTGCACCACAGATCTTGCAGGATGGAGTCTCACTGCCCTTCTGCTCCACAGCTCTTGTAGCAATATGCAAAAGGATGACCATGCAATACTTGACCCCCACAAAGCCACTCCATTGCTTAGAAAGTGGGAAGATGAGTCCTGTTTTTACTACCACTCCCAGATGGCATTTTAACTTTAGTTGTGACTCCCATAATTTTCTGTGAATGGAGGAACTGATTGTACTGGTTGAGTGATTACCATCATTATCTGGTTAACTTTGATGGCTGTACCCATAAAGCTGGCCAGTAAGTGACTGCACCCTCACCTTCAACAAAACTGGTTTCATACACATCTCAGAAATTTAGGGACTGTAAGATTAAGTCTCTTGTAATGAAAGCATTGTTTCCTTTGAAATTATCCTTCCTTTGATGAGTAAAAATACCAGGATGACTCTGAAAACATTACAAATGCCATGTCTAAATGTACAAGTAAAACACAAAGCTTACTGGGAAAACTCAAACATGATGTTTTTCACCTGAATACTCATTTAAGGAAGGAAAACAAGCCTGTAACATTTACATGTTCTGTTTCAGCTAGCTGAAAATTACCATCTTTCCATCAAACTTTAAAATTTGTGATGCCTCTGCTTTCTCCAGCAGAATTTAAATGAGGAACAAATGGCTTCAACATAAATAAATTAAAACGTTCAAAATGTCTAAGAAGCCTTTATGATCAAAGACAGTTGGTTCAAAAATACCTTGGCAAGGCTCTTTCTAATCAGAAATATTAACCTTTCTGTCTGGAAATAATCATAGTGATTCCCTCAGATAGGTTTCTAATGAGAGGTTCAGTTACAAGGAAACCAGTTCAAATGAGACAAGAGATGAGGTAGAACATTGTCCTAATAGGAACTGCTTTCCCTTAAGAGCACGTTGCCTTCATGTAACATTCTCATTTAAAAAGACCATGTCACGTATCTCTGTCTGAGTTCGAATGCTCAGGCTAAATGCTCCCACAGTGTATTTTACTACTCAGCTGGAGGAACTGAATACTGATAGATTTTATTAGTCCAACAGAACAACCTTCAGAGAGGTTTAGTTATGTGAACTCTGTTCATCAAGGACATTTTGTAAAGCGGTAGAAGGCCGAACTCCCTAAAGGCAAACTCCATTCACTGGGAAGAAAGCACTAACTACTTCCCTGTATGGAGAGGTATTGCTGGGGTGGTTAAATGAAATACTCTGAAGCATTGCAACCAAGTTCAACTGGACCAGGAACCAAGTACACCAAGGCAAAAATAACAGAGTGCAGCTTTCAGCTGACTTCATCTGTGATTTTGTTCACTTTGGAACAGCATAATTTGCTAACTATTAACTGTAGCCCCTAGCCTTACTTTAGTACTTATTAGTAAAAATATCTTAAACTTAATATAATCTTAAAACCCATTCTGTTTTTAATTACTTTATTATTATCCTTCCTTATGGAGTGCAGTCATACAGTTCACATCAACACAAACTGTTGCAATCCCTCTGTTCTGTTGAAATAAAGGAATTTAGGAAAACAATCTTTTGAAATTCCAGAAAGAACATTTCCAAAAATCTTACGAAAACATCTCTGGGAAAGAGGCATTTAAGGGCTCAGGAGCTTGGTTTCACATTCTAACTATAAATGGCATCTTTTAGTTAAACACCATTGTGTTTATCTTCTGGAGTGAGTTGTGTAGGTCATAACTAAGTTTTGGAAAAGAGGGAGAGGGCACTTGAGAGCAAGAACTTGAAACTTCATCAGCCAGGTTAAGCCTGTCCTAAGAAGCAAGTTAAAAGGCTACCTCTATACAAAGATGCCCCTTTTGCCAGCTAGCTGGTGACTGCTAGAGCACAACCATCCACTTGTGTCCTCTTCTCTAGAGATTTATACTTAATGGGTGAAGAGGAAAGAAACAGGTTGTGAAAAACCAGCAGGAGGGAGGTCACAGACTTGACTTCTCTCTAGAACTTTGCTGTGGTACAGACTCAGAGAGGAAAGAAGCAGCAGCTAAATCATAGAATCATAGAATTGGCTAGGTTGGAAGGGACCTCAGAGATCATCAAGTCCAACCCTTGATCCACTACTGCTGCAGTTACCAGACCATGGCACTGAGTGCCACATCCAGTCTCTTTTTAAGTATCTCCAGGGATAGAGAATCCACTACTTCCCTGAGCAGCCCATTCCAATGCATGATCACCTTCTCAGTAAAGAAATTCTTTATAATGTCCAACCTAAACCTCCCCTGGCACAACTTGAGACCCTCTTGTCTGGCTAAGAGTTGCCTGGGAAATGAGACCAACCCCCGCCTGGCTACACCCTTCTTTCAGGGAGTTGTAGAGAGCGATGAGGTCTCCCCTGAGCCACCTCTTCTCCAGGCTGAACAGCCCCAGCTCCCTCAGTCTCTCCTCATAGGGTCTGTGCTGGAGTCCCTTCACCAGCCTGGTTGCCCTCCTTTGGACCCGCTCCAGGACCTCGATATCCTTCCTAAACTGGGGGGCCCAGAACTGGACACAGTACTCAAGGTGTGGCCTCACCAGCGCTGAGTACAGGGGCAGAATCACTTCCTTGGACCTGCCGACCACACTTTTCCTGATACAGACCAGGATGCCATTGGCCTTCTTGGCTACCTGGGCACACTGCTGGCTCATGTTCAGCTTCCTGTCAATCCAGACTCCCAGGTCCCTTTCTGCCTGGCTGCTCTCCAACCACTCTGTCCCCAGCCTGTAGCGCTGCATGGGGTTGTTGTGGCCAAAGTGCAGGACCCGGCACTTGGCCGTGTTGAACCTCATCCCGTTGGAATCAGCCCAACTCTCCAGTCTCTCCAGGTCCCTCTGCAGAGCCCTCCTGCCTTCCAGCTGATCCATGCTCCCCCCCAGCTTAGTGTCGTCTGCGAATTTGCTTATGGTGGACTCAATTCCCTCATCTAAATCATCAATGAAGATATTGAACAGAACTGGGCCCAACACTGATCCCTGGGGGACACCACTAGTGACCAGCTGCCAACTGGATGCAGCACTGTTCAGCACCACTCTCTGGGCCCGGCCCTTCAGCCAGTTCCTAACCCAGCACAGGGTGCTCCTGTCCAAGCTGTGGGCTGATAGTTTTTTCAGGAGGATGCTGTGGGAGACGGTGTCAAAGGCCTTGCTGAAGTCCAGGTAGACCACATCCACAGCCTTCCCCTCATCCACCAGTCAGGTCACCTGATCATAAAAGGAGATCAGGTTGGTCAGACAGGACCTGCCCTTCCTAAACCCGCAAATAAGCCCTAAAATAATCTTTTCCACAGTCCATGTCAGGAATCTGCTTCTAAAGGAGTGCAAATGCACCTCGTGCCATGTTCTTGAGGGTCTCAGAGATGTACCTGCAAGTTACAGCAAAGCTCAGTAAAATACTCTGACTCTCTTGACTCTTTTACTGGATCACGATGGCCTCGTGCCCAGTGCAGACAGGGAAGCTGTAATTTTGAGTCTCCAATGCTTTCACTGGGTAGCTGAAGTCTATAGCCCTGAAAAAGCTAATAAATTTGCTAATTAACAAACTTACATCATATACTGTGTAGGAATTAATTTCAACAGAAAGGACACTGCACTGGTGATCCCACCCACTGGTCTGACTGATCATGGGATTTGATGACTTACTAGAAACATTACCAGACTTACTAATTTTCAAATGTTTTCCACAAGCCGTAAGGAAAACAGGATTAAATAGGGATGAAAGGGACGTAGCTACTGACAAAGCTACTTTAGAGGCAATCTGGACTTTTATGAGACTGTGGATAGATACAAGACACCTCACCACCCCAATCTTGGTATGCCTTCCTGAAACAATTTGTCTTTAAAATATGACAAACAGCTAAGCAAGCATTACATAAAAAGATGTTGCCAGATTTCCCCCCCCTCCTAAACTTTTGCCTCACAATACTAAATACAATTATAAAGCATTTGCCAGACTAAATATTAAAGAGGTCTAAAGCTCCATCTCTTACTTCTGGCAATGAAGAGCTTAATTTAATTAAAGCCATGATCTGAATGTGGCTGCTACTTCTAATCCTCAGCAGTTTTATTGTTACGTTATGCAATCCTAATTAAAGATAATTTTAGACAACAGGAAAGGTTTCATTTTAATGACAGTAAAATATATACAATGTACTTGCGGGTCTATTTACGAATTATTTGTAAAGGTTATTTTTAGCTAATAGTTTTCCATACATAAGCTAGAACTAAGCATTCCCTCAGAGAAATACCTCATTTTAATATTTGCTATTGTAGTGCTGTCACTGCATGCTTGCACTTTGTGTGCTACCACTTAAAAGCAAGGCTCCCTTCAGTGCTGCTCAGTAAATAGAGCAATGTAACATGCAACCTATGCTTCTTGGTTTTAGTGCTCAACTTAAAAAGTCTTAACTTTCAGAAAAGTACTAAATATCTACAGAGAGTCTTATGAAGGTCTCTGACTGGCCATCTCATAGAATGTGAGTGCTCAAAAACACTATTTAAAAACCACTACAACACAATACTCCAGGAGAAAATACATTTCAGTTTTATTTTTAGGAACTGAAGAATAATATCATGGAATTAAATCCAAAGCCATTTCTCAATACCAAGATCTCCCTGTGGGGTGCTGCAGAGACAGTAATTTTGGTAAGAGTGTCAGAATTATTGTAAGTGTCAGGGAAACACTTTAGTCACTCCAGATGCCTCAGGGCACACAGGAAGACCTTGCTCTTTTGCTGCAACTGTCCAAGACCAAGGCCAGAACAAAACCCGTGAGAATAAAGCTGCAGACTCCTTCTCTTTTGGTACACTGGCTTTCTATTATAAATTAAAGAAAGAGTTAAAATAAAGGTATGGAGTAAATGGGATGCTATTATTCTGTGAATGATAGTCACAGTTGGAGATAGGATCTACCAAAAGAGGTTCAAGATGGGTGCAGTGGGGAGTGAATGGGAGATATCTGTCTATTTTTATTGTCCACTGTGGCCAGTGCATCACTGCCTGGAAAAGCAGCTGCAGGGGCTGTGTCCTGTCCTTTGAATTAAAAATACAAGAGTTACTGGCCTTAAGCAGGGGAAAAGTGCTGTAAGAGGACAAAACTGTCTTCCTGAATTCACTTTGCCCTTCTACAGACACAGCAAAAACTGTCTGCTAAGACCAGGTCTTAAAGCAGTCAAGTTTCCTGCTCTCCAAACTTAACTGCCATGGAGGTTATCATCTTCCCATTAACCTACACTTCTGGGTTTTGGGGGATCAGCTGGGAGACTCACTAATTTGGGATGTGCCTGTGAGGGCACAGGGGGATGTCCCTGCTGCATGCCCTAGTCTGGGCTGGCAGTCCCCTGGTGCTGCTGGTGATGGGAGCTCAATGCTTTCTGCTGCACAGGAGTGGGGAGGGCTGCAGGACATTTCATGGCCTAAGGAGGAAGGGAGAAATCGTTTGAGGAAGTGTGGACAGGAGGAAATGGTGGGGAGAAAGCAGGCAAGAGCAAGAGCCAAAGGGAAATTCATGGCCTAGTTTGAAAGGGTGAGGTAATCAATGTGCAGTCAATTCACTCATTGGCATGAGACCCTGTCCCACAGCCTGTTCTGCTCTGAGTTTAGACAAAGGCTCCACAGGAAAAATGTTGAGTTTGCGCAGGCCTTTAATGTTATCTTTTAAGGCCAGCTACGTAAAGCGTGGAATGAAGAAAAGGCTTTCTCAGGTTAGTTTCAGTAACATGAACGAGGTTTTTATGTATATGAATTCCTAATCCTAATATGCCTTCATTAAGGAAGAGCTGCCATTATATGAATTTCCAGAAGAAGCGATGAATAAAGCAATGGAAATTGGTGAGGTCCCTAAGGCAAAATCACTCATGTGCCTTCCTGGTTTTCCAGTCAGGCAGCTAAGGAATCTGAGCCATTATAGTAAAAGAAGTAAGGCATTTCAAAACACTGTTTTTTTACCATGTGTTTCTATAAGTCACATCCTTGTAGATGTTCTGGTCCCTGCTGTCACAACCAATACCTGTAATATTGATTTTCTTTTTAGTGAAAGGAAACCTTTGCGCTACAGTAAACACGACTTCTCTATTTTAAGATCAATACTCTAAAAAAATAAAGTTCAAATTTCTTTTTGTGCTTTTATTCTTCCACCTGTCCATTTTCTTTTATGACTGTCTCTTGTTGCCAGCCTCAAGATGGAGGAGGCAATTGCCTGGCTTGAGTTTAAAGTAAAAAAAAAATTGGAGTCTTATTCCTGTCAGATGCTAGACATGAATAGAGCCCGAAAATCTGAATTTGAAAGTCAAGCCTATTTATGTGATGACCATATCGAACTGTGGGGTTTATTTCATCATGATTTTTAATTTATCTTTTGTGACTACCCAAGAATGCTCTGCCAGTTTATTTTGCTGTTAGGGGTCAGAGTTAAAAAAAAAAACTTCTCTCTTTGTAAGACTTAGCAGGCATATGAAAAGATAGAGCTGGGTTGCAGATAACTGCCTACATTTAATTGCATTAAAGCTACTTCAATGATAGAGAATAGGTGCCTTAGAAAAAATAAGAGAACTAGGCTGCTAGACCTTTCATAAGCCTTACTGATAAAACTGGGCTGGGGGAAGTTAACCGAACATTTTGATGACAGAATTCCCAGACCCTGTGTGCTTCTCCTCTCTTTCTGTCTGGATCTCAAGCACAGACTATCATGATGCCAAATATTTCTAGTCTTAACTCATTTTATACTCATATTTTGACATAAGTTTTCAGTTGACAAAAAAATCTCCATTTAAATTAGTTACCAATGGGACCAAGCAGAATTAACTTTTGATTTAATTGGCACATTCTTCACGTTTTTTATAGCCAGCTGCTGATTGCTTCTTTACCAACTGTTTCTTTACCAACATCAGTTCCAGCATGGAGAAGCCCTTGGACCTTCAAAACATTGCTTAGTGACTTAACCAGAGATTAACCAGCTTTGCTAGAGCCTGACATGGTTTCGAAGTTTTGACAGGCAAGGTTACCTGCATGTTTTCAGTTGTAGGACAGGTTGAAATCACTGGGTGAAGGCTAATGGTAAAAGTTCAGGGCATCCAGGCTGAGGTGCAGTGTCTACTTAACAAGGCCTAAAAGGTCAGAAGGGATAAGATGAAGGCTGGGGACAAGGAACTTGCTTTGCAGAGAAGCATGGCGATCTCCAACCAGATACAGTACATGGCACTGGAAGCATTAAGTGTGCAGTCCCAGAATGATATCCCACTGATAGTTAACATGGTACAGCCACAGCCTACACCAGACAGGTTGGAGATCAGCAGACATGGAGAGCCTCTCTGCATTGCACAGCAGACTGGCAGCAGAGCTCAAAGCATACTGGGGTTTTCTGATTCTCAGCCCAGCTGCTTAGTCATCACTCCAACTTTAATCAACTTCCAAGTGCAATGGTGAACAAAATACAGAAGCAAGTCCCACTCTTCACTGCAGTTTCTGCCAAAACTGAACTTCGGCTACAAATCTAAGCAGCTGTATAACTGAGAAAAAGCCTTTGGGGTAGACAGTGAAAACCCTACGGAAAGAGAGGAAAATTACAGGGGAAAGAGCCCTCTCATTGCTCTATGTAACTGAGGGGAGATTCTGCTGATGAGAGCCCAGACTGAAAGCAAACAAATACTCCTTACACTGCCACCTTTTCCTTATGCATGAATTAATTTAAATTCAGCTTAAGATGACAAAGAGCTTTCAGATGTCATGGGAGGAGGTGTGCAGTGTCCTGACCACTCTTCATTTGCCACTAGCAGGGTCCCAGCTCTGGCTTTTGACACCTCTTGTGTGCTGCTCTCCTGGGCTCTCTTATGAACTAGCAGTATTAATGACTAGCATAGCCACCTGAGGGAGATTTCCTTGCTGAATTTCATTTACATGAAACAAATCTGGTTAAGATGAATGATTTCTCAAGAGCTATATTCTGTGCTGAGCACTTCTCAAGTACAGAAAGCTGTACCCTCATCGTATACTGCTTAGCTAAAACCTTCAGAAGGAATTCTATTGGAAAATGGCAATAATATCTACAGTGATTTATAAAGTCTTGCTTAAGAGTTACTTCTACAGCTTCCATGCATTTCCTATATATTCAAAGGCATAAAACAAAACATGCACTTATTTTTAAGTGAATTTACAGAAGTAGTGGAACATGCTTGAACTGTTGTGACTGGAGCTCAGTCAAGCTCCCCCTTCCAACCTCTGTCTTCATTTCTTCAGGTAGATCATGGAGGAGTTGGCACAGAGCAATGCATATGCGTGTTGGACAGTCTGTGCTGGCGCAGTCAATTGTGCTTGGTACCACGAGCCAAATGCTGTTAAGTCACACAACTATAAGCAAAGTGGCCATTACATAAATCAGGCTAAGCTACAAATTTTGTTGGTAAAACAGTTGAGACTTAATTTTGTCTCAAATGGCCTCAATTATATTAGGTAAAGTTCAGATCTTTGGCTAAAGCTCTGGTGACAGGATTTGGTAAACCCTGTCTATTTGTGTTACTACAAAAATCTCTTCCTATATGAAAGTATGGATGTATCATCCAGCCAGCAAGCTAAATCTGCTTTCTATGGGTAATCATGTGAGTGAAACTTGGTTGTGAAAATATTTATGAAAAGCAAATGCCAACAGGCAGATACACATTACTGCAATAAATGAAAAAATAAACTGATATGTTTTTCCAGACTAATATTTATGAAAGTTAGATATGCTGAATTTTAATGCTAAAATAACATATCTATGCTTATGATTGAGGAAAATTTGCTAAAGATGGGCAGTCTATGACACAAAGTGCTCTTTAAATAATTTGCAATCAGAAGATATTAAAGATACAGGTGAGTTGGACGAGGAAGGCTTGGATGGTTTTTGCAATAAGTGAGTGGATGCTCCAGCCACCTCGGAGGAATCAGAATGGAAGCACCTGAACTTGAATTTTCCTGTGCTTTTCTGCAGCAGAATATAATGATACAGATGGGCAGAGGCAAGGAACCCAGCTAGCTGTGCTAAGCATGGCAGTAGAGGCAGAAGTTTGGGAAGCAAAAATAAACAGCAGAAAGCAGGATTTCCTGTTTCCAGCAAAACTGCAGACACAAACTAATCCCAAAGTATATAGATTACATATTCTGATATGGCCAGCCATGTACTTTCTGACAAATAATAATATGATTATTATAGATAAATAAAACACTAGAAGCATTTGTCTGTTCATAACATAGAAGCTGACATTGTTTGCTCAACTGAGGCACCCACTGAGGCATCTACTGTATATACATGATGTGACAGGCTTGGCAAAATGTGGGAGAACCTTACATTAGAAATTCTGAAGCCCCTTCATCTCCATATTGGTATTAGTTCTGCCTCCCTTAAATTACAACATAAACATTATCTTGGGATTTTTCCTCCAGGTTCCAATAACACTGTGCAAATAGTCTTGGAAATGGCAGTCAACTGACAGAATGTTCTGCAGAAATCTCTGAGCTTCAAGATTACACACTGAGCTTTCTGTGTCAGTCCCGTATAAACAAACAAGTGTAATTTGTAACACCAATATAATCAAAAATCACTGATAAGTTTGCATCAAAAATTCTTAGAGCAGAAATGCTTCTCCCCTCACCCTCCAGCTTTGCTCCATTTATTTCTCTGAGCTCTCCCAATACCTTCGCCTTGAAGTATCTCTGTTAAATCTCCAGTATTGTGCAATACATGCTTTGTATCTATGTAAATACTGTATGGAAATGATTAATCTATACACAGAGAATATTTTAACACCTGACTTTATGGCTTCAACCACAGCAGCTGGGTGCAGGACAGCTGCTGCTGAACATGGCTTGTCCAAGGTCCCACCAGGAATCTCTGAATAGAGAATGATTTGAGCCAGGCTGCCCATTGCAAACCAACAACTTATATGCAGAAAAGATATCTGAAGCATGAGACTTCATTGATGAAAACTGCCCCCAGAGGATTTTCACTTAAAAATCAACAGCAAGAAGGAGCAGTGTCCACTGATTTTAACAGTTTTGCCAGTTAATTTATTCTTTGAGGAAGGCAAGTTCTGCAAAGGCTGATGCTCCCGGCTCTGAATTTCATGGAGCTTTCTCCACACAAGATTCAGATTAATTTTAATATGCAAATGTAAATCAACTTGCAGAAGCTTGGATGAAGATATTACGGAGTCCAATTTTGATACTGTTGCTATATTTTTAGTCCCCAGATTATAATGCTGTTGTCTGAAAATATACTTAAATGGATAATGCTCAGCATATTAGTTTCCGAGTTGGTGTTTTTTGTTTTCATTTGTTTGTTTTGATTTTTTTTTCTGTATTAATCAATACCACTTCTGCACTGTCATGAGTGGTGCACTTAAAAAAAATGATAGGACTATAATTTTCTTTGCAATAGAAGCATTATCCTGACTATACATCAAAAGAAACAAACAATGGGCATAGTTGTAACACAAATACCAGAAGTTCCAGTCGTAATGAATCAGGTATGAAAACTTCATGGTAACTGAATATTCATCACTTTAATACATTCCAGACCTATTGTGCATATTTTGTCATTGTGAATTTAGATATGAACTTCACCAGAGTTCAAGGAATATTTGTACCCAAACTTGTGATCTAGGCACATTTGTTGCTAACAGCATTAAAAATTGATCTTTATAAATACATAATCATATTTCTGTGACATGGAAACTTAAGTGGTTTGTGATCTCCTGATGTTCTTCATAAAAGGCTGCAATAAAATGTTTGGTCCTTTTCTGAAACAACCCTACTGTTGTGGAATACTTTTGACTAATATTAAAATAACACTGTTAACATGCAAGGGTTGTAAGGTGTGTGTATACACAGAGAGCTATAGGGAAGCATGCAACCCAGTTCAGAAAAGTAGGATTGTTGTCTCCTTAAAAAGAACTGTGGCTTTTCTCTTTCTAATACCAGCCAGTTTTCCAAACAAGTGGTTGTTTGTCTCTCCTGATGCAAGCTTTTTGTATATCCCCCAAGCTGAAGCAGAATCACAGATCCTACGAGGACTTACCTGTTTTAAATAGAAAATTGCAATTATTTTGGCAAATCCTGTAACTAGCAGATGGTATTACACCTACTGTTGGTCTGATATGGCTCTCAGTACACCCACCAAAGCAATTAAAGAATCACAAAATGGTTTGGGCTGGAACGGACCTTAAAGATCACCTAGTTCCAACTCCCGCGGTATTGACAGGGATACTTCTCACTAGATCAGATTGCTCAAAGCCCCATCCAGCCTGGCCTTCAAGATTTCCAGAGATGAGGCACCCACAACCTCCATAGGCAACCTGTGCCTGCCTCACGGTGTCTTCCTAATGTCTAACTTAAATCTCCCCTCTTCAGCTTAAAACCATTATCCTTTCTGCTATCACTCTGTGCCCTTGTAAAAAGTCCCTCCGCGGTGAAAAAAATCGAATGATTTGAGCCAGGCTGCCCATTGCAAACCAACAACTTATATGCAGAAAAGATATCTGAAGCATGAGACTTCATTGATGAAAACTGCCCCCAGAGGATTTTCACTTAAAAATCAGCAGCAAGAAGGAGCAATGTCCAGAGAGAATCACCTCCTTCGACCTGCTGGCCACACTTCTTTTGATGCAGCTCAGGATATAGTTGTCCTTCTGGGCTGCAAGCACACATTGCTGGCTCATGTTGAGCTTCTCATTAACCAACATTCCCAAGTCCTGCTGTTCTCAACCTATTCTATGCCTAACCTGGATTTGTGCTTGCGATTGCCCTGACCCATGTGCAGGACCTTGCACTTGGCCTTCTTGAACTTCATGTGTTAGCATGAGCCCACCTCTCAAGCATATCAGTGTCCCTCTGGATGGCATCCCTATCAGGCAGGACAGAGAGCTGTAAACAAAGGCAGTATTTCTACTTTACCCTCCTGTAATTTATTGAAAAAGAGGAGGGAAAAGACATGATAAGATCCCTAACAAGAATGTTTGAAAACCTGAAAGCTTTTCACTAGTATTGTGATAAACCCAACTCAGAAATACCATGATGAATTTTGTGATGGAGCACCAAATTTAACTATTCCCATCTTAATTAAAACATTTGACAGAGGTTCAAGTAATAACTGGTATATGTATAGCTTTGACCAGAACTGTCATTGGTGAAGCTCTCCAGGGGTTTCAGAAGTGCTTCATTAGCACTCAAGTGATCTAATTAATTATACCTGCATTATAGACCACTAAAAACTGATGACACAAAACCACACCTAGGGGTGTATTTTTAAAGGCCTGCCATTCTTAATCAGGAAGGCAGTTTGATTGTTCAAATTGCCAAAAGGATGGCAGCTCCTGAAATCCCTTATACCTTTATGCTCGCTGAAGCAACATCAGACTGTTAATTTATATCCCTCCTTTAAGTCATCAGGAACAGGTTCAGGCAGCCACAAACTGCAAACAGTTTTGCTGCAAACAGAATCACTCCAAAATGGCTCACTGATGTAAAACAGCCCACAGTAGCCAGTAGAAACAGAACATGCAATCACACACACATCGAAACATCTGAGATTACTAAAACAGTTTTCTCATGATTTTCACTTCCCAGTAAGCCACCATGCAGTGTTAAGAGTTTATTTTCTGACTCTCCACAGACTGGTGCTGGCAGGACTGAAAATGGTGCCTGCCTGGGTTGTTTTTTTTTTTAATACTGACTCTTTCCCACAGATTTCCCCACATTATGAAGCCCCTTTGAGCTTAAAGCAGAATAGCAGTGACAAGCTATTCTGTCAGATCCAGTTTGTGCAGTTTCATCTGCCTGCATGTTCCCATAAAGGTCTGAAGTCATTCACAACCCAATTCCTCTGCAGAGCTCTGGCACTTCACTGAGTAATGCCTGAAAATGTCCTGGGCAACTCTGAGGTGTGAAGCAACATCCAGACATGCAAAAATACAAGGAACTGTGGTGAAACTTTCAATTTCTCTTCATCTTTCTGGGCACTAAGTATCTCAGTTGCAAATAATTGGGAACAGGAATTGTCTACCTGAAACTCTTTATGGACTCTGAAAATCCTAGAGAGGAGGAAAGAGCAAATGCCTGTGCACATTAATACACAGCCGGAGGAAGCACAGTAACCCTGCTGAATCACGTATGAGGAGATTGGAAGGATTAGGCACTTTCTTATAAGGTCCCAGATATCACACAACCACTTTACATCTCATTATCATCACACCTATTTCTATATCACTAGGAGCTCTGCAAATCCAGCAGAGCTAGAGGCTTCTCATGTCTATATTTTTGGGGAGCAATAATAAAATAAGAAAAACGACCTTAAATTACTCACGTCTCATTTCATAGCTAGAAGAAGCTGAAAACAGAAACCTCCTAGTATTATGTGCTCCATTGCTTTTGCCTCGACTCAGAGTCATCCAATCCATAAATTCAATTTAAAAGAAATATAAAATATGCTTATGTTTACATAACCAAGGCTAAAAGTGTTCTACAAATGGGCAAGAATGGGAATGGATTTTAAATTATGCGTTAAAAATAACAAGTTAAAATAAACCTGGAGAGTAAGAACTAGAAGTTACACCATTTTACACCTGTCCAACTTGTTCCAGTTTACTAAGCTGTATTTATACTTATTACCCGAGTAAGATGCTCTGGATGGTTCATTCCCTTAGCTGGGTGATTACACTTTTCTCAATACATTTAACATTAGAGAGTAATTGCTCACATCAATTGACACCTCGCACATGCTGACAAAAATATAATTTACGTGCTACAAATCTTCAGGGTACAGATTTTTGACTAGGTTTTTAAATCTAGAAAGAGTAAAGTAGGAATGAGTGAATATAAGCACACGTGAGTACGCAATAATCACATGAATATCCACTGGATACTTATTCATGCCTTGTTTGTCTTCCTTCCTTCTTGAGTCAGCCCCTACTCTCTTTCCTCCTTTGTGAGTAGTACACTGTCTGCCCTGTGCTTATCTTTAAGCATTGAGCACAGGCTCACTTCAATGTAGGAGTCAGCTTGAAAATTAAGACATGTAACTGAACAGACGAAGATGAACAGGAAGAACGATGCAGTCTTCAGCAATATTTACGCTTTTTAGTTAAAATGCCAGTGTTACCCAACCTGACTGGTTTAAAAGGAAATACCTGGGCATAACTGCAAGCAAAATTTGACCTGAGACATTTGGAATAAAGGTAACAAAGTGCAACTTGATGTTTTGTAAGCATAATTATTATTTGTGGCTTTGTGTTATTCAGGTGGCAATGGTGTTAACTATTAACTAAAAATGGGAAAGACTACACATAGCTCTTTTAAAGAACACTACAAAATAAAACTAAGTGAAATCTTAGCCTAGCACTGCTCTGTGGCTAGCATCACTTAAAGGCAACCTTTGTATATCCTCTCCTAGCCCACCCACTGGGCTGTGAGACAGAAGCTGAGAAAATGCTGTGAGCCAAGGACCTGGCCTAAGCTGCCTGAGATACTCAAAAGCAAGTGCTTGCAAGCACAGCTTTGGGCAAGGTCCTGCTGGTTGTCTCTTAAGAGTTTCTTCCCTGTGGGAGTCATTCTCTGGGCATATCCAGGAGTTCTGCAGGCATTCTACCTGATAGTAAAAGGGCTGAAATGTGAGTGATGAACCAGCCCTTGCTTCTTGTGCATGCTTTGTCTGTGCCACGAGCAAGGTTCTCTTCTACTGTCAATGCCTGCAGTGAACACAATATCATCAACATCTGTCTGGGACAGCTCTTGAAGGAAGAACGGGAGACCCAACTTGCATTGTGTTGAGGAAGTTGGTGTCTGAGCTATGGATTCTCCCATGACAGAGGAAACCAAAACAAAATCCTTCAGGGGTACTCTGAGAAATCTCAAAGCAGACAGTACTGAAAGAATGGAAAACAGCCCAGGATTTCATAAAATACAGTGGACCACTGGCTGGAGTGGATATCCTAAGGCATGAAAATTATCTCGGGCAGATGGCAAGACGACGCAGGTCAGCATGCTCACATAAACCCAGGACTGGTTACAATTTTTTAGAATCTTGTCAACTGGTTTATTTATATTTCCTAGCCTAATACTTAGTGACATTTAATTAAAGTGGTGTTTGGATTTAAGCATTCCACTGCAGTACTAGCTACCCACTCAGTACGGTGCCGCTCTCGTCAGAGACACGCTGATTGGGGTTTGCACAGCACTTGCTGCTTCTCCACAGAGGGCTGATTGGTCCCATGATGCTCATGCTCTTCCTGATTTCCAGCTGTTCCATTTCATTAAGAGACAACTAAAATTGCCTCAGTGGTTTTCCTCATATTACTTTTCCACATAAGCAGTCGGTTTGATTACCATGGGGATGCCATGCAGTCAGGATGAGAGGTTGCTCTTGAGACTCTCTTCCTACACAGAGGCAGCCCCACTTCAAAAGACTTTGGGAAACACTCTTATGAGCAAGTAACAAATGGAAATAACAAAATATCTTCTGGAGACGAATGAGACCAATGCATTTTCATTATTGAAGCAAAGCAAAAGAAAAAATTAAGCAAACGGTGATATATAAATCAGCACTTTGTAAACAATTTCCATTTTGTTATTCAACAACATAATTTTGTTCCACAGCTATCTCCTCTAATAAATGTGCATGGATTTTTTTTTTTTTTTTTTTTGTTCTTTCCTTGATAGCATTACTTAAATTGGTCTTTTCACTAACTGGAATGCCCTGGATATGCAGCAGAAAGCCTCCTGCCTCCACCACATTTTTACTCAGGGTCATGCCCATTGTGACAGAAAGCAATGAGATTTTACCACCAAGCTTAACAGACAAAAAAGTGCTCTACATCATCTACTGCAGGGAGGCAATGTAGTGAGGGACAGCACTCAAACACACATATAGATATTAAGGAAAAAAGTAGGACGTAAGGATATATACATAAAGGTTGTGCAGAACTAGCAGGTGTTAGATGAATAGGGAGACTCTACCCTACTTACTACAAATCAACTATAATACAGATCTAAAGGTTCCTGAATATTAGCCCTCTTTTTATCCAGCTTCTCTGCAGCACAGGAGACATCATTAGACCAGCAGCAGGAGTACTTCACTTCGGCCATACCTTGCCACATGTGCTTGAAATAGCTATCACTTCGTTCATTTTAATCTACAGGAGTTTCAGACCAAGGATACACACCAATTTATTATAATATGCATATCAGTGCCTTGTTTGTTATAACACTGGCTAAGGGAGAGCTCTGCTGTTCTGGAGATACTGATGGGTTTTATTATATAGCACAATCCTCAAAGCTCAACTCTGCTTCTCCCGTTTATCTGTGCAGTGAACTACAATTTGGCATAACTTCAATTAGCACAGAAGGGCCACGTCTCAGCTCTTTTCCCCTCTCATTTTTCTATCCAGTGCATTCACAACATTCATTTTTATCACTCCCCCTTCTAGGGATGCAAGAAAAGAAAGCAGACCAATATAACATATTGCAAGTCAGGGTATCAAAGGTACTAAAATACACATGGTATTTCCTGGATGAAATCATGTTACCAAGACAACAGATACCACATTCC
The DNA here is from genome assembly GCF_003957555.1 of Calypte anna. Classification (NCBI taxonomy): domain Eukaryota; kingdom Metazoa; phylum Chordata; class Aves; order Apodiformes; family Trochilidae; genus Calypte; species Calypte anna. Next base: position 63,735,673 of record NC_044245.1, read on the forward strand.
AAAGTCACTCTCCCTCAGTGCCCATAATTCCAGAGATAAGTCCCTGAAGAACTTGGTTAAACACAACTTCTTTTTCTCAGTGGTCGTTTTGATGATCAAGATCCCAGGATGAAGATGCCATGTCTACCGTGAAAAGCTCTGAGTCAGATCCATTCAGCACAAAAACCAGTGCCTAAAGACAAGGAAGACACTGTAAAATTGCTACCTCTTCACTGGCAACAGGGGCTCAACTCTTCTGGAATCTAAGGTTCAGGCTGCAGCATGTGGGATAGCCCATGGGGTTCTGTTAGTGGATCCCAATGGGTGGGAAGTAGAGGGAGGAGGGGAGCTGGCTTATGACCTTCTGCAAGAGAAGCTCAGCTAACCCCCTCTCAACAGATGCAAGAATCCTAACTAAAACATCTTGATCAAAATGTGAATTAGCTTTATATTTGTTAATTCAATGACCAATTTAATCTCAGCTCTGCGAGTTCAGAAAGGTGCAACACTATGACACAGCTCAGATTGGCCTTGATCTAAAAGCCACTCAAATGAAGGGAGTTAAGTCAGTCTCACAACCCTTGCAGTGAATTCAGAAAATAGACTAATCTGTTAGACTAACAAATGGGGAGATTTTAATTGGTTTTGTCAGCTACTTGCAGCACATTTTAGCCTGCAGGAATGTTGTCTGCACATTAATGCCAGAAATACCACAGCATTACTAGCCTCTCATTTCAGCACAATGCCTTTGCAGATTCAGATGCAAAAAGTCAACATCAATATTTAGAGGTACCCATTCCAAACTACAAACTTTCTGGAGCATAAACATCACATCTAAATAAAAGATAGTGTTTGGAGTTGGTAACTACAAAGGACGAGTATATGTGCTAGAGCTCCTGGCATCAGTGCTGCCAATCTGAGGGTCTCCTGTGTTATGAAAAACAGTGGACATCTGACTGACTCTAGGGCCAGTTTAGAGCCATCACTAATTAAGAAGAGTAGCTGTCACTGACTGCATTCTTTTATTTTATAGGACAATACACATGACTTTTCTGTAATGATTTTCACTTTTTTCCTGAACAGGGTTCTGCAAACTATAAAGACATGTGCTATATACTGGGGACTACATATACCAAGAAATACTCTAAGTGTATAGTAGTAGGGACTCAGATTCTACCTTCCCCTCCTTTACCTCTGCAGAGAGACAGATGCAACAAGGACCAGAATGCGGCAGGGCCCATGTAGACTCAGTGAATTATACCATTGTGCTGGAAGAAAACCATTCTCCACAGGTTCTGGATGGATTTAGGTCATTGCAGTACACCCATTCCTGGTGATGGTAGTGGGCTAAGAGCTCTTCATATATTAATTACTTCCAGTCAGAGGGAAAAAGAAGCTGTAGCTAAAGCTGAATGAGACTACAGAGATAAGGCATTATAATTATCCTCTAGTTAATAAGTAAATAAAAGCTATAAAAGATTTACAGTCTTTCAATTATCAGATTATCATTGGAGAATGCAACATCTGTGCAGTAGCAGGAGACTTACAAACGGCAAGGGTTATGGTGGGCATTCACCTCACCCTTTTCCACAAGAAAAACAAGTAGACCATTTACTTATTCTACAATCAAGATACTCCTTGCCTTTGACATTGTTCTTTACTAGATAATTAAGACAAAAATGTGATATTTTCAGTACTATTAATCCAGGGGCTGAGCAAGACATGATCTGAAGAATGATTACTGAGGTTTGTGCCCCACTAAGATCAAATATTCCAAAATGTCACTTTTTTGCATAACTCAGAATTTTAGATCTTGGCTGATTTTGTGTGCTTCCTAACCAACGGGACAGAATGCAAGTTCTTGAAAATAAACCATAAAGATATAACCATTTCCAAAGACATCATCCCAGGTAACCAGGATGAGGATGGCCAAAGCCTGGCTCATTATGAAATCTACTGGAATACTGAGGAAACCCACTTTCACTTCTCAGTAAGCAAGATGTATCAGACAAGCAGTTCCAGATGCCTCTGTACAAACCTCAAGATCATCTAGAAAATCATAAAAACTTCTGGGGAAGTTGTCATGCCTCTGTTCCACACAGCCTAACACCTGCCCTCTCACCCTGCTTTACAGAGGAAACACCCAACTTCCCTAATAGTTTCTTCATTCATTTGCCTACAGAGAAACCTCCTTCTCTCTAGCTCAGGGGTCCCATCCAAACCCAACAAATGCCTGGAGAGTGCCATTCACACCTTGTCTGACACAAAGGGGTTTTCCACCTGGTTTACAGCTGGAGCTGTGAGGCAGTGCAGAAATCATCCTACAAGGAAAACTGATATGCTCAGTGGGACAGTGCTGTTGCATTCAGGATTGCCACTGCAGCTCCAGAAGTGGCTGTCATGATTGTCTTTTCTGTTGTCTCCTTTTTTTTTTTAACTTGTTGCTCTTCCCTACACCACTGGAGTATGGGGCTTTGGAGTGCAGCTCACAAAGAGTTTCCATTTTTTTTAAAAAGGGAGAAAAAGCTTTGTGCTTTTCTGATGAAAATACTGTAACTATGATACAATTAGTTACAGGTAAATACACTTGTTAAATTTTGCTAGTATCTAATTCCTATCCTCCAAATAACACCATGTCAGTAATAGCTTCTCCTTCCTAACTCTTTTTCAAAGGAAATGGAAAGGTGAGGACACACAAAGATTCTCCAATTATAAAATCCCTGATTATTTCCATAGACAAATTCTCAGAAGTTCCACATCCTGATCCATGCCTTATTAAGAAAGGTACATTTGATGAGAGGTGTTCCTCATATTTCGGAGTCAAGAGTGATGTTGCTAAAGGATGCCAAACCCAAACTCATTGCCCAGTCTGAAAAAAGAATAGCTGAGGTATCCTTTTCTGTACCAGCCAGCCAATGCCTAATTTCTCCCACATATTCCTATTTCTAGCAGCAGTAGCAACTTTCTTGCATTAATCTGCCCTAGTTGACAGCTTGACTGTTTCTAACTTTGGTGGCAAGAAAAAAGACCCTGCATTTGTTATGTTTCTAAAGTTCAGAGAAACTGGAAGGCTGGTTAGACAAAATTGACTCAAATTGCCAATCCTAGACTTGTGAGCAAAAGATCCAGGAAGGAGCTACCCATACAAAATCAGGTTTCCTAACTTCTCTTTCTCATGGAATCATTGAGTTATTTTACCCCACAACTATAAACCAAAATCCTCCACATGAGACGATGTACAAAAAGCCACCAGCTAGAGAGAAAAACCACCACCACTTAAGCATATGTAAACTTCAGTCCAAATGCCATCGGAATATTTCGCTCACAGCCAACTGCATATTTTTTTAACTGATGTTTAATCTACCTATAGCATATTTTCTCATGAGATATGAAATTGGAAGGAATGCTACTATGACTACTTAATACAGGCTTGATTCCATGCCCATGAAAATCAGAAAGAATCCAATGATCTTTTCTACAGGGCTATCAGTTCCATAAAGCACACAGGCTATCAGAGGTATGCCAGGACTTTTGAAAATGTATGTGCCAGCATAGAAGCTTAAATGCAGTATTGATTCCTGATGACTGTGATAGAAAATTCATGGGCTTCAAAGTATCTTGAGACAAAACTTTAATATAAAAGACTGCAAGGGTGAGTTCTGAGTACATGTGTGCATCCTGGAAACGTTCTGACCTACTGGCACAAAGCTTACTACTGCAAAGAGCTGAGCACCCACTGAGTCCCAAGGTCTTCTTTCTCAGAAAGGAGACTCTTGCTAGCAGAAGTGTTCATGGTCTCTCTATATGAGCAGAGGCTTCTGTTTCTCAGCAGCTGCCTGCCAGGCACTCTGCACCCGGTGAAGGCAGGGGAAGAATTCAACAGCTTCAGCAGGAAGAAAATCAAACCCATTGTCAACCACTTTCAGCACAAATGCACATCACTGCCTTCAGACAACAGCACAAGCCAGGCATTCTTTGGACCTCCCTCAGACTCCTGCTTGTGTTCAGATGCTTCTTCAGTTGTCAGTCCCATACTACTTTTAACTAAGGAATTAATGAAGAGCACGTGGAGACTGTGAGGTCCCTGAAAAGCACAGGGAGGTGAGGGATTGGCGTTTTGAGGCTCAAGCAGTAGCTAGCGGCAAATGTAAACTCTTTAACAACTTCTCTTTTAAAATAGGTACATTATCTTGTTGGTTAAGTTGAAAAAGTATCATTTGCTACAGCAAAAGGATGGTTTAAACTACCTGTTTTGAACAACAGAATTCTTTGTGACTGTGTATCTACATAGAGAGATATATAGAGAGCTCAAGATACAAAGGACTGAGGGTTATTTATCAAATCAAAACCGTTCTAAGAGGAACTCTTAAAAACTGAGGTCTGCTCCTTCAAAAACGTACATGAACATATTCAGCTGCAAAATAAGGGACTGAGATATTCCATTTTTCAGCATCAACTCATATACTTACTACTCTAGCAAGAATAAAAGAAATACTGCATGATGTTCAGTGTCATGGATCTGTTCTACCATTACTTTTATCTATAAGTGTGGACATCTCATAGATAATAAACAACTTGTATGCAGTTAACAACAGATAGTATTATATCTTTGGCCTACACACATAAATGGAAACTAAAGTAAGTTTTCTTTTTTAGTACTCCAGGCCTTATACAGACAGCATACTAAAGAATTGAAAGATTCCTCTGAAAATTGGTTTCAAGAAAGTAAATTATAAATAGTCAGAAAATCTTTAAATTTCCTCAAAAGAGTGAGTTTAATTTCTAGTAACAATTTGAGATTTTTTTACACGTCTTTTTTCTACAGTCAAATGGCAGGGGTTGTTAATAGTCCTTTTAATTACTTGAATCCAAGATAGTCTCTTAAATACTTGAATTAGTGAGCTGCAGTTCTGAAGAACTGCACAGATTGACCACAAAAAAAGAGGAGACTTGATGAAATTGCAAGTAAGTCCTACAATACTTGGCATGCAATAATCTATAGGTATTGTTCATTTTTGGAAGAGAGCAAAACCAGCTACCTCCTCCCTTACATGCTCTAATCACCATCTCAGGCTTCTTTTGCCTAGTCTGCTCTCACCTAACAGATCCTCTAGATCCCATTTCTTGCAGCAGCTAAAGTTACCTGACTGACTCTCTCCTGTACAATAGCTCCTGTGGCTACTTACACGGGCATCCAGAAAAACCAATCTCAATTATGTACTTCAAGGAGGATCACCAATGCCACACCAAACATTTGTGTGGACATTTTAGTTCAAAACTGAACAGGCCTTAATGAATTAAAACAAAATGAGTAAATTTATGAATTGAATAATATCCACCCAAGGGTTTATGTATTTACAGTTTAAATAATTTAACTTATGATGTATAAACAAGCTCTACTATAAACAAGACTTACACCAAGATTTATAAGAAATACTACTTCACCAAGCTATCTTTGATTCCCAATGTGTAATCTGATTCCCAATTCATGATCTGATGTTTACTATCAAACCTCCATACACAAGCCAATTCAGTTTCTTTTTCCAGTAACTATTTATTATTCCTCAACATATTATAGCCCCATGAGCCCTGTAAGCAGCTCATGCAGCTAATGTTTTTTTGTCTGAGTGACCACCCCTCATGTTTCTGATCCCCAGGGACATGGGATTCTCATCCCTTCTGCCAATACTCTATGCCTTTAGCTGTACATGGCTTTTTAATGCAGTTCACAGACATGGAAACAAAGGGCAGCTATTGTCATTAAAAAATCCCATTAGATTAGAGTCATTGGGCTGCATGTTGACATTACTATACCAACCCATTTCTCAATCACAACATGGGTCAGATGTCAATTGGGTCACTGATACAGTTAGGCACTGGCCTCAGGGATTCCTGCTCCATTTCCTCCCCACAGGAAACACCAAGCAAGAGCAAAATAGCATTCTAGGAATAAAACTTCCTGAACAGTGCTTCCAAGTGAAGGCATCCAACAGCTCATAGCATCTCACAGGCATCTAACATCTAACAGAAGGCATCTACAGATGCTTTCAGAGACTATTCGGAACAAATCATATTCCCTCTGACCAAAAAATGGTGGAACCAGTGGATCCACCAAGCAGCCCACCCCAGCTGAAGCCCCAGGACTCTGCTGAATCACAAGACATGTACCTGCACAACATGGATTACTGATTGATGACAAATTTCCTCAGCAATATCCAACGGCTGTTACTTTGTTGGATTAATATAAATTACCTTGGGCAGGAGTTACTTAAAAGCAGGATCCTGTGATCAGCCAGCAGCATTCTGCTGAAATGGACCTGCAAGCTTTTGGTGTCCCTGGGATAACTTGGTCCTACAGCTGCCCACTATTGCTCAGTCTTTGTTCTCATCACCGAGCAGATGTCTTGTGGCTTCACGTCACTGTGAAGCATTGTTATTTTACCCAGCATCTTTAAAAAGGGGGCTGAAAACCTGAAGAACAAAAGCCAACAGTCTGAGAAATACTAATTAATTTCCACGGTTCGAATGCAATCTAAAAATAAAAAGCAGCTTCAACGCCTTTTTGTTGTTAAATGAAAGCATTCTGAAATAATCCGTAAGGACGCAGTCTGAAGACTGTACGTTCATGAGTCATGGTAATAGCAGCTGAGGATATGCAACAATTTTTTACACAAGAATGAGCTTCTTCCAAAGATGCTCATTTTCCCTCCCCCTGACCAGATATTCCATTATTGTTGATTTGTTGCTAAAACACTTTCAAAAACATTTCTAGTGAATGATGTTCTCTAACCTATTTACCATGCAGAAGCTTATGCTATTAACAGCATCTATTTTTCAGTCCTCAGAATTTGCTATAAAATCATCAATGGATTAATTGTATTATTAGATTAACAGGAATGCATTATCATAGAATTATGTTGCAGTAATACAGTTTGGGCGTCTTCATATAATCTTCACAGCATCTGGAAATGCAATTAGCATAAAGACCAAACAGCCTCAATAAATGCCCCTTTTCCTGTAGGAAGGGACACATTTAAGGGCCTCACCACACATGCTCCATTAGAGCTGGCATGGGGTTAGAATAATTCCAAAAGGCATTTTTCAGTCCAGCTAAGCAAAGTCCACTTCTTAAACCCTGGAAAAGTTCTGCAGTAGACTTCAGGAAGACACAACGATGCTGCTCGTAGTGGAAGATGTGCTCCCAGGGGAGCGATTATATACCCGTTTTTGAACCAGGAGCTTCTGTTTGGCAATTCAAGTATAAAAATAGACAAATGCTTTAACTGCCTTCTGTGTGCAAATCAGATCTGCAACTTCCATATGCATCTGAATTCTTGTTATCTTAAAATGAGAGATCTAAACCATTCCTAAGTCCAGCAATAAGGAAACAAACATCACCCACTGCTTTCCATTTCTATGAAGTACCTTCTGTGGCATAAGCTTTGGGCTGGTTATCTCATTGCATGATTGAAAATTATCACTGGCTTAAAGATGATAGGCTACCCAGAAGCAAGCAGATACACAGGCTAATTTCATTTGCTCTATAGAAAGGTAAAAGATCAATTTATTTAAAAAGTTACTTACAATTTTACATGAATTTTAGCCAGCTTCTCAAAACATTGAGAAAATTCTAGTGCACGTAAGAAGAAGCTATGGACAACTGAATTTAAATCTATAATATAATCTTCCAAAAGTAAGAAGATAGCAAGTGTGCTATTTTGGAACGATACAAAAATAAAACTGAATATGGATTCTAAGTTTTAATTTAGTCCTTGAGCTCAAGCAGTGTAGTATTTCAGTAGACTTCAAGTCAAAGGCTTTTTTTCCTATCTGGTTACTTTATACTTAGAATTCAAATTTTTAGCTATACTTGTTAATACCTAGCTCAAATTTGAAACAGAAATGTAAACTTGAATTAAAACTCTTCCAAGATTCCCCTAGAAAACACTGAAATACATTTCCTGGCATGTCCTTCAGATAAAGGTACTTGCATTCAGTGTGCATTCATGAATAGCCCAAGTTCCTGCAAAATGCTGTTATCTTCAAAGAATGACAATTTGCACCTCCCTCAAAAACCCCCCACAAAGCAACATTTGGTAATTCTGAAAAGGGGTTGCATTGCTTTTATTTTGTACAAAATTTGAGCTCCTTTTTGGAAGGCAGGAGTATGTTTTACATCAGTACCATTTCTTTCACCCACAATCTTGACAAAGATCAGTGATTTTCATCACAGCCTTAATGCTCTATGAGCTGCCCCAGCACACCAAAAAAATTTGTCTGTGACCAAGCATCCATATTGCCTGCTCACTGTCTTGCACCAAAAGGGCTATTGGAGATACTAGTCAGATGAACAGGCTTTGCCATGGGTGAGAAGACGACTCTGGGGTATTTCAGGCTTCAGGGCAACTTTAGATCCCGCTACACTTTAGGGGAGACCTCTCTTTCCCAATGAAGAGTCAGAATTCTTTTTCCAAGTCACCAGAATAAGAGGCTGAAGGAAATAAAACTATAATTACCTCAATTCTCCATACTTAGATATAGTCTGGCCTGAAATTATAGGAGGAACTGTAACTGAAATATCACTACCTTTCTCATGGGATAACAGTAGTTATTAGGTAAAATTCAGGAGCACAGAACAGGACCATAAAGTGGTTTAAAACAGTTATCCTTGTTAGCCAATGATCCAAACAAAACCTGTGCCAAAGTACAGGCTGAAAATTAGACCTTTGCGGACAGGTATCAATAACTTGGTAAGCACCTGGAAAAACCACCCAAAATCTCCCTCCCCTAAGCTGCCCCTCCAAAGGCATGGGTAAGGGAAGGAACACCTGCAGGCTGTGCTTCTCCTTTGCTTTCCCAGGCAAAGGTATTACCCAAATAACACAACTAGTTTAACATCCCCAGAACTTTACATGAGAAAAAAGGAGACAACCATTGGCAAAGTAGAAGGGAGTAGGAAGGTTCAAGAGCAGCACTGGCAGCACATTTTGCAATTTCTACCACCTGGAATATTCTGGAAAGCCAAGTTCAAAATATTTACCTGTTGTAGTTAGAAATAATTGGCAGCAGGAATAAAATTATCTTTGGATGGTTTATGAACAGCAGTTCCTCTAAGTGCACAGATCTACCACATTTTGTTTTCTTCATATTATTCAACAGAAACATGGAAAGTCCTTGCCTGTAAGTGTTGCCAAGTTTAAACAATCCCTCTGCTGACTGAGAAGCTTAACTTATATAAACACATTGGCATATGAATTTTTACAGAGCACTTTTTAAAAAAGCTGTGGTTGGAAAAAACAAAGCACTGAGGCTTAGCAAGTGAAAAAAATAGCACCTGAACATAAAGAATGGCTGCTTTAATACAGGTTCTGGGAGAGGGGCATCTAAAGCTTGCATTAATGGATTTTGTTTTGGCAGCCTTTATTTTCTTAAAATGGCTTGAATGAAAGTAGATGGAAGAGCATGTATGCCCTTCCTAAAAAGCCAGCTGAAAACCCCTAGATGCTCCCTTCTGTGGCACTGCCTGCACTACTGGACTTCAATCTTAAGATCCATTGCACAGTTACTCCAGTTAAACATTAACTACTAGCAAGAAAATACTTTAATTCTCTGTACATACAACTATCCTTTGCTTTGGTCCTTGGGCAGCAGATCAACCCATGAATCTGCCCTGAAAGTCCTACTGCCCCAGTCTCCCCCTGGCTCATCCTGACTGGCCTCTTGGCTCTTCTGATATCCTGGTCTACTTTGTTAAGCCTGTCTTTATCCCATAAAACTTGCCAGTCTTACACCTTGAGATGGGTTCCTGAACCTCTACAATATTACACTTAGCAAATGAAGATTTAAATAAAGCAGGAGCAGGATTTAAATAAAGCTTCTCTCCTCAGGAGGGCAGCCCAACCATGAGGCTGGCAGGTCACTGTCACACGTTTCTTTGGCCACGGGACAGGAGGTGGTTGTCTAGATCACCTACAAGTTTTAGGGATGGGAGCTGAGGCTCCAGAGGACTGATCCATCCTCACTGCCTTGTGGAAGAAGTAGTAGGTATTTCTAGGAGGAGAATCTGGGATATGAATGAAGAGAGATTTCAAAGTACCTTGGAGGAAAGACTGAGTTCAGCAGATTTCCTTTTCTGTCTTTAGTACTACTGTTTGTCTCAGACAACTTGGCAATAGAGCTGATGTGGAACTTCCTTCTGACATTGGGCTTTTTCTGCCCATTGTACAGGGTGCCTATGTACCTAAACCAAACATTGCTGAAAACCCTTGACTCTCCCACTTACAGCTGAGCTTTCTATACACCTCTTAATTTCTTATCATCTGCTGCTTTCCTTTTCTCATTCAAACCAGTTTCCTTCAAGTACAAGTTACATGCTTCACCCTCCCCTCTGCCTGAGCACTGCAATGCAGGGAGTGAGGATGGGGGAAGACAGATGTACCAATTCTTTTCTTTACAATGAAGGTCACCAGAAAAGTGAAATGGTGAAACAAGACATTTTTCCCTATTCAAGCTATTGCAAGCAGTCAAAATACTTTTTTTTCCTGAAATGTTGCAAGCAGTTGACTCTTGATGAATACAGTGATAAAAAACTTCAATAATATTTCAAGTAAGACCAGAACTCATCTTCCCTCAGGCTTCTTCATTTCAGAAGCATCTCCTTCTCCAAAACATTGCCAGGAAATGACATTTCACCAGCATGGGTATGGCATTGCAATAAAACAACAGCACACCCAGGAACTGCTTTCAAATTCACATCGAATTGAGCACAACAAGATCAAGGTATTAAAAACAATGACAAAGAACTGGTTAAAGAGACAGTCAGCATTCTCTCCTGCTATCTGCTTTGCTGATTCCAAGAGAGCCCAGTGTGGCTTTAAAAATCTTGTGCATCCTGCAAGAGCCATCCCAGCTGCATACAGCCAAGAAACATACTCAGGCAAAGATAATTTACTGTTTCTTCCTAGCTTCTTCTTCCATGAAACTGCTCCTTATCAATTATAAGAAACTGCCCCATCAACTCATACGATCTTGCCATTTAGAAGTTTGTCTGTGCTCCTGAAGCTGGAGTTGTCAGCTTTGTCACACTGCTCATGGCCATAAGGGGCTCTCAGCCCTCTGTGGTAATAAAGGTTTTCACATGTTCTGTTCAAGATGAAATTTTAGGTGAGTTACAAAAATGCACCATGATTTTGACTACTGATTTTTTTTTTTAACAACGTGGTTGATTTTAATTTCTTCGTGTAACTCCCTGTATATATAATTTCACCAGCAGGGATGTTTATGTTGTACTGTGGGAGTTTCAGTGTCCATCAAAGAACTTCCATTAGGACCTTCTGTGGCAAAATTATTTGCAGTCCTAACAGTAAAAAAAGCTTTGTGAGGAGAGGAGCTTCACTTCTGTCTAGAATGAGGAGAGAGATTATGAGAACTAACTTGTTACTGGTCCTGCTGTGGTACACTTGCATTCTTCACACAGTGTAATTAATCTCCCTTCCCATTTGCTCTGTGTTTTAAGCCTGTCCATAGGTGGAGCCCATCTGCACTCATGGTGCATGTCTCAACCAACCTTCTTAGTACTCCACCTGCCAGCAGAAGAGGTGGCTCAAATCAAAGCCTAGATGCTGTCTCTCCTGACACTTAAAATTTGCAACAGCAGGGCACCCCATGGCATCTCTTCTACCTGTTCTGGTCACTCTGACAAAGTACTTAATAATAATGCTAAAAGACAGACCAACTACAAGGCATTAGATGTCTATAGCAAAACCCAAGACTGTCCCCCTCATGACTGCATAGTTCCTACAGGAATATCAGAACCAACTTAACCTACAAGCATATGAAATATATGAAACATTGTTTTCACCCTCTGCTTATCAGTGACGATACAGGAATGAAGGTGGAGGATGCAGGGCTTGTTATGCTCCAACATCATGACACAACTTTTGGTATGCTGAAAGGAACCATATATAATAAGCAGAACATTAAGGTCCTCCATCAGTCAAATTACAGGTTTTCTATATCACCCCATGCAATTATCAAGTGTCAGAAAATAATTTTTCCTACTACATAAAAGGCTATTTTGTCTACTGACCATTAAACTAAAGCATACATCTCTGAATAAATTATAAGAGCTTTTAGCCTGACATAGATATGGATACAAAATGTTAGCACTTGGAAATCTCAAGAAAAAGGCAACATTTCAACCACACGTATCGGCCAGACTCTCTTTCTTCCAGTTCTCTACCAGAAAAAAAATCTCACAGTAATTTCAAAAGAAGTTTCAAGAGATAAGGTCCTGTTTCTTGACCCTTACCACTTTCAACATTTAAAATAACTCAATCTATTTTTGCAGTAAACAGAAGCCTAATAAAATACTGTATTAGTATTTATTTTTTGATAATTACTGGTGTTCCATGCAGGTGGGAAAGGTTGGTTGCATGCCTGTAGGACACCAGTGGGAAATATTTCTTTCTAAGCATCACATTTATCAGTGCACTAGAAGAAAATAAGCCTGTATTAGGAAGTTTCATGCTGGCTCTCATTATGCCACCTCATGAGCTTGTCTTTTGATTTATTATAAAAATAAAATATATTTTCTCAGTGAGATCAGAGGTATTAAATGAGAGGTCATGCAAATGCTGGCAGAAAACCACTAGTTTTCCAGTGCAAAATCTTTTGTATTACACATACTAGGTTCAATTAATGGTGATGATTGCCTGGGTAGTCTATTAGGATCCTGGTAGATTCCTATTCCTCAGGGTAAGGGATGATGGAAACTGTGGGGTCTCCAGCTCTGGTACAGCCCAAAATTAAAGCTCCCCCAGTGTTTTCTGCAGGGTGCTCAGTGAGTTGACACCCGTGTCATTTTTGCTGCAGTTAGTAGTGGGGGAGCTGACAAGAATACCAATTTTGCAGAGCAGCTGCAGGATACTGCTAGCTTACTAGAAATGAAAATTTCTTTTAAAAAAAAAATAACAAAACATTCAGCTGAGATCAAACCGGGTACTGCAATCAACTAACATTCTCTACAACCTGGAGACTCAGCTTTTAAATTGCTTCTTCAGTCTCTGAAGTCCCTCTTACTGGGAGAGTTGATCTGCTGTTATACCTGGCAAATCTTCCTTCTCCTTTGAGAAAAGGAAATACATGTTTTTACTCTGATTTTAATCACTGTGTAGTTTCCAAATGCTTCAGTAAATGGGGCAAATCTATGTAACACTTCTTGTAATGCCCAAAGCAGACTGTGCAGGCATATTCAAGGCAGCTAACCCATTTGTCTAACAAGATGGAAAAAACATGCAAATAAATACTAGGCAGGCATCTGCAGCTCATAATATGTCCTGAACTGCTGTGGTTATCCTCTTAGTAGTAACCAACTAACTCAGCATGCTGGAACTAGCTCCAAAGTAGTTGTCACTAGAGAGTCCACATATCTGCAAGAGCTACACAGTTTTCATGGAAATTCTGCTACACTGCACTATGGTTATGACTGATACATAACATGAAAGATGAGCCTTTTGTTTTGAAGAACCATGTCTTTTTTGGTGACAATAGCTTCTCAGCTGTCAAGTCAAAAATTACAATCATCAGTCAGAGCAATACAGCCAACTATTCCTGATCATTAGTCTCTGCCTGACAGATCAGGGGGCAGCTTAAACACTACAGAGTAAAGAGCACCTTGAGGTAAGAACCCAGAAAACTCTGATTCTGCATTTAACCTCATGCAAGGATTTGCACTTAGATAAATGAGACTTCCTGAGCAACGGAGGGCCATTTTCATGGGTACAGGCTTTGGGGTGCCAGAACATACAGTAAAGTTTTGCCTAAAAGCTTCCACTGTGCAATAAATCAGAGAGCAACTGGGCTGTAACTGTAGCCTCTTCTGGAGAGAGAGATCCTCACTGTTTTCTTTCTAGTTTCAGTGAAAACAACAAAAAATCAGAAGAAAATACATGTTTTTTCACAGACAGTCCAGGCTCAGGACTTGCAAAACCACATGTAGTAATTATTAGTCATTGTGGACAACAAAGAAAAGAAGACTTGTGAATAGATTGCAAAGCTTGAAAACAAACACATCAGGTACAAATGTCTACCATGTGCACCACTGCCTGCATCTGGCATTCTTCCTCAGACCAATATACAATCAATATATGTATATATTTTTTTTAATTCTTCATACTTATTTTTTAAATAAGGAGAGTCTTAAAGCAGGAGCATTAGCAAGCAATGGCAGAAGGAGGGGGTGTGGCAGAAAGAGGGGTTTGTTTTTCTCAGAAAACAAGTCACACATCTTTCCTGCCCAATGGAACAAATAATTCATGGTTACGCAAGTTCCTCAACACAGCGTCAACTCCTTTGTCATATATTTTTCTTGCTGCACTATTGCACTTCAAGGAGTTTCAACACAGCTAAATCCTCCACTAGCTTTATCTTTTTCGTATTCCCATTTCCTCTCCTCATAATCTGCCAAATCAATGCAACAAGATTTCTTCTGGGTTACCTTTAGGTCTAGTAGCAGGACCTGAATATACAGTTTTGGTGGGCTACTGAATTAATTGCAGTGTACCCAACGTGTCATTTTGGGTTTTTTTTACAGATCATAGGATGGTTTGGTTGGAAGGCACCCTAAAGATCATCTAGTTCCAACCCCCTGCCATGGGCACGGACACCTCCCACTAGACCAGGTTGCTCAAGGCAAGACCTGGCCTTGAACACTTCCAGGGAGGGGGCAGCCACAACTTCCCTAGGCAACCTGTGCCAGCATCTCACCACCTTCATAGTAAAGAATTTCTTCCTAATGTGTAACCTAAATCTCCTCTCTTCAAGTTTTAAACCATTTCCCCTTGGCCACTCGCCACACACCCCTGAAAAAAGCCCTACCCCAGCTTTCTTGTAGGCCTCCTTTAGATATTGGCAGGTTGCTATATATATAAAAACTGGTAACAAACATCTTTTAGAACCTGAGAAATGTCTCCAAACCAAGCTTCAGCAACCTTAAAACACCTATAAATTAGGGCTGCACTACAAATTCATATTAACAAATTAACCCGACCACGACTGTTACCTGCTGAAGTGTGCTTAAATTTCTCACTCTTCTTCTTCCTCCATTTCCATGGCTTAAAAAGTCTTCCAAGAGTGGCAAATTTGCTTCTTCTTCTGATTGGAGGCGTGTGTGTCCCAGGGACTAGAGAATCTGAACGCATTGCAGCCAGTCTCTCCACTTCCTCAGCTGTAGTTTCAGAAGAAAAGAAGAAGAAAAAGGAGGGTAGTGAAATAAATGCTTTAATAAATTATCAGAGAACCCTACAGATTACAAAAATTAGTAGTTACAGATTGAGTAATAGTTACAGAGATGAATAAAAAGGCGAAAAATTTTAGTCTGTCATTTTAACATTATTTTCTTTAATTGCAGTGGAATCTATCATCTATTGTGAAGATCAGTATTAACAATCACATTCAACATAAAAATGGATCATTATGATAGCAAACTTGTAATCTTTAATAAATTTTTCAGCATCACACTAGACATCAGGCAATCTGTCCACCAGCCATTCCTGGGGACACACAAGAGAAAGCTTTTAAAAAAAAAAAAAAAAAAAAAGATGCAATACTGCTTAAAAGAAATACTGCAAGCTTTTTTTCCTTTTTTTTTTTTTTTCCCCATGTAAAGTGACTTTTCCTTGAACTAGTATTTATCAGGAGCAAGGACCTTGACAAATAATGACTCTACAGTATCATTACCATGTCCATTAAAACTGCCTGGGTTACAAAAGGGGCTGCATTAGCAATTTCCTAGTAATAGAAAGGGTGCTAAGTATTCAGAAGGTTCCTTCCAGTCCCACTTTTCTGCCCACTCATCCCCTTCCAATTTTTATCTTTCAACATGGGGACTTGGAGATATTTAAGAGGCCACACCTCAAACTGAATCCCTTAAGGGTGGAGGTTACAGATTTTCACTGAGCTCCTGTTTTAAAAAAAAATTCAGCTTTCTGCAAACTTTACACTGAAATACCATGACAGTCTCAATACTTAAAAAAAAAAAAAAAAAAAGACAAAACAAAATTGAAGAATTTAAGTTACTCTTCCTCCCCAGCGTGAGCAAGCAAAGTCTGAGGGTGGTCACTTGGTGCAGTTACATTGCATGGTGTTTGCACATTTGCAGGGAAAATGTATGCTGAGAATTTTGAGAAATAACATCCCCATGATCAGAGGCACAGAGAGAGGCAAGCCAGGACCATGAAGGATAAGACAGACATGAGGAAGGTACCAGCAACCCAGGGTCAAGAGTCTTCCCATGCCACAGCTGCCAAGGCTGCAATAAGTCCTCCCAGTCCTGGGCTGATGCATGCTCTCTCTTTCCTATAAAGAAAAGCATCAGCAAAGGAGGGGTTTCTGGGTTTTTTTATTTTTTTAAAATATATTTTGAATATAATTTCCCAGACTTGTGTCATAATGTGGCACTGCCAGTAAAACCCATCAGAGTGGCTGGCACACAGAAAGTCTGGACTCTTAAAAACAGAACATCTGTCACCATCTCTCCCACTCTAAAGGCAGCAGCCCAGTGTTTCTATTTCACCTCTGCTATATTAAGTATTAACCTCAGTCATGAGCACAGGCTTGGGAACCTTATCAAGAACACAGCTCTGAAGGGCTGAGCATACCTACTCCACACTGACAGAATCACCAGAGATCTTGGCTGGCTAATTCTTAGGTGTCTCAATGGGATTTTTTTGGAGGTTTTAAGTATGCTTGTATAGATGACTTTTCATGGGAACAGCTGGAGATGCATCTCTAACAGAAAGGAAGTTCTATTATCAGAACTCCAAACTGAAATACTATTTGAGCCCTTGAGGTTTTTTGCAGGAAGGGTTATTGCTATTGCTGTTTTATTTGTTTTCAACATTGGCAACAAAGTCCTTATTCCTGAAGAATATCACTGCCAGATAGAAATGCCTGTAACTTTCCAGGGATAAGAAAAAAACACCAGTCAGAAAGATAAAGAAAACCCACCCACACCAGTGGAAATAGTTAAAAGCAATAATTCTTTGGGGTAATGGAGAGAGAGAGAGAGAGAGAGATATTTCTGAGAACATCTTCTTTCCATTTAAAGCAGAGGAAAAAAAGCATTTCTTTCTGTTTCAGCTCTTTGTCCACAGCTGCCTAAAGAAATGCATTCTTATAGAGAGAACCCCCTAGAAGGCTGTGTCCTGTACAGGGGCTGGACATGCTGCATCAAGGCTGGAAATTGCCTGGCTATGCTGAACAAACCATGAAGGCAAAAAGAAGAGGAAATCAGTAATTTCCTTACACTTTCTGATTTCACTGGAATCAGAATGTGATCCACCACCTCACTCTACATATAAATCCAAAAGGAACCATTTCTTTTTCCCTCTCCTCCATTTTAAAGATGCCTCTAGTTAAAGCACAGAAGATGACACTGTGTTGTAATGTGCTGGTCTTTGCTGCCTTACCTGGGGAATACAGTGTGTAAAAGTGGCCCATTGAGCAAACTGGGAATGATACACTACTGCTGCTGAATTAGGCTTCCTGCTGCATAAAACTCCAGATGAAACATAACGAAATTCCTCCTGCTGTTCACCCTCTCTTCTTTTCCCCATCATTGAGTCACCATTTCTGCTACCCATCTGCCTTCGTTACCACATCAGAGTTCACAGAATCACAGAATGGTTTTGGCTGGGGCATGAGGCATGGGCAGGGACACCTCCCACTAGACCAGGTTGCTCAGAGCCCCATCCAACCTGGCCACAAACACTTCCACGAATGAGACATCCACAATCTCTCTGGGCAACTTGAGACAGTGTCTTGCCACCCTCACACTAAAGAATGTCTTCTTAATGTCTAACCTAAATCTAGCCTCTTCCAGTTTAAAACCATTACTCCTCATCCTCTCTCTACATGCCCTCATGAAAAGTCCCCCACAGCTTTTCTGTAGCCCCCCCTTCAGGTACTGGAAGGCCACTATAAGGTCTCCCGGGAGCCTTTTCCAAATAACTCTGAGAACTGACCCTACCTGGTACTGCTGAGGCCATTCCCTGGAGAACTGACATCTCTTAAAACCCCCTCTCCTTTCCTAAAGCACAACCCCTCCGTCCCACACCAGCTGTGTTCTCAGTGTCCCCAGGAATGATATTCCTATTCAGGGTAAAGGAGTATGAATTCACCATCATGCTAAACTAACACTGGAATCAAAAGGAATTTACCCAACGGGCGGGTTCACTAAAAGCCAAACAGAGCATCAAAACCATTTTCCATATTTTGACTTCTCTTTCCTGAATTACAGCGTGCTCTCTCACGCGGATCTGTCTGTGTGACTCCAGGAGTCCTGCTGTGCTCTCCATCAGCCATGAATTTAGACCTTTTCCTTCCTCTCCAAACACACACAACCACACACACACAGATTATGCATTTAACAGCTCTTTTCCCCTTCTCTTTCCTGTTTCTAAGGACTGCTTCATTTTTTTTCCTTGAAAAATACTCCAAGAGCACTGCTAATTCAAATAATAATCACTGGCTAGGAATGAACCCCATCAGCATAAAGCCATGACAATTTTGATACCGCAAGAATAAAAGCAGGCCACGATGAGAGAAGTAAATGCCAGATTTGCACTCTTCTTTGCTGCTGCACCTTTCACTCGAGCTGGCTGAGCTTCTCTGCTTTTTTGGCTCCTAACGATTATTGACTGGCTGTGGGCTGCAACACCCACTGCTGACAGCAGGCTTCGTGGGCTGGTTTCACACTCTTGGTGTTCCCAAAAAAGGTGGTACTTGCACAAATGGAAACCAACTTCGGTTTTCCACATTTATTTATTTTTTGCCTTCAAAGAGGAATGCAGTTGTGGCAGCCCCAGCTTGATCAGTCTGCTGCACTGGGGAATGAATTCCATGTGCATTAGTGCCTGTAGTTACAGCACTGAGGTCTAATCCTGAGACCAGTGCCACAAATGTGATGTTTATGGGTCACAGCTGCTGCTGTTATTCTGGGCTTTTGGGAGCTTGTTTTAATTTTTTTTTCCAGGATTCAACACATTTTGCCTAGACAGAGAGCAACCCTGGGACCTACACTTAAAGCAAGAAGGCAATGCACTGCACTCCCCTCCCACTTTCTTCTGCCTGAACTGTCATCCCAGAATAGCAACAGAAAAACTAAAGCTGAGAGTTTTTCATAGGCTGGCAGGCTGTGAGACAACCCTCAGGATTTTACCATAATCCTTAAGATACCTGAAATGCATATAGACTGAAGGGCTTAAGTGAGACTTGTGGCTATAATGAGAAAAAGCACCATAAATAAAAATATTTTGCATCCAAGTGTTGTAAAGAAATTTTACAAACACAGTTGAAATATACTACAAAGATTTAAAACAGTAGGAAGTCTGAAAGCTAATTTATTCTCTTACTTTCCATACCCCCACCACTCCCCTCTTCTTTTTTTTCATTTTGAAGCTAACACTGGGATTGAGGGGCTTTCTTGATAAAGTTACTTTGAGGTTTGGGGGCTGTAATGTACTGCATGGATACCAGACATGGATGAAATGAGCAAGTTGAAAAAGAGCAGTTCTTCAAAAAGCAGTTCTTAAAAACAGTCAATTTATCAGACAAAATAAATAAAAGAAAGGGAAAAAAAAACAAACAAAAAAAACCCAACAAAACAGAGGCCAGACCATCTCAGACTTATTCTGGAAGGTCCAGTAAGAGATAACATAAAGGTCACCTACTTTTTGGATTTTAGACAGGTAGCAGGCAGACCAAAGTCCCTCCCAAAGACACTGTAACTTACTAAGTTTTCCTGGAGAACAACAGCCAGTTTTCTGTTTCATGTCTGTCTGGGAATCATGGCACCTATTATATTGCTGATATATCACATACTCAGTTTTCACTTCAGCAAAAAACCAGTTACTGCATTTGGGTTCAATGAGCAATTTCACAGCTGAAGGCTGAACCCTACCCATCCCATCTATGACCTTTTTAGGTTTTCTCTCAGACCGTTTCTTAACAGACATAAACGATTCTCTTAGCAGACAGTTAACTTCACAAAGTTAGATTTTAAGCCTTCCTAGGAAACACCATTGCCTCCATTGTGCTTTTGGTTTAGCATCTTCATCAGTGTTCTGGATGATGGGATCAAGTGCACCCTGCTGAAGTTTGCTGATGATACCAAACTGAGAGAGGAAGCAGACACTTCAGAAGGGAGAGCCACCCTGCAGGAGTACCTGGATAGGCTGGAAGAGTGGGCTAATTTCAGTAAGGGCAAGTTAAAGTCTTGCACCGTGTGAGAGCACAGTCCAAGAGAGCAACACAGGCTGGTATCTATGCTGCTGGGGGGAAGCTCTGTTTCCAAAGGAACCTGCAGGTCCTGGTGGACAAGCTCAACATGAGTGAACAGTGTCCTGCAGCAGCAAAGAAAGCCAACAGGATGCTGGGTTGCATCATCAAGGGTATCACCAGCTGAAACAAAGAAGTCATCATCACTCGGTGTTTGTCAGGCCTCACCTGGAACAGATGTGGACAGGCAGGAGAGGGCCCAGAGAAGGAACACAAAGATGATCAAAGGACTGGGAAGCCTGTAGTATGAGGAAAGGCTGGGAGAACTGGGCTTGTTCAGCCAAGAGAAAAGAAGCCATAGAGGTGAGCTCATTGCCATTTTCTAGCATTTAAAGGATGGCTACAGAGAAGTCAGAGGCCCTTTTTTAACAAGGAGTCACTCGGAAAAGATGAGGGGTAGTGGCTGGAATTTACTCCTGGGGAGATCCCAAATAGACACAAGAAGAGATTTTTTCATAGCAAAAATGACTGGACATTGGAATAATCTCCACAGGGAACTGGTGGATTCCCCAACACGGGACACTTAAGATTTAGCTGCACAGAGTGGTCATCTTGTCTAGACTGTACTTTTGCCAAGAAAGGTTGGACCAGATGGTCCTTGAGATCCCTTCTGACTTGATATTCTATGATTTTGCTACATTTGTGCAAATCTGTAGTAACAGGCTGAAAATTATCTTGGCCATAAAAATACGATTGACTAACTATGGTAATTAAGTAAAAATAAAGTTAACAATATAATACTCCTTATTCTCAATCCACATCTAACCAGTCTTTATGCTGCAGATTAGTTTCCAACTCCTGCTGAGAGGTTTCTTTTGAACTCTGCACCCCAAGTACCTTTCACTTCAGACTGCACAGATTCTAGCAGCTTTGTGCAACACAAGATGTAGATGCCTCATGTGTCTTTTTGAAATTACAAGAAACCTGAACAACTACGCTAATTACTGAGCACTTACGTCTTCTCTTTACCTGAATGGGAATACTTTCAATTTAAGAAGTGCCTTGTTTTTCTTTCAGGAAAATGGTTCAATTTCTGCTCTTCTATTATCATCTGTTTTGTTATTTCACTTTAATTTCTCTCTGCACCTGGAATTAATTTTCATCAGCCCTCCCTTTACTATTTCAATTGCCCATTTAAACTCTTCCTAACTTCTCAAAGGCCTGTTTTCCAATGAAAGACAAAGCATGGCATGCAGCAGTCTAAATGCAGTCTTGCCAAACGAGGATGATTGCCTCTTTGGTTGACAACAGCTCCCACTTGGATGCATGCATTTGCAATGGCAACAACTGGGCTGGTGTAGTGGGTTTATGAGCCATGAAGAGGCTGCCAGTAGCTTTTCTTTGCATGCTAAGCAGCACTCACATCTTCCAAACCCCAGCCAGTTATTCCTGCTCCCCAGGTGTGCAGCATTTTGCAGTTTATGTGCCCATAAACTGAATCTCTCACCCTTTACACTTGCCTGTTTCAGCACAGTTACCAGACCATGGTATGGCTCTGCTCTCTGCTGTGATCTTTCTCAGTATATTTATTTCTCTTGTTGGAAGACAATTGCAATGAGTAGCTTTGGAAGTCCAATCCACTTAGGACCCTGCTTTCGACTTCCCCACATTTTGAAGTAAAATGTTAATTATGCATGCTGATTCCAAGCATAAAAAGCCAGCAGAAAGCTGTTTTTAAATAGTTCTGCAAAATATACATCACTACATGCATCACTCTAACCATGTCTTTATTGACATAAAGTCTTGCAAAACACCAAGTATTTTTTATATTTTAACACAGTACACAAGATTCTTACTTGCAACAAAAGCACTCAGAGTATGCCATCAATAGCTACATAATCTCCTCCTATAAACCCTGCAATTATAGAAAATAAGGATTGTTAGATTTCACTGATATTAGCTGTTTTGTCTATATCTTATTGCTCTTATTACTCACTGTGTTTTACATCTCTTAAGTGTTTATTACATATAGATTCAGGGCTAAATCAAATAAACAGAACTGCATCTCCCCATTTCTATGCACCCATATACTGGAGCAGAACCCACAGGTGAGTCCTGGGTATTACATGCACTAGGCGGAGACCAAGCAACTCCAAAATGGGACTCAGAGAAGCCAATGCAAGTGGAGAACAACCAAAAGCCAACCAAGAGAAAAACAGGGACAGCAAAAGCAAACCAGATACCCTGCTTTTCTTGGGGCTACAGGAAGACAATTCCACAAGTACCAGGAACTACTCTGGTAAGAAACTTCAGCTTGAAAGGAAGGGAAATCTTAAACTTTTTAAATGGCAAGCAGAGAGGAGATGGCACAATTTGTGCTTTTAAGAAAGCAGAGATGGTGGGATGAGATGCAAGAACTTTTCTGTTAGAGCAGCTAGAGCACTTACTTGGGAGACAGGACAATCCTCCTCTTGAATAAAGTTCAAGCCCAAATCTCCCATTTTCCTTAGGAATGCTGCTGCACTTCATACTCTGATAGATGGGAGAGTGATTCCCACCTCTCTTACCGTTGCTATAAAGAATTCAAGACCTAGTGGGTCTTAAAGAAAGCATGAGTGGAAGCAGGGCTCCTGATAGGGCACTCATCTGTCAGCATGAAGAACCTGTTCTAAAGTTACACCTGGGCTTCACCCAGGATTAAATAACCCAAAACTTCTGCTTCACTCATGGACTGAAAGAAGGAGCTGGACACAGCTGTGCTTTGTTGAGAGCCTGATCCTGTCCAGCTATAAACAAAGAAGAATAAAGGGAAGTGAAGACACTGCCTCCTACTGTCCCTGTTGCTCCTGGTAGAGGATCTTCTATCTGTGGCATGAGGGGTGAGAGGAGAGATGCTGTCTCCTAGATCCTCTTCCCTGAAAGGAGGAAAGGATAGATAGGTAGGTGGCTTCCTGTTACCTGAGCTGGTAATAGGATCCCAGGGGGATCTATGTTTCAGCTTGTAAAGAACTGTCATAAAAAAACTCCTGTTCTGGTGTGAAGAGCAGCTACAAACAGAATTTCCCATCTAGGGCATCATCTCCAAGGCATCTTCCTCATATTGTCATCACACTGCCCTACTAAAAACTCATCTACTGAACAAACCTGGCCATTTCTACGTAACTATGGCAGAAATAGGCTCTTGGGGAGCTGTGGCCTGGAATGATGTGTGACTTGGAGCAGCGCAGCCTCTAAGTACAAAAACATTGAGAACTGGATGAGCCCACATGCAACTCATTCACAAACTGCAGAGAAGATGGAATTGACTTGCATACTCACAAGCTGTCCTCTATCACATAGCATTACAAAAATACAACTCCTTAGGCCTCCTTAAAAAGTATTTTTCAGAGCCTACAAGGAGATCTCACACCTCATACCAGGAGATCTCAGGGGTCTTGACTGTATCAATGCAGACACTTGGGTTGTTAAGCAATCTTTGAGTCACCCTTAAAAGTCATCAAGTCTAGAGTCTCATCCATCCAAGTGCTTTCTGAAAGCCACAGCTATGGGTGACAGAGAAGCAAGCTGTCTTCCTCCAGGTGAAAATAGCTCATAACAGTTTTTCCTATGTTTTGTTTCAGTGAAGAACTTTCTACCAATTAAAAGCAACTTCTTGAAGCAGCTGGTAATGATTACATTTTCATGGTTGGCTTTATTCCTTCCACCAGCCTGAACTGGAAATTCTACTCAGTTGCAAAATATAAAAGTAATCCAGGAGAAGGATCTGGTCCATGAAAGCCCATAGCTTTCATGTGAGCTTGTTGCTCCCATTTTACTAGGCTTCTGCTACCAGGTGATAATTTTCCTAATTGCCATGTAGACAGAAGCTTGACACACTTGTTAATACCAAAAAGCACCTTGCTCTACCCACCCCTCACTGGGAACTGGGGAAGTTCTCTGCCTTTCTAAAAACAAAACAATAGTGCTGAAGGCTGGGTGTTTATTTTGAGAAAGCCTGGAAACAATATTTTAAAAGCTTCTTGGTTTTAGGGGACTTTTGATGGACTGAGCAATTTCTGATCTTCATCTTTTGAAGTTCTCATAAATAGGAAGATCCAATATTTTTACTTCATTTTACTGTGCACTTTGGAAGGCATGTCTTTAGACTACTCAGAAACCTGATAGAAGCATGTCCTCTTTTTAAAAGTAATCTCATTCAGGAAATAGCATTACAGACATTAAACTTTCTAAGCACAACAGGACCATCTCATCACTATCATCGTAAAGATAAAAAAATTATTTTTTAATTACTTTAATGGCTGTGAGAAAAGGAACAAAGGAGATCATTTAAGATCTAGAAAGTGAAAACCATTCCCTTGCAAAGTCTATATTGCTTCTCTTGGGAAAAAGAAATTTCTATTTCTGATCTTTAAAGAAGTTGATAGGAAGCTGGCCAAGTGGAAGAGAGTAATTATACCAAATGGCAGATTTATAATGAGCATAAATATGAGTTAAAAAAAAAAAATCAATCACAGCCTAGCAAAAAAAAAAAATCCCTATGTTTCATTGGACTCTGAAAAGAGGCAGTCTGTATGCATGTTCAGGAATGTAAAATAAACCTTTTTGCTTTGAGTACCTACACGCAGTTACATATGGTCTTCACTGACTGTCACTGTAATGGGAATTCTTTTATGTTTCAAATGATGATATGATACAGGCTTGAGTTTCAGAGATGAATACTTGGAGAGGAGAAACATAGCCACAGCTCCTTCAAAGTAATGAATAAAGCATGGTAGGTTGCTGGTTAAAATACATGGAGTATTTCTGTGTGGTTTTCATAGCTGTGATTTCACTTTTTTCACCCTCTTTTTTTAGCTTCAAGTTCTAGGGTGTCTCATGCTTGCAGAGCTCTGCAAGCTATTGCTGTTCCTCAGTAGATTAAGAGGAAAGCCTCTGACTTTAAAAACTGCTGCCCATCAGGTAATCAAACTGCTATATCTATCTAAGAAATGTTACAGTCAAAGGAAGGATCGGTGCATGTAGCTTCAAGTTCATGAATAATTCCAAATTCAACAACCAGAAATAGCTCAGAAAATGAGAGTTTAGATGAGAGCTAAGGTGAAAAAAAATACTACAGGGAGCCAAGAAAACTGGATCATTGAAAAGGCTATGAAAGAACAGCTCCAGCAGCTTTATGCAAAGAAGTAATTCTTACAGAGAGAAATGAATGAAATCCTGACTGTACCAAAGAGAACAGCAAACGTCACAAGGTGTAGGATTATTTTACCAAGCCACCTAGTTACTGGACGACCATTTTGGGAATTATGGATTGATATATTTTTTTCCTTGGGCATATAAAAATGTTACAACTGAAGGTAAAACATAGCCCTCCGCTCTTTGCTTGTAACTAATGAGCAGGAGGAGTGAGGGAAGATGAAGTACATTATGTGTAATCCTTTTCACATGAGGCTGAAACATGCTGCACACATACTAAAACTTACCTCTTTTCTAATCTCAGAGGACTAAAGAGGGATGATTCTGCCACTTTGCTCTGGTAAGACCTCACCTGGAGTATTCAGCTCTGGAGCCCTCAGTACAGGAAGGACATGGATCTGATGGAGAGCATCCAGAGGAGGGCTACTAAATGATGAGGGGGCTGGAACACCTCTCCTACAAAGACAGTCTGAGGGAGCTGGGGTTGTTCAGCCTGGAGAAGAGAAGGCTCCCAGGAGACCTCATAGTGACCTTCCAGTACCTGAAGGGGCCTACAGGAAGGCTGGAGATGGACTGTGCAAGGGACTGTGAGGACAGGATGAGGGGCAATGGTTTTAAATTAGAGAAAAGTAAATTTAGATTGGATGTTAGGAAAAAATTCTTTACCATGAGGGTAGTGGAACAATGGAGTAGGTTGCCCAGGGAGTAGTTGAGGCCACATTCCTGGAGATATTAAAGGTGAGGCTTGGTGAGGCTGTGAGCAACCTGATCTAGCTGACTATGTCCTATGTCCCTTCTTACTGCAGGGGGGTTGGACTGGATGACCTTTGGAAGTCCCTTCCAACCCAAACCATTCTATGATTCTATGACTGTATTGACCAGAGTTGTAAAAGGCACCTTTCCAGCATGCTAAAATTCACCTACAGAAGCAGAAATTGTCAGAGAAGGCCTGCAGCAAGTTATGGTCTTAATGAGTATTTTCTTCTGTATTGATGGGACTGTGGTGTTCAAGAGAGGATCCAGTGGCATGTTGTGAGCTCTGAATGCGAGCAGAACACCCCAGCTTTATGAGGGGCTGTGCCTGTATGGAGCCTCTTGACCCCAAAATTGGCCATGAAGTTCATTTCACAACACTGTGAAGGTAACTGTGATTTCATCTCAATACAGTAGTAGGGCCCAGCAAAAACTTGACATTTCTTACAATTAAAACAAAGTAATCTTCTTTCACCCCTTCCCTGTTAGTACTGGAACAAAGCAACAAACTGATGACATTTGACTTCCCTAAATGCTGAAAGTTTTCTCTCAAAGTTAGCAAGATTCTTCAACCAAACAGATTAAAAAGAAAAATCACAAATACAACAAAAGCCTTTCTGAGCATTTCTGACAATAGAAATTGCATTTGTTCATATGACCTACAGGGAACAGTGTTCTCCATTTTAAGTACCGTCCTCTTGTGGACAAATTATCTGTACAATGTCACTGGTCTCCTCCAGTCACATCAAATGTCAGGTAGTGGTGGCAGCTCACAAAACCTGCACATGCAGAAGTGCAACTGAACAGAAGTCTTTGCAAAGCAAACTCGATTTTCCAAAATCTCTACTTAAACAGCATTTGCTTTGAACCTGCAGTCAGAAACTGGCCTAAGTACATCTCAGACATCTGGCTGATGTAAAACCTCAAGTTTTACAAGGTTTGTGATGATGCTCATAATGACAAATCCCACAAGAAGAGAGAAAGCAGATGCTTTCAGGTACTTACACACAAACAAATGGAGCCTGGTATGCAAGAACTGTAATAATGACACACACAAAATGAAATAAATGAACAATCACAGAAGGGAAAGAAGATCATCTTCATCTGTCTTCTAAACACAGGTTATAGCTGTATTAGCTCTAAGCTGATTTTAAAATTACCATGCATTTCCATATAAACCTGCATCATTTTATTTGTTATTTATCATGCAGGGCCCCATGTCCAACGAAGGCTGAGAGAAAGAATAAAATATGTGAACCCCAAGTAATGCCAAAAACTGTCTTCCCTCTATGCAGTGTCAGAAAATGCATTAGAGAACTGAAGCTTCTCTTGCTGCTGAGTGGACTGGATGCTCTGACAACTTAAGATGAATAGGAGAAAGAAGGATCAGTTCACTGGAACTACAGGGTCACCCTGTTTGCTTTCAGGGTCATGGGTTTCCATGCACAGTACAAGCATATTGAGTTCACAAGGAAAATGGTGTTTCACACAGTTTACAGAAAAGCATAGAAAGCCAAACCCACATTAGTACCTTGAGTACTCTCCTAGGATCAAAATGCTGGCCTTATTTCAATGAAGCACAGAAAAAGAAGAAAAATACCCCATGAATTCTACCCTGTTTGTACATGCCATTTAGGAGGAGGACTTTAAGGCAAAGGAGGCTGCATAACTGAGCCTCGAAAGTCCCTCCTTACTTTCCCATTTATATATCTTGTCTAATTGCCTCCAATGGCTGCTAGAGGAGCCAAAGACTGGCAGCAGTAGAGAGCAGAGAGTCAGAAATTGCTCTTCCCAATTGAAATTATGCAGGAGGCAGCAAATCCAATCTTACATGCCACAGCAGACAGCTAGAAGACAGCTCCTCACCCTTATGTCTATAAACCAGCAGACAATTACTTTGGGGCTGTAAATATTAATTAAAACTTTTACTGATCTCACTCTATTTCATATCAGGGTAAAATTCAGATGCAAATAGCACAAGTTCCACATAAGTCTGTGCATTTGCCTTTTCCTTCAGGTTGCACCCAAATTTCAAAGCTATTTATCCAATAAACCCACTGTGCTAGTGTAAGGAGAACATCCTGTATTACTAGTGCATGGGAAGAGCCAAGGGAATAGTCCTTTCAGTGCCGGTTCATCTTCTGGTTCAAAAAGTTTCCACTGATAGTCCATCCATCCATCCATCCACCTGCCCACACACCCACTCAGATGTCTGCATTTACACTGCTGACTGTTCAGTCTGAGCATCTGAGATTTTAGCAGTGTTGACATTTCAAGCAGATTGAAAAGCAAAATGAGAAAGTAAGATGCTATAGAGCTCTACAGCAGCATGACACACATAATCTGTATCAGTTAAATTTCAGCTGATGTAGAAGAATTAACATTTCTACTGAATTTATTTATTTATTTACTTCACCAAAAGCAAGGCTGACTAATGATTCTCCATGTTAAAAAAGCACTGGAGCTGTGCATGTGCTGCATCAGATAGTCTCTGAATACTGGAAATGTCAAAGAAGCTGCACCCAATGGATATGTAAGGAGGGATAATGCCAATGCCTCAATCCTTATGACAAGGACTGCTGATCTGAGGGACCATGAATAAGGTCCATGTGGATGTGAATCTATGGATCACCAATACTTCAGAGAAGCTTGCTAATACATGTACCATGGATACAGCAGACCAGTGGCAATTCCAGACCCAGCCCATTTGCCAGAATGCAGTTAATGACAATAGTAGACGAACATTTCTTGGCGCACGGCGCTTCGAAGTCAAGCAGGTGTTCCTGCCAAGGTGCACAAACAGTGCTCCGATCTTGCCACCTTTAGACTTGGATAAGCCTTGTTCAGTGCTTCTGCTCCAGACTCAGGTAACCTCCTCCTCTGGCTGCTTGAAAGTGAGCTGAGCATGCATTAGGAACCTCACCTTTTATTGGCACCCCAATCCTGCTCATGTGCAGCTGGGGTCAGCCCTAATTGGGCACAGGTGGGCTTGGCACAAGCTCACGCCTCCCACCTCATAATTAGCAACACCCAATTGCCTCATTTCACTACAAATGATTATTCTAATTATTTACCGAAAGATCTCCAATGCATTCAAGTCTGCTTGCCAACACTTCAATCTGTTGATTCTCAAATCTGTGTTAAAAGGGTAACTAACATTCAGGACAATGCTATTTTTGTTGAAGCTGTACATCTTTCAGCCCACTGCTGAAGATAAAGAATATTTTTATCAACTAACAATTTCTAATAAAACTTTGACACGTTTCTCTTTAAATGACCTGATATTCTCAGTATTGCCATCATTACACTTCTGTGCTTCCAGACTTCTACATGGAAATATTTAAAATACCAATAATCAGTTTCTCTAAGGAGGCAAGGTGAAATAAAAATCATACTCCACTACTGAAATCTCCCAAGATAAATTAAATAATTGGATCCACTTTAATTTTATTCCCTGCACTCCTACTGAACAAAGCCATTAGACTAATGGCCTGAAAAATGTCACACGAAAGATGACAGAGGGTAAGATCCTTCTCTTAAATAATGATGGGGGAGGGCATCTGCTGAACTGCAGCACTAAGCCCATGCTCCTCATCTTGGGCTGCATGGCTCTGGGCAGGAGGAAGGAGAGAAGACTTGATGAAGCTACAGCATGTAGTTTCAAAATTACTGATTTTATATTTGATTTATGTCATACTGTGTGCTCATTGTTTTTCAGAGCAACAGTAATAATTAATCTTTCTTTAAATCTAAGCATCTCATCCAAAGGTAGAGGTTCTGCTAGGTTTGTCTTGTCTTCAGTAGGCCACACCCAAAGCCAGGTAAGTCAGGGAGAGGTAACAGTGACAAGACCAGACTTTATTACTCTCTCCCTAATCCTTCCTGAGACAAGAAGACTAAAAGCAATAGGTCAGTGAAGAATCATATCACATCACAGAAGCCAAAAATACCAGCAAGAGAATAGTTTGCCAGCTTATTGCGATAGCAAGAACATTATTATTTTCCAAGAAGCATGTGAATCAAAGTCACAAAGGAAAAATGACTTCACCTCTTCGCAGCTTTGCTGCATCCACATAAATAATGGCAAACATCAGAGTACCCTCCGGTTTCTCAAGAAAGCAACTCCAGCATCTAACCTGGGCTGGCTTAACCACAGTTCTGTTGCTGCCCTTCAGCTGGCTCAGTGCCCCGATGCTGGGGTTTGGCCTGGGAAGATGTGCAAGACCTGGCATGATGGGTTTAAAAGACTACAAACATATCCCATTAATTTTAGGCATTCTGGCAGATCGTTAGCAAGGTGGTACCACAAACACACCGTGCTCCTGAAATACATTCTAACTGGAGACTGCATGAGGTGACAACCACAGGAAGCTGAATTTGGTATTGTCTGATTACAAACAAATTTTAGGAGATACACAAAAAGACTGATACATTTACTTACATCCATACAAGAAATTCTTATAAATAAAAAATTAATGTAGAATGTCTAACTTTGCTGCTGAGATAGCATCAATGTTACATATATAACAGCATTGGTGTAACATATATAACCTATACTTAATAAACTTAATATACTTAATATAATCTATCCTTAAAAGGATAGATTTTAAAATGAACTCTAGTACTTTTAATAATACCGTATTATTTCTAAACAGATACAGGTATTATAATAGCATGAATTGATGTAAGTAGCAGTGGTTACAAACGGGAAGATAGAAAAAGTGAAACGAGATGAAAAGAAGAGATATCACATGGCAGAATACTACATCAAATTACTTCCTCTGATCTCTTCCCTACATATCCAATATTTCTCTGCTGCTTAGCTCTGACTGGCAGTGATGGTATTAATAAATAAAATTCCAATAATGGATTCTTTTTTTCTGAGAATCTCACGATTTAAAAAGGAAAGGAAAAGTAAATCTTTCCTTTAAAAAATGAGAGATTTAAAAAGGCAAACTACACCAACCACCTTTTAAGTGAAATGTATGTAACCAAGTAAGGGAAGTACTCAGAAAAAACAAAACAAAAATTGAAAACTAACTGCCCACTGGGGCAGTGACTAAAGCTTAAAATAGGACACAGGGATAACGCAATCAGGCACAGAAAGGCAAACTTGTTCAGCCAGGTCAGTGTCAGATTTGAAGTGCACTGGTAATAGCAGAAAGGGAAGAGAATCTGCTTTTCCTTGATCTGTGCCATCATCCTCATCCTGACCCTTTTTAATGCACTGCCTCCACCCTTTACACATGGAAAATTTGTGCGTTTTCATCACTTATCAAATAATTCTGTATTGTAAATCTGATGTATCTAGCTTGAGACAGGAGAATCAAAACTAGGCATACTACTGAAGATGACCATAGCTGGAGCACAGCATTATTGTTGTTAAATACAGGAAACACAATGTGTTGTTTTCATTGTACTTAATGGCATTTTGTTTGCTTTTTTGCACACGCAAAAAGGAATTATTTTTCATCACATGTTCAGTGCTACCACTACCTTTGTATTTAAGAGGTTTGCATATCCCAAGACTTAAAACTTTGTTCTCAGACTAAAGAGCAGGATGGTAAGATTCTATCAAAATGACAGCTGAGTTGCAGCATTGAAAAGGAGAGATATCAATGAGAAGAGACAGGACAGAAACAGATGGATCATCTGCTCTCTAAAGACCCAAAGAATTGAGGTGTCCTCTTATTAGTGTACTTGTGTCAACACTATGTAATAAAAACGTGAGGGATGCTGAACTCTGTACCAAATCCATATTTCTTTGTTGTTGTCTTGTGGGTTTTTTATTGTTTGTTTTTCCCCGCTAAAACTCCTCAAATCAATAACAGGGACACAGAATTCCTAGAAAACATGACTGACATTTCTCTGGTAGAGAAACAGTATTTTTCACTGAAAAACAAGGGATTTAAACACCTGCTTGCATGAGCTTGTGTACACCATTTTCCCCCATGCTATCTGATTTACCAAAATGAAGACCTCATTTACTACCTGTATTTTTTCTCCACTTTCAGTCAATAATGTGAATTATAGCGCAATGTTAGACAAGGCATCTTCCAGGGCTCTTCAAAGTAAGCCCAGACCTCTGCTGAGGTGAGCCTGCTGTGCAAGCCAGGCCATAAACTTCCCAGTGCCAGCACAGCCTTGCCTGGAATGGTACATAGCTGGCTTATTTAATGGCCAGCAGTTTTGCTACAGGTAGTTTAACTAAATATGAGCTAGTCACTACTATGAGCTAGCACATGAGCAGTTATTGACTTGCCCCAGGCTTGGTGTCTCTTCAGCTTTATTTTGGGTTATGCAGATGGGTATATAATGCATGTGGGGAAATGGAGATTTAATCCCCTCAGTCTTTCTCCATCCCTTCCCTTTTATTGCAGACTAGCCAAGTGAAGTAAGTGCTAGTGGTTAAGGAAAGCCTCACACCTCTGGTCAGTCCTTTGCATTTGCTAGTAAGCCAGAGATAAGTCCTCTTACAGCACTAACTGACCTTTTTCTTCCTCTTCTTTATTCTCCTTCCTGCCTGCAGGCTATACCCAGCCACACCAGCACACAGCAGTCCTGTTGGTCCCTGATCTCAGGACAAAACCACAGGTAACTGGTGAGTTGCTGTTAGTCCCCAGAGTGCCAGACACCGACACTGGGAGCAGGGTACTAGGACTCTACCCTCCCCTCTCCCTTGTAAAGGAGATAAACAGTCATGTCCTGCCTGCCTTGGGGCTTTGCCATCTGGAAGTTACCAGGAGTACGAATCACACCTTCTTCCTAGAAGGGGACATTTATTTTCAGCCCACAAAATGCTGAGGGCTTGTAGCTAACCAAGCACAGAGTGATGCTGGTGTGAGCAAAGAATCCTTCCCAGCTCCCCAGCAGCCTGGTGGGAATGTGGAATATCTTTGCTTGACTTCATCAAATTTCTCTGGCTTAGCACCATATTCACCCAACCCAAACACTACAGAGTTCCATTGACAAAAATAAACTAATTTTGTATTTTGATCTGTGCTCTTAAGGCCAAGTACGTCACTCAGCAACGAAAGCCCATGCCTTTCCCTCCTCACCTCTTTCTTTAATGCAACTATTCCTCCGAGACTAAAGACACACATTGCATAATTGTATCAGCTGTTAAAACCTCAAACATGTTTTTCAGCTTCCCACACTTCACAGCAAGGACCAGGTATGCTGGGGTTTTTGCCTACTTTTCCATTCTGTGTCTTTTAATTCTTTTTCTTCCAAAACGTTTTACGATTTTTAACAGGTACAACTGTAAATAGCTGCAATGCCCCACAGCCACATACTGTGCACACTCTAGAGACGGCAATGGAAGAGCAGTTACTGTTTGAAATAATGTGAGAACTAGAGGAGGAAAGCTTATTTTTACATACAGATCTTGCAGGTCTTATGACTTGTCTAGAAGATAACTATTTCATTTAATAATTACTTTTGTGGGAAGTGAAATAATCACCCTGGAGACAACCTCTTAAGTGATGATAAAGTTCCTGGTTGAAAATAGTAACAATCTTCAATTCCAGGTGGGAATCACACACACACACAATCCCCTCCATTTGAAAAATATATTTATGGAAGCTCTAGAAGGAGAGCAGCAGTAAAACAAGTGTCGGAATTCTTACAGCAACAGTATCTCAGTCCATGCTGATTTTCATGTATATACAATTTCATTAATAATATTTGCTTAAGCAGTAAAACCCTAAAGTATAGGAGCATGCAATAAAAAGACTGGGTCTGAGTTCAGAATTAAACCTTTCTGTTTACCACTTCAGTTACTCCAGCTCTTATCAGTTAGGTCATTTCTAAATACCTTTAAAAACTCTACAGTTCTTTCTACCCACACTAAAGCAGAGATGTGTCTAAATCATGCTGTACATGCAGGCTCACCCCTCCACAGGAGACAGATTTGCAGTCAGCTGTCAGTCTATGGACACTTTTAAAAAACTCCAGCCAAGTCTCTTCTCCCTCTAATTGTTCCTCTGACTACTGCTCCCTTGCTCACCAGTCATGCCATCTGCTATTATCCAGCTGTGCCACAAACCTCCCAGGGGCTTCAGTAAATTCTCAGTTTACTGAAATCAGTAAATTGAGAATTGCTCTGTACATACCAGGAGATGTTCAGCATTACAGAGTCTCAGTGCACTTTGATCTCTTGTAGTTCCAGCTCCTTCTGCTCTACAAGCTTATCAGTTACTTCCCCACATTCATCTTTTTTCATTCCCCTTCATGCTCCTGGTACTTTCAAAATACCTCCATTTGTGTTGTCTCCTCATTTCTTCTCTGTCTTTTCAACTCTTCTCCACGCTGCTTCTCCCATCATCTCCATTTCAGCTCTCCTTAGGCAACATTCAGAACTCAACCTTGACTTCTTTTTTATTCCTGGAGATGACTCCTATCTTTCTACACTCGACCTCTCCCCCTTGGCTCAACCTACCATGTCTGATTGCCTCTCTGGCATCCTGTTCTAGATGACCCGTGGACACTCAAAGTTCACAGGATGAAACCACACATCACATTCTTCCATTATAGTTTGACTATGTCTCCATTTCCAATACCATTTCTGCTGTTCTGTCACCCGAATTCTCAGTACTGGTGCTTTAAATACCCCTCTCTGTTTTCTATTTTCCAACCAAATTAGCATTACATACATACATCGCTCTCAGTCCAATGGCTAAAGTGTCTTCCACTTTGATCTGCATTACAGTAACCTCCTGCTTCCATTTGAGCTTCTTACTTTTTACCTCATCAAAATGCTGCATACACACAAACTCCCTTTATCCTTACTTCAGTGAGCTCCTCTGAATGTCCAAATTCCTTCACTGATTTCTTTACAAATTACATGACTTCCCTTCCAAGATACCATATGATGCAGCACCTGCCTTCCTCTTTTCCTTTGGTTTCATGGCTCTCCCTTCTGCTAATCTCCTAGTCATTACTTTTGCTAGATTAAATAGTGGTCTTTGAAGGATCTCCCTATGTTTCAGCATGAATTTTCCTTTTCCAGTGTTGCCAGTCCAGTAGTACCACAAGAATGCAGACTAGGAAGATGATGAGAATCCAGGACTCATAAGTGTATTTGGAGGGTAATTCAGCATTATATCTATGTATCCCATTGGCTTGCCTGTGCTATAAGGACTGAATACTGTTCTCTTGGTATAGAATGCCAATAAATGTTATAGTTGCTTGGGTCACAGGGCCCACACATTACTTTTGGATCCACTCCTGAAGTTTCAGGCCTGCAAGACCATGTGTAAACTATAAATAGCTTTGAATAGGAGGGTGGAGATGTCCACATTGCAAAGGTATATATGCACTTCCCTTACAAAAAGTACTCAGCGGTCCCTTTTCAGGCTACTCTTCAGGCTGTGCAACTGTGAGGATGCACAGACATCTCGTGATCCTGACAGGTTTCTCTCTACCAGGGCTGGCCACAGGTTTTTACCTGATCTGTCCTGCTGATGTTACAGTCACGTATTTTTCAGTTCATTATACCATTCTTTCCCCCTAGACCTCTAGAACAGGTACCAACAACAGCAAAATTGCTATTTCTCAGTCATAAAACAAGTATCAGCCTAGCCAGTGAACATGCTCAGCTAGCATAGCTAGAAGTAGTTTCTTTACTTTCTGACAGAAACTCACAGCATGCAAGAAAGGATTAAGCCCGCACTAGTATTACATACTTCCAAAACAATGACCAGAAGTTATTTTCATGAGGTGGAATGAAATCCTTCCCCACAGAAGGCAGGGGTGAAAATGGACCAGTGCTCTGCAAGCCTGCTGGCTGGAAGCCTCCCTGGTCTATTCTTTGTCTCTCTAGGGCTACTAGATTATCTCCTGTCAGGAGGCATACCCTCCCTTTGGAATATCTAAAGGTTTGAAGCTAAATGATTAAACGCAAAAAAAGGAAGTAAAGTCCTCAAATACATAGTTTTTATTCTGTTAAAAAGTGCAAGTAACTGGAGTTACACATTTGTAAGCATCCATGCATACACATGTGTGCTTTAAAAGGGAGGAAAGCAATGTTCTTTTCTTTCTGCACTGAGATTTCAAGTACAAGGTTGCAAAAAAACCCCAGCAAGAGATGCTGATGCAATTGAGTTTTAGGTCAGTTCAGTTAATCTTGGAAAGTATATTTATAACAAATGGCTTCATTTGCTTTTAAGGATAAATAAATCATGCTAGTAGTGTAAAGTACCTGCTCCTGCTGCACACAGTCCTTCATTTAATATCTGTGGGTCTTGCTGTCACCAGCAGTACAGCAAGAAGAAAGAAAACACTCTACATTTTGCATCACATTCATCAGATTCTTCCCTCTGCTCTAGTGGCATAAGCAGTAAGAGTGCTTAACCCACGGTAGGTTTCCAGGTTTCTCAGGCTATCTTCTTCGTTTCCACTGAAATCAATCCCATTCAGCTTCAGCTGATTTTTAATTGAAGGAAAACTATAATCACACTATCAGGATGCTAATTCTGAAGAGACACCAGCAAAACCATAGTTATCTCATTAAACTGCAGACCTGTGGTTGACAAAGGACACTCAGATCCCACATAATATCTTGTTCTTTTGCATAGTCCAAATGAAAGCCACTTTGGCTAATAACAACAACAATAATAAGTCCCAGCAACAAAAGCTGAAAAATTAAGTGCAAACAACTACTGAGAACCTCAGCTCAGAAAATAACATTTCATATTCACATTTATCACGAAAAAAGCTTTTTCTGACCTTGAGAAAATGAGACCTGTCTACCACGTCTGTTAATAGAGAGTCCTAAGTCAAGTGCCTTCGTTCCTAAGTAACATGTTAAAACCACAGAGCAAAATGAAGTAAAATAATATTGAACAAGAACACGGGGTAACATCTATGAGGCTGTTTTTTCCTCCCTGAATGTTTCTCTGCCTCTTTTAGTTCTCAGCTTCTCCTAATTGCTGACTGGCAAAATCGAAATAATTTGTCACTGTTGCTTTCAAGTATTTGCATTCCCAGAAACATTTAAAAAAACACATACTTACCTGTAGCAACACCTGTGATTGATTACACCGTCACTCTGAATACCCTCTGGAGGTTTTGCTCAGCCCCAAAAGGAGAGGGGGAAGGGATGAGAACAGTTGCCTGATGAAGAGCACTATATTAATTCCCATAAAAATACAATTTCCCTCATGCATCTGACACCATGGTGAAAATCACACTAGCTGAATTTCAGGTAAACCAGTCCTTCCGAATACTGAGTTGAGTCAAGAAAACTCTACTGCAGCACAAAGAGGAAAAAGTTGATGTATCAAGGCAGAAAACCCCAATCTAAAATTCACAGGAACGGTTAGAAACCACAATCAATACACACAGAATTTCTATAGCAACTAAGAAAGAAAAAAAAAACCAAAAGCAGCCAAACAAAAAAAAGAGTTGTTTCCTTAACTGTTAGCACAGGGCTTCTGTGGCAACTGAGGGGACTTGTCCCTCTTGGCATCTCTCTGGTAGACACGCTGAATCGATGCCCTGTGCATTCCTGCCACGCTCCCTTTCCTCTTTCCCTGGGACCTGTGGAGGGGCAAGCCGAGCATCCCAGTCGGAGCACACACATGTCCACACACCCCCCCTGCAAGCAAACGCGCTCCCATTGCCTCTCTCCTACACCCACAGGATCTCAGCACTCACCGTCACGGGCTTCCTCCCCGCGACTGCAGTTGCTGCAAATGTGTTTGATCTCCTTGCCTATGTGACAGTGTATCACAAAAGAGACATTGTTGTTAGTGGTGCTGGCGGCGGGCTCTTTCAGTGGCTTCATCCTCACTAGATAGAAAGCTTTCTTTTTAGGTTTCTCTCCACTCATGTCTGTAACCGAGCCCTGCCCGCAGCCAGAAGAAGAAAAAGCAAGCATCCCCGCCTGCCCGGCGTGCGTGCAGTCCGCCATCCGCTCCCTCTCGCCTCAGCGCTCAGCTGCCACACACACAACGGGGATGAAGGGGAGGGCTGGGGGAGAGCGGGGGGAGGCGGGAGGCAGAGCAGGCAGGGGCGATGCTTGAGCCTCGCTGCCCTCCGCGCCCCTGCTCCTTACCCAAACCACTTGGGCTCGGCTGAGAGGATGCTCGGCACGGCCCCGCTCCGGCCGTACCCGCGACCAGCCTCGCCCTCAGCCGCAGGCGACAGGCATGTTTGGCGGCAAAGAGGAGCCTGGCACAGTTTTGGCTGCCTCACCGGCTGCATGCCCCCAGGAGTCTCCCTTTGCTTTCCTTTCCCACCTCCTCCTCTTCTCCCATGCCTCCCCCCTCCTCCTGTTATGGCAAGCTCCACATCCAGAGGAGCCCGCTGATGGGCAGTAGGAGCCTTCTGGGATGGCGGGCACGGCCGCTGGCACTGCCCGCGCCCTGGTCCCTTGGCAGGATGCACTGCCGTTCCCCAGCCTGGCGAACACAGCAACCTCGCCTTTGTGCTTGGGCAGCGTGGCAGCCTGTCCTGCCATAATTAATATTTTACGCACAAAGGACAGACTGCCAGCAGGCTAACAGCGGGCTGCCCTCGTCTCCCCGCCTCACCTCAGCAGACAGCTTCAGCTCTGAGGGCTTGAGGCTTCTCAGTCTGGAGTGACCCAGGAAAACCAACTCCCCTCCTGCTTCTCATTCTTACTTTTTCTCCCCATTTCTTTTTAAAGACTGAGGAAGAGCCTGGCCTGGCCTGTGCTGGGCTTACAATGGCAGCCACTGACAGCAGCTGGCACCTCCCTGGTGCCTTCAGCCCAAGTGCCCCTGCAATGGGCTGCCCCTCTTAGGCTGAGGCTGACCAGAGTGCAGGAAAGTGCAGACAGTTTGAATTCATTTAAATTGCTTATCCGGGGGATGAATACCCCCTTCTTTGTCTTGTTTGCCTCCTGCTCAAGATGCAGCTGCTCTGAAGAGCAGCTCCATCATCCCTGGGTGCCTGCAGCCTGGGCAGCATGCTTCCAAAGCTCCCCCAGCCTCAAAGGGATTATAATTTCTGTCCAGACGCTCTGTCAATCCCTTGCTGCACAGCTGCTCCCAAAATGTGCCCTCTGTTTTCAGATCACAGTAAACAGCCCAGGCTGCCCAACTTGCCGAAGAAGCAGCTTCAGGATC
Organism: Calypte anna; assembly: GCF_003957555.1. Taxonomy (NCBI): domain Eukaryota; kingdom Metazoa; phylum Chordata; class Aves; order Apodiformes; family Trochilidae; genus Calypte; species Calypte anna. The sequence continues at coordinate 63,774,969 of NC_044245.1, forward strand.
ATGTCTGTGACACAGAGAAAGTGGGGAGCAGGGCTAAGGATGCTTGCTTCTAGCAGGCTTCAGGAAGGAAAGCCTGGAGAAGAAATAATCTCAGTTATTTTGGTAGCTATTATAAGAATGGGAGTGTTGCTCCCTTAAATCTTCAGCAAGCTATCAGTTTGGCAGGCAGTAAGTGGAGAGAGAGAGAGAGAGTGCAACTGGGGCAGACAAAACATGGCAAAGAATAACACCATTCTCCTTATTTTTAGCCAAAGCCCTTGCTCCCTGCTACAAGAAATCCACTCATTCTGCAATTCTTTACCATTTCCACATATTGTTACCATGTGCTTTACTGCAAGAAGAGGCCAAACCAGCCCCAATTCTTTTCGAGTGCACACGAAACAGTGAGACTTTTGCCTAAAGAAAGATGGAGTAGAAACTTAAGGATTCACTGCCATGGTTTTCCACTTTCTCAAATGCATGCACACACACAGAAACACAGAAGATGCATGCAATATAACTGCTGACCTACTTGTTCTGCCTCAAAGGACCTCAGCCTCAAAGGACCTGATTTTGCATGTATTGCTCATCGAAAATTCCCACCATTTCATATAAGCAGGAGGAGAAGAGGGAATGCAGAATTATCCAGGAACAAGCAGGTGAATTCCCCAGCCATGTGTATCATGCAGTTATGAGTTAATGGACTGAAAAGCCATCCCTTTGAATGCCTGATGCTAAGACACTGCTAAATTACACATTTGGAAAGAGAAAGCTGAGAAGAGTTTGATCCCTACCAGCTGCACAGCAGTTCAGACACTTGCAGTAGATTTCCCTCTAACTTATTCATTGTCTTTGAGAACACCTTCAACTTGGTTAAGATTCAGAAAATAATTGGGTAAGCAGAAGACATGACCATAGTTCACCTTCTGAACTTGCTTGGAGTTCACAGCTTTTGGTCACTCGCACTGCTGCATTACAAAAATGGGTCAGGAAAGGAAAGCACACCCAAATGTGAACATTTCTGAATTCGGGAAATGTGAACAATAAAGAAATGTGGGGTGAACTCAAAACTGGAATACTGCTATCTCAGGGCAGTATTGGGGCATTGGGCCTCACCTGTTTAAGGAAAGGAAACTAGAGTGATAGGCTCAGCAGAGCTGATCTTTTAAGGCAAACGGTCTTGTAGTTCAGGAACTGAGTAGCACTTAGGACATTAAAAACCGGGTCAAGTCAACAATCTTGCCATCTGCCTCTGTGATCTTGGAAAAATTAGTTACAAGGTCTTGATAGCTCAGTTTCCTGGCCAAAAAAGGAGTAGTGTTGATGTTTCTGTTTTTCAGACAATTTTTACAAAATCATATTTCAAGGTCCTCTGAAGGTGTTTGTATATGACAGGAACACTTACACAGACTGTTTAAATACAGAGATATACTATTTATAGCAAAATGAGAAGGAAAACAGGAGAAACATGTTCCATCAGGCTTAGTCTGGTTCACTAGTTTTAGACTTAAGTTTTTCTGTTTCACTGGATTTTGTTTCAAGTGTTTATCCCTGCTTTTCCAACTCTGCATTTGTAGTGACTCTCACTATTTCCCAACCCCAAACAACTTTTAGAGAGGGACAGGAGCAACTCCTTTCTCAGACAGTGACTGGAAGAGACTGTAGGTCAGGTTGAAAGTTTTTTAGTGACTCTGTCCAGCCTCATATGTACTCTGTACTACCAAAGAATCATCAAATGCTGTGGCAATGGGCAGAGTTTTTGAAAGCAGATCCCAGGAGATTGCAGATGCCCAGCTACTCTGCCATATCTGGGGACATTTGGATAATTTAATAAATGGTCTGGTGATAACACTTGGCTCAATGCGGATATGAACCCCAAGTTCTAATGGATAAACCCAGTGCATTTTTGCTTGCAGGTGTTATATATTTTGAATGCAAACCAGCCCTGAAGCCATCTGCTAGTATGTCTCTTGTAACACGCACTTTGCTATAACCTGCAAATTGCCTTCATTCCTAAGAGCTGCCTTATAGAGAATCTGAATTTGCCACAGCTAATAAAACAAAAATATGTTTAATTATGATCTGTGTAATTACAGTGAAAGCTGCCACTGCTAATCAGTTCCAGGACAAATAATGCAAAATGAACATACTACTGAATTCCTGCAGAAAATCACTTGCTTTTCCTTGGTTTTAAAGAGAAATTAAAAAAAAAAAAAGGGTAGTAGCTTTTTCATTGCCTCAAAATGTGGCCACAAACCTTGGCATAATCTTACTGTCCAGCAGACAACAAAATCAACGAAGGGGATGTTAGACAACGAATCAACAAACTTAGATTGTATTCCCAGCCCACATTCACTTCTATAAGCTTGGGAAATCATTTGTACTGTTAGTATACTGCCCTATAGCCTTTGCCATTAGGGAGAGTGCCACTTCCACTGTACATAAAAAAGAGACAAAAGCAGCATCCCCTTTAAACAGACTACTGAGATACAGACTTCTAGTTACACCAAAATCTTTAAGGCTTCACTGTGTCTTTCCATTTTTTTCCCTGGACCATATCTCCCCCTGTCACAGATCACCCGACTCAGTCCCTTTTCTGTGCCCTCAAACAATGTCCATGTAAACAAAAAGTGATGTTGGAACCAAGCAGCCAAAAGCAGGGAAGCTTTGGGCTGCATTCTCCACACCACAGAAATCAAGATTTATTCTTACCTCTTTTTTCAAACTGTTGGATTGTGCAAATCATCACTTAGGCTACCCCTGAAGTCTGCCCTAAGCCTCTCAGATTTAAAACATGGAGGTCTCTGTGGATAGGCTCCCTCCTACTTCCAGAACAAATAGGTGGGCATTGGAAACCACGTGAAAGCCACAATCCTTCAATACAAAGATTGTGTTGGAGAGCTGTAGCCTTTCCCTGGAGAAGATGTGGCTGACTGAATGGCACTGTGCAGGTGAAAATGCTAGACAAATGCAAGTGTAACAAGGCAGCATCACTTCTCAGCAGTTTAGTCTTTTTAAAACACCGTGATTCATTTGTTTTACGGTCTATTTAGGCAGTGATGTTTTTGCAGGGATGCCCCAGTACTTGGCATTTTTTTCCAAATATTTCCCTTTCCCACCTATTTCCTCTGCCCACCGTACTATGAATCCCAGCAAGAAAAAAAAAAAAAGAGAAAAAAGATAAATTAATTACCAGCTGCTCTGGTGATTAATGCATACATTGATGTATTACACACATGGAAACAAACCGAACAACTTGAAGAGGAAAATGTGTACGCTTTGATCCACTGACTACAGCAGAGGAATCAACCACTAACACTTGGATGTCACTAGTCAGTCACAGACGCAGGGGATGGATGCTCTTTGTTAGCATTCTCTGTTCACTGTCAAAACACACCCCAAAACCTACCATAGGAGAGGTGGCATTTGCTACAGGAGTTCATTGCTAGGTGGAGAATCCTTCTTGCAGGAGACAACTCATACTTGGATACCCAAATATTTGCTAACAGGCAATTAATGCAGCGGGACTCTGGACCACAGCAGGGGCCCCAGGGTGCTGGGCTGACAGTATTCCTGTGTATTTCTGCTTACTGCATGGCACATCAGCAGAACTGGGAGGGCAAGGAGGAGGGAGAATCAGCCTGAGACTCCTGCAGGCCAAAATAGAAGATGACCTTTTTAGTTCTGCAGCTATAAACACATTCTTTAAGCAACAATCCCAGCTACTTCTCACAGACACAAGCCCAAGAGAGATAGGTGATGAGTGCTGCACAAACAGAAGCAAACTAAAGGGAGAAGAAAGAAAGGAAAATACCTTTTCCCCAGCATTCCTATGTTCAGCAATGCTGCTGAAGCATCACACGGAACATTCTTGCTCTACTTGCAGGGCTCTCCATAACATATACATGCCATGGTGGAGCCTTCTCCTTATTTAGGAGAAGCCCAGCTTTATTTCAATGTGATACCATATGGTGTGACAAAAAATGAACAGAGAAGGTTACACACAAAAACCACATAAGCTTAGAAACACGAGTTTGCTGCAAGTGTGAAGAACTGAAAATAAAGGACTCCTAAGGATAAAAAGGAATATGTCATCCTAACAGGCAGGATAGACAGAAAGCTGCTGAGCTGTCACTTTAATGCCCAAAAATGTATGTGTAATTAATGCACAAAGGCCTGATCAAGCTAAAGGTGAATACCAGCAAGGAACCAGTATGAAGTCTGGCTGAGCAAGAAACCATGAGAGTTAGATGACACTCAAAGGATGAGGCAGCCTTTATGCTGAATTTACAGGTGAATTTCTAGCACTAGATACTCAGTGTAAGTCCTAGAATTAGAGCCATTAGTCACTACAGTCCTAGAAAGGTCGTTAGCCTCCATCTTAGAAAATCTACTCTGAAAGACATAGCATGCCCTGGTATTTTAGTGACCTGTTCCAAGCACGTTTCAGGTCCTGCATAAGTGGCTTATGAAAGGCTACACCAATTTTACTTTGATAATACCCACAGATAATACATACAGATAAAGCAGAGGCATGAGTTGGGACTCAGTAGCTGTCTTGTACCCTCAGTTTAGATGTAGCTGCAATCTTGAAGTTAACAAAAAGTAGTTCCAAAAACCTTGGTGCAGTTGAGAGACTAAAACCTATGGGGGAATCTGAATTAAATTCTGGGTACCCAGTTTTATAATTCAAATGGTTGCACATCTTAACTTACACCAAAACACATTATGTTTGGTGACTTAAACACTCAAAACATGCATCAGTTTCCTTGCCAGCTACCCCCTGCATGACACTGAGAGAATAAAGTCCAATACACACTGGACTTTCACAGACACACAGAAAATACCATTTTCCTCCTGCTCATGAAGAAACAGCTCTGCACTTTTTGCTTTCCTCACCCCAAATCAAAAGCTGTCTTATGAACAGGTGCAGGAAAAAAAAATAAATTAAAACCTCCATAAAACCAAACCTACAGTAAGGTATCTGGTTGCATTTATAATTCCTCACAAGGTTATGTTCCCCCACAGCATGCTAAAAAAAGCTCAGTGAAGGGAGAAGGCAGAGATTGCCTCTGTGTATTCCAGTGCAGATAGCAAGCCCCTGGGGAATAACTGTATCTGATTTATTCTTGTCAGAAATGCTCCTAGTCATGAAACAGGGAGGGAGATGGTCTAGAGGAGAAGTCCAAGCTGTTGCAGTAGACAGAGACAAGCACTGGCCACTTCTGGATGGTGAGCAGGCAGTCTTTGCTGGAGTCTCTTGTACACAAAGCTCAGTAAAGCAGGGCAGGGTCATGACCTTTCAATTTTTGTTTTCTTGTTATTTTCTCAATACAGGAATAAAAGAAATACTGCTGAGGAAAAAAAAAAATTACTTGCTATTGCTAATGCCTGAAAATCTTGGGTGATCAACCTGGAACACCTGAGAAAACCTCAGTCTTTCTAGATCTGCCACTTAGGATATCCTGAAACTCTGTCCATTTTACAGTGTTAGCATAGACATGAACATCATGAAATACCATGGGTCTAAGACTTTACAATCCCTATCACAGGCACTCAAGGACTGAGCCACACACATTGCTCTGTCTGCCTTGGCTCCAGGAAGGTCCAAGTCATCTAGCTGTAAGGAAAATGCAAGAAAATAGGTCAAACTGAACTTTCCATCACAGGCAATAGCAGTGAAGTCAATCAGCTTGCACAAGCATTGCTCTCAGCACAAGTTACCCCCACACTTCTGTCTACATGACTAATCAAATTAATTCCTGATGATACCAAGTAGCATGGCTTCCCTAACAATATACACAGACTAAAATTCCCTGCTGATAATCCTTACTTACATCGTTGCTTCTCAGACAAAAATTAGAGAGAAGGATCAGAATGCAGAAAACTCCGGCAAAGTAATATATCCAAAATAAGTAGAAGTATGGCTTGAGATTGCTAGACAAACCAAGATATTTCAAAGCATTTAAATGGACAGCTATTATCACAGAAACTACTTGCTACTGAGATCATCAGCCTACAGAGGACCAGGTTATGATCAGCACATAATAGGGGTGACTGGATTTTTAGCTTTTATAAATGACTCATCTTAAGTCTATTGCTTTTAGCTCAGTACAGTTTACTTGAAGGTCAGGGATATGACTGTGCATGAAAGCATGTTCATTTAGGGAACACCATTATGGAAAAAAAAAAAAAAAAGTAAATGAAGAAGAGGAAATTTGCAGACTTTGCCCCAAATAACACATTTGCACTAACATGGTTTTACACTCTTATCCAAACTTTCCAGGCCAGTGGTCTGGGACTTCCCATGTCTCTCATGGGCCTCTGTGTCAACCACACAAAACTAGTGAGTTTTCATTTCAATTTAACTGTTCACTATGGCTCCTATGGTTTCCAGTGCAATTGTGTTTGAGGAGACTTGAAAATCTCACAAAATGCAAAAGCTTTGGGAGATGGATGTGTGGGGAAAGCCAGACAACAGGTCCAGTAAAGTCAAACCCTGATCAAGTTCAGATGGAGGATGAGAGTCTGAGCTGAAGGAGCAAGCTAAATGTTAGTGAGGTCTAAGAGAAGTACAAAAAGCAGGCAGGGAGGAAGAGATTCAGGAGGGAACATGAGGTGAAGGGAAGGAACATTCAGTTGGAATAGAAAGGAGATAAAGGGAAGGAGGAGAGAGATGATTAGGAAAGCCACGAATAGACATTTAAAATTTCAGTGGGCCTTTGAATGGACAGACCTTCCCAATTTTCAGGGCCTTCTCCATCACTGAAAAGCACTGTGTAATGAGCAGTGCAGAAACCTAGAGCATCAAGGGTAGCTGCAAAGGACAATTAAGGTACATACACTGACAGAACTGTAGGGGAAATATTTCATAAACATCAGTCTCCACTGAGCCTAAGAGCAGCACCCATTGTCCATCTCCTCACTTCAATAAACACACACATTTTTCTCAAATTAGCAAAAAAGATAACTTAAATCCCTAGGAATAGCATGCAGTTTCTATATATATCTCCCAGTGAGCTAGCAGCTTGCAGTACTTATAGGAAGCAAGAAGCTGCTGACAATATAATAAGCATCTTCTGCCATCTTTTCCTCCTTCAGCAGAAGCACAAGCTCCTTTGAACAGCAAAGAAATCTGCATGAGGAGTTTTTCACTTCTCTCTCAAAGAACAGCAGCAAAAAGAGATTCTTACTCTCCTCCATTTAGCCCCTTTTATTTTTATTGCAGGCCAGTCATTTTTATCAGACTCCTTATTTGTTGCTTCTCTTTTCACAGTAGTCTGGTATGAAGCACAAAGCACAGAGAGAAAAGCTTGGCTTTACATCAGCCTCATGTCCTCATTTCCCTTCCATCCCCAGTTTACAAAAACCTGGCTACTCTTTTCACCACCACCAGACAATACACGTGCCATCAACAGATCTTGCTGAAAAAGGGCCATATTAAATAGTGTTTGCTTCCTTAAAAACTTGTATAGCAGTCAACAAGAGAAGCTGCAGTGTGCTACAGGATCTGAAGAAAGAGCTGTATAATCAAGTTTTTGCTGAAATTCTGGAACATATTTTAATGTGAAATTTGCTAAGCTCTTTAACATATGCCCATTGAATAATCATAAAGCCTCAAGATTCAGACTGGATTTTAGTAATTTTTCAGTGCCTTTTATAAAAGGAGAAAGTATTAATAGCTAAAACCTAATTCAGCTTTCTCAATTATGCATTGCCATGATGTGCAACTACATATCTATACTATTACTTGAAGTCTTAGCCATGTTGTGTGTAAAATATTCATAAGAAATAAGAACTTATTTCTAATATTTGTTATTTTTTTAGGTTTAACTGCACCTGCATGACCCATAATGCCTATCTGCCAAAACTTAAGTCTCCAGGGGGCAAAGGTAGCACAGAAAAACAAGATTTTGCTTTTACCAAACGTTTAAATGCGAGAACATGTGACTGAATGTTGAAGCAAGAAGTCTGAAGTACAATATACATTTCACTCACAGTGGAGTAAAAGCAGGAAAACAGTGGTAAACCCCACTGCAGATCTTTTCTTATTACTTTGTATTACAGACACTCCAAGGGGTCCCAGAAGAGCTCAAGACTGCAGTATACAATGCACTCTGACATTTTAACAGACTTTTTGTCCTAATGATCTTCTTCAGGATTTCTCTATTGCAGTATTCCTCTGAGCTTAAACCATCCAGATTCAGGACTCTCGTGCTTCAAGACTTTGGTTAAGCTCTAGGAATGTGTCACGAGGCCAATAGCAGATGGAAGCTTTCAATCACTGTATAAGTTATGACTGGAAAACTATCAATAAAATGTACACTAAGAGGCCAAAAACATCTATGTTCCTTACATCACTGTGAACAACCAAGACCCTATGGTTCAAAAGCAGTTATCTACTTGTGGTAGTTATCTCTTGTGGTGCTTACACTGAAGCAGATGCTTCTGCATAAAAAGATATTTTCCCCATGCCATAATAAGTTAAGGCTTAAAGGTAAGAATACTAATTACTTACAACTAAGCATAAGATGAAATTGCCCAGGGAGGTTGTAAAATTTCCATCTCTGTTGGTTTTCAAGGCTGGAATGGGGAAATACCCAAACAATATGATCTTACAAGACCTGCTTTGATCTCCAACCTCAATTATCCTATGATTCTAAAACATTCAATCAGTAATATCTTCTTCTGACTTGCACAGCTTTGTGCTAACAGTCACAGGCTGTCTAGGGACAAAGACAAACTCACATGGGTGTGTGAGTGTACTTTTGCACTCTGCAACTGCAAAGTGACCAAGCTTGCTTGTCAGAGTAACAGCTTTCAACCACTTAGATGAGATATTTAAGGGGGATGTGACCACACGACAGCCCTTCAGGAAGAAGCTGACTAGTTGTGCTTATGGAATTAAACACAGCTTTTCAGTCTTCTTCATGGAAGCCTTTTGGTTTGCTTACTTGTGTGACCTGCAGCTTCTCTTCTTGAGAGATCTCATGCATAGCATGTTACAAATAGCTTTTCATAACGAGGCATGTTTGTTTTTTTTTTCTTTCCTGGCCTTATTTTGCCATTTTTCTAGCTGCTTTGAGAAATCCTGAACTGCACACATTTTGCAAATTTTCCTTTCCTGACAGAAGTTGCTCCATCACCTCCTAACTGCCTGCACCTGAAGGAATGTTACCATCACACACTGGTTGCCAGAAGACAACTATCTTGGGAAACACAAGTACCACAGGAGAAAGAGTTGCTCTGGCTTCCTGAGGCACCACCCTCTTCTTGTCTACACAGAAACACAGAGAGGAGCAATTGAAAGGGTTTCTCACTGTTGATAATACGGGGCACAAGCTGCAGCTCCATGTGGGAGAGGAGAAGGAATTTTGTCAGGCCAACCTAGCCTCCCAGTGGAGGAGGAACAGAGGAACAGTAATGAGGAACAAGAGTTTGCTTTTCTCTTCCTCTTGTTCTTCTGACGAAAGCAGGACTTAAAAGCAAAGAAATGGACAAGATAAAGAACACAAGTTGTGGAGAATGAAGCAGCTTATTATAAAGCTATTATGAATAGCTGGCTTGCTGCTTAGCTAGGGGACAACGAAGTTAGCAATTAGAGATGATGAATGGTTGAAGGGGTTTTATAATGATATCGAAAGATTTTCATCTTTCTCTCAGACAGGTTGAATCCAGGTCAAGTCACTACCAACTGAATGTGAATGCCATCTGATTTATTTCATCAGGCTGCGTGGAATGAGCTTGGGTTCTTGTAAGCTCTTTGGGACAAAGGCTTATTCATAAGTAATTATCTGTAATAAGCACCTCAACTTGCATGAGGAGGTGCTTTATACAAAGTACTGTTCAAACAGCCCGCTCTTGAAAAGGTTAGGATTCAAGTACATAAAACTGTAAAAGTGTCATTTAAGTATGACAAAGACAGCATAGCTTGTCTGAAGTCTTACAGAAAGTATGTGCCAGAGCTTTCTTTGAAACTGCATTCAATTACAAGACAGTTCTTCCTTCCTGGGCATTTAGAAGTTGCACGGTGCATGCTGGGCATAACTGCAGTCTATATAAAGCAGGGAAGAATAGAAGGTGCCCTTTACTAGCCACCATGTTCATCAGCATCTTTCAGGAATCTGCTTTTGTGCTCACAAATTCCCCCAGTGAGACAGAGAAGGCGTGTTTGCTAGCACCATGGAACAGCATTAGCTTCTGTCTCACTAGCAAGAGCTATAAACAACACTGTCTTCACACAATGGACAGCTGCCTTTCCTACTGGGTAACTGGCAGAGAAGCACTGGGATTTGCAAATCACAACTGGTAGTTCAGCTCCTTGCCAGCAATTTTCAGTGACTCAGAATTATGAATCCTCTCTTTTTTTTTTTTTACACTTTGGAAATAGTAAATGGAGTACCTGAGAAGAGCAGAGGTGGTGGAGAATGGAGAGAGTTCAGGGGCCTAAAAGAGGCAGGAAAGCTAGAAGAAAGAAGGACTCTAGGCAAGTAAGTCGAGTATGGGAAAAGAAATCAAACAAGGTGAGAGAAAATGGTGTGACCCATCAGGGGGGTGATATTGATGCAGTCCCTTCTCATGGCCACTGACCTTGAATGAACAGAAAACACCACACACCACAGTGCTTCATCTAGCACACTACTTAGCAATGTTACTCTGCTGCACGTTCTGCTTTGCATCTGCAAAGTGAGGCCATGGCAAGCATTTGCAGCAAGATAATCATGATGAGTAACTGCACTATGTTAACCTTTTTAAACATGGGGTTCTTTGGGTTCCTAGAATGACTGCCACAAAACCAACGGGGTGGTGGGGAGCTGGGGAGAGGTTAGCCAGTCTTCAGTTCCCCATTCCAAGCTGTGCATTCATGCAAATGGATTTTGAGTTTTGAGAATTTGTCCAAAGTTACAATAGTGATAATTATAAGAAGTTTGAAGCATGGTGTTTAGAAGTAGGTCTTCAGGACTTGTGAATGACTCCAGGGCAGGAATGGGCTAATTCAATTAATATTAATCAAAGCATCTGAGGGAGGAGGTGGCAGGAAATGTCCCCATGGCTAGAAAGAAGCATAGGTTTGTGAGGAGAGACAACAGAAGCCTAGCTTTGGATGGTGCAGGGGAAGGTGATGTCTCCTCCTTCATTTCCTTCTGTCTTCTCCATGGGAAGAAGACAGAAGGGGAAAAGACTGCAGTTTTAGTCAGGAGAAAGAATTAGGGGCTAGCTGAGATGCTAGAGCTGTCACGGAACTTTACTCTCATATATACTCCTGTGTTCAGTTACCTTATCTTCATGATGTTTTGTTCCACTGTTAAAAGCCCATAGATCACATAGATCTGTTATCTTTACATTCTGCCTCCTGACACATTTGATTCTGAATATGCAGCAAAGCATTTTTGCTGCACAGTAATTACGACATCAGGACCTTTCCACAAGCATCAAGATTTTTAACGCATGGCACCAGGATATCCAAGGATTTACAGTTCTCCAGTTTCTGTGCTGGTGATGCTAGGTTTGACAAGATGATGTATCATCCTGAAACACATAAAAGAATACCAGCTTTTTGGAAAATAACAAGTTAGACTCAAGACCCTGAGGATCCTGTGACATGAAGGGTAACGTCAACAACTTCAGTTTTAGTTCACAGGCTGCGAAGTTGAGTGTGGTCATTCAGATAGAGAACACAGAGCTCCACTGCTTCAAAGCAGCACTTCATAAAATACACTTTGCCTGTATATAGTTGGTACTTATAAAGTTTAAGTCATTCTTCCATGCGTCAGTGTAAATAGGAGACGCTGCAAGCCTGCCTGACTCATTTACCTCTGTTGACAAGCAGCACAGCACTGTTTGAGATGAGTAACACTAATATCAAGATCTTTTAGTCCTAAGGGTACAAAACTACTTGCCAACATTCTGTAAATTAATAGCTTCCAATTGTCTATTGGTTGGGAGGACGGGCAGAAAAAAAAAAGTACATGGAATGAACACAAAATCTTGTTTAACCATCATTATAAGGATGATTATAGAGTCTTTTTGCATTTTTCAGCTGGCTCATGCATTGCCTTCTGATACTTTGGCTACGAAAGGTGCCTGGATGATAGGTCAGTTAAAACTCGGGCCTTTTAAAAATGTGAAAACATTCTTCAAACACAGTTACCCTAATAAAGATTTTTGATAACGCAAGCCTGGGAAAAATAGTTTCTCAGGAAATAATGGATCCACACTTGGGTAGACTTAGTTAAAACCAAAGCAGAATAGGGGAAAGTCTCAATGCAAAGCTTCGTGTTTGGTTGCTTGGTATACCTTTAGAATGTTAATCTCTGTAGATTAAAACATTCTCTGTAGATCACTGTGCTCACAAAATGCAACATAGTGGAATCCAAAACAAATATAGTGAAACAAACCCTGTCAGAGACATTAATAATGCTTCAGGGAGTATGCTGGCACACTTTCATGTGCCAGGTCAATGAAGCTTATTCTAAGCAAAACATCTGGAGCACTGTAAATCCAGCTTTCTTTAAATCTATGCTGAGCTCTCCTTCATTTCTTTAAGTTGCCATTTAATTACAGTTCTGATCAATGCCATTTTGCAAAACCATCTCCTGCTCCATTTCCCTATTAACAGTTAAAACTTATTTTTTTCTCTCATTCTACCCAAGGCTGTTTATCAAAGCAGAGCATTAAAATTTTAATTTCTGATCACTAGCACTGATTTTTGATCCAAAACCAGAATTTAAATGTTGATACATGATGAGAATGCTTTAAAATTTATTCATACCTTCCTCTGCTTCCCCCCCCCCCCTCAGGGCTGGATTGAAGCAAACACTTTAAAAATAATATTTAAGGTTAGATTCATATCTAGGCTAAGGAATCTTGTTTCTTAGGCTTTTCAAAGGGAGTCATTCATATCAGAATTGAAATGGAAATGGGAGGAGTATTTCCAACCCACTAAGCTGGTAAATAATTACTCAAATAAGATTCAAACAGAATTTGGTGTTTAGATGCATTCAACTAAGACAAACTGGGCATTTTTGGAGAATACACTTCCTTAGCAAAAACCTAATACTAACTAATTTTGGCCATAAAATACCACACAAACAACTTCTGCTTTATTTCATTGAAAAAATGCAAGCAAAGAACATTTCTCCTATACTCAATATAGTGTACCTCATCTCCTGCTGTGTTTTCAGCCTTAAGGTTTGTGAACATCACTGGTTCTGAGGCCATGCCCTAAGTTCTTTCACCCTCAAAACCACACAAACAAGCCAGACACACTTAATCCCTCAGAAATGTCCTTCCTTTACTTTGAGCCCTTTTCTAAAACAGATGTCTCAGACTGGTTCTGATAACTCTCCTCCTGTATGCACTGAAATTTCACTTTGGCCTTATGGGATGTTCTTATGGGATGAACATCCTATTGAATCTGTGTCAATTCTTCAGCAGCTTTGCCTTCCCCTGTTAAAGCCATGAAATAACCACTATAAAGATAACACCCAGATCAATGTAGAATTAAATTTCCCTGCCTTATTAAGCTGGATGTCAATACATTCAAATGTCTTTTGCATTTCTCAGTATGAGCACCAAACACAAGGGGCAGCTCATTGAAAAAAGAACGTATGATTTCCTGGAAGTTTATACTGGGTAGTGAAGGCCCTTCGTATGTCTTGCGTTAGATTTCAATATTACTTTACAGGTGCAGAGTGAGGAAAATACACTGCTCAGTTTCAGCAAAAATAGCTGAATTCAGTCCCTAAGTAGCATTAGCCTGTTACAGTGCTGCATATTAGGGCATCACTGAAATAGCAAAAATCTCTCCAGATACCCAAATATCTAAAGCATAGCTAAACTGCATAGAGAAAACATTGAGCCCTCAAAGAAAATATTAGTATTTATATAAATAAATTTTATTTTTATAAAAATATTACTATTAACCACAGTAAATCCTGGAAGTCTCAGACAAGATATGAGGGCTAGCCACTATAGTAAAGACACAGAAAGAGTCCCTGTCCTATTACAGACAAACAGGTACTTATTTTGTTGAGAAATAGCTGAGAGACACAGAAACGGTTTGCAGAAATTGATGGGATTTCTGAGATAGAGCTGCAAGATCAACACCAGAAGAGAGAAGCATCATTTTTACGGAGGCTCCAGTCAGTCTTTGTAGACACATTCACTTAAAAGTGTCTCAATCTATTTGGAAGAAGTGGCTGCAAGTTGCTACTACTAAGGCTAGGATCTACATTTGCTTTAAGAGAGACATATCCACAGAAGGCAATGTATTGCTACACAAGTATGCATGGAAAATTTCAAATTGCCTGGAAGAAGTCCTACGGTAGCACATTGTGCCATACAGACATCCTGTTAACTGGTGGTGAGAAGCAGAAGATGCCAGAGCTGATGTTTGCCAGCTGCCCCAGGATTTGGGCTAATGGCAAGCAATTGCAGTGCCTATTGAAAAGAAACACTGAATGTCTCTGGGCTGTGGCAGGCTGTATAGAGGCTCTTATGCTAAGATGCAGCAGCAGCATCTCAAAGGTGGCTTTCTAGGATATTTGCCTTGTTTCTTTCCTTTTCTAAAAAAGAACAACTGAACCATATTCTAACACTTAGAAGAAGCCTCCCATAGATGATGTTTCAGTATTATACAGAGTATTTTCCTATTGCACAGACCTTTGTTTTCCACAACTTTGTAGTAGCCTCCATGCATTACATGTAAAAATGCATACATTGTTTGCTTACGGTGTCCCTAAGGGAGCAGACTTACTGAGGTCTGAAATATCTTCATCCCGATTGCTGCCCCAGGGCTGATTGCTAGCCTGCCTCTGCCATTCACCGAAACTGAAAGTCAGCTGGCCAGAGAGAAAGGCTCCTTCAAAGAAAACATGTTTTGCTGAAAACGTATGAAAAGAAAAAAATCTATAATTATCCAGTCACATTAGTGTCAGTGAGATCCTCCCAGCTTTCCAGCCAGGTACAATTAGGAATTGTTTTAAACCACCAGTGACTTAATTACAGCGGCAACTTTCCTTTATATTTCACAGGAAATGTATGAGGTGGTGGGGGACATGAGAAACTGTAGAGCAGTACTTTCATTTAAAAGATAAGCAGAAACAATACCAGGGTGAGCAGCATACACCTGACTCCTGCACGACTCCCCGTAGCTCTCCTCCCTGCAGTGCCAGTGACTGCAGAGCCCCCCTGGAGCAGGATGGGCACTGCAGGATGCCTCCTTCCCCTCTGTGGGCACATGACTTGCTCACAAAAACAGACCTGAAGGCCCAGTCAGGCTCAAAACTTATCTCTTCCTATGAGCAAAATTTTACCTAAGTAGCCAAACAGCATGCACTAAGGAGCAGCAGATGCAATCTAGCAATGCAACTACCATCCACTGCTAACTCCAGCTAGCAGGCAGTACTAACTCCGGGTAGTACATTTGAAAGTGGATTAAATAAGACAGGACTCCTGTCAGTAACTGGTTTTCACCTTGAACACTTCCCTTAGATAATACTTAGTTGATACTTTCCTTAGCTTGTTTGTCTCCTTTTTTTTTTGCCCTCCCCAAGCTTCTCACTAGCAAAGATTCACGACTTCACTGTCCCTCTGAAACAGGGAAAATGGTGGGGGCAGCACTGCTAAGCATAGCTACGATTTATGTATCTATACGTGAGCCCTACTATTTATCTTTGATTTGCTGCAGAAGCACAATTTTAGCATGGTATGAGGTACTAATTTATATCAAGACAATTGATAAATTGATGCCTACCATAAGTGCTGGCAACATAATGCAGTACCTCAAGCTTTTGCGGTTCATTATCATCTCAAAAGTGCTCAGGTCTGCATTCAATTATATGTTGCCAGAATGCAATTTGAGTTTCAAGTAATGATACTAGACTTCTACATCCTGTCAAGTAATGCCAACAAAAACATCGCTATTGAGTTTCAACTGGTGACCCGCTCCTTCTTCCTCTGGCAGCTGGGTATTCACTCCAAGAAGCAGAGATCTGTGTACCTGAGGTGGAACAGCCAACCTACAGCTGTCAGAAAACCACTGCTGCTTTGTCAAAAATGAAAAATGTAACCACTTACATGCAATCTGGATTCCTCTTTTCTAAGCTAGTTGGAGCAAGGGCCTTCACTGAGGGAACAACCACCCCATTCAGATGCAGGGAAGTCACCTTATTTTGGCACCCCAAAGGCAAGTGTGTTGCTCTGAGAACACGTTCTCTCAGTCTCTCAGCAGCAACCTGTCCCCACCATTCAAACACCTGGAGCACCAGTCAATGCCTACTACATTCCTGCCACCCATTAGCATCAAACTCAGCGCAGAAATCTATAACCTAGTCCCCTGAGCTACTGCTTCAGCTTCCAATACCAGCTGAAATGAGTTACCTTTTCCAGTGCTTTGCCAATTACACTCTACACCTGCTGGGAGAAAATTTGTGTCTCTTTTAAGGAGAAGTACATTGCAAACCATTTCATAGCACAAACTATATTCTTGAAATTGATGTTTTCACCGTTTTATCACATGTAATCTCTAAGGCTTTGACACAATGTAAGTTTCCCTGTAATAACTGAACGGAGACTTCAAAAAGATTTTTGTTTCCCTAATAGAATGTCACCACATCGTGATTAATTTGCATCTCCTTTGAGGTCTCAAAGAAAGATGATTTAAAAAAACCCACAAATATAAAAGGCCAATCTGAAGGTCCAGCTTTTCAAATATGATGAGCAACTTATGGAGGCACAGCATGATGTGCAGCATGAAAGATTTTTAAAAGCAAAAGGTGACACTTTTCTCAAAGGCATCCCCTTTTATGATGTGTCCCAACAGTCACTTGAGCAAACAAACAAAACCACAATTGCTTGGAAAAAGTTAGCCTAAACCCCACCAGTTTTAATCTTATCTTTAAATACAATTCCTGAAATCACACCATGAACTTTACAACCATACAGCAGAAAAACAGCTCAATTTCAGCAGACTGTGACTTCTGGAGAGACAGAGTCACGTCAGTGACAGAAGCAGGGTTGCAAGAGCAGCAATTATAACAGCAGTTCTTCAGGGAAAAGCAGCTTGTAAGCAAGGAAGCTTGGATACAAAAGAGGTCAAAACCACTCCAGAATTACTCAGAGGTCTCAAAGACCTGAAAAACAACAGGTCAGTTTTAATGGCTATAAAAAAACTCAACACAGCTCTCTTGAAAAGTTATGCATCAGAAATAAAAAGATGAACACATGCAGGGCTGATTGCTGGTTAATCACTTCTACAAAACAAGCTCCAGGGCACCCTGTAGATAGAGGGATGGACACAATCCTGATCCAGCTAGGAAAGAGCTTGGCATACAGCACAGTCTCTGCCCCATCCAAGCATCAATTTGCTGGTGATGGTTTCTTTTTTTTTTAAAAGAAAAAACCCCAACAAATCACTGCTCAACACCATGGCATCCAGACCAAATGCCTCTCATTGCTTCTGCTACTTAAGGCATCCATAAATAACTAATAAGGATGTCAGCACTTATTTCTCTCTGCAGATGGCTTACTATTTTGGCAGAAGGGGGAAAACCATCACCTCAGGCCTAAAGGAGACCTAAGCAGAGGTTAGTCACTTCTGCTGCCTTGGAGCTACCACATCTACATGGCTTGTCAATGGGACAAAGCTTCTTTTCCACTGAGATAAATATGCGGAACACCACACTAATTATCTAGACACCCTGCTAGTGTAAAATAGCATAAAACTATCTAGTTCAGCATAGCTACACCATTTATGCTCACCTGAGATGTGCCTTAAAAATAGGAGTAATAAGAAAAAGTCATCTGGACACAAAGCCCATCTCTCTCCTTAAAGGTTGCTCACTTTGCATCCTAAGCACAAACATGTCTGTACAGATGAAACCTCCCTGGCCCATTTTCTCACTGTGGGGTAAGCATTTGGATTATGTCCATGAAAAACTAGAGGAAAACAGGGAAATTCAATATATAGGTGCTCACAGCTCGTGTTTAGCAGAGTCCACTGGTCTCTCAATGCTAATAATTTTACCACCCCTCCTTTAATGCTCATTTCAAGACCTGAAGTTTTCTCCTGGAGATGTAACTCTCATATGGGTCAGGTCTCCAGGGAGTAGATTAATTTGGCCTTTGGGAAATGGGGAAAGTACATTTGGCTAGTTACATCACTTGGGTCTTTTCACTTTATTCTGTATAACTGCTTACGATAGCAGGAAGAAGAGCCACTTTTTTCTTTATCTTTTTCCCTTCCCTAAAAATGTGGTGCTGCTCTCCCTTCCCCAGCCCCCTAATCTTTATTCCAAGTCACTTATTTGTGATATTTCACAAAGATATAGCACTACTTTCAGGATCTTTTAAAACTATAATTAATTAGTTAATTAAAATCAAAATGCCTCAGAAGCCTCATATGCTTAAACACATACCATTCCTATTGACTTGTTTCAGATACAGATACAATGTTAAGCAGAGAAGTCATCTACTGTGCCCGATGCATCTACATGTTCCTGATTTACCCCACTCCCTCAAACAAAACAAAACAAAACAAAAAACCCAAAAAAACACCAACACAAAAAGCCCACCAAAACCAACAAAAAACCCCCCACCAACAAAAACAAAAACCCCACAAAAATAATACCAAAACCCAAAACTCTCTCTTTGGCTTTCTGGATCAGCAGCACGCAAGCAGTAAAACTGAAAGAAATCTCATTAGCAAGACATAATAGTCAATTATAGTAAGCAAGATTTAATGTTAAGTACCTCAGCCTGATTAATCTGCAGATATTTTTGTTAGTGGGAAAGGTGATCTACAAATTTCAAGTCTTAGTTCATTTCCACCACATTAAGCAAAAGGTGGAAGAGGGAAAGTAACAAGGGGACACAGATTCATTCTGTACAGAATTGCACTGACTTTAAAAGTAGTCACCCTTTCATTCCTGGAAAGGCTCTGACCATGCCAAATATATTCAGACTCTGAGGATTTCTCCTGGTCACCATTTTCTAATGGGATATTGAAGGGTTTTGGTTTTTGTTTTTTCAGTGTTTTCCCAATATTTGTCTAAGTGTATATAAACTAATAAAATGAAAGCTCCATGCTTCAAAACATTTGGGGTTAGATTCACACTTGAACAATCACACTTGAGTGCCTGGGGGCAAGACACACCAAGGAATGTACAAATTTTCAGCTCAGCCTACCCTTACATGTGAAAAAAGGGGAATATTTTGGAAATACATAATTCTAGCCTGGCCTTGCTTCCCACTTCTTAAGTGTAAAAAATAAAAAAAGGAAAACCTGCAAAGCTTTTGTATGAAGTCACAGGGAATATCCCAAATCTCTTCTACAGCTTTAAATACTCAACAATCTAAATTTTTCCAAAGAGTTAAAGTCTTTTACACTAAGTGGCAATGGAATGGAGAATCATTTTAACATTGAAGTATTAAACTGAGTGACCTGACATCCTGAGGTCCCCTCTGATCTGCATTATTCTGTGATGCTAACTAGCATTGCATTATTCAAAACCGAATTTTGATAGGTTGAAAAACAATTTGGGGAAAAGTTGTCTAACTTGGAGATCCTCAAAAAAAATAGATTTAGCAAAAAAGCATAAAAATTGAGAGCAGTGCTCCAATTTATTTTGGCACTAAGTAAAGTATGGGCAATCATGTGGGAAATTTTTTCCTATTTCGCTGTTGTGAAACAACTCAAAGCATTACAAAAATTATTTTCAAGCAAGAATATTCTTTGTTCCATAGTATGAGCTTCTCGTCTTTCTTGTTCTTTGCATCTGATATGAGGAGGGAGAGGAAAGAGCTATTAAACAAATCCCATCTCTCAAAAATGTTCTTCCTGCAAGGAGGTGTTTTTTTCACTACAGCTGCACTCCAAAAAGTCCCTTGCAATACCACTAGTACGGAGGACTAACAATCATGTACCACATTTTATTTTCTGTTTCCATGTTTAATTACAAACTAACTCACATGTAGTTCCAAGATGACATCACCCACAACCAAAATCTGCCCTACTCTGATGTAGGTTTACACACAGCAAAACCCTGAATAATAAATACTAGAACCAGCTTTAAAAACTAAAGGCTAGAACACCACAGAAGCACTGTGCAACTATCCAAGCTAACATAGGGCCAGATCATACCCTGCTCGGAAAAAAGAAACAATTAAAAGAGAAAAGCTGTTACCTTGCTTTACTGGAATGAGTTAATGGATAAACGTTGAAAGATTTGGTTTGCATTTCCAGCCATTGTCCAAACTTCCTCCTGGATATCTGCTAAGTTGTTGAGTCTTTTCAGGCTTCAGATGTTACTGCTTTCCCACCTGGGTTTCTACTGTGGTTTTAGATGGCTGAGATTGAGAGGTGCCTGAGGACTGGAGGATAGCAAATGTCACTCCAGTCTACAAGAAGGGCAAGAAGGAGGACCTGGGTAACTATAGACCGGTCAGCCTCACCTCCATCCCTGGAAAGGTGATGGAACAACTTGTTCTTGTCACTATCTCCAGGCATATCAAGGACATGGGAGTCATCAAGAGCAGTCAGCATGGTTTTATCAAGGGTAAATCATGTTTGACTAACCTCATAGCCTTCTATGAGGAAATTACTAGGTGGATAGATGATGGAAGAGCAGTAGATGTGGTTTATCTTGATTTCAGTAAAGCATTTGACACCGTCTCTCACAGCATTCTTGTAGATAAGTTGATCAATTATGGGTTTGGTGATCAGGTAGTGAGGTGGATCAGGAACTGGTTGAAAGGAAGGAGTCAGAGAGTTGTAGTCAATGGGGCAGAATCTGGTTGGAGGTGTGTGACTAGTGGAGTCCCTCAGGGGTCGGTACTGGGACCGGTGTTGTTCAATATCTTCATCAACGACTTGGATGAGGGTATAGAGTGTACCCTCAGCAAGTTTGCTGATGACACTAAGCTGGGAGGAGTGGCTGACACACCAGAGGGCTGTGCTGCCATTCAGAGAGACTTAGACAGGCTGGAGAGTTGGGCAGGGAGAAACATGATGAAATTCAACAAGGGGAAGTGTAGAGTCTTGCATTTGGGGAAGAACAATAAGATGTTCCAGTATAGGTTGGGGGCTGACCTGCTGGGGAGCAGTGTAGGTGAAAGAGACCTGGGGGTCCTGGTAGACAAGAAGAGGCCATGAGCCAGCAATGTGCCCTTGTGGCCAAGAAGGCCAATGGCATCCTGGGGTGCATTAGAAAGGGTGTGGTTAGTAGGTCAAGAGAGGTTCTCCTCCCCCTCTATTCTGCATTGGTGAGGCCGCACCTGGAGTATTGTGTCCAGTTCTGGGCCCCTCAGTTCAAGAAGGACAGGGAAGTGCTTGAAAGAGTCCAGCGCAGAGCTACTAAGATGATTAAGGGAGTGGAACATCTCCCTTATGAGGAAAGGCTGAGGGAGCTGGGTCTCTTTAGTTTGGAGAAAAGGAGACTGAGGGGTGACCTCATCAATGTTTTCAAATATGTAAGGGGTGAGTGTCAGGGAGATGGAGTTAGGCTTTTCTCAGTAGTGACCAGTGATAGGACAAGGGGTAATGGGTGTAAATTGGAGCACAGGAGGTTCAAGTTGAATATTCGAAAAAATTTTTTTACTGTAAGGGTGACAGAGCCCTGGAACAGGCTGCCCAGGGAGGTTGTGGAGTCTCCTTCACTGGAGACATTCAAAACCCGCCTGGACACGTTCCTATGTGATGTACTCTAGGTGGCCCCGCTCTGGCAGGGGGGGTTGGACTAGATGATCTTTCGAGGTCCCTTCCAACCCCTAGGATTCTGTGATTCTGTGAGATTCAAGATCAGTTTTTATCCATGATGAAAGACAGCAAAGAATACATAGAGCAGAACGCCCATTTTGTTTCATACCATAAACACATCACAGAAGCCAGAGGCAGGGACTGGGAGAATGAAGAACCACTCACTGTCAGAGATTAGTTTGGAAACCATCCATGGAACCTGCAAGTGCACAAGTCCATGGAACCTGAGGAGATGCACACACAGGTTCTGAGGGAACTGGCAGATGAAGTTGTTAAGCTACTGTCCATCATATTTGAGAAGTTGTGGCAATCCACTAAGATTCTGACTGACCGGAAAAAGGGAAGCATAGCCTCCATTTTTAAAAAGGGAAAAAGGAAGACCTGGGAAACTACAGGGCAGTCAATCTCACATCTGTGTCCGGCAAGATCATGGAGCAGATCCTCCTGGAAATTATACTAAGGTACAAGGAAAATGTGGAAGTGGTCAATGACAGACTACACGGCTACATCAAAAGCAAATCATGCCTGACAAATCTGAGGGCATTCTATGATGAGGTTACAGGGTTAGTGGACAAGGGAAAAGCAACTGATGTCATCTACTTGTACTTGTGCAAAGCATATGGCACAACAACCTTGTCTCTAAATTGGAGAGACATGGACTTGTAGTGAAATGAGGCAATCAGGTGTTGCTGATTACAAGGGAGGGGGGGGGCTCCAGTGGCATAATCAGGCTAGCACAGGGTACTTACACGGCAGTACAAAGCCAAGAAATGCCAAGGTTGCGAGTTCGAAAGCTCACCTTTTATTAGCCCCCAGATGTGGCAGACGAACCTTTCTTGGGGAACGGTGCTTCGAAGTCAAGCAGGTGTTCCTGCCAAGGTGCACTAACAGTGCTCTGATCTTGTCACCTTTAGACTTGGATAAGCCTCGTTCAGTGCTTCTGCTCCAGACTCAGGTAACCTCCTCCTCTGGCTGCTCGAGAGTGAGCCGAGCATGCACTCTGGAGCTCACCTTTTATTGGCACCCCAATCCTGCTCATGTGCAGCTGGGGCCAGCACTAATTGGGCACAGGTGGGCTTGGCACAAGCTCACGCCTCCCACCTTGTAATTAGCAACACCTGATTGCCTCATTTCACTACGTGGACTTGATGGGTAGAACAACTACCAGATAAGAAATTGGCTGGACGGTTGCACGCAACTTGCTACAGTCAATGGCTTGATGTTGAATTGGAGATTAGTGATGGGTGGCATTCCTCAGGAGTCAGTATTGGGATGGGTGCTCTTTAGCATCTTTGCTGGTGACATGAACAATGGAACTGAGTACACCCTCAGCAAGCTTGCTGGTGATACCAAGCTGTGGTGCTGTCAACACATGGGAGAGAAGGGAGGACATCCAGAGGGATCTTGGCAGGCTTGAGAGGTGGGTTCATGCTAACACATGAAATTCAACAAGTCCAAGTGCAAGGTCCTCCACATGGGTTGGGGTAAGTCCTAATGCAACTACAGGTTGTGCAGAGAACAGATTGAGAGCAGCCCTGAGGAGAAGGATTTGGGGGATTTGGCAATGTGTGCTTGAAGCCAACAGTATCCTGGGGTGCATCAAAAGAAGCATGGCCAGCTGGTTGAGAGAGGTGATTCTGTCCCTCTACTCTACTCTTATGAGAGCCCACGTGCAGTATTGTGTCCAGTTCTGGAATCCACAACATAAGAAAGACATGGAGCTCTTGGACTAAGTCCAGAGAAGAGCCACAAAGACGATCAGAGGGCTGGAGCACCTCTCCTATGAAGACAGGCTGAAAGAGTTGGGGTTGTTCAGCCTGGAGAAGAGAAGGATCCAGGGAGACTTAATAGCAGCCTTACAGGACCTGAAAGGGCCTACAGGAAAGCTCGGGAGGGACTTTTCACAAGTGTATGGAGTGATACGACATGGGGGAATGGCTTTAAAACTGGAAAAAAGTAGATTTAGGTTAGATATGATGAAGAAATTCTTTAATGAGGCTGGTGAGACACTGGAACAGGTTGCTCAGGAAAGCTGTGGCTGCCTCATGCCTGGGAACTGTTCAAACACAGGTTAGAAATGGCTCTGAGCAACCTGGTCGAGGGGGAAGTGTCCCTGTCCACACAGAGGGGTTGGAACTAGATGATCTGTAACGTTGTTTTCAATCCAAACCATTCTATGATTCTGTGATATACTTGACTGCTACACAGCTCTATAATCATGGCACCCTGTGTGAGCAACCACGCTCCTTCTATTCCTGGCCACTTTTTAGAACAGCTTGAC
The DNA here is from genome assembly GCF_003957555.1 of Calypte anna. Classification (NCBI taxonomy): domain Eukaryota; kingdom Metazoa; phylum Chordata; class Aves; order Apodiformes; family Trochilidae; genus Calypte; species Calypte anna. The sequence continues at coordinate 63,798,986 of NC_044245.1, forward strand.
CAGAAACCCAAAGAACAACTTCCCATACCCTCACTTTCTTCACAACAAGGAAACAAGATAAATACCACTGCTTATCACTAAGAAAGAACTGCAGACTAATTCCATACTTTAAATCTACGCTGAGAAGTGCTACAGAAGTGACCTGTCTCTGTTACAAATGCACTGCCTTCTTCACCTACAGCAGAAGATTGTTTCAACACTTTCCAGTCTCAGATCTGGGTTTGTCCCTAGCTCCTCTTTGCATCCTGGCAGCTGTTGTAGTTCTGCATAATCACGAAGCGCAGAATAAGCATAAAACTGACTCAAAATCTCAATTTCCAAGTGCATTCTCTATTATCTTTCTGAATGAGCCTTTTCTTCTCTGTCCACCTGTGTTCTCCCACTCTCTCCTGTAGTTAAGGGCCTGCCCAGTTCAGTGCAGGTGAAAAGAGACTGGGTTTGGCAGCCACCAGGTACCAATGAAATACAGCTGCATTTTCTATTCTCTTGCAATCCATTCAAAATCACAGGTCAACAACAGAGTTAAAAGAAAAAAAACAAACCAAACCTAAAACATCAGCAGAACATAATTTTGCCCTACCTCAGCATTTTCTCACCCTTTCCTAAGCATCTTTTCAACCCAGGGCTGAGAAAAGTACCACTAGGCCATTTCAGGTCTTCTAGATAACTTTCTATGCCACCTCCAGTGCATGTGCTGTTATTCATCACTTACTGCAGCTCTCAATTTCGGTCGGATTTGCAAGTCAATCCTCTATCTGTAAATCCCAGATGGCTCAGTGATTTTTAGCACAGCTATTGATCTCCTCATTCATACATACCGGCTTCTGGGCAAACACACCCAGCTGTTCTCATCAACCCCATCTGACTGCCACAAGCAGAAAAGAGGACTTTGTGAACCCAAGCGCTACCCGCTAATAATATCGCCACTTGGAGAAATAAAATTAGTCGGGAATAAGCATATGGTTTGCCTACCTGATTGAGATCACAGGGCTGCTGCTTCCCCTCCCTCTCTCTGCAACAGCTGTGCTTTCAGCAACTGAGCAACAGCCTCCCTAAGTCTGCTCTGGAAACGCACACGCTCCACACACACCCCTCCAGCCTCGCCGTGCCAGACAGCCCCTTCTCCTCTGCTGCCAGCCAGCCGAAAAACAAGTTGCAATTCAATGGCCAGCTCCCATATGAAAGGAAGATACAGAGGTCAGAACAAACGATGCAATTAACCGTCCTAAAAACAGTGCAAGGCTTTTTGTAAAACGGGAACAATCGGCTTTTATCTGCTCCTTCTCACCCTCCCATATATTACCTATAAATGAGGAAGGGTTTTAGCAGATCCCTGAATCTTTTATACCAGCTGCTCTCTTCTTCTGTCTTGCACCACTGCAGAACAGCAAAAAAACTGATTTAGGCTCCTTGGCGATGCTCCACGAGGCAGCAATTCTTACCCACCGAGATTTCTGAGGAACTATTTGTTCTGATAAATGATAGATGAAACTAGGTTTGGAGACAGTGGGTTGTTGAAGGGGAGAGGAAACAAACCAAAGGTCCAGCTAGCTGTCCCTCCCTGCCCATGCTCTTCCCCTCAGACCACTAAATCAAGCCTCCATGCGGCTGCAGCAATAGTAGGAGACTTCAGACAAAGTGGAATGGGTATTGCATTCTACTGCCACTCGTTCACGTTTTAAACACTATTTGTTGAGCTTTTTAACATGCAGTTTGTCTCCTTCTGCAGGGAATTACTCAGCCAGGCAGTCACATGGCTGCAGCAGCACAATTAGAGGATTCAAAGCATACTAAGCTCTTCCAGGGTTTTTGATCTGGAAATCGTATGGGATGGGGAGACAGACAAAACCAAATTATATCAAGGAACCAGTATCTTCATGCAATTAGCAACTTGTAACTCTCCCAGTCTGCACTCACCCAGGGCTTGATGTCACAGAAAAGCTCCAAGTTATAGAGTGGTGCAAACATCACGTAACTTAGAAAGTAACCCATTAGAAGGTGAAGTTGAAAGTAAGCAGGCAGTAACATGCCCTCAGTGAGGGGTTGGCTGTTTGAGAGGATAGGTATGAATGTGAGTTTGTCAGATTTAATGGGAAAAAAAGTTTAAATAGTATAAAAAGAGTTGAAACTTAAGTCCAAAGTACTCACGCTTAGGGGCGAGGGTGATGGATGTTGTGATGGGGTGGATTTGGTGTTGGACTCCAATCTAAATGAAAATTGGCATGCATGAAAAAGGCTCAGAGCAGAAAGCTGATAGAATATACTGATTTATATGATTTTACTTTCCTAAAACTATCAACTTGTGGATGTCACACATAGCACTTGGTTAAATTTGTATCTTGCTTTAATACAGAAACCTTTACAATAAGGAGAAAAGGGGAGCTTAATACCACAGTAGCATCCCTGCCACGGGGATCTGAATCAAAATCTTGTGAAAAAGCCAGCATCATGTACCACAGTTGCCCCACAGAAACTGAACAGGTAGCAGCAACTCTTTTGGACTTGCACAAGTGCTACTGAGTACTTTCTGAATATCTGACAGTCATCTAGTGAACATCTTTGGTGTCCTACCACACACCATTGCTCAGTTTTCTTTTGAGAGGCCTGTGCTGGTCTGCTCCAGCAAAGAAAACAGCAGGTCTTCAGAGATAAGAAGTTCTCCCTTCGACCCAGTGTTTCAGTTTCCAGCCTCATCTACATTGTGACTCATGTCAGTTGCTTATTACAACAGCTTCAAAATGCAAGGCACACTATCATTAGGGGGATCAACATTTGCTGAAGAATCAGATGTTTCCTCTTGCCAGTTTCCTCACATGCAGTCTGAAGAAAAACCAACCCAGATCTTAAATCTTAACATTTTAAAACCAGTAAAATATAGAAGAGCATTCTGTGTGACTGCACTTCATTCTGTGTGACTGCACTTCTAGACATTATGGCTAGGTTGGTCTATTTTTTTTAACCCTTTGTGCTCTAAAAATAAGCCTCATCAAACACCTGTAATTCTGGCATGTTCACATGACCCCAGGAGTGGGTTTTCCATGAGGAACTGCAGCACGGAGTGAAGCTACATGCTGTGCTCCACACAGGAAGGCAGAACACTTGGGGCAGCCCTCATCCTCAGTGCAGCTCCATCGTGTTCACTGAACTCAGAATGGTGTGCCCAAACCAACTGTCCTTGGTGTCTCTATGGTAGAGTTGAACATGAAAAATTAAAAACCATTTCAGGAAATTCGTGAAAAAAACTTTAAGATGATCAAAGTGGAGAGTGGAAAAAAATACAGTGTCAAGGGGAAATTACATGTTTAACGGAGACAGCAATACTTTTACCTCACTTTGCCAGTCAGACTTATTTTTAATGCTGTACCTCTGTGAAGGAAGCCCATAGAATTATTCTTCCTTTCCTCAGTATAATAACTAAATCCAGAACCTTGTCTACTTCAAACTCTGTAAAAATTATGTGAAAGTAATGCCGAGCAGAATTTTGATGACACAGAGACATTTACTAAAGATGAAATTTGATTAAGGATCCCCAAGTAATGGGGCATTTCATGGCACTATCAGATAGAGGGAGTTTCTGAATTCTTCTTTTGTTGTAATACTTTGGGTAATTTATTAGTAAACCTCACATTGAGTAATGTTTCTTATAGGCAACTTAAATGTAGGTTTCAGAAACAGAGTCCATAATATAAATACACCTAGCATAAAAATGCTGTATTTTGGAGAAAAATCATGCACAAAAGAAAATGCTTTGGAAACAATAGTAATATTTAGATAATGCCTTTCATTTTCCAAAACACTCAGCAGAAAGAATAACCAATTAATCCTTTGTAACACTCCTTTGAAATTCAGAGATCACTAATTCTCCTTTTTCAGATAAGCAGACTGAGACAGCATAGTAAAATTATAGACTTAAGGCCATAGTGAAAGCAAAAACTAAAAAATCAAAGGGGTATTGATAGTTAACATGTTTTCAGACCTACTTCTAAAATCATTCTTCATAAATAACTCATCACTTAAATAAAGTATGTACTGAGATCCTGGCACAGGTCTAGTGACTGTAACAGGTTTCATTGGTGATCCCTTCCCGCTGGTTCTCTGTGCAGCACCTACCACACTGCAGCCCCATTCCCACGTGGCTATTAGACAGTACTTTAGTACAACTAATTTAGCAAAGACCTTCAGGCAATGGGTAGCATAAATGAATACAAATTAAACTTTACAGCCTAGCACCATACAGGGTTTCAGCTATCCACTCAGAGCCACTGTCCAGAAGGTATGCATTTGGATGCCGCGCTGCATCAGACCATACAAAGTGTAAATTCTGTATGGCACACACCTTTACACAAGCAGTCTTATTTTTAGAATAGTTACTTTCATGATCACATATTAGAGAAGTTATTAAAAATGCAGCCTTATTCCAAATCTACAAAGAGAAATAACTATGCATCTATGTGAGGAATAAGCACATAATTCATCCACATCCTTTTTAATACACAGACAGCTATACTATGGCAAAAGTACAGGCAGAGTTGCTTGGCTTGACAATGTATTAGTCTCCCTCATCCAACCAACCTGGAGGCTGTATCCAGAGCAATAACAAAAGCAGGAGAATGAAAATTGCCAGTCCTCAGTATCCTTTAAGAGGGGGCAACAAATGTGACCAATAGCTCTGTCAACTGCTATAAAAAGACGTAAGGCTGTAGACTTACAAGAGCCAAGCAAGTGGCATTCAGAAAAAAACAGGAGGAAAAGGCAAGTGAGATTTGGCTTCAAGGTCAAATCTAAAAGTGACAGTAGAAAAGCAGTTTTAGACACAGGGAGAATTCATTTTTCTGTGGTTACCTCCATACCTTGGTTAGGAATTCTGGACAGTATCTGGGAGCTAAATGTTACCCTCTGTCTAACTACAGACTTGCAGGGTGTCTTCACTGAATAAACTTCCTAAAAAATCTCTGGAATGCTTACCTAAAGCTCTTTGTAATGACAATAAGTTCAAGAAAATCCACATAACCCTAACTGTGAGCCTAAATATAGACCAGACTAATTTGCTCTCACCTCACTGAAGGTTTGGAACTGGCTACACACACAAAAAAACCAACAAACCAAAACCCAAAAACCACAACAAACAAACAAAAGAAAAACCACACCAAGAAAAAACACCAAAACAAAACCAACCAAAACTGGGTGAAAAATCACTCAGTTTGCAAGTAGTTCCACTGCATTTTGGGCTGTTAAGGTAGTGAGTGAGTGAGAGAGAGGGAGAGTAGCAAAGCAGCATTACCTTGACAAAGCTATTATCTGGCTTTGACCTGGAGGTGAATGCAAGGATCATCTGAAGCATCTCAATTGCCAGTCCTGGTGGTTCTCACAAACAGCTGTATCACTGATATAATTTCAAGATATGTGTATTTTTAGAACTTGCTGCATGCTAAACAAGGGAGGTTTTAAATGGGATCAAGGGTGAGCAGCTGAAAAGAGCTGCTCACACTTTTCATAGAATCATAGAATCCTAGGGGTTAGAAGGGACCTCGAAAGATCATCTAGTCCAACCCCCCCTGCCAGAGCAGGGCCACCTAGAGTACATCACATAGGAACGTGTCCAGGCGGGTTTTGAATGTCTTCAGTGAAGGAGACTCCACGACCCCCTGGGCAGCCTGTTCCAGGGCTCTGTCACCCTTACAGTAAAAAAATTTTTTCAAATATTCAACTTGAACCTCCTGTGCTCCAATTTACACCCATTACCCCTTGTCCTATCACTGGTCATCACTGAGAAAAGCCTAACTCCATCTCCCTGACACTCACTCCTTACATATTTGAAAACATTGATGAGGTCACCCCTCAGTCTCCTTTTCTCCAGACTAAAGAGACCCAGCTCCCTCAGCCTTTCCTCATAAGGGAGATGTTCCACCCCCTTAATCATCTTAGTAGCTCTGCGCTGGACTCTTTCAAGCACTTCCCTGTCCTTCTTGAACTGAGGGGCCCAGAACTGGACACAATACTCCAGGTGCGGCCTCACCAATGCAGAATAGAGGGGGAGGAGAACCTCTCTTGACCTACTAACCACACCCTTTCTAATGCACCCCAGGATGCCATTGGCCTTCTTGGCCACAAGGGCACATTGCTGGCTCATGGTCATCCTCTTGTCTACCAGGACCCCCAGGTCTCTTTCACCGACACTGCTCTCCAGCAGGTCAGCCCCCAACCTATACTGGGACATTGTGTTGTTCTTCCCCAAATGCAAAACTCTACACTTCCCCTTGTTGAACTTCATCATGTTTCTCTCTGCCCAACTCTCCAGCCTGTCTAAGTCTCTCTGAATGGCAGCACGGCCTTCCGGTGTGTCAGCCACTCCTCCCAGCTTAGTGTCATCAGCAAACTTGCTGAGGGTACACTCTATACCCTCATCCAAGTCGTTGATGAAGATATTGAACAACACCGGTCCCAGTACCGACCCCTGAGGGACTCCACTAGTCACACACCTCCAACCAGATTCTGCCCCATTGACTACAACTCTCTGACTCCTTCCTTTCAACCAGTTCCTGATCCACCTCACTACCTGATCACCAAACCCATAATTGATCAACTTATCTACAAGGATGCTGTGAGAGACGGTGTCAAATGCTTTACTGAAATCAAGATAAACCACATCTACCGCTCTTCCATCATCTATCCACCTAGTAATTTCCTCATAGAAGGCTATGAGGTTAGTCAAACATGATTTACCCTTGATAAAACCATGCTGACTGCTCTTGATGACCCCCATGTCCTTGATATGCCTGGAGATAGTGACAAGAACAAGTTGTTCCATCACCTTTCCAGGGATGGAGGTGAGGCTGACCGGTCTATAGTTACCCGGGTCCTCCTTCTTGCCCTTCTTGTAGACTGGAGTGACATTTGCTATTCTCCAGTCCTCAGGCACCTCTCCTGTTACCCATGACTTACTGAAGATGATGGAGAGTGGAATAGTGGCAATGCAAGCCAGGTGGAAATGGTGTGCTTCAGAAATGAAAGTTCTGGGAACAGGTGAGAATGGGAAATGAAATGACCAATACAGAGTAGAGAAAATACCATGCAAGGCCTAATACAGTTCCCCTGAAGTCCAATAGGGCAACTTCTACACCAAGCAAGATCAGGGAGAAGAGCTACACAAAACCCCTGTCCATGAAGCACACAGCCTTGTATGTCAGAGGAAGAGCCTGTACTTCCTGTACTGCAGGAAGCTGCAGTGATACAAATAAATCACCAAATACAGGTTTTAAGTTCTCTATCAGCATGGCACTGAGGCAAACCCTTAATATTCATTGCCTGTGTACATCTCATGTCCCTGAGGAGAATTAAGTGTGAAGTATGGTTTGTGGTTTGGTCTCACAGAGATGGAGTCAGATGGGTGTAGCAGCAAGATGCATAGAAAATATTATTCTTTTGTCTTTTTAAGGACTCAAAGAGACCAAAGAAGTCATTTTTTCTGACCACCCACTTAAGAAAATTGTCATAAGACATGGATAGAACATGCATCTCTCCAAATACTCTGAGCTTCTTAAGCAAGAAAAATACCTAAGGACATCCAGATTGTTGAAGAGAAATATTTATGCAAACATTTTTTATTTCTTTCTTCTAGCAAAGTCATGAACAGAAGCCTCTTTTTTTATTCTTTTTTTCTTTTTTCTTTTTTTTTTTTTTTTCCCAGTACCAAGAGCCTGAAACCATTAACTGGACAAAAATAGGCATCTGAGCACTAACAAGGGGAGATTTTGGAAAGCCAGTGTGTGGGAGTGTCCTGCCTTTGGAATAGATCTAACTAATGGAAACACAATTGAATACTGCACTGGCCAAGTTTGTTGTCACAAATGAACCCAAAGGGCTGGATCCAAACTCCAGTTTCAGGAGGTGAGGATTTGACTCATAGGCTAATTCTGGAGCCTGAGCCTGATCCCAGGCATGAATCTGTACACAGAGGGAGAAGGGATGTAGGTGGGATTCTGAAATAAGCACACAGACTCCTCTGTCATCTTGCAAAGTTGGCTTCAATTCCTTCAAGCAAAACCTACCTCCTAGCAGACTTTATGTTATTTTTAGTTTATGAACCTATTAAACTGTAGGATCATGCCTAAAGAAACACAACAAAATGCTTGTAAGTAATCTCTGTTGTATTCAGTGTAACATCAAGCAAACACTTTGCATCTCAACACCAATCAAAGGGCCATCTGAAAGACTTACCTGTGAAATTACTGACACTGCCATTTATAATAATTTACCATATGAGCAAAGAAGAAAAAGAAATATTTAAGTCTTCCTTTCACTACTGTAAGGACATGAAAAGTAACAATCATTCAAAAAACCCTGTTAAGCTACGTACCGTGGGTTATGATAAAGATGGAAAAAATGTTAGAAAAGGGAGTATACCTTGAGACAATAGGTTGAAGAGGCTGAACCAAAAATTCTTTGGTATTGCAGACAAAATGAAACTTCTGATATTTTGGAATTAAGATCCAAACTGACTTCCTACTATGGCATTTTTAGTGTATCTTTGCTTTCTAACAGCTCAAAGAAATGCTGTTATTCTCTTATTTAATGTTTGATAGCACAGACTACAGTACTTGCACAGCTAATGAAGAAAAAGCCATTTGTAAGCCTCAAAAGTAATGTTCAAAAGAACTGACACAACTTTTTCCTCAGTAAATACAAAAACCTGAAGCAGTAACAAAAGTTTACTTAAGATTAATGCAATGTATATGATGCAATTCCCACTCAAGGTATCAACTTTGGAAAGAAATGTCTTCCTCCCATGTATTTGCAAACCAACTTGAGGACTTGGAGTACTGCTTTTGGGAACCCTGTTGAACTAATGGCAGATTCATCTTTTCTCCTACTGTAACATGTCTTCCTTTAGTCTGTTGCCCTTTGAGATTTGAACTGAATTGCATGAACCTCTAGTATCAATACAGCCTGGGGTCTTGGAGAAGGATCTTGCCAGGCAACCTTGACACACATTCACACATCCAGCCATAATCAGATAATGGTCTCTCAAATCCTTTCAAGAAGCCTCTCAGAACACATTAAAGTTGAAGAAGAGTAGTGGGTTGCTTGTTTGGCAAAACATGAACCAGTTTATGGCCCCAGTTCCCAGTCTCCATCCTCCTCTGCACATTCACTACTGAGAGCCTGGAGCTCTGTACGGGGTCACTTCCTCAACGAGGTCACTTTTGCAGCCATGTCAACCCAAAGAGTCATCTCCCTTCCCTCTCACCATAACCTCAACCTTATGAATTCCTGTATTCACTTTACTGCCCCAAGATCCCTTTGTTACTAATAAAACAGATTTTTATTTTTTTTAAAACAGTAGAAGTGATGTATATTCCAAGGTGGTTGCCAAAACTGTGAAACAGAAAATTATCATACCACAGTGCCTGAGGGAGGAAAAAATATACACAGAAAAAAATTTGCCACAACCTTTTCATTCAGAGAGAAATAAAATTAATGGACTACAAAGAAAACCACATCAAAAAGGTGTCAGGTTCTGCACTGTGCCTCAAAGAGGCATTGAGTAGATTGCCCTGTTAAGAAAGAAGAGAGGTTAAAGCACCTGTATAGCAGGGAAAAGAGAACTCACAGAGCAGCAGAAACTGCTGATTTCTTTTCTCTTGAAAGCTCTGCAGCACTGCAAGCTGTAGCTTTTGTCTCAGCAAGCCTTTGTGTCCTTTTGGTCAGGACTTCAGACAGGCTCATTAAGACACAATGCTTTATGGCCATGCTCCACAGTGCCTGTGTTTCAGGAAAGCCTCTTTCTGCAGCTAGTGTGAAACATCTGGGCCTTGCCCTGGAGACTTAAGTTCTTTGGAAGTCTGACGTCTCAAACCATTCTACTGCTGATCATCTTTTACACTAAATGTCTCCCTCAAACCAACACCTAGCAGAATTGCATCTGAGTGAAGAACACTGGAGTATCATCTCTGCCCTTTTCTAACACGAAAATACATCACTAAGCAGAGCCCCAGGATGGCTGGGGGGGAAAAGCTAATTTCAACTGGTGGAGGTTTTTAATAGAATCATAGAATCATTAAGGTTGGAAAAGATCTTCAAGATCACCGAGTCCAATCATAATCCAACTACCACATCACTAAACCATGCACTGAAGCACCACATCTAAATGCTTCTACACCTCCAGGGATGGTGACTCCACCACCTCACTGAGCCGCCCTTTCCAATGTCTCACCACTCTTCCAGTAAAGAGATTTTTCCTATTATCCAACCTAAACCTTCCCTGGCACAACTTAAACCCATTTCCTCTTGTCCTATCACTAGTTACTTGGGAGAAGACGTAAGTATATTTGTTGTGCCATGGAAGAAAAAACTCCCACTATTTCATTTTGCCAAACCCCAATTCTCCGCAGGAAAAAAAAAAAAAAAAAAAAAAGATCATGGGCCAGGACTGTGCTGTATCTCCCTGTCTACAGACACATTTATGGGTGACAATCATCTTTCCCCAGTCAGGTGGGCCAGGGACTCCACTCCTCTCCTGCATGCCCCTCATCCCAGCTCCAAGAAGAGAGGATAACCCAGTGCCTGAGCAAATGGCACTGACAAAGGAGGTGCCTGCCTGCAAGCTGGAGACCAGCGCTGCCTGTGCTCCACAGTCTCAGCTCCTTTAAAAGGATGCCAAGAAACCAGACAAAGGAAACCAGAGAGATTTCCAGCAAATCTTTGCTTGCTTTCTTGTCCGTTTTGAACATTGTAATTCTGATGAACCAGCATTTACAGGTAGAAAAAAAAGGAACAATTTTGCTGGAGAGCTTCTGGGTAGTCTGTCATGAAGTCATGAACCTGGGATGCTTTAGCTTTCTATTTCTTTTAATAAAAGTAAGTGAAACATTTAGCCCACAGGCATACCATCACGGGCTGGATATTTCACATAAACAGAAAACCCAATGTGATTTAAGAGTTTTGAGGTGAAGATTTCTCATCGTATTTGATGTAGTAGGTACAGAATTGGCTGATACAATTTTAGAAGCACCTAAAAGTGACCCAGTACAGCTTTCCCATTTATAAGACTCCTGCACTTTTCAGATCTGATACTTTAGGTCCTTACAGAGGTAGAAGCAATCACTATAAATTTGACAGTGACGCTGCAAACCCTGAGACTAGATCAGAAAGACTGTGACAGCAAACCTTAAATCTGTCACTGGCTAGAAAACCTCCACCTAATTCTGAGGGCACCACAGGATACATTTTTAGCTCTATTATATATTAGTTGGTTGGTTTTCTGCAAGTCACTCTACCTTTCCCTCAGCAAGCACTTCCATTCATCTCTTTTGCCATCTTGCATGTTTGAATTACAAATTTTTAAGACAAAGACTGTGCTTGGACTAAAGCTACTTAGAAACTCCAGTTTGCCAGAACTTCTACATTTTATCATAATATTACCACTGCAATTAATAAAGACTGAAGGCTGATTATCACATCATTCCAAAGTACTTGGGCATGGTGATGCCAGCTATCAGGTAAACAAAACCAGAAGTTTTTTGCTAGTGCAGACTCTTTAGAACTAATTCATTATTTAGAATAGTTACATGTACGATAAAAAAAGATCTCATCCTTAAAAACCTCTGTGGCAGTCACTGTTTAGGAAGAAGTAAGATCCCCAAAAGACTTTTCCTGAAATCCACTACACAAACCTTTTATGAAAAAAGCCCATTAGGTGATTTTCAAGATTAACTCTATGCTTGTTGAAAAAGTATGCATTTTGCCCATGCAGTTTCAGAGGAGACTTTAAACATCCAACAAATTTTCTTGAATCTCTCAACAGCACAAGAGTGGCACTAAGAGATGTGTGATGTCCAGATCATTTCAATTAGAGGTTATTTCCAGAACCTTAAAGCTCTCCCAAGGGATGCTGCATGGGAGGGCTGAAGAACAGGTACAGACCTAATGAAGGAAGCTAGAAGGTCTGCAGGAGCTCTGGGCTACCTGTTCCCACAACAGCTGAGGTCTAATCTTGTACCTGGAAGAAGAGAACCTGCTCTGGATCCTAATAGCATCACATGGGGAGGGTGATGGGGAGCCTCCAGCAGAGACCCCGTGTCCAAATAAGAATATGACTTTGCCCCATTGGCTTTACAGCATTAGCAAAGCTCAATGCTGCCTAGCACAGCAAATAATATGCCTCAAACCTTGCAAGCTTTGCTTGCAAGTGTGCTGCTTTCACACAGAAGGTCAGGAATGCCATAATTTCTGTATTCTCCTTTGCATCTGATAAAAAATTACAATATAGCAAGAGCCCTTGCCCTTCTCTTTCTTCCGTTTAAATTGATCAAAGCTTATTTAGTACAACTGTAAGAGGTTGAGGTCATTATTTTGCTTTGATAATTGCTCAATTGATGAAGTTATAAAAAAGCAAACTAAACATTTCAATTGTCCTACAGCAGCTCAGACTCAAAAATTTGTTCAGCAAAATGAAATTAATTGTTTCGGGGTGGTTTTTTGTGTCAACTGTTCTTTCATACATTCCTTTTAGAGCTTCTTATCGTAGGGATAAATCGAATGAACTTTGGCTGCTTTGCAGAAGAACCATATCCCAATTAAAATTTTAGCTTAGAAATGTCTAATGGCATTTCCTTCTTGAAAGTCTGAGATTTGATTTTGAGAATAATCATTTAGATTTAGAGCACATTCATGTCAATTAACGAGATTTGCTTCACACTGAACCTAGAGCTCCAGTCTCATAAGCTACTAATGACAAAAAAGATCTGAAACATCCTTCCTAGAAGTGGAACGAATGTAGCAGTTTAAAAATGTCCAGTGCTTGATTAAATATGATGGTTTTAAACTAATTAAACCACTCATCACACTCTCCAGGGCCCATATCCTGTAAAGAATTCAATTGGACTACTTGGGTAAGCAGGAGAACTCACTTGTTAATGTCTCTGCCTGTTTTGCCTTTTATAACATTCATGCTCTGGTAGATGCACCCACACTTGTATGTTAGTTTTAAAAGGATATGGTGGTGATAAATGTTTTTTAATAAAAGAAACTGAATTATTTCCACCATAACTTTCTTGATTTACTTCCATGGTGAATTTCTTTCTTTCTTCCAAATCCCATTTGGAGGTCTTAAAAAAGATATATTCCTGGTGGGTATACTCACTATCTGCCAGCATGCAACCATGTCTTAGAACAGATATGTGAATCTATGTTCCTGAATTTAATAAATTATCAAATATTATAAAAGCAATGTTATCTGATGACTTCAAACAAATTTCTCATCTGAGTTCCTTCTAAGTGATATGAACAAGGGTAGAAAGATAATCTGATATACTGTAACTGCTAAAATTACCTGAATATAATATAGGATAATGGTCAAAGATGCCAATAAAGACAGAAACTGAAGCACATTACCAAACATGCATTTCTTGCACCCTGTCGTGTCTAAAGTTTATGAAGAGACTTTCAGTCTTTTTTATTTCTTTGATTTTGAATTTGTGATCAGACCAATAATTGCGTTAAACCCGGGTACAAATAATCTTTCTCTATACAGACTGGCAAATAACCATGAAACACCATTTTATGTGCACAGAACAGGTGTTTTCTGGTGTCCTACTTTAATCATTAGAACCATTTACAATGAACAATTTAATGCCTTCAAATGGCAACATGAGACCAAATTTCTGCAAAAGACTTAGCTATTTAGTCACCAGACTCCACTGAGCAGCAGCCATAAAGCAGTGTTTATTGCTATGCCTGTGGAGTGGAAACTACATTTGTGCAGAATTTGACTCACCTATGAGGTCCAATTGCACTCTGTACAACAAAGTGAAATGCTTGACTCTGCATATATCTACTGGATGAATACTTGCTTATGTGAAGCTATAAGCCAGCATCTTCTCATCTCTGGCCATTGCTGTTCTTTTACTTTCTAGGCATCTCAGTGTTATTTATTATTTACTCCCTACAAACACAGTCTGTATTTAATTATTATATGCTTCCTTAGTTTTATCAGTCACATACCCTAGCATTAGACAACCAGCAAAGGATGCTATTATTTAACAAATGTTGCCCCCTAGCAGATATCGAAGAATTACAAGCTCTGCCTGTCAAAAACCAGCATTTGCCTTACAAAGATCCAGCAAGTTAGCAAAGAGTTTAAGGTATTTACTAAGATTAACAGTAAAGAAAAATCATCCTGTGAATAATTTCTTTAAAGATCTTAGTGAATACACTCAAGAAAAGTGAGATGCTAATTAGGGTCACAATACTTCTGGCTGTAAGTGATGAGAATGTGTCTTGCAAGAATACAAAGGTTCTGCTTAAACACCAAGGTACGGGCACAGAGGGGTTTGGGTGTGTGGAGACTTGGCATTTCTCCAGATGCTCAGCACAGCCAAGCCACAGCTCTCCTGAGACTTTCCCAGGCTCTCTCTTGACATCCCAGCTCATTGAACCAGGTGAGAGCATAAGGACTGAATTTTAATGGGAAAAAGAAGAAACTACAGAAAACAAAACCCTTGTCCTTGGAACTGTATGGATAGTCCTGAAAATGTGAGCTCTCCTGTCTCAAATGCCAGAGCGCAAACAGAAAGCACCACAAATTTAGTTTAAAAATACATCAGGAAGTTTTAGTGTCTTATGGGGTTGGTCCCACAGTTTTGCCACTGATACTGGAATCATCAGAGTGCCCTGACAACAGTCAGCTACAAGCCTGAAGCTCTCACTGGTGGCAATGTGCTGGAAAAGAGGAGAGGAAAAACAGAGTAGAAAAGAAAGATGATGAACCTGTTAACATTCTTTAATCCTCCCTAGAAGAGGGAGAGAGCAGAAGAGAATTCTCCCTTGCAGCCTTTCCAAGAGTTATATAAATAACTTTATTAGGACACACAAAATATTGTTTATTGAACATAGCTTTGGAAAAGTAAAAGACCTGAAAGGAATGCCTTGGATTTACACCTTCCTCTTTATATTCCCTCTTCCCTTGAACATCAGTTACCACTTAATGTCTGAAACTTGGTTTTAACTATTATCAGCTTTTAATTATTATTTAATATTTATCCTGTGGTAGCACCAATAAGCTGCACATCTTCCATGACTGTATAGTATTGCAATATGCTGCATTTTTTGGAAAATACATGAAGACACTAAAAACAAGAAGAGTGTGGGTGTGTTACAAGTGCTGCTTGCTGGACTGCAACTTGGCATTTCTATTACTTCACGCCAGCAGATGTCAGTGCTACATCAATTATTGGGTGCACCAGCCCATAGTGGCACTTTTCAAACCACACAGAGCTGGGTAAGAACATACCTGGGCTTGGACATGAACACAAAAAATATCCACGAGTCACACTGCAAGAAAATTTCCTTTCACATTGTGGAGATGGTGATTAGTCTGTCCATGTTTTAAGGGTTTTGCTGAGTTTGGCTCACTTTGTTCCTTTGAATTTTCAAGTTCACTGCTGGTAGAAAATTTCATTAATCCAAGGAAACTTGATTACCTTCTGAACATTAAAAATAAATATAATAAAGCTTACTGATGAAAGCTTACAGAAGGCTGTTCTCTTTAGGGAGGGAGAAAAAAAAGAAATTCTATGAAGCCGTAAATTTCCAGCCACTACCCCTGGTGGTGGCAACTACAGAAACCACCCTTTTTTCAGTTTTGTAATCTTCTCCCAAATACTCATCTCCAGTGATCTGAGACACTTGTGAGATCCCCAGAATAACCAGCTTGACTTGATTGAACGTGAGAGAGAGAGGGGAATAAGCACACTTCAAGCACCACCCTCTGGTGTGGAAGCACTCTGAATTCCCAACTACCACACCTGGCAGCCCCAGAAACAGAGAAAACAAACAAACAAAAAATTTTTAAAAAGAGCAGATGATCAGTCCCTAAATGCTGATCTTATTTTTCCTATTGTGCTCAAAGCATCCAGGCAGGTCTCTCTTCCCTGTTCCCCATCAGGAGGGTGTACATATTACTGCTGCATGGAAGAATGGCTGTTTCAGCTAAGCTTTTCATCAATTTCTTTCAAATAAAGTGCTTGCTTCCAAGGAGAAGCCCTGTTCTATGCACAATGAATATTTGAGACATCATATATACACTTATTTATATTTTAGAGACCTTGCTGTTTTTAGCAATAAAATATATTATTAGTAAGTTTAATAATGCTATTAATAATTCACAGGGATGAATACAGTACCTAGAATATACTTGGGAAAAATTACTGTGCTCGTTTGTCAACACACTAAACCACCCCAAAATCATCTGGGATGTGCACAGAGCTGAATAACTTTGAAAATCTGACTATCCCTGATTGTAAGCAAGGCAAGCTACTGTTGAACTCATGAAGTGGGTTTTTTTGTTTATATTTAAATTACCACAAAATTATGAAGCTCTTTCTTAACTGATCATCACCCCTCTAATCTACTAATTATTCTACCACCACAATAGACAGAGTACTCTATACAGTCTGATACTCCTAAATTGCTTTCATGTTCAGTTACGTATAATTATACAAACAAGTCTAAAATTGATGATCTATGCATATAATTATGGATTCTGCAACTCAGCATAGGCAAATAAAGGAAACTACCCTTATTATGACAACATTTTCTAATAGTCAGGCACTGCAAATTTAATTGCGGTAAAGGGTGGATTATACTATTATGTAATTAGTAACAAAACTGTTATTTCAGGGCAATTAAACGATAATGTGGGCACTGGAGCTCCCTTTTAGAGCAATCTTCTTGTCAGTTCTGGTGAAGGAGCCCTACACAATTCAAAAGCTGAGCATGTCAAGTTGGACAGTGCTTTCTTCCTTAAGGATGGCTAAAAATATTGCGAGAAAATGATGTGCAGAACAGAACTGTTAAAGTGACTCCTGATGGCATCTGCACTACACATTGTAATTTTCAGAAACCCATTTCAGAGTCTTTCCTCCTATTTTGTCCATTTTACCAAACTCCCAGAGAAAGAAAGGCCAGGTTCGTACTAACAGAGATCCAAAGAATGAACAACATCTCTGTTTTCTTTTTCAGGAATGAAGCTGCTTCTTAGCAGGGAGAAAATTGCCTCAAATTTGCAGGAAGATAAGATATGACTAAAGGGCCTTAAAACAACTGAAAGAATAAAACAGGCAATGCAGAAGAAAGGTAAATTCACAGACCATTATGTGGAGATAAACCCAGGTTCAATACAATCTCTCATAGGCTTCTTCACACTGATTAGTTCTTTAAAAGAATTTATTTTCTAGGACTGAGTTACAGGACTATAACTTGCAGTCTTCCAGGAAAGAAAACTGCCGTAAGAAAGGCTTAACAATTGTAACTTGATTAATAAGACTTGGTACAAGTAATTCTTTGAGTTGTCAACAATTTTAATATTCTTTTATAAGGCAACATTTCACATTTAACTTGCACATACTTAGGACAGTAGCAAAGCTGCCACTAAGTTTAACAGTGCAGGATCACATTCCATGGACAAGATGAATTGACTTGATTTAATCTTATTTTCTGGATCATTAAAGCATCAGGAAACTAATTGCTCCCTTTTTTTCCCCTACATTAGCAAGCCTTCTGATGAGAAAAAAATTGTTTTCTAAACAAATGAGTATGCTGTCTTACTATAGGGAGAGGCACACTTTTATCCACATAGAATGGTAGCAGAAATTCAATTCCCATTAATGGTAGCTCATTTGCTAATGAAAAAAATAACCCTCTGTCATGTAATTCTTTACATGTAACCCTGTCATGTAATTCTTTACAGGGAAGGTGCTCTATTCAAAAGATATAGCAAGACAAGATATAGCAAGACAAGAGGGCATGGTCTTAAGTTGTGCTGGGGGAGGTTTAGGTTGGACATTAGAAAGAATTTCTTTACGGAGAGGGTGATCAGGCATTGGAATGGGCTGCCCAGGGAAGTAGTGGATTCTCCGTCCCTGGAGATATTTAAAAAGAGACTGGATGTGGCACTCAGTGCCATGGGCTGGTAGCCACAGTGGTAGTGGACCAAGGGTTGGACTTGATGATCTCTGAGGTCCCTTCCAACCCAGCCAATTCTATGATTCTATATAATTTTAATTTTTTTTCCCCCTGCATTATTGAAACAATTTTCTAATCCATATATCAGTCACGAAACACTGAAGGACAAGGCTAGATGCCCCCAAATGAAGCAAAGTGAGTTTCCCTCTGCCTTCAGAAACCCTCGGAGGGCTCACTGGCTTCTAAGGAAGTAGAGAGCTGTGCTACAGGAAGACACTGGACAGTGGCAACCCAAGGAGAGATGCTATGACAACAGATATCTCATTTAATAGCTAAACTAATGGAATGCCTTCTTGCTGCCAAAAGCCATCCATCTCCCTACTCCCTCTCTCCCTGTGGGCAGCTCCCTTGAGCTGCTTCTCTTGCGTAGCTCATTAATCTGGAAAAATTAGTGCTACAATAACAAAAAGCAATATCTTGTGAATAGCCATGGTAGCACAAAGAAAGCAGGGCCTCGTGTCAGAGCTGGCAATGAGGAAGAGTGGAAATGAAGTCTGGGTGGGAAAGAGTCATTAGGTTAGTTCTGCTGCTCCATGAAACCTCCCTCTGCTGTGTGCTGGTCTGTCACAATCTGCAAAAAAAATAACAGCTTTGCTGCAGGACACTGATCACACTGGCTACAAAAAAAATCCAACCTCTCACCCCTAAAAACAAAAAAGGAGTAAAAACCTACACCAAACAATACAGTTTTAGTAGACAATAGTTACACCACGATACAAGATGTGTGGTGAGAAGGCCTGGAAAATAAATTAAGTCTTAAGAACTGCCAAGACCAGCCAAGACCATCTTGTATGCAATGTCTGGCCTGACCACAAGATGGAGATGAAGATTAAAAATTAAACTAAAATCTGACCACAGCAGAACTGTATCCATGTGCAGTCACTGCTATTGTCACCTAATTGAAAAGCAAGGGTTATTATCAGAATGGGGATTTCTTAGCTCTTGCTCTCTGCTTGGCAGCCTGGGATGCAATCAGTACAAAGTCAATTTTGTACTGACATGTCACAGTGGGGTTTCATTTGGTGTGGAATAAAGGACTGCAGTGCTGTGTCAGAATCACCCTTTGATTTCTACCTTGGATTCTGGATCCATACAGCACAACAAGCTGTGATCAGTTATGGTTCCCTCCTCCTGGCTCTGGGGGATGATTATTCTTGAAATAATTAATTGGTAGACAAGAAAAGCAAAGATCTCCTAATTCACGAATGTTTTAAATCCGTGCAATAGAAATGTCAAACTAGTTTAGGAATAATTAGTCAACAAGTTGCTCCACACGGAATTGGAGTGAAGCACAATGAGAATTATTACTGTGCAGAACCCCACAGAGCTGTGAATGCTGATGCACCTTTAACAAAACAGAAAGGATCTGCAGGGGGAACAGATTTCCCCTTTTTTGTATCTTGTTTGTGCAAGACAAAAGCTTAATGTCAAGAGCAGGAACAGCCCACAGTAATGTGGGTTCACACTTTCCCAAACATTATGAGATTTTCTTCTTAGATTGAGATCTAAGGCCTCCACAATCTAAATAGTGAGGTTCCCTCACACACCGAACAGGGAAGGAAACTGAGGTACAGAAAGATTAAGACCCAAGATCCCCAAATGCGTAGGGATGCTCTTCCAAGAACATAAAACCTGCAAGTACTTTCTTGTTGTCAGGTTTGCTCTTGCACATATCCTAGTTCCATGGTGCAATGAGACAGCCCTTGGTTTCCTCTATTTTCACAAATAAATCCAGGGAAATCCAGGCACGCAGGCTCATCCTGAATGGAAGAACCAGGAGTCTATCACATGCTGCTTGTGACAGAATCCTACCACACAGTTTAGTCCAGAGGCACAGATAAAGAATGAAGCAGTGATGACTTCCAGGCCTCTCCTAGGCACTCACCTACTCTTTGAGCACAAGTAATAATGTGATTTCCTGATTTTGAAAAATCTCTGTTTGTTACTATAGTACCCCTTTATATTAAGCCTGGAATAATATGCATTATGTGCAGCAAAGACTGCAGCTAAACAGGACACAATCCTCCCAGCTAACATGAGCATAAGTGAGCTCAGATGGGAAACAGATGAGAAGCATTAAATTGCCCTAAGCTTTTTATGGGATGCTCATGTGCATTAAGAGTTTAGTTTTAAGGTTTTTGCAGATGAAGGGCCACATATGAATCCATTGTGTGCCTGACAGCTCAGCCAGAAACCCTTTTTCCAACATAACCTTCTAGGTACACCATTTATGTGTTAACATGTTTCTCTTTCTGCTAAACATCATTCAGATGTACAAGAACTTCAATGCATGAGTGGAAATGAGGGCTCAGTAGTGGAGAATGGTCTGACACCAACTGAATGATCACTGTAAGACTAGGGGATTTCATGAGGACAGGGCAAGCCTTTTTCTAGTGTAGAGATCCAGGAAGCAGTGGGAACTCCCCCTGCACATTACATTAAGGGTGTCTTTCACTGGTATATATTTACAATCAGCTTTTAAGCCCAAGATTATCCTGGTTCGCCATTTATAAGTACAGAAGGCTGGAGACAAGGCAAGGCAGTGAGCAATGAGAAGACTGCAGGTCATGCTTTAAATTCTCTATACACAATAAGCTGGCTACATTTATCAAAACTCAGGTCAAAATTGCAATATGCTAGGGAAATGGGGCAGAGAATTGTTCTGCTCATTGTCAGTGGAACTGAGCAGCACAACAATCAGATTAAGGTGCTTTTGGACATGCATAGTTTTTCCTCCTGAGATAGCTGAGTTGTAGCTTGAAATATTTCTCTAAGATGGCAGGTGATATAGATGCTAGCACAAAGTCAGTAAATCATTTCCTCACATACTCTCTTTCCTGCAATAGCTGAAAAGAAACATGAAGAGAAAATAGCTGGGGCAAGTTAACAGAAGGAGAACACTTTTTCATTTTAAACACTTAGTCTGCAGTTTTCCCCCAGTAGACACAGGCTGAGATGGCTACCAGCACAAGAGACACAGAATATCCAGTATGTTCTGCAATTATTTTAATTCCTAGGGGCAAAGAGGAGGTGTCATTTTATGGTACCACTGCTGAAACATGCAAGTCCTAAGTAGTTCTAGAAAAGAAACAGGGGTCTCAAAACTGGAAACCAGTTACCAGATCCTCAGGTGGCTTACATACATATACACTACTTTATTTCAGAGAGCAAAGGGTTCTAATTTCTTGTGGTGAGAAGACAACAGCTTCCTGGTTATTTCCACTGTTGGTCTTGGCTCAGTTTTGAGGAACAAATTCGGATGAACCAGCCCTGGCATCCTCCCTCAGTATTCTGTGCTGCCTCACCTCTAGTGGGATGCTGAGTCTTCCACAAGCCTTTGGCAAGCACTTCTCTATTTGTGTCCACATGCTGAGCTACACTCATATTGTTTGCAAACCTTACAGCCTTCCTTCAGAAAAGAGGTACCATAGCACTGTCACCAGCTAAGGTTCTTGCTAAAGGACTCTGTTGGCTGCTATATGAAACCATTCAGAACTCCAATGCATCCTCCATTTTTCAGCAAGAAAACTACTCCAAAAAAAAAGCTCACACAGCTGCAGCATCTTGTTAAAATCATGTTTAGTGTGACAATCCAGGCTCCCCTTTGCTATTTAAAGCAAAAAACATGTTTTTGCATATAGGTGCAGATAATAACACAGAGACACATCAATCAAACTTCACAATAACCATCTTACTTGACATGCCTGAATCAGCCATCACTCAGTGAGAGAAAAAACAAAGTACCTAAATCTAATGTCTAATAAATAATGCATTTTGGTCCCTTAAAGACAGACAGCTACGCCTTGACAGAAGGATCACCGGATGCTTTGTTTTGTTTGGGTTTTTTTTTTATACATTTTTTTTTAGTTTAGTTTTTCCTTTTCTCAAAATCAGAGCATAAAAGTGAATTTTAAAGATTCAGTTGAAATTTTGGCTAAAATTTTGAGTCTTATATAACTCATTTTCCTATTCACTATGCCAGAACTAAGAGTTGATCATCATTACAGCTGTTTTAATTGTAACTTACAATCTCATATGTCTGAGCCCTTCAAAAAGATGTTTGATGTACTGCATTTAAGAGCCAGGTGCTAAGACAGGCAAAAGGTGAGGGAGGCAGAAGATGGGAGTAGAGGAAAGCTGAAGAGAAACATTTTTTATCATGTGCTTTTGCACATGTCTGAAAATCATGACTGTGAGAATCGTGCTGGATTTAAACTACAATTTTTATGGAGAATGGAAATAATCAGAATGGAAATAAATCAGAAGTCTGTTTGAATTCAGCTTATCTCCCTGTCAGAGATTTTCATGGAAGCTGTGTCTCTTTACGAGAGATGAGGACAGCTTGCATTTATGCAATAGGCAGTGGTGATGAAAGAGATGTGGAATTCAGACACTACTGAACTAAAAGACATCAGCAACAGCAATCATTCAGGAAAGCCAGGCATATGTCCATTTTATAAAATTAGATCAGCATCAAGACTTTGTGGATTGTTTTTTTTTTTTTAAATTATTTTTTACAAGTCAAAGCAGGCTACTGGATACTGTAAATACAGTAAGCCAGGTTTGACAAAGACCACAAAAACTTAGAAGTACTAAAAAGTACTACTACTAAAAGGTTTTGTATATCTGCAAAATTATCATGAAATCTAATTTGGTAAGCAAGAAGCCTGAGCTAAAAAGTTCCCATTTAGCTCTGAGTGTCTTAAAATCTCAAGAATTTTCAAATCTGGTCTCTCCATTTGGTTCATGAAAGTAGTTTCAATTTCATAGTACAGATCATTGCAATAAGAAAAAAAACCGCAAAAAGGAAAAACAATTAATGCAAATTTTATCAGATTAATATGTACTGTATACTTTTAAGTATGCAAATCAGTCTTACATAGCCTTTTATTTATTGTAATCTCTCACAAATATTTATTGTAACTCAGTAACTGGATGAACACTGTGACTTGATGTGACCTTTCAGTGACTGCATATGACTACTAATGAAATGCATATAAACCAAGTCTTGATTATTTAGACTCAACAGCCTTGCTTTCAATTTCTTCCAATATATAAAAAATTGAGAGCACTTATTAGATACAGATGTCATGGCTCATTATATTTAGGTGTAGTGCACTGGGTCTATTTGGTGATAGGCTGACTACCCCTGAAGCTGCAATTTCAGTCCTGGTATAAGACCTTGTGTCAGGAACTGCTCATATTTTTCTTTTTCAAGAGAAGCTAGAGATAGAATTTGCATAGGGAATATATCTGTTTTGACAGACTCTTTTACCTGTTTTACCTGGTTTTATATCCCTGTAAAAAATAATACTGGGAGTTGCTGTACACTGTATTCAAACTAAAAATAAAATTGTCAAAGACAGTAATTAGATGTTAACAAGCTAATGAGGATTTACACACCAAGAATGGACTTGATAAACTTGATCAACTAAAATTCCTGGTTTGTTTCACTTGGTTAAGAATACATTCTAATTAATGTAGTTATTATTTGTCCCCTCCTCTCACAAAATGGATCACATCTTCTGGAGGAACCAAAATGATGGTAAAATAAAACTGCTCGAGGGGGAAATTTGGCTTTGTGGGTGCTTGTAGAGAGAATCCCAACCCCCAAGATTTCATCTACTTTAAGAACCAACTACTTTTATACAGAGCAATGAGGAAGAGAGCACTCAGTCATATACGAGAGCTTGCAATACCTACTACCCACAAATTTTGTGAACTTCCACTGTCAAACCATATAACCATGTGGCTGATCTGAAGCAATCACTCTCAGACTGTATGCTATTTCTATGAAGCATTTGCATTGTGCCTTGGTGGTACTTTGTATGTCAAGATTTAAACAAAACCACTTTTTATTAATCAGACTGGCATCTAGTCCTTCATGCCATTGCTTCTGAAAGAGACTTCATAAGAGTATTCTGTTAGCATGACAACTGACTCTTGAGCATTGCATCCTACCATTTAGTTTGAAAAAAGCCTCCAAGTCTTGCACTGCAATTGCAAACTGCAGAAGCAAACTACGGAATCTCAGGGAACAGATGAGGCTCAGGAGCACAACCCATGCTGTGAAGAGTGGAGAGCTCTGCAGTCATGGATGATGCCACCGTTCAAGGAGAATGAAATTAGGAGAGGCCCTGCACCAGAGAAATTTGTGAGTAATCACTGATTTTCCTTGCTTTGCATCAAAAGTAGTGAGGACTCATTTACTTAATCTTTGTAAGATGTCACAAAGAGAAGACAGATTTATAGAATAAAGTTTCACATGCAAAATGTGATTTAATAGCAGGATTCCATATAATTCAGGTTCTTTCATGACAAAGACATGGACTAATACATACATGGACTAATCCTGACAAAAACAACTAGTTAAAATTAAAAAAGAATGGAATGATGGCCTAAGCAAATACACTCATTAGCAACTGAGGAAAATGAGAGATTTTCACAAATAGGAAAAAAGCATAGGGGAATTGGGTTTTAAAAGCTTTATATGACAACAAAAACATACATGAAAGGCCTTGCTAGTGAGGGATGAGGAAAACAGTTGGCTATCTTCCTTCTCTGGATGTGAGTGATGCTGTAGGCGAGCACCACTAGAACTTTAATGAGTGCAGGCAGAAGTGAGTAGCATGTGGTGATGGACACTTGTGAACCTGCAGGCAGGGGCTGGTGTGAATGGAAGAGTTAAAATAAACAAACCAGATTTATCTCAGAAGAGCTTCCCAACTACTCTAAGAAAATCTCTCCTTCAAACCCTGCTGCAGTGATGTAAAAGAGGGTCAAAGCACAAAATGAGAGAAGTAAGAGAAAATAAGGAGAAGGAAAAGAAAAAAAGCCTGTGTTGTAAAAATTGAAAAATGAGGGATTATTTGCCCCTGCAGAAAATAAAGGAGCTCAGTCCACACCACACAGTGATAAGCTACACTATGAAAGCATTGGAGATCTTTCCTAGTTGTTTTATTGGGGACAAAAAAAATGCAGTAATTTTTAGCTCTTGGAGTTACAACAGTATGCTAGTGCCTAGAGAGACTGTGATGAACACTGCAGAGCCACATTATAACACTCTCTGTGCACTCAAGCATTCACAGTACAACTGTAAAACTGATGCAGATACAGAAAGCAATTGTGGATAACATGCCCAAAATAAACACCGTAAATGTCGTGCCAGTGAACGCGTGTGTGTGAGCACACGTGCACACCGAAATGCCTGATAATCAGCCAGAATATTACCAAGAAAAAGGTAAATTTGACAGAGAAATCTGAGAAGAGCACTAACAGTTTTGTGCAGCTTTGGGGAAAGACTCCGGTGCATCACAAAGAGAGGAGGAGAGAGCTCAGAGGTGTTTGATAGAATGTGGGACAGATGAGAAAGTCTGGCTGCAGATCCCAGCTATGGGAAGAGCAGTTGCAAAAGCAGCCAGGCAGGGAGGGTGGAAATTCAGAGTGCTTCCCCAGGTCTAACCCACACGTCTCCAGCTGGTGCTGGCTCCTTCTCTCCTGTCTCCTTCTTCCTCTCCACTTCACTTCCTCCCTTGGCCCACTTTTCTTTACTTTTCCAAAGCAGGGGAGCTGACTGCTAAACCTGAGCAGCCCTGCTTAACACAAAATATGTCATAACCATCCCCTTGAGTGCCATCATGTCGTGCAACGCGCCTGCCTGTTTCTCCTCTCTGCATCCATCTTCCCATTTATCCTGGATGTTCCTTAGATTGCTTGGCTTCTCAAGTGCTGATCACACAGAGCTACCCACCCACCTCTGTTCATGGCTTCTGGTTATAAGGCACAGCTGATAGATAACACATGCAAAAAAACCCCAACCAACCAACCACCCAACCAAATTGTTCTGAGAGAAGTCAATGGCTTAATAGTAAATAAAAAGTGGCTCCACAATGAGGTAAATCACTTGTGGAACATAAAGTTTTCAAAGAATGAAGCTGGGAGGGTTGGAAACCTGAGCTAGGAAAGGAGGATTATTTCTCTGTTACCATAGACCTGCAGTAGATGGTCAAGAAAGTACTTTAAAGGATGAAGATGCAGCAGTTAAGACATGAGAGAAGACAGGATAGGGTTTCATTAGTGCAAAAATGAAAAGATCCCCAGGAGAAGTATTCTTGGGTCATACTAATTGTGATGTAGACAAAGAAGCTTATAACTACATTGGTTTTGTGCATCTCTTTAAGAAAGATTATCTGAAAAACGTTTTGGTAGAGAAATTTTTGCATTTTCTCTTCTTCAAAAAAGTGCAATCTCTCTGTATACTAATTAAACTATATAAAAATTTGTTAGTTTATTCCCCATATCCATACTGAGAAGAATATAACAGAGTGAAAAGTATAAATCAGACTTGAGCATAGACAGAAATGTTCGACACATTTTAAACTTGTGGCATAAAAAGATGTTGACCTGCCAGGATACTTCTTGTAATGACTGCTTGGAAGGCTGACCAGGGCTACATCAGGCATGATCCAAATTAACTCTTTAAAATACTTTTTTAAAGATGGGGAGGTTGGTGACACTGCAGAATTTCTGTATGACTATCTCAATTTTGTCTGAGCTGGACCCACCTCTTCTAAACATGTTCTGTGGGGTCTAATGAGTTAAAAGGACTTTAAAAACAACCACAACAAAACAACTGGGGAAAACATCAGATTCAATTCAGAAGCAAAAGCAGAGGTTATCTTCTGAGTCATAATTATCATACTACGGAGTGACAGTAGGGCAGACAAGTGAGTGGTGTTGCAATGAAACAAAACAAAACCATTGGTATGTCAGACTTCCCCAGTTGTTCCTAGCTTTAAACCAGACACTGTTCATCTTCAACTTCATCCATAAACTAGTGTTCCTAAAAATGTGTTATGTTTAAAGAAAAAACAAAACCTAATAACTCTCTGCATCAGCCCACAAAGCTTATTTATGCACCCAGAACATCCCAACCGTCTCCTGAGGCTGATAACCCTGTGGGTATGGCAGGGAGAAACCAAATAGGTTTCAAATTCCAGGCATGGGAGATGAAAATAGCAGCCTTTCACACTTTAAGATCAGATTTATTTTTTATGCATTTCCAGCTCTCATGAACAGTTATTCTGCCATGCAGGCTTCCTAAGAAAACAAACAAGATCCAGACATTGCATTTTATTAATTTTGTGATTAAATTTTTCACACAGAGAAACCACCCCATTAATCTTGTGATCTAAAACTGAAAGAATACCACACTTGAAAAGACATTATTTTAACAGTAGATTTTGTAAGATGCTATTCCTCTTGCAAGGTGATCATGATCTGGAGTAAAGGAGCATGAACAATGCATAGGTTTTAGTTTTGATATCTGTTTTAACTATGGCTTTTTATCTCTATTCTTGCCTGTAATCCTGAACTCCCTATTTACTTTCCACTAGTATTTGAATTCTGGGTTGCAGATCATCCTTTTTATAAGTACAAATATACAAAGCTAAATTACTCACGAGCCTACTGTAGAAATACCAGGCTCTCCTACCCCTTTCTTCTCTTCCTAATGGTCAAAAATCCCAACCTCTACAACAGCTGTATTTATGGCATCCTGGTAGCAGTTTTCAGTAAGGGAAGTTAAAACTCAGAACTAGCAGAAAGAATAAATCTTTAACTCCAGGAAATCCTTCATTTGAGCCAACAAAGTCTGTTGTTGTTTCCCAAAGAGGCTTTTGATTTCCTGGGCTGGGAAGCCCCTAGCTTTTCCACAGATTATGTTCACTCAGAAACGGTTAGTGCTTTAGTTACAAACATTTTCCTTTGTTAATGCAGGAGCAAGTTCCATAGCCTTCAATGCATTTTGAAGATGCTGTAAAGGCTATGTGGTTTTTTTAATTATCATTAGAAACACGCTTGTCAAGGCTCAGTGCAATCCTATTTTTATTTAATTCCTGTTCTTATTTAATTCCTATTCTTATTTAATCAGTTATCTTTAAATATGCAGTGTATTTGGTAGTAAGCTACAGAACAGAATAACTGAAGCCCCCATGAATGACAAAGACCGGGTATGTAATAAGGAAGATTAAATGAGCCCCAAGATGTTACAGGTTATTATACAAATTAGACTTCTAAATTAAGAGCAGGAGTGAGAAGGAGGAAAATACAGAAATACTTCTAGTGGTTTTTAGATCTAGGAGGCCATAGACATCTCACAATTTCTTAAAATTATGTTTTCTGTGAAAATATTACCTCCTAAACTGTTTATCGTATGTGTAGACTGCTCATTCATATTTTCCTTTGGTAGGCCCAAGACATGACAGTCAAATATATGTTGAACTGATTTAATTTCCTAGGTTGAAAAGCTTCATAATACAAAGATATAACCAATAGAAAGATTATTTCAATTCTTTAGCAGATAAGGCTTGATTATTAGATGAATCCATTCAGAAATGGGCAATCTGGAAAAGACAGATGAGTACACATTACTATCAACTGTGGGACAGGCAAGGGTGGAGTGATCAAGCAGTGGGGGATGGTAAATATTTAAAGATTTACCTCTTCAGGCCAGATGAGCATCAAGCAGTTTATTTCAGCCCACCCACTCTTCTTCATGCAGGATCATTATGCAAGAGAGGAGGAGGAGTGTGTGCACAGAGATGAGAGGGGGAAAGCGTGGATGTGCGAGGAAGATTTGATAGTTCTTCCCAGTTTTACTTGGGTGTGAAGTAATGCAAAAATAGAGTTGCTTTTTTTTTTCTCATGGCATGTTCACACATTTGCACTATAGATCAAAAACTTGAAAGGCAAGGGAATTAAGGAAGGAATTAAGTACTTGGAGAACTTTGCCAAATGGTGGTTGCTTGAGAGCTTAAGACTTCCCATTGTATGGCCAGCAGGAAAAGTGACTTTACATTACCAACCAAGACACAGAGGCTACACAGAAAGCAGCAAAATGCAACACAGCATCTGGTGTGCTTCACAACAGCCCAAGAAGCCATGGGATAACATGCATCACCTATGCACAAGCAGAGTGTGTGCTGTATGCACCATTTCCTTCACAAGCAAACATCTGTCCAGCTTGCACTCACACCTTAACCCAAAATTTAAAGCTGTCATATATCCAAAACTGACAAAGTGTTCTCAGAAGGATGGGAGAGTCGCTCCACATGCATTTACTTTTGGGTTCTCTGGTTAAAAGTCCAGCACAAGTAACAAAATGGAAAACTGTCAGGAGACAACAGGAGTCTCTTGAATGAGACATGGGAGAGACAGCCTGAAGTTCCAGCACAGTTGGTTGCGGGTGATGGGGTTTCTTAGTTGAATGCTTTATCTCTGCCATTTCCTTGACTTGTCTGGTTATGCTACACCAGACTTGAGTTCTACAGTGGCCTGACCTTCCCCCTTGACCGTATGAGAAATGTATGCCCTGGGGAAAAAAAGTAAATGCATGAATGTCAAGCTTTGCAGTTTTTCTTTGGCTATGGGAGCTTTTGGCTCTAGTTTGCAAGTTTTACATCTTTGTGGTATTGCTGTTTCAAGACTATGTGAAAGTTCCAAAAAGGCTGTAGTCTCAATTACAGCTGAAATAAGGAAATTCAGTATTATGTCACTTATCCTCCTTCTTTGCAGGCAACAAGCTGTTACCTGGTAACCTGTAACCTTAGATTCAGGCACCTGGTGGCTCCTTTTCTTCACATACCCTTATGAATGAGATGTGCAAAAATACAATTTAATTAAGGTCCATTTGCAGTGGGCTCCTGCAACCTGGCAGTACTTACCACCTGTCATAAATGAATTCTGCTCAGCTTGATAAAAAAAAGTAAAATTTAGACCTAAGGAGGGTAGCTGGTACAACAGGAAAGACAGTTTTATATTTGCATTGAGATGAGCAGACTAACAGTCTTCCTAGCCAGCTGATACGACCTGCATGAAGTCACCTGGAACATGTTATCACTTTCATAATGGTCTGGAAAGTGGAGTGAAAACATCTATCTATTAAATTATGTAGAGTTCTAAATTGATTTTTTTTTTTTAATTGCAGTGCAGATAAAGAAATGGTTCAAATGAATCCATAGCAGGTAGAAACATGGGCAAAATAACAGCACATGATCTGTCTTGAAGAAAGAGTATGGTATAGGATATTCTACAATAGCTTTACTGAAACTGTTCCACCTCAATGACCTCATTAGATACCTGTTGTGAAAATGGAAGGATAAGCACATTACCCAATAGCAACAGCATTCAGGCAACGAACCTTTTAAGCATTTTATGTGAAAGACTTAGTAAAACAAGAATTCCAGTTCTCCTCATTTTCATCTTCCAAAATCTCCTTAAGCAGAGCAGATGGAAAAGAGACCTAAGTCAAAGCTGTGATTACTGCATGCATCTGCACTCCTATTACAGAACTTTTCTTTGGAGCTTGACTGAGACAGAACTCCGATTGCAAAGACCCACATTCACATTGAGACTTGTTACAGCATCACAACTCTAGTTTATATTCTGTACTTACAAACTGAACTTAATTCTTTAACATCCCTTTAATTGTTCCCCCTGACAGTCCCTCATTTATCATCATCATCATCATCATCATCATTGTGTTTTGAAAGTGTTGAAGGTGCTAGCCAAGATTATAAATCTTTAGTATCCAGCTTTTTAACAACGGTGATTATTTAGGTAGTTAATGAATGTGTTCCTCTCTCTTCATTTCTCTTTCCACTTTCAGTGCACAAGTTGTTAATTACTGACATCCTTTATGTGGGCAAGAGGACCTGGCTGTCTCTTCAGCACTTGCCAATAATTCTTCAATTGAAAGGGGAGGAAAATACCACTGAAATAGCTTGGAGTAGACTTTGGCAGCCCCTGTGCAACAGCTGACTTTACATTCAGGCATAGAACTGAATTAATTTCATCCAAACCCAGAACAAAAGCAGGGATAAATCTGGCCAACTCAGTATACTGGAGCACATCACTGCCCGTTTCCCATACTGGTAATGCATACGTTAACCTCTTGGGCAGAGGCAACACCCTGGTCATTGGGGAGGATCCCAATGCAGCCAGGACTGGCAACTCTGCTTGGCAAACAGTGTTCAACATATGAGTGGGAAGGTACAATATAGATACCACGAAGGTAAACAATTTAACTTGGATCTTTAAGACATAGAAGCATACTCTTATCACTAATATCCTGCTGGTTATGCTCTCCAGGCTAGAGCAGAACAAAAATGGGAGAAACCTAAGGGAGAAGGACAGATTCAGAGAAGAAAAAGATGTGTGTTTCAGGCAGCTCTGGGCAATAACATAAGCCAAAATTATTCAGGCCACTAAGATTCATGCTACTCTAATTGCTCAGATTCTTATTCCAAAGAGTCTCCTTGAAACGTGGTAATTACTTAAAGAGAAAGCCTGAGAAGTCTGAGATTCTCCTGCAAGGTACTTCAAAGCAGATGCCTACAGATTTGAGAAGCAAGTGGTTATAGCTTTCTTCATTTACCCCTGCCTGACAGTCATTCTTGACAACTATAAACACTCATACTATTAATAATAACAACTAGCTCCCATAGTATTATTAATGCTTAACTCTTATGCCATAGCAAGCTCCTCTAAAATGCTTTAAAATATGCATCAGCTTGTTTTGAAAGCAGGCTGTTTCTCTACACAGTGACCAGAAATCTAATTAGAAAGACCAGCACTGAGAAAGGACTGAAACAAAATCACATATTTCACCTGTCATACCGTGTAGCAGCAGCCTTTCTCCTTAAAACCTTTTTCATCAGGATATAAAACACCGCGTGTTCTTATAATCACTCTTCTTAAGAAAACAATTGCAAAACATTTGATATTTATTTGTGGTCTGATTCAATACGTTAGTGAAGTCACTTTCCATTGTTTCCCTTGCCTACTCACCCTCCAGCTAAATGCCCTCATTACACAGGGTGACCTAGAGCTGATGAAATGGAGGTCCCAGTTCACTCCACAGTCACAATCAAAGCTTGAATCCCCAGCTGAGCCTAACACACACACAGCACTGCCCAAATAGGAGGAAAGACAAGAAATGAAGTGTTAGGTAATTACAGTATGGCACAGGTTTGCTGCAGAGATAAAAATTCATGGTTGGATGTGACCAAGTTTTTGCCTTATAAAGTGTCACTAAAATTTTCCCTAAGAATACATAAAGTATCTGTTTGGTAGTTTAATTTTATAGATGCCTATTGGTAACATAGCCTGTAATACGTCTTTCTGGATGAGATTTTCAGAGCAATGCATTCTTCTGTTGCTAAAGAAGAAGAGAAGGCTTGTGGGCCTTAAAGCTTTCCTGTTTCTTCTGCTCATCTAATAAAAACATTTTCTCTCTGTGCAAATCTTACCTTGCTTATAGTCAAACAAAACTGAGTATTGATTTTATGCTTTCTACTGTCTGACTGTAGCAAATTCAGTTTTGCACTGATGTACTTAGAGGAACATACTCCTAAGCAGACAGGGATTTGGATTTTTGCTGCATATGATGGAATGCTGCACCACGAAAAATATCTGGAAACATGATGTGAATTTAGCAGTTTCCACTGAAATAAACTATTGCATCTAGGACTTAGCTGCCCAAGGCTTAGCTCGCACCTGTCAATGGCACAAAACCATAACTGAAATGTTATAGAAAAAAAAAATAATAATCTAGTGGCTTTGTCATATCTATCACTATTTAACCACACCAATAACTCGAAACAAAAAATAAAAACCACAGCTGGCACTCTTCTTTCATTAGCTGTAGAGGCAATCACACCATCACTGACTGCACTACTAGGAGCAAAGGATACTTCAAGGAACAGAACTTAAGTTTCCTTCACAGGGTTTTGTTTCTTTTGTCTGCAAATGGGAAAAATGATAGCTTATAGAAAATGCACTATGGAGTCAAAATTATCTGTACAATGATGTGTAGAAACACAGCTTCTTGGTGATCTGTGATAATGTGTGGACAGGCAAGAAAGGGCTAATGAAAAGGGGGGAATCACAAATAATTTTTGTAATTACACTTGAAAATGTCCATTTGAACCAGGGCAGACCACTGCAAGGAGACCACTCCACATCACTGGAGATATTTAAAAAGCGACTGGATGTGGCACTCAGTGCCATGGTCTGCAGGTAACTGCAGCGGTAGTGGATCAAGGGTTGGACTTGATGATCTCTGAGGTCCCTTCCAACCCAGCCAATTCTATGATTCTATGATTTAAACCACAGCTGTAACACTGGACTGCACAGCCTGTGAGAAACCAGGTGCTATTAGTGAGAGAGCATTCATTGACTAAAGCTCAGTCAATCTGAAGTCCTACCAAAACTAAGGGAATTACTACTATTTCATTGCCTGTAACAAACTTAAGAAAAAAAGCAGCTGACTCTATTGTGAACCTCCGCAAAATATTTGATGGCAATAAAAACGAATTATTTATTGCAATGGGGAACATCAGATCGTGCCACTATTTCTTTTTAGTAAGATTGAATATTAAAACGAAAAAAAACACTTCACATGTCTACTGTTACAATATATTTAAACTGTGTCCAAGCAATGATGACCTTTGTAATAGTTAAAAAGTTAAAAATAATTACATTTTATGAATATAACATGTGTTTCAAATTTTAACAGTATGAAGAATAAAAGGAGTGAAATTAATAAAGATACATTAACACTGTTCTGTTAAATAAGACTACAGAGACCCATCAGAGCTGAGTTAGAAAAGACTGTCCTATTAACAACCTTTAGATGAAAAATGTGACCAAGCAGGCCTGTAAGAAATTTTGAGTAAGAAAATAGTAATTTTATTTTATAGTATGATTCTTACTAGTCTGGCACCTTCTCTCTAAGGTACTTGGCATAGTCTGTTTCCAAGAAAGATCAGGTGAAAGAAGTATACCCTAACACAAATCCCCATAATGAAAGCACATGCATCTGTACTGCTGTTAAGACAACTCATTCTGTTTTGAACAAAATCAGCCAGGATTTGAGGAAATAATAACCCACATAAAAGCAAACACAGCATAAGTTTCTTTTCTAGAACTTTTAGACCTAAGAATATGAGCAGAGCATAACCAAAAAATGCCAGTTTAACTCAGTAACTATATTACATACTTCCTGAATGAATCAGCTGGTTTTGAACACAAAATATATTTTTTAATTAATTTTTAGTTATTTAGTAATTTATAAATTACTAGTAATTCCAAGCACTCTAATATTAAATAAAGCTATCTTTAAAGGAGTAGAAAACTAGAAATTATGCTTTTGGCACAAATGCATGATACACTCACATCTTTAGTAGTGGTGAAACTGGTTTCCTCTACATGATAAAAAATGTAGAAAATCAGAAAAGGTACAGCAAAAAACCGAAAAAAACCCAAAACAAAACAAAAACAAACAAAAAAAAGACATTCATAGTCACAGAGTAGATTCCACATACAGAACAATTAAACAGACCAAGACTCATCAGGATCTACACAGATGAAGGAGAGATGACAGACATCCATAAAATCCTCATTAGCTTGCAGAAAGTGAATACAAAATGACTGTTCACTGTTTCTTCAAATAGAAATAAAATTAAACCAATAAGATCAGCATGTGGCAGGATAAGAACAGCAAAAGGAGGTGTTTTTTTATGCAGTGCACAGTTCAGCAGTGGGAACTACATGCAATGGAAAGAGATGCTAAAAATCTTACCAAGTTCATAAAGCATTCAGACAAGGAAATGGAAGAAGAAAAAAAGACACCTATCAGGGGCTATTAAACATAGAAAA
The DNA here is from genome assembly GCF_003957555.1 of Calypte anna. Lineage (NCBI taxonomy): Eukaryota > Metazoa > Chordata > Aves > Apodiformes > Trochilidae > Calypte > Calypte anna. The sequence goes on from NC_044245.1 coordinate 63,833,726, forward strand.
GCTTACTTGCCTCATAGAGACTGTAAGCTACAAATCTCTAGAGACCAGTATGATGCACTGGGGATCTCTTACTATACACTTACATCATTATTATATCCTTTCCTGGGCACAAGCTATTAGGTGGTATCAAAAAAACCCCAGAAAACGAAAGATGAGGGTAAGTGGACTTTGTCTGTAGCAGTATGCATGTTGTTAAGTTTATCAAACATAACAATATGAAATGCTGATGTGAATCTCAGTTGCACTTATTCTTTGACTGACAAGAAACAGGTTAAAAACATCCATTAAATCACATAAATTAAAAAAAAAATTACTAAAAATTAGGAACACTTAGTATTCATTCATTTGGAATGAAATTATGTAGACAATTATATCATTTGCCAGTTTAGCTAAGTAACCCCAGCTTTTAGTTCAAAAGCTTTATTGAGTCGTAAATCAATATAGTTTGAACGGTCACATGTGCCCTAAGAATGAATGCAACCTCTGGAAAATAACTAGCAAGTCGAAATGAAACAGAAAACAAAAATGAATGATTTACGTAGATGATTTCTGCTGATTGATTACATAATCTATTTTAATCACAATGTCAAATCCATCAACTCTGACTGTAAATACATTCCTTCTGTTTAGAAGCTACTTGTGAGAAATACCAATTCAAAAACTTCAGCAGACTGTCAAAAATAATACAATGTTCCTAGGCACTAATTAATTACAGGCTGAAAAAACAGGAGTTGTCAGCACATTTTCTCCAGCAGCTGTTATTGGAGTTCTTAAAAGATAAATCAGCAGTAGCAACTTCACTGGTTTTATCAGTGGCCTCAAGAAATTCAGTTTACCTTGGCATTGCGTGGTTTTCTTTCACCTTGCCCTTCCCAATCACTTAAAAGTCTGGTGGCCAAAGCTGTGAGCGAGTAGTAACTTTAGGAGCATTAATCCTTCTGCAGGGCAGAAAAAACACTTGGAAGATCTGTTTGGCCTCAGCTTTGGATGGTCCCAGAGGCATCACCATGAGCAGCTGCCATACCTGTACTGTGGGGCAACGCAGACCCAAGTGGCTGAGATTCATTCTGATCAAGCCAGACCCCCTCTGCAGCATCAGTGAAGTTGGCATTGGCTCTGGTCCAGAGACACCGCAAATGGGCCACCCAGAGCAGAGGGGACAGACAGCAGCCTCATCTCTACAGGCCCCACAACATGACATATCACCATGCTGGACAGTGGGTATGGAGCAGCTTCCATTTGCACTATTTGGCTCTCTATTATTATAGAGATTATATTATTATTATTATTTGCTGAGAAGCAAACTGCCCAGTGGGCACGATCTCTGTGTTGCACTGATTCCTGAGTAAGGTCAAGAGTTTATCTGGGAGAGCTTTTGCTAGCCACGGTCAAAATGGTGCAAAAGAGACCCTTCTTCTCATTGGGATCATTGGGGTCACACACTCAAAACCATGTCCTTTTTAACTAACTTGTGTAGAATCAACCAGAGTGCCTAGGAGTGAGAAAGCTGCAGGGAGTTTCCACTTTATACTGTGCCCTCCTTCAGCAACAAAGACTTCAGTGACAGTGAGCAAGTCTATAGAAAATCTGACTTTGCCCTTTTTGTGCTGTGAGACCACATGCAGTGATTAACTTCAGATCAATTCTCTCCATATCCCCTGCCCTGCTCAATTGCTATCACCTGCAGCAAAATCCAGTAAAAATGATAATCTGCTGAAAAGGATAAAGAGAAGATCATTTAGCAAGAAGGAATATTTGCAAGGACAAAAGAGGCAGCTGGGTGCTTTTTCTGATGCTCACTAAGAGCTGAGAACATAAATCTCACTTAAGACCACGGCCCAGCCATTAGCTACCAAGCCCCTGCACCCACACCATCACAGGCAGCAGCAAACTCCTCTCTGAAGAACATTTGTTGAAGGAAATGGGCAAACATATCGGGTGCACATGCTACATGATGAGTCTATTACAAACCAGTGGTGTTTTCTTGTAGCAAACAGGTGCAAGTCTGCCTCTCTGAAGGGACAGTACAGAAATGAGACTGACACTCTAAGAGTGTCTGCACAGAGTGTTACTCTGGGGAGGACATGAGGGACTGGCCTTCTATTTCCAGTCATTACCATTACTTTTCTCCCACATTCATTACCACCATGCTTTAGAACAGCATCTGCACATGATCACAAAAATAGAGTCAAGTGTGCCACTGTCTTTCCTCGTGTGTGTTGTTAACTTCAGTTTTCCAAACTAGCATTCTGGGTGCACATGCAGCTCCATCAGCATGAACAGATTTATTTCGGGGCTGTACTGATCACTGTGCACAAACAGTGGCCTATGCCATTTGCAGGCAGCAGCATTTGCACAAAGTGGGAGCACAGCTAAGCAAGCATAAATACAGGCACGAGGATTTCAAACCAAAAGAAAAAAAAAAAAAAGAAAAAAGAAAAAAATTACTCCTCTTCTTTCATTGTGGGAGTTTTTCCAGACAGAAGAAGATGTGAGGAAGAGGGTTCACAGTGGTGTTAGCCAGGTGTGAAGTAATATGATGTGTAAAGGAAAAGGGGACATGTAAGTGTGATGAGCTATTTTCTTGAACACTAAGTGACAAAGTATCCAGACAGAATACTAAAATAGAGAGGAACAGTTGCTTTTTTCTTGGGTTTTTTTTTCAGTACTTTGGAAAACCAAGCAAAACATTTGGTTAAAAGCAGCCCAGGAGACAAAAACTCTACAATAGCATATTTATTTTCTCAGCTACTCTGCAGGCTACACTTAAAGGAAGGAGACTCCTCACTGTTATCAGGGAGATGTGCCATGGGGTTTTGAACAGACCAGGGAAGACATTTTCTAGTAAGCCACAGCAACTGCACTTGATGGGTTTTGGAGCATTTGGTCTCCTGTATTTATGGGATATCATTACAGCCCTGACTGCTTCCGTGCCAGCATGCCAGTCTGCACCAGCATGGAGCTTGTTTCCTCAAGCTTCTGTTCTCCTCCTCCTCCCACAACTGGCTGCCCATTTTTACTTCCACATCACTAGGAACAGAGTTGGACTCTCCTCTGACAACTTCTTTGCTTGAGCAACAGAAGGGTAGTTTATGGACAGTACCTTGAAATCCTATTGCAGATGGTTATATTGCATACTCATGTCATTTATATTGGTTTTTATTCTCACTACTGTGCCAATCAGCCTTTCAAAATCCAGTCAATTCAGCACCCTGAGCAATTCTGAGCTATTTAAAAGCCCTGAAACTGTGTTCCGTAACAGCAAAAAGTCAGATGAGAAATCTCTCACCAACTTCATAGTAAGCATCATTAGCAGCAATAAACAGCTCCTTCAGCATCTCCTTCAGCCTTAGATTTCCCATTGAAATGCCATCATAAAAATGTCAAAACCCCCAAACTCGGGTGATGCAAGTTTCCTCATTTGATATATCTGTCCCTGCTGACTCTCAGTGCTGCTAGAAAATAATGACTGCTGTGATCTACAAAGCTTCTGAAGGGAGGGTGCTGGGGGCAAGGTGGAGGAAATCAAGCCTTTTTAGTAAATCAGTAACTGCACATTTAATTGATAGATAAAGCAAGCTGTCAGACTGGCATAAATTGTGCCTGCTACTGTCACAGCAGTTTCTGTGGATAAGCTATTTACTCCTGGTATCAGGAGAACCCCAGGACTAGGCATCCCTTGACTAGAGCTCTTCAGGAGATGATCAGCTAACAAATAATACCTGCTCAGGTCTTCATCCTGGTCTTTAATTTTGTTTGGATTTACAGTGCACGGCCATTCTAGTCCCACACTTGCACTGCTGGTTAAAATAGAATACAGAAGAAGTAGCAATTATTTTATTCTGTGTATTCAAAACTGAAAAGCATTTAAAAGGAACTTATTTGTATGTGGTTTGATGAAACAAGTAAATGCTTCAAGTTGTACCTTCAGCTTGTGTAGACTGGGCCCAACACAACTGTGCTGATCTAAACTAGTGATGCATCCCACCTTTTATCCTCAGCAGATCACAGTTCAACCAAGTTCATATTAGACAGCAGCAGAACTCTTCTTCTTGGATAAGATAAATCATCAGATAATATATATTTAAGTAGCAAGGTGTCACAAAAAAAAATCCCAAATTAGCTTCTCTGTTTCATATAGATAAACTTTTCAGAGAGACTCTGATAAAAGAATCAATTCTGCTGAAAGACTGTGCCTTGAACTGGAATAAGATTTCTCACTGAGCTGAATGGGCAAAGGTTTTTTTTTTAGCTGGAAAATCACTGATTGACCTTTCCCATTATCCTGGGTTTGATGCCAGCTTAAGTACACAAAGTTGAGAGAGATTTTTAATACTGCTTTAAAATTGCAGCCCAGTGTGCATTTTAGTCTATGTTATATACTTCTGTATGATTTCAAGAGGAAAAAAAATAATGGAGTAGGCTATGGTCATTGATTTTTAAAATTATTTTAAACTAAGAACAGTTCTCATGAGGAAAAACAAAAGCCTTTTTATTGTCAGGGGGAAAAAATGTGAATTTGATGGTGCATCAGAAATTCACTCTTTCATAAGACTGACGATAAATACCATCCCATCCCCTAGCTAGTACAGCCTTTTCCCATTTTTCTCTATCTTTATTTAAGCAGCAAAAAATTTACCTGCTATAAATGACACAGCTGAACCTCAGAAGCTCTATACAGTCTTCCAGATCAAGCAGTATCACCCACTTACTACTGGCTTCCAAGGCATAAGGAGTAATTTCATATTCTCCCTTCCTTGAGGAAAGTAGGAAAATAAATAATCAGGTTGCTTTTAAGTTAGAGCTAAGTAATGAATACAGTATAATCCAGTGCTATTCTCTTCATCATTCATTCAGACACTTCAGGACATCACAGTACTGCCAAGAACCACAAAAGCTAATCATGTTCCATTTAAAAATCAGAAATAACAGCAGCATCCCTGATTATGAACCAGTATTCATAATCAATCTGAAACTTACTTCACAACAAGTTACTCTAGTCATTATTTCTTTAAATATTTTACTAACTTCAATGACAGGCTTTTTTGGCTGAGGAAAGAAGTTGGTTGAGCTAGAGAACTCACAAGGAAATCTTAAGACTGGGTGTTTAAATGTCATCCTTGTCACATACCTAAAAAGAAGTGTTCTGTCAAGAACATCCCAGGATAAACATTTGGTCTTGCAGAAGTTAGTGGAAGAAGCTTAGCCCTTGATTTCAATATGTCTACGAATTAACCCAAAATCTCTGGGTAGGTCTGGCACATTCAAGATGAACTGATTTTTTTCTGAGAAGGGGGTGTGAATTATTTGGTCACAGCAGATGCGTGCTCTGAGAAGTGTGATGACTTTTTGAAGGACTCCCTCCCCTGCATCAGGTCACATGATGAGGGATGTTTCCAAGTGCCTTTAAGTCAAGCAGATTTTTGCAGAAAAACCCAAGAGTTTTATATAATCCTCCAAGACACTAGTTTGCTTATAAGAAGAGTAATTAAAGTTTCATTACAGTGAATTATAGTTTTCATGAACCATGTCACCTAATAATGAAGAGGAAACACTTGAGATGAAAAGGCAACATCGTCTCTCACAAAAATTTTGTATGCAGGACACTGAACCTAGACATGCTGAATAGGCAGAGGTGCTGAAGAAATGATTACTTGAGATATCATTACTGGAGTGTATTGATGAAGTGGAAAATAGAGCATGAGGAAGGGATGCATGGGAGGCATAATTACCATTTTGTGTCTGTCTTTAATGGTACACTGTAGCACTGTGAATAAATCCACAGCTTAAGTGCCAAGGTAGAGATACTGAAGAGATTCTCCTGGAACCATTGTACACATACCCAACACACACAGAGCTGCAAGGACCTACCTGTGCCTAACTGAATCCACCAATTTCCAGATGGTTGCAACACCTCTTCTATGCTAACCCACATAGCATAAAGATGATTATATATTGGAACAATGTTCATCTATCTACAAGCATCGTCATCTGCTCACTTCAGTAAGACACTAGGCTAAATGTGAATATAAAACACCAAAATAAAACCTTACCCAGCATAATCCACAAGCAATTGAAATCAAATTCTTCTGGAAGTAACATATACACCAATTTCTTACTAAAAAAGCTGATCTCTGATAAACATCTTGGTCTCTAACCCACACAGCTGGGCATCCATTTAATTCTCACTCTCCATTTACACCTAGAAAATCATTTCTTCATATATAACACAATAGCTGAAGGTCTGTGCTTTAGCATCTGCTGCTTCTATGTGCTCAAATTTTAGTGAAGTACTCATCAAATGAGAAAAATGTCCTCAGCTATTTAAAGAGACTGAAAATGACCTTTACCTTGGCTTTGCTCCAGGTTGTGAACTATGCCATTCTTCAGCCAACTAAAGATTTTAAAACTGTTTGCTTATTTACTCAGGAAAGCTTTGACTTGGGGGAACTGCAGTGGTGTTTCACAGACTGTCATCCTGGAGGATCTGAAATGTGGGTCTTACATGACTGTCAAAGAAATCGACATTTCAGAGTCAGAGGGGAAAAAGATGACAGCAGCTCATCTCCCCCTAAAGTATCCATCACAATATGGAAAATGAATTGCTTGTTTAAAGCCTTGAAGTGTGTCTTAAATTCTTTTGTCTGTAAACGGGGCCTAAGAGGATTAGCTCAGATTTAGGTACCTCCCTTGAACAGGCTCCTTGTTAGGGACATGGATCCTATCCAAACTGTCCTTTTGTTATGCATCTTGCTCTGTTGGGTCTTTCCATATTATCCCAGGAGCTGCTGAGAAATTAATGCAAATCCTGACCACCAGAAATAACAGCTCTGCATCTCTGCTAGGCTACTGCATGAAAACATTTGATCCTGAGGACTTGACCCTATCCCCTGTTAAAAGAAATACTAACCAGGAGTTATTCCTGGGGCTGCAAAAACAAAACGTGTTAAAGAAAAAGGTGGCAGGGGGAAAACATTCAAGCTGCAAAGGAAAAAAAAGTCAGCTAAAACAATGCCAGTTTATCTCATCTGGACTTGATTTTTCTGTCTGTTGGTCTGAGGGGAAAAGAAGCCTTTTCGAGCTGTTCTCAGCAACAAGAAAGCCTCCCTGCATTTTCTCAGGTACTTTGAGATGCATGAATGTTTGGCCCTTATGATTAGTCCCCAGACTCATTCTTTCCAAGCACACAGAAGGCCGTTTGTGGGTAACCAGTGAGGTGGGTGAGCTACACAAATTGGGTATTTCTGGTCAGGGGACAAATTATGCAGGGATATAATAGTGTAGAAGAACAGGAGTTGAAACAATATTCTCATCACTGAAAAGAGAAAATTAAGAACTGTGGGGTTTTCATCAGTGAGAGACTACAGTAAATGCCAAATATTTTAAGAGCAAGAAACAAATAAAACCTATTAACTTTCTTTGCTTAACAAGCTGCAGCAGAAGGACAGCCCTGAACTAAGTGCCACTGGGCTGCCTCATAAATACCCTGCCTTATTTATAACAGAATCAGAAATGAGAACTTCCCATGTTCTCTGCCTCAACCCTCTTTTCTCCCTCCCTACTTTATGCAGTCAAATCCACACACAGAAAACACACAAAAGACCCCATTCAGAGATGGTGGCCATGTGCCAGGTGTGTGGAGAGTCCTTTTAGGGAGAAAGAGAAGGCTCGGACTGGTTTGTTTGTTTGTTTTTCTTTTGTTTTGCTTTCAATTGGATTCAGGCCTTAGGATAAGCATCATAATGCAAGCAGCATCTTAAGACTGCCATAGTTTTTCTGTAATATTCTTACAGACATGAACCTGGAGGATGCATTGCCTGGTTCGTTCTTCACTGCAGTGCTCATTGAAGGCAGGCAGCCACTCTGCACAGGCTGAAGTTCAGGGATGTAACCTCTCCTGAGGATGCTCCATCAAGGGAAGTGAAGTCCAATCACCTCAGGGAAAGAAGTACTCCCAATTGTTATTTTAAAAATTGATGACATTTTATGATGAACTCCCAAGTATCCTCAAGGGTTCATTCCAACTCTTTACTGCCCTGGTAAGAGTTTGTAAAACCTGTCTCAGCAAAATATTAATCCCAACACCATTTTCTCATAAGGAGGAATCTTTACAACTATTTTTTTATCTGAGCACAATCTTATAGCAACATTTTTCACATTTGAAAAAGAACTATTAGTGACTTTGATTCATACTACATTTAATGTGTATGGCACTAGAGAGGCCCATTTCCTGTGATTGTTTTTTGCTATGAATTAAAGAGGCCAAATTCTCAAAAGTGTTTTGAGTTTTCTTTGGCAGGATTTGACAAAATTGAGGGTTTTATTAAACCTATCTATTGATTTTGCTATTTCACTGATGCACCACTAAAGAAAGACCTGTTCCCTGTGAGAATAACAAGTATTTAATAACACTACAGGATTTATATTTCAGCCATTTTGAGGCTCTGAGATAACTACCACTGGAGCTTCACAATAAGTCACTGGTTTAAGTTCAATCCGTCATGCTATTGTCTTCTTTTAGTCTGACTGATGTCCCTGCTTTTTTGAAACACAGAGACCATGCTTAGCACACTTAGACTTTCAGGTGCTTTGTGTCTACCTCATTGCCTCCCAAAACCTATACAGCCAGTGGGTACAGTCAGTGCTACTCTAGGGCCCACTGGCCTACCTGATTTCTTCATTGAAGTAGGATTTTTTTTTTCCTCCACAATTACTATTCTCTGCCAATTTTTCTTAGCATTCAATTATTTTCTATAATAATATATATAAATAATATATAATAAATAATAGTAAATTAAAGAAATTAAATAAATTAATTAATATATAATAAATTTTTTCAACTGATTTGACACATAAAACATCCTTATCTTCTATTACTTATGACACTCATTACATAACTTTTTTAGAGACTGAAGAGTCTCTAGCCAGCATGCTGGACATCTGTGCACTTCAAGGAAGCAGAGTTAGTTCCTTTATTCCTTTAATCACATGCTGTTAATTCACATGACAGAGTGTAGTGTAACGAGGCAACCAGGTGCCACTAATTGCCAGGGAGTGAGCATGAGCTTGTGTCAAGCCCACCTGTGCCCAATTAGGGCAGGACCCCACTGTGCATGAGCAGGACCAGGGGGCCAATAAAAGGCACAGTGGGCGCCCACCATATTTAGGCACAGGTGGGCTTGACACAAGCTCATGCCCACTCCCTGGCAATTAGTGGCACCTGGTTGCTTTGTTACACTACAACAGAGCACTGAGAAGAAACACTAATCTGCTCACTTGAGACCTTATGGGTGTGCTGTTAGGATGAAGGTTTTGAATTTACACAGAGAACCACAGAATGTTAGGTCAATATCCTTTGCAAGAAAAGCAACAATTATCTAAGTAATTTCTCCAGATGAGGCTGGGCCATTTCTTTAATTTGACACCCCTCTCCCCTCCTTTTTTTTTAAATGTTTTAATCTGACTTGCAATTTATAGCAGCATTAAATGTTAACAATCAGAACACACAGCTCCACCTCCCTTATTTTTTTCCTCCAGGCAAATGATCTTTCCTCCCCCTCTCCAAAAAACAAACTACCATTCAGCTTCTCCTCAGCCTTTCAAAGACAACCCAAAAAAAGAGGAAGAATGAGGAAGAATACATAAGAGCCCTTATAGAATCATAGAATTGGCTGGGTTGGAAGGGACCTCAGAGATCATCAAGTCCAACCCTTGAACCACCGCTGCGGTTGCTAGACCATGGCACTGAGTGCCACATCCAGTCTCTTTTTAAATATCTCCAGGGACAGAGAATCCACTACTTCCCTGGGTAGCCCATTCCAACACTTGATCACTCTCTCCGTAAAGAAATTCTTTCTAATATCTAACCTAAACTTCCCCTGGCACAACTTGAGACCATGCCCTCTTGTCTTGTTGAAAGTTGTCTGGGAAAAGAGACCAACCCCCACCTGGCTACACCCTCCTTTCAGGGAGTTGTAGAGAGCGATGAGGTCTCCCCTGAGCCTCCTCTTCTCCAGGCTGAACAGCCCCAGCTCCCTCAGCCTCTCCTCATAGGGTCTATGCTCGAGTCCCTTCACCAGCCTGGTTGCCCTCCTTTGGACCCGCTCCAGGACCTCAATCTCCTTCCTGAACTGAGGGGCCCAGAACTGGACACAGTACTCGAGGTGTGGCCTCACCAGGGCTGAGTACAGGGGCAGAATCACTTCCTTGGACCTGCTGGCCACGCTGTTCCGGATACAGGCCAGGATGCCATTGGCCTTCTTGGCCACCTGGGCCTCACCTGGGGATTCCTCTCTGAACCAGCAGGAACTTCCTATGTTAAGAACAGCCACCTTTCAAGGCTTTGGCAGTTCTGGAATCAACAAGGCATGATAATCAAGTAGAATTAATTTTTATGAGTTTTACTGCAGTTCCTTGGTGCCCAGAGAACCTAAGGATGTGTACAGCTAACAAGGTTGAGTAGGAAGCTTCTCTGCACCATTGTGTTCTACAATTAGGTCTCATCTATTCATGCATTGCTATTGGTTTTTTGCATAGTTATAATTTAGGGCTGTGTTAACATACTACAGTTTTCCCTAAAAGCAGGGGGGGCTGGAATTTAGCCTTGCCTTATATAAGGTGACAGGAATAGTTAGTGAATGAATTATTCAGAATTAATTTAAAACACCCCCCTCGTTGTTCAAATATTAAATTATTTTCAGCTACTCTGCATCTCTATGCCTTAAAGTTATAATTGTTCAACTGAAAACAGCAAAACTCACTAAAGAAGCCATTTCTAAATGCTGTCCGGGAGATTCTTAAACTATTTTTCCTACTCAAAAATTGGCATCTACAAGCTAAATTTTGGTCCCAGTAAATTAAATTTTGGATGGAACTGAATGCTGAAATGGTACATTTGACCAACCTGATGAAAACAGCACAGCTCAAAACTTTCAGAAAGCAGTGCACTACATAGAGCTCTTAAACACCTAGCTTCATGGAACTTAAATGGGAAATTTTGGCAGGACTCCCCACCATCCTACATGTTAAAATTCAGGTTTAAAAAAATACCACCGATTTATTTCTAAAAACAGAATCAATGCCTGAGGCTATTTTTAAAGTATATAAACGATTTCTTCTTCTTGAGTTACTTTATAATTCATATTTTATTATTTTTTCATGTCACTTGGTATTTTATATTTTAAAGGTAAGTAGGCAGAGTTAGAAGTCATAGTTTCTCCCACCCCTCCCCCTGTTTTGTTTTTCCTTGGCTGTAATATTAATAAATACTGCAGAGAACTTTGCTCATTTACTTTCCCCAGTCATGGATCTTAGATATTTTTTTTTTTTTTTTTTTAATTTCTCTTGTAAAACAAGAGGCTGAGAATATCCACTCAGACACAGCTCTCAGACAAGGCAGGAGCAACCCATGGAGGAGCTCTATGCAGAAATCCCAGCACTGGAAATGAACTTAAGCCACATCACTTGACAGCTTCCTTCCAGCCTGTTGAGGACGATGTATTTTCACAGCTGTGTGAAGGACTTCAGCTCCCAGGGATAGATAATGCTATTTTTAAACACTGGGATATGTAGGAAATTGTATGATTTCTAAGTTTTCAAAATTAGACATTTTAAAAATCCTAGTATTTGTTCTAGTACTTACTATTTAGTGTTAACAGATTTCACTTCCTAGCCCCACATAATATCCAGGAGTAAGCATGGATTTATTACTCTGTTCATTACTTGAAACATTACTTGATTCATTACTCTGTTTATTACTTGAAAAGGAAACCTAAGATCTCCCAGCAACTTTCTCCATGAGTAACATATAGGAATGATACAGTGAAGAAAGCTCCTTATAAGTATATGAAGAATGGATAAAATATGCTCTGATACATTGGACAAGATGACCAGCAGCAAATATATTCTGTATGAGGTGGTCATACTTCCAGACTGCCATGAATGAAAACAAAAAGGATCTTAAAATGAGGATGGTATTATTTTCAAATGTTATTAATATGAAAAATCTAAGTGCAAAGGAAAGGTTTTCTTTTCAGTATTTAAAAAAAATGCACCAACCTTCACTGTACACAACCCAAAGGCCCATGACATCAGAACTGTGTCATTTCTTTGCAATGGCACTCACCAAACAAGGGAACTAAACCAGCCTCTTGACTGTCTGGCTTGTAAGCCAGCTTACTGCACCAACAGCACTTCAAACCCAGACACTGCACGATGCTCACTTCTGCTCATGACAAGTGATGGTTCAAATAGCAGTCTGCCCTGGTCTGAAGCTCAGATAACACTGTAGCTATTGAAATTTCTCTTTTTTTCAGGCAGAGCTGTCCTCAATGATGTTAGGCAACTAGTAGCCTTGCATGATATTTCCCAGTGTTTACCTGAGATCCCAGTAATCTCCAGTTTTACGAAGAATATGCATCTCCTCTCATTCCCATTTGGCTTTGAAAATAGAAACCTTCTGCTGAGCAAAACACAGGCATATATTATTTTATCTTCTGCTCTGATAGGTTTTATTTCAACAATATAAGGCAGAAAGAAAGGAATATGACAATAAATTTTGGTCAGAGAGCAGCAGAAAAGAGGTCAGTTATTTTCAGAATGGCACCTGCAATTAATGTTCCAAAATATGTAAACTCCATATACTACAGTGACACTCTGAGGCTCAATTCCAGCAATTAAAGATACATCTATTCTGTCGTTCAACTTCACACAAATCCATTGAATAAAAAAATATAAAATCCCCTACTTATGTGATAAACAGATCTTTAAAAAGATAACAGTTTATTGACAGCAATCTTAAGAAATGGTCTAAATGACCAGAATTCTATGCAAGAGATTCCCAACTATTTTTCATTCTAGTAAAATTCTTCATGATTTATGTATTAAGCTACAGTTGTGTTGTTGCACCTTTTCCATAGATGTATAGCTTTATTTTAAGGAGTGATTATTATGCATTCATCTTAAGAATGCATAAAAACAGTAAAAAAGCCTACACTGAGACTTCCCAGTGCCATCAGTAATGGATTGGATTGCAGTGACTGAAGTCAATGAGTTATTTAATGAAATACACATTGCAAGAAGAAACCGCCTACAGCAGTGTCACAGTAAAATCAGGTAGCAAAGCTTAAACTCTTTACATTAACTTCATTGCATAGTTATTGTTTCCTTTTCTTCATATGCAAGTATTTTAGAATTACAGGCTAAAGACCATCAGAAACTAGGTGAAATGATTCTGCCATGGGAACACATAGTGAAGACAAAGCAGTGTTAAAGCCGAATGGTTCAATTTCTCCAGCTACATTTTCTGGAAGAAGGGATAGATACATTTTCAAAACAAGCAGAAATGGACGTACTTCACGGAGCAAGTTTTGAAAGCACAGGAGGAGGCTGTCCCAGTGTGCCGAAAGGCAAGCCGGTGGGGAAGATGACCGGTCTGGCTGAACAGGGAGACTTGGAAAGAAATTAGGGTTAAGAAGAGGGCTTACCAATTATGGAAAAAAGGGCTAACTACTCAGGAGGAATTTAGGAATATAGTCAGGTTGCGTAGAAAGAAAATTAGAGAGACAAAGGCACAATGTGAACGGAATCTCGCCACCTCTGTGAAGGATAACAAAAAGTCCTTCTACAGATACATCAACGGCAAAAGGAGGGGCAAGGAAAACACCCATTTTTACTGGACACGGGTGGGAATATAGTTGTCAAAGATGAAGAAAAGGCTGAGGTATTTAACAGCTTCTTTGCCTCAGTTTTCAAAAGTAAGACAGGTTTCCCTGAGGACAGATGGCTTCTGGAGCTTACAGAAAGTGACAAGAATCTAAACAGCCCCCCTGTAATCCTGAAGGACACAGTCAGTGACCTACTGAGATGCTTGGATCCCCACAAGTCTATGGGACCAGATGGGATCCACCCAAGGGTGGTAAGTGAGCTGGCAGAAGAGCTCGCCAAGCCTCTCTCTATTGTCTATTGACAGTCCTGGCTCACTGGGGACATCCCAGATGATTGGAAGTTGGTAAATGTCACGCCAATCCACACAAAGGGCCAGAAGGAGAACCCGGAAAACTACAGGCCCGTCAGCCTGACCTCAGTGCCTGGCAGGGTCATGGAACAGATCATCCTCAGTGCAATCACACAGCACCTGCAGGATGGGCAAGGGATCAGACCCAGCCAGCATGGGTTTAGGAAGGGCAGGTCCTGTCTGACCAACCTGATCTCCTTTTATGACCAGGTGACCCGACTGGTGGGTGAGGGGAAGGCTGTGGATGTGGTCTACCTGGACTTCAGCAAAGCCTTTGACACCGTCTCCCACAGCATCCTCCTGAAAAAGCTGTCAGCCCACAGCTTGGACAGGAGCACTCTGTGCTGGGTTAGGAATTGGCTGGAGGGCCGGGCCCAGAGAGTGGTGCTGAACGGGGCTGCATCCAGTTGGCAGCCGGTCACTAGTGGTGTCCCCCAGGGATCAGTGTTGGGCCCAGTTCTGTTCAATATCTTCATTGATGATTTAGATGAAGGGATTGAGTCCATCATCAGCAAATTCGCAGACGACACTAAGCTGGGGGGGAGTGTGGATCAGCTGGAAGGCAGGAGGGCTCTGCAGAGGGACCTGGACAGACTGGAGAGTTGGGCTGATTCCAATGGGATGAGGTTCAACACGGCCAAGTGCCGGGTCCTGCACTTTGGCCACAACAACCCCATGCAGCGCTACAGGCTGGGGACAGAGTGGCTGAGAGCAGCCAGGCAGAAAGGGACCTGGGAGTCTGGATTGCCAGGAAGCTGAACATGAGCCAGCAGTGTGCCCAGGTGGCCAAGAAGGCCAATGGCATCCTGGCCTGGATCAGGAACAGCGTCGCCAGCAGGTCCAAGGAAGGGATTCTGCCCCTGTACTCAGCCCCGGTGAGGCCACACCTTGAGTACTGTGTCCAGTTCTGGGCCCCTCACTTCAGGAAGGATATTGAGGTCCTGGAGCAGGTCCAAAGGAGGGCAACCAGGCTGGTGAAGGGACTCGAGCACAGACCCTATGAGGAGAGGCTGAGGGAGCTGGGGCTGTTCATCCTGGAGAAGAGGAGGCTCAGGGGAGACCTCATCGCTCTCTACAACTCCCTGAAAGGAGGGTGTAGCCGGGGGGGGGTTGGGCTCTTTTGCCAGGCAACTCTCAGCAAGACAAGAGGGCATGGTCTTAAGTTGTGCCAGGGGAGGTTTAGGTTGGATATTAGAATGAATTTCTTTACGGAGAGGATGATCAGACATTGGAATGGGCTGCCCAGGGAAGTAGTGGATTCTCCGTCCCTGGAGATATTTAAAAAGAGACTGGATGTGGCACTCAGTGCCATGGTCTGGTAACTGCAGCAGTAGTGGACCAAGGGTTGGACTTGATGATCTCTGAGGTCCCTTCCAACCCAGCCAATTCTATGATTCTATGAAATCTATTTCCCATTGCAGTAAAAAAAAAAAAATAAAAATTAAGCCTTACAACAGCTACAGAAAAGAACTGCTGCCTTTTAATCAGCTCCATTTAAAAGAAACCAACCCTCCCACCACCACAATGAAAAAAAGATGCCAAAAAACCCACAAACCACATCTGGTGAAGATTCTACTTTGTCATTAGCATCAAAAGAACTAATTTTTACCCTTTCAATTGATAAATTCAGGCTATGTCTTAAGCCAATGCATTTTTCCATCCTAATAAAATGCTTGCTTTACCTGTTTAAAACCATACTGGTTACTGTTTGAGAGTAGCTGACTCAGAAACTGCAGACAAGTTTGTAATCCCATTTAGCAGCCACAAAATGCAGCATCAGTCCAGCAACTGATGTTCTGCAAAACCAGGTAGCTTTACAGACCACAAAGAGGAAAAGGAGAGAAAGGCAATTCAGGAAGCCTTGGTTTTAATTCTACTATATCCACACGCTTCTTAAATCATTTAGATAATAAAAATAGCTAGATTTGTTTGGTTGGGGTTGTTTGGTGGTTTGTTGCATTTTTTGAGAGGCAGAGCTGGTTTCCTGTTATCTGGGTTTAACTGGAAGCAAACACGATCATGCTGCAATTTAGTTTAGCACCTGAAACACAGTCCGGAAAATGACTCCTAATAATTACACCAGATGAAACTGTTGAGGCAGGATTGCAGACTGACATTGTGTTGTAAGGTATGTATTATGAAAAGATTATGCATAAATGGCCTTTGCAATTCTATTCTGTGCCTGCAAGTTTTAACTGCTAAGACACAAAAGACTGTATGCATATAAAGAGCATAAATGCATATGCTATTTAAAACCGCAGATGGATTACAGAGCAAGTTATAATTTTTAAAGAGTGATCTGAATTCAACTGAACAAATTAAATGCCCTAAATGAGAATAATCTCCTGAGACACTCATGAATGGTTTGAACTTCTATGTATTAAAAAAAAAAATAATTATCCGACACTATCATCTGTCAACTGCCATGTAGAAAGCCAAGTCTGGTAAAAGAATTGCTTCAAATTTCACTCCTTTGACACTTCTTAAAATTAAAATATTTCTTAATGGCAGGAAGTTACAGATTATTAATGAACAGCAGAATAGCTAGCAATAAAATAATAATTTGAGACAACGCTGATGGTTTCTCTAACTTTTCACAAGGAACATTGTGAAATGAGAAATAGTCTGCTAACAGTGCTTCCATCACCAGAAATTGATTTGAAGTGGATTCCATCAGCACCAAAATTGAGTATTTTTAATACTCAGTGGTTCAGATTTATATTATGGGGCAAATACTTCTTGCTTTTTTCCTCCATATTTAGTTCATATTGTCCTCTTAGGCTTGCAGGACAGTGGTTTGTATTTAAAAAAAACCCCACAAAACACAACATATAAAACTAAATGGAATATTATGGTCTGAACATAAGTAGAAAACTTCCAGCATTTCCATCAGATTTCAGAGCAGTTTTACAAACATTCAACTAAGTCCCTGTGTTATGAATAACCTCCAAATAATTAAGAGGCAAGAAAACATAAGTAAAACAGAAAGACAAGGTTCAAGTACTGTAAGAGGAAGCCATGCACTATGGTTGCAAGGTCAAAACTAGTAAAGCAAAGAGTTCAAAGTAGAAAGGAGAAGAAACATAAGAGGCCTCTTTGCTACGCTGCTTCTATCTAATCAAAACCTGGACTGGACATAAAAAAAGGTTGCTTTTTTGGTAAAGCCAGACTTGCTGTCCTAAGAAGTATTAGCTTATTAGTGCCACTTCTGGTTTGTGTTTGTAAGCTTAACCAATTGTACTGCTGTTAACAGAGGAATACAGCACACAATGTTATAAACCAGTATCAAAACAGAGATGGAAGAGGTAGAATGCAGGGCATTGTCTTTTGATAAAAAGCTTTCTGATGACTAGGTTTAAATGCAGAACCTTTTAAAAGCAACACACTCTTGAAAGAGAGAACTCCACACACATCTGCTTTCTTTTCAGGAGCCTGGTGAGCAGGTTTTATGATGGTGAGAAAAAAGAGAAGCGGAAAATGAACAGTACAGCCATTTGGGTGACCAGAGCTGTCACTGTTACTGTGGCAAGCCATTGGCTATTCCTGAGAACCTCAATTATTTCATTGCAAAATGAGGTTAGTAATTCTCCTGGGTGAGTTACATGGTTCAGAGTAGTCATTTCAATGAATGGAAATAGGTGATAAATTTACGTGAAAGAAAAATAAAGTGTGAAATATTAATTCATTACCACTATATCATGAAGCATATCCAAACTAGTTAGCTCTGCAGAGTACCTTGATTTTCTTACTGGAATAAACGGCTTAGTCCTTATTGTTTCAGTTTACCCGCTTGGGAACCAAAGTCTCTGAGGCATTAATTATGTACCACGTATTGAGAACAAAATCAATTTTGCATGGTTATGTAGCTGCTACACATATTTCCTTATACTGCAAGAATTTCCTTCTCTTCGCTCTGGCCCCGTAAAAGTCAAAAAAAAGCCCCATCTCTGTGCCAAGACAAACCTTCAGGCAGGGGAACTTTCACTAGAGCAAGGAATTGTGTCAATTCAAGTTAACTTCTATTTCTGTTATGAGCTCTGAACAAGCACAAGTAAATGCTCTGCCATATCATCTTCTCTTCCTCAAGATGACCAAGCAGAATTCAAATTCTTTAAGAGATGTAATCAATCAATCAGGTGACCTGAATTTTCACAAGAGGGTAGAAGAATACTGCCTCTTGCAAAACTGGGGGGGAAATACTGTCAAGAAACATTTTAGTCACACTGCTGATTGTTGTTCCTGCAGGTAGCTTTACGGATAAGATCCATGGGGAAAAATTAGAGGAATAGACTGAAATTCTTGTAGAGGAATTGACAAAGTTACTCTGATGATTCACTGGTTTTAATGTTAAGACATGGTCAAGTAGTATAGCTGAACTACACTTAACAACAACACAACCAACACAAAAACAACATCAACAACAAAACAATCAGACGAACCCACCAGGTATTTACTCATACAATTTAATGCAGAAGCCTCATTCAGCTCTGAAATTCCATTTGCTAGCAGAACTACCATTATCTTCAGGTGCGTCACATCCAAAATGCGTTCATTCCCAGACTTGACCTCAGTATGTAAATCATGGAATCTGCCAAGTTGGAAGGGACCCATCAGGATCATCAAGTCCCACTCCTGTCCCTGTGTAGGGCACCCCAAGAATCACACCATGTGCCTCAGAGCCTCATCCAAACACATCTTGAACTCAGGCAGGCTTGGTGCTGTGACCCCTTCCCTGGGGAGCCTGTTCCACTGCTCAGCCATCCTCTGGGTGAAAAACTTTTCCCTAATATCTAAGCTAGACTTCCCCCATCACACATCACATCTTCCTACCATTCCCTCCTATCATTGGTCACCAGAGAGAAGAGGTCAGTGCCTGCTCCTCCTCCTTCCTCAGAGAGGAAGCTGCAATGAGGTCTCCCCTCAGTCTCCTCTTCTCCAGGTTGAACAAACCAAGTGCCTTCAGCCACTCCTCACACAGCTTTCCCTCTCAACCCTTCACCGAGCTCGTAGCCCTCCTGCAGACACTCTCTCCTACCTCTATCTCCTTTTGGTACTGTGGCTCCCAAACTGCACACAGTGCTCAAGATGGGGCTGCACCAGTGCAGGGTAAAGTGGGACAATCACCTCCCTCACCAAGTGCCAATGCTGTGCTTGATGCACCCCAGCTCTTGGTTGGCTCTTCTGGCTGCCAGGACACACTCTTGGCTCATGTTCACCTTGCTGTCAACCAGAACCCCCAGATCCCTTTCCTCAGGGCTGCTCTCCAGCCTCTCACTCCCCAGGGTGTATGAATATCCAGGGTTACCATGCCCCAGGTGCAAGATCCAGCACTTCTCCTTGTTAAACTTCATTCCTTTGGCAATTGCCCAGCACTCTAATCTGCCTCGATCCCTCTGCAGGGCCCCTCTGCCCTTGGGAGTGTCAATTGCTCCCCCTCATTTGGTGTCATCTCCTAGTCTGCCTGTATTACCTACCTGAAACATAATTGCATTGGCTAATTATAGAAAAACAAACAAACAAAAATCCCACAAAGCCCAGTGACAGTTTCTATTTGAACTCAGCAAGGCAGGCAAACCATTACAGTCTCTCTCCTGCAACCACTGCCAAATAAACTCCTGGCTGAGCCTTTGCTGCAGTACTGTCACATCCAATTGCTGTTGCCAGAGAGCCGCCCTGGCACTGCCAACCCACTCAGTCCACGGTGATTGGAGAAGTTTTGTTAAGTAACCCCAACCCACTGCTCCCTCCTTTGTACAGATAATTCTAGCTCTGAATAAACTGCATCAATCAAATCAGACAATTGCTCTCCTTTCTTAAGGAGAGGAAAATTAATGGTTGCTGACTCCAGAGAGGTGAATAACAGTAACTGATGTGTGTAGAGCACTTGAAGTGCTGAAAAATGTTGCAAAGGTGCTAACTGTTGTTCCTGCTGGAGATGGCTTGTCAGTGCCTTGATGCCATCAAGAAGCAGCCCTTCTTCCCTTCCCTGTCCTGAAGCATCACTAAAAAATTAGTGAAGCCACAAATGCCACACTATCATGCACACACTTTAGGCTAAAGGTATTTTCACCTGTTAGCTGACATTACAGAGGTCAGACAGGCAGCAATGGGACATAATTCTTGATGATGCTGCACTCAGACAAGCAGCAGCTGAAGTTGTCTCCTGGCCACTAATTTAATGAGCCTGGTGACAAAATTTAACAGTTCTAGAAATGTATAAGCTTGCTCAGCAGCTGTCCTGCTAAAGGTACCAAGCCAGATCAGCCATTGCACAGAGGACTTACTCCACATGAATGAAAAAAAGGAATATCCCCTTACAGCCTTTCTTCCCTGACATTCATTCCCAATGTAATGTCTTTAAGTCTAAGTGCTAGATTTGCATTTCCAGCTTCCACATGGAGGATCTGGTGCATTGAAACAGCCCATCCAGAGGGGAATGATTTCCACTCCCACTGATATGTGGCCTGACCCAGGCAACCCACTAAAGCTTTCTAGAATCTCATTTTATGTCCCCAAGTGGCTACAACATTCCCTAACTACACCAGGAAACCCAATTCTTCTAAGAAAGGTTAGAGGCCTTAGATAATTCACATATTGTATTGCCTTATTATCCTTGAAGGGAGGCTAGAGCTAAATCGTTCTTAAAAAGCAAATGGTTGTGTTTGGGAAAATGGGAACAGAGCATTTTAAATGCTCATGAGATGTAAAAACATATTTATACTAGACATGGCTTTGAATTTAAAAAGAAAATATATCCTTGTAGTGCTTAGATTCCTGGATTAAGGTCTAAAACATATTTCTTTTATTACATAACTTGAAATTACATAGCACTTGGAGAGGTATCAGTTTCATTGTGGTTACCTACAAACATGTTATTAAGAAACATGCTTGTCACAAAAGTTTATTATATAAAATGACATCCAATTTTGAAAAAAAATGAAGAAACCTGAATACTCACTCTTTCCAACAGAAATACTCATGTAAGGAAAATAATCTTCTGCACTGAGAACCCGATAGACAAATCTAAATATCTCCACAGTGACTGGAGCAAATTTTTTTCCCTTGCCTCTTCGATTTCCTTCATAGTAGTTGCTTGCTTTTTTTCCCAAACAGATCAGCACCATCACTATTAACGCAAATTCACAATTAATGCAAATTCTAGGACACTGAATAATATTTTCATTTGCTCTACTATTTGCAAACTTTTCTAAAAGGAGCAAATACTTCTATAAATAGTTTTGTTCAAGCAAGATATATCAAACCCAAACACCAATCTTCAGGTTAGTTAAAACCCAGGTAATGATATTTTGGTATTGTGGGACTCATATGGCTTGACTATGAAAAGAGAAATTAATCTTTTATCACCTAGAGAAGGAAGACTTCAGTGAGAATGTGGCAAAACTGAGTAGGCAGAAGTTACATCCCTTTGAAAAAGAGAAAGGCTCTTCAATATTAAAATGTGAAGAGTAGTCAGGTAGTGCAGGAATTACTTGACATTGCTAATTCTATCCTATTTTTTTAAGAACATCAACTGTGAGTGTAGAATACATTTGCCAACCATGGGGGTGACAAAAACAAGTTTCCAGGTCATAACTGTAACAGTGATAAAAAAGCATAGGGAGCATTCAGAAAAGAAAAGGTGATGGGTAGCATTGTTTAATTTGCCACCAAGATGGTATTATAGAAAAAAAATCATTATGTTAAAATATCATTTTCTTAACGATAGTTATTGAAATTAGAAAAGGCAGTGTCAGGATCTGTTACAGACCCACATTAAAGTTGGAGAGGGTCAGGGGTCTCCAACATCACTGGGCAGAGAAGTATTACTGCCTATGGAATAATAGAAGGCATTTCCACAGGCCTTTAAATTTTCTAGAAGAAGAAGTAAGAGACAAGTGCTCCTTGTTAATTTCATAGCTATTATTTTTCTTCATAATTAAGGATTATTAATATTGTCTTTAGAAACGTCATTTTTAATTTGGAAAAGAAAGTGTGCTAAAAATGCCATCATTCAATCTGTTCAGTCCTCCATAAGTGATTTTCACCCTTCAGAAAGCCCACACAAAGACTCAGCTTGACACCACTGGAAAAGGGAGGAGTGATGAGCAAGAGGAAGTTCCTTCCATGGCTGGAAGGGAGATCCTCTTGGGCATCAGTTTCAGCTGTGTTACAGGGTTTCTGCTGTAAGCCAACCCCAATTCTTGGTACTCCTTCAGCTTTGTTTCTGAGATTTACTTTACCATAGCAGCAGAAACATCTCTTGGGTCTGATTGGTGACAACGACTACACCTCTTAACCACAACAGAACAGACTGTTTCTAGAGTGGACAGAGCAAGTTTTAAACTTAGCTGTCAAATGTAAAGATACTTAAATCTGTACTTCATATACAATTTTGCCCCCCAATTCATCATGCTTAATTTTGTCCCAGTGATTCTTTCCAAGGTCCAAGCTGCTCATAATGAAAATTTTTGACCTTGGTGTCAAATTATATTTTCTGAGGTCATTACCACATACATTAACAAAAGTAGTCTTCCCAGAGGTCCCTGGGGCTACCCTGTCCTACTGTCTTTCTGTTTCCCCTCTTCTCAAGCCTGAGAGTCCTGCAGGAGGATGTAATAGCTTCCCATGTTATGCACATCCAGTCTTGCAGAGTTCAGTAGTGTAGTTTAGAGAAGCCAGAGAAACAGAATGACACCTGAAAACAGCAAGTACCTGAAAAGCTTTGTGTAAGAGTTTTCATAGACTCATTGGATGATTAGGGTTGGAAGGGACCTTAAAGATGATCTAGTTCCAGCCCCCTGACATGGACAGGGACACCTCCCACTCAACCAGATTGCACGAAGCCCCATCCAACCTGGCCTTCAACACTTTCAGCCACTTCTAAGTCTATGAAAGTACAGTAATGAAGCTAAAAGGTTTCTATAAATAAAAAGACAGACTGTTAGTTCTGAAAAGAGTGGAGGGAGGAAAAAAAAGGTGCCATTTTTGTAGTGGAAAGAAAAATGACAGAAAAGAGGGTACAGTGTGGCGCACCAAAGCCTTACCTATTTGTGCTGTGTCAAACCAAGACAAAGATACTAGATCTCTCTGTACTCAAATACTCAAAACACTTTTTCCCCACAGTAACTAAGAAGAAGGCAAAAGATGTCAAAAATGAATGGATAAGAGTGACACAAATACCACAGGGAAGTGCAGCCTTATGTTTGCATAAGGTATGTTGGAGTATCTTTACTCCAGGTACACACCGTGCATTGAAACAATACTGGTGTTACCTCTAAACAAGCCAATGATGCACTAAAAGCCAATGACCTCGGGTATTCTAAGGCTCAATGAGGGTTGGTATACCTTGGTTCTCTGCAGTGTGATGCTTTCTCAGGTATCTCTTTTTCCTTTATAATGTATCATGCTTAGAGGGACAGGCTCATTTTCGCTGACCTTAGTCTTCACTTTTTCTTTTTTTCCTTCCATTTTTTCTATACTTTCAAGGTAAAAAATGAAAGGGGTACACTATTTGATTCCTTGCAGTAAGTTATGATTTGAGATGTGAGAAAATTAGCGTATGTAAACTGTTTTTGATACTACAGTTAGGTGTTTTGTCCGCATGGAGTTATACTGTCATTCCTCAATAAGTGAGTAAAAAGATACTGAAACAAGCTTACCTGACATGATTAAACTGCTATAAGAAAACCAGATGAGCACACTGAATTTATTAATGATGGACAACAAGTTGGTTATGTCTCCCTTGTTCTCTGTTCTCTTTAACGTGGCTTCTATAGAGAATGGAAGGACCAGTACTTGCTTGTGGCATATGACAAAAGCAGTCAACAGGTACACAAACCAAAGATGCAGAGAAATGGCCACTGAGTCCACTAAGTTCAGTAGAAACATTATCAGGTGATATTTTTTAAATTCCTAAATACTTCAGTGGTTACATCTTTAAACCTGTACATGAGCTAGGGTTTCTTTGGTGTGTAAGTGCAGGTTTAGGGAGCCAACATAAGACACCTTTTACACCTTCACAGGCAGCACTTATTCCAACTCCTACCAATCTCAATAAGAGAGTTTTCTAACATTTTCTAAGAGTGTAATATAGTTTGGAGTATAGTGAAAACATGTCTTGAGTCCACTAGCACTCTAAGCACAAACCACTTCTTCAGTGATCTAAAACACCTTTACAACTTTTTCCTTTATGGACGAGCCCACACACTGCCAGCTGAGACACTGACCATAGAATCATTGTGTTCTTCCTTTCCCAAAAGCACCTTCAGCATCTCTCAAAATAGGTTGCACTATCAGTGCTGAGGACCATCAGAAGATGAAAATATGAAAATGGATAACAATCTTATTTGTTAACTGGGACGGTTCATAGAATTATTTGTGATTAACTACTTGGCCAGCATACAGATTTTTTTTGTGAGTGCATCATTTATTGGCACTGAATGGCTGCTACTGCAATACATGCAGAGAAGGGTCCATGAAGCTTCGCTATACTAATATCCTAATATTTGGGATGTTTAAAATTACCTCTGAGCTTGCAAAAAGTGCAAAAACTTATGTATTATACATACACATGAATGCAGGGTTACATGGGAAATCCACAGATACATTTTAAGTTTAAAGAATTTTTCTACACCATATGAAATTTTGTTTATACCTTATCCCTTATCCCTTCTCTGCATTTCTGATCAAGCAATTTTAATATTCAAAAAACTGTACACCAAATACACAAAGTTTGGCACTTATATTCTCCATTTCCCAATCTGCACTACAAAATTATTTCAAACAAGAAATGGTCTAAATTGAGACCTGAAAGAGAGAACTCTGATTCCTCATTCCTCTGCTTTTGAGAATGCACTTAGCTTCAGTGTTTTACATCTCTCTCAAACCATGGAAAGCCATTTGCAGAGTGAATCATAATAAAATATGAAAAGTACAAGACAAATGTAGAAATAAATAAGAACAATATATTGGCCCATTAAGCAGCTGTCAAGCAGTTCCCACCAACTGTTATACAAGACAGTAAAATCTGATGACCAGCAGTCAATTGGACTGTATAGGCTCAGACTTAAAATTGCTTCTTGTTGTATTTTAACTGCAGATATTTTTAAATTAAAAAGGAACAGCTGGCAGATAGCTTTAATTTGGTGTCTTCCCTGCATCTGTTTTAATTTTCTTTCTTGAAGCTCTGTGAATAGCAAAGGCTTTTACTTCTTTTTGCTTTAACCATTAATCAGATTAAATAACTCCGCAACTGGATAAGTATCAATTCCCTTCAGTGCCTGAAAAAGTAGAAGTCTAAGTTCTCCACCATACAAGATATTTCAAGTCACTTGAAAGTATTCATTTTGTATACTAAAGATTCCTTTCTGCGCCTTCAAAAATCTCCTAAAACAAGTGACAGACATGAACAGAACAGACAGATAAAACTTGGAGACCACCTGTATTTCACATTTCAGAGTCAAAGAACTACGTTCACTATTTTTGCTTAGCCTGAAACTTTAGTAAAAGAGGCTGAAACACTTTGCCTAGACTGTAATTCTGATCCAGCTGCTACAAAACTGAAATAAAACAGTGGTTATGTACTACATTATCCAAACAGTGCCAGCTCTTGTACAGCCACAAGTTGCAGGTCAGCCTTACACAAAAGCAAGTCCTTCAGCCTCCCAGATTAAGTTGGCTGTTTACAAGGACAGCTTTTCAGTTTTTCCGCTTTATTAAAAATATAAAAAGTGGACAAATACAGAGACACTGGTAAGAAAGCATCAGGAATACTAAGAACCCAAACACCAATAAAGCACATTTTTAATATCTTTATATGAAGCACCTATTTGGCAAGAAAACCTTAGTGTCTGTCTTAGCCTGAGAATAATCTCAGAGAGACAGAATAACACTTCCTTCTGCTATGGAGCCAAAAAGGGTGTAAATAAATATATTTTTAATAGAAAGAAGTAACCTCTTTAACATCTCATTACTTGTATAACATGAACTATTTGGGATACCAGTAGTTACACCAGTAAACTTGACAAATGAAAAATTATTTTTACTTACACCCTTAACCCAAGTTGCCACAGAAGAGTCAATTTTGCTTGTATCAATCACAGATATGAACCTGAACACAGCGAAGGAGCAAGGTAAAATGAAAGCATTAGCTATGTTATTTCAGAGAGACTGAACCAGTGCATTCCTCTTCCTGAAGTTAACAAGACATTTTGTAATAAGGTGCTAGCAGAACTGTATCTACATTAATGTTCCAAAAAGAAACTGCAGGAACTAAGAATATTTTCCTGTCATAGGAAAAAACAAATATTCAAAAAAGCAACCTCCATTTGGGCTGTTTAGGGGATTATTTTGCCTTTTTTTAATGCTACAACTCCACCATAAAGGATACGTGTATACACATTTCCCTTTGGGGTAGTGATAATGTTCCGTTCTCTGCATCAAGCTTCAGGAATAAGAAATTTTTCATTACAAATTGTGTAAAGGAAAAGGGTTTCTTCAGTTTTGTAACTTGCTCATAAATCTGGGAGAGTAGCTTGCAGTCTCACCAGTTCTGCAGCTTTAATAAGAAAGAAAAATACGTCAACTTTTACTGCAATGACCTTCCAGGTAAAGAAGGCAAAAAAAAAATATCTCTGGGTGGAAATCTTAGCTAGCTGGGACAGCAGCCAAGCACATGATTTAAGGAAAAGATTAAGCTCATTAGAACCAGTGGAAAACAAATGAGACTAAAGGATAAGAAGAAAACATTCCTAAGGAAATTATCTTAAGAATGTGCAAAAATGGAAGCTATTTCTGCTCTGCAAAATACTCCAAGAACTCACTCAAGTCAATAGAGTTCAAAGTATCAAATAACCAGGATGTGAGTCAAAAACTACATTTTACCTCTTGCCTGCAATTAACCCCTGTGTCACCCTGGCAAGCCATGTTGCTTCTCTAGACCATAGTTACCTCATGACTGAAGCTGGGAGAGTGATATTTTTATCATTACATATTTAGATAAAAAAATCAATCCTTTTCTTAAAGCAGGGACCTCTCCTATTAGCTTTGATAAAGGTTTCATTCATTTAAGAACAGATTTCTTTACAGAAAGAGTGATCCGTCATTGGAATGGGCTGCCCACTGAAGTGGTGGATTCTCCGTCCCTGGAGATATTTAAAAAGAGACTGGATGTGGCACTCAGTGCCATGGTCTAGCAACCGCAACGGTGGTTCAAGGGTTGGACTCGATGATCTCTGAGGTCCCTTCCAACCCAGCCAATTCTATGATTCTATGATTTTGTTTTGGTGTCCCTCCACAGTGGAGGGAATATAACTTGTCCACTACACACGGTGAAAGAATAGACTAATAATGGTCAGTTGCATATAAATTCCTCAAGGAGAGGAATTACAGAAGTCTTCTAGGATGAGCCTATTAATTTGTTCCTGAAACATCAACTCATGAATGTCACAGCCATTTAAAATGAAATCTGGTCCAGATTTCATCGTTTTTTGCAAGTATGGGTGATGCCTTAAGGACTGAATGATTTTATCTATGAAATTTCCAAAGATAAAAATCCATTAAGAAAATTTAGTCTGTTCATATGAGACTAAATAAAGCAGGCATATTTTATTTCCCATCCAGGGTCACCAAATCAGCTTCAAATTGGAAACATTTACTTTTCCTATCTTGTGTTTTATAACAGGCTACTTCCTGTTAACCATCAGGTTAAGGTGATATTTCTCACCCTCTCCTTACAACTTCTTCACACCTCAAACAAAAAACTGAAAATATAAATTTAATGCCTGGATACAGAAAGGCAGTGGCTGAGAATGGACATAAAAAGGTGGCAAGTGTATGTAGCAAGACGAACCTCTTTTAGGGTACGGCACTTCAAGGTCCAACCAGGTGTTCTAGCAGAGACTCACGAACAGTGCTCCAAGCCTATAGCCCTCAGAGTTGACTAGCCTGGATTGGTGCTGTTGCTCTGAGAGCGACTGATCTCTCTGCTGGCTTGCTCAGGACTGAGCCCCACCTGTGTCTCAGGCCTCACCTTTTATTGGCCCCCTGGTCCTGCTCATGCGCAGTTGGGGCCCGCCCTAATCAGGCACAGGTGGGCTTAACACAAGCTCATGCTCACTCCCTGGCAATTAGTGGCACCTGGTTGCCTCGTTACACTACAAGTGTAGGCTTTCATGTTCACACCAAGGAGAATATGAAAGCTGAAGAACAGTGTAGAAGAGAATAGATGACTATGCCATGACAGCAAATAGCTCCTTACTAGCTGACCCAAGGCACTACAGTACCATCCCAAAAACATATATACATATACTTCAGGACATTGTCTGAGGTCTTCAAGTCAGGTCCTGCTACCTACAGCAGTAAATTCTTTAAAAACAATGCCATTTCAAAGTCTATCTGCCAGGTTGCAGGCAGCATAGGGCTAACATGATTATAGATGTAGCAAGATGAAGCTCTCTTAGGGAATGGCGCTTCAAGGTCCAACCAGGTGTTCCAGCAGAGACTCACGAGCAATGCTCTAAGCCTATGGCTCTCAGAGTTGACCAGCCCAGATCAGTGCTGCTACTCCAAGAGCGACTGGTCTCTCTGCTGGCTTGCTCAGGAGTGAGCCCCGCCTGTGTCTTAGGCCTCACCTTTTATTGGCCCCCTGGTCCTGCTCATGTGCAGTGAGGGCCCACCCTAATTAGGCACAGGTGGGCTTGACACAAGCTCATGCTCACTGCCTGGTAATTACTGGCACCTGGTTGCCTCATTTTACTACATATAGCTGCTCCAGCCAGTGAGCAATTGCACTGCTCCATCCCAAACAAGCTAAAGCTAATGGTAAATACCACTGCTGTTCTTGCAGAGCCACAGGGCACAGCTTCCATCATCATGATGGCCTGCATCTTATATTTTCAAGGACATCATGGACTGCCTCAGAGTGAACTTTTATAGGTTTAAAGAAAAAAATTTAATCCAAATTGTTTGAAATCTAGATGAGCTTCATTTCTGCAAAGACCGGAATGGAACTATAAATTTCTGTCTGTTAGAGTGCTGCTTTGAAAACCAGAACAGAAAAAAACCCAAACAAACCTGCCCAGAAAAACCTGTGTCTAGAGTGCATACAATCAGTCTTAAAATCAGTTTAACTGGAATGGAAGTACAAAGAAAGTAACTACTGATTTAAGGTAATCCTTCCGAGTGAATGTGCTGCCAGTTCAACAGAAAAAGCTGTTCCCTGAGCAATGTTAGTTCTAGTGCTAAAAAGTAAGAGAATTTTGGGACTTAGAATGCTGTTGCTTTTATTGGATGTTTGGAGGATGAACCAAAAAAAGATAACCTAAATGAATCCCAGAATTCCCAAGTGATGGATGCTTACTTAACAAGATGCTACATTTATAAGTGGTATCAGCAAGAAGCATCATTATAAATTGGGATGCTGCATATAGCAAACAGAAAAGGAGAGAAAATAGGTCCTGGAACAGTGCTATACAAAAACTCTCACTAATGACACCGTTGAGTTTGATGCCACTCCAAATGACTAATTCCAATTTTCTATAAATAACTGAAGTTAGGCTAAGAAAGAAACACTGACAGCTGTCAATGAAACAGCTGCTTGCTGGTTCTCTCTCCAGATGAAGGGCTACAGAGGGAAGATGACTGCTTATGGGAAGAGATCTTTGATATGAAGCCCATGATACAGATTGGACTTGATGACTAGAAGTGTCCTCTCTAAGCCTGTGTTCCTGAAAGAAGTCTGACCAGGTCTCACACCATGCAGATATTTTTTTTTCAATTAAAAAAAAAAAAAAAAAAAAAAACCAAAAAACAACAACAAAAAACCAAACCAAACAAACCAAAGCAAAAAAACAAATTATAAAAAAACCCACCAAAAACCCACCAATAAAATTCTCAAAAGAATAATCATTCTGATGACAGCATCAGTACTCCCTGTCACATTATCTCTACCTCAAACATGTTTGTTAATCTCCAGAACTGCTGTAGTTTTATCATCTATTGGCCTATGAAGAAAAGAATTCTTCACAAGAATATGCCACAATCTTGAATTGTCAAGCCATCACAGAATCACAGAAGGGTTGAGGTGAGAAGGAACCTCTGGAAGTCATCTGGTGTAACCACCCCTCTCTCAAACAAGACCAACCAGAGCCTGGGACTATGTCCAGTTGGGTTTTCTGTATCTCCTAAGAGGGAGACTCCACAACCTTTCTGGTCACCCTTAGAGTAAAAAAGATGTGTCCTGAGGTCCAGAGGGAACCTCCTGTGTTTCAGGTTATGCCTGTTGCCTCTTGTCCTGTCACTGGGCACCTCTGAAACAGCCAGGCTCTGTCTTCTTCATGCTCTTTGTTCAGGTCTTTAAATATCCTGATAAGATTCCCCCTTTCTCTTCTCCTGGCTGAACAGTCACAGCTGCCTCAGCCTTTCCTCATAAAAGGGATGCTCCAGTCCCTTAATAATTCTCAAGGTCTTTCACTGGACTTTCTTCACTATGTCCCTGTCTCTTGCAGTCAGACACCACTGTATGATGCTTTTAATGCACTGATCAGAAGCAAAATGTCTATAAAGCTAGAAACTAAGTACCATCCTAAAAGAAAGCCTGAGCAGGTGCAGTTTTACCAATAAGATAAATAAAAGCAAGACATAGTTGTCCTGATTTTGCCAAAAAAAAAAAAAAAAAAAAAAAAAAAAAAAAAAGCAAGCAAGCTGTAGCAAACACTTACAGACTTCTTAAAAAGACAGCCTCAGGGATTAAAATATTAATGAGGAGTAAAGCTATAGGAAAGGAACATAATAAACACATAGCAAAAAGCTACACTAAAAAGAAGCAATGAGACTCTTTAAAGACCATAAAAAACCCAGAAAGAAATCCCAAAAAACATGGAGGAAAAACCACAGAGCTCACCATTCATATGAAGGGAAAAACAGGTAGAGATAAAGTCAGAAAGGTAAAGAGGCAAAATAGCATACAACTAGCGAGGCTGCTCTAAGTACATCAGGAACAAGAGGAAGATTTTATCTCAGTTAATTAACAGGTCCATTAATCAAGGAGGAGGGAGAGACTACAAAGAGACTAAAGTATTCAAAACCTCCTCATTATTAAAAAGTCTGTTATAACTAAAT
This sequence comes from Calypte anna, assembly GCF_003957555.1. NCBI lineage: Eukaryota > Metazoa > Chordata > Aves > Apodiformes > Trochilidae > Calypte > Calypte anna. Next base: position 63,864,858 of record NC_044245.1, read on the forward strand.
ACTTAAATTACCTTTAACAATGGAAAAGAAATACAGGTCAAAAATACAGAAATATTTATTTTAGTTAGTTTTATTCACGTCAATAGTATGATAACATTTACCAGTGTATTACTTAGGAACAAGCTGGAAAATACTGTGGAAAACCCACCAAGCATTAGTTCTGGGGAAGAACCAAATAGTATCTAGTCTTTGAAAAGTGAGAAGAAAACCACTTATGGACAAGTCAATTTGACTGCCTGGAATGCTACTAGATTACTAAATAAACAGCTATATGCCACCTTCCCACAAGTCCAAACCCCCAAAGATACAGACTTGTCAAGAATAAGGTTAAGTCTGATCAATTTAATTTCCTTCTTGACCTCATGGGTGGGAGTGAAGGGAGAAAGGAAGGAAAATGGGAGTAGAAGAAGTGTTGTCAAGTGTTGTGTTTTTTTAAGCCTGTTGACAATGTTCCTTTAAATCACTATTGGATTGATCAATTTGTTGAGAACATCCATCTAAAAACATAGCTATTAGTCATGCAGTAGAAACCAATGTGTTTTAAGTAGGATCCCTATGGAGAAGTCTTTCCTGGACTTAGGTGCATTCAATATGTTCAGCAATTACTCTGACAGAATTGGAGAATGCATCTAAAGTTTGTGTGTGCCTTTGGATTGGAGGAGCAGCAAGCTGTGTAGAGAACAAGATTAGAATTAGCAATGAGCTTGCTAAATTTCAGAGACAGCCCCCTGTCACTGACACAGAATGAAGACAAGCCAAAGCACTTCACTGCAGAACGAGAAAGCCAAAAGCAGAACATTAAAATTTTGAAAAATAAGAATATAATAGACATGTGAAATCATATTTCTATTGGAGCAAGTCATATATATGTGAGCACGAGTTAAACAATAGTGCATGTCAACTCAGGAACAGTATTTTCTAACATACTTTTAATGAAAGGAGCCATCTCCTGATGAAAGAAAAATCTTGCTTTCATTAATATGTCAGTAAGGTCCCACTGAAATCTATCAAACACCCGCTAATAAATAATATGTAAGTTTTGAATATATTAAAAAAGCTTTAACATTTAATTTAAAAATATTAAGACAACATGTTCAAGTGATAAACAAGTCTCAACGACTGTTTTCATCTTCCTTTGTTTTCAATGCTCCAGCACCATCAAGACTGGTTTTCATTACTGAAACAATGAAGTTTTACAATATACTAGTGAAATAAACAGCTCCCTTGCATTAATTATTAAATCTGTCTCTGCTCCAATTCCTCAGCAATACTCATGCATATTTCACATAATTTGTCATCAATAGTCTTAACTGGAGGAACAGGAGGGAGGGGTATTTGCCAAACAAGGTGGTTTTTTCTCCCTGCACTTACAGCAATTTAATATATATTTTGCTTTGGTTTTTAAAATTGAAACAATTCTAGAAAGGACAGAAAATGTAGGAGAAGTTCTTTGCATTTATCTTCATGTTTTATGTAAATAACTGCTTCGTTATCTTGTAGGACAAGTTATTGAGCCTCTTAATTTTATATGAAGGATTCACATTGCTATGATATTGTAATAAAACACAATTTTAATTTTATTTTAAGCCAATTTGATTCAATGAAAGGCTTGAAAAATTCTACAGGCTTTCTTCTCTCTTTTGCCATAAACACCAACAGTTGAATCCAAGGGGCTCCCTTTCATGTAGATAGGGTGATATTTTAAGGTAAGGTAATTTCTGAACATACAGTAATGCTGACATTAGAAATCTACAAAATCATCTAGAGTGACAGTACTGATCTCCCTTTTATTTCATAGAAGTAAGTCATCTTTGCATAGCTGTAAACACATATGTTCTGGTTTGTGTCTTTATCCTTATCTTTGGACAAATACCAGATCAATACAATCAAGTTTACACATTTACAAATACATAGCAGATATAAATCAGTCTATATGACTAAAAATTCAAGTGATGAGTTGGATGTAATTTCAAGAACTAATCCAAAATGACAAAAGAAAGCAGGATGACATTAAATCAACTTCTTAGTGCACAACATTTGTCTGTGTGTGCCGACAATGTCATCGAAGATGTACAATTACTCCTAAACCAAAAAAGCTGATTTCCTTATCTACAAACTATCCTCACAAGTGAGCTCAACCTAGAATGTAGTAAAAACCCATAAAAACACCCCACATCCCTCTGCCCCTCAAAAAACAACTCAACAGAAATGTTTGAGCCTTTTCAGAGGAACTAGCAGGAAACAAGCTTGTATTCCACACATGCTTGGATGAAGGGTGAAATCTACCTGTGAAATTTCCTCATGATACTTGGAGACAAATTCAGAACTTTTAATGACTATCATAGGGAAGGAAATAAATAAAAAAATAACCAACCAACCAAAAAAATCCTCTTCTCACCATGTAATGACATTTGCTTCCCACCAGGATAGAGACCATGGTTCAAGAAATTGTTACTGCTCACTCAGAACCAGCTTGAATGCTCATCTCCCCATCTCCAGATTGTTTTCATCACTGGAGTTTCCAAACACAAGTTAAAAGAAAAATATCCCACGTCTACTGATACTCCATTCCTCTTTCAGATGCTCCTACCCCCACATTTTTTCTTCACGTATCCGAACAGGTATTTCCAAGAAGCCCTCAACTTTTTGATTTTAGTTGTTTCACAAACTCCCTCTTTTTCCTTTTTAATCAATGCTTATAGAAAATTGTCACTCATGTCACAATGCAAATGAAGTACTACACTACAGTTTCTGTGCAGATGTTTTCTTCCCTTCATATTTCAGCACTGTAGCTAAACCTGACACACAGAAAAGTCAATTAAGCATCCTAATAACATTAGCTAAAGCCACTGCATATGAAATTGCTCACAATTTGTCTGAAGTATTTGTACAGCAATTACTCACAAGATACTGCACTTAGTTGGGATTTCCTGTTCAACTTGATCTGATTACAAGAAGTATTTTGTAATCAGGGCAATCTGAAAGCACTTCATAGAAGTAATGATGTGTACATGTTAAATCTAATTTGGGAGCCTGAAAAGCTACATTTTTTAACCACCTCTTTCACTGGAAGTCTTGTGTCTAAGGCAGCCATTTTGAGAAAAGGAGCTCTAAGCATGTTCCTCTCAAAATATTTGCAATGTAGTCACAGGCTGATTCTGATCCTCCACCAAGAGCAGCAGCAATTACTGTAGCTTGTTATTAGTCTGCTCCAAAGACTGTGTACGTGTGGATACACTATGGGGAAACACTCCACCAAAGAACACTATTTGTCAGTGAAATGGAAAAAGCACACCATGGAAACTCATGCATCCGTGATTCTAGGAAAAATCTGACGATACCAGATGAGGTACAAATGGATGTTTTCCTGTGACTTGCACTAAATGTCACTCAGATGCAAGAGTCAACATGCTTTGTAGAGATGCTCTGCATTCTCAGTCTTCACAGTGTGATTAGGAACAATACCAATTCACAAACACCACAGAAGTCTGTACCACAGGGACACATATACTAGTTCTGTCTGTGACCATGCAAAGTAAGCCCAGGACAGGAGCCTAGCAGAAGCAGCACGTGCTTCCTGAAGGCAAACAGAACAGGGGTCCAGAAGGCAATGGTTAGCTAAACCATCACTAAATGTGCTTAAGTCACGAAGAACTGCTTGCTGAGGAAGTAATATGCAGATGTAAGCATTTCTCTTTTAGTAAGACAGATCATGTAAGATGATGATTTTTCTAATTTCAGAGAGAGGTGGCCAACATAATTAAGTAGGCATGGGAAATAACATTACAAAGGAAAAAATTTAAGAGTTTTATTGATGTGTTTGAAAACAACTGCTTAGTTTCACAAAGTGGTGTGCCCTAGGGAGCAAGTAACATCACAGTTACTTGATATGTACAGTGTCCTTCATTGTGTTATATATACTTCAGTGATCCCAATGTATCTCTGTCACAGACAAGTCAGTGCTCTCTCCTGTTCTGGTCCTCATACCCAGAAGTACATTCTATGCCCATGTAATTCCATCCACACTCCTCTGGCCTCTTTTGAATCTCCCCTGCAGTAAGAACAGCCCCTGATGGGTGGAGCATATTAGATCCTCTTAGAACTCACCCTTCAGTTTAGTTTAATCTGAGATGAGCCCAGCACCCGGGATCACAGACCAAGATGCTCAGCACTTTGTCCAGTTGAGTCTTTAAAGCCTCCAGTGATGAAGACTCCGCAGCTTCTTTGGTCCAGCCTGGTCCAGACCTTGACCATAGTCACAGTGACAACTTTAATTTTTCTTCTGTTTGGCAAAGCTAGCCCTCCTCATTTTCAGTTCATTACCACTGTCTCTCATCCTGTGTCTGTGCACCTCCACACAAAGCTTGGCTCTGCCCTCTCAGTAACCTCCTCTCAGGCATGGGACATTTGGGCTTTCCAAGGCTGCCAGATGACCAACTCATGGAAAGTGAGGACCAGGACAAGGTCCATTTCAAAACAGTTTTTCTGATCCACAACACCATTGATACACCTGCTATTTATGGCCTAATTGTGGGTGTGATTTTACAACTGCATAGACAATAAACTACAGGAACTAAATGGCATAATTTTACACCAGTAGAATTAAACCAGTTGAAAATCCTGCAAGGATACCCATCCAAGTTCAGATATATATTCTTCAGACTAGCCTATGTTTGGTAGTATACAGGACAGTCTGTTTTAAAAGGAGATGATTTACTAATATAGAAATCTTTAAACAGGTTTAATTATTGCCACTTTTGCATGCCAAAGAGTACTCCAGCAAAAAGAAGTTGTACTTTAAAAAAAAAACACCACAACACAACAAAATAAACCCTACCACCACGTTGTTGCTCTCACCCAAATAGTAAATACACTTCATGATATAAACACAAACTCTTCTGTTCTACTATGCATCACTTTTTGTACTAGCTTTGCCAGAGAATGGACACACTTCTCACAAAGTAGAGCTGATTCTGAACACTGTGGATGACAAACCAGATCACAAGGAAAATTATGTTGAACACTTCTCCCCCAGCATTCTGCCAGCAGGGCAGCTCTTCATGTGAGCTAAGACAGACAAGGTTTCAAACACTAGCTGACTCTTCAACTAATGTTTATGTCATTCTGCAGCAGGCCTCAGTGTCAAAATGGTTAAAATACCATGGCTTGGTGTACCATACCAACACTTTCAGAAGCATTGCCACTTCCCAGCACAGCCAGGACTTTGGCTTGCAAAGCCACAGGTGCGTTGCCTAGGGAGGGGACTGCAAGCACTGCCAAAGCAGCACTGGTGGCTGAAAGCAAAGCCCTCCAGACCCTGGAATAACCAGCACAGGAGGGTCATGGAAAAACCAGCAAGTGTGGCCAGCTCCATGCACTTCCAAACTGAGTGCTGTGGGACGCTCTCCTGTGCTTGCAAGAACATGGTCATCACTGGATGTTCATCATCTCACTGCTCCAGTGAGTCTCCAAGAGGCAGCAGTCATCTGCTTCATACAGACCACACTCACACACTGGAGAAAGAAACAGGAAATACTGATCATTTTATAAAAAGGCACAAAATTCAAACTGGACAGGAAGCACCAGTCAGAGGGTAAAATACAACAGTAAGATTCATATGCTTCAGAGATGGCAGACTCAAAGCCCTCATATTCACCATGACTGTTCCTTTGCTTTACATCTTACTACTTCAAAACTGTCTGCCTTCTGCAAGTAAAATTAATAGATTTTGAACAATGTAGTTTCCAAATGCTATTTTTCTTTCTTTAGGGGGAAGGGTTTAACTGAAAAAAAAAAATAAAAATTCTTTGGTTTCAGATGTATACTCAAGATCCAACACACCAGGCAAATCCTGTTTTCTTAATTCCAAGGGATTACCCTTAAAGTGGAGAAGAAACAAAAAGCTGGTTTGACCGTTTGCACCATTTAGCTACTGCTGATTCCTGGAAAGTCTCCAGTGCTCAGTGTGACCTCTCAGATTTAGACCACAAAATATGACATGGTTTATTAGGTCAACTGAATTCATAGTACTGCAATTTCTTTTTTTTCCAGTTTAGAGGAGACTGTTTTTATATCTTATGCTGACTTAAATATTTTTTTAAGTCCCTCATAGTTCCATTTACTAAACAAACCATAGCCATGCTTATGTAATTAGATTACAAAGGGCCATATTACAGTAAATTCAGTATCTGTATCTACTTTGTATAGCATTTTTTGCAATGGTATCTAAGGATCAGGTGACTTTTTTCCCCTCTTTTTGTGCTTACTTCTTACATATTTTGTGTATTTAATAAAAATATATGCACATATTTGAATTAGTAACACTACAGGAAATGTATCCAATTCAATTCATGCTATTAGCACAAATATGCAAGGGGCAAAGCACGTGCAGCTTATCACAAAATCTAAACACACAGTCTGCTTGCTTCTGGTAAGACTATAGAACCATGCAGATCTGGAGGACCTTTTTCTTCACTCAAGTTTCAGTTGTGTGCTCTGCTAGAACTCATTTCCGTGGAAGAGCAATCAAGAAGAGCACCAGCAACTATTTGAAACATGGGCCAAGACATTCAGGCTTGGTGCATCAGAACATGGATACAGTTTTCAGTGGTAAACTCCCCACTACATGACTCTTGCACTTCAGCATCATCTATGACATACCAAGTAACAGTGAAAAACCATGTTTAAAAAAAAAAACAAAAGTGGGTACGGTATCTTATTTGCCAAAAAGGCAATTTTTCTGAACTACAGAACAAGTGCTTTGCTCTTGCCTCCCAGCCTCTGTCCCCAGACCATGCTCACTGTGAGAGCACTGCAAGGTGTATTTTTGCAATGGTGTTGTGTTCTCCTAAAAACATCCGTAACTGAATGCTATACAATAGTCTTATGCTATTCAATAGTCTTATAAACCTTTATGCCCAGATTTTGCACATTTAAGGTTACTATGGAGCAGTGGAATTAAAAATTGGAAATAACAAGAACTTCAGTCATACATTAAAAAACAGAATTATAAAAAGCTACTTTTACTGGGCAAACCCTGGCTTTCAAAAAGAAAATACAGAGGACTCAGCCTTTGCATGCATGTAACACATTTCCAACCCTGTTCCAAGCCATGTCCTCTACCTTATCCCTCCAACCCACACTAGTTAGGTGAGTGACTTAACAAAGCAGAGTTTTTCACCACTCCTGATTAAGTTTCACATTTTTTAGTTATCTTGGAAAAAAAACCAAAAAACAAAAAAACCCAGCAAACAAAAAAACCCACAACCAATCAACCAAAAAACTAACCATACAACCAAACCAAAGGAAAAACAAAAAACACCCAAACGAACAAAAAACCCAAAGCAACCAGGCAAACCAAGATTGCACATAAAGTGTTTTCAGAGAAGAAGTATGTAGGGAGACAAGTTTTATTTTTAATTTAAATTTGCTTGTCATCATTTGAACAGGAGGCCTATTGCATTGACAAGGAGAAAAATAAAGAAAAGCAGCTTCTGGATACTAAATTGTACCATTTGAAACTGCCTACCTGATGACCACAGGCAGGTGACATTGCAAGGCTGAGCTAGAAGACATCTGACGAACAGCCCCAAGGAAAAGAAAACTACTTATATTCAAAATTATTCCTTTGTAGCCAAGCAGTCACTTGATTGTTGCGATGTGATGTTACAGAGAGCTAAATGATTTTCTGTATTCCTACTTTGACTGGAAAATAAGCAGACAGGCCCATCTTACAGGCTGCCAGCACAGGAGCACAGGGACAAGCTCAGAAGGCTGTTTCTTCTCTCCCTTAGCATATCAGACAGAACAAGGGGGCACATACTTTAGTTTCTAATTTAAAATATATGCTACAATCAGAATGTGACAGTTCCTCAGCATGGCCTCTTTCTGGCTGTATCCCACAAATACACATTACACATAGAGAGTTTTCTTTCCCTTTGACTACACCTGGCATAGGGGGTCCTCCAGCAAAAGAAACAAGAACACCACCAGTGTGGGCCCTCGTGCCCGAAGGTGCATTTTCAGAGACAGACGAATTACATCTCTTCTTGCACTGCAGCACACCTAAGGATGCCTCTGACACACAACCTTGAGCACAAGATAATTTGCTCCTTGCTGTGCATCACCTCCGGCATTATAGAATCATAGAATTGGCTGGCTTGGAAGGGACCTCAGAGATCATCAAGTCCAACCCTTGATCCACTACTGCTGCAGTTACCAGCCCATGGCACTGAGTGCCACATCCAGTCTCTTTTTAAAAATCTCCAGGGATGGAGAATCCACTACTTCCCTGGGCAGCCCATTCCAATGCCTGATCACCCTCTCCGTAAAGAAATTCTTTCTAATATCCAACCTAAACCTCCCCTGGCACAACTTAAGACCGTGCCCTCTTGTCTTGTTGAAAGTTGTCTGGGAAAAGAGCCCAACCCCCACCTGGCTACCCCCTCCTTTCAGGGAGTTGTAGAGAGCGATGAGGTCTCCCCTGAGCCTCCTCTTCAGGCTGAACAGCCCCAGCTCCCTCAGCCTCTCCTCATAGGGTCTGTGCTCGAGTCCCTTCACCAGCCTGGTTGCCCTCCTTTGGACCCGCTCCAGGACCTCGATATCCTTCCTAAACTGAGGGGCCCAGAGCTGGACACAGTACTCGAGGTGTGGCCTCACCAGTGCTGAGTACAGGGGCAAAATTAGCACTGAAATAAATTAAGGCGTACATTCGGCTCCCATTGTCCTACTCACAGGGCTTGTGGTAAACCCATAATATAATCGTGGAAAAAGTATGCAGACATCTTAAAACTTAATTTAAGTTGAAGTAGGTACTGTGTTTCAGGAAATGCCAAATTCATAGAATTGGTTATTTCAACTGAGGCCACTGACTGCAGATTTGGCTCAGGCAGGTCTGCACACAACAATAGCAATAGTACACAAAAACCCTACTGTGTGACTGTCAATCATGCATCTCAATCACCAGCAAAGATAATGCCATTCCTATGAAGAAACTGACAGTTGCTCTAATTGTTTGAGAATTAATTTTATGATAAGGATGCTTACAGTTTTTCTAGCATTAGTGGAAGAACTACATGAGACTTAAACTACTGTTTATGGTTGCCTGTGAAAAGTCAGACTTGGATAGAAACTGCTGAAATCTGGAAGTAAAAATTTCTACACTGAATTCAGAGGCTCCTGTAATCAAGATAATATTTTAAATTATTCACATTTTTTATGCTAACCATTTCATGCACATTCTTAGTGTTCCCAGTGGGATAGCTCTTTTTCACAGTCACAGCAGAGGAGAAATATTGTAAACCATGATGACAGAGAAAACCATTTGACTATGAGACCCCAACACCTCCTGCAGCTTTGCTTAGGCTGCCTTCAGATCAGCCTGGGGCTCTGTGTGAATCCTGTTCTTGGGTACCCAGCTATACCATGAGTTCATGCACCAAGATTCAGGTATCAAGACTCCTGTTTAAAGCAGATTGCATGAAATGTCCCTTTGCAAAGGTATCAGGAAGAGCTCAAATACTCAAGCAGTAGTGAATGCCTATATTAAAATATGTTTTCACTCTTATTTCTATGAATTTCTCCCAGTACATCATTGAAACATCTGAAACTTTTTGTCTTTTGTACTGAAGGCCCCAAGTTTACCACAGAGCATATTATAGCTCTTGACAAACCTGAACTAGATGCTCTCTGCTTCACCCCGAGTTATATTTCTATATATGTTTACTACAAGACTTGAAACTTGTGAACTGCCTTGGGAGTTGAGCTAGTTGTCCCTCCTGCCCTATGGTTCAAGGCAGCAGCAGCAAGATACTCAGGATGATGAAAAGAAAGAAACATCAGATGAATCTGTGGATTCTTGATGAGGCAGATGCTGACATTAGCAATACAATTCTTAATGTTTTCTCTGAACATTGAAGGACACTTATAAAAAACTTTATCAAGTCCTACCACAGGACAATTTACCTAAAAGTTCAACAATTAAGAGGTTTACTCTAAATACACCTTTAAGGCTCCATCTTTCAAAAAAACAAGGATTATGCAAACTAACTGCTTTGACAGCATCCAACACTCCCATTTTATTTTGTTTGTTTTATAAGGAGTTGGCACTTATTTCATTTGGTCCCTCACACCTTGGCACTGAGGAGATGCTGCCCTTCCTGGTTAGGACAGGCACCAGTATCTCATTCTAAAAGCATAGCCTGGTAAACAGGCACCTTACCCTCCCTTTCATGCAAGACATCAGGTTAGAAGGAAGATTTGGAAAAAAATAAATAAAAAAAATACTTACTTCAAGGCAAGAAAATTACCCCAAATACCTGCCATAGTAAGAGGAATAAACGAAGACAGCTGCCAGCAATAGAATCTGTCAAAAGACTGTGGATATACTTTTATAATACCTCTGAAGGCTTACTGTGCCATTATATCTCAGTAGATGCTAAGTGCCAGAGCATCAACTGCAGAGATTAAAACTTGCTCTCTTCAACAGCACCCAAAATACCATTGGTGGATAAGCTCAAATTCACAGCAACAGGCACAGCTGGTGCACCCTAAAGAGAATTACCACTAGGACAGAGGGGATGTAAAATCACCCACTGCCTTGATGCCTGGTAGCATTACCTATATATCCTGCACCTGAGAGTGGCTGCTTCCTCACAGCTGCAGTTAAGACAAAAAAGGTTATTTCTGTATTCCTGCATTTGCCTACCAACCTGAGTGACCTTTCACTTGGCTTCTCTCTTGGCTGAACCATTCTGGCCTCCTTGCTCCTACCATCTGTACCATCTGCGTGGTGTTACACAAAAGAAAGAAAATAAGAGATGGTCTCGCCATATAAAATAATACACAGGAGAAATACTTATTTTTCAAAAGCTATTAAATCTCTATGAACACTTGAAAAGAATGTTAATTTGGGGGGAGGGTTGGTCATGCTAAAAGCTTGAGGCTGATTTTTTACTGTCATCTGAAAGCATTCTTAAAAATCAAATATCAATTCAGAAAAAGAAAAAAGAGGAAAAAGAGAAAAAGAGGATCCTCTCTGTGAGACTTTAAACAAAGGTTTCAATCTGTTTAATTATAAATGGCATAAATTACAAGGTCTTGTAAGTCAAAGTTCATTTTCAAAGATGTATCTTATCAATTTCAGATGCAATTAAACAGCACTTTTTTCATATGCTAGAAATAAGTAAACTAAAATTTGGCATGAAATTACAGCTTTTTTTTGTGGGGAAAAAGAAATTACTGTGCTTGAGCCTCAAGATTTCCCCTAATGAAAGCTCTATTACATCATCTTTAAATCTAGACAGAGACAATCCTGTGTTTCCCTCACACTTTTAATGTCATTCATGTGATGGTTTTACTTCTCTCACATTATGTAAGACATGCAGAAAATCCTTCAGTCTTTGCGGAAATCCAGGCTGATGTTTCTGCTCCAGTATTTTGGCTCAGATGACATGACTTTCAATAATTTATATTTAATACTGAAGATGATTATTTCCACACATACAGCAAACCTTAAAGTAGTAAAGGACTGTTCCCAGCAGAGATTTATTGTTGTCCAAATGTGACTGGTTTTTAAAAGAGCTCAACTTCCCACTACAAGGACAGCCCTTGGGGCTGCTCTTGAGCTCCTCAGAAAAGGCAGCATATATATATATTTGTCATGATGTCCAGAGACAACTGCCCATGGGGCAGTGTGTGGAAATCCTTTCACAACTACTCCTCTGTATCCAACACCCATCCAAGAGCACCACACTAATGAGGAGGTAGAGACCACCAGTGCTTCTAAAGTGATAGTGGGGACAAGTAGAGAAACTTTGAGTGAACCTTGTTCTTTGCAGCTGGACTCCAAAGCACAAGCCCATCTCTTTGGAGCAATTTCTGTGGACCAAAAAGCAGTGTGTCCCTATTCATCTAAGCAAATAAAAGCAATAGTTATTATACAGAACATCCTGCTAGAGGGCAGCACATACACATAGTCCTAAAAGCCGGCAAGAAAATAACCATGGAAAAGGTAAAACTTGGTTATCAAAAATCATCATTTGAGCTTTATTTGGGTTTTAATCACCTTTGCTGGAGACTGCACCAAGAATATAAGCTGTTTCTTTATGATACACTATATGTTGCTAGACTGTACTAAGACTGATATGGTGGATCAGTATGAGAATCCAAGATGAGCAGATGAGCACTGAAAGGAAGACAGATTATAGCATCCAGCTCTCTCACAACATGACATTATGAAAAGCAAGCAATTTTTGTCACAGGTAGCAAAATCCTTAACTGTCATTGGTAGGGGAATAGAAGATGAAAATACTAAGTTCCAAAAATAAATCACCATAAAATAAACCAAAGAGATACTGTGAAGAAGTATCTCACTTATTTTTCACTCTACACAACACTTCCATTTTTTCCTAATTTGCTTAAGTGTCTCAAATATTCTGAGCAAACAACTTTCAGCATATAAATTATCCGAGAGCTCCTTACTTATCTGATTTGGGGTTTTCTGTAGAGCTTCTCTGCTCCCTTGCTGAAACTTTCTCTAAAATCAAGAGTGAAAATCCAAAAGATTTATTTATAATGTTATTGTATTGAATAGACTATTGAAGGATTGTCAGTGAAGTGTCCTGCAGACATTCTTGAAGACAAAACATCACTTCTCTCACTGCTCATAAAAAATGAAAGAAAGGCTTCATCAATACCACCAAGGTGTTCTGGCTCCTGATTTCAAGAGGATTTTGCATGTGTTCCATTTCAGGCGCAACCCTCTTTGCAGAAGCCTTTTCTGTTTGATAATAGTCCATACAGTTCTACGTACATAATTTTCTTCTCAAAACAAGTAAATATATATAGGGAGAGAGCTCTGCTGGGAAGCAAATCTTACATTTCCAGGAAATTTGGCTTACTGAAATCAATAATCAATTCTCCACACTGTATGCAATTATACTGTTCAAATTATTTACTTGGAATAAACAGAACTATTAGTACAGTCTGTTTGAATGTTTTTAGAAGAATCGTAGAACAGACATTGTGAAGTTGTAAAATACCGAGGAAACACAGTTTGTGCAATGATTTTTCAACTCTTTTTTTGTGGTGTGTGAATAACTAGAGCAAGATGGACACTTGCCACTTCAAGAATGACTATAGAGCTTGGAAAGGAGAGGCAGAGGACATCAGAGGCCAGGTGATGACCTCCTTATTCTGCAGGTAAAGAGGAAGGCCTGGACAGGAGTGGAGGCACACTGAGAATTAAGAAGCCGGTGTTGCAAGCATTGCTTTGGCTTTTGTGGCCAAGGATCCCTTTTTGAGGGTGAAGAGCTGAGAGATGGACACAGCAGGGTAAAATCATCTCTGCCAAAAGGCTTGGCAATCTGTGGTGCAGAGAATTTTAAGCTAGATACATAAGGTGACGGTGAAAACACCTTGCAGTTCAGCTACAGATGGGGGTAAAGGCGAGTGAGGCACACAGGTGAGAGTGATGGTAGCAAAGAAGCCCTCAGGACAGATAAGACAAGTTGAAAGGGAGCTATCTCACATGCCAGGACACAAGTGCACACAGCCTGGGTGTCACAGCTCTGCAAAGGATGGATATAAGCAAATGAGTACAGCACATGTACTCCCAACCTCCTGCAGTCTTATTGCATATTCAAAGGCAAAAACTCAATTTTAAAGTATGAAAATGAGTAAGTTAGAAAGTGCACCTAGTGCTGTGCCTTTGCAAAGCGCTCAAGTTTGCACTCAGTTATCTTGATAAAGGCTCTCTTAGTATGCAGATCTTTGCAGCCAAATATTTATTCTTCAAATTCCCCATATTTAATTCACCCTACCAGTCATGAAAGCTCATCCCGAAGTCTGACTTCATGCTGAACAGTTATCTCTTCTCCATTACTCACTATATTTTTGCCTTCAGGAGAATGTACTAATATACATGAATTTGCAAAGGCGTGCTATCCCCAACTTCTGATTCAGACTGAGGTGTTACTTCTGTGTTCATTAAATCCCTTTTTTTTCTTTTTTCTCTCTTTTTTAATAAATTTTAATTAGTTATTATTAGTCTTCTGCTCTGGAATCTAAATGCCAGAATATACAAGTTGTATCAAAAACGTGATACAAGTGCTATGAAACATAAACAAAATCTAATGCCATAATAAAAAAGTCTGACATTCTACCCTGAAGGCAACCAAGCAAAGCAAGACTTTAATGACAAAATTCTGTATTTTTTCTTCCTGAAGAATGCAATTATCCACACACTTTGATGAATTACTGGAAGTTTATGCATGGTGGAGGTAAGAAGATAAGTTTGGAAAATGGCTCAGTAAGTCTGTTCCAAAAGGAAAGCTCAGACAACCTGAAAGTTTTATCATGTCAGTCAGGGAAGAAGCACAGTATCACACTGTAGAAAGAATTCACACCCTTTTTGCTCAAACCAATATTGGCAGTTGAAGGAATCTTTTTCTAGAACTGGACATTAGTAACTCAGTAGGCTTTCCTGGCAGGTTATTATGAGCTCTGAGATGCCACTTAAGGTTCTTTGGGGTCCTTTGCTCCCTTGAACAGGGATGAAAATACCTTTTTTTTTTTTTCCTTTTGCAAAAGAACACTGGAAACGTGGGAGAAAGGATAACTCTGAATGAGCCCAGAAGATAATTCCAAGCATTAGAAAATGCTTTACATTTCAAGGTTTGCTTTTAGGGGGTGTATGGGGGGAAAGATAAGAAAGAGGAAGAGGAATATGCTTACATTTCAAGCTTTAGAAGTATTGATTCAATGGAATATCTAAATTTGGGGATTCTGAAGCATTCTGAACAGACATATGTGCTGTCAGCTGCAAACAACTCCCACAGCACTGAGTTGAATGCAGCGCCATATGTTATGCCAAGATTACTGATTTCCATTAGATATGAAAGAAGATTTCCAATTTTAATCTTCATTTCAAATCATTATTTTGTTTGGCAGCCTAAACATGATGATGACAGACAGTACCTTGATCTGACCTCTGAGGGTACCTCTGCTACAGGTACATTCACCCTCAGTTTCTCCCTCGTCTTTTCAAGTCTGAAGGGGAAAAGAAGAGAAACTCGAGACTGAGCAAGCCCTAAGGATTTTGTTAGGCAAGAAATCCAAACTCACTGATTCATCTGTTTCCCTAGGAGAAAGCTATGATGGATAGTAGGCTGTGACTTGTGGCCTTTAAATTAATAGTAAAGTTGAGACTGATTTAGCACAGATTATTTCTCATATAAAGCAGGACAATCTTATGAAGGAGCTGGCTTCCCCATCCCCTCTCACATTCTGACTTTGGCAACAGGATGAGAGAGGAACAAGAAAACTGTCAACATTCATCTTTGTATCTCCACAGGGATGGGAAGAACCTGTAGAAGAGTGCACCATCCCATGCTGGTTGATTAAAGGAACACCCTGTTTGCAGGCCCCATGAAATGTGACAAAAATTATTTAATCCCATTCTCAAACAAATGGCAGAGGAGCTGAAACAATGGTTGGAAGAGTTTATTCTGCTCCTGGTGTAGTGCAATCAGGTGCTGCCCTTGGATGGAGCAGTGTGAGAAGCTGCAATCCCTATTGTCAGAGACAAGATTAGTGTCACCAGTCATATTGTCTACTTTATTTCTTAAGGGACACTGAGTTCCTTAAACTGTTAAAACAAGGAACAAAAAATCTTACACCAGGTGAAGCCTTTATAATGAATTTTTGCTTCAACAAGGTGCTTACAATGGAGAAAGCAAACACAAGAGTACCTAAGATCCCAGCAAAAGGGTTTTGCTTTTAGAAAGAGCCATCTGTGTAGAGGCTAAGCAGCAGCAGTGGTGTACTGATGGAAGCAGTAAAAGTAAGTAATGTTCCTCTAAGAAATAAATACGAAACACAGCTGTAAAAAAAAGGAAGAAGAGTTTTCCTGAGAGACCTAGGGCATGCTCATTTCTTTTGGTTGTTTTGATCTATATAAGAGGCTATCATTCTCCAGGAATAGCTGTACAGCAGCTTTGTGAACACTGTACCTTCGCCCACAGCAAAACACCAGGCTGCTAATTAACTGTCCACAAGTCCATACACTGTACTTCAATTAATCCTTTTGGATCTGTTCCCACATCTTCTGTGAGTGTCTTTTTGTTTGTTTTTGTTTTGTTGTTTCCTAAGAGAAAGATCCCAAAAGTTTTTGGTGTGCATTACAGATAATGGCTCCAAGGTGCACAGAAAACAGATGGGAATGGCTGTGTATGTAGCAAAGCACTGGGAACAGAACGCCAAGGCAATGGTCATGTAAGCACTGGGTCTGATAAAGCTATTCCCTACTCCTACTTCAGTAACCACTCTGCCCTTCCTGTTTCCCCCATCTTTGATGTCTAAAGTAACCTCAAGCAAACAGACTTACCTAATTACTATTTGGTTTGCAACCATCCCAGATAATTCATGTAGTCTTCTAATGTTACCAGGTTAATAGCTTTCACTTTTCAGTCTCTTCACACTTCAAGGGGAACAGTTTCTGCTGTTAGATGATCTGTCTATCTAGTATAATTTTTCCTTTATTTAGCATAAGATTCAATAGATTCTCCAACTACAGTTTCATAGGAAATGTTCTTTCAATTTACATAGCCTGCATTTTGGTATGTAACCAGCTGCAAAACAGTACATTTTCCTTACAGAAATTACGTAACACCTGCCAGGCAACAGAACATAGATACCTATGGGACTTATGGATTTAGTATTTCTTAAATTTTCTTTCCAGCTCCTCAGGGTGCCTCAGGTAGTAATACCCTGCCAGTGAAGCAGCAGGTTATGAAACATAATTGTACATTCCAGCCTACCTTTCAAATGAAAACACTCTGTAATACGGCTGGGGCATAACTCTTCTCTAAGTGCGGTCACTATCAAGGTCCTGTTTATAGCATAGCCAGGGTATTGTTAGCCAACATACAAGAGCTGGCAGTGCAAGGTCACACAGAGAGCACTGGGCTGTAAAGAGGCATTTATTCCATTTGCTTAATGTCATGCTGAGCTTCTGGTACCTACTGGAAAGTGGCATCCCCTTTTCGGTACAGCTTGTGCTAGCTCTACCACTGTGCAACTTAATTAGAGAGTAATTTTGCATGAAATAGCTCTTGCAGCTTAAGCAGGGCTGGAGCACAGAGGTAGGTCAGTAACTGCTGTGGCACTTGGAAAACCAGTGCTGACACTGCTACTGTCAACCCCAAAATAATGCTGCTGGGGCAGCACCACACCTTCTGGTGGGAGTTGAATTATTCCATCATCATCCAGCAAAGCAGGGCAATTATTTAAATTTAGCATGTCTCTTAATTGTTCCGCCATTAAGGTGCCTGCATGCACCTGACATCTCAGTTTGACATAATTTTTAGGGCAGGTGCCATTTTCAACACAAACATATGACATCTGTGTGTGTCTGTGTACACCAGCAAAATATAATCCAAGACATGTGGTCAAATTAGTAAAGCTTTCTCAGTGCAGTGAGAAAACTCCATATTTTCTCAAAGCCTGATCATCCCATGGCAAAAAGCCAGGAGACTGTTTGTGGTTTTAAAACGGGTAATCTAGCTGGACTGTTTTATTGTGATCTCCATGGCAAGGTTGTGTGAAGAGATGAACAGCTTTTTCAGTGTCCTGGAAACACTTATGGAGCTTTTCAGCTCTGGGTGTCTAAACCATATAGAAGCCACTTTGGTGATGGTGACTAAAAGGCACTGCATTGCAACAGCTCAGCTTATTGGTAGCCTGTGTGAAAGGGGTTGGTTCCTGCTAGCCTGAAGGCCAGCTGCATCATGAAATCCATACCAGTCACAAGAGAGACATCACAAACAGAACAAGTGAAGGAAAGAAACAGCCCTCCAGGCAACTTCTTCAGGTCAGAACTGAGGCATCCCAGCAAGGAATTACACTGCCACTTCCCTTGTCTATGGAGCAAGTAGTCTCCTTTTCTAGGTCGGTGTTTTTGGACAAACACTCTGGTTTTCTTTTTAATAAAGCACATGCTGCATGCTACTTCATGATTTCTTCCAGCCATAAAAGCATTCCCAGTGGTATCAGATGCAGTAATTTTATTAAAATCTTCTGGTAAGAATATGATTGGAATATTTGTTTTACATAACATTTATATGCATGTTTTCTAGCAGAGGTGACTATAGGATCAGACAACAAAAGCATTTCTGATTCTCTCAACAGTGTCTGTTGACTCACACATGGAGGGGGGTGGCTGTCAGATATGTTTTTAAGAAAACTATCACTGTCATATCCCTTGTGAGAAGGACTAGAACTATGATAATTATGATAATGGTAATAATAATACTAACAACAAGAATAATGATAGCAATAGCAACAAAAAGAAGATAGGCTGACCCTGGATTTTTATGCCAGGCTGTGATCATAGACCCTTGAACTCTGAAGGGTCTGGTGAGATGCTAAATATGTGGGCAGTACAGATGTGGCCAATTGATTTCAATAGGAAATCACTGAGTGCTTTGATTTTAGCAGCTGGAGACAAAACACAAAGCACACTAAAACCCACTGTATCTTTGTAGTAAGATCTTCAAAGGACTCCAGCAGGTTAGATCTGTTTTTTCTCTGCATAGCTTAATTCTAGCATTTCTTTAACCCACCTATACTTTTCTGAATGGTTTCCCAGCACATAGTTAAAGACAGACACAAAGATGCTTTTCAAGCAGTCTGACCTAATGCAGAATAGTCTATGGTGCTAGATAATGCTCCTCAGTCAAGCTTTTGAACAATTCAAGAGGACAGACTTATCCCAACTATCAATAATCACTCCAAACTAGAGCAGTGTATCAAATAAGTCCCACAGATTAATCTATTTTCTTCCTACCACTGCATCTCCCCTGTTCACTATTGACAGTTTTAGATTATGGATATCCAGTCAAAAGGCCTCTGCTCCTTATAAAACTGAAGCTTTTTATCATCAAGTAGGGTCTTATCCTACCAGTCATCTCATTTTCACAGACTGTGTTTACTCTGTAGCATCAGATAGATGACACCCACATTTCCTCATTTCTATTTTTAATCATATTTACTGCCACTTCAAGGTAAAACAGTAATCTGGGAGAAAACACTTAGACTGTCAGAAGAACAACAGATGTTACACTTGTACCTGGTGCATTCTGTGTAACACTTTGCCAGAAGTCAAAAGTCACAGCAAAAATTTGTTCCATTGCTTCTCAGTTATCACTGCAAACTGCTGGTGTTCTTGCCTAATTAAAGCAGGTGACTCTCAGTAAATTCTCTTCCTCTGATTTCCAAGATGATGGTTCCTCACTTGGGTCAAGCAAGAGGAGCCTCAGGACTCTACTGGTTTGGTCTGTACATAGCCAAGTATGATCACAGAGGATGCACCCTCTATCTAGAAATAATTTTAGCAAGCTTTGCTATGCTTCTGCAGAAAGGCAGTCAGCATAAGTACCTTCAAAACATACATTAAATAGAACTTGCCATAGCAAAACTGTTTTCTGTAGATGAAAGTTTTAGCTGAGCAATTACAATCAAAAGATTGGCTGCTTCTCTGCACTATCCCAGTAGAACAGTGGTCATCACTTATTTATAAACTGATCCTTTAAAATATTATAGTTATACCACTATTTGTTAGTGGGAGAGAGGAAGGAAAAAAGAGAGATGAGACTGTATGTCTTCTGGAAAGTCAGTTCCTTGACATACAAGGATGCATTGAAGTACCTACTGATTTCTCCCCATACAAATATGCCTCTGGTTTGTTGTCCTGAGTAACCATTACTACTTTTCAAGATTTAAAAAACCATTCTGCTACTGCAAAACTTAAAACACAAGCATATTAAGACATCCCTTCCTTGGGGTCTGTGGTATTCTGTGACTACTGTTCACATCACAAGCACTTCATAGCTTAGTTTGTAACAACTGTATACAAACCAATAATAAATGTCACTGTACCCTCTTCAGACCTGATATGGATACTAGAGAAAGGGAACTTGGCAGCCAGCAGCACTGCTTTCATTCAGGCAGGATCGAGTTCCCTGGGGTTCCCTTGTCTGACTCGCTGTTTCTGCTCATATGAGCAGCCCTTTTTCTGTTACACACAGGATCACTCCATGCTAGCATCTTATGTGAGTATAATTCCTAGTTATAAAAAAGAACAAACAGCATTTATTAAATGAACAAAGTTCCTTAACCAGTGTGTTTCTTGTTCTGCAATCTGCTGTGATTATTCACTTGTTCATTGATGTGTATTTCATTACTCCAGAACAGGCTTCCTAGTCATTGTTTCAGACTAAGCTCCAGGCCAGAAAAACATTGATGCAAGAGAAGAACACAATTTTTAGGAGTCTGGATAATCCTATGGAGATAACTGAAACAGAGTCAGCTGCACCAGCAACATCTGCCCCCAGCGCAGAGTGAGAATGAAACAGGGGAAAAAGTTCATTTGCTACTCTCAAACATCCGTGAAACACAGCCTGTTTTTGCAGTACTTAACAATCACACATTTTGCCAGGAAAGGAGGCTGAGCATTATTTGCCAGAAACTGTCTGCCTAAAAATAAAAGACGCAAAAAGGGAGTCTTACGACACTGATGAAGTGAGAAGAATCTCAGAGCTTTGAGCTAGATTCTTGATGGCAACAGAGAGTGCACTAAAATTAGCAAACGAGTAGGAGTAGTCAAGACTGAAAAGTTTCTGAAGTGCTTTGATTGCCATTATCTTCATAGAAGCTCTCACTCAGGCTACCCGTTATGTGAGAAGGTTAATTAATTGGTGGAGCATCAGTGCCTTGAGCTGTGGTTGGGAAATGTCTATTTTTGGTTTGTACAGCATTCAGTAGAGTAGCCAAAACATCACTAAGAACAAAGTCTGTCATTTGTCTAAGTTAAGAAACTAAGTTAACAAAAAGACATCATGACATGTTAGAGCAAAGGTCAAAAGACACCTGGGAATTGTCTCTCTCACCAATGTGTGCCAATGCACAGCTAAAGAGGTACATAACAGTAGGATTAAAACCCAAAAAAACCCTAAATCAACTCAACCTTCACTAGGCAGATTAAAAAAGGGTGGTTAGGAAGAGTCAAAACCTCTTCAGGGACAGCCCAATCTGAATTGTTGTTCTCCAGAGGAATACACATATTACTGCAAAATCTGAATTACTATAGTCAGCCAAATCCTTGACATGAGAAAGCCACCACTGAACATGTTTATGAAAGCCTGGAGCAGGCCAATCTCAGAATTTGCCCTGAAAATGTATGTAGGCCACAGAGAATGACACCAGAGCTTTGTTCTCTTGGCATTTTTAAAGACAAGACAAACCAATGCTAACACTATGGACACTAAGACTCACACTACCTGAAGTCTAGTGCCTGGCCCTTAGGAAGATCCATTTTTACCTAACCTGGGCAAAAGACATGGTCTGGATATATTGAAGGAAGCTGGGATTCCAGGGTGATAAGAGGTCTAAGGGGAAAAAAATCCAACCAAATAGACTTATAGATATAAGGAGCACTGCAAGAATAAGAATACTAAAAAATTGCTTGTAGGCATTTTTATGTAGAAGGGCTTCCAGGTTTGCTTAGCTTTATTAGGAATGTGGTCCTAAATAGGTCTTAGAGCAGCATAAGTAATCACTTGACAAATCAATAACATTGACTGTCATAAAACTGTTGTAAAATTGTTGTAGCTTAAAGCTAGTACCCTATCTCTAAACACCAGCAATTTTACATCTGGAATAGGTATCTTCCTCTTATGTCCCTTTCTATGGCTGAAATTTTCACTTGAAGCCAAACATGTTATAACATTACGGTGACCATTTGAAGACCTGTGTAGTAGCTTCATCACCTTAGGACTGTCACACAGCAACACCTGTCCTCCCTCATGGCAAATGAGTGCATTTTCAACATTAATCTCTTTCACATAGTCCAGGAATAAAGAATAATACTGAGGGACCCAGACCTTGCATGCCATATAGCAGGCTGCTGAGCAATGCCTGTTTACCTGCTCACAGATTTCAACAGAACAGAAGAAAGGTAATTTTGTAAGGATTATTATTTTAGATTGGCAGCATCAACCAAAGGTGAACTAGACAGGAATTTTACTTTCTTTTCGTTCTGTCTGGGTCACTAGTTTACAGCTTTCCACAGCCTTCATACACCAGTCCAAATTACCTTCTGGTACTCTACTGAAAAATGCCACAGGGCTGTTCTCTTTCCCTTTCATGACCTCACCTTTCCCTTATTTTAACAACAGATTCCCCTGTCCACAAGAATAAAAATGTTGCATAAAGTCAACAGGCCTGTAGACTTTTCAGGTGTACTTTTTCTCTGAACTGTTGTTACGTGGAAGTGTGACAGCATTCACTGATGTCACTCACACTTTCTGCCATGACCCTCTGCTGAGCAGCTTTCATTTTGTGCTAGGCATGCCCTGGCTTCCAGGTTAGTTCTCAAGTATATTCATTAAAGTCTTCATAGCAGCAACGCTGATACCTGGTCTTGTGTTTAAAGAGAGTTAATTCATTTCTAAAAACAACTGATTAAAATCAGAAGTACTGTATCACTGCCCTTACTCTTATCATTACATGATAAGATTACATGAGAAGATTTAGTAACATTATTATGCAATGTTCTAAGGCTGTGAAACTGTACAACAGGCAAAAGATTTATGTTCCCAGTGCAACTCAATGTATCCTTAAATTTCACTTTGTCTTACTGCTAATATTTAACAAGCTCCTCTCTTGTCACTTAGAGACTTGCAGCACTTCCATTGTGGGAGCCCATCATGTAACATTCCTCACAGAATTCATAGCAACAACTTGAGTCATCCCCATTCTGGTGACTCACTCCTGCTACTTGATATATACTTGATATATTTTAATTTTAAGTTGCACAAAATCATCTTGGTGGCAGCAAGAAGCAGCTCTATGATTTGCTGGCACTTGCATCATTTTATCTCTCTTAGCATTTCTAAGAGCTCAAACAACTTCACTATGAGACAAATGTAATTTAAAAAAAAAAAGTAATTTCTATTAAAATTACAAATACAGACCCTCTACATTCATATGGAAAAAAAGCCTTCCCACCTGATGGTATCAAAACACTGCATACAAGAACAAGAAGTTCTCACTGTCATCATAAGGGGTCTAAAGCTGATGCTTCAGCTCAGTTTTCAGAGAGCACCAACAACATAAGCTCTGCAGGGGCACTTTAAAATACTGCAGAAGAGCATTATAGTTTCTCCACTTAGGAGAAGTGCTACTGGTATCTTGCTTGGTATCTTTAGAGCAAAACAGGAAAATACATGGTAAATACATGGAACTGACATCTAAGCCCCTTCATTCCCATATCAGGGAGAAGAGAGCACCTTCCCAACTTTCAGCACTTACCAAAGATTTGGTTTTGGTGACACCATGTCTTTTCCCCTTTCTGAGAACAAGATAAACAAATTAAGTGTTCCTCTGATGGCAGAGAGGTTCCTTAATCATCAGGGGCTGAAAGATGCATTGAAGTAGCCAGGAGGTAGAGCCAGGCATCCTTCTGCCTGTGAAGGACAGGCAGAAGGGATGAGCACAAGGCACTGCAGTTCTTACACATGCCCAGTTCAATGGCTTGGATCAACTCAGATGGGTTGGCTTGAGAAGCCAGCTGCCAGGCTCAAGGAGGCCACCCTGAAATAAGCAATGAAAGAACTAGGCACAAGGGCAGCTATGAGCACTCAGGAGAGGCATGTGCTTTTAGTGCCCTGCAAACTAATTCTATGCAACTTCGTGGTCGCTGGCCAATATCCATGCACTTGACAACCCCACACATGCTCCATCATAACTCCCTTTTATTCCTCCGTGCTGTATTATGGCATGTAGATGTATAGCCTAGTGTTGGTTTCCCTCTGAGGATAATTTTGGCTCCTGGTACAATACTGCTGGGAATGGACACCTTGCTCTGCTACCATACCAAGAGGTGACAGGGGGAAGGGGCCATGAGCAGATGAGAAGCATCTGCTTGTGAGGTTCTAGAAGACAGCAGGAGTTATGTTTAAGATCATGGGAAACCTGATGGACTGGGACCGTTCATGCTTGCAAAAGGAAAAGATAGTTAGGAGGGCATAGTGTGTGCTTGAGTCAGTACTGATGTGGATCTCAAGCAAAATACAAGTTTCAGTGCACAGATGGGGATGGTAAGAGACCATTTCTGAAGTGCTGGGTCCAGTTCTAGAGTTTGCAAGTTCTGGGTTTCGGAAGACAGATATGAACATACTGGAGTGAGATGAGCCGAACAAAGGGCTTTGAGATCTGTAATTTGAAGAGAGATTGAGATAGCTGGAATCATTCAGCCTGGAGAAAAGAAGGCTCAGGGGAATATCCTCAACAGATAAAAATATCTGATGGCAGGGTGTAAAAAGAAGGATCCAGGCTCTTCTCAGTAGTATTCAGTGAACAGACAAGAGGGAATGGAAACAAACTGAAATACAAAAATTCCACTTGAACGTAAGAAAAAACACTTTAACAGTGAAGAAGTCGAACAGTGGAGCAAGTTGCCCAGAGAGGTTGTGGAGTCTCCAACCAATATTCAAAACACAACTGGATACAGCCCTGAGAAATGTGCAACCACCATCAGCTTCTCAGCAAGAGTCTTCCAGCTTCTGATAAACAGTCAGCGTCTCTCCCAAGTTGGGTAGCTCCCACTAATTCATAATTTTCAACTTTTTTCAACTAAGATCTCATGGCTTGACACAGGATTTCTTGAATTCCAAAAACAAACAAAAATATTTAAATGAAATACTGAAGATCATTTGGGTTTGGTCATTGCTGGCACTGCATACCGTACATGAATGCTATTGGGAATACTATGTGATATATTTTTAAAAAGGCTGGAGAGCTGAGACTGTCAGTAGATGGATGATGTGTTTACTTTGGTTCTGTAGCCTTTCTTCTAGGCAAAAATGAACAATCACTGATTTCAGTGAACAGTTTATTCTTTCCAGGAGTTTTTCCCTTACCTCAAGATTGCCCTAAGAACACACTAATCCTAAGGCTTTCCTTTCTCTTGCTGTATAGATCTAAATAGTGACAACGATGCTAGAGGACTGGGGAACTAATGGTTTCTATTTTTAAGTTATTGCTGTTATAACTCTGTTTTCATGATGGTGTTAAAAGATAAATTTAACAAAGCACAACACATGAAGACATGAAGGGAAATGACCACTTCCAACTGTTGACAAGCTTGGGCCAGAACATCCCTGTGTGCACATGTAAGAGGACGAGATAAGCCCAGAGAAAGAAAAAGGTGAGGTGAGGAATTAGTAGAAAGGGAGAGTTGATAGTTGCAGTTTTCAAACTGGCAGTTCCCACATTGCTAGCAGAGCACTAATAACATCACAGTACTGCTCCTAAAACTGCCGAAAACTGCCTTGTGTGTGTGTAAACAGGGCCCATTACTCCCATCGCTAGCAGGGTCTGGGCAAACTGAGTTTAGGGACCTCTGCTAATGCTGAAGGGCATGAGTGCTTCTTATCCTTCCCCTCAGCAGAGAGGAGGAAGTGATATGCAGCATTATAGGAGGCCCCTCTGCACACACAAGCACTCAGGCAAGTGACTGCCTTCAGGAGGCAGCTTGCTCAGCACGAGTAAAAGAACAGTGCCCACAGACACAGTTTTTAAAAGCACTGTGAGCACATGTCCCACATTACTCCAGCACTGAAAAAAGAGCTAGGTTGACAATTATTCCTATTCTGGACAGCATGCCTGCAGTACATTTTCTAAATAACTTCACATCAACTCTGCCAGTTATATGCAGCTAAATGCATATGAATAAAAATCTGATTTACCTACATGGCAGACTACTTACATAAAACACTAATTTGAGATATATATATATATTTTTTTTTTTTAAGCCTCTAACCTTACAAGGCTGACATACTGAGGCTGACATCCTATTAGAACTTGTTTCTGAACGCAGTAATCATTGACCCAGCTGACACTACCGAAGTTTCATTTGGCAGGCTCATGCCTACCACTGGAAACCATGAACTAGAAAATCATCCCATAAGTAATATAAAGAAAGTAATGGTATGCATTCAGCAGCACATTGCTATAATAAAGTATACCCAGAAGCTAAAATTATGGTTTGGTGAATATTGTAAAACAAACACAAGTGGCATTTTAGCCAGCAAATTAAATGAATGCCTTAAGAACTGTTTTCCAAGCTTTCCATTGCATGGTTATTGTTTTAACTTTTATTTGTGAAGGAGAGATTGTTATGATGGTTGAAATCTTACTGCTGAAATCCTTAACAGATCACCTGGTGAATCCTGGTGATAGATCACCCACAATTATCTGTTGCAAGAGCACTCTTTGTGTCTCAGTTCACCAAAATACGTAAGTATCAACAAGCTTTTAAGCTCATATCTAAGACTTTTGGTGCTTTAACTAGGACAATCAATGGTTGCAAGCAGTGAAAGTCTCTGAGTGAGGATACGGCATTTCTGGTTTAAAAGCTGCAGTACAGCTTGGAAATGTACTGAAACTGCAACTGTGTGCTGAATTTGCTTCAAAATGCAAACCGCCCTCCTGAGTTTGATCAGAAAAAAGCCAGCATTTGAGTGCTTTTTATTTGAATTTCCACATGGAAAGAACTAAAATTGAAAGGGTGTTGAGTTTTTGTTGGGGATATTTTGGCGCTTTTTTTTGCTTTATGGGTTTGTTTGTTTTGATATTTCCAGCAACCAAAATTAGGAAACCTTCAGGAAATCTGACAGGTTGTTTTCTTGAAAAGGTATAAAACACACAAGGACACCCATCACTACCCAGCAGCTGGAGAAGGACACTGAGAAAATAACAAAAAAGTAACTCAAGCTCAGAAACTCTTCTCAAGCTTTATGGAGAGCAGAGCCAATGACAGCAAACATAGAGATGACCCATGTGAAACACCCCTGAAATACATCTAAAAAACAGGACAACAATGAACTCACATTCATGTATGGTCAGAAAATGTGATCACAGCTGATAATCACCACAGGTGAGCTAGAGCTAGAGGCAGTGCCACTGGTGACTTAGCATAGTATACTTTTGGTAGGAGGGACACAGGATACCTAAGAACATTAATTTTATCATCCACTTTCCCTCTATCAACTTGTAGTCAAACTCAGGATTAGAACTGAGCTCTAAAAAGCACCTGAGAGAAGAAAAGTGAGGGGTGCATAGAAACCAGATGTATTCTATATTCTTTTAGATAAAGGAAAAAATAAAAGGAAGAATTCAAGGATATCTTTGGACATCTAACAGGCAATAAAAAATAAATCTAAAGAGATGTAACTATATATAAGACAGTCAACAGTCAT
The DNA here is from genome assembly GCF_003957555.1 of Calypte anna. Taxonomy (NCBI): domain Eukaryota; kingdom Metazoa; phylum Chordata; class Aves; order Apodiformes; family Trochilidae; genus Calypte; species Calypte anna. The sequence continues at coordinate 63,892,175 of NC_044245.1, forward strand.
TTCACAAGAGTTGCATCTGCTTTTTCTTCAGAGAACTGGCTCATAAAATAGCACAATGCTTCAGGAAAACACACAAGGATATCACATCAATTTTTAAATGACTACAGGCAAATTCTTGTTTTACCACATGGAAAACTCTGTCAGAAAATATTCAAGTTGATATTTTCAGAGCTTAGTGTTAGTAGGAGTTATCAGCAATACACATTACCTCAAACATTCAATTACATTAAATGCATGACTCTTTTAGTTGATTGAATAGCCACACAGGCATTCATCATAGAATCACCAGTTTCCCACACCTGCACCACTTAGTGGTACCTAAATTGTTTACATTTAGTAACTTTGAAAAGTACTTCTTTTATAAAAAGAGCTTCCCCCTCAGATCTCTGTAACAGAAGGATGCTATCTTCCACTGTGGATATGTCCAGATCTGACTAATTCTTCCCTATCGAAACGATTAAATAGAAGACATCTGGCTTTAGTACTGATTTCCAGAACCCAGCCCTTGGAAACAAAAAGAATTTCCTGAGAGTTCATGTCCTTATAGTGCTTTAAGTAAACCAAACCAAACCTCAAAATAACAAAAGGGGAGGAAACCCTTCCATACCCCACACAGGTAACTCAAGCTCCCATCACAACGCAGGGCTGAAAACACTGCAGTGAGCTGCAAGTGAACCCTGCCTAGCAAGGGTCTTTCAGAAGAAAGCCTGAGCAGTTCAAGCAATGTCTCAACAGCTGCATCTCTCCAGAACTACCAACTAAGTCTAGAAAAGGCATTCCAGGAATAGGGGTATAGATTGCACAGGTGAGAGGATGAACAAAGGGCATGTTTTTTTGAGAATTCAAGATTGACTTGAGCAACAAACCAGCAGATTAAATCCCAATTTTAAGGTTTTTCTTTTTCTGTGTTTGTCACTTTCCCATGACAATGGAAGGGATCCCAACATTATGTATCTTACAAAGCAGCATCAAGACAAAAACATATATATAATAAGTGTAGCGGGAGGAGCCATTCTTGCTCCTGAAGCTTGACGAGCTGCTGGCCTCTTCCAGGACTCCAGCCACCACACAGCGCTTCCAGGGTAGAAGTGTAGCGGGAAGAGCCTTTCTTGCTCCAGAGGCTCGACGAGCTGCTGGCCTCTCCATGCCTCGCACCAGAGTGAGCTGAGGTGCCCTCTGTGGGTGTGTGTCCCACCTTTATCGGCCCCCTGGTCTTGCTCATGCCCAATAGGGGCCTGTCCTAATCAGGCACAAGTGGACTCACACCCACTCTTTGGCAACTCAAGGCACCTGGTTGACAATGTCTCTCTACAAATAAGTACAGGGATGATTAGGTGATATTTTACCAAGTAGTAGAGACACATAGGAAATAGCACAGTGTTTTGTTTTACCTGTTTACAGATCACCAAAACCAAAAGAAACACGTGGAGTCTCCTTCACTGGAGACATTCAAAACCCGTCTGGACACGTTCCTATGTGATGTACTCTAGGTGGCCCTGCTCTGGCAGGGGGGGTTGGACTAGATGATCTTTCGAGGTCCCTTCCAACCCCTAGGATTCTGTGATTCTGTGATTATCTTACCTATAAAGGAATGCAGCATGCCCCTGACCTTTTGAAGATTTTTTTTTAGCTGCTCCTTATGGGAAATGCTTGTAATTCAATCACAGTGCTGCTGAAATATTGATAAAGGTAGAAGTCCTAATTGGCAACCCTACTCCCTTGAGACATGGTGAACTGTGACTTGTTTGAACCTCCATTTCTTCGCTCCTCACTTCAGATTATCCCTGACAAAAATATAAAATGCTAAATCTATGTTTGCACACTTGGGGCTTTCAGAGGTCACCCGATTTCTGAAGTAAGAAGAATCAACATGTTGCTACATTAAAATTTTCCAGCAGAACAGCACCTGAATGGATGTGATTGAGGTCTTCAGCTTTCATGGCTTAGCCTCCAGGTAATGGAATTGAAAGGTGACAGAACAGCATATAACTAGATATGCATTAGCTGCAAATGAGCAAGTAGAAAGAACAGCACAGGACTGGTCAGGAATTAGTGTTCAAATGCAACAGAAAATCCAAATGATGTTGGTAAACATAACTTATTGGATTTTGTTACTTTACAGGCCAAAAGGAAAAACAACTCCTTGGAGACTACTTAAGAACTGTATGAGAAAGCCAGAGCAGGATCCTGCTGAATCCAGCCTGTGGGGTTCAGAATGGCCACTGATAAGCCCTGCACACTATTTACAAAAGGCTGCAAAATGCATGACCTCCATCCTCTTTCAACTTTGAGTGCAACTGATGCATTGATATCCCCAACTCTCAATCACTCAGCAAAAGCCCTACCAGATCTATCAACCACCTTACTCACTAGCAAATCCTACCTACAGACCAGCAAGGCAGAGCGTGGGGAAAAAAAAATTAAAAAGGCTTACATTATTTACAACTCCTTCTCACTGGGTTTACATTAGCCTAGCTCACAGGCATTCATTTTCATTGACACAGATCTAAACAAGAAACAAAGTATTGGTGCTTTTAAGACAAAATATTGAGGGACGAATATTTCTGTGTCTTCAAGAGATATGTCCACACTGGCAGCAGCACAAAAATGGCATCACACCAGGGAAGCCCTGAAGGGCAGATTTCTTCCCTGATACATTAGTAGCGCACGGCTGGTTCTAAGACAAGTAAGTGACCTTAATGCTCCTTGGGTGAGATATATACTCTGGCTGGACAGACATCCTAGCACGAGGACAGCAGTTCAGAGGGGTCCAGACCAACTGTACAGGGAAAACAGGTTTTCCCATCCCATGAAGCAGAGAGAGAAACTGTGCCTTCTGCTCCGGGTGAAATGTTGCCAAGTGCCTTCCCCTCCCACCTTCCCAAAGCTGCAGAGGAGCAGCACCTACCTCAGAGTTGGGCGTCGAGGCAGAGCTCAGTACTCACCCAAGTAGTACCACTGAAATAAAGAGGAACACTCAAACACAGAACTGCTGCTCAGAATTCACCTTTGGATTCAGCATAAAGCTTCAGAGCTTGAGGATGACCTTTGTGATAATTCACGTAACAAATCAGCCTATGCAGTAGCAACACAAAAATTTCCAGCTTTATCTTCTTTGGGTTTTTTGGATGGTTTTCTTTTTTTTGGAGGGGGGGGGGGGTTGATTTTTTTGGTTTTGGTTGGTTGGTTTTGGGTTTTGTTTTATTCTTCCAAAATACTAAAACAAGCAAAAAAGCTCAATGGATGGCTGTTCTTAGCTCTTTTTTCCTGTCTTCCTCCTGCAAGCTTTTTATTTTTTTAACATTCACATTGCATTAAACCAAGGGACCTAAACTGAAATAGGTTTAGAACATAATTTAAAAAAAAAAAACAAAACAGCAAAAGTAGCAAAATATATAAACATATGAACCTTTTTTTTTTTTTAGCAACTGATATCTACCAGACAGTATTACCTTACTACCAAACTCGTATATCTCTGGTAACAACCCTTTTAAAAAGACATGTAAATATATAATCATATTTATATATATTTTTAGCTATGTACACAGGACTTCTGTCTTTAGCACTGGTGTGTTTGGCATCCATTAAACCAAGGCAACTGTAAATGACAAATATGATGGTAACAGGTGATGGTTTTTGTCTTCTCTTCATTACTCTACTGAGTCTTCCGAAGCTAAGTTGCTCTATGAACCACAGCAGGAGCACAATCAGACTTTAAAAGGTAGAAAAAAAAGAAACAGAGAATAAAAACAAGCTTATATTTCATTGATTACTGATAATTGCTTAAGTTTAGAATCTGTCATACTTCTTTTAGATGAACTATTTCCTTATCTTTCACACCCTACCACTAACTAGTTAGCGTGAAAAAGAAGTTTCTGAGAAGAAAGACAAAGCTTGTCCCTTCAGTTTCACCTTCATCTTTTTCCAGACTGTTCAGTATTTGTGACAACATTTGGCTTTTTCATTTCCTGGCATTTATGATTCCAGTACTAGGCCCCCTGCTAGCCCATTAACTGCCAGATAATGCATCATCTGACAATCATTACAATTTTAAAGAAAACCTGCTGGAATCCCAACCTCCACTATTTCATTTTATTTTTTAATAATAACTATAGCTTTGGAAGTGCATTAATATTTGGAGCCAAAAAGCTTTGAAACTATGGTTTGAACAGTATGAAGTTTGGTTTGATATTTCATATTTCATAGCTTGGCTTTTTCATCACAGCCTTCAGGGACACAACTTTTTAGTCTAGATTCCTCCCTCATTTCTCCAAAGTCCTTCTACCCACATATTCCATGTCCTAGAAGCCATCCCAGTTCAAATCCACAGCACTGAACAGACAAGAAGTAAATGTGAAAAACCCGTGACTGTCACATTTCCTGCTGTTTTCCTTTCACATTCTGCCAAACAAGCCAAGAGTGGCCAGGCTGAAAACCCCAAGAATTAGCATGCTTCCATAAAAGCATGCAATGAATAAAACTACATTCAGGTCACCCAGTGAAGAGAGATGTTGAATTACGGAACAGAATGGTCTCTTTCACAGGATTTTCAATGGTCATATCATAGAATCATAGAATTGCTTGGAAGGCACCTCAAAGATCATCTAGTTCTGACCACTCTGCATGTACAGGGACACCTCCCACTGGACCAGGTTGCTCAAAGCCCCATCCAGCCTGGCCTTCAACATTCCAGGGATGAGGCACCCACAACCTTCCTGGGCAACCTGTGCCAGCCTCACAGTGAAGAATGTCTAACCTAAATCTTCTCTCTTCCACCTTAAAACCATTATCCTTTCTGCTATCACTTCATGCCCTTGGAAAAATGGGACCTGTAGGTCCCTTCAGGTACTGGAAGGCTGCTGTAAGGGTTACTTGTAGCCTTCTCTTCTCCAGGCTGAACAACCCCCAAATCTCTCAGCCTGTCTTCATAGGAGAAGTGCTCCATATCTCTGATCGTGGCCTTCCTCTGGACTTCCTCCAAGAGCTCTGTGTCCGTCTTGTGCTGGGGGCTACAGAACTGGACACAGTACTGCAGGTGGGGTCTCACAGCAGCAGAGTTAAAGGGAAGAATCACCTCCCTCAACCTGCTTCTTTTGATGCAGCCCAGGATACAGTTGACTTTCTGGGCAGCAAGCACATATTGCTGGCTCATGTTGAGGTTCTCATCAAGCAGCATCAAGTCCTCCTCCTCAGAGCCGTTCTCAATCCATTCTCCACCCAACCTATATTCGTGTTTGGGATTGTCTGAACTCAGGTTCAGGACCTTGTACTTGGCCTTATTGAACTTCATGACACACAACTCCCAAGCCAAGGTCCCTCTGGATGGCCTTCCTTCCCCCCAGCCACATCACACAGCCTGGTGTCAACTGCAAACTTGCTCAGGGTGCACTCAGTTCCACTGTTTATATGGCCAGTAAAGATGCTAAACAGCACCAGTCCCAGTACTGACCTTTGAGGAACACCACTCGTCACTGGTCTCCACTTGAACATTGACCTATTACCACTACTCTTTTGAGTGCAATCAGCCAGCCAGTTCCTCATCCACCAAGTGGTCCATCCATCAGATCTATATATTTCCAAATGTAGAGACCGGAATATCATGTGGGACAGCACTGAACACTTTGCACAATCCCAGGTAGATGGCATCAGTTGCTCTTCCCTTGTCCATTGACACTGTGACCCCTCCATAAAAAGCCACCAAAAGGTCATACACCAAAGCTCTCTGCCACATAAAGCTAAAACAGTTCCCAAATACTGAGGAGCAAGCCCAACTCCAAGCAGCTGACCATCAATCAGGAGAACAATTCCATGGCTTTACATTGATTTTAAATAAGCTTCTTGCTTGGAGTTTACTGATTTTTATAGCACATGGGTCATATTATTCTGAACCAGTAAGAACTGAATCCATCACTAAACCATGGTCATGTGCACAATCCAAACCCTGTGCACACTCCCATACAGGTTCAAACTCAGAGGCTTTTGATATCCCAAGGAAATGGACCCATCTCCTAGCTGTTACATTTGTTTTTCTTGCTACCCTCCACAAAGGCAGAAGACTCTCTAAAGATGTGAATCAACAATTAAATAATCCCCCTGAACTGCAAATAACCAAAATGAAACAGTTTCCATTACTTCTGTGAATAGGGATTCTGTTCATCCAAGCATATTATTACTTTTCTGACCTGCAGAGGAGTCTGACCAATGTTTTCTGCAACAACTGAAGATCCGTAACAGGAAAAAACCCTGAATTGTCAGTCCTTGACACATTCAAGCTCAAGGCCTCAGAACAAGACCTAAGAAATTATTCAGTACATCAGTTCCTCTGTTTTAAGAGAGTCCACCTAACTCAGCAATGTCTATCACTGTTTCAATATTGTCAATTAATACTTACATTCTAGCACCTCTAGGATGAGAAACACAGGAAAGGTGCTTTTTTTTTCACCTTGCTACGGCACTGGTGTACTAATACAATGAAGTAAACAGTACATCAGTGTCCTCATCAGACCAGAGAAGTCACTTTCTACTGCAGGCGCCATGAGGGCAACTGCAAATTACCTTCCAGAGCGTATCCTGAGGGCAATAGTAAGGCTGGAGTGGGTAGCTTCCCCTGGGATATAGTTTTCCTGTAGCAAGACGAACCTTTTTTTTGGGGCACGGCACTTCAAGGTCCAACCAGGTGTTCCAGCAGAGACTCACGAAAAGTGCTCCAAGCCTATAGTCCTCCGAGTTGACTAGCCTGGATCGGTGCTGTTGCTCTGAGAGCAACTGATCTCCCTGCTGGCTAGCTCAGGACTGAGCCCCACCTGTGTCTCAGGCCTCACCTTTTATTGGCCCCCTGGTCCTGCTCATGCGCAGTGGGGGCCCACCCTAATTGGGCACAGGTGGGCTTAACACAAGCTCATGCTCACTCCCTGGCAATCAGTGGCACCTGGTTGCCTCATTTCACTACATTTTTCCTAGACAGAAATATATAAATTTCTGGGATGTGTCAACTGGCCAGGCATGGTCTGTGGAGATGCTCTTTGAATATGGAGAAAAGTAAACAGACATAAGGGGATCCAGAGACAGGCTTATACTGCTGCTCTGACTGAATTGCTTTCAGATCTGGAAATCAGTGGGAAAGGTTTGGCAGACTTGGACAGAAAAACAGTGTTCGTGCAGAAACCACAAGTAGCCCAGCACATCTGGCAACCAGAAACCTCTCCAGCTCAAGATGTGTTATGAGGCCATGTGGGCCAGCTGCCCAAGCAGGGTGGAAGAGGCTATGCAAAAATTATTGGTAGACCACTACCAGGGACCTGGGGAACACTCCTGTGTTGCTAAAATGGGGTGCATGCCCTAGGTATATCCCAGCTAGGAATTACACAGCAGACACACAGATCTGTGGTCTTAATCTCCCAGAGGTTAGTCCAGCAAACCCAGTCTGGTCCACTCAAAACGGAGTGTGCAAGCAGGGAGAGCAAAAGGCTCTAAAGAACATAGAGCAGTGAGAGCAGCAGGAACCACTATCTGACTTGATGTAATTAAGTCTTCCCCTTTCTCTCCAATATCTGTTCCCTGCACTTTTCTGTGCACGGGCAGAGCCTGGTTCTGAACATGATACTTTGCAGAATTGTAAACAGTTATGCAGAAGTCTGCCAGCAACTCTGGGTCTGTGCTGTGCCTCCTAAGACAATACAAGCATCCCAATTGGAATATTTGACAAGAACCTCATCTGCCCTTCCTTCTGCCAATGCTTTTATTTGGGACTGGTGCTTGTTTACCATCTCTTTTCTGAAACAAAGAAGGTGCTGAGATGTTAATCTCCACAGAGCAGATTTTAATTTGCAATGTAGAGACCAATTCAAGAACACACTTCCAATGCTTGCTATTAACAAACCTAGAGCATCAGTGCTTTCCTGAACTGTGTCCTTCCACAGTTACAGTAAACCAAAGCAGGAGGTGGCTAGGACACTCAATATTACTGAAAGACAGCAGATCCTTCTTTTCCACAGCTAGTTACAAAACTGCAATAGAAAGTTTATTTATTTACTTGAAGAAGGATATGGTAATGGTGATTTAACAGAAGCTTCTATGTAATAGAAGCTCACTTTGCAGGAAATGTAAATACTAACCACACTGATCATCACACCAAAGCTCCTGTATGACATATTTAATTATCTCACTCAAAGGACATTTCAATCGTGATGCAGCTATTCTGCTCTACAGAGAGACTAATTAAATATGGCCATCTAGTTACCCTTGTACCAGTGAAACTTAATTACCCTGCAACCTTTTAAAGGTTTTTCGGGGGAGGGGGGAGAGGTGCTGGGGTGCTCATTCAGATACAGTGTAAAAAGTCAGCAGAGCATCAGATAACTATTTCCTACTCACTGGGGACTAAAAATCCTATTATATAAAAGGGTCTCTGGATAGATGCATAATTTAAATGAACAAGAAATCAGTCATACCTATTTTTCTGAACATTCTTCATACGTTTATTTATAAGGTGAGGTATGCAGTGTAATGAACACACTGTAATTATCCTAAAATGTAAACTGTTCAAGTGCAGTAACAAGATACTGCAATGACATATAATGCTTCTCTGCATGAGATGAGTGCTTAGTCCTTTACTCTGAGGCCAATGTGGTTTCAGGGTACTGTTGAGTAGAGAAAGGATTGAAAAATAACCTTTATTGGCTTTTATAGTTACTTCTTTAGCCAATCTGAAGAATAAGACAGGCAACCTCTGCTACAATCTGCTAGAATTGCTAGTTCTCCAACCTCAAAAGGAGGATGACTGAGATTTAGACTTCAAAAGAGAGGACAAGTCCTTCAGAGAGGGCATTCCCCTTACCACACAAACCAACACAGAACTAGGGGGATTCCTAAGGAAAATTTGTAGTTTACAAATTATAATAAAAACTTCTAAGGATACAAATAAATACCTGTGCAGTTGTGCAGCAAGGTATTTAAGATCTAGCATGAGAAAATATCTTTGCCTAACATAAAACATGTCCACAGACATTTACAGAAACTGTTTTGGTAGTGTTCTACGGGAAGTGAGATATTAAATTTAAAAAATACAGTGCTGTAAAACTCAATAAGCAGAAAAAAACCCCAAACAACCCAGCACATTAAATTCCAGCACAGTGGAACACGTTTCTTCAGTACAGCAATCTTCTTTTCACAGAAAGAAATACGTCTTAATGACTGAATCCACTCTGGGCATTCTCCCCCTTACTCCACACATATCAGTTCTTCCCAGAAAAGGTCCTGATCCCTCCCACAATTTGGAGAGGGGAAATTATTAGCAAGTACAATTATTAAGCTTACTTATTAAGACCAATGCAACTGAAGAAAAACACAGTACAGGTCCTTTCTCCACCACTCAATTCCTTTCTTTCTGTATGATTCCTACGTCTGCTGAGCTTTTTCCTCATAAAAGGACACACATAGGGTTTGGAGATGAGTGGTCACAGAGTATTCAGGGCACAACTAAAGACAGGAGAAGGACAGCAGATATGTTCCTTTCTTCACTGATGACACATTAGTTGAGGCGCCACACTGTGAACAGCAGCAATAGCAACAGTAATACCACCCCCCCAATAAAACAGATAGATGAAAGGCACCTTCAGATATAGTACTTTCTAAGTAGCAACACCATCCAAATCAAAATATAAAAGTTGATCTAAGCAACTAAGAATACCCTCTTCAAGATCCATTTGATATCCCCTTCCTTAATCCTCCCTAAATCTCCGCCTTAACTTCAATATAAAATTCTGAAAGGGGTAATACACTCTTTTCCCAAAGGAAACCCACCCACAACATACCAGTCCACGGGAGGAGTTGACTATACAGTAATGGCTACAGTACACTCAAGTTCCACTGCACAAATAAACCTAATTCTGAAGCTTCACACAAGTGAACAAACAATCTAATGCATCGCAATGTACTGATAAAAAGTTTTACGGAAGGTCAGATGTTTTGAATGATGCTTTGCTTACATGACTCAGGATTTTACTATGACTTATAATGCCACCATGTCCCCAATATATCCCTCTACCTCTTGCTGACCAGTAATCTTTTTCTTTCTGGTACAAGCTTTAATGAAAGTTAAGCACCTCCTTGTTTAGCTGATGTATAGCTGATATTTTTTATTTTAGCGGACAGAGGGAAAGAAATTTCAAAGTAGGATGTATCTCTGAAAAGACAAGCAAGTAGGTCCTATGTTTTGTTCCCTCTCAACACTAGGCACTACTTTAAATTGCAGTTGGCTACAAATATCCCTAAGCCTTGCCAAAAGCCACAGAGATAAATATAACCTGGAACAGCCACAATGAAGGAAGGAACACCTACCACTGCTCCTGACCTGTCAACCTGACGCTGACTCGGGTAATTGAAAGAACAGGCACACATCTTCCTGAGAAATCCCACTTCAAGGCCTTTAAACTCATGCTGGTTAACAGATGGTCCCTGCATGCTCCTAAGGCTGCTGACATGTACCTCTAGGTATATATACAGCCACTTAGGTGGGGACCTGCTAAGATCATGTTTATGCTGCCCAGGGCTAAGTGAGAAGCTAAGTTTAGTAAGCACTGCCACTTTTTAGTGACATCACACATCCTACACTGCCTTCACCTTCGTGACTCTTTCCCCTTGGTTTCCTATTATTATGTCATGGAGCCCACTAACACAAAGCTGTATTCCATCTGTGTAATGGGACTTCCCAACCAAACAACTTTGACACTCTCCCCTTGGGTCTCCTTTAACACCAACGGAGCTGTTACACGCACTACTGCTTACAGAGGGAACATCTTGCAAAGTTAGCCCCCAAGTTTGTTCAGTAATGCCTATCTTTGTTTTTTTTTTTTTAATAAATACTATTTATAAATACATTTGTACCAACAATTATTATTTCAAGCAGTAATATCAACTTCATCTCACGGAATACTTTGCTTTTCTGAGCCTTGAGATAAGACTAAATTACAAATTGAGTCTTATTGATTTATTTTTGCCTTATAATTATAGGCTATTATTTTACAGGTTATTATTTAACCCCAGTTAATTTTTTATTATTAGCTTTTAAATGCTCCAAGATTTTGCAATGCTTCCACACAGCGATAACTGAAATGATCAATTGCTTTCTGTTTATTTTTGTGGTAATTTTGAAACAAACATTTGAAGTTTTTTTGAAAAGTGTTCATCACATCAGTGAAATCTAAAAAGATCCTTCATGTGTAGTGTAACTTATAAGGAACGATGAACAAAGAAGTTGAAAAGACAAAACTAAATTGTTCATGAATGGATGAACATGCTAAATTGCTTTCAATATAAAAAATGACTACTCATTAACAGCTCAAAGCCATTTATAGCAAACTCTCCACCTCAGTATTTTCAATAAATCACCTTTAACCACAATGAACTGAAGAGCACTTACTAAGCAGAGATCAAGAGCAATCATTGCTATGAGGAATGGAAGCACCTTGTATCTTACATGGCTATTTATCAGGGGGCTATTGATAACAGGGTGATATTTAAAACCATAGTTCCCACCTTATGGCTTTAAACACAGGTTTGGCAAGCCTCCCAATCCAGTAGGGTCAGCCTTCAAGAAACAGCAGGCTATTCACCATATTGCTGCTGCCAGTAATGTACTGTAGCCCTGATAAACACAGGAGAATGGAAAAAGCGGCAGAAAAAGAGAGATGCCAACAACAACAAAACCCCACAGAAGGCAGAAGCTGAGAGCATCACACCAGATACTCAACTACAGACCTCCTCACCAGCAGTCTGCACAACATGAACTCGACACCCACGTGCTCCCACAACTGAGGCTGAGCATGGGGAAGAGCCATTCTCCTCCAGATATTACAGATGCCACATGCATCAAGCACAGCCACAGTCTCTGCATTTGTTTCTAGCACTTCTCTGGCATGAGAGAAGAGAGAATTAAGCAGAAGAAAAAAAGCTATGCACAAAAACTGTACTATCATGATCTTCGCAAGGAAAACAAAGGATCATTTTGATGTTACATGGGAGTAAACCTTTTCTCAAGTAATACTGCAATATAACTTAATTCCTTTTTTCATCCTAACTGGGAGCACGTTTCAGTCCAGACAGAGATTCCTATGTCTTAGTGCAAAGCTGTAGCAAAACAGAACTATCTTGAGACATGTTTCTTAAAGCTGTTTGTGATGGCTTAACAATGTTGTAACATATTACTGATGGAGAGAACACGGAACTGATTTTTCCCAAGGACATGTACCCCACTCAGTCCTCAGATCTATCAGTGGACTCCTCACTACTCCTCACCCTTCTATCCACAGAACAGAAAGAGGGCACGCAGGCAGACAAGGGCCTGCCAGACAATCAAAACAGGTCCTCCTCAGTTTGAAGCATCAAGCTTGCGTCAGGCTTTAACTATTTCCAACACTCTAGCAAGGAATCAGATTTAGCATCGATGCAATTTCCCCCCCATTTTAATAATGTATCAATTATTTAATTTGTTTACCAACTATAAATCAGATGTTTGTCTGTCCAGCTACTGGAAGCATTAACTGTAAAAATGATCCTGAACTATAAATTATGCAAAGCAAGGATTTTCTGATTAACTGAGTATGTGCTGCAGTTGTTATACATCACAGCTGAAGTGGCATGTGTCCATACAGTGTATCAGCATGCAAACACTTGTCACCTACTTCCCCTGCCTGTAGTGACATGAGGCAACCAGGTGCCACTAATTGCCAGGTAGTGGGCGTGAGCTTGTGTCAAGCCCACCTGTGCCTGATTAGGGCGGGCCCCAACTGGGCATGAGTAGGACCAGGGGGCCAATAAAAGGTAAGGCCTGAACTCACAAGCTCAGCTCACGCTGGAACTCACAATCTCAGCATGCTTGGCTTTAACTGCTGCTTTCAGCAGTGCACTGCCTTCATTGCTCCACTAGAGCTCACTGCCAGCAGGGTGAGGCTTCTGAGTCTCGAACTCGCAGCCTCAGCATTGCTTAGGTTTGTCGATTACTGCATGCTAGCCAGCTGCACCACTCAAGCCTCACCCTCCCTTTTATTGGCCCCCTGGTCCTGCTCATGCGCAGTGGGGGCCCACCCTAATCAGGCACAGGTGGGCTTAACACAAGCTCATGCCCGCTCCCTGGCAATTAGTGGCACCTGGTTGCCTCATTTCACTACACCTGCCTTCAGTACTTCATAACCCAAAATGCAGCCACAGAGTAGTTGGGAGTGCAGAAGAAACTAAGACATTTCATTTTCTCAACTTTGCTTTCTCGTTTTCTAGCTGAATTTGCTATTCATTGAAATTCTTCTTCAGTTATCATCCTCCTTTTGTTTCTTATAGATTAAATTGTAATTTCAAGATAAAAATATTATTATGAAGACTGCAGTGAAGGTGATAATTACTTCTTCCACATATTCAGTAATATTGGTTCCTCAATGAGACTTAGAGAAGGCAACCATGTACTGAAGGGTCAAGCTTCATCCTCAGCCTATCAGTATAAACCAAGACAACCAATGGATTCTAAATGAAGGCAAGAGAACTGCATAATTATAAATGGTTACTGTGTGATTACAAATCATTTTACCCTAAAAGTATTCCATGTGAAGAAAATATTTTTAGTAGACTATATCAACAAATTGCACTACCATGTAATTGATAATTAAAATAAAATTAAATTAATATAATTAAAATGTTAGAACTGACACTTTTTGCACCTTATCTACAAGCAATACATTGTCATGAATATTCACCATCAAGAAAGTATGAGTGCAGCCAAATTTTACTTTGCTACAGAAGTATATCACTCCTCACTGATGCTATGATCTGAAGTCAAAGCACAAAAACCAGCTGCTAATAACACAATGTATCACTAGCATTGGCATTTTATATTACCTGAAAGCAGACTTCCCAGGACATTCTTTCTTGACTAATGACTCGTCATATGACAAAAACTTAAAAACTTTAAGGCTGATTCTGAAGCACTTACATGCCTATCTGTGAGTATTATTGTGAACAGTCCCAATGAAACCAATTAGTTGACTCAGTGTAATTAAGCACTAAAGCTAATTATACCTGTTACAGTGAACTAGGCCTTTTCTTTTTGGAAAGGTTTCCAGCTAATAATTTTGAACAAGGTTGCCAGTTCTCACAATTTTAAGTTAAGTTTTGAAAAAAAAAGTGTTTTCCTTAAAGACCCAGTTACAAGAAGGAAATTGTGATTCCCCAGGAGACAGCATGCTGGTTTTGGCTGTGACAGATGTAAGCTTCTTCACTGTAGCTAGTGTGGGCCTAAATTCTGGATTTATGCTCAGAACAGCACTGTTAACAAGGACAACTTAGTTATTGCTGATCAGTGCTTACTCAGCATCAAGTCCCTTTCTCTCGCCAGCTCCACCATTTTGACTAACTATGCCTTTCCTTCAAGTTGTCCCCAGTTATGTTTGCTAACTAAAGCTGGCATCAACAATTGCTGTTTGGATGACAGCTGATGAAGAACAGGCATCTCTCCCCTTTACAGGACATGAAGAACCTATAAACTTATTCCCATCTGACCCTCACTAAAGAAACCTAGTCTTATATTCTTAATCTGAAGGACTCCAAAGCCAAGTACAAGAGCTAAGACCTCAGCTGCTGTTAAGACCTCCTCCCTCAGAACAGATCATTTACCTGTTGTCTAAGCTGTTGATACCAGGGCACTTTTAGCCACCCCACTTAGCCCTTTCCAAGGGCTTTAACAAGGGCTTTCCAAGTTACTTTAACAAGGGTTATCTCAAATGGCACATTCTTGCTACATGGTGGGTGATGTTCAGTTTGGAGGCTCATTTTTCATGGTGTCTGCACTCATCTTCCCAGGGTTGGAAAGCAGACACAAAATGAGTGATGGGTGCAAGTCAGATCTACACTCCAAACTAAACAGTGTTAAAACTCACAGCCATCATTCCAATTAAAGTGCAGCCACGGGTTCTGGTAACCTGCAAAAGCCTGATGGTCCTTCTATAAAGGTATTAAGGAATACTTTGCCAAAACTGGTGATTTGGCTTCCTAAGTAGGAGAGAATCTCCATGACAATAATCTGAGGGAGTGATTAGAGCAGAGAAAAAGTGGAATCTTTCCAAGCATGCATTTTTACTAATCTTTCTCTGGTAAGAATTAAAACCTCCCACACATACTGAAAAGCCTACTACTGCATATTTCTCTCTTTCTTGCTCCTCCAAGTCCAGTCTTTTCCACACAAAATCTTAAAACCACCATAATTTGAAAGTATTTTTAAAAATACAAACATCACCTTCAGATTACCCCTTCAACATAATTTCTAATCTGTGAGCTCCATAAATCCAAAGTAGTTTAAATTCTTAGATCATTCTGGAGATTTATTATACTAATCATGAGAACATGCAGCATATTTTAGGATGGTTATACTCAAACACGCTCTGGATAAACAGGAAAGAAAAAATGCAACTCCAAAATGCGGTAGCGTTGCAAATGACTGCAGAGATGATTAACTGGGTCAGTGTACTAAATCATATGTAAAGCTGAACAGGGGCAAATTCAGAAACATGAAAACAGAGTTTTAAATCAAATGGTGGGTTTTTGAGAAAATTAAAAACAGATGGGATGGAGGTTTTCTGCAGAAAATCCAGTCAATCCATTTCACTTTGCTTTCACCTATCTGGCATGCAGCTACCTCAGTGAGCTGAATAAATATTCCTTCTTATTTTTACACAGTGACAAAATAAAATGCACCACCTCTTTCTTGATCACTGCAGAAAAATGTATCAGATCCTTCTAGACAAATCAACATGTATGTGGCTAAAATACATGACACTGCATCCTCATCAGAAAGCAAAATTCTATCATTTTTCTCTCTGAAAAGTATTCAGCACAGCTCTAAAGCTATATAATGGAATGAATACAGTGATACAAATAATAACCTACCATGAAGGCTGTACAAACCACTAGGGCCCAAAAACAGTATGGAAGGTGCGAGGACAGTGAGAAAGGAAGAAGCTTTTGATTTTAACTTTGTGCCCAGCTGAGATCAGGAAAGTTCCTGTAAAACCAACAGTCACCCTCTGTGTCCTGGCTTTCCCCTACCAGCTCCACATCACAGAAACAGCCAACAATGAGTATTTCCCAGCTCACTAACATTTGTCTCAGCCATTCAGCAGTTTCTGCCAGAATCCTCCTCCCTCTTTACACCCTGTGAATTAATTCTGCTTGCAGCAGCACTAACGCAGGCTGCTGTGGTTTTTTTTTCCCCTGCCCAATGTGAGATATTCATCAATGCTTAAGAACAGTAATTGGTTCTGAGTTCACTTACCTTTCTTGACACAAGGCCCTTTCTTCTGTACACATGGCAAAATTGTGCAGAGCCACTCAGTCCCTTCCCTCTCAGCTTTGCTTTTCCAGAACACATTCCAGGAGAATATGTGGCTCCATACCAGGAAGAGATAAAACAGTTCTTTTATCATTGAAAGGAAGCAGAGATGTGGGTTTCTACAGTCTGGCTCAGATCCCTGGCTGAAGTCAACAAATGACTTACATCACTTGAGGATCCAAACACTTCAGTGAGACTGCTAAGTGACTTGAGTACACTTAAAAACTGTGCTGCACGTCAGGGCCAAGCAAGCCAGCTGGGCTCTATAGCTGGCCCAGGCTACACCATCCTGTCAGGTCCACTCTGTCACTACCACTCTCTCTCTCTCCAACTTCAGAGACCAGCCCCTGCACACTGGTCACAGGATTCTGTTCAATTAGAGAATCACAGAAAGTGAGGGATTGGAAAGGACCTCAAAAGATTATCTAATCCAACCTCTCTGCCAGAGCAGGGTCATCTACAGGAAGTCACATAGGAGCACATCCAGGTGGGCTTTGAATGTCTCCAGAGAAAAAGACTTCAGAGCCTCCCTGGGCAGCCTGTGCCAGTGCTCTGTCACCCTTACAATAATTGCACTGCTGGTGGATGCCTTAAACTCAGGGGGTGTGTGGGAGGTATATTCATATTCAAAAGCTCCCCTCTCCTCATTTCACAGTACAGAAGCTAAATACACTCTTTCTGAAGGAACACTCCCTCTTTACAGCTACTGCAGTCATTCTGGACTTAAACCTTCCCCAAGGCATTTGCTTGCTTTCTCCCCAAGTCTCCATCCCCAGGTTAAATTCTAGGTAGACAACTAACCATGTTCAAACATAGACTGATATTTGGTGACCTCCCTGAACCATCTCAGGAAGGCCCCATGGCAGCTGAGATCACTTCTGCCACTTACCAAGAAGACAGTTTGCTAGAAACAGCTTTGCAAAGGACTGCAATACAGTGCTTACTCTTTTTCAGCTAGGAAGGAGTACAAGTATCTTTCTGTGTACAGAGGTAGACTTCAATCGTGACAGACACCTGAAGGGCTAAAAGAGAATCCAATCAACTCAGCATGGTATTCCCCCACTACCCTAACAAAAATCAATAAAGTTCTGACAGGAAGGCCCCAGGCATTTGCATGAAGGGGGAGGAAGAAGAGAAGATCACACATCTTGGTCATTTAGTGAGAGTTTTAAGTGGTCTGTTTCCTTATCAGTCATGACTTCTGCTAATTTATCAAGCTACCCCACCACGCATTCTCATTTTAAAAGCACAGTATTTTGCAATAGAAAGAAGACCAATAGATGAAAACCTGTAAAAAACCACATGAACTTGTCAGCCTTGTCAGCTGGCACAGGATCAGGAGGTTATGCCACTGGACAGTTGTCACAGATGGGGGCACTAGTTTTCAAGGCAATTTAGAATTAGCTTTTAGGTGCCTAAATAAGAAAGTTAGAAAGACAATTTGAGAACTGTTATTACGAAGATGTGTACAAAAAGCCAAATACGGGTGTTAAGAGATGGAGCCATGCCATATTACTCATAAAGGAAACAAAAGATCACCACCCAAAAGTGAGAGCACATTTCACATTCCTCTAGTGTCACACTAGAGGAAGTGTTTCAGAAAATTAAAAAATTAATTTTTGTATGCAGCCTGATTCAGTATCAAATATGCAGAAGGAATTAATATCTGCCTATAGTTTTATGACGTTATGTAGCTACATTAATTTTGGCAGGAGAGGTAATTTAAATCCTTTGGGAAACATTATCCTCTTGATATGAGCACATAACTCAGATTAATAGGATTTGCATATGTATAACAGTAGGGAGAATAACTCTGAATTTCATAAACAGCTTTGTATTTTAATCAGTTTGGGAACACCAGCAAAAAAAAAATAATACTCAGGACTACTAAATGAACAACATTTGTTAACCCATGCTAGCTAATACTTGTGAGTTAATTGATCAATATTCAGAAACAAACATAATAAACATATTTTGGAAAATGAAACAAAGTAGAACTGTTAATGTAACTGAAAGAGAAGGGCAGGTTAAACACTTGGTCTTGTTAAACACTTATAAATTTTGGTTGTTTTATAATCCAGGCCAAATTTGTGCCATACTCAGATTGTATAATTGACTCTGTGTATGCAATCTCTCAGTTGTTCAACAGTACAGATAACAGCAGTAATGGTATAATTATAACTTACAGCTGAAGTAGATGAAAACCTGCTAGTTCTTAACTAGTGGTTGTAATTAAGAGTGGAGAAGAGCCGCATTCACTGCATCTGTTTATGTTTCATTTATAAAAGTGCATTTTATGTCCCAATACAGCAGAGCAGCTGCATGCTGCATTCCAGCCCTGGCCATGTCCTGATATATGACAATGACTGGGGAAAGCAACTTGACTTGCAGCGGCTGTAATAAAAATAGTTTTATAAGCATTGGTTGAGCAGTAGCTGTAGATATGGAATGCACTAAATGGAAAACAAGCAATAAGCACATAAGGAAGAGGTTATTTCCTGTGCCCCAGGAATTCTTGAAGAGTACAGAGGAGAGCACAAAGATGACAAAAGAGATGGAGCACCTCTCCTATAAAAGCAGGCTGAGAGAGCTGGGATTGTTCAGCCTGAAGAAGGCTCTGGGGAGACCTTCCAGTACCTGAAGGGGACTTGCAGGAAAGGTGAGGAAGGACTTTTTACAAGAGCATGTAGTGACAGGACAAGAGGTAATGGCTTTAAACTGGAAGAGGAGAGGTTCAGTTAGACATGAGGAAGACATTCTTTAGTGTGACAGTGATGAGACACTCTAACAAGTTGCCCAAACTGGTGGTGGGTGCTCTCTCCCTGGGAGTGTCCAAGGCCAGGTTGGATGAAGCTTGGAGCAACCTGATCCTGTGGAGGGTGTCCCTGCCCATGGCAAGAGGATTGGAACTAGCTGATCTTTTCGGTCCCTTCCAACCTAAACCATTTGATGATTCTATTATTTCAGTTACTTTAGTTTCGACTGCATCCACGGATGGAAGAGACAGCATCGCTCCCTTTCTACCACCTTCCCCCTGCACAGGTCAGGAAATACACACACCCTTGTGCACAGGCGTGCACACCGAGAACACACCGCTTCCAGACCCGGCAGAGACGTCAGCTCCCGCGGCCAGCTCCCGGAGCTTCAGCACCAGGGCCGGCGGACAGCTCCCGCGGGCTCCCGCTGCGGGGCGCGCCGCATCCCCTCCGGCGGCCGCTCCCCTCTGAACACCCCGGGAACACTGGGAGCCACCCGGTACCCTCCGGGACACAGCAATAGTATCAACAGCAACGGAACTGCACCTACAGCAGGTAAGTTTAGAAACAGGGTGTGGGGTGGGGTTTGGTTTGGTTTTTCCACACACATATAAAAAAAATAAAATAAATTCAAGAACGTTGTACCTGAAAAATAGTAAGTTTCAAAAGTAAACCCTGTGCCAGGCAGCATTAGTAAGGGCGAGCAAAAGTGGCTCAACAAATTATTCAACAGCTGTTTCCTTGGAAGAGAGAGAGCTCTCAAACCCAGGCTGCTTGGCTTGTGCTTTCTGAGCAAACAGAAGAGTAAAACCAGCAGCTCAGAAATGAAGTGGGTACCAGTGGCACGTTTCACTTGCTTCTTGGCTTACTCACTCAATACTGGTTGCTAAGCAATTTATTATTTTTTTTAAGCTCGAAACTACTCACTGTCAGATGGGTTAATGAAAATACACACTTGTATTACTTACAACATTTTTCAATTGTATTTCTCGGTAGGCTAGTACTGTTTCTTTTAAAGGAATTCCATTCTAAGGTTTGAAAGTAAAGTCATAAATAAAAGAGTGCAAGGGAGAGGGAAGAACAGAAATAAGCTAAGTGTAATTATCAAATTTTTCAGTGGGTTGCAGGAAAGGCGTACCTAGAGACTTGCACATACTCTGGGAGTTGTAGCAAAGACAGCATGCCTAACTCAGCATAAAGATGTGAGGCACCAGGTGACCTGAAGGTCCCTTGTTCTTAACTGGTTTATCTATTTATAATTCCAGGAAACATTACCTGTGACAGCACAAGTCAACACAGAGTTATTTCAGCAGTCAAATAATTTCAGTTATTTCCACAGCCTCTTTTTATTTACCTTATTTACACCTTACACACAGTAATACTCTTTCCATTTTCACTCCCAGTTCTTTAGAGCTGAAACCTGGTGTCTGCCACTGTCTTCCAGCCTGCACCCTGAAACACTACCCAATTTACTCATTGCTTGGCAATTGTTAAGAAGTCATGATCAGAATGAAATAATGACCCACCATACAGTGTAACCAACTGTTTTGTCAATGGTAAACAATGGTATATTTACAGGCAGGATAACAGGAGGGGAAGCAGAATCTGTTCCATCCTCAAATGGAAGAGAAAACATGTCTCTACCATCTCCAACTTTTTGCCAGCTGAAAGGAGAAGAGCCTGTAGTGTGGCAAACAAGAACTCTGAGGCAGCTCTTTTCTCTTTACAGATGGAAGTGAGCTGACAGCCTCACCATCAAAGCCTTACACAGTTGGGTCATTTTGTTTGCTGCTGCTGGGACATGAGGGAGGCTGCAGTAGAGCTTCTGGGCTACAGATCCTCCCTCACAACACCCTATAGACAGATGAAGTCTGGTTTGGCACGGAGAACCAAAAG
Source organism: Calypte anna (assembly GCF_003957555.1). Lineage (NCBI taxonomy): Eukaryota > Metazoa > Chordata > Aves > Apodiformes > Trochilidae > Calypte > Calypte anna. Next base: position 63,913,196 of record NC_044245.1, read on the forward strand.
AAAGAACTTTCTTTAACCTCTGGTTTTGAGAGCAAATAACCTCTGGTGCACCATACTGTTGACGGAAAGAAAAGGTCAGGGAAGGAGGGAAAAACGCAGGCCCAGTTGGAAAGAAACAGGATAGTCACCATGTGCAGGATGAAGTCAATAGGACAGCCAAAATCTCAAATGAGTGATGAGGAAAATGTGGCTGAGAGGAAGGTGGAGCAGTGGAGATGGGGATGGTCAGGTAGAGACTTGCAGGATGCTTGTCCCAATAACTGTCAGAAGGAAGGGAAATGCAGGGAGCTGGAGGTGTGCTGGTAGAAAGTGTCAGGCTGTACACCCATTGAGAGTCCAGGAAAGCAATGCAGAGGCAATGGGGGATCTTATGAGACTGAGAAAAAGTGGACCATGCAATTGCAAGTTTCCTTGCACTTTTGAGGCACAAACCCACCAGGCAAAGAAGGCAAAGAGTGAGGGGGAAAAGACTTGCAAATCGCCAAGGGCAGCATCTCCAAGAGGGACACCACAAGTGCCTGGCGAGTAGTGTCACACCAGAAGTCTTGCATGGAGAGTAGTACCATGCTCTGCGGGGTAAGAGGACGGTGAGTTGGGAAAGGGGAGGCTTGGAAAGGCCAAACAGAGGAGGGAACCTGGCACCCCGAGGGGCGTATGAGAGGTGCGGGGTAAGGGCAGTGGGTCGGTGGGCCAGTGACGGAGGAGGCCAGCGGGAAGGTGCGAAGAAGCGGGATCCTGGGCAGTGAGGGAGGCGGCGGCCCGGGGGGCCCAGCGGCACCGGCGGGGGAGGAGGCCGCGGTGTCGGGGGCGGCCCCTTCCCTCCCTGCCTCCCCCGAAGCCAAGGCACCCGCTGCCGGTCCACTGGGGGCCGGGGGGCGACGCGTGCCGTCCCCTCTATCCCCCTCCCCCCGCAACCCCGAACCGGGCCGTGCCACCTCTCACCTGTGCCGAGGTTGAAGGAGATGCGGGCCTCGGCGAGGTAGGGGGTGTCGCTCTTGGAGCGGACGCGGCGGATGGGTCTGCGGTCGATGTCCTCCTCGGAAGATGCCGCCATTAATGTGGGCACGGTGAGCAGCGTGGCCCGGCGAGCTGGCGAGGGCGAGCGGCGGCGCGGCGCGGGGCAGCCGGGCGAGTAGGGTGCGGAGGGGGTGGAGGGGGCGGGCAGGGATGGAGAGAAGGAGGGAGAGAGGCGCGGGGAGGGGGAGGGGAGGACGGGGAAGGAGAGAGGGAAAGGGAGAAAGGAGCGGAGGGAGGGAGGGAAAGAGACAGGGAAAACCCGTCAAGGATCTGCGGACGGGAGCGGCCGCGGCGGCCCTGCCCGCTGCCCGCTGCCCGCTCCCCCTGCCTGCCTGCAGCGCCCTTGCCGCCCCCCCGGCCTCTCGCCTGAGGGCGGCGACCCTCGCTCGGGAAGGAGGCGGAGGGGTGAGGTGCGCCCTGCCCTGGCTGCCACCCGGGCCAGGGACCGGGCTGAGGTAGCGGCTTCCGTCTCCCAGGGCAGGGTCTCGGTCTGCCCCTGAGCACCTCGGCTTGGCTGAGATCCCACGCATCGCCACGGGCCTGGCTGGACAAGGGACCACCCGGTAGCAGTCCTAGGGCCTCTGTTCTAGCCTGGGGTTTCTGGAAGTCAGACTATAACAGGGTTGAGACTCGGTGGGAAGTCCAAGGGCTTGTCCCTACAACTCCTTCTGCGCTTCTCTTCGGCAAACCCATTAAGTATACCATCAGGCCAAGGGGACTGTGGGGACCGACAAGCATATGCGAGATGCTTAAAACTGAATGGAACTTTTATTCAGAAGTCACTTTGGTAGGCGTCTGAAAAAAATGTGACTATGGACAAAAATCAGTAATTCCATCCTCCAGCTAGAAAACGGAGATGATGTTTTGTGGCTTCTCCCCTATTCTGTATTTATTTAACAACTGGTTGGTTCTGTAGATGCAATTTCTTACCACGTGGTTGTAGGATGCCTACCATGTTAGGGCACCAGTTTAATTTGGGACTTTTAGATGTTAGTGTATAACAAATACTACTTATTTATTTATTTTTAATCTGGTTTGCACAAAAGTTCTACATAAATTGATAAAGAGTCAAAATGTGTGCCTGCAAGGGTACTAATTCATCTCCTTTAATTCAGATTTTTTACAGAAAATGCAGCCTCCTTAAAGTCACTTAGTTGTCAATACTTCAAAAATCTTTTTTTTTTTTTTTTTTTTTTGTCAACCTCAATAAGAAATGGGACCAGAGAATGCCAGGGTTCAATAACTCCATAGGCAGTGACGGTAACATTAGCTGGTCTGAACTTTGGGGGACAGCTTTCTCGCTCACTCCTGCAGAATTAAGTTTTCTGTTGTACTTTTGCTATTTAAACAGGTAGAGATTTTGGGGTGTTTTTCTGTGGTTGTAATATTTAGTTTAGCTGAAGTCTGCTATTAGCTCCAATCCCTTTGCAGGTGTTCACAAGAAGTCGTGTGTTTCTAGGTGACTGGAGTGGATAAGACATAAGTGGATAAGACATGTTATTGTGTTTGCAAAGTCTTTCTCTTTTGTTGTGATGTCACTGGCTCACTTTATCTAAAATGGGAAAATTTTTAGCCACTACTTGCAGGAGAATTTTTAAAAGTATCCCTTTTCATACATATGCATATGCTGGTAGTTAAACAGCCATGTCATCCTTGGATGTCAGATGAACAACCATACTACTGGTGAACAAGGAGATATCATCTGGTCCATCTGCATCTCAAAACATCTGTAATTAATATGATATGCTGTTTGGGGCAGGGGTGGTCTTACCATTATCAAGGTTGAAGCAGATCCTAGCTTCTTCCAAGTAAGGGGTGTCACTCTTAGACCGGAGTCTTCTGATGGGTCTCCGGTCTATGTCATCCTCAGAAGATGCTGTCATCAGTGTGGGCACGGTGAGAAGAGTTGCCCGACGAGCTGGAGGGAGAAATGGAAAGGAGTAGGAAGAAGAAAAAGAATATCAGAGAAAAAAAAAAATCCCTCAATGGAAAAGAGAATCAGTAGCAGGTAGTAGAAGAGCGTGTAAGGTCCCTGCCTCATTGCCACAGAATTTAAGAGCTGCACTGAATGATGCCAAAAAGATAAGATTGCTGCACTGTCCCAAAGACACAGGTTGTAGCTCTGTTCCTGCCACATTGCTTGTTCAAAGTTCCTAGTTCTGCCACTTAAACCACTCTTACCACAACTTCTCAATAGCTGCAGTTCCTCTTTTTTTCATAATTGTGTTTTTGAGACTCCTATGCCTGAAGAAGGAAAGTATTTAAGTGTCTGCTCAGTTTGTAGAAATCAGTGGAAACTGTGGCTAGGGACACAACATGATGACTACTGCAAGTATTCCCAATCTCAGTTTCTTGCTGTCTTAATTTGGGACACTCAAAATTAACAGCTACTTTTTGTTCTTGATCACTTTATGTCTCAGTTTTTTAGTTGTGAAACAGAATCATCATTTTATTTCAGTAGTGATTTTGTGAAGATATAAATTCATTAATATCTGTAAGGTATTCATATAGACTAGTGAAACACCAATGAAAAGCCCATGAGGAAATTAAGATATCTATCTTCTGTGAACATGGTTTAAATGGCTTAGGGCCATCCCTTCAAGGAGGAGGAAGCAAAATATTTAATACTGGCTCATTAAGTGAGCACTGCCTACTCCATGAACTGATGAAGCAAATTGTAGGATAGCAAAAAATTACTATGACATCACACAATTAGCAACCATACTATAATACACATATATAAGGAGACTGAATTAATGTTGCAGAGGCAACCTTTATTCTAACATTGCCTAAGTATGTAGCACTTGACCTTACAGTCTTAATAATGTCCCTTTAATATAGACGGGCTTTATGTGAAATGCAATTATGAGTGGCTGTTGAATGCTTTGGGTACTGAGCCTATAAATTAAAAATCACAGACCTAAGAGCCTCTATAAATATATCCACCCTAATTCTCTCTCTGCATAGATAAGGATTGTCACAACTGCTAGGTGGGATCTGGCTGATCACTGAAAGCAGAAGCACCATGCACAAGCACTTTTTCAGTGATTTTTTTTTTCCTCCACTGTCTCAGGTATACCTAGAAAGAGACTTTTATCTTGAAAGTCCATCCCCTTAGTGGAGGACTATTAGCATTAACTTTCATGTGGGACCCTTTAAGAACCTAGGAGCCTAAACCCTGAATGTTTTTTGCCATCTGCTATTATGTGGTATAACAGACCTTATCTTAAGGCTTTTGCAAGCCACTATACTTAAAATAACTAATAATGAACTATATTTTCCTGCTGAGAGTGGAGAGCATGACTGATAGTGACTAAGAACATATTCTAAAGCCTGTTAACTTGATTCTTTCTTTTAAAAGTTTTTTTGGAGTTCCAAATAATACCTGTCATTCAGAAGCCTTCAAATGCCTAAAACCTGACTTAGATGTTAGGTATGAGAGCACATAATTGGTATGAATTAACAAATGCTGTCATACTCTGCTTTTCAATTTGTACCATTATGTAGTTACTAAACAAGCAAATCTGTACTGCTGAGGGTAGTGGTTATTTCTGGTCTAACTTACTGGTTTTCTGGCTTTAAATAGATTTCTTTCAAGTTTTTACTTATTTCTAACCTAGCATTTGATTTTGAGATAAAAGCAAAGGGCAGGAGTTGAAATTGATTTAATGGGGTCAACTATTTAGATTAAGCTAAAGTAAACACTGCAACTAGACTGTAAACTATTACTCCCTTGTAACAGGGATGCACAGTAATGAAGATAAAAGAGAATGGAAAATTTCTGCTGGGGAGAATTCTGTGTACTGCATCATCAAATTTACACTTAAGGAAGATTTATTTGTATATGAAGTCAGCATTGTAAAAATAATCTCATAAAACAATCACGTAGAGGATTTGTCTTTTTGAAGTGGAATGATCTAGCTGTAGTCAGTGAAGGTGCTCCCATGCATTTCAGGGCTGGCTGGATCATAGGATAGGAACCTATCTGGAAAAGAAAAAAGCCACCCCTGAATTGCATATACATCTATGGTAAACAGAGAGTAAGAGTGGGCTTTTCTATATAATTGCTTATTAATAATTTTTACCTTTTGGGTCAAAATATTGGGATCTGGCTTGTATTCATTTTGATTAGAGGTAGGTGGGTGCTGGGAAATGTTTCCTGGAGTAATCATTATACATTACTCTGACAACCATGATTGTCTCCCCTTTGTGTATATTGCCAAAAGGAACTTTCAAGAATGACTGGAAATTTTAAGTAAACAGCAGAAAAAAATTAGAGGCAGCTAATAAGTATTAAAACATTTTGTAATAAAAAGATCCATTCTTATGCAGCCATGGAACTGGGTATAGCTGATCACATTCTGATACCTGTACAGTGGATATCAGAATATTTAATGCTGAAAATTTATGTGGGTCATGAATATAACCGTACACAGTCTTTTCCTAACCATAATCTGTTGCACTCCTTATTACAAAAATTACTTGTGATATATTTTTGAGTAAATCTGTAAGCACTTGCCCAATGTGAGTCCATCACAGATAACCCACCAGTATCTCTAAATTCAGATGCTGTTCAGAAACCAGCTCAGCCTGAGTCACATTTTTAGGAGATATTTTTTCAGGAGAATTAGCAAATTAATTACTTTAATCTGATTACAGGCAAAGTGCAGAAGTGTTTCTGCTGGAGATGTCTATACCTAGATGCATAAGAAAGGTTATGTTTCTGATGTGTATAATCACAAGCAACTTCAAATTACATGGAAATGGTCAAAAGGAATACTGGTTTACATCAGAAATCTTTAAGATGTTTTTGAGGAAAAACTAATTTCTTGGTGCAAATTTTGAACGGCCTTGTGGAATACCTAAGAAAATATTCTAATTGAAGCGCTGTTTTTGCTATTTATTAGGAATCTTTCTTGATGATGATGATGATGATGATTATTGTTATTATTATTAAAGCATACTTTCTTATTCAATTCTCCTTCATTCCTCTGTGAAAAGGGCTCACCATGGCATGACATACAGATATTACAGGCAGGAATGCATTTTTGGCTAAAACTAATCTTTAAAAACATTACTTGAGGTACATTTTGATGCATCTAAAGCATGATATTCTGTCTTTACTAAAAAAAAAATAATTAAGACATTTTCATTATTCTTTAAATACAAACCAAACAGTTGGTCTAAATAGATGTTTACTAGGAAGAAAAAAATCTTTTGGGCTGATTTAATTCCAGATTCTTATTTTCTTGTTTTAAATACAACTGATGAATAAAAGCACTTGAAGGATTAGATGTGGGAAATGGTGTATGACTGGCAGGAGAAGAGAGTAGGAGATGTATGCAAGCACTGGAGAAGATTTGTCATTCATGAAGAATGATTTATAGGCTTGTGTCTCCTAAATAAACAGAGAAACACATGCATACGGATTGCTGGGTGTCTCTAAAGCAAAGCTGTGAAGATTTTTTACACCGTAAAAAATCAGTAATCATCATTACATCAGTAATCCAAAAGAAAGTACAGGCCTGTGTGTTGCAAATTATAGTACACAATCAAAAGGACATCCACTTTTATACACATAGTTGTTGTGCCAGTTTGTGATTGTTGGGTAAATGTATACACAATATGCCTTACTAGCAGTTTCTATACGTTTTGGAGGAAACGGGCTTGTTCCTCTGCCATTGCATTCAAAGGCATAGGCTTCAGAAAACAGACTACTGGAAATAAATAAACAAGCCATCTAAATTATTATGAAATTGGGGCATGTAGAGGCTTGTTTATTAAAATTATTTTTAGTAGGAAAAAAATAGATTTGGTTTTCAGAATAAAATTTCTTCAAGTGTGATCCACTCATAGTTCCTTCTAGAGTTTTCTGTGTTTAGGGGTATAGAGAACTGGCTCTGAAGCATCCTAATTAAATTCAGATTATCATGCTGCTGAGAATTAGAAGAATCTTATTTCTTCTGATTTTAACTTGGCTGGCTGGATATTGAAATAAATGAACAAAAAGTAGCTGAAGTATCCTTACTGCAACTCCTCATGAGCTATTTGTATACCACTGGTGAAGCCAGCCCACCTGACTGCAACCCAGAGACTCCAATCATGGCACTTGGTTGCCTTGTTCCTGAATTCTCAATACTGGGAACATGCCAGAATATAAGGTGGAAAAAGGGGGAAAGAAGAGTTTAAAAAATGAGTTTGGGAAAGGCTGATGTTGATCAATTAGTTCTTTGGATTTAAAGGGTAGGAAATTACATTACGGATGACCATTTGTTGTTACTAATTCTTCTGCTCTTAATGTTACCAGTCGAAGAACTACAGACATCATGTGATTAAAAAGAGAAACAGACCTGCAAAATAACCTAACTTTGAATAGGCTTTAGTCTGTAGGATGGATTAATCATAAAATTTTGGTGGATGGTCTATCTTAATATTACTTTACAAAAGGAACATTGCAGTGAAATCATTCTAGATCAGGATCTGGGCACATTGCAGCAATATGCTTTTGTAAAATACTGGGCATAATTTAATATGCAGAAGCAAAGTAGCACTGAGTAGTCAGCAGTGATTAAAGTCAAACATCTCAAATGAGTCAGCACTGCATGAATTAAAATAAATGAGCAAAAGTGAAGCACTGAGAAATAAGTAAATTGTGAAGACAGAGTGCAAGGGGAAAATGTAGAATTAAAACTGTATTTTATTAAACATGGAAAACTGATAAAGAAGGATTTCCTGAAAACTTTTGAGCTGTCATCCCCTATCTGTCTAAACAATCTTGTAAATGTTTATTTCTTGGCCCCGTGTATTTTTATTTTCATTTTCTTCCCTACTTTACATTTTTTATTCCCTCCTTACATTCATCAACTAGATTACAGGAATGTTTCAACCAAGTAAAAGGACAGCAAGTGTAAGTGGAGCTATACAGTATTTATGCATACAAAAGATAGTTTAAGGTAAGCCTTCAAGAGACTTTTGATCAGTTATTTAAATATGCACAATGTATCCTGCCAAATGGACCGTCGAAACCTTCAAACTAGGTAGGAGCATCTTGGAAATACTCAGTTCATTCGGTTAATTTTAAGCTTCGTGCCTCCTGCTGGTTCAAAAGGAGGTAAGGCTGGAAAAGTCTTCACGGTCTCCAGGAAACCAGAAACTGTTTGAGTCAGAAGTCGCCTTAGAGGAGAACCTGGCTTCCCATCAGGGCCCACAAGGTCTATCTGTGACACAGAGGTGGACTCATGGAATGACATCCTGACTGCATGATGTCCAGCCTGTCCCATCGGGTTGTGGCATGGGGTTGTCACCAAGAGAGAAGGTGAATCTTAGGAGCCCTTGCCATCAGACTCATAGCTGCAGGGAAGTGTTATGTGCAGTCTGTGATGGACAGCACGCCTTTTAGCATGGTACCTAAAGCCTTCATATGTAACATACTGGGCAGTACATTCTTCTTTCAGAGTTCATCCGAGGGGCTCCATCCCCTTGAATGCAGTGGAAGAGTGGGGTTCCTCCTTTCTTCATCCTTACCAAGCCTAAGTACCAGTGGCCAGGGCCCTGTGTGATCTCCCAGCACCCAGTTTAGTTGGCTGTGCTCAAGGCAGGCTTTCTGACATGGCACATGGAAAGAGTGGCTTGAGAACCCCTGACCAGCTTTGGAGCTACTTGAGAAAGCACCAAAAAGCCTCAAAAGCTGCCCCCACCCTTCTTTTGGGAGCATCTCTTACACTGCTCTCCACATTCACACTGAGGCTGTTGCCTGCTTGTTGAGTGAGGCTGTGGCCATGCCTGTGGCTGGCTGCATTCCTCACGGATCCACATCCAGACTGCTGACTTGATGTCTTGCTTGGCCTCATACTTGCCCCATCACGGTGCTCTTGTCTGATGATCTGGACTCTTGGCTGAACCTGGTGACCATCACAAGACCTGTTCTGCTCGTGTGCAGCAGTGCTTTGCCTTTGGCAGGCGAGGCTGCTGCCTCTGCCCACCTCGCTGCCTCCTGGCTCACTTCCCCTTGTGGAGGAGGCTGCTTTTGCTGCTTCTTAGTGCCAGCCTGCTCAGCTCTGTTGAATATCAGGTCTTTCTTTGCACTCCCCAAAGCATAACTTCCTTCAAGTTGAACTTAAAGATCAAAGATAAAGTTCTTCCTAAGTAGGCGACAGCCAAGACCAGATCTGCACACTTAGAGGATTGGATTACAACTTGACCTGTTTTGGGGAAGTTACTACTGTTCTTAATTTAGGTCCTGTCTTTCTTGGTAAGATGTGATTCTTCTTTGCAAACAAATGTCAATAGCACAGGCGTCTTTCATCCAGGGTAGTGGTTTAGGCTTTCATGATCAGTAGAGAGAATAAGACATGGCTTATAGTATCCAAAGAAAGATGTCTGAGATAAGATGAACTCTGTTCTTAAAATTACTTATTTGTCTCCACGGATACAAGCCAGGCCGGTCAGAAGTCTTGGGTGGAAACATCTTCACTGAGGACACATCAGATGTAAGTGAGCTGAACCCTCTTCCAGTCCCTATTTTATACTTTCAGCCCCCATGGCTGAAAGCCTTAGTATATTAGTATTTAGAATACATGTACATCCAAGAATGACTTGTATTTTATACATACTTCAAAGGGAAAAGACTATTTAAAAACTGAAAGTCCAGCTCCATGCTTACATTTCAGATATGGACTGTCTCAGAGCAAAGGGCTACATGCAAGGGATCACAGCCCCTTCTTTCTTGCTTCTGATTTGCAGATGAGTCACTAAGCATTACATACTTGGCAAGAAAACTACCCCCCATCTCCTAGTTCCCAACATACGGACACAGAAGAGACAGTAAGGGAGGGTTGCGAAGCTTAGGATATTTCTGGCTGGTATCGGAAGACTACAGCCAGCTGGCTTCATTTACCAAGTTTTCTAAATCTAGCTAATTCTGCCAGATCCAGCTTTTGTGACTTTTCCATCCCTTCTGCTTCACTTTCCTTGGAGGAAACGGGAAACAGCTGTTTGAACAGCAGATGCAGCCCGAATGGCCACACATCCCCTGTTCTGTGCTTAGCCCACAGGCTGCTTCTGAAGAAAGAGATGATGGGAGAGGAGGCAGCTGATATGGTAACACCTCTCTCCTCCTACCCCACAGCAGCAAAGGCAGTTCTGCAGTTTTCTGAAGGGGTAGGGATGAGATGTGGGTGTCAGCACAGGCAGCAAGGGGTAGAGAACCATGTAGTTGCTGGGGGCCAAAATCCTGTTTCAGTCTGTTTGCTGAGGTTGGAGCATCCGGTACTCAATGACACAAGACCTGAGGTCAGCTGGGATTTGATATGTTTTACTAGTAACACTATGATACCTTGTTGGGTTCCTTCCCAACATTTTACAGACCAACTCTTTCCCTTCTCTTCCATGCACCGGGAGTGGGTAAAGAGAAGAATAAGTGCTTTACAGCTGCCATTCGTAATATTGACATATCATTAATGTGAAAACATTGGACACAAGTTTTTTCCTTGATCTGGAGGATCAAAGGATTAAAAGGCAGAAATCTTCAAATCTGACAAAAAGAGTAAGTGGGTCATAAACCCCCAATATACAGTCTCTAAACAGCACAGTTTGTAATTCAGTAACTAGTATATAACTAAAGTAATAATACATATAATGTGTTCTGATGTTGATTCTAATAAAGTGGCAGAATAGTGTAGTCTTCTTCCATTCAGTTCTGTGTATCATAATGCAGTTTTAATGCACACACACATGGTCTTTGAGAACATGATTGCTAATAGCATCATATTTTATATTAACATCAGATAGTTACTCGCGACCCCATCAGGTAGGTCTGGTCACAATGCTTTCTTGCAGACCTTTAATTGAGTTCCAAATTAGCTAATTGAGCTCTGCTCTTTGTGATGGATGGGTGTCTCACGTTCAATGTATTTTTTTTTTTTTCAGAAAACTGTTGCTGTTTCTCAGAAGGTGGCTAAGTAAAGAAATACATTATTTTTGCCCATGTTTGGAGAAATCATGCTGTTATCTCATATAGAAACTTTTTTTTTTTTTTTTGTGGAAGACAAGCTTAAAATTTAACACACGGTACAAGGATGACATAAGTTATCAGAGCTGTACAGGCAGCATCAGTGCAGACTTGATAGGGTTTTACTCCATTTTGTGTACAGGGGATAAGATAGCTCAGAGGACGGGGTTGCTGCCAGCAAGAAGTTTGGGGCTAAGGATGGTAAAGGTATTTGCCACAGAAAACCTTGATGATGAATCTCTTCCAGAGGTTTAATATTTTGCCTGCTGAAGCCACTTCTGTCACCTCAGAGATGCTCAGTGCTGGAAGCTTCATGAAAGCTTCATGCTTCTCTACACGGGACGCATTTCATTTCTCACACCTATTCCCAGTGGAGTTGTCCACCCATCCTTCCCCTCAAACAGCCCTCTTGTTGCTGTGGTATTGCAGCATTTGAGAGCTCAGAGCAGGAATGTTGTGATTTTCCAGTTTTGTTGGAAAGCAGCTGACCTCAAACACAGAGATAAAGAGAGGGCAGAGTATGGGGCAGAGGTGTGGGGTGAGAGATGTGAGGGACAGGAGCTGGGGAAAATGAAATAAAAGGATCCAAGAGGAAGGTGAAAAGTGGAAGGGGACAGAGTAGAAATGCAGCATGGCTCTTGCCCTTATGTCAATTTACAGTTTCCATTTGTGGAGGTAATTAGGGTTTGGGAACCTGTGTACCATGCTGTGGTGCACGGTGGAAGCATGTGAGCAGTGGCTTTCATAAAACATTCACAAGCAGCATAATAAATCCCAAAGTCTTGGTGCTGGCTCCTACTTATTTTGGCCAATGGATAGAAGCTTGCTTGACAGATCTAAAGGTCAGCCCCCTGCTGATGACTTGTGTATCAAGGAATGCATTTCTGCCTGATGAATTTTTCCTCAGCTTGTGTTTATGAAAGCGAAATAATTGCATTAAAAGAAAGAATCAACCAGGTGCTAAGGTTAAAATTTCAAAATTGTGCATCTAACTGATCAGTACAAGCATTTCTGTATGTGCTAACAATATATTTCCTCCAAATATGGGTAAGATACTGTTTTTTCTTTCCCTTGCCTTGTTGGACAAGCTTAGAGTGAAGGTTGCCTGTGCAATCCTTATTAGTCAGTGCACATTGCTGTAACAGAATTTCTTTGCATGAATACACATTTCTTCTTCCATAGCCCCCTCTGTACCTTGCAGTACACAGGGATGCTGTTGCTAAATTGATAGAGCTTGTAAAGTAGTAAGCTGCAGATTCCTGAATTTTGGTTCTATGGAATAGAAAGTGGTCTGTTCTCATAGGGGTATTGAAGAACTTATTTTAATATTACTTCTGTATCAAAGCTCGGGTGTCCATTGTATTTCAGAAATGGAGAAAAAGCCAACTAAATCAGTCATTGCCCTCAGCTGACTTTTTCATCATTTTTAAGGTGCTTAGCATTTTCTTCTGTTGTGCAGGGCAGAAGGCTGTGTTTCAATAAGAAAGAAGGCTGTGTTTCATCTTATACAGATGAAAATGTACCACAAGGACTGGGGCAGCAGCTGGGCAATGCAGCAAGTGTTAGGCAGCAGCATCTCAGCTGAGCCAAAGGTTGAATGAAGGTGGCATTGACCCATGTGTAGCTTAGGACCGTGGTATCCCCTGGAGTGGAGTAGGTCTTGCTCTGGGAGAATGCTCTCCAGAGAGAAGGCAGAACTCTGTTGTCTAGACTTTGAATTTGATTAGCAACTGATTAAATTAATGGTGGGGGGAAAATTTTTAGAAAACAGGCAGTATTTAAAAACAACAACAAAAAAAAGCTGACAGAGGAGCTGCTTGGTTCTTATAGGTTTCTTCAATTTAAGATGGTGTTTAACCTTTAAGGAGCAAAAAACCCCTCTTCTCTGAAATGGCAAGTTTTCTTCAAAAATAGAGCTGGTGAGAAAAATGTGAGCTGACTTTACCAAAAATATCATCTATGGCGTGATCAAATCTCAGCCACATTCAAGCAAAGCAGCTTGATTAATCTTTCCCTCTCTGGAACTGCTGCTGCTTGGTGGGGTCAGTGTTTCACAGGGAAGGATACTGACCAGTGAGAGCCTGCTGTTTGCACACAGCATGCTGGACTGCTTCAGGGCTTTCCCAAACCAGTTATTCCTGCAGCACTGAATAACACCAGATTATGATCCTGACAACATGGATAAAGAAGGAGGAAAGGGAAGGACACTGCAGGTTTACAGAGAAGCAGCAGGCTGTTGCGGTCCCCTCTGACTTGTCCATTTGGTTTCTTCAGCACCAGAGTCTGAATATTGTCAGTTCCTTTTGCTCCTGCCATACACCCAACAGCTTTCACAGCTTTTCCTTATTCTCTGAGAGTGCAGATCCAGCCTTATTATTATACTTCTTGTAACCCTTTTTTACACCCTGTGCATTTTGAAGACCTTTCCTTATGGAAATCATAGAATCATGATTCTATAATTCTATGGCCTCTGTGGACTTCAGTACGTCTGTCACAAGAGCTGGCCCTTGTCTGTCCCTATACATATGAACTGTACAGTTAAAATAATAAATTTCTTAGGCAATACCAGAGTTTCTTACCTTGAGCTCCTTGGCTGTAAAACATTCTGTGGGCAGACTCGACATCCAAAAAGTAGTCCATTTTGAAGGAACTTTTATGTTTGTGTACAATACTCCTGTATGGATGATCAATCAGATTCCTGGGACAACAGGCAGAAAAAAAGCTGATGAGTTTCAGTGACTGCTACACAGTTCTTTCCACAAAGAAGCACTTCATTTAGTGTATTAGGATCAAAACATTTTCAAATCACTATTCACAGAACTTTACAAGGCTCTTTTTCTATTTTAGGATGTTCAGTTAAAATACTCATCTGAAGGCATAAAATTGCTACTGCAGTAATAGCAAGATTCTTAGTATCTTCCTAGAACAATCACCTTTATTCTAGCCACAGTCTTCATTTCTTACAATACATGCCTGTTACTTTTGCTCTTAAAAATAAGATCAGAAAAGCCTTGGGCAAGGACCTCCTTTAGCCAGATCCACAGCCAGGACTTCTGAGTAGGTACTACTGTAAGAGACTACATTTGAGATAGCATTCATGCCACTTATGCCAGAACACAGGACTAGAAAGGAAGACACAATATTCTGGATATTTCATTCCACCTAAATGACCAGAAGCCAACCTTGCCTTCTGTCTCCCGTCTTACTGACCAGAAGTAGCAACAGAACATCCCACTCTCAGTTTTAAAGATGTGATAAGAGCAATCATTAAGAAACGGTACTCTGCTCCCACCACTGCCTTTTAGCTAAGGTTTTTATTTTTGGCATACTTTGGAATCTCAGATCTGTCTAGATCCTAGATTACTGTGTCTGCGAGGTACACTGAATCAGATTCTCCTCTGCCAAGCAGAGTTCCCAGGATAAGGCACTTTATCATGACCCTTCTCCAGTGTCCCTTCTGCATTTTTTTCTACTCTGAAAAACTCACATAAAAATACAGAATTTGCAGAAAACACAATCCAGTTCTCTCCTCCACACCCCAGCTATCTGTGGCTTATAAACATACACATACAAACAGCTCTGCACAGCTTTTATTTTAAGACAGACAGACAAAAATACCTCTAGTCCTTTACCCTGCAAACCTACAAGAAAGGTTTGGAGAGGCAGGGAGACTGACCCTTACTTCAAGCATTTCCTTTAATTATGCTGGCAAAAATCAGTACACCGGGGTTTCAAACATGCACTCCTTTCTAAAATCCAGAAACAGTCCTGATGAGAAAACTTTTAAAATTCCCCAGAAATTCACTTTACCATAGCACTCCCGAACCAGAAATGATACTTACTGCAGACTGTGAAGAGGTGCCTGGCAGTGGTGCAAGCTCCAGGAGTTTCAAGGAAGGTTCCTTTGATCTTAGTAAATGTCCCCAGTGTAGGCAAACAATTTTGATTGTTTGATTGGAACTCTGATGAATAATGCATAACGTCAACTGGACTTCCTTTATCAGATAAAAATTGCCAGGATATGATGTTACTTAGCAACAGGAGGTGACACTGTGATCATCTGCCCCACTCCCCCTCACCCTTCGTACCGAAAAAATAAGCCCCTGGTTTTGATTTGATACAAACTTTCCCAAGGAGAAAAAATCTGCATCAAGTTTCTTTAAGAAATTGTTTTTCACTCTGATCTTCCTTGTTGCATCTTATATTGAGTTATTTTTAAGTGTTTCATAATGATTAACCATAACATTGTGTTTTGACTAATAATTTACTTTCAGTAAGTAAAATACCTACTTTCTCCATCATTTACCACAAGGGTAATGAGATTGTTAAATGTTCTGTTATCAATATAATGCAAATAACATCTTGAAGAGATTAATTTCTGACTTGGTACTGCATGTTGGACAAGGCAGACAGAAACAGCAATACATAAAATGTTCCAGTAATGCTATGAAGCATATAGATTATCCAGAAATTAATCCTTTTACTGAATTCCTACTTTAGTAATTCATTCATTCTTGAAACTCTAACATTTGATACAAGCATTCTCAAGGAATCATTGCATTTCTGCATAAGATACAGCCTTATACAAAATACACAATGTAGCTTTTTTCAGGAAATACACATTGATCAAAAGCCAAAGCACTGTGAAATATTTTAAAAATAAATAAAATCAGATGCAGGAGGTAAGTACTTACCAGTATTACTGACCTCTTTCCATCCTACTGTCATGGAATAAGACTAAGCAAATGCAACCCAGCCTGTGAGCCAGAATGAACAGCTTCTAATTTTCACTTCAACCTCGAAATCAAGAGTACTGAATAGAGAAAGGTGACAGATCTGCTGGTTTATATTATGATGAAATGAAAGCTCTTAGCACAGATCTGAGTAGAACTGCTTTTTTTTATACTACATTAGGCTGCTAATTTGAGGAAAGTGAAAGGCTTTGTTTTACTGTCTTTTATCTGTTCTCATTGCTACCCCCACAATTTAATTTGCATTTAAAATTATTCTTATGTCTCCACTGCATTCCAAGGTATGGAGCATTTTCTAATCACGATGAATGTTCAGTGTGGTTTTTGTGCAGTGCCACTTTTATTCTGAGCCAGAAACATGGTGAGTAATTATAATTGCCAGCTATTTTCTAGAATGAAATACAGAGTGGTTGTCTGATGCAGTTTCTGATTTTTCCTCCATTTAGCAGCACATTGCAACAAACTACTCAGTCAAAGCATTAATAAAAACATAAATCAAATAGCAGAATGTCATGGCATGATAGCATAAACATGCATATCCATGCAAGACCATGAAAGAAGAATATGTTTCTACCAAGATCTTTTAAATTATAATTTGCCTTTCCCAGGTTTGAAAGTGGGCTTGGATGGCTAACAAACTTTAATCAGCACAGTTATCTCTTGGTGGCTTCCAGGTCATTTAGTTAAGCAATATCAGAGCTGTATGATGAAGCCAGGCACTAAGGGCTAAAAAAGGCCATGCTATTGAGATGCACAGGGCATCATCCCTCACAAAATGCCCAGGAACCTGCTTCTTCCAGGAGGTCTTAGTGTAGTTCCCCAAAGTCTGGTTTTGGAAGTGGATCAGAAATTGAAGAACACAGTGATAAATCTATTCTTTGATAAATTTAGACACAGAAGTTCTGGATAATAGAAGTGTCAGGAAGCAATCAGGCTCAGTATTCCTGTATTTTCAGATATTCTGCTGAAAAGATCAGGTATAAGTGCCCTTTGAAATCCATTGCCACCAAACATTATTTGTGCTCAAAACAGGAGGTTATGAAAGGTTAAAAAAACATATGAAAACATTTCAGTATCACAAAACTCTGTATCAAGTAGCATAGGATTTTTTTTTCTTTTAAGAAGAAACCCAAGAAACCTCATAGTACAGGGTGGTTTTTTGGTGCAGGTTAGGAGCTAAGAATCCCTGTGAGCAGGTAACTCCATGGGTTTCCACTCTTTAATCATAGAATCATAGAATGTCAGGTTGGAAGAGACCTCAAAGATCATCTGGTCCAACCCACACCCCGCTGAGCTGAGACTTTCCAAAGTGAGGGAATCCACCACTTCCCCTGGGAGACCATTTCAATGTCTGTCTGTCCTCATACTGAAATATTTTCCTCGTGTTCTTCCCCAGGAGCAACTTGTGCCCATTACCCCTTGTCTTGTCCATTGCTCCTTGTAAAGAGGGAGTCTCCATTTTCTTTATAGCTGCCCTTTAACTACTGGGACATTGTAATAAGGTCTCCCCTAAGCCTTCTCATCTCAAGGCTGAACAGACTCAGTTTTCTCAGCCTTTCCTTGTATGGGAAGTGTTTCAGTTCTCTGATTATCCTCATGGCTTTTCTCTGGACCCTCCGCTTTCTGTCAGCATCATTTTTGTATAGCAGGGACCAAAACTGGATGCAACACTCCAGCTGAGGTCTGACAAGTACTGAGTGGAGTGGGATGGTGACTTCTTTGATGGTGATGTCTTTGTTGATGCAACCCAGCATCTGTTGGCACTGTTCACTCATGTTGAGCCTGTTGGCCACCAAGACCCCCAGGTCCCTTTCCAAAAGGCTGCTCTCTAGCCAAGTGGATCCCAGTCTGAACTGCACTCCTGGGTTCTGTGTTCCCAGGTGCAAGACCTTGCACTTCCCTACACTGAACTTCATAAAGTTCCTGTTAGCCCAAATCTCCAGTCTAAGTCATCCTGGAGAGTGGCTCTCCCTTCTGCAGTGTCAACCTCTCCACTCATCTTGGTGTCATCAGCAAACTTCATTTGAGTGCTCTTGATCCCAACATCCAGGTCATAAACATAAAAATTCATAAAGATGTTAAACAGCATTGGTCCCAATATTGATCACTGGGGGACTCCACTTGTGACCCATTACCAGCTGGAGGATGAACCATTTACCATCACCCTCTGGGTACAGTCTGTCAGCCAGTTCCTTGTCCAGGCCATGCTGAGTCAATTTGTTGAGGAGGAGGCTGTGGGGCACTGTACCAAAAGCCTTGGAAAAGTCCAGGCAGACAATGTCCACCACTCACCCTTCGTCAGCCAAGTGGGTTACTTTGTCATAGAAGGTAATCAGGTTTGTGAGGATCAGTATGCCCCTGATAAATCCATGTTGGCCTTTAAATTGACCCCTGATAATACCCAGGAGGATTCTCTCCATGGCTTTCCCAGGGACTGAAGTGAGGCTAGTGGGTCTATAATTGCCTGTGTCCTCCTTGGAATGCTTCTTAAAGGTGGGGGTTACATTAGCCTTGCTCCAGTCTTCAGGGACATCTCCTGATCTCCATGACTTCTCAAAGATTATGGAGAGTGGCTTTGCAATTATATTGGCCAGGTCTCTCACCACCCTAGGGTGGATGGCATGTAAGAAATCTTAAATGCTTTTTCAAAGCACCCACACAGTATCAAAGGTAAGGGTGAGTATATGAACTCCAGGTAGTATTTAGTATGGCTGTTCCTACACTGACACTCCACTAAATATGGTTGAATTGAGTTGGCTTCTCCCAGTGCCACCTTAGTGGTGGATCTGGCTTATGCAAACCATGTTCCTGTTTCCAGAGGTGTGACAAATATTTTCCTTCCTTAACACAAATTAAAGCAAAAACAAAGAGCAGGAGTATAGCAAGCCACCATCTTTGCATTTTGTAGAGCTGTTACCACCTTTCTCTTTGCAGTTTGGAGAGTTTGTGTTTTCCATGACAACTACTGAACAGTAGGTCTCTCCAAGCTGTCCTCTGATAATTATTGAATCCATTATCTTACGGACAGTGGGCCCTATTTAGCCCAGCTGACTTTCTTCAACAGAAAACCAGAAAAAAAAGAAAAAAACAACAGAAAAAAACCTGGCAACAGAACCTGACACAGAAAGAAAGATACAAGACAGGAACACTGTACCCCGTCCACTCCAAGGACCACATTTGCTTGTTTGCGAGCAGCATGGAATTTATTTATTTTTTTCTTCAGGGTGCATTGGGTCTCCCAGTCAGAAGGAAGGTGGAAAAAATAAAAAAAATTTAGTGCTGGAAAATGTTTTGCAGTACCTGTCCTTTAGCCTTCGGTATGCCCTTCTGGTCCTCTTTGCGATCAGCCTTTCAATCTGCATTGTCATCCTCCACCCTGACTGACAAGCATAGTCACTGAAATCACCAGCAGCCTCTCTACTGACCATTGCAGGATCATCCATCTTGATACTTTCATCCATCTCAGGGATTTACAGTTCACTTTCAGTTACAGTGCAGCAGTTCTGACAGCTGCGAAGAGCTCTCTCTGACTAGAGGGTACTTAGCAACAAGAAAGATAACAGTGCCTTTATATTTATATGTTTCTGTGGCATTCATCACCATGAGGGAAATCCTTGCCTGCTTGGTTACAAAGTCTTTAGCATGGCAGTGTGGGCTCAGATTTGAACTGCAGTCCAGAGAGAGCTTTACCCTCAGAATAGGAGATGTTACCTCCAGTTTAGATGAAAAGCCTGCGCACCTAGAAGAACGTGACCGAACAAGAGGCTGCCGGCACAATCTTGAACATAGATGGAACAAATTTCATCTGAACATGGGCAGGAGCTTCTTTACTTTGAGGGTAGCAGAGCACTGGAACAGGCTACCCAGGGAGGTGAAGTGTCTATCTCTGGAGACATTGAAAACCCACCTGTATGTCACCTGGGTGCCATCCTGTGCAACCTGCTCTAGGTAAATATGCCCTAGCAGAGGGGTTGAATCTGATAATCTCCAGAGGTCCCTTCCATACCCTAACATTCTGTGATTCTATAACATTCAGGTGGAACAGATCTGTTTTAAATTAGGTATGATTCCCAGATCTTTGAATCTGGCTTCACATATCCTTGGAGGATGAACTACATATCCTTGAGGCTAACTCTGAAGGTTTTGCACATCTCTTGAGCCAATGCAGAGCACTGAGATGTGTGCTGTGACTTGGTTTCCAAAGACCAGCAGAGCGCCTCAGGGGCAGAAGAAGGAAAGACAGCAGTAGGCAGAACCAGAAACTCTTCATCTCTCTGAACACTCTTCCCTGTGCTCTTATCAAGCCCTGAAGCCAAACTTGTGAAATTTCTTTTGTTGACTGGATCTTTTATCAGAATGGGTGCAAATGTTTTGTAACATACACAGATACCCACGGAGGACTAGGCTGAGACCGGACTCTTTCTGAGTTAGGCCGTAAAACCAACCTACTGAAATCTGTTAAAGAAATGTTTGGAAAAAAATCTGTCACGCTTTGGAAAAGCTGGCATTCCTCATCATGAGCTTAAGTAACTTATTTCATCACATTTGACTTTTCCAAATTAAAAAAAAGGAAAAAAAAGGAAAAAAGAAACCAACCTCAAAACAAGCCCTCAAGGGGAAAGTAATTGAGCACTTGGTATTTAAAAGGAGTGAGTAGCCTTCTGGTTTTCTAACAGCCAGATACATGTAGGCATAGGGCTGGGTTTTTTTCCTACCCTGAACTCTCTATTGAGAACATAACTGTTACTGGAATGACTCAGAGCCTTGGAAAAAAAAGTCTGCTGCTGACAAACACTAATATTAACCTGAAAGAAAGTGGGAGAGAGAATGTAATGTGTGACTGAAAAAGTGTAGGCAAGGTGATTATTACAGAGAGTTGTTTCCTGAGGGATACGTACAGAATAAAGGGAGAATATAAAAGTTTAAGCCCCTAAGCTATGAAGAATAGGGTTTTTTGAAATTATAATTATGAGTCTTATGCTTCAATATATTAAAAAGAGAGGATTGCTAGCAAAATTAGGACACAAATATGTTCTCTATTTCTTATTTGTAAAGCAAGACAAGTATTATGAGGAAAACAACACACAATAAAACACAAAAATACTCAAATGAAAGTTACAAGTGTCTTACGGTGATAGAGACTGATACCAATGCTTTATGAAGTTTCTAAAAATTTTGAACAACTCCATCTTGGCATCCTCAGGCTGCAACTACAGTTGTAAGAGAGAGAAGCACCCCCAGTGTAAAGGCTTTTATTTTTAATGGTTCTGCCATAAAAATTATCAATATCCAGAAACACTGAAGAGAACACAAAGGTAGGTCTAGCTCTTGATACCAGTGGAAGGTTTTATCTAGGCTTTCATACAATCAGGGTCATATTCTTGTGATTTAGGTTCAAAGCAAGAACTGTATGGATTCCAATGCAGAAGTGATGAACAAAGGCAGCTCTGGCATCCTGTGACATGACTAAGAAGTTCAAGAAGTTGCTAGTTGAGAAATTCTTACAAGTGCTGTCATGGAGAACAAAGGTTAGCTATCCTGCATAGAAAAAGTCTATTCTAAGATGATATATGGCAATTTGATACGCCTTCAATTGAGGGAGGAGAGGTTGAAGTCATAATTAAATAATAAACATACTAGAGAAGAGAGATTTTGGGAGAACACTTATGTTAAAGCCAAATTCTTCAGACCTTATACAGGCAGAAATTCTTCTGTATTAAATAGACCTTCGTCATCCTCCTCAATTACATGACCAAATTACTTTTTTTTTCTTCCAAAAATGGAATGGAGGAGCTTTCCTCTGTTCATTCCCATGGGTGACTTGGTGGAAGCAGAGAAACACTGAGCTATCTGTGGCAGGGGAAGAGGATGAAACTAGTAAAAGAGATCTCTTGGGAAAGCCTTCCTTCATTGCCCTACCAGCATGCAGCAGTCATGGAGGTGGAGACATCCCTTTCAGCTTCCTACTCACTTTTCAAGGAGTTCTGGCAAAGGAACTTTAAAATTATTCAGAGGGGCATCTGGAAACAATGACAGACAGCAAAATCACCATGCTCCATGCCCTTCCTGCAACTGAACAGTGACCAGAGCTTGAGCTATCCCCCACACAAAGGATAGTGTGGCTGGCCAAAGATGTAGCAGGGAATGCCTTTAATTTGCACAAATGCAGATACCAGTGGTCTCAGTCTTCACTTTCATTGAAAGAGGGGGAAACCTAGCACAGGAAGCTGGAAAGAATTGTACACTTATAGTCTCCTGAAAGCCTTTGAGAAATTGCACTGCTAGTGGGTCATTCCTAAACCTGGTTTCAGTTTGTTGCTGGTTGCAAATGAGATAAAAATTCTGAAGTAACATGACTGCACTTGATAAAAATCTAGGAAGAGCAGCCTTGTTAGAACAAAATCAAATTACTTCTTTCTGACTGACTGGATGTAAGGGAAAGACATAACTATAGACTATTAATGAAGTTACAAGGTGTAGTCCTCGAATAACATGATGAGATTTAATATTCATTGTGCACTGTGCATACATTGATAAATAATGCATATGAATGCCAGTTTCTGAATAATTTACATAAAAATCACTCTAGTCTCCTTTCCTGTTCCTACACTGTGCCATCCTCCAAAACCTGTATCAACTACTGATATGGTTTTCAGACGAGTTTAATCTGTCTTTTTATTAGTAACTTCCCTAAAAAGACAGATCAACAAGAGCTTAAGAAAAAGCATCCACCCATCTTATGTTTCTTCCCCTGTGTTGCTCTGGATCTACTGAGAAGCCACATCCTTTGCTGTAGGAATATTTATAGGACTTGTAATGAAAAAGGTGGGCACGTATTACTGTACCGCACCACTGGAGTTTTTCCAAAGTTTCCTTTGCCTTTAACTTAGTCATGGTGTAGTTTTTAATTTGCCCAACTTGGATATTATATATATGTGTGTACATATACATATATATACATTTCAAGTATTTAAGTGCATTCAATGTACAAATATGCAAGTATTAAGTCTATTGCTGTGCTTTCAGTATTTATCAAAGGATTTGATCCTGTATAATGCAGGGTTACACAATGTCAAAAAATGACGAGCAAGAGAAAAAGACAGAAAAACCTAATTCTCTCTTAATGATACTGAGACTGTAGACCTGCCAAGTTACTTTGCCTGGTAGCAAAAGTATGACCTAACGAGGAACACATATTTCAGCTGTGTTCCATTATCAGGATGGGGGCTACACTATTTCTCACATCTCGTCAGACATGCCTGCTTTCTGCCCACGTCCTGCTTTTCCACCATACACTGCAGGCTCAGGAGAGTACTTGAAACTCCTCATGTTGCTCAGGATTTCAAAGAATTTTCCCTTGCCTTTGAGCAAAACCTTTTTGCACCTTCAGTAGGAATTTGCAGGACTAAAATCATATTTACATTCCACCATGGAACAGCTAATGCAGATCCTCTCCAGTTTCTTCTACTTGACAGAAGACCAGGTCTTTTAACAACACCAGGCTGGAGATAGTTTCTAAAAAAAACCAACATGAGCTGAAGTCTTTTATGTGGGTTACATTTTTTTTAAGTTAACCCCATTGAGAAGAAAAATAATGCATTTATTCTGCTCAAGTTTCACTAATTATTAGAGACACTATAATCACATTAGTGAGGTGTATCCCCATGAAGTGTCAGAACAGCATGTACAGGCAGACTGCAAATAATTGCCCTGACAAATGGCATTTCACAGTCTATGGGTGGTCTTCCCAAAATAACATTCAGTGCTTGCTCAGTGCCCCTTAGGCTGATAAGTAATTTGAATAAAATGTTGTCTTTGGGAGAATGAAGAAAAAAGGTGTTTGTGGTGCAGCCTAAAAGTTAGATTTTTTTAATATGAATTTCATTGTTTAAAAACATTATGAAAATCAATGGAAAGTCCAACAAATTTAGATTAGACTCAGTAAGTAAAGTGCTTCAGTTTCATTCCTTACAGGGCAGATACTTCTCTTATAATAGACTACCTCAGAAACACTGCAAATTGTACCTTTAAGCCTCCTTGATTAACTATCATTTGCATGTTGTGTAGCTGTAATTTTAAAACCATTTGCATTTCTTAGTTAGCAAAATCAGCAAGTGTCCCTTGCGTGGCACAACACATACCATCCACACAAAATTTCCAGGGACCTGAATACCGTCAGACCACACAGCTGGCATTCTGCTCCTTGGCACGTTTGAGGTGACCGGATGGTCGCAGGCTTAAGTATGTGACTCACACCTCCTTGCTTTTTCATGGGCTGGCATGGGAGCTATAAACTAACTATAAATCCAGGGATTGCTTTCTGTTGACTTCCAATATTGAAGCCAAGTGAATGCTGATTCACAATGGCAAGGAAACATCAAAGCCTGGCCTGACAGTCAGGCCTCAGCAATCCTGTTGTCATTAGGGTGTGCACAGCAGTAATTGCAGGACACAGTTTTCCTGGGGTTCCTGCTGCAGCAGATTTACAGATTCTGCTCCGGAGGAGGGGTTGCCTTGATAGCTCCCATGTTGTACAATAGAAGGAAACATGAAGCTCAGAGCAGCTGTGGAATTGCAGCCCTGAAGCTACAAAGATGGGTGTTTTGAAGAGGTCACTGCCTCAGCGAAGAGGTGAAGGTGATACCTGGTCTGTTAATGTAACCCTGCTGCATTTTTTTTGAGAAATATGAATTTAATATTTTTCCCTCCTCTATAAAAGACTCCCAGGGTAATAATAACAATAAAAACCTCCCTCCAGTGTTTTCTTTTTAAACACATCAAGCATCAGAAAAGCTGTCATTTCAGACCAACTTCTGCCCATCCCTATGGCAACTAATGGAAGCATTTAATACTATATATACAAAATGTAATTTGCTCCCCCGCCATCTCTAGTTATACTCTTCTTTTTATGCTAAAATTGCTCCATGACGCCTACAATGTTTGGAAAATGCTTCTGAAATGACACGCATCAGAAGTTCAACGTCACTGAAAAAGCTCAAGTGACCAATTAAAAAATACTGATTTTGAAAAAGCAGTTGAGGAAATTACCAGAGGCAAAAAATATATTGTCTGAATGGTCATATTTGTAGTCTTGGAATGCCCAGCATTAAAACTAACAATGTCTTCAGAATAAAAAAGGGGGGAGACCAGAAATCAGACACTGATGATCAAACCAGTGACAGTATTTAATATCTTTACAGATATTAAAGAACTTTAAAAACTGTGAAGCAGTCTCTGGAAATCCTTCTGCCTAGCTCCATTTAGGTTTAGAAGCTACTTAAAGGCAGCTTGAATTCAGGGCTTAAAATGTTAAATCAAAAATAATGAAAAGATAAAATTAATATGGATTTTTTTAATCTCCTTATCAGAAGGGAGAGATATATTCATTGCTTACAGCTTCATGTTATGAAGCTTCTGTAACAGAGAACACACTTAAAGTTATTATTTGGCTGTCCAGATCATCTGCTTTGGTGTTCTCTCTATCTTACATCTTTCATCTATACCCATTTCAAACAGAGTTGAGTACCATACAGTTAAAAGCATTATTAAATACAAACATACTAGGAAATAACTTATTTCTGGTGCCCCCTTTGAAGTAGTCAAATATGCACAAGGACAAAAAGCATCTCAGGTTCAAGTAAGCTATATTTAAAGAAATATATAAAGATATTTTTATAGTACATAAATATATGCATCTATATAGATGTTTTTACACATATATAAAGAAATGAGGCAAATAAGAAGAGGGCTATTATGTGGTAACATTTTTGTCATTGTTATAACAATAATAGAAATTTCGCAGATACATTCAGAATCTCAAGTAGGGATTTCTAGAAGGAAATGAATCCACATCATTAAGCTGAAGATACAGAGTAGCTCTGCCATTGCCTGAATTCTTTATTAGAGTGTGATGCTCTGCAAACAACAGGTCTTGTAACAATCACCAGTCAGCAAGGACAGGTATCACCTGCAATCTAAGCTGAGCAGCTTGATAGTAGGCTTCAAGAAAACACAAGAAGTTCTGCAGAATTTTGTGCTTCTTAGAGATGGCCAGCAGAGGCAAGAAAAGGAGAAGTAACAACTAATTAAAGAGAAAGTTCTTTACAGTATTTCTTTTGAAGTGTATGAAGGAAAGTCAGTTTCTGCAGCTGTGAGTGGGCACAGCAGCAACTGGAGCCAGACAGGGCTGGCTGCTTCCTCTGAATCATCTTTCTTGCTCTTCCCTTGTGCTAGTACCCTAGCTATCTACCTGTGTTATCTACCCAGGGATGGACCATTGGCAAGTACCTGGTTCAATGAGATGAAGGTCTAACCAGGTACCTTTCCAGCGAATGAGAAGTGACAGGTGATAGTGGTGGGAGACTCTTCTGAGAGGGACAGAAGCACCCATTTGCCAACCTGACCCACTCTCTAGAGAGTTCTCTTGCTTACCAGAGGCTTGCATGAGGGATGTTGCTGAAAGATTCCCTAAACTTGTACGTCCCACTGACTCCTCTCCACTCCTGCAGTTTCCTGTGAGTTCCAGTGATACAGCCAGGAGAAATCTGAAGATCATTAAGAAGGATTACAGACCACCTAACCAGGATGACCGAGTGGATGAGGCCCTCCTCAGACAGATAGGAGCAGCTTCCCATTCACATGCCATGGTCCTCATGGGGGATTTCAACCATCCCAACATCTGCTGGAGGGACAACACAGCAAAGCACCAGCAATCCAGAAAGTTCTTGGAATGCATTGATAACAACTTTCTTCTCCAAGTGGTAGAAGAGTCAACTAGAAAAGGTGCTATTCTGGACCCTGTTCTCACCAGCAAGGATGGGCTAGTGGAAAATGTGAAGTTTAAGGGCAGCCTTGGCTGCAGCAGTCATGAAGCTGTGGAATTCAGAATCCAAGGGACCTTGAAGGCTGTAAAGTTGGGCTCATGCTAACTGCATGAAGTTCAAGGCCAAGTGCAAGTTCCTGCACCTGGGTCAGGGCAATCTCAAGCACAAATATAGGTTGGGCAAAGAATGGGTTGAGAACAGTCTTGAGGAGAAGGCTGTTCTTGAGGATATTGGTTGGTGAGAACCTCAACATGAGCCAGCAATGTGCACTTGCAGCCCAGAAAGCCAACCCTATTCTGGGCTGCATCAAAAGAAGCATAGCCAGGAGGTCGAGGGAGGTTATCCTGCCCCTCTACTCCTCTCTCATGAGATGCCACCTGAAGTACTGTGGCCAGTTCTGGAGCCTCAACACAGGAAAGACATGGAGCTGTTGGAGCAAGTCCAGAGAAATGCCACAAAGGTGATGAGAGAGCTGGAGCACCTCTCCTGTGAAGACAGGATTTTCTATTTATGATGTTTTAGTATTTGCATAAAAAGGGCTTCTGCCAACAAGCCATGTAGGAAACACACTTTGCCACAGTTCTGTGAAAAACTTTCCACAAAATCTAACAACAAATTTCGCATCAAAACTGGACTAGGGGGACAATTTGAGCCCAAACGGAGCTACCACCCTACCTCCAGGTTCTAGAGAAGGTACTTCACTAGAGAGAGATACTTCAACTGGAAAGCTATACTGCCAGAGCTCTGTATATAGTTAGCAGCTAACAAAAACTATTAGCCTGGAGGTTACTTTGAAGTAATCTTCCTTTGCTTTTCTCTCTGCTTTTATAAAGAACCTGCAGAAATGAGCTCTCACTGAGAATCTTCCTTTTCCTCCTTCAAGCCCAAAGGGGCCTGTAGTTTGTTTCTGTGATGGCTCAACACCCATGATTTAAAGGGGTGCTTCAATGGATCTCATAACGAATGGGAATGAGTTACCTGGCTGTAGAAACAAAGCAGAATGTGCTGTATCTGGCTGAGCTTGAAAATGGGGTATGGTATATGATCAGGTGTCCCTAGACAAAAGGACTAATTGGTCAGTATCTCTAGCACCTCTCTATTGCACATGACAGGCTTCTATAGCTAGATGCTGGCACTACTGAAATCAGTCTGTGGTTTACATTCATCTTCTGCAAGCCCATTATTTGACCCAATAAGCAAAGTGCACACTGGGAGACATTAACATTGTTTAGTTAATGTGAACTTTCACTACTAAGCTGTAATTATCCTCTCAATGCCTGGAGCCTGTGAGAAATTGCAGTTTGAGGGAAACAATTTGAAAAGCCTGAGGAGGTGAGGACAGGGAGATACAAATGGAATGTGTTTTATAGGAGAAAGATGTACCATGCTCTCGAGGAAAAGGATTACTGTAGAGGGAAAAAGTCTTTGAGAGCAGTACTTAATGCAGGTTTGCAGGCTGATTGACAAATAGCCTAGTGGGATAGACCAATAAAAGGACAACAAACAACAACAGAAGCACAGGTTTACAGAAATCCAAAACAGAAGAGGACCTCAAAAAACTATTTAATCCCTGTATACTGAGGCAACGTGAACCTCACCAAGCTCATTCTTCACTGATATTTCTCTAACCTACACTTTACAACCTGCCTTGAAAGACAGCACAACCTCCCTTAAGAAAGGCCTTTTCTTGAAATGTCCCAAATTCTGTGCTGCCCCCTTTTTCTCCTGTGCATATGCTGAATAAGTGAGCAAGATGTTGTAACTAGAATATCTCACATAGGAATAATGTATTCTGTCACTTTGCTGATGGGAGAATTATTCTCCTGTGTAGGTGACCAGAAAGCCACTATGATAATCTGAAATCAGAGAACCTTTGAAGAAGGTTAGTCAACAATTTTCTTCCTAATGAAGAATGCATTTAAAATGCTCACAATATTTGCATAGCCCCGTGAGCATTCTGCTGTTCAAGCCCAGTCTGTCTTCTGCAAAGGTCTTTTTGATAAGTTTTGTCACCTCAGAAAAAGGATCCTGTTTAGTTAATTTGTTTAATAAACCACTGGGCTTCCCAATTGTCTGGAGGATTGTGACAGAATTGTCATTATTGCTAAAAAAAACAACAAAAAAAAAGCAAACAAAAAATCCCTAGCCTATTTGTGATTACTGTTACAGTAACAAATCCTTTCATTTTCACATCCACGACTTCTTTACTTTTACAACTCATACATGTTTCTTTAATAAATAAATTTCCATCACCTTAACTTCTCACCATCTTCTCTCTTAGGGGTCTTCTATCACCACCACTTTCATTTGTTCCTTTAAGTCACATTTGCCAGCTCAAATTGAACTAGGACAATGTCCAATGTCATGTCCAGGGCTGAGCAGCTGATTCCAAAGGGAAAAGGTAAAAGGGCTCTCCAATGACAGTAAATCATAGTGGAAAGCCCCTTCCCCACTTCCTCTCCCTTTCCCACAAAGATAATTTATTCAAGGGTAACCACAGCAATGTATATGCAGATTGGGCTGGCTAGTAAATCCTCTGAGCAGGCTAAAAGTCAAAACTTTTCAAGAGAAAACCAGAGTGGCTTGAGCTCTCCCTTTGCAGGACAAAAGCAAATGCTGCTTCTCCTGAGAGTGGCAGCTCTGAGTCCCGTGGATGCTGGATCTCTTGTGCCACAGAAGCTGGGCTTATGTGTCTGCTGCCGTGGGGGAAGCTGGGAGGCGTTGGGGCAGCAATACCTTCTTCTGGAAGGGACTGAAAATCCCAACAAACACTGCTTGGGCAAGCAAACAACCAAAGCAGAGCCCTGGCAAAGAGCTCATTAGCCACTGGTGTTACGAGCTCCCTGCCTCCCTGGCAGTCCACTGCACCATGAAACCCCATCTCACCTAAACCTAGAGCTGCTATGAGAAGGAGCCCAGTCCTGACATGGGTGGAGAAGATCATATACCCAAGGAATAATTAACTGAATAGATTCCTTCTGCTGTGATTAGAAGGGACAGCTCTGTTCTGTTCCTCAATTCGTTGCAGCTCTGGATTTTGCTGAGAGATTTAGCTAAGCACTGTCTACTTTAAACAATCTTCAGAAAAAAAAATCATAGATGGTTTTTGCTATCCTGTACTATTCTTCTTCATAATTTGCCTGAGTCCCCAGGTCCCATAGTTGTAGCTCGAAAATCCCACTGTGGCAAGCAATGAAATAATCCCTGCCTGAGAGAATTTACCATGTAAATATTTTCTCATTGAAATCAGTAGCAAACACTTACGGGTGAAGGACCTCCTTGCTCAATGAAAGAAAACATGAGAGGAAAAATGAAGAAAACATGAGATTGTTACCATTACTAGGACACCTGGGCAGACTTACCTGGTGTCTTGCCATTGTTTTAACTCACAGGCACAATACTCAAGTGCTCCTTACATTTCAGTAAAGTATAACCATGCCTTGTCTCCTCCTTAGGTGAACATCTCCTGTTTCCCCTCCTTCCCAAGACTTGCCTCATTGCCACTGCCATTCTGGGATTAATTTTTTCTCCATGTTTCATCCTTTCTGCAAATTCTCAGGTTCTAATGGTCCTCCATGCACAAAGACTCAACCACACGAGACTGAGGACAGATAAGAAGGGGGGAAAAGGTACATCAGGCTAAAGGCAAACAGCACACAAACCAGCATGCTAATTATAAGCACGACAATGTCTTTCAGGCCCTGATATTTGCCACACATCAGCCTCTGCTTTGGAGCTAGGGTTGCCAGACAGAGTGTCTAGAAAGAAGCTACAAAGGGAGCATCAGCAGCTTCTGCTTCCAAACCAGATGCTATTGATGTCCTACACAGCATTTAAGCCTCCTGGGGTTTCACTAGCACTTATGTAATCTAACTTGGGGAAAAGAATGTAGAAGCCAGATTGTTCTCCATCTGATCTATGTCTTAGATGTCACTAAAGAAGGCTAGGAAATACTGGAAGAGGTTCAAGTAAATAATTGGAGAGATGCAATCCCTAGGAACTGGGTAAAATGGAGAGAGCATCCATGAAATAGACAAAGCAGAACTGTTCCCATCTGAAATATTTGTAGCATAAAAGTCCTATAGAGAATACCTACATACACAGAGATGCACACATACATAGAAAAGTATGTGACACAAATTTAGGTGCTAGGTTAAAATTGTTTCTCCATCCTACACCATTTCTTTACCTTCAGTGGATGTAGACCCCCTATGAAATGCTAAAATAGTTGCCCTGACACGTATGGCTTCTTAAAGCTTCAGAAGTGTGGGTTTTTTACTTGGCTAGTTTATGAAAAAAGTAATTTTTTTCTCCAGTCATTCTCTGGCAAAGTGCAGTATATCTAATTTTGTTAAATTCCAAAACACTGTGCACCAGAGTACTTGTAGGTGTAAAGTAGAATGTCAAGGATGAGTCAAAGATTAATACCTAAATTATAGTGTGAAATGGGAATTACAGTCTTAAATACCACGTTAAGAACTAGGAAGTATTTACCTAGTCTGAAGCACTACTTACCTTGTAATAGGGAAAATGCTATTCCCTTTAGTTAAAGGGAATTCTTTAATAGCCCTGGGATTGAGCAGGAGGACTGCATAGGATGGAGTGGCTATTCAAGGACAGACTTGTACAAACTTCAGTGTAATTCATACTCAGTTCAGCACTTGCTTAAGTATGAGGCAATGCTTCAGTCATACCAACATCCACAGGATGCGTTTATAGGACTGTACTTAGGTACTTAAAGTAACAAATGCTTGACTAGTTTATTTCCTTCAAATATACTGCTTCTGCCATTATTGTATTGTAAGATTATTAGGCAAGAAGTTTTCTGCTTTCACCAGGCTACCCCTCAAAAGTCTTCAGTTACCTCATTGTCCTGTTTTTCATCTATCCTTACAAAGCTTTCTTAAGAAAAAAACCCCAAACTTAGCTACTTTAGCAATAGTCTTAACAAATCAAAAACCTTTAAGTGTTGTTGTCAGTGCTTCCTACTTTTTCGTTTTCACTTTTTGCCTCCTGTCTTTAATTGTGAACTCTTTGTGGCAGGATCACATTTTTCCTGTGTACATACATATTACCAAACCTGAAACTTTTATATCCTCTTGACTGAAAAAAAAAGAGTAAATAGAGATAGTTTTAATAATCTTGTTAATTTATCACTGTCATGAAGCACATGGTAAAGGTCCAAGGGTATATTTTTTTCAACACAGTCATAGAGATAGTAATGGTACCTCATTTGATTTTAACACATGGAAGTGATCCTAACAAAGCTCAGAAGTTTAAGCTGCTTCTCAGAGCTTTACCAACTAATTTCTTGTTTATTAATGAGCACTCAGTGAGTCCAGTGCTGCTTAAACCACATGCTTCAGCAACTGATACTTTGTACTACTCATTAGCTGCTGAAAAATAGGATACAAAAATAAGACTTTCGGAAGCAGACTTAAATAGACTTGTGAATTTGTTATAGAGAGCCCTGCCAAATAGGGAATTTTTTAAACTTAGTTTTGGTAGAATCTATTAAATACCACTTCTTGTCATCAGCCAGCTCAGACTCACTCACTATACTTGAGTATCCATTCCATATTTTAGCATGTTCAATAAGTCTTAAGATGACTTTTGTGCTATACTTTACCATTTAGTCCCACTTAGCAGAAGATAGTTGCTAACAAAGGTAACCAGAAACAACAGAGATCAAACTTTTACAGGTGCTTTGTTGTGCTTGTGCTTCACAGAAGTCCTTCGTAAATCAGGACTATGTCAGGCAGAAGGCCCAAGATCTCCTTCAAGCAGGTTTCTCTCTATAGACAGTCGTGCTTTCCTTCAGCTATTTCCTATATTATGGAGACTCAGGCACTTATTTTGCTGTCTCCTAATTCAATTTGCTTCACCTAATATGTGGATGGGTCAGAGAAATAGCTTTCTCTCTCTAAAACAATTCTGCTGCTGAGATCTCTACTATAAAGACTGGAAAAGTAACTTAACAAGCTGAATTGACACTCAGTATGTGTAAGCAAAATAGAGTAATTGAATGCCTGTAAGGATTCAGGCTGCTGCATTTTGAATATACTAAAATTCAGAATGCTTATGAGAGCCCTGGCAAAGAAAGGTAATTCTGTAAACTTCAAGATCTGAAAGCTTTCATCATCAGTCCAGATATGATTTGTTGAGCACTGGTCTATTTTATTACTTATCAGCCTCGTATTTCCATTCATCACTGTACTTGGTGATGTGTATCAGTCAGTCCTATAAAGCCCAGTAGAACAAACATTGTATTACAGAGCAGAATTGCTGTGGTTGAATAATCAAATGGCAGCAGCAGAGATGGCCACAAATTTAATCAAAGCCTGTCAGCATCTTACTGAGAGGGCAGTTCAGAGAAAATCAAAGTACTCAAGGTTTATTCAGGAGTTTCACCAAATGGTGGTAAGACAGAGTCACTAATATGAACTATCATGTTAAAAGCAGGATCTTGCAAAATCTGTGTGGCTAATTTAATTTTTTTATTTTATTTTCAGGTACAAGAAAGAGATTGAAACACCACATAGATTAGAAAAAGAACAAGGGCTGAAATCTGTTCATAGTTATATTTCAACAGCAGTGTCAAGGTGAGCTCGCATCTCTGAAAGAGGTCAAAGTCAGCAAGATTAAAATTTCAGCCAGTGAGAAATCCTTGCATACAAAGTCACAGAAATTAGTCTTGCTGAAATTTTCTGAAATGGGAAGGGACACTGCAAAACAATTAGGCTGATTAACTTTATGTGAAGTGTGGCTTTTAATAAGATTTGGAGAAAACAAAATTTGCCTGTATCATAAAAAAAGCCCATAATGAAGAAGCAGAGAGAAGACCTTTTACTCTCTTCTTGTGTCTGTAAATAGGAAACACAAGAGATCTTCCAAACTAGTAGAACTGCAAAGGAAGTCAAATTTACTTTCAGGTCTAGGTTCTTGCATATACACAATTATCTACATGGCTGTAGGCAGCATTTTCCTTCATGTAAGCTGATCCCTCTCTTTCGGTGGACCCATAGGAGGACTCCAGAGAAGCAGCAATTTATTCTACTTTTTTGGCTTAAGCTATGACATGTAGGGAAATGTGTTGTTCATCTGCAGCAAGCATATTTGTACGTGGGTCCTGCCATTTTTAGTAACAGGAAAAAAAAAAGAAAAACTAGATTTTAAACCTGCAAAATTTTTGTGACTCTGTAGGGCTCCTTTCTTCATACCCCAAAAATACCAAGGTTGGCAAACTGGGACAGTACTTCAGGCAAGTGTTTAAAGGGTCATGTCAAAACTCATTTTGACATTAAAAGAAGAGTATACTTAACAGCCATTAGCAAAAGCTTGCCTCTGCTAGTAACTCTCAGTACACATTTGGAGTAGTTAAAATAAGCTTCAGGACAGGACTTCAGTACTTAAATTTTTAAGTACAAGCCTTCAAGAACTGAATATCTTATTTTCTCTCTCTTTTCTTTTTGTCCCTCTGCTTTCCTTTGTTATTATCAAGCCACCTGCTTCCTAGCTGCAATAAAAGGAGAATTCTGGATGGGTAAGGGTCTGCTTCAGGTGATTTGCCATGATAAAAAGAAGAAAAAAGGGTTACTAAACTGTTTCTAGTCAGGAAAAATTTATTTTTTCAGCAAAAATCAAAAGGAAAAGTGGTATGAGGAGTATTACAAAGGAAAAACATTTCCAGAATCTCATACTCTGATGAAACAAAAATAAATTTCAGAGGACACTATTTACATCTACTCCAAAAGAAAACAGCAATGAGAACATAAAAATAAAAGTGAACAGAGTCTATGTTAATCACAACAGAAAGCCAAAAGAAAAAATATCCCTGGTCTATGTGCATCTCAGCTTTTGCATTTAGTTACAGAAACTGAACTGTTAGCAGAGTAGCATTATTGAGTTTCTTCAGAATAAGAGAGGAGGAACAGAACCAGGGAGAATTACATGCATTTCACTTCACTGACTCTGTGTTTTGGCTTACATACTGCTTAAGTTCACTTTGGTCTGAGAAATATATTGCTGACTGGAAACATATAACCACTTATATAAGCATTCTTTGCTTCTGTCATCAGCAAAGACGGCTGTCCCTTGAGTTAACAGGAATTTTTGCTGTATAAAGGATGCTGAGATTTGATTCAAAACTTGTTCTTTCCCACTATATTAGGCTGGTTTGTGACAGCTCTCTACTAAATGTCCCTGTTTCACAGGACTCATCTTAATAACACCAACATGCAAGGGAGATGTATTGCTGAGTGGATTCCTTCAAAGCTTACTAAAACAGCCCATACCAAAAATTTGAAGTTTTAGCTAATTAGTTCAATATTTGCTATACTGTTATGATAATGACAAAAGATATTCAATCACTGCGCTGTTTGACAAACACACCATTTAAAATTGAATATTGCTTTTTTTTTTTTTTAGTTTTTAAGATGTCATAAAATAGGCATACAGTGTCACTGTTACAAACAATGCTACAGCAAAACTCTTCTGTGTCTCCCTTTCTTATTCTAAATTCTTGCTTGAAATTACTGAGAAGCATCGATGCTTCTGCAAAGGCTGATTAGCATGCAGTGACTCCATACACACACTGGAAGGCAAAATTAACTGAAATTTCCAGCATACTACTAGATTATGCATTTCTCTGTGCATGCAAAAAAGACATACTTGTTCACCTAACTCTGATACTTCTGTTGATACTTCTGTCAACATCTGTTCACAGAAGTGGCTATTGGCGTGCACTTATCTGTGAATCACTATGCAAATCTATTCAACTACAGTCAGAGAAGTCCCTAGAAGATTTGAACAAACCCATTTATTTTTTGCAAAGTTAAAATTCTGAGGTGACTGACAGGTCCATTGTCACACCCTTATGGAAACTGGTTGCTTGCTTTTTCCACTGATAAAATAGAAT
Organism: Calypte anna; assembly: GCF_003957555.1. Classification (NCBI taxonomy): domain Eukaryota; kingdom Metazoa; phylum Chordata; class Aves; order Apodiformes; family Trochilidae; genus Calypte; species Calypte anna. The sequence continues at coordinate 63,948,713 of NC_044245.1, forward strand.
ACTGAGTGCAAGAAGCATTACAGTGAACATGATTCCCAATTCTGGTAGCATTTTGCTTGATGCTGTTTCATTGTGAAATGCTGAAGTGTGGTCTCTCAAGGGAATCAGGCCTGGATAGTGAAGGTGATACAAAGTGAAAGGGACATTGCTGTTTACCAGAAAGGACAGGTCTTGTGTTGATAAACACTATTTGAGACACCATAGAAGAATCCAGTGAAGATGCCTCTGTTAAAATAATTTCTCCATTAATACTCATGGATGCATGCAAAAGTCAAGTCAGTGTGGTCAAACTGATGTTCTCAATGGTCAGTTGCCCATGATGAAAGCTCAACCAGCATAGCCCTGACTGAGGCAGAAATACTGCTGCTCCTTAAATGAATCTTTCTACTGTCTGATCAGTCTGGGCTAGACTGTTTAGCAAAACAGGCACTACCAAAGGTATTCTTTTCAGAAATGACCTTTTCTCAGGTATCATCCCTTTCCAGCAGCCATTCTAGGAACCACATGTTAGCAGCAGAGTTTGAGGCTGGAGTGAAAGCTTTATTTTTTACCCCATTCCCTCACTTGACATAGGAAGAGGAAAAAATGGTGTATTGTATTCTGTGGCTGTCTACCTCCAAGGTTTTGGTAGCTCACGGAGGTACAGAGACAAGAGGTCCACAGATGCACATTTTTTGCTGCATCTCCCTCCCCTTCACAGTGCATATACATCACAAAGCACAATTTCTTTCTCTGCCTCTCATTTTCACCATGATTGCAGCAGCCAAAGCGAAGAGAAAAATTCTACAATTTACTTTGAGAGGTAGAAGGAGAGGTGCAAAATCTGGTAACACAGAATTCCATGCCCTAAAATGACAATTATAAACCAAAGAATGGGCAATTCCTTAATCTCCACCTCTGCTTTATCTTTAAAACTTTAATTTTTCATTTGACACATTCTGCATATCTCAGAGTAACCTTTTTCTCTATCTGAAAAGAAATTAACAATTCTACTCCCTCTCAATTTTAGGAATAAATATTATTCAATATGAAGGGCAGCCAGTGTGGATATTAGCTTTTTAGGACCATTATTAAAAGCTTTCAACGACCTCTGTTGAGATGCTGTTTGATAACCAGTCAGATGCTTCTACACTGCATGTGATACAGTAAGCACAAGTAATCTTGCCCTCCAATCATGCCCTGTCGAACAACAGGAGGCTAAAGCAATAGCTTAAGACACAGGCTTAAGCAAAGGCAGCCCCCCACTTCAAAAAGCAGATTAAGCACATGACAGATGCTTTGTGATAATTTATTAATAGTATATGCTGACCTGGTTTTTATGATGGTGATTGTATGATTATGTTGGTTTGATTTAATTAGAAGGCACAAGCAAAACCTAAAATACTTGGTAAATATAAACTACCCACCGATCAACACACTTGGGTCAACCTGAATTCAGCCAAGCTGCTAGAATTTCTCTGGTCAGTTTGGAGACTAATATTAATACAGCTTCAGTGGCTATGCAAAGGGCCCACTTGCAATAAGTTAAAAAGCCAACTAGATTGTCAGAGATAGTCAACTGGTAGAGACAGAAGGGAGTAGCAAGACGAACCTCTTTTAGAGCACGACACTTCAAGGTCCAACCAGGTGTTCCAGCAGAGACGCACGAACAGTGCTCTGAGCCTATAGCCCTCAGGGTTGACTAGCCTGGATCAGTGCTATTGCTCCGAGAGCAACTGATCTCTCTGCTGGCTTGCTCAGGACTGAGCTGAGCCTGTGTCTTAGGCCTCACCTTTTATTGGCCCCCTAATCCTGCTCATGCGTAGTTGGGGCCCACTCTAATCAGGCACAGGTGGGCTTAACACAAGCTCATGCCCACTGCCTGGCAATTAGTGGCACCTGGTTGCCTCATTTCACTACAGAAGGGAACTTGCATCATTTTATCCCCACACTATGTTGGGGGAGGAAAATAATCTTGCGGTAAGACGAAACACCTACAGTCAAACTTCTCCACTATTTTTCCTCTCTGTTGCCCATATTACTTTAAAAGTTTTGCATGCCCAGGAAAAATTGTAGGTGCCCACAATCTGATCTTGAGGGACATGTGAGCTGTCACATACCTCAGCTCTGAGAGCATGGAAACCATAGTATTCTGCGGGAGGTAAAGGCATTAAACCCTTTCATGATGGGGCTGAGCTCAGAGGCACCAGATGTAGTTAGCTCTAGTTTTTATAAATAGTAACTTGGAAAGTTTTATGATTAAATTAATCTGCCCCTCGCATATGGAAACTTTGAATGCACTCATACAACATGAAATAATTAACATGGGTTGATTTTCCTTGCCGTTCATCCGTTACAGTAGAAGACTTGCCTGTAGACCACCTGGGGAAACCTGCACCAGGGCAGAAAGGAGGGACTCGTGGTCCCTCTGTATCCACTCCTCCCCACTGGGGAGATGACATTCTAGTATGACATATCATAACATTTTGATCTCCTGGTCACCCAGAGAGGGTCCTATTAGGATGTGATGAGACTTGACATCCCTCTTAGCAGGCCTTCTGCATGAAACAGCCTATGCATAGGGAGTGGGAGCAGCAGGCACAGAAGTAAATGAAGTATGTCCCCAGGTTAATTCCTGTTTGGTATGCACCTGGTAGGCATTCTCAGACTCAGAAACCCAGAAGTAACCTGAGTCCCATAACAAAGAGGAAAGCAGTGGAGTACATCCCAAGGCAAAGTTCCCAGCCAGTTCAGTTAGCATCAGATTTCCCCTGAGAACTCTTGATACTTCTGCTGTTGCTGCTTCTAGCTGACTTCATCACAAGATACTGTTGCCTGCACAGAGATGTTCAGTCTCCCACAGTCAGTGAACATGTACCCCTTGTACCTATCAGAAATTCAACCTTTGGCTTTCTCCAGACTTATGTGTTCATCACTGCATTAGAACATGACAAACTGCTCCATTTAAACATTCTATTGCTCTGCCATCACAGACTGATGTTTTACTGCTTACACTGACACGCTGACTGGCTTGCTGCTCTGCTCACTCATGAGTTGTCCATTTGCTGACATAACTCCAGATATAAGCCAGTATATACCCTGACATTTGAAGGATTATGCGGGGCAGTAGGTAAGAGAGGTAAAGTGTTATTAATGTTTCCTGCAACATTCAGATCATAACTGGAAAAATTTTTTGTCTGAAACATCAAGTGGGAAAGATTCTGCACAGAACTACAGATTTTAAAAAATTTATTTATTTTTAATTTGGATCGATTTTATCAAACTATTTGTTCTTGGAAATAGCTGTCACTGGGCTAGGGGGGAGACACAACAAACATACCTAAAAAGTGAAATCATTGTACTCTGACATTTTTTATAGTGTTGTATTTTGCTTTCCAAGTGCAAAACAAGTTTTCCATTTGAAATCACTTACAAAATGTATTTGAATGTTTGTGAAAAGGCTCAAATTGAAAACATCACTCTGTTTCAGACCAATCAAGACTCTTCACCACAAGTTATTCTCCATAGTTCTTAAATCTGTGAATTTTTTGTTTAAATATTCATTAGTGCAATTCAAAATTACTCCTTTACTTTCCTGTGACTGTCAGCAAATGATGCAAGCCTTCTTCACATTCAGATGTAATCCTAGACCCAATTTAAAAGGGTACTAAAAGTTAGTCTCAGAATTACGGGCTTGTTGAATACCTGTTTGGGTTCTGCACTGAGTAACTGGGAAGGCCCAGTATGCTGAACTGCCAAGCGTATCAAGGCCTCCCCAGCCTTCCTGTCTCCTGTTCAGGTTTTCTAAATAGGATTTTTCTTTACTACTCAGTGGAAAGAGAATGACTGTATAAGAAGTTACGAGAAGATTCATACATTTTAAAGATGCTGTTCCTGACCTTTTCATCATCATCATAGAGAGAAAATAAAGCACCATCTGCAAAGCTTCTGTATATAAAGATAATGTGAGTTCTCTTGAGTACCTGAAGGATTCTTTCCCTCCTATCTTCCCAAACAGATATTATTCATTGATCTAAAGACAGAAAGAAGAACTGAGTTAAAACAAACCAAACCAAAAAATAGCAAACAAACCCCAAAACAAACCAGAAAGAAAATTAAGGGACATCACTCTTACAGAAAGCACCTGACCAATGAAGTTACTATCATTACCCCTTCCTGCTCCTATCTTACACTATACAAGTAGAACAAGCAATCATTTTCACACTGAAGTCCAGTTCTTCATTTTTCTGTAGTTCAAACACGCTTTTGAACAGATTAGGCTCCATTTGTATATACATATATTAAAAAAGAACACATTTCAATTTAAAAAAGAAGACATTTCAAGATGCTTATATTTTATACATACACATACATTTCACACATCAGGAGAACAAGCACGCAGAATCAACCACAAGCAGTTAGCAAACTCCTAGCACCCTTCCTTTGTTCAGCTCCCACAAGTTTCTGCTGCTGGTGGGTGTATGTCTTGTGAACTTCTTGAAAGCAACAGAGAAAAATGTAGATCGGTGTGTTTAACCATGTACTTTCCTGGGCCACAAGCAGAGCTGGTCTTGACTTGAAGAGGAGCAACACACATGCATCCAAGGACATGCTGGCAAGCAGCTCACAGTACTTCCTGGGGCTTTTCTGTTTATTTTGTATTTATTGGTTTCATTAGAACACTTCTATCCAGAGTATCTGAATGCCTCAGGCATCACTCAGTTTACTTTCTTCATCAGCTGGAAGAAGAGAAGTACCTTGAGCTTTGCTTTCTGAGCTGAAAGTTGAGATGAGTTGGCATGACCAGAGGGATGCTGGAGAGTGTGCCCACCTCTCCACATGAAGGAAATTGCCTCTTTGTAAGAGATGCCAGCTATATTCCTCATACCCAGTCCTAGCTTCCAAACCCCATGAAATACAACTCTCTTGTTGTGAGGTCACACCTCCTACAGATAGTGAAAAGCTGATCTAATGCCTTGTAGAAATATTGACAGACACAGTTATAATTAAAAACTTCCAAGCTATTGCATGGCCAGAAAAAGAAAGGAAACCAGTGTTGCTAAGATCACAGTATAGAAGCTTTCCAGGATTTTAGGTAGTTAAAAAAATGGTTTGGAGAAGGAAGGGCATTTGAGGGAAGGCATAGGAAATTCTAAGGAGGCCAGAGCCAAGAATCTGGAAGTAAGAAAGACTCTTTAGAGGAGAAGACAATACAGAAATAAGCTACCTAGGAAGGTAGAGGGCACGTTTAAATGATACTTACTACAATTTGTAGACTCACCCTCAGGTGTAGCATTAAAATAAACACCCACATCAGCTCCATGACACAAGAAATACTACACCTTCTTGGTCAGAAAAGAACATAGGAAAACACTGTGACATGTTTGCCTAACCCAATATCAAGCTGCTAAATTGATTAGCAAACAGAAGGAGCCGAATCTTGTGAAACCCTACCTGCCCTGATGGTGTAATAGCCTAGCTAATTAACCCACCCTCACCAGGTGAAGACCATTTCCCCTTCTCATGTGGAATCATCAGGGTCTGACTGCACAGGGGTAACCTCACGCAGACAGGGCTGACCATGCTTCATGGCAGCTGAGAGAATTTGCAAGCACAGGGATTGCCTAGGGGCCAGCTAAGGGGAAAAAAAAGAAGCCAACACATGCTGCACCCACAGTAAGCATCTTCCCACTGCATCCAAAAGTTGCATGTTTGGTTTCCTCAAGTCAGGAAGAGAAAGGAGTTTTAGCCCTCTGCCTTGGGAAAGGCTGCTCTCTGCAAACCTGCCTCTGACTCACTGTTGTGACACTCAGTATTAAAGCTTAGGTACTTTGAAGATCAGTGGAACAGAGGCATTAAAAAACCCTGTTATTTTGCCTGTACTTTTGATTTTTAAATAACTCTGCTAATTCTGAAAGGTTCACCATTATTTACCACATCAGCCTCTTGAATATACTGAACACTGTTCCAAGTTATTGTAACCCTCCTTTTTCAAATGGATTTAAGCCATTACAGTTTATCACATAAATCCTCCTTAGTTTGTGGATTATTGACCCGATAGGTTCAAACAGTTCCATCTGTCCATTTAAATGGGCATGAGTGCTTTCAATCCTATTACATGTAAAGAGCTTTCTTCCTCTCTATCCGTGAATGTACTTTCAATGTTCAGGGACAATTTATTGCCAAATTCTTGTCTAAACTCTTTTAATTTTCCAGGGCACATTGCCTACATACAGTAGCATAGGTAAGTGAACTGCTGCTTGACTTGAAAAGTGAAGCTGCTGACTTAGAGCCAGCACTTAGGATTGATGTAAAACTTGATAGACATGAGGAACATATGAAAGTGAAAAGGAACTCCCTTCTGTTGGTATGAATCCAGTCTTAGTTAATGGAAGTTTTATAGTCATAGAAAAAGTTACTTTTGGATATCTACTCCAAAGGGTCCTTATGAATGACCTAACCTGATCCTAAAAGGGACATTTATTGAAGTGAAAAAAGGAGTAAAATAGTTTATTACCTGTTGATATATCTCAAGGGTCAGAGAAAAACAGGCATTTTTCATTAGTCAGTATTTGTTAGTCAACTAGTTTACAAAGATGGAGTTATTCACCTTGATATGCAGAGTCAAATAATTTCTGATGGAAGTATTTAAGTGCTATAGGAAGGTTCCCAGTGCAAGGAAGCCTGTTCTCCTGTGCCACAGGTATTCTACACACAGAGTTATTACTGTTAGGTGATGTACTGAAAACACTGGAGAACAAATATGAAGGCAGAAGTCTGCAAAATCTGGCTGCCACCTCAGCCTGATGGTTTTCATTGCTGCAGTTTTGTCCTGTTCCCTTGGGTGAGCCACTCCACCTGCAGTGGAGCCAGCGGGCCAGGCCATGCAGAACATGTGAATGCAGCTTCCAGCTCTGCAGGAGGCTTTGCCTCTGACATGGCTGGCTTCTGTTTGCAAAAAGAATTAGTGGGGAGCAAAAAATGAACAATTCAGTCCTTAACAATATTTAGAAATCTTACAGACACTACAAATGATCTGTGTATTTTTTTATAGATGTAAAGAGAGATGTCTTAGGTCTGACACTTGGAAGAGAGTGGCTTGTATTCTGCTCATACTCAAGGAGCTCTGTGGTTTTGATGCAGAGCTAAATATGTTACGTACATAGGGGACACTCAGTGGTTTTTTGGGGGGTGAGGAAACTCAAGTAAGTGGGAGGATATTTTTTGCAAGCTGCATTTTTGGAAAAGAATGTCAGGTGCCAGAAGCTTCTCAAATCCCGAGCTACAGCCAAACTATGAGTGAAACTGTTGAATACACTCGATCATACTGTTTCATTTATGATGTTAATGTAACTATACTTGCATGAATAGACACACAAAGATGACTGCTTACTGCTTGTTTTTCTTATATAAGTGATTTCATGCATTTCTTTAAACATCTGGATCCTAGGGCACTGTTTTAATGCTAACTTCAGTATTGTCTTAAAAATCCAATCTAATGAATTATGGAGGCAGAGGGAACACAATCACTGTTGTAATATTTTAATAAAGCCATCCACCTTACACTGAAGGCATGTAAACTGACCTGTTTCTGTGAGATCCACTCTTCGACACATTTTAAAATAAGATAATATAAAGAAGGGACATATTGTAGTTGATTATAATATTTAGTATTATAATATCTAATAATATATAATGAGGCTGAAATGTAAGGAGTAGGCAAGACAGTACACATTTCTTCATAGGAAACTTTGATCCTTACATGGATTCGTATTTTCTTCATATGATAAAGAGTATGAAACAAAATAAATTGCTATACATACCTCATCATGAAACAGAGTAATAAATTTTAGAAGGTTATCAGGTTGTGAAGTTGATGTTTATAATCTCAAAGCATAGCACTAATTTGTAACATTACATAGTACAAGTTTCATTGTCACCTGGAATTCTTTTAAGTTATACAGGAGTTACCTTCTATCATTAAAAGGTGAAAGAATTATGAATGCTCAGTTAATTGTAAAATAAAAAGAAAAACACAGAGAGGAAAAATCTTTCTATGTTAACATGCTCCTAGAAATGATCTTCATGACTGCATAATTGATTTTAGCATGAAACAGCCATTTCTGCAATAAGCCAGTTCTCAAGGATGGGCCAGTTCTGCTAAGGTTTTGTTAAAAATTTCCTCCTGAGCCAGGTAGGAAGACTGAAGCCTGTCAAATCCATCGAAACCCCTGGGATGTGGTCACAGTGTTTGAATCTTAAAGTGATTCAAAGTGCCAAGTGACACAGAATAAGAACTGAGGTGTTTGTGGTACCTCAGCCAGACTGGTAGGGGGTTTCATGTACTGGGATGGATTCTGCAGTACCTGCCTCCAGTTAATCTTAACCTTGAAGAAGGTTTGCTGATGGGTTGCTCTCTGTGCAAGTTTGGCAGCCTCAGATGCACATGCTTTCTCAGTATAGGGGTCTTCCTCCTTTTTTCTGTTGAATTTGCCAGCACAGAATAAGGAAATTATAGGGGTGGCTGAAAGGTGCAGCCCAGCTCCTTGTCCTCTGTGCATCACTGGAAAGGTGAAAAAATTCTGGGGGGGTTCCAGCTGACACCAAATTAGAGAGCCAAAGCCATGCTCAGGCCCTATCCCTGCTGGTAGCCACTAGACAGAATGTGATGAAGAGTAAAACATGCAGAGGAGTTTTAGCAGGACTTCAGCTGTTCTTGTAACTTCTCTATGCCAGGCCCATGTGAGAGGGCCCATGGAAGCCAAAACAAACCCATTTTCTCCAAATAACTGTTTTTTTCCAATTTTTAAATTTTTTTTTAACAGCTAAGACTATACAAGTAGTCATGGCATGATTGAACAGAGCTTGCTTTGTAAGTAGTGAAGGCCAGCACTCTTCTGAAAAGAGTAAATAGCAAATACCTAACTAATTTACAGTGTTTCCAGATGCTGATTAGAAATGACCTAGAAAAGCACAGATTATCTGATAAATATCTAGACTGATCCCAAGTGGTCCCAAAGGAGGAACATGGCTTAGCTTATGAGGACTTTATTATGTTGCCCTCTGCTCCCTCAAGAGATGTAGCTGCCTATGAGCTCTCTGCAAACAAAGAGCACTGTTTGCAGAAAGGATCCTTCTCCTTTTAGTACTCTGTAAATGCTGAGTGACCGAGCTCTTGTTTACCTTTTAGACACCAGAAAACCTTTGTGGCAGAACTGTCATAAAGAATTATGTGCATCTGGCACCTATGGGATAGCTTGTCAGAAGAGGCCTCTGTGTGATTCCCTAATAAAAATAATGAGGGAATAATCATTGGCAATATACATGTAAATTAGCTTTCCAAAGCATGAAGCCACAAGACAAAGTTTATCAATCAAGGGCACTGAAGCAATTGTAAAGAGTCCCCAGAGACCAAGTCTTCCAAGAGTGCATGAAATCAGTCTGACAGACCATGAAATGTACAGTCCAGTTGCCTGCATCTGTACAAATATTCACCCTCTCACTGTGAAGGCACTAAGGAATGCAGATTAAAAGGGCTGTTTCAGGACTGAAACAGTCACTCCGCAGTGACAAGCCAAGTAGAGGTTGATCATTATTTTATCTGTGCTGAACAACATGTGTAAGCCAATTGCACGTAATTATGACAAAATACCAACAACAACGTGACAGTCTCCTGTCACACACTGGGGGCATTTGGCACACGGCGCTGCCAAGTCGGATGTTTGCTCCCTTTCTGGTGCTTTTTGTTTGTGTTTTGCCTTTTTCTTCGACTCACACTCTCGCTTCAATAAAGACTTGTTATGCTGTCACTCTGTACAGTGTTCACTGATTAATGCCAGAGGCTTGAACTCCAGCAGCCAGAAAGCCATCTTCGTTCCTCACTGCACAGGCTGTTCCCTGCCAGAAGCTCTTCCCATTCTTTGGGGAGAGAAATGAACCAAACCAGCAACATCTTTGAAGGAGAGACATATACACAGTACTGCAATGGAGGAAAGTAGGTGGAAATCCCTCCTCAGGGGAGGGTAAGGTTAGTTTGCCCTGAGAACCTGCTAGCAGCCCCATACTAGCAGCCTCCATCTTGTGACAGCTGTGGCCTGGACTTGCTGGGGGTCTTGCACCAGTACTAAATCACACATGCTTCTGGGGGGACTGATGGTCTGCCCTTGTTTCTACCTTGCCAACAAGAGCCTTTCTATTGACTTTTGCAGAAGATGGCAAAAGCTGCAAGAGTAAAGGCTGAACTCTCCATGTGAGGAGGTGGGATGAGCTCATTCTGTTTGACTAGTCTAAACCAAATGCAGATGAACTCCCAAGGCTTCTGGAGCTTATAAAATCAAGAGAGAATCACTAGTCAGAATAAATGGCATCAGTTTTTAAGTTGCTTGTTTTGTAAAGCAATCCTGGATGATTGTGCTGCACAAAGATAAAACTAAACAAATGTTCAACACAACTGGAAATGAAATCTAATACTGGCACATACAGTTTCATTCACAGGGAAAGTCACAAAAATTACTAACCAGTGCTAACAGTGTTAAAGGAGCATATCCACAGTTTTCATTGCAGGTGTAAGTACTGCCCACCAATAAAAGAGCTTTAAAAGTATGCTGTACATACTTAGCTATTGGTCCTGGAGAAGCAAAGCCAGTCTTGGCTATCTTCCAAGGCTTTGCAAGTGTTTGGAGATATTGGTTCACCTATCTAATGAAGCCATCAGAAAGCATAAGTAAAACTGCAGTCTGGCTTTCCCGTTTTTCTGATCAGAATTTTTTTCCACATAACCTTTTTGTGGCACTGGTCGTGGATTTCTCTGCTTCTGGCAGCCCAACTTGAGAAGCAGGACTAACAACCATGGCACACAAGAGCACCAGCTCTGCAGCAGAAGTGATGGTATGAGCGGCAGTGCAGCAGGGTTTAGGTGCAACGAACTGCAGCATTTAAGGCCTTAAACTTTCAGAGGGCTGAAGGATACAAAGGAGAGGAGGAGACCTGGGAGGTGGGCAGGCAGCAACCCCCTATTTCCTCCCTGGTGGTGCTGTACCCCTCAGCGGCCAGAGTGAGGACATACAGACCCCTCGCACCTCACATCTTTGGTTCTGAGCTCACGTTACCGAAGATTCTGGTGGAAATAAAGGTAAGACTGAAAAGCGAAGGGACGCATGAAGTATTTTCAACTCAGCGATGCTGTGTAAGGCGAGCACAAAGGCTGCTGCCTCTCCGGCAAGGCAATGAGCCCTCTAGAGGCAGCTGCGACCAAAGCAATCCTTACCATGATGGCACACCATGGAGGGAAGAGCCCAGCCTGGCATCCCAGGCCTTTGCATCCTCTCCGAGCTCCCTGTCTCTCTCCCACAGCCCATCCATGCCCATCCCCGTCCTCTGGCACCCACTCCCAGTCCCTGGTAGCGACTTCTGCATCAGCCAACAGACTAGGTAGAGATGCCCTGGGGACAGAAGTGAATCTGGGCGCACGGGCAGTGGTGTTTCTTCTTTATTAAGCCACTTAAAAAAATGTTTGCAAACCGTCTGCCACTATGTTGTATCTGGGATTTCCATAACGATGTGGCAGGAACTGAGGAAAACAGCTTCGCTTAGTACCTGGTTAATCCTGTCACAGTCAAAACTGTGTGCAAGGTGAATCTAATCGCAGTTGATCTCGGTCCTGGTAAAGAGTCATTAAGTGCAGCATGCATAACCTCCCCTGCACCTGGGTATGACCAGGGCATTGCCTCCCTCTCTGCATTTCCCCAAGGCAGCAAGGAGGGAGGAAAGAGTGATGGAAAACTACCGGGGAGCAGTACAGCATGACAAGCAGGCTGAGGAGCTAGCTCAAACATAAAAGCTGAATAATTTCCTACTCTTAATGGTTTAATTAAAAACATAAATGCCTCACCTTTCTGTCCTGGGAAAGCAGTGGATCCTGTGGATATCCTGTGACCTACATGAGGTGATCCTGCTCTGGCAGGGGTGTTGGACTCTATGATCTTTCAAAGCCCTTCCCAACCCCTAACTGTGATTTTTCTGGGCTGGTTTTCCGAGGGCTTCCATGGCAGGGAGTGTGACCCATCTTGGACTCCTCAGGCTGGGAGGCCCAGGGCACGGCCTTGCTGCAGCGGGTGCTGTGACTGGGCACTGGTTGCCTTTTGCCACTCTTGCTTCATTTTCAAGGACTTTGAACTTATCAAAAGCAGCAGTTTACTATATAAGAGAAGATATTCAGGCTTGGGAAAAACCCTCCAGGCACTTTTCTACACCTGTCTTAACAAGACAGCATCCAACCTGTCTGCAATCCTCCTCAGGATTGTGTTATGTCCTGGTCATGTGGGTTCACCTCAGTCCGGAAAAGAGCCTTGCATCTTTTCTCTGCCTTCTCTTCAAAGCTCTGGATAATTCCTACCCATCTGCTATCAAACCACAATTTTACCACAAGGAGAACCTTTCCTTTTACTCCCTTTTTTTTCAAAGAAACCACCTTGTAAGCTCAGCTTCTAAGAGTATAACACCTTAAGGCCCTCAGGATGATGTTTGTGGTATTAATTGCTTGCGGCCTGCAAAATACAAAAACAAAATGATTCCAGAAAATTCTCTGCTAAAATAGCTAAGTCTAGCACTAGCATTTCCTCCATCTTTTCTTTACTAGACCTTGATTAAACACCTATTAAAATGCCATACCTTGATTAAGAGACACTGATATTTTGGAACATGCGGTTAATTTCTCTACACAACTGCCAGGCTCACCCATATGTCTCAGACAAAGAAAAGGAAAAAAAAAAAAAAAAGAAAAAAAAGAGTAGTGTTACACAGAATTAAAAAAAAGAAAACAAAACACACAACAAACAATAAAAACCAAAACCACCTTATGTAAGTCTCTTGAAGGATATCTGTGGGATGATATAGAAAACTGCATATATTACTCTTTTCTTTGACTACAATTTAATATGCGCATTATTTTTAAAGGTGTGGTGGTTGATTTGATTAAGGTTAAGAGGATATGTTAGTTAGCCCTCACCAGGCTGCAGTTGGAGAGTAATGAGGGGAGTTGTTCTTGATTTATTTTTCCCTCTCCAAATGAAGGCAAATATTAACTGCAAATGTTCTCCAAAAGAACACAAACCTATCCTTTCCTTTGCTCGCTTTGTTAATATGTGTTTTGGCAAACTGATAAGCCTTTTGCAATCAGCATTTTTAAGTGAGATAAGACTACATTATGATGCTTGGACCGATATGTTAGCAAGGCAGAGGAGGAATTATTTATTCTTTGAAGTCTGTGACAGAACTGATGTAAAGCCTAAAAAAGATGTGTATCTTTTATAAAGATGTTGGTGCTGTGTAAACAACAGTCTACACATTTCATCTGCTTGTTATATTGTTGGTCTCTCATGAGCTACAAACCCCCGCTTCTGTAAGCAGTAGTAACAGCAATTCCTAGACTACTAGCGTCAGATCCCTAAATGCTTCTAATGTAGCCTAGTCCTAAACTGGAAACTATATAACTGGATGATTTTTCCAGTTTGATTTTGATCTTTCAGTCAACAAAACCATGTAATTTTTGAGTAGAAAGCTGTGCTTTCGTTAGCATCATCTTAAAGGAACCAGAAATTTACTTCTACTTTTGACTGTGCCTTTCAGATGACAGAACTCCAAGAGCCATTTTTATCGGGATGAAGAGTGAAAATAATATCTTGGGTTTTGTCAAGCAATTGTCTTGTCTCCTTGACAACTTAGCTTTGATGGCTGCAGTAGGGTTGGACAGTATCGTAAGCCTGTTTAACCAGCCAATTGGGGTGAAAGCAACATGGCTTAGAAGTGGCCACTGTCTTCCACTGAAAGCATCCTGGCATTTTAACCTGTCTTTTGGTGCCATTTTGCAATAGGATGAAGAGCTCTTGCCTTAGTTTTTATACCTTTTTTTTGGCCAATATAGTCGTAGCCCTTTGGGACTCAGGGTGGCTGGGAATTTTGTCATGACTTTCTGGTCAGTGCAGAGGTTACACTGTTTTTTCTGAATATAGATATCTGATAAGTTAAAGTTATCATACATCTTATTAAAGATGTCTGGTGCCTAGCAGAAGAGACTGCTTTCACAGACCACTGGCTTCTACAGGGGAAGAAGTTGTAGTCACAAATTGTTTTTCCTACATTGAGTCAAAATTTCCCATGTTTCAACTTGTGACTATTGCCTGCTGCCCTTCCAGCATCCATTTACAAAAAAAAGTTTGTTCTGTGATTGCAGACAACAGATCTCCACCTCCTCTCTGTTTGGCTGAACATGCCCAGCTCTCTCAGCTTCTTCTGTCATGTGCTCCAGTCTTTTGGACTCCTCTAGACTGACTCCAGAGTAGCAACATCTTTCTTGTACTACAGAGGCCAAAACAGGATATAGCACCGTAGTTGTTGTCTCATAGCTGCAGAGTAGACATAAATGACCACTTCTTCATTCTTGCTAATGCAGCCCAGGATGCCATTGGCCTTTCTTGACAGAAGGGTGGACTGCTGGCTCCTGGTCAAGTAGGTGTCAACTGGGACTTCCAGACCGTACCTGCAAAGCTGCCTTCCAGCCTGTCAGACCTTGGCCTGTCCTTTGCATGGAGTTATTTCTCACCAGGATATAGAGCTTGGTGTTTCACTATGTTGAATTTTGTGAGGTTCATCTTGAGCTGTTTCTCCAGCCTGCTCTCCAGCATATAGACTGCTTTCCTCTTTTGACATAATTTTAAAACTTGAAGAGGCACACATTTTCTTCTTACAGTCCCTTTGCAAAGACACTAACCAATACTGTGGATCTATGAGAGACTATACAGGTAAGTTGTTTCCTTTTGGATTTCATACCCATTATTTCCATCCCTGGAACCTGGCAGCTCAAATGATTTTCTACCCAGCTTCTTGTCCTCTCTCCTCAGTTTCTATATAAATTCAATTTCCAGGGGAAGGTATGGAATAAGTTAGGACTTAAAATAAACATTTGTATTCTGAGCAAACCATTTTTATCAGCCTGAGTGATAAGAAAAATACATAAATTGCGGTGGCAGCTTAAGCCAAAAATTTGCTTTCTGGATTGTGAAATTGCTTCAGGTTTGCCCAGAGGTCTGCCAAATAGCCAGCAGAAACTCAAGGACATTGTGAGACAGAGAGCACCTCACATCGGGTTACTTTGGAAGGAAACTTATATAATACCTGTGTCAGACAAAGGCTTGATCTAGTGATTTTAAAAATATTAGCCTCATTCAAAAGATAATGAGTCTGTGAGCTAATCCCTGGATGTCATCTATCACTATTATTTGAGATATACCTGCCAAATATGTATAAACAGTATTGTTATCATCTTTAGATAAGTCCCTACAGCATATGTTCGTTATTTCTTAATTCTTGGAAACATACAATCTTTTTCAATTTATTCAATTTGTAGCAATTAGTTTGGTTGTTCCTTTTGTAAGAGTAGCTGCTGTAATTATCTCTCTGTGGTAGGCTGGGAGAAAGGATGACCACAGAAATCAAGTGATAAGGAAAGATATCTTAAGGGCAGATATAAAAACTAAAAATTACAAAACCATTGAGATAAATTTCTCACAACTCATTTCTTCCAGAATATTTCAGAACTATTTTTAACTTCCCTGGGTGTTAGTCTTATTGATGTCCCTATATTATGTCTAAAATCACCACTTTCAGAAAAAGGACTTTTGATTTTAGATGCCACTGTTTTGGCGTTCAGAATGTTCAAACTGAGACCTTTTACTGGAAGAAAGTCATGAAAAGGTGATACTTCTCATTTTCTAGCAACTATTTGCACTCCCATATTCCATGGACATTTTCGAATAGTGGTTACATACTCATTCTGGTTGGTGGAATCCTGGCTACTTATATCCTAAGTAGGGCTGTTACCCTGCCACGACTCTCGGGGTCTCTGCTGCACAAGTAGGATGAGTAGTTCTAGGTCCTCCAAGGCTTACTGTGCCCTGCAAGAGTTCCATGGTTGTGGTCCCAAAATTTCGCAGCTTGGAAAGTCCAGTGAAACAGGAAATCTCCACTTGCCCACCTGCACCTCACTTCAATCCAGTGCAGGGGGTATGGGGGAGTGTCATCTGTAGAATCATTGAATCATCAAGGCTCGAAAAAACCTCTAAGATCATCAAGTCCAACCAACTGCCCTACAGTCCCTAACCACTAAACCATCCACTGTAGCAACTCATCTACCTGTCTGCACCTGTGCCTCCGCCACCTCCCAGGGCACCCTGTTCCAATGTTTAACCACTCTTTCTGTGAAGAAATTTTTTTCTAATACCCAACCTGAACCTCCCCTATGGAGCTTGACCCCACTACCTCTTGACCTATTGCTGATCACCAGGGAGAAGAGACCAACATCTGTCTCACTACACCCTCCTTTCAAGGAGTTGTAGAGAGCAATGAGGTCTCCTCTCAGCCTTCTCTTCTCCAAGCTGAACAGTCCCAGTTCCCTCGGTCTCTCCTCATAAGGTCTGTTCTCCAAACCCCTAATCAGCTTGCTTGCCCTTCTCTGCACCCTCTCCAGCACCCCGATGTCCTTCTTATACTGAGGTGCCCAAAACTGCACACAGTACTCAAGATGTGGCCTCACTAAGGCCAAGCATAGGGGCAAGATCACCTCCGTGGTCCTGCTGGTCACACTGTTCCTGATGCAGGCCAGGATGGAGTTGGCCTCCTTGGCCACCTGGGCACACTACCAGCTGATGTTCATCCAATCTGTCAATCAACACCCCCAGGCCCTCTCTGGTGGGTAGCTCTCCAGCCACTTCTTCCCAAGTCTGCAGCACTTCAGGGAGTTGTTATGGCAGAAATGCAGGAATCCAGCCATCTCCTGACATACCATGCACCTGGGATGTGGCTGAAGGACTCACCTGGGATTAAGGATTTGAAGAGTACACCACAGAGAGTGTGCATACACAACTGGACAAAATGAATTGGAGCAGGCTAAGAAACTTAAAAAGAATTGGAAGTGTGAGAAAAAAATCAAACACAAAATGCTTCCAGGAAGCATATATATATATATATACACTTATATACAAAGCACCTATCACCACAGTGATAAACATTCTTTGAAGCTGGTTGGGCAGACCATTTCAAACTTTGAAGGTGCATCCCTTCTCCAGTGGCAGTGAATGGGTGGATTTTTGCTCTCCCCCTCCTCAAACTAGGAGAGCAGATAGATGTTAATTTTCTGCAGTGCAAAAGATAAGGCCATAGCAGACCTAGAACCTAAATATAGCTGCTTCTACGCTTAGTTACTATGTCATGCAGCTTCATGATGGTTGCCAGAGAAACCCATTTATGCTGTTGAATAAGGTTGTGCTGTCCCTGCTTTATGCTCTCCCACGTAATGAACTTTTTAAAAAGTGAAGGTTTAGTACAGAATTGAGCTATGGGGAATGTGCTGCACACGGAGGCAGTAAGTGTTTGGATGTCAGCTCTGCATGTATATTTTTCCATCAAGGGGCATAGTGAAATACCTCAAGTATCTCTCTATAGTTCTAGAGAACAGCAGTGTTGTTAGCTTGGTCTGAGCTCTTCTGTCTCAGCTGTGGAGGTGGGTGAGGAGAGGCATTTTCACAACATACTTGGTAAAATTCTTGCCTGTCTCTTGAGTTCAGCAAAGGCTGAACTTTTTAACAGATATAAGATGTTGGATTACTTCACGACTGCATAGCTTTTCAGACTTACTGGTTCTTTCCTGATGAAGATTAGAAGCAAATGAGCCAGTGAACCACGGGATCATGCAAGCATCACCTGTGGCCACCTATGGCCTTGGACTGTGCTTCCTTCCAGGACCTGCAACTTAGTCCATCTGGGCTGACAGTAGATCAAGACAGTAATATCTACAGTGAAACGTGGGGCCTGTGCATTAAGATTCAGTAGGGCTGCCAAGGGCACAAGGGAAAGGTACTACAGATGCTTTACGAATGGGTGGGAGCTTTGCAGGCTGGGAGGCAGATTGCTTTGGTAGTATAAAAATATAGGGCTACAAAATCATGAGCCTTGCAGAGCAGATACATAAGGATTGAATTCCTGTTCAGTCTCCTCTCGTATGAGAAGTAGGGTCCATGAATAAATCTGGTTTTCACATCTCATCTAGGTCTCCTTCCCTCTCTACCACATCTTGTCCAAGGAACATAGTGACACTCAATGGAAACTCCATCTTTTCCTAGGGTTGATTTTGGCAAACATTGTGCTTCAGCCATGCAGTTATTTGATCACTGGAACCATCCTTCTTTATGTCATAGCTGTGGTCTGCAAGGAATGGGTTCTTACTCTCAGTTAGGATGAAGAACAAAAATGCAGTCCTCTGATACTTGCTCTCTATAAATGCCTTTTAATTAGCCCTGTGAAATTCTATGAGTCTTGGAGCCTTACAGACTTTTAAAAGGAGGCACACAAAGTATTTCCCCTGGGATTTCCCCTTCAGCTCTGGAATTAGCTCAGTCTTATTACTTATTGATTAATCAGGGCATTAGTATTGAGACAAAGGTTTCAGCAAAGCACTGAGCAGTGAAGGAACTACACTGGAAGGCAACAAGGCTGAAAATATGGCCATGGCAAATGAAAAGTATTGATCTTTGGAAATACTGGCTCTGGCTGGGGAAAAGCAGGGCTACAGAAAAAAAAGGGACATGGCTTCAGCTCACAGCAGACGCTTTTCTGCTGTGAGAAGATGGGAAAAATAAGTCAGAGGAGGCAGTGGTGGTGAAACAGTGAGAGCACTGGGGGACAATAAAGAAATATGGAAATACCACATGCACCTGAAACCAAATGGTTAAGCAGAGAGTGCAAAGTCCCCTAGATGTTTTGTACCCTATGCCTAGACATCACTCACAGCTGGGCAGAGGATTAATAGTACAGTGACAATTAGATATTAAGTAGAAAGAGAATGGTCTGGAAAAACCACAACCAGGTTGCTAGACATATGTTAACATGCAGAATGGAGGTGGAAATAATTTTTTGAGAGCTCAGTACTGGAGTTTTCTCCCCCCACTCCTCCTCCCTCTTGCCCCCTAGTAAAAATGGCCCAATTTCTTCTGGCAGGTGTCTTTCAGGTTTTAAAAATAGCCTCAGACATTTCCCTTCCTGCTGGTCTAATGTTTCCTCTCATTTCTTAGGATCTCACCATGACACCCTTTATTGGTTAAATATATGGAAGGAGACCTTTTATTTTTGCATTATTTCCTTCTCACAGGACTCATATCTTAAAACCTGCTGACACAGTGCAAATCTGGGTGCTTGTTTCAGGTTTTTTTTTCCTTTCATTCCTCCTTCACATGATGAATTCTGCAATAAGACCCTGATACTTCATTGGAGTTACTAGGTACTGCTGTAGCACTTGTAAAAATAATAAGAACAATGCACAACCCCAGAAAATATTTCAAAGTCCTTCCCACCACAGCAATGCAATGCAGACCAATACATGCAGACACGCAGAAATATATTGAGAGCTTTATCCCTACCCAGTGCTGTTTCCTAGCTTAGAAAAATCCTGCCCTTAACCTCTCTGTATTATTGTCTCCTTTATTACTGTGGCTTTCATGATCTAATTTCTTTCTTCAAGGTTTCGGAAGTCAGAGGTTAATAGTACTTTTCTCATAACTTTCTGACTCTCATCTTTGTGAGCAGGCAGGAATTACTCTCAATTTACAAAAGGACAAAGGGTTTACATAGGCTTACTACTTTGCCTATACACTTGGGAAGTATATCAGGGAGAGAAAGGCTGCAGAAGCACAAGGTCCATTAGCAATAGTTTCCCTTGCCAGGGCACGAGAAAATGTTCTCTACATGGTGTTGATCACAAATAAATTCCTTTGGTGTCCCTTTGGCAAAGGTGAGAGGCACTGTGTGACTCTCAGCTTTGCAGCTGTACTTTCTCTTGCTATCTCTGTAACTAGATTTAACCACAGCCAAGTTTTAGACAAATCTTTCAGCAAGTGCCAGCAAAGGGGGTTGGTTGTAACGAGGGCTCTAATTCTGTTTTCACAACAGTGAAATAAAACAGGAGCATGTCTCAGCCTGGGAAGACTCTAGGAGCGATACCTGTGACTTTGCCCAAAGCTCCAGGTAAGCACTCCTGAGGTTTTGAGGCAGCCAGAATTTGACCATGGCATGACAGAGGAGTCATGGCCCCTAGCTCCTCTAGAAAATAAAGGTGGGAACCATCCTGTGCCATTCAAATAAAAAGCTTCCCCTTTATGCCAGCTCAACCCCATTGATTGGCTTTTATGGACAAGACAGTGTTTGAGTGCATCTGCATGATCAGCTGGAAAAGGCACACCCCTGGCCCAGGGGGGGGATGTCTGTGACCCCACAGGGCTATCTCAAGGACTTGGCAATCATGCTTAGGTAGCCACATGACAGGTATGGTGGGCCATGTGCCCTCAGCAAGGGAACAGTTTGCTTTCCTCCGTCTCACCCCAGAGGCAGAGTGGGGACACAACACTTGGTGCTGGATGTGATAGACACAGCTTTAAGCTTCATACCCACAGAACGTGGGTGTGTACTTGTGATAGTGTAAAGGGCTGGGAAATACAACCCTTGTGACACAGATATGATTACTTCAAGGTGTTCTGCAAACACCAATGACTGAAGGGGAAAAATAAGAGAAAGAGAAGAGGGTAGTAGACTTAGCCACAAGAACAGTCATGTTCCTACAATTCCTGGGGTTGAAACACTGGAGGAGACAGAAGAAAGTGTGATGCCAATCACTGTTTTCAATATCCTCCCACATAGCAACTGCTCCTATTGAGCCTTTCTGTAGTGAGAGCCCTTCTTTCTCTTCAAACAAAGCAGGTGAGCCTTGGCTCCTAGGGGAGGAAAAAAACTTGTGGTCAACAGGAGTAAAAACTTGTTTATGCCTTTGCTGAAGTGATGCACGAGTCAGAGGCTTGGATTGGCTTAGTGGGGCTTAACTCTGCAGAGAGAGAGGGAACTGGGGTGGCTCCCTAATTTACAAGTTGGCCTCAAGCTTATAAAAGAGACTGCAGCCTTCCACTGAACTGAACCAGAAGGTCCTTAACCTCCCTACAACTGAATTACCCTCAAGGCTCCAGGGTGGAGGAGCTGGATGATAAAAAATGGCCACAGACCGTGAGGGCTGTACACTCTTCCTCATCACCACTGTGCCAGTGAAATCATAACTGGTTGATTGCAGCAGCCTTCAAGTTCAGAGGTAGCATCTGATCAATACAATTTCTCTTCCATCAAAGCTACTGAAATGAACTTTCACACCCCTAAATGGATGGATCACAGTTGGACTTTGACGAAGTTTGTATCTGGACCTCAATTTTGCTGCTTGAACAAACTTCTAATTTTTAAATTATTTTTTTTTTCCTTCAAAGTAGAATAAAAGGGAATTTACATTCTCCAAGAAACATGAACAGGATGACAGTAATGAAACCTGAATTTAACTTGGAAAACATGATGACAGAGTATGAGCAATTAGCAAGGGAATCCCTGTAAAAAACAGGTGCTTAATAAGATTTTTAAAAAAAGGAAAAAAAAAAAAGAAAAAAAGAAAGAGAGAATTCTTAAAAAGCAGAGCGAAGCAGGCCTGAAGAATATTTATTGCAGAGCATTAAGGGCATTTGCCCACTTTCCATAACCCTTCTGAAAGATCTTCAGTGCAGTAGAAAAGAGAGAAGCAGAAGATGTGGCAATCCTCAAGAAAAATAAATTTTGATGGCTTATTGTTAAACATATTTTCATACCAGAACAAGTATTAGTGTTAGTAAAGCTGCTGGACATTCAGAGACTAAAGAAATGTTTGAAGGTGCCCTCACTTAAATTAAATGCTTTGAAAAATTATTCTGAAAGACTTGTATATATGTTTAAATTATCAGTTATGACTGTGCTGTAGTGTCACTACACGGGTATTTCTGTTTGAGAACGTTGGTTGCAAAACAAAATCACACAAAAAAAAATTCACCACTGTGAATTGGTTTGCTTTGGCAGTTCTCATTGTTGGTCAGGAAGCTGATAATTGAAGGATCATTGGGAAGTGGAAACATGTCTTAAAATAACGTGTTCAGCAAAGAGTCTCTTTCATTGGATTTCTTTCTTTGAAGACCAGCTCAATATTTCTCAGAGCTGCAATATGCTGTGCATGTGCAAGTCCTTCCTGCTTTCTGTTACAGTTTACTGAGTGAGCAAAAGAGCTTCTTGATAGTCTGGATTTAATGAATGTACATGGAAAGACCTAGTTCTAGGACTAAAACACAACCCCCTGTGGCCAAAACAACCTTTGTACACTTGTTGAAGGCATGACAGTTTGGTGGAGACACTGCAGAAAACAGCTTTCCCTGGGTTTTAGGGGAATAAAATGATGCAAATACCTGGCTTAGGGATTTAAAGGAAGGTCTTTTAAGATCTGCCTTTCAAACCTAGTGGTAGATCCAAACAAAATCCCCTAAAGGAGAGAAACTGGAATTTTGCCCCTATCTTTAAATAACTATTTCCAGCTTCTGCTTGGTCCCTTCTACAAGAAGTGTGCCTTGAACATGCAATACATTCTGGGTGCTGAATCTTCACTGTAGCTTTTATTGCTTTCAGCCTGCCCTTCAGCAGCTTCAGAGCAAGGAGACACATCCATGACCTGCTCACTCCATTTGCCTCTCCCTGTGAAGGGTGATCAGGACAAATCCTCAGCCAGGCCAGCTCAGGTCAGCTCGGCAGGGTGGGCAGCACAACCCAGCCAGCGCCTTACTGCTCCCCTCTTGGACCCATGCCATGCATCCTTCAACTCTAAGGCACTTAGAGACCTTTATATCTGCTGTGTAATTACTCTGGCTGCTAATGGTCCTGGGGTAAACAGCACGGTGTGTTTTGGCCATTGCATTACGGCTGTAATGGGACTGCAGAAACCCCTCACACTGTATGGTGGGTACCTCTGGGTGCAGGGCAGCACACGAAGAGGGAGGTCTGCTCTCTTACAGACCTGCATGTCTGCAGTGTGAGCTCAAATCTTTTCTATCCTCAGTGCAGGTAATTATTCCCTCCCACTGTTTTAAACAAAAATACATTCTTCTCTTTCAAGCAGTCAGATTTTGATATCTATTTTCTGCCCACCTTAGTTCATATCAATCAGGCTTTACGTAACAGTGGTATTTTGAGATGTGACACCTACTCTGCAGAAGAGCTATGAACAAAGGCTAACTTCAAAGGCAAAAGCAAGTGTGAAACATTCTGTTCTGGCTACGGACAATATTTTCACAAATAACAACCAGAAGGAAAAGTTGACCAGGATTGGGGATATGACATAGAAGGATCTGTAGTACTTAAAAGGATTTAGTTCGTTGCGGTTCCTGGCCGTAATTCTGTTTTCATTTCCAATGTACTACAGAAGAGGGCAGTATAAACTCAGCGTTTTCCATGCATCAGTAAGACGCTTCTGTGGTCTCATCAACAGCATTAAACCTTCAGTTACTGTTACTGTTGATAAGCTAGGAAATAATTTGTTCAAGAGCAGAGCCAGCCTGTTAGATCTCCAGTGGTTCACCTTCTGGAGGATTTTCTGTTCTGATTTTTTCAGAAACACAGAATTGGGAGTTTTCTTTCACTCTGCCTGATCTGTAAATCCAGCTTATACTCTGCAAGTGAAGTACATACATGATAACTGCCAAGCAATCAAAAGCAGGGCCAGAGCTTAGTAACAAATAAAGTAGATAGTCATAGCTCAGTGCTTTTACTTACTCCTGTGGAAATAGGAAGCTTGTATCACAGGAACAGCCTGCTTCTCCAAGAGCCCTGCTTCTGTTAATTTTCATTAAGTTGAACATCCTGCTGCAGGGATGGATGAATCATTGAATCTGGAAAGAACCTCTGAGAGCATCAAGTCCAGCCTATGACCTAACACCACCACATCAGCCAGACCATGGCACTGAGTGCCACATCCAGTCTCTCCTCAAACATCTCCAGGCATGGTGATTCCACCACTTCCCTGGGCAGTGATACTCTTAATCAACCTATCTGAGGCTATTAGAAAACTAGACAAGCTCCCAAGGATAAAACCTGTCCTTAGGCCTTAGAGGAGTTAAATTTGCAGTGCTCCTTTCTTTCCATAGCACTCTTTCCCTTACATAATACTTTGGCTTCCCTTACATAATAGTGACTTTCTAAAATCTTTTATTGCAGAGGTTTTTTTAATGGTTTGCATCTCTCAGAAGACAATTTTTCCTGCGAACTATGACAGGAAACATCAGACAGTTTGTGGAGGTTGTGTGTGCAAAAAGGAAGGAAAAATTTCCTCCAGAAGCTGGAAGGAAGAGGATGAAATTACTATATATACTATCACAGACTTAAAGTTATAATTTGACATTTAAAATGTGTTCGGTGAGAAACTTGTATAAAATCAAGTTTGAAAATCTAACCGGATACTGCAGGGTCTGTAGGTGGTTACAATCTAATAGAGAAATTCATACAAGTGTTTAGCAGGGATAGTTCTCTAATAAAAAGAGTCTATAAAAAGAAGTTTCTGTGAAAATCTTTAGGATTTAATGGCAGAAGGGGGAAGAAAGAATGAGAGGTAGGGAAACTGAGAGAGAGAAGATATGACTTAAGTAATGTCTGCTGAAAGTTGTGTGCTTTACAATCTTGTGTAGGAGGACTCTAAACTAATGATGCAAACGTCAGACTCAAATCCCAAAGTATGAAATGTTCAGATGAAGGGCTGGATTTTCTGCCCATCTGTAGCAGAATAGTACTGCTATCGAGGGAAATGCTTTTCTCAGATATATAAAATGCTTTATTTGCTTCTCATAAATGGCATGCCTATAGCCAAATGTAACTGAGTCATCTGAATATACGGCAGTTTCTTTAAATTAACAGGAAACTGAAATCCTATCTTTTCCCTATGAAAGCACAGACAAAGGTAGCCTTCAAGTGCTGTCTTCTGAAAAAAAAAAAATTGTAACTACTGTATGAAAGGTGATTTTGGAATTCTTGCACTTGGAGATTTTGTGCTGACCCTCATGTTGGGTTTGAAACCTGCTTAAATTACTCTTGTCTTTGATAGGGAGGATTCATGAGTGGATTTGCTGGGGAGACCCATACCCCGAAAAGGCAGGTTTTAACCTATTCACATAGTTAACCAGATCACATCATAGAAAACATGCTAAGTGCATGTTCATAAGTGCATTATGAACATTTACTTTGTCAGGTGTTTCCATGGATGTCATTTGAACTGTCACATAAGCACTCCAAGGTTGATTTAGTTTTGCTGTAGTTTGAAATCCCTATCAGACCTAAATAGTGTCTGTGGGTAAGGAAACGTGACCATCAGCCAAATTCAGTGTTGAATACTGTAGTAAAAAAACACACCTCTCATTGCAGCAATTACAGTGCAGAGACTGTACTTGTCCAGACAAGCTGGAACTGGGCGTGAGCTCCATTTTCTTGACAAATAGGTTGTGCAGTTAGAAGGAAGATTTCCATTATGTTTGTTATTCTTGTCATCCCAGTAATCTTTTCAGGGTGTCTAAGTTAATATATTGGCATTGAACTGAGACTGAAGTGTTGAGGCACTAGGAAGTGCTGATAAAAAAACCCCAGAAACAAAGAAGCAAACTCTGCCTCTTTATGCCACTTTCTACATGTGATACAGACTGTCACTAGGAGGCAGCTATGCCAGGGACTGGGTGGTGCCTCTCATTTCTGCATGACTTTTTTTTGTACAACCCACTTTTCTTAGGATCTAGGAGCTGTGCTACTTGCTGGCTTTGCCAGTCTCAGAGTGACCTGCAAATATGACTTGCCCAGATGATACAGAAGTTTAATTCTAGCCTTATCCAGAAGCATCTCTGCGAATCTGAGGTTGAGCACCTTCTGTCTCCTGTGCACGTCCCATTCCCATCATGAAGACATCTGGAATATTGTGTCCAGTTTTGGGTCCCTCAGTTCAAGAATCACAGGGAACTTCTTGAAAGAGTCCAGCGCAGAGCTTCCAAGATGATTAAGAGGGTGGAGAATCTCCCTTAAGAGGAAAGGCTGAGGGAGATGGGTCTCTTCAGCTTGGAGAAGAGGAGAATGAGGGGTAACCTCATTAATGTTTACAAATAAGTAAAGGGAGAGAGCCAGGAGGATGGTGCCAGGCTCTTCTCAATTACGCCCAATGACAGGAGAAGAGGCAATGGATATAAGCTTGAGCATATAAACATGAGGAGAATTTTTTTTACTGTGAGGGTGACAGAGCACTGGCACAGGCTGCCCAGGGAGACTGTGGAGTCTCTTTCTCTGGAGACATTCAAAGCCCACCTGGATGTGTTCTTGTGTGACCTCCTGTAGGTGACCCTGCTCTGGCAGGGGGGGTTGGACTCGATGATCTTTTGGGGTCCCTTACAACCCCTGACTTTCTATGATTCTGTGATTCATAGGGGCCATTGGTCCTCTGGGGAACCTCACTGTGCCATGAAGTCTCCACAGCACCATTCTTCAGCCAAGACTGTAGAAAACTTCCTCTTTAATCCTTTGTCATCAGTGTTTCCCTGCTTGTATTTGGCAGAACACTAAAGCCCTTGGGCATATTTTAGGTTTTCCCCTGCATGATACAGCATGAGGGCCAAATTCCTCAGAGTCCTGCCAGACCCTGGCCACAATAACCTCAAAGAGGGGGAAATAACTCAACATTTTCCTAGCTAAATGCACACTTTGCATGACCTTAATTTGAATGAACGTAAACATAAGTGCCTTAATTTCTCCAGGAAGAGATTGCAGAGATGAGCCCAGCCCTTCAGGAAAATGAAGTGGACTTCCAGTTCCTAGCAAATAGATACCTCATGGAGGCTTAAGATTGTGATGTACTGAGCATAAAGGTGACATCCTTCTAAGAAATAAGTGAAAGAAACATTATACTGTGACTTCGTTAGATGTTCACCACTAACCAGGAGATTCAGCTATAAATACTAAGTATCACAGTGCTCCTTTCTGCAGCTCTCTGCATCATGGTTGTTAGCAACAAGGATCAAAGACCACCTGTATGGGCAAATATTTAAAAACAGGTACAGACCTTGACGTATTTAAAAGGCTCAGTGGACAAGAAGAGAGGAGTGGTTGGGAAGGGGCAACACTACTAGAAGACAAAGTATGGACACAGTGTCTAGTTTTGCACACATTGTGATGGGAGATGAGGAAAGAGTATCTGAGGGGCAAGAGATGAGTGTACAGTACAAAATAACACTAGAAATACAAGTCAACACTCCATGTGAAAGTAAGGCAAGCATAAGAAAAGTGCAATTTTCTTATAGGCAATGTGAGCTAAGAAAATGCTCCTATCCATGTTTCCTGAATGATACATACGATAAGCTCTGCTTCACTAACAGTGGTACTTTGGGTTGCAGAGGAACAAGCTTCTGTTTCTTAATATTTCAAACTTGATAAATATGTAATATGTAAACCAGAGCTGCTCGAGCTCCAAAAGGCTGTCCCAAGCAGCAGCAGCTGAAATGTGCACATTCTTCTTGACGTGAGATGTTGCTCACTAGAGGGCACCAACGCCCCAGTTTAGTGCCAAAATGTAGTGATCAGCAAAAGCTGATTTTTTTCTTGGGAAAAAAATGCCCCTGTTAGGAGCTAGGAATTAGTATGTAAGAAAACTAAAGCTAGGAATAATAAGAGTAAGCAAAGTCACCCTGGTGAAAAGGAAGAAGTTCAGGTCAAAGATTAGATTTCCAAGTTAGTGCTCAAAAGGAAAACTGGAAACCTTCCTATCTTCATCTCTAAATGCTTACCACTGACAAAATAAATTGAAGCATAGGAAATAAACCCAAATAAATATTTTTAAATGGTAAGATTATCTACTTATAATTGATTATACACAATCTGATGCATCTGAAAAAGTGAAGTCCTGAGTGATTAATAAAGTACTGCTATTCCTCAAGATGCTTCAGATGTGAATGAGAGCAGCTCAGATGCCCAGCCTTTACCTGGGAGGACACTGCAGTGAGTGTTTCTTAAAATTATGATTTTTTTTCCCACCCTTATTGTCTAGAAAAAGCCACTTTCATGCTTTTTATCAGTTCCAGGCAAGTCCACCCCACACTCCATTCCCACGGTTTCAGTATTGCACACTATGGTGTAAGAGACAGCTGCTGTTTGGCTCAGCCCCTGGTACCTGCTGGTCAGATATTTAGCACCATGGGATACAGGTTGTGTCAGCCACTAGGATGCCCCCTCCCCAGCATGTTGCAGTGAGTGAGTTCTGTCTTGCCTCAAGCGAGCCTGACCCAGTCAATTCAGGACTCACTGCTGGTCCAGCCTTCTGATTTCAAGCACTAAGAAGTCAGCAACTTCCTAAAATACCACTCAAAACGGAGTGCTTCTCCTGAACAGGCTCTCCTGAAGCCAGCAAGATAACAAGGCCATTTAATCCTTCAAAACTATGTGGCCTCAACTATGCTCCCTCAAGGACATAAACATCTCTTTTTAACCAAACTTGGCAGCAACATTCTCCTGGATTTCAGCTTTCTAAAACATTCATAGAAAAGCTGATCCTTGCATGACCTGACTGAAAGGGCTGGTGCCTGTGTGGGACCAAGCAACCTGGTGATTAAAGCAGTGAGTGGGACAGGAGGAAACCAATATCATTCAGAGGCAGAACTTGAATTTGTGTCTGGGGTAACATTATTTGAGTACTCTTTACACTGCAGTGTCCTCTTCTTAGTTTAAAAGGTACTTTTGGGAAAGAGGACAGTAAAAGGATTGGCAAATAGGAGAGAAAAGAAAATAGAAAAAAGTAAAGCTGAGGGGATACCTGAAAACAGCCTTTCAACATGTAAAATGAGATAGGGTAATGCTTGTTTTCAAGGTCTTGGCAAAGCTAAGGTGCAAGATCTGCTCGGAGAGGACCTGTGTTGTCAGACCCAGGTGGATGTGGGCAAAAATCAGACCTCCCCAGTGGAAACACAAGCAAAAACCCCCCCCCCCCCCCAAAAATAGATTCTTATGAAGTTAGTTGGCATTTTTGAATACTAGTTGTTGGCCATATGCTTCTAGATGAGCATCCTGATGCCTAAGCTGCTGCATGTTTTAATAAGCCCAGGAGACTTCTCTCCCAGGCATCAATGCCAAAGGGGGAAGGCACAGTCACAGTCTCCCAGTGGAGCCCTTGGACCCAGGGTCTCACAACACTCACATTCATCTCCTTAAATCTAAGGAGATGCAGCTGAGGTCTCAGTATGGACACTGCATCTGTAACTGGAGGATGTGCTTCAGGGAGGAGATAGGTGAGGTGGGCCTGGGACCAGAGCTGAGCAAGAGGTTGAGACAAAAGACTGGCAAATCTGACCTGTGAGGAGCCACCAAGGTGATGTGTGGTTAGCCTGGAATAACAAACACTGAGGTGTACTGAAAACAGACCCAGAATCTTTCTATGAAATATATAGAAGAGTACCCCATTTCAGAGGGATGTAGTTGGAGATCTCCTGAGGCACCTTTGCAGGGTTACTTTTTATCATTCTCAGGTTTAGAAATCTGTTTAAATACACAGGGTCAATGAGAGAAAAACTCAAACAGTTTTATCCGGTTTTTACAGCTAATGAAATCAGAAGCAAGGACTTAATCCCTTGACTTTGAGTTATTGCAGTTTTTCCTTCCAGTGGGAAACTCCTGCAAAAAAACCCCAACCAACCAATCAATCAAACCTAACATGAAACAGGTGTGCTGTGTTTTAGCCTGAGTACCAGTAAATACATCTGATTTGCCAGACTGCTTTCTGGATTCCCAGTGCACAGGATGCAATTTCTGTTTCCTCTTTTAACACCATCCCTGTTAGAGGGATGCAAATCCAAGTACCCAGCAGGGTACTTCAGCAAGTGACCTGAGCATATATGTCAAGGCAAGACTAAAGGCCCAGGGCAAGAGAAATCACCAACCTGATCTTTAGCTTGCCTTTTCATCCTTAAAATGCACTAGCAAAGCCAACCTGAGCATCACTGCACACAGTCTGGACCATGAGTCTTCAGGATCTTCTTTGTTTGTAATAGCCCTATCACAGTGATAGCTGAGTCATGCTGGGGTGTTAAAAGGAATGAATTTAGTAGGTAAACTTTAGGAAGGAGGGGAAACATCTCACTAAAAGTGAAGAAGTCAGGATTCCATACTCTAAAGCAAGAAGAAAGCCCAAACCACGAAGGGGACAACTGCTTCATTTCGGCCACAGCAGTCAAGAGAAAACTCGAGTAGCAATGCCTAGAAGGAAGGAAAACATCAGCAAAGCCAAGTTGTGGGTACACAATGCAAAAGCACCAAGTCCCTCCCTTTCTCTGCATGCCTATTTGTTTCTATTGTGCAGATATGTTTTCACTTTGCTCGATAATTCTCCAGGCTGACCTTCTAAGGACAGACATATTAGGGAATTTCAGAGGGTGCTGTAATGTCTTGGCCATTGCAAACTCTTCCTTATTTTGTCTGAAATGTTCTGTGGGTGCTTTCTTTAGCAGCTTTACTGGCACTATTACAGATTGTTATTTAATTTATACCCAGCATATGAGCTGTCTGGCAGGAACATCAGGTAATTCTAGGGGGTAGTTTTTAAATTATTTTTTATATATATACAGTCACTGATTTGATTACAGTAACTACTTTTTCAGTGAGCTGTCATATTCCTAGTGACCCCCATTTTCTTCTTTTCTTACTCCTAGCATTCATACTGCCATGGTGAGCACTATATAACTTGGGACGGAGGACATGGGCTGAGAAAAGGGGTGAAGCAAGATTTTTCTCATGCCCAGGCACATCGTCAGCTATTGAAAAAATGAAAAATCAAAGTCCAGTGGTGCTGCAGAGTCCTTCAAAGTGTCCCTATGGTGCTGCTGAAAAACTTGAGGGACTGTAAGTGAACCCAGCTGTCCTTCCTGTGGCTTCTTTCTCGTGACTCCAAGTTGCCATGACTAGTCTACCAACTTGACAATGGACATTAAATCCGTGCTTGAGCAGTGAGGGGTGACCTCCAAGGCTCATATCTCTAGCCTCTGCAAATCAAATTGGCAGTTTTGAGTGCAGGTGAAGGAGACCAAGTGGAATCTTGAGGACATTCTAACCCAGAGGGAGCAAGATACATTAGCCATGACTTCTGCCTCTTCAGATTCTTCCCTTCCACTTAAATGAGCAGACTGCTCCAGCACAGGACTCTTGTTCAGCCACCTATGGAGGAAATTTTACCCTCCTGACACTTCTGTTCTCTTCCATGGTTTGCCACCCCTTTGTCCAGGGATCTTTTCCCTTCAAGAAGCTCTGAACCCGGCTGTTCTGTGCTGGAGATTCTTGCAGCTGCCTGCTTTCTGAGCCTCTGCTTTACACATTTGTATGTTAGCAAATGCATCCTTATCACATCTGATTTTCAGAACTGTTTGGGACTGTTCTTCCACATGCACTGCATTTCTTAGAAGCAGCTGTTTAGGACCAGGCTATCCTGCCTGAAAATCAGCCAGAGTCCATACTGTTCTTGCCAGCATTCCCAAAATCTGTTGCTTATTCTTCCACCCAAACCTCGTTTTTATTTTCTCTTCCATTTTAAAAAATTGTGAAACTTAAAAATAGCTGCCTAAGGGTTCAGAGAGAAACCTCAAAACAAAAAAATAATGCAACAACAAATCAGATAAGATGAAAACAGAAAGGGAAAGGGGGAAGGGCACACCACAAATTATATCACTGTCAACATGGAAATGCTTAAAGAATGCATATTGAGAAAGAACAGGAATTAAGAGGCCACAGCTGTGTGATGGAAAGTGATAAGAAACTGCCATCCTTTAATAAGGCATCCTAGGAGACATGCTTCAAATGCTCCTTTTCCCCAGGCCTCCCTAATCTCCAAACAAACAGTACCTGCAAAAAAGAGTCATCATAATAAAAAAAGAAACACAGACCTCATTTATTCTTGCTGTTCTGGATTAAGCCAGAGTTGATCTGAATCAATGAGCAAATAAAATACATATGAGCAAAGCTTCTGAGACCTTCAGGGGAAAGGGAGGAAGAAAAGAAAAGGGGATGTGGTGGTGGTGGTAAATAACAGTATTAACTCTGCAATTGTTACTAGTCTGTCAACAAACATACTTCAGGGATTTTCCTGTTAAGCCAGGGGGATATAGAGTGGTGGTAGAGGATTTCAACCTTTCAGGTTTATTTAAAGCTGTCCACACACTTTGACTAAAATGCATACAGAAAGCTCTGTGGGCTTCTTTCATGTTGCAGGAGTCTTGGGTAAATGTCTCTTTTAGCAGCCATTTGTTTGCTTGATTTTTTTTTTTTTTCTTGAGTGTTTTTTTGATTATTTTTCCCCCCCTCTTTGCTGCTGTGCAAACTTGTCACATAAAAGACAGAGAAAAGCACTTTCCCTCCTGCTGGGCTTTAAACATACTGTTCTTTGGGTTAATTAATTATTTATTTATTTTAAGCCCTGAGCTGAGGACCCAAGCACTTTGCTGAGCATTCTAAATGCAAATATATATCTCAGCTCTACAGCCTGCTCTTTCAATTATACCTTGGGCTGATCTTTTCTGAATTGTCCGTAATGCTGCCAAATTTAACGGGGAGTTGGGAAATAGTTCATGGCCTAATTAAAACCCCATCTTCTGGACTCTTGGAACTGCATGCTATTTCGTTTCTCTTTAGAGACAGGATCCTGGACAACTATAAGGAAAAATTCGAAAGTGCCACCTGAATGGAAAAGGCTGGAATGCCAGACGTAAGTAAAAAGAATTTAAAATTCTTTGTAATATTGAAAATAAGAGCAAAGCCATTGAGGATTTGTGAACAGATAGGGTTGGTAAGAACAAGTCTGCATAACGCCCTGGAGGTTTAATGATATGATTCTGAAAAAAATCAAATAATTAACAACAAGAAATGGTAATAAATCTAAAAGCAATAGGAAGGAAATATTTGGCAAAAGACCAAAATTGTAAACATACTTACATTCTATAAATTTAGCATTTTAAAATTATGATGGTGTGAATTATTCTGAATAGGGCGAGAAAAGAAAAACGAAACTTTGAAAATCCTGTAATCTAGATCTTGGTTTGGATAAGTGACTTACAGTGAAGCACAGACTGATTTTCACAGGTAGCCAGTTCTGCCCATGGCAGCAGCAGAGTGCATTACACTGGAAAGCTGAGCCATGGAGTTAGGTATCTCAGTACAGACTCTAGAACCAATGTTAGCTGCTTTCTATAAACAAATAAACAAACAAACACAAGTGTTTTGGTGGAAGTTAACTTCCTGCCCCCATCTCTCAAGCTGTGCTGAGGTTATGAAGGCAAATATTTATCATTTGATAAAGGGTTATGATCTGCTGACCTTGGAATTAGTCATGATGGCAAGTAAGGCAGAGTTCTTAAGAACTGTTTTTACAAACAGGGAGCCAAACCAGTCAAAAGTTTCCTGTGTAATTTATGTCATGTTGCTTTGGGTATTTTTTTACTTTATTTTTATTTTTGCCTGAGAGCCACGCTCTGGTGGGTGGTAGGAACTACAGATCATCTCACTGGATCTACTCATTATCTGCAGCTTCAGAAGTCCCCATGCTGAGCTTCTGAGATGGTCATGGGGAAGGGCAGTAAAAGGGATGCCCCCCAATTTTCTCACTTTGTGGAAAGGACAAGACCTTAATATCAGAGCTGTGGATAAACAGACAACCGGGCAAGCAACCACAGTGCTACTTGTTTGCTCCCAACTTGCGTCTGTTACTATGCCCCTGAATTTGGGACTTTATTATAAAATTAGTGGCTGCATCTGGGGTAGTCATAGAGCTTGTACAAAGTGCAAACACTTGTACAGGATTGAGTAAGTTTTTAAGACCCTGGCCGCAGAATGCTTGGACAGAGGTTTTAGCATTCATTTTACAAATGCTTTTCTTTTTATCTTGAGGATATAATTTACTGGCTTCATTCCCTTTCTACTCCTTTTCCATGGGTGCTTGAGAGGCTTATAGGAGCTCCTCCGACATGTTCTGTACTGCACAGGCTTTCTCCTACACCCTGCTGCTCCTTTTCTCCTTTTCTTGGCAGCTTTATCATCCCCTGTCTTCTAAGGGCTGACAGTATTTCTCCCCACAGAGAGATTTAATTTAGCCCTAAATTAGGAAGTCCCAATTTTTTCAGGTACTCATTTCTTTGGCATTTACACATTCCTACTCTTCAAACATAATCTGCTATATTTTGCAAATTTCTAATTTATTGGATTGTGTATCTGTGCTTTTAAATCAGCTGTCCAAGCCTGGCACTGCAGTCTTTTCCCTGATGGATTCTAGTTAATTTAGCAGCCAGTCCTGTATGAGTAGCTCAAGTTATTCCTTTAGCTGACCACTGCTTTCGGTCTCTCTCTTCAGTAGATATTTCACAAAGTCTAAGCTGGACAAACAACTTCTCATCTGGCAAATAAGAGGGGAAAAAATTTTCACCTTAGTGTGGGAATGTGCTGGTTTTTAGTGTGTGTGTTCCCTGTGTGCTTGTGTCCTACCAGACATGCAGAAGTGATCAAAATTAAGAAGAGAGAAGACCAAGAACTAAGAGTCAAATAAAGACATCTGCCTAACTGGTTTCGGGAGGTCATTCTCCTCATTACTCCCATGGAAAGCATGAACAGAAACATTTCTCAACCCCAGAAGCTTCACCTATTCACCACTCTAGGAATGCAGTCATCATCTTCCTGGGTACATGCTTCTCGTTTTCCAGGAAGAAAACCAGTAGGAAATGCAGCAAGCGATCATATCTCATAAACTGTGAATAATCACCCAAGAGCTGCTGTAATGAACAGTGCCAGGGGCATCAGACTTCTTCAGTGCCTGCCAAAAGATGATCAATGGCTTAGTAGAAACAAGGCTCTACCATAAAACAGCTGAGCATTTGTTCTTCATCTGGCAAAGCTCACTTGGGACCTATCTTAAGGCAAATGAGACCCAGTAAACTCAACATTATTTTTAAGATTTGCTTGGTCCGTCTCTTTGCTTTTCTGTTTTGTATACCCTGGAGGGTATGGTTCACTGTGTTCGAACAGCATCTAATGCTTTAACCACAAATAGCTGCTAAACAACAAAAATAAACTCAAATCTTCATGCTTGCTCACAGCAGATATACACATGCCAATTTTTTTTTTTCAAAGTGACTAATAGCATAGAACCTCTGCTTTCTAAATAGTCTTAACCTGAGCCACCTCTCTCCTGTCCCATCGCCAAACCTTGTGGTGTCTGCCCCTAGCTCCATTAGAAACTCCCTCCTCCCAGCACCTGGGGGTTATCATATTCCATGGTTGTGCAGCTGTGGTGCCCCTTCTGCTCAATATGTACAGACTGCTAGTGAGGCACCTTAGAAGTTTCAGTGCCATGGGGTACTAGAATCTGGATAAAGACAGAGGGGAATAAATCAGAGCAATTTTTTTCTGGACACCAAGAAGGACGTGGGGAGGATGGATAGGAGGAGAGGTGTAAAGGGTGCATCTTTGGCCAACAGCTATTTCTTCTGAGAAAGTACTAACTGCTCCAAACAATTTTGCCAAATGAGTATCTGAGCTGGTGATGTCTGGGAAGGGTGCCTTCCTCTGCCTATGTCTTCATCTGTTGAAGGAGCTATCAGTGGCATAACAGTGACAACAGGGAGGCCCAGCTGCAGCCCAGCAAACACACTCCTGTGCAAGTACTCTATACAAATTGATTTTCTGCTCGGGACTTGCTCACAGTTTTAATTCATGTCAAAAATCACCAGGTGGATAAAATGGACAAATGAGGGTGCTCCCAGGAGCAAAGGGATAGGATGTGAAAGATGTCTATCAAAATCAAGTGTTTCATCCTTCAGCATCTGCCACAAATGTTAATTATGTGTTCCCTTAAATCGTCTGCCTGAGTTTTATTTATTAGAAAACAATCGAGTACTCCAGGCTGCCTGGTTGGTTCTCCATGGTTTGGTCCTGGTCAGACAGGATATTTTGCCTACACAAGCAAAAATTTTCCCTTGGTCTGAGGCCAGAAGATCTGTTCTCATGTAGGAACAGCACCAACATTGCTTAGTTTAGGATGAGTTTCAGGCAACTTATCTTCCCCCAGGCTCCCACCAGATCTTGGGAAAGGGGTACATTCTTTTCCCTGCTCAAGATCTTGGGGAAGAAGGGAGTGAACTAGAGTCAGAGCACACTGAGATTTTTCTGCAGCTGCTGCAGGGTCTGGTTTCATGCCCTACCCCCCCCCCCCCCGGGACTGCTGTCTGTACATCCACATCCCAGGCCCCTGCCAGCAGAACTCTGGCACAGAGTGAATCACCCTTGGAGGTTTTTAGCCATGTTCCCCACTTTCCTCTCCCAAAGCCTGCTGGATGCTCCCTCCCTCCCATGAGCATGTTGCATCTTGTTTGTAAAATCCTCCTTGAGGGGCCTGTATTGATCAAGTTAAACCTGCACTTGAGGCACAACATGCTGCCAGTTGTCACAGGTCCCAGCACACCCCTCAGGCTCCTGTCCTCTATTTACCCACCTGTACTCTGTTGTGACCACTCACTGAAAGCTCACATCTGGAGGAGGATCCTTCTCAACTTCCAGACTCCACCATGGCTTCTGCAAGTCACCAGCTGTCCGCAGTCTTTCTGACATGTCCACGGTGTCACATCAAAAGTCCTTACAGACCTTACAACAGGAGCACAGCTGATCACAAGGGCAGGTCCTCTTGGCTGCCAGGATGTGGTAAGCACTCATTAATTTTAAACT
The DNA here is from genome assembly GCF_003957555.1 of Calypte anna. Taxonomy (NCBI): domain Eukaryota; kingdom Metazoa; phylum Chordata; class Aves; order Apodiformes; family Trochilidae; genus Calypte; species Calypte anna. Next base: position 63,985,373 of record NC_044245.1, read on the forward strand.
CAGCTTTTCTGGATGATCGGCAATTTGCACAAGCAATCTAATTACAAAAAGCAATGGTTTTAGCCTGAAGAGGGCTAGCAGCTATGTGTTTGGTTTGAAGCTTTCCAGTGCAAATACAAAGGAAGAGATTTGCTGGAAAAGCCCCCCCCGTTCCAGGGGGCAAGTCTGAGACATGAAGATTCGATTGCCAGAACCTTGTGCCCTGTGCTCATTGACCCCGGTATTGTTAAACCCAAGCCAGCCACTAGAAACAGGGTCTGAGCACTCCTAATCCAGTCCTGCTTTGCAGAAACACATTATCTGCAGCCCAGTTGCATGGATCCACATCAGCAGCAGCCAGTGGTCGTGCAATTTAAAGGATCAGGGAATTAGCAAAGAAGGGACCTTGAATTTATGGCTGCTTCCCAGAACATTCCTAGTTACCATGCAGGGGTTCCCCTGAATCACTGCCCTGTCCCTCTCCCTGGATTCAGCATATCCATTGCAGGGCTTGTACCTCTCCCTGCTCTGAGGGGGCAGCTCAGCTGCTTCTGGAAGCACCTGGAAGCTTCTGGAAGTCCCAGGACCCTGACAGGCCCTCTCCATTTCTTCCCCTCCAGGTCTTTTGTTGGCTCCACAGAGCCAAGGGCAGCCTTGCTTGCTGCGTGACTTTCTACATGCCGGGGGATACTTCAGATGACATGATGGACATTCCCCCTTTGAACCCAGCCCAAGCCCATGCCAGAAAGGCCCATGATAGATTCCCTGTGCCATCCTGCAAAACAGGCTGAAATATAGCACCTTTTAACCAAAGCCCAGGGTAAACAATACAGCCTGTACTCCGGTTCATAAACAGTCCTCGTTATTACAAAGGGCATTTCAAACACGGTGTGCTATGGCTTGACCTTAAAAGCTATAGACAATCTAGTGGAGCACAGACGGTTTCATAAAGTACAATCACTTCCTGCAATTCTTGGGGCAGTGCAGCCGGAGCCGTGCAAATCCTGTTTTCCCTGCATTGTTTCCTGCATGTGAATATCATCAGTCTAGCGGTGCTGGTAACCATGGCACTCGTTAAACAGGAGCAGGGAGGCTTCTGATAAAGCCATCCAGGACTCTAAGGATTTGCACGGGGCCAGCAACCTTGGCTGGGCCATGAGGAGGTGCCAGCCAGCTTCAAAGATCAAACAAGCAACACATACCAAAAAAGAAAAAAAAAAAAAAAGAAAAAAGAAAAAAAAAAAAGAAGTGCTTTAAGAATAATTGCAGGACAAAAGTGCTGTCAGATCCAAGTTTAGGCCAGTAAAGATGGAGGGAGTGCAGCGAGTCACTCACTCCGTGGCAGTGCAGTTTGCCTTTTGGGAAAACCTCTACCCCTGCCTGAGAATCCATGTGTTCATAAGAGCCCAGAGGTACCAGGCTCACTGTGGCATCTGTGCAACATGAGAGCAGATCTGCAGGAGGTGCAGAGGCCAGGAGGGTCACACCTCACTCCCCGCTGCTCTCTGCCTTGGTTGCCTCTCCATTTTCTTGCAGATAAGAAAAAGAAGAACAGAGGTACTGCTTCAGACTGACAATGTAACTAAAGTTAGTTCCTTTGCAGTGTGACCACTTCATGCTCTGGATTGTTTAATGATCTTAATACTGAGCCCTGGGGGTATCAGCTTTCCAGACAAGACAAAGATGGTACCCGCCCATACCACCAGTATTCAAGACTGCCAAACCTTCTGAATGTGAAATTTTTACAGAAAAGTCCACGTAATTAAGTGCACACAATTAAACATTTAAAGAAAAAATAAAATGGGCTGATCACCAGGCATCTGGCCATCATCAGATGCCTGAATGCTTTAAAGCCTTTACTGGATTTGGGAACCAAAGCATCAGCAGTACACTGTTTAATACTGGAAGGTACCTGGGTCAAGAAGACTTTGGAGGTGTTATCACTTCTTAAGAGGTTTAATTTACAGTCTTCTGCATCCCATAATGAAACCAATAGCACAGAGCGTGACCTCAAAATACAAGGCAGCACTTGCAGAGCTTGGACCAGACCAAGATTACTGCAAACCTCAAGGCAAGTAAAGACTTGGTGATGGGGAAATTCACTTGAGTAATTAATCAAATAGGGAAGGACATAGTGCAGCATGTTCTTAAAATACTACAGGAAAAAATTGTGTTTCCAAGAAAGAAAGGTGTTTGTCTGGGGGCAGGAGTGCAGAATTCAGTCTTGATGCCACTGAGTAAGCAGAAATTGTGTACAAGCTTTAAAATGTAAGGTAAGGGGAGGTGACAGTGACAAAATGAGTGCTGTCATAAGAAGAGTAAAGACCACAAAACAAACATTAACTTCTGGAAAGAAAACTTCAACAGCATGGTAGAAATGCTAAGTCAGGTCTTGGCAGGAAGACATTCTGGAGGAAAGAAGTGCAAAAATGTTACTATGCAAGCCTGTATTCCGACAGGCACAAAGCATCTTGAGTTGCAGAGGAGAAAAGGAAGTTTAGTTGAAGTGCAGTAGGACAGCACCAGGAAACTGTGGGAGATCACTGTGTCAGTGAAATGAATGTAAAAGTGGAAGTGAAGACTTGTATTGATGAATGAACATAGAAGAATAGCACAGGCATGTAAATGCAAAGTGAACAACAACTAGCAAGGGGTCTACAAAGCTTCCTAGATATTTGGAAGCAACTGGACAGCACAGGAAAACCTGTTACTTATTGAATAAAGAGGAAAATAACAGCTGAAACACAAAGGCAGTAGAAGTCTTTGTAAAAAAAAAAAAAGTTAACTGTGAAATCAATTTAGATGATTGTACGTATAAAGATAGAAAAAGGTAGAAAAAGAGTTGCCCAAACAATTTCTAGAGAAATACTTTCAAGTTCATGAGACCCGATGAAACTCACGCTTGTGTAATTAAGGAACTAATCACAGCAGACTGAGCTATCAGTGATTATCTGTAAGAATTCAAGGTTTAAAGAGGATGTCCCAGAGGACTGGCAAATAGCAGAGAGAGGATCTGTCTTTACAGAGAGGAAAAAGCAGGAGCCAGGGAATTCAAGACTAATCTGCCTAACTTTGATAAATGGAAAGATAATAGAATGAATAGTTAAATAACTGAGTTATAATCCCAAGAGAACAATATTTGGACAGATATCAGCCAGAGTAGATTTTAAATTTTTTTTTTAAGAACAAGGTGCATCAGACAAACTCTTTTACTGGCTAAGTAGCCTAGTAATTAAGAAAGAGGCAGGATGTCATTTTCCTACACAAAGCAGAGAAGCAAGATAGGAAAATATGATCACCTGAATGTACCATGGAGTGAAAAACTGCACTCATGAATCAGTTACCAGTCATTCACTGTCAAGGCAGGATGACATTTGAAGAAGTCCTTTGTGCACTTATCCTTGTCTTTGCTCTATTCACCTTATTCATTAGAGACAGGGACTGACAGTGAGCAAAGAGCTTATGGTGGTAGCTATAAAACTAGTGAATCATCCAAAGTAGGGAAGAGTTTCAGATCAGCATCATGAAATCCACCCAAGGCATTTTTGAATGCACAAATATTTGAATGCACAAATAAGGCTCTTGGGGTTAGAGAGGAGCAGAAATTCAGTGTGCATAAAGAAAAGAGTATGGGTCATTGTTCAAGGTGTATCAGTAGGAGGGTTGGATGTGAAACACAGGGTGATCAGCTTACTCTGTGTGATGTTGGTGTGGCCAATCTGCTTGGCTTCTTTCTCTCAATGAGGTCACTGCTCTAGTGAGTTCAAAAGAGAGCAGTGGGGCTGACACATGGTATGAAAACACATTATTCAAGAAAAGGTTAGAGAAACCATCTTCGTTCAGTGCAGAACCAGGAGCAGTGGGAGAAGAAGAGAGGAGATGCTATCAGTCTTGCAGCATGCAAGAATGGTGTTACACAAAGAACAGAACTTAGTTGTTCCTGTGTTAAAGAGAATTTTGTTTATTTTTCACAACAGAGCGAGTTGCCTGGGAAAGAGCACCAAAACAAACCCCAAGCCCTTCTCAGCCTCTCCTCCAGAGGAGGCTGTACAAACCTCATCACTGGAGCACTGTTAGTGAAACATCTGTCAGGGTTGCTCCAGGTCATCTCTTGAGGTCCTTTCCAGCCCTACTTTTGTATGATCTTGCAGAGTAATTAAGCCTCTGTTTAACATTATGTGCATAAGTGACTTGCAAAATTGGCAGTGTTCCAAGTTGAGCACATGCTTAATTGCTTTGCTGGTCTGGGGCCCAAGGTATTTCTGGTAGATGTCAATTTATTCCAAAAATTCTTGCTAGGGACTATTCCCCTATACACACTGACACTTGCAAAATAATAAAAGCACTATTCTTCTATTTCCAAGCTGTTGCATTCCTTTCAAACTGTCTTGTTGTCTTCTAATAATTCTAAAGAAACAAGATTTTCTGTTTGAAACTTTCTTCACTGAACCAAATTATTTCCTCATGAACAGCAGATACAAGGGAAATATGAAGACACTGAAGCAGTGAGACAAATCACATTGTGAAGTATTACAGATGCAAAACATACAGATGAACATATTTATAATTAATTTAAAAATGTATATAATACATACAGACACCACACAACTCATATATTCCCTTAAGCCTTGAAGAGCTGGAAAGCCTCTTGTCTTACATTTGTAAGGGTCCTAGATTTCTCTGGATTTAACCTCTTTATGCAGCCACCAGTGTCCTCAATCACCACAAACAGCAAAACTGTTTTCGAAGGAGGACTAAAACATCTTTGAGGACCTGAGACATACTGAGATTTAATTAACCATTCCCAACTAACCTCTTACACCACAGGTGGGACTGAACCCCACCATCACACAGTGAAGACTGCATACAGGTTGGGCATGATCAGTACAGCTCAAGTAGTAACAATTCCTTGTATCTCTGTTGCTGTTTTTGTGTGTGTGTGTGTGTGTAATACAGCGTTGTCCAGGAGCATTGGTCATGATTCAGGTCTTCCCACTCTGTGCTAGGTGTGCAAACATAGAACAAAGGAAGAAGCCCTGCCTAAAGCTTTCCAAACTGAATGCAAGATGAAATACCACAGGTGGATGAAAGGAAGACAGGGAGGAACAAAAGGAAATTATGACTCAAGTTGCGTTATTATCTGCGAAATGCTGTGGCTTACAGAAGTGAATTTTAGCCCTTAAGAGGCTGCTTGTGGAATGGGATGAGCAATGGTCATCTTTGTCTTAAGATACAGCGGAGGAGGGTGGAAACTGCTCAAGTCAAGTAATGGGGGTCTTCTATTGCCAGCAAAAAACCTTGCTTCAACCTGTCATTGCAGAGCTGGCAGTGAAGAGACTTGAACCTGGACCTTTACCAAAGCATGAGATTTAGCCGGGTCTGGCTTGGCTTGAACATTTGTCCAGAAATTTGAACGGTTTGCCCAGAAAAAACCCAACAAACAGGGTGGAGATGGTGGACTGGGGCAAAGGCGATGTCCACTTAAGCCATACTCATTGCTGCTAAGCTTCTTCTGGATGCAGATCTATCAGAGGCTTCTGTCTTTTTTTGTGTTTTTTTTTTAAATGGAGATGATGGTGGGTATGCCACCAGCCCTTTGTGCATTAGGTTCTCTCCCAGGTTCTTTTACTAGGAAGTTGGTGAAATGGAAGGAAATGTTTATGGTAGAGAGAGTACCCTTTGCAACAGGAAACTGTCTCCTGTGAAAGATTTGATAGCCACAAGCTGGGGACACAGAATAATCATGGTTGGAGAGCCACTCTGCTTTCTTTTCTTGATACAACAAAAAATTACTGCTTTTCTTGAAAATATTTTAACAGCAACACTAAAATATTGGTCTTGAGTTCACTTTCTATGAAGCTTCAAACTTAATTTTAAAGTTGGATTTTCCTGTCTCCCTGCAGATCTTTTTTTAGCTGTCACTATGAACTTTCAGATATGCTGCTTCACTGCTGGGATTTCTCTCTGTGAAGCTGCAGTGCTTTAATTCTGATAAAGTGAAAGTCCCATCATTAACCTTTAAAACTGCAGAGCATGTGAATTACTATTTTCTTAAAATACACATTTCTGTCAAGCCATTCATTTTTCATTTCAAAGATACTTAACGTTTTCCAGCTTTCCTACTGACACATAAACTGGTATTTTCCCAGCAGCTCCCCTCTGAACACGAATTCTCACATACCGTTCAGTCAGGCAGTTCCAGTTTGTAAGGTCTAATCCTTTAATTGTTTCACTGATGAAAATTCCAATAACATCTGATTAAATCTTTGGCACATAGTAGTTATTATTTCCTTATTAGTAATATTTACTATTTATTCTAGAGTGAATACACTGCCGGAACACCCAGGCTGTAGTATGCAAGCTCCTTGGAGGTTGTCTTGTCACTTCTCAACTCCATCTCTGAAAAAAACTCCACAAAACCTTAGGAAAACCTTAAGATTATCACTGTGACGAATCCTTCTTACCCATGATATAGGGGGGGGCAGAAGAGCTCCAAGTCCCATCAGTGGAGGGACATGGGTTTTGTGCCATGGCTCTGCAAACAGCTCTCAGGGCTCATCTGGCCCTGACCCTCCCAGCCTAGAGCGCTGACACACATGGACTGAACCTGAACATGGGATACAGGGGCAACACAATGAGTCCACTTCTCCATGCCTAGAGAAGGGGAGGGCAGGAAGTGGTAAAGATGCCAGTCTGATCCCATAAAGAAAAATGCTTGGGAAGGGCACTGAAAAGTGCTGCTGGCAACACCCTGGGCTTCCTCCCAAAGAGAGAGCTCTCTGTGCTTGCACAGGAGGCAGGACAGGAGCTGCAGGGTGCTAGGAGCCTAATCTCCCACTTTCACCTACTGCTTCCATCCTAGCTGGCCAGTCCAGCTCAGCATGGTTCCGTTTCACTCACACGTGTCCCTTCTTCACAGTAAATTATCTTTTTGCACTCCCTTTCCTCTTTTTGCCTGAGAATATCAGTTTTCTAAAAAGGTAAGGACATTTGCTTGGAGCTCTTTACCAGTCCACTGCAGGATTAGCAGAAATTCAACATTTGAAGGCACAACATTGCCCATAGCAAAGCTGAACACTAAAATATTCTTGGTATACTTCTGAAATTCTGTTTGGGGGTTTTCTTTTTTGGCTTTTTTTTTCTTACTGGAAAAAGCTAAGCAATTCCAAGAGTACCGGATCTATGGTGATCCTTTTGATAGTGCAAAAAGAATGCTATAATTGGACATGGCAGGGAAGATTAAAAAAAAAAAAAGGACAGGCTGTTTCCTTGGAAAAGGCAGTAGATTAAAACTGAGGCTTGCCCTACAGACCTATTGTTTTTTATTGGTTTTTGTTGAGGAATACAGAAAACATTTTTTTTTCTTGGTTGCAGAAAAGGACCTCCAGCCTAGGGAGGCACACCCAACGATGGCAATTGGGCTGGTGGTAGGAGTGCTCTTCCTCTTCCAGATTACGGCCCACTTCTCAAGTGAATAGCCACAAGTCTGAGCTGTTTGATAGCTATTGTATGGCATGTAATAATTTTTTTCTCCTTTTTTTCCCCATAGTATTATTTTTATTTTATTTTTGGCAAAAACAATTGGGAGGGTCTTGGTTTCATTGCACTTTGACACAAATGTCAACACTCTGAAATAATTTGCAAAATGGAATTCTTGCCACCCACCCAGCCCTATAAATCAACACCCTGAGGTTTCCTCAGACACCTATTTTACAAGCAAGTCTGGAAATACTTAGACCAAATGATGAACAGAAGTATAAATTCCTGCAAAGGAAAGTTGGCATTTACCACTGGGGAACCTGTGAATATCTGGTCCTAGAGGCCTCATCTTCTAGGCTCCCCATGAACTCAGGCCAGTAATTCTTTAAGGAAACAGCAACACTGCACCACAGAGCGTATGGGAGAGGCAGCTGGGTAAGTGTGACAAGTGAGTGGCACTTCTCAAATGAAAATCCCTGGGACAGGAAAACCCCATGCACAGTTAATGGTTTCTTTCTAGCAAGAGCCACGTTGAGCTGCAACCTGCCTGCTTGCAGTTACCAGCCTTCTGCTGGGCCTTTAGGAAACTTAAGGGCACAGCTGGTTGTCACATACATCCACAATTCTTGTCAAAAGCTGTGTCTATTCAACTCTTTGTGTTCAGGACACCTGAATGGGAGCCCATAATGATGGCATTAGGATGCAGCCCCCATTCAATGATGCTGATGGACACCTGGGGACACAGGCACTCTCCTCTCAAGGATTCTTTTTATTGCTCTTTTTTTTTGGTTTTTTGTGTGTTTTTTTGTTTCTTTTTTTTAGGGGGGGGGCTGCTTTTGGGTTTGGTTTTTTTTTTGTTATTCTTGCCACATAAATGAGAAGTCCTTCAGTCAGAGCCTGCTGGAAAAGCCAAGACACATTCAAATGCTCTCTTTTCATTGTTTCTAGAAGATTAATGACACACAGGCCAACGGGCCTGTAGCCCTGTTCCTGTAGCCTGCATGCCAAGGAGGAACACAAATGAAGGCATGTAACTGGAATTTCCACTCGGCTTGTCCCAACAGCACATGAAAAGCTTGGACAAATCATACTACAGCTATAAAATACAACAAAGAAGTTCCCCTCTCCTTTCGAAACAAACAAACAAGCAAACAAATAGGAGAACTGCTGGATTTAATTGGTGATGTCAGGCATTCCTAGCTGTATAACAGCATCTGGACCGTGCTTGTGTTTGGCTGGAGGTTACCTCTACACTCAGCTCCAGTCACCAGCAAGGATCCTGTGGACTTCCAACATTTCTTGGAGAGGCAGCCTGCTGCTGTCCCCTGTCACCCTGCCACCCCACACCCCATCCTGTGCTGCCCCATGCAAGACCCCCACCATTCCCCGGTCCTTGCTGAGAGTGGCTGTCCATGTCTTCATCCTGAATTCCAGGAAGCCTGGATGGCAGATTAATTGCTGTGTGGAGGTCTGTCACTCAGAGCCACGGGTGTCCCCCCCAGGCAAAATGGCTTCTTCATTCCAGTCTGCCATCATGGGAGAAAGGCAGTCACTCACTTTGAAAGGTGTCAGCGGGTTGCATGCCTCAAAAAAGCCAGAGTTAAATAAACATGCAGGTCCAGGGGCAAGGTTTTCTTGACTGACTCCCTCTCCCAAAACTCTCACTGTGGTTGTCGAGTTGCTTGTTTGGGGAATTTGGGAACAGAAAACAAGACTGAGGCAGCCTGGGGTGATGGCAAAGACATCGAATAAAGCCAGCAGGCTAAGATGAGACACCGAACCCCAGAGAGCCTGGGGAAAAAGAGAAAGCAGGGTGCAGCACCTGGACTGAATCAGAGAGCCAAACTGCCCCTGGCAGTACAGCCGTGCTGATCCCAAAGCAAGTGCCCTCCCCAGGGGGAAGGTGAGAGACCCCACTAAGCCCCTGCTCCCTCTGCTGCCACAGCTGAGCTGAAACAAGGAATGGAAAAGCTAATTCTTAGGTGAAGCTGGCAGAAATTTGTAACTTCTCTTCTGAAAGGGTAAAAGTTTGAATGCTTTCTAGTTAGTCCATCTCATCTTTCTCCCTGTAGTGATGGCTCTGGGCACATAATCCTATCCCCAGCTGGGGAACAACAACAACAACAACAATACAACAAGATAAACTGAAAAACAAACCAGCACAGCTGATTCCTTCTGCCAAGGAGTCTCGGGCAGTCCCCAGTTTGAAAAGCAGTTTCTGGCACCTAAGGTATGCCCTAGAAATCCCGCCTGCCTACTATTCCCAAACTTTATAACTTAACCTGCTGCACTGGGAGCAATGTTTACTATTAGCTTCTACATTAAGTAACACTTACTAGATACGATGAATGAAACATACCAATCTAAGCCATACTAAATAATTCTCCCCCTGCAAAACTAATTGACCAGACAGAGGCTTAGTATGCAAGAAGTTGGGCTGATCCCATGGTGCTGTAAAGTGTCACTCCATACCCTGCATTTACAGCAGTACAACAGCTATAAGTAAACTAAGTAACAACTTACCATCTCTATCTGTCTTCCAGTCTATTTTTTCAATAACATTTTCTTTCTTTAACATAATTTCTCAGACTTGCTGCCTATAACAAACACGGATTTTTTTTTCTTGTTTAAAATGCAGGGTACATTAGCTAGAAGCCTACAATATGTACAATCATTAAAGCTTTCTTTGGGTCACAGCAAGAACAGATAGTTAAGATGATCTACACTGGAAAATGGCTTTACTTACACTGCATTTCTTAAGGCCTGAAATACAGAACCAGAACTAAAGAAAATCTCTGTTTCTTATTTCCACTCTATTTACACCTGAGAAAATGAGAGGAAAAAAGACAAAGTAGTGTTGGTAGTGGCTGAGACACACTTGTAAAAAGTCAAATATTTTCAGACATGGGTGCCCACAGGCAAATGTTATCGCTCAGATAACAACAGATAAATGACTGCCTTGATTTTTCCAAGGTTGCATCAGCAGCAACATTTGCCACAGTCAGGCAGTGGCTGAAGACTGATAAATCAAACTGGCTGTTTGCATCTATTACCAAGAAGTGACATGAGAACCAACAGACAGGCAACCCATTCTTAAAATATCGAGTAGCATCATTGCCTGACCCCCACAGCAACAGGTCCTTTCTGGTTATCTGTGTTTTCCTCCTTGTAATTTCTTGTGATAAGGTCCCACTGATCTACCAGGTGGAGTTTCTCTTGCTGTGATTGCCAGCCCTGGGAAAAGGCAGTGAAGGCAGACTGACTGTGCCCAACAGCTGTGCTGGGATGAAATGTAGAATACATTCATACAATAAGGATGCCAAAGGATGGATTAGTACCATAGTCCCCCTTTCAGCACTTCCTGAGACTGATTTATTTTTTTTTTTTAAATGAGGAAGACCTGTGTTTTAAGAAAACATCCAGTCTGGATTTAGAAATTTCTGGTAAGAAGGCATTACGCAAGAAGATATAGCAGGAGCTGTTTGTTCCCAAACACAGTGTGGGGAATACATGCACACCTCTATGTGTGTGGGATGCACACTCACCACACACAAGAAAACAAACCACAAGACTTAATCGCTATGGTACGCGTGAAGTCTAAGCCAGTGGACTTGCAACACAGAGGCAGATGGCAGTAAATACGCAACTATTTTAAGACATTATTGTGCTTCAGCCACTGCAGATTTCTCAATCTTTCCACCGCATACCCCCTAAACAGCAGCATTTCCAGCCCTCTGCCTTCCCACAGGGGATGCTCAGGGATGCCCCACTGAGTGACAGTGCAGAGGGGGCTCTCGCAGCTCTGCCAAGGATGGTTCACCCTCAGGAGGCACCCAAGCCACCCTGCCCTCTGTGCTGCAAAATCAGCCACTGCCTGCTGTGAGCATCCAGAGCAGGTGAGCAAACACCACACGTGTGTGTCACCATCCCCACATGTCTTTTACCCCTGGAAAGAGCACCAAGCCATGCCCTGGCACATTAAAGTCTGCACTGAGATATTTTATTTTTTCCCCCTTTTACTTTCCTCCCTGAAAGTCTCTGATCATGTTCTGGCGGTTATTGTTCTTGGGTCTGTGCAAGGGCAGGGTCCCAGAGGGGCTGGGCTGGAGCCCGGCAGAATCCACACCCAAATTCCTCGCTGGTGGGAGACGGATGTCTCCTCGCAGCCTCTATTTGCACAACTTACTGTATATTTCCATAGAAGGACAATGAACGTGGTACCTAAGTGTAAGAAGCCTCCCAGATGGCGAACGCTGTTACATATACACCCAAAACAAGGGATCTGCGAAATACAGAAATTCCCTGAGTGCTTCTCCTCTGAGGTTTGGTGTGGAAATTTTTCTCTTGCTTTAGGCGACACAGTCACTGTATGAGTAATATTGTCCCATGTATTTTTGTTGTCATTCATTTCTGCTTCCTATGATTTTCTTATCAGAGAAACTTCCAGAGTTCTGGAAAATGATTTGCACACAAAAAGCCTCTTCTGCAGATGTATGGCCCCTCAACTTCTTAAGAGAAAAAGCCACAAAAGTCGCCATTTTCAGATGAAAATGAGATTTGCTGCACGATGCATGTTCCAATTTTAGAAGATATGAGCAGTCCTGCTGGCTTCAGGTACCAGTAGACAATTGCCTGTGTTAAATGCACAAGGTTATCTCATTACAGGCTTAGCACAGTGGGAGGGCAAGGTAATAGTGGCTTTGTAGCTGCCTTGATGGTGTGAGGACAGGAGAGTCAGGTGAAGTGTATAGGCAGACTAAATATTTTTCATTGGACCAACAGATACAGTGGGAGAAAAAGCAAGCAAGCTTTGAGGTACACCAGCCTTGATACAATCCTATGTTCCTATATTTTACTCAGTTCTATCTGATGCTCCTTGCTTCTCTAAAGAGAGAAGTAGACAAGAAGTTCCCAGGTACAGATTAAAATCTGAAAGCTGCAAGGGAGAGGAATACAGCTGTGCAACCTTGCTGACCTCAGCTGGGTACATTCTCTCCCCTGATATGTGTACAATTTACTTCATATTGATAAAAAAATTGGTTTATTTGTGCTCCTTCTTGTTGCTGGTATGAGAACAGCAACTCAGGGAGGGAGGTTTATGTCACTCGGCATGAGCTGTCTCAGCATTAGGCTTCTGGCATGACCAGATGTGTTTGAGCTTCTGCTGCAGTCAATGGATGAGATCTTTTGAGGATGATTCAACCCATTTTATGACAGATACCAGAGACAAGAGGTATGAATCACCCTATAGACATGCTTCATTCTCTCTGCTGAGGATACAGAGACTCTGGATGACTTGATTTAATCTTAAGTGGCTAAAATTAGATGAGGTGAATCATGCCAAAAGGTGATTTTTCTATGTTGGATGAGCCGACATAATCCACCTAGCAAATTTAGTGAGGCAGCATTGTCTGTCTAGTGTAAAGCTGGACAGTGTCTTTGCAGTTCAGGAATTTGATGTGTCATCTGCCAAATATCCAATTCCTCCTACATGCTCCCCTCCCTTTCCAGGACCTATTGTACTCACAACTGCCCCTCAAAGATTCAACACTCCAAAAAGCTTTTCTGCCCACTGCCCATCTCCTTTGTCTCAACAGCATGGGGGTTTGGAATTATGAAAAGAAAAATCCTCATTTTCTATATCTTTCTATATAAATCAATATTGGTCCAGAGAATGGACCCTCAGATTTCACTCCTTCAATACATCAAAGCTGAGGCTTAACATTTTGTATGGAGGCTTTCTCTTTATATTTACACCTCTCCTACTGATTCAGGGCAAGTCCCAAGAAGTCAGTACCATTTCTCTTGCAATGACCAGCACCAAAACTTGTTGGATGTGTATATGGGAGAACCAGAAGGAATTGCCTCTACAGGATATACCTACATATAATACAACTAATCCCACTATAACATGTATGATGAATAAAGGTCTCATCTTAAACAGACCTCCTCAAACCTAATTTTGTAGTGTTACATGCTAGAATTACAAATATGCTCATCACCAGCATACACTCCCAGCCTTTTCTGAATTTTGATAAATTCCTGACTTCAGGGACAATCTGCAGTAATGAGTTTCTTATCACACAGAGGAAAATTTTTCCTTTTCTCAGCTTTGAACTTGCTACCTTTTAGTTTCTTCCAGTGTTCCTGGATAGTACCTAGGGCATGGTAGGAATTTTCTAGTGAAGCAGGTTGGAAAAAGACAATTCAGAGTGAAAATGTCTTTGGGAAATGGTTCTGTTTGATAGTCTTATGATAAAGCACAAATGGGACTGGGTCTCAGAGTCATTTCTGGGAGAAGAGATCCCTGCTCTAGGGCAGTTGATTGCTGGGCTGACCACAGCTGAGGGACCAGAGGCCTCATGAACCCTGAATCCTCTGAAGCTTACATCTCACTTCTCAGAGAAGTTTAAAATTTTTGCTGAATGACATGTTTCAGTTCCAAAATTTTTGTGGAATTCCTCTCTTGCAGGAAATTCAGAGAACAGCTTTCTACATTCCCTTAGCAAAGACTACAGCAGTTACTCTCTCCCTTGCCTCCCCAAACCATCTGGACCCAGTGGCATGACACTCAGTCCTTTCACTCTCTGATTTTAAGGAAACGTTTGCCAATTTTTTTCAACCTCTTCCCTCCTCGGGGTTTGCAGACAACCCTTGGTTTGCTCCCCTGAGAAATTTCTCCAAATCTGCCTTGTCTATTCTGAGGAGTAATCAGCAGCAAAACTCTCATCACCTTGACTGGATCAGTATCTCCCACGTAAAAAGCCACGTAAATGCAAGATGATCGCCACCTCAGTGCTTGCACGCCCCTACCCACCGCCCTACGGGTGCTCAGGGAGGGCCTCGGTGCGTAACAGCGCGCAGGGTTTGGCAGGACTTCAAAACCTTGCTTCTTCCCTTTTGTCTCCCTTCTTCCCTTTTTGTCTCTGGCACAGAGCTGCAACTCCCTGAAGAGCTTGCTGAGTGCCAAGTAGGGGGAAAATGACTTGTTAGGTTAGAAATGCAGGCCCCTTCTCTTCACAAGGAAGGAGAATGTCAAGATTTCTCTTCTGTTTCTGTCTGGCCTGACAGAATGGACCTGAAGGCATATTCAGGGTTACTTCCTTTAAAGATTCATTTTAGCCTTGTGTGGGCCTATTATTACAAAATGACACAGAAAAATTCCCATGCAGAGCAGAGAGGGCCAACAGGAATTCTAATGGACATTTTCCTTTGGTGTCTTTCTATTGAAGCAAGCTGAGCTTACATTAACATATATTTCAGGGAAAAAAAAACAAACCCAAACCATGACATCATGAGCAAACCAAACAAAAGCAGCATGGCAAATTCATACTTCTCATAAATTCCATTTTTTCCACATTATTCTCTCTCATTCCACTGTAGGAAGTACACAACAAAACAGAAATATGTGCAGATGTGGAGTTTTTTTGGTGTGAAACTGATGCTATTTAGTCTTGCAGTCACCCCATTTATTTCTGATGGGGTTCACAGTCAATGTCACCACACTGGAGATGGAACAAGTTGAAAGGCAGCACGCATCTAAATAATGAAGTTGATGCAAGGATGGAAGACCTGCATATAAGTGTCTTGGGCAGTTCAAGGCAAGTTCTCCATCCAAGATGAACGGTGCAGTTGCAGTTTGAGACTCTTAAAGCCTGTAATATTTGAGAGCCACAGCTGTGGCCAGTAGCTCATTTCATTTCCATTTCATGGTACATAGTGTAGCCTGACCTCTGGCAAGTGTTGGGCTGATGATCCTCCCCCAAAGCCACATCTCTATGAAACTGGGCAGAGGCACAGGGAATTTATCACAGGGTGCAATCATTGCCAACTACCACTGACAGGAGCAAAAGCTTTACTTACTGCCTCCCTTGAGCTATATATAGACAATCAGGCCTGGAAAAACATGAGTTGGGTCATCCACTCCACAAAGATTATTTCCTAATTTTATTCTTGCCATTGTCTTATTCTATCTAGTCTCACCCACCCATGTCATTGCCTCTGCTCAGTTTGACAGTCTATTCCAGGCATACTCAAGGTTATGTATGTTTTCCTTATATCTAGCCCGATTCTTTTTCCATTTTTCATTTTAGGGCAAACTCTGTTCAGCCACTTTCTAGATAATCCAGATAACCTTCTTCCTTTCTTTCATGCGATTTCCTTTCACTTACTTATATTGCTGTTATCATATCATCACCCCCTTAGCCTAACTTTTTCCAAGAGCTCCTGGCCAATGCAGTCTCAGTTCCAGTGTATTCATGTCTTCTTCTCCTCAGCTGCTCTTCCAAGGCTTTTCAATTTCCTTTCCTACCATTTATGATAGTTTCAGCTTTCATGCAGCATTTGGGAAGCAAAGTTCTCTGCTCCCATCCCGTGTGCTAATGCTAGAGAGTAGTAAATTTTTGCACCCTTAGAATTATGTTTGTCTTTTAGGCCTTTAAAGCAATTCTTTGCCTCAGCATCTTTGTTATCTTCACTATAAGGTCACAAAACTTACAGGCCAAGACTAGACCTGAAATGTGCACAAACCTATCAGCTTGAAGAGGGGATAGGGTCTTGCTGAGTGTAAGCGCTCATCTAGAGGCTGGGGTCACTACAGGGCTGAAGACAACCTAAACAATGAAATACCAGATGCTCAGAATAATGGCAGAATTAAGCACAAGAGCCAACCCTTAAAAAAGAAAAAAAAAAGAAAAAAAAAAGAAAAAAAAAAAAAGAAGTAGTCAGCCAGAAGACATTCAGGTAGTGAAAGGCAGGATAAAATGGGAATAGAGCAGAACATTTGGAAGAGAGAGGATTTATGTCATTGGTATGACCAAAAAATCAGAAACCAGTTTTTCTTTGGTTTCAGTAGAATTTAGACAATTTCACAGTTAACAAAAAAAGTCAACTGTTTACATGGTGACAGTTAAAAATTCACTGCTGCAAGAATCACCAGCTTTCCAGCATACCATACTCTAGCTAAACTCTGCTTCTCACTAGCTGGTTTAAAACTGACCTACCAGTAGTTCCTTGTCACCCAGTTTCTCTCATTTGTACCTTAGTTTGTAGAGACACTGTTTTTCCCTTTAAAAAAAATATAATGAATAAGTGATTCTTGCCTAAAGGGCTGTTTTTTTTTAAATGGTTACTTCCTTTTTCTAATCATAAAAATCATAAATCACACCATAGCAAACAACCCTCTTCCTTCCATGAGCCTGCCATTTGTATGTGGCCCATCAGTGACTGGAGTTTCAATCTTGTTTTTAACACACTGCATGCTGTAGTTATGCAAACACTGAGCTTGCTGCCACCACTGAGGCCTCTTGACAAAGGTTTTAGAAGTTATAAATGCTAGTTAGACCATTAGTTTTGTCACATATCACGGAAGGGCAAGATATCCAATGGCATTATATTTTTGAAACCCTACCCTCTCTCCTATTAAGTCAAAGGAACCTCATGGTGAGGTTGTAGATTTCTTCAAGCTTTTCAACTTCCAGTATCACAAGTGGGGGGGGAGGAAAACCTTTTCTATATTCTCCTGAAAATTATATTTTATCCTAGGTGCAAAATAAAGGGCAACAACTGGAGTTTCCAAACATGAACATTTCTGATTCGGGACACTATGGGATCTTTGAGAGAGACGCTTCAGATCATCTTGACTATAATCTGGTGATTTTCCCCACTCAGACCAAGGGCAGCTTTTTCATTCTCTGGCTAAGTCATCTCACCTCATTTAACACTTCACAATTATGGAGCAGACTGGAAATGAGAGATCTTTTTGTACTTTCATGTTGGCTTCACAGCCACTAGAGGTAGCACAAAGGATGGAGCAGAGAGGTGATGGAAAGGAAGAGTGAGCAGAAGCACGATGGCCTCAGACTGGCCCACAGTACCTGTGAAACTGCTACAGGGGTTACTGGTCTCAGGACAGGACCATTTGTGGCCCATGTTATCAGCCACAGATTACGCTGGGTGGATTCTCTGATCTTCAAAGTACACCAAGCTTATTAATATTAATTGTAAATAGCTCACCTGCATAGTTCTCCAGCTGGCAATGACTACAGCTGTTGCAATTATAACACCCATATTCACTACTGGTTTGTTACACAGCAAAGGTCCCTGCTCCTGGGTAAGCTGTTCTCTCTATGCCCCTAAATCTAGGGTTTTTTTTCTCTATATCAGGACTACTCACAAATCCTTCTTACTCTCTGTGGTCTTGGTAGCATTTTAAGGCAGCTCAACTCCCAGGATCACTTCAATCAGAAATTTGTCATCAGTTAGCATTTGGTCTTATTACTTTGGGGAAAAAAAAAAAAGTTCTTACTTGCCTACTAACTACATGTTCCCATCTTTTGTTTTTTAATTCCCACACAAAGGAAGACCCTTGATGAACTTAAAGAGTCAGAAAGCAAGATTACCCTAGCTGTCATAATAAAATTGAAGGAGTCAGATGCAGACCTAGTTTCTGTCTCTACCACATGTGCAGTGTTTACTCACAAGGCACCTAATGCAATCTCTTTGTCTATCAGTTTATACAATTCTAAAGTGAGGCTAGTAATTACCTCATTAAAAACAGTAGCTGTTGCAGCACCAAGTCAGAAGAGTGTAATTAAAGAGACCAAGCTGCTGAGAATGTAATTAATGAATGTCTGAAAAACTCTTATTATCAGATACATGTCAGCCTTTGGGACACTAAGTATTACAGTCAAACCTCCGTTGGTGATGTTTTATACAGGGAATTAGTGCAAAGAGCCTGAAGACAAGGGGTCTGATACAATGTCACCCCTTACAGTCCCTAAAAATTCAGCAAAATCAGATAATTCCTCTAGAATTATGTTTTGGTTCTAGCAACTGTGATGAATAATGATGAAAAGAGAAGATTAGGACATGATTTCCATACTGTTAGGGAAAAAAGGTCATTTCATGTTACACTCAGAAACATCTTGGAAGGATTTTCCATCAAGTAGAACTGAAAATCTTCAGTCCAGGGATACAGACAGTGGGATAATAAATATTAGATTTTCCATAGAACTATTATTGCAGGAAAGTAGGTCAGAGAGTCAAAAAAAAAAAAAAAAAAAAAAAAAAAAAAAGGATTAATGAATGGGGAATACTATGCAAGGCAAAAAAAAAAAAAAAAAAAGCATCAGCATTTTTCCCCCTTGAAGCTGTTGATAACTTGAAGCTGTTTCAATAATGATATCCCAAACCGATGACAATGTTTCCTCCTACCATCCAACACTATCCTGTTGCTTTGTGTTTTGAAGGGTTGTCAGTCAGTTGGAAAACAAGGAAGAAAGGTCAGCGAGGGAGGACAGGATATGAAGGAATGTCGCACAGCCAAGTCAAGGCTGTGGAGAGCACAGAAACCCCACACAGGCCCTTTCTGTTTGATCCTGCAAGTCTGCCCCAGTAGCAGCCACTGGTGTTTGTGTGAGCATCTGAGAGAATCCAGCAAGGCCACATCATCACTAATGCTCCTGAAGAGTGCAGCAGTGGTCTGTATGCAATCCCAGTGCAGTGCATTACCAATAGTTAACTCTTTGGTCTATGTTTCTGGGTACAGCAAGGTGATCCAGGTGATCCTCCTCCACTTGTTTGTTTGGTTTTTTAAAGGTTTTGTTAAGCTCACACCTTAGCCACTAGTCCAGTGAGGTATGAGTGATCATTCCTTTACTTACCCTGTGCCTGATAGCTGCTGCAGTATGTAGCAAAAATAATAATGATCAACAATACCTCCAGGGGAGTCTGAGAGAAGTGCTTATGGATCTGTCCCCAGGGAGAAAAATATTCTCTCTCTGGTACTAAGCTCTCAAGCAGAGCTGGCATGTAGGTCTTTGTATGCCATAGAGATAGTCACGTACATCTTAGAGCAATAGTAAAGGATCAAATTTGCAACCCTTAAATATTACTACTGAGCATTCTTCAGTTTAGCTTGCAAAAAGATCCTTTGCAGTCTGGCAAAGGCAAGTGACCTCTAGAGCTGCAGACAGTAGCATCAGGAATACAGGCCAAGCAATCCCTCTTTCCTAAAAAGCAGGACTGTGAAGAATGAGGATTAGTACTGACCACACAGAGAAGAGGGAGATGAAGTCTTCTTCATCTGAAGTGTGTGGTACTGTGGGGCATTTTACAAAGCAGGACATGTAGCAATGACAGCATCCTTTTTGCCTTGAAAACTTGTTCCACTGTGCTTTTTGGCCAGTGATGTATGACAAGTGCTCTCCTGCCTGCCCTGTGCTTCCATTGCTCACAGGGAGAGCTGAAAAGTGGCTGCTCCTGGAGGTGCAGCAAGGCTGGGGCCCTTCCAAGCCCAGGATGTTTTGCACCCTCAGGAATCCTGGAGAAACAGAGCCAAGGGAAGAGCAGGTGGGAAACACAAGGAGTAAGAAAGCCCTAGAGAGCCAGGGCACCAGCAGTGCTGTGGAGGTGAAAGAGCAGAGGGTAAGAATCTGGCCAAAAGGGCCCAGAGGAGCCCTGAACAAGGGGCTGTGCTCAGTGCTATGGAGGACAAGAAGCAACCTCAGGGACCAACCTGTGGGACCACCCTGGGAGTCTGAGAAAGCTTCCTCCCCCCGATGTGGGGCACAAGGGCCACCTTTGTGGAGAGGGAGAAGCAGGTACCCAACCAAAATGGTCAAAGGAACTTGGGCAAGAGGTCACACTCAGTGCTGCAGAGGAAGGCTAAAAAACCCCGTAAACACTTGCGTGCCCACTGTGGGGGAAAAAAAAAGCTTTCCCCTCCCCAGCTGCAGGGCACCTCCATGGTGCATAAGCACCAGTCAGTACCCCAGCCAAAATGTACCAGAGGAGCCCTGAAAAGGGGTCATGCTCCATGCTGCAGAGGAATGAAAAAAAAAAAAACCGGACCATGGCCAATATGCCCTGGGGGAAAATTCCTTCCTGATGGCAAAGGTGCCGATCAGCTGTTTCCTGAGACCTGTCTCCTCATCCTGGCCATACCTCCCAGGAGATGCCCAAGCCCTAGTCTCCCTCAGTTTTGGAGCTATCTCAGAGGAGCTTCTCAGAATGGCCTAATTCCCCTGGCCCAGATCAGCCTTGGAGACAAGAACCCTTCCTGTGCCTGGTGGAACAACAGTGAGTGCTCCAAAGCAGTAGGATCCCTGTCAGCATCTCCTCACCTCATTTCTTACAGCTACTGTCATTGGAGCTGCAGGGGATAAGGATAGTGATCTCTGCAGTGCTCCTCAAAAAGGCATTCCCTTGCTCTGTTCACTGCTCTACAACTAGAAAAGCCTGGAAGCCATGGACACCTCCAGGATTGTTGGTTGTTCTTCTCTCTAGTGACCTTGTCCAGCCTTTAGCCTTCTCTTATCCCCCACCAAGCAATTCCACTGGCTACTCAAGGAGCTCCTCTCCAAGGTCTTAAGACCACCCTCAGCCCAGCTCTGGCAGCAGGACAAAAGGATGCTCCCTTGTATACTGCCCTGGGGCACTGTGACTGCTGTGTTGCCATGGTGACACTATGACATGGGGATGATGGGGTCTGCACACTGCCCCTCCACACAGGATCCAAGGATGTTGGAGGCAGCCTTTGGGGTGCTGCTGCTGGCCCACAGAGAGCCATGGACTCTCCCTGCCCTTTCTTGGTGGCCATGAACTGGGCACAGCTGCTGGGCGTCCTTTACACATTCTCTGCCCCTTGGCTCTCAAGGACGAAGCCAGTGATGTTACTCTTCAATCAGGGCATGGCAGAAACCAGCCCTGCACCCCTACAGGAAAGTCAAGGAGGGACTTTTTACAATGACAGATGAAGGATAATGGCTTTAAACTGCAGATTTAATATCGATTTAAATTAGACATTAGTAATAAATTCTTCAGTGTGAAAGTGATGAGACACTGGCACAGGTTGCCCAGGTAAGTTGTGGCTGCCCCATCCCTCTGAGTGTTGAAGAAGAGGCTGGATGGGGCTGCAGGCAACCTGGTCTTGTAGGAGATGCCCCTACCCAGAGCAGGGGAGTTGGAACTAGATGATCTTTAAGGTCCCTTCCAACCCAGACCATTCTATGATTCAGTCCAGTTCCATGACCATGTCCACAGTTCTCCTCTATACTTCATGCTTAGGGGACAGTGCTCCAAAGAAATCAAGGAATGTGAGAACTGGGAAACAATATCCATGTGAAACCATCGCAGAACACTACTATCCTGAGGGATAAATAAATAAATAAATAAATAAATCTACTGAGAGCACCAGCCCAACATCCCTGGCTTGCTAAAAATGACTGTTTTCCCTACATAATGAGCTCCTTTGGGTGCAGTCTTGACATCTATGCAGACTACAGAAGACAGTCCTTGAGTCTATCTCAACACTTGTGTGTCACCTTTCCTCAGTTCAGAGTGAAGATACAAAAGCCATTCTGCTGAGCCTGAGGGCTCCTTGGCCAGCATATCTTCTCTGGGCTGTGCATCCAAGGGTTCTGAACATCTTGTCCCTCAGGTAGCAGTCTGGTATTTAACACAGTATTTGAGAGAGCTCATGCCAGGAGGAGAGCATCAAGGAGTAATGAAAGCCTTCAGACCAGTACATGTAATTTATGTTAATTTTGCTGTTGTCAGCATCCAGATAAAAGCATGGGAGTGACTAGCTGACAAAGGTGGCCTTCTAAAATTCAGGGAAAGGCACAATCAGAAGGCCACATTCTGCAGCAGCTCCAGGTCCTTTGAAGACAGAAGATTAAGACTGAGCCTCTTAAAGTTCATAGCAACTAAACTGTTAAGGGTCAGTGAGGAGAGTAGCTGTGTAAGTAATGTGGGCTATTAAATAGACTAAAGCTGTCCAGCAGCCTGTGGTTTGGGTTTGGTTTTTTTTTGGCTAAAGAAGTCAGAACAAAAGGGCAACCCCAGAAAGGGAAGAGACCACACACACCTGGTAGATCAGAGTAACTGCCAAGAAGAAGCAAATTCCTTCTTAACAACTCTTAGCAGTATTGCCTAGATTTTCAGAAGTGTAAAAACTAAAGACTTAATGCAACCCACAAATTTGCCTGTCCTGTTCTTCCTACAGACACTCAGAACACTTCTTCTCTTTTGTCTAGTATTTAAACACATGGCCCAGATACATTGCTTGTATTGCTTTCAATACATGGTTGGACTATTTTGGTCAAGAAAAAGATTTTTATTATATACTGCTCGCATAGCACCCAGTGGTAAAAAGCTCCAACCCTTAATAACAGCAGTAATAATTCACATGAAATGTAAGATCATTAATACATTTCACAATCTGCTCTTACTAGAGAGGAGCTCTTGATGTTGAGATCAAACCAAAATGATTACAAAGCTATGGCATATTTATCTTCAAGAACTTGCTTTCTTTTGCTACAGTATTTCTTTTTTTGTAAAACTACTTTGTCTAGACAACAAATAGGGAAGACTCTTCTCCTTGGAAAACGAGTATCAAACTGATTTCAGAATGTGATCTGACCACATTAGTACCATTTTCTGATGAGTGAGGTTTCACAAAATGAATCACAGTCTTGTTCTGTAGATTAGGCCAGCCTTTTAAAACTGGCAACACTTTCATTTGCTAACAATAGAAAAATAGTGACCAGAACTGGGTACACATTTTTTGTTGCCTTAAAATAGCACTCCAGTTTTCCTCCCCCTATGCCTTTAATAGCATTTTACCCCAGCCCTTGATTCCTTTTCACAGGTATCACACAAACATCTAGGCATTATTTTATAATATACCAAGTCCTACACAGCAAAAGAATATCCTAGGAGTACAAGACAAGGGAGAAATCCCTTTAGATGCTCACAAAAGCTTCAAGGATGACAAAAAATAGCAAAGCTAAAGCCCTAGGGAAAAATCCAAGGTGAACTTTTAGGTCCAGAAGATAGTGTTCTCCAGTATCAAACTCAAACATCATTAGAACCCTAAGAATTCTTATTTGAGAAATTATTGGAAGGGGAAAAGGTGAGGATGATCTTGCAGTTTCTATGATTCTATTATTTTACCATTCTCCCCCTTCTCTCCTCTTCATTACCAATTAAGGTGCAGGACCCATTTCTGCAAACTCTCCACTGCTGACTATAATTCTCTGGCCAGCTATTTCCTTCAATAACCTTTGGTGTGGCACCTTGTAAAAGGCTTTTGAAAATTCAGGTATTTTGAAAATTATTCCAATAGGATTCTTTTCGCCCTCATGCTACAGAGACCCTCCTAGAGACCCAGAGACAGGCACTACCTTCCCCAAGGGTGACTCTTTCCCAGGACATGTGCAGGGCCATTTATCATCTTCCCAGGAATGGAAGTCAGACCTGTCTAACTTCCCAGTTGTTCTCTGTAGTCCCCAGCTCTAAAGGCAAATTAAAAGAAACATTTTAAGTCAAGAGAATTTTCTTCTCCACTTCAGAATAATTTTGAGACTGTCGTCTGTCCACTTCATATGATGCTGCCAGTAAGGCTTTACTCACTACATATAAAGACCACATACAGTATTTTGTCTGTTTATTCAGTAGGTTTTGAGTTGTCATAGACATAGACATTGTCAAAGTGCAATGAAGTCATTTTGGAGAGTTGAAAAAACAATTCAGACAATCCCAGGCGTCCTCGGTTTTGCACTCCAAATTCTTCAGTTGTAAGGCCATTTTCTAATTCAGAATGACTTCCTAAAAGGCCATTCTTTCACTCCTTTCTGCAAGAGAGCACAAGCATCCTGCATGTTTAACTGCAAGCATACAATGTTATCTGCTCCTTCTCTCTTATGTAAGTTTGCAGGAATGCTGAAAGACTTTCCGGGCTCTGAGAAGTTAGGGGTTGGAATCAGGTCCCTTGTATATCACTGCACTGACTTCTTGGGACGTGAAGTTATTGCAATTAAGATACTGGCCGGATGTGTGGGCTAAAGAGCCCAACTGATATCACAGGCATTTATTGATAATGCAACTCTTGAGGAAGAAATCTGGGGAATTGTTGTTCTTCATACAAGCAAGCAAACCATATGGATTTATCAGAAACACACAATGCTTTATCTAGCCCAAGCGAAAAAGAATACTGTTTATTTTACTGTGGAAGAATGTTCTTTTTCATTTTTAAAAGCCAGTTGCCTGAGCTGGCACTCTGTACCATTTGGCCTCCAATAGACACATTGGTCTGGCTTAATTCAGTGCTATCTTTAACCTGATTATTATTTACTATTTGTGTTGTGATAATGTCTCCAAGCTGCAGTCAAGGAAAACAGCTTCTCTATGTTAGGTGCTGTACAAAAACACAACTGAAAGATAACTCTTGCTTTGAACTCTGCAACTGAGCAGTTGCTAAACTGAGTGCTGGCACGCGAGGAGGAAAAACATCAGCTGGAGGATGGGCTGAGGGCTCAGGATTTGCTTACCTTCCCCACCTGTGAAATCTCAAGCAAATGGCTTTACCCTAACCCATTTAACTTGTGTACTGCTGTACCAAAAACCCGGGTAAAGGCAGTGAAGGTTGGCACCTGGTATTTAAGCAGATCATTTGCATTTGCTTCTTCCACATGTCAGAGGGCATGCTAGAAGACAATGCTCACCTGACAGTCATATTCTAGAAAATGTGAAGAGAAAAATCCTTTCCTAGAAGTCTTACCATACTTCTGAGAAAATTTTGCTTGGCAATGATC
Source organism: Calypte anna (assembly GCF_003957555.1). Classification (NCBI taxonomy): domain Eukaryota; kingdom Metazoa; phylum Chordata; class Aves; order Apodiformes; family Trochilidae; genus Calypte; species Calypte anna. The sequence goes on from NC_044245.1 coordinate 64,010,428, forward strand.
ATAGGGTAGCCTTCTGCTCTGATAATCTTGATCTCTTTCTTACTGTGCAAGAACAGCATTCAAAAGGCCATTAAGAAGAGCAGTGCTTGGTTTAGTCTCACACCATTTACCACGTTGAGGCCTAAGGTCTCAATGATCTTGCAGGATGGAGATTTTTGCCAGAAGAGCTTTGGTTGGTTGAGTGTCCACCTGTGTCTGAATGGGGCAGCAGGGATATAAAATGCTTTCTCCAAGTTGTTGATTGCAAGACCACCCTTGAGAAGTGATGAGTAAGGCCAGAGTGCTGGTAGAAGTGTTTTCTTCTGTGTATTGGGATGAGTCATGGCTCAATAAACCCATTCTCACTTTCCAGTGCATGAACTTAAATTCCAGGAGTGTGAAATAATTGAACACCCATGCTCGATGTGGGTTTCAGGCAACCCAGGGGAGAATGAGGGAAAAGGAGGAAGACCAGCATACTAACTCTGGGTCAGCACTGAACTAATTTTCCTGATTTTCTGTTAAATATATCTCTCCCTCTTTTTGTTTCAGTAATATTTCAACTCTTTTAAGGTTTTGATATTCCCCAGGTGGAGATTTACTGAGTCATTTGCATTTGTGCTGCAAGGGTGAGTATTAGACAGTGCTCCTGAGGAAAATGGAGCAGAAGTGCAAATGAGGGGGAGTGCAGTCTTGTGGCCTTTTCATGTGTAGCTTGGGCTCTTTCATTCAACTGCAGCAGAACCTTGATCTTCTTGAAATATTTCCCTTCCTTAATATAAAATCTAGTACTGCAAGTATCTATGCCTATAACCCTGTGATAAAAAACCCCAAAACTAATTTCAGGTGGTACCTTTGGTAATAAACTAATAAAAAATCTGTAGTGAAGAATATAGTGTCTGTCTCTACAGGGTTTGTGGGCACAGTATCTATGACTACTACATGCAAAACTCAAGATAGGAGCTATAAAGCATTGCTGTTTACAGACATGTCAAAATGACACAGTTGCTGGAAGAGGTGGTAGCAAACCAGCAATTAAAGGTTGCCTTCTTTCACTTACAGTACTGTCATTGGAGAACAAAATACATACAGTAGATAGAATAATTCTACAGTTTGTTGATTTACATCCTTAAAAATTTTTATAAGACTTTATTTATGTTTTATTGAAGTCACACTGATCTCTCAGCTCCTTGCTTCTTTGGTTGCTCCCTGCTGCTTTTCTATCTGTGGATGGCAAGCTCTTTGGGAGAGAACTGGGTGTAGGATGAAGAGGTCTTTTTTGTACTGCTGAAGTGGATAACATATTTTTAGCAGTACTCTAATCTTAAAATATATCAGTACTCTAATCTTAAGATATATAGAACAATTAGAATAATTGTCTCCCCATAGGACTTTCACAAGTAGTTTCTGGCACACTGCCATCATCATAGAAATTTATGTCCTTGCAGATAAGAAATGTCAATTAAAATGTTAGCTTCTCAGAGCATAGATAAGATACAGTTTCATAGACAAATTTTTTAAAAAAGTACTTTTCTGTCTGCTTGTTGGGTTTGGTTTTTGGTTTTTTGTGGGTTTTTTGACATAGCCATAAGTAGTAAAGTAAAAGAAATGTGCAGGAACTGAATCAGCACACTGTATAAACACAGCAAATAGCATCATAATGACTATGTTATCTTATCATAGTGCTGCATAGTTTTGTATGCAAATGTTACCTCAAGTATAGTCAGCTCTACAATAAAGAGCATTTATAGTAGGAAACGTAAGAACAATTTTATATTCTTTCACTGCTATAATTGGCTTTCAAAATAGCATAATAAATTTGCACAAGTCTGTGCCTAAGTTAACAGAGACACTTTCACTGGTTCTGTTGGTAGTGCACTGGATATCACTCAAGACTGTTAAAATACAACAGGGCACATGGGCTGAAGGGGGCTGGAGGCACAGCTCCATACACCCTTGTGCCAATGTCATGGGCCACTGGCAGAAGGCAAAGGAAAGCTCACACAGCTGCCCTGCTGCCATCTATCATAGACAGATCATTTTACAGTAATTCAGTTTCTGCATCATCCAAGACAACACCTTCCTAAGATCACCACTGTTGTGGGCACTCTGAGAAACTAAACTCTGGGACTCTGAAAACACAAGAGTACCAAATTGGAAATTATTGTGTCATGCAGCTGTTCCCTACAACACAAGTGGACAAAGCAGAGGCTGTACCAGGCTTACCTGTCCTTGCCTTCATGGGAGGTCAATGAGAGGTTTCACACAGAGATAATGCAAACAGGGTCCTGAGTAAAGCCTTTTTATAGCTCTCGAAAGTAGACTTGTGACCTGGTCTTTGGTGGCTTTTATCTTAATTTCAGAATTTTATACTGGGGGCAGTTAGAGTAAAAAGCCCAGTAAATACCCTCAGAAAAGTACAGAACTAAGTGAGGAAGCAATTGATCTCAGTGTAGGTATAGATGCAAAAATCATCATAAGACCTTTACACACTAAAAGAAATAGTATGTGATTTTAATATAATTTTTGAAAACCATAGCTGAACAGCTTGTGTGGTAGCAGCATGATAGTAGGGCTGAAAATGAGCCTTGTGTTTCCAATGGCCTTAAACTATTAAAATGCTTAAAGCAAGGAAATTTTTGCTCCTGCCATCACAATTTCATTCAAAGGAAAATACTTCTCTAAAATCCTTCATTTAGCAGAACTTCTCCCTCAGATGGGCTGCTTTTTCCCCTTCTGAATTCCTGGTACAATATAAATCAAACAAATTCAAGATAGCAAAGCCAGGAAAATCATTATTATAATTGCAAACCGAGCAAAAAGGTCAACAAGAAGGAGAACAACAATAGGATTCTGGTAACTGTTTGGGAAGAAACTATTCCTGCTGCAGTCAAACTCACTGTTTTCGTAACAACAACAGCAAATACCAAAGTAATTCCCCAGAGTCTTCAACCACGTGGCTGTGTTGCAGTGGTAGAAGCCACTCCAGCACAATGCACATTATCATGAGGAAAACCTCCCAGCTGCTGAGCCACCACTAGCTCAGTGGTGTTTGAAGTTAAGCTGGAGTCAAGCCTACCTTTTCTGCATTGTTATCCCTCTTTTCCTCTTGTTCCTGCCCATTTCCCCACCTTCCTCTCTTGGTCTACCCAGTCAGGGGGAAATATTTTAGATTCCAATCATGAGAAGGTGTTGGAGGGAGTATTGTTGTAGTGGTGCAGGGGTGGCTGGGTTTCTGGTTTCACTCCTCGAGTATGAGGGATTAACAGCTGCTCTCTCCTTTGCAATATTTTATTTGCTGATTGATTCCTGACATGTACCCTAAAAGTACAGAACTGATCAGGTGTAAGCTGTTGTTTCACACTCAAATGGCCAAGCAGACAGGTCAGAAAAGTGAATGGTCTGCAAGAAAACATTTGGTTATTTGTGGTAATTGAAAAGTATTTGTGCATTAAGTGGCATTTGGAAAAGAGCTGTTTGACTTTGGAGAAAAAAAGCAAGAGCAAGCATTTGCCATGGTCTGGCCTCTCTGAGTCTCCTTTTACTCGTCTCTAAGATATGATGGTCAATGTGATGTGAATATCAAAGTATTTCCATGAGATATTAGAAAGAACTGAAGGTATCAAAGCTACTTTCTTAATATTTTGCATTTGGGAAGCTTAGCTCTAGTGTGTGAAAATTAATCTCTTTTATCACTTACTGGGTGAGTAGATGTGCCAGAGTGTAACAGCAAGAGAAATCATTACTAAAAAAAAAAAAAAAAAAAAAAAAAAAGCATAAAACCAAACAATCCCCCCCACAATCAATTAAATGTCAGATAAAGAACAGTAATACAATCATGGGGCTAGCAGGTTTAAAATTAGGCATTTTCATGCAGTTCGTAGCTGTAAGGGTTTCACTGGGTAATAAATACCCATATATCAACAATAGACTACTTTATGATTCAAACCTATTCACCATGCAGCCTGCGGCCTGGTCCATATCATCTAAAAGCTTTATATTCACTATGGTGTTTCGTGGCATTTTCAGGTAAACCTGCACAACTTCCCCTTGTAGACCAGGCCCAGTATCTCCAGTCCTTTTACTGAGGCACCTGGCTAATGTATCTTCATGATTTCGTGAGAGTCACAATGATGCAGGATGAGCATAGCAAAATGGAGACTTAGTGAGGTGGCAGGAGGTGAAGCTGTTTCTGCTCCATCTGTGGGCACATCAGTTTCTTTCTTCCTCTTTTTCCAAGTTGTAATCTCATGCATACTGTGCCCAGAAAAGACTTGGCTGCCTGCTGCCTCCTGAGGCTTTCTGATCCACACTTAGCTCTTCTGCAAATAGAAATCTTTAGAAGAATTTAGAGAGGATGACCGCAAAGACGATCAGAGGGCTGTAGCACCTCTCCTGTGAAGACAGGCTGAGAATTGGGGTTGTCCTGTTCGGGGAAGAGAAGGCTCCAGGGAGACCTTACAGTGGCCTTCTAGTACCTAAAGGATCTACAGGAGAGCTGAGGAGGGACTATTTACAAGGCCATGTAGCGATATGACAGGGAGTAATGGCTTTAAACTGGAAGAGGGGAGATTTAGATTAGACATTAGAAATTGTGAGGTGACGAGACACTGGCACAGGTTGCCCAGGGAAGCTGTGGCTGCTCTCTCCCTGAAAGTGTTCCAGGCCAGATTGGATGGGGCTTGGAGCAACCTGGTCTAGGGGGAAGTGTCCCTGCCCATGGCAGGAGTTGGAACTAAATGATCTTTAAGATCCCTTCCAACTCAAACCATTCTATGATTCTATGAAATAAATGGAGTTGATGGGTCTTTATAAAGATTGCCTTCCAAAGAAATGTCCACAGGACAAAACAGGAGAAACTATTCTGAAAATGTAAACTAATCTACATTAGTAATCTACATTACTTTTTAAAGTCAGATCTCCTCTCAAAAAAAGTAGCTTCTGCATCTAGTTTAAAATTCTGAGTTACAGAAACTTTACATTTTTCTCTGGATCTCTCTAGAGATTTCAGATGATCCATCAAATACCTACATTAATTCTTTAGCAGAACTGCTGCTAATAACACTCTCTACTCTGAACTGGATTTCAAAAGAATTGGAAAAAAATTAGTATTTTATTTCCTACCAATGCTTTGACATTAGCATGGTCCAACAATAATAATTTTGTGCAGGTGAAAACTGAGGCTGCATACCTTATTCCTTTCACTAGAGAAAGAAAATATTCCAGAACTAAATATCTGTCAGGTTCCAGAAAGTTTGTTCTCTGAGTCGTATTTCGTAGAGTGGACTATAAAATTCACTTTAGCAAATGCTTTTCTTCTGATGATCCTTTGAGCTACAATTACAAAACACAAAATAAGCATGAGTCAAGATTTTGCTCAACAAAAGTTTAGAAAAGAAAACTGTGAATGGCTTTATGTCAAGCCTTCTTTACGTTTATACTATTCAGATCATACATACTGGATTTTACTTCACTTGACATCAAAATCAATTATGAATCAGATTGGTGAGAATATCACAGATTTATGGAAATCAGTGGCTGAAGAAGAAAGTGAATGAACTCCTGGGAACCCTTAATTTCATTTTGATTGCCTGTTATGCAATAAAATGAAAACAGACTGTTTCGTGCAGCAACTTCTCTCCTTACTTCTACTAAATTCCTACCAAGAGGAAATCTTTCTTGGGGTGGTGGTGGGGGATGAAAATCTGAGATGCAAACAGTATCCTACCATATTACCGGTAATATGGATGGAAACACTCCCCAGACCATCATCTTTCTGTAAGTTAGATTTTGATCTCGTGGCACAGCATATCTTAATTTTTCCTGAGTCCAAACATTCCTAACAAATAAATTTGCAGAAGACTGCTTGCCAGTAGCTAGATCAACATAGTTACTAGAGAATTGTTTTATTTAAAAGGAAAAACAAGTTTGTTCTCTCCAGGAAAACATCCTCCTCCACTTCCAGGGATTTACAACACATTAAGGAGAATTTAATCACCAGAACTCTGTTAAAAACATTTGTCTGAAGTTACCAAGCAGTAGGATGTACAGCAGGACAGGGAGAAGCCTCTGTTTCAGATGGGTTAGAAAGGGTTGGCATAGGGAAGCAAACCAACTCTGCACTTTTTTTCATTATTGATAAAGTTCTTTGCAGCTCACCTCATTATGAATATCAAATGAAATCTGTAGAGGTGACCTGGTGTGGAACTGGAGGGTTCAAAGGATAGCCTAACTGGCTCCACTATTATTTCATCTTTTGTCTTGCTTATTATGTAGGCCATCATTAATTAACTTAATCTATCAAAGGTCTATTGACTCTATGGAAAAGACTTTGCACCCAATACTTGTGCTTTCTGGAGCTAAACTTAAAATCACCATTTAATCATATGTTTCCTAAGTATTCCAACTAAGCACTGTTGAGACAAGCTTTCCTTCTAATTACAAAGGTGAGCTGAAGAACCAGTGATTAAAATAAGATCAGCTTTTCCTTAAATACCATTGTACTTCAGGAGAGTGATCAAAGCCAGTAGATGCTTCCACAGAAATGTTAGCAGATGAACTTCTTAAATTAAGAATAGTGAGCCCTCTGTTTCTTGCTTATATTTAAAAACAAACAAACAAATAAAGCTCAGCCCCCCTGCCCCCCCCAAAAAAACCCCCACCAAAACCAAAAAAGAAAACCCCAAAACAAAAAACAAACACAAACAAACAAACAAACAGAAAAACCAACAACCAAACAACAACTGAAAAAAGCCCACCCCAGTAGTTCAGTCTATTAAGCAATCCTTTGATTACAAACCTCTGACTTCCTTCCAGGCTAACAGGGGACTCAGCCCAAATCAGGCTACAGGATTTGGCACAAAAAGCCCCAGGGAAGGATGTGTTGTGCCTCTAATTTTGTTGTCAGAATAATACCCATTGATTTTTTTTTAATAAGGAAAAGGAGATTTTTATGGTATGATCAGTTAACACTCGTAAAGCAATTGCAGGTCTATGGTGAAATAATGCACATAATACACATATATACATGCATAGGTATGTAAAAATTGTTAAGCATGACTCTCATAACTTCTTTCCAATTCCTGGTCGGTTGCAAAGAATGATCATAGCATCTAAACCCAAAACTAAACCTAAAATCACTTGTTGGGTGTACTGGAAGAATTCTAGTGACCCTGATAAGAGTTAACACTTCATTGAGGAGAAGCCTGAATGAAGCCCAAGTCCAATTGCTCCTCAAGACACCTGAACAAGCTAGTGCCCAGGAAGAAGCCTGTCCTGCTGTGGGTGCTGCACTGAGCAGGACCAAAAAGAGGTTGCCTTTATATGTATCTAATACCCTTGTGGTAGCAGATGGACATGAAATATCTTGCTCTATATGTGGGGACAGAAATTTTTAGGATCAGTCCCACTAACATACAGTGGAGCTTTGCTGCCTGACAACCTGAACACATTTTCATGATCACTGCAAGACAGGGCAGCATCTTCCAAAGCAAAATGCTGACAGAAAAATAGCTTATTTCAGTATTTGTAAAACTGTGAGACATTTAGAGTTTCTGATTCACTGTATAAGCATTTAGGGCATATTTGCTTTGTAGGCCACAGAAACATAGTGTCACAGCTTGTTTTTCTTTGGTAGGAAGTGATCCCAGCTATGACTACTTGGAGTTATCCTGTGATGAAGTAATTTAAATTCAGAATGTCCAGCTAATCGTGTTCAGATCTGACATGGACTGTTTTAGCCATCCAAAACAAATGATAGGATAGGCTTAAACCGTTTCTTGTGGCCAGGAGACTCTGAACTCACTTTGACTCAGTACAGGTGTTGAAATCACTGCAGGATTATCCCTGGGGGTGGGTAATCCTTTAAAGGTTCAGAGCTTTGGTGTAGATAAAAATCTACACATTTGGATGTTTATCTGAAACCTTATCTCAGTCATCTAAACTCCTGGAGGCGGAACACCCATCATTTGCTCATCTACAAGTAAAAGAGTAGTAGGGTCTCTTATTTCTACAGACTTAGAGCCTGGTCTTGACATCTCTGAATAAACAAAGCCTCACATTGATATCCACCAGCCTTTGAGTTGGGATATTGGAAACAGGAAGTTCCTTTTCAGTTAAAGGTGATCAAAAATATTATCTGATGAGGGGGGAAAATGAAGTTTTGGTTACAAACTATAATTGTGTGGTTTTTTTCAATTAATGTCATCCATTATCCATAGGAAATCTTTCTTTCTCACTGAAAACATGTGCCCTTGAAAATTTCCAAAGGAACTTTGAGTGAAGAATGAAGTATTTCATCCCTTTTCTCACTAGGAAAAAGAGATCTTAATAATGAAGTGCTATGATTTAAAATCCATACTGGCATCCTAACTCAGGTGCCTTGAGTTTCTTTCCCTAGTTATCCTTCACCCCTAGGATGCCACATGGCTGCTGCTGAGGTGCTGTGCTGTGGTACTTCACAGGAGACATAAGACTGGGAATGTGAAATGCTCCTACCAGAGCTTGCAGCACCAAATGTCAGTGCAGAGATATTTTGTGTTTCTACTACATCACCTCTGATTTTTCAATTTTTCACCAAGTGTTTTTTTGAGCATTTCAGTGAACATTAGAACAGTTTTACCATCTGGCAAAAAATGAAATTGTGGCCATTAAAACATATGTGAGTACAATATCTTGGGTGGCAAAAGGGAGGAGTTGGAGGAATTTTTCCTATCCTTCACTGGCATTTGTAGTGAAATGAGGCAATGAGGCAACCAGGTGCCACTAATTACCAGGTAGTGGGCATGAGCTTGTGTTAAGCCCACCTGTGCCTGATTAGGATGGGCCCCAACTGCGCATGAGCAGGATTAGGGGGCCAATAACAAACTCACAGGCTCAGCTCAGTCCTGAGAAAGCCAGCAGAGAGATTGGCTGCTCAGGCAAAGGCAAAGGCAAGGCACCAGGAGAATTTTAGAGGGTCAGGAAAAAACATAACAAAAACCCAACAACAACAACAACAACAAAACCCCAAGACCCCCAAAAAAACCAAAACAAAGAAACAAAAAAACACAAAAACACAAAAAATGAGAAAAAACCCCAAAAAAACAAAATAAGAAAAAGAAAAAAAAAACCAACAAAAAAAAAAGTGAGAGGAATTGTCATTTTTGTTGTATTTGTGTATACTAGAACATATTAAAATTGTCATTGTAATAAATGGGAGCTCTTCACAAACAAAAAAAAAAAGGGGGGGGGGAAATGTAGTGAAATGAGGCAACCAGGTGCCACTAATTACCAGGCAGTGGGCATGAGCTTGTGTCAAGCCCACCTGTGCCTGATTAGGGTGGGGCCCAACTGTGCATGAGCAGGACCAGGGGGCCAATAAAAGGTGAGGCTCAAACTCACAGGCTCAGCTCAGTCCTGAGCAAGCCAGCAGAGAGGTGGCCCTGAGAGAGCTTTGTCTTGCAACAGGCATTCACATAGTGAGGAGTTTGGTTACTTTTTCTGCTGTGTGGGAATGTGTCCCATGACACGGCTGTGTCATGGGCACATCCTGGATGTCATATGTGACCAGACTCATTTCGCAGCATTATAACGCTTTGTTACTCCCCATCTTGCTGAAACAAGATGCTTTATTAGTTCCCAAAACTACAGGGGAAAAAAAATTCCCCAAAGGAAGAAGTAAGAGAATGAGATGAGACTTTCAGTGGGTGAGACAGTAGCTGGAAACATAGGTATGGGTTCAATTTTCTGCTCCACAACAACTTCCATCATTCAGTTTGGAGGAGTCCTTTAGTCTTTACATTTTTCTTGTTGACTGCAGAGGCTCTCCTACCTTACAGGGCATTTTGAGGATAAAACCTGAAAAAAGCACACAAAATTATCCCATTCAAAAAGGTAACAGGAGATTTGCAGGGACAGACAAAACACTGGACTTTACTACTGCTTGGCAAACATATACAAGCACTTTATCCAGGCCTGGGCCACATGTCTATACTGCTGTTCACAAGCTGAGTTGTTTCCATGTTCCTATCACGTTTGTATCATAATGGAGAGTTAACATTTTTTTGCAGCATTTTAGTGGCTGGGAAGGGAATTCAAATGCTTCCCCCTTCCTTTTCCCGCTAACGTTCCAGTTACAGTCCCAAGCTGGTTGGGCATTTCTGTTCATTCCTTCACCTTTGGGACCCTGTGCATAGCTGCTACACCATTTTCTATCAACCCTCTAGCCTTGGGAATGAAAAAATTGCTTTTGTTTTGGTACTGTCAGTAGGGCTACAAGATTAATGGCCATTAATTAAAATTATGTAAGTAGGACTCTTCTTTGATAGGTTAGTTTAAAGTTGATACCTGGAGACAGTGTTACTGAGAGTTTTCCAGAGTAATGATTTTCTGTGGTACACTTGTCTCTTTTTGGTGTGAAGTGCTTGGAGGGAATGATTTACTACAGATTATTATTTTCTGTGGCTCAAGAGAGTCATACTTCCACTTATGTGGCAGAAAATTATTGTAATTCTCATTACATTTTTCAAGCATCATTGTGCTTTTGATAACTTCTTCTCTGTCAAGTTCCCCTGTTTAACCAATATGCTTGTTTTCTGTGGTTAGCTGCCTTTTATGTCTACAGCTGTTGTTTCTCATCAGTGTTTTATACTCCAAATAAAAATGCTAATTTAGCTCATGCAGAAAGACATCCCTTTTTCTTCTGGGCAGCTGTGCTGACATTAAGCTGGTTTCAAGTAGGTCAAGAAGATGTATTTCATAAAAGACATTTGTTGCTGGGTTGTGTTGCTTCTGCTCATTGCTCTGAAAATTCCACCTTTTGCAGTGGCTGCCCAGCAGCAAACAGGGCCTGATTTTCAGAGGGGGGTATTGTTGAAGGGAGTGGAGAAGGGAAAAGAATGATGTGAGATGAAATGCATCTTGGTGACTCACAAATCAAACTCAAGGCAGGATTTGCCCACCCTCTGCCCGAGGAGCACCGGAGCAGTGCGGTTCGGAGCCAGAGCCTGCACCACCCTCAGAGTCATTCCTCAGCTGCAGACACATGTGGGATCCCTCTCTCACTTCATTCCCTTGCTCAGAGTGCTCTGGGGGAAATTCTTGCAGGATGTTTCCTGTTGTTCCCTTAATCCTCTCTCATCTTCAAATTCTATTAAACCGACCATTACAAAAGATTCCAATGATTTATTAATCGAGAATTTTTTGTGTGTGGAGCTGATGGTTACTTGTAGCAAGTGTTCTCCAGTCTTGTCAGGACCAGGATTTTTTGCCTGAGGATTCTCAGCACTGTGAAATGGTCTTGCCCCACTTGTGCATCTGCACAGAAGTGCTGACTTAGTTCCATCCAGGTTTTAGCCACCCAAATCGATAAAAGATGATTTAATTGCACTCCTCTCAGTGAAGGTGGCATTTGAAGCTTATATTTCATTACCAGATGGCAAAGGGCAAGTAGCTGGTTATGAGCAGAAACTGGTTACTCTAGAAGAATAATTCACTAGTAGAGATGTTTTGTGCTGTGACCCCATGGTGAAGATTTGTGCATATTTCTTATTTTTCTTATTTTTTTGCAGTCGATGACTGGAGACTTGACTGAGACAATCCCTGCAAACACATATGCTTTCAGAACCTGTCAAGGATATGTGTCATTCTGCTCCAATTTGGTGCAGCTATTTGCACTTAAACATCACCATCCATATACAAGTAATAAGCACAGATGCTGGAGGTGCCAAACAGATCACGGATCACAAACATTTGCAGTGGTTGCCTTCCACAAACAATACTACCAACTCAGATATTTCCTACGGATTATTTAAAGATGACACACTTCCCAGTGAACTTTAAAAAGTAACAGCAGCTAAATGACCTGGCTGTAGGCATTTCCCTGATAAGATATGGTGAGAATTGTTCAGCCATGTGTCACAAGCAGCTTTCTGACTTGCACTCCACCTGATCGAAATTCAAGTGACCCAGGTATGAAGGAGAGCATCAACCAGCATTTTAAAAGTGTTCAAAGATTTACTGTGCTGGTAACATTAGTAGTTACTTGTTGCTTTATCATTCCATGTAAATGGAGCTTGTTTCTATAGTTTATGAGAGAGAACAAAATATTTTATCCCATGGTTGTAAATGGAGGGTAGGTATAAGATGTATTCTGGGGTAGGAATACATCTTTCTGGGGTAGGAAACACACCGGATAGAAGACACTGTGGAGCACAAGGGGCAATGGGCAGAATATAGTGTCAGGACCAGTGACAGGGAGCCCGTAAACACACACACACACACACACACACACACACACACACACACACACACACACATTTGTATACAGGCATCCACCCACAGCCCGTTCTAAATGCAGACAGATTTTCTGTCCCTGTGTTTTAAGCATTTGTGCAGTATGTGCAGGAATTCCAGCTCAGTGGATGCTATTAGAAGTATTCCACCTCCCCCCAAAAAGCCCCAATAGGGTTTTTCTGCTGTGTCAAGACAGGCAAACTCATTCAAAGTACTTAAGCCAGCAAATACATTTGCAATGCTGCCTAGCCTAAAGGCAACAACAAGCAAGTGGTTTAATAAGGCTCCCCCATCAAGCTTAATTTCAGCTCTTAAAACACCTTGCGTGATTGGACCTTTGGGTGAGACACATACATTATTTCTTCAACAGTAAATTCTTCGGTGCAGGAATCCCAAGTTCCTGCAGGTCTTTATTTGCAGAGGCCTTGTTCAAGGCTCCCTCCACAATTACAAACCTAGAAATGAGTAAGCACTTGCCTCTTGGGCCCACACTTGACAGAAGACACAATGGTCAGAGTGCATTTCAGTTGTTCAAAATGCTTTGGTTTTAACTGCATTTCTGCATTTGGTTTTAACTTGCATTTCTTTTACTAACATGGTATCACACATGCATACCAAATGACACCAGCCGGCGAGCAAGCCCTGACTCAAAGTCTGGGCTCTGGAAGTTCCAGCGTTAGCTGACAATAATGTGCTGTCAGAAAGTGGGATTAGCTCCCAAACTAGGTGAAAAGGAAGGACTAAATGAAATCCACTGATATTATTAGAGACTCTGAGAACATGAATGTGGAACAAAACACTGCACACAAACCCAAGAAACTAGATAGAAAATGTCAGAGCAGTGACAAGGCACAGGAGCCTAAAGGGAAACTGGCAAGTATTGAATAGCTCCTGACCAGGAGATCCATGGAGCACAGCCCTTGGTGGGCTGTATAAATGTGGCTCCAGAAACTTAAATCCTCATTTTTTTCACCCAAAAGTTATGCACATAAACTGTGCATACATGAACAGAGTACCACGGAACTGCAGATAGCCTGAAGCCACCTGAGAGATGTAGCTGAACAGGGAGAACCCACTTTGACCCTCCCGAGGGTCAAGCCTATAAATTAACTCTGCTGCAGATAGCATTAGTAAAGCCATGCAGCTTCTGTGTTTGTCCCAAAGCCTCAGACTGTATGTAGCAATGCCCTCAGCTGCTCCCTGCACTGCTGCAAAAAACCCACTAAATCTCATAGGTGAGGCTCTTTACAAGGCAACCTGTCCAGTGCCAAGCGCAGAGTCTGAGATGCTGCTGAGTTTTGCCGTGTGAGGAAAAGACCACCAGCTGACCTTCCTGCCAAGGCAACAATCAGACAGATACCTGGATTGCAACTTTTTGTATAGCCAGTCAGCTGAAAATTTCCCTTCTCTGATCATGTGACATTTTATGAGTAAAGCATCAGACTAAACTGGAGAAACCCCTGGGCTCAGCACAGCCCACTTCTCAGAACCACCCGTGCCTGCTGGGTCACCTTATACAGATGATGCTATAGCTGCCAACTCACAACTGTAGACTGCTCAGCTTGGGGACACATTGCTACTTTAAAATAGAGGCCTCCCACAGCTCTAATCCCTGGGTAGCTCTGTCCTAGTGCCTGGACAAGACCCAGGGAATTAGGGTTCACTGTGAATTAGAAGGCCAAGCAATTTGATTTTCTTTTGGATCACTTACCACCAGCTATAAAAAACAAACTACCATTCAGCTCTTATCTGCCAAGCTCTGTATATGTAAAATTTGCTTCCTGTTATTGCAGCAAGGGTAGGGATGGAGAAATGCTCTTGATTTCCTTTTTCAGAGAAGTTTTCTTTTCTAAACAATTGGTATTAACCAAACAAAACAACTAAGAAACAGCACAGTCATTTCACAAATTTCCAGTAATATTAGAGTTCTGTACATTGTTTCAGTTCTTGCTGAGATGAAGTTTGATTACATTAATATTAGCCAGGCATTTAATGTGTTTAACTCAGAAACACTTTCACAACAGGCTTCCTGGATCTTGACAGGCTGACACTGCTCGCAACAGCAAGGGTAGGCAAAGAGCCTCTGTAGGGTTTTTCTCCAGTTTCCAGAAAAATAGGTATGTACAGCCATAATGTGCCTGTTTATATGTGTTTCCATATGGATGATTGCCTGTGTTCACTGGCAGAGGTTAGGTGTGTTCTTCTCTAGTAGCTCTTGAACCCAGCCACCCTGATGGAGGAGCAAGGGTAACTAAGGTCCTGCAAACCAGACAGTATGGGACACTAAAGAAAAAAGCCACTTGAGAGAAAGGCTGCAGCATGAAGTCATCAGAGAACACACAAGAGAGAGAAAAAGATTCATTTGGGGTCCACAGCAAGTGACATGCAGAGGGACCTGGACAGACTAGAGAGTTGGGCTGATTCCAATGGGATGAGGTTCAACAAGGCCAAGTGCTGGGTCCTGCACTTTGGCCACAACAACCCCATGCAGCGCTACAGGCTGGGGACAGAGTGGCTGAGAGCAGCCAGGCAGAGAGGGACCTTGGAATTTGGATTGACAGGAAGCTGAACATGAGCCAGCAGTGTGCCCAGGTGGCCAAGAAGGCCAATGGCATCCTGGCCTGTATCAGGAACAGTGTGGCCAGCAGGTCCAAGGAAGTGATTCTGCGTCTGTACTCAGGCCTGGTGAGGCCACACCTCAAGTACTGTGTCCAGTTCTGGGCCCCTCAGTTTAGGAAGGATATCGAGGTCCTGGAGCGGGTCCAAAGGAGGGAAACCAGGCTGGTGAAGGGACTCGAGCACAGACCCTATCAGGAGAGGCTGAGGGAGCTGGGGCTGTTCATCCTGGAGAAGAGGAGGCTCAGGGGAGACCTCATCACTCTCTACAACTCCCTGAAAGGAGGGTGTAGCCAGGTGGGGGTTGGTCTCTTTTCCCAGGCAACTCTCAGCAAGACAAGAGGCCATGGTCTTAAGTTGTGCTGGGGGAGGTTTAGGTTGGATATTAGAAAAAATTTCTTTACTGAGAGGGTGATCAGGCATTGGAATGGGCTGCCCAGGGAAGTAGTGGATCCTCCATCCCTGGAGATATTTAAAAAGAGACTGGATGTGGCACTCAGTGCCATGGTCTGGTAACTGCAGCAGTAGTGGATCAAGGGTTGGACTTGATGATCTCTGAGGTCCCTTCCAACCCAGCCAATTCTATGATTCTATGATTCTATGATTCTATGATTCTATGATTCTATGATCATAGACCCAAGAGCTCACAGGCAGACCCCAACAACCCCAGCAGGCTTTCCAGTGTGCCCATGTTCTGCTGCTGCTTAGTGGCAGGATTGGGATAGAGCCAAATAAATACTGACATGTTCACATCATCTGCTTACTATTTATCCTCATGGTCAGAACCTGGATTACCCAGAAGACCGCATAACAGGACAACCCATATAATATTTGATATATGGCCATTAGACATACTGGTCAAATAAGATAGGTATGCCTGAGGGAGTGATGCTAATTCAAGGGTCTTCAAAACTAATACCTGTGAGGAAGGTCCCAACCTCATCTCAGATTAATCCCTCTGTGCAGTAGAATGGGTGCCCTTTGGTTTCTATGTGATCACACTGTGCTTGTTTATACACAGGAGCCCTAAGCAACTTGAGGGCTTTTCCTTGCTCCGTAAATTTAATTTGGACAGATAAGCAGAGCCAGTAAAGAAAACACCATTTCCTTGCACAGCAGACTCCTTTTGGGCTGGCCCACGTTTATGTGTCTCTCAAAACCTTGGGAGAAAGAACACAACTTCCATGTCTTTTCTATGGTATCCTAATTACAGCTTGGCTTCCTGGTGCACATACTCTTGCAAGAGTGAAGGATGGAGAAGTGGAGATCAGCTGTAAACATGACCATTGACATCCCACATAAAATGTGATCCATCTCTCTTTGTCCATAATGGAAACTGGATCAGGTTGCATGGGCCACTTTCTGCTACTACAGGTCAATGAGGGACATGGGCTCTAGGGCAAGACTTCCCAGCAACAGCCCAGTCTTTAAGGCAGGATGATGAATTATTGGAGAGCTAAGTGACATTGTGATGAAGTGGCATAATCACCACCCATTCTACAGTAAAACAGCTTGCATTTCTCATGGAGAGCTCATCAGAACTGTAACTTTTTAGTTTAAATCTTATCATAGTGTATGAGCAGCTGGTTTATGTTTTGCATTGTCCATTTCAAGCAATTATTCTCCATTTGTTTCTTAAAAATCAGTATCTTGCATCATGTCCTTCTTTGATGGCTTGTTTTACATTTCAGGAATGCAAAACAATTGCACAATAAATCACACAGGGAATGTACATGCGGGTTATTTGTTATAGTTATAAATAAATGAACTTTAGCAATAGCTGATTAACAGAAGATTATGGACAATTCAGGCAGGCTCTCAAAAAGATCAGAGCATGACTTTAGCCCTCTAGTACCAAGTTTTATTTTATTGTCCTATAACACACTGGAAACACTGCAAGAGAGGTGAGCTGGCAACTGGTTGCCAAGGGGAGGCTATAAAGCCCTTTGTGTCTACAGAGTGCTGGTGCCACTCAGTTTTGCCAGAAGCAGAGACACTCAGCACCTGTTAAAACTCAACCGTTTGTGAAAATTGTAAAGAAGTTTCATCCCACGGATGCTTAGATTTTAGGAACTTGGCTTTAACTATTAAGATTAAATGAGAATCAGATTTGGTTTTATAACCTCTAGAGTCAAGCATGAGAGGGGTTCATTACAGAAGAGATTTTAAATTGCAGATGATAATGTTCTTGTTTTCAGACACATTAGGACCACAGAATAAAGCCTTTTGTTTTAGCACTATTGAAATTAAATGCCCTACTGAATAGAAATAGGATTACACGTTTGTTTAAGACATTCCTGAACCAAGGACTGAGCAAAAAAATGTATATCCAGCCTTCAATTTGCCAACACAATTATTAGAGAGACTCCCATTTTTATGGACTCTCGAAGTATCACTGCAGTTCACAAATCCTTGTAGTAACTGGCAGCTTCTCTGGAAATTTTAGTGTCTCTTAGAAGTCATGGCAGACTTAGGTTCTCTGGTAACCATGATTCCATTTACAGGAGTTCGGTTGAAACTTGCTTAGACCCACACCTTGGAGAGCAGAGATTTTGTTCAGCTCAGAGTGGAAGGAAAAAAGCAAAAGGATAAACTGCATTTCTGATAGGAAAGATTATTTCTTAAAAATACAACTCTGACAACATGGGCATCTTTCTGAATTTAGGGTCAAGACTTGAGAACACAGCAAATTAATTTGATTTCAAAACCAAATTTGAATATAAACACATGTATTTTTGAAATTTAACAATGGGAGGAGCAGTAATTCTAACAGAGGTGCCAATCTTCCAATATAATTTCTGAAGCATAATTACCAGCAGTTACAAAGTAGCCACCTTTATGATGATAGGATGCAATTAATTCAGAAAAGGCTCTATCCATCAAGGTAAAATATAAGACAAAGAAAAGAGGAGGGGGAGCATTTAGACAGTCAGTGCATGTGCAGTCACAGCCAGAATTAGCATTGCTCTTCAGGCACTGATATCCGAATTGCTGCTGTCTGCCAAAAATGCTTGTGTGCAGTACACAGCTCTTATTGTCCATTGTCATTGTCTATCTAGACATCTATCTGGGGAATAGCTGAAGTGTTCTTCACTTTTCTAACCGAGGGTGTGGTGAGATGATAGGGCTGGGCTGATACGGAGGCTCAGAGACGCCGCAGGAGAAGGGATCCACCCCAGCCCAGTTCCCCTCCCTGCTCCCTCCTGCTGGCACTGGCGGGAGGCTGGTGGGCCACAAAACAATTCAAGCCAGTAATCCAGCAGGAAGCTAACCCAGGGAGGGGAGGGGGGGGACAATGCATGGCCAGTCCAGCAGGGTGAATAAGTCTGTGCAAACAGACACGTGCTGAAGCTGGGTCAGGGAAGTGGTGAAATGGCATTGTTGGAGAGGGAGGGATGGGGAAACAGCCCCCGCACCAGCAGCAAGGCACGATGTTGGCCTTGTTCTGCTGTCTGACCTCACCCTCAACTTCTAGGAACAGTGACTTAAAGCACAGTGGGAATGACAGCTCCTTCCTTAAGCCTTGGGTAGCACAGTACACATGGCTGTTTGTACTGAAATACAGCGGGTATCGAGTGCTCAGGGAAAGCACCAGCCTTGGAACAGGAGATCAGACATGAGGAAAGACAAATCAGGTGATGAAATTTGCCATAAGACAAGACTATTATAGCTATGCAAACAACAAAATCCAGACTTGGTATGAGCTGCTTTCCTTGTTCTGTCTTATTCATGACCCAGCACTGACCAGCACATTGGAACATAGATGGGGTAATGGTTTTCAACTCAAAGAGTATAGATTTAGAGTAGATATAAAGAAATTTTTTATAATGGGGGTGGGAAAAACACTGGGACAGGTTGCCCACATAGCTGATAGAAACACCATTCCTGGAAACATTGAAGGCCAGGTTGGATGGGGCTCTGAGCAACCGGATATAGTTAAAGATGTCCCTGCATATTGCAGGGGTGGGTGCACCGGACCTTTAGGGATCCCTTCCAACCCAAGCCATTCTACAGTTTAACAGAATCAGAAACAGAAGGGTGAAAATTCTACAAGAAGTGTATCAGAAGTACTTAGGGTCCAGGATCTGTTCAGGATGTGCTGAGCCTCTGTCTCTGGGTAGCACACCATGGGCAGGGTGGAGCTGCACACAGGCCCTGTGCAGCCTGGGCAGCCACCAGCTCCCTGATGAAAGCTGCCAAGGAACCCTCCCACATTTGTCCAAACAGGCAAAGATGACAACTATCTTCCCAAAGAGGCTTCTGCTTCCATGGAGATATACCAAACATGAGCTGCTCCCACCCTTTTTGAGGGAGAATTACCAGGCAAAGACAGCATGTTGGGGAGCAGACTGCCTGGGTGCTGCTGAAACAAGAGGCAGGTGCAGGTCATGCTACTGCAGAACACCTGGCGGCTGTCAAGGCAGCAAAAACCAGTTGGTTGGTGTTGATACTTCACTACAGAGCATCTTCTCCTTTGTGACTATTAAATCTTTAATCCTTTGCTGGCACGTTTTTTGGTTTTGTTTTTTTTTTTTTTCCTCTCCTCTCCTAAACAGCCCTTGGTTCCCTGGAATGGAGGGAGGCTCTTTCACACAGTCAGCCACAGCCCAGAAGAGTCACAGAGAGAAGAGTAAGCACTGAGGCATTCTCTTGGCTTTGTTGTTCTCGTTTTGATGTGATAGACCTTGACTTCTCATTACTGGGAGGCTCCAAAAGCCTCAGTGGACAGAACAGGAAGATCCCTAGGGGCATGGGGAATTCTCAAGGTGGGGTTTGGGCTACAGATACTTAAACCCTTTAGCTATCATTAGAGACACCTCACAGCAGGTAAACAGAGCCTTTCCCCAGAGAGGTGTTGCTCAGTGCAACCCCAGCCTCTTCCTCACACTGCCCTTCAGCCAGACAGCACAGGATGGCTGTGCTACCCTGCATGGGGAGATGGTAAGCCTAAGGTCAGCTTGTCCCCACTTTGGCAAATGTTACCTACTTTGCTGGGCTGCGTTGCATGGAGAAGGTGTGGAGTCTTGTCATCCCCTCAGCAAAGCTTGACAGTCAACACAAACACACCACAGACACATGCAGATTCAGCTTAGCACCCTGTGCATTTCTGTGCTCTCCTTCACATATTCATCATAAACCCCTGGGAAATCCTCGCTCATCTTCAAAGCGTGACTTGGAGCCATGGGACAACATGGAGAGATGAGAGAGAACCCAGTACCACCACTGAGGTGATTTCTTCTGCTGAGGTTTGGTCATTGCTCCCAATCTCCTTACATTCAGCTTCCTTAACCTGCTGTGCCTTTCCACTGGTCCACAGGGCACCCGGGACAATTCAGATGCAGCAGCTACAATTTATATGTTCAGTTACTGTATATATTATTGTAGTGCATGGACACCAATCAGTTGTTCTCACCTTAGGAATATCACTAAAAGCAGAGCTGCAGTCTCACCCGTTAGCATGGTCCCACCTCATAAACATCAGTGAGACCCACTCCTGTATACAGACATCTGTATCCAATACAGCATCCCCTATTTTCTCACAGTATCCTTGTCCATTGAGAGCTGCTCAGGTCACAATGATAATTACAAGGGGAAAACAATATGTCCAGAAGAGCACAGTGAGGGTCTTCTATGGGAGACCTCTATTACTGGGCAAGAGCAGGACACAAGTTCTAGTGAAAATTAGAAGACAGACCTTCTGGGTGCACACAAGGTGGTTGATTTGTATAACTCTGGAGGCACAAGAGAGCTTCAAAATGAGACTAAAGTATGGTGGTGTCCTACTGCTATGGGTTTAAAAAACACCACTATAAAACTCATGCATAACATTTTTATTCATGTGCTCTGCCTTTAAATGTCTGGTCAGGCCCTCCACAACTCTCAGTTCCTTAAGGTGCCAGAAACCAACCAGTTCACTTGTGCAGCCTCCCACATTTGTGTATATGCAGTAAACATATTTATTTAGATCTGACAAAGCCCTTGTGGTTTCTCCACAAAGACTTTGTTGCCTAAAGAGCAAAAGACTTGAAATATGTGACCAGTTATGATGTTTTACCCTGCTTGCATGTGCTCCACTGAGCAGACAGGGATCCTTTCCCATTCAGGCAAAGCACAAAGTGCAATGGGGACCTGAGGCATCCTGTAAAAGCTGTGCTACAGGAAGAACAACAGCCACGGCCCATCAGTGAGGAATCTATAAATGTTAGCAAGCAGAGCTTACCTACCTTTAACCTAGGAGAGATGCTTGTGTTTGATTCTGACTGGAATGCTCAAGAAATGGGTTTATCCACCCCTGCTTGTTAGCTACTACATGACTGTATAAAGACCAACCTTCCTCTGCTCTGTCACACTCTGTATGGCATTGTTGCTTGCTAGCTGAGCAAGTCACCTTAGCCATCAGACTTACAAAACAAATGTTTGCAGATTTCAGACTTCAAAAGGACACTCTCTAAGCTTACCAGCCAGAAAAATTTCTGAAAGCAAGCTTGAAAGAAATAAAAGTTGGCTAGAACACTCTGTTTAAAACCAAATTCAAATGAGTACTCATAGAAAATATTTTGTAGTATACGCCCAGATTTTATGACACAACAACAATAATAATAGCAATACCACCTAACTTTCATCAGTAGATCTCAGAAGTACTTTACAAAGAGATTAAACATCCTTAGAGCAGCAACTTTGCAACAAGCACTTTTTCAGCTGCTGACAATATTTAAATTACTGAAACAGATTAAGTGATATTATTAAGTAACCACCTGCCAAGCCCTTTGCGTCAAGTTGCTACCTGGAGCAAAGTATTATGCTCAGCTTCGGAACAACTGACACCTCTGGTTTATCAGGGCAACTGGAAACATAACCAGTAAACCTAACAGCACAAAATTTAGTTTGCACAACTTAATTTCACTTTTGCCAGCTCTATGTAGCATCTTTCCAACCATACAGGCACTATTTTGCTGAAATCTGTTGAGGTCTAGGGAGAGCAAGTGACTTGAGGAAAACTAAACCTTAGCTTTCCAGAGACAACGCAGAGCACACCAGAACAGATCTGCCTGGTAATCACAAGTATAAATTGACAAAAAGTGAACACCTCAGACCTGGAAGGGCAAACAGGATTTCAGTGGATCTGTCTGACAGAGAGGCCGAGAGACTCATGACATGTCATGTCTCATGAGAGGTTCTCATGAGATGAGAAATTATTTTTCTTCTTCCAGACTGCTGTGACATTCTGTTATGGTGCAGTATCAGGCTCTATTCAGTGGTAGATAGTGCATTAGATATGCACAGTGGGTGGTAGATGTGCATTAAGATACTGCATGAAGCAATAAAGATTCCTAAACTTTCTCTTTCTTCCACCTATAACACAATGCAAAAAGCACAGAAACTACCCACAGGTTAGCAGACGGTACATTTGAAGGGCCCATAGTGCACTTGGAGCTATTTTGACTGTGTTACAAATAGCTAGTCTCACTGGCTATAATGATCCCATGAAGCTAGACAATTCTTGTGGACTTATTTTTCATAAAAACTTGGAGTCAGGTGTTATTTTCCAAGTGTTAATTTCACTTCAAAACAAAGAATTGAATGTCTTGCCCTCATAGTGAGGCACAAAGCTTGAAGACACAACCAAAGGGTGTTTTGAGAGCTGAGAGACTAAAAGGCAAACAACACCTCAAGCAGCACTAAAGAGACAAAATACTATTTGCGGCAACTATTGTGTTTACAGGATACTTATTTTTGCTTTATCATGATGTGGTACATGAGAGAAGAGAGATTTTGGATTTTCTGAGAACTGAAGGAATCCACTACTACAAGAAAAAGAAGCATCCTTGTAGAAGGATGGGTTGCTCTGGGATTAACTCAGGTTGTGGGCAGCAAATAAAACCTACAGCTATTGAACCTGGTATTCACTACAAGTAAAGGTAAAGATCCTGCAAAATTAAGTCCCTAGGTCACCTGTCTGACACAGAATATATTTGCAGTCAAAACACTGTGCAAAGTCAAGCTGATCTATCAGTTGAGTCTTCATTTTGAGATTACTTTAGGTATCCAAAAATGAGAATATTAATTTCTCTTTGTAAGTGATGAAGGAAACAGACCTTGCAGTATGGTACAGTGCTTTCCCTATCTCTGTATCTCAGGTCTTCCCTTTTTATTGCTCCAAAAAGAAGAGCAAAAGATCAGACTTTCTCCTTCACTTAGCTTATATTTTGCCAAAGCTTGCAGAATTACAGTGGCACCATTTTCTCATGAGCCCATTACAATGGAATCAGGTTATACTTTATTTTGTTCATACCTCAACCTTAGGTGGGGCCTTTGTGTAGGTGCCAGGGCAAGTCAAGCAGTGATTGTCAGGTAACCTCAGACTGCAATTAAAATGAACACTGAAATAAAGCATATCTGAACAAGAAGTTGTAAAAGTTAGGGAGATGGTAGTTACTAGCAAACTAGATTTTAACAAGGGAATCAAAAATCTCACCATGATAGGTGGGGAGATACTGAAACTCTAGAACACAACTTTGAGGTGAACTTTGGGAGGAAATATTTGGCAGATGTTTTTTGTGGTGCTTTCTGTTTGTTTGTTTTTCCTTTTTTAAGTTATAGGGATACAGCTATGTCTTGCAATGTACTTTAGTCAAACATGTAAGTGATAAGGATAGAAATGAAGAAAATTCTACTGTTAATCTAAGTAGGACTGAACCAGAGAAAATCAATAAAGAAAAGAGAAAGGGGCATAGATTTAAGCTACATGGCCCCTGCCTCAGGCATCTCTTTCCATCCCCAAAGCACACACAACACCGCTTTGCTCAGGAAAAACCTACTTCTTCAGCTTAGCATGAGCCAAGTACTCTACCAGTTCTCTGTAAAACAGTGCTGGTTTGGGTCATCAGCTCCAACATGCAGATGCAGGCCTGTGGACATAGATGTGAAACCATAGAGAGAGCCTTGCCATGCACAAGGCTTCCAGCAGCCACTTGCATCAGTGGACCACCAGGATGACCCCTACCTTTCAGCCACCCCTCTTGGGTACATCCCATAAAGCCTCAGTTTTCCATCCATAGCATGAATATGGTAACACCACCTCCTCCATCACAGTCTATGCCATCTGACACCCTCTGGTCAACAGAAATGTACTATCCATCTTTCTGACCCTTCAGAGACTGTAGCAAGACTTTCACATACCAGAAAATTGCAGTGCACAACCCATCAGAGAGCTGAGGGGCAGCAGTTGCTTCCAACAACCCCCACCAAGGGTATCCTAGGTCCTGTATTCTAGGCAGAGGTGCTCTCCTACCAGAGACTGAAAGCAGGAGTAACCATCAGCAACCACACTTATAGGAAGATTTAATGTAGCATAGCATGATGTCAATCATCTGAACTGGGTGCTGCTCCATGTGACCCACACATGTGCTACGTTCACTGCTCCACAGTCATTATTTTGGAGCTGGACTAGGTAATTAACAGCCTACTTCATTTTTAACCTTGTTCTCTAGAATAGTTTGGCCAGACAGCAGGATTCTGCAGTGTATTTCCTCTCAGAATTTACTGAAGTTGTTTGCTTTGCAACTTCTTGAGGAGCAGCTCATTTGAAAGTCCCTGTGTTCACTTCAAGTGCTTGATATTTACCTATCAAAATATTTTTATCAGAAACCTGGGACACACAAGAGCCTGTTTTATGTTTCCATAAGATGAGCCTAGGTCCTGCTCTTGTTACCATATGAACATAATATCTGTTAGCATTTAGATACTGCCCTCCTGCTCAGAGACTTCCAAGCCTTTTGTAGAAGGAGACAGTTTAATTACATAATTTTTGGAACAGGAATCCTGTCTGATGAAGAGAAGTAGAATGACTTGCTTTTGTGTCAGGCCAAAAACAGAAAAGAGAACAACTCTGATTTCCTATTGCCAACCCCGCATCCAAGCTAAAAGTACCACCAATTTCTTCTACCTTAAAAAATTGTACATAATTATAACATGCAATAATAGAATGGTTTGAGTTGGAAGGGGCCTTAGAGATCATGTAGTTCCCACCCCTCTGCCATGAGCAGGGACACCTTGCACTAGACCAGGTTGCTCCAAGCCCCATCCAACCTGGCCTTTAGCATTTCAAGAAGGGGAAATTCACTACTTCCCTGCCCAAACTGTGCCAGTGTCTCACCACCAACTACTTAAGTGGTTCCATTTTTCTAACAAAATCAAGATGGACCATTGATATCTAGTGTGTGGTTCTCACTTAGGACCTACTGATTTGGTGACTCCTTCAAGATTGAGAGACTCAGTTTCAGAAGGATTACACTCTCAGTCCAGACAAGTGTAAACAACTGGCTTTAGTGGAAATCCTTATTTTGCTGGATCAATCCACTTTACTATGGAGCAGGCCCAGCTGGGAAGTGACCTGTCCTTCAAATTTTGATCCATTTCTCTTGCCAAGTGGTATCTGAAACTAAAAAAAAAGCTGAACCCTCAGGGTAAGTCTCCTCTTCAGTGCTTATGGCAGATGCTTTACATGCCTTGCCTGCAGAGCTGCTGCTTCTGCACTAGCTTCACAGCTACAGCTCCCTTATGCAAAACAAGTGCAGTTGAACTGTAGATGTTAACTGAAACAAAATTCTTGTCCTCAGATCTGGTCCTATATCAACTCTCTTTAGGGCTTTCTGTAATGCTTGTATCAATCTTCCCGTGTCATCTATCACCAAAAAAAGCCAGCTAAGGGTGACATCCAAGAACAGAAACCTATCAGAAAATACGAGGAGGAAAAGAAGGAAACCCTCGGTAAAAGAAAAATCATCACAGATTTCGCTTTGATCTTACTCCGTTGTTTTGTTTTTGCCTCTTTTCTCAAAGTTCAGGTATTTTCTCGCCTGTAGCAATGCTAGCAAATGGAACATGTTAACACACCCTCCTGCTTGTTGCTGATTACTGGATTAAGATAGGCATCAGATCAAAAAGGAGATGGAGAAGTGGAGCTGTAGTTTACAAACTTTATTTAAGCAGACCAGATTTTACATTAACTTAGAGATACCTTGTAGTCTTTTATCACTGCTGTTAATTATAAAAACATAGAGGAAGGAGTCGATAGGGCCAGCTCAAGGACCAAGTCTCTGTAGGGGTTTTGAGCACAGCTTCCCCAAACACTTTGGTTTCTCTGTGCTGTAAAGACACCCAGCGTGCAGCACAGAGCCAGGCTGGGTCTGCCTTTGCATGCAAGTGCAACCCAGAGAGAAGCAATCTTCACTGAGAATGTTTCTTGCCCCCAAAATGCTAATTTGCTGGCGTAAGCTATACAAAGTCCAAAGAGAATTGCCTGGAGGCAGA
Organism: Calypte anna; assembly: GCF_003957555.1. Classification (NCBI taxonomy): domain Eukaryota; kingdom Metazoa; phylum Chordata; class Aves; order Apodiformes; family Trochilidae; genus Calypte; species Calypte anna. The sequence continues at coordinate 64,036,609 of NC_044245.1, forward strand.
TGACATAAGGGGGTGTAGGAGTAAATACCGCAGCTGGACATATTCAAACGAGCCCATAGTGTTCCCCCCTCTCCCCCTCTTCCCTCCAGGAGACAGCCAGAGAGTTTACCCTCCTCTATGACAAATCACATTCCAAAAGAAATTAATGACTACAAGCATTAAAGGAATTATTAAAAACCCTTATAAGGGAGCTATACCTCCTTCAAAGACAACAGGGCCTGAGACCCTCTCCGTGCCTCCAGCGGAATGCTGTGCACCTTGCCAGCTCCCGTTGCCTTTGTTGTGTCCTGTCTCCTCAGACCTCTGGGGCCACGTCGAGTTTCTCAGCAAGGAAACCTGCAGCGGCCAAAGCCACTAGAGGGCATTCAAAACGCAATTTTCCCAAATTGTTGGGTGCACGTAGCAACCAATAAAAATCAATTACCTGCTGTTATGTGGACATGGCAAGTTGGAGAACACCTACACTTCTCGATTCATGTTTGTTCAAGACCTAATGCAGATAATATTTGTCCTGACGCTACCACAAATGCTATTTCTATGTAATTACAGACAGAATTATACCACAGGAGGCTCAAAACCTATAGTAACAGGTTACTTTGGAATATAAAAATTCAGATTTGCATCTCTCGTTTGTTTTGCTTTTTACTGGGGGTTCCAGTAGACATCAAAGTAAGTGGAACTCACCACCTTTCATATTATTCCCCCATGTATGTGTGCAAACATGTACACCCAATTCTTGTAACTCCAATACAGTCACTCACAGGTCTTTTTTGGTTGACAAGGTATTATTTAAGCAGGCACCTTTCCTTCTGGTACCTTTACCCTATTATCACCGCTACCTTCTTCCAGCAGTTTGCTTGCTCAATTAAAGAGAAGTAGGCTTGTTGGTTGATTAAAGGTTTGAATAAAATACCATTTTCTTGCTCATGAACTGTAACTCAATTATTGAACTCTGTTCTCCTAAAGCAAAGGTTTTGTATAAAACAAAACAGTACCTCAGCAACTTAACAGATGTAAGGTTTAGTGCAATTCCATCTTTAGATGAAAAATGAGGCTATCTAACAAGAACCTGGTAACACAATTCTGTCATTGGAGAACACAGCAGAGTATTTATTGAGGGCCACATCAAATAAGGTCATTTTATTTAGTAAAGTCAGTTGTGGCACTGTAATCATCACCAGGAGACCATTTGAAGTCTGGATCATGTAGTGAAATGAGGCAACCAGGTGCCACTAATTGCCAGGCAGTGGGCATGAGCTTGTGTTAAGCCCACCTGTGCCTGATTAGGGTGGGCCCCAACTGCCCATGAGCAGGATTAGGGGGCCAATAAAAGGTGAGGCTCAAACTCACAGGCTCAGTTCAGTCCTGAACTAGCCAGCAGAGAGGTTACTTGCTCTTGGAGCAACAGCACCAATCCAGGCTAGTCAGCCCTGAGGACTATAAGCTCAGAGCACTATTTGTGAGTCTCTGCTGGAACACCTGGTTGGACCTTGGAGCGCTGTGCCCTAAAAGAGGTTTGTCTTGCTACATCTGGTGGAGAATGAGGGCATAGACCTTGATCTACCCCATGCTCAGACGAATCAGAAAAAAGGGAGCCACTCCGGCACAAACTGGTATTAGCAGAAAACCCAAGGAGTCAGGTAAGAAGATCCACTACCCTCCCTTCCCTACCACTGATTGACTGAGAAAAAGGAAAAGATGGGATTGTCAGCAAGCACCTTTGTTAATGAGAAGCTGGTGACACGGGCGAAGGAGCAAGAACTCTCCTCCTCCCCTTCCTCTGCGGCCGCATGGGAACTTTGGCAGGAGGTCAGTGACCTGTTGGGAAACCTCCATACACAAGAAATGAATAAAAACATAACCAGATTAGACAGTATCTGGGGAGTGGTGATCAATGCTCTGAAAGAAATAAAAACCAAGGTGGAAGCTGCCATCACCGCCATTGCAGCATTCCTACTGAGAGCTAGCATTGACACTACAGCACCACCACCAGAAGCAGGATCCGGTGTTGTCCCCACAGCACCTCCACTACCCACCCCTCCTCCTGAGGATGGAAAAACCCGGAAGGTGTTCTTAGGACTAAGGGCAACAGCCTTGCCATCAAAGGCATGACAGGGAAGTTGTACCATTCCATAGCTGAGTTTCTATCAGATATAGGGCCAGAGGAAAAAAAAGAAGCACCTGCTCCGAGCACCGAAAGAAACGAACAAAAGAATGTGAAGATGCCAACAGCCCATGCCCCTGAGATGGGCGGTCCCAGCTGCTGCTTGAAACCATCCCTACTGCCACCTCCCAGCTCAAAAAAAGAGCATGGGAAAGAAGTGGCCACCCCACCAGCTGCACCCATCGGCCTGGAGGACAAAATAAAAACCCTCCTGGATCAAACAAATCAGGCACAGGTGGGCTTAATGCCCACAAGCTCATGCCCACTACCTGGCAATTAGTGGCACCTGGTTGCCTCATTTCACTACAGGATCATTGTGTGGAACAACTTAGTTGTTCTGACTTAAAGATACCTTTTAAAAAGTAAAAAACCCCAAATTGGCAGCTTTTACATAAAGGTCTGGACATCTCTTCCTGTGGAAGTCTGTGCTTGCTCATTGGTTTCTTCCTTCAAGACCATTTCACCTGTCAGGATAAAAGTGCCCAGCTATGAAATAAGCCTCAGTCAAAGCCTGAGATAGGATCTTCTAGGCCTGTTTATTGGACAGTTCAGGTGTGGGGCCCCAACCTCAGTGAACCTGGCCTGCAGATAGACTCAGGTTTGAAAAATTAGGCTGTTTCCACTGATCTTCCTACTAACACATCAGTTTCTCAGGACTGATTCACATGGGACTGATGGGTCATAGAGACCATGCATCCATGGTTCTAAGGAAAAACTTGTACTCTGCTGCTGCTGGTGGCAAAGCAAATCAAAATGCCCTGATACAAATCTGGGTATTTGTTTTGCTCTCAGTTTTCGTTAATGGAGCAACTTGGAGGATGGAGTTACAGACTCATGCTGGAGTGTCAGGCATTGCTGGCTCTCTCCCCACCCCAGAGCAGACTCAGAGGAGTCAAACCAAGGCAAAGTCTGGGGATCACAAATGTAAGTTGTTGAAGAGACCCCAAAATGGTGGAGCACCAGTGCCCTGCCCTGGGAGGAGGCAGGTACTAGAGGCTTCACTCACAGACATCCACCAGCAAAGGCCCTCTCCTCTCATTTATTTCACCAACTTCTGTGTATGGCCTTGCTGGAAGGCTTATGCCTGTCACATAATTATATTTGTCTGTTTCTTGTCTGAGGATATTCCCAAGCCTTCTTCCTATCCCATGGTAGCTGCTCTACCCTTTATTTTTCCCTCCCTCCTAGTTCTGAATTTGCTTGAGTAGTCGAAGGCTTTTTTCAAAAGTAGCTGCTTTAAAATAGGGGAAGAGGTTCTGAGATTTATGCATGGGAGGGTATAGTGCTACAATAAAGTTTATCAGGTGATGTAGGAATCAGAAGATGTAGGGCAATAGGATGCTGCAACAAGGCCAAAAGGCAGTGTATTTTTGTGACTAGGATTGTTAAAGGAATCCCCAGATGATTCACACCAGCACAGAGGAGAAATCCCTCATCCTTATACTCAGCTCTAACATTTTAAGCCATGTCAGGGACCACAAGGATAGATTTTTCCTGATGTTCAGCTTTCTTTATTTTTGAAGGAAAGTTAATCAGGGAGAAGAGGTAGAAAAAAGAAAAACCAGAGATGCCAAGTAGCAGTGGGGCTGTCTCCAAGATAATATGGGCTTCTTCTCTGTTGTAGCTGCTCTGGAAAGTCTGCAAGAGCTGATGGCTTTGCCTGAGGAATCCATAAACACTGTGGCTAAGCTTGCAAGCCCTGCCACACAGAGCTGTACAGCTTTCCGTGCAGCATCTGATGAGCTCTGCTAATTGTAGAGACTGAATTTACTAAAATTGATCAAAAAGTCAAAGAATGGTTTGGGTTGGAAGGGACATGAAAGATGATCAAGTTCCAATTCTCCTGTCATGGACAGGGACACCTCCCACTAGACCAGGCTGCTCAAAGCCCCATCCTGAAATCTTACAGGGATGAGGCATCCACAGCCTCTCTGGGCAACCTGTGCCTGTGTCTCACCACCCAAATTGGTATATGATATTCAAATATATGTTTTTCACAAGAATATTTTGGTCCACTCTGGCAGATTTAGTAAGTACATGATGGCCCACTGTTCCATGATGGAGCATAACATTTTTTTTATGTGTTTTAAAAAAATAAACCATCAGCAAATCCAGGCCAATACTGAGAAAACATTTTGTTTTGAGAGTTTCTCCCATATTATATTTCATTCTCTAACATTGCTTCAGTATTTCATGCTGTATTCTCTAGAACCAAACCAGGAAGGTACAAAATGATTGCTCTAGGGCTGCAGTTGCTGCTCTCTCTGAATTGCCAAGGACAAGATACAAGAGAAATGCAGACATAAAACAAAGGCTTGAGGTTAAAACAATCATCTCAGTACTTCTAGTGAATGTGTGGTAATTACAGAGGTTAAGTATATTTTGGGGAAGACTTGGCAAGAACCCAAAATGCCTGAAGTATTAAGATACCTCATGTTGTTTCAAATTTGGTAAGATATGAGGTGTAAAAGGGAAATCTGGGTGTCTGTCAGGCCTCATTTGCAATCTGGGTTTGGAATTTATCATCCTTGCACCCTCAGGTTCTACACGTGTTCCAAAAGCTATGCTTACAAGGTATGGTTTTATGATCTATGGAAGAATTTACGTCCTAACCCTGCCCCTGAATTTACTCCTCTATCTTTTATTTCATTCATCTTTGCCAAAGATTTTGGTAGAGACCAAATGGTTTCTAACTTTATCAACAACTTTATCCTCTGAATTCAGCAGGACAACCCATATGCTCTTTCTTAGAGCTGTGGGTAAGTCAGTAACAGAAAGTCTCTAGGAAGGGCTCAGTTAGAGGAATACTTTGGATGTGAGCATGCTGCTGTTCCCACATAGATCTGACATATTAATCTTATATGACTCCAAGTAGTGACCCTTTTTACAGTACCCTGTGTGCAACTGGGAATGGTGCAGTGCTCAGCCCAGTACAGACAACACCTGCTTTTCCACTTTTCCCTAGGTCAGGGCCATCAGTGGGATGTGCACAGAGATCCCACCAGCCATGGTGCATTTGCTCAAAGAAGTGATTCAGTGAGGGGTGGTTGTGCCTTGTGCCCCTGCCTCTTGCTCACAGCAAGTGGTTATTGCTGGAGTCTTTTAACCATGGAACATTAATGGCTTGTGGCAGATTTTTAAGTCAAAACCTGAAGGGAAGAACACAATAATTGTTTGCACAAACACAGTCTATGATCATATTCATAGGGCTTAAAGCCACAGCATTACCATGATACTTTTATTGCAAAGGGATTTCAGCCATTCATTTCCCCATTAGCTGCTTTGTTTGCCTCAGCTGAATTCTTTTTCATGAATAGAACTGCTCTTCTCTGTACAGCTGATGAATTTTCTAGAAATTGAGTGTGACAGATCAAATGGCTTAATGGAAGTTTCTCGGGTTATCTGGACAGCCCGTAGACATAAGTTTTTCCAGGAACAGAAGCTTATTTTGTTTTCTGTTGTCCTTCAGGGGTGTAACTCTGCTTCCATTGTAAGCTTTCCACTTATTTGGTGTGTTTAAATTTAATATTTGGGAGGGGAATCTGAGGGAAGAAATTCCATTCCCCTGCTTGCTCTAACTTGTCCCTCAGCAGTTCAAATTATGAACTGTCCAAAAAGCAGCACACTAAGTTCTAGTCCATTATTTTGGCAAATAGCAATTCCCATCCTGTTTCTTCAGTCTGAGCCTACCTGTCAGCACTAGCTGGGAGGAGGTAAGGGAAAAAGGTGAGGATGAAAGAGAGGCTACAGGGATGGAAGAGAGGCTACCACTGTGAAGCAGAGGGGTACCAAGTGACATGGGCACTAGCACCCCATTTGACAATCCTCCCATGAACTTGCAAGCTGCCTGTTCTAGAGGCCTGCTGTGGCCCCTTAAAATGTTTTTCTTGCTGGTGTTTAAACTTTTGTGACAGGGTATTTTGAGAGGTATTGTCTTGAGGAGTCACTTTGCCCCACGCACCAGATTCTCTCCAGGAGCAAGGATGCTCCTTCAGCAACTCCCAGTTCAAGGATGTCAAGGTTTAATGGCAATTAAATGTATGACAGATACTCCCTATTAACCCCTTATCCTTCCCAGAAAGAGAAATGAAAGAGAATAAGGGAGAGAGACTTATGGGGTGGAAAGTAAACTATGCAGCTTTAATGAAAACAACAATGAAAAATAAAATAATGAAACATGTACAAATATTTACAAACCCACTGTCATGTCACACACCCCAGTAACACTCATGTCACCACCAAGGTTGCAAGTAAGGCCCTGAGGAAATATTGGTCTGTGCTACTGGAGTCAGCAGCAGATGGGAACTGGATTCAGGACAGAACTCTAGAGGTTGAGATTTCTGCCCTATCATGTTCTGCTTTCGTGACATAAACCTGTTTAATTCTGTGGTTTTTCCAATCCACCACAAGCTACAGATTAGTCTCCCTCTGTGTCTCATGTCTGCATCTATAAATTGCCAATAACATTTCCTTTCTCCTTTATTTGTCTCGTGGTGACACGGAACTCCTTGGAGGATGAACTCTGCCCACACTGAATGGAGCCACTAGTTGAAATGATAACCAACAGTAACATGGCATCAGGAAGAAGTGTGGTTAATCCAATAAGTGGAGCTAAAGCAACTAATTCTGAGAACATTTTTTTGGGGTCATTTCCACTGACTGATGCAAATGGACACTGATGGAATCTGCATTCCTTTCAGGGCAGCCAGAACAGCTCATCCTTTCCCCCCCCCCCCCCACACACACACAATTTGAAAATGTAATTCTGAGGGTCAAGGATTGCTCAGGGTGATAGCATTGGAGTTTTTCTAACTTTCTGACTTGATTCAACACAGCAAGTAAAAAAATTGGTGTGTGTTCCTACTCATGTCAGGAACAGCAGGAAAGCAAAATCTTTACTCCAGATTTCCCATAGTGTTCCCAGGAAACCTTAACAACTGTCAAGGTTTTCCTGTTTTATTTTTGGTTGTAAAGACTAATATAAAGATAATTGCATTGCTCTTGTGTCATCTGTTTGGCTTTTACTTTTAAGAGGAAATAGTCAGCATAGGGAATAGAATTGTGTCCTTTAACCATTTACTATAATTAGAATAAGTGATCTTCAGAAAAGCATATCTTACCAGTGACATGTCTGCTCAACTCGGTTTCTTTTAGCCTGCTGCCCTAATATTTTCCCCCACTCACTTGGAATTGCAAACTAAACATGTTCTCAATAACAAAAAACTGTAAAAATGTATTACTCCATGAAAAGAAGGGCTGGATAGCAGGGAAAAATTAATGTAAACTGCATTCAGAACAAAGAATCACTGTTTTTGCACTGGCTGTTTTACTTTAGTTTATCTTTTCATTTCTGTGCCACTTAAATTTCAGATAGTGTTACTGAATTTTGGATTAGTCTGCTTATTCCAACAACATCTTTAGCAGCTTGTCTGAGATAAAACGTATGTAATCTCAGGGACAAAAATTCTCTTGTTACTGCTGAGTCAGAACTGTCACTGAAGATAATATTCTTGCTGGAAGCATCTAAGAATACCAGCAAGATTTGCAGGAGGAGGTAATATTTTTATCAGACGAGCTGATAGAGCAAAAAATCAAACAAGCCTCTGGGTACAGAAGTCCTTCTTCAAGTCAAAAATAGAAGAAGCTGAAAAGCTAGATACAAGTTGGGAACATTTTCTCTAATATGAACTTGATTATGCTGTCCAGTTCAACTAGGAGAAAGAAAAGATATTGCCAGCTGGCACCTACAGAGAGAGCTGAAGGTGCATGAATTGGTCTCAGACAAACACTGATACTGAAGAAGCGAACTTTCAAACTGGGTCTCCTTTGAGCAGGGGGTAGATCAGATGACCTCCAGGGATCCCTTCCAACCTCAGTTATTCTCAAGGACCTGTCATTTAGTGTTATCTTTCCCCGTAAATCTTACAATTTTTATTGATAAAGCTCTGTTGCCTAAGTAAGGACTACATCCAGATTCAGCATGCTGACCATCTCCTGTCTTGCCTTGTAATGCAAGCCTGGGGTGACATGGGTCATTTTGCAAGTTTTCATTCACATGTGGACTGTTACAAATTAATTCCTTTTGAAGGAAAGACTGGACCCAAAGTGGAAGAATAAAAAACCCAAAATACAGCAGAAGAGTGTACATGTGTGTAGAGCAAACAGGAGCAGGGGTCAGGGAGCTGCAGTAAGGGGGCTGTGGGAGGCTCTTTTAAACATACTCACAAGAATGGTCATGCACACATCCACTGAGACATTTGACATTGAGGTCAATCATGTCTTTCAGCTATTTGGAGAAGGGCATTGCTGCAGGTTTCAAAAGGATGATCTGCAAGTGCAGCCAAAGGAGGCTCATTAGAGCACCTGCCAGTCTTTATCAGTTGTCAAATAAAGCAGATGGATTTGGTCAGCAAACCTGCAGATAAAACATTAAAGGTTTTGCTGTGGTTTTTGTTTTTCTTTTTTCATACTTTGGGCTGCACTTCAAAGCTTGCTTCTGTTTTAAAGTTCTGACTCAACCTGATAAATAAAATAAGTTCAAGTTTCCAGGTAGTAATGTTTATTAAAAAAAAAAACCAACACAGCTGACCATTGCAATTTTTAGCATAGGCAGACTCAACTTCCATCTTTTTCATGAGAGGAGGGGAAATGGCTTACCTGAAGTTACAGCAAAATAAATCTATAAATAAAATAGCAAACATAATCATGATTATGCAGTAACAAGCATTCATTACCTCTCATCCCAGGAGTCTAAACCAATTATGCTTTGCAGAATCTCAAACAGGATGGTACATGTTAAAGGACATAACTCCCATATGACCGTAAAATTAGGGTTTTGGGCTTTCAGTGAAGTTTATAAGAGTGGACATAGAAGCTGCATCTTGCCTGGTTAGGGCAGTCACCTGGATGATCTTTTCCCATACCTAAGAGGATCCCTAAAGACTACTATATTGTACCTAAATCACTGCTGTACCTTTTCTGTAGCTGGCACTTTGCTCATCACAGTCTGGAAGCCTAGTCTCCCACAGCAGAGCTGGTCACTGAAAGGCAGATGGCTTCCTTGCTTCCCTTTCAGTCTCTCTGGTCATTGGGAGCACTGTTTTGTCTGGTTCACCAAGCCTAGACTTGTGTAGATAAAAAAATCCTTATCACTCAGGTGTCTGTGCAGCACAAACATTAGAAAGAAGCATTGATACCATCAGAGAGACTTCATTAAGAAAATGCAAATTCACCTTCTTGGCAAGCTACTTAAATTTTCCATTCAATCCTAACTATGATTTGCAATCATTACATGAAGTATCTCTACATATTCATCACTTTCCAGCAGCTACTTCCTAATTGATGCCACCAATGATAGGACTGGACATTTTCCCAACTTATTTCTGATGCTGAGATTAAGAGGTGAGCACATTTCTGGGATTATCACCAAGGGCATATATCTCATAGCAATGTGATGAATGGAGAGGTGTGAGGGAAACACTTGAGGAATAGACTTTATCTCACACTGATGATTTTAGGGAGGTATCTTCTGGAGAAGTAAAGAAATTGCAAGCACTTGTCAAGAAGATAGTAGCAAGAGATGTGACATAATTCAACAAATGCTTTCTGGTGACAAGCAAGGAAACAGTTTTCTTCCTGGCAAAGCCCTCATCCATCACCTGGGAACAGAGCTAATTAAGTCACTCAAATGAGAACTATGAAGTGATGCTTTTAATTATCTCTTCTGTGTAATAATTCTTTGCCACACAGACATGCAAATGACTTGCTGTTCCCAAAAGATTGTTTTTGTGATTAAAGAGAAGAAAACATGACAGAATTTACTTTCAGCAGCAGAGGTCTACATGCACTATTAAGCCATCAAAGGTATTGGAATAACGCAGGATTTAATATGTAATTGTGAGTAATTCCAGCCTCAGATTACACTATTTTATCACTTAAATGATAAAATGGTATGCCTTAAATCTTGCAAACAGAGATTCTCATTCAGTGAGGAGTACCTGCAGCCAATAAAAGAGCAGACTTGCATCATTTAATACTCCAAGCAAATCCACATAGATCCAGACAACCCATGGAGCTTGCAATCTCTGCATCTGGCATTTCAGCTGACATTTACCTGGCAGGGAGGGGGAGGGATAGTGAGAGGGAGAGGAGAGAGGGAGGAGCTGCACCAACTTTCAGGTGGAATTGTAATAACTCTCCTCTTCCTTTATGGAACTCCATTAGCATAGAGCCAGTGCCAGTGAAATTAGCCCACCATTGTAGTGGATAAACAGTGTCTGGGTTGAGACAACAAACCTGCTGATCTTATCTGTCAGCACCCAGATCATCATCCAGGCTTTGACTCAACATCTGCTCTGTCAACAGTTCCCCCATAGAGAAAAGAAATGGCAACAGTAATAGTAACAGCAAGCAAGGTGGGGTTTTTTTTCTTGCTTTAGCAACCTGGACATAAAAAGGTGCCATTTCAAATAGGAAGACATATTTCTACTGAAGAGAAGAGCCTCTGGGCTATTTTCAGCAATGGGATTACTGTGAACTCCACCTCCAACAACAGTCTCCTGATGCAGATGTTGCAGAGCTCAATGTTTTCAATAGAAGTTGATCAAGATCCACCAGAACCCCCCGAATTTTTGTCAACTGTTTTGTTTGATTTCACTTGACTTCTTCTTTGCACACTTGTATCTTCATCCAAAGTAACGGAGAAATATAACAAACCAGACAAAACCAAACCAAAACATAAACACAAAACCAACCAAACAAACAAAACCAAACCACAAAGAACAATTCCTTCACAAATAGAATATCTTGGCTGGAAGCTTAATCAACCAAACAAGAAGACATAGCAGTGTGTTTCCCTTCCTTGCAGCTCATTTCCTCTGTTCTGTTTCCCTTTCCTTGCCTTTCAGGCTGCCATGAGGAGATGGCCTTTCATTACCTGGACACAGAGTAGTGAGCAATGGGAAGTACCTTGGATGGGCATTAGCTCCTCAGCCAGCAGAACTGGCTGCTGCAACATATTAACTTGGAGAGGCTCTCAAAGAAAAGACTTATCAGGATGCCCAGGCTGCTGATAAAAGGTGACCTACTTTCTTACCCAGACATATTTGCATTCCGTCTACTGCTGAGCCATCAGGGTGCGCAGGAAGAGGTGAAGCATGCCTGGAGCATGGCAGATGCAGACAATGTCTGAGCTGGGCAGGGGAAGGGCAATTCTGAACCCATCAGCACAAACATGAGTCCTAGGGGCAAGCGAGGAGAGGTAGGTGATTGATAATAGCAATTTGCAGAACAGTCTTATGACAGGCATGCGCAGAGAGAGGGAGGATCAGGTGGAGGAAAGCCGTGCCTTGGAGAAGGAAGATCCACTGACTTTATTTGCTTGCTGAAACATTGTCAGGGTTCAAACTCTCATTAAAAGTATCAGCCTTCCCCTTTCTGAGATGATTAGTGCATCTGTGAAGCCTGTAACACCCTTGTGTCTTCAACAACTAAAAGAAAAACCTACTTAAGTTAAACGGCTTTGGTGCAAAGAGGATCTGACAGTGACCAGATTTATATTATTAACATTTCCTAGGAGTGATGTTCCACAGTGGCAAGCTGATGTAATTACCAGAAGTGAAGCTGTAAGTCCTATTGAAAAGACCAAGAGATTTACTAGTGGCTTCAAAGAGGTAAAGATTTGTGTGGATTTGCACAGGGATAGGAAATGCAATGGGTTAGAAAATTAGGTCCTCCAGCGCCTTTAATTTTTTGTCGGCTTTATCCAGATGTCTTTGGTCTACAGAGGATTTAAATTAAGTTGCAAAAGAGACTTCCTAAACTTTCTATCTGAATGTTATATTATGTGGGTTTTATACTATTGGCTTAAAAATTTTACCTTTTCTAAGCCTTTTTTAGATTAATGGCTTGTGAACAACTAATGCTGGCTTTGTGTTGGCAAGGAATTTACTTCCATGATGTGGAAATGATCTCTAGAGGTCCCTTCAAACTCTGACAACTGTGATTCTGTTAGATAAATAATGACTATTTCAAGTTTTAGCATATATATGTGAACCTCTTGGATAAAGGCAAATTATGATTCAGAAATCTTGGGATAAACCAGTAAATTATTTTTTTTAAAAAGGAAAAAAAGGACAGGTGAGGATAAAGTACACTGCCAAAGGCATTTGAGAGAACTTGTAGTACAAAATATGCTACAGATGGTCACTGTGAAAGTATACAATCAGATGTTTAGACCCTTTTGGTCCTGTTTTTGTATTAAAAGTAATGTTTCTAAGTAATTGTGCAAATTTCTTCTTGAATTATTCACAACTGATTAGGTGTGAGGTTTTGAGATTTATTTTTTTAATGGAAGTCACTGTAAAACGTGAAAGAGTAGTCAAATGGGGTGAAAAGTCATACTTGTGATTTAACATTATCTGGTGTCCATATGTATATAGAGTATCAGAATACCTACTTTCAGACCATATGCTGTGAGGAGACATCCTAGAGGACGCAGTGACCTGAGTGTCCTCTCTGTTGTTTTACACCTGAGGTGGGAATTTCACTTCTATAATGCACTATGAGACACATTTTCACAAATCCTCAGCATTGTGAAAGATCTTCAGATTGTTTAGACAAATATAAATAAAGAAAAAAATAATAATAGTAAAAAAAAAAGATTTAAAAAAAAAATAAATTGAAAAGATTTCAAGCTACCCTTCAGGCCTAACCACTGGTCAGCTTTTCCCTCTGCCTTCTAGGTTCCAGAGTACTTTGAAAACCCATTATAAGAATTTTGTGCAGGCCCAGGTCAAACATAGAACAAATCAAAATATGCTTCAGTAGGCAGATGTCAAGCAGAAATGCCCTATGATGGTTTCCATTGCGTCTTGGTTTCCCTCTGTGTTTAATTGGAATAGAGATACTCATTCTACAGCAATATTCCATGGCGAAAACTTGCTTGCTTTTAAGACCTCTGGAGAGGACCCAACATAGTGGTTTGGGGATGATTGATAATTTACCCTTGAGCAGTAGTTTAGTAGTAAAAAGCCCAGAATCCTCAAAAGGGCAGGCAGAGAGGACCCCCTAGGAGCTGAATGACGCATGGCTGTAACATTAGCTTTGGGACATGATGTCTATCCCCTGCCTTCTGCCTCTGAGCTCTTTGCTGGCTGCTCACTGTGGTCTGGGATTGCTGTAACCAAGGCTGAAGTTCAAAGGCAGGGACCATAGGATAGTCTAGATAGACTATCTAGCATCACAAAAGGGAATACATGTTCTTTCTTCACACCCAAAATAAGAAAAGCAATAACTGTGACTTTCTCCCAAAATGCCTGAGCTGGCTTAGCGTGATTCATGGATGCATCATTTCATGGCACATGGATTCTCCCTTGCCTCGGCCCATTTTATTGTACTTGCAGCCATGCAAATTAATGTCAGCTGTTAATGAAGCCACACAATGATTCCACTCCAGGTAAATGAATGGGGAATTTTGGTTCTGCCATATTTTCCCTCTGTTTTACTTTCCCTCCCCTGAGTCTGTAATATTCTGTCCTCTCAGTTCAAGACAGAGCAAGAATACTTGTATTTTACCACAGTAATCCCCATGCTCTGCAGCAGCTGTAGGAATGAATGCTTTTGAGGTAAATTACAACAGCCTCTGAACTGTTCCTCCAACAACTATGATCTCTGTGCTGCCCCCACAATTCTTCTCTGCCATAAGTAAGAGTAAATAGATGATGTAGCAGTCTGTTTTGCCTGTGGACTATCTCCTCCACTGAAATGTCCACACGTAACTCTGGAGCTAAGTATCCATATAGTGAGGGGTCTCCCACTGGGATATTTCCTGGCACGTGCACAAGAAATGACGTGGTGAAGAAGAGGGCAATGTTCCCAGACACAAATGACTGCAGAGAGGCTGTGGTGACCTTAGTCTTGCTCATTCAATCACTGTATTAAGTGAGAAATTTGGTCCAGAGTCTCTGCAGCCACAAGAACCAAGTGTCTTTCTGAGGACTGCACTTGTGATTAACTTGTATTCACCCAGTGCTGCAAGGTTTGAGTAATGATTATATATACCTGAAAAACTCAGTGATCAACAACCTCACAAGTAACAAGCAGAAGACTACCACACGGTGATTGCACCCTAGGATTAGAAAGCAAATTCTGTTACTGGAAAGAAACCCCACAGACACTGTGCGAGAAAATTTTCTATTTTGTTGGTCTTTTGCTCCAACTGAGGGATGCACTAAGGCTTACTTCAAATCTAGACTTTGATTCTGCATTAAGAAATAAAGATGTTCTCAAGTGGATATATTCATATTCTTAAAAGGCAAGTAAGTTAAATTGCTTAAGTAAATCTATTAAACCATTTGGAACAATAATAAATTGCAGACGTAATGGAAGCTAAAATGAAGCCAGGCAACTGCCAGCTTATAAGCTGTCATTTTGTGCATCTTATATATAGTGGGTATGAGCTGGCAGAGCTGCCTTGACTTCATGAAAACACTGGGCTCAGTGCATCAACCCCAATAGGAGATGGAGATCCAACACTGCAGTCAAATTCCTCCCAGATGTCAGCAGATTTTTTTGCAGACAAATTTCATTCATTTTGATCTCATTTAATATAAGAAAGGAAAAATGCTGAAAATCCATGAGGCAGAGTTAGAGATCTGATTTGACTCAGATTTCCTGGGTGTTAAGACAGATTGCAGAGGCAGGTATACCTGAAGTCAGAGAAGGTAGAGCTCACAATGTGGAAAGACTGTGAAGAAGAAATCATTGCAGATGTCAGTGTCCTGCTGCAAGTTTCTCCAGGGATAAGCACATGACAGTGCTTAATTTCCAGAGTAACCCTCTTGCTAGCTGAGAAGTAACAGACTACAACAACCCGCTACCACTAGGAGTATCTGTGGTGGGGACACCTCCATAAGGCACCTTTGAGTTTTCCCCTTCCCAGCCTCAAAGTGATTGTGTATTGATTACCCATAGCAGGAAATTTAGCCATTCAAATACAAGTTCCATGGCCAAATCCCTTGCCTGCAGCTCTGAGCGTTAAGGTGTAGAATGACATTGCATAAGGTGAGGGGGCAGACAGGGGATGTATAATGCTGCCATACGGCTAAGTTATGCATTTCTGTGGTTTTTTTTTTTTTTTTGCTTTTGCTGAACCTGATTTGTAAGCCACTTCCAAGAGTGGGTGGAAAATTACAAAGAACTGGCAAATCACAGAGGTTTCAAAGAAGTCTGTCCACCTGTAAGAACATCCACCTGTGAATATACTGTACCACTACTAGATACTAAATACTGCCCTGCCATGATTCTCCAGCACTGAAAACAGAGACCTAGCACATTGTTCAGATTAACTCTGGGTTAACTCCCTAGAACTACGTGATGCCAACAAAATCAGATTTGCAAGGGTGGAATTGTTCACTCACTGGTTGCCAGGACAGTCTAAGCCCTTTTCAGATGTGCTGCATCTGCACTAGTCTCAGGTCATAAATGCTGTCAGTAAGGTGCTAGAGAAGTGCTGAAAATCAGTACTGGGAAAACATGTGGAACTGTTGAGGTCCTAGGTATTATACTGATAAGTCAGCATGTACTGCAGATCCTGGTAGCATCAAGTCCTGCAGAGTCTTGTTCATGGCTTCCAGGTTAAGCCAATCACTTGATTTGGGACGAAGAAATACCCAGTGGGGAGAGTAATATTGCTTTCTTCTCTAATGTGTGAGATACAACCTGCTTTCTAGGGATTTTTTTGAATTTTAATAATATTTCAACTGCATCATTGATTTTGGACATGAACTTCCCATGACTCTCTTCTCCCTTTACATCCTTCACTATTTGTACTGGCTCTCAGTTTTTACCATAGGTCTTAATTTGTCAGAGGATGTTAGGAAACTATTTTGAAAACTTTAACAGTGGCATGTGGAGGTTACTCTCCAGGGCCCTGTTGAGATTAAACATTTACTGTTTGGCCTGTTTGTGATGACAGGGACCTGGCTGGTCTTCTCTTCCTATGCAGCCTGGCAAAGCTCTGCATTTCAGTGGCCTGGAAACCAGCCCTGTCTGCACCACTCCTCATTTGTAGTGAGGAACAGTTTAACATGAGAGCACAGAGTCTCAAAGAAGTGCTCTCTATCCTCCAGCACAACACTTTGGTGAGCTCTGCTACAGGAGATCCTGCTAATCCCAGAATCATAGAATGGTTAGAGTTGGAAGGGACCTTAAAGATTATCCAGTTTCAACCCCCCTGAGTCAGCAGGGACACCTCCCACTAGATCAGGAATAGCAGTGAGAGGGCTACTGAATGCATGCCTTGTCTTCATGGGTCCTGGAAAACCCAGCAGATGAAGGTGGACATGTTTTCCCTCTCCCTGGGGACAGGACTGTCACAAGTAAAAGGATATTCCTCTAGGGCCTCTAAATGATACCTGGCAAGAACATCCAAATCAGGTGTCACCCTTTCTTCCCTAGCCACATTGACTGAGACACTCACAGTAAGCAAAGTGAGGACACTTACTGTGTAAGCAACACCACTGTGTTGTTTTTAATGACAACACTTTCTCTGTGCCCATGAGCCACGGTCTCCTCAGTCTGTTGCAGATATTTCTCATAAGTTGTTAGTGCATAACAATTAATGGTGATTTTTCAGTAGCTGTGCCATCTGTGATTAGCTGGGTATTTATCTTGCATTTAACAAGCTATCTACCAGCGTGCTTTGGAGTACTGATGTTTTTTAGGATGAGGGATAATACTTTTTTGGAGCACAACATTCACTTCTGTGAACACAATCTGTGTTTTGCTTTCCTGTCAAGAATCTGCCAGGTAAGAACACTACCCTATTGTCTGCCATTCCCTGGAAATTCAAGTCATCCCATCACAACCAGGCTCCAAAGCACAATGACACAACAGCTTGGAGTAGGGATTCACACAAGGAATAATACTGGACAAATGACAGGGCCATGTTCACCCCTGTCTTGCACCATGTTTTCTTTACAATGGGTTAGACTGGTCTTTCACCCACACTCCATAATTGACTTCTAGTATCCACCATGCACTCTATGGATTACAAGAAAACATTGGGAGCTTTATTGTAGATCTGTGGGTAGAACCCAGAAAAATTGTCTATGAAGTTTAAATCACCATAAGAGACTCCATGATGAGCTTGTAGCTACCATACTATCAGATAATACAATTTACCAGGTGGAAATTTTATGTCAAATAAAAACAAGTACTTTTTTCCTCACACAAGCATAGCCAAGCTTTAGAGTTACTTGCCACTCCAGAATCTATGACAGCCAAAAGTAGAAAGGAGTTCACAAACCCAAAATCTTTGAAGATGCATCCTGCTACTTAACCATCAAATCTATTGATTAAAGGTAGGATGTTGGGGGCAGATGGATGTCCATTAGTCTGGTGCTACACTCTGAACATTTTCTGCCCACGCACACAACTGGGTGGACTAACTCCATGAGACAAGTTCATATTCTTATTTTTAGCTGTCTTCCAGCTAAAACCCAACCCAGAATGGATTTTGACCACTTCTTGCCACTTGTAATACCTCATTAATTGCCTTGAGGATGGTTTGTGTGTGAAGTCAACAGAACTGCAGGGGTAAGCAAAGATGCCCTCTGGTCACTTGATGTTTAAGCTCAAGCAACAATGTTTTACATATTTAAAACAGGTTTTCCCTAGTAAGTTCAACTGGAAAAAGCATTTCACACTACCCTGTTAATCAGACCTTGGTGCAGCAAATTAGCTGCCATATTCTGTTCAGAGTAAGCCACCAATTGCAAGGATAGGCAGGCAGCCCTGGACACACACATAATCCATGTCATTTTGGAAGAAGAACATAAAAAGCCAGAAAAGCAAACAGTAATTATGATGGGTATGTGACAAAAGGCTCGCATTTAAATTCAGGCTGTCTCAGCTAATAAGTTTGGGGTTTTTTTCCCCATTGCTCTGAGTCTACCTATGTGCCTTTCTGGATTCAGCTCTCCAGGTGGAACTTGATCCAGGTGAAAGTGGGGAGGTGGAGGGAAGCAGGATGCTTTCTCCTCCTCAAGGCTGTTGCATCACAGCCTTTGAATCAACACATTTCAGACCTCCCACGGAGAGAACAGTTGGTTCTTCACCTCTGCAAGTCCCAGCATAATAACTTTGGGTAGCTTTCCTCAAGGCATTTTACTGAGGTCATGTATGACAATCACACATATTTCCCAGATTACCAAATCCTGTGAGCTGGACAAAGAATTTTTTTTAAGTTTCTGTATAGCTGAAGTTAGCTAAAAGACAATCATACAAAGTGATGTCTGACCATGACTTCCTGCATTAAAAGTAGAGACATAGATGAGGAATCCCACCTCTGCATCTCCTTCTTCGCACCATGAGGCTGGTCTTTCAACATCAGCTAAGAAAGCATCTTTCTGGGACCTTCTTGAAACTGGGGAGTCCCCGAAGGAAGTGGAAGAAATTTCTGTGTTGTGAGTCTTACATTCCATGGGGGAAAAAAGAAACTATTGAAGGATCAAATTACGTGGAAACATAGCAGCAGAAGACTTTGCTGACTAATATGATATAGGACAGGACAGTAGATACTCTGGGCATGAACCGAGGGAAATTGTCCCAACGTTTCTTGGGAGGGTGGTGAAAAGTCTCCACTTCTGTCAAGGCCACAAAAAAAACCCTAATGGATGTGCATAAGATGACCACAGACAGCACTTGTTTCATCCATGCAGGTCAGACTGGTGCCTGGGCTCTGTATTGACAGCAAACGGATTGCCCAGGAGCAGCACTACGGAGCAGGGTGACAACCAAGCACCCAAGGTGGGCAAGGGCTCTTCTGTTTGCCATTGGCACAGGGTAACTCTCCCACCAGCATTTGTTGAAACTTGAATCCTTGATCAGAAATGACATCTTGTCATTTCTGCACATGAACAGAATTCCTCTGATGAAGAATTTGAAGTTTCAGCAGAGCCAAAATTGCTCAATGCTCTTAATCAGGCTCAGGCTGCGATTTCATGCTGGAATAGCAACAATTCAGGGGAAAAAAGTAACAAGTTAAGAAAGCAGTCAGGAGGCCCCAGAAGGGTGTAAACTCTGCAAATATGTTTTCCCAGTTAGCACCTTGTTCCAACTCTGGTATGTCTTCTCTTTTTCTAATGTACTTTTTTTTCCACTAGAATAAACCCTATTTAGATATAGGAAGGCATTCTTGCAGAGTTTGTGGCTCAGGGGACAAATGACCTCTCAGAGACATTTCCTTAGCTGATGCTCAAATTAGTCCAGGTTTTCTACAGAGGAGAAATAACTGAATACCTAAGTATAGTCCCCTTTCTTTTGTCACTACATTCCTTTTACTAGGAAAGCATCCATTGATTTCACCATGACTTCCGCTAAAGACTGAATCCACGCAGACTATAGAACAGGGACTAAAAGAGGCAAAAAACCAATATTCTTTCTGAATAAATACCTATCGCTATGATATTTCTTGGTTGCAGAAGCTAAGCAAGCCTGAAGTCAGTTTATTTCAGTGTCCCTGTGTGAATCCCCACTGTTACTGCTTGTAAGCCAGGGAGACAGCTGAATCCTTGGCAAACAGCAGACTCTGGGTTCATGCTACATCTGAGAAAGTGCCTGAACCCCAGTCCAGGCGTAGTTTTAAGAACAGCTGCAATTAACATTCTGGTACAAAGAACTTTAGTTAGTTGATGGTCAGGTCCAATCCAAACATTTTTTACACATAAATATGTATATATGCACGTACATATGGATAAATACCAATGTATTAATGCATGTGTTTGTGGTCAAGTACATGCTCTGCACATCTTGACAGTGCTGCTTTCCACTTAAGGGAAGCATTTCAGCAAAGCATATTTATTTTGCTATTGCCACAGATGAATAGGAGGGGAAATAAAAGCAAAAGCTACTCCTCCTCTCTTCTCCTAGCAAGAAGATTTTCAGGTTTGAGGCTTCTGACAGGAGGAAGTCTTTAGAAGTTGTCTTCCAGGCAGATCTCATCTCTGTATTTGGCTGTCCCTATGGGGAGCAGCTCACAGTTCAACTGATCAGCATGGCCAGGAATTTCTTCAGCCTTACTTCAGACAGAAAGAGGCAAAGAAACAGCTGGGCCTTCAACTAGCCCTGGTGTTTCAGTCCAAACTCACCTGGGACATGCCCATCAAACATGTCCTGGGGAAAGAGTGAAGAGAAACAGCTCTGGGTTTCCCCTGCTCTGGTCCTTCACCATTTTTGGTATCATCCATCTGAGCCAGCTGTGTAGAGACCTGAGGCTGGATGTGAAAAGCTTTGTTTTTCAGCCTGCCCAAGCAGGCCTGTGCCAGCACACAATGTGTAGCACTGGAATGTCACAGGGGTCACGGTTCCATCATATGCACCTTCTTAAGGATTTGATTGATGGAAAACCACTCACTGCTGGAAACAAAGCCATTTAAACTGACATCCTGGTTTGTTCTGCTCAGTAACTACATGGCTGTTGTTTTGCCTTAGCTGTTTTTCTGCACTCAGTTTGACTTTTTTTGTCAATTCCAGTTGCATCAAAATAATATATTTCATTCTGGACCTTCCTTCTGTTTTTAGAGATGTTTCTTTTCTTGCTTAATGCATGCCTTTCAGAAGCACAGAATCTCCCTTCCTATGAATTTAGAGCCCTGGTTCAGCTTTAGACTTGCACTATAATAAACTGATTTTGTTGTTTGGTTTGGGGTTTTGTTTTCTGGTGTGTTTTTTTCTCTCCAGTTTTGCATGCAGAGTGGCTCTCAAGCTCCCTAGATTCAGTGACTCACCTAAAAAGTCTGTAGGCGAGCTCTGAGATTTTTATCACCAGTGAAGAGTTGTGGTGTATTCCCAAATAACTGCTTATGTATCTGCAATAATTTGGACCTGTATATCCAGAATAATCTTCCTTTGGCAACAAAGAGTACAACTGAAGGCCAACAGTGGCATTAGAAAGAATTTCTTTACCTGATATTATATCAGGTCCAAGCTGAACTGAGAAAAAATTTAACTGCTAATCCAATAGCTCTTCATAAGACTACATAGACTGGGCTGGTGATCTCAGGCCAGGATGAAAACCTCCCACTTTATTTCCTAAAGACTGTAGAGGCATCTTTAAAATGTTGAGTCACTTTTTGTCCAAAAATGATGGTCAGCCCAAAGATAATGCCCTGCAGTGATAGGCAGCCTGCCAAAGGAGTGCCAAAGGGAGGCCAGACTGAATAACACACAGTGGGAACAGCAATCATCTGCAAATCATTGTATTTTGCTACTAGTGTCTCAGAAAGATTGTGGCTTTTAGCTCCATGTTTCTTCTCAGCTTTGGATTTGGTAGGAGCCAGGAGTTGCTGCATACACAGGCAGTGCACTGGTGCTGCTAAGTCTCAACCTGTCCTGTGTTGGGTGGCATTTTGCCTTCAGGTGAGACAAAAACTCCTGCTGCAGGCAGGGTGTCTCATATGTCTGACTTCCAACTGGGAAGCCCTGTGTAGCACTTTGCTGAAGAAGCTGCTGATTTGTGCTCTTATGTTATCTCTCCATCATTTCCAGAGTAAGTCACACACAGGCAACGTGATTTATATAGCTCAGTGGAATGACTTATTTATAAGTGCAATGCCCTGTTATTCTTATTTCTTTATCACCTGTTATTCTGGTCATTCTTTAAAAAGAAAAAAATCTTCTAATACATCTCAAATGGTAAGAAAAAGACTCCATGTTCTTTATTTGGCTTTCACATGCACACAACTCATTTGTCTGTTGCACATTCACACATCTACTCCTCTCTCTCTCTCTTGCATGCTCTTGCACCCTTCTGGAGGTCCTACATTTTTACATGTACGTTGGTACACAAAATGCAATCAGGACAAAAGACTTGCAGATGCTAATTAGCCTGGCTGGTTTTTACTCAGGCTGGAGAGCCTTAAAACCTGAAAAGGCATTGAATATCAACAGTGTGGCACATTATCCAACAAGGGAATATTTGTTTTCATAGGTGATCTACCCAGGACCAACAGTCCTAACCTGCTTGGCCAATGGGTGAATTGAGCTGGAAGAAAACACTCCACTTTCCCAAGAACAAGCACAGGTTCTCTTTTCTTTAACCTTCCAGTTTGTTTCCCCTACTTGTTTGTTTGGGTTGTTTTACCCTCTGCCCATTTGAGGTATGTTTCTGGTTCAATGCTCCTGTAAAGGCCAGAGGAATTAGCACTGCTGAAAGAAATCCAGTACTGAATTGCCCTTGTGTTGTCCGGACTTTGTTATGGCTTCAGTTCATTAAAACCAAAAGATGGACAGCTGGAAGAGAGAGAGACCAGCTAGAGAGGGGCACTCGGGGCTGGACTCTAGTAAGTCTTCTTTAGGAGCCACACATGTTTTCTTTTGAAAAGAACATGATTAAAACATCACAGTTGTGAAAGGAGAGGCTGAGTAGGAAGTGACATATTCCAGGCAAACTGGAGTGATAGATGCTCCATGCCCTAACTTCCCAAAGTGCCTCATCTCCAGTTCCCACCAGCACTACCACGCAGTGGATATGCTGTATCCCTGCCTCAGTTCCCCAATTCTCTAAGCTCTGTTGATTTATTCCTCCAGACATCCCCCAGTCCTCTGATGCCCCTGAAGAGAGACCCCATCATGTGCCATTGCTGGTGTGGGGGGCTGCTCGCAGCTTCTGCCAGTTGTGGGAATCCCTGAGTGGTTGTGGAGTAGAGTGCTTCTCAGGGTGGAATCCAGCTGTCATGCCTTTGCTGCCTTTATCCCAAAGAGATGGATAAGGCACAGGATGAGGAGTGCAGTAAGGGAGAGATGGTACCCTCCCGAAGACCACAAGACATACACCCAGATGAGGAAAAGGGGAAGGCAAGACTGAACCCTTAGTTTGTCTCATTTTCAGAGATCTTCAGAAAGCTTAATTTTGCATAGTTATTCCAAATCAGAATTCCCAGGTCTCTCTCTTAGTCAAAATTATCAAGACTACCTAAAATAGGAGTAGGGTCCTTGAGGCACCATAGCAATAGTGACTCCTTCCTATCAAGACTGTAAAAGCCTCCTGTAGCCACACCAGTACTTTCCACAAGGCAGAGGATCATTGTAACAGACTGGCCTATTTTTAACAAACCAGGGCTGAAACTTTTCCCACTTCCCTGGAAGAAATGGTTATTCCTCTTTCCTTTTCCTGGCCTCACATTTAACCATGTCATTACTGAAAAAGAAGGAAAACAGTAGCAAAAGAATACAAAGGAAACAAATGACATAGGGGAAGTTCCTGAAAGAAAAAGGGAAGTTTCTTCCCTCTCAGAGAAAAATCCAAAAGCATTTTAAAATGAAACTTGGGTGAATGTCTGTTTTATTTTCTGAAGAATCCAGTACCTAATAAGAAATAATACTAAAAAAATAATGTACCAACTCTACTAAACAACATAAATTATGAGTAACTCAATGTGGCTGAATACTCCTGTCTTTGGAAGGACACATGCATCAAAATTCTTTGAAATTATTTCTGTCTGGTGTGTCAGAGTTTACTAAGCTATTTCCTAGGCTCTTCTTCAAAGAACAGCAGAACCTGTATAAAATGTAATTTAAAAATAGCTGCTTATTAGGAAGAACAGATGGTGCATTCATGTACCACAAAATTGCAAGGTTTTAGCAGCCTTGAATATCAAGTTCTTGAGTTGTAACTCATTGGCACTGGAAACTTAGTTAGCAAGTCAGAAAAAACCACAGAATACTGCAGAGCTGTAAAAGAAGTAAGTGCTGACACATTAAATAAAATGCGTCTATTTTTATATCAAGAGCTGATAACAGTACATTTTTTTCATTTTCAAATATTAAGAGAAAAAGAATTCACATCTTTATAGACTTGGCCAAGGCACTTGATTCGTGATGGAAAATATTTTTCTCTCTTATGTCAGCATTACTTTGTTTCAAATTAAGGGCTGTGAAACTGAAATCTTTCTTTTATGATAGTGTCTATTTCTCACCAGTTCTCTCTTTCTCATAACAGCATCATGTGTTGGAGGTGCAAGACAGAAGCATTTTAGTTCATTCAGCTTTGCACGTAGGTTTTCATCTGTGTCTGAATGAAAAATTACATAATTGAATGTATCTTCTCTGACGCAACCCAATAAAACCCTGGAAGGAAGAATGTGAGCTTGAAACTAGACTTCCCAAACAAATGAGTCTAAATCAGGCTTTTAAAATTGAAATATTACCAGAAAAAATGGTTATATATATCTAAGTTGTCACTGTAAGCACCTAAGGGCCAAGGCTGAAGATTCAAGCCTACCTATCAATTTAACTGACTATCCCTGTCACTAGTTAATATCTGTAACTGAATGGCAAGCTGTTATGAATGTATTAGCAAAATTAAGTTCTTTAAAGATAAACCAGTAAGCAAAGAAAGAGAGAAGTATTAACATTGAAGAAAAAGTGGCATAACTCTGACTATGGATGGTTGGTATCAATCAGCAACTGGAAGAGCGACATAAATTCTTAGCAGTCGTGAACTCCACTGGAAGCTGTAAATGGTGGGGATGGGTCTGTCCAGCTCTCCTCATGACTTTGCACCCCAGTTCAATGAGTTCTTGATGCACCTATGAAAAATCACGTCTGATACTTTTTTGACACAGGCCAAAGTTGCACTGTAAGTCCATGTGACTTGAGGAGTGCAAGTGCAGGTTTTACTTGAGACACTGTAGACTTCAAATCCCTGGCTTTTAATTAATCTTTTATTTTCTGCCAGAGTTAGGAGCAGGCATAATTCAGAACCTCAGAAGAGATCTGCTTCCTGCAAGATGTCCAGACTGATATATTTGCTTTGTACTGTGAGGCTTTATTCCCATTATTTACAGCCAGCATATATCTCTAGTACCTTGGACTCCTCAAAACATGCCCTTCCTGTCTACCTTACAGTCATAAACATTTCAGAAACTGAGTTGGTTGGACTTAAATAATTACATTGTTTTTTATCCCTCTTGCCACATTCTGCTGGCTAGCACCAATCTGGGAGGTTCTAGAAGATGGTGCCTGACCAGAAAACTCACTTCTAGCAAGGGCCACCCTTACTGTCATTCTTCATTCAAATGTATGGATGTTGCCTCAACCTTTTCAACAAGAGCACCAAAAATGACTAACGCTATTTCCTGTACCTCAGCAGAGCAATTTGTGTCATTGCAATGCTGCAAAACACAAACATGGACCCCTGTGAACTTGAGGGCAGCATCTTTGCCAGGTAAGCTGCTCGTTAAATAAACAGGAGATAAGGTAAACTTGCTCCATCTCTGCAGCTGTATACAGGTCTCTGGATTAGAAGACCACAAAAATTACATGCACTTGTTTATAAGAGTGCAGGAGACAGAATGCCATCCTCTCCCTTGTTTTCATCTGCAGTGAAAGTTCAAGATAAATTTAGAAGTTATCTGTAGCTTGATCATCTCATCCAATGAAGAGAAAATCGACTTTTCAGCTTATCCAAAGTAACAGTAGATACACACCTTGGCTGTGTGATTGGCTGTGAATATTAGAGACAGGAGTGGAACATTTTTTTTTCCATTACAATAGTGGGTTTTTTTGCAGCAGTTGGCAGTACCCTGTGCTGTCAAACATTAATGAGAAATCGATTCAAATCAAGGTGGCCCCATCTCAAAACTTTGTTCTCTATCTTCAGGACAGAAAGTCACTTAATCAGGTTTCACTAGAGCAGTCACCTGTCTCAAAGCCAGTGTAACTGTGCACTGATGTCACCTACAGATTTCAAGGTAGAGCAGGGTTGGCCTGGACCTGCTTTGTCCTTATGTTTGATCCCACCCTGGAAACTTCAGCTGTTCTGTCCTGACTTTGACTTTCTCACCAGACAAACTCATATTGGGAAACAGGGCTTAAACTACTTCTGTCAAGGAATGCCAGTGCTGTCTAAATGATCTGACTCTGACTGTAGTCACTCATGGCATGAACTCACAAGGTTTCTTCAGACTGAGAGTGAGTCCTGTGAGAACTAATCTTCAGTGAGACCCTGGCATGTACTTTGATGCTGTTGAGAGCAACAGCTTCAGTGCTGTTTCTACATACTTTCTAACCACAGTGAATTTTCTGCTATCCAATAACTTCATTTTTAAGCTGTGCTTTTCAATTATTTTACTCTTCCCCTTTTTTTTCAGGGCAGAGGATTGACCAATGAAAGATTATCTTAGAAGTGTGTGGTATAAATAACACTTCCTGGCTATGACAGGCTACCCAACTAGCTGACCCAGTCAGAAAAGAACATGAAGAGCATGAAGACTTTTTTTTTTTTTTTAATGTCTCAGTATGATAATCAAAACTAGTTATACATTGGGACACAAACCATTTGCATCAGATTAATACAGCTGCATCCCTTGAGTGCTACTTCATGAAGACAAGGTGTATGTGGTCCTAACTACATCTCTGTCACTGTCATCCCTCCACAGGTTCCGTCACAAAGTTGAGGGAGAAAGCCAGATGCTTTCAGAGGAAAACTCTCAGTTCAGGCTCATCATCTATGTAGATTAGGCATCACTGAACTAGGTATTTTTTTCCCACTGTTTCTCCACAATGCCGGCAGATCTTTCCTGCACGTTTTCTCCACTGTCTATTTCTGTTCTCTCCATTACAACATACTCCTGGTCCATACTCATCTCTCTTGTCATATACACACGGCACAATGTCTTGCGAACAATCTTTTCCTTGGAAAAGATCATAGAATCATAGAATCATAGAATTGGCTGGGTTGGAAGGGACCTCAGAGATCACCAAGTCCAACCCTTGATCTACTACAGCTGCAGTTACCAGACCATGGCACTGAGTGCCACATCCAGTCTCTTTTTAAATATCTCCAGGGATGGAGAATCCACTACTTCCCAGGGCAGTCCATTCCAATACTTGATCCTCTAGATGCTTTGCACTTAATAATTTGCACAAAATAAATGCACTTAATAATACAGGTTGGAGAGTTGGGCAGGGAGAAATTTAATGAATTACAACATGAGCAAGTGTTGCATCTGGGAAGAACAACCCCAAGTACCAGTATAGGCTGGGGACTGAGCTGTTGGAGAGCAGCACAGGCGAAAGGGACCAGGGGCTGCTGGTGGATGGAAGGGTGACCACGAGCCAGCAATGTGTCCTTGTGGCCAAGAAGGCCAGGATACCAAGAAGGTATCCTGGGGTGCATTAGAAGGGGGGTGGTTAGTGGTTCGAGAGAGGTTCTCCTTCCCCTCTACTCTGCCCTGGTGAGGCCACATCTGGAATATTGGGTCCAGTTCTGGGCCTCTCAGTTCCAGAATAACAGGGAACTGCTTGAAAGAGTCCAGAGCACAGCCTCCAAGATCATTAAGGGAGTGGAACATCTCTCTTATGAGGAAAGGCTGAGGGAGTTGGGGCTCTTCAGCCTGGAGAGAATGAGGGGTGACCTTATTAATATTTATAAATATGGAAAGGATAAGTTCCAGAAGGAAAGAGCCAGGCTCTTCTCAGATATGTCCAATGATAGGACAAGGGGCAATGGGTACAAGCTTGAGCATAGGAGGTTCCACATAAATATAAGAAAAAACCTTTTCACTGTGAGGGTGACAGAGCACAGGACCAGGCTGCCCAAGGAGATTGTGGAGTTGCCTTCTCTGGAGACATTCAAAACCCACCTGGATGTGTTCCTGTGTGACCTGTTCTGGCAAGGGGGGTTGGACTAAATGAGGTCCCTTCCAACCCCTAGCTTTCTGTAACTCCTGTGGATTTCTCCTAAAATTAGGCTGGCTTTATCTTCCCTTTGCTCCACACTCATTGCTTGCTTAATGGATGCTAACCAGTCTGAAAATGTGTCTGCTTCTAAACCCTTCACTTACTTGGAAACTACATTTTTGAGGTAGATTGCTCTTTTTCTCTGAGGCTGTCAACTTAAGTAAGTTTCCTGTCAGTGTATTACACAAGCAAGTCATGCAATGTCATCCTCAAACTCTTTTTCACTTTAGATGAAGTTTCAGTTCTCCCTCCAGTGGAAGACTGCACATTGCATCTAACTTCATGCAACATTAATTAAGAAACTTTTTCACATTTATTTCCCAGTCCTAAGGACTTCCTGTGGCCTGAAGAAAATCTTTTTATGGATTACCTGTGCATGATCCCAGCTGAAGGTCTGGAGAATTTTCAAGATCAGTAAGACAGTGAAGAAATAGGCTGGCAAAGAGGAGAATCTCACTGTATACATTATGTACAGGTGCCATTTCCTTCACTCAGGAACAGTTACAGTTAGTAACATCTCAGTGTTTCTATCTGTGATGCTGTGATTCAGTTCAAGTGTTCCTTGGTCTGGAGGACACCAGAGGGGAATGTCACTTTTAGGGAGGACCCTTTCTGCCTTTGGTGAGAACAAACGTTGGTGGCTGGGCCTCAGACTTCTTAGGAGCAGCCACATCAAACTGCATTACAAAACCTCACATTTTTGTGCAAGCTTTCAGGGGAGACTGGAAAGTGAAGCATCAGTCAGCACATGCTATTGTCCCAGCCTCAGGCAGGCACTTGGGTTGTGGTGTTCCATTTTTCTAGCAAGCACTCTCTCATCAGAACAATCAGGCACAGGAAAAGTGATTATACAGAAACACAGGATTGCGTGCAAATAAGGTTTCCAGCTATGAAGCAGACTCATGGCTTCTAGGCTGTGTTTTCAAAAATTGGTGAGTGGTAGAGACGCCGGGTCCAAGCCTGCAACCTTCATTCCCAGAAGTAAGCCAGGTCCTGCTGGAGTGCTCCCTTTTTGTTATCACAACTGGAAAATGAGCAAACACCAGCAAGAGCAGGCCAAGGACTTTCCTTCAAATCTAAGCTCTGTTGTTTCATTATTCCTCTAAATTGTCCTTTGCTTCTAATATCCTGCTCAAACAGGCTAAGGAGGAGATGTTCTTGGGTCCTCCATCATATGATGGTCACAACATGCATTTGCAATATGCTTCTAGGGCAAAGCTCTACAGAGGACAACCCACCCATAGGGACTCTGGCAAAATATTGGATTGTTCCTTCACATTAGTGGGGCCAGATTAATTCCCCTCTGGGAAAGGCAGCACAGCTGGCTGGGCTTCTTGTAGAGGCCAGACTCTAAGAGCCATAAATGAGACTTCTACTGCCACCCAAAGATGCTGCCATTCCCCATGGTCCTGCCTATCATCCCAAATTTTCCCACTTTGCCTTTCTGTCCTCGTTCTTGAAAATTTTATCTTCCTAGAGAAACCATCACAAGTGGCTGAGAGTGTGATCTATTCTACTCTGTGCTCATCTGGACTTGCCTGCTTTTCAGATGCTCACTCCTTCTCCTTACCAAGCCTCTGAAAGCAATGCCTGACTTTTTCTGGGCAGGGTGCTGGGAAGAAATGGAAATGAGCATTTGTAGACACTTTGAACTGTCTTCTGAATAAATGGGAGAAAACTAAAGGTTCCCCAGACCCTAGGGATTATTGATTTTATAACTACTCCATCAGCGGTGGCATGTAAAAAGAGCTCATCATTTATAAATTGACTCTTCCAGGGATCAAAGACCTGTCAGGGCAGCAATTAGTTCTGGTAATTTATCAGCTGTTTGAGCTTGTCAGGTGGAGAGAGAAGGTAGTTCTGCACCAGCTCCCTTGCAAAGTTGTTACTGCAGCCAGCCCCAGGTAGGATGTGCAAGTCAGTCATTTGCTGCATATTTCATGTCCTCCAATGTTTTGTTAGTCTTTCTGATACCTGATCCAATTTTGTTAGGCTGACAGGTGAAAAGGAGGCATCTCTTAGCACACTAATGTCACCCTAGCCAGAGGTCCTTTGTGCCCTTAACAATGCCCCTGTCAAATCCCTGCCGAGCAGCCAAACAAACTGGAATGCAGCAAAAAAAGAAAAAAAAAAAACCAAACCTAAACCTGTGGTCTGGTTTTAATTAGCCTATAAACCATTCAGAGCTCTCCAACTGTGCTGTCCGGAGAGGGAAATCTGAGGGCAAATATACACACTCCTTGTAGATCTCATAGTAAAAAAAATCCATGTAAACAACATGAGCTTATTTGAACAGACTGGAAGCCTGGGCAAAAGCTACCCTTCTGCATAGTAGTCAACAGAAGACCCTTTGCAAAGCATCCCTTGCAAGGGCACCAACAGGATTTGGCTATCCTGACCAGAGTTCTGCTGGATAAAAAAAGGGATAAAAGTGCCAGGCATCAAGGCAGGGAGCCCCTTGAGGCTGGATTTTCTGACAATGGGAAGTGAATATAAAATATCTTGTATGACATCAGAAAGATCTTTGTTACACTACATTAAATTACATTACTTTACACTATCTTACATTATGTTACATGTGTGCACCCTTCCATGTTTACAGGTTGACACACAGAGTTGGTAAATACTTCAAGATTTCCCCAGTGTGCCCTGTTGTACACCCATTTTGCAATACATGATGTTGTAGTCATCCAATCACATACTTCATTTTTTTTATCAGAATGATATCTTTCTTGTTTGCTACATGGACTGGACTAAATTTTTCATTTTCCTGTGCTGACAACACAATTTTAAATTTTTTTTCAAGCCCATTTTCCTTGTATAAGACACAGATTTAATTAATTTTTAGTGTGGTCCACCAAAAATTTTATGTGGAAATGCAAACTATTGCAGGAATTTCACATAGGCAGGTTCTTGTAAAGCACATATGAACTTGCATCTCTTAGTCATAGTTCATGGCTCTTCAGATACCACAGATCACAGGCTGAAAAAACAGCTTTGATCACAACTTCTTATAGAAGCATCTCCCAAAATTTGTGTTTGGTCACAGGAACAGCACAGAAATGCTTGAGAGAATAAAAATAAAGGGCTTAGGCCGTAGCTTGCTTAGAAAGGTGACCTCTGTGTGTGTACAGACATTTATAGAAATGTTTGTGGAAAAAAAGTAACTATTCAGCAGAATGTGGCTAGTTAAAAGAATAAATTTGTACCACATTATAATATCCAGCCAGATTTCTGACTTGCCTGAAGTCTCAGAACCGGCACCAGCAGCCCACAACCCATTGCCTGTTGAGGCCCAAGGAGAGCACTCTCAGGCACTTTGCTTTGCAGCCAGGTAAAAGATGTTCTTATGATGAATGCTTATGATGAGGCAGATTCAGAGTGAAGTAAAATTTAATTAACAGCCTTAATGCACATTCTTTGGAAGCCACTGGAAAGCACATTGTTGCAAAGTGTTGGGCTGGACATGTACTGAGAATGATGTAATGGTTAGCAGAGACCCAGGAGGAAAAACATCAGACCAAATCCTCAGCAAAAGCCACAAGATGTTAGGAAGATAGGGGAGTACATTTTCTGGAAAATTATTATGAAAATATTCCTCATATAAATATGTAGGAGGAACATGGAGAAAGGAGTCTCTTTAGAGACATCTGTGGATTTCATAGGCATATGCTGTATCTGCACTGCTGATACCCTGAAAAACCCCTTGGCTGGTGAAATCAGTGTTGCTCCTCCAACCTCACCCAAGTTACACCAGTTTAGTCCATCAAGTGAGAAACTGGGATAAGTCGATAGCTCTCCCAGCTGAGGTGCTTTCTCAGAAAAATCTGTAAGAAAAATCAGTAAGAAACTGACAAAACCTGTGGGGTTATTTTGAGGCCATATGTACTGAATGAGGAGCTGCTGCCATTGCCAAGCAGCCTGTGTGGCATTGCCCAGGGCAAACCTCCATCCATGGGGGAAGAGTGGCTCACATTGCCAGGGGACCAAGTGGAGCTGATGCTGTGACTTGTGATGTGTGACTTGCAGCCACAAGGGACACACCAGCAGCAGCACAGCACAGGGTAGGCTCAGCACAGCTCAGCAATGATCACTCTTTTCAGCTGCATGGGTTCTTTGATCTCTGCTTGCCTTGACACATAATGAAGTCAGTTGCCTGATGGATGTGCTGGGCAGCCCATGTGTGAGGAAAGAGATGTCTCCCTTGAGGTCGGATAAGGTGTAGAGTCATGAGGGAAGAACCCAGAGGGCACTCTCAAGGCACCTCTCCTGCAGATAATATCACAGTTCTTGCTTTGCATTCACTTATGCTACTCAAGGGATACTCACCACAGTGGGTGAGCAAGCTCAGAGTATGAGAAAGTACAGGAGAGGTACTTACTTCCTCAAGGAGAGAGTTTGGTCTTGCAAAGTACCCAAAACCTCATAACCTTTGAAGGCCCAAGGCAGTCTGTGCACATTCAGATGACCACATTTTCATGAGCAGCTGATGGCCACAGAGTTTAACTGAGCCTTGTGGTTGGTTAAATCACTTGTAAGAGGTCTTGGCTATTTGGAAGTGCTTCCACAGGCAAGTTCATAACTTACAAGGCTGCACATTTCTGATAATAATATGACAGGCACCATTTACCCAGTTTTTCTGTCCACTTTATTTTCCTGTCTAGTTTGTGAATATCACTTCTTTATACTGCTGTTAGAAATAAGAGAAGAGGAAAATAAGAAAGAAAAGAAAAAAATCATTGTCTTGAAACAATAATACCAAAATGAAGAGGAGATAAGGGAAGCAACTCTGGTCCATCAAAACATTTGATGCACATGGCTACCTTTACAGAAGTCCTTAGGGCACTGTTTAGGATTCCATGATGGACACTTCACTAAGTGCTTGATTGAATTGTGTCTGTGAAAGGAGGTGGAGAAAGCAGAGGAAAATGCAAATCAAATATGTATGACCAAAATACAGAACTGCTTTCTTCTTGCCAGACTAGAATTTGGATTTCTTTCTAGTGATTGACACATAATATATTTTTTCCTTTTGGGGATTTAGGACTGGTTTTTAGGGGAGTTATTTTGTTGTTGTTGTTGTTTGGGGGTTTTGTTTTATTTATTTATTTTTATTTTCTTTGTGAAAAAAAAAGATATAACAGTGCGGGTTTGAATTACAGTTAGTGAACTCAAATAATTGCTACAGCCCCCAAAATAGTTGGAGAGGCTGACGAAACCACAAACTCCATGGGGCTCATCCATTTCTAAAGGCAGCTTTGTGGAGACAGAAGCAAACTGCCCCACTGCTTACCAAAGTGGTATTTATCTAATTTGTTACTAGAAAATGCTTATGGGGAGAAAAAACTCCACACAAAACCAAAAAAACCAAATCCAAACCCACACCAAGCACAGCAAGATCCACTAGAACCCTGTGCTAGCACGAGGAACTTGGTGTTCAGTTTCCCCCATCATGGTGACACCAGAAAGAACAAATCGTTTCTGGATCAAATCCTGCTCTTGTTTCACTGGCATAAATGATGCCTCTAAAGCTGAGGGAATTGTTGGCTGACCGACTGACCCAGTGGACTTCTGGCAGAACTCAGGTCTCCTTGACCTCCTCAGTGCAGAGGAACTTGTCCCAGGCACACCACTAAGACATACCAACCAATCATCTCACCATATTGAGAAATAGCAAAATAGGCTTCCCTCTCATTTTTCACCCAGCTCAGATTTGATCAGAGATATCAAATAAAGAAAGACACAAACACCCATTCTGGCTGAGTTTCCGAAATGTCCTTTGCACGATGTTTACCTCAGGAAAAAGGATCTCCCACTATCTTTGTACTTTATCTGAGCCTCTCTGTCTCTTTGCATGCTTACATTCACCATCACAGCTTCCAAGCATTCTCCTCTAATTAATCAAATACTCCATCCTTTTGTTTCCTAGGTCACGAAGGAAGAACAGTAAATTAAATAAAGATACCGTCTGAGCATGGAAGCTGTATTTCTACCCAAGGAACCTAATAATAGCACCACGATACAGGCGAAGTCAAAATTGATAGGGTTTTATATACACAGAGCCAAACAGTTGAGTGTGAAGAAAGTAAACATCAGATAGCAGTCAAACAGAGGTTTATCCAGATCATTTTGTGTTTGTAAATATAGAAGTGTGTTGTGGTGGCTAAATTTAGCCTAATGTAAGGAAACGTGAACAAAGAGGCTGGTATTTGGTAACTCCTATAGGCAACATTAGGACATCCTGCAGGAATTATTTTGGGGCAGTTCATGATAGCATGGTGCAGATTAGAGCTGCCATTTCTGGAAAAATTAGGTCAGAATTATGTAGATAAGATGGAAGGAATTTCAGGAGCATTGTAGCATTTTCCTGACTTGAAGCCTGACTCACACATTGGAGCTTTGTTTTATTGTATACCTTGTTTTGATATATTGTCAAAACAGCCTTTTTCCAGAGAAAATAAAAATAAATCAGCAGAACAAGAAAGAATTATGCACAGCATTGAAACAAAGTAAGTACAGCGAACCTAGTTTTCAAAAGAACTAGTTGCCTTTCCCTGTGAAACTTTTTGCAGTTTCAGAAATAGCCATTCTGAATCCAGGAAAAATCAGAATGGGAGATGTAATTTTTTTAACAGCTGGGGAATGGAGTCTTTCCTTGCTCTTTATTCAAGATGCAATTTCAGTCCAACATCACGTGTATTTTGTGACCATTAGAGTGCATCCACTCTGGAAAGTGGTGGCCTTCTTTTCTCTATACATCCCTTCATCCTTCTCAGATTTCATCCTGGTTTAGAAGAACATCTCACTTAAAAAGGAGATGGATCATGGACATGAAAGGTTTGCTTTTTAAGAGAAGAATGAAAGCCCTGACTCTGCAGCCTTGCCTCTCTAGTCAGCACAGTGTTTCCATTGGCTTCAAGTAGAATATTTTTTCTCTCAGGTCGTTTATTATAAATAAGAATGTACTTTTACACTGCTCTGTGTTCGGTGCCATAAATCCCAGCACATACCATACCTCTCTTTTTTCACGGGAGTTCTGGCCTGAGTTTTTGAATCTCTTTCTGCCCTGGAGCTCACTTTGAGAAGAAGCAAACCTCTGGGACCAAGCCCTGGTACTTGTATGTGAGCCAGCCTTAAGATAAAATGCTTCAAGTTCCCTTTTGCTTATTCAGTGAGACAAACAGTTTGTTAAATTCTGGTTTTCAGTCCAGCTCATTAATGCAAACCAGGGTAAGCTGCAGTTTAATGCTCTTATGCCAGAAGATACGTGGCGCGGGGTCAGGGGCAGGGGCGCATCCCCTTCTGTCCCTGCCACACACGAATGGGCTCCTGGAGCATCCTGAGAAGCATGAAGCAGCTTTGGCCACTCTTCCCAAAGCCTGCAAGCCCCTGGCATCAGGGCATCTCACCCTCTCTATGCTCTCTGCATCACCCCTCAGGCCCAGTGCTACACGAGGCTCTTAACCTCCCATGGCTCTGGGAACCATGCCTTCCCCAAAGGGCACCCCAAAAGGTGCTTGTCACTACACAGACCTGCAGCTGCAGTGAGTTCACAGGAGGGGCCACAAAGGTGATCAGAGGGCTGGAGCACCTCCCCTGTGAAGACAGGCTGAGAGAGTTGGGGTTGTTCAGCCTGGAAAAGAGAAGGCTCTTGGGAGACCATATAATGGCCTTCCAGTACCTGAAGGGACCTACAAGAAAGCTGAGGAGGGACTTTTTACAAGGGCATAGAGTGACAGGACAAGGGGGAACGGCTTTAAACTGGAAGAGAGGAGATTAGGTTAGACATTCGGAAGAAACTCTTTAGTGTGAGGGTGGTGAGACACTGGCACAGGCTGCCCAGGGAAGTTTATGGGGAAGGGAAGGAAAGAATGATGAAAGCCAGCTTTCAAGTCCAGCCACGAGCAGAGAAAACCCTAGAAGGAACAGATTTATTTTTAGGATGGCCTCTCAGGAATCCCTGAAGCATCTGGCTGGGAATTTGGGCTACTAAAGCCCACCCACAGCACCATTTAGCCTGGCCACCTACAAAATCCGGCTAACCAGCCTTAATAACAGCACAGGTGCTGCTGCTGTGGTGCTTCTTCATGCCCAGAATTTCTCCTCTCCTCACCTTTTTTCCTGGGAGAGAAAACAGGTGCAACAGGGACAGGGATGCCAATGGGTGGTCACTTCCCCAGGAGGGGCACACCACCTGCTCTCCTAACACTTTTTACTACCTGCTTCTTCAATTCCCTGCCAAAGGCAGTGGAAAAAAGGGAAAACCAGTGATTGTCAGTGAGGTCTCTTCATACCTGACATGAGGTCACAGCTTTGTGCATGTCCCAGACAGTTAGCACAGGCTGTGGAGGGATCCAAGGGTAACTCCAAGGGTCACATCCTGCAGCCCTGCAGAAGCACAGGGGATCCGGGTTCCTTCCTACTGCCAGGACCAGTCTCTCCTGTTGGACCCAGGCTGCCAGCACTGCCATCCTTTCACTGGCTTACTGTTCCAAAATGTACCACAACAGCCTGAAGGAACATGATATGGGCTTTATTCAGCCTTATGGTGTTTGGGTGTGAGAAATACTGCAAACAAAGGAAAATTGGCAAGGAGGCCAGAACAATTTCAAAAATTTAAGTGTTTGCTGTCAGTGTTTTTTAAGTGTCACATACCTTGTATTATATTTGTTTATAGAAGTTTTTTTTAACAAACACACAAGCAAAACTCTCAAGTTTTATCCATGGGCTAACTATTGTACTTATGTTTTTTCCTGTAAGATCAGATTGTTTCATCCATTTACTTGGTTTAAGCATCTTTCCAGCTATAGCCACTTCAGGCCAATGTTTAGAAACATTCAAGGTTTGACTATTGCTCTAGCTCTCTCCCAGGCTTGGGCCAGTCTCCATTGAAGTCTCCATGTTTAACTTGAGTGGGCTGGGATAAGGCTTTTAGGGTAGCATAGTAATAAGTAACATAATACTGCCTAGTCTGATGCATCCCACGAACCATCCAGTGTGTGCATTTTCTCCTCTAGTTCATCTATATCCAAACCCTTATTGGCCATATTTTAATGTCACAGAAAGTACAGCACTATAATTTGTACTATTGGATGGAAAAGGCATCAGTCGTGTGAGAATGCTGCTCCAGGATAAATTAATTTGGCCAATCTAAATTTCTCTGTGAAGTTTTGATGAGAAAGCTTGAAGCTAAAAAAAGTATAATCTGTTGTCTCACATCTGACACAAACTGTGTTGTGACCTGGCTAGTCTGGCTGATAGGCAATCGTATGCAAGCACTAGGTCAGCTTTGTACATGGAACCATCATGGGGAAAATCAGGACATGTGAAAAACAAGGCAATACAGTAATGAAAAATATTTATTTCTGAAGATATTTACCTTGATAGGCATAAAGCATTTCCCAATTTCATACAGAAATTTGTAAAACATGCATAGACCAATATGGCCTACTTCAATGTGTATTCAACATGGTAAATATAATGAAGAACTTGTGTGAATATAAATACAAAACACAAAAAATAAGCACATAAGATTCAACCTTTCAGCAAATTCAACAATGTGAACAAATTAACTGCTATAAACATTCACCCAATATTAGCCTTTTGACATAAGTCAAAACAACCCTTTGTCTCAATGCATTTCCACAAAATAAGGCACTGAATAAATCTCACAACAGCCACTGACACATCCTCGCTTCAGTGCATTTTTACATGTGTCTTACATGGTGGCACGTAAGACACAACAACCTCTATTTTTAGAACTTCA
This sequence comes from Calypte anna, assembly GCF_003957555.1. Lineage (NCBI taxonomy): Eukaryota > Metazoa > Chordata > Aves > Apodiformes > Trochilidae > Calypte > Calypte anna. The sequence goes on from NC_044245.1 coordinate 64,074,282, forward strand.
GTTAGCCAAATAGTGTTGTTATGGGCAACCTAGTAGTGTCTTACTTTTATTTTATGTTGGAGAGTCCTTTGATATCCAAAACCAAAGAACTTGGACTATGCAAACAACCACAGTGTCTAACCCACATACAGATAACTCTGGTTGTACAAGTAAACTAGACTTCTGGAGAAAAGGCAAAGGGTTGCAGCTGATTAGTAAAGGCAATAACAAGGTGTAAAAATACTCTAGCAGGAGTGCAACAAACAGTACGCGAGGTAGACGTATATATGCAGTAAGTCCTGATTAAAGTAGCACTGTGGCTTTCATTTTTGCATTTTAATCAAAAGGTAGAGTTTTTTGCTTTGCAGTTTGTCCACTCAGATTTTGCTTTCTGTCCTTTCTAAGCACATCTGTGAGGTCTTCTTTGCAAGATGCTTTTGATGTAGGCCCTGAAAGCGGCCCGACTGATGGGTGACATTCCAGAAGCAGTGTTCAAACAGGTCTTCAGAAAGATGGCTTTTCATGCACGTTGCAGCAGATTCCTCTTCACACCCTCTACCCATCCATCTGGATTATGAAATTATTAAATCCTTTGCTTTTATACCTCCAAATATGGGACTTCCTTAATGTGTCGCTCTGCTGCGCAAACACGTAGACAGGGAGGCCCTTTGCCATCGTGGAATGTTAGAAGTCAAGAGAGAGTTTTGGTGACACTCAGTCAGTAAGTGTGGCGGAGAAAAACTCAGGTGATCTTCTCACTAGGATGCTTTCAGGCTTTCCCAGACGCTTTGACTTTTGTTTGCCCTGTTATGTTTCAGCTTCCGCCCTTTCTGGAGCTCAGCCTTCAGCTTTGCAATACTGAAGGAAGCTTTGATACTGTTGCCAATGGCTTCCAGCCTGTAAAAATCAGAAACATACATTTATTGTTACAATAATGAAGATGCAGATTCACTGTGTAGGCATTCAGTTGTTTATTAAATAAGCTTCAGTCCAGATTTCTGCCATGGAAACCTCAGAAACTGCTGACTGCTATACCTCTGTCAGAATTACTCTGAATTAAACCACTTGAAATACCAGATTCAGATTTTAAATGAAAATTTTAAAAGCAGTTAAAATATTCATTCACATATGAATACTCTAGAGTTCCTTAAATAGCATGTATCAAATCAGATCAACTAAAATCAGGAGGTTTTAGTGTTACTGGTTTTGGCTGTTTTGTTTCTTTTAGGGAAACCTGATCCTGGTTTGGGTTCCAATGAATGGAGGCATTTTTCAACTAAGTAAGCAAGCTCCATTTCAAAAAATCATTTAAGACTTCCAGGGCCTATGTCTCACCCAAAATCATCAAGCTGCCTGCTCCCATAGATCCTCTTCTGCTTTTGAAAGTAGCACTAAAGAGTCTTCTTTTGTATGGGCAAATTTCTGTATGCCATACTTTTACATGAGCACAGGATCAAACACAGAATGCCAGAGCTGATATAGCTGTACTCACACCCATCTTCCAAACTGATTTCCCCTCTGTGGGTTCACAGCTGCACCAAGTCCAAACATCTGAACTGCACGGTGGAATGATCCTGCTGCCTACTGCCACTCAATTTATTACTCATGCCCCCCCTAAGGGCAATGCTGAAATTTACTGCTAATCTCAAATATTAAATAGGGCTCAAATATTAATTTAGTTTTCGCTTTCTCTTTCCTCAATCTTTTTTGCAGTCATATCCATTGCTGACATCCTGTACTCATTTTACACAGGTTTTTTGGGCAACACAAGAGGTAAGAAAAGTAGTAATCTGCCCCTTACATTCTGAAAAGCCAGCCACAAGAGCCAGAAGAAAGAATATATTCAGAATCTGGATAGTTAAATTTTTTTTTTCTGCAGTAAAATGGAGTAAAGTACCTAAGAAAAGGCATTCTGACTCAATTTCATTTTAGAGTAGCTGTGATGTAGGTTTTTGACAGTGCATGAACACACTAAAATGACAGGCTCTATTTGTTTCTGCCAGCATTTATTTCATACTCTTGACGTTTGGGATACACCTTTAGGCCTATAACTGAGTTCATTTTCTGTAAGCAAATAGAAGATGCCAGACAGATCTCAGCACCCATGTCTTCCCTGGCTAAGAACCTGCTGCATGAACTAAAGCCTTTCTGGGACGCTCACTTATTTTTCTGTAACTCTCTTAAGATGAAATCAGTCAGCTAAGCCCACGTTGTCCCAAAGGCAGGTGAACTGTGCTCTCTATTGCTACTGCAGGGAACTACAAGAGGATGAGAAGAAACTCACCGCTTCATTTTCCTGCTGTCGACAAGCTGTCGGTTCATACATTTGAGTCCAGTGCAGCTGCCAGCTTTGTTGAGGTGACGTGAGGTTTTCTCCACTGTGGACTGAGCCCTGTTAAAAGTGAAGAGATGTTGCTGTTAAAAAAAAAGCCCTGAGTCTGCAGTTCACAAGGTGAGGCATTTCATCAACCAAGGCTTATAATAAGCAATCTGTCTGGGCCAAACCATAGTATGTATCATAGCACTGTGAGTAGTCAGGTAGGAGGCAGGGCTCTGGGGAGCTTGTTGCTCAGCAAGTGTCAAAATGAGTAAGTCTACCACAATCCATCCCTTTTACAAGCACTGCCTTTTAAAGAGTAGCAACAATAGACGCACCAGAGATCTTTTCCTGTCTGGCAGAAGTTCAGACATTTCTTGTCCTTCTGGTTGGCACATCGGCATCTGCTGCTTGGTTCAGTGATCATCTCCTGCACCATATCCTTCAGGGATCTCCTGGATCGAGAAGGGCCTCCGAGACCATATGGAACAGTCTTCCTATGATCAAAGAGACAACATGAAAGTCATTCAAATGATTCTGCAGCTTCAAAACAGCAGGGCACTTTGAGCAATCTTATCAATGGGACTGACTGCATAAGTAAAGGCTGTGGGATTGGGAATGCCTTGTTGGTCATAATTCCCATGCAAATACTTCTGATAACCCTGCAACATATTCATTAGGGTGGCTACTGACAAGGCTAATGACCTTTTAATTGTGATTTCATAAGGCTGCTAAGCCCCTCTGTGCAATAGAAAGCAATAAAATCTCATCTCTTTGAACTTCGGTAACTGCCAATACTGAAGGAAGCAGAGATCCTCTGCTCCAAGGTAACTCAGCAGCAGAACAAATCAGTCACTATCTGCACTGGTGAGGCTCTAGCTCACTACTTGGTGAGGAAAGCATAGAAATGGACACTGTACCCTCTTAACACGTGGGCTGTGCTAACTTGCTGCAGAGAGCAGCAAGAAGTGGAGAGGAGCCAGCTCATGTCAAAGTAAGCCTTTTAGCCTCCTAAGTTGTTGGAAAGAAAAACGGCCAGGCAAATTCAGGCTGGCAAAATCATACTTTTGGCATTTAGGCTGCTTCTGATTCATAGCAAAAAGTATCCCGCGGCCTTTGCTGAGTAGCACCCAAAGGAAATACTTCTGCCCAGATTTTAGGAACGCAGGTGTGTTAGGGCTATTAAGAGCTATCTGCTCGATCTAGGTGGTCAAATCCTGCCTGCTTTCTCCGAGTGAACAGAAAACAGAAGAGAAAACTGGGCAGAAAGGCAGGAGCCGGGGGGAGCAAAAGGAGAGACCGTGCAAAAAAAACCATTCCTCCCTCCCCTTCCCATTTCTGCAGGGCATCTGTTCTTCTTAAGCTCCCTTCCCTTTCCCCCCGCTTTTTTTTTCTAGCCAAAGGCGAACCCTGTGCTCGGCAACTGCCGAAGCCCCCTCCTGGTCCACTCACTCGGGGGTGTTGATCCAGATGATGTCGAGGTGGCAGAAGTAGACGCACTCCTCGTCCAGCAGCGAGGAGCAGGAGCAGCGCCGGGGGCGTCGATGCGCGGCGGCGGGGGGCGACGGGGCGCCCGCTTCGGCTCCGAGGGCTGCGGGATGGAGCGGCAGAGCTCAGCACCCGCGGCAACCACGCACCCCGACGGCATCACCCGACGGCATCCCCTCCCTCCGCAGCCCTCGACTTCCTCAGGCCGCCCTCCCCCGGGGGGCCCGGCGGCGCTCCCCGACAGCCGGCAGTGAGCCGGGGTGAGCCCCGAACCCATGTGGCGGTGGGTGGCTGGGGACCGGCACCTACCTGCCGGCAGCAGCCCCGGGCAGAGCACGAAGAGCAGCGAGACGATCATCTGGGAATAATCCATAGCAGGCAGCGGACGAAAAAAAAAAAGAAGTAAAGGAAAAAAAAATATAAAAGAAAGGTAAAAAAAAGAAGGGGTGAAAAAGGAGTAAAATTAATAAAAGATAAAAAATAAGGGACAGTCTATCCCGGCGTGAGGACGAAGAGCCGCGTCCCGTGGGCGGCGGGGCAGGCAGCGGGGGTAGGCAGCGGCTCGGTGCGCCCCGGCGCGTCTGTCTGGCGCGGCGGTCCCCGGCGCCCTTTTATAGCGAACCCCCATGGAGCGGGTAAACAGCCCCGGCGCTATTTTATCCCGAGACAATGTTATTCTGCTATTAGTCACCGCGCGGCAACGTGCGGGCCGAGATAAGACCGGGCTGGAAAGGAAATCGCCTGCAAACTTCAGAGCGGCGGCGGCGGCCGGGGCTGCCGGGGGGGGGAAGAAGGAGGGTGTGTGTGTGGAGGGGGGGGCCTGGGGGCGACCCGCGGTAAGGAGGGGCGGGGCGGGGGGCGCCGAGGGCCGCGCTAAAGGTTGGGCACCAGACGGCGCTGTGCTGCCCCCCGCCTCGCACCTGAGGGGAGGCGAAGGGAGGGGAAGGAGAAGGGGGGGGGAAGCGACCGTCAGGCTCAGCCTCCCGCCCGAGCAGCATCGCCCGCGCTGTAACAGCTGTAATTAGCGTGATTATTGTCAGCGGGGTGGTTGTTGTTGCTGTTGTTATGATAATAACAGCGGGTCGGGCCGGCCCGGGCGGCGGCAGGTCCGCTGCCGCCCGCGGTGAAGGTGTCGCGGCCGCCCGACGTTGGAGAGGCTCCGCCGTCCGGCGGGAGCTCCTGGGGGGGCTTCGCTCGCTTCCCCCGTCGCCCCTCCAGGGGAAAGGGTCTCCCGCATCACCCGGCCGGCAGCCGGAGCTTGACAGCGGCGGCCAGAGGGGCAACGCTGGGTTGGTACCCGGGGATGAGCGTGGCCCGGTGCGTCCGGCATCCCACCAACAGAGTGGGCTCTGGAGGGGCCTGAGACGGCTGTGTTTGTGAGATGTTAGGGTATAACCCCCCTCTCGTTCCGTGGCAGAGCAGGGGGCTGTGCAGCCGTCTAAAGCCACTTCCCCCTCCCCTGGAAGTGTTCAAGGCCAGGCTGAATGGGGCTTGGGGCATCCTGGTGTAGGGGGAGTTATCCCTGCCCGTTGCAAAGGAATCGGCATTAGATGATCGTCAAGGTCCCTTCCAACCCAAACCAATCTGTGATTCCATGTGCGCTCAGGAGAAAAGACCCGTGCCCAGCCTTGGCCTTTAGCTCCTGCCACTAGCTGGCAAGGTCAGGGTGAGTTTTTTTCCAGCACATTTCATATTTGCTGCCTGGTACTGAGGCACAGTCGCTGCTGGTGCAGGAGCTGAATGCTTGAGAAATGGTCCTGGTGATGCCATGGTAAATATATGGATCTGTAAAATCCACTGAGCTCCTAACTGAGAAAGCCAGCCTTTGAATGTAAACTCAGATGAACTCAAATGCCTGTAATCCAACGTGGAGCCGTCGTGCTGCAAAGCGTGCCAATTTCACCTATGATAAATAGATAAGACTCTCTTGGTATTTGTGGTATTTCCGTGCACTGTGCTGTAATAATAGAAATGACCTTGGATATCACAAAGAACCAAGGCTGTTAACTGCAAGTCGCATTGTGATCCCTCAGGTGAATGGCCATTTTTTTGAATATCAAATTATACTGTGCCACTGTATCATAGTGGACAGAGTGCCTACAGCCTTGCTGAGTCAGAATAAAGGTCTTTTTAACTGGTATCCTTTCTCCCACAATGGCTGTTAGCAGATGGTATGAGAAAGAGTACAAGAAAGGAATGCAAGTGGAGACTAATCCTTTCCTCGGTATAACCTCTTTTCTTCTAACAGGATGAAGTTTAGGGGCTTTCCAAGCAATAGCAGGCATTTAGACCATTATGCTGAGTAAACACCACTGGCCTCATCCTGTGATGTTTATACCATTTTATAATAGGTTCTATAAAAACAGCCCTGTAAAATATCTGTGAGTGGAGAAAGCTGGGTTATACGATTTTTTATATATATCTTTTTAAGCCCTTCCAGTGTTGGAGTTTATTTTTCATTGCAGGGACTGTATTTTTGTCTGTATTATGTCTTGTGTATGTAGGGCAGTGCTTACCAGAATATCAATGTGTCTGTACCTGTGTGTGTGAATTATTGCAGTTATGATAAGAATCTACCAGCAGAGGTCACCTCGATACATATAAAAAGTAATCGTAGCCCACTGAAGTAATAAACATTATCGGTACCCAAAAGCTGGGAAAAAATTTAGATTTGTGTGTGTGTGTTGCTCAGTGTTAAAAAAAAAATAAAAAGGTAACACCTCCCCACCCCTCACCCCCCGAAAAAAACAACAGCAACAACAACATCCCACAAAGAACTTGTGTGGGTTGAAAGATACCTATCACTTCTATATAGAATACAAATATGCGTAGCCTTTCCAGGCTGGTCACTTAAAGACCATTATTTCATGCCACTACTTAGTTAAAAGAGATTTTTTTTTACTGAGATGCTTTTTCCTAAAATGTTCACTTGAAGCCAAAATGACTCACATTGATGTAAGATATTTTCAGCTTTGTCAAAATGCCTTGTTAGAAAGTATTTTGTTAGCTGGCAAAAATGGAACGCATGTTTCCTTTGAGTAACAAAGCACAAACAAACTGCAGAGACCTCTGAAGGTGCTATTCTTCTTTTTTTTCTTTTTTTTTTTTCTTTTTAAACAACAAAAAACATCTTTAAGCAATTTTTGGTAAGGATTCATAAATATTATTGTTGTCAGAGATCCATATCCTCTGATTCAGTGATTTCTGATAGCTGCTTTCAAATGTTGAGACTGACCAGAATCGAGCTATTCTTGTTGCTTATTTGAGTAATGCAAAAACATATTTCTGTTCATTTGCCTGTGGACCAGGCGGGTCATTTCAGGCCTCTGGAACTGCCAGGCTGGGTGCTGAGTTTCCCCAGGAAGGGGTAACCCTTCCTTGGACACTGGGAGGTACCAGGCAGGTCTGTGCCATGCAGAAATACCCTTTGGGAATTTTGCCAAAGAAGGAAGATTTGCTCACTCAAGAGCTGTTTATAGTAGGAGTCTGTAACAGGAGGGGTTATGGTAGGGGTCTTATAAAATAAGCACAGGACTAAACTTTGGCTAGCAGACAGCATTTGCAGAATGGAAATACAAAGTTGTACATAACTATAACAAGTCATGTACTGCAGCAAGTTGTCCCAGTGCATGCCAAGCCAGCTTGCCCCAAAGGTTGGGAAGTTTGTGCTGTATTTGCACAGCTCCTCGTTTGTGTGAGGGTGGGAGCAGGAGTTGAAGCAGCCTCTGCAGCAGCCCTCTCCCCTTCCCAGCTGGGGTACCTTGCCCAGGCATAGCTGAGCCCCTGTGTTATGAGGTGAAGACTTAGCTTGCTAGCAAGGTTTTCATTTTAATGTTCCAGCTGGAAAAGTCCATGGCACTGACTGAGTTTTCCAAAGGACATTTTGTATAGTGTCAGAAATGTGCAATGCCTGCTTATCAGCAAAACAATAAAAGGAGATTGTAAAACTGTGCCTTTCTGTCTAGGGAGCAACTTGCTGCATTCTGCAGATTTGAAACACAATTCCCAATTAAGTGAAAGTTGCATAACTTGTCCCTTTACTTCACTTGCTGCCCCTCTTGCACCTTGCTTTCCTTCGGGGGATATTGAGTTCCCCTGTGCCCCTTCTTACACAAGAGGAGCAGGGGAGATTTCCCCTCCTCTCTTACATAAGATACAAACCAAAGAGCTAATAATTTAGGCTTCTTCTGAAGCGGCCTTCTTTTCATCTCTCACTACCCAGCCTGCAGTGTGTCTGATTCTCTTTACAGATGTCAGGGTCCTTGGGCAGAAGAATCACTTCTGGAGAACTCACTTTCTTAATTTTTTCCCATTTTCAGTTAATGAGATTTAATCAAAGGATGTTTGTGCCTGTCTCACTCTACTCTTACGGACCTTTTAAAGTGCTGAGGAGAGGAGGAAGGTCATCCAGCAACTTCAGGCCCTCTTGGCTTGTAGCATGCACCCAAATCATCTCCTCACCTCAGTCCCATCAGTAATCTTCCTTCCATTTTCATTCTGCATATGAAACCCTATTTACATTAGGGAGGAAGGTGGCAGCCATAGTATTCTTAGCACAGAAGAGCCATATCATCAGATTAAGAAAGAAAGCTCTTCCAGACCATTCGTGTCCTGGCACTAGGTGGCGATGACTAGATACTATTTAAAGTACAGAAATTAAACCCAATATAGAGCTCAAATAAAGAAAATCAACTTTGCTGTTGATTCACATTTTCTCCCAGGGCTAAAACTGTTAGCACCAGAGGAACAAGAAGAATGGTTTGCAAAGATTCAGATTTCAGAGGTACCATTGTGAAACCTTCCTCATGCCTCTACTTTCCACAACAAAGAACGGGAAGTGTCAGGCAAATGTTTTGCTGGAAGCTAGGCCAATTTTTAGATGAGGGGAAACATTAGATTGGAAAGGAAAAAGGTTTAAATAATCTGGGTATAGAGAATACGTTAGCTATTAGGTGAGAGTTAACAGGAGTTTCTTTCCTATTTTTACCACCTGTCTCTCTGGATGTGGGAGAAAGAGTGTCCAGTTCTCACTGAAGCAAGACACAGGGGTGCTGGTGATGCTTGGCTCTCCCCCCTTCCAGCACACTGTAGCATCTCCTCCAGTTTCCATCATTTACTCTGTGTTTACTCTTGTGCTGGAGCAGCAAGCAGAATAGCAGGACCAGGCAAAAGGTTCAGCTCTGTGCATGTAACATGGGGCAGGCAACCTGAGCCCTCTCTGCCAGGCCTTGCATAAGTTACACTGGTGACCCAAAATGCTGAGGGAGAGCCTCACATGGTGCCAGGATGGAGCCCTCACTCACAGGTTCAGACAGCTGATTAATTCTGTTGTGGTAGCTCAGAATCCTGCACCACTTTTGGAGCTCTTACTCTCAGAGGTCCCAAAGGATTTCAGTCCCTATCCTCTTTGGCTTTATAAACAGTTTCTACTGTGGTTCTTAACTTGCATTTCATTTTTTAACTGTCCAGTGTTTTTCTCATGTTGCTGATGATACTGCTAGAAGTTATAAAGCTAAAACCTCACTTCTGGCCCAGAAAATCTCCAGTTGCTGAAACCTGGGGAAATATTCTGGGGAAGAAGCCCTCAGTCTTTTTCCTGTGCTCCTGCAGACAAATCTGCCATTGGCCATGTCAGACAAAATGCTGAGCTGGGCAGTCAGATACCATGGGACTGTCATATATTCTTGTAGCTATGACTAAGTTTGTTTTGAAAAAATTGCCTTTCTGAATGGTCTTCAGCTCCATTCCTCAGTCATGTTCCAGATACAAGTAGTATGAATTATGTCTTCTAGCAGTGTGAAAAGATTACATGTGTCAATAATCAGCAAGAGTCTAGCTACAGTAAGGATTATCATCAACATATACAAGAGCTTAGTTCAAAGACTGTAACAGAAGGGTTTAGTGAAGAAAAGGAAAATAGAGAACAGAAACTGTCACTTGTAGAAAACCAGATCTGGTTTTGTATACAACCCCTTCTATGAATACAGCAGCATATGACAGAATGCTTATTTGCAAATAACAGTTAGTGGAAAATGTGCTTTATCAGGTTTGTTTACTTATTTCTTGGCAAGTCTGGCTTGCAAGGAATTCAAACCCAAAGCATCCAATTAGAAAATCTTCCGAAACAAATCACTAAGAGTGGTGTGCAGCTCTCCCTGACTGATCATCTTGCTTCTATCAAGTATCTCTTAGAGTTTCATGTTCTTTCATAAATGCCACTTCCCTATAACCTTGGAAAAGAATGGATGATACCATCCCCCCTGTGCAGGGTTGGGAACTGAAGCAAGGAGGTCAGTACTGATCCTGTCCAACTCTGTTACACTTTCTGAATACCCCACACATCTTAGCTCAACTGGTGTACAAATTGCCCTCTGGACTGTGGAAAAGGGGTCCATGAGAAATTGCTGGAGGCTGGAGAAATAAGCTGAGTTTCTCAGCCCTGTGTCCTGTATCCTGCCTGCTGCACTATTAGGTCCCTCCGGTATGCAGAGATTTGCTTCTCATAACTGACTTCTTTTAAGCTGTTTCAATTTGTCTGTCCCTTGCCCATCTTATTTTGGCTTGCTCAGAAAAGGCATCTAAAGGATTTTCATTCCCTTCAGCTCACTCAAAGAAGAATTAAGGAATTTAATTGACTTCTCATGCCTGTTTTTTTCACCTACCAAGTAGCCTGCTCCACCTTGGAATGTGACTGCCTCCAAAGACTCAAGTTAGTAGATTTCTGAGATCTGGCTGACTACCCTTTCCTGAGTGCTTAAAAACCTTGCTGAAAATGAAGGTAATTATCAAATGCATTGTTCTAAGAATGGTGTTGAACTTTCCTTGCAGCACAGCCCTTTTGCTAAATATATACCTCGTTTGTAACTGTTTGGCCACCTCCATTTTGAACCTGCTATTAACTGAGGCTTCTCAGCAGGCTTCTCAGTTCTGCTTTCTCTGTGATAAAAACGAGCATGAATTAGGAAAAAACATGAGTTTAGATGCATCCTGAGCTATAGGCATAGGTCTGTTTTTCTTGCTTAGATGTTCCAGATACTTGCTTTGCTCCCAGCTCTGTTAGCACTATGCTTCAATGCATCGTTGCTTGGAAAGTGGATAGGAAAGGAGCCTTGTATGAACCACTGCTGCTGGCATTGAAGATCTATAAAGATCCATTTGGACAGATGTTTCTGTCTTTTCCTGACCAGGGCATACTTGCCTGTAAAAGAAATTCTGACCACCACTTTCAATTTGCAGTTCCTAGTCTTTATCTGCCCCGGTTTATCCCAAAAAAGACAGCTTTGTGAGGAAACACTGCATTAAATATGTTCCAGTAATTTCTTGCACCTGATCTTAGCTTGAACATGCTACTTCAGAAGCTGTCAGAAGAGAGAAGCTGTAGGTAAACTACAATTTAAAAAAATGAAATAAAATTCAGAAGCTGTCCTTATTTTTAGGGGAACAAAGGGATGGACACCCTCTTATTTTTCAAGTGATGTATCCTCATTAAAATATTTACTCTCTGTGTGAGAGAAGATACGGACCACACCTATCCAGGAGCTGTTATAGCAATTGCTCACTGGTGGCTCTGAGGGAGATATTGTCACCTGTCAGGGCCAGGAAACAGGGACAGCAGCTTGAGAAGCACCAATACCTCAGCACTGAGCTAAGATCACCTTACATCTGCCACCTCCTGACCTCAGTTGTAGGAATGAGCCTGTTCCCAAGTGCCCACGCAGCCACCCGCATCAGCACTGCACCAGCACACAAGAAAATGCCTGAGAAATGTGAGGAAGTGAGAAACCAGTGGAAGGGAAGGAACAATATATGACTCCAGGTTTCTGTGAGCTCAAGGACACCAAGGTGTCTATCATGGTTATGTGTTGACATTTGTCACATATGCCATACAGCAAATAGGAATGAGGCCATCTTTTCTGGCTGTCTTCACTAAGCATCCTTTGAGGAATGTCTCTGTTGGGAATTTTTCCCCAGTCACTTCCATTTTGAATACTCAGCAGAACCTCAGTCAGTGCCATATGAAACCTCTCTGCAGGCCTGCTGACTGCAACCAGGCCTTCCTGTGTTGCTATTCCACACAGATTTACCTGCTATGAGAAAAAATAGCAATAGAGATTCCTTGGTTTCCTGTAGGTTTTCAGCATTATAGTTGTAGGTATACAGCTGAAGTGGTGGAAGCCTCAGTAGGAAAGGTGCCACATGGGGTACTGATGGGCTGGTGTAGCACAGTGCAGAGTGAAGGCAGGGCTGTGATTTGAAAGAAATAGGTTGTGGATGATGAAGGCTTTTACCACTGTGTTACTACTAATATCATACATGCAGAAAAACACTCATCATCTGTTCACTAATCCTGTTCAGATTGGCTCACTCTGAGTTGTAGTTATCCTGTTAGCATTGGTTTAACTGGGTGGGGGCAGCTATTGCCTTAAGTATTGCCTTAAGAATTGCTCCCTAGTGTCAACTTTCCCTACACCTACCATCTCTTCACAGTTTTTACTGATATCTCATTATTTAAAGACAAACATATTTGACCTTTCCTAACAGGATTATGCTGTAAAACTATAGTATTTGGTTTCAATTTCAACAGACACGGTCAGGAACAGCTGGATGAGTCTTGTGAAAATAGGAACTGTGTATATCACGCAGCAGAGTTCTAGCCATCAGCTGACAAAGCAGACCAGTTTTTCTCAGATTCTTGCAAATGTGTTTCTTCTTTCCAGTGAAATGACTTTGAAAAGCTGAACTACTTCCACACTAGATGAAATGGAGTGGAAGAGGTTTGGGAAAGTTTTGGAGCGCAGAATAGTAAGGAGGGTCTGGACTTGACTGAAATGAAGTTTAGAATTTTATTTTGGTATATTTGAGCAGTGAGTTATCCATATAGTTTTGTTCCAAGTTTTTGAAATGCCTTTAGAACTTTCTTTAGAAAAAATGAAGCTTAATTAAGGCAAAGTCCAAGCAAACACAAGGAACAGCTAGGATACCACCCAAAGGCCTCATTTCTCAAAGACACCACATTTTTTTAAACTTTCTCCAGCCATTGTTGACCAGAACAGTAACTTTTCCCTAAAGAGCTGGCACTAAATTTGAAGATGTTTGATTTTGCATGATATAAAAAAGAAACAAAAAGTGTTGCTTCCTTTGCTAATACTTGCTCTTTGAACAGGGCCCTGTGACACAGCTTCAAGTTTTGTCTGTTTATTTGCAGATTGCTTGCTTCTCTGGAAAAATGGAAGTCAAAAGCAACAATACAAAGTGACCCTCTCAAACCCCACAGATAACTTCACAGGAAACCAGTTCAGGATCAAGCCAACCAGAAATCCCAACTTCCTTTTTCTAGAGAAATTACACTATCTGTTAATTAGCAGACACTTTTTTCATTTTCTTCCACTAACCTTGTTAGAAGAAAAGGAGGAGGCAAGGCACCTAAGGGCACCTACCTTCTTCTGAGGTTACTATTCACAGTTTTTCCATTCTATGACTTATCTCCCCGTAAATATCAGTTATGATACTTCAACAAAAATAGCATCCTGTTTCCTGCACTTTGATTTGGATTGTGCAAGATATTCCTTACAACGAGCAGGAAGGATTTCCAACACTGGTACAAAAGAGGGAATTTTACTGGAAGCTATCATCTTCAGCTAAGAGCCTGCTTGCTGCACCCTTGCCACCAGAGGCATGTGGGCTGGATAGAAAATAAACCTGTGGAAACTCTTCTGGAGTAAATCAGCTGGCTTCTCAGACCTTGCATATGGCAGTGTGCAATGAGAAACTCTGGGAAATAAGCAACCAGGGCTCGCTCATCTCCAAAGCTGCTGCTGGGAGGGCAGGGAACCCATTACTGCAAAGGACCCAGAAGAGAGCAGAGGGGCAAGCTGTGTAGTGGAGCCCTGGGACCCCATGCTCCCGGTCCCTGTCCTCCTGCTGATGAACAGTTATGGTAAAATGCTGCTTCTCAAGCTGTACATTTCCTATAGCAAAGTACACCATAGCAAGAGAAGGTGACGATTAGTTGCATGCAATCAAAACTGCTGTTCTTTAATAATAAAAAGGCTTTTTTGTTTTTTTCTTTTGGTCTTATCACCAGGGGCATGGTTTTCTCAAACATTATTTGACAGCCCAGAGTCTTAAAGAAGGCCTGTTGGCTCACTGCATGAGAAATACAGCTAAGTAATGAAGGAACTACATTGTGCTGCATTCTCTATGCAATAAGGCTTTAGCATTGAGTTGGTCACAGAGCAGCATGAACCATGAAAGAGGCATGTAAGATGAAAAACTCAAGGGGTCATGCCTAAGACAGTGCACAAAGAAGAAATGTGCATTTTTAGGGGGCTATTCAACAGAGAAAGTTCCAACAGCTCATCCGTGTAGCTGCTGAAATTTCAAGATTATTGTTTCTGGGCTCATCTGAACACACAACCTGTTCTTGGTGGTGTTAACTGTGTCACCCATCCTACTGACTTCAAGAATATCTTTAAGCACATGCTGAAGTACTTGCAGAGTGGTGGTTGGATGTGTCACCTTTTGTGGGATGACAATATGTGGCAGAGTGCAGGTGACAGAAGCATTTCAAACATCTCTGGAAGCATTGCATCCTTTTGAAAACTAAGGAAGGAAATTAATGTTTCTGGGCTCACAAGTGCATACTCTGGTGTGGTCACCTGCCTCTTGTGGAGTGTGCCCCTGGCATATAAAATCAAAAGCTCAGGAGCTTTGCTGAGCAGAGGGCATTTTTTTTTTAGGAGGTTTAATCTTAGTCTAAAGGGCTTCGGTGAATATTATTTTTTTTCTTCATTCAGCTCTGTCAGAGATGTGTTTCTCTCATCACAAGGACCAAGTGATGTTTGCACATGTCTGAGGATATTAGAAATACTACACAGGATCTCAAATGTGGCCACTGGCATTCCTTTGAAAGTTTCTTCCTGGAGAAGGGAGGCCAAGTACAGAAAAATACCAATGTGGAGACATAGATAGATCCAGGGCTAGTCTCCAGTTATGATACAGTTACTATTATGGAGAGGTACTTTATATAAGAAAGAGATGTGAATATTACAGGGTGTAAAACAAACCCAATTCTTCCTACATAGACCTAGCAATAACTTTTTAGGTTGCCCTTTCAGAGGGACCAGCAACAGGTTTATAGTGGAGAAGGAGTTTGCAAAACCAAAAAGGATAACCTGAAAAGAAGAAAATAAGAAGGTGGGAGAAAGTTAGGGTGTATCATCACCCTGTTTTCTAAAGGAACTTGTTCCACAGGTTCTGGAGAGCAGGTATAAATGTGAAAAGATGAGACCAAGTGGTTCAGAGCAGAGAACTGCTCACTCAGTTCAGAACCAAGGTACCAGAGGAAATGGCCTGCATGAAGAGAAGAAAGAAGTAGCTCTTTACCTCAGTAGTGCTAAGAACCCTGGTCCATTCTGGGCTGGAGAGGACTCAGGACTAAAAAGGCTTTGCTGTTGTGGATAAGGATACCAAGCAATTCCAGAAAAACTGCACTTTTTAAATGGATATATATATTTTAAAAAAACTAAAACAAGTTAGAACAAGTTAGAAGTTAGCAGTTAACTGTGAGTGGATCTTGCCTGGATTATGAATGTGCCCTCACTGAAAAATCCCACTGGACTATCTTTCCTCTTGGCTGAATTTTTCCTCGCAGTACATCTGACCACAGGTTGCTCTCTCGGAGAGCTTCCAGGTTTGCTTTTAATTGTTGAAACCAATCACCTTGTTTTGATAACATAAGAAAAAGGGGAACACGAGGCTTTTCTTTTCGGAGAGGCTCCAGATTGCATCGTGACTGGCAGGAAAGAGCAGGAGCCCTGGCCGTGCCATCTCCTCCAGCCTTACTACAGCCCTCACGCCTCTAGGTGGTGCCTCGCCCTAAATTTTAATGCCAGGAGCTGGGGAGCCCGAGATTTAGGATGGGTTTTACCCAGCAAGTGGTGCCAGCAGACACCTCTCCCACCATGCTCTTGAAGGGAGGGGTGAGGGAGCCAAGCAGGCAGCACTGCTGAGCCCTTCTCACCAAAGAAATGCTAGAAAGTGTATTTTCTTTCTGCAAAGGAACGACAGCTAGAAGTAGCAGGATGCCCCACAACAGGGGGCACGCCTGAGTTTATCCAGACCCCACATATGGGCTTCATCCAGAGCTGATTGAGACCCCTTCATTTAACGATGCTGTGGGTCAGGTCCCTCATTCCAAAGAAAACCATCAGCTGCTTTGCTCTGGGGCTGCTGAAAAGCCCTGTCATCAAGAGAACCAGTGCCCCTAGGGAGATGCAACCAAGTTTATACCCTTCAGACTGAAGTGTTAGAAAAGAAAAATGTAATGGGCAGACTGTGGGTCATCAGTGATGGCAGCTGCCTGTTTCTTTCCTGCTCATCTGCCTGTTTTGCTAATCTGGGCTGTGTTAAAATTCTGTGTGTGGGGCAGGAGCAACTCATGGAAACACATGTGGGGCAAAGGATGCCTGCAGATGTTGTAGAGTTGTTCCTTATCCTCAAGTGTGAGTATCAGGTGAAGTATAAGCTTGGAAATAGAGGGGTAACACTGAATTTGTTAGGCACAGAAAAAGCAGTTGTTGGTATTTCTCTTTATGTCTTTGAGGTGAGAAATATCAACCAGGGAGGTCCACAGCTCACCCCTTCATTGGGTCTCCTCCTTTTCTACTATGTAACTTGGAAGCAGAACACTCTCTTTTGAAGCAAACTATTAGGTACACAGAGCCATGCAAAGTCAAAATTGATCCTGACAGCCCCAACTCCCACCTACTGGCAATGCTTTCCTGTATGACTCCCCAGTAGAGGAATAGCACAGCTTCCAGACTCATACTTGGGAAGATAGGAGCAGTTTTGGATGACTTGCTATTTTCTCACCCTCTATAGTCTTATCTTGGGAGGAATGACAGTGCCCTGTATTTAGTATGGGAAGGAAGAATTTGCCCTTAGGCTTCCTCCTTGCCCCTACAGGTTTCCATGTACTTATTATATATATCTAAGGGGGAAGCAAACCTGGGACAAAGGAGGAGGTGGTTTCACAGCTGGAGGGGCAACAGAGGAGGGTCATCACTCCAGTTCATCCCTGCTAAGTAGGGTGTGCCCAGTGGGAGGAGGGGTACCATCTCTGACATGCACTGCTCTCCTGAACAGGCTAAGGGATTAGCCCTTGGATTTGGTTTTCAGATGATCTCATGCTAACAGCTTTGGGTGGATTTGGGCTGACTTCTCCATGTTGAGTCCTTTGACCTTTTAATCCTTCTGAAACAACCTATTCCTTCTCCTCCCTTTAACTCCCAATCCCACCAGATCACTTTTTGTTGGTTTTTTCCCTGGACATGTTTTGAGAGCTTGTAGCACCTTTTCTGGTGGGCTGGGTAATTAGTTGGAAGCTCTGGCTCCATCCTCCCCCTAGGCTGTACCTGGGGCTATGCATAGCCTCAGGGTGCTGCTTTCTGGGAGTGTTAGGCTTCAAATTTGGAAGGTTTGGTGTTTTTTTTTTCAGTGCTAAATCCAATTTTAGACTTTTATGAAAATAATAAGGAATACATGTGACTTCTTTTCCTTTATTTTAACTTGTACGTCCAAAAGAGGAAGAAAAGAAACATGAAAAAAAGAAAATTGCAGCTGGCAGCTGCAGCCAGATATAGCTATGGTGTGATGGGATAGGGAGGAAAAGGAGAAAGCTGGAGAGGTCCATGGGGAGGAGATGGCTGTAGGGGTGGTCATGTAACTCAGAGGAAATATCTTAAGGATCTGAGGTGTGGGAGAGATGCAGAACCTCCATTGCAAATGTGGTCACTAAAAACTGCATGAGGACTCCTTTTATAGGTCTTGATTCATCTCCCATATTTTGAGGCTCTGAAGGAAGCAACCCAACTAGTGGCACATCCATAGGGAGGTTCAGTCAGGTTCAGCCAGAGGATGAGCACCTGCTGTGTTTCATCCCAAAGGTGGGTACCACACACACAGATCCCACTCTCCCCATGGCTTCCTTTGCCAGCAGTGGCTGAAATAAAAGGATTGTAAGTGATGCTCTGAAAGTATTTCACACTGGTGCAGAAGAGGGATAATCAGCCCATCTTTATTCTTCTGGGTTTAGGTTTTTACGCAGACAGATCAATATGCTTCCTTCTGCAGTTCATCTTCAAACTCGTGTGTAGAGAAATTGCAGGGACAGCTCAGAAAATCATTCACTGCCTTTCATAAATCCATGCAAGGCTGATAGTTATCTTAGGTTCCTGGGAATTAATAATACCTTTATAGTTAAGTATATACTTAAGTTTACCTTTAAAGTTAAGTATATACTTAAGTTTTTCTCTTGAGAAAGATGGCTTTAGCACATCTGAAATGGAAAAGTTCCATCTCTTTGCAATCTCTGTATACAAAACCAAGCGACTTCATGCTAGGTTGACTTCTACATGGCAAAAGGTACTGAATGGTTCCTTGAGTCCGAAGAAGAAAAGGGTGGCATTTGGGGAGCTGTCATCTTTCTCTCTTCTCTAGGGAAAATTTGTTGGAGAGAGAATGCACGGATAGGAAACTGGAAAGCTGAAGGTGGTGACCATAGAGCTCTGTGCTCTGTGCCTGGGAGAGCTGTATGCAGTGGAGGAGGAAGGCAAAGCCTGATCCAACTCAAAACAGGGGCATCCATCCAAGGGACCTGAGAGGAGCAGAGTAATCTCAGTAGCTCATCCCACACCCCTTCACAAGGACATCACTGCTGGATTTGAAAAGGCACAGCTATTTCCTTACACAGCCCAGAAAGTTTGTCCGCTTCCCTTCTACAAACACAGCTTTCTCAGGGTCACAGTTTCTGAGCAGATTATTCTCTCTTTCTGTGTGAGCACAGACAGCAGCCACTTCTCACATCCCTTTGCATATCTGTGAAGGAAAATGACACAGATCTATGGCAGTTGTGCTGCAGACGGGCTATAAGACCATGGGTTTGGGTTTAATCACATGTGATACATGGGGAAATAAATTCCATATGCATGTACAACATAAAGTAAACAGCTTTTTCACACCTGTCATGCTGTCCAGCTACTTGTCTAATTGAAAACCCAAACAAAACACAACATGGAAAAGTCTTCACAAGAAGGTCCTAAGATAGAATGCTTTTTGATCTTTCCAGGTAGTAGGGGAAACAGCCTAATTCTTATGCTGTATCTGTATGAGAAAAATCTTCTACAGAGTTAAATTAAAAATGGTAAATATGATCCCGAGAACTCTTTGTATTTAAAAGAAAAACAGAACAAGATAAAAAAACCCCAACAAATCTACAAAAATAAAACAAACAGCAACAACAAAAAAACCCAAAACACACACACACACACAAACCCACCTGGAATTTTAGCAAGTGTTTGAAGTTTACACACTGAAATCAAAATCCCAGAAGACCTGAGCTGTCATAGAGCTCCTCAATGGAATCCTGGAGAGTTTATGTCAACCTACAGGCAGGAAACCTAAAAGACACATGAGACTCCTTTTGGGCTGACTCCTGCCCCAGAAGGTTTTCTGGCCTTGCTCAGCCTCTCCCAGGGTCCAAGTGCTGCACTGCATCCCTTTCAAATCCCTTGTGCATCCTGTTCTGGCCTGAATTTTTTTTCTTTTTTGTTATGGGAAGGAAGTCATGCTGTTGTTCCCCCATACAGGAACAGATGTTCTGGGTCAGGCCAAAAGCCTCCAACACCAGGCCAAGGAAGATGTCTAAGGAAGGGTATAGGTATAGGAATAGGAAAAGTAATAGCTTGAGACACCCTCATCAGGCTGTGACTCAAAGGTTTCCTAAAGCAGACACAGTGCTTTCAAACACAGTTGCCCTCCATGGGTCCTTATTTCACTGAGGTAACACAGTGCAGTCTACAGAGGCAGAGAACATAGCCTGATGCTTCCTTACCACAAGCTCTGGAATGCCTCTGCTCTTTGTCCTTAAACCTTAGTCAAGGCGTTTCCTTATGTTACATCTAAGGATATTTGGTGCCATTTGCAAGAGAGCAATAAAGGACTGATATTTTTTCTCTCCTGTCCAGTGGGAAAAGAAAACAGGGACCTGACTGCTAAATTCCATTTTCAACTTTATTGTGGTCCTGTTTCTGGTTTGGATCTTTTCCGAGCTTTGGTTTTAGAAGTTTTCAAATTTATATCCCAAATGTCTGTGCTCACCCCGAAATTCAATGAATTCAGGGGAAACAACCAGTCTCTGAACAGCTGTTAGTTTGGTTTTGAGTGCTTCAGAGCATCTTATTAAAATAATAAATTTCCATAGGAACTGCTACTGCAGCACTTTCAAATTTTGTTTTCAAGAAAGAAGTCATGCAAGGTCTGCTGGATGATATCAGCACATCTGGACAGCTCAGAGATTGGGGAGTTTTGAGGAAAGAGGAAACAAACCGAAAAGAAATCTGAAGTTTTCTCAGCTTAAGGCAGGTAGTGTGATCCTGGAGAGAGAACTACAAACTCCACCACCCCCAGGAGGGCTCTGACTGTCTCTCTGCTGTCCAGAGGATCACTAAATTTGGCAGCCATCAAAGACGGCAAACAGATGGTGATTGCCACAGTGGGAAGTGCAAGGCCAAGCAAAATCACTCGTGATTACAGCTCTAAATGCTTACACTATATCTGCAGTTTGTATTTATCCCCTTGAGGATCTGCAGAGGGAGGGTTTGTTCCCTCTCTTGCCTAAGAAGCATTGTACAACACCCAGGTGCTGGATGCCTTGGAGCAACTTCTGCTCAGTCCTGCTGATAGGAAATCCATAGTATGCAGTGTGCAGGTGGAGCAGAGCCTGCTGCTGCTGCACCTCACAGCTACCACTTTGCAGCTGCATTTTTTCAGTGCCTCTAGATGCAAACAAGGGCAGTACCTACTTGTTTTATAGTTTAGACCTTTCCAGCACTTATAACTACAACATCACCATCAGGTTCATAACCCTTAAGGGACCTGAGAGATGGTGCACACGTGAGCCTCTCTGGCCTTCTAGTAAAAGCAGATCTTTGCATTCAAGTAAAAGTTTCTGAAGGGGATGTGGAAGAAAAAAAATTGCTTTGGTTTAAGCTTCTGCACACATCTTCATGATTTAACTGTTTTTCAATAGAGCCACCTCTTAAAAATATAACTAGAGGTCAAATATTAATGAGCAATCCATGCCTTCAAATGTAATTAAAAGCACTGATACAAAACACTTTATGTCCAGAAAGTTCCAGTGCTTAGCTAAACCTTCAGTGGCTGATCATTACTCTCATCCATTGAGTTCCTTACATCATGTTGATTCATAATCCTCTGCAAGAGAAAAATCAATATTGGAGTGCTGTGCTTGTGTAAGGAGGTACATTAGTGAACCTGGAGCACCTCTTCAAAGAGATAATACCAAGCAGTTAAAATATGTACAGAGGCTCCTGAATTCATTATAAATTGATTTTTGTCCTCTTAATATTCTTGTTTATGAAGAAGCTCCTGTCAGACTGGGCTGCTTCTCTGCCAGTTTGCCACCTCCTTGGTCTTTGTGCTTGTTCCTTGGTGCTCTCCCAGTACAACCTGGTGGAGGGCATTACAGCAGGAACAGCCTGGTGATCACCTCTGCTTAAACTCAACTTCAAGGTACCCACAGTTAGAAGAAGAGAGAAGGAGAAAATGGTTTATATCTGTAGCCAGGATTAAAATAAGAATTCGTTAGCATACCAGCAGCAAGACAACAACCTGCACCATCGTTCTCTGATGGCTTCAGCTGGCCTGGCCTGGGCAAATGGGACCTGGCCCACTCCCCTACCTGTAGGCATGCTTCTGACATTCCTCTGTGGTTTTCCAGATGGATTTCTGGGAATAAAGTGATTTGTCAGGAGCTGGTAAAACAGATAATTTCACTTACTGCCATGTGAAAAATAAGGGGTTTAGGAGCAAGGGATGGTGACCCATTGTCCCTCTTTAAAGGGTTAACTATGTAACTTGGGCTCTGTCTGTGTGTCTTAGGTCTTCTCAGTCTCTACTATCTCTGGAAAATACTTTTAGCAGAACTACAATTATTATTTTGCCAGTATAACTTATCTCAGCAGAATAACTTGTGCCTCTAGGCTGTAGCCCATGTTCTACAACAGTGTCTACTCCAGGTAATTTTTCTAGTGTAGCTACCTCATTCGCCAGCCATAGCTCTTTGCAAAGTCTGTCCTTCAGAGCTCCACCAAGACAAATATATGACACAGACCTGATCTCCTGTTCTGCTTTTCATGGGCCACTCTAACTGTACTCTGTCTCAGTCCAATTTCCTACCAGCCAGGACTTAGGAAGCTTATTCTGCTCATTATTTTTTTAAACAAATCATATGTGCTGAAAATTAGTAACTGATGTACACATGGCTTGCATGTGTACTGGGGCTCGGGTCTTGCTTTGCTTACTTAGATGTGATTAAATACAAAAATAGACTAAAGCTTTTGTATGCAACAAAATATGTTTTGGATGGGGCTGACACATGTATGCCACATCTATCCATGTGTTGCTTTAGTAGCATTAAATATCTAGGGAGTGAAAAACCAGGGAAATCTAGAGGCAAATGTTTCAGCAAGAGATGGTGAAACCTGTTAAAACCACTTCTATGTTTAAAATCGTAATTATTTTAAGCCAAGCTGCTAATATACTGGCAAAGCCACTATCCCTCTCCAAAACTGAGAGATGTTTAGTTGTCATTTGAACTGCATTGTAGTGTGAAGACTGTATATCTTACTTTGGTTAGTAAGTTGTTGTATTTCCTCTACTCTCCCATCTTCTTCACATCCAACCCTATCCTCCTTCTCCTTACTCTGGGTTATCACCTTGTAGCTTTGCATTCAGACCACAGCTTTACAGAAGCACTCCCTGTGCTGAGTGGTACTGCTGACTGGTAATCCTACCAAAGGCTCTGTTTCTCTGGAGGAGGTGAACCCCTGCTGTAGTGTGCATCCATCAGTGCACTTTAAAGAGCAATGGTGTTAGATAAAGTTCCCAGCTGGAGGGGGAAGAATGCTGTTTTTCCCACCAGAAAATGCCTGCCCATTCCAGGGGCTAAGCTGTGTCTAAGGTCCATTTCTGCTGATGTTTTCTGACATACCAGTGTTCCCTTAGGGCGCAGGCAGAGGAAGCATCTTGAGGCTTAGAGGTCTCCTACACTCACAGACAATTCTTGGAAAAATCCCAAAACATTGGAAATTATACACATGCTCCTCAAAACATGAGGTTTGATTCAGCATCAGTTATTTGCGCAGGAAACTACATTCTTTTCTGCAGTTAGCAGTATGTGAAGGTTGTCACTTGTGCAGACCTCTCCTCTGTTAATTTAACGCAGTGATGGCAACTTATGCAAGCAGTCTTCCTGGTACATGGCATTTTTTCTAAATAATATATAGAGATGCATCATTTTGGGCCTTTGTTCTTTGGAAACTGCTCATGCACTCTGTTCTTAATGAGCAGGCTAGGGAGTTTTCCCCCACCTCTATTTTAAAATAAAGATGATATTTAAGACAGCCTTTTCCTTTTCAGTGATCCATAAAGCCACTGTATTTGCAAATTCATGCCCACATCAGATTATTTTTATCATTATGATTGGTCTCCCAGTGGAATTTGTTAACATGTTGCTGGCTATTTTCATCATTCACATGAAAATGAATCTACTGGGTATCACAGAGCTCAGTTATTATGAGGTTTTTTGATGAAAGACTTAAATTGCATCTGAGAAATGCGAATTACAGGGCCTAATGTTACCCCAGAGATTTTAATTTAATACACAAAAGGAGCTGCTCACTCCCTACTGAGGTCATTACATGAAAATTTTTTTCTACTGAATGGAATAATTGGGACCACTGGAGCCTGTTTCCCCCACCCCTCTCAAGAAAAAGAATGGGTCAGTTTTGGCTGCCTGGGAAAGTTTATAAGTTTTGTGAGTGATGGTGCCTAAGATGAATTTTGCTGTACTTTCTACACAGAACAAAAGGATTGTGAGAGCCCTTGCTCATGCTGCAGGTGTTGCCTGGGGGAGTGGCCTCTCATTTTGCCATTACCACATGGCACTGGAGGAAACCACTGAGGTTCAGGTTCCCATAAGCCCAAGTACCCAACCCACAGCGCCAGCCTCCCCTCCCTGCACCAAACAACACCTTTGGAAGGCCAAAAACCCTCAGAAAAATGTAGCAATTCATAGAAAAAGAGGGTGTTGTCTCAGGAGGGTGCCCATGTCCAAGATCCCCGAAGGAGTTCATGGCCAAGGTAGGTGGCTGCCATCAGATATGGTGATGGAACTGATTCCAACCCTGTTTTTCACCCCTACTTTTCACCCCTCTGCTCTGCAGAGATCTGAACTCTGGGGCTGGGCAGTGCAAGGCAGATCCAGCAAAGTCCTCAGAGACTCTTTTTAACTCCAGGATAAACAAACATTTGCTGAGGTCACCCCTCAAGTTACAGCAGGGTGGGAGCCAGCAGGATGTCAGCAGGTCAGGCTGCAGGTTCAGGGAAGATGATCCCACAGCAGTCCCTGCTGCAGCCCCATTAACCTCAGCCACTCAGCTCCTATACGTGGTTAAAATTTAAAGGCTTGCACAAGAGGTTTGCTGAACTGGTGCCAGAAAGATCAGTGTCTTGCAGGATTGAGCCCATTAATTCTCACTCTCTGAGAAGCAGAGGGGAAAAGATGAGCCAGAAAATGAAACAGCTTTGGATTTTCTGATCCAATAAGAAGAGCTAATTCCAAAGGTGAGGAACTTTGTAAGAAAAAACCAAAACCAACAACAAACCCACAAAGGGAGCTCAAGGTTTCTATGATGCAGTCGTGCTTGGGGCTGTGGTAATCACAACTTTGCATGGGTGCAGGATATTTTTCCACAGCAGAATGAGTCAAGATGTTATTCATCGTGCCAGTTTGTATGCACAGATTATGTGTATCACTAGTGTGAAATTCAGTCTCTTGTTTCTAACTAGAGAAAACCTTTCCAAAGAGTAATTTTTTCTTAATCTTCTATTGAGGAACAAAGCACTCAGGAGAACAGGCAGTTCCCTAAATACCACTAAACTTCTTTAAGAGAAACAGATTATAACAACTATACTAATAACAAGAATAAAAATATGCCTCAAACAAAATCAATAATCTTCCAAAGCCAGGCTCTCAAGCACATGGGTTTCTCCCAGTAGGGAGAAGCTGCAAGAACAGATGACACTTGTTAGTCATGTCACTTAGCTGCATGCCTGGAAAGCACTCAGATCTGATGATGAAGGTGATGACACCTTAAGATCCTATGCAGAAAATAAATGCTGTGCTGAAATAAAGGCTTTCACAATGGCATAGATGGAACCATTATTTTTCCCCAGGGTTTTTAAGCACTGATTTCTTGCAGGATCCATTTAATTATTTTGTTTTAGTTCTGCTCAATCTGTATAAGAAAGCTTAGTAAAAGAACTGCTCATTTTGACAAGGTTCCTCAGGGAAACCTCAAGACAAAAGAGTAATTTCTTCTCCACATAACTAACCAAGAGAAATATCAGAGGAAGTAAAAGGGTAATAACAGAATGGGGAAGATTATCTTTTAAAAGCCGTTGCTTGATACCAATGCATAGGGAATGTATTTAATATCATAAACATAGATTTACTTAGGGAAGACGAAGAAGTGTCAGGAGCAAAGAGACTTTTACAGCAAAAGTGAAATTAAGACTGGCAAGTGTAAGAGAAGAAGGGAGGGACAGGAAAGAGAATCCCATTAGGGATTGTCTCATGGTCCTAATGAAAACTTAATAGTTGGATTCCAGCTGTGTGTTCCTTGCAAAAAAAGTTGGCTGCCAAAACAATTGCTAATCTGAGGATCTGACTGGTTTTCTTCCTCCTTAGAGGGAGATGGCTGAGGCAGAGGCTGGTATATACAAATAAATGCACATGTCTCTTGTGTGACCTTGCTTCCAGACAGGAGACAGGTTATGAAGTCCTGCTTCACTTAACATGAGAGGGCTTTATTTCTTTTCCTCTGAAATGTTCAAGCTTGCTGACCCTGAGCTCTTGACACAGGGTCCCACTTTTCTTCTCATCCTTTGCCTACACTCCTGGTTCTGATGGCACCCTCCTTTTTCCAGGCAAAAGGATGCTGGCATTTCAGACCTCTGTCTGCCCCTGGTGGTCCCCTCCTCAGAATCCTGTCCACTGCCTGGAGGACCTTGGTTGGGGCTTCTCTCAAGCCTGGCTGATGCTGCCTTCCACTGGTGAAGAGAAAATCCCATCTGTCAGTCACTGGTGTCTTTTTCTTGCAATAGGTTTTCCCTTACTCCTCCAGCATCAAGGTATAATCTATGTTTTTAAAGTGGTTAAGGGATTGCAGTGCTTGCAACTGCAAGACAGGGCTCAAGGGTATTTTCTTGTCTACATTTATTTTGATTCTTTTGGGCCCTGAAACTTCAAAGACACTCATGCTGGTGAATTTTAGTCTCAGCAGCAATGAGGTGTCCCTTTGACTTGATATACACCTGATTTTATGCTTTGCAATTGACTTGGTGACCATTGCCCCAGTCTCTCAGTGGCACTACTTTTTCTGTCTCAAGCACATACATCATGGAAGGTTTCAAGCTTGGACTTTAGGGTAGAAATTTTCCCCTAGAAAATGTGTTGAAAATAGTCAGTTTTGGTCCAGGTCTCAGCTGATGTTACCAGTGACAGATTGAGTGTCTTGAGAGCAGTAATGTATCAGCGTCCAGCACACACCCCTTCAGGTGATACACCCTTCACCCTAACCAGGCAATGAGCCAGAGAGCAGGAGCTTTAGAGTAAACTCCAGCCCCATAAATTTGTATGCTCATAAATTTTACAGGCACGGAGAGCATTAGGACTCTCTACTCTACCTCATGCTTAATAAAGGCCAAAGAGTCTCATTCAAAAATTTCTGCATCAAGCTTTGAAGTTCTGATTGAGCCATGGAGAAAGTTATCCAAATATTGATGTAAGACTGAAAGGAATGGGGAAAATCCCATATTAAACTGTTCTCACATTGGCTATGTATCCTCATTTGCCTTCTGTCTTTGTAACTACACACTTGTCTCACTTAAGCTTCCAGCTTTTGCTTTTGCTTCTTTGTCCTTTGCCAGATTAGCCCTCCTCCCCAAAAAGAACCCCAAATTCCTCATGTGGACTCTTCCTATGATAGTTTTCCAGACTATCAACAATTATACTCCTCCCTACTCTTCCTTGGGCAGGCAAAAAGTTTATTTACTTTCTCTTTCCTGGTATTTTGCTTTACTGTGAGAAGCCCTGGAGAGCTAAAAAAGAGCCTCTCAAAGAGAAGACAGAATCTGTTTAGACTGTATGGAAATTTTTGAGATAGTTGTTCCTATAGATGAGTCTGGCACAGCAGACACACATGGAGATGCTTAGCTTGAATACTGATTTTCAGCTGAGACTCTTGGTGTTTGGCCTCACCAGCACTGGTTGCAGACGTACTCCTGTCCAATCGTGGAGAATTTTGACCCTGACTGTATAACCTGTGGACTGATGCCTTGGTTTGAACTTGGACCTGGCTGCTGTGGACTTGCCCAGAAAGCCTCTGGGCAAGCCCCTGTTTTCTACTGGTGGGGCTGTGGGGCTGCACCTCACCATCTGTGAAGCCCCAGCCCCACTGACCCTGATGTCAGGCTTGCCTTGTCCATTGCTGTTCCTTGGCATAGCTGAAAGAAAAATCTGTAGAGCAGGAAGCATCTGGTTTTATGTAGAGCATATGTGTGGAACAACAGAGACAAACTACAAGTGCCTTGTAGACACAGTGCTGAAACACTGCCCCAGCTATAAAATAACCAAGGGAAAAAACAAACCAAACCAAACCAAAGAAAAAAACCCCACAACCCTACCCCCCCAAACTAAACCAATCCAAACCAACCAAAAAAAGTGCAATTACCTCTCTAAATAGACATTGATCCCCAATTTTTGAACATGATTAATGTTTTTTACTTTAATGATTTTTGAACATGATTAATGTTTTTTACTTTGTACTAACCCCAGTCCTCCATGCAGAATGGTACATGTGTTCTGATATTCACTGAAGAGACAGCAAAAAAAGAAGTTCAGTGCTGTTAGCCATAAGCAGTGAGGATTTGAACACAAAGGCAGTTTTATTCTGTTACCTTCTTTTGCCTTTATGGAGAAATGTATTTTAGAGGGTTACAGGGCACATAAACATTGATCAGGAATGCCTTTTAGTCAACGTTTTCAGTCGAAAGAGGAGAACAAAGAAGGTGGCAATAAAACCATTAAAACAACTCATGCCAGATTTCTTTTCTTTAAAGCTCATTCTGTGTTCATGACATTCTGACAGATTTGCTCAAAACAGTAGAAGCATCCCAAAAACCAAGGCAAGGATCTATTGCACCTGCTGCCTTTGAAGAAGAAAAATTTGGATCTGAAGCTACTTCAGAGAACATGCTGCTCCTGGTGTTGCACTGTTCTGACTGGACAGGAGGCATGTTTGGGCACCTGAGGTCATCCCTATTTGATATTAATTGCCTGCATAGGATTCTTCTCTCTAATATTTTGCAAAGCAGAACTCTTTGGGAAGGAGAAAGAGAAAGCAGTTATGAGAGAGGCATATACTAGATAGAAAGGAACAGAAGAAAAGCCTGGGGCATGACTGTCTTTCCAACAGGTAGCTGCAGGATCCTATACATAGTCAAGAGCAGTATGAAGCTTCCCTTCTTGTGATGCAGCGGATGTGGCCAGAAAGACTGCAAGGAAGACTCAGCATGCTGCTGGGTATCAAACAGCCTGGGGGATGGTCTTTAAAACTGTTCTGACCATCTTCCTCAGGCCAATACTGTTCCAAAAATGCACAGATCTCTGCTAGAGAGAAGAGATACAAGCAGGAGGAATGGGAAACCAAGTGGAGGCTGCCCTTCTTATTCAGCCCTCCTTGTACAAACACTGCAGGGAAGAGACTCATTTCAGAAGGATGGTAAAAGGGATAGTGATGGGAGAAGGGAGTAAGGAGGTAGGAAGCTGCACTCTATTCGAAGTGCTCCATGAGCTCTAGCTGAGCAGACAAAAGGCAGCAGAGAGTCCTCAACCAACTAAATTCAAATCAGGCAACCATCAGCTCCCACAGCATCTGCAATGCCAGAACTGCTTGTCATCACTCTACCCAAAATCTCCCCCCAGGTACAGCAACTTATCTATTCATGGACCCAAACTGATAGCTGCACTTCTAGAGAGCAAATCACTAGACTAAGAATTAGAGATCTGATGATGTTAATAACCAATAGATCTTAAACATGAAGCTGAGTGCGAAGCAAGCAGCTAAGTCAGTCTCAGCGTGAGAAGGATACTCACCATGTGTTGTGGGAAAAAAATCAGCTCATCTGTGTGAGCTTCTGTCCTCCCCTTCCACTGGGAGAGCACTGAGCTTATGAAGGGTTACTCCATCCAGAGCAGGCTGCCTTCTTGCTCCTCTCTCTCTCCCTCCCTCCCTCCCATACTCTGTCTCTCTACTTTACAGCTCATCTCACAACCCACACACCTCCTGGCCTCTAAGCTTCATTTATACCTAATTTCCAGCCTATCACCATTTTCACACACCTGTTCCAGGCTTCTTGCCTTTCCCAGGTCCCAGCCCAGCAACATTAGGGCAATTCCTCACCACACTGTTCACACCTCCCACAAGTAACCACAGACTCCTCTCACAGACCAGGTGACAAGCGTGTCCTCCTTCCCCCCTCACCCCTCCTCCTTTAGCCTCCACCTTCCTTTGCTTCTTTCCTGTCACAACTATCTCTCCCTGTGGCTTCTCAAACTGCATATCTGGTGTCTTTGGAGTCTGAGATTATACCTAAAATGACAGGAGGCAAGAAACACTACAGACACCCCTTGGTTTGCATAAACCGAAAGGACAGCCCTCTCCTTCCTCCCTCTCCTCTCCTGCTGATATTTAAAATAGAGCTATCAGTTTTCCATATGCTCATCCTGCCTGATTTAATGAACCATTCTTTTCAAGTACTTCACATCAACAGGTTTGTACATTTGTTTGCCTGGCTGGGTTCTTTAATATGTGTGCCTTTGGCTCAGGTGCTCCCAGCAGAGCACTGCTCCCCCAGGCTGCAGGAAGCCCTCTCCTTGTTGCAGCTGCATCCCCAAATTATGCTCTTTGACTGATTGCTTCTGCAGCAATTGCTCAACTGTAGTAAGCAGGAACTTAGATAAATTAGATGTTTTTCTACAGAACCCATTAACACCAGGCCTTGGAGAGACTGATATCGGTCTCATTCTTTACAGTTTTGTTTCTGCAGCACTAGCTGAGGATCCCAGCAGGAGGATTATTTAAGCATAGAGGCTAAACAGATACCCTGCTAACCTAGGATGTGGCTAGGAAGGCTGATGTTAGAAGTGAAGGGAGCAATGGTAAGTTTTGGCCCTAAAAGGAGGAGTGGATTGTAAGCTGATTTTATACAGGCCTCATTTTAAACAAGAGCTCCTGGCAAAGAAATCCTGTCCTTGATAGAAAAGGAGTGTCTGATTTGACTTACTGACCCTTCACTGAAGTCATTTTCCAATGTCAGGGTCATTTCTGTGACTGCTGTTGGGAGATCTACACATGTAGGATTTTCTTCTCTCTTTTGCCCCAGTGCTAGGTAAACCTGAGTTTTGATTGAGGTAGTGGCCCTAAGTGCACAGGCAGGGAAAGTAAACCTATCTACTGTACCTACATCATTGAAAGCTTCTTGTGAAATTGGATTCACAGTTAAATGTTGTGTGACAAAGCTTTATGTTCCAGGCTTTGTAAATGCTCTCAAGGGGAAAAAAAAATCACATGTCAAACTCCGTATCATTTGGGGACAATTCTGGTATCACCAGATTAATTACAGTGTTTCTACAATGCTCTCTCCTGATTCTACTATTAAAAACCAGCAGAAATCAGAGTCTGTTTTGACCTTATTCAGAGCCTCCTGTTAAAGTGACTTTCACAACAGAACCCAATTTGTCACATTTTATTTGTGCTTTAATTTTATTATTAACAGGTTAATGAAGCTGGTAATGGGTTTCCCGATGCTCCCTTTGGAAATGTGAACTGTGTCCCTTCCTTACATCAATCTACTGTCAGCAGATGAAGTGCCTTTGCAAAATGCTATTAACTGTTACCAGAATTAATTAGTCAAAATAGCAAGTCAGCTTCAAAAGGAGAGACCCCAGATTCCCTCAGTGCTTTAGGAAAAGCGCATTAGTGGGATTTAGTCTTGCCAGCAGACACAAGCTTTAGGCCCTGCAGTAGGTGTCTGGGTTAATGGCACGTAGAAATGAAAATGTATCAGACTTTAATTTGCTTGAAGCAGCAATGCCAGGCTAAAAAAAATAATTTAAAAAAGTCACTTGCTAGTGTCATTACCAGCAGTCCCTATTGTGCCAGAAATACCTATGCTCTGTTGTAAGACAGTCTCTGTGCTTCAGCCTTAAAAATCTGCCAGTGAAATCCCGGCCCTCCTGAAGACAATAGGTGACTGCTCATGACAAGACTCAGGCTAGGCTTTGCCTCTATTTTCTGGCCCAATTAATTATTTAAAAGGTATTTTCCCTCACTCTCCAAAGCACTGAAGTCAAGCCCCTTCCCATATGGCCCCCTTTTTTATGCTGGTGCCAGAAACTCACCATTTAACTCCTAAAGGGCCATTCACAAGCCTAGCCTGAGCTTGATTTCCCCTGGCACCATCATTATAAAGACAGCTTTATTGTCTGGTCAGTATTCCAGCCCAGGGCTGACAAAATTGCATTATTGTCGACACACAAAACACAGAACGTGCTCAGAAAATGGTCCCTAACAGGATGAAGCAGGGGGGGAGTTTAAACTTCTCCGAGGCACAAGCCAGCACCTGCTTAAAAAGCCATCAGTCCTCCGCTCCCTCCTCACTGCCTTGGATGAACTGACAGGGAGGAATCTGGGGGAGGTCCAGCACCAGATATAATACCCTGTCCAGTAAAGTTTCTAGTACCTACAGATTGCTTTTCAGATTGGGCAGGCAAGCAGTTGCCTCCTCCTCTTTCTCTCAAATGTTGGAAAACAATGTTATCAGTTGTTATTTCCATTGCATTGTGAATTGCATGTGCATTGCATATGTGGGTCAAATTAAACAGGGAAGGTCACAAAAACAACAGAAATACCACAGACTGTAAAAAACAAAGAAGGTTATTCATTTGTCCAGAGGACTGGACAATGAGAGTGCTGTCTCTATCCAGAAGGTGAACTTTTAAAATGTTGTTTGGCCTTCATTCCTTCCAACCCAGCCCCATCTGCCTCAGATGGTTGTGGTGGTCCTGATGGTTGCCCCAGCCAGGGAAGGAGCATCAAGGGGCAAGCCCTGGGCTCAGTTCACATGCTTCTCCCAGCCATGCCACATACTGATACTCCCACACCAGGGCTGCTTTAGAGACAGAGAATAACTCAGCATCAGACCTTGCTGACATTTTTCCTCAATGGCAACATGAACAGCTGAACCCTACCCAGGGGCTTGTACAAACTATAGACTGGATAGAAAAAAAACCAAAACCCAACACCCTTAATTCTGCCCAAACCTCATTGATTAAAAATATGCAAATCTAATGATTCTGATGTGTGCTTGCAGAGCATATTCCTGCTGGGTATTCTTTCCTCCATTGCCTTCAAGTGAGTGTTCACAGTGAGTAATTTTCAAAATGGTTCTTTTCCTCTCCAAATGCAGAAACTCCAGAGCTGAAAGCCCAATACAGTCTACTCTAAGATGTAAGAGCAGCACAATTTATCTTTTTTTTATATGAGCTTAATGACAGAAAAAAGGACAGTTCTTTTGTCCATCATTCAACCAATTCCACCGACTAGAGGAATAACTTCTTGAAAAACCACAGTATAATTTTCAAACACTCCCATAAAAATGGTCTCTCTGACTATACAAACACATTGTCTTAGATCAAACACAGCTCTTATTCTTAAACAGAAGGGCTGAAAGGCATCTATTAAAAGGAGAGTTTAAAATTCTATTTTAAAAAGAAGTTCAGAACCTTAAAAGACCAATTATTTGTGCAGTCTTCAAGATCAAACGCTGCTGAAATAAAGTCTTTAACGGGTTTATCAGATAAAAACTGTTCAAAGCTTGGAAGGGGAGAAGAGACTTAAGATAATCTAATTTGACCCTGTGACCTTAGGTTTTGGTATTTCACTGGTACAGAATCTTTTCTGTTGTTCGTATTTCTAAATGGAAAATGGAATAAAACCACCAAGAACACAACAGACTGCATAAACTTGAAAAAACAGACCATTTGTTTTCATGTTCCTTTAATTTGTGTGTTTGTAGGCAAGGCTGAACACTCAAATGGATAGTACCAAGTCCTCTGCTGATCCAGTTAGTGCAGCTCTTACTGAACCTTACAGATGCCATTTTTTATCAGATGAGGATCTAGCCTGAAGAGTTTCCAACTGCAAGGTAGAACTAAGTAAGGACAAAAGTGTAAATATATAGAAAGGATAATTTGTAGAAGATTCTGGGTAAACCATATTTCCAAAGTCTGTGTCCTTTTCCCTTCTTTTTATCTTTCTACTGTTTCTTTTATAAAAAGAGCTTAGGACTGAGTTCATCATGCCAATTGTCAGCAGGCAAGGAGGAAGAAGCTGGGATGAATTTCTTTGTGTGTGTCTTTTCTAATCTGTTTGAGCTGTCTGATGTCTTCATATCCAATACATTCTGGATCTTTGATCTGAGTTGGAGGATGTCTCAAGGAGCAATAATGATTCACAGGAAAACAGGATATCCACAGGGGAGCCAGTTACCCAGTCCAGCAGAATTAATCAGCATTAGGTGTATGAGCTCCTGCTCTGAAACACTGCAAATAAGAAAGAGTCACAGGTGATTATACATATGGGAATAAACAGAGAAACACAATTTAAAGCTCCAAGTGTGAAAAATGGTTGCTGAACCACCCACTTGATTTGTTGGTGGGGCAAAACGGCTTGGTGTCCAGATGAAAACACAGCTTCTGTTTTGAAGAGAGGCACTGGTTCAACATTTGCTTCTGTTCTGGCTCCTAGACTGTTTTTGCAAACCAAGGACACACCTAACGCTGGGTAACAGGACTCAAATACAGGATGCTGCCTTCCTGCACACAAAAACCTCTAACAGACTGGCTCCAGTGCAGTGTTCTCCCTGGCTTGCTCTGTCTTGCAGCCTGGTTTCTCATTCCCTTTCCTGTCTCATGGCCTTATTTCTGCCACTGGGTGCCTACAGCTGGCTGAGGCTCAGGAGCTTGGAGCAGCCTCTTGGGAAAGAGGTGTAACTAAGGAGAGTGCTGAGGGGCATCACCTCCCTTCCTACATAGTCCCTGGCTGATGAGAGAGCTGGCACAGTACTGCTGGTACTTCAGCCCCCCACATGAGGGTGGTGTCTACGTCTTTCTTCTTTGCACCTCTTGGGCTGAATGGCAGAGCCTGCCACCCAACCCCTGTAGTTTTGGTGGCTGAGTGTGTAAGAAGTGGACACCAGCAAGTCCTTTTCTTCTTCCTCACATTTTCAGAACCAAAGCCCTTGTGGATGCATTGTAGACAGGGTGCAATCTCTCAGCTCACAGCTTGCCTGAGGCATGGAAAGCCTCACAGGAGCTTAAGACCTGGTTACTGATTCCTGGGGAGGGCAGCAAGGTTCCAGAAGAGCAGCAGCTCAGGCTGGGAAGTTTTTGAGTATTATTGCAAACTGAGCTGCAGCGTTTTTCTGTTCAAACATGGAATTTTGGCTTCATGTCAAAATTCCTGCTAATTTGTCTACAATTTCTGTCAACAGGTGCATTTTAATCCTTCATTTTGACTTTATATACCTTGGTCTTAAAGAATGGGAAGGGGGAAGTCTCAAGATGGTGGCTTCCCCCTTAAGACACTTCAGGGCTGGCCAGGTCCTGTTGATGGTGCCTTGTCTCCTTCGATAAAATCTGCATAGGCATGAGGACCAGTGCTGAACAAGATCCCTGCTGGCATGCTGTGGCCCTGTATTCCTGGGATGCAGGTGGATGGTGATCCCTGCCTGCTGGTCCTTCACAGCACATGCACATCTAATGATCACTTCTGCCTCACATGGGCATCCCAGGAATGCCCCTGACAAAAGCAGGGTGCTGATGTGATGGAGACAAACTCCCTGCAAACAAGAGGGCTGCAAACTCACTTCCCATGGATGCTTCTGGAGCAGGGAGCCGACAGGGAGGGGAGTGACTTAGTGGTCAATGATTTTATTAGAAAGCTGCTATATATGAGATGCAACTGTCACCTACACCAGATGTTTTATTTTTCAGAAGAGAGAATCCAATTGTGAGGTATTTAGGTACTGACACGAAAGAAACTTAGAAGCGAGGGACCTGCATCTGTTTTTGATGGAACTTCTGAAGCCCAAGAGGGATGTTTTAACCAGGTTAACTTTAAAAAAAAAGAAGAGGAAATGCTAGGGGTATTTGACTTTACAAAAGCCTTTGATTGGCCCATTTCCAGCACAAATGCCTCAAGCAAGGTAATGGATTTCAAATACACTGAAGAGTACAGCCGCAAAACCAAACAGGCCTTAACATTTGACCTTACTGGGGAAAACAAGCCTGCTATTACCAAAGAAAACTAAGCATGCCTGGCTAATTGACTCATCTTAGGACAAGTTTTGTTCCCATGACTGAACCATAGGAATGTAAAGCCTTGCCATCTTTCAGTCAGCATGTTTTCCTTAGATCTCACATGGAATATCTGAAAATCACCAGCCACCTCCTAACATTCTGAGAAGTCCAGCCAGTACGGAGAGGAAGTACACAATACCAGAAACATCTTTGCCAAAAGGATTTTTTGGTTTCTTCTTTAGTTTGGTGGTTTTTGTGGCTTTGGTGTTTTGTTTTGGGGTTTTGATTGTTTGTTTGTGTGGTTTGTTTTGCTTGTTTTTTTTTTTTTTTTTTTAATTTTATTTTTATTCAGCATTTCTGGAACAAAACAGGAACATCAAATCAATTACTTACATGCTGTTACATCCTTGTTGCTGCTTGTTCACCCACCCATGGACATTCCACATAAAATTACCTAATAATCAATTCGAAATATTTTAAAGTAGCGTGTTTTAATCCTAAAACAGCAATAGAGTTCGTAATCCAGTGTCTAGACCTAAGACAATGGTCTCATCCTCAAAAATATAAGCCATAAATGGTTTCTATGTGGTGTAATAATTTAACATTCACAACTGATTGTTGTCAGAGACTGACCACAACAGTCACCTAAAATGGATGATACTTATTGTTTGTATTATAAACCATGAAAGTAAGGTAAGGATTCAACTGGTCTCAGAAGGTCTTTCAAAAGCAACAGAAGCAGTGGCCTATCAAATAGATCAGCTGAAGACTTGAGCAATCACTCTTATTTGTAGATGGTTTGGCTTCTGGAAAGTCATTCACATGAAAACTCAGTAATTTTCATTGTTTTGATTAGACAATCCCCATGTTAAGCACCTGTTTGAACTGCAGCCTACAGATTTAAACTAACGTGCTTATAAAACCTTAGTGAGGATTATCTTGCAAAAAAATAAGGACTTCTGGAGTAAGCTGCATAGTGACAAATCAATTTTATATTGTTTAACATGCATGTCAGTAAACTCGAGGTGAGGCAAATCTGTTTATTAGGAACCCATACAGACTGTTTATCAAAGTGTCAAGCATGGCTTGTCTTTGTTTTATGGTGTATCTTTGTTTCTGGGGTGGGCCAGGCTGTGTTCAGCCTTAGTGTGTTGTCTGAGATGAAAGGCATGTAATGTGCATTTGAGTTTGCTTGTACACAAAACACTGCTGTCAGACTTCCTGGCAGGGGACTGGCTGATATGGACCAACTGTGGGCTGCTTTAGCTTCAGGGCAGAGTTTATAGCATCCCCAAGCTACAGCAAGTTACCTGAGAAGTGAAAGGAGCAAGACTGAGAACAGCAGCAATAATCAGTGTAGGGTAGGATGTGGCTGAACCTAGAAAGTTTGGTTTGTTTCAGCTGCAGCCCAGAAGTTGGGAGTTGTTCCTGAGGATGTAATGCTGCAGATCAGGAGACCTGAGGCCAGTTACAGCAAAAGCGTCTGTCTCTTGTTTAGGTCTTGTCCTAACAAGTGACTACCTGTCACACTGTAGCTTATTAAAACCTCAGATGGGGAACACAGGCACATTTCAAGTCCACATTCCAAACCCAGTATTTTTATATAGACAGCAGGAGAATATGTTGTCTGCCAAATCAGATACCCACGTCACATATTGCAATGAGAAATCAGTGAAGGTCTGAGTTGATAGAGAAGAGCTACAGGGAACTGGTTGATTCTGGGCTTTTGGCAGATAACAGGGGAGTGTCTGCATGGGTCTCACAGGCACTGCCCATGCCACATCCATACTGTAGCTGTATTTGTACCGTCTTCAGCTAGCACCTGCTTGTGCCCTCTTGATGAGGTGTGAAGATACCAGACTGTGCCTGGGCACATTGAAGAGAAGGACTTGCCCTGGCCTTTTAATGTTTAAACAGCTGTGCTGGGTTTGCCAAAGGGTGGCTGACAGGGTCTTAAAAATTGATCCCTGAGTAAACAGCCCCAGTGCTAGTTACTCCAGTTCAGCTGTGATAATTTACACCATCTGAAGAGCAGCCTAATCCTGCACTGGCAAGTCTCTGAGCTATTTGCTACTGACTTTTACAGAAGGATCCTTGTGGTAAGGGGAGTGAAGTTTCCCCAACACTAATGACTCTGGACAAGAGAATAAAGATACAACACGATTTAAAATAAAATTAATTAATTCAGAATGAAAACATATTTGCCAAGAGAATGGTCCAAATGCAGGACATCTGCGTATGCTGATAGTCTAGTTGTTGGTTATATTCACGATTAAAATGAAACGAGTGCTCAACTGGTCATATTCCTAGCTTGCTTTTTTTCCCCCACTGTTGCACAAACAATGGAGGCACCTCAAGGAATACCTATTTGCAAAGATTCTAGAGGGAAGGGAAACCATGTACTTGTTAGGACCACAAATACCTGTCTTCTAGAAAAGTGTGATTTCCTCCCAACTCTTATATGAACAAGGTTACATCTACCTTGCAACTGGCATATTATCTGCTCAATGTTAGTGGAGATTCTTCCTCAAGTATGGTTCATTTGCTTTGTTTGGCTAAGTGTGATGATTGTTCACTATCAGTTACTACCCATTCTCTTGGTCCTGTCTCTCTACTGTCATGCTGTTAACTTACCAGATGACACACAACATTCCTCTTCCTGACATATCTGCCATCTTCTCATGCTTATTCTTCAAGATTCTGTTTCCCTATCTTGACCTTGATGTGTTCAAAATACCTAGAAAAGAGACACATATGGATAACCTGATTTGCCAGACTGAATTTTCTGTTAAATTAGTGACTTCAGAATTAATCCTTACAACATGAGCATATCACATATTGCTAGTCAAGTAAATATTTAAGATGTGTATGAAGTAAATCTCTAGAGTTTCTGAATGGTTAGTAAAGTTGGGACTCTGGGGCATGTGGAATAGCGATTTCTTACCTACTCCTTCCATATAAAACTCAGAGAAAAGGTAATACTTGTGATGGCATTGAAAATCTCAGAGATAGTTTTAGTTTTTTACTTTGCTGTAAACCACAGTTCTGGTTCTCTGGTAAGTCTAAGTGTCCATTTTGAAGAAGCTAAAACTGATGCAAAATTACTTGAGCTCATTAGCTACCAACCTTCACCTGATTCTACTAGTAAAAATTCCAGGCTCTTGAAGCATATGTAATGCAGAAATAGTTTAGGTTTGTTTTGTTTTTAACTTTGGCTAGTTCATGTAATTTCATATGTGTGCCATGTGGAAGTGGCAAAGTGGCATGATAGGACACACTGACAGCACTGCATGTTTATAAAAAGACCATACAAATGCACAGTGAGATTTTACACAGTGGCTGCACATAAGACAGGCACAAATTTGAAGTCCAAGGCTGTGGGGTGCTGAGTACACCGAACTCTCATAAAGTTCAGTGCAAGTTGAGAGCACTTCATGGTCCAGGGCTTGGCCCAGCCCTCAGTGAGGCTCTGCTGAGCAAAGAATTATACTCAACACTCATGGCTGAGCCAAGGGTACTTTTTCCTTTCTAGTACGTGCATTTCTAATTGCTGAATTAGTACAACTGGCTGATAATAACAGTAACATAAATGATTTTCTGGTACTGAAGTGCTCTTTCTGAAAGCTAATAAAGCTCATTCAACATCGCCTACAGTTTTACAACACACCGTAATGGAATAATGTAATGAGTACAATGTAAATTTAGTACAAAAGCCAATGGAAAGTTAAAAATGGATCTAGGGTAGTGCTGTTCTTGAATATGAGCACTATGAGTTATTTCTCAAAGTTGGATACAGGACTTATCTGTGAACAACATAGCCCAGCTCACACTCAGGTTCGTTCCTGATTTTAAAGACTTGCTTCTCACACTTTTCTTCCAGTTGTTTTCTATGCACTTATCCTTGTTATTTCCATAAAGGTGACCGTGTTCTTGATTTATGTCTTCCAGTTTTTTACCGTAATTTGGTTGTTAAAATGGTTTTATAGACTTCTGTAAGAATGTGTTACAAAGACAAAGCAGAAAATCAACTCTAATTAAAAATTACAGCATAAATCCCAGGTGAATTTGACACTCCTAGGAATGTGTGGCCGTGTAACAGGAGACTAGTCTCCTACAGTAGTTGAACGCCTTAAAAATTCATTGTTAACTTTAAATTCTTTTCTCCATGTGCAAAGAGAATTCTAGTAAATTTCCTTATTCTGGGATCCACCCATGTCTTGAATGCCCATAATGATATATTTTTTTGGTTTAAGGGCACATTAATTGCACATGTAAGGCCTCTACTCCCTTCTTCTCCCCCTGTGTGAATAAGACAAAGCCATAATTAGGAAGAAAATCCCTTTGTCTGTCTGTAAATTAAGATCACCAGAAATGCAGTCCCATAAG
The DNA here is from genome assembly GCF_003957555.1 of Calypte anna. Classification (NCBI taxonomy): domain Eukaryota; kingdom Metazoa; phylum Chordata; class Aves; order Apodiformes; family Trochilidae; genus Calypte; species Calypte anna. Next base: position 64,114,019 of record NC_044245.1, read on the forward strand.
AAGTCAATGGTAACTGGTAATGCCAAATCCTCTTTACAGCAGTGGCATTTTCACCAACTGTATGACAGATTTCGCAATTAAGAACACACAAAGAATTATTCCTTTCTTGCGTAACAACATTTTAATGTCAATAAAAAGTGATTTTATAGTTCCAAGATTACAAATAAAAAAATATTTCATCTTGACCCTTTTGCTACTTTCCCTCAAGGAAGTCTTCAAATATTAGTTAGGAAGCGTTAAAAACACAAGGCCGATGGATGCTCGCTCTACAAAAAGCTGAAGGACTCCCTCCCCACTTTGCCATCAGTGGATGTTTTGAAATGGAAGATTTTGCTCCAAGTGAGCCTGAAGAGCAACTCTCTTCTTGTGGCAGATGAAACCACGGGGGCATAGACCACCACTGGATCCTTTCAAGCTGAACGCAGCTGGAAGGGTACTAAAAGGAACGAGTCAAGCGTCTCTCCAGCTACCGGGGCTGCATCAAGAAGGCACAACATAAGCAATGGTAAAGTCAGTAAACAAAATTTTACTGTAATATTTCATAACACAGATACTGTATTTCTCTTTTAAGTGTAAAGCTACCGTCTTACACAAGAAAGATGGACAGACCCTTTTCCAAGACTAATATGGATACAATAAATATGGAGTTTTACATACTAGATCTGTACACAGAAACTTTGTCCCACAGCCATAAAAATTTACATTTAACAGTGCAACATATAATTTAATCCTTTATTTATCTGACATAGGATGTTTACTTACTAAACACAAGCAACTACCTGGTTTTAATATACATTTTATATATATATATTTTATATATATATATTCAACAATCTGTACAGGTTTCTAAACATAAAACTCCAAAAAGGCACAATCGTCTATACAACATGTACAAAAATGGCTGGAGCTGACAAGAAACAACAATTATTGGTCAAGAGTTCATGATTGCACAAAGATTAGTAATGGGTTTGTGTCAGAAAAATGTGCTTTAAGGAAAGGAAGGTTTGCAAAGAAACCTGTAAGTGTTATATTAAAAAAAACAAAAAAACAAACCAAAATAAAAACAATGGAAAACAAAACCTAGGTTGCTATTACAAGTCTATCCTCATCGTCGCTGCTGCCATCGCTAAACTGCACTGTGTTTTGCCGCCGGGGCAGGGCGGCAGTCCTGTGTACCTGTCTGTCCGGGGAGACAGTTTGGTGGAGCGGGGACTTGGACAACGTGTCGGGATTCACCTTGGAGCGGGGCTCTGCTGGAACACCCCTCTTGGCCTGCAGGGAAGGGACGTCACGCTTTGGCTTGGCGGGGTTCGCGAGGTCAGTCTTTTCGGGATCTGCTTTCCCTGGGCCGTCGGTCAGCGGGGCGGGCTCCGGATGGCTCTTCCCGACGTACCGCGGGCCGCCGGCCACCACCTGAGGAGAAGCAGCCTTGCTGGCCTCGGCTGTGGGAAAGCCAAGAGGAGCTGGCTCTGGCTGCACCTCGCAGGCTTTGCTGCCTGAGGCGGGCAAAGCCTCGGAGGCTCCTTGCCCCTCGGCGCCAACGGGGCTGACAGAGGGGATGAGGGTCGGCAGGGCGATGTTCAGTATCTGCAGGCCAGGAATGTGAGCCTGGGGGCTGGGGTTGCCTGGCGGGGCTGCGCCAGCCGCCAAAACCTGGAGACCCACAGCATTCAGGGTAATTCCTGACGGGCGGATCTGCGGGGCGATGTTGGTGTTTGCCAGGCCCAAGATGTTGACGGTCTCCATGCCCAATGGCGGCAGAGGCTGCAGGCTGGATGCGCCGAGCCCCTGGATGCCTGGCACGCTCACCTGGCCGATGGGAATGCAGGGCACCACACTGTTCACCTCGGCGACTCCCACGGGATTTGCGGCGCCGGTGGGCGCACCGCCCGTCTCGCCGAGAGCGCTGGTAGTTCTGTGAATCACGCTAACAGCGGGGATAGTCAGCTGCACCGGCCCCGCCTGGATGGGAACGAAGGTGGAGTAGGTGGCTAGCCCAGCAGGGACCACCTGAATCCCTCCGACTGGCACCGTGCCGTAGGGAGCCTTGGCTTGGCGCTGCGAGTGCAGGGGGAGGTGGCTGAAGAGGTGAGTCTGGGGAGCCCTCAGCTCGGCGGCGTGCTGGGGGCTCCCGGAGAGCTTCTCCTCTGGGATTTCGGGGTAGGGAGATGGCACCGTCACCTGCATGCTGCGGTCCGCCGGCAAGGAGGGAGAGCTGATGGAGGGCGCGCTCTAGGAGAGAACAAAGCAGGTGTGTGAATGCAGTGACTGCCACTGTTCTCAAATGAAATGAAAATGTAAGGTGGCTGGGAGTGCTTCCCACGCCCTCTTTAAAGAAAAAAACAACAATATATATACTGTATATATACAGCACACCAATATACTGGTCCACAGTATATACTGCCCAGCATGATCTGACTTCCTTCCCCTCTTTTTTCAACACCTTCCTTGCCCGCTAACTGAATTTTCCTCTCCTAATTACCCTGGCTAATTTCTCTTGAACGCTAGTACTTGAAAACACTGTTGAATATCCTTTGTACATGTATTTTAAGGAGCGAGAAGGCTTTGCAGAACTGCTCTCTGTGGAAATCACCTCAGGCAGGAAGGTTAAATAAGTCTAAGCTGACATTTTTGATGCCTCGGGTTCTTCCCCTAGAGACAGCACAGCCTTCGGCAGGCAGAAGCAGCATCATGGCACATCTGTCTATAGGTGCTTGTAAACCTGGAAGATGGGTGATAAGCAGTGTCAAGAGATGGGTGACAACTACAATGCCTGCAGAGGTGGAGGTGATGGGCAGACACTGGAGTGAGACGTGGAACCCACATCCTAGTGCTGCCTCAGCTCACTGTAATTTGGTCCTCAAACCTGGATCAATATAAACTCACTTCTCATATAGCATGTGTTGCCAACCTGGCCTGGCAGCTCCTTTCCTGAAAATGCCTGAAAGGAAAAGTCTTAAATTACAACTGCAGTCTCGCAGTATCTTTTCATTTTAGGCGCATTCATTACACGTAGAGTGGTGCAACCTTGTTTAGTTTATATAGTCCTAAATTGTAATTCTGTGGCTTTTACCAAACTCTCAAGAAATCTCTAGAGCTGACAAAACCCAAAGCCACTAACAGAAATGCTTTTGGAAACTGCTGGTAGGAATCATAGAATCATAGAATTGGCTGGGTTGGAAGGGACCTCAGAGATCATCAAGTCCAACCCTTGAACCACCGTTGCGGTTACCAGACCATGGCACTGAGTGCCACATCCAGTCTCTTTTTAAATATCTCCAGGGACGGAGAATCCACCACTTCCCTGGGCAGCCCATTCCAATGCCTGATCACCCTCTCCGTAAAGAAATTCTTTCTAATATGTTACCTAAACTTCCCCTGGCACAACTTGAGACCGTGCCCTCTTGTCTTGTTGAAAGTTGTCTGGCAAGAGACCAACCCCCCCCTGGCTACAACCTCCTTTCAGGGAGTTGTATAGAGCGATGAGGTCTCCCCTGAGCCGCCTCTTCTTTAGGCTGAACAGCCCCCGCTCCCTCAGCCTCTCCTCATAGGGTCTGTGCTCGAGTCCTCGATGTATTGGTTAAAGGAAAACACAATTTACTGACATGCAATGCCAACCAGTCTAAATGGGAAGATGAGTGTGAGAAGGAAGCCAACATCTTTCTCAGAATTAGGTCCTATCTGAAACAGGACCTAAGAAGAAGAAATCCTGATAAACTGGTATGGATGCTTTCGGAGGAACATACAACAGTCTTCCTGAGTCAAACCCTTCCAAGTCAAACCCTTGTATCAAGTTCAAGAACCATTCACAATAGGGACAGACTGTAGATTAACCATTAATCACATGGCTGCCTCTTCTTTTGGTCTGGAAAAGGATGAAGTAGTCTGGGAAGGAATTACTGCCTTGTATTACTTACATGCCTTTAAAAAAATAATTCAGTGTAGGCAATTATTAGAGCTACATTAATGAAGACCTTTAACGTTTTTAACTGTGTGTGTATTTTCCTGAGGTTTCAGTAGTTCTGTTTGGTGAGGGATCAAACTCAAGTCAATTGTCCTTCTGGTATCTACTGGTGACAACTGAAATGCCAAATCCAAATATTAAGATCATGCCCATTTTGTGGCAGGTATATACCATGATCAAAGACCACTGCATTTTATTATCTGCCATTCTGCAAAATTGCTCCAGTTTACATTTGCCACATATACTCAGTTCTTATAAGCAGGAATGAATCTAAGTCAAAGAAGGAATTGCAGCAGTAACTTTTACTTTCCCTCCTTGTCAGCAGTTCACTCTCTTAAAATTTGTAAAAAATTAATCAAGTAGCACAGATCAAAGGAAAAAAAAGGCAAAAAGTACTTAAGCTAGAATGACATTTTTACTTACTTTTTATGCTTTTCAAAATTTCCTGCTGTTTATTTTTCTATGACTGCATTCATGTACTAATTGCAAATATTCCATTAATCACAGAGAAGGCAGTAATGACATCATTGTTTAAACCGCATTTTGCATCACATTTTTGTGATCATTATTCTGGAAAGCTCTAATGCCTCCATGGTCTCTAGTAAGAATTGAAAACTTTCCAGAGATGCTCTTAAGGTCATGTATGTGAATTGTCCCCATTTTAATCTATTAATATATTCCTGAATTGTAAAATGTGTAACACCTGCTAGTTCCCCTCTGTGACTTCCTCAGTGGAGTTTTAAAGAAAACAGTCACCAAAATTACTGAATACTCCTGCAACTTTGCACACAGACTGACCTCGTCTTTCTGCGTGCTCTGTAAAGCATGTGTGTCTAAAGGGGCATGGACAAAATTGATCCGTTTCTGGTTAAAATGTTTTTCCAGCTTTAAGGAAAACTGGGAAGACTGGGAACTCAGGTTCTCAGTTCTATGCTCATCTCTTGTTTTGTTATTGTGCAAGGGCAATCATCTGGTTTCCTTGAACATCTGGTGCTCTTTCTAATTCTACTACTAAGCATGTCTGAAGGAGAGATAAGCAATCGCCTCATTTTTTTACAGCAATAAGGCAAAACTGTTTGGGACTAGAATTATTTCCCTTGGGAATTACCATGGATTCTATCATCATATTTCAAAGTGAAATGACTTCTGAATCCTACCATTTTCCTCTGAAAACTCTGTAACTGCCACCATATGTTCATTTTACAGATCTGTTATGTCCCTTCTTACTTGAAATACAATCTACCAGCTCCAAACTTCAGCTGAAACAACCATATATCCTTTCAGGGACAACACAATCAAAATTGAGAATTTGCTCCTACACCATTGTTTCTGGAGTCCCATGCATCCATGCTTCAATTACTTTCAGCTCTCTTAAAGATTCATCAGACAACAACTCTAACCATGAAGGGCAGGGCAAATATTTTTGATCTTGGGGGAGATCTCTAAAAGCAGGATTTAAAGTCCTGCTTTCTCCTGTGGAGTCAGACACCCCTACCTTTGCAAGAGCTGCAGTTGATATGAAGGAGTGTTCCAAGGCTGCTTCTGGATCAGGGTAATCCACAGACATCTGGCGACCTGGAGATGCAGGAGCGGCGTCCACCAACGCTGCAGGAGCACCCTGGGGACCTGCTCCTCTCTCCTGAGCTTTATCCTCATGTGCTTCCTGACGGGTGAGTTCTGCCAGTGACCTGGAGGTCCTGCTCACTGACGGCACCGCGCTCAGGACAGTCATCTTTGTCAGCAGTGCTTTTGGCAGACCATCCATAGAGTCCGTGTGAACCCCAGGGAAACAGTCTGGAAGTCTGATGTCTTCATCAGTGCTGGCCGTGTCCTGCAGGCTGTGTCGAGAGGGGTGATGCTGGGGGCTGGCTGTCACCGAGGGGGTTGTGGATAGGACTGACTCAGCCTGGCTGTCTTCATCATCATCTTCATTGTCATTTTCATCTTCATCCGCACCATCAGACTCCTCCACATCATATCCTGACCGGTCATAGCCAAATCTTTGCTTCTCACCTGCAAAAGTGGGAATTGAAAGGTAGGACAATGAAGGTCCCAGGCTGAGTGGGAAGGAGATGTGAAGGAACAATTAGGAACAAAAAAAACCACAGGGCATGTGCCTTTTTCAGTCAAATTCCATGGCATCAAAGGAAAAGGGAAGATCTTAAATTTTTGTTTTATTTTCTAAGGTACATATTTAATTATACAGCTGCATAATCTTTCATCTTCTGCTTCTGTGCTGGTTTTTACTTTCTAGATTAGTCTGTTTTCCTTTTCAGACATTTATAACCATTTGTTCAAAGTCACCCTTCACTCTTTTGCTTGGGGAGAAGTGAGCAGATTCCTGGTTCATTAAGTTCCCCATGATGACATACGAAGCTGATCTGCCAGCCTCAGTGCTGGGATATTCTCTAGCTGGTTCTGTCTGACTCATAAGTGGGTGTCCTTGTACCTAATATGAATCACTGCAGCAAAGGTTTTTGAAGGATGCAAACAGAAAGACTGTAGGCTGTAAGGAATCTGTCTCATTAACAGGCAAAAGAGATCAAAATTAGACCTTACCAGATTTCATCACTTTGCTGATGTTTGGGAAGGTTTATTAACAAATCACCCGAGATGTCCAGCAGGCAAGAAAACCCTAATCCTATCAAAATTCACCTAGGCATGAAACTTGGCTCACATGAAGAAGTCCTCCTGACTTCAAGTCTTAAGGCCAAACTGCTGCCTAGTGGTAAATTTCTATGCAAAAAAACCAGCTCTACTGCAGCTTTACACCTTCTTTTATATTGTAACTTGGAAAGAAAGAATAATCTTTAGTAAAGAGATAGAAAACTCCGTCTGCTGAATCTGATTCTAAGCCAGACTGTCTGGGATCATATTTTATAAAAGACAAAATGCTTTGGATGCACTAATATTTTATATTGAATTAAAGGTTTAAGCTCTCAAAAACAAACCCAAAAACACAACAAAAACCCCAACTCAAACCAAACAAACCCAAAAAACAAACAAAAAAACCCAGCACAAAAATAATTTGGTTCTGCAAAACTGATAATGGCCTCTTAGCTTAAATCTCAGAGATCCTGTTCTAAGGAAGCCTTCGCAGCAACTTACCACTGAAGTAAGTGACCCTGAGAAAAATCAGACCCTTAAAATTATTTGGATGTACTGTCAATTCTTTAGGCTGCCACATTAACAAAACCAAAATAAGCACCTTGAGCTCCATGTAGAATAAATGGATTTAATTCAGCTACCTTTCAATGACTTACCCACCATTTTAAGCCCTTATGGTTTCAAATGAGCAGTGCAATTAGGAACAAGACTAACAGCTTCTTTGAAAAAATTCCACTGTAATGACTTTAGCCCTCTTAGCCTACACAGTAATTTGTACATTAACTAAATATGGAAACTATAGATCTTCTACATTTATGACAGCAGGCATGAAAATGAAATGTTATTAAAACCATCCCAAATCCTCCAGGTCATCGGAATGATGCTACAAAATTTTTTTTTAGAATTTAAAATATTTACAATTGTCACCTACAGACAGAGCTGTTCAAAAAAGAAAATACATTTTAGTGGAAAAAATAATTCAGTAAGGTCCATTCCAAAAATATTGCGAGTAGGATTATTAAAAATATCATTAACAAAACCACATGGAATTATAAACTTTATATATATATATACATACACTTTGCCATTTCTCTGCTTCACACAGTGTTTCTTCATCACTGATTTGCAAAGCAAACAAATCTAAAATGTTAGAATCTCTACATATGTTTGATTTCTGAATGGAAATAGCTTCCCTCGTGGCTCTCTAACAGATCGCAAAGACATCTCCATATGTTACAACTCTAGGGTGACCCGTGCATTTCTTCCGCCTCTTTGAATAATGCATTGTAAAATCCTGGGTTTCAGTCCAGACTTTTAGTGTTTAACAACATCACATAACTATTCTCTGTGAAATCCTACTGCTTTTCTTTTTTTCTCTCCACATGAATCATGCTTTCTATGAAAGTTGATGTCAATCACACATCACTGTCACCACTAGCAAGAGAAACTACCTGAAGTGATTAGACTGACTTGTCACACTTGTAAAGCAAGGGTTGCATATGCACAAACACTGCCCCAGTTCATCATAAGAAACCATCATTTTTTTCAAATCAACATTTAAAAATGCTACAGGTTTTAATAGCAAACGCTGCTTACGTAAAATTTACTGCATACATCTTGGCTTTCTAGAATGAAACCAAGGAAAGGGAAAGGGGAACGGTGTGGATTCCTTACTGTAAGGATTCCTTACTGCAGAACTCCGTGGGGTATCATCTCCCTGTACTGTGTTTCTCTGTTTACCTCCACCCTTTGTGAGTTTGCCAGCTTCTATTTAAGTGTGGTTACCTGGAGCCAGTGCCTGCAGTGTAGGTGAGGTGACAGCAATGAATGTAGTTCCCTTACTCCCACACCACTTTGAAACAGCAGATGATAAAAAAAAAAACAAACCACCAAAACCAACCAACCCACTCCCAACTTGCAGGCTTTGGCAGTGCACAAAGAAATACTCTGCTCTGGTGTTTATACCTGCAGGCACGTTCACCAAAACAAGAGGTGCCCAAGCTTCTATAAGGAATGGTCCCCTTAACCATCACTGCAAACCAGGAGAGGATCTGATGCTGCAGTTTTAAGCAATGGAAGAAAGACCCAGGTAGGTTATGGGTTGTCTCCAAATGAGGCATCAGGTTGAGGCTGTGCCCACTCCTTGTGGTGAAAGACTCCTTTCTAAGCACTGCCTTCTTAACCAAGTAGTATTGGCCCTGATCCATTTTAGTAATGGTACTCTGCCTACTAAAGTTCCCTTGCAGCTTTAATTGGGGAAAAAATAATTCTTCGCTTCCTATCCTAAACTGTGCTCAATTATAACCATATGCGTATGTAGCTGATATATATAACTAGAACTGACTCAATTTCCAAAGGGAAAAAATAAAGACTTCTGTGTTTAACTCGGTATGAAGTTGTAACTCCTGTGTGGGATATTTTAGAATGAAGGATGTGTCATAAATTTAAAGGCCACTAGGATATGGGGAAATGACTTTTGGCATGAAAGTTCACAGATTTTTTAAAAAAAAACGAACACAGGAAAAAAAAGTTTCACAATCTTAAATGAAGGGTGTTCTGCTTTATAAAAGCTACTTCTCTTTTTAACTCTCACCATTTTAACAGAGATTGCTCAATTTAACAGAGACTGCCTCAATTTCTGGTAGAATGTTTTTGGAAGAGCAGGGAATATCTCTCATCCTCTGACAACTGTTGCAAAAAATTCTTTTTTAAACCCTTAACAAGACCCTTCTTCATCCTGGACTTCACAAGAGAACATGGAACTTTTGGCTACAGATATGAACTCTGCAAAAATTAGGAACAGCTGGAAATAAAGGTGTAATAGAAGCACGGACACAACTTTTGACTGGGAATTTTGCTTGCATGCCAGATATATTTAATATAATTGAGGTTTAAATCCTATGTATTAACTTAGTGTACACAAAACATAGGCAAAAATAATCTTAGTACTTCTTTTATTTTTTGCCAGTCCTCAGCTAGTTAATCAGCTCTACTGTGTTGGAGGTGTTGATGAGCTTGTTGGCCAACACTCTGTTACACTGACATTTTACCCTGAAGCACAGAAAGGAAAAGCTTCAAGTTCTTCAGCATAATAGCATTAGCTGGGCTTCTTCACATCCTGATATGTCCAGCAGTGAAACACCTGGGGCTGGTAAGTTCAGTTGTGATGCTATGAATTAGCAAATAACCAGAACAAGTCTACATACTCTTAGTTCTTTATTTTAAAAGGTGGTGGGTTTTGGTTTTGTTTTTTTTCTACAGGAATCCTCACTGTACATGATTTTAACAATGGTTATCTAATTCTTGTCAAGTATCAAATGAAAGGTTCTTCAGAATGTCAAGTTACAGCTTTTAATTGTGATATGATTGTGGGTTGGACTAGATGACCTTTAGAGGTCCCTTGCAACCCGAATTATTCTATGATTCTATGATTATCACCAAGTAGTTCACCATGTGACCTCATTTATCAGGCCCTGCTACAGACTTTACAATTTCTGCACCACATCCAGTGATCAAGTTCAGCGTCTTATAACTTCATCATGTTTGCTTACATATTACACTTAGATTTCCACATAAAGAGAAAAATGTTCATTTTCATTCTTTTATTGTCAGGAAGACCAGAAAGACCTGAAAATATAAGTCCTGACTGCTGAAGTTTTACATGTTCGTTAGTAAATGGACAGGTATGGAGATAAAAATGGGAATTACCATTAGCTCTACTTACACAGATTAAAGTTATCTTACTAAGTATCTGTTGGTCTGTTCCCTAAATTCCCATTTAAATTTATGGGCTTTTAGCACCTGAGTAATTCAAAGCACAAAGCAGTATCTACCACCTCAAGTTGTGACAGTATCTGCAGTTATGAAAGCATTTAATAATACAACACCTGTTCTACGCTACATGTTCTCTACCAAACTTAAGAAAAAAATCTATATTGTGGCAATAAAGGCAGAAATATTTTTTGCATGTTGTCACATTATCATAAACATGAAAGTTATGAAGTCATCAGTGCACTCTCTGTATTTCTGATCAATTGCAAGCTTAGACTTGCCTTTTACCTGTTGTTTTAGTTTTGTTCCACAAGCACAACTCAAACCAATTTTAAAAAGGGTAAACATTGTACTGTGAAACAACACTAGCATCAATACCCAAACTTGCTGTCTCCTTCCCTGCCTCTCCTTGTATGTTCACAGGCTTTACTTGAGTGATTTCAGCCTTGTTACAGCTACTGTCCACTGCTCACCATCATCAAACAGGACTCACAGTGACATCTACTGGGTTAAATTCAGACTGGTAATAGCCAGGGCTCCTCAGAAATGAGGAAAAAAAAAAAATCTGTGGGCTTTCGACTTTCATTCCTAAGAGTATAGAAAGTAACAAAATAAAACTAACCAAAGTAACAATAACCTCTCTTTCTTTAAAGAGATTATTCACCTAAGCAATCCTGGGTAATCTGTAGGTTGTAAATGTAGCATTAGCTGCTCTGCTACCAGGCTGGAGGTGAACGGCTCTAGCACACTTCATGTACATCTAGTAGATCACTTTTAATATCCACAGTGATATTAAAACAAAACAAAACAAAAATTCAAACCAAAATAAACCAAAAAAGTCCTGTAAATTATACAGAATGAGTGTTCCATTCTATTTGCAGAAGGATGATATTATTGTAAGGATTTTCATTTATTTTCCTTCCTTAAAAGTAGATGCAGAGAAAACACAGAGTGAGACACAGTTAAGCTTGTGAAGAGAGATGGAAACTCACTAAACATCTACTGTAAGTAATATATAGCCAATTATCTTAAAACCATTGTATCTTTAGAAGTGTTTAATATTTCAGAAAATCAAAATGTTTTTAATGTGCATAAATATGTGTGTATATATATAAATACATATCTGAAACTTAAACTAAGTCTTTCCACAGGTAAAGTAATGAATATTTTGTGATAAAATTTCCACAGAGACCATTTAAATATGTTCTGCCCATCTACTGATTTCATTATTAAATAACTTTCTTGTGCAAGTTTACTCAAGAGTACCATACCATTCACACATTAGCTTACCTATGAAATATTACAGGTTTAAAGTTTCTAACTGTTTAAAACCAAATTATTGTTGTTGTTAAGGCTGCAGAGCAAAATGTTGGGTCAACATGACCAAAGAGGTTATCCTCAGTTGCAGTCTGTCACACTAAACAGTTCACCTCATCTGACAATTTAATTCAGATATTAACATTCCTCACATTGTAACCCTGTATTTTGGTGACAAGAACATTCCACAGAGCAGAAGATGAAAGATAAATGGATGAGGGAATGGTTTTGAATGCAAAAAGCCAGCCCAGAAAGTATTTACTAATACCCAAATGATGACAAGTCCAAATACAAAGAATGCTATGCTAAAAGCTCTCATCATATATAGTCTCAGACAGCTAGAGAGCATCTCTCTTTTTTTCCTAGATGCTACAGCACAACAAAATTTCAGCTTCTCAGATTACTGAAAAAAACACACTGTGTGTGTGCTTGTGCCTCATGTGAGGATTGTGTGGTTTGAACTACTTATTCAACCTGCATGTACTATTAATCTGTACTGCTATCAGTACAGAGATGACTTGTCCTATGAAATTAAAAAAAAAAAAATTTCAAAGAATTGTGATTGCCCGTGCTCTGAAAAATACATAAAAATAGAACCAACAAGATCTTTAGTAAATAAAATGTTGGTGGTTTTCTTATATTTCTGGACAATTCTTTAAAATTCAAAGTCTGATGAAAGACACACAGCTTAGTTATTTCAAGCCAAGGTGTACATATTTTATTGCCATAAAAAATTAATCAGTATTCCAAATGTTCAAATAGCAAAGGAGATAGAGACAGACAGACATTTTATCAGTCAGGATGCAGGCCAATCTTGTACAGCCTACAGGAAGAGTAATTTTTTTTTTCTTAGGCCTTAATTATTTCTTATTAGATTTTCTGCACCTTCCTCCACAGCATCTCACACTGTCTTCTGATTGAGAAAACAGATGAGACAGGGGTTTACAACTGGATCCAAGAGAGACAGAACTTCTAATGAAGTATCATTTTTAAAGCACCAAAAGAATACCCGACACAAACCCACTCCCACCACATGCCAGAGTGAGGAGGGGTAAAAGGGGTGAAGACATAATGGCATGGCTCATCACTGTGAATTTAGCTCAATAACCAAGGACCATCATGTTGCCCTCTGTGGGTGACAAACTGTCTGTCCCTACAGCCTGGCCATGGCCCCAGGGGTGCTGTCCCCAGCACAACCTCTGCTGCACTGCTTTTGGAAAAGAGCAGCCAGAAAGCTGGTTGAAGCCACTTGCTAACTGAGACTGCCTAGACACCTTAAAAAATCTGTATTTTCAATCACATTCAAATATAGAAAAATTAGCATGTACAGGATTTTAGAAAGGGCAACCGAACTACCTACATTTGAAAGGGCATGCTAAAGTATGCAAATACTTCAAGCTTTTCTTCTCTTGCTGACTCTTTGCCTTTAAAATGGGCCAACAAGCAAGTTTCTGAATTATGATGAGAAATACCTTCACATGTGGCTGGGTGAACTGAGAGATCACAGAACTGACAGAGTTAGAAGGGACCTCTAGAGATCATCCAGTCCAACTATCCCCCTAAAGCAGGATCACCCAGGTGAAATCACATCTTTTAAGTGTACAGTTACTCACTGAATTCACATGGATAATTGTAAATGCACTGTGCTATGCAGCACCTGGAGAGGCTGGACTGGTTTGGCTGCAGTACACGATGGGTTTATCACCAGCTTAATTACCCTGCTCCTGGGATGGGACTTTTATACTGAGCTTTGTGATGCACAGCTGGTTTTGATATGGGCACCCTAAGCCAGATCTTTAAGAGAGATACAGATTTTATCACCACACTGCTTTCTATTTTGGGGTCCTTAGGTAACAGGAGAAATGCTACTCGCTCTATTTTGAAAAAAAACAAAACAAACACACACTGCAGTCTTAAAATTAAATTTTTCAAATAATTTCATGGATTACGTGGCAAATACTATTGAATGTTTGTCGTCCTCTTTTTTCCAAATTAGAACACTTATTCTGTTAAGTAATTACTATGCTGAAACAAAAAATGTATTTCAGTGAATATATATTACATTTATCCAATGGTTACACATTGGTTACATGCCTATACATGATATGTAAAAAGAGAGAGTATCTCACACTTAAGTAGTCTTAGAGCTAAAAAAAACACCCTATCTTTCAAAGCTTTCTTTCAACAAATGCTTGAAATGGCTTACTTGTACTGGGTGCTACTGATGATTTTTTTAACATTTGAAACATTTCCCTTTACATTAAAACCATAAATGCAGTTTTTAATGTATGTGATTTCGAATAACGATTCATCAACCAATAAAACGCTTTCAGTTCCTAGTAAATGGAAATATCTATTCAGCTGTAGTTTATAAAACTAAGTAAAATGTCAAAAGCTACAGAACACTGCATTAGAAAGTTGTGAGGATTCTTCTGTCATGTGGAGGCTGAAAATGTTAATGAAAACTGTTCCTCTGTAAGAAAAGGACAGTAATTTCTATTGCTGCTTATCTTCTGTGTTACTGGTTAGACACCTCACTTTCAAAGGGGGACATAAAGGAATATATCAGAGAATGCCAAAAAAGGGAAAATGCAGGTTTCTATGTACCTAGAGCACTACTGAATCATACCAGCTGAGTCATATTCCCAACATTATTTAGAATTAGATTCAAGCCGATTCGCTTATTCTTCTCGTGGCTGTCATTATGGGAGCAAGTGCATTCATCTTTCTTGCCCTTTACTGTTTAAATAAAGATCCCCACTGCTTTCTTTTCTCAAAGCCCCATCCGCAATCTAATAAACTACACTGCTGGATGAAGAAAAAATACAAGGCAAGGCAACAGGATTCATCTCCCTGCTGAGAAACATGAGGAAGGAGAAAACGCCACAACTGCACCGAGACGTGTCAAGCTCCAGAACAGCCCCAGCACACAATCCTGTTTCTCCATCTCACTGCATCTGGTGCAGCCCCATCTTTCTTACCATGCTGAGCAAAACACACATGAACCCAGTCTGGCCCTCCTTGACTGTCCTCAACCTCACCTCCTCTTCAGTGGAGTCATCTCCAGATGTGGGAAGTGCAAAATGCCAATTATTAGCAAATACATTTGTTTTGGTAACACTCATCACTAAGGAAGCAGTAAAACAAATCAAGATGAATTAATCCTCACGATTGCTAAATAATCTCTATCTGCTGATCTGTGCTCAATTATTTGTGAAGGAGGATAGAACTCCACACTGGAAGATGATTAACCTTCTTGCAAACCTCAAAACAACATATTTGTGACTTGGGTGGCATATTAGTGATATAATTTTTATGAAATGTTAATCTCAAAACTTTGACAATTTCATGCACAACTATTTTCAAAGAAATACTACATTTGGCTACTATTTTCCTAGGCAAACAGCTATTTTTCTGGTATTTTCAATCTTATAACGTTAATCTGTGAAACTAGTAATCCTTAACACTTTGTGAGGAATTCAGCAGTATTTTATCTTAAGCATATTTCTTTCCATTTCTTTCTTAAGGTTTTTTCCAGTATTTCTTACTCCCCTGGACTAGCTTTCAAGGTCTTTATCTCTGCATTTTCCTCTGTACAGGAATTTAAAGAAATTAATTCTTGGAAGAAAACAAGGTTAACAAAATAAATACAAAAATGAAGTAAAGAAAGAAGATTTGAATGTCTTACCAAATTCTTCTTCTCCATCCTGGTCATCTATTAAGCCTACTGAGACTCCCAAATCCATGCATTTCTTACTATGTGCCTTTGACTTCATATGCTTTGTTAAATTTCCTTAAGGAAAAAGGAAAAAAAATAACTGTTCAGTTACTATACAAATATACACTCAACATGTTTTTCTCTTACTCAGCTACATTTATAGCCATTTGTATAATTTGACTTCTCACTTGACAGAGCCACAGTGCAAGCTGTCAAGGGCTGTGGCAGATTTACCATCCTGAATGTTACTAGCTCTCTGGCTACATTTCATGAAGATCTTCATAGAGATAAAATAGAAAAGGATGTAAATCCTAGATGATGATGTATTTTGCATTGGCTTAAAAGATCCTACATTTTTTATGGCAAAGTGTAAAAAGGGCTGATTCAGTCTTTAAAGTCATGTTGACAGAAAACTACCTTGTAAAGCTAAAGTTTATATCTAGCAGCTCTTTTACTATTGGATAGATTTATTTTTAGTGTACTAATTTTCACTACCAACCTAAATAATCAGAATAACTTTATTAAAAATCAGAGTTGATCTGATTCTCAATGATATTTGATCTGAATCTCAAGTGTGAATGCATTAACTACTGAGAGGCCCCACAGGATGCTTTCCTGTTCACCTTTCAAGAAAAAAAAGTCAAATACAATCAAGAAAAGGTTTAAAAGTTGATTGGAGATCTGTAAATTAATATATTTGTGAAATGTGTATTATTACAAGTAACTGCTCATTTTATACTTTCTATTGTCTCTCAGAAACAGTTTATTTGAGGTATTTCAATGGGATAAATTATAGTGGGTGAAATGGTGACTCTGGTTATGGAGTACTTTATTCCTGCTTTGAAATGGAGGTAGTAATTCACTCCAAATTTTGAAATAGTTGTTATCAAGCTGCACAACTGCAGACAGCAAATTTCTCAGCCTTCCATACAGCATGAAGCTACTGGATACTCTGTCCTCTCACGAAGGGTGGCTTTCCAAACATCAAGCACCCAAACGCATGCCTGACTCTGCCAGCAGTACCGGCAATGGCCAGGAATAGCAACTGCAGCAGAGGAAGCAAATACAAGTATCTGCTACAACTTAAACAAAGGAGAATTTCAAATGGGCAGAACTTAATTACTTGAACTTGGCCAGCATTCTCACTCTGCTAAAACCATCACCAGAAATTATTGGGTTCACGCTCCAGCATTTCATCACACAGGCAACATGATGATCCAGAGTGTCAGGATGCAGTGATAGGTTTTGACACCCTTAAAGACTATCCATCCCACTTTCTGCAGCACTGCATTATTTCTTGGAAGTTTTCCACACGACTGCTGAATAGTCTCAAAACCACTAAAAATACAAAGCTTTCTGAGGTTACAGCTTGAGGGGGGGGATGACTGCTAAATGATGTTCAAAGCCAAGAAAAATTTTACTGCTTAGAATTTTTTTGCTGAAAGTATTTTGGCTGTGAACTTCTCCTGTCTGTTTCACTTGCTTTGAATCCTGGATCTACCACTATTTAATATACTGCCTGCTTAAACTAGGAGGCATTTAAGTATCTAGTTTAAGGAGGCTTTAAATGGTCTATCTTTGGGTCTTAAAAGGTCAAGTGGAAAGTGAACCTTGTCCTTCAAAGGTATAAAGAACATTTTTATATAGTCATTTAATAAAGGCCATTATCTTTCCCAGAGCAATTAGTTGAGTGACAATAGGAGTACAATGTAAGTCAATATTATAGTCCCAAAAGATCACTACTATGGACTTAAAATTTTGCATTCCCATCCCTACTTAGGATGAGAACCTAACCAGTTCACTCATCTTGACCTGACTTTCATCATACTCTCACCTACCATGGCTTGCCACCCAGATCATTCACATAAAGATGAGATTATCTGAATAAACATGCAGAAGACAACAGAAAAGAAGGAGCTCAGGAAGTACAAATACTTGAAGCATTAGACAATAAAACGCCACAGAGAGGCAAATTCTTCAATTTGTGAAGAGACAAACGTGAGAAGAAAAGAACTCTATTTTGAAGAAGAAGAAAGGGGGAAAATGTCCACTGAAAAGTACTCCTACCTTTAGTTTTGAAGGAGAAATTGCAGTAATTGCAGTGGTAAGGACGGACATCTGTATGTGTGCGAATGTGCTTCTTCAGCATGCTGGGTTTCTTGCAACGAATTCCACATTCTTCACAAATATACTTCCCTCTTCCTCTCCCCCGAACATACACATAGTCTTCATTTGACTTGTACCTAGTAACAGTACCAAAAGAGTAAGGCAATTAGTTGTAACGGGAAAATTATTCTAGCTTGAAACCATAATCTGTCAGAATTTTTAAAATTCTGTAATAGTTGAAAATGAATGATAAAAACAATCTTGTTCTTTTTCTGCTCAATTTCTGTATTTATTTTTTCAACTCAGGCCTAAATTTCTCACTAGGCAATCATGGAATGAAGGCAAAGCTCTTTTAATAAAGGTATTGTTTGATACTAAGCATTTAAATATTTCAGATTCCCTCTTTGCAGCACAGGAATGTGCTTTTTAAAAATGTCAGCTCTTGGAAGCAGGTTTGGGCACCACAAGGAAGCTTCAAAAGAGCATCTTTGAGGCTCTGAGCTGGATGCAGAAAAGGAACATTCTTTCTAAGAATGGGAAAGTTTTTTAAATTCCCTGTCAATGTGCTCTGGACTCAGAGTATTGGAACTGTCTCTATATGGAAAACCTTACTCAGATTCAATCATGTCCTTCCTATCTCTGCTTGAGGATGCCAGAGGTTGTGCTTGGTTTTTGTGACCTGGTCCCTGCAACGTTTGGATCTGAGCAGAGACACGTAGCAATGTTTTACCTGGGCAGCTGGTAATGGCTTAACTGCTGTCCTGGACTGGAATCAAACCAGGAACCAGTAAATGGAAAGCCCCAGAGTCCACTGCCAATTATGAGAATAATAAAATATGCAACAATTGGGCTCAAGATTTTTAGAAGTGTCACTGGCATTTTTCTGCTGAAAAAAAAAACTGTTTTATAAGATGTTGTACATGGCACCGTGCTGTGGCCAAAGCAACTGTTATTCGTATCAGGTAACTGATTTAAAATTACAGTATATGGACAAGGGCTCTCTGTAAATATTTCCATGGCACTTTTCAGAGCAGGAGTTCTCCAGCCTCTGCATGCCACAACAAATTGCCAGACAGAGACTGTACCGCAGTCTGCTCTTTAGCCCCTGGACAATACCCTCTCCAGCTGCATAATAGAACCTTATTGCAGAGTAGGTATTATTTATCATGTAAGAGAAATAGAGAAAAAGAATTTACATCTATGGCTGTATCTAGCTGCCCTTACTGCTGATTAATGTTTGTCCTTTGGAAAAAAAATGAATCGCACTGCCTACTGTTCTTTATTTCATTACCCCCCCTCGTAACTCTCATGGCTCCATGCATCTGATGACTTTCCATTTTTCTTGGAAACATAAACCACCATCCACAGACCACAGTATGGGAACTGTTATTTAAAATAAATCAAACAGAGAGCAACATTGCTGCGAAGTCTAGAATCGAGGAAAAAATATCTTCCCACTGATATCTAATATACAAAGCACAATACTTGCCCTCCATCAAATATTTTAACTCTTCTTGGTTCAGTTTTGACAAAGGAATTTTCTTTATCGTGCTCAGTGCTCGATTCAGAGTTTTCCTTATTGTTGAATTCTGTTGCAGCCATTTTTTTTCTATTTAATGCTCGCTGAAAGAAAACGAGATGCACATAACACTAAAATTAGTATCTTTCATCCAGCATTCAAACCTGTAAATTATGATTAATAAAAGCATCATAAAGGCCATATGTATAATAACCATTTTTAAAAAATGCTAAGATACATGAAACAAAGAGTATCTTTTGCTAAACTACTTCTCTCTTATGCACTTGTGGACTGCTAAATCTATATGGAGATGATGGCACTGTAGGAAACCAAGAATGCTTTGAATCTGCAGTGGCAGATGATTCTTTCTCCTTCTGGAAAGGTGAATGTGGCATTTTCCAGCTCACAAATAGCCTTATACAGAGAAAAGATCTTTACAATCGAACCAAATTGCTTCCTGAATGTGTTCAGCTTCACTTCTCAGCCCCAGACCATTCAGACAGGGCTCTGCAGCTGCAGAGCGGTACCCCCACCTCTGACTGGATGAAAAGGGGGAAACTTTAGTGTACAACCAGTTATCTGTGCTGTTTCCCCACTGCTCAAGTCCTGATGTTTCTGAGCACATCCCCAGCTCTTGCTGCCTGGTGTTTACCACAGCAGGACAGGGGCAGGAGGAAGGAAGAGCTTTCCTGACTGTTCTCTGTCCCAAGTCTGCAGGTCCCAGGTCCTACCCATTGGCCCACCATCCAGCAGCACCTCATCACTGACAGGAACTGCTTTCCCATGGCACAGCAAAGAAGGGTGGGAAAGAGGGGGGTACCAAGGGTAAATAATATTTCTGATTGCTAGTATTTTTCAAAAAACTTGGTTACTAAAAGGGGCTCCAGAACCCTTCTAAATCAGGACTCCACACTTAATTCCCACTGCCAGATCAAATGACAAGAAAACACATGTCAGCTGTCCAGCAGAACAAAAATACTTCCCCTCTTTCCCCCTGATTATTAGTTAAGGAACTTTTTTTTTTTAAAAAAAAGGAGGATGAGTTCCCCCAACATTTGCCAATTAAAATCTACTCCTTCCAAGTCAAGGATATTTATAACATGGGCAACAATGAAGGAATGATCCAATTAGCCAGTAATTATTACTGCTGTATTTATAAACTGTTCTACCCACGTAGCTGGCACGCATACCGTATTGCTCATATTGATAAGTGAATAAAATTGTAAGAAAAAAAAAATCTGGCCTTATGTTTTCTACTCATTATAAAATTTAATGCTGTACACTTGTGAATTCTTGGCAAGAAGAATGACTTCACTGATTGACTTAAAATGACTGATGAATTACACTGGACATTCTATATTTTGAAGGGTGACATCGTTCTGGCACCCAGTCCTTGCCCCTAGTCCTCTGTGCATCCTCAGCCACTGCCTTTACTTCCCACCTGATAAGGAATGTGGCAGATGAGGCAACCTTCAGATAAGAAATGAGGCAGCTCAGACAAAGAGCATCTTCCTATCCTATTCAAAGCCCTAGGAATCTGCAAAGGCTGCAAGTACTACTCCAATCCGTATGCCTCCATGCAGCCCTCTGATGGATTTGGGCTGGCTTTTCAAATATCTAAGGAGTTCTACCAAAGCATCCATGACAATTCTGCCTCTGTGTAGGAAGAAAGAAATTTCACCCTGCACGTTTTAACAGCATTCATACTAGGTGAAAGGAGAAGACGTTCTGGTTGAGAACTATCAGAAGGGGAGCCTGCTTCAGTAATTGCAATTTGGCCACGTTGTAGTAGCTCCTGTACGATACCTGGCATACAAGTTGCTTTTGTTTCCACTGCAAACAAAGAATAGCAAGGTGACATTTATAATTTAACAGGAAAAGAGCAGTGAAAAATACAGAATACATAAATATTCCCAGCAGCTAGGATAATACAATCTTTAGGTACGTGATCTTTCAATCCTAAATACTAAGTATCCTTTCCATGTTTGATTTTCAAGAATGAAAAGAGAAAGGAAAGATCTGGCCCACATTGTTATTCCAACTATGGTGAAACAGCATTATAGTAAAATCCATATTCACAAAAGGTCCTAGACTGAAAAAGCTAACACAAGGCCAAATACCTCTGGATTCTTCCCAAAGCTCTTTTTTTTTAACATACATTTTTAATGTACAGCCATAATGTACAGTCTCACATAGATGTTCAAATTACTATTTAGCTCCCACTGATGTACTGTAATTTACTGCTTATATGTTACTTTAGCTGTTGTTTCAGTGTCTTAAACATGCAAAATGCTGCTACCACAGAGATGCTTTAATAGAAACACTGAGTTTCTGTCACGGAACTCTACAGAAATGCTCACTGACTATGAAAAAAAGCAGTCTTTATCTGAAAAATTCCAAATTGATGCTGAAGATGACTTGGGTCCTCTGTAAATTTTAAAGGGCAGCCAGTCTCTAAGAAGCATGTGTTTCTTGTGCGGAAATCATTTAATGTTCCTCACCTAAAATTCCCCAAAAGCCCACACCTACTGGTGGAAAGGGTAGAAAAGTGGCAGTGCTGTAAAATGTTCCTCTCCACAATTACTTATGCCTTCCATTCCTAACACAGTCTCCTCTCTCTTCTCCCAGAGACAAGGACCATGATTCATTTCTACTTTACTCGTTTTGCTCCAATTTAACTCCACTGCCTTCAATTACTGGTATAAAACTGGAAAAAAACCTACTCTTAGGGCTGCCCAGAGACCAGAGTTCAATATATACTTCTGGTACTTTACAACATCCCTTGGAAAAAAAACATGCTTGCAGCCTGAATCATCAAAGTTGTAAATTTCAGATTAGAATATTCATTAAACATTTTCCCCACTGGCACATAGCCACTTGAGGAAAATATTTTTAATATCTCTAAAGTTTTACTAGTTTACACATAAAAATTTTCTGCATTTAACTACTTTCCAGTGGTGATTTGGACTGTTGCGGCACATCATCCAAGAAAGGAAAGCTTTCCAGTTAGGAGAAACTTTCCATTCCTCAGTGTATCCTTGCTCGAAAATGTTCACCCTGGAATACTGCACATGTTATTGCTTCGTTTCAGGGAGCCAAGATTAATGTGGGGGCTTGAGAAAGGGTTCCTGTTACACCACCAGTGACTTAAGGTGAGGAAAACTGGTGAAAAATAATAATAAACAGAGTAGTAAACCAAAAAGAGTGGGGAGAAAAAATGTGCCTTCCCCATGCAGGTAAATGTCCTGTTGCATTTTAACGTACTGTACTCGTTCCAGGAGCTTCTTTCACAATAAGACTTTGTGGTTTGTTCTCTGAGTCACTGGAACGTGGCAACTTCACCTATTGCCTCTGAGCAGCGAATTGTGAAGAGCAAACACAATCCCGGGGCTCCTTATTGTTTGCATTTTGTTCACATGTCTCTTTATTTCCTGTTGTTGAAAGAACTGCTTTTTTTTTTTTTGGGGGGGGGGGGGGGGAATGACTGTGATTAGCAACAGCTATGCACCTGCATGAGGTTTCTGTAAACACAGGCTAGTTTTGGGGGCAAACCCAAGAAGAGTTCAGGAATTCACCTTATCTGGGTGAGAAGATGAGCAGTTA
This sequence comes from Calypte anna, assembly GCF_003957555.1. Taxonomy (NCBI): domain Eukaryota; kingdom Metazoa; phylum Chordata; class Aves; order Apodiformes; family Trochilidae; genus Calypte; species Calypte anna. The sequence goes on from NC_044245.1 coordinate 64,136,624, forward strand.
AAGCTCCAAGAGCAGAAAACACCAAATCACCCTGGAAAGGGCTATGATTGTGAGAGAGGTAAGGTGAGGCATAAGAGTGCGGTGCTTTTATTATTATTTATAAATTGGATTTAGTAGCACTTAAAGCTCTCTGTCAAGTCAGGTTTACAACATGCAAACCACTTAAGCAAACACAACACCCAGAGACCTGCAATCTGAACTGTGGTTCCCAAAGGAACTTGGAAGCCCATCAAGCTTTTAAGAAGGAAATGAATCACAATTTTTTTGAGATTTGCAAATTTGTTTGTTGCCTTTATCATTGTTGCTTTTTTTTTTTTTTTTTCAATGGAATACTAATTTCCAAAAGGACCTCCAACATTCTGCATCCTCAGAACCAGAAAAAAGGGCAGGAGAATTACTGGGCAAGAAATGAATGAGCAATTTCAGTTTTTGCTTTCTTTAAACATGGCTTCTGTGAGGAAGTTTCCAAGTTAGCATCAGCTATTCAGTCACCAGGTCTAACCAGAGGTACACTGTAACAGTATCATCATCATTCCGGAAAGTGCTGCTGCCAGAGTCACTGAAACAGAACTCAGGAGTTGTTAAGTCCTATCAGGTCTTTGAAATTTTTAATTTCTGCCATCCTATACCTTGCCTGTACAATCCCAGATGCTGATTAAACTTTAATTGGTGCTTTCTCGCTGTACTCTATTCCCTCATAATAGCTTTGAATAAAACCTGTAAATCAGTTGCAAGTAGAGCTTAAGAACTCTTCAATTTTACCATGCTCATGTGCTTCATTCAAAACGTCAGCAAGAAAGACTGAAGAAAGATTATTAACTGTGGTTCCTTTGTGGCAGAAGCACTTTAAATGTACCTGACAGCTGCCTATTACAGAATTTCAGTATTGCTAGAATGTTTAAAAGGCTGCTGTCAAAATATTTTTCAAAATACTATTATCCATTATTTATATTCTAAACAGAATTTGTTTGTAGACAAAATTTATTCTTCTAGACGCACACAGCAGCTTTGTTAGCACAGAATTTCTTCTGATAGATTGTTCTTTAAAAATAAAAAAAGCATGACTCAGTGACAGAACTGGTGTGAGTCTTGCCTTAGAATCAGTCAACTTTGTACAATGAGAAAAGCTAAATCTTTGAATTTTATTTTTTTAAATGTAGCACTACTAAGTGCAACATCTCATGAAACATATGAGGGAGAAGCCTGAAAAAGGAAACATGAGTTTCAGCAAAGGCTGCCCACTCTATTATAGAAGCAATGATTCAATTCAGTTACAGAACTAACACAAAGCCAGCAACCTGTATGTATTTTCTGCGTGAAACTTTACAGATAAAGCTTTTGACCTCCAACATAAATCTCAGCAAAGTCTTCCACTGATTTCAGGAAAACAAAGTTAAACCTCGCTACAGGCCTGAAGGGTTCCAGCATATCTTCTCAACTCCCCCTGTAATTCTGAGATGATTTCTTACTCTTACACAGTTTCTCATCCTATTGCTTTTTCCATCACTGACGACTTTGTACCTTAGAAAAACAAGGAGCAAATAGTGAAACATCCCAGGGTGACTTCTGACAGCAACAGTCTCTAAGACTCAACACCCACAGAAATACACAGAAATCTTTCCTCAAGGCTGGGCTACATCTCCTCTAGAGTGACTGCTGGCCCTGCAGATCCCTATTTCCAGCCAAATGCTTGGAAAATTTAGCTGGTGCTATACTGCAGGATTAGGACAAATTATGATTGCTTTTAGCCTCCCCAGAAAAACACTTCTATGTCATGGACAGCTGAGGGGCTCTGGAGAAAGGGAGACCCACAGCTAATGCCCCGTTTTTGGTAGCTCCAAAGAGAAGTCTGGCATCAAACACACAGCATACACAGCAAAGAGGGAAGAGTGTGAAACTGTGCAGTACACCAAGGTGCTCTGCAGAAAGGTTTATGGTTTTGCTGTATGGGACAATAAAATTAGTATTTGATCCATTAAATAGACAGGGCTTCTTCTTACCATACTAGAAAGGGCAGAGAGCCACTATTCACCCATTCAGGGTGGTGGTTCAGTTGCTAAGAAAAACCAAATCCAGTGCAAACCAGCACAGCTTGGGCCCTGTACACAACAAAACTGTCCAGCAAGTGAAATCCTGATCACACGTGTGCAGCACTGCCACAGCTAAGGAAATAACAAGTGACTACTTGGCTCTGTCACATCTGACTCCAGAATGACGCAGTGTTTTACGTGGGTCACAAACATTGCCCCAAGGGTATTTCACTGCGCAAGATTTAATGTCATCTTTGGAGACACACTGCTCCAAGAAGTTGTTGTGTTTTATGGAGGGGGATATTTTGCTTTAAACTTTGCTATTTTTGTCATCGTTTCACACCACTGATTAACCTAGGTGGGAGAAAGGGAAATGGTACACTGCTCCTCTCATAGTTAGACGATCAGCGATGGTGAAAAATATCTTTGTGACGTATCTGTGGACACCTGTTCAGCATGAGCACTCTTTTATAACAGAAAACACTGTCTGACTTTTAGGCAAAATATGCAATTATGATCTTAAAGTAACCTGTTTTCAGTTACAAACAAGCGTTTAACAAATATTTATGTCAGAAATATTTTTCTTCTTCCCTTCGCATTTAAAAAATAGCCAAAAACATTCCTGCCCCTTCAAATACAGATTTCAATCCAGGAACTAATTTCCATGAAAAGTGATAAATCCTTATGAATAGGTTTCCTAATGGAATTACTTAAGGTCTTTTTAGCAGTTTGATCCAGCATAACTAAAATAAATAAGCACATACATTATACATGTCAGGCATATTACATTCTCTAAAACACGAACAAGTATGATTTTCAAAGCAAATCCTCTGTAAATGATCAGTATCCATCAAGAGTATCTTAAGTACCTTTGTTAAGCTGTTCTTCCACTTGCTGGAATAGACCAATACATCAGATCTGGGATGAGTAGTTCTTGCTTGAGTGTACAGAGGTTTTTCAACTTTCTGTTTGGAATTGAGGAGGGAGAGAGCTACCTTTGTCGACAAACCAAGTGGATTGGGATTGTTGGGACTAATGGTCCAGGTAGAATAGGCTGAGATTTTCTGATCATTTTGCAGCAGATGCAATGGTTTTCTGTTCAGGAGGTAACACCAGGTAAAACTCGTTGAGGTCTTGAGGCTTGGAAATGACAGTCTCTGCATTTCTCCTGCGTTCATCACAGCCACAGTAGCTGCAGGCTTTGCTTGGCCCTGGCTATTGATTTGCTTGCTCTCACTACTGCTAGCTGGGGACCTTCCCTCTTGACTGATACTTACAGTCTTGAGAAGAGAACTCTGATTATTCACTGGAGACAATTCAGATGGTTTTCTAACTACAACCACTGGCGATGCTGCAGACTTACAGTCCTCAGATGCTGGTGATTCCTTTAGGGTTTCTGAAACCCCAGTGTCAGCTGAATGACGGTCAGGCAGCAGCAGGTCTGAAGTACCAGCTTTGCTGCTTTTTTCATGCTGTGCAACCCCATCAGGATCTGCGAGGTGATTTTCAAGAGGTTCTGTGGTGCAAACCTGTCTTACCAAAACTGGTTTCTTCTGCTTACTGGTAGGGTCGTTAGATCTCACATTCAGTGAATGCAGCTGCCTAGTATCTGTCATGCAGGCAGCTCCACTCTCATCTTTAACACGTTTTTGCTGTTTCTCCATGGCAATATCTAAACTGTTGGCTGGGGAAAGCATTCGTTTACTTGAAGCTGTAGCTTCCTGCTGAGGGAAGAGTTCGCTAACTGGCACTTTCTGAATAGTATTCAAAGAGCCTGACAAAGGTGAATTTCTGTTTCCACTTTCTGGTAGCGAATTTTCAAATTCAAGTGAATTTGACAAAGTCCTCTGATGATCTCTGTGAGATTTTGGCAGCTGGGTTTTGCCGTCAAGCGTTGGCACCGTTGCAACATTTGTTTTGCAAACTGATTGATTTACCTGATCCTGGGTCACCAAAATGTGAGGAAGGGGTGTAACAGTTGCAAAGCCATAGGAGGGCACACTGCTGTGAATACGGACAGGAACCACAAAAGGAGGAATCCGATGTATTTGACTGCTGCAGTTATTAGGGACAATTTGTTTTAGAGGAGGCACAGAGTATGGATTAGGCATGTCAGCCAGTTTAGTCTGCAATTCAAAGGACGATGCATTGTGGTTCACCCCAGCTTGACTTGAAACTGTCTGAGCTGGTAAAGTGTTTTTTAGCAATTTAGAAGAGTACGGCTGACCTATATTTAAAGTTTTAACTTGAAGTTGATACTTTGGAGCAAAACAATCCTTCTTTTCATCGGGATGACAAGAAAGCACATATGTGCTCGCTTGTTCCCCTTGGGCTGATGCTTTAGTAGATGTCTGGGAAGGCTGATGTGTCGAGGATGGCTGTCCTGAAGTATTCAACATGTGATCTAAAGGATGCTGAACTGAAGACAGGCTAACAGGGTTACAGTTTTGAATTGCTGAGTGAGGCCTGGAGTGAGTCTGTGAATTCTGAGTACTCGAAGGAAACTCTACTGAAGATTTGCCAGAGGTCTGCAGCCTCTGCAATGACACTGTGGGCACATCTGTAGTGTGAGCTGTCTGAAATGAGGTGGTTGATTGAACTTGAGGCTGATGACTGTCTGGAGCAATATTTAAAGAGATCTGTCTCACAAATGGCCCCCTCCTCCTTTCTAGCAGAGGCACGTGTCCAGTGACTCCATTTGCAGATGACACTTTCGGAGCAGCTATCTCTACGAGCGAGGCAGGCTTTGATGGAGACATGCTTCCACAGTCAAATGACTTACTCCTGTAGTCCACAACCTCCATTGATGGCTGTGTGCAGCTGATTTGCTCCGAGGCAGCACGTCTCATTTCCCTATAATGAGGACCAGGCACAGCCAGTGCCTGCGAGCCAGCAGGAATCACGAGGAACTCTGACAACTTACTAACAGGGTCTGCTTTGGAAGGGTTCTCAGCCTTCAAAGGTTCATCTTTATCAAGCGAGGCTGAGAAACTGGAGGCATGAGACAAACTACTCTCCCGACTTAGGCTTCTGGAAAGCGTGGAGTCAATGCTTGACTCAGCAGATGAATGCTCCATTTCAGCCAAGCGAATTCTTTTCTTCTTTGGTGGAAGCTTTTCTGTTGGCAATTTTGACAGTGTTTCGCTGCGCTGTGGCCAATTAAACCTTTCTGTCTTTTCCTGATCGCTGCACTGGTTTTCTTGCTCCCTGTCTGGTTCTTCCGTGACCAGTATTTCAGGAACCTGGATGTTTTGCTGACGAACAAGTCTCGACGGCTGAAGAGGTGCACTTCTCTCATTAGAAACTATTTGGCTTCCTTGGACTTCCCCTCTAGGTGCTTCAGAAGATAGGGTCTGATGATGCTGGGCAGTATTCAGATGAGAGTGTCTATCCTCTTGGATTACAACTGTATTCAAAGAGTGGTGCTTTGCAACCTTGTTGGGCTCTTGAGAAGAAACTGGGGATACTCTTTCAAATGACTCTGATTTCTCAAATGAGCTATTTCTGCTCAGTGAGTTGGTGTGCTGTATTACTGAAATGCCAGTCCCTTGTCTTTTCAACTCCACCTTTTCTTGCACAGCTGAACTTGACTGCTTTTCAATAAGAGGAACCACCTTTGGATCGGTAGTCTGATCCGTGCCTCGAGGCACAAGCTGAATTTGGGAATTTTGAAGTACAAGGCTGCTTGGCTGCTGTGATCCCACCAACGTTGTCGCATTGTGTTTTGACAGACTGGAAGAATTTGCTGGCTTGCTTTGGACTTCTGCATTCTTTGATAGTGTGCTAGTATCATTTTGTTGTGGGTCATCATCATCGCCAACACTTTTCATTTTCCTTCGTTTCCTTATCTGGGGTGTCTGCTCCCACACGCCAGTTGAAGTAGTGACTCTGTAGTGTAGAATTTGAGGCTGTGTACTATTTGGAACAGTTTTATGCTCAGGCTCTCGGATTGCTGCTTTAGTTTTAGGTCCATGCAACTCTGAACAATAAAATTTCTTGTGGTTTTCAAAATTTTCCAGTTTTCTGTACCTATTTCTGCAGGTTTCACACTCAAACATTGTTCCTCGAACCTGAGGGGACTTCTTTGTTTTTTCTAAATTTGTTCCCTGTGCCAGGGACTTAGTCCTCTGTAACAAAGACTCACTTGATAAATTACACCCCAGGTAGCTTTCTTCTACAGATCGCACTGGCCCATGAACTTGGCTTTCACCAGTAGAAGAATCTTCTATTGCTGCCTGTCTAACAAGAGGCCGAGGATGTCCGCCTTGGTTCAGTGGAGTAGCAGGTCCTGATACAAAAACATCATCATATAAAGAGCCAATTTTATCATCAAATGACTGACTTCCTCGAAGGGGATGAGAGGGAGGTATTACATTTGGAGGTACTGCTGAGTAGCTGGTAGTAGGCATGGAATTACTTCGTGTTATAGGTAAACAGTCAAGGGATGGTACAGAAAGAAGAAAAACTTGCTTTGATTTCTCAGTTGGTGTGAAAGGAGACTTTGGTATATCAGAGCTTGAGCTAGTTCTTCTTCCCATGGGCTTTAAATCAAACTGGAAAGAATCCTTAAATATGTAGGATTTTGGTGAATCTATGCTTCCTCTTCTTGAAAGAGATGTTCTTCTTGGTTTCACGCTATCCAACTGTTTGTCATCCACGACAGCCTCATTATCAGAAATTAACTTGGAAATACGCTCCTCAAGGGTTTTTGTTGCCAAGGGAGGTCTCATTTGCCCAGAGAGAATCAGATTTTTGTCAGCACAAACAGTCTGTACAACAGATGCTACCACACCACTTGCTCGAGGCACACAGGGCAGGTTTTTGTTGGGATCTTTCTCAGAGACGAGCAGTCCTCTTACAAAAGGAGCTGGTGGGCTCATCGTTTGATCGGCACTTTCAGAACGAGAGAAGTAACCAGAATCAGTACTACCCAAACTTCTAGGGCTCAGAAGAGATTTTCCTTGCTGATCTTGGGAACCATCGGTTGCTTGTTGTCTCTGGAGCTGAGCATGCGCTGCTCCTACTGCAGATCCCAGTTGTTCCTCCAATAGGCCCATTTCTGCTTTCTGATGTTGCTTTATGTCATTCTCCTTGAATGAAGGTGTATGTGTCACATTTGACTGAAGAGTTGTCACTTTAGCATCTCCTTTTCTCTGTGCTGCAGCAAGCTCAGGTGCTGCTTCTGTTACTTTTGGGCTATCGGCCCTTAATGGAGAAACATTTACAGGATGAACAACGACTTTTGGTAAAGCTGCCCTTACTTGAGGTTCTGAATCATGTAAGGAAGAGTCACCTGGTATACAGTCTGTGTTGCTTAATGGAATAGGGCTTCCTTTCCGTAAGGTTTCTGCATTTGAAATTACTTTCACTATTTGTGCAGGTTCCAGTTCTTGATCATCTTGTCTTTCATCAGCAGTGCCTTCATCTTCACTTTCGCCGCTTTCTTCCGCATCTGAATGAATGCTAAGTGCTTTGTCTGAGTCGTGGGACAAGAAGAGGCCACCCGAATCTGGTTGTAGGACAAGTCCAAGTTTGATAGCATGTGCATGAGATTTTTTGTGCTTGTACAGGTTGCTCTTGGTTTTAAATGAAAATCCACATGTCACGCAAGGGTACGGTCGCTCTCCAGTATGGGATCGGATGTGCTTTTGGAGAACACTGGGCTTGGCACAGGCCCGGTTGCAATACTCACAGACATATTTCCCTAACTTTTTAGGCTTCTGGTCTTTCAAGAGGTTACATATTTGTTCCACACCATGGTTTACAACTGATGCAATCTGGGCTGAATTATACAAGGGACCTATAGACAAGTGTGTCGAACTCGATGTGCTAATTGACAAAGGTGAAGATGAAGTAGCTACTAACTGGTTTTGAGGAAAAACCTGAGTTACAGTGGAAGATGAGGTGTGAATGACAGACGAAGATACTGCTATGCTGTAAATCTGCTGGAGCTTGGGGTTTTCTTGACTCTGCTGGTGCACCAGAGATCTAGTGAAACTTGGACACACAACAACCTGGTGATTTTGTTGACTGGTTTTAGTAATAAGGTCTTGTGAGTGAGAAACTGATTGGCTTTGTGCTTGTCCAGTCTTGCCAGTTGCTGCTACATGCACATTGTTGGATGTAGAGGGGTAATACTGAGGTCCAGCTGCAAACTCACGCTGTGACAAAGCAGACTGATTTTGGACACTCACTGTACTGGATGTGAGACTAGAAGAGGTGCTTACAGTTTTATTTGGTCTTAGTTTCTCTATCTGCATCCCATAAGGGGCGCACTCTTGTGCTAAGGTGTTCAGTTCAGGCTCCATAGCTTTTAATAAGACATCGAATGCAGTACGTGTACATGGGGACGATGTACTGCGATCAATAAAATTAATACATTCATTACTGTCAGTCTTTGTTTCACGTGATGAGGAGTTTGAGAGAGACTTCTTCTCTGGTGAGTTCAGTTGGTTTGCATCAGTATCCTCCTGTTTACGCAGATCTAAGGACTGATGTGTCAGTGAAAGCTTTGTCTGCACCGATGCCTCAGATTTGGTTGTTTTAACACTTATCTCACTACTAAGAGCTCTCCCGTTTTGTTTGGTACATTGACTCCCATTTTGCACAGGCAGGTGATCCTGTGCCGTGGCGTGTTCAGAGGCATCCAGAAGAGCTTTTAGTGGTGATGGGTCTACATTTTGCTTAACCTTGGCTTCAGCGGGGCTTCTTAAAGGCGATTTTGGTATTTTTTTCAGATGGTTTTCAGTCACGATCTTTTTCCTTTTCACACCCTTAACTGTATCTTGAGTTCCTCTAGAACCAGCATCAGTGATTTCTGTCAAATCAAAAAAAGAATAAAAAAGAATATTAAAACTGAACAATGCAGCATATTTTTATTTATACCATTTTATCATGTCTAAGTTTCAACAGTAAGCCCTGGGGCAACAGCACTGTGCATTTCTCCAGCCTTCAATATTTTTTTAACAGTAAATACATCTTGGCAAAGATCTATTTTGTTTTCATCTAGAAAGAGCAATGATTTCTAGCTGATCCTGTAAGACATTACAAAAGTAATTCACTATAGAAAAAGCGTCGAAAGAAAAGTAAGAAAAGCTACTGAAAGAATATTTTCATATTTATAGCAAATTCTTTTCAGATAAAGTGAAAAGAAACCTCTCTCTTGCTCTTGTTTAAAAATTAAAATCATTATAGCAGGAAAATGAAGAACCACGACACAAATCTGTTTTTATGTCATGTTTGTCACTTTTCCTATCTATATGTTGCAGTCCACAAGGAACGAAGGCAGCTTCCTCATGGTTATATTTGTAAGTAGATTTATCATGGAAATGGCACAACCACCCACGCCATCTGTCAAATACTCCTTTTCAGAGCTCCATTTACTGAACTTCAATAGCATTTCAGATGAGCAACTACTGTGGATTAATAAAATCAGTCACACTTAAATGATACTCTATTTGTGCATCATGAAACAAAATAAACTAACTTTGAATTACTTCATTGGTAGCTGCACTTGTTGCTAATTTTAAACAGGTATTCACGTGGAGTTTCAGGGGTGTAGTGAAAGGCAAATGAATTGGAATATTATTCAGCAGAATAATTTTGTAGCAAGTCCTTAGAGCTGTAGAGAGTCCAATTTCTTTGATAACAAAAAAATACATATAGACTTTATTTCAGGATTGCTGCTTACAAGTTGTTTTTTGGGGTTTTTTGGTTTGGTGTTTTGTTCTTTGTTGGTGTTTTTTTAAAATACCCAATGCTATACACCTTTGTTTTTGTAACATTAAGTTAAATGATCAACAGTGTGATATTTAATCTCTTACTTAATTTTTAATTTATTTTTACTTCTTTCCTAACACTCACTCATCACTCATAACCACTGCTTCAGCTAACATGTCTGATAAAGCAGAGGAAGCCAAATATTAAAAGTATGCAAATCTATTTTTTCTTAAGCTTTTACAACTCATTCATTAGACTGTTAACCAAACCCATATTCATCTGATTGACAATGTTCAAAGCAAAAGAAGAATCTGATGTGACTAGAGGGCTGATACCTCTGACAAGGCTCAGCTGCAAACACATTTTGGGAAGCAGTAGTGAGTTTACCTGCACAGAGTTACTCCTGAAGAGAGGTTTATGTGCACTTCTACTTAAACAAAAGCCTTTATAGAATGTATAAAGGCAAAAATTTCTCATGGCAAACTTCACCAGGAGCTAAGTGGAGAAAGCTCAGACTTTCCATCAACCATCAACCCTACTGGCCCCCTTTGAGTGGCATGAAGAGTGTCCTCTTGCAGAAACACCAGCTGGCCTCCATACTGCTGTGGGAGGAAAGCCAACACTGTGTGCATCCAACAAAAGATGCTGCAGCTGGTGAAATTCCTGCTCCATGTGAAAGGAAATCCAGGCAATGCCTGAAGCTTGTCTAGCAGAAGAGAGCGCAAAGTGACCAGTGGGAAAAGGAAGGCAGGAAAATTTTATGTTTTCCTCATGCCAGAGCATGACCCAGCTGAGATATGTGCTAATGCCAGACACTTGGAAGTTCCAATTTCCATTTCCAACTCAGTGACAACTGAATGTACTCATACATTCATTTATAGTCATTGGATATTCAGGAGATTGCCTTGCAAACTGGAAGATATCACACATAATGTCTTGCAATTGTGGAAGTTTGACAGAACCTGACCTAATTCTCTCCCAGCCCAACCAGAGGAAATTTAACCAAGAAGACTAAGAGACTGTTTTGTCACATTCTGTGATCCCATAGAAGAGACTCTAGAATCCCTTGGCAGAACTACTGGTTCCCAATCTTGGTTACTGGGACTTTGTGCTCCTCTTGATCATCCAGAGAGAAATTTCTGCAGTAACTGTTGACTTAATCTATAAAAGAACTTTGCATTTATTGCTTTATCACCAAAACCTATTCATATTAGACTGGATTTGACATATTCAAAGCTGAGCTCTTTTCCATCACGATATTTAGTCCTTTCCATTGTTTCACAATTAAATGCACGGCTTACACTAATAAATTATCATTAACATTATTAATGGTGATTTCTTTAAAATTCAGTCTACTGCAACTATTTTTGTTCCTTCAACAGCAAAAATCAAATAAAAGAGAAACTGTCAAGGTAAATATATAAAAGGGTGCTTTTAGCCATGGTTTGTTGACCTCTGAGAAGCATGGCCACGTTAATTGAGTGTAAGTAATTTGGTTCCTTTTATGCACTCACTGCAGCTTTTATCCTGTCACAACCACGCCTCCACACTGATTATACTGCCCATGTTCATACTGGAGCACTGTGGCAAGAACTGGGCAGATGACACATAGCTAAGAAGGTGAAAATGCCAGGAGTAGTGAACATCCAAGGAGATGAACATACACAAAACAGACTGAGGTGTTTTATAGTGCAGTAATTGAACAATCAAATGATGTCCTTCTTTCTGATGCCTCGGAATACTAAGTAGCTACTGTTCCTGGCTTTTTGCCATAAAGTGCAGAAAAATGAGCATGCTCAACTTCTGTCATGCTAGTGAACTGGAAGCCAACACAGCTGAAAGATGTTATGTGGCTAAAGTAAGCCTTAAAGAAAGTAAAAAGTTATCTCTAATCTGCCAGTCAAATAATTAAATCACAGAACCACAGAATTATTAAGCCTTTGTCAAGTCGAGCCTTAGACTGGATATATACAAAATACATTAATTCATTATGAATATAAGATCTGAATCTTTGATGATCTAGTTACTGCTTTACTTTTAAAAAAATATTGTTCAACCCATACCAAACCATAAAAATTGTTTTAGCAATTGAAAAGATAAAATAAACAATGGCAAGTTATACATTGCATTGCATAGAGAAACAGAAATTTTCTTTTACTCTTCACAACCACCAATTGCACTGCTTTAATTATAATAAAACTCCAATCTAGAGATATCATGAGACTTAGTTTCCTACTTGTATTTATGATTCTACATCTTTTGTGATTCCAGAGATGGAGTTGCAGGTTTGCTTCAGTGTACGTGTCCATAAAATCTATAAAACTTAGTTTTGCAACAATGGCTCTACAAGGGTTAACAACAGTATATGTCCTGTGCTCTACTTTACTCCTTGACACTCCTCGTTTGGGCCAGAATGCTCCTTGATAATTTAGAAATGCTTATTATTAATGGAAATAGTCACCTCATGTTGGCAATACCCAAAATTCTAGCTTATCTGGGGAAAAATGGGATCCCTGATAACTTCAATTCACTTATTTTTGGCTTTTTGTTCCTTCTGTGTATGATGCACCTTTTTGTATTCCCAGTTTACACTGAAGGTATTCCATTGCACATTTGTTGATCTACAGCTGCATGCCTGCAGAAAGATCAACTGTAAGTTCAGAGGCAATAACAAAACTGGCAGGAAAATGTCAGTCCCAGAATGCTGAACACTCCTCTGCTTTTCAGAATGACAAACTTTCAGGAGAGTGACAACTTGCCAGGGTGGTGTACCCACATCAACAAGCTGACACTGAACAAAGAAAATGTAAAAACACCTTCATGTACTAAAAAAAAAAAAAAAGAAAAAAAAGGAAGAAAGGAAGAAAGGAAGGAGAAAAAGAAAGAAAGAAAGAGGGAAAGAAAGAAAGAAAGAAAGAGGGAAAGAGGGAAAGAGGGAAGAGGGAAGAGGGAAAGAGGGAAAGAGGGAAAGAGGGAAAGAGGGAAGAGGGAAAGAGGGAAAGAGGGAAAGAGGGAAAGAGGGAAAGAGGGAAAGAGGGAAAGAGGGAAAGAGGGAAAGAGGGAAAGAGGGAAAGAGGGAAAGAAAGAAAGAAAGAAAGAAAGAAAGAAAAGAAAGAAAGAAAGAAAGAAAGAAAGAAAGAAGAAAGAAAGAAGAAAGAAAGAAAGAAAGAAAGAAAGAAAGAAAGAAAGAAAGAAAGAAAGAAAGAAGGAAAGAAAGAAAGAAAGAAAGAAAGAAAGAAAGAAAGAAAGAAAGAAAGAAGAAAGAAGAAGAGAGAAAGAAAGAAAGAAAGAAAGAAAGAAGAAAGAAAGAAAAGAAAGAAAGAAGGAAAGAAGGAAAGAAAGAAAGAGGAAAGAAAAGAAAGAGGGAAAGAAAGAAAGAGGGAAAGAAAGAAAGAAAGAAAGAAAGAAAGAAAGAAAGAAAGAAAGAAAGAAAGAAAGAAAGAAAGAAGAAAGAAAGAAAGAGAGAAAGAAAGAAAGAAAGAAAGAAAGAAGAAGAAAGAAAGAAAGAAAGAAAGAAAGAAAGAAAGAAAAGAAGAAAGAAAGAAAGAAAGAAAGAAAGAAAGAAAGAAAGAAAGAAAGAAAGAAAGAAAGAAAGAAAGAAAGAAAGAAGGAAAGAAGGAAAGAAGGAAAGAAGGAAAGAAGGAAAGAAGGAAAGAAGGAAAGAAAGAAAGAAAGAAAGAAAGAAAGAAAGAAAGAAAGAAAGAAAGAAAGAAAGAAAGAAAGAAAGAAAGAAAGAAAGAAAGAAAGAAAGAAAGAAAGAAAGAAAGAAAGAAAGAAAGAAAAGAAAGAAAGAAAGAAAGAAAGAAAGAAAGAAAGAAAGAAGGAAAGAAAGAAAGAAAGAGGGAAAGAAAGAAAGAAAGAGGGAAAGAAAGAAAGAGGGAAAGAAAGAAAGAGGGAAAGAAAGAAAGAAAGAAATTAAGTTGATCCTCTTTTCTTTCTCTCCCATCCACTCTGCTCACCTCCCTCTGCAATCACAAAGCTCTTCTCATCACTGGGAAGTAATTCCCCTTTTTCTCAGGTGGTGAAGTGAGAAGTGCTGTGACCTCAATCAGATGTCTGAAAAGTATCTTTTTCGTAAGCCTTATTACATCAAATAGGATTAAGTTACCTAGCCCAAGAGAAGAGGTAACAACGCCATTGTGCTCAACGCCTCCGTTTTCACATCCCAAGGACACTGGAGCATCTCTTCTGTGCTTTGCCTGGTTGGCTTTGTGCTGCTTTGCTATCAAGACTCTCGATTTCTTTTCCTTTGGTCTGAATTCTGCATTCAAAACATGACAAGAAAAACCGATGTTTCTAAACGTGGCTTTGTTCACCTACAATTTCTCTGCTGCACTTTGCACTATGCACAGGGAACAGAGAAGAAGAACCCAAGTGTGATCGTGTAGATAGCAATGTGGCAGCATAACTCAGGCAGCAAATAAAGGCATAAGCGATCTGATTTGTTCTTCCAATGCATTCACTGCTGAACTAGACGGTGTCTTAACAAAATTATCTCAATGATTTTGTTTAAGTAGCTTCTAGAACTGCCTGTCTCAAAGCCTACATGTGATTATAACACCCACTCTCTTTCTCTCCCTTCTAATAGAGCTATGTGCTTGCACTTAAAAAAAAAAAGGAAGAGAATAAAAGGGAACCAAAGCGAGGCACCGAGCTCCCTTCTCCAGCAGTGCTATCCCATGAAACATGGAGCAAGCAAACACTGCCTGCCTCTGCGCTCCAATGAACAGCACAGTTTTCAACTCATGTGGTCAGCTGCAGAATTCTAAAAAATCCTTGTGGGTGTACACACAGAGAACAGATTTTCAAATTCAGTTGCCTTAACTTTAGCTCCTAAATCTGTATGTTGCCTCCCAGGTAACCACAAGTAAGGTCAAGACCCTTCTGAAAGTGTTTAAATACTAACTGATGTCTTAAACCTACAGCTAAAAGGTTACTCTGACACCTAACAACGGCAGCAATTCAAAGGTGGAAGGCTTTTCAAAAAAGAGAGATCACTATTAAATATCTTACCTCTGATAACAGCTAAGCTTCCCAGTGTCTTTAGATATGCAAAACATTCTTATATTCTTAGTCTTGACATCTGATACTTATTTGATTTCATCAAAACTATTGAAAACACTCATGAATCACCCCACTGGGTCTATTTCCATGAATAAGTGAAGATGATGATTATGAGATAAAAAAATAAGTCTTGCTGGCAAATGTGAGGCCACCAGATTTTAAATTAAAAGCAGCAGGGATTAATTAAGCTTTCATTTTTTATTAGATTACCTCTAAAGCTTTATATTGCTTCCTACATGTTAAGTACAACCATAAATATTTTTCCTAAAATTATAGGTTTTCAAAGGTGGAAAAAGAAAACCCAAAAAGACTTGATTACATAAACCACACATACAACTCTGAAAATGTCTGCAGTCAACAAATCAACAAGAAGATATGAACAAGATCAACCCAAGTGCAGTGCTGAATTTTAAGGACAAACAGAGGAATTTTAACAGTCTTACTTCAGATGCCTAACTTTAGACTTCATGAGAAGTCCAAATGGTGGCCACTCCCTGCCTTAGAGGTCAGGAGGCAAGTCAAAGAACTTGATGCAGTGCAAGTGAGCAGTGATATTTGAAAACTTCTGTCAGTAGGCTTAATCTATGCTTAACAGCTTGTATGGTCAAAGACACCAGTTCAAACCCTTAAAAGCCATCTGCACTGTATAAAAAGCACAACTTTAATTAATTAAAAAAGGGAGGGTGAAGCTTTGACATTTAAAGGCTAAAGCATTCTGACAGAGATTGGATCAAGTGGATCCATGGCATGGATTGGATGGTTTCATAATTTCATATTGACTGTAAACACTATAATTTTTCCTGTTTTTTTTTTTAACAGACGCTAAGCTCTGGGTTGATATGTGACTCATCAAAGGTAACGTATTGGCTGCTAGCTACAGAGAGGTTTCCTAGGACTCTTTTAAGGATCATTTCACACCATTTTAAATACTGGAATGACTATTTTATTAGCCTAATTTCTCATTATTAATCAAAATAGCAGAAGTCCTACCAACACAAGCTCCAGGAAAGGTGAAGCTATGTTAATATGTGGTACCACCATTCATTTGAGTAGTGCCATTAGCCTAAATGGCACTTTTTGTAAAGTCAAGTTACTTTTTGATGGTCTTTACCATTGCACCCTGGTAAATCCATAAAATCAGTGTAGCTAAAGTTCACATATCAAAGGTAATAGTACAGAAAATGTATCACAAAATCAAAGAATCTGCCAAATTGGAAGGGACCCATCAGGATCATCAAGTCCAACACCTGTCCCTGTGTAGGGCACCCCAAGAATCACACCATGTGCCTCAGAGCCTCATCCAAACACTTCTTGAACTCAGGCAGGCTTGGTGCTGTGACCCCTTCCCTGGGGAGCCTGTTCCACTGCTCAACTGCCCTCTGGGTGAAAAACTTTTCCCTAACATCTAAGCTAGACTTCCCCCATCACACCTTCCTACCATTCCCTCGGGTCCTATCATTGGTCACCAGAGAGAAGAGGTCAGTGCCTGCTCCTCCTCCTTCCTCAGAGAGGAAGCTGCAATGAGGTCTCCCCTCAGTCTCCTATTCTCCAGGCTGAACAAACCAAGTGCCTTCAGCCACTCCTCACACAGCTTTCCCTCTCAACCCTTCACTGAACTCGTAGCCCTCCTGCAGACACTCTCTCCTACCTCTATCTCCTTTTGGTACTGTGGCTCCCAAACTGCACACAGTGCTCAAGATGGGGCTGCACCAGTGCAGGGTAAAGTGGGACAATCACCTCCCTCACCAAGTGCCAATGCTGTGCTTGATGCACCCCAGCACTTGGTTGGCTCTTCTGGCTGCCAGGACACACTCTTGGCTCATGTTCACCTTGCTGTCAACCAGAACCCCCAGATCCCTTTCCTCAGGGCTGCTCTCCAGCCTCTCACTCCCCAGGCTGTATGAATATCAAGGGTTACTGTGCCCCAGGTGCAAGAACTTCATACCATTGGCAATTGCCCAGCATATTGATATATACACCAACATATCATACCTAGTACCTCTACCACTAAGTAGGTTACCCAAATTTAAAAATTAGTATTTCATAACATCACAAGATAACTCAAGTGGAAAGGGACCTCAGTAAATCTCTAGTCCTACATCCTATTTAAATCAGGGCCAGCTATGGAATCAGACCTGAGTCCTCAGGGCTTTTTTCCAGCAGGGTCTTGGAAACCTTCAAGAAGAGTCTACACAGTCTGAACATCTTCCACAGCTTCACTGTCCTTGTGGAGAACAAGCCAGTCCAGCCCTCTCTGGTTTCAACTTATTCCTATTGCCTCTCGTTCTCTCAGCAGCTCCACAGCAAAGAGCCTAACTCCATCTTCACGATAACCCCTCACAAAACCACCTCTTCTCAAGGCTGAATGAGTGCCGGTCCCTCAGCCTCACAGTACCTGTGCTCCAGCCCTGATGGTTGTGGTGTCCCAACACTGAACTCACTCCAGGTTTTTGATGTTCCTCCTGCACCAGTGGAGGCAAAAACTGGACTCAGTACCTGAATGTGGCTTCAGCATTACTGAGTGGGGAAGGATAATCTGTAATGCTGTGGTCTCCCCTGCTGCCAAGCAAGCTGTTGGTTCATGCCCATCTTGCTACCCACAGCATCCCCATGGCCTTTCCTCAGAGCTGCTCCCTGGTCAGCCCCAGGCAGTCTTGCCACAGGGGCTCCTCCTGCCTGGGCACAGTGGTTTGCCTCTGTACCTGCTGAAAGCAGACTTAATACTCCTCTGGTTGTGCACTCACACCCTAACTTGAGCACAAGAATACAGTGGGAAACAAGAGTCAAAAGCCTTATTAAAGTCAAAGTAAAAAATGACATCCACTGTTCTCCCCTTGCCTCCAAATCTAGCCATTTTATAATAGAAGCCAACTTATCATTTTATCACAGTTTTCATCAATCATCACTGCTATGAGACTGGAATGCATAAAGCTGAAGGTCTGCAAAGTATTTTTGCTCACATTTATACCCAATACACTGTATGATTCTATAGGTCTTCATCCTACAAAGTCATCTGGATCAGAATACATACCTATAATACACTCTCTCACTCTCTGGCTACATGGGGAACAGCACACCCCAGGAATCCCACTTTTTGGCTTTTTTTGATGCTTAACTCCTTTTACCATTCACAAATTCCACGATCAAATAAATGACATTTGTAAATTCTGCACACTAACACACACCTCAACAAAAGCAATGCAGTCTAAAAAGGTTTGGTTTGTTTCACCAGATGTTTTATCATTACTAGAGATGTGGCTGGCACTGCTTTATATCTAAGTCTCTTTTTATGCAACATATAGGTTTTCAGCTAAACACATTCCAAGAAATACTCATATTACTGGCTGCCAAAAGTAAGCAATAGTTAAGAACAGCCAAATATTATTTAACAATGTTTAGCACAAATGATAAAGTTTAAACTCTACAATCTACTGTTTTTATTAATATTATTAACGGGAGTGATTTGTTTCTTTGAAAGTAGCACTGGAGAAAGGAAGAAGTATTTCCTGCCTTTGAGTAACATTTTCCCGAAAGAGTAGGCCTGCCTGTATCTTAGATTAGCCTGAGAGAGGCAAGAGCTGGTATGGGAGTGAGCAAGAGGCAACTCAGAGCCCTTTTCTGAACTTCTCTCTCACCAGTGCTGGATTTGCAAAGATACACTAAAGGGAGATAACTGTCTGGATTGAGTGAAGCTAGGATAGAGAGACACAGAAATGATCCACTCGCTTATTCAAAACATAAAAATTTCTTCCCTGAGAACCTAGTAAAGGAAGTAAAGCAAACGACAGGTTGAAAGGTGCAACCACAAAGGAAGATGTGCTCTGGTCTCTCCTCATGCATTAGGTGAAATACTGTGGTTCCACTGGTGAGGGCAGAATGGCTTAGCTTTATAAATTGTGCCATTATATTTTAGCATAAGGCAAGCCAGACACCTTCGCCCCGAGGCATGCAGCTTGGACTTATCAGGAAGCTCCCAGATGATGCAGAGGTGAGAGCCTGCCAGCTCCTGTCTGGCCTTGGGACAGGTAAAGGGTGAATGACAAGTTGCAGTCTGGAGCTGTCTCTCTTGGCAGCAGCTTTTCAAGTCATGGCAACTCACATCAAGAGGACCCTGAAGGAGAGAATTCTGAGGGGCTGCAAGTACATAATTACCCTACACTAGTAAGGCCGAAAAAGATTTTCTTAGTAAGAGCTGGGTCTATTTTGAGCGTTTAATTTCTTGGCTTGAGTGAAGAAAGTAACAACCAACAGATCTCTAGCCATAAAAACAGCGTGCTTAATAAGGAAGACCATAAAAATCAAACAGCAATAAACATTTGACTGCTGAGGCTAATACTAGAACCTCAGCTAAGAAATGCCACCATCCGTGTGTGAACGGGAATCAAATGCAACATTTCAGCACATCTGAAAATCTCTGACCCAAGTGAAATGATTTTATTCAACAGAGGCATTCGATATGGTTTTTTAAATGTGCTCAAAAAACCTAAAAATATTTACTACATTTTGTAGCTCTGTGGAGTTTATCTACTGACCCTGCATTACAGCCATATTACAACTCTGTATTCCTAATTTACACTGAAGTCTTAGCACTTAACTAAGAAAAGTAATCACCACTTAAGTGCTGTTAAGATATGCACATTCTTTCTTGCTGGGCACTCAAAAGACATGGAAAAAGCAGAATGCCTCCCCAAAGGCAAATTAATGAGTCAAAGCCTCATCAGAAACCAGTTTCATGCAGCTATCCATATAAGAATAAAGATGTTTGAACATAACCAGTTGGAGAAAGTATGTTGTCAAAAAGCAACTAAAATACGTCAGGGACATCTGGAAATCTTCCTAAAATGTAAGGCAATGTTGTGAAGTTTCACAATTAAATTACCTGTATGCAATTCAAGGATTATCAGTTGCTACTGGAAAGTTTGGATAAACCATTAGAACAACCCTAACACAGAAGAAGAAGAAAACCATTAAAACAGAATTGGAGAATTACAGAATAGCTCATGAAACACTAATCAGCTTAAGGGTTATGAGAAACGAGCAGTTGCTATATGGTCAGATAAGATACTGAACATGAAATCTCCAAAGTGAATGGAAAAAAAAAAAAAAAAAAACCCAGAAATTAAAGGAACAAAATGGCAACTAAGCTCTCTTTGCACATAGTGATGTTCAAACAGAACAAGCTTCTAAGTCATATTCTCTCTTTTTTCTGTCATATTTTCTTTAATATCATCTTCTAGCTGAAAAGCAGGGATCAAATGGAACCATTTCCATACTGCCTGTAGCAACTAAAGAGAAACAGCAGCAAAGAGCTCAGACCTAAGGACTGTACTGTTTAAAAACAAAGAAAGGAATAGGAGCTCTGGCAAAGGGAGTAGGAAAGTCTTACACAGCAGGTCTTCTTTTAAGAGTATATGGTGCTGTGAACATGACAAAAGCTGGAGAAGATGATGGAAGTTGATGGAAATCTAGACACTGGGAATGTGCTAACCATGGAAGCTCAGTCTGGTGTACTAGAGGTGTGAAGGATGATCTCCCCAGGGCAGGTTTGCTTCAGTATCAATGGGAGGTCCTCAATGCCTCTTTCCTCTCCCCACCTCTTTTGTTCCACAGTCTCTATTTTTGCCCTCTCACACATACACATGTGCACCTTTTTTTGAGATTTCCTTCATCAGAAAGTGGTAGACTGTATCTCACTCATCATTCCTTTTAATATTGTATTGTCCCTTCAGAAGGAGACCAGAGGAAATTAACTCCCTGAGCTAAAGGAGTATCTGGAAAGTATGAAAGAAACACTCACTATTTATATGCAAGGCAGTCTACAAGGAAGCTAACAAGTGAAAAATCTTTCATTTCCACAACTGGCTTGCTACCAGCTCACATCAGCTAAAATTAGCAACCTATTGCATTTACTACATGTGCGTAGGTATGCCTCTCGAATTAGCTAGCTAGTTAGCTCAGTATCCTCCCACCACAAAAATGAGCTTGCTCTTGCCTCAGATTTTAGAAAATTGCAAGAAATCCTTCTATGTACTAAAGGGTAAAGCTCAAAATGTAACTGCATCTGAAAATATAGCCACCAATTTAACAATGTACTGCACCGTGATTTGAAACAGCCGCTTTCCAGTTACTATCTAGAAGATGCTTTTTTAACAATTGTTTTTTGATGTTAATTTGTATAATGTCCCTTTGAAAATGACACTTACAGGTTGGAATCTCTTTTGCTGAACTGTCATTCAAAAAAATTTTTATACTTGTCAGGAAAAGTCAAAATACTACTACTTCAACATCCCATTAGTGTTTTAACCAAGTTCTCATAATAGCTCTGAAGGATGAAATGTTCAATGTAAAACTGTAAATCTGTTTGTCTGCCTGTCAAAACAATACCAGTTCTTGCTGTGTCTAGCACCAGCAGCGGATTTACTGAGCAGATTTCAGCTGCTAGTAGTCTAAACTAAATGTACTAACCAAAGAAAATAAAAATAGAAATAACAGATACAGACACTGACTCACAACTCAGGAGGTTTACAGAAACCAGAAAACTTCCCTGGGTTAGAACCATATTCTAATGTTGTTCCTCAGAACAAAGAACATGTAAACATCTCCATTTTTATCAGTTTGCCCCCACTGGTATAATGAGGACATTAAACTCTACTTCACTATTGCAGACGAAAGCCATGAAAAATTATGAGGTTAAATGATATCTGAGACTATTCCTGATCCCACAGAATTGAGGAGTGTTCTTACTGTCCTTCATGGGCACAAAACCCTGTATATTAATGTGCCTGGAAACAGAAAGGACCTTCCAAGTCACCTCTGTTGTTACTAGCAGCATGCAATATTCCCTCAATGTGAAAACATGGGAGGTTTCAATAACAGACGGAACTTCATGAAAATGTGAGATCTTGCATGACATGAACTGCAGACATGAACAGTTTCTGCACTATACCAATCATGGCTGTCTGAGCTGCTGTAAATATTTTAGGAGGATAATTCAGTCTTGATTTAAAGCCTCATAGACTGACATGCACAGAACAATTTAAATAAATTACCTCTCAGACACATGTATTGACTTATTTTAATGTAGATACAAACACTTTATGAAATCAGACATCAGGAAAATACACAACTGAATTGCATGAAATATCATTGCTAGCTTGCTGGTTTGAGTATTTGGAAAGTAAAGGGTAGGTAGATCTGATGTATGCCAAGAGAAAAACAGAAAGGCAAGCTAAACCTCTCAGCAGCACTAAGAAGCAAACAGGACAGTACTGTAATGTGCACCATTTGAAGATTATATACTTCCACAGACCACATTTCTAGCACACATGGCTGCTGAAGATAAGGAAAGAGGAAAAGAATCAAATGAAACTTTGGATCTTAGTTATATGTCTTGCCCCAAAAATGAGGCACAGCTGTCTACAAATACAAAATGGAGAGAATATATTTCTGCCTGGCAGAAAAGGACCTTGGTATATTGACTGACAGCTGGCTGAATATGAGCCAGCAATGTGCCCAGGTGGCCAAGAAGACCAATGGCATTCTGGCTTGTATCAGAAATAGTGTGACTAGCAAGACTAAGAAGAAATCCTGCCCCTGTAGTGGGCACTGGTGAGGCCCCACCTCGAGTACTGTGTTGAGTTTTGGGCACCTCAATACAAAAAGGACATTGAGGTGTTGAAGCAGGCCCAAAGAAAGTCAACAAAGCTGGTGAAGGGTTTGGAAAACATCCCCTACGAGGAGCAATTGAGGGTGTTGTCTGGAGAAATGGAGGCTGAGGGGAGACCTTCCCAGCCTTTACAAATTCCTGAAAGGAGATTGTAGTGAGAGTGGGGTTGGTCTCTTCTCACTGGTGACAGATGACAGGACAGGGGGAAATGGCTTCAAGTTGCATCAGGGGAGATTTAGGTTGGATATCAGGAGAAAAATTCTTTACAGAAAGAGTTGTTAAGCACTGGAACAGGCTCCCCAGGGAGGTGGTTGAGTCTCCATCCCTGAATATGTTTAAAAATCACCTGGATGTGGTGCTTGGCGACATGGTTTAGTGATGGGTCATCGGGAACAGGCTACTAGCCTTAGGATGAGGCTTAACTTGATGATCTTGAAGGTCTTCTCCAGACTGAGCATTTCTATAATTCTACAATTTTGTATTAATGTGAGTACCCCAGAAGCAAAGAATCCAGAAAGCTCACATGCTTGCAAACTACAGGAAAAATTCAGGGAGACATCTGTGGAGGATAAGCTCACTCTAAGCTGGTAAATCAAAATGCTTAACTGGCTTATTATCACCTTTCCAGACATTTGTTTGATCCGTCTCCTTATCATTCATTTTCCTATTGCCTTTGAACAAAAGAACATAGCATTGATGACCTAGGGAGCAGAGTACATCACCAGCACCCAGTGCTCCCACCTGCTTTTTGGCAGAGAGAGGCGCAGTGGTGGGGAGTGGGATGGGGAGTGCCTGTGGGGAGGGGAGAGGAAGGAGGGAATAAACTGCCATAAACAGCCATACACTGGGATGTGGCAACAAAAAAAGGGGATCAATTTGTAAGATAAGACACATGTAACATTTCGTTTATCTAGGGAGAATGCTAGTGTATTTATAATAATGTATTTAAAACTCCCTCTGTGCTTTTGTCAATAATGTGCACTCATTTAACAAAAGAGATGATAATGTAGGGAAGGTTTGGAAGGACTGAAGATACAAAATACATCTACCATGAATCTGCAGCAGAACCTACATTTCTGAACTAGAGTTTCATGCTTCCATTTATGATGACAAACTTCCTTACCTAAAACTCAGTGCTGTTCAGTTTACTAGAAAAATAATATTCCAGTTAAAAAAACAGCAGATGGGCAAACAAGGTAAAGGGCATTTAATTTCAGTTGCTTCTCCTCCATGCCAACACACTATGCTGAAGGGACTACAAGTGTGGGAGGGGAACATATGTGCTTGTAGATTGTGCATCTCAGAGAATATCTGCTGCTGGAACATAATGTCTTTCTTTACTCTTTCCTTCCACTAGCTTCCTTCCAGTAGCTTAGATGTACAGACATAGTATGGGTGATGCCACACAGCTTATATATGCATATAACACAGTGCATGGAGTCCCATGCAAATGGTGACTAGGGCCACTACACCAAATGCCATGCCTATTTTAAGGTTTCAGAAACATATTAGCACCTGCTGAAAGTGCAGACCGAGGCTTGAAGTAGCTCATGACAGAGACTGGAAAGAAAGGTGCTTTTCAACAGCACACCTGAAGTTCCTTGGACCCTGCTGGAGTCCAAACCAAGACTTTGGTTCTATGTTGGTGGTTTCTCAGGAAATACTGACAGAGCCTGTTGCTACTTAAACAGCTACTAATGAAGGCAGACAAAACTCATATACCTGCCAACAATGTTTCTGTATCTAAAGATGCAAATGAAGAGGGCACTACAAATATCAATGCATAAAAATCTGCAAAGAGAATTGAGCTGAGCGAAACGCAGATACTGCCTAAAAGAGAAACTTGTGGTGTCACTGGAAGGGAACTCTCTCCTCAAGATAGAACTGTCACAACAGCTTGGAATTCTGGAAGAGGTGAGCACAACCTAGAAATCCGCCTTCACAGACCAAGAAGTGAACAGCTATGCTGAGGACCTGAAACAGAGGATGCAGGAGAATACACAGCATAGTCTTCATATTCTACATGCAGCATCTCCAGCATCAGGCAATAAGCTGAATATGGTCTTTAAGGAATATGAATATGTTGAGGACAGAACAGTATAGTATAGTAACTTGGTTTATAGGAAAATAACAGACTCAAAGAAGTGCTAAATAGGCCTTAACACTGATCCCTTCAGGTCAAGTGGGTACTCCAAAATGAGTACTCTATCAGAACTGATGAACTGG
Source organism: Calypte anna (assembly GCF_003957555.1). Classification (NCBI taxonomy): domain Eukaryota; kingdom Metazoa; phylum Chordata; class Aves; order Apodiformes; family Trochilidae; genus Calypte; species Calypte anna. Next base: position 64,161,329 of record NC_044245.1, read on the forward strand.
AGGGAATGAACATAGAACACTGATCAGAAACTTAACTGATAGTTTATTCCTTTCTGCTATTTACAATATTATCTTTTCTGGGGGTCAGATCAGGAAAGGTAATGAAGGGAGCCACCTGAACATGGGTCCTGGTTCATGCTATGGAGCAAGGATCTTGAAGGAAAGGTGGTCTACAGCAGGTAAATATGCGTTGTCTGAGTAAACTCAGCTGCCATGGTTAAACCAGCAGGATAATCCAAAGACTCTGACCCTTAATAAGATAGGTTAAGAATATGCTTCTCCTTGAAGCCAGACATAGAGATACCTGCATGTCCTGGGAAAAGATCAGGAGAGAAGACTGGCAGATGCCTATGTGCCATTAGAGGGACTGGAAGTCTCAGTTCAGGATGTTTTTTTTTATATTGCATACAGGCTGCAGTGGCAATCAGTTTAGAATTTTATCTACTGAAGAATTAGGCACAGAGAATCTATCCACCTCTCCCTCTCTTCTGTGAGTGATGGGTTTGTCTGGCTTAAAGTTAATTTTCATCAAAGTAGCTAGTAGGGGGTTCTATTTTAGAGTTAAGCTGGGAACAGCACTGATGATACAGAGATGTTTCAGTTATTGCTGAACAGTGCTTACACAGCATCAAGGCCCTTTATGCTCCTCACCCCACACCACCAGTGAGTAGGGTGGGGGTGCATGAGGAATTGGGAGGGGACACAGCTGGGACAGCTGACCCAAACTGACCACAGGGATATTCCATATTATTTGACGTCATACTCAGCATATAAAGCTGGGGGAAGAAGGAAGAAAGGGAAGGCCTTTTGGAGTGATGGTGTTTGTCTTCCCAAGGAACAGTTACATGTGATGGAGCCTGGCTTCCCTAGGGATGTCTGAACACCTGTCTGCCAATGGGAAATAGTTAATTCCTTGGTTTGCTTTGCTTGCGTGCACATCTTTTGCTTAATCTATTGAACTGTCTCTATCTCAACCCACAAGTTTTCTTACTTTTACCCTTCTGATTGCCTCCTCCATCCCACTGTGGAGAAGCAAGCACACAGCAGTGTGGGTCTTAGTTGCCAACTGTGGTTAAATCACGACATTGCAGAAAGTTAAAAACTTGAATTGAAATTCAAACAAGCTTATTCAGAGGGATGGGTTCATACCTGACCAAAAAACTATGACAGTCTGCATGTCTAAACCGCAGTGAATCCGAGCAACACAAGTATGTTCCCAGACCAATTTATAAGACACAAAAATCATCACGACTAATAAGTAGGATGAGGAAATCTCTTTCGCATCTGATCTAGCCATTTATCATTGACTTATTTTGGCTGTGAGATGGCAAGAAGTAGTTACCTGAAATTAATTCAGAAAAGTACTCCTAGCAGCCAGAGAGATCTCAGGATCAGAGGGGAATGCAGTGTATACATCAAGCCATGAGATGATTCCTTTGGGGACCTGCCATCCACTTTATGGCAAATCTTGGTGTTGCTGGAGTTTGTCACCAACTTTAGTTCACTGAACAGTTTCAGAAGCGGAGACAGAGATTTAGGAAGTAGTTTTAGCATCACTGGTGCCAAGTACAGAAGCAATCAAGTTAGTTTCACCAGTCCTAAAGAATGTAATGACAGTGTTGCTGGAGCTGATGTACCCAGGCTGCTTTGACAGGCAGAGAACTGCTGCAATAGATAGAGAAAACAAATGCTTACAGTGCTTCACATTGGCTTTCAGTGGCTGAACTGGTTCTGGGAATGACCAAATCAAAAGTCTCTGTGGTAATCACAAGGATCTGAGAGGACTTGACTTTACCAGTCTGGAAGGGAGAAGACAGAGAGGCTTTCTTGGGGTGGCTTTCTTCGGAGGATGGCCAGAGCTAGGTCAAAGACAAAGCAGACAGATTTGGCTGATGCCTTCCAGCCCATTATACCCATTGGGTCCCACATCAGCGAAAGATTGCACTGCCTTCTCAAGGAGAAATTTTCCATAGTTCAAGCTCATCATCACTTCCAGGTCTTAAAGAGTACCACAGGGCACACTCACTGGGAGGAAGACTTTCTCTGTCACTCTAACAAAACCTTTTACATGGTGTCAGAAGATGAAATCCAACCCCAAAGCAGGGGTATACCCAGGGTGTAAAACAGCCATCAAAGATACCATCAAAGCAAAGAGAAGCACAGCTTTTCCTCCTGAAAATTCATAGCAGCAATTGGGCAGCTGAGAGTAAATGAAATGACAAGAATTATCCACTTTATATACTCATTGAGCAGAAAGGGGAGTATGGCCCCTAATGAATATGTCTCTGGTCTCAAGTGGTAAGCCATGTGAATATCCATAATTGGAATGTGGCTGTGCACAACCATCCAAAGAAATAAAAATGTAGGTTGCAACTTCATGCTAAATAATCAAAGTCTGCAAACTTGAACACTGTATCTACTCATTTACTGTCTCCTTTGTGCTTAACAGAGATCTATTCCAATTTGTGCTTAATTGGATTACTACAGCTAATGGAACAACGAGGTGTTAAATATATATCTTTTTGTAGTCAATTAAGCTTAACTTAAAACCCACACAGGTATAAAGTTATGATTGATCAGTGCACAACACTGTTTCTGCTGTACTTAAGTCAGCAGAAACCCTGCATGATGAAACTTATGAAAAATTCTTCCTGCAAATAAGCTGTGCCACTAAAGCTCCTGACAAAGCAGGGTTTAGCTTATGATAAATTCCACAAAAATTACATTTCCTGCTCATTTCAGATAGGAAATAAATAAACCTAAAGTGATCTAGATGAACTGGAAGACAAAATAAATGAACAAAAGAAACATGCATAACCATACTTCATGGGAATCTGTAAACACTAGATTGTGATTTAAAATAACCTATGTGAATACTTGCATATTTTTGCTTACTTGTTTAGCTTAAAGCATATATATGGCATTCAGACTCTAAAGCTTCAAGTAAATAATTTTCTTTACTTCATATTACCAAGAAATCTATTTATTTAGACATTTAAGAAACTAAAAGAGACAACATTCTTCATTAGAATAGAGTAGTCTTATTATCCCAGTTATTTCTAAATAAATTTTTGTGACTCTGAGATGCCGTGAAAGCCGAGTGCCAGCAACACGTAAATCTTGGCAACCCCATCCTTCACAGAGTACATCCTTAAGTTCACACTAGAAAAGTTAAATCTTCCTTTGTGCAAAGGTGCTGCTGGGCCATGTGTGAGAACCAAGACCCAAAAGCAAAAGTTAGATTGACTTTTAGCTTTAATGTGTCCATCACAAAAAAAAAAAAAATCCAGAGCAATATTACTTCTGCAAGACCAACAGCAAGAAGAGCAGACCACAATACTTCACCACCAAGTTCTTTTTTGGTTGATAATAATGCTTATTTACAATCCACTAGACAAAAACATGTTAGAAATATTTAATAGCTTGTTGAAAAGTCCCATACTTTTTTTTTTTTTAACTTCCTCCTGCACAAATATGAAGAGCAACCTCACAGCCCTGGTTCCCCTATGCGACAATGTGTACAAAACCTCCCCTTGAAAAACTAAACCAGTCAGAAGCTTGGAGAAAAGGAAGCTGAGTGGGACATGGACAAGGCTTATAAAATCACAAAGGTAGTGGATAAAGTGACTGTGGAATTGCTCTTTAACAAATTGCACCATGTTTGAACTGGGGGACACCTGTTGAAACAAGTCAGAAACCGAGAGAAAAGATAAGAGTAATGTATTTTTTAATGTGATTGCTAATGAACATCTGCAGTTTGCTGCCAGGCTGTGAGGGATGCAGACAGCATTTAATCAAAAGGATTCATAGATAACAGCTTTGTTAATGTCTATATACTAAGGGGACATGGCAGACATCCCTAGTACTGTGGAAAGCATCAGAGGAATGGATGGCAGAAAGTGGCTTATGTGCTGTCCTTAAGCTGTACATGCTGTTGCCTCTGTTGAGGCCAGATGGGCCCTGCTGAGATCCACTTGGATACTACTTGTGTTCTCTCTTCTTCAAAAAAGTTTTGAAGTTCATTGTTTGAAAAGATAATAAACTTTGGTTCCAGGATAGAGCATCAACAATTTACAGTGCTGTTCACAGACATGTCACGGGCTAGAAGGACAGTTCACCACCATGACAGATGAATGCCTGAATTCTCAAGGAGAAATTTTCCATAGTTCAATCTCATCATCCCTTCCAGCCTTGGGAGGGGACCAGACAAGGCTTCCCTGCCTCTGGGTCCATAATTTGGGTTCCTACCTGCCCCCGTACTCCTGTGGAGATGGACCTTTCACAGCTCTCCTGTGACAGACCTGGGAGCAGCTGGGCAAGGTACTGTTTGGGCTCCCCCCACCAGTGTCTCTCTGAACTCCTCTGTGGGTGTGCAGATGAGCTTTATAACACCACCTAACAGGTACAACTGCAGCCAGCCAGCCTTGAAATACAATGACTCTCCACCAGCTTTCCAAGCCCTAACACACAGATTTAATCTGTCACAGGTCATCTGTTTCTTAAAATAACCTGTGATGACCAATCCCCCTTCAGCATGTTAGAAATCTTCACATATTGCTTGCCATAAACCACATATAGTTATTAATGTTAGGTAAATCACATAATGAGCCAAAGGGCTATTGCAGGCTGCAGCCAATAAGCTGTGCACATCCCTTATGCTACAGCTTCAGCTGCCTCAGCAAGGTCGAGGCAGCTACTCAAGTGGTTAAAAAAAAAGCCTTTGTGTCTCAGCAAAATTGAGGTGTTACAGATCACAGCTCCTGATCTCCAGACAGACATTGCCAGGGGCCTCATCCTGCACCCAGCCCCAACAGAGCCTTTTCACTGATGCAGTAAGGCTTTGGATCTGCCTCCACAATTGCCATTCAGTTTTTTTTTCCTATTCTACTTTTGGAGTTTGTTTATTACCTCTCTGTTGGTCTTCTGTTCCGTTGAGTTGCTTTTGTGCTTCTTCAATTTTGTCTGCAAGAAAGAGAAGTTGTTATTAAAATACCCATATAAAAAAGGTGAGATTTTAAGAAGTCATTTACTGAAATCTGTCTTGAGCTATCTGCTTATACTTAGAAATGACACCACTCACCCGTAAATATGCAGTACATCATGAGTAATACTGCCATATAAAATTTTATCATGTCTTACCAGCAAGGCTATTGACATGCTAAATTACTTGGAACTGCAGAAAGAAAAGCACTGGTATTGGATCTGCTAGCAGCAGCTAATCCCAATGTAGTTCCATACCATCTATAATAATTTATGCAGTCAGGGGACTCTTCTGAATAGGTATTATGGTGCATTACAGAGCATTTTAATGTTTTTTAAAAAATGCTGTTAGAACAAGACAATACAGCATTAAACACGGTGATACAAAGAGCAAACAGGATTTGCTACGTGAAGCGACGGAGCCAATACTGTCACATGGGAGTAGCACAGGGTGAGCAGTAGTCCCGTGCTTATTCTTGTGAAACTACCAAAAATTCACACATGCACAGCAGGAGCAAAAAGAAGCCCTGAGTCTTTATGCTTACTGTGTCTGTAGCATATCACCTCCTGCCCTCCAAACACACTGGTGCCAGGAAGGGAAATGTGTTTCTACTGCTGTTGCAGAGAGGATCCCTTGGGAAGTGGGGAACCTCCTTCATGTATATACATGTGCATGTGCAGAGCAAAAAGAAGAAAAGGGGCAGCTGGAACAAATGAAAACTTGAGATCAATTTCTTTTTGGTAGCAAACAGTCCTCTGAGTGGCTTCAGGATAAGAGGTTCTGTTGGTAAGAAACAGTGGCAATGGAGAGGCTGAGCTTTACATCAAATTGTGCCCTCAACAAGCAAGATCTGGGCTGGGAACACACCTTTCAGATGGAATTGATAAGATTCCAAAATTGTAAAAGCTGCCCTTTTTTTTTTTTTTTTGGGGGGGGGGGGCAGGGGGGGGTGTTTTTTCTGACATGAAATGTCAGAAAAAGGTAAAGAATGTAAAGGTCCCCTCCATCCCAAACCATTGTGGTTCTATAACTGGATTAATCCAAAAGCTCTACTGGTACAATTCAAGAAATATCAGACTTCATGGCTGCCACAGGGGAAGGACAGCTCTGCAGAGCCCTCATCCCTTCCTTGCTGAGTAAGGAGGGCTTTATGCATTCTGACTTATGATCACTGTTTCTATAAAATGCAACATTTCAAGAAAACAGGCTTTTCATAGACAGACTTTTAAAGCAGTTGCTTTAAGTTATTTCCTTAATATTTATGAGCAGAATGACTTACATAAACCAGAACCGTTTGCTTTCCAATAATTTTCTCAGTAGAAGTAAAAAAAATTAACTGAAACAAGCGCTTCTCATGGGTTCTAAGACTAAGCTCAGTTTGCTGGAGTTCTGCATTTTTGCCTTTCAAAACCAGGTTCTCTATCTCACCAGTGCTCCTGACTTACTGGCTGCTGAAGACAAGCAACTCCAAAAGAGAACAACCATTCACTATCTCTTTACCAGCCCTCTCTTATGTAGCATTGCTTTAAGCAGTGAAGACTTGATATTTAACATCCTCATGGATTTCAGGTGCTGCTGAGACACTGCATGTATCTCTAAATTTGTTTGATAGAATGGGCTGTAAATAACCATCTCTAGCAAAAATAAGAGGAACCATAAACAAAGCATGCTTTATACACATGCCACGAATGCTACTGAAGAAAGCCATATCTAATGATATCTAATGTTTTCCCACAGATTATTGCTTTGAAGAAAGGTGATGGAATAAGGTGCATGACAGCTGAGGAAAGACATGAACACACAGGAAAAAAATAAATACCAACAAATTAACCCCATAGATGGAGCTGTAAGATTTGTGAGAATGCAAGCAGCAACCAAAACACAGATCAGCTACCAAACCCACTTCCTCTCTGTTTAGAGATAGATAACTCACAAGATACAGTGTTAATCTCTTGAGAGATGTAAAAGATTTGTCACCAACATTTATACTCATGTACACAGACAACTGCAGTTTCATTCTTAAAATAATTATCTTCATATTTCACATGAATACTACAATAACTGCATGCATTTAAATTCACAATCATCTTATTTTCTAGAGAAAAATTACTTAAGTATTTTGGAAGCATTTGATTGCCAGAAAGATTAAATGCTTTGATATCCCATGCTGAAGTCTCTATTATTTAAAAATAAATACAATTTAAAAAAGAAAGTTCCTATCAGAAATTCACAACCCCTTCTGTGTCAGACTGTAATTCCAAACAAAGAAACAAAGATAACAGAAATAATAGCTAGGTAATCATACGGTTAGTGCACAGCCAGAAGGTCTCCTGTGCTTCCTGCATCTCTTGATATGTTTTCCCCATCAAGTTATATTTATTCCATACATGTCTTCCTACCTATGGAGGTATCTCTGTGCAGAAGTTTTAAGCATCATCAACACACAAAAAAAATTCAGTGTTGGTTCTGGAAACTGAGATACTGATTTTGACTGTAAATGAAGAAGGGTATTATTAACGTGGGTTTGCCTGCTGAACGTTTCATTGAGAATCACATCCTCAACAGGACCATATCACACAGCTACTTGCATTTCTTACTGCACAGAGGCAAGCTTAACACTGTCAGATGAAATCTGCAGCAGCTCTTTCCCCATCTGCAGGGAAAATTTTTAAAATAAATTAAAATTTTCATAATTATTTGTGAAATTATTGTAAAATAAAATAATTATTAAAAATTGCATTATTTTAAATTAGCATCTAAACATTTTTCAACTACAGATTCTATACTGGTGACTAGTTTATGAACTGCCATGATTAAGGCTGGAAGGAAGAACTGGGTTATCCAGAACCACCACAGAGCTGGCGGGAAGAGAGGACTTCAAATCCCTCAATTTAGGGACACCAGACTGCAGCCTCCCTGGTCCTTCTGACAAGTAACATATGCAAACAATAACTCTTTAACTAACATAGACTTCATATTATACTGCCCTTTTCTTCTCTTGTGTCTCATTAGATTAGCCATATGTGAAAAAATCTGCAGCAAATTATTTCAGACAATGTACTGTATTCTTTCATGACTACAGTATAGATTCTCTAACTGTATACACCTTTGAAAACTCTCTGTAGGCAAAAATACACTACATAAAAATTATCAGCAAAAGCCAGGAAGAACTGAGAACTGTATAGTCCACTATTAATTGCAAATATTAACCAAACTCACTTGATTTAGTATTATTTCAGATTTAAACCTGTGATAGTGAAAACACTGTCTAATCTGAAAGCTTTCTCTGAAAGATTTCTTTATCACTGGAATATTACTTGCTTTTACCAGGATAAAAATAATTTAACTAATGGAAATTTCTAATACACAGCAGGCACAGCATCCTCATTACTTCCCATAAATGACAGAACAGTACACATCTTGCCTAGTTTACTGTAAGACCTATCCTAACATCCCCCAACTCCAGCAGCCTTCTGGACTAGCACCCATCTAGAAGCAAATGATGACAGTGACAGACAGACTGTCATCCATGATGGGAGACTTCTCACCAAGTGTTAACTAGAGGGGAAAAAGCAAAGTAGTAAAAAAAACCATGAAAGTATCACACGTGCTGCTGTATGGAGAGGAGATTCCATGTGATAGCAGTGTATCAAGCCATGGAGCCAGCTCTTGGTTATCCCTGGCAGAAGTGTACCACAAAAAAGAGAAGCAAAGGTCACATCATATAATAGCTATATATAGATATAGATGTATCTATATATATATCTTTATATATATATATATCATGTAAAATGATACATAAATGAGCATATGTGTAAAATAAAATGAAACAACATAGATGCAAATGGCTTCTCTTATTCCAATATTAAAATCTTTTCACATTATTGTCCAACACAGCTCTCCCAGCAGGTATCTGCAATGTGGAAATATCACAAAATTCCTTGGGGTTTTAAACATATAATGTAACTGTGCTTTTTCAGAATGTGAGGAGGAAGATTGGCATGCAGTAAAATATGCCTCTTGTTTTACACGGCTCCTGCTGTGATAGATCATTAAATGGATACCAAGAGTCTAAGCTAGACAAGGTGGTGCTGTGATGGGTTTCTTAATGAAAAAATAAACTAGATTTTTCACCAGCTCTGCATTCTCTATTTTTGATCTTCACTGAGAGATATAACCCCATTAATTTTAACTATAGGACAAATAACATATTTTATAAGGTTCTCTACCTTTTTTGAAAGACATCAGCATAGTGACTTATACAAACTTGATCATGTTTATCTGTATTAGGAATGTTCAGGAAAAAACTTGAAAGGCCTTATTTATATGGTCAACTAAAGAAAAAAAAAAAAAAACCAAAACGACAACATTTAAGAATTTCAGCAAGGAAAGCAGAAACATTGAGAAGTGTAATGTCTGCAAAATATGAAACCAGTAACTTCTGACAGCAACTTAAGAATCTGACAGCAAAAGACATCTTCTGTTTGTGGGCTGGTCTGTGTCTTTTGTTTTGTTTTTTTTACATCTCTCTTGCTCACCCAAGAGAGCCCCTATGCCAATGTAACGAGGTAACTTTGTCCTACAAAACAAGTTGCCCCGTACAGTGACAACACTGACAGGAATGGAGCAGCATCCCCAGAGGAGAACTACTTTTAAGCCACCAGAAAATCTTGGGAGTAGTGCCTGGGAAATGCTAAATAACCTTGAGCAAGGTGACCAAACACAAATATTTTGCATTGTATGTATTTTCAGATGTTTATAAAGAAAGCTTCTTGATGAAGACTCAAAACTCCTGCCCTAGCACAGAAAAAGGTGGGTTTTTTTAAATTTGTTTAAGCATCACATACCCTGCTTCTCTATAGGTAAAAGGAAAATTTACACCATACTGGATACTAGGGCCAGGCTACTTTAGCACAACTTTAAAAAAGAAAAATTAGTAACCTGCCTTAAAGCCTTGTTTTTTTTATATTCAAGTATTTAACCAAAACAGCTGGAAGGAAAATGTCAGCATTTTCTTCCTTTCTGTGAAAGGCAAGAACAACTCTCGGGCCTTATGCCTGAGTCATCCTAAAAATACCTCCAGCAAAACAGATGGCAAAAGTTTTTCCTCTTACTTTCTCAAAAAAATGCACGCTCTCTTACCTTACTGCATCAGAGAACATTTGAGAAGTAATTTTTAAAATCTCTTTGCTTATTTTTCAGTGGACACGAAGACAAGACATCACTTGAATTATTTTGTCTTGAATTGACCATCTAGTTAAATAGCAGAGAACTGCAGAGAGAAAATACCCTCCATCTGAAGTGCTTTTAAAGCAATCAGTCTCTATATATTATATTACCAAAAACTGAACTGTAAGGTGGGTTTTCTTTTTCTGAGGGGGGATGCACAGACTGAGAAAACCCTGGTGAAAGTTCAACACACTGCATCTTCCATTAAATTCATAGAGCAAGTTGAAAAGAGGCTGAAAGACCATGTGGAAGTCTCCATCTTCTGACTATTGAAACCCACTGGGCTTTGCAGCTCACTGGATGGAAAGTGTTCCTGAAAGCATCAGAAGACCACCAAGTCTAAAGAAATAGATAGACAGATAGATAGATAGATAGACTAATAAATAGACAGACAGGTAGATTAATACATAGATTAATAGATAGATAGGTAGGTAGGTAGGTAGGTAGATCAATAGATAGTTAGATAAGTAGGTAGGTAGATAGATAGTTAGACAAGTAGATCGATAGATTAATAGATAGTTAGATAAGTAGATAGATAGATAGATAGATAGATAGATAGATAGATAGAAAGAATACAGAAACACGTGTGCCTGGTTGAGAGGAAGCTGTGATGCTTGCCTTTCCCCTTGCACAAGGAGGAGGAAAGGCTCTTTACAACCTGCTAAAACAAGAACACTGTAGTCCTAATGCATTTTGGTTAACCAAGCCGAATAGCAAGATTTCACTTAGCCAGATAATTAAAAAAAAAAAAAAAAAAAGGAGGGAGGGGAAAAAGAAAATAAAGCCAGAGTCTTGTCTGTACAAGGAGCCCATTAGGTTAATTGTGGGCACAGTGAAATTGGCAGGATGCTGCCTCTTGCCCATCCTCAGGAGGAGCAGAGGCTCAGCACGCCTCTGCATGCAGCCATCCCCACACAGCGGGACATCCTCCAAACTCAGACTCCAAGTGGCAGAGCTGGGAGAGCAGATGCCTCTGAACCCCAGGCTTGCAGCAGGAAGGAAGGACAGCAACACCCCGAAGCAGGGGACCCCGCAGCCAGGAGATGCACAGGGGCCAGCAGACATTTGAGAACACCTTGGATGGCCCAGAGCTTCCATCTCTGCCTTCCTGCCGCAAAAAGAACGCTTACAAGCTTGGCAAACAGCAGCAAAACACAGTTCAAGAAGCCCTTAGGATGAGGCACTCTTCTCACTCTAATTTAAATCTACTTTTAATTAGAAACCACTTTTTGTCCTCACATATTTCCCTTTTCTAATTTAATGAGGAATGCTCAAGATTAAAAGTGAGAGATCAGATGAGGCAAAAACAGTCCCTGCATACTCACTGTAATTTCCCAGTGTGGGAACTTGGCAAGTTTTGTCTTATGGTTTGCTTCATGGTTTCTCCTTTCCAGGTTGGGGCTTAGAGAATCCCAGCACCATGGATTAGTGCCCTGCTAAGCACTGAGCCTGACAGCTGACAGCATGGGTGTCCCCAGCCTACCATAAATGCAAGGTAAACCAGATTAAAGCTCAATTTGTCTGATCCTACTGGGTTTGAAGACTGCTCATACAGCTCAAAGAGAGTGAAGGGGAAAAAGCCTATTAAAAATTAGGAAATGGGAATTTAAAACTCTTAGCAACTAGAAGGACGATGCAGCAGCCACTGTAATTTTTAAAACTATCAATTACTTTTTAAAACATCTTAAATGAGATTTTAAACATCTTAAAATGTTCCACTATTCATTACAACCTTGTCTGATGACCTGCTTGATCAGTTTTTTCAGGAAAATTTTATGCATTTTTATTTTAATGTCAACTTTGAATGCTCATCATACTCCCTGCCATTTATAATTATTTGCATTTAAAAATGAAGAACCCATGACAGATACTTTACATAACCCCTTTGAAAACAGAAGATAAAAATCATCCTATTACTCCTCATGTCAAGAAAAAAGGAGGCTTGCAGATTTGAGAATACAATCTGTAATCTGCAGATTAAATCAGCATCAGCAATGAACAGCTATACTGTATATACAACAAAACAGTCAATGGAGAGGTTGTACATAAACTGTATATATAATAGTTTTATCCTTGCCATCACATACATTACTTAAGCATGGCAAGGGCTCGTGATGATGTTGACAAGGTATATGTGCATAAATTACAGACACACTTTGCATATGGACGAAGGTTCGGTCCCTGTGCCAATAATTTATGACCAGAGAGCCTTCAACTTTTTTTTTTTTTTTTTTCCCCATGATTTGAATTTTGAAGATGAAGTCTTTAAACTCATTAAAAACTGAGCACACCAGGGTGGGAAGAAGCCTTTGGGACGGCTGCTGCTTCACAGAACTCTCAGCAGAAGGATACGGGGAAACAGGGGAAGAATCTCTAGGGACAGGCAGAGCAACTGCCAAGCAAATAATCCAGAAAATCAGAAATATCTCCTGCTGGGCACCTTTTCACCCCGTGTAACCACAGTGCAAGGGTGGCACTTCCCATGGCTAGTCCCTTTCCCACCTGCCCTGCAATGCCAGGGGATCCTGGGCGTGCTCCTGAGGGCCAGGAGCGGTGCCACCAGTGGCATCTCACTGACACCTTGTCTCCCTCCTGTAACAAAGCACAAACACGGGTGCTGATTGCAGTGCCATTTGCATAGCTCCTAATCAGCCACCCAGCACAATAATTACACCATTGCTATGCTGATGGCTGGAGCATTGTTCTGCCCTGACTGACAAATTCGAGCTGCATACCTAGGACAGGGTGATTATTATCAATAAAGTCTGCTTTATAATTATTTAACAGCCTCTAGGGCATTCACTGTTCCAGGCTCAACTCTATGGCTGTTGTTTCTATACCTAACCAAATACCAAGCTCAAAATTTAAACACATTTTTTTTTCCCCTTAGTGTTTATCCACAAGCAGCTTTAGTCCATCACCTTCTCCAAGCTGCTCCTATGAGCACCTTCATACCTTCTTGTCTTCTGCATTGAGACAGGTAGGCTTACTGGCCTTTCATCTGATGTCCCCAAAATCGAAAAAGCACGTGGGGTTTCCGTTTTTAGTTTGGTTTGTTTTTTTTCTCCAAGCCTGACACAGAAAGAAATGGCTATTAAACACCTGTGAGAATTTTAATATCAAAAATAATTTTAAAAACCCACTTTTTCCATTCACCAGAAAATTATGTAAAAATAACATGTAGGGCCCAAAAGATTTTTGTATTTTGTGTGTTTTCTCAAATACAGATCCTGTACCAAAGCACAGCAAGCAGTCAAGCCAGCCACTCCCCAGCCAAAGAGGGGAAAAAACTTTCCATCCATCTTTCCGGTGCTCAGAAAGCATTTGTCCTCAACTACAAGGCTGATGAGGGAGGGCTGGCCCAACACAAAAAAAAGAAAAAACTGGTTCAACAGGTAGGGCAGCAACATCAAGAGCTGGTGTTTCATCACCTGAGACAACAGCGGAGGCTTTCTTCAAGTTCTCCAAGGGGTCAAACTGCTCCGTAATTTCTTACTATTATTTCTGGAGTTCTTCAAACGCTACTGAGTTTACAAGGCATAAATCATGGAAGTAGATAAATTCAGCACTGACAAAACTGAAGTACCAAAAACCCTGTTCAAAACCAGCTTAATTATCTTAAGCTTAATACACCTTAAAAAAATACCTGTCTACTGAGACCCTGAAACGGTGATGGAAATGGTTTAAATAATTAGATCTTTAGTAGGACTTTAAATCCTGAAGATCCTTATAATCACCTGATATTATGATGGACAATAAATAGCCCTGATGGCCAAGAAAAAAATTTTGTTTTTTGATGACACTAACAGAAAATTAAGCCCAACATCTTGCCTCCAGCAGAAGCCAAAAGCAGAAGTCGAGGGAAAAGCAGAACAGGACATGCTGTAAGTCCCAGACTCTAAAAGCACACAGCTCTGAAACAAGCCATAGAAGCCATCCTTGCACCTCACAGGTCCCACTAAGTACTCCAGCATCTATCATTCGTTTGACATCTCTCCTCTTCAAACTGCAGGGTCTCATCTACTTAGACAAAAATATTGCTCATAGAAAAGCATTTGCAAGTACTATTCCACCCTCTTTGGAGGTGAAGCTGAGGAAGAGAAGAAGAGCTAGAAGTAACATGTCAGAGTAGATCCCAGTGTTCAAGATGAAGGTACACCACAGACACACTAAGATAGATATGTTTTCCCCTTCTCCTGCCATAAACATTCCTAATGTTTTATTTGCTTTTTGACAGCTAGTGAGTATACAGTTGTCTTCTCCACACAAATATATGACCCCAAGATCTCATGCCTAGTGTTAACAAGCAACTCAATCTAAATGAAAAGTCAGAATATTTTTCCTGTAGACATCACTTTGCATTTATCCGCACTGAATTTTATTTGTCATTTTAGAGTACGGTTGCACAGCAACCTAATGTAATTTTAAAATCCTCTGCATTTTCGTTTTCATCTTCACCTTCATGATAAGTCCACCAAATCAGCAACGCTGCCACTCCAGTGTGTGTGCTTTTCCCCGGATCACTCAGAAGAGCAGGAATTGACACTGGTATATTTTTATTAACTGTAAAACAGCCAGTAGTGTTTGTCTGCTAAGAAACAAGCATCAACTGCAAAATGTGTAAATATGTACCTATTTACACACAAGAGACTTTATTTCTGGGGTGAATTACGGGATTTCACTCAATACTCTTTCTTCTTTAAAACCCTGTCCTTAATTGTGGTTTGTCTTTAAAACCCAGGGAATGTACCGCAGCTTTATCACCCCCAGCCATCTTTCCTCACTACCTCCTGTCAGCATTGGAGCATCTTCATGCATACGCCTTACAACTGGATTGAGTCTCAAACACCTTAGGACTTCTTCCAGACCAATGGTCAGCTGCCTCTGCTCATCCTTTTCCTCCTGGCTCTCTTCATCACTTTCTGAGCACAACATGCCGGCATCTGTTTCTCCAATAAGTTCTCTAAATTTTGATGCTATTTGGTAAAATCACTTCAAACAGGCCCCTGAAATCACAAAATGACCAAAAGCTTTTCATTACTTCAACTACTGTATCTCAATTTTTTTCCTTGTTTGTTTTTCCAAGAACTTAGTAGGTTTTAAATTTACATGCCAAAACATGTGAATACAGTCCAACATACAAACAGTCCTAATGGCATCATCAAGTCTTAGTGCTTAAAAATCCAAAATCCTAAAAATCCACAACTAACTTGTTATGCAAAACCTTGCTCTGTGAACTTTTTGAGTTTACTTTTCCATAGCAATCTTCTATTTTTGCTCTCATTTTTTTCATATGACAAATGAAATGATACTAGCTGCAGCTTTAAAGTGAAAAACAGCAAAAGAAGCTAGACTGACAAAAAGAAAAATGTCTTTGATAAACTAGTCAATACAAGCTGAGGTAGAACCAGGCATACCTGAAACACAAAACTTTAGCAAAGGAACAAAGAGATGATATTTTCTCATTCACTGCATGCTCCAGCCATGAACAGCCAGTCTAAGAGGCTTACAAGGAAAACAGCCCTTGGCAGATCATGTTCTCTTCTCAGGGCAGACACAAGTTGGGGGTGGAAAATATACATCTTAAGGTAATATTTCACTTCAGTGACCTATTTATGGTTCTCTACCTACTTCCACCCTCCCCTAAGACCTGAGGAGAAAATGAGATGTCAAATATCCCACCAAGCACCTGGTGTTCTCCAGTGGTGAGCTGTTCCTATCAAAGATGGTGGAAGCAAGGATAAACTATGTCTCCAGAATACGTGCACACCCTACTCAGGGTTAGGGTGACCCTAAACAAAGCAAGGAAGTTTTGGGCCGCTTTCCTTAAGTAATCCACACTTGCCAGATACTTCCCAAACTACTACTCTGGGAAGAAGGAGGCCATTTGGCAGGCATGTTTCAGAGAAAATCAAATACAGAAGAGAGATATTCTGTACCAAAAGGAAAGAAACAAATGGATCGTATATTCACCAATACACTCCCAGAAAACCGCAATGAGCTGAAATAAGAAGCAATGCTTGTTATTTTACTACTTTTAAACAGTATCCTTCTCAAAAGAATACTTTTGAACAGGTTAGTACCTGCTACAGCAGAGGAAGTTCTACCTGAGCCAATGTGGTTTTGGAGCCAGTAGGAGTACCACAGACATGGTATTTTTTCTCAGACAACTTCAAGAGAAGAGTAGGGAACAGAACAAAGGTCTTTATGTGACATTCATTGACCTCACTGAAGCTTTTGACTGTGAGTAGAAAGGGCCTGTGGCCAATCTTGGAATGACTGGGATGTCCCCTAAGTTCCTCAAAATTATCATCCTGCTACATGAGGATCAGTGGAGCCAAGTCAGATATGGTGATGCACTCTCTGAATCCTTCCCAATAATCAATGGTGTGAAACAAGGCCATGTTCTTGTACCCACTCTATTCACAATCATCTTCAGCACAATGCTCCAAAGGGCCAGGGCAGACTTCAATGAAGAAAATGGAACTTATATCCGATATCGTACCAATGGGAGCCTACTCAACCTAAGGCCATTGAAGGCCCACACCAAGACCCTAAATACCCATGTCCCAGAGTTGCTTTTTGCTGACAATGCCGCCCTTGTTGCTCACACAGAAGCAGATCTGTAGCACATAAACATCCTGCTTTGCAGAGGCTGCAGGTCTTTTTGGGCTGGAAATCAACCTGAAGAAGACAGAAGTTCTTTACCAGCCTGCACCACAGGAAGACTTCCATCATTCCTACATCACCATAGGCAAATCAGAGCTTAAGTCAGTCCAGCTGTTCAGCTATCTGGGATGCATTAATTCCTCGGATGCCGAGATCGACAAAGAGGTAAGAGATTAGCAAAGGCATACACTGCATTCAGAAGACTTCATAAAAGAGTCTGGATCAATAAACACCTGAAGAAAAGTACAAATATCAGTGTCTGCCAAGCTGTTGCACTGTCTGCTCTTTTATATGGGTCTGAATCATGGGTCATCTACCGCCACCACCTGCGACTCCTTTAACGCTTCCATCAGTGCTGCCTCTGTACAACCCTAAACATCCATAGGACTGACTGCCTGATCAATGTCACTGTCCTTGAACAGGCGGGGGGCACCAGGATGGAGGCCATGATACTGAGGACACACTGCCCAGTTGTGCTGGGCAGGGCACGTCTCCAGGATGGAGGATCACCTCCTCCCTAAGATTGTGCTCTGTAGTGAACTTGCCACCAGCTGCCGCGACAGAGGAGCCTCAAAGATGAGATCCAAGGACTCCCTGAAACAGTCCCTCAGCTTTGGCCATACTGACTGCCAACAGTGTCCACTCTAGCCTCCAGTCGGAAGACATGGAGACACCATCCACAACGCTGCTACCTCCTTTGAGAACACAGTGGAATCAGTCTCGAGGAGAAAAGAAAGCGAGAAAGAGCCATGCCTTGGCTGTCCCCTCACGGGAGACTTCCTGCTGTGCCTTTTGCAGCCGCAATGGCCTCATCAGCCATAAGTTTGCTTGCAGCAAGCCTGGGGAGAGACCTTCTAAAATCTTGATTCGCAAAGCCAAGCCATAAACTGATGAATGAACTTTTAAATAACTATTAGACATGAGTGGCTAAGTTGCTAACCATTAATTGAAGTAGAAATTGCAAGTGTACCTTGAAGAGCACCCACAGCACACAGCAAAAAGCTGTACACCACAACCCTCTGGCACTGTAAAACTTTAGTGCCCTGTTGCTTATTCAGGGGCTCAGTGGCAGCTCAGCCTTATAAGACAAGGCTGTACAAAACCAAGATGACAAACACCCACAATATTAGAAACCGATTCTTGTCACAGACACACACCAGCCATTTTCAAGCTCCCCTGCTCCTCTTCCTCAGCTATAAAATGTAGGATTTTTGCTCAGAGCAGGGCTGTGCTGATCCCGAGGCACTTGTTAAAACCTGTCAGTCTGCAGTGCCGCCAGCTCGCTCCTTGTCTCTCTCCTTCATCCTGCCTGCTCCAGCTGGCCCCGGGGGACTCTGCTCCTGCTACTGGCTCCCTGCCGCCGCTCCCACCTGCAGGCACCCTGCCCACCCCAGCTCACCCCTAAGGGACAGCACTGCCCTGCCCCTGACTGATGGAAAAAAGCCTAGAACTGTTCAGATCGTGTTAGTCTGCTAAAACAAAGCAGAAGCAAAGAACACAGCATGATTTATAACCACTGCTGATGAACAAAAATGTTCTGCAAGAGTCCCAAAAGGTATCTTCTGCAGCTGAATTCATAGACAAAGGGAATAAAATAGTGAAACCTTTAAACATTCCTCCAAAGTAGAGTCCTGGCCAAAATCCGTTTCTTTTTCTTTCTTAGTGGGGGTGGCAGTTATTAAAATATTTACTGTGTGCTCTGGGTGGTAATCAGTATCAAATGTGAAGAAAAACATTTAATCGCTCTCTCTTTCACTCCCTCTCTCCAAGAATTACAATAAACTTCTCCCCGAGAAATAAAAGAAATTAGGCTGAAGTATCTTACTGGCATTCCTTTTTTGATTATCTCCAAGATACCCTTGGACAACAAATAAACTCTTCAGAAAAACATCCTGGAATGTTGACACTGCAAATTTTCATTAAAAAAAAAACCAAACCTAATTATTCCAAGAGTCTGAGAAGGTTTTGTTTAGTAAATAAAGAATAGGAAACAAAAGTTATTTAAACAGATAGTTAACTATATTTTGAATATGTTAAACAGTATTTTGATAAAAGAAAAAATTGCAAAGATCCACTCACATTCACCTCATCGTCCAAGAAGTACAATTCCTATTGCTGAAAAACAGTCAAGTATTATGACTTCTTTAAAAAACCCAAGTAAAATCCAAACTAAACCCCAAACCTAGCCCCTTCCCCTCCTTTTTCTAGGTTCACTGGTTAAATTTATCTACTTGCGAGCTCAGGCACATAATTAGCTAGTTGCTTCTTATACACCTACAAGATGATGGCACTCTGCAATCTGAACATCACTTGGGTGTTTTTTCCTTTTTTATTTAGAATTCACGCTCAGTTTCGCGTCGTCTGATTGAAGATGAGGGGGTGGTGAGGAACGTGTGGGAGAAAGTCACAGCAAGCTGCAGCACACACCATCCCATCCTGCCTTTGGGAGTGAACAGTTCAGCCTGGGGGGAGCTTGCTTCAATTGCCATGTGCCCCATGAAGGGTCATGAAGGGACTCCCAAGTCCTCAAACAATATCTTATTTTGGCCTTTAACAAAAAGATTTTGCTCAAACCAACCCTGTGACACAACAGAGGAGTAGAAAGACTTGCATCCCACTTCTTAAACTCATTTACAGTAAGATATTTGGGGGGTTTGGTTTGTTGGAGCAATGATTTCTGGAAACTATAGTGAGTGGGAGAGAAATTATGACAATATGCTACTTGACTAAAATTACCGAAATGCAAGACCAGTATAATGACCTGAAACTGCTTTTTGGGTTTGTTTTTAACCATGCCTGTTTGGACATTTTCCTGATAGCATTAAAATTAATTATACTAAAAAACAGCCCCGAATTTCCAAAACTGATAGGATTTTAAATGGCACTGTCCCTCATATATACCCAGATCTGCTTACTTCAGTTTTCAATTTGTCTTACCTATTTAACAGAAGTATTTTTCTCAATTTTCTTTTCAACAGCTCAGCTAAAATGAATTTCTGCTCAAAGTTTCCACATTTCCAGCCAGAGAAAGGGTAATTGAGACAAAAATTTTGCATGGTTAATAGGAAGAAAAATAACATCGGAAAACTTGCATGCACAAAGAAGGAAAATCAGAGAGAACGAGGCCAACTGGACAGACTCTCTCACTCTTTAATTTCTCTTCTCTGAGAAGGTTCGCAGGGGCTAGCAGACCACCAAGTCTCCGGGACCTAAGCACCTTCTGTGGAAGGAAAAGGCTCTGCCAACTTCTCACTAAACATCAAAACATTTCAACCAAGTCTGATATATACTGATATATATACTGGGCAGTAGAAGAGGAAAGTGAAAAGGTATCAGGGGAGAGGAAAAAGAGTTCATAGCTGCCAGTCTGATACTTTCTTCTGCTGACAACCTGTGATAGAAGACAGAGCTGTGTCAGTTTTCACTGATGCCCACAGCTCAGTTAAGACCTGCAGAGAGGTACAAGGGCACCTAGGGAGGCAGCCTGTGGCAGAGCTCCCCATGGACACCTTCTGCCTCTGCAGTATGGATGCTCTTTCCTTGGACTTTCTTGACAGATCATTCATGATCACCTGCCAGGGAACAAGTACTGTTTCCCCGATAATTAATTCTTCTCCAAATACTTACTCTTCTCCCTGATGCTTATATCTTCCCCATAAGCACCTCGTTCACTGTTATAAAGCATCATGCCAAAGCAGAGGAATGACTAGATTCTCCAACACAAGAAAAACACAGAGCAAGGTTGGGATCGGATCTCCTCAACCTCTCACATCAGCAAGACCTTCCTGCTCCCCTCTACTGCTGCCAGATTCACCAGGTGATGATACTGAAGGCTGTGAGTGAGAGGACAAGCTGGGCATCCACCAAATACCCATCTCCAGTAATTCCCCACATGAACCGCAGTAGGCCTAAGGCTTCTGATGCCTCCAACCTGGGGAAGGCTTTGGGTTGTGCAAACAGCCTTTCTCTCTCTCTTCATGGTTTTCAAAAAAAGAGGCAAATGTTTTGTTCTGCACTGAAATGGGTAAGGGAGAAGGAAAGGAGACGGGAACAAAAGCAGGATAAAATATAGTGCAGGGAAGAAAAGAAATTGGCAAAACAGAGCACATGAACAGTGTCTACTCTGTAGAAATGATGCACTGAAATTATTTTCTTCTTTTTCTTTCTCCTTCCTGAGAATATGATAGATCAGTTCATACTTTGAGGATTTTTCTTAGGAGAAATCACAGTGAGGAAGAAAATACTGAGCATATGCTTTCTCATCTCTTCCTCCCTGCAAATAAACATTGGACAATTTCTATTGGTGACCAAATTTAATTAAAATACACACTCGTAGAGCAGACAACCTGATGACTTCATATCTTTGGAAGTCTTTCTGTCCAACTTCTTATTTTCTGTAGTTACAATTTGTAATTATAAGCCAAATAACCCTGGGTTGATCCTGGGGCAGGATTAACCCATTTCTTACAGCTAGTCAGGTATGTGGCTTTTGGTTTCACACTTTAGAATAAATTTTAAGCATATAATACTTTAAAAAAAATAGAACCCTCAAAGCTACCCCACCCCAAAAGCTAAAACCACCCCCCATTCATATCAAGCTTATGGTTTGGGCCTTTAAATACCTTAGCTCTCATTTGTTTTATCTGATTTAGTAATTACTTTCAACTATATTAAACTGTGATGGTGTGATTTTTGAGAACTTCCAGAAATTAGATTTTATTCAAAGCGAATACTCCAGAAGTATTCATTAACAACTCAAGCCAGGATTCGGTAACAGAATCTGACCTTAATTACCTATTATCAACTGGATAAAATTTACATTTTCACAGTCCTAGTAGATAATTTTGAAGATTTTGGTGGCTGCAATTTCATTGTCTCACATGCTACAGAAAAGAAAAAAATTGGAAATTGTTGCTTCAAATTTAGCACAAAATAAACCTAATGGCACTCATTAGAAAACCCTTGTGAAATTGTGATTGAAATATGGAAAAACAGATGCCCTTTTCAAATCATTACAAGGATGTAGGTCTGAGCATGCAAATAGTTTAAGTTCCTGGCTTGCTCCATGATTTAACTACATGACATCTTAGAAGTCACCTCCTCATAGGACAGCAAGAGCAATGCAACCCAACTGGTACCTTAGCAGCCTAAATTGTGTTCTAGGAAAAAATGTTTTTACTTGGAAGGCTGTGTTACAACAAGCATGCTAAGACAAAAAAACATGATCAAAGCACTGAAATACAGAAAGAGATAAACAGGTCAAACCCCTGTATCTGTTTAAACTATTCATATATTCAATTTATGACCTGCTGGTGTGCAGCACTGAGGAACTGACCTGCAGGTCTCGATGAGTCTCTGAAACCACATACTGCACAAGGTTCATTTCTTCCTGGGCCCTTCTGCAATTTATTTTTTTTAATTCTTTGGGGGGGGGAGGGCAGTATTTGCAGATAAAATTGCTTGAGGAAAAATATATGCAGTAATAATACAACTAATTCAGAATCATAAAAAGTTCAAAGAGCAATAAAAGTACTTATAAGTCTGTAGAAAATTCCATATGCAAAGAGTGTAAAAGATCACAGAAGTTTAATTTACAGAGAGGTGGAAAACACTTGACACAATGCAAGTATACAAAGTAATAAATTCTGCAGCAAAAGTCAAGTTGAGCACTGCTGAAAAAAAAAAAAAAAAGACAAAACTGAAACATCATAACTCTTACTTCTAATATCAAGATGTAGATTTTAGGAGCTGAACTTCTCATCAGTTCTGTTTTATCAGTTTAGCTCAGCTCCATTTCCCCCCTGCTTTCAGGCAGATATTCAAAATAAACATGTTTGAGATTGAGCTTTACCACTGCAAATAAATTCATTGATCAATTCTGTTAAAAAACATTACAGAGGATCCCTTTTAAACACAATGAGATATTAGCTCTTGATTTTTTGTCATGAAATACTGAAGCTGTGTACTGGGGAATCTGAACACTTACTTTATTAAGAACACACCGTGGTAAGGGCAAATGTTCTCTATGAAGATCAAATGTGATTTTCACACCACCACCCAGCTACTAATTGCACTGCATTGAAAGGTTAAAAAAGATAACATAAAAGAAAACCCCGTGGTCCACAGCTATGTCTTACAAAATTGCCCACTGAACTTTTTTGCCTTCTGAAAACTTTGCAGGGACCAGTTTAAGACAGGATACTGATGAATTACTATGAGTTTGTTTTAAAGAAATGGAGAAAGAGTTAAAAATAATTCTGGTTGCTTTAGAAACTGACATCCTTTGTTTTGCTTGAGATGAAATACATGCATGCAATAACCTTTAAACTTGCCACCATTCCAACAATAACTAAAGCTATTCTAAGAAACTACCACCCAAAATGAGACAAACACAAATTTACAGTAAGTTTGCTGTTGCAAAATTGGAGTATACTCATGATATTACAAAAAGTGCTCAACTGAGCCAAGTTCAGAGTGACCTGATTGTAATTACCAAAACATAACATAACTTGCTACCCACCAACTCCAGCAAAAACACAGACATCAAAACAGCAAGAGGCTTTTCTATTCCAACAGCAACTTGAACCATATTTTCAGCAAATACTCAACCCAGATCATTAAGATGACATTTCTAACACAGTAACTTCAAAACAGTGTTAAAATCTAATGTTGAATCTAAAACTATGTGGGTTTATCATGCATTTTAGCTTTACTGCTGAATTTCACTCAGATTGCAACCTGTTAGACTGCTGAACTCAATTCTCCAGTTCGCTGGTGCAGACACTTCAGTCCTAGTCACAAGCATACCTAACCACTGACCCTTCAGTATTTCTTTTAAACAATACAGAATTTTTAACTTGGAAGTTGTCTGCTTTGGACTTGGCACCACTCCATCTAAAGCTTTGATTTTTAGAATGCAAGCAAAGAAAGGGATTTTTGTTTTGCAGAATTTTAGCTTCCACAAACCTGTTTCAAATGCCAAACTATCTCCTGCACTCCCTACTACCAGCCCATGGCTTGCAAGCACATAAACCTCACAGTTTTGACACCTGCCTCTGTCCAGATGAACCTCAAAGTGCCACCTTGAACCAGCCCAGCAATAATTTTTAAAACAATATATTGGAATATACTGATGTTCCAGTCATAGACACCTGTATCTATGTACAATCTATGACATGGGACAATACATGTGACCTGGCTTGTAACTCTCTTGATCTGAGTCTGTCTGAGTATTTTGGAGATTGCTCTGACTCAAACTAAAACTGAAAGCATTGACAGGCAAAATGAAGTTAAATAGTTTGCAAACTAAACTGCTGTCTCTCCCTCTACATATGTGTATGAATATACACATTTTAAAGGATGCATAATTAACTGTAAGAAAGTAGTTCTCAGAAACCAGAAAGCTGAAGTATTTATATCAAAAGCTGGATCTTTCTCACGCTATCTGCACAAATAAACTCACTGAAGTTGCCAGCTTTGTCAAAGTGAACAAGATTAGGTTCTAAACATAAATCAATTTAAGCAGTCAGAAACCTACAAGAACTATTGAAGTTTCTTTCAAACTCTTTGCAGATTTTCATAAATTGAAAGTTATTGACTTAGGCTGTGGAAACAAAGTATTTTCTAAGGCAAGACAACATTGCTATCACATGCAACACAGTTTCTACTAGGGCCAATTAAAATAAAAATAAAAGTATGGTATTCCTGGACAGCATTGCAGAAGTGGTTTGGGGAGGGTTAGAGTGGGGTGGGAGAGGGTACTGACCTTAAAACTGCAATATTTTTCATAATTCCTCATATTCATGTTGGTCAGACAGCTTTGGGTTGCTTTGGTTTGGTTTGGTTTTCTTTTTCCTTTTTGCTCCCTATTTTTTCTTTGTATTTATATGCATAAAAGCCAGTAAAGTGACTTGATTTGCAAGAGGCACTACAATCAGACAGACCCAGGATAAAAATAAAGCTCATTATCTATAGACTCTAAAGTCTTCTAACACATTGGCATCATAAATTAATTCATCAGTTTATTTTTGACAACCACAGTGTTTTTCTCTGAAAGGTCATTTTTCTAAATTAAGCGAAGTATTAAATATCTCTGCTGTTCTTCTGCATATCCCAAACTTAACTCATGAAATGTTTTCACAGTAAAATTAAATTATATTTGAAATAAACATAAGAAATAAAGTTTCACATCCATTTAAATTTGACATTTGTACCATACAGAATGTAAGCAAACAGTAAAGCCTGTTCATACATTTCATGAACTGCACTAGTAGATGCAGTTTAGCCTAGTTTTGCCCCAAAAGCTTCCTTCTTTCAAAACTTGCCAAAAATACACACTTGTAAGCATAAAAGGTAGATCAGGACATCATTGTCCACCATTTAGGATTTGCATGGGTCTTACTAAACTGGGAAACCCAGAGCAACACCCTACACACCATGCTCTGCTTTGTACCGCCTCTATTCCCTCCAAGTCTTTTTCTCATCTAACAGCACTGGGATGGAAGCCACCAAAGCTGCAGCCCAGGACTTTTTTTCTGACTTCTACCCTGCCTCCAGATGGAGCTTACCTGGATTCTTTCAACCAGTGGCAGTGGAGCCTTGCGATGAACTATGGAAAATACCCACCTGTCCCCCTTCCACGTCAGAAAAAACTTCTACCCAGTACACTGACAAGAAAAAGCAGCTCCACAGGAGAAACACAGGGCTCCTCTGGTGCCAGACAGACATGCCAAAGACAACTTTGCTTTGTGAATACAGTGCAAAGGATAAAACCTCTCTCCTCTCCCACGTACTGGAGCTCTTCCGCGAGGCGTGGATTTTCAGCAGGGCCTGCCCTCCTGGCAGGCTAGGGTTACAGGAGTGTCCTCCCTTATGTAACTTCATTTCTTAAGTACACAATTGCCCAACACACCCAAGGCACTCCAAGGCTTTTGTTTTTTCCCTTTTTTTCTTTTATTTTTTACTTAGAAAAAAACCCCAAAAACTTAGGTCTGTAAGCAAAGCCACAAAAGCGCTCTGAATGAGGTGCACCCAGACTCTCAATATCTCAATAAAGAAGACATTAATTTTTTGGCAGCACATCTCTCTTTATGTGGGAGAATGCAGGCTGAGCTCCAGGTTTTCAAGAGACCTCAACATTCTCAAGAACCTCCTCCATTTTCATCCCTGCACCTTCTTCCTCCTAGTCAGGTCATCAAGTACCTGCTGAACCTTCCTCCCAAAGCCTCCAAACCACAAGCAAATGCCCTTGCTGCCACCTCACAGCAGGAAATACTTGACTGTATTCTTCCTAAAAGAAACACTTGGAACTCATTTTACAAGAGAAAGGCCTCGGCACAGAGCAGGAAACAAACAATTAAGGGAGTATTAGCCCATGAAAAGGCTATGGCACTGTTGTCTGGGGAGATTCCCAGAAGCAAGGCACCCTCACTGCAGAAAGATCTAGAAAACTGAACCCTGCCATCAGTGAAGTCAAACAGAGATCTACCCAGTGACACACAGATCACAAGAGCTTTATTATAAGGATTTAATTTTTTGCCACAGTTTCCTTAAATACCTTCTCCCTCCTGAACAGGTCTACAGCTCAAGGCCATTCCAAAACTGTGGACGCCCTCCCTATGATCACACATTCAGGAGAAGACACAGCAGGAACATGTGAAGGTACCAGTCATCCATCATCAGTAGATCTGTGCCAGGCAGGATGTGACACAAATCTCTGACTACATTTAAGTACATTTAAGTACAATCAGTCCTTTTAAACTGCCAACCTAAGTAGTTAAAAGGAACCACATTCATTATAACCAGGCAGCTCTGAGGGTGATGCAGGGAAATCACTGCTATTAATATCAGTCTGCTCATGAGAAATCAGAAGCCTATCTACCTAGTAGTGTGACAGACACACATCTCCCAAAAGTTGAACTTAAATATAGTATTAAAGGACACCGATTCTATTGCACAAGCATTGATGATTTCCAAAATCCATACCTTTTCTCAAGACCTTAAAAATCCTGATGAAGTCACTGCAGCTGTTACAGTATTGTTCTTTTTTTTTATTTTTGCCCAAAACACAATTTTTAATTATTTTATCCACTACAAAGTGGTGAAACTTCACAACCATACCATGTCTGCAGGTACTGTAAAACTCCCTCACTTCACCAGCATGTTACACTTGGTGACACCCCACAGGTCTGGTGCAATACAGTCTCAAGCTGGGAGAAAGGAAGATGCAACACATAACCAACCTGCTTTTTGCCAGCTTTACCTCAGCCACCCGGGGATTTGCAAGGGGCTAATACTGTGCTTGATAGACCAGCAGCTGCACATCACCCTCAGGGCTGCTGCAGAGACAGAGGCAGTCCCACCTCTGGCCACCCCCTTGGCTATGGGAAGGGGCTCAAAAAGCTTTGGTTTTGTTTTTTTCTTTTTTCTGATACTGTGAAGCAGTACTGATACCATTGAAGCAGTGAAGCCACCAAGTTGAAGAGATGCTGACAAGTTTTCATCCTTGTCATTATTTCAAGTGGAAGAAAAAGGTTAAATTGTCTGAGGAAGACTGAATGTTTTAATAGGAGAAAGAATAAATATGAGGTTGTCAGGATGTAAAAGTGTAACCTTCATAAAACTGTGCATGTTTTGATCTATGCAACCAAGAAAAATAAATTAAAAATAACCATGCTACACTCCCCTTGAATGTGGTTGACTCGAGAAAATAAAAAGTAAATAACCAATGAGACTGTTGTTACACCGCTGATTGCTGAAAATATGCAGTGGGAAATTATACATCCCCTCTCATACTATAAACCAAAATTTTACTTGTAATATTTCATTTCTAGTTCAGATTTGAGATGGTTGGTCATATTGATTTATAAATTTTTGCTTTGTAAATATATCACATCTAT
Organism: Calypte anna; assembly: GCF_003957555.1. NCBI lineage: Eukaryota > Metazoa > Chordata > Aves > Apodiformes > Trochilidae > Calypte > Calypte anna. The sequence goes on from NC_044245.1 coordinate 64,189,106, forward strand.
TTTACCTTCAAGAAGTAAACCTGAAACCAAACAGTACAACAATAAAGCTTCCTTAATGCCAAAGAAAACCAGAGGGCTGCAGTAAACCACAGCAGTACACACATTTTGGGGATGCCTTGTAAAAGCCATTAAGAATCTCTGTGCTGTATTATCAGAGGGGCTTTAAGCATTATATTGCAAATCCTGTAAAACAATAAGGGGATGAAGCATACCAAGCCATACATTGTCCTTTAAAATTCCCCCTATAAAAAAAATAAGGTTTTCACAAATCTGTTTGACACTCTAGGTTAGCAGGTTGGAGTAAAATGCATTATATGGCACATTATCCCCACAATTATCCCCCAAACAAGAAATACAGATCCATAAAATCAGAGCAAAATAAACTGAAGCACATTATGTTTGGGAATGTCCTATTAAGGTAGACAGAGAGCTATTAATATTGGAGTCAATGCTGGGACTCCCACTGAGATATTCTGGGGGTTTTAAAATCTTAATTTAAACTTTATTCAACAATCTACCAGCTATTCCTTCCATTCTAATACTACCAAAGGGCACAGCTAGCTTTGGCTGAAGAAGTTGTTTAATTCTCTATAGTTTAAAATGGCCTATGCTCTGCTTATGCCTAGTTGCCTAGTTTCCCCAGGGAAACTGTAGGCTCCTGTGCTGATGATAAGAGGATGCTGACAAAGAAAATCTGCCAAAAGAAAAAAAAATTATATTTCAAAAATATTTTATAGAATCGTCAGTTTCATATTTTCTAAAAAAACCCAAAACAAACAGCATTTTATCCAAAATTTGGTTTCAATTTTTTTATTAATTTACACTACAGAAAGCTATGCCAATGTTGAAAAGACAAATTTTAAACAAAGTAGTTAAAATTTGTAACAAATCTGATTTAATATACACTTTTATTTCAGAAAAATTATAGAAATATGCCATTTTCAGTTTTCTGACATTTTAATTTTTGTTGCTTTTTCACATTAAACACAAGTTATAAAGGAAAACAAAGACACACTTCTAAAAATAACTTCAACAATGACCTATGAATTTAATTGCAATGAGGTTTAATTGCAGTTGTTTGAATAGAGTACAACTCTACTCTGAAGATCACCTGACAAACCCACAAGGAATGGTGTATATTTCATGTATTGTTCACTCAAATCTGTGAATGGATTTACCAGCATTCAGAGGATTCGTTATGAAAATACTTCTCTTTCAGGTAATTCTGACTGGGATAGGATTTGCTTCCTGCACAAACAACACTGTATCCACTGCAAGCTACCAACTTGATTACAGATCTCAAAATGCTGGTCTTTTTGTACCACAGAATCATAGAATGTCAGGTTGGAAGGGGACTCGACTATCATCTGGTCCAACCCTTCTAATACTGTTTATATGATATGTCCCAACACCCTGTCAGGCTGAGACTTCAAACTTTCCAAACCGGGGGAATCCACCACTTCCCCTGGGAGACCATTTCAATGTCTGTCTGTCCTCATACTGAAATATTTTCCTCGCTTTCTTCCCCAGGAGCAACTTGTGCCCATTACCCCTTGTCTTGTCCATTGCTCCTTGTAAATAGGGAGTCTCCATTTTCTTTATAGCTGCCCTTTAACTACTGGGACATTGTAATAAGGTCTCCCCTAAGCCTTCTCTTCTCAAGGCTGAACAGACCCAGTTTTCTCAGCCTCTCCTCGTATGGGAAGTGTTCTCTGATTATCTTCATGGCTTTTCTCTGGACCCTCTGCCTTCTGTCAGCATCATTTTCGTACAGCTGGGACCAAAACTGGACGCAACACTCCAGCTGAGGCTTGACAAGCACTGAGTAGAGTGGGATGGTGACTTCTTTGTCTCTGATGGTGATGTCCTCATTGCTGCAACCCAGCATCTGGTGGCAGAGTTGCTGCAGCAGCACACTGTTCACTCATGTTGAGCCTGTTGGCCACCAAGACCCCCAGGTCCCTTTCCAAAAGGCTGCTCTCTAGCCAAGTGGATCCCAGTCTGAACTGCACTCCTGGGTTCTGTGTTCCCAGGTGCAAGACCTTGCACTTCTCTACATTGAACTTCATAAAGTTCCTGTTAGCCCAATTCTCCAGTCTGTCTACGTCATCCTGGAGAGTGGCTCTCCCTTCTGCAGTGTCAACCTCTCCACTCATCTTGGTGTCATCAGCAAACTTCATCCGAGTGCTCTTGATCCCAACATCCAGGTCATAAACATAAACATTCATAAAGAATTTAAACAGCATTGGTCCCCATATTCATCTCTGGGGAACCCCACTTGTGACCCATTACCAGCCGGAGGATGAACCATTTACCATCACCCTCTGGGTTCAGTCTGTCAGCCAGTTCCCTACCCACCACACAGACCCCTTGTCCAGGCCATGCTGAGTCAATTTGTTGAGGAGGAAGCTGTGGGGCACTGTACCAAAAGCCTTGGAAAAGTCCAGGCAGACAATGTCCACCACTCACCCTTTGTCAGCCAAGTGGGTTACTTTGTCATAGAAGGTAATCAGGTTTGTGAGGAACAGTATGCCCCTGATAAATCCATGTCGGCTTCTTAACTGATACATAATCCCCAGGAGGATTCTCTCCATGACTTTCCCAGGGACTGAAGTGAAGCTTATGGGTCTATAATTGCCTGGGTCCTCCTTGGAACCCGTGCTAAAGATGGGGATGACATAAATCTTGTCCCAGTCTTCAGGGACGTCTCTCAATCTCCGTGTCTTCTCAAAAATTATGGAGAGTGACTTCTCAAGGACACTGGCCAGCTCTCTGGGGTGGATGGCATCTGGGCCCATTGCTTTGTATGTGTCAGGCTCCTGTAATAGTTGATACACCATCTCTTCCTTCACTGACAGCAGGTCAGCATCTGCTTCAACTTGAAATTTTGTTTCTATGGCCTGGGACCTGACAACACTGGTAAGGACAGAGGTGAAGAAGGTGTTGAGAACCTCTGCCTTTTCAGCATTGTTGGTGACTGGTTCACCTCTCCTATTTAATAGCAGGTCAATATTATTCCTCTGTTTCTGCTTGCTGCTAATATATCTGAAAAATCCTTTATTGAAGTTTTTTCAAATTTAGCTCAAGCTGAGCTTTTGCTTTCCTAAAGGCTTCTCTGCACGCCCTGGCACATTTCCCTTTTGGTTCTGAGCAGACCCAGAAGCTCACAGTTAAAACATGGGGTTGCTTGCTCTGCCTACTTCCCTTGCCTTTAGAAGGGATAAACTAGCTTTGGTTAACTAGGAGAGTGTTCTTGAAAAACTCCCAGCACTCACTAGCTCCTTTACCCTCCATGGAAGTTTCCCTTCCCATGGGATCCCTTCCAACTGCATCCCGAGTGACCTAAGTTTGCTCTTCTAAAATCTAAAACCTTTGTTCTTGAATTAACTTTCATCGTGCTCAGCAATATCCCAAACTCCACAATACTGTGGTCACTGCAGCCAAGTTTGTCAATAACCAAGATACCACAGAACAGGTTTTCTTGGTTAGCGAGTACCAAGTCCAGTTGTGTTCCATTCCTGGTTGGCAGATCCAACATTTGTGTGAGGCAGCTGTCTTCTACACAGTTCTTCCAACAAACTGGGTAGTTGAAGTCTCCCATAGGGACCAGGTTTTGTTCACCCAAAGCTTGTCTGATTGATCCAAGTATTGCTTCACTGGCTGCATCAAATTGATTTGGGGGTCAGTAACTTACAGTCAGTGACCTTAACTTGTAAGGTCACCCTTGGAGACAACCCCTCTGTTTTTGACCCAGAGGCATTCAGTAGGGCTACCACAATTACTACAGGTGACTTCTAGACATTCAAGGTTTTCCTTACCATAGAGTGCAACCCCTCCACCTCTTCTCCCATGCCTGTCTTTAAAAACAGCCTATAGCCTTCTATCATCATTCTCCAGTTGTGTGACTCATCCCACCGTGTTTCAGTTATTCCTATGATCATAACTATCTGACTGGGCACACAGCTCCAGTTCCTCCTGTTTACTTCCCAGACTCCTTGTGTTTGTACAGATACACTTCATGAGGCTGATCTTTTGCTTCTCATTTAGCCAGACAGAGCTGAGGCAGATCCCACACTACTCTGGCTGGTTTGGCTTGACTCCAAATCGGTTGTAGTGGTGATGGTGGGGTGATCATTGCCATTTTGGATCCCCCCATCCAGGTCCTTCAGTTTAAAGCATGCCTCAATTGCACATATATTATCATACTTGGCCCTACCCCCTGATAAATTCAGTTTAAAGCCCTCTTGACTAAGTTGGCCAGCCTTAGCCCCAAAGATTCTCTTGCCTCTTTGAGAAATTGCATTCCATCCCACCCTATGAGGTAACAGTCACCAGAGAATATCCCATTGTCACAGAAACCAAAAACCTTCCTGATGTCACCAATTACACAGGTAGACATTAATGTTCATTTTCTTCTATACCTTGCTGCCCCCATCCCTGTAGCTGGTAAGACAGAAGAGAAGATAACTTGGACCCCAATGTTTTTCACTTGTGGCCCCAGAGCTTTATAGTCTGCCTTGATTTTACTCTAGTTCTGGCTCTGAGTATCATTCATACCCACATGAAAGAGCAACACCTATCCCTTACAATGGTATGCAAGCACACACTTATTAGTCTCTCTCTGTTTCATGGAATAAATTAGATGAAGCTGAAATATCTTCCCCAATCCCACACTCTTCGATAAGCATTTGACTCTCCCACCAATACACTATCAACAGAGGGCATCAGATGAAGAGCCCAACCTCAGGATTTAAACCTCTCCAGAGAAGTGGGAAGCCTAAATATCAAAAAATGGTTAACCCAGAAAACCCTGTACTTCTTCACCATAATTCAGATCATGCTCACTCTGAGTATAAAGCTCCCAAGGATTTTAAGAGAACCAGAATTTCATCTTACGATTTCATGAGGAAACCAAAACTTCCTGGCACAACCCCACAACATCCACCTATCTGTGGGAACTCCCTTGTTATGACTTCCACTCCCCTGTGGCAAGCAACTCTGCAAAGCAGCCAAATCTCACACAAAGGTTTGCTTCTTCATCGCTCCACACCTCTGGAATCCCAGGGTGTAGATGAAAGTGAACCCTGGCTACTTTGGAAAATCTCCAGGCACAGAGCAACAAAAAAAGCAGGTAGCAAAGCACCTCCCAGCAGCACAAAATTCCCTCTTCTAAGGCAAGAGGGAAACAAGAATCATTAAATGGCTTGGGTTGGAAGGAACTGTAAATATCATCTAGTTCTACTCCCTCTGCATGGTCAGGGACACCTCCCAGTAGACCAGGTTGCTCAAAGCCCCATCCAACCTGGCTTTCAATACTTCCAGGGATGAGGCATCCACGGCTTCCCTGGGCAACCTGTGCCAGTGAAGAGATATTGGATAGTTGATTGCCAACTATTTACAAAGAACATAGTCTTGAATTAACCCCTTATATGCCCTCCTGACCGTATATTTTCATTTACTTGTGTCTTTCTCCAATGGCACACAAAAATTTAAAGGCAGATTGTTGCTATTTCATCACTTAATCCAGGGTGGGGGCACGAACTCCTCCTGTCCTTACTCAGTGTGACAGGTTATACTGACTAGTTACTGAATAGTAATGACTTTGAAAGCAGCAAAATATGAGTGAAAATACCCCAAACCAGTTCTCTTACAGTAGCCTGGTTTTCACCAAGGGACTTCCTGGAAATCAGACCCTATTAAATTGTCTCAGATGGGGATCACACAACACTAGGTGCCTAAAGCCCTTCTACAGAAGCACACTAATCTTCTGTATGCACCTCCTAAATACAGCATAAACCAGTTACTGTACAGACAACACAAAGTAAGTGTAGTTAGAAAGTAGCCTCTTCTTCAAACTTGTAGCAAGTAATTTCAGTCAAAAATCTTCATGATGACTTGAGAATTTTAAAAGGAACTCTGATCTTGATGACAGATTTTAACTATTTTCCCACAGGAGCTGATGGTAAAACTCCTGCTAATTAAGAAAGCATTCCTCTAACTCAACTTCCAAGTGCTCCTGACATTCTCATTCATAACTCCTAGGTGAGGTAACACCTCATTTCAATCTTTTGGAAAATGATCTTTAAAGATAAAACTTACTATTCAGTAATAAAACCCTTGATAATTATCTTGGAATGACAATAAAGACCTGTAATAACGCAGAATAAAACCTTACTGTGCTCAAGACACACTTATTTGTGACCATACTCTTTTTAACATGCAAAACCAAACAGCAATGACCAAAACAGTACAGTACACCCATGCATCTCAAATGGACACTTAAAAGACACCAAAAGAAACCCATGCATTGTTTTAAAACCAGCTCAGCCTCCCACCTGATATTTTCCCTCTGGCTGGACTAGCAGAATGATCTTTGTTGAATTCCAAAAGCCTTATCCCTCCTACTCAATCTCCCTGTACTACCCACTTCCTAGATCAAAGACAACTTGCAAAGGTTTATGATGACTTTTGGTAAAATATGCTACATGATTTACACTGTCAGATTTAATATCACAAAAAGATTTCTAAATGTATTCTTGGAAAGATCTGTGCCTGAATCTCCTTCTAAATAAAATTCCACAGTTGAGTTTTGGGTCTCTTCTCAGTCTCTTTTCACAACACGACAGAACTGGATGAATCAGTATTAATAACTGACCCTCAGCTATGTGCTGTGTCCTGTCATCTCTCATCTCCAGGACCATCAACAGTGTTAGGATTTATAATTAAATCATGCTACATAACAGATAAATGAGCAAAAACTCTTCTTAATTTAAAATGTCATTAATTCCATTATAATTCTATTGACTGTACTAAAGGTCTGGCACTCTTAAATGGTGCACAAACACTTAATTCCCTGTGACAAGCACGTATACACTGAAACACAGATACAGAGATAAGCTGACACTAGTTTCATGTCAGGCAAGTGAAAATTATCTGAAAGGTATATATATCTACACAATGTTGATTAAAACTACTCACAAACCCGGTGAGCTTCAGAAAGGCTGCAGAAGAGAGGCAGACAATGGGGCATGTCTCACTTCCTTCAAGAAGGAAGCATTTACTGAAACTCTATACTGTTAAAGGTAGCTGCCAAAACAGCAGCAATTAATGCTTTCAGCTCCCTATGCCCAGCCTTACAAAATAATGTTAAGGTCAAGCTTCATCCATCTTCATTTGTTTTTAATTTTGCCAAGATAACTGCGATTAACTCAAGTTTCAGGCTACTTCAGGGAGAACTACTTTGAGGTCAGAGGAGATGAGAGGGGGAGAAAGGTTAAGGCAAAGCCATGGTTGCCTTGTAAGCCTAAATAAATAACTGCTGGTGATGCAGAACATGTTGCATTTTTAAACAAACAACAGCCAAATCCCTATAGCTGAAACAACAAAAACATAAGTTAATTTATCTCTTGGAAAGAAGTTGTAATATTAAAGAACAACAGACATATGCAAGAGACAGCTGAATTACACACACACAAAGTCCTCCTCACTGTACTCTTTTCTTACAGAAATGCAGCAGATGCAGTATTTCCAGTTTCCGAAAAGAAAAGCTGTGAGCTAGTTTGGGGGCAATCAAGAATGTCTAAATGCAAGCAAAGTTCTCTTATCCAAACACTTCAAGTTCTCTGAGCAAACAACAGCTGCTCATATCCAAAGAAGACAGTGCCAGTTTTACAGGCTCCTTCAACAGGTACCAGGCCTGCTTTGCCAGATCAACACCCCAACAACAAAAGTCTGCAGCCAGTTCCTGATAGGAAGCTTGAAAACTAGAAACCCTCAGAAATGGCTACAGGCCCATCTGCCACCCTCCAGTGACAGGCAGGTACCCTGCTTCCCAGCCAGGCTGCTCACACCCTCAGAAACTGCTTCTCAGATGCTTCCTGCACAGCCTGGAGGGTGCTGAGCTCCTGCAATAATCACACTGCAATAAATCCCATGGCCCGGTTCCCTGTACTTGCATGCTTCGGTCCAGCTGTGCTTTCGGTGTTGCCAGCTCAGACTTTTGCGTGTTGAGAGTATCTGTGCACAGAGAAAGAGAGGTAGGAGGTATGCTTTGCTCATTAAAGCAACAACGCTCTTTTGAAATGTCTTCATACAATAAATACTCGGTTTCCAGAAAACTGGTTTGGTTCTGATGTTGACCGGCTCCCCCTCCACCCCAGTACAACTTGGAGATCAAGATCTTGTCACATTCGAAAACCCTGTGCTAAAGCTATAACCTGAAGTGAGGCTCTGCCTATCAGAACCCTTACTTCAGTGCTCTGAAGTTCTTGTAGTCCATTTCTGCCTTTTCCATACAAATAGCATTTGTAAAAGTGAAGTGTCTTTGTTCAGTACACCAAACAGAGCCTTTTTCCTGGTAGTAACTGGAAGCTAATAACTATTTTAGAGCAATTCCAGCGTAATGACATGCTGTTATTGGCTGTTTAAGTAACAGTGAATTAACCCCCACAGATTACCTTTCAGGAATTCATAACTATAGTGCACAAAATGTGCTTTGCAGGAGCTTGTTAACGTGGTAAGTGCAAAAGGCATCTCGATTCAGAAGACTGTCTTTCAAAGCAAACATGCTTAACCTGCAGTTTCAGCCATGGAAGAAATTACTCAATTAATTGCAGACAACAAAAACAACAGGGTTATAACTAATGTACAGTAAATGCTCTGTGGGTGTAATGCAAGATCATTTCCCAGTAGTGTACTCTCTTACATCCAAACACATTTCTCACTCCACTTCTGTAAAACATTTTAAGAATGTTTAATTTACATAGTTTTTTTTTCCTCACATGCATTTGTTTTCTGGCAATGAATATTATTATTTACCCAAGTAGGGTTTGCTCTCTTCAGAAAACCCTTAACAATATAGCATTTTACAGCAGAGCCTTTTTCATACTTCCTTCTAAACAAGGCATTATCTTTTCCAAAATTAAAGCTAAATATCAGAATTGATAAAGGTTTTTTGCCTGCACTAATGATATCCTCGCAGTGACCACAAGGGCAGGATGCCACAAATTCTCACCTGCTTCTAGAAACTGAAGTTGGCAAAGAGATTCAGAATGCTTAAAAGCACCGAAAGACCCTGACACTAAGCACGAGATTGGTGTTAAACACTAATAATTGACAATAACGTGAGGATAACTTACCCAGGCAGACAGTGATTTCCTCTTCTGTCATTCTTTCCACTGACATTAAAGACATCTGTCAATGACTTGATCTAGGCTGCCCAACTAGATATCAGCAAAAGGGCTAATATTTGGACTTGCTGATAATAGATTTTCAGGTCGTGTTTATCCACACAGCTTACAATTAAACCGATAAAAAAACCCCAAAAACTAACTGCGATAACAAAAGATGCAGATGAAAATTAAAGGACTCCGGGTTCTAGCACATGACAGCTACTTCTCCTAAAACATATTCTCTAACCACGTTTGCCTCAGCCTCCCCTTCCCACTGGAACCAGCCCGGCACCGCAAACCCACCTGCCCTCAATTACCCTCAAGCCACACACACCTCACCCCGAGGGCCAACCCTCTCCCTCTCCCCCTCCCCCCCCCCTCCAACCTTCCACCCCCTCCCCACATTGCTTTATTTTATTTACAATGCTGGCTGCAACACTTCGGGGTTGCTGTGCCTGGCTCCCCTTACCCGGCGGGCCGCCACCCCCCCGGGGACACCTGCACGACCCAGTCCCACATGGCGTGAGGCGCAGCAGCGGAGTGCCGGCTTCAGACGTAATCTCCCTCCTCTCTGGCCCGGCTTACGGATCCCAGGAATCCTCCCCCGCTATCTCGCCATGGCAACGGCAGCCAGGGGGAAGACGGGGCCGCCTCTTACGCAAGAGGAGCGCGCCCAGCCCTGCCAAAAGGACCCACGGACCCCGACACCGGCCCCGACCCGATCCGACACCCCTACCCCCGGGGCGCCCCGCCTCACCGGAGGCGAGTTGGAAGAAGCCAAAAAGCCTGCGGGTCGGGTTTTTGTTCTTGGAGTTTTTTTTGTTTGCTTTTTTTTGGGGGGGTGGATATATTTTTACATTTTGCTTTTTTATTTCCCCTCCCCCCCCTTTTTTTTTTTGGGTTGATTTGGGTTTTTTTGTGGGAATTTTTTTTGTTGGGTTCGTTTTGGTTTTTTGTATTTTTTTTTTCTTGGTTGGTTTTTTTGGAGGGCTTGTGTATGTGGTGGCTTTTTGGCTTTTTGTTGTTTTTTATTGGGGGCGATGTTTGTTGTTGCTGGCTTTCTGTTGGTATTTTTGGCTGGCTGGTTGTTTCGGGTTTTTTTTTTTTTTTTTTTTTTTTTTTTTTTTTTTTTTTTTCTTTCTACCACCCCCCCTTCTTTGTTCGTATTACCCACAACCAACCCCCCAGCCGGTTGGTGCAGATTTAAACCGGGCGCTCCCATCCCATCCGATGCCACCATGGAAAACTTGACGCACAGCAGGCAATTCCCAGTCCTACTTCCCGTTCAAGGAGTGGGTCCAAGCAGAAAAAAAAAAAAATTGTCGCGCTTTTAAGTTCTTTCTAATTGATAGCACCGGGAAGACGGAGAGAACCGGGAGATGAAAGGAGAAGGTGCGGCCTTTGATGGTGCAACCGGAGCCGTGCGGGCAGGGTCCCCCCAGCCCATGCAGAGCACGGCTGAAGGTCAGCCCAGGCTGATCAGATTGCAGCATGAGAGCCCTAGAAAGCAAGCCAAAGGGAGATGAGAAAATCTATACAGCCCGCTATCTTGCCAAGAGATGAAAGAAAAGTTTGCCTCTGGGTGCTGGGATTTATGATAAAGGTAAACGAAGCCGTAATACAACACTTGCCAAGATACTTGGGTCTTCCTTCAGGAAAACTCTTAAGCGTGTGCTTAAACCCATTACTATTCAAGGAGGCCGGTAAGGGTTTGCTGAAGGTTAAGCATAACGTGCTTACACGGGAGTCCTTAAATACTACGCTCATTAAGGTGTTGGTTTGGGTTTTTTTTAACCCTTCTAAATCTGAGCCACTGTGAACCAACAAAATGAATTGCCCTCATTATATTTTAATATTGCCTCTTTCAGCTTTCAAAATTCAACCAGAGAATGCAAACAGAAAAAAAAGCCTTATTTTACATTAAGAGGGAAAAAAAAGACAACTTTCCATTCTGTCATTTGTTGTATTTTTTTTTCTTAAAGATCAACAGGCTGCACAACACCATGGATCCCTGTGAGTGAGCACCTTTCATGAGGAAGGAAACAAGCACACATGAAAAGGATTGCTCTGCTAATCCTAGAACTCTGGAAGTGCTGTTACAAGCCTGAAAGGATCACACAGAGCAATGCATCCCTACATAGGCTTTATCCCCTGATCTCTTTTGAAGCAAACCTTAAAATGCTGTAGATGGTGAGCATATTTCAGCTACTATCGGCCATGGATAAGACAGCTTTATTTATCAGTTCAAGTGAGGTCACTGGCAGAGTGACCACAGGCAGAGGGATTTGCCTGTGGCACAAGTGACACTGTCTGCCCTTAATGCCCCTAGAAACTTTCAAGAAGCTAGGCACACACAGCAAGCCCCAAACCTTACATATAAATGTTAATTAATGTTCAACAGGAAGGCATCATATCTGCAACTGCTATGTTTTGCAGCATACCACCTGCCCTGAGAGCTCTCTGCTGGTGGTTTCTTAAAAGAAACCTTGTATCTCCTGTTGGATGATGAAGGCTTATCACTTGTCAATCAGCAGAACCTTTCTCCTTTGGGTAATTTAGTAGTATTCTGCCCATTGGTTCGTTTACTTTCTTTATACAGACAAAAATGGAAAATGGTTTGTGTCAGTTTTAGACTTCTCTGGGAGCTAAAATCAAGGTCTGGTTGAATTATATAGCACACAGTTTAGAATGAAAACAGTTTTACATAACTCTTCTTTTCCTCTTTTTGGGAGGCAAGCCTTGGTAGGAGAGTTTGTGAGAGTCACTCAAATCTCCTATTGCAGGCCCTGAGACTGATGGCAAAGTACCAGAGCAGATGGTTACATTAAGGTCAAGATGTTTGTCATTGTTATCAGTCATATCCAAATGCTATGGACAGGCAGGAACACTTTTACTGTATTCACTTCCAAGACACTTAACATCTTTTCCTCACATACAGTAAGTTACCCTGCTAAATCCTCAGCTAAAGGCACCATCATCTTGCTGGAGACCTTGTCATAAATGGGTAAGGACAAAGATAATCTTACATGTCCATCCCTAAATGACCACGTTACCTTTCAGGAAATAAAGGTCTCACCATGCTCCTATACCCTTGGCCACTGGATAAAAGAGATAAATCTTGAAGCCCCAGTGTCACAACTGTCCTGATGTCCTGCTCAGCTCTTCTAACAGGAAAGCAAACCCAAGAAATAGGTTAATGGTTATCTTGCACTAAAACAAATAATTAAAAATCGTTCACAGAAACAATTAAAAGAAGGCCATGATCATGCTGCAGAAAAATGAAAGTGCATTCAGCTGTCTGTGGATAGTAAGATTACCTGTGAACTTTATATAGCACCTCCTGGGGTCAATGCTAAAGGACTTCTATTTAATCACAAGAACAATGCTGCAAGAAGGTGTAGAAATGTTTAAAGTCTTTCCCACTGTTCTCACCGTTCAAACACCTCTGGGCATTAAACCAACACAAGTAACATGAATAAATAAGTAAGTATAATCATCACTGCTGTGCAGGGAAGCTTGACACCACAGAAAAAGAACAGTATGAATGATCCCAGCTCTAAACTTGTAGAACACACCTAGAAGAAAATGTCTCCTTACTTGAGATCATAGCAGGGCTCAAATGATGTGTGAACTGCTCCCTCCTGTGAAGCCTCAAAATTTGATGCTCAAAATCAGCTACTGAATTATCCCGCAGAATAAGGACCTCCAAGAGACTGTTGCCACCCAATTCACAGCAATGACCTGTGATCATCATGCAAGCTTCTCTCTACTCTCCCCAAAGAGGGAACACACTGTTTTCAGTCATAAGTGACTGGAAATTACAGCACCTGTATTTCCCTGCACTTTCTTCTTGGAGGAATATTTAAACAATTATGAAGAAATTGATGAGTAATGAAACAAAAATAAAAATTACAAACTGATGATCCCTGTTTTCTAAAGCTGAAATTCCGATCTCTTCCACTGCAGTGAAAGTCCAAGTGACGAAATCAACCTTGAACTCTGTCCTAGAGTTGCTCTACTTATCATTTTTGGAAACAAAAGAGCACCTTGTCCCAGACACTGCAGTTTAGCAACCTAATATATATATGTATCCTGATGCCAGATGTCAGAAAGAGGGGACAGAAAGCTTTCAGCCAGCCAGTATCCAAATGAGAGCATTGCCCTGATCAATGTCACTGAACAGAACTGTGCTTGTAATCGTGAGGGATGTCAGCACAGTTACTGTCATACCACCGTGACCTGAGTCCAGGCAGCCAGCTGTACTCCTGACCCAGAGGCCTCCAAAAGTAGGTCTCATGAACAGCAATCAGCCATCTAGGTACAAAGTGATGGGGAGAATAAAAAAGATTACCTATTTACCACCAACACGTTTAGCAGAATACAGCCTGCATGAGCAGAAGAGATGGTGGAGAAGAGCTTTAAGTGGGACCTCACTGGCAGAGACAAGGAAGGCGGTAAGAGCCACAGGCTCCTCACCTTCCAAAAATCCCCAAAAGAAAAATGAGTACATAACACATATGTATTGGCTTTTTCTAATCTCAGCCACTTCAACTATACTAAAATGCTAAACTCCATTAAAAAGCAAAACAAAACAAAACAAAGCAAAGCAACAAAATCTGTGTACTCCTGATGTGCTATAAACATTACAACACTGCAAAGATAACTATTTAACTAAGTATACTTTCCATTTTTATCTTAGGCAATGCAAAGTAATAAATGGGGGAAAAAAAATTCACCATGTTCACCAGATTGTTAAAAATATATGTAAGTCATATATGTTTAAAAAAATATAGCACTTCTTTGTAACCATTTTTAAAATTCCTGAGTCTGAAATAATTTTAGTCTTTCCAATGGTTTTGTCCTGTTACACTATGATTTAAACCAGGTAGAGTGTAATATTCAAACAAGGTACCTCAGCCAATTTAAGCTATATTTAGACTGCAGTATTTTCACTACTAAAAAAACCTAAGAGAGGAACAACATGCTTGGAACATCTGTCACGGTGACTGAAGGAAGCCTGCAACAGGAATACCAAACACTTTCTTTTCCAAGATGCCATCAACCTGCAGAAGCAAAGTATCAGTGAAGTAGATTGTTTTTAAGAGGTATCTCACTCTGGCATGTCTTCTCCAAAACAAAGATAATTAATATATACCTTTGTTGCATACCCTTGGCTGCTGGCTTATTATTACCTGCAGTCTTTGTACCAGGAGGGGGGGGGGACGGGACGGGGACACACTCTTTGTCAAAGCTACTAAGCATGTTACAGCGTTATATTAAAAAAAATTTAATTTGCCTAAAAACATCTACCTAACCAAATAAAAATGTTAATGTGTGTCAATTATTATTTACATTTAAATAGTCAACTGCATGACTCCAACCCAATCCCTAAGATACAGACCCCTAAGCAAAGCTGCCTGTCACACAGCATATTCTGCAGAAACTATCAGAGACACAAGTACTTGTGACACAACTTTCCAATTACTTCATGGAAGGTGACAACAGAATGGCTGTTCACCCCACACTAATGCTGCTTTTCCAGGTTGGGTTCCTATGCTGCTTGCTCCTTAGGTGGTTCAAACCCAGGTTCTTTCCTGTAAGTGTTCTGCCTGCCCAGACCATGCAGGGGTGTCTTCCAGGTGAAGGTTAAGAAGACAGGAATCTCTGGGCCTGCGTTTGGGCTCTCTCTGAGCACAAAGTTAAAGGAAACAAAAAAACAGTGGCATGACTCATAGGGTTCACTGAAAGTTCTTGGTGGATCACTGATGTGGGTCCTACTGTGAGCAACAGGACCTCTTCTCACTATCACCAAGCTGAAGCCTCAGCCCCAGTGCCCAGCAGTAGCTGTACACATTGCTCTGCTCAATAGGATCTACCAGGGCTCTTACATCAGGCACAGCAATATGGGACTGAGAGTGGCCTGTTACATCACCCCTGTCTGACGGCATCAGCTCACAACTAAGGTGGGCACGTCTCTCTTGACTTTTTGTGGAATAAGCCTTGAGGGTCTGCTGGAAGAAGATGGTCTGATAAGCTGGCAACACGAGAGGATGCACCAGGTTTGCCTGACATGACACAACATGGCCTGCAAAGGGCTGGAGACAGCTTTGGTTGCATGGCCTGGACGGTTCACTTCTGCCTGGTGCTAAACTAGGTTCAGGAGAGGTGACCATCACCATTAGTGATGATCTTAGACAAGCCTAGGGAAGAGCTTCTTACAAATCACAACACAACCAGGGGGCTGCTGGCTACAGCTGAGAATACTATCCAAAAAACCCAAGATGTGGAATGGTTTAGATGTTGTGAAAGAAATTAAGATGGGGACTTCAAAAAAGCATCCGAGCAGTTTCTGATCAGTGGATGTAAAAGCTTTCTGAGAAACTTAAGTATCAAACAACTAGGAGAGAACCAAATATCAGCTCTGAAAGACTGAAATTACTGTAAGAAGGGACTGAAATGCCACAGCCTTGAAGTTTTCTGCCGATTATTTGGAGGGGAAGGGGAATAATCAAACAAAGACAGGGATACTTACATACTCAACTAAACAGTTTAAAATCCTGTTTCTTTTTCATATGTAAATATTCATGTTAACATATAATGTGCTAAACAAATTCATAAGGCACATATAAAATACAGACTTGAAAGCAGAACTTACACCTCTGCGTAATTTTTTCTTGTAGATACAGGGCTCTTCACTTCAAAAAAAGTGTGTTACACAAAGGAATCATTGCTAGCTTATAGCTTCTGCATCAAAAGTACTTAGTGCACCAATCAAAAAAAGTTCACAATTCAGCCACGATCAGGAACATACATTGGGCTCTTTGGTAAACAATTAATGAAAAGTCAGTGTCTGTGTAACTCACCAGAGTGATGCTAACACCAGCAGCTCAAATCCTACCATACCTTTATTTAAACTAATGAAGACAGATCCCACCTTCCTGTGAGCAAAGACTTGATCTCCTCTTCCATCCATTGGTCCTTTCAGTGTGGTCTCCTTTGAGCTCCCCACGGCCACATCAAGTTCTTTGTTCCTGCTCTTTTTACCCCTCCTTAAACTTCAACAGAGGGACTGCAGCAAAAGCTATCATTTTAAACTGCTTGTGGAGAGACCTGGATCTGTATTTCCAGAGCAATAAAAAGGTAGGACAGAATTTTCTCTGTCGGAATCAGACAGGCAGAGCTCCTTTTTGACTAATTATTTTAGTGCTGCTGTGGTTTTCTTGTAGTATTAATTATGCAGTAGGGCACCCACAGCTTTGTATAAGCATCTTTCTGAATTATTTAAAACAAAATAAAAGGGAATCAGCAGTTACTCAACATTTCTGAAAACTCTGCAAGTCAAATTTTAGCACGGATGACAGAAAAAATAATAATAATACAAATAATGTTGTCACCAGGCCCTGACAGATGAAGCACAGGTCAATTCTATGGCTGATTGTCCCTTCATAGCAACACATGACCTCAAGGATAGAAGCACGGGAGGATTACCAAGAGTACTACTTTGAAGATTCACCTGGTTAGTTTATTGAAAAAAACAAACAAACAAAACAAAACAAACAAACAAACAAAAACCAAACAAAAAACACCACAAAAAACCCAAACAAAAACAACAAAAAACCAAAAAAACCAAACAAAAAAAAAAACAAAAAAAAACCAAAATAAACAACCCCCCCCCAACCAAATCACAACCCCCCAATCCAGACCAGAGCAGAAGTCAAAAAACTAAACAGTGTATTTCTATTAGATTTTTTAGTTTTGTGCTATATAAGTGTGAAGGACCAAAGGAGAAATCAAACATCCTCCTGTATGATTTAAACTCAGTCCTTGGCCAAAATCTGTAATAGCTGGGTCAGCTATTCTAAACTAATAGAGATGCTATTTGACAACATGATTTTCCAGCCCATCCCTCCTCCTCCTGAATCTATCCCTGCCACCAGACCTTGCACAGCTCTGTTAAACCATCCCCTTTCAGGCTGATGACAGAAGCAGCACTGGTAGCAGGTTTTAAGAGAATTCCCTTAAGGCCAATGAGGAAACACTAAAATGAACCAGGGTGCATTCATAGCTGTATTACTCTCGAAAAGAAAGCATTTAGGAACAGATTCATAAACAAGGGGATTGCAGCTGTTAGTAGGAGCTTAAGGCCCATAATTGGGCCCAGACAACACAACTCAAACCACAGCATTTGCTGCAGTGGTTACCACACTTCTGCCCTTTTTCCAGCAACTTCTGCTGACTCAGGAGTACAAATTGCTGACATCCCTCCTGAGAGTGCTCATGCACACAGCACGCTCCTTTACACGCATGCAAAATCAACAATGTCAATATGGAAAGGAGTCTGAAACAAGTATATGTCAAAGAACCTTAAAAAAAAAAAAGTTCCATGTTTTAACCATCTCTCTTTTTTTTTTTTTTCAAATACTCACATTAAGTGCTACACTGAATAAAAGCAGCTGAATAAACAATCTTGGGATTACTGGAAAAAATACAGTGGTGAAATTTTGCAGGATTTTATCCCACTACAAAGACCTGCAGTTTTTTATCCAATCTGGAAGACAAACTGTTTTAATGAGTGAGGATTTCCCCTTTTTAAAGCAAAAATCACTGTACATGTGTAGCATATCCTAAATAACCAAAAGCATTATGGGAGTTATTCTGCATGGGTACCCACCCCAGACACTGCATGTGTATCCTACCATTTGAAATGTGGGATAAAAATACTACAGAAAAATTTGTAGTACCACTTCTTAAAACTTATAAAATTAAAGAATTACAAGAAAATACATACAAACAAAGCCAAGTAAATTTCTCTAATGCTTCATACCAAAATCACTTGAACTGAAATTTTTTGCACAAGGAGTATGAAAAGGTCACGCAGAAAAGCAACTTGGGCAGCAAAAGTGACAGATTTCAGCATGCATCAGTGCAAGCAAGCAAATGTTTGCATTAATAATAACACCAATAATGTTGTCTTGTATATATAAGAAAAAGAGGTTCCTTTGGCTGTCTCCTAGCTTCACTCAGGTTACAGCCTTGGCACTCAAACTAAACTTCTGCATACTTATTGCCAAAATCCTCTTGGCATCAGATTTAGAAGCTGTGGAAAGAACATTTCAGGCTTTGTCTCCCCCTCACCCCCTCTGATAAATATTTTTGAAGATTCTTGAGTCTAGCAGTTTTCGTTTAAGTAATTTATCCATTCTTCCACTTCATTATCTCATGGGAGCATCACAACCAATTTTCCATCTTCCATTAACCATCCAGCTTGCACACTCCCAGATAAGCAGGAGTCCCATGGAGGAGAGCTGGAGGTTACAGCACACAATAAGCTAGACATGCATCAGCAATCTCTCATCTTGTGAAAAAGCATACACTGTGCTGGAACAGACAGGCAGCAAGGGGAAGTCTGTGAGCAAAGCCTTCTGCTGTACTCACCAGGACTGGGATGTCAGCAGGAGTATTTTGGTCAAGTTGCACTGCTGCACTCCAAGCAACATGCACAAGTGGGAAGATATTCAGGGAAGAGTAGAAAAAGGATGTATTACTTATCTAATCTTAACAAAAGGAAACTCGAGACAAAGTATCAGTCTTCAATTGTTCAGAAGGATGATGCAAATAGGAAGAGAACTTGTTTTCCTTAGCCATGACAGAGTAACTTAACTATTCTTAAGAAAGTTTTCCAAGACAATGAAAGAAGCTTTCTAACAGAAATAAAAGCACCTGATTAGAATATAATATTTTTTTTCCTTTTTTTTTAGGGTGAAGAATATATATCTATACATAAAGATGCTACTAGCTGTCATAAATGACAAAAGCTTTGCCAGCCCTGTCTTCAGGTAAGTGGGAGAGATCATTTCTTAGGGATCAGCTCAGCCCTGTGATTTTTACATGCAGGCAAACCACCTCACCCACGTTCCAGCACCCAGTGCCCACTAAAGCCTGTAAGAGGAGCAGTCACACTATTTTAAAATCCAGAAAAAAAAAAAAAAGGAGGCTTTCATCTCACTATCCTGGCAATCCTGGGCAAAGATCAGGTACAGTCTGCCCCCAACAGCAAGTCTAAGGCAGAATGATAAACGATGACGTAGTCACATGGGAGTACTGCAAGTAATTTGAACTACACAAAAAAAACCCCAAAAAAACCCCACCAACCAACCAAAAAAAAAACAAACAACCCAACCCAAAGTCCATGCAATTGGCTACAGAGAAAATAAAAGCAAGGGTTTGCAGCCAGATGCTAAGAGGTCTACAAATGACAAAGGGCAAAAATCTGCTAGAGTAGCACCTTTGACTTCCATATACTGTACCAGCAGTATTTGTATTTGTGCACACCATATCCCCTGCACCCTGCTTCTGAAAAAGGAGATGGCTCTAAAAAATCAGATCAGCTATCCAAGCAAACAAGTTGCATCTCCCACCTCACTGTGATTTAGCTACACAGCTACAAGTTTGAGTTCAAATAAGTTGGTTTTTTTCCCCTGTTCTCCCACAGATTTCTTTTGTTTCCAGAATATTTATCTGCCCTTTTCCAGATTTGTCTTCTCTTTTCTCTTTCTTCCTCCCAATCTTTGCTCTTTTGCACTGCTGCTCCTAATTTCTCTGCATCAGAAGGCAATGGAAGGGTGGAAGGCAATAAATAGGGACACTCCTAGTGCCATCCTCTTACAAACATTCAAAAGCAAAAGTTTCCAAACTTTGCTGTTCCATCATCAATAGAAGTATAGGATAACACTGAACACTGAGGGCAACACCAGATTCTGCCCTCATATCAAGACTGACTAAATTAATAAATATTTCACATACAGATGGTGGAAAAATGCCTGAAGAACTGACTGAAGATGCAGAGAGGTACTCAATATGGGCCTGTCTTGTGGGTAACATAGAAGCACCAATGGAAAGAACAGTTGCAGTAACCCTATGTTCTGGTATGTGGTGCTGGTTTTGATAGTGGGTGAGGGGCTCCAGGCACGGCTACTGTAAGATGTTACTGAAAGCTTCTTCAGGGTCCAAAATGTCCAATGCTCCTACAATTTACATATTCAAGAAGGGGAACTGAGTGGCTATAAGGCTTGGGACAGAGGAGAGGGGGAGGAGAATGCAACACCAGTGAAAAGAGCAGGACCAGAGATGAGAGCAGTGAGATGTCAAGGTTGGTGAGGAAGGAGAGGGAGAAGGTGCCCTGAACAGAGGTTCCTCTACATCCTGTGGTGAAATGTCAGGCTGTCCCCCTGCAACCCATGGAGTTGCAGAGTGGAGCGGATGGGGACCTGCAGCCCATGTAGGACCCCGTGTCAGAGGAGGTGACTGCTCCTGAGGCAGCCGTGACTCTGAGTGCGGCCCGGGCTGGAGCAGTTCCTGAGGGACTGCACGTGTGGGAGGGACTCGTGTCCCAGGGGTTCCTGATGGACTCTGCAATGGGAGAGACCCTACGCTGGAGTAGGGGTAGACTGTGAGGAATCCTTCTCCCTGAGGAAAAAGGAGCAGCAAAAAAGCACCTATGATGAATGCACTGTAAACCCCACACCCTGTGCCCCCTGGGGGGGAGGAGGTAGAGGCGTGGGGAACAAAAAGAATTTGAGCTCGGGAAGAAGGGAGGGGTGGGGTAAAGTATTTAAGGTCTGGGTTTTGTTTTCTATTTGTCCTGTTTTGATTTGATTGATGATAAATAAAATTGATTTCTTTTTTTCACCAAGTTGAGTTTCACCTTTGACCATAATGAGTGCATGAAACCCACCCAGTCCTTGTCTTGACCCACGAGGTTTCAGGTGGATTTCCTCCTCGCCAACCCTAAACAGGGGACGGGGAGTGAGTGCCCCCTGGTCCTTTGCTACTGGCAAGGCCTAAACCACGACACACTGTCACAGCAAGGATGTAAAAAATTCCTCTGATTTTTATCCCAGCTGGGAAAAACAAAGGGGAAAATAAAAGCAAAACCAAAACTTAAATTCTTCAGGGGCAAAAAGGCATTAGAGTAATGCTTTATCATGAGGGAACAGGAACTAATGCGCCTCTGTAGGACAAAGCACAGATCTAACAACACAGGTGGCTTCAAAACATTTAGAGTTAGTTCTGCTTCTGAACTGGGGCTGTAGGGGCCCTGACATGATCTGTATGCCTGCAGCCTCTCTGGATTTTACGACCATTGCATACAAACCCCTGTATCCTAAAGGCTGAACTCACCGACCCCCCCCTGACTTCTATCACAGGGCTTGCGAGAGGAGCCAAGGGCTGAAGCATATTCTCCAAGCCAGGGAGATGTCAATGAGCCTGTTAAAACTGCTCAGATTTTTTTGTGAAAATTGACAGGACTGCAGTCCTGGTGAATGTCTTGGCCACCATACAGACACGTTCCTTTGGCTTTTCCTTTAACTGACAACACGGAAAGTGGCAGTGTTTCAAGAACTGAAGCTCTCCAGGAAAGTAACTCAGGCAGAGCAGAACACCTTGCTGATTAAATTACCAATGTATACTTCTCTTAGCAAAGCCTCGTCCACAGCACATGCATAACTTAAGTTTCAGCAACTTAACGGAGTCACATCTCGTAAAAAGCAACCACTGAGTTTAGCTACGGCAGCTTTTGACACACAATTTCTCAGAACCATTACTGGGCAGACACTTTTTGTCATACAGCCCAGACCAAGGGTGCCTTAACTGAAAACTTTACATCCTTTTGCAGTTTCATGCAGGTGCATTAACATTACTGTAATAAAGTTTCTATATGTATATATATCCCACTCATGCACACACGCTCTGAACTCCAAGGAAAATAAAACTCACAAGTTAAGCCATGGTCATACTTTTATTCATACCAGTCACAGTATTCCTCGTTTTCTCTGAAGTATCCAAATGCATGGATATGGGCTTTGGCTTCAGGAGACAATACCTAACACGGTAACAACAGCTGGACTGAGAGAAGTCTGGATGGAGGAGCCACGTGGGATGTTATGTTGCACTCATTTGGAAAGTCCCGAGCAGCCATGCCTCAAGTCATTTTGAAACAAGAAAGGTCACTTCTTCCTGGTTTGTATAAAGGTTATCAGAAAACCACAGAAAGTTCCCACAGCGGTAACTAACATATATTCTTAGGGGAATAAAAACAAACAAATAATAATAATAAAAAAAATAGATACACATACATGTACCAAGTTGTTTTCCCAAACACAAAATAGAGAATCCCATGGGCTGAATGCTGGCAGAAGGGTGGATATTCTGCAACAGCTGCTTTACCAAAACCTGGCAGCTAATATGGAAATTACCTCTCATTTCCCAAATACGAAGTGCACTATTACCAACAAATTACTGAGAAACTAATGACCAAAACTACGGAAAGAAAACAAAACAAAAGTGCAGTTCAGATGAGAAGTGCCACCCATCTAACAACTTCAATTGATCTTACCAGAACTAAGTGTACTTTCTCAAGTATCTAAAAGATAATCTGAAAAAAAACAGACTTCAAATTCTGTTTTTGAAGATATGAGCCCGTGTGTTTGGTTTCACAACATGCTACAACTGAGTTACTTCTTCTACTCAGAGGATTAGGCGGTTCTAAAAGGTGTTAGAAAGTCTTTAATTACATCATAAACCTTGGCAGTGTTTGATAATTTCTTAAGGGATTTGATAGAGGAAGCAAAAGGTTACAGAAATCTCAGTTTTTCTTCTCAGGTTCCTTACCCTCACAGTAGTGCAATCATCTGGAAGAAGTAAATGTGAAAGTACCAGATGAAAGAAGGCAAGTTCCTTTTATTTCAACTTCCTTTTTAATTTTTTTTTTTAATCTAATAATTTAAGCCAACTGCAGGGAGCTCTGGCTCAAGACCAAGCACCTGAGGTTTAAGAACACTATTAAGCATTAGTGTTTGTAACCAAGCCTCTAATTTTGTGCTGTGTTCAAGCAGGCAGTTACTAGGGAAAATTAACTTCTGAATTCAGTGCTACCCACATGGGGCAGTGAGGACTTGCATGCACCCGTGGTATTCTGCTGTTGAAGACCAGGGCAAGATTTGCTCAATACCAGCACACTCCTTCCCAGCTGGGGTCTGCTCCCCACCTGTCCCAGAGAACATCCAGCAGATGGGAGTGATCCACTCCTTGCAAGGCAGGGTTTTTCTCCAGACACCGCGGTCCTCCACTGGGCTGCTCGAGCATCACATCCCTTCGCTTGCACACAATGCACATCAGAGAGGGCTTGAAAATTTTGTGTGGCTTCTTCTATTTGAGGAACAACAGAGATGATGTTGCCTACAGAATTACTTCTGAACAGTGTCACTTTATGGGGACACCGCTGGCTTTACTTACTCAGGACATAGCTATGAAGGATGAAACCACTGCTTGTGTAATGACAGTAAGTAGCTGCTCCTGCCATTTAGCAGTATCAGGGGAAACCTAAATACCAAAGAACCAAGTTCTGTTCCCAGAGTAACAAGAACTCAAATCCAACAGAAAGAAGCATGCTCAAGAAAAACTCTGAAGGAGATTTTTCCTTCAGCTCTTCTCATTTATGAAATACATCCGTGTATAGCAATAGTCTTGTTTTAGTAGCTCTGTTTTTTGTTTTCCATTAGGCATTATGAAACTTACTTTAACAAATGTGTTTTGTGGGTTGTAATCCATAGCTTGTTAACCACTATATTCATTTAGGGACTACACATATGCTTTTTCAGATATAGACATAAGGGGAAGTAAAAATCATGCCAGAGAGCATTGGTTAGTTCCCAGGAAAGATGGCATCTAGAATCTGGCAGCCTTCACACATGAGAAGAATACAAACACCATCAGACTCAAAATTTTAAGTACTTTTTGTGGGCCACTTCTTTTGTCTACGAGATTCCAAATTCTACAGTTATTTGTAGATTAAACTGTCCTTATTTTTTAATACAAAATACACAGCATGGTTTCCTCTATCTGTAGAAAGCTAGCAAATGTTTGTAGAATATCTTTCCACCATTCTCTGTGCTTCCAGAAACTTAGTTTTACTGGACATTTGATTAAAATACTGTTGTAATTCACTACATGACCGCAAAACCTATGGCTGGTAAACAGAAAATAGTAAATGAGTTATCATTTGGTTTCCAATAAAGTTTAGAGGGAGGAGTGGTAACACCAAATCACCAGAACAGATGGAGACCTAGCCTCTACCACCCAAATGAAAGCAAGAAGAAATCCCAAAAGTCATGCTGGAATTATTTACATTACGTTCACACACTAGAATGGTACAGATGTACAGAGGATCCTCCCAAAAGGCACAGCTGGCAAATCCTTCTGAACTTCATGAACCCAATCTCCCAATGTAGTCTAAGCACTGGCTTCCCAACAGGGCAGCCTGGCTCATCAGGCAAAGAAATCTCAGCACTGATGTCCTCAGGTGACAGCTGCCATGACTGAGCAAAGAACCTGTATCTTGCATTCATGTGCAGCAAATAATAACTACAGCAAATAATAACTACAGAGCCATTAAGCTAGCCATGACACTTCCTAATTGAGGAAACCTGCTCCAAGGCAGCTGCCTGGCTTACTGGTCTTCTCTTTAGTTTTGTTATAGCCAAGATTAAAAGATTGAAGCTTAAATCTACAATGTTTTTAAAATCAAAAATGTACTGTTGGTTCTGTAAAAAAAAAAAAAACAACAACAAAACAAAAAACCAACCAACCAACAACAAAACCCAAACCAAACATAAAAAGCCCCAATCCCTTGCCATTAGCAGGAGTGTGGTTAACAAGAGGAAGCCCACATCAAACATCCCTTGCATTCATTCTTCCCAGAGGGAAGAATCCAGAGGGAAGTATCCACCTGATACTGAAGTCTAGCTGCTCCTAGGAGCTCTCTGGTTCCCTTCCTCATCAGAGCTTCCCTCTCCTGCTTTGGGGAACATGGAGTCCCCATAAGCAAATACAGAATTAGAGATGAAGAACATCACGAGGCTGGAGAGCCAAATGCCAGACTGAGCAACTTCCCCTCAACCACAACTTCTCATATGCTGCTTTTCCTCTCACAACTGCTCCACCTCATGCCATGCAGAAGGGGCCACTTCTTGGCCAGCCACATGATGTCCACTCTTTGTTGCTCTGGGAATGGCCCTGTGCTCACTTTGGCTCATTTTTCCAGTCCATTTGATAAAAGACCAACATTTAAAGAAAAATCTGGGTGCTGGAATGTAATACTATCGTGGGCAAAGGTCTACTAGCCATAAGCAAAGATGAATTTATTCTCTGCTGATGCCTCTACCCCTTAACATCTGATTTCTGTATGGCCTCTAAGCAATTAACTCAAAAACTGTGACAGCTCTTCTACACACTTGGTTGGGGCCTAAGTACTCACTCTGCTGCAATGGTAACAGATATGCATAGACAAAACACATTTTTATAACCATTTAATAAGACATTTTTCTTGATTTTACATGATAACTTTGAAAAAAAGCCTTCAAATATGATCCATTTTTTAAAATCAGAATTAAGAGTTTATTCTGCAGACTGCAACTGCATTGTAGAAAGGAAAGTAAAAGCATTCAGTATGCTTCCTTGAGGTTTAAGAAAGTAATTAAATACTCTATAGTTTATAATATTTAATTAGCCTCAGCTTCTGGAAAGTAATTGGACACATACGGGGACATACTCAAAATTCTGATCTACTCTTGTGGAAAACTAAAGAAAATATTAACTGATATATATATATATATATGCTGCTGAATCCTTCTGCCAATACTTGCTGATTATCCCAGCAGTCTCCCCTCCTATTGCTGTATGAAAGAAACAGCCAACTAATTCATTAACCAGGAGGTGCTGATTACATTCATACTGTTACTAAAAGCACAAACTACATTTTTTCCCTTTCTCTCAGTTACAGTAATTTTAGGTGCTTGCAAAACAAGCAGACTGAAAATATTCAGCCTGAAATCTGATACTTAAATATTACTAGGGTATTGCCTCCTTAGGAAACCAAATGCACACAGAAATTTCATACACTTAAAGCCTAGCTATGCACAGCTAGTAGCTATTCCCCATTAAGCATTCTATTTTAAAAATGTGAAAAGCTGAACAGACACAGAGCACTCTTTTTTTCAGTCCCAGTGTAAGTATGTCCACAGAACTGGAACATTCCTTAAATTTTACATGTATATCTCCTTTAAGTTCAAATTAGTTTCCAAATGCAAAAAAGTTCCCAGCTTCTTTTTTAGCATGGCCTAACTGCAGAAGGCTTGGATTATATGTGTAAGGAATGAACACTGCCTTCCAACAAGCTGATCCAACTGGGTATTTTCAATTTTACTCCCAATTTAAAGGAGACCCCAAAACCCACGAAAAATCACCTAGCATTTTTATCAGTACTTCCCAACCATACATATTTACATATTTATGAATACCAAATTCTATAGTTAGAATAGACTCTCAATAGACTCTTCACCACTGTGATTGCCAGAGCCCCAAAGGCAACAGAGTATAGAACAGGATAGAAGCTGAAGACAGTTCAGAAAGAGCACTCCTCAAGGCCAAGTCTGCCATCGATTTAGTTTGCCAGATTTTGTCACTAACTTAAACTAACAGTGCATGCTAATGTCACACATAATAGCAATAAAGTGTTACAGCTCTAGAAGATAAAGTGCTACATGATTCAATAAAAGTCTTCTAGTACATGATGTAACTGAATTATTAACAGGTAAAACACTGGAATTTTAAGGTTCTTCCTCATCATCAAGATTTGTTCTTGTGTAAGCTTAAAGAGTATGAGACAATCAGCATTCTGGTTGTACAAGACAACAGAAAAAAGGAGCTTCAAAGAAATCAACAGACACATGACCTGAATGTTTTTTTCCCTTAATTCCAGGGGCAGGCTTCCCCTTAAAAAGGCAAAGAGCATCAAGGCACAGCTGGATCCTCAGATTTTTGTAGCTGTAAAACACCTTGGACAAAATCCCAGAGAAACAGGTTGACCAGATTACATGACAACAGCCTCCGAGTCCATACTTTCTTGTCATGCTTTGTTAATGTTAATTAAAAAAGGCAAGCTGATTTTATTTCAGGAAACCTAATAGTAGTAGCTTTTCAGAACTCAATGAAAAAAATCTTATCTGCTCTAGAGTTCCTAGGGCCACACTAAAACATCACTGTTACATCATGAGGTTAGTAACTGAAATAGTATTTTCAGGAAAACTTTCCCTTCTGAGTCCAGTCTGCCTAACTCACAAGTATCTTAAGTTGCCATTAGGTTCATAAAGGGTAAACTGGAATATTTCTGTGGAAGCAGGACATTTACTGCAATCACTCATTCCTGCTGCTAGTGTTTGCCCTATGATCTCACTAAGGGAATGGGTCGCAATATTTCCATTCAGCAAGTGTCTGAAGGCCTGCAATAATGTGCCCTTTTCCCCTTCTCAACATCTAGTACAACAGATAGATTCCATGCCCAATATTATTCTGTGCAATGTCCTGATTTATACCACAAATGGCTTATGCAACACAGCTAAAACAAACTGCTCTGCAGCAATGAATGGGGACTCTGTTGTTAAAGCCTTTGCCAACTGCATGCATCATTCTTAGTTCCACTAACACTGAGTAGGGACAAAGGCTATATTCTGTCCTTTATGGAAGCACAGCACAGTGATGATGCTGTAAATTAAAGAAAGCAAAACACGCTGACAATAGACTCATTACTACTTTCTTATTCTCCATTCCCATACATAAATGTAGCATAGAGCTCCTCACATTGTGCTGAATATAATAGGACACAGCGATAAACACGGGAGAGCCTGTCCATAGCTCAAGAACAGAGATCCCACTTCCTCCATCTGGATCCAATTTTGCTGGGTGTTTTTTGCATCAATTTCATATTCTCATTCTTGCCTTCTACATATTTTCAGAGTTGCTGTTCAAGCGTATCAATAATTTAAAAAAAAAAAAAATCTTCTCCAGAACAACACAATCTATATCGCTATGAGAATCTGCGTCACAGTCTCTGGTAATGTCATTACATCTCTCCACTATCTTTATTTCAGACAAACACAAAAAATCAAGTTTCGGGAAAGATCTAAAGAAGTTTCATTTATAACTAGATGGCAGACATTTCCCATACAAGTAAGTAAATTATACAGCCCTGGTTTCTCCATAACCCCTTGTTCTGCCCCTATTCCCTGTCCACCTCTCCTTTTCCTCACATATAAATATATGACCTGGGCTGCTCCTAGGTGTGACCTCAATATCACCATGATATTGAAGTGGAGACTTCAGAAAGCACACATCTAATAATAAAGCTGTTTGCAGAAAAACTGTGGGAATTCCAGAGGATATTACAAGCTTAGAAGGATAGGTATGCATACAGAAATAACATCAACCGGACTTGATACTGATGTTCCAGGAGAAAACACTTCTGTGTCAACACTATGCTTGCCTTAGAAACAAAGAAATGCCTATCAGTATCCTTATTACCTTCAGAAAAACATATAATGCTAGCATGCACAAACATCTGAATATTTTCATTGTTTTATGAGTATTAAATATAAGAGTATTAATTACCACAACGATCAGAGGCTAAAAAGGGTACATCAACATTGTCACCAGTGCCTCTGCCTCAACAGCCCCATTCCAGCCTACATTCCAGCCTACATGAGCCATTCCTTTAAAAAACAAGCCCCAAAACCCCAGGAGTGTCTCTTATGAATGGTAACCTCCATTTCACAGAGATTAGTACATTAGAGATCCCATAATATTTTGAAAGTACATTCAAAGCAGGAGATACAGTGAATATAATTCTACTGCAAGGAATAAAAAAAAAAATCCCAAGAGTTCTCAGGTTAACATGACTCTGAAACAAATCTCTCTCTGTAAATTTGGGATGTGTTCTCATGCAAGCAGAAATACAAATCAGGGCAGTCACTAACCGGAAAAAGGTTTTCCTTTTTCTGTGTTTGCAAAGGAAGCAAAGAATTTGGTGCAAACACCCTTTTCTTGGAAGTGGATCTCTACACAAGTTGAAGTGAGCAAAAAGTCACTGAATGCATGTTTCAGAACACAGAAGAAACATGCAGCCCAGCCCAGTCTATGAAAACAATTTAAATTTTTCCACCAATATTTCAATAGCTTGAAATAGACTTGGAAAGGCTTCATTCATTATTTACAGCTTAGACTGTACAGAGTGAAAAAATGTAGCTACTCATGGGCATACCTGGGGTACAACAGCTGCCGATTTAAATAATGCCTGATGATAGCTTTAAAACCATATTTATTAGTTGGGAAACCTCAGACCTGAGTGGACTCTGAGTCACATTTACTGACTTGAGTACCAATGGGCAGTGCTGATGGCTCTGCAAGGGGCACCCAGCCACTCGCAGGGGTGCTCTCAACTGTGTCAAAAATGGAGACAAAAATTCTGCAAGTCCAGAAGGGCCATGGAACTCTCCCATGCAGACACTAACTACATATAAAGAAAGGTACTGGGTAAAGCCCACCAAGTGACAGCATCAGTC
The DNA here is from genome assembly GCF_003957555.1 of Calypte anna. Taxonomy (NCBI): domain Eukaryota; kingdom Metazoa; phylum Chordata; class Aves; order Apodiformes; family Trochilidae; genus Calypte; species Calypte anna. The sequence continues at coordinate 64,218,729 of NC_044245.1, forward strand.
ATCAATTTCTTTGCCAACCAAATGAGTAAATGATGTAGGTGAGTGAAAAGGAAACCTGTAGCTGGTGGATGCGGCCATGATGAACAGGTTCCCTACACCTCTTGCCTACTGCTGTGGGGATTTGGAGAGAGCATACTTTGACGTGAAACTCCACAAATAGTGGACCAGGATTTTTCCTAAGGGAAGTACAGTACAGGAGCAGCAAGAAGAAGGATTAATCTTTTGGATGATGACTAAACGTAACTATATGGCTACTGGATATGAGCACTGAGAAAGATCTGAATCCCAACTTCCATACTGACCATCATATTTCAAATTACCAGCCACTCAAACTTCTGTAATGTTAAAACATTCCTAAAATGAAGCACTTCAGGTTCCCTCATAGATTTTCTACTATTTTAGAAGAATCATTGTGTGCCCTGTAAAGTTTCGCTCCTCCCATTGGCTTTTACCTTTTGAATTTCCCTTTTACTTACTGAGAATGTTTTGAGGTGGTTTTGGGGGTTTTAGAAGTTCATTTAGTGAAATATTCCACTGGCAAAAGACAGCACTGATACAAAATTATTTCTTTAAATCAACCCACACATTTGAATAGCATGTAATTCACATGCTTACTTTGAAAAGAAGTCTGACAACTTTTGTTTACATGCCTTAACTTGCTCATTTGCATTCTGTAAAATATTTTGAAGTCATTAACTGGAAGTTACTGTATCCTCTATGGTACACAGAAGAAACCTTCATCCTGATTGTCACAGTCATTGTATCATTAATCTGCTGCACGTTTCAAGCACATCTGGATTTCTGGTAAAAGTGAATGACCCAATAATAAAAACTATATATAAACCAGCTCAGCTTGGACTCCTGCATTCATTTGGGAAATTGTCAGCAGAAGCTCCCTCCTTGGTTGCAGTTATATTACTCAACATACAATGCACAGGAATTGTTTGTGGAAACATTTAATATTCTTAGGCCTGGCCTCTCAATGAGAATTCCACATAAAAAAAAAAACAAAAAAAACCTAACCAAAACTTAAACCTCTCATTGTGTCCTCTGCTATGAATTTACATACAGGGGGTAGAGGTGAATTGTTCAGCTATAAGATGGCATTCATAAATATGTTTAAGCACCTGCTGAAACTAACTGGGAATTATGCTCTTGACATGAGTACATGCTTCTCTTCTTGCAAAGCAAAAGCCTCAGAACTCAATACAGGACACGAGTACATATAGTATGAATCAATATTAAATGAAAAGCCACAAATCCACTCTTTTAATTCCCAGTTCTTTTTTAAGTTGCATGAATACGTCCCTTACTCTAGTTTTTAAGATAAGATATTCAGTATGTAATTTATATGTTATTTGCTTTTTCTTTTGGGGAAGGCGGGAGTAAGAAAGGTAAATAAAATAGCATCTAAGAAAAACAGTATTTCCATGGGTATTAAGCATGAGTGGAAAGAGAAAATCAGGAAGAACCAAATATTACTCAGCCAGGATTTTTACCCTCCTCTTCCTCTCGGCTGTGTGCTCGTTACAGACAGGTAGAGACAAAGTCTTCATTTGGGAATATATTTAATCACTTAAGCGCAAACTAATACTTTTTGGGGACTTTATGGAGATTTTGTAAACACTGAGCTGGGGAGCACTGCTGTTACTTCTTCACCACCACAAGAGCACAGTTATTAGGAAGAGAATGAAGCAACCACCCTGACTTGGAAGAGCACTTCTGTAGCAATTCATGGGCTCCAGTTTCTAAAGAGAGAAATAGGGTGGGGAGGCTGGATTCATTGCTGGAAAAAACTCAGCTTTTTTTTCCAATGCACTTTCTACTTAGAAGTCTGCATTGTTACTGCAATGATTATTTAGTATTGCTTGTAAAGGAACCAAAATAAGCAAACCAGTGTGTGATTCAGGAAGAATACGTCAGGAGAGCAGAGGAGAAAAGCACCAGAAGAGCAACAGCCCCTTCTTCCTCCCATTTGCAAACTCCTGGATGGTGTGCACACACCTGGTCACTGATACAACACACAAAAGCTACAGCGTGGCATCACACACCCACGCTGAAGCATCTTTAGCCCTGTACAACTTTAAAATGCTAAGCAAGCATATATGCAGTTCCCACGTTGGGATTTACATATGAAGCAGAAGGAACAAACCAGACATTTTAAAATTTGTTTACCAAACACGCTTTTCTCACACGGGCATACATAAAGGATAAAACCACATTAACTTCCACCACACGGTGTCACACCAAGCTCCTCAGCACCCCTGGGCCACAGGGGTGGCAACAGGGATGGAGAAAAACTTTTCCAGCCTTTTGACAGCCAGGAGTCTATTCCCTTTATCTTGCCATGAGGCTCCCTCTAACCCATGTGATTCATGTTCTGTGGTTCTTAGTCTAGTGTGGTTGCCCAGGCATGAATTCAGCTGCTTCATGGAGGCTCCAGCCAGATCAGAGATCCACAGGCTGTACAGGACTGGGCCCAGGTTCCCCTGAACCTGCCAGGCTAGTGCTTCAGAAAGGAAATGTGTTGGGCCCTCACCCACTCCAGAGCCTCACTGTACCCATGGATCTGCATGTTCAGAGGCATGTCTGCCTTGCTGACTGCAACAGCCCAGCTGAACCAAAGTCACACAAATGCAGTTTCAGTGACACAGAGGAAGACTTGGCCACTACTGAAGGGAATTAAATTCGTAGTGGTGAGACATCCAGCTGTTAATTACCTCTTGGGATGAAGGAAAGTCTAACTGTATCTTCAGGCGCTTCATTTCAATAATTCATTCACCACAGAGAGCTTTCCTCAGATGAGATTCGTCAGAGAAAAGCAGACCGGGCAGCTCATGGAACTGGTGATGCTGCTCGGAGCCGTGTCCCACTGGCACAGCAAGACATGGGCCCCTGAACAAACACATCTAAATCTCATTAACAGACACTCTGCAGTGCTAGGCATAAAAACATGATGACTGAGGCTGGGGGCAATGGGGAGTCTTGCAAAAAGAGTGCCACAGCTCAAAAATTTTAGGAAAGGGTTCTGTTGGAAAACACAGGGTCAGCAGTGACCACTGCCACCTGAGGTAGCCCAGAAAGAATCACAGAATCATAGAGTCATAGAATCAGATGGGTTGGAAAGGACCTGAGATCATCTAGCCCTTAATCCATTACCACCATGGTTACCAGGCCACGGCACCGAGTACCACATCAGTCTCTTCTTAAAAACCTCCAGGGATGGAGAATCCACCACCTCCCTGGGCAGCCCATTCGAATGCCTGATCACACTCTCTGTAAAGATTTTTTTTCCTAAAATCCGACCTAAACCTCCCCTGGCAGAGCTTAAGTCCATGCCCTCTTGACTTACTGGTAGCTACTTGGGAGAAGAGACTGACCCCCCACCAGGCTACACCCTCCTTTCAGGGAGTTGTAGAGAGTGATGAGGTCTCCCCTCAGCCTCCTCTTCTCCAGACTAAAAAACCCCAGCTCCTTCAGCCCTTCCTTGTGCTGGATCCCTTCACAGCCTTGTTGTTCTCCTCTGGACCTGCTCCAGCAGCTCAATCTCCTTCCTGAACTGAGGGGCCCAGAACTGGACACAGTACTCGAGGTGTGGCCTCACCAGTGCTGAGTACAGGGGAAGAATCCCTTCCCTGGACCTGTTGGCCACGTTATTCCTGATACAGGCCAGGATGCCACTGGCCTTCTTGGCCATCTGGGCATTGTGGTCAAGACATGGCTTCATCCCTCAGACCCCAAATGACAATTTAAACAACTGTCTAAACAGTTTAAATACTGGAATAGGTTGCCCAGGATGGTGGTGGATTTGTTTAAAAGACATTTGGATGTGGTGCTTAGGAATATGGTTTAGCACAGGACTTGGCAGAGTTAATGGTTGGACTTGATGATCTTAAAGGCCTTTTCCAACCAGAACAATTCTGTGATTCTGTTCCAGGGCCTGGTCCAGCAAGGGCTTTGGGAGCAATAGGTCCTCAGGCTTTAGTAGAAAGTAGATGCCTACACCCCTTGGTTAGGCTGTTTCTTAATTGTCCTGTGCTCCCAACTTCCTGACTTGTTGGTAGTTGTAACATGTCTGTTGAAAGGTCTGCTGAAAGAAATGCAACCAAAAATATGGAAGCCCCAAGGACAGTTCCTGAAAAATGTTACTATTGAATTGTTTTGATTTTGGACCACTTCAGGGAGGGCACGGGAAAATGACAGAATGAACTGCTAAGGTAGTTCCACCTATTTTCTTCATTTTTCTTCTAGCAGAGAGAAGACAACTGGCTGCATGATTGGTACTCCGACACCAATGCAACAGTAAAAACACAATGCACCAATTAGTTTGGATATTACCATGCAGAAAAACTGACAACTGTTAATCGTTGGGTTCAATACAGCTTATGTCTAACAGTTCTAAAGGCATTTGAGGCAAGAGGGGGGAGAAAAAGAAAAAAAGAAAAGGCACAAGAAATAAGCTAGCATGGTCAGCAACAGACTTGCTTGCTGTTAGAGAAGGGTGATTGTTCTATTTGTTGCTTGCTTGTGTTTACATTCTATCTCTTCACAGTTGCCAAAGCCTCTGCCAGTCCAAAAACAACAGAACTCTCTCTGTGCAAACACAGGTCTTAGCTCTACAAGCCCAGGTAGAAGACCAGCACAAAACCTTGCAGAGGATATCAAAATTAATTCAACAAAAAATACGCTGAGCAGAGAGGGAAAAAGGTTTGTGTCATCAAAGACACAGAAAGTATTGAGTTTCCTTTGGAAGAAAAAGAGTCAAATTATCCTGTGTAGCAATTTCCTTCCCAAGGCATGAGTGCAGTACTTGTCTCTCCCTTTGGACTGTCAGATTAAGTGGAAGAGGAAGCACAGCTTTTCTAAAGCATCCCACCTTCCTGATGATATCTTCATAAGAATATTCCCCTTCAAAATGTATTTGTTCTACCTAAAAATTCTTTGAGGGACTGTTCAATCCTCATGCAAGATGTTGATTTTCAAAGCAGAATCATTTAAAAAGCAAAGGATGAGAAGCAAACAATGTGAAAACAGAGTCAGTCATGGGAAAGCAAATGAAGAGAGAGAAAGGATTCTGTTTTGCCTCTCTTCAGAAATTGTTTTGATACAGTATCCCCATTGCATGAATTTTCCATCTGCCTGTGTCAGATCCACTACTTTAAGCCACAGAGCTGTCAGATGCTCATTTTTTATGGTGTGCTTACGTGGCAGGCCAACCTTTCTGTTGAATCAGTCAGTTTTTCACAAAGCCAGGATCTGCAACCCAGAAAGATGTACATGCCCTTTTGGCCAAAAGTCTCAACACTGCAGCAGCCATGGGTTGACAAAGCAAACCACTATATTCCAGTACCTAACAACTGTTACCAGAATCAGTGCTTTTACATGACAAAAATCCCAAACAACTTTATGAACAGTGTAAGTAAAAGCAACTATTCTGCACACATATATGAAGTAAATATCACAGTGGAAATGCAGATTTAAATGATCAGAGGCTATCATAAATTAGCAACTCCTAAAATAATCCCCCAAAATGTCACAAATGTTTGTACATGATTTTACATGTCTTTAACAAAACAAGGAGCAGGAGACACTGAGTTCACAAACAAAAGCCTTAATACTTCACTTAAAATTTATTTTAAGTCTGTTGTAGACTAAGCAGAATTTCCAAATCCCCAAATAAAATAAAACAAACTTCCTACACTTTTTCCTTTGCTCAGATCTGATTAAGAAACACCATAATCTCATATCTAAGTAAAAATACCAGTCATGAAGGTATAACCTTGCAAGGCTGAGGAAGGTGGGCACGTCTCCTCTGCATTTTTTGCCTTGCATACCCAGCCTTTAGCATCTGAAAGATTATGTCAGTTCTCCACACCTCAAATTTTGCTAAAATAAAACTGCACATTTAAATACAGCATACGTGCTAATCAGGTTGGATGGGTCTTGGAACAACCCGGTCTACTGGAAAGTGTCCCTAGTCATGCAGGGGGGTTGGAAATAGATGATCCTTTCCAACCAAAACCATTCTGTGATTCTCTGAAATAACAGGATGCAGATCTGTTAATCAAAACTGATTACCAGCTTTCTTTCCATTTACTAGGGGTTCTTCTGAAAAATACCATCTTAGTTACTGTTGCCAAAACTGTGCTTTTAAAGCCTCTTGGAGAAAAAGCTTATTAGTTATAACCTTGGCTCAAGAGACATGTTTTACATCAGTGTTTACTAGAAATACAAGATTAAAACTGACTTGCAGGTAACCAGTACATAATTCTGGACCTGCATTAACCCTTTCTGTGAGCTTAAAAACAGGCTTTGTATCCTTTGCTCTCCTTTTCTTCACATCATTAGATTTCAAAGCACTCCAAATTCCTGAATGCCCTTGCAAAAATATGTGGTTAACCAGAAACTTTCTGCTCTGGAAAACGCTGACCACTACATCCTTTTCAGGCCATTATTTTCCACCAATAAGACATAATATTCAGATACCTCCCTATTTCAAAGTATTTTTATATAGCTATTTATTATTAATACATCCAGCTACAGAAAGCCAACATCAGTGAGCTAGGACTCTCACTGGCCACATTGGGCAAATTGTGATTTCCCAAACAAAATGAAAATCAAAAATTCACAAGCTGCAAATTTCAAATTCCAGAAATTCACAGAAACTCATAACCTTTTTATACCTGACCACAGATGAATTAAAGTCCATCACTAAGGTTCAATCTATGTTTTACCCTCAATGCTATAAACAGACAGACTGAAGGAGGCTGCAAGGCATGTGGGGGCACCCCAGGTTGCTCACCACACACTCTTTCCACTGAAGTTCCCTTTGACAGTCCATGGAGGTCAACAAGAGAGACCTACTGTGCAAATGAGGTCAGCATTTTACTAAAGCATGGAGGTTGAGTGTTCAAAAAAAAGCTACTAGAATGTGAATCTCCTCCAAAATGGGGACATCACAGAATCAAAGAATTACCTTGGTTGGAAAACACCATCAAGATCATCGAATCTTACCTCCCCCCCCCAAAAAAAAAGAAGAAAAGAAATCCCAAAAATTATTGTAAGAGTTGGGAAAACATTTAATAATACATTTTTTTTCTGTTCCAAACAGTCCTACCTAACATGTTTATAAATACCTATGAGAAATGCCACCATGCACACACATGCTCCTTCATCTTGGAGACACTGTTCATAGAAACACTGCCAAAAAAAAGCAGGATCAGTTTTCATTACAATTCAAAATCCATTACTTGGCACTGCTTCCTGAGCGTTATTACAGATAGATAGCACATTCTTCAAACCTCTGAACATCGATTCTTAATACATCATATTTTCTTACAGCCAATTTCTTGTTCTGCGACTCAAACCACTGAAAAGATGTCATTCGTGTACAACATATTTTGTTAACCATATTTTTTTAAGGCTTCAGCATGCAAACTGCAGGTTGATTCAGCAGAAATGTCTTTCTATCTACAGCTCTGCTCAGGAAGCAAATCAAAGGATGTAAGATGTTGGCAATGCCACAAGTTTGTGAGGCTTAAGAACAGGAGGAAAAATCAATGAGGACTAAGACGACACTATGAATTTTCCTGTTTCCTAGACTATTGGTTACACTTGCATTAGCAGGCAGAATGGCAGAGAAGCAGCATACATAGATAATGAGAACTGGAAATCACTCTAAGAAGGAATGAGAGAAGGAAAAAAGCATAGAAGAGGACAAAAATAAAGAAAAGCCACTTGGGGAAAAAAAAAAGTTCATAAGGAAAAAATGTTAAAATGGTAGTCTTAAAGGAGGAATGCCCTTATTCATTTATTTTTGAAAAGGTATGACAGAAGCCTGCCATAAGATACTGGAAAAACATCAATAATTAAAATTAATTTTGTGCTGAGGCCATATCCTGCCTGGGTGCCTGTGAAAACTTCTCACAAGCTCTGGGACGTGCCCTGATCTGCCTATGGTGCTCGCCTATGGTGCCTAGCATATAGGATCCCTCAAGCAAAGGCTCCAAGCAGGAGAACCCAGCCTGCTACATCACAGAATATCAGAGTTTGCTTGACAGTGCTCTTGCATATGTTGACTACACACCAAGACAACTTCAGAAAACCATAAACTGTTAAGACTGCAGGGATTCTGAGCAAGCCTCACAACGAGCCTGATTAATGAGCCTTAAGAGAGGGAAGATTGACCATTTCTGCAGGAAAGTAGATGTACATTTAGCAGCCAAACAACAAAATCTGGCTTGCTTTCTACCACCTGCGGCAATGGATTTCACATACATGAATAGGGATGGCAGCCAGGTTCTACAGCAATCCTGGTACCAAACCTTGCTGAAGAGGTACTGAAGACAAACTGTATTTCACAAGTCTGACAACAGTAAAATCATCCTGTACCAGAACAGAAACTCCCCTGCTATGTTCAGAATTTACATAATTGCTTCAGCTTATATCCTGAAATTCTAAGAAAGAAATGAAAAATCACATAAAGAAAATGCTATTTTCAAACATGCTCATGGACACATATCTGGACATAACATACATACATAGTGTTCTAAAATAAACTGGCACCTAAGCATACTTTGTATAACAGAAAAAAAAAAAAACCACCACAGGAAAGCATGACTTAATATTCCATAAATTATTATTGCAAAGAAGGGTAGTATCCCACCCCTCTAACAAATGCATGCAATACATGAGGCAAATTCAGCAGGTCCACTGTGTAAAATACAAAAAAACTTGTTTGAAAATTATTATAACATCCCCCTGTATCGAGGCTTTTCACAGTTCCCAACCTGCTTCTCAGCCACAAAAGCAGTGCCCTTACAGAAAAAAAGACAATTCTCTTTTCATTTTCAAGGCATTAAACTATTACAACCTACATACTTTGTTCTGCCTATTGACAGCTATGGACTACAAGAATGTTTTGGCATACTAGATATTCTGCTAATAAAAATCATACAGTGAAATATTTTTAACAAAACCACCCATACACCACTGTGTTTTCTTCCTGGGGTCTGGGACAGAAATACTTCTTTCTGTAAGAAATCCTGAAGCAGAGAGAAAGGTAAAATCCATACATCTACCGTGTTCGAGACATACACTCCTCTTAAAAAACACACTGGCTAAATATTCATTATAGGTAATGGAACAGCAAAACCACCAAAGCAATTCCATTGTAAGTGCCATTTCTTAGCACTTCTTTCTTTTTTCTGGCTCCATATTGTGTTTGCATTGCAACCTTTAGAGTAAGAGCAAGCATGCTATCTCACATCTCGCTTAACAGAGCTCCACAGTTAAAATAATGCCATTCAACACTAACTTACTCTACTTCCCACTTGCCAAAATTAAGCCAAAAATAAGAGGAAAACATGTGGTGTGCTCTGGATATTCCATGACTACCACTGCTGGCAGGGTGTAAGCCACATATTTTACAGGTAACCAGGAACACACACAGAGTTGTTTTGTAGCGACGCTGCACCACAGGCTCTGGCGGAACTGCTGCTCTTCCTCCCTGCAGCCCGTTCCAAACTTTTCATGATCTCAGCCCAGCAGGTCTGTCCTGGAATTTATGAAGGGGACCTGGAGGGCATTCAGGGTGAAAAAAGCCTACAGGTTATTTAACACATGAGCATGCGTTATTTGTTCACCGCTTCTTTTATCAAAGATGTTAAATCTACTTTACTGCGTTAACCAGGTTCAATGACATCAATGAGTATTAACAAAGTGTTAAGTAAAAGATGAAATTTTCACGTACACAGACTATTTCAACTTGGCCTTCACAAAAATCCTCCTTCCACTGTTTGCAAACTGTGGATTGTTAGAAAGACATTTCTTCCTCAGTCTGCCACCAAAGGTCACACGGAAATTGCCGTCAGCATATTCTCCAAACAGCCTCATTCTGAAAGAAGCTTTAAAGGCATTTAAAATCCTTTTGTATAAAAACAAACAGTGTTTATTAAAGAAAAAACCCTCGCCTGCTGAACTACAGCTTCCCCACTTCCCCCAAAAATGCGTCACCAAAGGCTCCAAACACCTGCCATAAGGGTTTTCCCCCTCCCTCCTCTTCTTAATGTAAATATTCCAAGTTACGATACATTCAAACAAGTAGAGGGGAAGACTGTACTTCACTCAACTGATTTGGAAAGTTCAAGTCCAGTTCATTAAGCTGTTTTAACATAGCAAGGAAAGGAGAATCTTGCATTTCCAACTGAGTTTCTCTCTGCATATTCTCATAAGCCATTACTAAACTAAAATGCTTGCTAGAGAAGTCCAACATAGCAAAGAATGTACAAGCCTAGGAAATACACACTGGTATAACTAGCTCTGTTAAAATGTATAGCTATAGCAAGTCTCCTTTATGTTTTCCAGCATAAATACTTAGAGCAGTTTGGAATTGGAAATCAAACTGTATGATCCTATGAAGAAACCCAAAATACATGCCACAAAAAGGAATCATTTCAAGATTAGAAACCAAACCAAAATCACATAAATCCCAAAACAGTCTAAGCTTTATGAGTACACCAAGGTGGGCTAGAGGATGACTATTTCGGTAGTAACAACTGACTGTGGTCTAAAAGAAATAATTCTCACCTCTTCAGCATTTTTGTGAAGCATTAAGTCAAACAGACAATACCCCTAACAGACACCTGGGTTTTGTTACCAAGATCTCTGAGCAAAATTCTGCATTCCTGCCCACACTGTTAAGGACCGGGAACTCTTTCCACAGCCCAAGAATCATTGCCTGGCATAGCCAGTAAGTATTTATCACACAAACCCTTTCAAGCATTATGACACAGGCAGAACACAAATCTGAAGGAAACAATACTAAGATGCACATCCCTCTGATACCATTTTTATAACTGAGAATTCATTGCGACAATATATTTTTTAATGGTAACATTGCTCTTGGAAAGCTTATTGGGTTAGATACAAGACTATGAAATAATAAAGCCCACAGCTGCAGTATGTAGTGGACTGATGCCTTCACAGTTTAAAAGAAGTAAAAAGACAATGAAGGAAAAGGTGACACCATATGCCTTCACCTTTTTGGTAAGAGCCATTAAAGACGCAGGTGGCCATAAACCTGCTACAAGGCTCTCATAAACAAGCTTCTAAACCAATCCAGGATTTTGCTATTTACATGTTAATTTCTGATGGTTACATATTAGAATTGGTTGTTGAGGTTTTGCTTTGTTTTTTAAGTAGGTTCACAAACACAGACATGCATTCCCATCTTAAGTTATCTTAAATACACGCTCAACAGCAACCCAAAATCTGTTCAAAGAGATAACAATTTTAACAACCAACCAAACACAAAGTCATCTTCTTTTGAGTGCTCATGAGAAAGCTGGGCTCTTAGAAAATGTTATTGTTCTGGTCTCAAAAGACTGAACTCAGTTTCATCCCAGAGCCAACTGCTTGCTTTAATAGAAATGTGTGAAAGAACTGTTGGAACCTTACATTTTGTTTCTCTTTTCAAAGCTACAATCTTTTTCATGACCTTCCTTACACGCTGGAGTTCACTTGCTTCAGCAAATGCCACGTTCTGTAGCATTTCTTACTCGATGCTCAATTAGTAATAAAAAAGGCACAGGATGTAAAGGTAAGGCAGAATAACAGATCTGTACTTTTACCACTTCACTGTATTCTGAAATAAAATCATACTAACTTATATACATAGCTTTCAAGCCCTCGTTTTCTTTGCTTTTTTGTTTTTGTATTAATTCAACATTTTTTAACCGTTCCCTTCACCAATTTCTTCCAGCTTGAGCCTGATTCTAACTGTGATTATAATTATTTTATATTCCATTTTAAAAATACTGTTTGTTGTTTTCTGCTATCAAGAGAAGAGAATTAAGTTCCTTTTTCCAATCTTTTTCTTTCTTCAACAGTTCTTACAGTTATTTCTTTGCAATTTCTGTTAGCTGGAATACCATTTTATATTCCTCTTCATGTTATTTTAACTCCCTGTGATAGCACCCATTTTTGCTACTGTCTGCATCCACAGACTCTCCTTGCATTATTCCCATTTCCTTTTCCTAATATTTAGTGTGCGTATGCAGAAATCTAAAAATACATATTCCAAGCTGACAGTGCCAGCTACAATTAAGTTTGGTTTTCTGGACCTCTTTTTAATTGCTTAAATGTTAGCCAAATTTTGTTCATTCAGAATGGAATTTCATGCCAAATTTTAGAGGGAATGTTTTCTTTTATTTTTAATTAAGGTGTCAACTAAGACCAGTTCAGTTTCCTGCTGGTTTACCAGTACACTAAAATTCTTAAAAGTCATCCATTAAGAACCTCCATTGCTTCCCAGTTCTGCAATTTGACATTTGAAGGGGGGTTCTGGAGGGGAAAAGCAAAAAAACAAGGTGGAAAGGAGCATTTCAGGTAGTGAGAGGCAGAACCACTTCACTTCTTCCTCCTCCTCCAGCAGCAATGGCTTAAACCACTCTCAAAACCAACTGGGAAACTACAACATTAAAGATGCTCCTCTCTAGAGGCTTCTACTGCACTAAGTATTCCCTCCTGGCTGCAGGGGCTTTCTCAGCAATGGCTTGAAACTCTGCAACATGATGATGAACACTCACCAGTGGGAGCAATTTCCTTCTCCACTCTGTAGCACCTGGTCCACGCCAAAGAATGACCCTGTGCTGCAAGGCTCACACAGAAAAAGCCAGCGTTGCGGCCTGAGGTCCCACCAGATCATTGACTCATATGAGAAGCATTGTGGCTCAATGCAGTGGAATTTCTTGGGTTTTTTAGTTTGGTATTTTACAAGCTAGGAAGTAACCTTTAAGAATACCTTTTAAATGTTAAGATTGTGAAGCAGCAAGAAGTTGGAGAATGCCAAAAGTTTACACAAACTAAGCCAGTGCGCAACATGGGGCATGCTCACCGCTTGGCTCTGTTTGCTACCAGTTTCTTTATCATCGTTTCCATTACTTAGTCATCAAGTGTCTGCTTCACAACACTAACTACTTTACTTTCTGAGCCCTTAGAAGATGATGTGGTACTGGTACCCCAAGTTTACATGAAGAAAACAGGCACAGAGTTATTAGAAGATTTGCCAAAAGCACTGGCTAATCTTGGATCTTCAACTTAAGTCACCTAGACATTGATTTTAATTGTTTTTAGCAATTCTGCACCATTTTGCATCCAAACTGTAGCCTCAGTGAACTGACTGCAGCTGCAAAAACTCAAAGACTGCACACAGACAGCTCAACTCAGCCAAATGCAGCACACGCAATTACTGGCTGGCTGCAAAGGTTTGGTGTAACAGCATCGCTTGGTTTCACACAAAAGAAGTCACTGGTAGGGGCAGGAATCAAATGCAGTTGTCTCAAGGCAACACTGAACAGTGTTACCAGCCTACTATTCTTATCCTCTCTTGCAGTCCACTCTCAACAGGGTTTTGTGCATTACTTATGCCCACTGACATAAGCCCCAACCATCTTGAGCAATGAATAGGACTAGAATATCTTGAAAACACACAAACAGATTCAGGAAGAAGACAGATGATGGGGAGAAGGTGGCAAATTATAGCTTTAAATCCAACCTTTCTTAAACTACAGAGTGGTTTGGACAGTTTATCATATATAAACATAGAGATGATTCACATTACAGTAAAATTTGAGGACTGCAGCCAACTGCACCTAATGTGCAAGTTGTCAGATCATATATACCATAAGCAACAGACTAAAGATGCTACACTTCCCTCCTCCTTCCCCCCCCCCCAAAAAAAAAAAAAAAAAAAGAGAGAGAGAAACATTATCATTCCATAACCCAGGTGAAAAATATAAGGCAGAGAGAGAGTAGAATCATAGAACAATTACAGTTGGAAGGGATGTTAGATATCTAGATCTAGTGCATGGGCAGGGACACCTCCCACTAGAACAGGTTGCTCAAGGCCCCATCCAGCCTGGCCTTGAACATTTCCAGGGAGGGAACAGACACAACTTCCTTGGGCAGCCTATTCCCACATCTCACCACCCTATTTTCCCTAATGTCTAGCCTAAATCTCCACTCCTCAAGTTTGAAATCATTGCCCTGTCCTCTCGCTATGTGTGTGAGAGGGGAGAGAAAAAGTATAAGTATTGATCCTTACAGATAGAGTACCCATTCCACAGCTGCTGGTACTCCAGCTGATGATACACCAGAGCCACGCATTCTTTCTACCTTCACGAGGGAGGTTTTAGGTTCAAATTTGTTTTGTAGAGGAAATTACACAAAACAATCTGATATTCAGAAACAAGAGCTGTTGCCAAATCAAAGGAAATATCTATAACAAAGTCACTGAGTCCAAACTCTGGCTTTTTGTTCCACCAGTGTATCACACACATTTCAGAAATTTAAGCAAGACACAGATGCAGCATCTTTACAGACGTCCACAGCTATGCCACAGAGAACAGACCACTATCACATCTGATGTACCAATATTGCATCTACAGTCCCTCAGAGACACTCTAAAGTGGAGCATTCTTTTTTTGTCTCAGAAATAATACCAAGACCCAAAAGTCAAAGAAACCTGTGTGTTTCTTTTGAAATAAGCATGCACAAATTATGAAAGTGAGCCTTGAGAAAGCTCAGCTTTTTTTAAAAAAATCATTTGATGCAAATCATGAAGAGCACACCAATCGAAATCATGAACAACACAGCACACCAATCGATTCTCAAGCTTTATAGACTACATGACCCAACACTAATAGGAAATACCAACCCATCAGCTTTCGGTGTAGGACAGGTCTGCTTCAGTACTGAATGCACATTACAATTTTAAACCAACTCAAAGAGCCTTTGCTAAATCACACTGAGACATACTAGATGCCTAGATCTTCTGGACGTTGTATGGCCCAGAATGTATCCAGCTTTCCAGTAAACTTAAGCACATAAGCACGTTTTTCAGAGTACTAAAAAGCTATCAAGAAAAGCTCTTCCTGTTATACTTGCATTTCCTTGTCAAATGCAAAATGTTAAAAGATTTACAGGCAACTGTTGAACTTTATGGGCCCATCAGCTGTTTGTTTCGAATAGAAATATTTGATTGAGAAGGAAAAACAGAAACAGCAACAAGTTGTTGTCTTAAAAATAACAGAAAGCTTATCTAGAATGAGACAAAGTTCAAAATACTTCTGCTACAGTTTTGTACGGGTGAATCAGAGCACTGTGCTAAACACTGTACACACAGGAAAGTTAAAATGAAAACTCTGTAACTGGGTAGTTTTAAACAAAAACAGAGTTGTTCTTCCTTCTATATCCTCACAATCATCCCACAACAAACCAAGCCTACTCAGCCCTGCTAAATGCATGATTCTCTAATGTAACTGTACTTATGGGAATACATTACAGCTTCTACGAAATGTTTTGTCACAGCTGTGTAACAATTTGCCATGTAAATATAAGGTGTAACTGCATGCAAAGTAGTCTTTTCATTAGGACAAATAAAGTAAAGTAAGAAAAGATGACCTCCGGATGCCTGAGCAAGCAGATAACTTTCTCTTCAGCAGCACACTGGTGGCCAAGTGATGATGCTTTTTACTAGCAACATGATACTCATCTTAAATATTTAAGAGTCTAAGACAACATGAGGAACACCAGCTTATAAACTCAGTTCCAGTCACAAACCTGACAGGTAACCCAGACCAGGCTTTTCCTAGGCATGTTTGTGGTCTTCACCTTTGAAACTACTGTAACCATTTTCCAGAACATGCATGCACCCAATCTGTATCCTTTTGAGATCTGAAAAAAATGTAATTTGTCTCAAATTTTAGTCACTCATCCCTACTGCTGAAGATGACCATGACTGTTAAGTTAGTTGGGAGACTAAGTCAGACACTGTGCACAACTCCTCTTACCAAAGCCATCCACTGCTGACAGTAACACTTTTCACCTAAGGATGTATTTGCCATGAGAAGCAGGGAAGGCTGATGTGACAAAACAGTGTAAGAGAACAAGTGCAGCACAGCAGATGCCTTACTGGTACCCTTCAGAGGCAGCATGCTCATTCAGCCACTGTCAGGCATTAAAACCCTACCACTAGCACATAGCCATGAAAATAAATAAATGGCCAGCTAGTTATTTCTTTTTAATTTGCAAAATAATGCTTCCTAAATCCTGTGCTCTTGATACGGGCTTTTTTTTTTTTTTTTCCTGCTGTAAAATCAGGTTAGTATAGCACTCTATTAATAGACTCATGTTTAAATAGACAGTGAAAGCCAAGGAGAGGGGAAAGGACCTCAGCACACATACACACAAAGAGCAAAAAAAATAAATGTGATCTTCACAGATCCTGATACTTCAGGGCCACAAATCTCCTAGAAGCATACAAAAATGAGTAAAATCAAGCCATGTCACAAAAAGAAGAGCCTTAAGGCTTCCTGCCAAAATCTTAAATTTAGTTCTTTATATTAAACAACACTACTTCATTTTCTCCAGACAATAAGGTTGCTTACGGTAAACACACGCAGTATTAAAACCTGCAAAACTTACTCCTATACTGCACCAAACCTCAAATTAACTAATGGGAGTGTGTGGGGGTTGTTTATGGTGGGGTTTTTTCCACGTGGTTTTTTTGGCAGGGAAGAGGAAGAGGGATTGTGCTGGTTTTTGCTTTTTTAAGGGAAAATAAATGTTCTTGGATTTGGTTGTTTATTCTCCAGGCTGACTTGGACTGTGAGTGCAACCCAAGTAACCCATCTGATGCACAACAGGATAGAGAGTGTCAAGGGTTGTTCAACAGTGATCTCCCAAAAAAAGTTAAACATTGATGGGGTCTGGACAAGCCCAGTTAAAGCTGTTGGTGATTTGATTGCTATGGGGCAATGAAAGGAATTGGAAACTGAGAGGGAGAAGCCAGGTAAGGACATGATGTGTTCTTTGTACATAGTACAAAAGGTGACAATAAAGTTTAGACAACTTAAAAATACCCTTTAACCTAAAAATACAGGCTACTTAGCTCACATCTTTGCCTGCCAAAAGTTGCAGGAGTTTGCCAAGTTTCACCTGCAACCAGACATTTAATCTTTTTGCAGATTTAGATATCACTGGTACCAATTACCATGGATTATACTATGGCTTAAATGTGTTAAAAATCACTTTTTTTCCCAAGTTTTAATAGTTAAGAATGTCAACTTAAGGTGGCTCTAACTTTGCATACATAAACGGTCAGAAAAGAGACCTGTGAGATCCTCCAGCCTCCACAGGGTCCAGCAAAAACCAAGGGTTTAAGCAAATATTTTCCACAATATTCTCACATGCTGATAAAAATACTAAAAACTCAAATCCAGTTTTCCTCATTATCAAGATTAAAAATGGAAATAGGGCATAACTAATGAGAAGTAAACTGATTATTCAAATCACTTCACCTCTAATAACCCATGATAGTAGCAATATATGCTCACAACATGTTGAAGTTTGCAACACCTGTGTCATTTTAACAATCATTTACCTGTTCAAACATAATTTCAAATCACGGGCTCGTTGTGTACCTCTCTTTCCCTTCTCAACATTTAACCCATCTTCATTCATTCAAGAACTCCCGTTAGTTGTGGAATAATAGGAACTGATGAAGACTACTATTACAAGAAGTGATAAAAGCTAAATGGCCGAGGAGATTACACAAGGAAAAAAAGCAATTAATTTCTTACACAATTAAGAGGTTACCTAGACTATTTATTTTACATGTATTTGTTTAAGTGAATAGGAAGCTTTATAACACTTAACTTCTATTAAGTTTCAAGCAATACAAAGTAGCTGTCAGAGTACGGAAATAGATCCCTCTCATATTTGATCAGAAAACATAAGCTCAGCTGTGTCAGCAACTTGGTAAGCAGCATTATTAAAAATTGGGTTCTAATTTATTGCTTCACTTTCAGTAAGAAGGGGTAAAAGGCATCACTTAAACGTGAAATTCCTGATGTGTGATGGAAGCTTATCTATCACACCAGCCAATGATATTCAGCACTTCCTGAATAAAGACACTGCAAAAATGTCTCTCCAGCAGGGATTCTAAGTGGTAGTAGTGGTAACAGTCCGTAACACCAGGTCTCAGATCCAGCTGCAGGGACTATCACTTCAGAGCCTCTCTACTGTAAACCAACTGAAACACATGCAGATGTTTGTTGGGTTTTGGCATAAAAAGTTAAAACCAGAATCAAATGCTGCTCCTGCCTCTAAAACTTTATGTTGATGTTTGTGGTTCTGTAATCGCTTTGATTCCCTGAAGGGATGCTTCCATACGGCAACTGTAAAATTCACATTAAAAAAGCTGATGTGAGGGTGCAGGTGGAAGGTGGGAGCACGTTCTCCTGAAAGCAGCATACAAGGGCAGGGATGGAAGCGTGTCCTCCCTCAACATACACAACTGCTTGTCAACTGACCTGTATTTTTCCCCTCATTTAATTCCTTCAGGGCCACATCTACCAAGACAGTAACAAATAACCATCGGATCGGATTCCTCACATCCATCTGCCAGTCCTGGGCTTGGTTAAGTGCTCTGGGATCTTGTTCAAGGAAATGCCCGGACATGCAAGCTTGCCAGTTTTTGGAGCAGGTTGCTTCCCTGCTTGCTCCTTTCCATAGCAAATGAGATACCATTTGGCTGTGAGACTACAGGACAGCGAGGAGACCAAGGTCAAACTGAGCGATGCCCGAGGTAGTGTGGGTGACAGATGATGACAGATAGTGAGAAGGCATGCATGGGAGAAGAGCCTGATCCCCTCAAAAGCAAGTCAAACTGATTACTGTTAAGAAAAACAACTACTGGCTGTCAGATCTCATGCTGCTTCTACATTACATGCATTTCCCACCTCCCTGTATATTTCAAGTGTACATGCTCTGGTAAGGAAACTACATCCTCCTTTGCATTTCAACATTCATGCTGATTATTGCTGTAAGCTGGAGGATATCAAGAATGCTATCAAGCCCACAGACTTCAGGAATAAGAACAGATTCCACTTATTTCTCTCACAATTAGAGCTGTCTTGCAGATGACTCCTAAAACTTGCTTGCAAATTTTACTTGGATGAAAACAGACCTCTTGAATACATATTCCTTTAACCCTGCAATTGAAACTGCAACCAAGTTTCCCAAGAGCTTTTTATTCTCAGCTGAGAGCTACATACCTCTCAGGTTTCTGGGATGGATCTGCTTTGTCCGAGGCATTTTCCTCTAATCTCATACACCACTTTCTCTTCTCAGAAGTGGAAAGTACAGCAAGCACAGAGATGGCAGCTCCATAAACTTGTCAAAGGGGTCGGTTAATCCGTATGCTAAAAAAAAAAAGAAAAAGAAAAGTTATGAGATGTATGAATTAATCAGGAAAATACAGATATCTATTCTGCTTACTTTCACCTACCCAATGAGAGAAATATTTATGCACCTATCCTTTTTACAAAGTGAAATGTTCCAGTATCCTAAGAAAACTACATGAGGGTGAAACTCCTTTTGGGATTACTCAGGAAGCATGAGAGAACCGGGACACTTTTCCACGTTTGTCAGCTGTTTTCTAGCCAGAAAACGTCTTCCAACAACTCGTGTCCCATGCAAATAAATCCAGGAACCTAAACAAAATCTGACATCAGGCTGTAAGATACAGATATTCATCTCAGGATGGGGGAAGAGCAGAGTGGAGGGCAAACACACACTGCAATAATCCAACCTACCTGAAACATATGCAACCCTTGAGTTCCCTACATGGAGTGTTCAGTTCCTGAAGAACTCTCCATGGGTTACTTCTGCTGAAGTATCTCTGTACAGCAGACAACAACATGGGCTCTTCACTCACCTGCAAGCTGTTGCACAGCAAGTTTTCACCCTGGTGTGGTGAAGCCTATGTGGCTGCAGCAGTCCCTGAATTCACAGGAGCTGCATCTGGGACAGATAAACCTCATGGACCAGGCAATTCTTTTAAAAGCCTAACACACAGATTTGCTGCTAAACTGACACAGACCTACATATGAATCCCCAAACCTACATCCTTTTCGAGATTAAAAGAACATGCTTACTTTTCAAATATTTTTACAACTTGCCTACAGTTGAAGAAGCATTTTGTTTAGTTTCTGAAGTCCTACAGGATGTGAAACCTCCCACAGAACTACGGCAAACTACTTAACACACAAGAACTTAAGAAAGATGCTGACTGGTGTAATTCCACTCTTTCATCAAAACAAAATTTTAAAATTAACCACTTTTCACTTTTTTATATAGCAATATTATCTCATGTTAAGATATTATTATTTTTAGTAAACACTAGTAAAAAAATGGTAAAAATTTAGATAAACTTTGTAATGGCCCCTAGTATAGATAAGTTGATAAAGGATAGCTAATAGAGGAAAGAAATATGCAGACTTTTTAGCATTTGTTAGAAGTACTAATGTAGTTTCTGGGTTTTGTTTGTTTGTTTGTTTTGCTTTGGTTTTTCCTAAGATAACCATGTTTTTGCAAAAATGGAATTCAAACCCATTTAAAATAGACTACTGGCAACGACCCCTTCAGTCTACAGACTGTTGGATGAATGTAAGAATTAATTTTTAATGTTTCTTTTGTCTGTTGGTGCATAAAAGGACCCAAACAGGAGAAGCAACTGCCTGCAACTGACACAAAGGCAGGCTGGAAAATGTTATCCTGACTAATGGTTCTTCACTAGGGTATTACTGCATGTTAAAGGAAAAACAAGTAAAAATCCAAAACGGAGCACATCGCCTGTCAAGTTGCTCACTCATGCCACTTTATCTGCCAGGATAACAGAGAAAATTTAGACATTAAATAAAGTCTTAATGCTAACAGGTCCATTTTCCTGGTCTTGGACACAAGCTGGAAATGCAGGTAAGTGGGTTGCTTGAAGCAACAAGCACCCCCTGAGCCCCGTCCTCCCTCTGCCCTGGGTTTTCAAAGGCAGTAATAAACACCGTCGCCTCTTTATGCAAGTTATTTGCAGGAGGAGTTTGAAATCCCCCGGGTATCTGTAAATCGCAAGCACCTCCCAATGCTCCCCTGCAGCACAAATGACATCTTATTTACGCTTTAAAACCACCAATTTCCCCCGCTCACCAGCAGGACTCCTTCTTTCGGGGGACGAGATGGCCGTGTGAAAGCCACGGCGGAAACACCGCGCAGGACCTACGCGAAAAGTCATTCCCTCCTTAATTTCAGCAAAAAGGGGAGAGGGAGAAACGGGCCTTCGCAAACGCAGCGATCACATCCTTCGCCCCCGCGACCCCCCACAAAAAAAAAAAAAAAAAAAAAAAAAAATAATAAAACAGAAAGAAAAAAAAAAAAAAAAAAACCAAACAACAACCCAAAAGAAAAAGCCCAAAGCACTCGGCAGATCAGGGAGCGGTGCGGGGAGGCAGCCAGCCCCGGGGCCCGGAGAGCCGTCGGTATGCGCTTGCAGGGTTGCAAAGGGAAGGGGAAGGGAGAGAGGGGGAGAGGGAAAAAAAAAAAAAACAACCAAACCATGAATGAATAAAGAGGGAGGAGCCTGGGAAAACCCCTCTGCAACGCCGCACCGAACAAAGCGCTGCACACATGCCGGGGGGGGGGGCGGGGTGGGGTGGGGGTGCAGGGGGCAGCCAAAGCCCGGCACCCAGCGGGGACAAGAGGAGTCGGGCTGGAGCTCCGTGGCACCCACCCTCCCGGTCCCCCCAACCCCCGGCTGCAAAGTGTGTGTGTGGGGGGGGAGTGGAGGAAGTGTGAGGAGCACACAGACAAACCCCCGGGGTAAGGGGTGCAGCCGGCACCCCCAGGGAGGCCATGGACGGGCGGGCGCAGCCGGGGCGCGGAGTCCCCGCACGTCCCGGAGGGGCCGTAGGATAAAGGAGGAAAGGGGGAGCGGGGCCTGCGGTCCTTCCCGTCGCCGCCCGTCCCCCCTCCCACACCCCCGCCGCCGGTAGAGGACACATTGTGTTGTGGCTGCCGCAGCTCCGCGCAGAGGGGGCGGCGGGGAGCGCCCGTCCCGCCCCGCGCCCCCTCCTCCCCACGGCGCCTCCCGAGTCCCCCCCGCTCCCGTTCCCCCCCCCTCTCCCCCTCCCCGCGGGGCCCGCTGCAAACCTGGCGGAGGGGCCGGCGCGGCGGCGGCTGATGGCGGCGACGGGGAACGCGGCGACCCCTGCGCGGCGGCGGCAGCAGGAGGAGGAGGAGAGGGGGGGGAAGGAGGAGGGGGGGGGGGAATGCGAAGGGGAAGAGCAAGGAGGGGGGGGCCGGGAGCCTCCTTCACTTGACAACCTCAAATACAAACATGACCCAGCGCCGCCGCCGCGCACACACACGCAGCCCGGCACCGACACCCACCCCTCCTCCATGCACCGTCCCCCCGGGCCGGCCAAGGCGCCGCCCCCCGGCACTGCACGGCACGGCACGGCCCCCCCCACCCCCCGCAGCCCCCACCGCAGCCGCGCCGGCCGGCCCCGGCCGCGCCCGCCCCCCGCAGCAGACCCCTCCTCCGGCCGACCTAGTCCCATAGGGGTGCAGACCCAAACGCCCCCCCCCCCCCCCCCCGCGGCGCCTGCCCCCCGGCAGCAGGGCGACGGAGGGGGATCAAACACAATGTGGGGGGGACAAGAAGGGGGGGGGGGGGACGACGGGTGGCAGGGAGCCACCCCTGACAGGCGGGAGGGGCGGGGCGGGCCTGGCGGGGGAGGGCCGGCGAGGCACGGGAGGGCTCGGCGCATCCGCCGGGCTCCCCTCGGGGAGAGACGCGCTCCCCTCCCCCGTCCCGCCCCGCCCCTCCCCCCGGCGCCCCGGTCACTGGCGGGGGGAGGGGCACGGGAGAAGGGAGGGGAGGGAGGGGGTATCTGGGGGGGGGGGACGGACAGAGGGGGGGCGGGGGGTGTTTTACCTTCTCTCACTTTCTATTGCAGGAAGCGGGGCCGGAGCAGTGACGTCACCGGGTCTCCCGGCCCCGCCTCTTTTCCCGGACCGGGAGGGGGGGGATGTGAGGGGGGAGTGGGGGAGGGGTCGGGGGAGGGGTCACCGAGGGGGTTTCCTCGCGGCCCCGGTGGGGGAGGGACGGCGGCGCAGCGCGAGGCACGACAGGCGCGCGGCGGGCCGGCTTCCCCGCCGCCACCACCGCCTCGACCCCGCGGCCCCTCCGCCACCATCCCGGGCAGCCCCCTCTCCCCGAGACTCTGGGGTGTGGGGGTCACCCTCAGCGCCTCATCCCGGGGGGAGGGGTGGGTGTGTGTGTGTCTCCTCAAGGGGTCCCGTACGGCGGCGCCCGGGCCGCTTCCCGAAGGAAAATCTTCCCCCAGGGCGAGAAAGTTCCCGCCGCCGCTCGGGGCGCTGCGCCGGTGCGCGTCGCGCTCCCCCTTGCCGCGGCCCGGCCCCCGGGGCACCGGCACAGCCGGACACACACACACACACACGCACACACACGACGCGGAGAGCCGAGGCTGACGCGGAGATCCCGGAGGTTCCTCCCCGCCGCCCGCCCGGGCTTCCCCGCGCCCCCGCTGCCTGCCCGTCCCGCCGCGCCCCGGCGCCTCCGGGGAAACTCACCGCCTCACCGCGCATCCTGCCGCGGCGAACTTTTCATCCCGGGCGGCAGCGAGCCCCTCTGCCGCGGAAAGTGGGCGGGGGAGGAAATACGAGGAGGAGGCGCGTCGTGCTCTTCGCTGCGGCGCCCCTTTTTTGGCCCGGACTGTGGGTTTTGCCGGGGGGGGGGGTACTGGGGGGGCTGTGCCGCGGTTGCTGGTTTCCTGCATCAGCTGTGCGTGTATGTGCACAGCCCTCCACGTGTGTCTGCTCCTTGCGGGGTCGCCCTGACCGCCGAAGGGATGCCCCCCAGAACCCCCCCCTCGGGGCAGGGTGGCACAGCCGCCGCCGGCAAACGCCGTACCTCTCCCCTTCCCCTCCCAAGAAAAACGGGGGGGCTGCACTGGGATTTTGCCTCTAAGGAAGGGGACTTCGGGTTCTGTGAGGGTTTTGTTGTTTTTTGGTTTTTTTTTACTCAAACTCCCTGACAAAGATGTTGGCTGGTTTTCACTACCACTCCGGTTTTCCGTCATCTTTTACGTTTGGAGCCAGCACGTGATGTCTTTAGCAAATAAACCCAATTAAATATTTCTTGCATCACTTCTCTGTGGTTCCTCCCGCCGTGCCTGCGCTCCCCTGGCAGACCTTGTTCCCAGCCTTAAGCACCTGGGCCGTGCTGCCCCCCTCTCTTTTAGGACCAGGAGCTGCCTTCAGAGAACACGACCACTATTTCCCGAGCCTTCGAGGTTTTCATAAGGCCTTCTATCAAACCGCATTTAGTCATGCAGGGGTTTCAAAAGACAGACGAATACTTTCATCCCCATTTTACAGGGGAGAAACCAAGGCAGGAGGATGCAGGGTAGCTCTTTACAGAGCTACCACTCCTTTCTGATCTTTTGGCCACAGGCACTGTCCTGGGCTATTTTTCCTCCTGAGTTCACTTAAATGATACATTGAAAATATTCATGGACTGCAAAACTGGCAGGTTATCTGCTTTGGGTAACCTATCCTGCCTTCTGCCTAGAGGGAACAGAAGTATTCACTACACTGAAGGCAAAAGTACCACCTATTGTCACTCTGCCTGGTGGTTAGGGTGAGAGATGGAGTTCATCACAGAATTAGAGATTTAAGGAAAATCAGACCCTCTAAGAGTATCTTCAAGGAGAAAAGTTGTGTTCTACGACTTATCTGGTTAGACAAAAAAAGGATTTTTTTTGTTTGTTTGGGAATTTTTGGTTTTCAGAGACTCTGCTTGTCTTCCCACTCTGGTTTTTAGACTTAGGGCTCTGACTTTTTAAAAACAGATTCCCCCTTAGCTTGAGAACACTCGTAGGAATATAAACTAGCAGGTGCCACAAGCTTTAATGGGTGTAC
This sequence comes from Calypte anna, assembly GCF_003957555.1. Classification (NCBI taxonomy): domain Eukaryota; kingdom Metazoa; phylum Chordata; class Aves; order Apodiformes; family Trochilidae; genus Calypte; species Calypte anna. The sequence goes on from NC_044245.1 coordinate 64,243,569, forward strand.
TGAGCCAGACCATTCACAAACCTAAGACTGAGTGATCTCTGAAACTAGGTCTGGACCTCTACTTGTTTAGTTCAGCTGTCCCTCAAAGTTTGTCCTGCTGGCCTTTTTGGTAAAGGGCACCTGGCTCCTTCTGCTGCTGCTTGTTGTCCGAAAGCTTTGGTTTACTGTCACCAGTGTCATCAGGGAGGAAGCATCCTGGATGAGGATGCTGGACTGGAACTTCCTCATAAGATGTCTCAGAAAAAAAGGCCCACCACAGCTGCTGGTGAAGGGAGTCCTGGGTCACCCACCTCTTTGCAGGGACATGAATAAGTTCAAAATAGGTGTTCCAATATGTAGGTTGAAATGAAGGACACCAGCAAACCCTCTGGAGCTAGAAGGATACTGTTTTGCTGCATCCCACACAGCAGCATGAAAATCCATCCCTTTCACCACATTGATGTGCCCAGGTATACAATAGGTGCCCTCCCTTTGCAAACACACACAAGTGTCTTTACAAGAATTACTCAAGGAGGTGTCAGAGAGGAGACAGGTCCCCAGGGAGGCATGAGGCATGTCAGATGGTGCCAGCTGATCCACCCTTCAACATAAAACCAGTCATTTCACAGTTTGGGTCAGAGGACAAAAGGCAAAACTGAAAGTCTGGCCCCGTGAGGTTATTCCCACTGCCATCTAAAAAAGCTGACAAAGAAATGGTTGTGAGCTGGCTGGCTAACACTCCTCAGCCTGCTCACCTTGAATGAGCAGAGGCAAGGGCCAAAGAGCCACCTCCCGCCCAGCTTGGCATTGCTCCAGCAGGCTCCCCTGCCTGCCCCAGCAAGCAGAAATAACAGTCCTGAGGGCAGCCTGGGGAAAGGCTGGAAGAGACAGCAGTATCAGGCTGTTTATCCCAGTCAGACCGCTTCATCTTTTCTATGTCTGGTTTTCCATCAGCAGAAAGAAAGTGCATATGCACTCAGTAAAGTACTTTGAGAAAGGTACTATGGATGATTGCTAGTAGGAGGCACATAGTAATCTTCTCAAATGGGCAAATGAGGGAAATTTTTTAAAAGGTTTCAGTGAGATCTAAAATGCCACATCAATAAGCACATTGGGAAAAAAATCCTTCGTGGCAAAATATAGATACTTTTAATATCTCACTGAAAAGGAGCCCTACAGGGTACAGATTCCCTTTAAATGACTGTGTATATCTGAATGCAGAGGATTATTAAGGTTTTTTTCCTTTCTAAAACTCCACTGCATTTTCAGGAGGACACCTATTTTTAAACATCCTCTAGATTTACGCTCGAAACCCCTACGCTCCGAAACTGGTATTCTGAAATGGCTCACAGGCATTTTATGTATAAATATATACACATACACACATTAGGCTCTCAAGAAACCATGATACATTAGGTACTTTTAAATAATTCATTGTTAAGCACCCCATGATAAACCTCTAGTTGAACAGTATATGATTTTGCAAGAATTCTCAGTATATATTGAATATGAAGCACTGTGGTAAATTTAACTATGCTGAGCATCAAACGTGAAAATTTTAAATTGTACATTACATCCTGACATGCAACTGAGAATCTTTATTATTAGGGCTTCAGGGAATTTTTGAGGGAACTTCTGAAGTTCTGAAAAGAAAAAACAAGACTGAGCCCTGTTTCTCTATAGAAGTTGAGATTTTCTCAGAGAAGGGAAATTCCGTAAGTACTCTGTATTGAATTAATATAAAGGTTTCAGTAACAGAACTGCTGTCTAATAGCTTGTGCTCTGAGGCTCCTTTTTCAGCACACTCAGATGGCAGTCACTGGAGCTTGGATTACCTGGTACAAGCTGGTGCTCGGTGCATTTTCAGGGCTTGCTGCTCCTGCAGCAGGGCTGGAGAGATAGGGCAGCAACTGCTGCTCTGAGGGGAGGTCATTTCCCCCTTTTCTCCAGCAGTAGCTATCATGCCAGATACTCACAACCCTTCCTTGTCAGCAACAGCCAGATGCTTTCCTGGTGGCAGGCAGAGATGACAGCAGTGACCTGGCCATGTGCCTCTCCCCTCAGCCTGATGCTCCAAACAAGGAGCTGGTCCTGGTTGGCACAATATCTTGTATCTCCCCCTGCAGGATGCTCAAGAAAGGGGCTGCTTTTATGTTGCCCTGTAAGTTGAATCAGTACCTTCTGGTTTGGTCAAACAGGCATTGTGTAATGTTAAAAACGTTCCATCAAAGAATTTTGGTCCAGTCTTATTTTTTACTTCATATATATGTGTATATATATATGCACACTGCAGCTGTGTGTAGTGGTCACTGGCATGGACCCCTGAAGTCAAGGAAAGGTGCAAATCTGTGCAGCCTGGAGTTAATCCAGTGATTGAGGGCACAATTCACTGACAGCTTCACCTTTTTTCCTGGTATTGTTAACCAGACATTTCAATGACCTTCATGATCACTAACACCATATCTAGTTGTTAACACCATATTCATCTTAATATCAGTGTTTCAGATGAGAATACCTGTCTTTAAGACACTATGCAAAAAAAAAAAAAAAAAAAAAAAAAAATGTTCTGGTGACTGTTTGTCCTTCCTCTTTCTTGGAAGGGACCCAACAGCTGTGCTGCTCTCCCAGAGGTAATCACAGGAGAGCTTTCCCAGCAACTGCTCCTTCAAGCAGGGGAAACACTCCACACCCTACCAAAACCACCACCGCAGCCTGACATCAGCCTCCTCTCCTTCTGGCACGCAAAGCTTCACATGTCTGGTCACAGAAGAGATTGGACAAGAGATTAACCACAGAGTGAAGCATCAACTGAGGAGGTTGCTTTCTGGCAGGGTCTGTTTGAGGTCTTCTTCTGTATCATGAGCTCTGGCAAGACCAGCACATGGAGCATCCTCCCTCCCTGCAGAGAAACACGGTGAGGCGAAACCCTTGCAGCCTGCAGGCTGGCCATGCTCCCTGCCCAGCCAAACCTTCCATGATGGCATGCTAAAGTCTAAGGAGAAAAAAGAAACTAAAGCCAGACTGATGAAACAAGCACTGCTTTTTCTTTCAAAAGGCAGCCCCAGTGGCTGGTGTCTGCTTCGCCAGTGCTGTTTCTGACCTGTGCTGAGCAGGATGAGGAGCAGGTTGGACCACTGCCACGTGATGACTGCCTTGTACTCAGCACACCACAAGTCTAGCTCTGGCTTTGTGGGATGTGACATTAATCCCTCCTGGGAGGGAGATAATTGCCACACAGAATAATGAGAGCTGGGATGGAGGATCTGGAAGAAGGCGAAGGCTCTTGTGCAGTGCAGGATATCACACTGTTGGGGTTACATGAAAGGACTGAGCCTGTTCAGACTCCCATCCTCCTCCCCGAGATGGAGTTCACCCAAGGCCCTGAGCACAGTCTTGTGTCCAAACACGAGGCAAGTTTGAGCTTGGGCTGCAGCTCTGAAGTTAGCACAGTTGTAGCTGTGCCCAGAGATTTTTTGGCTTTCCACTGGAAATTGCTTCTGTCTCTTCAGAAGGAACTGCTTCTCTGTAGATCAGCAGGCTCTGTACTTTTACAGCCTTTGTACTTCTTTGCACCTGTCTTTTTACTTCTAACCACGATAGACAGGTTTCTTGCCATCTCTGAACTTTTTCACAAAGTTGCTCATATTTTCCACTGCATCTTCCCTTCATTGCATCTCACCAGTTCACTCTGATCTTTCTTTCTCAGTAGCTCTAGGTTCTGCACTGTTAATTTAAATATGGTGTGGTTTGCCAGCATTTTTTCTCCCAAGGCTTTTATTTTTTCTGTTAAAGCAGATGACACACATGCACTTAACACAAGTGCACCTTGCCAAGATGCTTTCAGTGGTATGCTTTTTCTTTAAATTCAGCCATAAACATTTAAACATATCAGAATGATCAAAAAGCATTTCATCCTGCATCTTTTTTCTCCAAGTACTTTTGCCATTCAGTGACACTCTACTATTGTGTTTGCCACAGCCATGTATAGGAGAGGACCTTTAAATATCACATTCCGATTGTACTAAGTGAACTTAGCAGCTCAAAGCTGGGAGTGTAAATTATGTTTTGCTTATTTCCTTTTGTTTTCTCTGGACATGTTTTCCGTTGCATCCTTCCCAATAATTTAATAAATCCACAAGGGGGAAAAAAAAAAATCCCCATTCTACTGAAAAATCTCAAACATGTCAAAATTTCTTTGATTACTGGGGTGTTAAATTTACCAGTCATATTGCAGATCTGTGGCAATCAAGTAATAGATGGAGTATTTGCAGTGCTGCATTACAAGCCAGACATATAGCACCTCTTGTAAGCTGTGTTATTTCTATAATTTAAAACCATTCAGCCCTCCTTAAATCCAAGTGACTACAACTAAATATATGGTTTTGATTCGCATTGTCTTGGTGCCTTTCTCTTAATAACCCAGCAATGCAATTTACCAGTTTGTGGGGTCTCCTGATAAAATCATTTCCTCCAGCTGTGGCAAGTGATTTTGTTAAATCTTTTTATCTTTTTAAACTAAGGCTAACAAGTGTCAGGCTCCAATGCTGAGGAGCAGAGAAATTCTTCAAAGCATCCTTTAGCAAACAAATGCAAGTCAAAACCACAGCACTTGCAGTCTTGCAGCTGTCCCAAAGTTTCACAAGGCCAACAATGTAGAAGCCATGGATCCCATTTTCCCAAATCCTATCACATGACTGCATCCTGTCCCCTTCTACACACATCGATAAACAATTACCCATGTAGCATACAAGACAGAGGAAAACTAGGCATAGGAGAGGAATCGTGATGTAAATATAAGAAACCTGTTTCAAGGCTGGCTTCTTACTGCAGGAAGGAGGGAAATATTTTGTGTTTGTTTTTTTGCAGGCTGGCCAAAGGGTGCTAGGCAACCCAGAATGCTGACACCCAGCCCTATTTCCCCCCGGCCCAGGGTGCTGCTCCAGGCTGTCTTGGCAGGGTGTCTTCAGGTCCAGCTGCATTCTACACCCCTCCCAGAAAGCTGGGCCATGGGTTTGTTGCATCCCAGTTGAAGCAACTTTACACCAAGAAGGGATAAGACATTTCACAACTGACTGTATCTTGTATTTAAATACTTACTGTCATGAAAGGCAACATCAAAATGTGGTCTAGGGTGCAAAAGCAAGTCTCTAAGTGTTTTGTTGGCTTAAGAAGAGGTACAAGAGAAAAAGCACACTATTTCCTTCAGAGGTGAGTCATTTCCCAGCTCTGTCTTTACAACAAGTGCTCAGGTCTTTACTACATCCCAAAATTTATCAGATATCTTATTTCGATTGTGGATCAACCATACTAATGAATTAAATGTGCATATGTGTGTGGAGATGGGAAAACTGACAGTGATGCACAGTTAAGTTTGCAGTTAAGATAATAATAATCCAAGGAAAAGCAAAAGTTGACATCAGATCATCCACTGGCTTCAATTGGCATAGTTACTCTGAGGTACATAAATTACAGTAATGCCATAAAAATCCTACAGGAGAAGCAGAGGGCCAGGCTGTAAAACCTCAACTGTGGCGTTCACTCACTTCTTAAAAATACTGAGTTTGTTAGGGGTGACAAAAGCCCAGGTCAGTACTTGACCAGAAGAAATGCAGCACAGAGGCCAGGTCTGCTGAGATTAAGAGACCCAGCCACACAAGGCAGATGCTGAGCACAGATAGCAGAAGAGCTCGAAAAGAACAGCTTGACTCTTCAAAGGCTTCAGGCACCAGAGTGCAGAGAGGGGGAAGAGTACATAGTACAGCTGTGAATCCCTCCCTGGAGAGGGATTTCCCTAGTGGAGTAATTTTTCCTGTGCCTATCTTCAGGAAAGAATTTGCATGTCTGTTAAGTCCCACTAGTGCACTCTCAAAAAGACAGAGCATATGCTTAAGGGTTTCTTGTATCAAGTTTTACAGGCATCGTTTGAGCATGTGAGTTACCCCCTGGGCTTAGTGGGACCACTCATACCTTGAGTCCCTAATCATCTTACCATAGCCTCAGCAGTAAACTTTAAACAGAAAAAAGAAAGTGAATGTTACAGAATCGAAAAAATTCATAGGGAACTGAACCATGACTGAACACCCCCCCCCTTCTAAGGCTCCATTTTGTTTATATGATCTTGTGAACATATTGCACAATGAGGCACTGAGATCAGTGGGGCTAAGAAACCACAGGTTGTGCTTTTTATTGAGTCAGAGGCACTGTCTGCAAAAAATCAGAGGCAGTCCTGTAGTGCTACCCTATGCGTGGTTTTATCAAGACTGTGGTGCCATTCTGGTGTAATGCTTTAGGGATCCTTCTCTAGTAAAAAAACATGACTGTGCATTATTTTTGTTGTCTCTAAAATAGAAATACACAAAGCTGTAAAAACCCTTCTAATTATGTTTAAAAACCAATCACATTAAAACCAAAGCTGATGCCAAGAACAATTTAATCACACAAACCAAGAGATGCAAAAACATTTCTCTCCACTGCTATGGACTGTAGAATGAAGCACACGTGATAATTACTGTCTGCTTTCTGGAAGCCAAAATCATAATATCCACCATTGCACCTCCTCCTTTTACTGCAAGCCGCCTATAAGATTTTAAAATATGCTTTTCACTTTCACACGCTTTTTTATTACATTCCCTGATCCCATTCCCAGTACCCATCTTGCTGTTGTGTGTTTTATTTCTCTACCCAGCTGTTTTCCATACTACTTCTCTCTCAACTTTAAAGCACCTTTTCTCTACCCAGGTTGCATGAGGAAACATGGTGAGTTCCACCTTATTTTCAGCAATCTGGATGCATCTTTTGAGAAACTGCAGGTTAGGAGAGGAAGGATCAAAGCTTACTTCACTCATTTCTACATCATCCTCCCATTTGGCTGACCATGTGTACATATCTCTTAAACAGCTCCCAGCTGGAGTACAGAGAGGCCAGGGAGGTGCAAATGGCTGCTCTGTGTTCTCAAATTTGGGACCTGCTGCCCAGTCCTGCTACTACTGACACCAAAAGCATTCCTTGATATTGTGGAATTGACTGGATGCAGTGACCAAAAGTAATCAAAAGCCTGGCTGCAGAAATACCATTGACTGCAGAGTCCCAGTTCTCTTGACCTATAAAAATGCAAGTGCATTGGTCTGACTGATAAGAAACTGTGAGCACGACCTAAACACCAAGCTCTGGAAACACTCACATGAGCCACATCAGGGCATGTCTTACCTAGACAAACAACGCTTTGCAGGCTTAAACCAGTGAGGTGAAATATTGAATATAAGATTATCTTTATTTGTGGGCAAAGTTTCTAGCCAAATCTGAACCACAGATCTCCACATGTGTAAAATAAAAGCGTTATCTAGATTTTCTCCTGTGTTGGAGATATTATAGCCTTGTTGCTGGAGGTCTCTGTTGCTTATCTTCGCCTTCTATTTTCTGCTTTCCTGCCTCTGGAAGAGAAGCCTGTTAAAGACAGCCCTTCTGCATTAAGCAAAGAGGTGATCTCAGTCAGGGAGCTTCTGTGGAATGGACAGGAATCACCATCTTCTGTTATTTTGGTAGCAGCAGCTCATCTCTACACACTCACATATGTATATGAAAAGAGTGTCAGAGAGCAGAGAGAGCAGGTCTCTTCTCCAAGAGATAGCAAACCAGAAGCTAAGGTGATCCCATAGCCTGCTCCACAGCCCTAAGTGAGCCAAGCAGGACAGGCCCAGAGATCACAGAAAGGTTTGGGTTGAAAGGGACCTTAAAGAGCATCCAATTAAAACCCCCTTGCATGGACACCTTCCACTAAACAAGGTTGCTCAAAGCTCAATCTCACCTTGAAACCTTGAACACCTCAAGAGATGGGCCATCCACACCTTTTCTAGACAACCTATCCCAGCATGTCACCACCCTCACAGAAGAGAATTGCTTCCTATGGTGGCCAGGTCCAACCAAGAGTACAGCACATGAGGCAAAAGCATGGTGGTAGGGCAGGTCCAAGATCAAGCTAGGAAGCCAGTTCACATGTCAGGTTCAGTGATATCCAGGTAGGACCATGGTAATAAGACAGAGCCAGGTTCAAGCTAGGAAACCAGTCCATACATTGAGCTCCAGAGAAAAGGACTCCATAGGCCACCCTATTCAGGCTGAGCTAGGGACTAACTTACCTCCAAGTTGCTCATCCCATGCCTGATGGTCTCCAGCTGAACTTAAAAGGGTTTCTGGGCCTTTTAAAGGTGGGTGGGTGAAGGTCCCAGGTGACACTGGTCCTTTATGGATCAGTCCATTAAGGACTGTTAGTGTTCTCAGGGCCCTGATGGAGAAAATGAACAAAATAAACTGAGAAACATACTTGTGTATATATATATATATAACATGTTCACACACCTATATGTGTCTGTATATATAAGATGTATATGCCATGATGTTAATATTATGTTTCTTAATTTCCATGCATCTAGCTTATGACTGTAGATACTCTGAGGCTTTGAATAGACTTTAAAAGCATATCTGACTCCACACAGCAAGTAAAAGATTTAAAAAGTTAAAGAAAGCCACAGCTGCAATACAGGAACTCCAAGTACTTTTAAACAAAATCTTCAAGCTGCAAATAATATGGCCTGCATTCAGATTTACATCCAGGCTACTTTAAAATCTCTTTGAGGAATTTTTAGTTTGCTTGGCTACAAATCATTTTAAATCTGGAAAGAATTCTGTAATTCCTACATCCTTCCTACATCCTCTTTTTTTTTTTTTTTTTTTTTTTTTTAATTTGTGTTACTGGTTTCTACTGCCACTACTACCTGTTACTGTAATTTTTTAGACTATTTTCCCCAAAGTGATTCCACCTTTGATATTTCCATTGCACAAAGGTAACCTTTCCAAGCTGCTGTGCATTATTTGTGGTCATCAGTGGCTCCTGTAGTCCTTCTTAAGATAAACACAGCAGAAAAATAAATTAATGTGTTTGCCTTCTCTCTGCTTCCACTAGTGAGAATCTGACACCAAGTTTGACCCCACATTGAATCCCGAAATAGCCTTTTTCTGTTTGAGAAAAGCTGCCGTTCTCTGGACTCTCTCTTGCCATAATTTGGGTTGCTACAAGCAGTATATTATATGCAGACATGCACACAGACACAGACACAGGATCAGGCTTGCAACTGTTAGGTTTCCTGGGACAAGGTTATATTCTAATTATCCTGTAATAAGACATTTCAGGACTGCTGAGGCAAAAAAGGATACTAAATAGAAAATTAATATTCTTATGACTAACTTCCTTTACCTCATGTCCCAGCTTAATTTCATTTTCTCTGTATTTACAGTTTGTTGTTATGCTGTAATTACTCCTGGCCGAGCAGTCTGAAACAATTTTTAAAACATTTAATTTTCCAAATGTTGCCATACAAATGCAAATCCTTTAACAGGGTTCACAGATTACATGTATACTTCCCTCCTTCTTACAAATTTTTGTAATTACATTTTAATTTAGTTCATGTTGGAATGTTTTAATATTCAAAAACCCATCTATGTCCTAGCAGCACCTCCAATGGTCCAGGCTGAGGTCAGCCAGATTTCAAGGCTGTGGATAAATGTCTTCTACTCACTCTACTTTTTCAGCTGTGACTGAGTGCATTAAGAGTGCCAGTGCAAAGTGGACACTCTTCAAGATGTTCTATGGCTTGTGGGCTAGTTCAGACTGTTTTCTTTAGTGGTTTAAGTTAACTGAGTTAATTCTGTGTGCAAGCAAATTGTACATGTAAGCATATTTCCACCTCCTGGCAGACTGGTGGGAACAGTGACCTCTGGCATAGGAACAATAAGCAATACTTTGGGCTGGCAGTGTCTTCAACCAGCAGAAATAGTTGTAAAGTAAACATGTGCTTATGACCTGACTTAATTAAAACCTGGAAAGCAAGAAAGCTGCAAAAGATGTGGGAAACTTTGAAAAGAGAGATGGGTGTGACAAAGACAGATGGTGCACAGTGCTGTATGTGGCACCAGGAACCATCACACAGGGCAGTTCCCTCTGGGTTGCTTTGGAGCAAGTGTACAGCAAACTCTCCCAGACTGCAGAGATGACTCAACAGAACTTCTAAACCATCTGTACGGAAGAGTTATTCAAGGGTGATTCATGAACACTTAGGAGGGGATTGCCCAGGGAGAGGACAAGGGCAGTTTCATTTTCTGAAATGGCTTCAGAGAAAACGAATCAGATTCACACTGAACTCTGGGCACCCATGAGTGGCTGTCATGCTCTGATCTGTAGAGACTGAAGGCTGCATAGCATGTCCTGGTGGAGGAGGTCAGAAATAATTTAGAAACTACAGAGCAGCCCGTAACTCTTAAACCAACATTTTCACCTAGGATCAAGGTTTAGGCAAGGACAGCAGCTGAGTGCATCCAGGATCACTCTCACACACTGGAGAGATGCAGTGAGTGGTCCTCTTCACACTGCAAGAGCATGGTCATATCAGGAGAGAAGACTCACATCTGAGAAACTAAAGCTGAGGAGAGTGGAAAAAGAAAACCAAGCTGGATGGAAAGAGCACCATACATGTACCTTTGTATCCAGGGAGCTTCTTACACCATTTTCCATCTCCATAGTTATGGAGGGGCTGCCAGAATCCAGCCTTCAATAAAAGGCATCTGTTTCTGAAGTGAAAACCAGCACTTAGTTGCTAACAGCACACAGTAACTCTACACATCAGTGCAGGAAATGAAAAACGCCTTTTCTAACTATGTTATAATGGCAATTTTAGGTAGATGGAACATTAGCAGTGGATGCCAAGCTGGATGCTGGCCACCACGTTTGCTTTTCAGCAGCAGCTTTGGTCTTTGGAAGCTTTTCATGGGCTGACAATGCTTCAGAAGAATCTACTTTTGTCTGGGATTACAAAAATCAATTGCACCACTTATACAGAGCATGAATAGTTAACATATAGATAACCCTTCAGCCAACTGACATCTGTTCCAGGTGATGACATCCAGCATGACACAGTGGAGATTTAGGTGCTAGGTAAGGTGTCCCAGGTCCTCTTGGTCTTGAAAGATACTTCAGGAACTTCACACAACACCTATACATAAACAGGAAAGGAAGGATGATCTGGGATATAATAGGCCTGTCAGTGTGACTTCAGTCCCAGGGAAGCTGATGGAGCAGATCATTCTGAGTACTGTTACATAGTACATGTAGGATAACCAGGTGATTAGGCCCAGTCAACATGAGTTTATGAAAGGCAGTTCCTGTTTGACAAACCTGATTTCCTTTTATGACAAAAAGGATTCTTGGATGGAGAAAAGGCTGTGGATGTTGCCTATCTCGACTTTAGTAAGGCATTTGACACTGTTTCCCACAGCATTCTCCCAAGAAATTAACTGCTCACAGCCTGGACAGGCATATGCTTTGCTGGTTTAAAAGCTGTTTGGAAGGCTGGGCCCAGAAAGCTGTGGTTAATGTAGTTAAATCTAGCTGACAGGCAGTCACCTGTGGTGTCCCTCAGGACACTGGGACCACACCTGTTTAACATCTTTATCAGTGATCTGGATGAGAGGATAGAGCTCACCCTCAGTAAGTTTGCAGATGACACTGAGTTGGGTGGAAATGTTTATCTGCTTGAGAGTAGGGATCCTCTGCAGAGGGATCTGGACAGGGTTGGTCAATGGCCCAAGGCCAATGGCATGAGTTTCAGTAAAGCCAAATGTCAGGTCCTGCACTTTGGCCACAGCAGTGGCCAGGCAGTGGGGTGGCTGGAGAGCTGCCCAGCAGAGATGGATCTGGGGGTGCTGGTTGACAGATGGGTGAATATGAGCCAGCAGTGTGCCCAGGTGGTCAAGAGGGCCAATGGCATCCTGGCCTGTATCAGGAATAGTGTGGCCAGCAGGACCAGGGAGGTGATCTCACTGCTGTACTTGGCACTGGTGAGGCTGCACCTTGAGTAATGTGTTCAGTTCTGGACCCCTCCCTACAGGAAGGACATTGAGCTACTACAGATGTCCAAAGAAGGGCAACAAAGGTGATGAAGGGTTTGGAGCACAAGTGTTACAAGGAGGGACGGGCAGAGGGATGTTTAGCCTGGAGAAGAGGAGGCTGAGGGGAGACCTTATCGCTGACTGAAACTACCTTAAAGGAAGGTGTAAAGAAGTGCGGGTTGGACTGTTCAATGAATTTACAAGTGATAGAATGAGAGGAAATGGCCTCAAGTTGCACCAGTGAACGTTTAGATTGGTTGTTAGGAAGAGTTTCTTCACTGAAACCATTATCAGACATTGGAACAGGCTGCCCAGGGCAGTGGTGGAGTCACCATCCCTGGGGGTATTTAAGAGATGTATAGACCTGGTGCTTAGTTAAGGTCCTGTCAGTGTTAGGTTAATGGTTGGATGGTCTCCAATGAATCATCTTGAAGGTCTTTTCCAACCAAGGTAATTCTGTGATTCTGTAGCATTGCACCTCTTCTAAACTTCCGTAAAATGGATCTTGAGCTGTAACAATGTTTCAATCCCTCTTGCAGGGCAGAAAAACCATGCCTATTGGTGGAAATTACAGTTCTGCCAATGTTAAACCTCCTTTCGGTTGGTAAATCCTTCTCAATCAAAGCAGAAACATTTTATACATGAATATCACCCAAGGAACACCACACCACAGGGGCAGCTTTCCCAGCTCGCCCCACATATCCCCACTGCAGCCTTTTGGTGTAACAGTGACAGCCCAAAACATCCTGAAATCCCTCTGGCTTCCCTCTGGGGAAGCTGCCTAACTTGCTGTCATGAATCTAGGAGAGTACCTCATGGATCTTCACATCTTCTCTGAGGATGGCATAAACATTAAGACTAGGTCCTCCTGTTGATGCTTTGTTGCTTCACTCTGCCTATTTTTTCTTTCAAACTGTTCTTGGGGCCATCAGCAGCTGGGACAAATAAAAGAAGCTTTCAGGCTCCATTTTAAGTTAGGGAATTGCTTTTGTCCACCTCCAGCCTAAGATTCCAAGAGTGAGCATGGCTTAAAAAAACAAGTTTCCCTTTTTTCACTTCTCCCCCTCCCTGCACAGCTTGTATCTGCTGCCTCGGTATCTGCTGCTCTGAGTTGGGACACACTACTTAGCAACTCCATGGTGAATCAGACATGTTACACAATGATTTGATTAAAGGAAGCATTCCTCTTCAACTGAGACACAGTTATGTCATGGATATGCACAGAAAGCTTTCCAAACAATCATTCCTCCAACAGTCCAGAGCAGCTGTTAATATTTAAGGAACACCAGAAGTTACTAAGTGTCTCTAAAATACCGATGGGATTTAAATGTTCCCTGTGAGGTCCACTTGATAGACTCATTGTGATTTTGGCCATGCCATAGGACTGATGCATCTCATCTGGGCTCTGGAGTATTTCCCAGTGCACAGCAAAGAAAAGGTAGCAAAAATGTAGTTTTCTGTGGGAAGTTTTACATACTCACAATACACATATATTTTATGTTCCAACATGTATTTCCATGTGTACTTACCTACAAAAATGTGCTCGGAAAACACTAATCAGAACTAAGAAGTTCACCTCTCGATGATTAGGAAACACCAGAAGAAAGGCTGCACAGCTGGAAATGTGTTGGAGGCCAACATCATGCTTTGGGTGAAGGCTACCCCATGCACCCTGTGTTGCTGAGGGTGAGACTCCAGCAGGGCAGGGTCAGACTTGTTTTGATCACAGCTCATCCCAAGTAAGGTCTACTGCCCTGGCCCTACCACCAGCTACTCATCACCCCTTCTCTGCCAGGGATATAATCACACTTTCTGATCTGCCAGCACAGTTCCATCTGTAGTAATTTCCAACCCAAATTCTGTCAAATGATCTGATGGGTTTTTGGGGGAGGAGGAGGGTGTATGTGCTTTTAAAGGGCAAGCAAAACTGCCCTGCTAAGCCAGATCATCTTTGCAAAACAGAGGAACAGCAAGATGTGCTATTCTGCCAGCAGATCTGAAGGGTCAGCAAGGCATGAGACAGGATATGCTGCAGCCAGAACATCGTGTCTGACTGCTCCATTAATGAGCTCCTGTTCAATATTTCTTTTTCACCATATTGCTTAAGGGATGGTACCAAAGTCTTAGTAATGGTGCCATTCAAACTCTGCGGTGGAGACAGAATTACTAATATCTATAATTCCCACCACTGTAGTATCACAAATACTCATTTGTTCATCAATTTTAAATGCCTGGTTTGATTTTTTTTCACCAGCTTTAGCATTATAAAGCACTTCACTTGACTGAGGAACAGCATCCATTGACTTTTGCTACAAGCATAAGCATCAGGACCTGAAGATTGGAGTACAGAAGGTAAGAAACACACCTTCTTAAATAAAGTGTCAGACTGTCAAAAACTTGATTAACATCATATAGGAATTAGAGCTGAACCAAGGACAGGTTTTTACTTTTCCAGGGCAAGATATTCCTCTGACAATCTCTTTCCTCGGTCCTTTGTCTCATGCAAAACACATTTGCCATTTTCTACATTGAACAAAGCAGGAGACCCTGTAAAGCTTGGATCCATCCCAGAGCAAGTCAATCCTGCACCTTCAGCAAAAAAGTGTCCTGAGGGAAAAAGAATGCATGATCATCCAATTAAAGGTGTCAGTCTCACGGCTGAGGGGATTCTACTGCTTGGACAACCTTAATTCTTGTATTGCCCAATGGCTAAGACTTGATTCTTTTAAACATTAATGAAGGAAAAAATGAAATTACATGACCATTATTTCCTAGGTTTATAAAAGCACATTCAAAGCCTAGAAATGTGCTTTGTTGCCTCTCAGTACCCCAGCACACAGAATCAGCCTAGCAGCCTTGAAGACATCTGCACATGAGCTAAAGGGCAATTTCTACCACTGTGTGACCATTGCCCTGTAATATCTGACAGGATCTCTCTCTGTGTGCATGCACATGTGTGCAACACTCTCTTTGCCAGCAAGTTTCAGTGCTATTTGCTGACACTGGGAAGGATGAACCAAGAAATATGTGCTACAAGAGGCATGTACTCTTCTGCTTTTCCTTCCCAGGCTTGACAGGCTGTCCCACCCCATTACAATGTTCCTGTTTTGTTTCTTCTCTGTCGGTGCACTCCTCAGCCCTGTTTCTCCTTGTCAGTCAAATCCCTTCCTTCCTCCCTCCTGTGAATCCCCATCCCAGGCTCCTTGCAGAAGTACAGTTTCCCTTTGCTGAGTCTCTTCCTTCCCTCAGTCTTCCTTTACCAGCATGCCCTTACTGCACAGTCTCCCTGTCTTAGCTTTATCTCTGCTTTCTCCCTCCTTGCCCATACAGTCCCAGCTCTACCTCAAAACCCTCCTCTGAGAAAGTCCCTCAGCCCATCAGGGTTCCTCTATAGACCCAGTTTTCTGTCTTGTGTTGTATTATACCCCTTCCCCTGTCCCACAGCCAGACTGATTCTCCAATCAGTCTCACACTGGTGAACCAGTTCTGACTCCTGTCTCCCAGTTCTCATTCTTGTCCTCCTCTTCCATTGGACTCCATCTCCTTACCAAGCTTGTGGTCTTCTCTTAGCTTCTTCTGTCTCAGTCATCCCTTAAAACCTGGCTCCCAGTCTCTTCTATCACAACTTCTCCTCCCTCCAAGCTGGCTGGCAGTGAATGCATTATCAATGATGGAAATAAAGGGGCTCTGAAGATTTCTGTAATTAGCTCTGTCAAAAAAACCTGCAGCAGGAACTACAGGAGCAGGCTGGTTTTGTCCTTTTCATCCCTGGAATGACTGGGAGCTGTTGTTGGCTCTGTCCATGCAGATATCATAACCTGATCTCAGGCACCTTAAGTACCTTAGCATGTCAGCTGCACAACTAAAATTCTCTTGCTTGCTTACAACTTGAGCTTGAGTTTGAGCTATGGTCCTTAGAGAATGTCAGGCCAGACCTTGGGGTCAGAGATCTGGCATTACACTGCTAGAAAAATAGCCAAGACCATCTTCATTCTTCAAATACATTACTGTAAAACCTGTATTGAGAAGCAGTTATCTTAGACATAGAAGAAACTGCTTCAAAGGATGTAAAATATATCTAGACCCACAAAAAACCCCACATAAACCCCAGACATGACTGGAAGTGCTATTGCCTCAACTTCTGTTATTAGTATTGGATTTTCTCAGTGACTGCTGACAGCTTGCTCTGCAAGGTCATTTGCACAATGCTGTGAAAATCCCCTGAGGTTCCCTCCAGAGGAAAAGCTAAGAACCTGCAAGAATGCAATAATGAGCTCCCACCTGAACCAAAGAGCTACCACACCCTTGTTTAATTTGTGAGAGAAAAAAATGCCACTCAGGTTCTCTGCTTTCACCTTTCCTTTAGCTGTTGCAGCTGAACTAGAGAAATGATTCTGGCAACCTAGGATTTCTCTTCCCAGCCATAGATCTATTCCCATAGTAAAGGTGAGGCTCAGCAGGGTACAGGGGACATGTGAGTAGGTTCTGCTTGGGTCTGTGCTCTTCTTGAAGCTGGCAGGAGGAAAAAACAGCAGGAGCCTGGGAAGCTGGGACACAGGAGAGGAAGTGGCAGCAAAGGCTCCAGCTGGTGGAAAACTGAAAAAGGAACCTCTGGGCAAGGGTGGGAGGAAACCCACTGAGGACAAGGGAAGAGAGGAAAAAAGCCAAGAGGCCGGCTCCAAAAGCATTGGTAACCACTGGCCTAAAGACACTGGCAGCTTGCAGCAATTAATGTATTCCATTACTTCATGGTTTTACACTTCAGATGCAGATTAATAGCATTCATTCAAAGACAGAATTACATCATCTGCATAAAATTCTTTCCAGTGTCATACAGTATTCTCTGGCTTTCTGATTATTGCTGGTCTACTGGGTTAGTGATGGTGTTTCAAACTTTGTTTTGTTTTCTAATTTTTTTTTTTTTAAAAAAAGTCCTTTGGTACTCCATTCAAGCCTGTTTTGCAGGCTGTTCTCTTAATGGAGAAAAGGACTCTGCATCCAAATCTTATTTTCTGTCATCTCTACTGGCTTCTCATGTCTCCTTTATAACTTACTTTTACAAATCTATATGGTTCTCCTCAAAAGTGTTTTGGGTGATGATGTAACTGGGGTGATGAAACTTGCTGGTGAGATGGTGGTGTCCCAAAAGGAGGATCCATCACTTCTGTACATCGAGCACTGAGCCTTAACCAATGTTGTTATGTCCTGCAGGTCTCCATTTCTTTCACTAAAAGACATAATTTCATTTCCCCTTCCAGCTTAATGTCTCAAGCAACTACATGCCCATCTCCTTCCCCCAGCAAACCTTCTGCAGAAGGCTACCATGTCTTCACCCTTCATCCTAGCAAGGGTCATCTGGGGGCAGATTGCATTCTTGTGGGACCTTGTTCTCAAGGAAAACCCAGCATTAGACCCCCACGCACCATTCTGCATAGGGAGCACAGAGCAGTCCTGCATTTTTTTGATGCCATCACCTTATTAAAGATAAATAATCTCCAAAGATAACAGAGCAAAGAAAATAAGATGGAAAATATTTCTTTGGAAAGAAAAAGTATCTCATATACTCATGTACAACCCAATATCAATGCACTGCTTGAATGTTTGAGAAATATGGTTTTTTCTCAGCTTTTTCACAGAGCTTCCATTAAATACCAGTTGGGTTCACATGCATGTGACAGGAGAATACACCCAAGAGTACATACAAAAAAGTGAATGAGTGAAACAAATTCTAAAAATTGTATTACTTTATTTGTCTTTTCATTTTTCAATAAGTTTCTAATTTGAACCATGCAATTAAGAACATGTTGTGCTATCTGAAACAATAGGCAGGGTTTACATATAGCTGTCAATTATCACAGAAGGTGCTGGGAAACATTCTGTGAAGCTCTGTCTACACTGTGCAAAAAGGAAATCACAGCTGCAGCTAAGCAAGCAACATAATAATAATTACCCTGAAATCATCTGCTTGAATTTTCAAATGAATTCACCATGAGCAGGCTTAGGCTCAAATAGCGTTCCTTTTCTGGCAGCTTTCTATCAGTCCAATAGCATAGGCTTTTGCAGAAAAGATGCTTATAGGACCTTAGAGGTAGGAAGATTTTCTGGGTGTCTGATCTTTGTTCCCTGCTGTGGCTGCCAGGCATACTGTATCTCAATCTGAATAAATTACAAAGCTCTGTCCTTAAAAAGAAGATGGTGGAAAACTCTTTCTATTATTTGCCTTAGAAAGATACTGTCCTTTTATAGACACCTCGTTTCCAGCTTGAGCTTTTCTTAGCTAACGTTGTCCTTTTCTGTCAATGATCTTCCCACTGTTTACCCAGCATTTATACACCGCTCCCATAAGCTCTTGCAGCCTGGGTTTTGACAAGGTAAACAAGCAATTTTCTCCTGGTCTCCTCCCATGGGAAGTTTCTAGATGGTCAAATGAAAAAACCAACCAACCAAACAATAAAGCAGAACTGTATCCAGACCTGCATACGGAGGTTTCCATCAAATGTCTGCCACCAGTCAAAAAAACATAAATTCTTAGTATTGTTCTGTGTTGTTGCAAGAGAACAGATTGCCCCAAAGATGCAGATTGAAAGACTGTGCTTTCTAAGCTCTTGGCTAAACACCAGCACAACCCAATGCATGTTAAGCTTATTTTCCAGAAATGTTGAGAACCATCAACCCTGACTTACTTCAGGTGCAGCTGAAGGTGATCAGACAAGGCCCCTAGAAGCATGATGTCTCTTGAGGTAGGTGTGCCTACATTAGTGGTAGTGTGTCAACATTAACAAGATATTCTAATAGGGCTCCTCATGTCCTCAGACACATTTAAAATTGAGCATGGTGGCAACATTTCACATCCTTAGAAAACCTTTTTCCCTCTTCCAGTCACTTCAGCTTGGCATGCTCAGTCTTGGAGTGAATCACAAGTGCAGCACTTAGTAGTTCTCTGTGGTCAGAAACTGTCTAAAGGAAGTATTTTCTGACCATTGGAGAATGTTGACTCATCTACACTGAATCCTCTGAGGAGAATCTGATTACAGAAAATGCCCAGTTGTTGATTGCTACGTGACCTCTTGCTTTCAGATACCTTTGCTGGGGTTACAGCTTAGGCACTGGATAGATGGATGAAATGTGCATGTATGTATGTCAATGAGAGGTGAAGTTAAGGGACTAGATGGGTCACTGACATTGTCAATAGGTTGAGACAGTGTGATAGATGTGCTAAAGTAAATAGTGCCAAGTGGCATAATTTTGGCTGTGTGATGTTAGTTCTGGAAGAAAGTAGGGTTTAGAGCTCACAAAAGGGAAAGGAAAACTGCTGTGGAGGCAGGTCCAGAGCGAAGAGGCTCTGTGCTCCCAAGAGCACAGCCTCAAAAAGCAGTCAAGAATGTCCCAGTATGATGAGAAAACTGAGGCATGATATGGCACATAGACATGTTATTGTTTTGCCTAGATCTTATCTCTCTCATGCTGCTTAAAATAAATAGCGTTGAGGGGGTGGTAGGAGGGGGGACTGGGATGTGGTTGGAAATCTCCTGCAAAGGCTGCAGTATACACTTGAGCTATCATGTGTCCCTGAGGAGGCAATCTGCCAGAATAGCCACAGAACTGGTGCTCTGGGAAAGGGCTTGATTAAGCCATCAGGGAGTCTCTGAGACCTGACACCAGTATGAGGATCTGCATCAGTGACAGCAAACCATTATATGGAGGTCAACTTAAGCACTGACAAAGATTTCAGCTGGCACCAAAGACAAATCAGCTGCAATGTTTTTGCACAGAAACTTGGCGCTGGACTCCAAAACCCCCACAGAGCTGGATACTGAGGTCTCAGTTCTCAGAGGGAGATGCTCAGAGAGGGTCTGCACTCTGTGAATGCATCTAGAAATCCAAAGCTTTAAGCAAACAGATGGAGCAGACTGGACCAGCTCACACACAGAGGATGGAGAGCAGAGTGAGGACTACAGCACCATCCAGAGCTCACCATGCAGATGCTGGGGAATGATGAACTGAATCACCAGCTTGCAGCCTCGCACCTCCCTGCCAGTCATGTAGAAAACCCTGGGATAGGAAAGTCAGGGTTTCCAGGACCCTCCCTTCTCCAGCAGGCTGCCAGAAACGCAGTGACCCCAAGGGTTTTCCCTTTCATGGAAAATGTTGAAATTTAGGTTTCAGTCCAATTTGGAACGAAAGCAGCTTTTGCAATCTTGAAATCCTCTGCGAAATGAAACGACTTGTCATGGCACGGCTTTACTGATTGAAGCAGACTGCGTGTAACTAAGAAGAGCCTCCTAAACGGGTGTTTCAATCAGAATTTCCTGCCCTGCCACTTCCAAGAACACAATTAAGTGCACAACTGACGTCTGCAGTTTTTGCAGGAAGGCAGTGAGAAAGCGACTCAGGCACCGCATCAGCAAAACGTCATCTGACGCGGTGGGCGCTGCCGCTGACCTGACACTTTTTTTTCTGTGGAAGGTCACGTTCACAAGCTGCACCTTCCCATTTCGGTCCGCCTGGCTAAGCCAAACCTCAGCGAGAGTCTCTTGCTCTGGAACACATCCACACATCCCTGGTCCCCTTGGTTCTGACGTTTTCACTCTGTGGGCAGCAATGCTGCCACAACTCCAGTGAGCGTCTGCTGCGGCTGACTCAGGGCAGTCAATTGCTTTGTACTTTGTGTGCTGGAGGTTTGCAACGTGTCCCCTTGTGCTCATCAGCAAGGTGGTTGCACAGAGGCCAGAAGGATTGCTTCTTGATTGCCCATTCATTTTGGTCATCGTGCTTTCACCAGTAAAAGTGTCTAATGTAAGGTGGAGAGGAAATATAAACCGAGGATGGAGGAATTATTTGCATGAAGGGAAGTTGCATCAAATGGTTTTTGCATGCTAATTGCTTCTGTTTATCACCATTAAACACGTGCACAAGGCTAAAATTTTTTTTTCAGCAGTTGCCCAATTTATCTACTGTATATGGATGATAAGATACTCAACTGTAAGGAGGGTTCAATGAATTCTACTTTGCAGTTAGTTTGGTAAATTCATTTGATAATCTGCTCTGAACTACACAGTATTATTAACACCTAGAGGCACAGGAGAATGCTGAAGAATAGTATTTCTGAAAACAGAAAACCTGCCGATATGATTGAGACAATACAACTTTTCCCTTGTTGTACAAGATGATTACTTTAAATTCACTTAAGTACCAAAAGCTGGAGGCACAAGAGGCGGTTAAAAATATTTTTTTGTTTTGTTTTACTTGGAGAAGACTAAAAGAGAATAAGGATAAAATTTAAATTATGTGTTTCAAAAAATATAGCTTACGAAATAAAGAAACAGGCAGGCACATTTTTTTCCCCATATATTGACCTCTGGAAGAAATCCTGAGTGTGACTGCATGTATATGTTGTCACTTTTGTTTTAAGTGTTGCTAGCTTGCTATGATTTTCCTTATTTGTTCATATTATCCATTCATTTTCCTCCATCAGTGACAATGAAGTGGACAACCTTTCCCCAAAAGAAGGGTAGAAATGGGTCCCCCTTGAAGAAATTTCCCATCTAAGGGAACTGGGACACAATCTGTTCCTCTGAGCTACTTAAGCACAGGCAGCACAGATGCCCTCAGGCTTCAATCAGATAACCCACTATGATTTAGACTCTTACAAGATTCTCACAAGACTCTTCTTGAGACACCAAATGACATAATGTTACAGATTCTTTAAAAATCAGTTAATTTTTGACAGCACTCCCTCTCTCTCCCTCCTTCTCCTGCTTCTTCTAATGCAGTTTTAAAGTGACAGTCCCAGCCTTGCAACCCATCCTAAACCCAAGCACTTGCATTAGGCATAAACCTTTCTTCTGTGTCACCCCACTCACATCCATATGGCCAAGGCAAACAAAAATATGCCGAGACAGGTAGTGTTAAAAGCAATATGCATATTTTCAGTGGAATCTGGTACCTCAGTTCACTCCTAAATAACCTAAATAAAATAATTTAGCAGAGGATTTCTCTTTGGATAGAGTTATAAAGCATGCAAAACCCAAGTGCCTAGCTGTAGTATGCTTCTCCTCTGCCCTGCCAGCATGCAGAACAATAAAAAAAAAGAAGCAGCAATTGACAAAATGAGCTCATTTTAAAAATATCTGAAAAGTTTCTAGGAATAATTCCACTGACCTGCTCTTCCATACCAGACATCTTTTGTTCCCTTCCTCTTCAGGCTGCAGGCTGTCCATGAGTGCTTCCATGTGAGTAGTATTTTACACTGGAACATTAACATTTCTCCTGGGACTTCCAGGTGTCCACACGGTGAGGAAAAGCCTGTGATTTATCCAAAGAGCAGTACTTCCAGAACAGCCTAAATAGCTTTAGTTAGGACCAGGAAATGTAGCTAGCTTTTTCCTTTTCCTTTCTCTTTTATTCTCTTATATTTTCCTTTATTTTATTTTAATTTAACTTCACACTGAGTGTTAAGCAAAATGAACACCACCAATGGAGTTGTAAGGAATGAGAGAATGAACTCTGGATCTTAAAAAAAACAGGTAAATAAAATAACTCTACCAGGTATGCTGGTGAAAATATTGGAGTAACCCAGATTAAATTTTTGAAGTCATTCCACACAAAGGAGCAAGTGTGAATTAGGGTCCATGGTGCTGGGAAGGGTCAAAGAGAAGGAGTGCACAGGCAGGAGTAAGGTGGATGGTGTAGAAACCTCATGGTTAGCAGCATAAGAATAAAAGGCAGACAAAAGAATCAGCCACCCTCTCACACAGGGCTGCTGCAGTACTGGAAAGTGGGCCCTCATTATATTATTACTCAGATTAAATGCTCAGCATTGCCTAATGGGGTGTGCATGCCTGCAAAGTTCAAATATTTTATGTGGGACTTATCTGGCCTAGAGGGAAATTCCTGGTGCCCCTATAATTAACTTGTATCACAGCAGGCCAATAAAATTTCCCATGGTTTTAACTCTCTCAGTAACAACTGCCCAGAATTAGCTGGCACCTTTTTTTTTTTCCTTCCTTTTTTTTTTTTTTTTCCTTCCTTTTTTTTTTTCTTTCCTTTTTTTTTTTTTTTCTTTTCTTTTTGTCATTACAGTCTAAAGCTATCGGGAGGAATTTTACTAGATTAAATTATATTTACCCTGTGCTAAAGTGGGATGCTTCTGGAGAGGAGCCTGGCTGGTGGCTAGGAAGGGGATGTGAAGGGCAGGTGGACCCTCATGACTGACCTCCCCCTCTGGAGCAGCAGTGTGGACAGGAAAAGGCTTGAGTGGGGCAGAGTGGCAGTTGTGGGTCTTCCTTGTTACCTCTTCTACCCCATCTTTGGGAGGCTAGTGATGTGCTGACCCATTCCTTGGGCAGCCAGAGCAGCTGTAGGTGCCAGAGCAGGAAGAGGATGTTTTGCATTCCCAGCTTGTGCTGTGCTGCACTTCAGCTACATCAATGTCAAACTGCAAAACTGCTGAGGTGGGCCAGGACTTCTGGAGATCACCCAGTCCAACCTCCCTGCTCAAAGATGGACACTCCACAGACTCCACTGTCCCTGTGGTAAGACACCCTCAGAGTGAAAAAAACTTTGACTTAAATGGAAATTCCCATATTTAAATTTGTGCATTGCCTCCTGCCCTGACACTGGAGCCACTGAAAAGAGCCTGGCTTTTTACACCTTTCTTTCAGGTAATTACACACATCGATAAGATCCTCCTTGAGCCTTTTCTCCTCTAGAGGAAACTTCCCCAGCTCTCAGGACAGACTGCAGGTGCAGGGTGCAGCCAGACAACCATACTGACCAGTAAACTGTATACATGCTATTAATCCTTTTTATACCTTTACCCCTCTGTTTGCCCACTCACGTTCTTCCCAAAATCATCCAAAACTCTTCCTTGTCCTGCCTTTGATTCCTGCTCCAAACATCCCATAAAAAATCCTATGTGATCCCAAACTGCTTTTCTCCTGGATCTCATAAAGTGTCCCACCTCTAGATAGCAAGCCCCTCAGTCTGAAGGATGACCCACAGAGATGCTCCTGATGGCTCACGGTGATTAATTTCATCACTGTGCAGTGGGGCTGAAACTCTTCTGGAACAGCCCTGGCATGCACCCAGGCAAGATGCTGGTTCCTCAGGAGTCCTCAGCTGGGTTACCACCTGCCACTGTGCTCCTCTGGATTTGTGCAAATGGGTCTTTGATGGCTCTGGGTGTAGCCCAGCAAGGTATTATTCAGACATCCCTGCAGCCATTGCCTTCCTGAGCTCCTTTGTGGGTGTGAAGATGAACTTTATCATATAATTTTACACAGGGAGACAGTTATTTCCTTGCATTAGGTTGATCGAGCAGTTTATCTTTCTACAGTCCACACTGAGTACTGCTGGATCACCTTCTTGTTCTTCATATGCTTGGAAATTGTTTCCAGGAGGATGTTTTCATCATCTTCCAAGGGATCTAAGTGAGGCTGACTGGCATGTAGTTCCCCAGATCCTACTTCCTGAAGAGAGGCAGAGACATACGCTTTCTTCCAGTCCTAAGGAACCTCTCCCAGATGCCAAGACCTTACAAAGATTATCAAGAGTGCTTTCACAATTCTATCAACCAGCTCCCTCAGTGCTCCTGAGGGCATCCCACCAGGTCCCCTGTGTCCAATTTGCTTAAGGGTTTCCTAATCCAGTCCTTCTCTACTAAGGGCAAATATTCATTGCTCTGGAGTTTTCATCTGGTCTCAAAGGCTTGGGATTGCTGAAGCCCAGCCTTATAGCAAAAAACAAAAGGAAGAAGACACTGAGAACTTTGGCCTCTACCATGTTCTTGTCACCAGGTCTTCTGCTCCATCCAGAACCAAGCCCCAGTCTTCCCTAGTTTTCCCTAGTCTTCCATTTCCTGCTATCTGAAGAAACTCTTCATGATGGCCTTCATGGCCCTCACCAGATTCAACTCTAAATGGGCATTAACTTTTCTTACCCCATCCCTTCACACTCAGCATCTCTATATTCCTCCTGGGTCCTCTGCCCCTACTTAGACCTCTTTTGCACTTCCTTTTTACATTTCTGTTTTGTCAGGATCTCGTCCTGATGCCTTTGCTTGATTTTCTGTTCATTGGAATGGACCATTCTGGGGCTGGAAGGAGGTGTTTCTTGCAAATCAACAAACTCTCCTGGACCCCTTCTCTCCCCAAGGACATTTCCCGTAGGATTCTTCCAAGCAGATCCCTGAAAAGGCCGAAGCCTGTTCTACTGAAGTCCAGTGTTGTAATCTTGCTACCTCCCCTCAGGATCCTCAACTGCACTGTATCAGATGCTGGAGAGCAGAGAAGCCACCATGTTCCCAGCTTGGGCTCCAGCACAAGACACATATGAAAAGTCAATTCTTCATGTGCTTGAATGAGGAAAAAATTGAATCTAAAAATAATAAAAATGATATATCTTTCTTTGGAGATATTGGCTGAAACATTTGGTTTTTTCTCTTTTTGTTCCCTAATGGCTTCTATGAGAATATTTTTTAGTGCTTTTACATAACACTTTATACTGTGTTAAATCACAGATCAGATTTCTTTGAAGGGAATTCTTATGGGGCTTTTGCAATGATAGGAGAACATCTAAAAAAGAAAGCACAGTCTTGCCTTTCTTTCCAACTGGAAAAAGCCAACACAAATCAAAAGGAAAATAATTTAATTTCAGACTCCTAGAGCAATTTTAGAAACACTGGCAAAGAGAATAAACAAGGGCAAGGTTGGATGGGGCTTTGAGTAACCTGGTCTAGTGAGAGGTGTCCTTGCCCATGGAATAGGCATTGGAAGTAGGTGATTTTTAAGGACCCTTCCAGCCCAAGCCAGTCTATGATTTAATGAAGAAGGATAAAAAAAATTAAAAGATACAATGGATACTTAATTTTTCTTTCTTAATATTTGCACTGTTTTCCCTGTCTACTGTAATGATTTCAATATATATATATTTTAAGAAAGATGCAAATTTAAAATACCTAGCTCATGGAATAATAGAATCATGGAATCATAGAACCATCATCATTGTTGGAAATGACCTTCCAGATCATCAAGTTCAGCCATCAGACCTACACCACTGTAACCAATAAATCACTTCCTGAAGCATCAAATCTACCTGAATACCCCCAGGGACTCAATCAGATCAATAGTCCTTTCTGGCAAAGAAGAAATGTCTTGCATTCCTGAGAGGTGACATGGCACAAAGCACCCAGGTTAGCACCATTGTCATGCTTTTTGACTGAAACAGATGAACCAGGGAAATTTTACTTTCTTTTGGTGAATGCTAAGAATAAGTTGCAAGTAATTCTGGTCATTGCTCCCACCTTTTAAACTATATACATGTAGTTGCAAGTTAGTAAAACTAGACCACATAAAAGCAGGGCAAAAAAAAAATTGGTATTAGCTGAAGAATGTCATAGAATCATAGAATCATAGAATTGGCTGGGTTGGAAGGGACCTCAGAGATCATCAAGTCCAACCCTTGAACCACCGCTGCGGTTGCTAGACCATGGCACTGAGTGCCACATCCAGTCTCTTTTTAAATATCTCTAGGGACGGAGAATCCACTACTTCCCTGGGCAGCCCATTCCAATGTCTGATCACTCTTTCCGTAAAGAAATTCTTTCTAATATCCAACCTAAACCTCCCCTGGCACAACTTGAGACCGTGCCCTCTTGTCTTGTTGAAAGTCGTTTGGCAAAAGAGCCCAACCCCCCCCTGGCTACACCCTCCTTTCAGGGAGTTGTAGAGAGCGATGAGGTCTCCCCTGAGCCGCCTCTTCTTTAGGCTGAACAACCCCAGCTCTCTCAGCCTATGTCTATCATATATAAAAGTCTAAATATATGCAAAGCACTGAAAAAAAGTTTAAAAAGTTTAGCAGAGTTTCTGGGAAATTTGGCAATTTTTGGATTCTGTAAATACAAAAGCATTGGCTAAAAGAGCTTTTAATCTTATGTAAAACTTTCAAGCTAAGTATCACCAGACTGATTTTCCTTTCTGTCCTGTAGCCCTCAGGAAAAAGATGCAGAAGCATCAGAGAATACTAATGCCCTTTCCACGAGCATGGGAATGGGAGACATCACTTTAAATAACAAATTTGTTCATGGTGCTCATCGTGGTAACTCTTGGAAAGCCATCTCTGTCTGTTCTGGCCCCCGACTGCATTTTTATCCCTTGCTTTCCAAGTGCAGATCACTTTCATTCCCGCACCAGAATGAAAATATTTTGACAAATACTTAGTAACCGATACCTTTCCTAAAATAAATGGCTAGGGTTTCAAAAAAGCTCAACAGCTTATCTAAGGTTTTTTTGTTTTGTTTGTTTGTTTTTGGTTTAATATATCTAAAAGCAACTCCAAACTTCTGAGAAAGAGCTGGTGTTATTCACATCTAAGCTGTACATTTCAGCACAGATAAATGAAATCTCTGCTGCATTAAAAAGGGACAGCAAAACATGAAGAAGTCCACTTACAAATCCAGAGAGAATTCTTGCATAAAAGCAGAGCTTTAACAGGATTTAAAGTTTTAACGGGATTAAAAATTGCAAAAATATGCAATTACGACCAAGTATTGCATAAAATACAATTTAAAAGTGATTCCACCTGTTTAAAATACTGGTGCATATCAAAACACAGGTGCATTCATGCAGCTTTCAAATGAATCCCAGTAGAGTGTAAACTGAAAAGCCATTGAGCTTCAACGCACAATCGTCAGAAGCAAAATCAATGTCACATTCTAAGCATTCATTAAATGTAGAAATATGCACTGAGGATGTAAATGTTGGCTAGACTCTCAAGGAAGTATGTAATTTATATTCAAAACTAAGATTCATAATAAATACTCAGCTTTCAAGTCTCCTTGGACAGTGTCCCTCAACAGATTTCTAAAAACGTACATTTATGGAGTAAACAGAATTTTTAATGGCTGCAAGCAGTGTATCAGATTTGTTATGCTTATGGGAGTTGTGGTCATCAAATATTCATGCTGATGGTTCTTACGCAATGCTGACAGCTTTCTTGCTTGTGAAATAAATAATGTTTGAGTGGGAATTGATGAGATAAGTAGACTGCTTTATCTGAGTAGGGCGACCAAGCTGTTCTGTGGCAGTAGGAGGATTAAGAGTTGCATTCTCAGAGGAAGAGGCAATATGCAAAGGTGCATCTCTTCACATCACAAACCAGACACATCACTTCATCTGTCTGTAAGTTTTCTTACTCTTCTCACTCTAACCGTCCCTTCCAGCCCAAGGGATTTATTTGCTGGTGTTGGGGTCAAGGAGTGCAAAAACGACTCATAAGTTTCTGCTACCAGACAAGCTGGGATGAGATACCAGATCATTTCAGAGAGAGTATGGGGAGGCTGATAACATATACATAACCCAGCTCCAAATTTCTTACTTAGGCAGTTTGTCCTTACTCTGGTTAAGGCAAATAAAGGATTTTACCTCTTTAAGGAACAAGGGGGGTTGTCTGTTAGAAATGTTGTTTTGTTTTTTTTTTTAAATGCACTACACCCCTCAGCATCAGTAAATCTTTAGTGCAATGTCTAACTACTACTACTAACAGAATATTTCAGTTTGATAATTTGTTCTAATTGCATTTGAAAAAAGCTGTGGGTTAACCAGTTATGCTGTATCATAAACAAAGATCAGATCATGGGATGCTCCCAGTGCAGGTATTCTTCACTTTCTTAACAGGCTTTTATTTTATATGAAAGGCATTATTACGCAGACATTAAACATCCTTCATATTATTTGCTCTCAGAATCTGATCTTCAGCCTTCCAATGCCTGCAATGTCTCTACACAGATCAAGGTAAGAAAAAAATATGTTCACAACAATCTGGTAAAATACTGCATGCCCAGCACATTAGTTTGCCAATGCCAGTGACTTAGTTGCTAGTTATGTTTTTCAAGAATTAAATCACAAAAAATTACCTTTAATTCTTTCAGTATGAGCTTCCTCATCTGTGAGACCGTGCTTGAAATAATCTCATGGATTTAACTTGTTAATTGTTTAAGCGGTAAATTAAAGAATCTCCACAAAAATAACTCAGAAAGTCCATGTACAGTGATATGAATTTAAGTGAAACTTTATATCCAATTCAAAACTCCAGTTTTCAACCACTGGATAAAATGTTTCACAACATAAGCCGATTTTAATGCTCTTTCCAATAAAAACAAGAGGCAAACTCATATCGAAAGCAAGCAGAACTGTATCCTCACTTCCAAGAATGACTTGCCTCAAACAGATAAGTGATGCAAAGGACCCTGGATAAGTCCAACTCTTTATCACAGACGTTAAAAGATAAGAATGTTAGCAAAAGGATGAAAGCCCTAAACCTCATTGCTAGTCTCAGATTTATCATAAAGCATGAGCAACTTAGAGCCTAACCTTGCTAATTTAACTTGGGCTGTGCTGGAGAACAGATTGAGCAAGAAAAGTAAGGGTAAAACCCTGAAATTCTACTTTTTGTCACATGCTGCTTTGCAGCAGTCCAGTGGGAACATGCAACATTAGAAGTTTCCATTAAAATTCCTTTACTAGATGTTTTTGGCGTGATACAAGTAGCATCATAGGACACACAAGAAATTCTGTGGAGGACAACTAAGGGATGCCTTCTTGATACAGAAATTTCTTTCAAATGCTCCAGCAAATGTGCCCGAACATCTTGGAGAAGAAGAATCTATTCTCTTGCCAAAATCTGGCTCTTTTCTTCTTCTCTCCCTGAAATCTATTTGCCATATCTTTTTAGACAAGGGGTAACTGAAATTCAGTGTTATGTCCTAGGTGAAGGCATAGCCATCATTCACAGTGTCCTAAAACCACTTTAATTTTTAAAACCATTCACTTGCTACAGTACACTTTGTTACAAACACAGAAGACATGTCAAAAATGAAAACTGCAGGCATCTGATACTCTGTCTTCTCTTCCCAGTACAGATTTGTCTAAAACACCAAGCCCTTGCCATCCATCCCTTGAAATACTCTCGATTCTCTTAACCTCCTCTCCATCAAGTCCTATACTCAAGGGAAGTCACCAGGACAATTTCACCACCTGTGAATGCCAGCTTAACTCTGATTTTCAGCCTTTCATCAAATGCTCCTTCACTATAGGTACATATTCCCTTTTTTGCCTCCCCGACCTTAGACCAGTTGAGGTTGTCAAGGCTGGATAAGCAATAGTTTAGACACAGAAAAACAGAGAATGAGAGAAGCCTGGCTTTGAGACTCTAGTAGTGAGAACTGTTTTGCAAAGTTCTTCTCAAAGAACAAATCCATCCATTCTGCTGACTCCCCACCATCTCACCTATCTACCTTTTACTCCCAGTTATGATTTTCCTGTTGAGTGTCTTGTACACTGCCATCTCATTCCTTGCTTGTCAAATTATGATTACCAGACAACCTTCCAATTGTTCAGTGATACTTTGTGCCAGTTCACAAATAAGATTTTGTGGTTTGCAGCCACGTTATTCCCCAGAAGAATGTTTCAATCATAAGGAATGTTTGACACTTTTGAGCATCCCAGTATAATGCCTGCTTGGACAACTGATGAATGCTCTTACTAACTTGTCCCTTTTGTCATTTTTAGCCTTCAGAGTTCTAGAAACTTTCTACTCTCGAGTTTGTCCATTTCTTTCCACACCTTTTCTTCTGTATGGTTTTGAATAGCATCTCTGGCCATCACCAGAAAAAAAGAAAAATAAATCACTCACAACCTTCTCAAAGGCTGCGATATTGATCTTTTTGAATTGATTCTTGTAACTATCTGTAATTTAACTCTTTTCCAAGTTCTGTCCTCCTGATACACTTTAAGGAATTTTTGCTATTATTTTCAGTTTTGTGCTTCCCTCCCCCCCACATATCTCTGGCCTCCTCTCTTTGTGTTTTAGATCTTCTGATTTCCTCCTTACAGACCTCCTGCTGTAGTTTAATTTCTTTGTATTGGCTTAATACAGTAGAACTTTAATTTTCCAATGTTTTGTTTGGAAGAATCTCATGGTCCTTGCCTAGTAGACATCTTGGAATCAATGCTGTCTTTTCCATTCAGTATCCTTAAGGTTCCATTCTGGGTGAAAGCTTTAATTATTTATTTCCCCCCCCCCTTTGAGAAGCGTCTCTGTAGGATCTAAACAATTTTTAAAACTATTTACCTTATTTTTAAAAACAATCCTTCTAAAATTCAATTTATCTGGGCTAAGACAGGTTACATTTCCTTGTTCAATGATGTAGAACACTGTATGGACTAGTAGTTCTGCTGAAGCCAGACTTACACTGTATCAGTTCAATACAAAATATTTGAATAGGCCATGCCTAGTATTTTTTGTATTTAAAGCATCTGAGAACTCTTCAGCAACTCCTGTCTTCCACAGGGTAGACTGTCTGTCTGCTGAACTGTGGGGCATTTGCCCTCACCTTTTATTTGCAAAATCTGCATGGATAAAAGTTCAGAAGCTTGCAAATTACCTTTTATAATGGGAATTGGTACTGAAAAGAAATCGGTTCCTGGTGGGACAACAGCTGGATAACACACAGGAACCTTTCCCTAGTAAGGTTTCTGCTTTCTTCTTCTGCGGTGTAGGAGTTTTATATACATTTTGTGTGAAAATAGTTGACTACCAGTAAAACATGATGTTCATCAGCACAGTTGAGAAATCTAGCTTCTCCTGCATCTAATCACCAGTCTGTAATTAGGGCCGTGAAAGTGAGCAAAAGCAGGGAGCCAGCTTTTCACATCAAACTCCACCCTTTACACCTGTGCTTAGCTGAAATGTATGGAAAATTCCTTTGCA
Source organism: Calypte anna (assembly GCF_003957555.1). Classification (NCBI taxonomy): domain Eukaryota; kingdom Metazoa; phylum Chordata; class Aves; order Apodiformes; family Trochilidae; genus Calypte; species Calypte anna. Next base: position 64,275,252 of record NC_044245.1, read on the forward strand.
TAATCCTACACAACATTTATTTCTTCTCCTGGAAAGACTGATCAAATTCACACAATGTATTCAGGTGGTTTATCAAGGTCTACTGGAAATCCTGCAGACCTGTATTAAATCCTTGAAATAAGTCTGATACAAGGTAATGCAAATCTTAGCAACTTTTGCAGTAGAGAGATTGATTCTCTTCTCACCTAAATCAGCATCAACTTATTCAACTGAAATTAACAGAATTACACAGCCATCCAAGTGGTGTTAGCAAGAGGGGGATTGGTACCAGTGTGTATTTAAAAGCCAGGTGTTCCTCTCATCTCTCACTTAATCCTGCAGCCCAAAACTAGAATGGAGAGCAGAGAAGCTGCCCCATTAGCATCCTGGGGGAGAAGAATGGGGAAAGGGCATTTGCATGGCTTCTAAGGCAAAGACCACCATCTTCTCTGCTCCACAAAGATAGTGCCTTACATGAAGGCACTGGTACAACAGTTACGAATAGCAAAATAAAAATCACAGAAGCCTTTGGTGCACGTTTCTGTGAAGATCCATCTACAGTACTAGCAATCAATGTTAAGGTGGGTACTGCTAATTTGCTGGCTCAGACACTTTGAGCAAGCAGCTGGCAACCTTGAAAACCTGCAGGAAGCAAGCACAGCCAAACTAAAATAACTCAGATACACAGTGATGTGCTGTAATGCTTCCCAGTAAAGAATCCCAGTTGTTTTACGAGCAAAATGAATACAAATAAACCATATGAAGCACAAGATTTCCAAGATGTTGAGGTGAATCATAAAACATTTTTCTGACATAACATGTAGAAGAAAAGACTGCCTTCCATGCAGCAGCTTTCTTCTCCTGATGGTGAATTACATCCATCCCCTCCTTTCCAATTCTTCCTGTCTAAATGCATTAGGACAGCGAGGCTTCAACACAAAGAAATAAACCTTTAATTAACAGTCTATGAAACAATTAACTTATCCATAGCACACTCACTCTCAATGTGATTTCTCAGCACGATTGTTTCCCCTTTGTCCGTCTTCTACCTCTGCCTTCCTGTCTTCAACTGTTCTTCAGTTCTCACTTCTGTGGCCAGTAATTTTTAAATATGACATGAAATAAATACTAGTTCAGTATGTCTGAGTGGCAGTTACTCCAGTTACTAGGTCAGGCATACATCAGCTATTGTGGCTGCTCAATGCCTGCTCTGTGGGAACGCACCACAGACACCTCTCAGATGCGCTGCTGGTTTTTCATCCTTCCTCCCTCTCTCTCTCCCTCCCTCACTCCCTCCCTCCCTCCCTCCCTCACCACCTCCGTGACCCCCACCCCACCACGGTTTACCATTTCTTTCACCTTTCTGCTGTTCTATATCCTGGCTGTTTCTAGATGGTAATTCTCTGAAAGCTAGTTCCATAAATATCAGTTCCCAGCCCAAGAAGACAAGATGGAGAACAGCCATTATTCCACACATATGACCCGTGTTTCTGAATGAATTTTAACAGATTAGGAAAACAGGAGGAGTAATTTTTAGCTTTTGCACTTACAGTAACTCTTTTTAGTGGAAATAGATCAAAATAGAGAAAACAAATTATTACAGCCTATCATGGTAAAATGTGTGTAGCCACTAGAATTCAAAAGCAATATATCTAATTTCTATGGACTGATTCTCCACAGAGCTGAGCATACAGCTTCTGAAATCCTGAGGCAAGTTATGCAGATACTTAAATGTGAGCTTACAGCTGGTCCCACAGGGGTCAGACAGGGAGGAGAGAGCCTGGGGGTGCAACCTGAGTCCTCAAGTTCCTCCCTGGGTTGGAGTGGAGGGAGAGACCCTGCCAGGCCAGTGTGACAGTGGGTGGTTTCCTACCTGCCCCACAAACAGGGATCAAACCGTCTTCCTGATAATCTCAGGGAATGGCCACTGAACATCTGAACTGAACACTTCCCACTGAAACATCTCCCAGAAGCAAATGACAACCTGCCATTCATGGGAAACGAGTGAGACGTCTGCCTGCAGCAATATCATCTTGAGTTGTGAATTAATTGAATCTTGGAAGTTGAGCTTAGGTGTTACAGGCTTCTCTGGGGAGCTCAAATTTACCTGAAAGAATTCAAAGAGTTTTAAACAAAATTACAGCTACAATTTAGTAGAGGAAATGTGTATAGTTACATTTCTTATCGCTGCAGTGCTGTAAAATTGAAGCAAGTTTTCAATCTGATTAATTCATTCAAAATGACTCCTTTTGAGTAATTATCTTCAATAAAGATCTGTCAATACAGTTTCAAGCTATTGTCACTTGGTATCAAATATAAATTAGGCAGTATAATGAATTCAGGTACACTTAAACTGAATGTCAGATGAAATGCTTGTATGATAACCAAGTGAAATATTCCTTCAAAGAAGATAAAAACAGAAGAACTTAATACAATAACAGTAAAACTTCTTTCTGGATTGAGATAGCATGGATAATTCTGCAAAATCATCTCAGATGTATATCCAAGGGCAGTTCAATCTAGTAAAACTTTAAGGATTGCTTGCTAGAAAGAATGAGCCAATATTTTGACTGGTGTAAAACAGCATAGCTTTGAAATGGATAAAATCATGCCTATTTTAGCCTGGAAAAGATTTTACGTAGAAACATTGATCTAAGCACTGCTTTGTTAATGTATTTAGACCAAGTCTGTGTGGCCAGAAATGCTGCCATGGCATAGCTGCGTGAGGAGTTAGTTCAACAAATTTAACCATTTTCAAGACACGGAGAGGATCTTTAAACGTTTTGGTTAGGGCATCACCAGCTGCTGTGTGGCCTGATACATCTGAGCAAGAAAGAATTTCAGTTCAGCAGCTTTTCTGACTAGACCTGGTATTAGGAAAACAGGACTGTGCTGGGTCAGAGATTAGGTCATAGCTCTCACCCATACAAATGGGCGACTGAAAATTTTTTCCAAGAAGAAAATTTTCCATCCTGCTCAGTAGTTTATAGGGAATAGACACAAAACAGCTACAAAAATAGACCTGTAGCTTCATTCCCACTGAGCAAATATAGGATTGCCTTGCACCAGAACAAAGCAGATTTTCACAGGAGCTTCTACGACTCAGCATGATCCAGAGATCAACTTCTTCCCTGTGGCTGCAGTGCCTTGACTGCAACACAGGTTTGTAAATTCAGGCTTGGACTGACCCACTCAAATTTAGAAAGTGAACTCAAGTGGGGAAGAGAGCCCTTATCCCATCATCCCATATCCTATCTTTCTGCATGACTTACACCACCCTCTGTATCATTTTCTGAGGCTGGTGTGCAGCACAGCGTGGCACAACACAGGGGTCAGGTTGTTATTTTAACCACACTTTTTGTGCTAAAAGTAGTAAATGTTTTTAAGGCGACTGATTCTGTGATTTTAAGTCCATCAATTGTTATTCTGCTGTCTTTATTCTTTCTTTTTCTAAGTCGGTCTGAAAGCTTCTCAAAGGCAGGCTGCCTTTGAGAGTATTTTTAAAATTTGCCTTTATCTGTAGTAGCCAGGTTGTTCTTGCTCAGCAACAACTCAACAACTTTTATTTCCTAATAGAAAACTAAGCTAGAAGCCATTGCTTTTATACTTGTTTAGTTAATAAACATAGAAATCACAGAACAGGCTGCAAGAAAAGGAACAAACTTAAAGTCTCTCTCTTTACAAGCACAGCAACAAATGGAGGTGTGGATCATCCAAAGCAGAAAAACCAGCAGCCTCAAGCAGAGGCTGCCATACCAGATCTCTGCAAACACAAGAGATCAGGAACCAGCAGCCAGTGCTGGTAATACAGAAGAAAAGTTACAAAGAGAGTCCTTTCCTGGTGCTTAGTAACAGGAGGTGGTCACAATGCAGTGCTGAAAGACAAATGGCTGTTTAAACAGCTTTTTTTTCTTTCTTTCTTTTTTTTCCACGTTACCAGTGTTTGGTTCTACAATCCTCTAAGAAGCGAGGTCTTTTCCAGTGACAGTATAGCTTACACATGTAAACTATGAAAGCTTGTATGACAGGAAGGGTGTCTGCCTGGTAAATAAAGTTCATCTATCCAGACAGATCTATTAACAAAGCATTTTTAACAGAAGCTTGAGTAGTTAAATCAATTCTGAATGGGAGACTGATGCTGCAGGGCACTGAGAGCTGTCAACCTCCAAGTATTTCCTTGGAGACATACAGGACCTTTCTGGATTAGGTCTCTGCTTGGACTGGGATTTGTTGAGGCAGATGCCCACGGAACCCTTAAGAAACTACTGAGCATTTCGTGTGAGTCTGCATGGATACATGCTGTTAGGTTTGCTCCTTAATGCTTTGCACCTGACATAAAGATTTAATTATGCTGCAACTTGCAATTGCCTCTCTTCTTGGCTGCTCTAAATCCTTGCTTTCTGGTTGCTGTAAAGCCCTGCCTATGCCTTACAGTTCTCCTTGACTTCAGGTGCTCTTATTATTAGGGATAGACTTACTCGTGCAGTAAATCAGCTCAGAGGGAAGAACTGTGGTGCTATTCTTATGCTTACCCTTTGCCTGACCAGGGACCAGCAGAAGTGACATATGTCACTGTAAAGCTGGTCACCAACAATTCAAAGTAAGGTATCACCCATAGTGTACTATTTACTTATGCCTGTGCCATGATAAAATGTGTCCCAACATGAACAAAACCAATTAAACTCTGAGGTATTGGAACATTATCCACTGCAAGACCATTAAGAACACACTAATTAAACCCTATTTTCTTTCCCACGTTACTGTATGTGTTTGATATTTTAGAGTTGAGCTGTAAGAATTGCTATTTTGCTCCTTCTTTAACTTTGCATCACACTGAGCATTACTCATTCCATTTTTTTTTCCCAGCACACAGACAGTGCAATCTTGGAAGATCCTTTCCTCTGAAGCAGTTCTGTGACCATCTATGTGTATAAATACACAGATTCATTTATGCTGTTGCAGATGGCAATATAAGGCTGTATCTTTATAACCACAGGATAGTGAAACAATGAAATACCATTAACTTTTAGTTGGGCACAAAGGAGATTATGCTACATACCACTTTTAATCTGTTTTCATGAAACCAAAGTCTGCAGTTGTATGGACATTCAGCAGTTCAAAGGTAGGGAGAAAGAAAGTTCCTGATATTAATTTCCTTGATGTAAATTTTGGAGCTCGCTGAACAGCGTGAAAAAAATAAGCTAAATAAATTATGTAAAAAACACTAGAATATTTGCTGAATAATGTATGATCTGGTCAGAACAGTCTTGTTTTCTGGGAAAAGAGAAGTGACCTAGTGAATGAAATTACTTCAGCATAACAATAATAAACAGAACTAGAGCAACGTGAGTAAGATAGCCACAATTAGGACCTTTGCCTTTCTCAGAAATTTGGTTGAAATCAGTATCATCACGGGGAGCACTATGTACATTTATAAAAGCCCACACCATTGAGACTGGACTCACAAATGACCATCTGTCCCTCCTGATGCTCAACCACAGGGCTAAACTCTGAGCTAAGCTTGGCTACACTGGCACTGTGGTCCCCCATGACCATCACCAGGTTCCATTTCAGCAGATCCCATCTTCTCTCCTACTCCTCCCCATCCCTTCAACCTTGTACAGGTAGCATTGCTCTCCACATTTGGAGAGGGGCTTAGAGCATTTGGCCACATATGAAGCTCACAGACAGGCACAGACCAACTAACATGCTTTAAAATCAGACAAATGCAATGGGGGAAGCTTCTGTGGCACAATCACCAGATGGTCTCATGCCTGCCAGTATCTTCTGCTGGTTTCACTGGGGTAACCATAGAGCTTTTCTTTCATAGCATCCATGAAAAGCAGCTGCCACCTTACAATGCATCCCCAGACCTCAGCATCCTGCAAGGCTGTGGGCCACCATGCAAGCTTGTGACAACCTCATGTGACACTGAAGCAGGGCAGGATGTCTCAATAGCTGTGGTGGTTTTTGCTTACACAGATGTTCCCATGCCAGGCAGGTACCTCCACCTTTTGCTGCTGCAGGAGGCCAACAGTTTGGAATTGGCTTTTCTGACTTCTCACATTGATACACATGTTAAGTTCATCATTGTATTTGCAGTGCTTTTTCAGGGTAAGTGAGATGTTAATGTTTGAGCTGTGTCAACAGCACATGCTGTTAGACCTCTGAAGACATTACAGCTCCAAAACGATTGCAAATGGAAAGCTTTTTTTTTTTGCTTTTTAATTAGTAATCCAGCCGACTGTTTAATAGCAAAATAATCGCAGAGAGGTGAAGGCAAGGTATAGAAACTACATTTCTGCTTGGACGGGCGCACTTTCTTAGTAACATTCCTATGCATTAATAAAATGGTGCCTAACTGAAACAGATGGGAAAAGCTGGGGCAAAAATGCAATTTTCCAATAGGTTTTTTCAAAGATGTTTCTAGTACTCCTGTTTGCTTTCAGTTGCACCTCAAAAGCCACCTTTGATCCCAGTAGGAAGCAAGGGTTTCTATGTTAGTTTGAGAGGATGAAGAGTCTGTTTTCCAATGCATATTTCTATTCCTGTTACTGAGGCTTAAGGTCTCCATTAAATCTTGAGGAACTGTTAGGTTCTTTCTTGCTAGATGAAGTCTGTGCCAGCAGTGCTTCTCAGCTCCACTTATTTACAAAAAGACACTGGAAGTCCTGAAATATACTTCCTGAAATCCTGAAACATACTTTATCATCTGCATATCTTTCTAAGTACTACTCCACATTATATTTTAGTCTTTATGTATCTCCTTAGAGGCCTTTCAAGCCCATGTATCTGCATCGAGATATCCGCACTCTTCCTTTGAAGTTTGTTTTTTTGTTGTTTGTTTGGTTTTGCTTTTGGTTTTTTTTTAAGCTAAGCCAGCAGGAGGTAATATTGCTAAATATTCTACCTAATGCTGAGGTCTGATCAGCTCCTTTGCATGGGGTTTTTTGCCCCGTTTTGATAGTCAAATGAGCTCGTTGGAAGAGATACCTTGGGCATAACCTGCACGCAGAGGGAAAGAGCTGGCATGTCCCTGGTACTTCATCTCTTCAGTGGCAACCTGGTGCTGGTGTTGCCTCCTGCCAGGTCCCAGCCTCCTCCAGAGTGCCTGGCTGCAGCGGGGAAGTCCTGGATTTCACTTCCCTCTCCTGCAACAGCCACTCACTCTGCAGCAAGTGGGTTTCCCAGCTGTGGGCAATGCTGTCAGCACCCACATGCTGCCAGCTGTGGCAACATCAGGCAGCTTCACCACGTCTTATGCCAAGTTCAGACCTTCCCATGCAGGAGTGCAACCTGCCACGCGTTGCAAATCAGATACCGCCTGCATTAACTTCAGCCATTCCTTCAGCCTCCAGCAGAGGCTCTTTTCCCCTTCAGCTTTCCAGGCCTCAGGAGAGGGAAGATTCCTTACATGCTGTCAGAGATGACAGATTTAGAGACAGTTAACAAAAAATTAGCACTCAGGATTGTCTGGTGAAATGCACTTTTTAAAGCAACCAAGAAAAAAGAAGGAGGATAAAGTACATCACTTTATCCTGCGGCTTGGATTTACGCAAAGACCTGTAACAGGCTCAATGTACCAGGATCATTCCAGTTCACAAAACAAGAATGCAAAGCTTCTCACTTCCCAATTCATCATGAACTCCAGGAAGGGAAGATTATAAATGCTGGACGTAGACTGGAAATAAAAACATAAATCTGTTGCAGAGAGTGTGCTATTCAAGCAGAGCATCAGTCACAGCCCTATGCTCTTTAACAGCTCCACTGCTGCTATTTGTAACACCACAAATGTCCCTGGACTTAAAGAAAGTCCAAACATCACTGAGACAATTATTTTCCCACTGGTGAGAACAGAGAACCTGTTTGTGGGATGGTGGTGACTCAGCAGCAGCCAGGGCTCCTCCATCCCCTGCCCAGAGCCATGGAGAGAAAGAGATCTTGTGCCTGTGTGAAGCTGCCATTTGTCAAAGCCTCAGATGTAGATCAGTTGTAGGGGATTTTCAACTTAAGAAAGGGTTGTGGTGGAGCTTGTGAGCAGAAAAACATCCAGAAAATTGCTGCTAGTCTGTTTGATCCTCGGTCATCTGCTGTCTGTATTTGTGACAGGAGCTTTGAGAGGTCTGCCCCTCACTCTCAGAGGAACTCTTGCTTCCTTCACCCCCATGTGTCCTTGAACTTTCCCAAACAAAATAATATCCTGTGGCGTTGTCAAGAAGTTGTTTGGCCATTTTGAATCTACTGTTTCAAGCTGCTCAAGTCAAGGGCTTTCCATGCAAACTCTGACGTAAGTCTAAACCTTTTAGTAGCAACAGCAACACCCTTGATATTGAAGGTATTTAATAAGCAAATGTCCTTCTCTGGTGGGGGGCATGCGTACGGATGCATGAAATTTAGCCCTTCGAAAAAAGTCTTCAAGCTCTTGGATCTCAGAGTTACACCTCTGAACTTCATTTTCTTTCTAACAGATCTAGAAGATACCTAACTCTTGAGAACGAGAAGCTTTATCTGGCTGAGCTCTGGAACCACTGTTTCTTGGAAAGTTTCAGCTGTTGCAGAAAACAAAGTTAATGGTGGTGTACAACTAAGACTACATGACTTTATTTTTTCTTTTTTTCTTTTTTCCTTTCTGGAGCCCAAAGCCAGGATTTTAGTTTGTGCAAGGGGATTTTATTTTAAACGGGCATTGCATCTAATGGAAAATGAAATTCCTTCTCCAAACTTAATGCCAAATGAGAAATGGAATTTTGCAAATTTTTACTCTTTGAGATCACCCTTGATGGAGCAGAACTTCATCACCACATTTCAGAGTAGATGTGTAGATACACCTGTCTGCCAGAAGCAGTGATTTAGGAAAATGAATCACCCGCTGCAGAAACCACAGCCTCTGGCTCTACCCTCCTGGGGCCAAATGTAGTAAAGGGAAAAAGACAAATTTCACATTTCCCTGCCAGCAAAGCTCCCGGCCACCCAGAAGGCTATTCAACACAGAAGGAAGCAAGCATTTTTTTTCTGCAACTCTTACAATACCTCTTCCCAAGCTTATTCAGGCACCCGCAGGGCCTCTACAGGCAACGAAGAGAGTCCATGGAGGCTGTTATTCTGCATTTTAGAATAAAGTTAAGAGGTCTCACAAGAGTGCCCATGGTGACAAGCTCTACAGAACCCCATAGTAAGAGGTAACACTTGTCCTTACCCTCAACATCAGGGGTGGGGGCTATCTGATGGGCAGCACCCCCCACCATGGTAGGAAGGGGCTCCTCAGCAGACAGAGCCACTTCAAGTTCCTGCTCCAAGATATTTTAATGTGGGCTTTCCCTAGCAATGCCTAAGCCACAGAGCTGCTGGCTATCCTGCCTTTAGGCTCAGCATTTCCTGTTGGAGATGTTCTACTCTGCAAACAATTAAGTGTGAACAGATCTGGTTTGGTTGCTCTCATGAAGCTTAAAGTGGAATAGGACTACAAGAGGGTTTCCACAAAGATAGTCATGCTCCACATCATGCCACACCGTAAGGAGAAGGGCAAATTTTCTCTTTGCTGAAAGAAGGAACTAAAACAGAAAGCCCAAACCCTGAGCAACCCATCGTGGTTCAGCTGCAGAGTGAAACTGAAATGTCATTAAGGAAGAAAATGACATGGGCAGTGTAATGGCATATGAGGGGAGCTGGCCTGGAAACTTAAGATGCCAGGTCTGCCTGCCTGGGAAGAATATGGAAGAAGACTGAAGGAGGCAATGACTAAAGAGAGAAAATCCCTGGTTGTAGTAGACAGTGTTTTAAGCTTTGAAGACTTTGGCCTAGAGGAATTAGTGCTTTACCCTTGAAGCAAAAGCAGTTGCCAACTTTAAGTAAGCAAAATGTAGGTAGAAGACATAACAAAACCTTGATGAAGAGTAAAGTAGCATGTATCTTGCTTTTTAGGAAGATTACATTAACCTATTAGAGGAGGCTCTGCTTCACGTACACAAAGTAGTCCTAGCCTGTCAGCTTGCGTGATGTATGTATGATCGGCTCATGATAACCAAGTATAAAGTAACACAAACTATGCAAGTACTCATGGGCAAGATAATGACAAGTATAAAAATAGAGATGTTTCATGGATAAACACTGATGCTCAAAAGGGCTCCTGGGTGTCAGTCACTGTCACAGCACCTGGTCGCTCTGCTCGACCTCGGCTTGGCAGGGTTTCTGAAAAATTCTTTGCATGCTCCAAATGTACACATCTATCAGCATCCATTATCTTGCCTGTGGAAAACTCTCTCAGATGGCTGAGATCTGAGCAAGTTTCTCAGGGCTGCAGAATGAATCAAATATTATAGGGATGGCAGTGGCAAAGGGAAATATAGAGGTTTGGAAACTGCTCCCTCACAGGCCAGGCTGGCAGCTAATGCCAACATCCCTCCTGGAGGAGGGACCACAGACATTCAGGATGAGGTGGAAGAGGAGAAGGTGGAAGAGGAGGAAAAGGAAAGTGATGTCAGTGCCATGTCTCACGCCACATGTAGCAGCAACCACAGCAGCTGAGGGGCTTCTATGCCAGAAAAATGGATTGCAGTAACCATGAGATATTTCTCCCTTGTGGGTCTGTAAAACAGCATCATGGGTGGCTTATCTGCCTTGGAGAGTGACATTCCCCTTGACCCAATTGGGCCAAGAGCTCTCTATTTTCACCAAGGCCCAGCTCTGCCTTGAGTAGCAACATGTGGTGGCTTGAAAAGTGCCTCTGTCATCCTACATGTAAATAGCAGACACAGTGCAAGCTGCATCATGTTCGACTGAGAGATAATAATGCTTCTAAAGATTCATTGTTGACTGTGTACACACCAACATGAAAATATATTCTTAAAAGCCTGAATGCAATACATGTTTTCCCAGCCTGTGTTCTTAAACTGATAAAATACATCTGCTCTGAAGAGCTATTACAGCTTATCACAGAAACTTGGATCGAATTTACTGCCAGCAAAAAGCTTTCTCAGAGCCTCTCTTTCTTTTTCAGAGCCTGTACCATAAAACATGGTAATTCACATTAGGAATACATTTAAACACTGCTGAAAAGACAACTTGTCCTAAATAAAAGGCAACATTCATCCAGGGTGATGGCTAGTATAAACCATAGGCCAAGACTGGAAGTACAAACTTTAGCAACTGACAGTACTGAAAGTCATGCCTGATGAGCCTTAACACGGCCAAGGTGGCCAGCAGCCTGCTGGAAACCATTGCTCCTTAAATCACTTCTCCTTTGAGCCCTCAAAACCACCCACCAGATATTTGAAAAACCCAGACACATTGCTTTCCCACTGCGACAGCCTCCTCACCCTCTTCATGGCTTTAGGAGTGTGTCTGCTAGAGACAGGCAAAACTTGTTGCTCCTCACAGTTTTTAAAATCAAATCAGAGAGCGGGGCAAATACCAAATGTATATTTGCTAACTATGGCCATAAGTTGAGGATAGGTGCATTGATGGACCTTCTGAGCCCTCCTCTGCCTCAGGGTCAAGCAGGTATCACCATGCTTTGGGGAAGGTTAAGTGGAACAGCTTATGGAAGGAAGGAGCAGAAGGTTTGGTAGGGTCCCCATGAAGAAGTTGTGCCAATCTCACCCGACCCTGGAAGAGCTTCAGACCCACCAGAGGATGCTGCTACAGACTGTGCTTTGTGTTTCTCAAGCTCCTTGTTGCCCTTCCCAGATTTCTATACTTTCCTTGTGCGTTCCCCCGTCCAGCCTTTGGCGCTTTTATTTTCCTTCCCCCTCTACATGGCGAGGTCAGCAGAAGGCAGATGCTGGGGAAAAGTGCTGTAAAAATACCCCCGTGATATAGTTTGAGGAACTAAAGGAGGGCTTCCAGACTCTGAGAGGGGCAGAACACAGAGGGGCCTATTCTCTCCCGTTTCCTGCCCATACTCTATAAGGGTCATGTAGACAGCATCCCCACCTCTCCTCCCGCTCCTGGTATTGCTGGTTTTCTCCTGCGTTCCGTTACCCCCAGCTCACCACGGGCTTTTCAGAATACACATCCATCGGGTGCTGGGAAGAGCTGTGGACACCCCTCCTGAGTCAGCCCCGAGGCAAGGGACCTCAAGCACCTATCCCTGCCGGCAGGGGTTGTATATATATATTATATATTTATATATTTGTATATAGTGGTATTTTTGTTTTTTATCCTTTATCTTAATTCCTTTCCCCTGCACCACTAAATGTGTTTTCAAGTTTGTTTGTTTTTTTAATTTCCAACTTTAAGACTCTAGTCTTTACTGCCCTTTTATCTTTCCTTTGGGAGGCGGGGGGGGGGGGGTGTGGGGAAGTGAGGGGTGATAAGAGAGAATAATTCAATTCTGTCCTTTGGTTTTTGGTCCAGTCAAACTGCTAAGCTGTGACACCCTGGCATTCCCAAGCAGTACGTGATTCCCCCAAGCAAAGCGTGTCCAGGTAGCTGGGTGTGGAGCCTTACTTCCTGGGAAGCAGCTCCTTTTTGCTGCTGCACCAGGGAGGAGGTCCTTGAGGACCATCATCTTCCTGCAGCAGCTCTGCCAGACTTGGCCAGGGTGAGCTACAGCTGGTGCTTGGTCACTCATCTATGTCTTCTGCTTAGGTCCTCTACCAGTGCTCACACCATGAGAATCAAGGCAGGAGCTGGACCTATGGGGGCGTGACTCCCTTCTCCCAAAGAGAAGTGCCAAGAGTGAATAATAAAAGTGCCTCCATTCTGTGGCATCAGGGTCAGAGCAAGCCTACCTGGTGATCTTGGGGGTTTCCAGGCAGCCTGCAGCTTTGTGCAGCCCGTAGGCACTGGTCACTGCTTGCATGCAGGATCAGAGTACTCAGCCCAGGAAACAAGGGGTGCTGGGGTACTGCCCTTGCACCACACACATTTTGGCAACAGGATCCCTCTTCATTGCCACAGTGGATGGCAGAGCTGGGCAGCCTGGCACACCTGTGGCCCGCAGGCACCACCCTTGCTGCAAAGCCTCCTTTCAGAGCACCCAACAACCTGCCTCCTGCCTGCCCATCTGATCAGCAAAGCACCCACACCTCCGTGGTCGTTCTGAGACTTGGTAGAGCAAGAGCATTGGGCTTGGCCTGCTTTTATATTAAACATCCACATTTGCTTTGTTAGCTTGCTGAGAGCACTGTGTGGCTCTGGTGCCCCTGCTCAGTGCTGCTGGCAGTTGCATTTCTGTGCAAGGCTGTTCTGCTAACAGTGGTGGCTGAGCATCACAGCATCACCAGCAAAGCAGGGCTGCGCATGAGCAGGTGGGCTGCAGGAGGCAAAGGAAAGCATCAGGTTAGAGATGCAGTGCTATCAGTCAGTACAAAGGAGAAGGAAAAACAGGTAGGTAACTGAGCGAGGTCATTAACAGATTTTACAGTTTTAAAATGACTGATTTCCTTGTACTACTGCTTGAACATCTCAGCCAGATTTTCTTCCTCCCTCTGAGCAGGGCTCAGACTCTCCTGGAGATCTCTCTGCATCCACGGGTAATTTTTTTTTCTTTCTGGCTATGCTTAAGTGTTACCAGGATTACTTTCCATGCACTCAAGTGTCCATATGAAAACACCAACAAAACCCACATTCGGTACCAGGTAACTAGCAAAAGCTGGAGACATTCATGTTAAGTGCTTTGGAAATGGCACAGTGGAGCATGCTGCTCCATAAGACACCAACTCTGGCTATTGCCTGCTGTTAGAATGTGGCCTGCTCAGCCCAGCTTCCACAAATCAAGAGTGTTGTAGAGTAACATAGCATTGCTCACTGAAAAGATGAAAGAAAAAAAGTCCTATTTCATCACTACATCTTGTATTCAAGCTGCTTAAATAAAGACTTCACTTCAAATTTTCCTGCAGTAATATTCTGTCTTATTTCTGTTATTTCTGCTTCCAAATAACAGGCATTCATTTGAGAAATGCAAGAAAAAGAAAGATGTTAAAAAGCTATTGATCTTCCAGGTGGAAAACTGTTTCATAAGTAGGGGAAATGAAACAGGGACAGAGTAGTTGGGTTTGGTTTGGTTTTTTTTTTCTTTTTTTTCAGATCTTGGGAAACAACACATCATCTCTTCAGTAAAATACTGGAATGATCCTAAGCTGGTTTTATAACAAGAACAATCACAAAGACTATTCATTCTTTGAATTTTGTTTTTAAGCCTCCACATCTATTGTATGCCATGCTTGTACTCAGTCACTTGTGAATACAATTTTGGGTCTTGTTCACAGTGGTGGTTACAACTACAGAAGAAAAATCTGCCAGCGATGCCAACGCTCATCCCTATGGAAAAGCAGCTCTAAAATGACTGCTCGTGTGCCATGGAAGAAGCCAAATGACAGCACCTCCCTTTCCATTAGTCACTCACTTATATTGTTCCCTGCTGCCACATCTCATACTTCCCCAGGAGAAAGCAAAGATGCCACCAAACTCCCTGCTATCCTTAAGTGACTGATGAAAAACTTCTTTCAACTTTTCATCCTGGCTTCAGATATTTTGTCCAACTAGTCCTCAGCTTCAGTCACACCACTTCTCTCCAAAATAAAGTGCCTGCCCCACACTGTCTTTGGCAAATCCTACTTTAATGTCTCCTGGGTCTTCAGCAATTTGTTCAGCAGCAAAGACAGAAGTTGCAACCAGCAGGTGTCCATTAATTACCTCCTCAGCCATTGCTAGTGTCAGACATAAGGTGGCTGACCGTATCTTTCTTTAACTTAATGAATTACTGTGCATTGCAAGTGTCAGAGAAAACCTAGGCGATTTGTACCTGACATGGAAAAAGAACTTTTTTTAAGTCAAATCATGATTTTCCTGTTGTTGCTTTGGAGTGGTGAAATTGTAGAGAAAGAACAGCTTTTAGAGGAAAGAAGTGGATTCTGGCATGCTTTCTCCTTTTGTATTCCAAGCTTTGGGCTGGAAAAAGCTACATTGAGGGTGGTTTTTTTTTTTCGTTAGTTTAGTTGTGCTGCTAGACATGTATTTAATCTTTTCCCCCTGATATTCCTGTTATGAGAACTTGCAGCCAGGGCTATGGAGACATTAATCAATAGGGAAAGCACACACAGAATTATGACAGCATTGTCTGAAACAAAGGGAGTTCACTTTTCATTACCCTGAGGCACTAAAAAGACTCTGCCGTTCTTTGCTTCATTATTATTCTCTCTCTCACATTGGAAACTGGCACTCACCGTTTCCTAGGGAAGACATGGAAAGACATTCCTTGCAAGCTGTGAAAACTGTGGAGGTGGACATCATCATGGTTGAGATGAGAAAGGACCTGTTGAGATCATCTAGTCAACCCCCGCCTCCTCCATTAAAGCAGGGTGACCAGGGCCATGTCCAGAAGACTTTTTAGTATTCTTAAGGTGGATTTTATGCCCTTAAAAGCATATTTTTTCCTCATGCAAATGCATGTATTGCCTGGTTTTACACAAACCATCCTTCCAAAAGAAATAAAGCCCATGGATGATGGGTAGGTGCCAGTGTAAGGGGAAATCAAACAATCCTGCAGGCGTGGTTGGGGTGGGCATTCATGACACCAACCAATCCTTTTACTGCTTATGGGAGAAACAAATAACCCCAATTTCACTTTCCTCTGCCATTTATCTTTTTACACCTTCACACAGCACTGGGCCTTCAAAGGGAGTTGCCCAGACTGAAGGTTCCTTTTTCTGAGATTCCCAGGAACTGCACAGCCAACTTCCTAATCACCTCATTTCATCTCAAGGGGAAGTGACAAACCTGGAAACTGTACATGGGACAGTTGAGTGTTTTTTGGATAAAGAGACAAGTTTTGGTTCTTTCAGCTTGCTGCTCCTCTCCAGGGGAAATACAACTCTCATGTATTAATTAAAAAGGGGTTAAATATAGGGTTGCCTGACCAGAGGTCTCACTAATCTCTTGCATGTGGGGATTCCTTCAGCCACTGGTGCATGCATGTCTGAATTCTGCTAGCATACAGTAGTGCAGTTCTAAATATTACTGTTATCTGGAGATAACTACCCTGTGGTTGTTTTTTTGGGGAGCGGTAGGATTTTTGTTGTTTGGTTTTGGGTTTTTGTTTGTCAGTTTTGTTGGGGTTTTTTTGTTTATTCAAATTTGTTTGGTTTTGGTTTTGTTTGTTAGTTTGGTTTTATTTAAACATATAAAAGCTTACTAACTTCTGGACCCTGCTGACTAACAAGCTTTGCAGACTACTGTCCCTTATGTAGGAAACCCTCTTCACCATATACACGAAGTACTTTTTTTGAAGCTAGCACAGATTCCCCTGAACTTTCTCGTTGTCCTCTTAGGTGCAGCAATATCCCTGCTCCAGCACCAGCTGAAATAATTAGGAGCCACCTCTCTGGATATCAACAGGCTGAGAATGAAGCCTCCAATTTGGTGTGTGAGACTTTTTCTAAAAGCTTACTGCAACAAGCTGCCCTGTGGTGTGAAGAAGCCATATTCAAGAAGGTGGACAGGGCAGCAGGAGGCTGAATTTCCAAATTTCTCTTACAGGACTAAAGCATCCTGCTCTTCCTCTAGTAGGAGGGAGACAATCTTGTCTTGTGTTACAGCTTTGCTTATCCCAGTTATTACCATAACTAATTCTGCATTAGAAAGATGGTGTAACTTTAACAGCTCAAATAAATGGGCTTGCTCAGGTTGATAACAGAAAATCCTATTAATGAAAAGACCCACAACAATCAAAACATGACTCATTTGGCTTGTGTCAGCTTATAATTTTCATGTAATTTTTTTTTTATTCTTCAATTAAATAATCAAGCCAATTTCATTTTAATTTATAGTTGAGTTTCACTTGGCTGGATTCAATAGCAAAGGCTGGATCAGGGAGTGGACAGAGTCCTGTATGAAAACCAGCTGTTGACATTGGAGTATTTTAAAAATGAAAGACATTTTCTCCATTTCTTTGCCTATCATTGCCTAATTTGTGGCAAATCACAAACCCATTCCTACGGATGAAGATGATGACAGTGTCAGAAGATTCTCATTGTTCTGGAGGTGACAGGAAGTCAATGGCAATGGGAGGACCCAGGGTCCCCCAGCAAATAGATTTCTAGTGTTTTTAAGATTTGTCCTTAACAGAAGCCTAAGGTGAAATTTAATTTGACAAAATGATTTCAAATTAATGTATTGACAAAGATATTGTGTATATTATCATTCCTACCATATGTATTTAATTGCTACATCAGGCTGCTTTAAAGCTTTTTCCACAAACACAAATTGCGCCAAAATATGAAATTCTCAGTTAACTCTGCAGTCTCTTTTGTAAGCAATACAAGTCCAAAGCACAGCATTAATCTTGTCCTTAACCCTATAAGATGCATTAGAAAGATGGAATTCACGTTTCAAAGTAGCTCATACCTTAGATGGGCTGTAAAATACAAAATGTCCCCTCCTGCATGATGCTACCCAGCCAAGGGCCACGAGCAAGCACAACAGCCACATGTGCACAATAATCAAGAAAGGAATTGCAGCATGGAGCAGGCACAGAATTTGCCTCTCTCTGCTGGGAACAAATACTATCTTCAAGCAAACCTCAGGGGTGTTGAGACGCTTTGCTCTGAGGAGAGGCCAGGACATGACAGGAAAGGGCACCAGTCAACCAGACTTGGTTAAAACACAGCTTGCCCCGGAATCACAGAATCATCCGGGTTGGAAGGGACCTCTGAGATCATCAAGTCCAACCCTTAATCCACTACCACCATGGTTACCAGGCCGTGGCACTGAGTGCCACATCCATCCTCCTCTTAACCTCCAGGGACGCAGAATCCACCACCTCCCTGGGCAGCCCATTCCAAAGCCTGATTACCTTCTCTGTAAAGAATTTTTTCCTAATATCCAACCTAAACCTCTCCTGGCAGAGGTTAAGTCCATGCCCTCTTGTCTTACTGGTAGCTGCCTGGGAGAAGAGATGGATCCCCTCCTGGCTACACCCTCCTTTCAGGGAGTTGTACTCACCTGGATTTCTTCAGTCAGGCCACTGCTTCTCTCTGATTCAGTGAGGCAGTTTCTAGTTCCTAGTTCCACTTGATTAGCCATCAGGTTTATATGGTTAAAGCTGTTAGCTTTATTCCTGTGGGCTCAAGAAGCTTTTTTTTACAAGCTCTGCCTACCTCTCAGGGTTGCAGTCAGCAGCAACACAAGGAGAAGATACAGGAGCAGAGCAAATGTGCCCTAGCTATACAGTTCCTAGGAAGCAGCTTTGCAACATAGCAGCAGGTATCTGCTTCTGGTGCCTTGTTTGAAAAGAGATGGCTCCCCATAAATGTCACCTAGTAAAAATTCAGTCATTCATCAACAACAATACTGCCGGAAAATCAAAACCTCTAGATCATGGAATTAAACACAGAAATGAACGTACTATTCACTGGAAATTGTGTCTTTTATTCCTTCACAGCCATCTATTTCTCCGTTTGCAGATTGTCCACCAGCATATCTCAATTTCTAGACATATGTTTTGTCTGACATAATTCATCAAATAACTTAATCTACATGACAAAAATTATGCAGATAATTTGTGAGCAGACTCCACAAACATTTAATATTCAAAATTCAAGCTGTGGTGATTAGTCTTGATTGAACACACAAATCAGACAGTGTCTTGCTGTATTTGAATAATTAACTTTTTTTTTTTTTTAAATAAACCACTGATGTTTATGATGAACTCTGAGTCTGCTTTTTTGAGAATATTCTGGTATTTGCCTGCCCACCCTTACCACCTATTTTTTTTTTAACTCCACAATATTTCACATCCTCACCAGTAAAGCCACTTGCAGAAAGTAAACAGAAACGGTGGACGTGTTTGAGGAGCTTCTTGTAGAAATGCACCAGCAGCAGAATTTTGGGGTTTTATTGATCGTGGGGAGGTTTACATGGCACTGGTCCTACTGGCAGGAGGTGGAGTTCAGCTGTCGTGAAGGGGGAAATGGATTCTAGCTCATGAGTTGTTAGGACTAATTGAGAGGGCTTTAAACAAGGTTCAGAGCAAGGAGAGGTCAAAACCAGACCCATTAGAGATGAGCCTAGGAGTGGCATGGCAAAGCTGGGGGTGAAATCGATAGCCCAGCTCGAGTGCATCTACCCAAAAGCATGAAGCACTGGCAACAGAGAGGATGAGCTGGAAGGAGTTGTGTGGCAGGACAGCTATGGTAGCCAGCACCACAGGAACATGGTGGGATACCTCTCCTGCCCAGAATGCTGTAATGGATGACTACAAGCTCTTCAGAAGGGATAAGCAAAGAAGGAGAGGTGGCGGGCTCTCTTTATTTTATGTCTTACTGTCTAGAGCTCAATGATTGTGTTGATAAGGTTGAGTGCTTCTGGGTGAGGATGAAGGGGAAGGCCAACAAGGCAGATACTCTGTTGGGAGTCTGTTACAGACCACCTAACCAGGATGAAGAGGCAGCCAAAGCATTCTACAGGCAGCTGGCAAAAGTCTAACACTCGTTTGTTTTAGTGGAAGGCTTCAATTTACCAGACATCTGTGGAAATACAACACAGCAGAGATGAAGCAGTCCAGGAGGTTCCTGAAGTGTGTGGAAGCTAATTTCCTGGCATAGCTGGTAAGTAAGCCTACCAGGGCAGGTGCCTGCCTTCATCTTCACAAAGAAGGACTGGTGGGAGCTGTGGTAGTCAGAGACCACCTTGGGCTTAGTGACCATGCAATGACAGAATTCTCAATTCTTGGCAAAGTAAGGAGGGAGACCAGCAGAAGCACTACCATGGACTTCTGGAAGGCAGGCTTTGGACTGTTCAGGACACTGGTTGAGAGAATCCCTTGGGAGACAGTCCTGAAGGGCAAAGAGGTCCAGAAAGGCTGGACATTGTTCAAAAAGGAAGCTTTAAAGGCACAGCAGTAGCTTGTTCCCATGTGCTGTAGAGACAAAGTAGTGGGCAAGATGACTGGCCTGGGTGAACAGAGAGCTTTTACTGGTGCTCAGGAACGAAAAAAAAAAAAAAGAAAAAAAGAAAAGAGAACTCACCACCTTTAGAAGAAGGGCAGGCACCTCTGGAAGAGTGCATGGATCTACTTGGGTCATGCAGAGAAAAAATTAGAAAGGCAAAAGCCCAGCTAGAACTCAATCTGGCCACTGTCAGAAGAGACAACAAAAATTGTTTTTACAAATACATTAGCAGCAAAAAGAGAGACAAGGAAAACCTCCATCCCTTACTGGAGGCACAAGGGGAACATTACCACCAAAGATGAGGAAAAGGCTGAGGTACTTAATGCCTTATTTGCATCAGTCCTTAATAGTCAGACCTGTTATTCTCAGGGTATTTGTCCCCGTGAGCTGGAAGACAGGGATGAAGAGCAGGATAAATGCCCCAGGAAGAGGCCATTAATGACCACACCACCGAGGTACTTGCAAGTCTATGGGGCCAAGAACTGTGTCCTCCTTACAAGGACATTGAGTTGCTCATAGGCACACATCCAGAGAAGAGCAACAAAGCTGGTGAAGGGTCTTACATAAGTTTTATAAGAAGCAGCTGAGAGAACTGGGATTGTTTAATCTAGAGGAGACTGCTCTCTACAACTATGTGATAGGAGGTTGTAGTATGGTGGGGACCAGTCTCTTCTCCCACATAACCAGTGACAAGATAAGAGGATATAGACTCAAGTTGCGCCAGGGGAAGTTCATATTGGATTTTGGGAAAAGATTCTTTACTGAAAGGGTGGCCAGGCATTGGAACAGGCTACCCAGGGAGACGGTGGAGGCACTGTCCCTGGAGGTGTTAAAAACGTGTGTACATAGCACTTGAGGAGATGGTTTAGTTGGCTGATGGTGGGGAGCTGATGGTTGGACTTAATGATCTTCGAGATCTTTTCCAACCTTTTTCCAACCTTAAAGATTTTAAATTTGGAATTTAATTTTACAAAAGTTTTTTCCAACAATAGCACTGCCCCCTAATTTTTCAAACAATTAATTCATATTGATGGGCAGCAGACAATTTGCTGCAAGTCAAAGTACTTTAGGATTATTTTTTTCCTCCTGCTCTTTCTTGCCTAGTATCAGATCAATGGATGGGAAAGACCAGAGGCTGGGGGTCTTCCACGTAACTATTTTCAGAGAAACCTCTTGAAAGTTTCCCCTTTCCATCTGAAGATGAAAAGTCTTTTTGAACTCCATTGTCACTTCAACACCAGTAATGAGATCAAAAGGAAGAGTTTCTTACTTCCTCCCCTCAACGTACACCTGGAAGAATATCAGAAGCTATCTGATACTCTGAATATCTGCCACCTTTCCTCTGGTGGCAGATGTTTTCTTCATTCTTGGACATTGCTGCCCTTTACTCCCGTTACAAGCCTAAAGCCAAGGAAAAACACTACAGAATAAATAAAAGGAAAAATCAACTAGTGGAATTCAAACATCAGAATAAATATGCTATTATTAGCAGAGCTTGTAATCAACTGTAATATCTTGTAGCAAAAATACACAAATCTCCTACATGTGAAAGAGAACCAAAGCAGTAAGTATCTAGTAAAAGCAAATCACCATGCAAAGAGTATGAGTGCCCTTGGAAAACAGCCTTCCAGCAAGTCAGAGACACACAAAGTCATGCCAAGACATCAAGTTTAACTGACATTTTGTTTTGGAAATAACATCAAAAAGTAAATGTTGTCAATACCAAAAAGGAATCTGATAGTAGTATTTACAGTTTCAGTGTGCTAAAATTAAATTGTTTTAATTAATTTCAAAAACACCTCTGCTTCAGTTTTCAGTCAATCAGGTAGAAACAGTCAATAGGTACAGGCCCTACCTATACCTTCAGGAAAAAGAGCGGGATGGAAGTGCTTCAGTTACTGGGAGGAAGGATTTAGAGTAATTTCTATTAGTCTAATTATTTTCATCAGCAATAGTGAAATTGGGGATGCTATTTTTAAACAGCATAACATCACACCTGGAAAAAAGAATTCAGAGATAATGGTGAAGGAACACCTCTACACTGCACCCAGCTCCTGGCACGACAGCAAGGGTAGAGTTGTTCAGGTGCTTCACGTGTTCAAGTTTTTTCCCATGCCTGGAAAAAAAGGGAAAGTCTAAGGATCTTTTGGGTCTTGAAGTGTCTGCCCAAGGGGGAGGAGATGCTTAACCTCCCACTGCCAGCACTGGGGCAGTCTCAGGGCAGGCACTTCATTGGTAGGAGCCTCGAGAGGGGAGAAAGTGTAGGAAGAAAGCTGGTGGTATGTGGAGAGGGAAGTGCAAACAGTGCAGCTGCTTCTGGGGAGAGGGCAAAAGTATTTTTCTGAGGTTTCTGCAGGAGGGAATTCCCCAGCAGCTATTTATTGCCATTTCTGACTGAAAAAAAAAAAAAAAAAAAAAAAAAAAAAAAAAAAAAAAAAAAAAAGAGGACTTGAAGAAATTCAGTACATGGGTAAATGTACCCAACTCTTCATCTCCCATTTCTTCTTCAGATGAAGAAACTAAGCGAAATCTGCTCCTGCTCTTCAAAGCAGCTACATCACACGTGCACTCTGCATGCCTCTTTTATGCATCTTTTCATGTGCCTGGGACAAGGACAGGGTGAGGGGAATGATTCCATTCACAGAGATATAAAGCCTACATTTGTTTCCTTGAGCAGAGCAAGGCAAGGTCAGACAAGGTGCAAGTTGGCAGTGCCGTCCTGTTTACGTTGCAGGATATTTTTGGAGGCTCCAAGGGGGAATCCCAGTTTCAAAGTGAGCTTTGTCCTACATGCAGGAGCTGTCTGATGATGAGAAGCCCATTTCATGGGTAAGGAGAAAGGAGAGTCTCTCCAGGAAAGAAAGGTGCCTCCAAAACTCTGAGAGGGTCCGCAGTGTTGCTCCAGAACCCTTCGAGGATGCTGAATTCCAAACCAGTGACTTTTCACCTCCCACAGAGGGAAGGGAGGGGGCTATTCTGTGGCCAGGGATGGGGAAAGGGAGCTCTCCCACATCAAAGCCTGTCCCTCTCTCCCAGAACGAGGCTATTTCATACACCAAGTGACCAGATGGTAAAGCTCAAGTGTTGTGCTTGCCTGTTTCAGAGAAAAAAAAACAAAACAAAAAACACAACAAACAAAAAAACCAAACAACCCAAGACAACACTGGCAGAGCAGAGAGAGAGCACCATGTGAGCACAGGCGCCCACTCACCAAAACACAGCTGGCTGGAGTTATTTTTAGACCCAGTTTGACAGGGTTCTGACAGGGTTCCTTTAAATTTCACTGGCTTTTGTCCCTTTGTATCACAGAGCTAAACGTTGTTTAAACAGAGCAGGTTATTTTTGGCCACTGAATCACAGGACTCACTCAGGAGCCTTTTCACTCAAACCATCAAGACGCCTCTGTTTTCACCACACCGGATTACTGCTAAAAAACCCTTAATCACCAGGTATGGTGATTGGCTTCAAAGATTTGCAAATTAGGAGTAAGCTATCAAATAGCTTCCTGGGGGCCGTGAGCCACACAAATCCCATTGCCATTAATGAGGGTTTACGCTGCTAAATAGTAATATCTTTTCTATATGTGCACATGTATATATATATATATATATATATACACAGAGAGAGAATACAGCACCTTTTAGCCGAAGGCTGGTGGAGCTCCTGGCTGATTTACCCCTGAAGAGGACCCTCATGGGGTTTCCTTAGCATTGCATCCTCCCTAAATGTAACCAGCAGGCAAGCGAGGAGGGAAGAGGTCTCCCCGGGACCCCTCGCTGGGACCATCCTCTGGGAGCCAGGGCCCTGGGAACAGCAGCAGTAATTGCTTGGCTGTGGTTTTAAGGGAGATGCTGGCAGAGGAGCTGTGGGAGTGTTACGAGGGAGGGTGAAGCACCAGGGGGACTTTTAAATGCTGAGGGAGGAGAGGAGGGGAAAAAAAAAAAAAAGAAAATAAAAAAAAAAAAGAGAGAGAGAGGGAAATCAGTAAAGCAGTTTGTTTTTCAGCTCTATTCCCAAGGACCTCTGATAAATACGTATGCCTCGTGCCCAACCACCAGCAGCGGTGACAAAGAGCTTCCTGGCTCCTCTGTGGTGGGAGGAGGAACATCCCCAGGCCTCAGCTTGGCATCTACGTCAGAGCGTGGTTCCCCTGGGCACCACCTCTCCTCTTCATGGCCAAGAGAGAGAGAGAGAGAAAGGGTCACCAGCATCCTGAGCCAACCCACGGAGCTGGGGCGCCTGGGCCCTGTGCAGCACTTGTGGAAAACAAAACAAAAAAACAAGCCACGCGCTCCCCTCGGCTCCATCCCGGGGTGAGGATGGATTTATGGGATGATTTGCAGCTGTTGCACAAGGACATCAACCTTGGGAAGGGTCAGCCCCTTCATGGAGCCAAGGGGAGGAGGAGCAAGGGGAAAAGCAAAGCCCTGCGGAGGGCAGAGCTCTGGGGGACCCAATCCTCCCCGCTGAGCCCCTCCACCCCCCATGTTGCTGCTGGGTTTCCTCAGCTTGTGCACATTCAAAGCCAGTGTTTTAGAATGGCAGGATGATCCAAATCGTGACGTATGTGCAAAAACAAAAGGAATTCAAACGTTTGGGTTTTTTTTTTTTAAATTGGATCCGGAGATCCTCTTCTGTTCTAAATAAAAAAATAGACAAGCAAAAGGGAACTGGAGGAGGGGGGGTGTGGGGGGGGAAACGACAACAGAAAAGCACATAGCTTGCATTTCCCAGGTTGAAATCAAGCAGTGCATTTGCTCATTTGCAGTGGTGGTTTCCAGGCTCTTCCTTCCACCAGGAGGCCCAGCCCCTGGATGCAGTCGGTGTCCCCAGCACAGCTGGAACCTGCGCACCACCCGGGCAAAGGGCAGGGCACCAGAGGGTTGGCTCCAAAATAGACACAGCTGCAGCCACATTTCCTCCTCACCACCCTTTATGGAGCAAGTCAGAAGCCTTGCCCAATCCTTTTTCTTAACCAAGGGGAGTTGTACTGTAACTTGTCCAGAAAGGGTAAAGAGAGCACGGTGGGGATGGATGCGACAGAGCCCAAAAAACCAAGGAGATTGGGGAGGGGATGAGAAGCAGGAATAAACCAGCAACAATCATTCCCAGAATAGAAATGGTAACTCCCAAGAAATGCAGTCTTGGAGAGACTCCAGACAGATACAGACTCTCAAAACTTCACTTTTCTTAAAATTAAGGAAAAAATTAGAAAAAGAAAAAAAATAAAGACAAGAACAGGAAAAAAAGGAAAGGGAAAAAAAAGGGGGGGGGAAAAGGGGGGGAAAAGGGGGGGGGGAAAGGGGGGAAAGGGGGGGGGAAAGGGGGGGGGAAAGGGGGGGGGGAAAGGGGGGGGAAAGGGGGGGGAAAAGGGGGGGGGAAAAAGGGGGGGGAAAAGGGGGGGGAAAAGGGGGGGAAAAAGGGGGGGGGAAAGGGGGGGGGAAAAGGGGGGGGAAAAAGGGGGGGGGAAAAGGGGGGGGAAAAGGGGGGGGGG
Source organism: Calypte anna (assembly GCF_003957555.1). Taxonomy (NCBI): domain Eukaryota; kingdom Metazoa; phylum Chordata; class Aves; order Apodiformes; family Trochilidae; genus Calypte; species Calypte anna. The sequence continues at coordinate 64,300,614 of NC_044245.1, forward strand.
AAAAGGGGGGGGGGAAAAAGGGGGGGGGGAAAAGGGGGGGGAAAAAGGGGGGGAAAGGGGGGGAAAGGGGGGGGGAAAGGGGGGGGAAAGGGGGGGGGAAAAGGGGGGGGGAAAAAGGGGGGGGGGAAAAGGGGGGGGGAAAAGGGGGGGGGGAAAAGGGGGGGGAAAGGGGGGAAAGGGGGGGGGAAAAGGGGGGGGGAAAGGGGGGAAAAAGGGGGGGGGAAAAGGGGGGGGAAAAGGGGGGGGAAAAGGGGGGGGAAAAGGGGGGAAAAAGGGGGGGGAAAAGGAGGAAAGGAGAAAAGGAGGAAAAGGAGAAAGGAAAAAAAAGAAAAAAGAAAGAAAAAAAAGAAAGAAAAAAAGAAAGAAAAAAGAAAGAAAAAAAGAAAGAAAAAAAGAAAGAAAAAAAGAAAGAAAAAAAGAAAGAAAAAAAGAAAGAAAAAAAGAAAGAAAAAAAGAAAGAAAAAAAAGAAAGAAAAAAAAAGAAAGAAAAAAAGAAAGAAAAAAAAGAAAGAAAGAGAAAAAAAAGGAAAAAAAAGAAAAAAAAAGTAAGAGAAGCCCTACTTAGCCATCTCTACTTTAAAGACCACAACATTCCCAGCATGGCAGCAGCAGTCATTGTTTCACTGGTTGCACAGCCCCATGGAGCAGGTACTAAACACCATACCCCAGTAAGACATCCAAGCACAGCTCCTCTCCGCATGTGTTTCAATCCAACACCACCATTTGAGCATCCCAAAAAGGTCCTGGGAGTTGGGACAGCACCTGAGCAGTACCTGGGGTATTGCTCGGGATGGGGCAGCAGTACCCACCCCCATGGTGCAGCTGGGATGCAGGCAGAAGAAAGGGGGAGGGATGCAGCAGGTGAAGCACCAGCTCTGCTGCATGCCCATCATGTCACTCCACCTTGCCTTGATACTCTCTCCATCGGAAACATGGCAAATAAATGCATCCAAGTCTCAGAAGGAAGCCTTTAATAAGTACTCAAGAAGGGCTCAAAGCTACAATAAAGAGAGGTGTGTGAACATGACATCACATGGTTTTTTCTTTGCCCTCAGCAAACATTTCCATTTTGTTCACCCTCCAATCACACTTTCTCACTTTGTAAGCCAGTCTTGGCCCACTGCAGCATCTACTTTGCAAGCCAAATAATCATCTGGGACCTCTGGATAACTTACTCACTGAAAAAGTACATATCACACACAGTCACCATTGTAGATTAACAGGGAACATATTCTTTGCAAAATAAACATGCTGGGCCAGTGAGTTTCAAGTGAATCTCAAACAAGGCTTTCTAAAACAGAAACAAAACAAATGTGAAAAAGCATGCCTACTTTCTGCTTCCTCCTCCACTACAGAACTGTAGATTCCACCAGGAGTTGAGGAGAGATGGGATTACATTGAGAGAACAAAGCCTCTTTCATTAGGGGAGGGGGAAAAATATTTCTATAAAGAAAGAGGATGCGTCTGATTATAATTTGCTGCTATTTCTCCTCAACAGTTGAGCAACAACAAAACAAATAAGTTAGTTTTGCTGGTAAGGGCACACAGACCTTAGCAGTTCCCAGGAGCAGTATCAGGAGAGCTTTCCATAAGATCCCTGGGACAAAACCACAGCAAGGGAGAGAGAAGGAATTAACACCTTAATGTAGAGCAAATGTCTAGACAGGCACCTGCTAGAATAGTCTGATTTTGGGGGCAGGCCAGCAGGTGACTGTACAATTTAGTGGCTTGCATGGCAGCCCTTTAACACTGCATGACATCCCCAAGGAGCCCAGATCCCTTCCCTCCAGTTTTTTACTTAATTTAAAGTTGCTGGACTATGCCTCTATTACTCTACAGGAGACAAGCACTGGAAACTTCCTCCTCCTACCTCAAAAAATCTAACTGGGTGGAAAATGAGTAAGAAGAGGAGAAGGTCTGCTAATGACCCCCTGCACCTTTTTTGACAAAATGGCCTGCAGTGGTGGGCAGGCACCCAGTTGCAGAGGACACATTTTTGCAACAGCAGACAAAGGATGTGTGATACAAGTCTCCTCCACTGGTTTCCATGAAGCATGCCATTTCTGCAAGAATTGTGCAGTGTCAAAAGGCAGAGCTACCAGAGAAAGGTCAAGACATCACATCACTTCCATTTAACCAGAATAAAGCATCTGTATTTGTTAAGAGTCACCAAAACCAAGCTAACCCTTTCAGATGAAAGTGTTTGCTGACCACATGTGCACAGAGTTATATGAACTCTGGCCTCCAAAACACTGAAAGCGGGAAAAGAAAGAGAGGTATTTAGAGGCCAGGGGTGGAGAACAAAAGCCAAACCACAAGAAAGCTCTTTTTAAATAGCTCTGAGGCTGCTGAGTGATCTCAAGGCACATGCTGCCTGCCCAGGGGGGGGCTGTTCAGGCCTGTTCAGTGCCCCAAGAGTTTCCATGAACAGGTGGCAGCAACAGGACACAGGGTGCTAGAAGTGAACTGGAGAGCTCAGCCCAAGCCATCATCCGGGGATGGCCACCTCTAGGCCACTGCTGAGGTGCAGCCCAAAGCATCCCCAAGGGAATGGTGTGGAATGGGCAGAAATGAATGTGCTCAGCTGGGTGCAGAGCCCATGGCAGCCCAAGTGGGGGGCAAAAAAAAAAAGGAATGGGGCAAGGGCCTTGAGGCCTTTAAGGGAGAAGGCTCAAGTTCAACCAGTGCACCTCCCACTAGAAGAAGCACCTGCCCTCTGCAAGGACTTTCAGCTGCTTCTGTATGAATCTCCTGGGGATAGCAGAAACATAAATGGGGAAGCTGCAGCCCCAGTTCTTGTGCACTGCTTCTCTGCTCATTCCGTGTCCCTTTATCTTAGTTTAAACCATGGCCTTAACCATTGAGGCTAATTGAAAGAGAAGGTGCACTCAGCGAGACCAATTGCAGAGAACTGAGGGCATTTTTCTCCCCTGCAGAAATAAACTTCAAATAATTTGTTAAGAGTCTTTGTGTCCCACAGAATTACGTGGGATGTGTGTTGCAATCATCAGATTGCAACAGCAGTCACTGAACCCCTGGTGATACCCAGACCACGGCACTACTGATTCAGTTCAAAGAGCTCACTTAAATCTATGTTCTCCTATATGTTTCCACATGATCTTTCTGGAATTATTTCATATTTTTGCCATATATCTAGAACAAAAGACCACAAGTAAACAAGATACTCCATTTGCTGCTGACTGTACATATTCAAAGTCCCTGTATATTGACATGCAAGGCTCTTGTTGCAGACTTAAGAAGGGCTTGGTTTCTTTTTCCCTTCAGATCTTGCCTACCTCTCTTCACTGTGCAAGGCTTGCTGATAAAAATCTCTTGCCTTCTCTCTCCTCTAAGCTGGAGTCACTACTGGAGTGGATTCTGCAAGTCCAGCATAACCAGTGACTTCTATGGAATCACTGCAGAGCCACAAAAACTAGTTTTGTGGAAAAAAGATTTGGGATTTCAATGCCATGCAGCCTAGCTTTCCTTAAAAAAACAAACAAAACCAAACAACTCCCCCCCCAGTTACTCCCCACAGACAATGTTCTCAATAATTTATAGCAAACCTCTTGCATGCCATGAATCTTTTGTTGGGAAACAAGCTCCTATCTCATCATGGTGCAAATCATCTTTGTTGCCAGTCAGATATGCTCAATATTTTACCAGTTAATTTCACTCTGCTCAGGAAGATCTCCTCAACAGAATTCCAGCAAAGCCATGCAAAGCTGCACTAGTAAATCCTGTCAGCTTTGGGTCTGAGACCTCCAAGCTGTCCTGGGCAGGAGCCCCTCTGACCCTTTACAGCACCTCTCCTAATTGACCTTTGCCATGTACATGGAAACCATCACCTGCATGACCCAGCCCTTGCTATTCCCACTTAATTTCTGAGTGTGTGTGCACACAAACACCATCACACTGCATTTCTTGGCACCACTGGGAAGAGACTCAGGCATTCTTCAGGAGGGAAGTTGAACAGCAAGCCTCATCTGGATGGCTTGGGGAGGAGGGCTGTGGGGTGGACCAGAGTTTCTACCTCCCACACAGTTCAGATGCAGCCCAGGTGGCTCACAGAGTCTTTATTACTGCAGTGATGGAGAAGGTTGAAGGAATGCAGCTCTGGACAGTCTGGAAGCCATTATCCCATGGTGCTGTCTTTAGGGTAGCAATCCTGCCTTGAACAAGGCACTCTGAGAATGTACACAGACTTTCACGCTTTAATAAGCAAAGTACAGCTTTAGTTGCAGATAGACTGCTCTTTGAGAGGAGGAATCTGCATTTGCTGAACTACAAGAACTGCTGTGGAAAGTGTGGAAAGCAAGGATGCTCTGCTTGAGGTTGTTACCAGATATCTGCAAAGAACCAGAAGCTCAACTTCACTTAGTACAGCCCTTTGCTTTGCTGTGCAGTCAGCAATATTCACGTGTGATCCTTGGCCATTTTGAAATACATGCTTTGCAGCTTATTTTTTTTAAAAAAGGAAAAAAATGATAAAAAAGGCAAGAAAAGGCAGTTCAAAGCATCCTCAGCATCCTCGTGTGCTACATCCTCGCTACAGCTTAGGGGACTGAAGTAGGCATTCTCAACAGACAGTGGTTTGATCCAATCACTGAGATTCTCAGCAAAGCTTTTTCTCTTGCACAGCATCAATGTGCTTCAGCTCTAGTGCCAAGCTGGCTAACAGAACACTCAACTTGCAACCCTTTATATGGTAAGAGTATATTTTTCTGATTTCCAGACCCATATAAAGGAAAACTTCTCCACCCTTTTAAGTGTCCTAGAATACTGATAGTTTTTGAGCTTGAAAATTTACATCCCAAGGGAGAGGAGAGCAAGACAGAGAGCGAAAAGGATGGGAGCAAAATAAGTGGAACTAGGAATGATCCATTCTTTTAATGTGTCGGTTTCTGTCCCTCCCATTATGGTGTCAGCTTTAGGTCCCTTGCTTTAACTAATGACATTTGCTATTTGGTTATTCCTTAGGTTTCATTCATGATTGCAGACAGCCTGGATTCTTATCTGTTTTAATCCAGGTTTCATCATGAAGCATGCATAAAATACTGTCCAGTTTCATAACACTAAGCCCACTTAGATGACAACATCACCTTTTCTTGCAGCCATAGGAGACTGAACCAGGTCACTTTGCTCCACAGTGACTACACATTTAATTAGAGGAGCAGTGGCACCTGGATTCATGCTTATTGCATGACCCAGTTGGATGACATGAGGAGGGAGACCTGACCCAAGTCAGCAGAATAACACCCAAGCTAAAACCAAGGGCAGCTGCAAGCTCTGGGCTCTTCGTACCAGGGCAGGATCACCTACTTTTCCAAACCCTGGGATCTCTGCATACGTGCTGGGCTGAACTCCAGGGATTAATTAACCACCCACAGTGCAGTTTTGCAGAGGAGGAAGGGATCAAAGGCGAGTTCAACAACATGAAGCTGTCACTGATGACGAAGAAGATGGTATTTCCTCTTGGCAGCCCAAGGTGAAGGAAAAGGTGGCACTGGCACCTCTTGAGGTGGCACCAGCACTCCTCACCATACCAGAGCAGCACCAGGGGAAGGCAGGACCCAGCACCAGCTACATTTGGCTGCAAGAGAAGCTTTGGACTCAGCATCCCAGCAAAATCCCTGCTTGAGCTGTAAGAGGGTGATGCTAATCATACCTGGGAAAAGTTTCATCCAGGTCTGGAGTCTTATCTATTTTTCTACTTCTGCCGTTTTTCACTCCCCAGGTACATTCCTGCATCAATCACCAACACTGAAAGAAGTCATCACAAGTCAGCCTCTCCTCACAGCCACCTGCAGCAGCCACTCAGCATCATGTGTGTTCATGTGGGCTGTGACATTACTGTGGGACACAAGCTGGGAAGAAACAGGCTTCTCTGAACTCCTGAGGGTTCTTCTTTTCACCAACTTTCATCTCATGTATTGGAACCAGCTTGTCCAGAAGCTCAGCTTTTCTTCTTCAAAGCAAGGGCAACAATACCCCCCTACTTTTTAAAGTGTTTTGAAGCACACCAGTGAAACCAGTAGTACTGCAGGTTACCACTGAGTGTTACAATTAAACAACAGCAGAAAAAATTCTGATGAAAAGCAGGCAGCTCTGTCCTGCATGCTGCAGACAAACTTGAGCTCTCTGCCAAATACAGGCAGTTATTTAGCTATATGAACAGTAAACAGCAGAATTAGCTGATAACCAGCATCTTGAAGTTGGCAGGTTTGTTTTCCACCCCCACTTTTAGGAAGCAAGAATGGAAGAAAACTCCAAGGCTTTGAGAAGGGAAGCTGACAGCAAAACACTGCCTCTCTCCACCAGCTGATCCCAGAAGCATAAACAAACTACCTATGCTTACACCAAAGCAGCTGAAGCATGTGACTGAGAAAGTTCAGGTCTCTCAAAGACATGTTTTTCTAGGGCAGTGAGAAAGAAGGGGTCAGCACAAGAGTTTTGAAACAAATGGTCTTATTCCAAACTCATATTCCTCACAGATAACCTCTGATTATCTAATAGCCAAATGAAGTGCTGCAAAAGAGGCACTTCTCGTCACTAAAAATAGCTGTCAGGAAAGGAAACATGGGAATGTCCTTCATGTAATGGACTGACAAGGGCAGAAGGAAAGTTAAGGTGGATTTTGTCAAGAAGGAGGTAAAAAATATTGGGATATTTATGTATCTGAAGTGTGCGTGTTGTCCCCTGCCTTCCCCTCACCATTTCTACAGTTTCACCCATTCTCAGTTCATTTCTACCCAGGATAGCTTTTTGTTATAGCCTGCCTTGTAAACAGGCACAGCAAAATGCTCTGTGAGGATCCTCCAGCTAATCAACCCAGTCCACAGGATCATGGCACGCTACACCTAGAGGCCCTGGTGGCAGGCAGACAGGTGAATGCACAGATAAACCACAGCTACTGCTGCTGCCTATAGCAGCTCCCTGCCTTGCAAACAGCAAGCTGAAGCTGTGCCCTGAAGGCAGCCTGCAAACAGAGAGAGCAGGGCTGAGGAGAAGACAGAAAGTCCACTTAATAGCATGTCCATCGCCTCTAGCACTGCTACAGCACAGACTGCAGGTAAGTGCTATGTGGTACTGGGTACTACCTTATCACAGTTACCAGCATAATACACAGCTCCCCAAAACACTTTGAGGAGGTGGGAAAAGGAAATGTAAGAACAACAGTGAGCAGGTATATGCGTGAGAGCTAAAAGGAAGCTGGGGGAGGTGAACTAACCCCCTCTCAAAAATGTTGGTGTTGGGAAACATCTTTCTGTGGGGGCTGAACCTGGTGGTCAGGCTAAAAGGAAATGGAGAATTGGCAGTAGGCCACTTCAGCTTGAGTAGGCAGGGCATGCTATGCAGAGCCTTGCTCTGAACGTGACCCTTCCCCATCCCATCTTCACTGAAGAGGCAAGAACATTCAGAGAGAGCTTCCCAGGGTGAAAGGGCTGGGTAGGTACTGCTCTTCACAGTAACAGGAGTACTCACACGATGCTGATGAAGACCTGGAGCAAAGACACTGAGATATCATTGGTATCTCACACAACTCTTACTGCAGGATTTGATTTTTTATTTGAGAAGGAGGAGGTGAAGAGCAGCATCCACTTGGTAAACTGAATACATACCCATGGACAGTGCCCTGTTGGAGCCCCACTGGCAAGGCAATGACTCACCCTGAGGACTGTGGAGAGCTGTTCAGTCTGCCCCTGACCTGTTCCAGTAAGGAAACTCCAGCAGCTGGCTATTTATTACAAAAGTAGGGTCCAGAGCCATCAGCTATGTCAGGCCCTGCTGATAACTTACACAAAGGCCACAGCAACAGCACAAGTGCTCTAAGGTAGGAAACCTGCTTTCTGTCTCCATTGCTAGACAGGCAGTCTGACCAACACAGTGGTTGTAACTCCACTGTCTTGTTGCTAACAACATGAGTACATAAAAAAGCTTGGGAGCTGGTGAGAAACAATGAAAACCTTGCCTTTTATATTCCAGGCAAGATTCAACCTTGCCAGGAGAGAAGACACTGTTGGGGTTTGGTGTTAAGACACACAATTACTTATTTATGAGTTGGAGACAATGAGATAGGCAGGCATTTTTCCAATTAAAATATTGTTGTCTTTGTATTGCACTTGCCTTTAGCAGACTGAAAAATTTAGTTTGTTCTTTAGTCCCTGGGAACTAGCAGGAACTGGACATGTGTTTGATCTAAGAAGGGTATTAGTGTCCTCAAGGAGAAGACATCCTTGCACTTGCCATTTTATCCAGCTGGCAAGGTCCCCAGCATCTAGCAGGGTTTAGGAAGCTCTTAATGTTGTAGCATGTTTTATAACCTGGTGAGTCACCTGTCAAGATTATACCAGTGATGTGGAGTGAGCCAGCACCTTTTCAACAGCTCTTGCAGAATTACATCCTTTCCTCCGATATGCTTTAGATGTTATCGGGACTTCAGGAAAATGTTCATTAATTTGCTTTTCAATAGAGGTTCTCAATGTGACCTTGGACACACCATTTCACTGCTTTGGGCTGCAAACAGTAGGCATAAGGACTCCTTTCCTTTGCTCAGCATTTGTTGCAATTTAGAACCAAAGACTGTGACAACAGATTCAGATACTACATTAATAGGGGCTATGCATAGGCCTTTATTTTATTCTCTAATACCCATTTACAACAGTATCAGCTCTGTAAGATAGATCTGCATATAAACTACACCACTTCATAAAGGACTGGCCAGTGAGGGCAGTATCAGGGGACTCTCTATTACCTTGTATGTGGAATAGTTATTTAGGATTATACATAGAGCACAGGAATTCAAGAGTAACACACATTAGATCCTCTAATCTGAATGGCAGGTGAAAAAAAGATGCAAATGATGTCTTGTTATAGTCATGAAAGAGTGACTTCCCCAAATTTCCTGCCCTGTTACCTGCATTTCTTATTCCCTCACCCCAGAGAGGTGCTCTCTACACCCACTCCTAAGTCTTCTGTCACAGAGTTATTCTGTCCCCTTCTAGGAAAAGCCAAGAAAAAGGAAACTAAAATAAATTTCTTAGCTTGCCCACCACAATTATGTGTTAGGAAGGAGTCTAATGAGAACCAGTCATATCTCATGTATCCAAAATAAAGATCTAAGAAATACCCTGACATTTCTTTCATAGTTCACTGCAGTGTGTTTGTTTCACTCTGAACCTCAGGTTCAGGTTGTTTGTGCACAATGTTTCCAAACGGTCAAAGATTAATTGTGCATTTCTGAGAGCAAAAGAAAAAATAAAGCTGAGAAGCAATGTTATATATATCTTCAAAAAGTATAAAAGCCCTTGGAAGCTGTCAAGAACCAATGAAAACCGTGCCTTCTATATCTAAGCAGCATTCAACTAGTCAAGAGAGGATACACTATTTGGGTTTGGAGATAAAGCAAACAATTACTGATTTACAAGCTGGAGGTAATGAGAAAAATGAACATTTTTCTGACAAAATGTTTCTTTTTTTTCAGCATCCCTTACTGCTAACTGAAAGGTTTTGCTTTGATTAATGTCATCATTTTCAACCATCTAAAGGAGTCAGAAATATCAAATCATTTTTACACAGGAAGTCTTGTTTCCTGGATCAAAGTGACATTTCATTTAGCATTTTTAACATATAGTTTAGAATCCAATGGAACTGAATGGCAGGGAGAAACTCTGAAATCTGGATGAATATTTCCAACTACTGAATTGTACACCACTGGCCACTTTGGGACCAAAAAATCCCTCTGGATTTTGGCACTTTGGAACAGCTTTTTAAAAACAATTCAGAACAAGCATATCAAGATGGGATAAAACAGTGCCTGTCTTCTCCTTAAAAATATATGTTAAAAAATTTTTTTAAAAACTCACACAAGCTAAGGAAGAGAGGACCATGCAGGAGGCTGCATAAGTTGTCTTTCATCTGTGTAACTTTGCTACTTAGTATACACATCAGGCAGATGTTGCAGCACTTCTCATTTTCGGATTGTTAGTGAAATATCTCAGGGTACTTTTATTGATTTTCATCATCTGCAGCTATCACTGCAGCAGTGCTGGGAAACAGGCTCAGCTTTTATTATTGGCGAAAACATTTTTTACACTTGCCTCTTGGGAAGCTGTGGTGAAGAGTTGGAAAACTCAGACCCCTAGAAGCTAGGGAAGCTCGAGACAAAAAAACCCCAGAAATAATTAAATCACACAAATTACACTAAAAGCATGATTTGGGGGAGTTTGCCTCAGGCCTTGAGGCTGCCTGGAGCAGACTAGGCCAGGCTTGCAATTTTGTCAGTTGTGTTTCATTTTGTACATCAGGACCCTCACAGAACAAATTGTTATTCCAGCTGTCCCTAGAGACACAGAGCTCAGGTAGCCTCACTCTACATGCCAGAGAGCTTTCTTGGCTAATGCTTATCAGAAAACACTGCTTACACACAGAGCCTTACATTATCTGCAACTAAACCAGAATGTAGCAGGGATGGAGTCTATTAACTCTGGACACACTCACATAGCACATGGAGGATGTTGTATGAGAGTGGCCCCAGGTCTTGCTTTCAAGGAATGCCACCCTAAACACGAGCCATACCATAGCAGTAAATTAAAAATCAATGCATTATGAGAGTCACACATGAAATAACAGAACTGCATTGAAGATAAAAAACAGCATCAGGAAACTAGAAGAAAAACATACTTACCCAGCTGCTCATGTTTTCTTCACCTTATAAAATCCCTCTGACCTCTGCAAGTCCCAGCTGCATATTCCCTCCCCTGTTCTGAGATTATGCTTAGAAAAAAAGAGCTAGATGCAAACATCCAGTTTTGCTTTTCAGCCCCCTCAAACCTTTCCTAGGGCTCTGCTTGGCTTTGAATCCTTTCTTCCCACCTGGCCTTAACTGCTGTCACCAGCCAGTAATTTCCTGCCTTGATTGTGCTTGTTCAGCCATTCCTGGATGCTGCCCTGACAGAAAGCAAACCTTGCCAGTGCAAAAATACTGAAGAATATTTGGAAGGTGCCTAACTGGCCTCTAAACAAATTGTCAGCCCACGAGGAAGCAGGAATGTTTGTTTCTACCAGCTGCTTCATTAGAGACAGGCTGAGGTGGTAGCCAAGCACTATGTGGTGATTATGGACTATGGGGGGACTGCTGGATAGCCTTGAAACACCATGCCCATCAGTGGAGATACACACAGTGTTACAACCAGACATGCTAAACTCAGATACTACTGGTTTAGACTGTTTGCTGTCATCTCTGTGCCTGAATCATGCTCACACTACGAGTGAGTCAAGCCCATTTCCTTGCAGATTCACCCAGCCTGAAGAGGACATGAGCAGGGCACATCTTGTGTTTTACTTGGTGATTTACAAGTCCATTTACTATTCTGCAGCTAAAGGACTACGTGGGAGATCCCAGTTACCTTCAGCATGAAGTCAGCTGTTGCTGCTGAAACCAGATGAGCCCCTGAAGCAGAGGAGGGGCTCTGGCAAAGTGTGTGAATGTGGCTCAGCTGCAGGGCAGCAGCAGATTGGAGCTGGGGTGTGGTACCAAGCAGATGGAAAATCCTGTTTTCATAAGCCATCCAGGAGGATCTTCAGCAGCACATCCACTTGTGCCCCTATGTGCGCCTTCCTTCTTCCTCCCCTCTGCTCCCTGCAAAAAATTTGGGCTGAATTTCCTGGAGGGGAGTTCCTATCCATGGAGAGAAGGCACAGGAAACCAGTTTTACAGTGTGTTTGCTCATTTCATCCCCCTGGCAGTGAAATAAAAAAGACTCCATGAAGTGTGGGGTGTTAGACTTCAGATCCTACCTGTCATCTTTCTGCATCTGAACTTCATCCCTTATCTAGGCTGAAGGATATGTATCTTTGCTTCTTGTACACAGGAAAACAAAGCAGATGGTCTCAGTCTGTAGGACAGGTGTCCACATCAGAAAGCTGTCACTGTACTTGACACCTTCCCAGCCGTACTGGCCAAAATTCTCCAGAAAATAAAAATCATACCTTGCCATTTTGCATACGTTTACATTCATTTGCATGCTCTGGGGCTCCTGCTGAGGAGAAGCACGTGCCTTCCCATTTTAAAGCTGTACTGTTGAAAATCCCCAGAAAGACTGGTGTGAAGATAACCTGACTGCCTGGTGCCTTTGGTATGCAAATCACTAATAAAAAATGCCCTTCCATGTCATGGTCCTATTCTGCTCCTGCCTTTTGTCAGAGGGATGAATCTTGACAAGGAGGAGCAGAGAAAGCAGCACTTGACAGGCCTACCCCTCTCCAGGAAGTCTAAAAGCAGCTGAAAACCCTTTTCTGCTAGATTTCCTAGGAAAAGACGGGTGACATTGTTATAGTCCAAAAAATATAGTCACATCTTTTTCTTTTTTCTTCTTTTTTCTTTTTTTTTTTTTTTTTTCTTGGCAAAGTGTTTTCTCAGCAAAGTGTTTCCTCCTCCAGCCTCAAACAACCACAAAAGAATCTACATTTCTGCTTTTCCTAAGTGAGGCAGAACTATTAGAACTATTTTACTGGGATTTTGAGGGCTGAAATGCCTGCAAATCAGGATAAGGGTATCTGAATTAGGAGAGAAGTCAACGAAACACTAAACACTGGAGGATGCTGCAGTGCCTGAGTGCAAAGGCTGTTTCCCAACATGCATGCACACTGCTGTCTGAGTTCAGAGGAAATCATCCCACAGGGAGCCTTACGTCTGGTATCAGGGGGACAAAAGAATGCAAGAGAAAAACCAAAACAAACCAAAACACAGAAGATTGCTCAATGCTGCCTGTAGGCCAGTTAGAAGGGGGGGAAAAGAATGAGATCTCTGAATGTAGCCTGCTTGGCCAAAGCCCAGCTCTGCCCATGTAGTCAGACTGTGCTGGGGAAAGCAGAGCATCCCTTCTGCCTACCCTGAATGGGGAGGGTCTGGGCATGGGCTGGGACACAGTACCTGCTCCTGGCCAAGCCCCTGTGAAATACTGAGGTATCAATTACTGCAATTGTGGAGACTCTGGCCCCAAGAGGAAAAGCCATGTGTTTTCCAGTGCTAATTAGGGCTGCTTGGAGAGGCAGGAGGGGAGGGAAAAATAAGCATTTCCACGAGAACTGTTTTGATAACTTCATTTTAGGTTCATCGCATAAGTATCTGTTCTTCTCTTCTACAACCTAGCCCTGACAGCGTGGTAAAGTCATGCCAGGGAAGGGGGTTCTGTCTGAATGAAGGTGAAGGGCTGCAAGTAAAGAGGGGAGGTGAGACATCTTGCTCAGTGCTTAGGGCTTGTCACCCAAGGCCTTTGCCCCATGTCTTCATCCCTACCAGAGCTTCAAGTGGTTTGGCTGACCTGCTGTACACTGCTGTGTTGGATCCCCACTGCATGGAGTTGCATAAAGGCAGCAGAGCCTATTCCCATAGTGCTCACAGTGATTTTCAGACCCAAGGGTCTTTGCCTACGAATCCTCTCAGCTTCTGTGTCACCTCCACAGCCTATCAACAAATCAACTCGGCTTTTCTTTCACAGGCTCTTATGTTTCCCACTTCTTCCTTTGGCACAAGGTAAAAAACAGTCTCTGAGGCTTCCCAAGCTGAGCTGGAGACACAGCTACACCCATGGCTATGAGTGAGGAGCATGCTGCTTCTTTTCCTTTGCTTCCCAAAGCATGAAAGCCCCGTTACACAAAATCAGCAGCAAACCTCCCCCCACTTTTTCAAAAAATAACACAAACCAAACCCAAAAAACTTATGTAACTCCACAACTAATCTTCACTAATCTTGAGCAAGGCATTTAAATCCGGGGAATAAGCCTATTCTTCTCACAACCCCCCTGCCCCCAGCCTAACTGTACAGTGAAAAGGGAAGCAAACAGAAGCAAAGTTCACAGCTTTGTGAATATTCCTTTTGAGAAGAGCAAAGTGGCAGCGTGTCCCAGGTCTACTCCGAAGGGAAACCTCCTGTCCTACCATTCCCCATGCACAGCGACCGAGGACCTTAAGAGAAAAGCTGCTTTTGGACTGCTTATCACTTGCTCTTAGCTAAAGCATGGAAATCTCTACTCTCACAATGTACCACTGCCTTGCTTTTGTCTGGTATTTTTTCATTACCTATTCAATCACACTCCTGAGAACAGAAGAGCGGCCATCTGAAGTGTTCCTTTACGGTGGGCAGTGGAAATATTTGACAGTCCTCAATCTGGTAAGCAAATCCTGTTGTACAGTGATACCAATATGTCTATTTGTTTGTCTGCCATCTGTGCCTCAAGACATATGCAGCTGGTATATTTGCTGCTGTTAAACTGCTTCCTTTAGCAGCTTATACCCCAAAGGAAGCTAAGTAGGGATCCATGCTTCTGAGTGAAATGCATTTGCAGGTTTTATGCAGGAAGAATATTGGCTGGCAAGCTGGTTGGCTTTCAGAAAGTACTCTGAAGCTAGCTGCCTCTTTGTAGGAGAAAAGCTATCAGTGAGGAGGGGGACAGAAAGGTAGGGTATGTCCAGCAGGACATATGCAAGTTTGATTCATGTTATCTAACCCGTTATTCAACACACATTAGAATGCTGCTTGGAGTTTTACTTCAATGTTTAAATAGGCTTTAAATGTCCTGTAAATTACAGAGAAGATAAAATGCAGCATGGTGTTAATTTAGCCATTCAGAGTACATGCTTAGTTTGAAAATCAGTTGAAAGGACCAAGTAAAGAGATTCCAGCATGCAGATGGAGGTGTTTGTGACATTATTACATGTTTTTTAGCAGTGCCATCAACTGCATTTCCTAAAAGTACCCAGAAAAGCATAGACCATAATGTGTCTGGTTCCCCTAGTATGCTAATGTTTCACAAGATAGAAAACAACAAAAACATGTGAGAGGCCCTGGGTGGGAAGGTCTGTTTGCAGTCCAAGTGGCTCATCAGTGACTCCTGGCAGTGTTGGCAGTGGGTTGGAAGGACTGGGGGTGTGGTGTGTAGACAGTTCCTACAAGGGACATACCTTAGGGACACTTGCTAATCTGAAGGATGACCACAGGGACCTCTGTAGCCTTTCATCCATCCTGTGTGGCCATCAGAATTTAGTATTAGCGTTGGAGGTCTTGCCTGGGGTATGTTTATCTCTATTCTTCAGAAGAAGACACCCCACAGTGGAGTTCAATGGAAGCCTAAATGATGCCCAGCTACAAGTGGGGCCTTGGGAAATCCCTGGAGGGGTTGGGAAATTTGATTCCATTCCAACTTTATTCTGTGATTTTGTGAAATATTTGCAACCAGGAGGCAGTGAATGCCACATGAGGTGGCTACAACAGCCTGGGCTTCAGAGAGCCACAGCACCCTTCTTAGACACCAAGCTGGCTGTGGAAGGATGAGGGCACATATATCACTCCAGTCAGGATGGCACACGCATAGCTTGTTGCTATGTTATTTTCATATCAGCGCACCTAGGCTCTCTGTGATGTTTCTAAAAATTATTTTTTCTGAAACACCAGCAATCAAGTGGTCAGGATCCAACAACCTTAAGGATATTTACTTTGTCCTGCTGGAACGTACGACAGTAAACTGAAACACCAGCGGACAAGTCCCAGACAAGATACCCCCTATGTGCCCAGCTCCTCTCCTTTGTTTTTTGGGGTAAAGCTGGCCCCATGAAGGAATCCACCATACTCCCAGGCAGAACAGCATCCCTACCCTCATCCTCTGGCACTGTTATAATGAGATCCATCACCCAGTATACGGCATCTCTCTGATGCATGAGATAAGAGGAGAAAACAAGTAACTCATCTCCCAGTATTCTGGGGTGCAGAAACACTCATGGAAACTAACATTCAGCTTCCCCTAGTGACCAGCAGTGGATGATCAGGGAAAGGCTGCAAAAACTAAGAGTGTGTGAGTGTAAAAGGAACTTTCCATGGCTCTGCCCTCACATTGTCCTATGAACTTACTCAAGCCAGAAAACAAGTCCAACCCACGGCAACTAATACCCATTGAAAGCCTTGCCTCCATTTAGCTGAAGGAAAAAACTTACCTGTTTATACTTCTGGTACTTTTCCTGTTCTGTAGTGATGAGTACTACAACACAAGTGTGCTTTGTGTGAAAGAATAGTGTGTTTTGCTGGTGGAAACCTGCTTCCTGACAACTGCCCCTTTACATCTGTGTTGTAATATAACCATCTATCCCTGTTCCCTTTTTCTTTGTCACTCATTAGAGAACTCTACCAGGCTTTTCTCTCGTTTCTTCTGTTCTGTAAGGTGGAAGTCCAAGCCTATTTCATCTCTCTTCACAAAGGGCTGCTTCTTTCATTAAAACATCCTTGTTGCTCTTTGAAGTAGTTTTTCTAGTTTCAGGAAGGAGTAAGTAGGGCAGGCTGCAGTGGTCAAGCTATGAGTGCAGCATGGATTCATACAGTGACTTAAAGGTGTTTCCCTTGTCTGTTGTTTATTTCTTCTTAACAATGCTTAACTCTCTGTCTTTTTTTAATTGCCAGTGAAAAAGAAGCCAGTGGTTTGGGGAACTATCCACTGCAAGTCCAACGTTTCTTTCCTGGATGGTGCTAGTTAATTTAGGACCCACTGTTGAAAAATATATAATTGAAGTTGCTTTTTTTTTTCCCCTGAAACACATTGCATTTACCAAGACTGATTTTCATCTGAGATTCTTTGGCAATTTGACAGAAAGAGAAAAAAAAAAAAAAGGAAAAAAAAAAAATTTACAAAGCTTTACCACCTCAGTGTTCGCTCCCTTCCCCAGCTCATTTACAGATCTGCTGAACAGCTCAGGTCTCATTAAATCTCTGTGAGTGGGGGCTCTTGCTCCACTTCTCCAGTCCTTTGTCTCCCATCTTTTAACTGCTTATTGATCTGATCCCAATGCTAAAACAGAACTGTTAGCCAACAGGGAGATGGTTTAGGCAGAAGATGTTATTTCTCTATTTCTCACAGAGAAAATGTGGCAATGGGGCAGGGTGTGCAAAATTACTCCACGGCTGGTTGTCCTTCTTCTACAGAAATGTGTTTGTTTTTCAATAAAAGATTACCAAAAAGGGAAAGGAATTGCATTTAAAATTTTCCTTCTGCAGGAAAGTGCCATGCCTAGTTCGTGCTGATCTGAAATGGAAATACTGGGAAACGTGACATTTTCCCGGGGATGGAATTGCAGCTTCACTCTTAGCTCTGCTGGAGGCTTGCTGGAAGAATTTCTTCTAGATATGACCCTCTTTTAGCACTTCATTCAATTCCTTGCTAGTCATGCAGCTCTCCCAAGAGAGCTGTAGCTCTGACGTTACTTCAGATTCATTTATCTAGTTAATGATCACAGCAATCAGGATTCAGAAAGGAAATATTTTTGTAGGGGGAAAAAAAAGATAAGTGGGTTTTTTGTATCAAAGGAGTTCATTGACCAATTATTGAACAAGCTGAAATGACAGATAAAAATGGTTTTGCATTCATTTGTCTGTGGCACAAAACATTACAAGCTGAATCATTCATTGCTTGAAATATCTGAGCTCATAAAAATCTGCTCACTGCTGTAAATCTATTAGTAAACCATTGCATAATGATCACGCTGCACCCTCAAAAACTATTAACTGCATTCCTGCCACATTTTATTCCTTACACTTTTGTCTCTCATAATTGAAATACTTTCAATTTTCCTGAAAGCTGTCTGTTATTTATCTCAAAATAGACTCAGAATTTATTATACATGTTTTCCACATCGCTGTCAGATGAGTGGATGTGGATGTGTGTCTATGCTAAATGTTGACTGCTACGTTTTATAGCGTACTCAGACTATTGGATTTATCCCCCCTTAAGGGCAGAGCGTGGAGCCTCATTTATTTGCACTCGTTGGAGATTTCAACATACACATATGGATAGATCTTATATGTGAAAGTAAATAATGTCAGGTTAGTTAAACAGAAACACCCCTTTGATCATTGCAGCAGATAAAAGTTAAGATTTGTCTTTGTCACTATAACTCTCAGTTTGGAAAATCGATTTGGCCAAATTAAGCATTTCTACAGCACCCAGAGCCACAAAGCTATGTGGAGTTGAGAGAGGAAAGCAGCATCTCTCCAACCGGGATAATCGTATCCATATTCCCCTCTTCTGGTTAATTGTTAGCTTTCTGAATGCTTCCAGTCTTCCTTCTGTTCATGTGGGAACACTTCAGGGGATTCTCTTTATTTACAGCCAGTAGATTTATATTCCATGAATGGCTGCAATGGATTTGCCGGCACTGATGCTTGGGAAATGAACAGAACATCTGGAATAATTTGATGTTTTCACGTAAAGTTGGGTGTGGGATTTTTGTGTTTGTTTTTTTTGGTTTTGTTGTGTTGTTTTTTTAAGTCAACATTTTCCCATTAGTGAAAGGCTGTGAGATTTGGATGGATCCTTCTTACATGAATAAGCCTGGAAGAGTGCAGGCTGGGAGCTCTGACTTGAGTTTACCAGAGGTCCATGTTGCCAGACAAGGGATGGTTCTTGCTAGGTTCAGTTTCCTGGGTTGAAAATTACTTGTATATTCTTCCATTGCTCCTAAAAATGCAGGGTGACCACAGTGACTTTCAATGCACATCGATGGGCAAGGGTAGAGCTATAAGTGTTGCAAAACCAAGTTCCTGAGATGGAGGTCAAACTTATTCAGATGTTGTTCCTCTCCATGTTCAGCCAGAGAAATGGGTCAGGTTACACATTCAGATAAGCATTTTCCATACGGAAGATAACATTGTCCTCCACTGCTTATGACAGAATATTTGCCAGACTGAGAATGTAGCTGCTTTGGGACTGTTTCTTTTCAGAAATGTTTGTTTTAGTTAATTTTGAAGGGGGGGTGGGGGAAAGAAGAAGCCTATCCTTGTACCATGATTAATGTAAGTCTGACCATGAACAAGATAATAATAGCCCCATCCTCTGGGAACCAGGCCTCTCTCTAATTGCTTTATTGGCAATTAGTCACCATGTGTCACCAGACTGTCACCACCCTCATGTTCATTTTTCATGCTTTTTACAGAAAGTTAAAGCAGACGCTACAGGGTGTAACAAGGGCTTCTGTTCATAACCAGGCTTTTCTTAGCTCTTTGAGGGCTCTTTGAGGGTTTGGTGTCCTGGGGAGGACAAGGACTGGAGCAGATATTTGGGCTGAACATGTGCTTGGGTCTAAGTATGCTGAGCCCCAGTTAGGGCTTCTCTGAACTAGACCTGTGACACGGAGGTCTGAATCCCATACGGACTGAAATTGTGCCTGCAGTTACAGAGGCTAATTGTGATAATGGGGAGGGAGAGAGAGAAAACCACATTTAAAAGAGCTGGTTTGGGTGCCTCTGAATTGAACAAAGCCATATGTGGGTTCTTATGAAACTGTTTGGGGTTTTATTTATGTAAAATTGTGGCTGTTCGCCCCATGCTCTTGAGAGGAAGCACGGGGCTTGGCAGCTGAACTGGGTAGTGCACAACCTCAGATACCTTGCCCTAGGCAGCTCTGGGACTTGCAAACTTGCGAACTAGAGCTTGCAGAAACCCTTGTTTGAAGATGAGTGTGGTGAAATCATACTCCCCTCCTTCCCTCAGATATTTCAGTAACAGAGGAATTCTTGATGGAAAACCATTGGACTAATTCTGCCTCCCTCCCAAGCACCCCCCTTCTTAGCTCCTTCAGAAATGGGTGAAGTCATCATCCACAGCTTCAGACACTATGCTCTAAATAAATATCTGATTCAGACTAAGATCATGGCAAAAGAGATCTCACCCAGAAAGCTGAAGTGCAGCCTCCTTCCACTTCAGCATCACTAACTGGTCCAGCTTTTGCAGTAGGATGCACTTCCCATATTGCATCACTCTGGGACAACTTCACAAAGAGGAGGCCACACGGAGAGTTAGCAGAGTTGAACCAGACCCTGCTGAATGCATAGTAGCAGAAGTGTTCTTCTGTTAGATTTTGCCCTTGTGCAGCAGACAAACTTGGTTCAACATCATCTGCTGTGTAGCATTAGGAGAGAAAACAAGGTTAACAGAAAAGCATTATTGATTTAAATCAAAATATTATGACAATTTTATGCACAATTCACTAAATTCTGTTTTGTCACTGCACTTACCTAACTTTTTACCAAGTCCTCCTAACACCCTATCCAAGCAACCCCACCCTCATTTAACAACCCCACCCTCATTTCTTGAAAATTATATAAAGGAAAAAAAAACAACCAAAGAAAATAAAACACCCCCCCTAACTCCAAAATTCAGTAGTTATAGGTAAGCTAGTTTTCATTACTGATGTTGGGAGCTCTGTTTCTAAGCATTTGAAACCCTTTCCTGAATCCCTCTGAGTTCAGCAAAAGTAGTTCTGGTTTTGATAACTTCTGCACCTAATCTTCATGTCAGAGTATTATGATCTACTTGACACTGAAATGAACTGCACTGAGTCCCTGGAAAGCAGGCCCCGTGTTGGCTAAATGGTGGGAGAAAGCAATCTAGCATTTGCTTTATAGGAAATGTCTCCTAGTGGCATATTTTCTTCTCTCCTGCTCAAATACATTGAAACACAACAATTAACATCAGAAATGTAAAGGAATTGTCTATCAACACATCCTTCCACCCCTCCCATCTGAATCACATCACACATCTCTGTTTAGTCTATTAAAGGAGATACTGTTAAAAGTTATCCACCAAACAACTTTATTCAATCAGTTTCAGTTAGTAAAAGAGATTTAGCCAACAGCTATTTCCCTCACGCAGGTTTGCAGCTCACAAACAAAACAGCTCCCTGAAGAGCAAGAACAGGGTTCATCGAGGAATGTGCTAATTAAAGCTGGATGACTTTCCCTCATTAGGTGTAATTACTTTAGGTTTTGCAGGCTGTCTTCTATGGGGTGTCCTTCCTGGCTGATGTATTGAGACTAATTAAGAAACTGCGATGTGCTAAGAGTGTAATTTCCAGCAGAGACCTTCTTTTCAGCGTCCTGGCTTTCCCAGTGTCCACAGTAAGTAACCTCTGTACATAAAAATAATGTTTGCATAAATGATTAGGGGTGTATGGCATAACATTTACATGCATAAAACAGATAAGAACCGTAGGATTTCTTTTGCCATTTGAAAATGGATTTGAGCCCTTTAGAAGAAGAAACAGTGCTGAGCCCATCAGCATTGGAAACAAAGCCTCTTAACACAAACTTCAGCGTTGCCATCCCTGAGCAAACATGGAGTGACCCCAAAGGGTGAATAAGATGTAACCCCCCTGATAATCTCACAGTCTAAACAGATGTAGATTTACTGACCTAAGACATTTCTCTAAAGCACAGAATGGTCCAGGAGAACATATAAGATCTTGCTGCCTCTTAGGTACCCTCTCATCTCCCTCTGACTCCAGCATGGCTTTAAATAAGCGCTGGAGAGAAACAGATTCATGGCACAATACTTATAGTTATAGCCAACATCAGATTCACCAGGGAACACCTCCTGCCTCACAGACAATGCTGTTCATCAAAATGCTGTTTATCTGGCACTGTGGGTTGGACAGGAACCAACGGGTTTCTTATACATGTAGGTACTGCTCGGTGTGACTGAAGCCCACAGCCATCTCTGAATCTCAGAGGGCTGAGAAGCTGCTTAAATCTGGTCCACAAGCAGCTCAGCCAGCTGGCTCACTAGAAAAGTTCTGCCAATGACAGTGAGATTGGGTAATTTATCTTCCCTGCACTGTGGTATTCACTATGCTACTGCCCTATCTCCCCCCAGGCATCCTCACCACGGCCACAGGACAGAGGCACAGGGTAGTCTCTTTCTTCCAGCATCTTAGACCCTGATTGTCCAGCCCCAGGTACAAACTGTGCTCCAATACAAAGCCAGGCCAATGAAGTGCAAACCAGCTTCCAGGTATCAGTGACCGATGCCAGAATCCATTTGCTGCAGTTCAGTTCTCCCAGTATAAATCCTCCTCTGCTAGGTAAAAAAAAATAAAAAAATAAGGTGCCCACAGTGCAGCTTGTACCTGCAGTTTAGGAATCAGGCTTATGAATTGTGAAAAGAAGAATAGATTTTAGGTGAATTGTCATATCAAGATCTGTTTTTACTCTGCGATCAAGCTGAACAACTGCTGTGGCTTGACAGCCAATCCCTTGAGGAAAACTTCTGGACATTCAAAAGATCCCATCTGCTAAATAAAAAAAAAAAATAAATTCAAGCTAATTTAGTATTCCAACAAAAATGTCAGTGTTGGCAGTTTGTAAAGGCAATTTTTCTCTTAGTATCAACACAGAACACTGAGCCTCAGAATAAATTCCTTTCTTTATGCTGTAAAATGTGAAATATATGAGTTTACCTGACAATATCACTGTAGTTTTTTTTTTAATGTAGGAGATGTTTTGCCGTCTCAGAAATGAAAGCACTACCCAAATCCCATCAGTTATGTTTGTCTTTCATTTTGAAATTTCTTTCATTTTGTATTTTGGTTCCAGTTCGTGTGTATATCCTTTTGGACACTGTACACCTACAATCGAGAGCTGGTTTACCCCAAAAGCCTTGATGGAGTCATCCCACTCTGGCTAAATCACGCTATGGTGAGTAAGAAACACCCCTGCCTCTCACAGAGACACTTCGCAAAGCATGTCCCACAGCTCCAGTGTGTTGTTTCCAGAAGAGTTTTGCAGCTTCTTCTTTCTCACCTCTTCCTTCCTACTTATATGAACCCGATGCTGAGCTTTACCCAGTGCACAGATGCGTGTGCTTGAAGTCACCTCTCGAAGCCTTTTTAGCACACAAGGAATGTCAGTGAGTCAGTGCTTGTCAAACGTCTGTAGTCAATGAAATGATGTGCAGTCATAGGAGGAAAAAAAACCCTCTTCTTGGTTATTGTAGCTCAAAAACCCAAATTGTTTCTGCAAACAGAAGCCTATGAAACATGAGGTGGCTGGGACTCTAACAAAGCATTTCTTAATTTTTTAAAAAGGTGGAAGAACTGAAGAACATCTGACAGCTCAACAGCTAATGTGTGCACTGCTTTGAATAGCTGAATTGCAATGATTGTTTACAGATTTTCTATAAATACTTTCCAGATTTCTCCTTCATTTGCTCTGGCTGTTTTTATGATGTGTTGAATAATCACATATTTCTCATCAGTCAAGTGTAAGGAGGCTGACAGGAACATGGAAACTGTGGGTGGATTGTAGGTCAGGGAGGCCTCGTGGGGCTAATGGGAAGGGGGAGAGAAGGGGAGAGGTTCAGTGCTAGCCTGAATCAGAGAAGCCAGAAAGTATGAAATAATCACACAGAAGAATTGTTTCTCTCTAGACTTCGTTTCTTAAGTGCAACCCTCTGCTTTGCAACCCTCTGTTGCAGTCCCTAACGGGTGTTGAAGGTAAATGCAGGAGGCTTTGGGGTTTCTGGTGGGAGGACACTTGAGAAAAGTTTTGAAGAACTACTTGATTTAGACAGTCCTATTCAGAGATGTGTGCCTGGAATCCAACCAACACACAGGCATGTCCGCATTGCTGATACCCAAGTGATAAACTTCAGGCATCCTGCACTTTTAACCTTATCACCTGCTCTCTGCCCACCAGTCCATCTCCACTGAGGCCCTTCCATGACTGTGCAAACCTCCACATGGGTGCAGGTGGGCACCACTCTTCCTCAAAACTGTCTTCCACCAAAAGAAAAAAAAAAGATTCCTTGTGTCCTCAGCATCATGCTCGTTTCAGGTCCAGGAAATCGGTGCAGATGACTGGTGGAAATGTAAATTCTTCACAGTAGTGGAGGTGCTGGGGAAGGGGAGGGCACAGGGTGGAGCTGAGAAGAGATGGGCTTTGCTGCTTGTATTAATCCCAGCACACAGCTGAGAATTTGCCCTTTCCATTTCCACATTTGTTTATGACAGGGGAAGACCAAGAGGTGCTAGAAAGTACATTTTTATTTTGCGTGCGAGAACTCTTTGCAGGAATTCCTCAAATGTGTTTGTTAGAACTTCTTTCTTACTCTACCTGTATCTACATTTCATAACAGAGTCATTCTGACAACAACAAAAAGCTTTTCCACTTCAGAAATGTCAAAAGCGGGTTTTCAAAAAGGAAAACAATTCTTCCTCAAAAATTATTTTGAATAGAGAGAAACTCCACACAAACCAAGCTTCTATCACAACCTAGTATTCTATTTCTAAAGCTCTTAATACACTGCAGGCATCTTGCATTTGACAGTTCCAGGGTGGGAATTTTTCCCTCCAGTCACTATCAGGCATAAAACATCTGCTACCAGAGTAGACTGATCCCCACTACTGACAATCCCCAAGTTTTGTCCCAACAGGTGCCCTGGGGCTTAGTGGAGGCATTTCTTTCTTCCAACCCAAAATATCTGCTGGGAACACTGGGAAGATCCAGGGAGCTACCAACACTTTAAGGGACAACCCCCAGGTTTTGATTGCCAAGCAGACACTTTTTCTTTGAGTTCATTTCCCTGCACATTGCTGTACTTTGTGGCTCTTAGATTACAGGCATCTCATGACAGATTGAGGCAGTGTCTAGCTGGCTTTGGTGGAAAAAGGCAGTATCAGTAGCAGACGTCAGTGCTATATCATTTGCAGTGGGAGTATTTTTTTTTTTAAATCTCAGTCTATTCTAACATTGTAAATAGGGAAAACATATGTTGTTACGTAACTGAAGAGTGAACATATAAAAAAAAAATCATGCAAAAACACTTCAGGAATACCAAACTCCCTGAGTCTGCAGTGATGCTGCAGCACCTTCCTTGGAAAAGGAACTAGCCATTTATTTTTCTCACATTTACTGCTCTTGCACTGGGAAAGTGTTGTTGCCCACCTGGTAGCCCAGTCTCGTATAAAGAGCATTATATTTTAGGCATGTTTTTTGCACTCTGAGCAGAAACATTTCCTGTTTTGCAGACGGGATGGCTAACGTGGAAAGAAATCTTGCTAATGTTTGAAGGAGGCCAAACACTCCAGACTACCTGGGTTTCCCTCTGCCTTTCTACTGAGTTTAACCCAAGGGCTGTGACTCAGTTTCTGAGTCTGTCTGTCTGGGATAATTCTGTTTTACCACCTTTATACAAAGTTTTGAGCTTCATGAATGAAAACAAAAAAAACAACCAAACAACCCTACTTAATGTCTCCAGCACAACTATGCTATCTAAACAAGATATTCAAAGAGGAAGATGGCTTGGACAAAAGATAGACTGTCCCACTCATCAAGTGAAACTGTTTATTTCTTTCCCAGTCATCTCTTTTCAGCAACATCTGGATACTCTCCAGAAGGCGACTAACTCCTGGAAACAGTTTGGATTAAATCATATGTATGTATAATTCAACATAATAGCAGTATAGGGTTAGGGGCTGACAGAACTGAATGCTAAACAAAGACGGGCAATGGTGGGTCAGAAGAAATCACTCAAAACCATTATAATCTAGAATGAAAGAAAAGATACACAGCAACACTGGCCAGATGTGCTCACAACAATTAAAATAGTAGTTGCTTCTTTTTTTTTTTTTTTTTTTTTGTAAAGGAGGTTTGTATTTTCAGTCCGTAAGGCACAGTTCTTGTAAAACACAAATTTTCTTGAAAAAAAAAAATTTTTCTTTATTTTCAGGCTGCAGCTAAGTTTAGTTTAGCTGCCTCTTTTCCTAATTTATCCTGTTGTTATATTACTCTCTTGCCATGGCAAAAATCAACATTTTAGTGCCCTAGGCACTTAACCAAAGTTACCATAGTTATGAATTGCTCATGTTCCGAAGAGCTAGTAAATTAAATCACTAAGAATATAGGAGAGGTGGTAAATGGAAACACAGAGGAAAGATTACTCACCTGGCATATTTTCAGCAAAAATGACAACACACCACCTGTCCTGAGCCTCTCAAGCTCCTTTGCCCTGATGAAGAGCAGCTACGTAGTACCTGAATGCAAAAGGAAAATACAGCGGTGTAAAAGAGCAGCCTGAGTTTGTGTGTATGAGAAATTCTCCTCCACCAAAGCAAGCCACTGATGCCCTGACAGCAGGAATAGCAGCAAGACTTGATATGTCCCTTCTCATGTTGGAGGTTCTAGCTACAAGCTGGTTGTGGTATGCCCACCTAGCCAAACCATCACCTTCACTAGTGTGGAAGCAGCTACATCAAGAGAAATGTCATCTTGGATCAGTATGATTTAAATATAAATACTTCCATCTGGAAAAGAAAATAAGTTATATGAAAACAAATTACCCTTACTCTGATGTGAGGGCATCTATGGGAAGGATTGCACCTCCCTGCAGCTATTTTAGGAAGCTGCTGCAAGAATAGCTGACCAAGGGGTTGGTGGAGCAGAACTCACTTGTCCAGGCCACTCTAACTGGACTTCTGCCCCAGGAACATACACAAGAACCTCCTCAAGTTCATATCAGACCATCTTAAATGATTCTCTTTGCAACTGGAATTTAATGCTTAATAATTCTTGCATATTTAAACAAGAGAGAAATATTTCCATTTGTTTCCATTTACAGTATCTCAATTTTAAGCTGTCTGGCAACCATGGACTTTCATAGCCTTCCAATTACATTTAGCTTTTGGCATAGAAGAAGAATGTGTGTGTAAAGGATATGGCACATGAAATTAATCACCCCACACATTCAAGAGCAAAGATGCTTAGCTTTTCCCAGCACTAAATATATATAATTTTTTAATTACTATTATTTATTTTTTTTTAGCTTTCCATTTTTGTTAACATAAGCCCCTTTCCTCTGGGACAAAGTGTGTGTTTCACAGGCAAATATTGTGGCAGGGAATCCTCCCAGGCTGCTGCTGCCCTGGTGTGCACAGGTGCAGTCTCTGTAACCTGCCCCACCAAAGCACAGCTGGAGTCAAATACTCCACAGCCAAGGATGCAACACTGCAGTTTCATGCCAGGCTCCAGCTGCAGTGCAACATCAATTTCTTAGGCTATGTATCCAGTCTCAGGGAGAAATGCAATTAAAATTCTGCCATTGACAACAGAGACAAATCATTCGTTAGTAAGCAATAGAATATTCAGCCAGGGCCTTATTTCAAAAAATGGGTGTCTGCCTGCAGGAAATGTCACCTCTGAATGTCATCTCTGAAGGTGATCTGATCACATAGAATCATAGAATTGGCTGGGTTGGAAGGGACCTCAGAGATCATCAAGTCCAACCCTTGAACCACCGTTGCGGTTGCTAGACCATGGCACTGAGTGCCACATCCAGTCTCTTTTTAAATATCTCCAGGGACGGAGAATCCACCACTTCAGTGGGCAGCCCATTCCAATGCTTGATCACTCTCTCAGTAAAGAAATTCTTTCTAATATCTAACCTAAACTTCCCCTGGCACAACTTAAGACCGTGCCCTCTTGTCTTGTTGAAAGTCGTCTGGGAAAAGAGACCAACCCCCCCCTGGCTACAACCTCCTTTCAGGGAGTTGTAGAGAGTGATGAGGTCTCCCCTGAGCCTCCTTTTCTCCAGGCTGAACACCCCCAGCTCCCTCAGTCTCTCCTCATAGGGTCTGTGCTCGAGTCCCTTCACCAGCCTGGTTGCCCTCCTTTGGACCTGCTCCAGGACTTCAGTATCCTTTCTGAACTGAGGGGCCCAGAACTGGACACAGTACTCGAGGTGTGGTCTCACCAGCACTGAGTACAGGGGCATGATCGGACTGGCATTTCACCCATTTTCACAATAATGCTCCCCAAATACCCACACATCTGAGGAAAAGATAATGTTGCTTTTCAGACAAGCATGAATGGACCTGGGAAGGGCAGAAACAGATAGAAGCTGTCAGTTCAGAGAGGAGGGCTGCTGGAGTTAGATTGAGCAAGAGCTTCCTGACTAATTTGCCACCACACCTGCACAATAAGAGGACTCCCTGAACCTCCCACTGTATCCATAAAATAAAGCTGTGGTTGCCTGAAAATTCACTGATGACTGCAAATATAAAAGGCAGGTAGTAACGCAAAGAGAAAACTATTTCTTTAACTAAATATGGTGACGTGCTAGGTAAAGAAATAACACGAACAGTTATGCTTAAGATCCTCCCACCCTAGAAAACAAAGAGAGGTTACAAGAGGAGGAAAAGCGTATGAGGACTGATTACAAGTCAAAATGGTGAAGGAGGAATTTGAATGGAGGCAGCATCATAGCAAAATAAATGAAATGAGGGAAACTGCTCTAAAACAAAGCCAAGAAAGTAGAGTGCACACAGAGATTCAGAAAATTATGAGGAGTATAAAACTAAATAGAGGTTATAGTGACAGGAAACCATTTAGTTTTATTATGCTCAGCTAACACAGACTGTAATCATTTATGAAAGCACCCAACCCAAGGAAATTTCCATAGACAAGTGGATGTTTCCCCCTGAGGAGCTGAGTCTCTGAGTAAACACCACCTCTAAGGTCAACCAATGAACACTGGCTTCATGAGCTTCCCAAGACAGCACCAAAGTCAGTTTTTACTTTTTCTTTGCAGTAACACACCAACAGAGAAGATCCAAGCACGAGTATTGGCCATGAGTGGCTGTCAGCACACAAGCTCTGTGGGGAATTTGTCCGAAAGGAGAAACTCGGGCAGTTTTTCAAAAGCACTTGGTGGTGTCCAACAGTGCCCAGTGGAGTTTAGTTTGGCCAGCGGTAGCTGTTTGTGAGCTGAAGTCTCACATCTTAATGGAAAGCAGACACGGAGGGTATGTAAATGCAGACAAATGAGAAACAGACAGCTATGGTCAACCCAGGCATCCTTTCCTTCACGCTGGAGTCAAACAGGGTCACAGGGAGTCAAACTGCGGCGCACGCGTTCGGAGCAGGAGTGATCTCAGCAGCTCTGGGGAGCTTGTTCATGGGCTTAGAAACTCAGCCGAGGCTGAAGCCTGCAGCTGAACACTAACTCTGCCCAACCCTGTCCTCCCAGCCCCAGGACACTTGGTTTTATTTATATTCTCCACAGCAAAACGAGGGTATAACGTTGACCAAATACACCAATGACTCAAAATATGTGAGCTAAAAATTCCACATAGTCTTAGAAAACAGTGGAAGTTGTATCCAGAGAGGACTCAGTTTAAACTCATGAACCTGAAATGTATCCTGGGAAACACACAGCATAGAGGAGGAAACAAAAAAATAAAGAAGCAGGAGAATGTAATAATTTCATTCTTCTCTGCAGGAGGTGTGTTAAAGTGCCACTATTTCAGATTAGGTTCAGCACGTGTTTAGGAAACTTTCTTTCCCCTGCATTCACATGCCAGGGTTCGTGACCAAAAAATTCAAAAAACATTTTGCAGTTTTATAACTAGCTTAGATTCACCTGAGTTTGTCAACAAAAAAAGAAACCAAACCTAAGTGAAAAATCATCATAAGTGCCAAAAAAGGACACAGAGAGTTTTCAAATCAAATGTCTAGAATCAAAATTCAGATTACATGTGTGATTAGTTAACAAAATGTCTCTAATAATTTTGAAAGTCCCATAACTTTTCTTTCCACTGTACAAATAATTTTTTAAAGGCACGTAGAGTACTTCTATTCTTACAAAATTTGCAAGCTTTCCTCAATAAGCAGAGGTTACTAGACAAGTAAATATATTAATATTTCAAAGAACATAAAAATAAGTACTAACAGAATTCCTGCCAAGAGCAGAAAAAAGCTCTCTGATTCAGTTTGGTTCATTGAGCCTGATCAGTACACACAGCTATTGTTTTATCCCATTTTCTTTACCTTGGAGTGAAATAGGGTTTTTTTTCCCCCTGTGATAATTATTTTTGACAGTTTCACTGCTTATATGTGAAACTGAGAAACTGTTAATTGAAATAAAAAATGAGTCACTGTTTCCAGCAATTTTTGCCAATGTTTTGATCTGTGTCAATCTGAGTTTAATTACCGAGTTTTCTTTAAAGCAGGAGGCAAAACTGTGTATTTGAATTTGACCTCATATAAATATTGCATTCTTCATACATACATCAGTTTAAGGTTATAAAGTGCACCTAAATAGGGCTGAAAGCCTATATAATGATCATGCACTAGAGACCTTAGTAAAAATAACTTGAAGGAGAAAATAATTCCTTTTTTTTTTTTTTTTTTTTTTGAGAAGGATATGGGCAGTCTTTAAAGCCTTTCAGCAAATACAATTATCCATGATATATGCTCTATCACTAAGGATGCTGCCAAAGTCAACCTCTATCAGCTGGGAGAGGGAAATCACTTGGGAAGACAACTGTGTGTCAGAGGCAAAGGGCAGGCTTTGCACCCTGCAGCCAACCACACGTTCCTCTGATGCCTGCTGTATAAATATGCATCTACTCCTGTAACCAAGTTGGCTAATTCAGGAGAAATCCCACCATTATTTTACTGTTAATGGACAAACTGGGCTTGGCAGAAATAATTGAAGTCACCAGCACATTCCGGGATAGCGGATGTGCAGAAGGAAGATTTTCCCCATGTTTTTATTTGGCCTGGGTTGTGTGCATATGTATGCACCAGGAACCAAGGGGGAGGGGGAGGGAGAAAGAAGTTCTATGTCCACAAAGGAAAAAATGTTAAACGGAGAAGTTTTTGTCCTGGAGGTGCTTAAAGTAGCTGAGAGCTGATGCAGAAATGTGTCTCAAGAAGCCATTTGCATGGAAAGTTTAAATGCCCCTGCTAAATATGTCTAATTAATATTCTAAATTCTCTCAAACTAGGAAAAATCTAGTAAGCTGTTAACAAATAGTAATGGATTAATACATGACAAAACATTTTTTAGAAGATACAGTCTCATCACTGGACTTGGGAGCAAAGAAACTGTTCTACAGCACACAATTTTTTTTTAATCTTCCTTTTCTTCTTTTTTTTCAAATCAGAATAGATCCAAGACCTTTAAGCACCTGTTCACAAAAGAAAAAGAGGCAGGCAGCCCCCCTTCTGAACACTTTCACTGATCTTAGAGGTGGGAGCACCTTTCCAGTGAGTGGGAAGCTTGGCTTCAACCCCCCCGTGAATCAGGCAGAGCAGAAATTTTAACCTACCTCTTCCAGTAAACTCTTGGCTACTTCCAAAAAACAGCCAAGTCATTTTTAACAGTGATTTTCAAACTTCTTTTAATTTACAAGTCCCTGAGTATTTTCTCTAACTCCTCCATAAGAGGAAGAGCTTGCCAAAAAAAAAAAGAAAAAAAAAAAAAAAGAAAGAAAGAAAAAAGACTGGTTAAGCAAATCAGCATATTCTAAATCAACACAGAATAAAAAGAATTGCTGCCAACCACTACCAGTTTCCTACTCATCCCCACTACCAATGCATGTGTTAGAGTAGTGGGCTTCCCCACACCATCCCCAGGTTGTTGCTGCCTGTGACTGTATCATGCTGCCCTCACACAGGTGACACAGTGCCTCCAGCCATCCTCCAGTGTGGTGCTGCTCACTCCCATGAGGCAGATAAAAAATTCTAAATGAGGTGCCAAGCTCTGCTTTTTTCTCTCTTCCCCCTCTCCTGCGGGATCCATGTACTGTTAGGCAGCGCAAACTGAGATTAGAATATGAACTCACAGAAAAATGAGATGAGATACGAGCTGAGAAAGAGAAGGTGGCTAAGTAAGTGGAGGTGGTGGTGGTCTTAGTCATGATAGCTTGCTCCCATCAGAAGAGGGAAGCCTCCCTTTCTCCATCTTCATCCTCTTCTTCTGGACACATGCATGTGCACCTGCCCTAGAGTCTGCACGGTCCTTGGTAGCTGATTCAGCTTAGTGAGTCAGAGGAAAACTGATGCTGGGTCAGAGACAGCCACAGGGTATTTGGCAGAATCACACTCAGCCTCTTGCCTAGAGTTTTCTCTAAAGGGCTTGCCCAGTTCCTCTAGATTCTCACTTCCCTGCTTGCACTTGCAACATATTTCCCAGTATAAAGCTAAGTCTCTCTTGAGGAAAATTGAGCCAATATCCCTTGGTCCTACCTGTGATGGACATGTAGAACTTGTCCATCACACTATCAACCTCCCAAGCCTTTGAAACCTCTTTTTCCTTTTCTCTTGTAGATGCAACAACACATTCAGTCATCATTTTCAGGGGATGTTTGGTCCTCTGAGCCAGAGGACCATGAGTGTGGGAACAGTGACTTTCCATTTGTGGATACTGAAATTGTGAAGGAGCAGCTGTATCAGCTGACAGTTCAAAAGTCCATGTGCCCAGATGGGATTCATTCCAGAGGAGCTGGTGGATGTTATGGCAGGTCCCATCTCAATCACCTACCAAAGGTCTTGGGAGTCTGGGAGGTCCTTACTGACAGAAACCTAGCCAGTGTCACCCCATTTTACAAGGGCATGAGGGAAGACCCAGGGACCTACAGACCTGGGAGTCTAACCACAGCTCCTAGAAAAATGATGGACAAGATTATACTTGGTGCTACTGAAAGGCATTTAAGGAATGAGTCAGTCAGAACATTCAATATATTTATCAGTGATATGGCTGCAGATGCTGAAGGCACCATGAGTGAGTTTGCTGATGATAACCAACCAAGAGGAGCTGTTGGCTCTCCTGAGGAACAGGAGGCTTGGCAGAGGGATCTACACAGACTGGAGCATTGGGCTGGAAGGCATGTTCTGTGAGGAGTGGCTGAGAACACTGGGTTTGTCTTGTTTGGAGAGAAGAAGGCTGAGGGAACAACCTCACTGCTCTCCACAGCTTCCTGAGGAGGGGAAGTAGAGAGGGAGGTGCTGAGCTCTTCTCCCCGGGATCC
This sequence comes from Calypte anna, assembly GCF_003957555.1. NCBI lineage: Eukaryota > Metazoa > Chordata > Aves > Apodiformes > Trochilidae > Calypte > Calypte anna. Next base: position 64,333,239 of record NC_044245.1, read on the forward strand.
AGTGATGGGATGTGTGGGAATGGCTCAGAGCTCACATGGCTCACATCAGTCAGAGGAGATTTGGACCTGACATGAGGAAACGTTACTGAAATGGTGGTCAAACCCTGGAACAGGCTTTCTAGAGAGGTGGTCATTGCCCCAAGCCTGTTGGTGGTTTAGAGGTGTTTGGACAATGACCTTAATTACATCCCTTAACTTTGTCATCCCCGAATTGGTCAGGGACTAGATGTTCACTGTAGGTCCCTTCCAACTCAAATAGACTATTCTATTCTAAATTACTCTATTCCTACTTTGAATGGGCTCTGAATGGCTTTGAATGTTCATACTTTCTTCCTGTTTGTGCTGTCCTTTTCTGGAGAAGCTCCAAATTATCTGCATCTGTCAAAATGAGGTGTCCTAAATCAGAGGCAGAGTGCCAGCCAAAACCTCATCAATTCAAGTGGAGCAGAATCAGATTATTCAGAAGACTTCCCAGGTCTTTCCTAAACACATATTACTGTTAAAACCACCCCAGAACACCACACAAATTTTCTATTAAAGCGGCATCATAATCCTGACTTGTACTTACTTAACATTCAGTCTGAGAACAAAAAGCCCCAAACTAAAGAAATATGTATATATAAAATAATCCCCACCTAAAAATGGTTCAGTACAACAAAGAATTAATTCACCAGATCACTCCTACTAAATCCCTCTTAGGACAGCAATACTACTACTGCTGCAACAACCAGCTTATAGTTGTTAAAAGTGTTTAAATTAATTGACTTGCAGGGGCATTTCATGTATCTCAAAGGAATATCCCAAAACCCATTGGATGCCAGATGAAAACTGGGACATGTATTCACTTTGCATAATGGACAAATGCCCTGCAAAAGCCTGATAGGAAGGACAAAGCACAGGTTCTCTATTATTGTTGTCTTGCATGCGCATTTTTGTTTCATTCAAAGACAAACTACTGCACATCTACAGATAATAAACTTCATAATAATTCTAAAAGTGGCATAACGCACAGATTTCTGACTAAGAGATTTTTACAGTGATTACATATGAAAACTGTGTGCACCAAAGACATTTTCCTGGTTAAATTATTGCAGGAATCACTGGTACTGATACACCTAGACCTCTGCTGTCAACCAAGCAGGTTGTTGAGCTGAAGAATATCTCTGTGAAACAGAACACAGAAAAATCTCACTGCCAACAAAGGACAGGAATTGGAACATCAAATAAATGCTTCCTGCCTCCTTTCTCTGGCTAGTATTAATAGAGATGGAAGGGTTCTTTTGGTGGTAGAAAAGCCAGGTATGAATAGCAACTCCCGGGGGTGCACTGGGAGGCCTGAAGGAGGGACATGTAGCTTCCAGTGAGCTGTCACTTGCCTGCATCAGACTAAAATCGACGTCTGCCTCCTGAAGAAATAGGTGAAGCATGTTTTTATGCATGCTGTATGTAGCTCAATGTGCATTTAAAGGATGTAATGTGTCTTTGTGGCAACTTATACTATAAATACACCTCAATATAACTTAACTTCAATGCTGTACTACCACGTCAGATCCTCGGCACAACTTCTGACAGGTGCATTCAAGGTACTAGAACCATTTCCTTTGGACATGAGGAAAGTTTATATCATACAGGCAGCAGGTTGTGCCTTTCAGGAAAAAAACAAACAAACAAAAAATTCATTTAGTCATTATGTTTGTGTTCTTTTGTGGGTTTTTTTTTCTTTTTTCTTTTTTTTCTTTTTTTTTTTTCTCTGCTGCCATCTCCCTCTCATAGAATCATAGAATCATAGGGGTTGGAAGGGACCTCGAAAGATCATCTAGTCCAACTCCCCCCGCCATATAATATCCCCCCCCCCCATATCTATGTATGAATCTATTTTCTTAATTGCTAGGAATTTAACCAACTTGTCATCTACAGCTGTGCTATAGTTTTCTCCTGTTACACCTCATTGACTGCTTTTCCTGTGGTTTTCCCCAGTGTTGTTTAGACTTTCTGTCCTAGGTATTGCTACTTGAAGTTACTGTTTGTTTGCACAGAGAATATTACAAAGCTCCTAGTGGGGGAAATTTCACCCCCACCCCCCCACCAAATTATGTTCTGAAAATGCCACAAAACAGCCAACAAGAAAAGGTGCTGGCATCCCAAGAGCCCTGCACTGTCTGTCTAGGTGAGAAGCATCCCTCCAGTAGGCAGCTCCCCACCACAAAACAGTCAGTAGCACCACTGCCTACCCTGTGCTGAAAGCCCTCCATGCCCAGGCAGTTGTCATCATAAAAGCCCTTGAAACAGATGCTTTTCAATACAATTCAAACTCTGACAAAAAAAAAATAAAAATAGAAATAATAAGAAAAAGGTACTCTGGCAACCTAACTCCTTACTAACCCTTGGCTGAGATTATTTGAAGTTCCTTCATCCTCTTGAATCACAGCTGATTTAGGCCCTCTGTATGATTACCACCAGATTTTTCAGTTTACAAGAAGTACAATACGTAAATAACAAATAACAGCATAAGAAAATGTGAACGCAATTCAGCAACTTTTGTCATCCTCAAACACCAATAAAAATGGACTTAAATAGCTTTTGTACTCTAATGGGAATTACAAAAAATTTATTGCATTATAAAATGTAAGAGGAAAGCTTACCTATCATAAATTAATGCAGATAATTTGAAAGGTGGATTTTGTTCCAGCACTTTTTACAGCATACTAACAAAAAAATTTCCCTGCTTGTTGCTGCAGGGGTACTTCACTATAAAAAAAAAAAAAAGAAAGAAAGAAAGAAAAAGCATGCAATACCTTCAGTATTGTTAAATAATCCTTTGCTCAAGGGCAGGCACTTGAGCTTTGTGATCAGCAAAGACAGAAGGCAAGGCACTGTGACAGGTCAGTGATGGGCTCTCTTTTCTCCCCCAGCACACAGCTGTGTTGCCATTTGCTCTCCTGGAAATCCTTGCCACACCACACCGTTACCCAGCCAAGAAGAAGGGATTGATCTTATTAGGATTTGTCGCTTTTCTCTATATCAGTTGGTAAGAACTACACGCTTTAAAACCTTCTCCTCAAGTGATCTACCTTGTGAAACAAGGCCAACTCTGTACTTAAAAGTCCTCTGCCAGGCACGTGGGAGACAGCAATCTGTTCTGTGGAGAAGTCATTTTAACTTCAGCTGAGACCCATGAAAACTATTTCCAGACATAGGCAGAGCAGGTTTCTTCAAACACAGTGCAGCTCCTGAGACCATACGTGCTATCTCCTCCTTTTCTAGGGCCTCTTATAGAAAAGCGACTAAATCACCCTGAACTCAGAAATACTTGGAGTTATTTCTGCTAGGCTGGAGCTCTCCTTTCATTTCTTCCAGTACCATCCACTTTACCTCTGCTTGCTGTCTTGCTCACTGCAAAAACACCAAATCTCAAATGTCTGGGGGGCACAGGAGAGAAGTAAAGAAGGGAACTTGTCCTCATGCAAAGCTTTCTCAGAAGTCACTGGGACTATGGGAGACCCCATCCTTCCCATTCCTGCCCACCAGTTCTCATGCTCAGCTAGAGACTACCCGCAGCCTGCTGAACAAAAATCTGAAATAGAAAATCAACTGCACAGATGAAATACTCCTGTGACTTGAAAGCCATCAGAGTGGCTGTGGAAACAGCAGGCTCTGCTGCTACATCACATAACCATGTTCAGAACCACTTATCCTAATCCAGCCCTGAGCCTAATACGATTATGAACACAGCTTCCTAAATTCCTTTTCCATGTTCTGGTTCACCTGGTTGCTTAACACCAGCTTTGTTTTGCTTGCCTTCTGACAGCATTTTGGTTTTTTACTGTCTTTGAGACCAGAGAAATCGCCAGGCAAATACTGTAGTCCCATATGATGTGCTTTCCCCTAAAGCTCCCATCAGCTGAGCAATCTCACCCCACAGGAGACACAGCTCATGCCCAGACCTGAATCCCCATCAAAGGATGAGGATCAACACATTTGAACCCTCCCAGTACCTTCTTTGACTTGATGGTGCACGGTGCTGCTGAGGTCCTGAGTAGAACGTGGTCCCTCAGAGCACTTGTCCCCTTTGTCCCAGGGCCCTGATAAGTGGATAAATGACACTAGCCTTTCAGTGATGTTGCTTTGTCTCCTCCTGAGGCAGCAAGGAACCTTCCATCTGCTTTCTTTTTGTCTCCTTATCTCAGTGCCCTGCAGCCACAAACAACAGCTTTCAACTACCAGAAATATTTTTTTAGCCTATGCACTGAACTCAAAACACACGTAAGCATTTTACCACTGGTGCTGCAAGCTGGAAATTTAATAGCCCCATTTGGGCACCTTATGTTTCAAAAGCAGAGTCCTTCATAAATGTCTCTCCTTGAACTATCACCATCATCCCTGTTCTTGCCTTTCCCTGGAGTTGATGGGCTGAGAAATGACTGAGCCCTGCAAAGCAGCAGTGAGAAACTGAGCTGCCACCCACCAGCCTTGCAGCAGGAACCTGCCTCTGAACAGGGCTTCACTACTGCTTCGAATACCCACACTGTTCAGAAAGAAAAGGTTGCTTTCAGTTGCAAGACACCAGGACTAAGAGAACCTTTAGGCATCTTAGTTAATTCTTGGAAGGATGGATCTTGCATCTCCTGATTGCATTAAGTTGTGCCTTACTCCTGGTCTCATCACACTAAAAATACTGAGTAAAATACACATTTTAGAGCTGACATTTTAAATCTTAAAAAGGAGGTAACAATAGATTTTCCTCCCCCATTTCGGTGGTAAAAGGTCAGCATAAAATGTATCTTAATCTTCACAATTTTGCATGTGTAAACTACCTTTGGAAGGGAATATAAAGTGTTATAGATTGCACTCTATATACAAAACTAAAATACCAAAAACCCTAAGCCAAGTTAAACCTAGTGACTGCTGACTTTCTTGTAATACATCCATATTCCACCTCTATTAGGAATCAAAATACTTGGCCGTCACTGCATGTTCATTTTCAGTTCACAACCTTTTTTGGTTTGAATTAGTCTGAATTTGGATTCGGTTTGAATTCAAACCTTTGTGGTTTGAATTAACCACAGTCTCAGGGAGCTCATCTGAGGCCAGTATCTTCTTTTTTTCCATTCTGGGTCTTCCCATTTAATAATACCCAAGAGATTTTTTTTTTTTTTTTTTTTTTTTTTTTTAACTTCAGTGGATGCAGTGGTCCCATCACCATTCATGGATGGGTACTGAGGGGACAGGATAAATCCCCCAGTTGCATCCAGCTGTAGTATGGCTGGATGGCAGCACACAACCTCTCCCTGATAACTGTTATATGCTGTTCCCTATTCTATAGCATTCTGGCTATATCTTGGTAATATCTAAGGCTGTTATCTCAGTCTGTCCTCTCCATAATTCTGGGCATTGTCTGTATCTGACTCGCTCATGGATATCCAAAGTAAAATCTTGGTAAAAATTGAAATTTGGTAAAATGAAATCTTTGGAATCTAGTATGTATATTTAATAGATTATTACCCTTGAGAAATGAGCAAAATGCATTTGCAAGTTCCCTAGCAAAAAAAAAAAAAAAAACCATATCCAAAACTAAAACTAAAACCTGTCAGCTGTTCTGTGATTGAAATGAGTAAGCTTGGAATGGTATGTATCCAAGATAAATGGTATGCCCTAAGATTAAAAAAAAACCTGGCAACAGCTCCCATCAAGTCAGAAAGCTTCAAAAAATCCAGTGCTTCTGCATAGGTATTTGCTTACATTAAAAAATATGTGCTAAAGTGCATATCGGCTGGCTGAATTTGATCAAGATGATCTAGTTCCTCATTGTACAAAATACAGTTTTCACTCTGTTTTACTGTTCAAGACACATTAAGGAAATAGTAGCCCCATGCAGTGATGAGTGCTTGCTGACATTCATATGGGCACCTGTTAGCACCCAGGCTTCAGTATTTCTCCTCAGCCTCTTTGTGGCCTTTTATGCAGGTGTTTTGTTTTTAAAATTACTTAACTGTTTTACAGCCAAGTTTGTTCGAGGAAAGGACCTATCTTAAACCACAAAAACAAGTCCCTGCACTTAACATTTCCATCCTCAGCCCACACACCTCCACAACCAACCCCTTCCATTTATCTATGCCTTTTGTAGGGATTAGCAAAGCTCTCTTCACAGGCAAGATGAAATCCTTCTGTTTCATGCCCTTCCTTCTAACCAGAGAAATGAGAAATCATGTTTTCAGATAATTTTTTGTTTTTCTTAGCGCTCTCTGATTCCTCAGTTTTGTGACACAGTTTCAGGCTGGTGGGGCACCCTTTGTCACTTCACTTTGTCACAGACATAATGCTCTGTGTAAGGTGGCAGGTTGACTTCAGAGGGAATGGGATTGCATCCCCATGTAAGAAATCGTGGTGAGAAGCATGGCAAATGCTTCAGATGTCGGGTTTTTGTTTTGTTTTTCTTTTTTTCTTTTTTTTTTAAAAAACCAAGAATGAAACATTTTAGGACTCTTTGGACCCAAAATGCTATCTCTTGTTAGAATGGCACATGCTCATAATAATTGGAGACCTGCCCCATTTTTTACACTATTTTCATATTCAATTCAAATATATGTCATTTTATCCATAAAATTTATTTACCCTATATTTAATATATAAAGACCATTTTAATACTAAGCCCAGGCATTTGCTACCGGACACTCTTACAAGCCATAAAATAGTATCAGTGAACTAGTCACTACAAGAAATTTTTTGAGAGAAGAAAAAGGCAGAAAGAGAGGGCCTAAGTAGGAGGAAAGAAGTTCTATAAAGCAGGAATATTGCTTTCCTCTTCCTTCTTTTTCTTTGTTCTGAAACACAGGAGCAAAGCAGCTGCACCTCTGTTTCCTACCTACCTGCTCCTCCTCTCCTACTTTTAGGCCAAGAGAAAAGGTGCTGGAGAATTCCCCTGGTCCTCTTGTCTCCTGAAAACTTCTTTCCATTTCCCAAAGTCATGGTGAACAGCAACAGGATAGAGACAGTGAGAAACAGCACTTTTTCTCCACAGACCTTTGAGGTCTGGATAAAGGCTGAAAAGCTGTGGTAACTAGAGAGCAAACACATATGTTAGAGCTTATTTGAATAACCCTCACTTAAAATGACCAAGCACAAATCCCTGTTTCTGAGCATTTTCTATTTTACTGTTACTTTACTGCCATTAATAGCTAGTGTCATCAAGGTGACAGCAGAACACTGTGCATTTCAACCTGCCCTGAAACCCATCTAGTGTAGCAGCAGTTCAAGTGTGCTTCACAGCAAATCTCCCAAATGCTGGGATTTATCAACAGCTGAGCTGATTTTCTCTGCATCGAGACTGTTTTGATAACTTGGCCCTTCAGGAGTTAGAAATCATGAAGTGGTTCTTTTCACTAAATGGTCCTAACCAAAGGTGATTTCTGTCCTTGCCCAGGGTCCTGTGGATTTATTCTGTAACAGGAGAGTGGGTGTACCCTCTCTTTGCTTTGTTCAGCCCAGCTGGGCTAGCAGCCTTTTTCGCCGGTAGCCTTGGTGTCATCATCTCTTTCTACAACTTCGGGGAGTTCCTCAACCGTATGATATGGGGTCAGTATAAAGTTTGTTTTCATTTCTATCTGTATGAAGAAAAAAAAAAATCAGGTCTAAAATGCATTTCTGTGATTGCCTAGGTGGGTGGGGAGAGGAAGGGGGCCTTTCACCCTGAGGGGAGACATCTGAGTGTGTGACAGAGATTGCCTGCTCCAAACCAATTACTAAGAATCATAGAATCATAGAATTGGCTGGGTTGGAAGGGACCTCAGAGATCATCGAGTCCAACCCTTGATCCACTATCGCTGCAGTTACCAGACCATGGCACTGAGTGCCACATCCAGTCTCTTTTTAAATAACTCCAGGGATGGAGAATCCACTACTTCCCTGGGCAGCCCATTCCAATGTCTGATCACCCTCTCCATAAAGAAATTCTTTCTAATACCCAACTTAAACCTCCCCCGGCACAACTTGAGACCATGCCCTCTTGTCTTGCTGAGAGTTGCCTGGGAAAAGAGACCAACCCCCCCCTGGCTACAGCCTCCTTTCAGGGAGTTGTAGAGAGTGATGAGGTCTCCCCTGAGCCTCCTCTTCTCCAGGCTGAACAGCCCCAGCTCCCTCAGCCTCTCTTCATAGGATATGTGCTTAAGTCCCTTCACCAGCTTAGCTGCCCTCCTTTGGACCTGCTCCAGGACCTCGATATCCTTCCTAAACTGAGGGGCCCAGAACAAACAGGAGCATGCATCTCAACACAATTCCTTCTCAAACAAGGGTGCAGAGAAGCCACATCTCCGGGGCCATCAGTCTTGTCATCTAGTCATCTAGTTTAACCTGTACCATGTGGTGTTTGTCAGACCAGGGAATGGCACTGTTTGATGAGGATCTTTAGGAAAGCTTTAGCGTATGCAAATGGAAGCATTACAGCAGCTCCATGAGTAAAACAGCACTTTAGAAAGTTTTGCAAACTGTTGATAACATCTTCCTTCTGCTTTGGTAGTGGTACAACCAGTAGCCATTTCAAGAAAATAAAAGGCAGCTTCAAAGCGGACAGTTAAAAAAAATTACTTTAGGCAGACACGTTCAACAGGTGGAAGAAATTAAAAACTAATGAAGCCATTCGGGGAGTTTTGCATGGGATATTACTTATGTTGTTGCTACTGTTATTATTTCTTCTGGTTTTCTCTTTTTTTTCATTCAAGATTATGGTTTTGAGGATGAAAGTGTCTCTGTCAGGAAAATGCGTGTATTTTATTTAGGACAAATGTGTGAACATTTGGAATTTCTTAAACTAGCTTCCCGATGAAAGAAAAAACACTGCAAAAACACCTCTGAAAATAAATAAGACAACCACCCTCTGTTCTCAGGGAACATTTGATGCCTGATCTGTTTTGTGAAGTCTCACATGCCTGTCAAGCCAAAGAGGAGTGTCTGTAGCCAGTCTCTCACCATCCATACTCAGCTACCTAAAAGCAGCAGATTGACTTTCAAATGTGCTGAATAACCAACTACTTCACTGCTTGATACCTTGCAAATAACATGCTTGCTATACATGTCCATGTTTGGAAATTTTGGCTGATTTCTATTCTTGCATAAACATGATACGAGATGAGGACTGCTGGTAAATGAAAACAGATCTGCAGCCTTTCTGCACTCGCTCTGGAGACTTCACATAAATAGTAACTCTAACAATCAAAGACCACATCATCACCACAAGACAGTATAGGTCTTTACATGAGATCTCATACATTCATCCCTGACTACACATCAGTAATTTCAAGCCTAGAGTGTGCCTGATGATGGAGATAATCAGAATTAAAGAATTTTATTCTCAAGGTTTTGTTTGATCAGACAAAAGGTCGTGTCATGCAGATATCAAATTACTGCAAAAATTAGAAGTATTTTGAACAGCTGACTAAATATACTCAATTAAAAAGATGTTAATTTAAGAGATGTGTACAGAAAATAGTGTAAGCTCTCAGCTTTATTTTCTGTGTACACAGAAAGACTGAAAAGCACTCCCAGTTGTGATAGCATGACTGTAACCTCAGAGAATGAATATAAACATGGCATACATGATATCCTCCATCGATATTCATTCTTTCAATCCAAGGAGGCCTCCTGTGGGTGGTGGGTCTGCCTCATTATGCATACTCAATATTTTTCAAAGGAGCCACAGACTCATGGCCTTAACAATTGTATGGTATTTCCATCCACATGCAGTATGCTGCTTCCCCTGAGTTACAGTTCCCCATGTTTGGGCAAACTCTTGCTGCTTCACATGCATCTTCAGCTCTTCACCCCTGGCAGCATTCCCTGGATTTGCTGTAGTCAAACAAAAGGAGCTGCAAGCTGCACCCCAGTCACTGGGAACTGCAGTATCTGAGGCTGCAGTTTCACAATAGGGGGGCTTTGGCAGCATCAACTTCTTGATAAGCTCCTCCTACCACCTCTCATTCTTTTCTACTCTACCACACACACCTATTTCTTGCACGTAGGGGCTGTTTTCAACTCAGACCATTTTTCTTACCCATTTCCCAGATGTGTCTACCCAAGAGAAGGTCAGGACCTTCCTTAAGTTGGTATTGATAACAAGGTCCCAATAAGCACTGAAACATAGCCAGAGGGAAGCTATTCCAAATGAGAGGGTGCCAGAGTCTTAATACATTCCTGACTGAGACAGATCTTTGGCTCAGCACTGCCAGAGTAAAAACAGCTGCAAACTCAATGAAAACACAATTCCAACATACCTCTCACAGCAAAAACGGCTCCATGTACTTTTTCCATCCTTCATCCTGTCTCACCTTCCCATTGCAATAAGGGAGATGATGAAGTTAAAATAACCCTGCAGGAAAAAAGCAACACACAAAGCAAAACAATCTGTACTGGTGCAGGACAGACCTCTTCCTCTCACTTTGCCCCCTTCTTCTCTCCTCTAAAAGAAAGGGTATGTGGAAGGGCTCTTCTGCTTTCTGCTCAGCCCCCCAGAGGCACAGTTTGAGCTACAGAGGAATGGAATTGCCCACTAGGTTCCCAGACACACAGGTGAAAACATCTTCTCCAAAACACCTGTAGCCACTAAGCAATTACATCTGATGCAGGTGGCATCTGCCAGGTCAGAGAGCCCTGCCTGGGCTACTGCAACTAAGCTTCTCCCCAAAGGGAAAAACTCTGAGGCAGCAGAGTTTCCTTTCCTTTTCCTTTTCCTTTTCCTTTTCCTTTTCCTTTTCCTTTTCCTTTTCCTTTTCCTTTTCCTTTTCCTTTTCCTTTTCCTTTTCCTTTTCCTTTTCCTTTTCCTTTTCCTTTTCCTTTTCCTTTTCCTTTTCCTTTTCCTTTTCCTTTTCCTTTTCCTTTTCCTTTTCCTTTCCCTTTCCCTTTTCCTTTCCCTTTCCCTTTCCCTTTCCCTTTTCCTTTTCCTTTCCCTTTCCCTTTCCTTTTCTTTCCTTTTCTTTCCTTTTCTTTCTTTCCCACTTGAAGGAAGAAAGCTTGCTGAGTTTGTGCCCAGATGAGCTGTGTTTATTCAAAGGTACAAGAACTGATTAACAAACAGTTCCACATGAGCAGCAATCCTAGTTTCCTTCTGGACTTACATCCTGTGGCAGACTGTAGCCTGCAAATGAAGCTTCTCCCAGAGCATAGTGTGCTTCCTATGGGCTCTCTTCCATACTCCTTAACAGCTTCAGGTCACTATTGCTTTTCCTAAAGCCAGCTACATAAATATTCACTCCTTTTTTCACCCTTAAGGGTATATTCAGTTCCAACTTGTTCTGAAGTCTGTGGATGGCATCTTTCAGCTTCAAACAAGTAATTTTTAAAGCTATGCACTGTGCTTGACCAATTAGATGTAGTATCATTTCTGGAAATGATCCAGACTGTCGAAAAATATAACCTTGCTTTTCCTTTTCAGACAACTAAATGATGGCAGATTCAAGATTTGTTTTATTATTTATAGATAAACTGTTTCATACACCATTGGAGGTTTTAAAAAACGTATTCTCTTCTCATCTGCCTCTCTCTCTCTCCCCTTGCTCAGTTGGACTGATGGTAACTAAGGCAACCCAGCTGCACAGCCCGAGAGACACAGAAAATAGTACCAGTAAAGACTTTTCTTTTGTTTTAAATCCCAGAGTTTCTAGCATACTAGACAATGTTGAGCAACACAGAAACTCCAAAGAGGATAATTGGAAACAATGGGCTGATTCTTTAACTCTCATAAATTAACCTCAGCCAAGAATTTATTCAGCGTAGGGTCTGAGTACCAAAAATGAGCTGTGTGATAGCTTCTCCTGCTCCCCATGGGTAGAAAACACTATGCAAGAAACAGATTTCATGTTAGTTTTACCAGTCAAACTAGAACACTCAAACACAGAGCAAGACAGTTTTCCCACTGGGTTTTGCTCCTGGTGAGACAACAAGATCCTTGGGAGAAATTTGGATCAAAGTTTTCCACATCAGACAGAGCAGCACTTCAGGTGAGGTCTCTTCTCTGGCACCAGCATTTGAAGATGGAGCATGTTCATTTGTTTTTCATCTAACACACCTGAAAGAAAAACCCAAAACATTCATCAGCTGCTTCATTTCAATACTTTGACGTGGATAGAAGCTACCCAGTCCACCAGTGATTTAAATGCCTGCTGAGGGACACTGGACAAACCACTTGTGAGATTTTACAGCCAGAAGGCTGCTGCCAAGTGCAGAGAAATGCTTATTCCCACATGATGGAACTGTCCTTTGGTAGGGAAATGGGGCAGAAAGGCAGCCTGGCTGTTGGAGTGGGCAGCAGCATCTATGCCTGGATGCTCTCTGTCCTCCAGAAGGGAAAGCTTTGGCCAGCATCTGGCTGAGGAACACAAGGGGGAGCAAAGCCAGAATTAAAGATACTGTAAAGAAAGGGATAAGGCAGTACAAGAAGAATAAAAGCCACTGCTCTCAGGAGAAAGAGGAAATTTATGATGCTGTAATTTCCTTGTGCCCAGTGCACAGATGGATGTGCTCCTCCAGATCTCCTACAAGCTCTTGAATATCTTTCAAAAACAGTGCTGAAATGTATTCACCTAAGGTTGAGCTAAAGTTAGATGGCAATGTTCTATTTTATTTTCCCCCTTCTTTTTGCAGTGCTTGTGCATTAAATCCATTTCCCAGAAACATTTAATATGTTTTAGAAATAGTTTTTCCTGGGTTTTATTTTTGTATTTATGTGCTTGTGAAACCAAGCTCCCTTAATACCCTCTAGTCAGCTACTGGGAAGCCCAGGCTGTGCGATGGCTGTGTGGATCTATGCAATACAAAGCAATTCTACAACATGATTGAATTCTCAGTGTTCTCAATCTCATCAGCAGCTGTCGAGATCACAGAAACCCCAGGTGGTAAATAAAGGGGTGCAAAGGGCAACTGTGTGGGGTACAGTTATTCTACCATTGTACAGGTACTGGCTTAGGAACAGCAGTTGTTGTATCAAAGTTAAAATGCTGATGTTCTGCAGGCAGTTACCAGTCCAGACACTGGTGCCACCCCTAATAAATACAGTATCCAGCAGGGATTTTTAAACTCAATCTCCTTTCTAGAAGATACTTTCATTTGTGCTGTCATGCCTTCAGAAATACAGAATAAGATCCAAGCTATATCTATTTCTTTCAGTGAACAAATCACATTTACATCTACAATTTCACTATATTGCCAGTGATGAATGGAAATCAAATCTAAGACAATTTACAGCCTAGAGTTTGCAAACTAAATAGGAAAATTTACTTTTGCCTCACCCATTCATTCTACTTGTGCCACAAACCTATGATGGCATATTTATATCCTTCATATTTGTCACTCCCCTGAGCTGCAGTTTACCCCTCAGGTAGAGGAGTCCAGTTATTTAAAGGCAACCTGCACCATCTGTCACATGCCATACTCTTGCTGACAAGTTTATCTGATGATCCACTGGAGCAGGAGTGGATCTGAAGCTCTGGCAGCCCAGGGCTTATGATTCCATCACTGGAGGCCAGACATTAACAGGTGCTTGCTAATAAGCTCTCCCTGGACTAACAGGTTAGTCTTTTTCTTGGTGGAGATTTTTCTCCCTTATCTTAAAAAAATTATTTGGTCACTACAAAATACTTATGGCATCAGTTGGGAAGGAAGAAATACCAGGATTTTGTTCCATATCACGTCTATTGCCAAATGCTGTGGAGGCTGGAGATAAATAAAAAACAGCATTTAGTGTTTCAGAGCCTGTGAGGTCTACGGACAAGGAAAGCACCTTTAAAACAGAGTTCCTTGTAAGTGGTCATCAGCAGTGAAGAAGAGAGACTAAGACAGTGCTCCAGGAACAGCGTGGCCAGCAGGTCCAAGGAAGTGATTCTGCCCCTGTACTCAGCGCGCTGGTGAGGCCACACCTTGAGTACTGTGTCCAGTTCTGGGCCCCTCAGTTCAGGAAGGATATCAAGGTCCTGGAGCGGGTCCAAAGGAGGGCAACCAGGCTGGTGAAGGGACTTAAGCACATATCCTGTGAGGAGAGGCTGAGGGAGCTGGGGTTGTTCAGCTTGGAAAAGAGGAGGCTCAGAGGAGACCTCATCACTCTCTACAACTCCCTGAAAGGAGGGTGTAGCCAGGTAGGGGTTGGTCTCTTTTCCCAGGCAACTCTCAGCAAGACAAGAGGGCATGGTCTTAACTTGTGCCAAGGGAGGTTGGATATTAGAAAGATTTTCTTTATGGAGAGAGTGATCAGGCATTGGAATGGGCTGCCCAGGGAAGTAGTGGATTCTCCGTCCCTGGAGATATTTAAAAAGAGACTGGATGTGGCACTCAGTGCCATGGTCTGGTAACCGCAGCGGTAGTGGATCAAGGGTTGGACTTGATGATCTCAGAGGTCCCTTCCAACCCAGCTGATTCTATGATTCTATATCCAAATATATTTGGTTACTGCCACCCTTGATGCCCTGTGGTAGCATATCTGGTCTCTAGATGGTGCTTCAGAAAGCTGTGGGTCTTTGGTAGGCTCTCTGCCATCCTGGAGAGACACGTGAGGATGTTCCAGATAGCTACAGGATCAATCAGTGGTTCCATTTTCAGATGAGCTTTATTTTTAACACTTTTCTCATATTCTTGTACCAAGCTAGGCTTGTTAGGTGGCAGGTACTTTTTTACAAGTGGTCCTGGCTGTGCACTCCTCATAGCTCACTACCACTCCTGTTCTGTTCTGGTTCTGTTCTCCAGGGATGTCGGGGCCAGGTTCACATCCTTCTTCCAGTAGTATGATCAGTATATGAGAGGACTTCTCTACTGGGCCTTTTTTTCCAATAATCTGTTTTTGTCTGCCTCTAAACAGGAGATTCAATAGTAATACTGGACTACAGGCGGAAAGGCAAATGAATCCTTCTCTTCAAGACAATCTTGCAATGAATACTGAAGTCATGAAGTAGAGGAAAATAAATGCAGCTGTGATAAATCCTTTCTCCAATGCATTGCAGCCTCTGGTGAAGCCATTATGTCATCAGACAAATGGAAAACTGGTGGAAAATATGAAAAGTTTGCCTCTTACATGATAACTCCGTAACCGCTATGAATAAGAAAATTGTGTTCATCTGTTTACACAGATTTCTCATCTCTTGCACAATGTACGTGAGGATGTGTCCGTGGTTAAAACTTGTTACTGATAAATGAACTCCCTCACGAGCTTGGCACCACTCTGTAAAAGACCTTAGAATGCAAGCCAGCTCTTGTTTGGATTACCCTTCATCAAGTCTGGAACAAAATAAGAGGAGGGGTTAATTTTAACAGTGCTGTGACTTCCAAGCTAGCTAGATAACAAATTGGGCTAACAAGGACTGTAATTAGGAATGTCTGCTCAAAAAGTTCACTATGAAGACAAGTTCTTCTAACAAGAAACATTCTGGTATATTGATATGCATAATATCTCCCCTCCATTTTAACAGGAAATCTGAATGCAACGCTTTCTTTCTTTTTCTTGGTTTTAGTTAATCTTGCAGCAAAAGTAACTTAATTATACTGACTGTATGATTGCTTTGACAGAAAGCATGTTAATTTAAAGCACTGTTTAACATAAAGCTGCCTGCCATATAATTACACTCCATTCACATGTTTACTAATCTTGCTCAATATAGTTGATTTCTGTTATTAGCCTCAACATCTTGTTAACATCCAAAACACTGGAGATCTGCTTTGCAAACTCCAATAAACAGCCAAAACTGACAGTAGCATAAGTGTTCATTAATGGTCAACATGAAAAAGAAAGATCTTTGCTATTAGCCTTGCATTTAAATGAGGTTTTGAAACTAGCTGCAGTACTTACATGTCTTACTACATCTTCACAGACAAAACCCCAAGCTTAAAGCTACTGTGCATGTAGTTCACCAAGGTGTTGTTTTCATCTTTTAACTGCTGCTGGAGCTTAGTAAAAAGGAAACACATTGTAAGCTGCCTGTGAGCAATAAAAAAACCTAATTTGTATACATAAGACCGTTCTTCCCACATGTTAAGCACCTGATAAAATTCTAGTCTGAGAAGTTAACTTAATAGGGCTGGACCGTAAACTAAGTTAACTCAGTTGAAGTCATGTGCATGTCCAGTTTTTCCCAGATTATCTAGATAACCCTCTGCAGCTAACTTTGCAAGGGGAATGTAAGCAATTACACCATCACCCCCACCCCCACTCCACCACCCCCTTCTGTTGAAGCTAAAGGAGAACATGGAAAGAATTCAGCTAAAAAATGCTGGTCAAAGGAAATATTTCAAAGAGGCAGACAGAAGGAGGGAATTAGGGAAGAGGAGAAAGTTTAGGAGACTCCCTGTACAGGTTTGTTGTGGTGGGGGTTTTGGAGGCCTTTTTTTTTTGGTGGTGGTTGTTTACCTTTGGGATCTGGTGTGGTGGTTTTCCTGCTGGACCTCTGTAATCTAGCAGGACAGAAGAATCACGGAGGGGAGTTGTTTCTTCCTTTGAAAAGGTCTCAGAAGAGGCACTGATATCCATTATGTCCTCTGTGGCTGGACCCCAGCCATGCACTTTGGGAAAGTGATTAGGAATGCCTGTCCACAAAACACAACTGCTAGGACCTTGAATTTGCTTTGCTCCTTTCTCTGACTCACACAGAGCCCTGCAAGGAGGGAAGTTTGCATCAATCACAACCCCATATTTCCCCTGTTATTTCAAAAAGCCTTTTCCGAGGTACACAGAATATGGATCTGGCCCTTATAACATTTATACCGGGTTTCTCTTTTCAGTCTGTTTCTCTCATATTCTGAGTAAGTACACAAAGTCAGTCTGAACTGTTTATTTATAGCTGTAGATTTTCATGGCTGTATAAATTAGATGTTATTACTGAATGAGATGCCCGCCCACTCACCCGGCACAGCTGTACAGGAATCCTTTCATGCAGCTCGATGGTACACAGTCTCAACTGGGAGGAAAATAACATGCTCCCAGTCAGACCAAGGGATCACTGCTTGAACCCTCAGGCAAAAAAACAGCAATTAATTTTTTCCACAGTACTATGTGCAGTATGACAACCACAATTACCTAATTCTATTTAGACCTGCCGCTTTTGTCTGGTAGAGGGAAAATTAAGGCTTAAATTCACCAGAGTTAAAAAACCCAGAGCAAAAAAACCTAAAGCTAGATCCTACCCCTTCACTTCAATTTTTCCAAGTTTAAATAATTTTTCTCTGGGGGGAGTGCAAGGAGATGGGGAAACTCAGGGGTAGTAAAATTGGTTGTTACTTGAGACAGAGCACCATCTGAAAACAAGGACCCATCCCATGCACACACACAGAGCTATTTCCAGCAGAAACAGCTGGAAAGCAACATCCACCACGATTAGGAGCTTTCATCTTAGCTCACACCTTTGTAACAGTTTACTCACACAAAAAGTATAAGCAAGTGCTAATTTATTCCCTTCCCAATTTCCCACACAAATTTCTTGGTTTGGGTGTGTGCCAGAACTTCAGGGTCACAATCTGACCTCAATAACATAACTTAAGTTTGTTCCAAGCCTTCAGTGGAACTACTGAGGATTTACTTAGATGGATATGGGGCTGGGATCTGGCATGCAGAAAATATGCATTTACATTCTACCAAAGTGTCTAAAATAGTTGCCCCGGGAGGATGAAATTCAATTTGAGACCTTGTATTCACTTGGCAGAGCACATAATTAAACATTTTGTGCCACAAAATAAACCAGAGAGTCTCAGGGGCATTGGTAGGAAGACACTTAGAATCAGCCATGAGAGCCAAACTAAGACCCATTTCCCAGGCAAGTTATTCAGTAAATATTGGAAAAAGTCATTGCATTCACATATGGATTCATAATGATTTTTGTTACTATTTAACCTTACTGATTACCTGGTTACCTCAGAGGAAGAGGTTATTGGCTGTGTTGATTCATACAAAAACCTCCAATACCAAGTTCTTCTCTTGAACTAAAGCTGCTGCTTTCAGCTAAGATTTGTTGGTGATTGAGTTAACCATCATGAAAAAAACATCATTTAAAAAACCAAATATTATTATGATAGGCCAGACCTTGTAGCAAGTGGTCGAAAGCTCCAAAGTGAAATTTTTGCCTTTTGGAAGCCTCTAGAGGACCTACCCTACAAGAAATTTGATGTTTCTGAAAAGCAAACCAGTGATGTCAATACACTTTAGATTAACTTCCAGATATTAGAGTTTAAAAACATGGGTTTGTGTGGCCCAATAATAGCACTCAGCTATAAACTTTAATAACAATACCTGATGTTTCAAATGCCACCTTCTACCAAATACTCTTAAAAGTTTTAAGCAAGTATTCAAGCTTTGTTCACCTTGAGATGGTACTGCCCCTCACTACCGGGACACCAACACATGTACAGGAAAAGGGCTTATTTTTAACACCTGAGACAAACAGAGCTACCTCCTCCAAGTACACAGAGCAATCCAGTTTCATGGTCAGGGTTTACTTTATTCCTCAAAAGAAGAGATGGAAGCCTACACATACAAACACATATCTGCTTTTCATTTTGAGATGTGTGCTCAAGTTTCATAGAATCAGAATAATTTTGTTTGAAAAATACCTTCAGGATCATGAAGTCCAATCATTAACCTAGCACTGCCATGTCCACCACTAAACCACGTCCCTCAGCACCACATCTACTTGTCTTTTAAACACCTCCAGGAATAGTGATTCAACCACATCTCTGGGAAGCCTGTTCCAGTGCTTGATAACCCTTTTGGTAAATACTTTTTTCCTAATATCCAACCTAAACCTGCCCTGGCACAACTTGAGGCAATTTCCTCTTGTTCTTTTTCTTATTACCTGGGAGAAGAGACCAACTCCCACCTCACTACAACCTCCTTCCAGGTAGCTGTATAGAGGATAAGGTCTCCTGTCAGCCTCCTCTTCTCCAGGCTAAACAACCCTTGGTTCTCTCAGCTCCAGAACCCAATCTTTCTTGTAATGAGGCCCAAACTAGGTGGCTGGTAGAAAACTGATAAAACTAGGTAGTATGGAGCTACTTAGCAACAATGACATTGCCAGCTGACAGGTAAAAGACATTTGTCACAGTCTACTAGTATGCTACAACACACCACTGCTGCTACCTGTGTTTGGAAACATCAGTTTTTCCTTCTATTGTTTTTCTACCACATCAGGATCTAATGTTCTGGTAGCAGCATCCTCTGGCTCTGACACAGTACACAGATGTACTGCACAGTGCACGCATGCAGGAAAAGTCCATTCGAAAAGAGCTCAGGCCCCCAGTTCACCAACTGTGTGCTGTGGAGGTGACATTTCCATGGCATAGGCAATGGCCAGCACACCTTCCTGCCTTACCCAGAGGTTTGCAGGGACCTGGCAATGTGCACAGAGAGACAGCCATATCCTGAGCTGCATCAAAAGAAGTGTGGCCAGCAGGCTGAGGGAGGTGATTCTTCCCTTCTGCTCTGCTGTCATGAGACCCCACCTGCTGTACTGTGTTCAGTTCTGTAGACCCCAACACAAGAAGGATGTGGAGCTCTTGAAACAAGTCCAGAGGAAAGCCACAAAGATGATCAGACCTGGAGCACCTCTCCTATGAAGACAAACTGAGAGAGTTGGGGTTGTTCAGCCTGGAGGAGAGAAAACACTGTGGAGACCTCATAGCGGCCTTATAGTATCTGAAGGGGCCTTCAGGAAATCTGGGGAGGGACATTTTACAAGAACATGCAGTGATAGGACAAGGGGTAATGGATTTAAAGTGGAAGAGAGGAGATTTAGATTAGACATTAGAAAGAAATTCTTCCCTGAGAGAGTGCTGAGACACTGGCCCAGGTTGCTCAGGGAGGTTGTGGCTGCCCCACTCCCTGAACATGTTTAAGGCCAGGTTGGATGGGGCTTTGAACAACCTGGTCCAGTAGAAGGTGTAATGCCCATGAAAGTAGGCTGGAACTAGGTGATCTTTGCAGTCCCTACCATTCCATGATTCCATAACTTAGGCTTTTCTGGTCCAGTCCCACAAATCACCTCCTCCTGACCCAACCAGCAACCAGGGACTCCTGAAATCCTGGGGACAATCTCTGCTCCTGGGTCAGAGCTCACAGAGGCTGTGACTACAGGACCAGTATGTGCACCACAGCACGGCCACAACAGAGTCTGTTGCGCCTGAACATCAGCATGAAAATGAAGATGCGCAAAGATAAAAAACCCCCATGCTTAAAGATTTCCATCCACCAGGTTCACAGAAGGCCAATTTTGGGAGGTGGCCCCTTAAAGTGCAGAAACACGCTTTAAATTGAAGGACAGGGTGGGCGGGGAGGAGAGACCCTTCCACCGAAGGTTCTGGCGTTTTGGTTACTCTAATTTTATCTCACGTCCAAGGAATAAAAAAAAAACCAAAAACGAGGATAGGAAGGCGGCTTCGGGCCTCCCGAGGCGCCACAGTGCCACCTGGCGGAGAGCTCTGCCACCGCCGCCTGCCCGCGCAGTTGCGCGGATCTCTGCGCATCACGCAGCGCCGGGGCGCTTCTCCCCCTGCCCGCCCCGTGGAGCAGCAGCAATTAGGATTAGGGGTCCCTTCAGCATAAGCGGTGCTGGTTAATAATTAGGGTGAATTCATCGTTCATTACGCCACCCGAATTTGCCAGGGGTGCGCTCGTGTTTACTCCCCCAAGCGGGACTTGCGGCACACGCAATATTCTGCTCGGGCAGGTGGGGGTCCGGAGCAGTCCCCAGCCCAAAAGGAGACCCATGCTCTGTCTCGCTCTGTCACTTCACAACCAATGTGTGTTGCTAATTCAAAATCACAGAGAAAACAAATAAAAAGATGGTCATGTACCAGCACAAGGAGAGAAAGAAACATCCAAGGACATTATATTTATCCACAGACTCAGGTTTGGGGTTGTTTTTCTCTTTTTTTTACCCCCCCTTCTTTTTCTTTTTTTTCTTTTTTTTTTTTTTTTTTCCTTTTTCCTTTTAAAACAGATGTTGCCAAATATTTT